>NC_091010.1:18517500-21017500 GCF_041146395.1 Eulemur rufifrons
TGTATTTCTGTCTCTTGAACACAGAGACATCAATGGTGGGGGCAGGAGATGCAGGTCCATGGTCATCAGAGCCCGACACTTCTTCCTGTGGTCACTCTGCACCCCCTCACATAGGATTCTACGTCATGGTCCACAGTGGCACCTCCAGCTCTAGACACGCCATTGGAGTGTCACCCAGTAGGAAGGACGAATGGACAAAGAAGCCTGTGCCTTTAAGAACATTTCCCAGAGGTTGCACAGAACACTCATTCCACCATCTGGAACCCAGCTGCAGGCCCTTGTCTAGCTGCAAGGGAGCCTGGTAAATAGTCTCTAGTCTGGTAGCTCTGGGCCCAAGAAAAATAAAAGTTCTCTACACAGAAGTTTAGAGGAGGCTAGATCTTGGGGAAAAAAGAGCAGTCTTTTCCACATTCCCCCTGCACACCGATCACACAGCTTGCTCCCTTCGGTTCCCCCACTCACTACCTGCTTCCTGCCATACTTCCTGCTGACATGAGGTGCCTGGCCACCTGGTACCTCTCTCGGGAATGCTGTCCCGGCTTCCCCTAGTTCACTCCCAACCTTCCATCGAATCAGCTTCACCTCCACCTCCGTCAGAAACACTCTCACTAAGTCAAAGAACTAATTATTGAATCTCAAAGACTCCTATATCTTTCTTTCAAAACACTTGTGAAAATCTCAAGTTTAAATATATTTGCAGGGTTATTTTTAAAGTATCTGTCTTCCTCATTAGACTAATAACCGCGCAGGCAAAGGGCACATCTGCATTTGTTCACCGTTTTGTCTCTAGCACCAAGCACAGGGTCTTGTCCATAATAGATTCTCAACGAAATAATTATAAAGTGAATTGATGAATTAATTATGTATATATTAATATTATGCAGTTTAAGATACAAGTCAGAAGGTAGAGAAAGATACTAGGATAATAGTTACTTGGACAGAAGTGGATGAGATTGTGGGAGTAGCCACAATTCCTCAGAGGAGGAGAGAGAGAGAGAGAAGAGAACAAATACTACTGAAATTGTGGCAGAGATGTATGAGGCAGAAAGATAATCCAGAGAAAATGAGAAGGGAAGAGAAAACATATGTGCTGAGCCCATACTGGGCTCGGGCTATACTCCGACGACAGCCCTGAGCCCGGCTCTTGGCGTCCCCGTGTCTGTGGACAGGCCGAAGCTCTGGGAAGGGGTCATGTGATTTGTTCAGGACATAGGTCAGGGCTGCCTGACTCCAAGTCCTGCCTCTTGCGGGGGAAGGCTACTGAGAATGTGGTCCCCCAAGGAAGATGAGGATGAGGAGCAGGCAGTGTCCAAAAATCCAAAGATATGGAGCCCTAGAGGTGAAGAAGATGAGCTGGAGGGGCCCAAGCAGAAGGGCACCATTGACTCTGCCCACTGGAGGTCGCGGCGGACAAGTACGCCCAGGGGAGGTGTGGGCAACACCCAGACGACTAGTGGGGCCTGCATCTTCTTTAAGGACTTGGAAGTAAAAAGATTAGACAGGAATGATGCCTTGGCCCTAGGGAGAGGGTAGCCAGTGCTGGACAATGCAACTGAGGAACCCCCAAACCTCAGAGACTCCATCCAATGGAGTTGCACTCAGCTCCCATCATGGCGTGATGATGGTCTGGCCACTGTCGTGCATGGTCATCCCACAAGTGGTGACCCAGGGGCCTAGGCTGCTTCCACCTTGCATCCTCCATCTCCGACACCTTGGCCTCCAGCTGCACAAACAGGAGAAAGCGTGCGGCAGGCCCACCTGCTCCACCGCCTCGGACGGAAACTGGCATCTCACTCATGCCCACTTTGTACTAGTGAGCGACAGGCGTGCGACAGCTCCTAGGGGCATGAAAGCCAGGAATGTGCTTCAGTCAAGTGCCCCGGACAAAGAAAGAGCTCCACAAACACATACCACTATCTCTGCTACATAAAACTTTCTAGACACTGGGAGGATCTGGCTCATTTTCAGACAGAGGCAAAGAAACTAGCCTGGAGGGAGGTATGAAGACAGAGGAGAGCAGGGTGGCCTGGTGCAGGGCTCTGGCTGGGGAAGAGGAAGTCTCCCTCTAGGACAGGCAGAGAGGAGGAGGGATGGGCCCACCTCAGAGCTCACTTGCTTTCTTTATTTCTTCAACAGCACAGAGGTTAAGGGCTCAGGCCCTGGAGCCAGACTGCCCAGCCTAAAGTCCACCTTCTTCCACCACCTTCCAGCTAAGTGATCTTGGGTGAGTTACTTAATCTCTTTGTCCTCAGTTTCATCATCTGTAAAATGGGAATGGTACTACAGCCTGGCCCATAATCATATGGATTAGATAAGTTAATTTATAGAGTCCTACAGCCATTAGGTGCCAAATACAACACGTGCAGTAAATACAACACATGCATGTGTAAAAACATTCAAACCATGCATAAAGATCTACAGAGAAGAGTAACCTTCCTTCTCAAAGATAGCCATCCTCGATAGCTTATTATGTCTCCTGCTGGAAATAGTCTATTCCCATGTAATCACATATTTGTAAAATGTATGCGCAGATGCTTTTACACAAATTGGGTGCACACACCACAAAATGCTCTGCAACTACTATTCCCACTCAGAGGCCGTTCGTAATCACCATCATATGCTGGGGCAGCGTTTCATTGCACATATGTGCCATCATTTATTTAAACAATCCCCTGCTATTGAGTGCATGGTAGTGTTGGGCTTTTTAGTACTACCAATAATATAAACAACACCGCAGTGAACATCCCAGTACCCATGTATCTGAGCACATTGGAAGCCTGTCTTCTGGAGGTAGAATTATTGAGTTCAAAAGTACGTGTGTTTTAATTTAGAGACTGATCCCCCAAATGTCCTCCCTGAGGTGGCACCTTCTTACCTCCTCCCATCAGCTCTGGACAAGGGCACCAGCTTCGCGTGTCATAGACGCCTGTCTAATGAGAAAGCAGGCCTGTTTTCTACATTTGGCACCATCGAGGCCGGGAACATCTTTGAGACCTAGAAGCACACATATCCTCCAAATTAGAAAAGAATACTGGAAAGTCAAAAATGAATAAATATTTAATTCAATGGTCCCCGAACTGGGAGGTGATTTTTGTAGTGAGAAAAAACAGAGGCCATGACCTGTAAGGCTGCCCTGTGCGCTCCCCGCCCTGACACCGCGTGACCCGGGCAAGCACCCAGCCTGCGTGAGGCTGGACTGCCACCCTGTGAGACGGAACTACGGACCAGTCCAACTTCACGGCTGCTGGAAGGATTACAGGACATCGGGTATACACGTAAAGCACCTAGGATCATGCCCGACACACGGCGAGTCTCCAGTGACTTTCATCTATGCATTAGTATGTCAAGAAGGCGCCACATGTCAAGTCTGGCAGAGTTATTTATAAACTACATACATGCGGTGAGATGCAGGTACAATTTAGTGTTCCAATATGATGAGGGGCAAGTCCTCCAGCAGCAAGAGAGCCCTGGGCCCTGAGATGGCCTTGTGAGCCAGCGAGGGCACAGACAAGCCACCAATGCAGGGGAGAAGGAGGTGCCTGGAGGAGAGTGAGACCCTGCTGTGTGGCCCCTGCTGGATGAGGAGAGACCTCAGCGGTGCCCTCATATGGGATCAGGGCAGCAGACGAAAGCAGTGGGGCAGCAGACGGCCCCCAGGGCCCGGAGACAAGCTCCCCGAGAGCCCGAGGGAAAGGCGGGGGCTTCTAATAACACTGAATCACATCGAAACGTCACTGCGTTTTATCAATTTGTCTATAATGACACATTACCAGTATATAATTGACTTATTTTTTATATCTATTGTTCGATGTCTGTCTCCCCCTCTAAAACATCAGCTCCTGAAGAGCAGGGATGTTGTCTGTTTTACTCACTGGTGCGTCTCCCAGGTGCTTAGGAGCACCTGGTACTTAGAAGACTCTCAATAAATATTTGTCAAATGTGATGTATGAAATAGAAAGTTTCACTTGGGAGCTAATATGTTTTTAACACATCTCTAAACTTTGCTAATCTCCCTTGTGAACAAAGGGGGAGTTCTGAGGCTCAGAATCTTCAGCAGCAAGAATTGAATAAAGAGCTTTGCTTTGGTTTCTTTGTGTTTTTTGTGGTCACCTTTCACGGTGGTCACTGGGGCTGTTCACGAACATTCCAGTTCTCCTCTCCTGCCAGCCTCCTGGGATGATGGCACCCCGCAGCCCATTTAGAATTTACTCAGGCCGGGTGACTTGCTTTGGCCAGTGCAACGTGAGCAGAGATGACATGTGTCACTGCCGGGCAGATGTCTCTTAACGGCCACTTAAGATGGTTTACAACATCGCCTGCCACTGCCTTGCTGGTGGTGGAAGCAGGTACCAGATGGGACCGGCTTCAGCCTGCATCCCTGGGTGACTCTGGGGAGCAGAGGTCCCTGCCTTCCACCTTCGCATATGTACCATGAGGAAAAACATGCCTTGTTGCAATTAGCTACCGAGATCTTGAGGTCACTTGTTGCCACAGTACAACCCAGCATGTCCTGTCTGATGTCAATCCCACAGGGGGACGGCAAATGTCAGTAGAGTGGCAGAGAGTGCATGGAGGAGGTGGAGGACACGCTGAGACAGAAAGAGGACTCCTGGACTCCTGTTCCCCCGACGGGCACAGCTCCCACACAGCTGTCCTGCCTGTGTCTTCAGATGCACCTGGAGGGCCCCAGACACTGGGTGCCATGCGAGCTTAGGGAAAGATGAGAGCCAGTGTGGCCAGGGCTTCTCCCAACAGACGGAGAAGGTCAGGCTGAGGGTGGAAGGATGGGTGAGACCCCTAAGGGCAGGGGCCCTGGTGTAGCCGTCTCTGTAACCCCCTGAGTGTCTCACACAGAGCCTTGCCCGTCCAGCTGCTGGGAAATGCTTTGTGGATAAATGAATTGATCTTAATCAAGAGCCTAATGTAACGATTGGCATTTGAGGCTCTGAAGATGGTCAGACCTGGGCTCGAAACCCAGCCCCATGACATACTGCACGTGCGACCTTGAACCAGTCGCTTCAGCAGTCTCAGATTGAGTTTCCTCAAAAACTGGGAATAATGTCTACGTATAAGATCGTTGTAAAGGACAAACGAAGTCGTGGCCACAAAGTGCGTGGCTGAATGCCTCCACATCGCCCGAACCTGGGGAGGGTCAGCAGCACAGGCTTTGGAGCCAGACTCACGTTTGCGCCCTGATCTGATGGTGACCTCAGGCAAGTTATTTTTCTTTGAAGCTCCTTCATTGCCAAATGGAAATAGCGCGATCTAATTCACAGGCTGGCTGTGGGCGTTAAATGAGACGGCACGAAGCACCTCGTCCGGCGGGGCAGCCAGCACTCGCCCTGCTTCACACGCTGCAGGGGGACAAGGAGGCCGCAGGCTCCGAAATAGGCTCCTGCAGCACCCACGGGGGCCCATTTCTAGTCCCCACTTCCCCAAAGCAGCAACTGGTCACAACAGATGAAGCCACCCAGGAGTGTTCCTGGGGGAGGACTGAGTTACTTTGTTACATCTCCAGGGGCAAATTTAGAGTCGAACCCGGCAGTCCTTGAGCAGATCTCGGATGGCTTTGCTCTGTCTGGCTCTACCGAGAGGTGGGTGGGATGGGGGTACCTGGTGGGGATCTACCTCCCAGGGTGCCGGGACGAGGACCGACCGTGTTCCTTTCTTCTTTGTGTTGACCTTTGGTGCAACTGTCCTAGGCAAGCTGACGCTCGCAGCCACGCAGCAAGCTCAGGGCCGGAGAGTTCGGAATGAGTGTGCAAACAACTTCCTCTCTGCTTCCACTCCCAGCTGGCAACCCCAGCCTCTTACCAGCAGATCATCTGCTAGTCAGTACCAGTCTGACATCCAGATGTCCTGTCTTCTCCACATCTGGAAGTGGATCTCTGTTCCATTAGCACTTACTAGGCACCTACTATATGCCAGTGCTCAGCACTTTGCCAAATGCCCTTTCGTTTAGCCCTTGCAGATTCCCTGTGAGTCACACACCGTTAACCTCATTTCCCAAACAAAGGATCGCCTTTCAGATACGATAATTAAATTGCCCCAAATCACAGGGAAAATGACGTACATCCTAATCCAGATTCAAAGCCCAGTTCTCCTTCCACCTTATTACTTGCCTTTCTGGATTGGACAGAAAGTAAAGAAAACCTGCAAGGATGACAAATGAAATGTTCAGCAAGGGCCTGGTGGAGAAGCGCTTGTTGAACAGGTAGGATCTCAGACTCTGTCTGATGCCCACCCCAATACCTGTCTGACCCCACCCGGTACCACTGCAGGTCACTCCAGCAACCCTTCCTGGACTGGCCACGTGGAGGGGTTCGAAAGTTACTCAGCCAGGCTGCATCATCATGGCATGAGAGCTCTTGTTCAAGAAAGAAAGAATTTGTCACCCTTGACAAGTGCAGGTGACAGCTTAGACATTGCTACCATCAGGCCCTAGAACCCGACCGTTCAGTTTCAAGGAACATCAGCAATTTCCCTATGACACTGAGGAGGCTCCTGGGCAAGGCACTGGTCACCCATCCTCAGCTCTGAACAGGAGAGACTCTGCTCTGTCACTCTGATCTCCCTCTGAGGGACACGGGGAGGGTTCCCTGAGCACCCAGGGTGGGGGTGAGGATCCAGTCACCCCTCACTCTGGCTGCCCCTGCCTCCTCCTCTCCAGCCCAAAACTGTGCCCCGGCTGGCCCCGGACCCTCCTGGAAGGTTGCAACTATCTTCCTAGCTCTTCTCCCAGTCTCCTGTTTTCTCACTCGCCCCTGCAAAGTTAGAGGATGCAGAGCCGTGCAACATGGGGAATTTTTGAATAAAGGAGCTGGAGCCATTTGGCCTGCAAGAGAGAAGACTTGGGGACACTATGATGCTCTCAAGTCTCTAACAAAGGGCAGGCTGACTCTGCATGGCCCCAGAAGGCAGCGCTGGCCCCGATGGCCAGGCTTCAGGGATGCGGCAGAGGGTGAGCCCGGATGAGAGAGGAGCTCGGTCTCCCCGCTGCTCTGAGGACACTCCACTGCAGTCAGCTCCCTGCTGTCTGTGAATGTCCCCCAGCACGGGGAGTGCAGCCGATTTCCTGTTAATGCCAGCAGTGTGGAGGGCTGGACAAGGCACTAGGAAGAACTGAAGCCACATCAGGCTTTGCAGGGAAGGAGCACCCAGGACCCATTCTCAAGGGCTGGGGAAATGAGGCGCCCCAAACTTGTTATTTCGGGCTTGGCACTACTCTTTGCACTGATGGAATCTCAAAAATGATTTGTGAAATGGGATGGAATTGCCTTGCATGTGCCGAGCGCCACTCTACCCTGCCGTGAGGTCTTCCAGTGCAAACGCCAAGGCTCTGAGACACTCTCCTGCAGGTGGGTTCCAGGAGCCAGCTGGATGCTGCAGGGGGTCAGGTGACATGTTGTCTAGCCATGAGAGAGCATCTAAATCCCACGTGTGCACATGCAATTTTGCTAGCATCCACCTGGGGAGAAGCACGCATGTGCTCACTGATGGAATCTTGGTGCAGTTTATTATTGTCAATGAAGTTCAGGTGCACATGGCACTGAGCACCTTTAAACTAGCCCGGGACATCTAGAAGACAGAGGTGAGAACTTGGACTTTAGTGTCCAGCTGACCTCGTTACAGTCCCTGTTTTGCCACTTCCTTGAGATGCGCCCTCTGTCACCCTCAAGGTCCTCGTCTGGACGTAGCCAGATGAGAAAGCCTGGCTGCGGGTGAGCGCGGGGCTGATGCGAGACCATGCGAGTAGAGCTCTCTGCCCCCGGCCTGGTCCATGGGAAGTGTTCGTGGCGGCAGCTATTCTAATTAATACAGTTTTAATAACATGCAGGCCCCCGGGGGCCGGCTGAGTGAGAGGATGATAATGATTGCAATCAGCCTGTCAGCAGTGTCTGTGCGGGGCTACCTTCTGGAAAGTTCAAAATCACCTATTTCACAAACCACTGAAGCATCCTTCTGAGCACCGTGCCTGCACTATTGGGCACAACAAAGTCATCCTCCGAGGGAAGACAGAATGGCCAGGCGCTCTCACTGCCGGTCCTCTCCAGGGCCCCAGCTGGATTGTAAGTACCATCACCCCTGTATACTGGTGAGGACACAGCACATTTCCCGAGGGGCCAGAGCTGGCAAGGGGGCAGGCAGGGATTCAAACACAGTCCCAGTAGACTCCCGATCCAAATAACTTCCCATTACCCATGGCTGCTTCTAGAGAGAGCCAAGGTGCCCTTGGGTTCAGATGGTGCTCAAGTCCCCCCAGACTGTTAATCCAGGACAGAATCTGGAGGTTCCCCACAGGTCTGAGTCGCAGAGATGAGGTTGGCAGGGATCCGCGTCCCCTCCGCGTGACGGTTCTGCTTGCTGAGTGCCAGAGCTGCTAGGAGTGGGTGAGTGGGAAGGCGGCTTTGAAGTCTTCCCTCATGCTGAGCTGCAGAAAGCCAGCTTGTTGTCTTATGCAGAGAGCAGTTGAGGATATCAAAGGGAAGATGGGATGTTAAATTTTGAGTGATCAATGTTTAATAGTCTGGGTTGTAAGCTGTCATGAGGATGCTGGAGGAGGGAACCTGCGTGAATTGCAGGGTTTGCTGTGCAGTGGCTGGAGATGCTCAGCCCCCCGGCATCCCCGTGCCCCAGCAGGGAGAACAGATGGAGACTGGAGAGTGGACCCCCACCCCGCCGACCGGCTCGCTGTGGAGGGTTGATGGGAGCATGGGCACAATTGGGAAAGAAAAGGTGAGGACACGACCTCCATCTGCCCCGGGAGCGATCCCACACGCCTTGTTCATCCGTTCATCAGGATGCTTTAAATGCAGCTGGGAGCCCGAACTCAGGTGCAGGGCAGGCTCCCGGTGGGCCAAAGGAACCTGAGGATCTAGCACTCGCCAGGGAACAGCTATTTGGGTTTTTACTGAAACCTCTTGGGAAAATTCCAGCCTTGCCAGAAGGCATGGAGGGAAGAGGCAGGAGGCAGTGGGGACTCCAGGGAGAAGGTGATGTTGGGTTGGAGGTGAGCCCCGCCCCTGCAGTAGGGCCCGGACATGCAGGGCTGGTGTCCCTCTCCCTTTTGGATGTCCTAACATCCAGGAGCGTCTGCTGTCTACTCAAGTAGCTCAGAAAGAGGAGGAAGAGAGGGGCCACAGCCCCTTGCGTTGTGAGCACCAGGCCCCAGCAGATGGGGAGTGAGTCTTCCCGGAATTGTGCGCTCTGTCCCCGTCCTCGTGGGCTGCCTCCGCAGCAGAGAATGCAGGGGCGTGAGTCCCAGCTGCAGCCCTGTCCCCTCCAGAGCTCACACGTCCTCATCAGGGCAGGCTGCATGGCCCAGACACGGCTGTGGGTGGGAAGGAGCTCTTTCTAAAAGCTTTCTTGGCTGGAGAGCAAGAGACATGCTGGGTGTCCCCGCCGGCAGCATTCTTCTGTTCCCAAATTCGGGCATCACAAGAGGATCAGGAAAGGCTTGGAGTGGGCTCCTGGGGAGGGCCAGCTGGGCCCAGGGACACTGGAGAGTGACTGCCGTGAGGGCAAACCCTGGGACACCAGCCCCCTGGGCCGGGCCAGGCCGGACAGGGACTGCCGGACCCCACATGGGCGCCCGCCATATCCTCAGCAAAACACAATTTCACGACTCTTTGAGAGATAAAGGATTCTATTTACTTCTTTTCAAAAGCTTCAGGATTCTTCCTGAACATCAAATAACTCCTGGCAAACACATCCTGATGAGTAACATGGAGTGAAATAGAACCAGATGGGCCGGCTCGCTCTGGGCCCTGCGCTGGCGGAGGGAGGGCAAATCACATTTGCAGCGAGGCTGGGCTCCAGGCCACAGGAAGCGCGTCGGGAGGGGGACACAGCCTTCCAGGCAGGGAGGGGGCAAGGTCCCCTGGACCTTGCCAGGAGATGGAGCCACGCCGCCTGCCATCTGGCTTTGTTGGGAGGAGGAAGGGGAGGGGCTGTGGGCAGCCAGTTGTCCCCCAGTGGTGTGGGTCGTGCTGAGACAGGCGGGGTGGCCACGGGGCCTGAGGCAGGGGCTGGGGTCACATGGGGGAGAGCGAGAGCCCTCGGTATTCTGGAGAATTCTCTAAGACCCTCCGGAGGTGGACTCAGCTCTCTGAACAGTATCCACTCCTCATTTCTTTCTTATAGACGTAACCCTTGCATTTGTTCAAATCAGCTAAAACACTACATTTCCCGGCCTCCCTTTTGGCCGGGACCCTGTGACAGACCTGGCCAATGAGAAGCGGCAGGTGTCTGGAAGGGGGGGTCTGGGAAGCCTGGCTCCCCTCCCACGTGCGCCGCCCCTGCCTCCTCTCCACGTCCAGGACCTCCAGGCCCGGAGGCGTGAGGCTGCAGAGGGCACTGCCACCTTGAGCTGTGAGATGACCATGGAGGGAGGAACAACACGAAGAAGCCCGGGCCCTGGTGGCCTTGTGGAGCCACCGCACTGTCCTTGGGCTTCCTCCCTCTCGACTTAATGTTTATTGATAAAATAAATCACTGTTAGATTAAGCAGATGTCCTTTGAGTTCTCCATGACACACAGTCAAAAGCAGTCCCTACACAGGGATCAGTCATCCCAGCATCTCACAGACTCCTGGCCCCCCGCTAGTCTGCCCATCGCCCCTGCCCCCCACTTTTTTCCTCACCCCCTTTCCAGCTGCCAAGCCTGGGCTCCAGGCCCTTTTCCTGCCACCACCGTCCATTGCTAGCCCACCTGAGACCCCAACCCCAATGCCCAGCCACCCTGACACCATATCCGTGCCGAGGGCCTGTCTTTTCAGGACCAGAGTGTCAGGATGCAGGGTGCCAACCTTCTAGTTTGCCTGCGCTGAGGGCTTTCAACACGGGATCATCTGGCTTTGCAGCACCGGGCCTGCTGGCTCTCCCTGTCTGTTCACTTACCTCGTGCCAGCGCTGGACTCGGGCTCCGGAAGGGCTGTCATCATTATATCCTCAGTGCCTGACTACGTCTGCACTGTATCAGTTTGTGAACGAATGAATGGATTCATTTCCTCCGAGCAGAGCGTGCATTCTATTTATTTTGATTAAACAAGGAGAGTGCACATTTGTCATGTTTTGCTAGCCCCACCTCCACACCGCTCACTAGCAGCGGCCTGATTTCCTTCCGGGACTTGCCTCTTTCCCATTGTGCATGGTCTTGGTGGAGGGGGATTCTAGTCTTCCGCCACCCATTACAGGATCCAAAGGGCCAAACCAGCTCCACACGTGTCCTGGCCCTCCCCAGGGAGCAGGCGCAGGCCCTGACATCTCTTCTGGGAGTTTGCATCTGGAGGGAGTGATGCAGGTGTCCACCGGGCTTCCGGGTTGCCAGCAACAGAATCCAGCTTGGTCAGATGGAAGCAGAAAGGGAGACGTAGTCCAGAGGAGGTGAGGGAGCCCACAGACCCACTGGGAAGACTGGGAACCAGGCAGGCTGGGCCACAGCCAGGATCACAGCCACACTGTCCGTGGGAGGCCAACTCTGTGGACGCCGCTGCCCAGGATGCCCAGCTTGCTCGCTGTTGGCACTGCCTTTCCGACCAGCCTTGCCCCTGCAAGTGGGCGTTGCTGCTGCAGTTGCTGCCCCGACCCCTGTGCCATGGCATGGCTTTCTGCAAATGACCGACCTGCGCCTGTGCCTGTGCCCTAGCGGCAAAGGGTGCTGGGACCACGTGGATCTTGCGGCTCAGTCCACGGTGGGAAGCTGACTCCGCCACTTCCCCACAAGACTTTTAAGGTAGAGAGTTTATCAAGCCTAAAAAGGAGGGGTCACCAGATGACAGACAACCAAAAAGAATGACAAAAGCCACTGGACTCAGAGACAGAGGACAATGTTGGAGGTCGTTTGTCTCAGCCGTGGCAACATGCGGACCAGATGTTTCCCCGCTACAAGGTGGTGGCGGCTGTGGCTCCTAGTCAGGCCCCTGGGAGAGGCCTGGGCTCCCGCCCTCCCCGAGTCTGCTTCTCTGGGCTCCTGTCACTTCTGTGAGCTCCCGACATCCTGCCAATAAATTCCTTTTTGCTTAAGTTAACCAGTGTTAGTGTCTGCTGGCTGCAACCAAGCAACGCTAAGTGAAACCACATGTAAACACGAGTACATGCTGCTTGTAAAACACTGAGACAGCCCTGATAAGGCGGCCGGCCTCCCGACACCACCCCCTCCAGCATTCTTCCCGGAGGAAACTACTGGTAGAAGCTGCATGTGTGTGTCCCCGAACTTCCTTGCCCTGCTTCTATCCCAAGTGTGAGCCGTAGGAAGTAATGCCAAGAAATAACATTCTGTTTCATTGCACCTAAGATGTCTTCCATTGCAAAACACGCCATTATTTTATGGGCTACCAAGAAAGAAAAAGAGTTGGCAATTAAACCATGATCCAACTAAGAGCTGTCAATTGTAAGCCACATGTTGATTGCTGGTTTAGGATGTGAGAAAAAGATGTACGTATTAGAATAGATGAAACGTGGTCATGGTAACCATTAACCCACTTCACCCTTACCATGGGCCGGGCACTCATGCCAGTGCTTTGCTCATATTAACTCAGTTAATCGCTTCATGCCCTCACTGATTTCTTGGGGTTGAAATATAATTATCCGTATTTTACAGATGAGCAAACTGAGGCACAGATACGTTCAATTATCTGCCCAAAGTTACAAATCTAGTAAGCTGGAACTCAAAGAAATTCTGGAGTTTAGAGCTTACTCTCTTAGCTGCCAGTGTTGAGGTGTTCTGTGTGCAAGTGTACGTGTGCACCTGTGTGTGTGTGTGTGTGTGTGTGCATGTCTGTGTATATAAGGCCTACACAGGTACATTTATTTTTTCACATAAGGGCATCATATTGTGTGTATCATCCTGCACCTTGCTCTGTTAATCCAGTACGCTCTTGAATAAGCATGTCCCATTCCTCCTAACTGCCAAAGTATAGACATACCACAAGGCCTTTAGCCATTCTCCTGCTGACGGTCACTGAGGTCGTTTCCATCTTTAGCTCCTACTAACAAGGCTGTAGCACACATCCTTGAACAGGCCTCCACACGTGTTTCCCTTAGGTAAATAGAGAGAAGTGGAATTGCTGCATCATAAGGTATGTGCATTTAGAATTTTAATAGCTAAACCAACCCCCCACCTCGCCAAAGCCACCACTCTAATTTGCACTCCTACCAGCAACCTAAGTGGGCACCCGCTTATAATTTATATCTCAGACTCCTCCTCACCAAATCTGAGAGCTGTCTCAGACCTCACCCTCCCCAGCAGCTCTGGGGCATGTAACACCACTGACCTATGCCTTACCTGGAATCCTCCCTCCCTTGGCACCCAGGAAAATCCACATTGCTGATTCTGCCCCACACAATGTCATGTATCTGTCACTAATTCCTCTCTCTGTCCAGCGGTGTTGCCTAGAGGGAACTTTCCCAAGAGGAGTGAAGAAGCATTCCGAGGTGACAAGAAAGGGCATCCCCTCTCAGGTAGTCTGGCAGACACTGGAAAAAGCAAAGTTGCTGCAGGACTTCTCAGGGCCTTTATTGAGTGAGCTCATGTGCAATTGCAATTGCAACTTCCAGAGAAGGCAGGAGGAACCACTGAGGAGCAGCCCCTACTGGCTCCAGGTACCAGATGATGGGCATGCACCCCAAACCAGCCGGGGATGCAAGAGGTTGGGGCCATCCTCTCCTTCCTGCCCCCCACTGCAGCCCTGGCTTCCAGGCCCTCCACGGGGCCACTTCCCTCTGCCCAGGCCGGCCTGCTCAGGACCCGCTCTCCACATTGCTCCCTGGGTAATGCAGAGGAGAAAAGCTGGATGGGGGGCAGAAGACCTGACCACACTGTTGAAGCTCAAGGCCTTAGGCCAGTTAGTGAACCTCTCTATACCTCAGTTTCCTCACCTGCAAAATGGGGAGAAATACAGTACTGACCTGGTGTGCTACTGTGCAGTATAAAAGCATTGATACACACAGGCCACGTGGGACAGTGCTTAGCACGGAGCAAGACCACAGCCCCGGGTTCAGGTCCTGGCTCCATCGCCACTGTCTGCATGGCCTTGCCCTGGGACCCTCTTCCTCTGGGGCAGCTGGGCCAAACCAGAGGGTTGGGCGAGTTCCTGCCATCAAGGGCTCCCAGCCTGTGTCTTAGTCAATTCTGCTTCTCCCACGGCTCAGCGAGGACATCACCGTGGGGTCCGTGCTCAGCGAGTGTGGGGAGAGCTGGACTGAACAAAGGGGTCCCTGGAAGGAGGGGCACTGACATGACTAATGGACAGCACGGTTGACAGCACTGGGACAGGCTCCGGAGGGGCCTGGGGAGGAAGGAGAGGGCAAGGCGCCTGCCAGGGGGTTACTCGGGCCGCTGGGAATGTGGGAGAGGAAGGAAGAGCTCGGGAAATGTTTCACGAAGAAACAGGGACTCGAGATCAGCCTGGAATCATGGGTAAGACCGTGCTCAGCCCCAGGGAACAAAATCAGGTACTGCAAGAGTGATGTGCACAGAACAGTCCCAAGCAGAGACAGCAGAGGAGGGGCGAAGGCTCAGTGGTGAAAATTCAGGCATCTACGCGGACATCTGGGGCTCTTTCCTCCGCTTGGGGGTGAGGCAGACACAGCTTCCCTGCACGGCCTGCGCAGAGATAAGATCTGTCCCCTCGTGAACAAAGCAGCGGTCTTCCACCCCTCCCCAGGCTCGCCGCAGCCCTCGGCGGGCTGAGCCGCCCTCCAGAGAAAGACAGAGACAAATGAGACACGACATCCTCCGCGCTCCAGCGCCTGGGAGACCCAGACGCCCCTCGTGCCCGTGACGAGCTCCAGTCCTCTGCTCCCTCATTATCTTTGCCAGGGTGTCCTCAGGCCAAAATAACGCACCCAACCCCTGCCTGTACTTGGGTGTCATTATAATGACTCCCACTTGAAATTATTTGTTTTTCTCTATTGATCTTGGTTCGACACTGGAAAAATGTATTCTTTGTACAGCATTCCCAAGGGTTTAATTTGTCCGTGTTGGAAGCCTTTTTTAATAGGATTCTGCCCCATTGTTTATTCTGAACATTGAGTTCCGAGAGTCGGGATTCAGCTCTTTTAATAGAAACTCATTACCAGGGTCCCTGAGCATCAGAAAGCTGATACTGGCACCGCGAGGAGGAGACAAATTAGAAGCCTGCCAAGGGCCCGTCTGATCAGGAGGCCCCTTGGGAGGACACGTCGCCTTCCAACGCCAGCCACCCTCGTCCTATTCGGAGACCCGGGGAGGGGGGAGGTGACAGCCACCAGGCTGCACAGACCCAAGCAGCCCTTCCATCCCGGAGCAGTGTCAGCTCTCAGAAAGCTCTGCCCACCGTGAGCGCACCCTGGTCTCCTAGAGCAGTGTTTCTCTAAGCGTGATCTGTGGAATCCCCACTTCGGAATCCCCTGGGGTGCTGGTGCAGATTTAGGCTGCCAGGTCTCCACCAGACAGTATGACCCTTGGACCCGGGCAGGAGGGACCCTGGCCATGGGGCCCACTGAGGGACTTCCTTGTGTCCAGGACTGGCCAGGTGGGGTACCCCTTGCCTGACCCTGGTCCCATGTGAATCCTAGTCCCCATTTGCTTCTCTTCTTCAGAGACTGGCTACCTCCTCCCCTTCAGCCCCACTGCCTCCCAGAGTTGCCCAGATGGCCCAAAGAGCTCCAAGGATTCAAACACATGGGGCTGTCCCAAGACCCCGAGCTGGGGCCCCTGTTCCAGGCAGGCAGCCTGTGGAGTGGATTGCTCCCATTGGCCAGCAAAGAGTTTCTTTCCCAGGATCACATGAAGTTGAGTCAGCACAATGGCACTCACATGATTTTGAGTGGCTCAAATGGTTTATATAGACAGCCCTCCCTACAAAAACAGAAAATGTACTGCCTGAGGCCCCATACACTCCAGAGGCAGCTTGGCCTCCAGACCTGCTAAAACAGAGCATTGAGGATGCAGCACAGGAAGTGTGGAATCTACCGAAGGGTAGTGATGGACAGGAAAGAGCATGGGTTGTAGAATTACTTAGAGCTCGGCTCAAGCTGTGATTTGCTGCTAGCCAGCTGGTGACTATGCGCAAGTTACTAACCCACTTTGCACTCATACATATTTTCGCTTCAGGGTGGCTTTAAGAGTTCCTCCTGGAGCAAGGCAGCCTGCGAATCATGCATACAGAAGGGTGGGAGCATGCCTGTGAGTCACGCCTGGCATGTGATAGGAAGCTAAGCAATGATGCCTGGAATAATTTATTCAGTCAACAAACATTTATTGAGATCCAGCTATGCGCCAGGCAGTGAGTTCAGCACTGGTGAGACAACAAAACAGGCTCAGTCCTTTGCCCTCGTAGGGAAAGGCAGATGTTAAACCGACAAAAGGTACTTCACAGTCATCTCTGTAATTGCAGTGGTGATGGTGCTACGTGGGGCAGAGCAGTGTGTCGTGGAGGGCAAGGGACATGTTCATGGGGCCACCTGAAGAGTCAGGGAGGGCTTCTTTGAGGAGGAGGCCATTCCTCCAGGACCTGGAGGTGCAGCAGGACTTGCCAAGTAAAGAGAGAGACCAGTCCCTGCCCGGTCTGGTTTGTGCATTTCAGGGCCCTTCCCTCTCCCTATGACATTTCTTTCTAGAAGTAAATAAAGATGATTGATTTGACAGCCACTCTGCACAGAATCCATATGAGTTCAGCAGGTTTGCAGAGGGCGGAAAGGCAGACAGTGGCATCGCCGAGGCCTGACTGTGGGCCAGGTGTGGCACCGAGTGATTTCTATGCATTTTCTCTTCAGGCCTGCCTGTGGGTTCTACCATTATCCCCATTTAACAGGTGAGGAAGCTGAGGCTCAAAGAGGGCAAGTAACTTGCCATACTAGTAGGGTCACAGAGCTAATAAGTGGTAGATCCAGCAACCAAGCCTGGACATTGTGACCTCTTATGCCCATAGGCTAAGGCCCCCATGCCCCACCTGTGACATTGTCTTTAGAATCCACTCCAGGGGTCACCTTTTCCCTGCAGAGAGGAATGGAGCACACTTGAAAGTTACCAGAGAGAGAGAGAGAGAGAGAGAGAGAATTGACTTAAATTATATGAAACTACACAAAATCAGGTGCAAGACTGGAAAGCAACGGAGCTGGGATCTTATCTGGGCAACTGCCAGGATGACTTCAGGCCATCGCTGCCCTCTCTGGGCCTCAGCAACCTCATTTGCAAGATGAAGCACTTGGGCCAGGCCAGTCATTTTCCAGATCTGCTCCTCAGAACTTTGGGCTTCCACAGAGGTGCATTGGTGTGCACTGGTGTGCCTTGTGTGGGTACTGAGCTTCCTAGCATGGGTTTGTTGGAAGACAGTCTCTGTGGCTGTGACAGCCATAACACATGGAGGTGACCATTGGAGCTTGTTCTTTAACATCATTCATGTTTTAGCCAGTCTCCATTTATGGGGCACACATCATGCTGCAGCTGGGCATGGAGGGTGCAGGCAGGTCTCTCCCCAGAGGAGTTTCTAAGCCAGAGGACGAGTGCCCATAGCCACTGCCCAGGGTAACCAGGTGCCATGGGTGCCTTCCCAGCCTGAGCACGGGCTCAAGAGAAAAGGGAGGCAGAGGCCAAGCTAGGATTTCAACCCAGGGTTCTTGGCACACACTGCCATGTTTTTTCTCCACCCTACCTGCATCAGGAGGTTGATTTGGGCATCAAGACAATGGCCATTTTATGGAGTAAAAAGTTCTGCAAAGAGTACTAGGGATAGGGAGAGCTGCAGAGACAAAGACAAAGTGGTAAAGCAGGGGCTGAAGTCTCAGACTGAGGCAGGGAGTCAGGGTGGAGTCCATGCCCAGGATGGGTCTGAGTGCTTCCAGCTATTGAGCAAGAGCTCACAGTCAAGAACCTGCTGCTGAGGGAGGTAGGATTACCCAGGCATTGCCCTTGTCTGCAATAGTCACAACACCACCAAGAACAACCACTTATATTTATTGAGCACCATATTAGTCAGGAGAGTCTGAGCTATGCTGCAGTAACAAATAGCTCCAGTCTCTGTGACTTAACACACGAAGATTTGTTTCTTGCTCATGCGACATCCATTGCGGATCCTGACAAGCTCTCCAGGGTGAGTGTTCTCCATGCAGTGACTCAGCCACACAGGTGATGGGTCCTCCACCAACCAGAGCTGCACCACCTGCAATGCCTGACCTCAGTCTCTGCAGCAGGAAAGAGAGAACAGAATGACACACAGGCTCTTCACCACCTGTGTTAGGGCTCTCCAGAGAAACAGAACCAGTAGTACATAGAGAGATATATAAGAGGAGAATTACTGTGGGAATTGGTGAATATAGAGACTGAGAAGTCTCACAAATGCTGTCTGCAAGCTGGAGCACCAGGGAAGCTCATGGCATAAGTTAGCCTGTGTCCAAAGGCCTGAGAACCAGGAGCTGCAATGTTCAAGGGCAGAAGATAGATGACCCAGGTCAAGAGGAGAGAATGAGCTCGCCCTTCCTCTGCATTTTTGCTCTACTCAGATCCTTGACGGATTGGATCATGCCCGCACATTGATGAGGGAGATCTTCTGTAAGTCTACAGATTCAAATGCTGCCCTCTTCTGGAAACACCCTTACCGACACTCCCATACATCAACTTTTACCAGCTATCTGGGCATCTCTTAGGCTAGTCAAGTTGACACCCAAAATTAACCATCATTATCCCAGCTCGGAAGTGATCCCGATGACACCATGTTCACTAGCCTGAATCTGGCACTTGGTCCACTCAACTGCAAGGACGGGTGGGGTGGGGTGGGAAGCACTATCTTCTGTGGGGAGAATGAGATACGGCAGAGCATTAGCAATGTCTACCACAAGAACTAACTTTTTGCCAGGCATCTATTAAGTACTTTACACAGGTTATTTCACTGACTCTACAATAAACTGTTACAAATAAGGAAACCGAGGCATGGAGAGAATGGACAGAAAGAACCTTCCCAAAGTCATACACTAGTAATGGAACAGTAACAATTCAATTCAAACCCAGGTGGCCCCGGGCGCTGAGCCCTCTCCTCCCAGACTCTCAGAGGTTGTTAGTGCACCAGCCCTGCAGAGATGGGCGATCCATTGTCACAGTGCAGCCTGCAACCGGACCCACGACGCCATCCAGCCACGTCCTCTTGGCATGAAGTAGATGAGAGAAGGACCCCACGCTTCCCAGTGGCCTGGGATCGTCCCCAGCCCTTTAGGAAGAGGAGTCAACAGAATAAAATGTTTCTCAATGAGGAAAGGAAGTAGGTGCCAAGGAAGGCAAAGCTGCCCTGAGTGGCTTCCGTAGCCAAGAAAGAGAGAGAGGGAAAAGGACAAAGAGAGAGGGCGGGAGGAAGAGAGCACGTGGAGGGGGCCTCAGACACCATGCAGGTTGTCCTGGAGTATCCAAATGCACAGGGCTGTAAACAGATCATCACTGTGGCCCACCCCGTGCTTTGGGGTCTGAGGTTCCCAATTCAGAGCACGGGAAACAATAATAACCATTGACTAGCATATCCAGGCTCATTGACTTGAAAGGTCATATATTGATGGACAAAAAGCCAAGGTCAATATTTGATTTTGAGGAACAATAAATCTTGATATCCATGGAAAGAAGCCATCGATGCAGGTGTCATCAGGCAGGGCCAGTGACGCACTCACAGTGGGGTAATTGCGCCTCCTCTGTGGTCTGCCAACGGCGTTCTTGTGCGGAACACTGGGAAGGAGGCCGGAGTGTGTGTAGCAGTTTCTAGGTACCTCTGGGTGGTGGGAAGAAAGGCCATGAAAAGCGAAGTGTATACTGTTTACAGAGGGCTGCCAGAATGGCGCCATTTCTGCCCTGTTCAAGCGAACGAAAGAAACGACTTGCCCTGCACCCCTCCCCCTCTACCTGCTGCCCCAGCCCGCGAGTGTTTTGAGATTTGCCTCCGCTCTTACCCAGTCGGGATGCCAGTGGACTTTCCCCTTATCTGCCCTCTATTCTCCACTTACCAATCCTGCAATGTCCTATTCTTTATCTCCCCAAGAAAGGCCTGCACCTGAAACCACAGCCAAGGCAAACCCGCCAAAATCTGCCCTGGAAGGGAGACTTGTTCCGTTCTCCTGCTTTTCCAGTCTCTGCTTCAAGCCCTGCCCACTCCTGGTCACCCCACCTCACCGAGAGCCACCCAGACCCCTTGCCATCCCTGCCCAGGGTCAGGCTTCTCCGGCTGTGGTTGCTGCCAGACACCCCTTCCCCTCCCCCACGCTTTCCTATACCTGCCCCCTGGGGAGGTTTTGCTATCCTAGAATCCCTGCTTGACCTTGGCTCCTTGCAAAGCCCTCTCTACCCATCCCCAGGCAGAGTGGGGTTCCCCCTTCCGTGCAACCCCTACTGCCTCCATCCTCCTCACAGCACCTGCTCCGGCCCTGGGGCAGTTTGGCTTGCACGTGGACTGGCTTTCACTTTCCTGTGATTGAATGCTTCAAGGGCAGGAGCTGGTCCTCACTGAACTCAGTACCCACATTACCCAACCGTGGCGAACACCCAGTGTTTGCAGAATGAATGGCCGGACAGCTAGAAAACCAAACACGCCGGGTGGAGAACTCAGAGCAGAGTCCGGGCCACGCAGGGAGGGTGCAAGCTGGGCCTACAGCAGGGACTGGGAAAGGAAGGACCCTGGGCAGGAGGCGAGGCAGGGAGCACGGGAAGCGAGCACCGCACAGCGCTCTCCTCTCTGGCTCCTCATCCTCGCCAGCAGCTGCCCTGACGGTATTAATCAAGGCCCGAGCGTGTGGAAATATCAGTCCACTGTGTTCTATTCAAGTTCCCTGGAACTAAATTATGTTGTCAGGATTGGACAGAGCAGGAATGGAAAAGACCAGGCTGGATGACATGAGGCTGTTAAAAGGAGATGAATGAGCCCAGTGGTTTCCATTCAATTTTTCAAGGTTTCCCAAGGCAAGTCTGACAAATACCACCTTATAATTCCCAGGCACCCTGCACAGTCCCCTCCACGCTCTCATTTTTTTTTTTTCTGCCCATCAGATTAGAAGGACAAGGGATTCTTCTTTATGTCTCGCAAATGGGGAAATGGAGAAATTGGAGTGGGGGAGCATTTTGACCAAGGTCAAGGTCGGGCCAAGGTCATGCCATAAATCAGTGACAGAATCAGCAGGACAAACTCTGAGCTCACAGAGCAATACTCTCTCCATTACCCCATCAGCTCAGCTTCTTCTGGAAAACAGAGATGGCCAGACCCACCTCCCAGGGATGCTGCAAGGTGTCGGGGAGGTGACACAATTGAAAGCACTTTTACCTCGGAGGGTGCTATTCATTCACTCATTCAGTCAGTCAGTGTTTGTTGAGGACATGTCATATCCCAAGCTGCGTAGCTTTTCCCCTAAGGGTTGTTCTCAGGGTGTAGAAAGAGACTGAGAACTAGGAACAGAAGCAGTTTGCAGCCTTGCCACTTGGCAGCTGTTTGATATTGGGTCAGATGTGAAGCCTGTCTGAGCCTCTTCACAAGGTGGTTGTCAGGACTGAACTAGTTAATAACAGTCCAGCCCCTAGCACAGTCCCTTAAAGGGAGTGACTTACTGAATCTCAGTGTGTCCTTCCGAAGAAGGATGGCGACTCTTGCCTCTCTGCAGGAGAAGCCTCCCTGAGAAACGGGCGTGCGTGCCAGGCTTCTGGCTCTGCGGCGCTGCAGCCGCGCATAGCTCACAACCCAGTGGTGAGCCAGCCTCAGTTGTAAACAAAGGACTAATTAAATTAGCATAAATGATTTTATGTAAATGAAAAATCCACATTATGGTTGTTTATTGGTAGCAGCATCAAATCTTGCCACTGCACATGCTTATAAAATTAATGTGCATAAATGCTCCAAATATTGTATTATTAATAATGATAATAATGTTGATGAGGATGATAATAATAGACACATTCTCATAACAATGGCTCCTGGCTGGCTCTAAAATCCCAGCAGGGAATGTGCTGAGTGTCACAGCTCCTCAGAGAAACAGCAAGCTTACGCGCCCCTTCTTAACCTCCCCAGCCCCGACCTGTGGAGCCACTTTGGTGCCTTCACTGGGTCCAGCTAACTGATGGCTTCTTCAAGTCCTGTCCATCTTCTGAGGCCTTATTCAAGGCTGAACAACCTGAACTGCAGAGACCTCTCCTTGCTTTCAATTTCTGAAACAACTCTTCCCCATCAGTCTTTTCCACCTATTACCTCCTTGGGCTCAGCTCAGATCTGTGAGGTAGGCGGCAGGTATATTTATGATTCCCGCTGTAGAGATGGGCTAGTGGAGATCAGAGAGTGAAAGCTACTCAAGGTCACACAGCCAGGAAATTACAGAGCCAGGACTAAAGTTCTGCCGACTCATATGTATCACCTAGTGCATAGCCAAGAGGCAGGCATAGAGCAGGCAACTCATCAATGTTGGTTAGGGAGGAAGAGAAGAAGGGAGGAAGGAAGATGCAAACAAAAGGATGAGTGAATGAAAAGTTTGCAGAATGAAGCCTTTAAAATTCCTCAATATTACCTAGCAAATCGAATCCAAGTACTTATCAAAAAAGTAATCCACCATGACCAAGTGGGCTTCATCCCCGAGATGCAGGGGTGGTTCAACATACGTAAATCTATAAATGTAATTCACCACATAAATAGAAGCAAAAACAAAAACCATATGATACTCTCATTAGATGCAGAAAAAGCATTTGACAAAATTCAACACCCTTTTATGATAAAAACGCTTAACAAAATAGGCATTGATGGAACCTACCTAAAAATGATACAAGCCATATATGACAAACCCATAGCCAACATCATACTGAATGGGGAAAAACTGAAAGCACTCCCACTTAGAACTGGAACCAGACAGGGCTGCCCATTGTCTCCATTACTTTTCAACATAGTATTGGAAGTCCTTGCGAGAGCTATCAGGCAAGAGAGTAGAATCAAGGGAGTCCAAATAGGGAAGGAAGAGATCAAACTCTCACTTTTTGCTGATGATATGATGTTATATCTGGAAAACCCCCAGGATTCAACCAAGAGACTCCTGGAATTGATTAACGAATACAGCAAAGTCTCAGGCTACAAAATTAATATACACAAATCAGAGGCATTTATATATACCAATAACAGTCAATCGGAAAACCAAATTAAAGACTCAATACCCTTCAAAATAGCAACAAAGAAAATAAAATATCTAGGTATATATCTAACTAAAGAGGTAAAGGACCTCTATAAGGAAAACTATGAAACACTGAGAAAAGAAATAGCAGAACTTGCAAATAGATGGAAAAATATACCATGCTCGTGGATCGGAAGAATCAACATTGTTAAAATGTCTATACTACCCAAAGTGATCTACAGATTCAATGCAATCCCTATTAAATTACCAACATCATTCTTTACAGACATAGAGAAAATAATTATACACTTTGTATGGAATCAAAGAAGACCCCGTATAGCAAAAGCAATTTTAAGCAACAAAAACAAAATGGGAGGTATTAATTTGCCAGACCTCAAACAATACTACAAGGCCGTGGTTCTTAAAACAGCCTGGTATTGGCACAAGTGCAGGGACACAGACCAGTGGAACACAACAGAAAATCCAAATATAGAACCATCCTCATATAGTCACCTAATTTTTGACAAAGCGGGAAAGAATATACCCTGGGGACAAGAATCCCTATTCAACAAATGGTGCTGGGAGAATTGGTTAGCCACTTGTAGAAGACTGAAACAGGACCCACAGCTTTCACCTCTCACAAAAATCAAATCACGGTGGATAACAGACTTAAGCCTTAGGCGTGATACAATCAGAATTCTAGAAGAAAATGTAGGAAAGACTCTTACAGACATTGGCCTAGGCAAAGAATTTATGAAGAAGACCCCCAAGGCCATCACAGCAGCAACAAAAATTAATGAATGGGACATGATTAAATTAAAAAGCTTCTGCACAGCCAAAGAAACAGTCCAGAGAATAAACAGACCACCTACAGAATGGGAAAAAATTTTTGCATACTACACATCAGATAAAGGACTGATAACAAGAATCTATTTAGAACTCAGGAAAATCAGCAAGAAAAAATCAAGCAACCCTATCAAAAAGTGGGCAAAGGACATGAATAGAAATCTTTCAAAAGAAGATATAAAAATGGCTAACAAACATATGAAAAAGTGTTCAACATCTCTAATCATCAGGGAAATGCAAATCAAAACCACAATGAGATATCACTTAACCCCAGTGAGAATGGCCTTTATCAAAAAAACCCAAAACAACACATGTTGGCGTGGGTGTGGAGAGACAGGAACACTAATACACTGCTGGTGGGACTGCAAACTAGTGCAAGCCCTGTGGAAAGCATTATGGAGGTATCTTAAACAGATTCAAGTAGACCTGCCATTTGACCCAGCAATCCCATTACTGGGCATATACCCAAAGGAAAAAAGGTCATTCTGTAACAAAGGCACATGTACCCAAATGTTTATAGCAGCACAATTCACAATAGCAAAGATGTGGAAACAACCCAAATGCCCATCAATACATGATTGGATTAGTAAACTGTGGTATATGTATACCATGGAATATTACTCAGCTATAAGGAATAATGAAGATACGACATCCCTATGGTTCTCCTGGAGAGAGTTGGAACCCATTATATTAAGTGAAGTATCCCAAGAATGGAAAAACAAGCATCACATGTACTCACCAGAAAATTGGTTTCCCTGATCATCACCTAAATACAAATCTGGAAACGACACCAATTGGACATCAGACTGAGGTGGGGGGTGGGGGAGGGGATGGGGGTATGCCTACACAATGAGTGCATTGCGCACCGTTTGGGGAGTGGTAACACTTGAAGGCGCTGACTCGGGAAAGGGGGGGTGGGGAAAAAAATATGAAACTATTGTTTTTAACTTGCACTGTTCACTTAATAATTTATCATGAATTAAAAAAAAAAAAGAAAAAAAAATAAATAAAAAGTACATTAATTAAAAAAAACTTTCAACCAAAAAAAAAAAAATAAAAAAAATAAAATAAAATTCCTCAATATTATAATGACCTTCCCTCTTCAATACTATTTACCAAAGAGCTAATTTATAAATGAACCTATAAGTGCTTGTTTCTGAAGGAACAGACCACACATTGACAAGCACCCGTTGAGTCTAAGTCCAAACATCGGCCCATCAGTGTGACTCAAGGGAAGACATAGCCAGGCTGCCCCTCAGCCACAGAGCACCGTTGTGATAACCTGAGCAAGTCACCAAACTCCGCAGCATCAGCAGGCTTAGTGACCCCAGTTGGAGTCTACGTCACCCTCTTGATCAGGTGCCAAGCGACGCAGCCACATGTGGTGGTCCTGGATTCATTAGACTTCAGAAAGCTAAGCGATTAAGCACCACCACCTCCCCCAAAGTTTTGTGTCACTGTCCTATGACAGCCTCAGGCAGAGGCTGCCTGCCTGGAAGGGAGAGTGTGTGTGTGTGTGTGTGAGCGCGCATACATGTGCGTGTTCCACCTGACTGTGAGCTTCTTGGTACCATACACCAAGGAGCTGTAGGACAAACACTGGTTTCTGAACCAGACCAAAATGGGTTTGAACTCCATTCCCACCAGCACCATGGATAGAATTCTGGGGGTCCCTGAACTTGGATGGAAAAATGATCTTCACTCACAAATGGAGGCAACAAACCACAGTAGTGTTGGCAATACTTGAAATTTTTGTCACCTGTAGAAATCACAGTCATCTTCCTATTCCACGAAGGTTGTTGCTGATATCTCAAAATATTGAATACAGCAGCGGTCGGCACCCTGTTTCTGTAAAGGTCCAGAAGATAGGTCCTTTGCACACCAGGGGCTCTGTTGCAGCTGCTCAACTCCACCGCCGCGGCTCGAGAGCAGCCGCAGACAATACGCAAATGAACAGGCACAACTATGTTCCAATAAAACTTTGTTCACACACAATAGCTAGCAATCCAGATCATGGTTTGCTGATTCCTGATGTAGCAAGTCATTACTTTAAAATTGTAATAGTCAGTAGACTCTTGTTAATGCCTTAATGAAGAAGCACATATATTACTACATCAGACGTTTTAGTATTTTGAAAATTGCATTTGAATATAATTGGTTGCCTCTGTGACCCTGTGCATTTTGTTTTATGCATTTAAAACCATTATTCTGAGATGGGGTTCATAGGCTCCACTGGTCTACCGAGGGAGTCCTTGACCCACTGAAGGGAAAGGACCCCTTGTTATTTAATCTATCTCTGCTTCAGTTTTCTCACTGCAGTGTGGGAAAGCTAATAATAATATTATCCATGTCAGAAGGTTCTTGCAAGAATTCAACGTAGTGCATGTAAAAGTGTTTTGTTAACTAGAAAACACTGTAGGGATTTGAGGTATTAACATTTTCCTTTCCCCAGTGGCACCTACTTTAGTCCTCTGTACATAGTAGGTACTGAATAAATGCTTGTTGCAGTCAAGCTAGGTGAGCCAAGAGTCTGGTATTCCTTCTTGAGCAATATATAAGATGGGAAGTGGGAGGGAGGGAGAGAGAAAGGAAAAATGAGAGGGAGATGGAGAGAGGGAGGGAGAGGAGGGAATAGAAGAAGAGAGAAATAGGAGGGGAAGGGAGAGGGAGGGAGGAGGAGAGACCCGAGAATCCCGGCGGCTCAGTATTATTTCACAGTTGTCTATGCAGAATTCCTAACCATCCCATCTATTTAGAAATTGCACTGGGGAATGAATAGAGGAAGGGGGAGATGGCTGTTTTGAGCAGAGACTTCCTGCTGCATCAGCAGGTTTTAAGAGCACAACTTGCACAGTTTGTGAAAGCACATGAACCTTGAAATAGAAATATGGACCTCTTAATTCATCTCTCTGTTATTTGATAAAGTATAAGGTAAATGAATGCAGAACATTTTCCCTTTAATTACACAAGGAGGAATGGGGGTGTGCAGGGTGGGGGGAGCAGAGGATGGAGGGTGAGAGGCCACAGTGAGGCCTTGTGCTTCCAAGGCGATGATACGGAATGGGCTTCTCTGAGATTTCAGTTCTGGGGAAAGAGGTTGACGCTGTGGGTTACGGTGACAACCCCAGCCCCCCGCAGCCCCAGTCACAGTGCATTCCGAGGCAGGCAGCAGGGCAGGGGACCTCTGTCCTCGCAAGGCTAGCAATTCAAGTGAGAAAACACCTCTGAACTGCTTGAAGTGGGCGATTGCCATGAGGTTGGGACCACGAGTCCTGGCCCCAGCTCCACCACTGAGCACAGGCCTCTCTGAGCCTCGCTCCGTAGACACTTCAGACTTCTGGTTCTGCCCTCACAGAGCTGACTCTCGCATGGAGACGGACAAGGCACACTGTCCTTCCTCTCCACTCTCTCCAGAATCTTCTGCTGTCCGTGGCCTTTCAACCATCACAGATGGTCCGTCACACCCGTGAGAGTGGGCCCGAGGCACAACCAGTTTGCGCGGAGGTATTTCAGAGTCATGGTGTAACATTACTCAATCTATTTAAGCCCTAATAGTTCCTTCCAGGCTGCAAAGAAACCCATATTTTATTTAATTTGATTATGATTTGTTAAATTAAAAGTTGTTCTGGATAACAAGAGGATAACCTAAGTGTTAGAAGATCCAAGTTTGCAATGGGTTGAAAAGTGTTCCCCCAAAATTCATATGCTGAAGTTCTAACTCCCAGCACCTGAGAACGTGATCTCACTTGGAAACAGGGTCCTTGCGTGCGTAACTAGTTACAAGGAGGTCCTACTGGAGTAGGGTGGTCTCTAATCCAAAATGACTGGTGTCCTTACTAAAAGGGGAAAGCTGGGCCCAGCCATGGGTAAAGGTGAGCACACCACGTGAAGATGAGGCACAGACTGGAGTGACACTCTGCAATCCAGGGGGTGTCCAAGGTCACCTGCAAACCATCAGGAGCTGGGAGAGGGGCCGGGAACAGAGTCTTCCCCACAGTTCTCAGATGGAACCAACCCTGCCAGCACCTTGATTATTGGACTTCTGCAAAATAACAAAAATAATTTGTTATTTTAAGTACTCCAGAACTGTGCACTAATAAATTTCCATTGTTTAAGCCACCGTGGGTGGTACTTTGTCACGGCAGCCCAGCAGAGTAACACAGGGTTCTGCATTGGTTTCCACGTGCAGGGTGACTTACCAGGCCTCTGCTGGAGAGGAGGTACGACCCCGAGCACGACAGCAAGGTAGGGGCCACCGGCCTGCCAACCTGGCCTCGAATCCCAGCTCTGCTGCTTACTTGCTGTGTGATCTTGGACAAGGCCCTGAACCTCTCTGTGCCTCCACAAAAAGAGATGAAAGACTAGCTGGTCTCTAAGTGGCATCCCAGCTTAAACAGTCTGCAAGTCAATTATAACGGACAGTATCAAGAGTTGAGCAGGAGGGGTCATTTGTGAGATAGCAGGGCCCTCCTAACCGGACGGGGAGCGAGAAGGGACCTCTGGCAGAGGATGCAAAATGAAGGGATGTCGCGGTTGGGGCCAGAAGACCTTTTTGCTGATGTGGTTGATTTCTATCGTGGCAGGATATCTGTGACCCACTGGGGTCACTGAGCCCTTAGCCGAGTAGAAAGGCCGGGGTTGGTGAGCACAGCGCCCAGCGTGGGGCTGTCAGGATGTCGCGGGAAGGACCACGCTGCCATGGCGTTGTGAAGCCCACGACTGTCTCTTGGCTGACCACGTGGTGATGAGCATCTCTGCACCAAGAGCAGCGTAAAGGCAACTGCAGCTTGACAATTCCAAACATCATCCTGCCCAGTAAATTTTTGTTATTGAGTAATAACTCAAAATAAATATTTTGTTATTCTAAGTATGCTGGTGTCTGTCCTGATCCCAAAAGTGGCTTATATTCCAGGCTCTCTGAGGGTCCCCAGGTGTCCTGTCCCCTCCACTGCCCTCGGGGGAGGTCTCAGAGGAGCCAGCTCCCTCCTGCTGCTCCCTGCAGGCTGGACGGCCTTGCATGATTAACCACGTGGTGGGTTTCTTGCAATATTTACAGTTAACTCATGGAGGGGCTTGTTGAGACAGATTCTTAGTGTTGTGCTAGGAGCATTGTGTGTTCCTATTTTTTCTGGGAAAGAAAAGAAAGAAATCCCAGCAACAACACAAAGATAGCAGCAAAAACGCCAGCTGTTCCTACCATGAAACTGCAAGATCTCTTAGCAGTCGGCTGTGTGGTGCCCAGCCCTGGCCCAGCCCTGGCCCGGCTGCTGTGGGGTGGGGGGTGGCAGAACAGACATGGCAGCAAGCAAGACCTACCCAGAGGACGGGGCAGATCTCCCCCTCACATTCCTGCCTGTGTGCACCCAGCAAAGAACAGCCAAAAGCTGATGGTTCCAAGGAAGAAGAACAAAGCAAAGCATCCAGCCAATTCACAGCTATTTACTGTTCTAGAGGGAGAACTTGGGCAAGGCCTTTGCTATAGTCGACCCTCTGCACATGGGTATAATAAGTTACACATTGTTACATGGCTGTTGGGTGCTCGGCCAATACTGTAAGATCAGAAACCCATTTTTTGTGAACAAATAATGTATCAAGCCCCCATTCTGTGGCAGACTCTGTAATTGGAGCTGGGGACAAAACCATAAATCAGTAGACAAAACAGCTAATAATTCCTGCCCTCATAGAGCTTATATTCCAGCAGGGAAATGGTAGAAAGCAACAATTTATAGTTGTCATCAGACCTCTGCTTACAGTGTGACTTGCAACATCATTGCCCCTTTTGTGGGCTTCAGTCGGCTCATTTGTAAGCTGAGACAAAGAGAACGGCATTCTCTTAAGAAGACTCTGGTTCATTCTTCAACTAGCTTTGTGACTTCGGGCAAGTTACTTAACCTCTCTGTGCCACAGATGCATCATAGAAGTGTCGGGGAAACAACTGAGGTAGTACAGGTAGATTGCTTTGCACAGCGCCTGGCACGTAATAAACACTCAGTAAGTATTGTTGTTACCTAAAGAAGATAAGATCAACTGACTTAACTCCTCCCTCCACTGTCTTATCCTTGAGAGTCTTTCTTCTCTCCAAATAGCTCAGGTGCTCCAGGCCTTGGCCTCTCCGGGGCTCAGCATCTCTCCCATGTCTCCTGATCTGCCCAAGTTACCCGTCCCTCCGAACACTTCTGCACACCCTGCAGCAGGAAGGAGCCAGCCTTGGGAGTCACTCCCCGGAAGAGGCATCATAATTTATCAGCTTGCTCTGGGGTCAGCCAAACCAGGTATGAATCCCGGCTCTGCCACTTAACAGCTGTGTGACCTTGGGCTGGTCATTTCACCACTCTAGAACACTTACATAGAGCTAGCACCTACCTCACAGGGCTGCAGAGAGGATTACGCCAGAGAGCGAGGTGGAGTGCTTGGGATGGCAGCACAGAGAAAGGAGCCAATAGGTGTCGGCAATGATGATAATAAGCTCCTAAGGAGACCCACAGCAGAGAAGAGGACAGACGTGAGTCTCCAGATGTCGCTGAGCTCTCTGTCCCACTCCGGGAAGGAGACAGCCAACCCCTGGAGCAGTCCGATGAGCACTGTCATTAACGGCCTGAATAAGGACCGGAAGGTGAGCTCATCAAATTTGAGGTTGATGTGGATTTGAAAGGAAAGATAAATGAATTAAATAAAAGTCTGATCCAAAAATCTTTCAACAGGTGGGAATGATAAAGGACCAGAGAACAGGTGCAGGGATCTCAAAACCGTGCTGCTGCAGGGTGGGTTCACCGGGACGCGGACTCCGAGACGGAGAGGTCTGTACTGGGAGCTTACTAGGGAGCGTGCTCAGCAACAATGCCTGTGAGGGTGGAGGAAGCAGGTGTGGGCAGTGGAGAAATAGAACTGTGTGGCAGTGGCAGTCACAGCCTCCTCACACTTAGGGGAAGCCCTGGAGATGGCAGGGCCCTTTGTGCCTCCCACCACCCAGCCACTGGAGGACAGCCGCTCCCAGAGAGGAGGCACGACCTTGGACAAGGCAGCTCCTTTGGGCCAAGCACAATTCCTGGGGAGAGACTTAGCAGGGGGCCGTGAGCAAGCGGCACTTCTGGCAGCTATGGGGACAAGTACCTGTCCTGCAGGATGGCCTGGGCAGTGCACCTCAGCATCCACTACAGTCCACCCCTCGCGCCATTCGCATCCACTTGTGTGTAAGTTCTAGGAGCAGCTTGTTCTGGCTCCAGGATTCCGGTTGTCTCTTTTCCTGGAGAGACAAGAAGGTTAGTGGGTCGGCTGGCACTCTCACTTCCTCTCCTCTGCCCACTCTAGGTGCCCTCCAGCAGCACCTAGCACCCTGCTGGTCCCTGTGGCTCCTCTGGTGTCGTGTCCAGACTTCGTTACTGGAGGGTAGGAATCCCTGGCTTCCATTCCCTTCTCAAGCCTCTCTGTGTCCTGGGCACTCACTTCACAGCTGTCTGTGTTTCTCCAATTACCATCAAAATTGGGCAGGAAAGAACAAGACTCCCCATCCTGTTGCCAAACATATTCTTCTAGGCTCTTTTTTTCTGTAGCGACAGCCCTGCTTCCTCCTGACAGCCAAGGTCCCTTAATCCTGCAAGGGTAGTGACCTTTCTCCTTTGCCTGCTGGTCTCTGACATAAGCAGCCCAAAGAGACTGGGTGGCACCATAGCTTAAAGTTTAATGGGACACTTTCTGTGAGCTCTGGTAGAAACGTGTCCCCCTGGAAACCAGGCCTTCAGGACCCACAGAGCCTAGTGTTGCGGAAACAGGAAGCACAGTTCCCCAAGCAGGCCCCTGGGAGTGATGTAAACAGAGACATTCCTACTTCTACCTCTTTTCCCCACACCCATGTGTTCTACCTACTGGGGACACAGCGCCATGCAATGCTCATTGACTTAGGGTACATATGGCATCCTGGACAATGATGTCCTGTGCTCACAGGCATCATCTCTAAGCTTCTGCCTCGGCTGCACTTTCAAAGGCTGCTTCATCACTCTGCCAGGCCAGCAGTGCCACGTGGTACAGCCCAAAGGTCCTACGGCCTTATGCCCACTCATGCCCTACCTCCTCCACATGCAGTGTTATATGGGATCGATCCCGGGTCCCTGAATCAAACACTCTATAAGCCATCAGACGGTGGTGAAGCCTGAGGCCCTGCAGACAGGAAAGGTAAACCTATACTCAGGATTTATGTCCATTCCAATCAAAATGAGTCAATTCCCGGTTCAGAGTGAAAGGGGTTCAGTGTAATCAACTTCCCACCAAGTGGCCAGTTGGTCTCCTTGAAGGATGGTGCCATATTGGTGTCTCAGCCCTGGCCTCTATTGCTGGCAGGGTGGACACTACAATAGCAGTAGCTGGGTTGGCTCTAATGAGCAGGGAGCCCAGGCTGTTGGGACCATGCGTAGCCTCTATCCTTGTCCCCGTGATGTCCCTGTTCATGAGTCCATGTGTACCAACATGAGGACGGCCAATGACAGAGGCTGGCTGACACCAACCATCTGAGTCATTGTGTCCCCTTGGGGATGCTCTGTAATGGGTGTCAACATGTGATACAGAGGTCTTCACACTGCATAACCACTCCCATTGTTTCCTCCATGTGCCTCTTCTCTGGGCCTTCTTATCACGTCTCCTAATCTTTCTCCTTCTAGAACTGTGATCAACGGCTTAGTCATTCACTTCTTCCCACCTCAGGCCTTCCTCTTTCTACACAAAACTGAAGAGGAGGTGCACTGCCTGGGGCTCTGCCCACTGAGAGGGTTGCTCCCCTCCACTGGTTTTCAGGGCCACCCCTGAGTGGGACCATAGGGTGGCAGCAGTTCATTTCTGGCTTGCACCCAGATACGAAGTCAACACATCCATAAACAGAGCTTGGCTTTTCTCCTACTCCATCCGCTAGTCTTAGGGGACCCCACCCATGAAGGCACAGGTGGGGGCTGATCGACACTGGTGGATGCCATGGGGGTTGGGCCCCCTGCTTGGGCATCTTGCTGGTGCCATCTGGCTCTGTTCATGCCTGATCCCAAATGTACCATTTCTGTGTTACTGATGGCACCAACCAATGTTTTGATTTGCTGGCTTCATGTGAATCCAGCACATACTGGACAGTTTTGGCTTTATGGTCACTTTCTGTGTTATGGTCATGGGCCCCATTCCACCAGGGCCCAGTAGCATGCTAAGAGCTACTTTTGAATAGTGTATAATCCGCTGCTGCAGATGGCATGGCCTTGTTCCAGAACCCTAGAGGTCTATGCAGCAATTTTCCTTTTATAGCTTACTATAAACCCCACATAGCTTCTTTTCCTTCTACAGATATCTACAGTTCCATAGAATCTGCCCAGTCGTGTGGCTCTCAGAGCAGGGCTGTTTGCACGGCAACCTGGGCCTGCTGTAGGGCTCTTTCCTCAAAGCTAGTGACTTCCATATCACTCCATAAATGGGTTGGAGCAGTTTTCCCAAGCGTGGAGTACACTGCCTCCAGAACCCAAAGGGGCACTGCTATGGTCTGACTGTGTCCCCCAAAAGTCATGTGTTGGAAACCTAATCCCCAGTGCAACAGTGCTGGGAAGTGGAACCAATTGAGAGGTGATTAGGCCATGAGGGCTCCACCCTCACAGATGGATTAATGCTGCTATCATAGTAATGCCATCACCGTGGGAGTGGGTTCCGTACAAAGGATGCATTTCCTCTTCCTCTCTGTCTGTGTCTCTTGCTCACCTTCTTGCCTTTCTGCCTTCTGCCCTTGGATGACACAGAAAAAAGGACTTCCTCAGATGCCAGCCCCTCAATCTTGGGCTTCCCAGCCTCCAGAACTGTGAGAAGTAGATTCTGTTCATTATAAATTACCCAGTCATGGTATTCTGTTATAGCAGCACAACATGGACCAAGACAGGCCCACTCAGTATTGTGCTTCCTTCTTAGTGGTGAAAGGTTTGAAATGCAATAAGTTGTTCTTTCTTTTGAAGGAATGTCCTGACATGCTCAAGAATACCCAATTTTTAAAGCCTTCACGGATATGATGCCCCTCAATCTTTGTAGGCTCATCTCCCAGTTCCTGGAGCACGTGTCTTTACTAAGGCCCCTGACATACTTGCCAAGTGTTGCTCATCCAGTTGTATTGACATTAGGTAATCAGTTCTGCAGAGCAATGCTACATCCCATCAATTGTCTAGATAGTTCTAGAGCTCGGACTATATCATGATAGAAGACAGGAGCATTAACTAACCCTGGTGAAAGACCTTATGTGTGTGTGATGTTCCACCCCCATGAAAGTGTGGCCTGCTCTGGTGTTCCTTCCTGAGAGAGATCAATGATCACACACCGTGTGCTTGAAGCTATGTTGATCTGCTCTAGCAAAATCACAGAATGGCAACCAGGGCCACCACTTAGTCCAATCATGGTAGTCTACTCTTATGCCCCACGGTCTATCCCATTTTGGTAGGCTCTAGCTGGTGAATTAAATGGTGAAAGGATGGAGACCTGCATTCTTTAGGACTTGAAAGGTGCGACTAATCTCTGCCATTTCTCACCCAAAATACAATATTGTTTTTCACTTTCCATCTTGGCTGGAGGTGGAGGTAGGGGAGTTCCAGAGGCTTCCACTTGGCCGTTTCCACTGGGATGACTTGTACCTCACAGTCCAAGGAACTGATGCAGGGAGTTTGCCAACCACAGGTCTGTCCATCACAGCTGTACAGTCAGGGACTGGGGAAACGTCCCTGGGGTGGCTCTGTGGACACTGTGGACCCACCACACAAGTCAGACTTGTGCCAGGAACATATTATGACCTGACCCCATGGACACCCGCTCTAACAGTGGCCCCGATGGCTCTGGCCCCTGTTTATCAATGTCAATGCTGAGTATTTGCCATTCCTCAGCATATAAGCCCTAAAGGCCTGCGGTGGTCATCACCGAACACAGTTGTCGTGGTGATGCAGGGTCCTTCCCTATGAGGACCTGCCCTCTCCTTTGGTCCGTGGGCTGGCTCAGGGAAACTGGGCACAGCATCGTGTTTTCTCTCTTTTTCCTTTCCTTTCCTTTCTTTTTTTTTTTTTTTTTTAACTGAAACAACTGCTTTTAGCCTCCTGATCATCTATCTGTGATTTTTCTTTTTAATAGCTCAAAAATACCCTCATTAGCTTTCCTAGGGATAGGGTGACCAGTTTGCTCAGGATTGTCTTGGTTTTAGCACTAAAAGTCTCATGTCCTGGACAAACTGAGGTGGGTGGTCACTCCATCCTAGGAACATCACACACATAAGTCTGTGGGTGGGGCCCCTCAGGCCACCTCTGACCTTACTGCTCGTCACAATCATGGCACCCACCATGCTCCTGGCAGCTAAGCACCACGCTGGGCCTCTGTTCTTTCCCAGGGTCCCAGTTGTTATCAGAGAGCCCAGTTCTGTGACAATGTCTCCTATGGCCACGCCTGGCCTACAGAGGACACCCACCGCTGCAGTCCTCCCCGCGGCGGCACCTTCTCTCATTACCCTGATGGACGGCACATTGTCGGGGCCCTTCTGGGGAACACGGTCAGCGGTAGGTTTTCCAGCCTTACGTAGAATATCCTCTCTAGCGTGTCCTCTCTGCACTCTGCGGAATTTTTGATTCCTTTTCCCGCCATCTGCCATGGAAATTCTGGCGTTTCTACTTCACATAATGTGGGCCATATCTCCTCCCAAGCTTCCAAGAGCCGCCAAGCAGCATGTTAGCATCCTCTCCCAGGGCCCTAGTCAGGGTGTGACGTCCTCCGTTAAGGGAGGGGCTCCCGTATTGATACACTCTCCCTTATTCAGCTTTACGCTCCACTGGGCCCCTCAGTGTGGCATGGTGGTGTGTCCTCCCTGAGAAGGCCCAGCACTTCCCAGCTGGTTTGTGTAGTGGCTTGGCCCTCGTGATTGGTCCAGTGTCCAGGAGGGGAGCCGGGGGTAGATCCTGAGTCGGCGGCATGTTGACTTGTAAGACAGAGGCCTCTTCCTCATCTTCAAGCCCGGGCAGTGTGTTAACCTTTAATAGCAGAGAATAGGCCACGGTGGCAGGCCCAGAGGACTCGGGGGTTTCAAGTGCTCAAGGTCACCGATCTAAATATCCCCATCCCAAGTCTCACAGTCCCACTCCTGCCCAACCAGGGCCGTGACCTTGGCATAGCCAACTCACCCAGGTTGAGAATTCAGACTTCAGTCTTCTCTGGAGCTCCACCCTTATCGCTGGGTTTGGGTCCTGAAAATCAGCTTTCTCTTCCCTCCACCTGCTGGAGAAGGGAATCTCTTTATATGTGGCCAAGGAAGCCCACGATTTTTACACTTTGCCTTAAATTGGTAATTAATCACCCACAGCCTTTTATTGTTTTTTTTTTTCCAATCCATCGATTGCATTCAGCAAGAGCCATACAATTTCATTGTCCTTATAATTACTAATTTCCCCAGTCCTCTCCACCTCCTGAAATATGCAGCCTTCCCTGCGTTCCCTTCTATGCCAGTTTCTCCACCAGGACAAAGTCCTGACACTTGCACCCACCATTGTCACCATGGGCCTGGAGCTCCCAGCCCTCCACGCCCAGCCGTGATGGGGTCTTCAGTGCCCGCTGGCCAGCAGGGGCTGCAGCTCCACCACCCCACTTGGAATCGACTTCCTCAGCTCCCAGTTCTAATCGCCTTTGGCCAGGTTCCCTGTGAATGCCATGAGGACTGACATGCAGGAAGTTTACTGGGGTATCCCAGGATCAACACCTGTGGGGAATGATAGACAGGCCCAGGTGGAGAAAGAGGGGGAGCTGCAATGTAGTTGCAACAGAGGCCTCAGCCAGCCCCAAGGGTTCTAGAGCTGGAAATGGCCTTTCAGAGATATGTCTACCAGTCATCAGATTGGGCTGTGTCCTCCTCCCTGGCATGTGGGGAGGGGCAAGACCTTGGGCAGTCCCGTCCCTTCTGCTCAAGGGATTTCCTAAGGAGGGACTCAGCCCGGAGCCAGCAGCAGGCAACACTCTTGGCAGCAGGGGAACGAGCTCCTTGGTCCCGAAGGGGAGGCTGGACAGTGCACCTCAGGATCCACTGCACAAGCCACGTGAGGGGAAGGCCTGGGAAAGAGGGTTCCGGGGTTGCGATGCCATGCTCAGAGCTCTGAAGGATGGTCCTGTGCTCCAGGAAGCAAACTTGCTCTGTGGGACCTCGCAGGCCAGTGCAGCGACCATGAGCGATCGTTATAGCTCCACCGCAGTCAAAGGGGGACCTCCGAGCAGTCTGACTCAGGAGATGGATCGGGACACACTCCGGAGGTCCTGGGCTTGCTGTCTCTCTGGTACACAAGCAGAGAATGTTTGACCGACTGTCAAAGCCAAAAAAGAATGAGATGAAATTGAGCAATCTTCATGAATGTTTCCTTCCAATGTTGTCCTTTGGAGACTCGGGGGACAGTGATCGCCTGACTCGTGCCGAGGACACACTTCGATGGGCTCTGCTCTTACGTGCCCATGGCAATGCCCCCACTCTGGGTCCTATTTTATTTTGGGGCTCCCGGTGAGACGCTGGCTGGGTCTGAAGACAGAGGCCGCAGGGTGGGTGGACGTAACGGCTGTGCAGCGAGCCGTGGAGTCCATGGTGATGTGGGCTGTCCTCCAGAAGGAACCCTCTGCGTCCGCCGCGCCAAGGCTTCCTGCTGTCACCGCGTGCCCCTCCAGCTGGAACGCGCACCCGCCAGTTCTGTCCCCACACGGGTGAGCGTCCCTCTGTGTGTACACAGACATGCACATGAGCTCTTCCCAACACAAATATATATTTAAGATTTACTGCTCTGGAAAACCTAGTGAATAATGTAAATGATGAAAGCCCGCGTCTGGCAGAAAATATTGTTCGGGCTGCCTCATTGAAATTCAGCCTCTCACGCGCACTTGGTAATACACACGCCATATGAATTATGGATTCCGGGCTTTATCTCTCACACTACACATGAATGTTTGATAAAGATTGTTTCCAATATTATATTTTGTCAAAATGCTCATCTAAAATTCAGTCAAAAATGCTTTCCGGTAATTATGCACTGACTTCGCAGAGAGCAGAAACGGGGAGGTGGAAAGTGCCCTTCGATGGGGTCACTGCTGTGTGTGTGTGTGTGTGTGTGTGTGTGTGTGTTTTCTGTATTTTTTTCACCCCGGGTATTTTTGCTAAAAGGGAGAGGCAGACTGACAGTGTTTACCACGGAATTTCTTTATTCCTCCTGCACGTCCTCATTGCGGAAGCTGCTACAATGAGGTCTCCTCTTTGCCTTGCAGACACTCAGTGGTTCATTTGCTCTGCGGATATTTTTAAACTCAGCACCGGCTCAGTGGCAACATGGCCTTAGCCCTGCCTCCCTTCCACCTGTGCTCGAGAGCTTCCAGCTGATCCTCTACGGCTGCAGTCCCCAACCCCAGGGCTTGGCCCGGTACCGTCCCTGGCCTGTTAGGAACTGGGCTGCCCACCACCACCCGAGCTCTGCCTCTCTCCCTCTTCCTCCGCCACCACCCCCCCCACCCCCTGGTCCACCCCCATCCCGTCGAAAAACTGTCTTCCATGAAACTTACGCACCAGGCGCACAGCAGGAAGTGAACGGCAGGTGAGCAAAGCTTCATCTGTATTTACAGCTGCTCCCCATCACCCGCATCACTGCCTGAGCCCCTCACCCCAGTCCCATGGAAAAATTGTCTTCCATGAAACCGGTCCCTGGTGCCAGAAACGTTGGGGACAGCTGCTCTGCAGCACACATCTCTAGCCACCCCAACCCCCACCCTCTCCCACCCTTCAGTGGCTGTCCCCACCCCACAGCAGCAGTGGCAAATCCCTAGTGCCCAGGCTGCCCCACTCCACTCCTGCAGTCACAGTGGATCCACTAATTGATCACGTTGCATTCTCACCCCAACACCACCTCGGAATCCTTCTTAACACACGCCCTGGGTAATCACTATCAATTAAACAAAGCTGACTTACAACGTGAAACCTGTCAGTCAGCTCTATACTACCAGGTGGAGCTCGGCCGTCTGGAGCATGGCCCTCTGGGGACTTCATCACCTGACACAGCCCCTCTTCAATCTCCTTCCCAGCCGTTCCCCCTCCACCCTCTCCAAACCCTCTGGTTCCCATTGCACGCCTTTGTTCCTCCTTTTCTGTCTGTCTAGAACGCTCTTTATCCCCCATCTCCTTGGCAAACTCCTACTCATGCTTCGAGACCTCTGTAAAGCCTTCCTCCTCTCCCCCAGCACTGTGTGCCCTCTGTATATATAACATTTATACACACTTGCAAATATATACATAAACATGCATATATAGATAAATACCTACACACACATATTACAGAGTGTGATGCCCCGGGAAAGTTTACTAATGGGGTTGCTGAGAGTAAGGACACTGCCTAACTCAGTCACCAGGAGTGACCCATATGTGCGTGTTGAGTCATGGTACAGAGGAAATCTGGGTTCTGAGCTCGCAGACGGCACGGGCCTTCATGGAGCTGTGGTGCAGAAGGTGGGACGCTCACAGCACAGAGAAGGGAAAGGACCCCCTCTACCTGCCCCAGTCTCCAGGAAAATCACTGTGCACTCACTGACCGCAGGTGTCACAGGAAGCCAGGCAGGCCAGCGTCAGTGGAGGTGGCCAAACCAACCCTGTCATGTTCCATGTGCATCTGCGCCCCCAGCCCCCACCCCCTACCCCATCCAGTGTCACTCTTGACGCCTCCTTCTCCTCCCTACTCCTAACGCCCCTCACACACTCCTCGGCCCTGGGAAGGCCACATCCCTGACACCCTTGCAGTCCTCCCACTCCTCCCCATCCCTGACCACCACCCCCCACCCTCCTCATACCCCCCCCACCGCCCCCCCCACCCCCCGTGCTCAGGCCACGGTCGTCTATCCTTGCGGAGACTGGAACAGCCTCCACCGTCTCCCGGCCTCCTCGTGCCCCCTCCAGCCTGTTCTCCGGCCACAGCCTGGTGACCTTCTGATCCCAAATCTGACCATCTCACTGCCCGCAAGGAGAGTTTCTCCACTGCTCCTAGGATGAAGACCAGGCTTGCTCCCGTGGCTTCAAAGGAAGGAGCAGCATTCACAATGTGAGCATCCGTGAGAAAAGGCACCGGGGAACAGCCGGGAGGGCCCAGCAAGCAGCGTTAACCGAGTGGGAACCAGCGGGAGCCGCCGGTCCAGCAACGCGCGGCGGCCTGACCACTTCCTGCAGCGGGTCTCCCTCCGCCCCACCGGCTCTCTGCCCCGCAGCCCGCTCACCCTCTCGCCTCTGTGCTGTCTGGTTTTCTGTTGTCCCTTCACTGCCCAACAGAGACCTAGGCGCAAAACAGTTTTAAAATATGTGTTGGATTTCATGGAAGGCCGGAAAACGTGGCAGCCGCAGGGACCCATCAGGAAGGCTTGCTGCGCGCCAAGCGGGGCTCCCCACCTATCCACCAGGCGCGCGAGCTCGATCTGACAAACGCAGCCTGGGCCCTGGGTTGTGTGTGACGAGGGGTGCCGACAGCCCCTGGTCCCAGCCAGGGCTGAGCACACGCTGCTCTGTAGCCTGTAGCCGTTGAATATTTCCATTGAGCTCTGGTGTAAGAGCGACAGCCCCGGAGTTCAGCTATTCCCAGGAGGACGAGGAGCAGAGTGGATGCCAGCAGGGAGATCCCCTGGGAGGATCCCCGATATGTTTGTGCTGTAGTTTCTGCGGCTCTGCAGCCTTCCTGCCTTTCTTCCACAAACACTGCCTGCCTGCCAACCCTCTGCCAGGCACTGTGCCGGGGACAGCGGGACGAGGAGGAAGGCTACATGCTTCAGCCCTCCAGAGTCTCACATCCCAGTGGGTAAGTCACACCGGCCAGCAGACGTGTGCCAAGGGGTTGGGAGGGGCTGCCCAGGCTGGTATGAGAACTCAAAGTCAGGGAGACCAACCAAGACTGGGTTCGTCAGGGAAGCTGCTAGAAGAGGGGGCAGTGGGGCTAAGTTCTGAAGGATGAGTAGGAGTTTGCAGCGTGGGGGCTGAGGAGGGGATTTCAGACATCAGGAGCAGCATGTCCAAAGGTCTGGAGGCTGCAGAGAGCATCAGGGTATAATAAGGGAGTTCAACAAGGCCAACGCCGAGGGCCAGACGAAAGGTTCTGTGTGTTGAGATCAGGAGTCTGGACATTGTCCCTAAAGTTGCAAGTGAGTAGAGTGTGCACCAAGTCACAGGGGGAGTCAAAGTCAGAATTGGCCTCAAACCTGTGTGTGTGCTTCACCACTGCTTCTCATCTTTTCTCCAGGATAGCAGCCATCACCCCCTCCCTCCCCGTAGGTGCTGACACACCCCTAAAGAGAGGTGGGATTCGTCCACACATGGAATCTCAGTGGCCTGTGGTTTCTCAGGCCAATAGAATGAAGTGGAAGTGAAGCTATGCCCAATCTAGGCCAAATCTTTAAGAGAACTGGAAGTTTCTGCTTCCCCTCTTGGTGCACTTGCTCTGAGGCATGCTTAACCACCGTGTACACAGTCTAACTACCCCCGACAGCCATGCTGAGAGGAAGCCCAAGCTAGCAACGCAAAGAGGCCTCATGGAGAAAACATAGTGCCCCACAGAGCCACAGCAGTCCCAGACCAAGCACCAAGCAGGTAAGTGAAAGAGCCACCTTGGACATCCCCACCCCAGCAAACCTCAGTCACAGAGGCCCCAGAGGCCCCAGACACCTGGCACTAATTGATGTGTCACAGCCATCTCCAGCTGAAGCCCCAGACATCATGGAGAAGAGACAAGGCATTCCTGCTGTGCCCTGGAAGAATTCCTGACCCAGAGGATCATGAGATTTAAAAAATGGCTTTGGATTTATGCCCTAAATTTTAGGGCAGTTTGTTATGTAGCAGTAGATAACTGAAACACCAAACCAGTTATACCAGTGGGAATATATTCAGCTACAAGCAACAGAAAATCTATCTGCAGTGGTAGAAACAAACAAATAGGGGACATTAGTCTCGCATAAGACTAGAGGAAGGTGATTGCCCAAGGTCTGCATGAAATCAAGGCCAGCATGTTTATGGTTCTCCCAGCCTTTCCCTCAATGTGACAAGGTAGCTGCTGTAGCTCCAGATATCAAGCCCTAATTCCAAGCAGGAAGAAGGCAACGGAGGAAAGGACTGTACCAGCCACATTAAGTTCCCTTTAAATCGGGAGAGCCAAGCTTTCCTAGAACCAGCAGCAGCAGACTTAGGTAGCTTGGCTCTCTTTAGACTTAGGTTATATAGCCACTCCCAGCTGCAAAGGAGGCAGAAAGAGTGGGTAATGCAATTCTCATGAGTGGCTTAGACTATGGTCCATTTACACTGCCACCCCAAAACAAAATGAGGACTCACCTAAGCTAAAGCAGGGGGAAAGAAATTTCAGATAAGCATCCAGCCAAGTTTGTCTTATCAGTGAACTCTTCTTCTTTAATTGCTTTATGGAGGTTTAATTGGCATACAATAAACGGTTATGACATATTTAAAATGTATAATTTGATAAACTTTGACATATGTTTAAGCCATGGAACCATCACTGCAATCAACATAGCAAACACATTAGACCCCAAAGTTTCCTTGTGCCCCTTTTTAATTGCTCTATCTTGTTCCTCCCTCAACCCATCCCCCAAAACTGGTGATGTGCTTTCACTGTAGAGCAGTTCATGTTTCCTACAGTTTCATATCAATGGCATCACACAGCATGTGCATTTTTGTATTCTTCTTTTGCTTAGCATAATTTTTGGAGAGTCGTCCTGTCTTGTGCATATGAATTCTTCATTCCTTTTTATTGCTGATAATATTCCACTGTATGGAAATACCACAATGTGTCCATGCACCTATTAATGGACATTCGCATTTTTGGCTATTGCAAATAAAGCTGCTGTGAACATTTGTGTACAAGTCTTTGTATGGACATGTTTCCTTTTTCATTTCAAAATATTAGTTAAGGGGGGACAAGTGTTTTTATTACATGGATACCTTGAATAATGCTTAAGTGAGGGCTTTTGGTGTGCCCATCACCAGAATAGTGTTCATTGTACCCAGTAGGTAAGTTTTTATCCCACACTCCCACTTATACCCTTCCCCTTTCTTGGTTTCTAATGTCCTTTACATGCCCCTGCGTACCCATCATTTAGCTCCCACTTACTAGTGAGAACATGTAGGGTTTGTTTTCCATTCCGGAGATACTTCAATTAGGATAATGGTCTCCAGTTCCATCTAAGTTGCTGCAAACAACATTATTTCATTCCTTTTTATGGCCGAGTAGTACTCCATGGTATATATACACACAACATTTTCTTTATCCACTCATGAATTGATGAGCGCTTAGGTTGATTCCACATCTTTGCAACTGTGAATTGTGCTGTGATAAACATTTGAATGCAAGTGTCTTTTTGATAAAATGGCTTCATTTCCTTTGGGTAGATACTGGGCAGTGGAATTGCTGGATAGAATAGTAGGTCTACATTTATTTCTTTGAGGAATCTCCATACTGTTTTTTTATAGAGGTTGTACCAATTTGTAGTTCCACCAACAGTATTATTAGTGTTCCTTTCTCTCTGCATCCATGCTAGCATCTATTGTTTTTTGACTTTTTAATGATAGCTATTCCAATAGCAGTAAGGTCATATCTCATTGCAGTTTTAATTTGCATTTCCCTAATGATTAGTGATATAGAGCATTTTTTCATATGTTTATTGGCCATTTGTCTATCTTCTTTCAAAAAAACCTCTGTTCATGCCTTTTGTCCACTTTTTGTCAGTGTTGTTTGGGGTTTTTTTTCTGATTAGTTTGAGTTCTTTGTAGATTCTGGATATTAGACCTTTGTCAGATATATAGTTTGTGAATATTTTCTCCCATTCTGTAGGTTTTCTATTTATTCTGTTGATTATTTCCTTTGCTGTGCAGAAACATCTTGATTTAATTAAGTTCCATTTATTTATTTTTTGTTGTTGCTGTACTTTCTTTTGGGGTCTTACTCATAAATTCTTTGCCTAGGCCAATGTCTAAGAGAGTTTTTCCTATGTTTTCTTCTAGAATTTTTATGGTTTCATGCCTTACATTTAAGTCTTTTATCTATCATGAATTAATTTTTGTATATGGCGAGAGATAGGGGTCCTGTTTCATTCTTCTGTACATGGCTATCCAATTTTCACAGGACTGCTTATTGAATAAAGCTTCCTTTCCCCAGTGTATATTGTTGTCTTCCTTTTCAAAGATCAGTCAGTTGTAGGTAGATGGTTTATTTTGGGATTCTCTATTCTCCTCCATTGGTCTATGTCTCTACATTTATGCCAGTACCATGCTGTTTTGGTTACTATAGCCTTGTAGTATAATTTGAAGTCAAGTAATGTGATTCTACCAGATTTGTTCTTTTTGCTTAGGATTGCTTTGGCTATTTGGGCTCTTTTTTGGTTCTAAATGAAGCTTAGAATTATTTTTTCTATATCTGTGAAATATGACATTGGTATTTTGATGGGGATTGCATTCAATCTGTAAATCACTTTGGGCATGTGGACATTTTAACAATGTTGATTCTACACATCCATGAGCAAGAAATATTTTTCCATTTGTTCACATCATTTATGATTTCTTTCATCAGTGTTTTGTGGTTCTCCCCATAGAGATCTTTCACCTTCTTGGTTAAGTATATTCCTAGGTATTTTATTTTCTGTGTAACTATTCTGAATGGTATTGATTCCTTTATTTGACTCTCAGCTTCACTGTTATTAGTATATAGAAATGCTACTGATTTGTGTACATTGATTTTGTAACCTGAGACTTTGCTGAATTTATTTATTAATTCCAGAAGTCTTTTGGTGGAGCCTTTAGGGTTTTCTAGATATAAGATCACATTGTCAACAAACAGGGATAGTTTGACACCTTCTTTCCCAATCTGAATGCCTTTTGTTTCTTTATCTTCCCTGAGTCCTAGCTCTGGCTAGGACTTCTAATACTATTTTCAATAGAAGCAGTGACAGTGGGCACTCTTGTTCCAGTTCTTAGGGGAAATGCTTCCAACTTTTCTCCATTCAGTATGATGTTAGCTGTGGGTTTGTCATATACTGCTTTTACAGTTTTTAGGTATGTTCTTTCTAGGCCTAGTTTATTGAGAGTTATTATCATGAAAGGGTTCTAGATTTTATTGAATGTTTTCTCTGCATCTATTAAGATGATCACATGGTCTTTGTTTTTGTTTCTGTTTATGTGGTAAATCATGTTTATTGATTTGCATATGTTAAACCATCCTTGCATCCCTGGGATGAAACCCACTTAATCATGGTGGATTATCTTTTTGATGTGTTGTCAAATTCAGTTTGCTAGTATTTTATTGAAGATTTTTGCATCTGTGTTCCTAAGGGATATTTGTCTGTAGTTTTTGTTGTTGCTGTTATTCTTTTTCTGGCTTTGAAAACCTAGAGGAAATGGACAAATTCCTGGAAATACACAACCTCACAAGCCTGGATCAGGAAGAAATAGAAATTCTGAAAAGACCAATAACAAGCAACAAGATTGAAGCAGTAATAAAAAACCTCCCCAACAACAGCAACAACAACAAAGCCCTGAATCAGATGGATTCATAGTCAAATTCTGCCAGATCTACAAAGAAGAACTGGTACCCATTCTACAGAAACTATTCCATAACATCGAGAAGGAGGGAATCTTCCCTAACCCATTCTATGAAACCAGTATTGCCCTGACTTTTTTCCTTTTTTCCTTAAATACCTAGAAGTAGATTGGCTGGTTCATATGATAGGTATATGTTTAAATGTTTTTTTTAACTGTCAGACTGTTTTCTAATGTGGTTGTTCCATTGACATCCCCACCAGCAGTGTATAAGAGTTCCAGTCCCTCCACATCCTCGCCAACACTTGTTGTGGTTGTTACTCCCCAGCTTCTTAACTCTCTTAAGGGCTCTGGTCCAGGGTACCTTTGAGAAAGTCTCTGCTAAAGAAGGGGGGAAAAACAAATACATTTTGAAAAATTAACTTCCATGTGCAAGGCACTTTCACATACATTACCTCATTTAATCCTTGCAACAGCATGTGAGTGGTGTTCATTTTTCCTACACCCTACAAATGAGGAAACAGGCTCAGAAAGGCCTGGTGTCACACTGCCAAGCCATTGCTGGTCTGTGCAACTCCAAAGCCCTTGCCTTTTCTCCTTTTCTTCCTGTGGCTTGGGCTCACTTTCTTTCTCTCCACAGATGACTTAAATCTGGAAGGCAAAAGGGAAACGGTTTCACAATATGCCAAAGGAAAGAGAACTGGATTGAAGAATAGGAGGCTCCCCTAAGATGGACATCAAAATTAGACCAGGAGTGGGGGTCAGGAATGACTTCCCAAAGGGTAAATCTTAAGCTAATTTTTCAAAAAGCAGGAAGAAGAGTGAGAAAGAAATTCCAGGAAGTAGAAACCACATGGAAAACCCTAGAGATATGAAACATCATAAGATGTTCAGGAACCTCAAGTAACTAGAGCAGAGGTGTTTGCAGGCAGGCTGAGAGGGGATGTTTGGAGAGCCTGGAGATCATGGGGAAAACTAAGGTGGTTGACCTTGATTCTAAAAGCTACAGGAAGCCATTGAAGATGTTAAGCAGAGAAATGAAATGGCAGACCTGCGGTTCAGAACATTCCCTGGAGAGGATATATTGGAAGGGGCTCTCCTAGGGGAAGTAGACCCTGGAAGGGGTGGATATTTCAAGTTTCAAGGGGAGGAAATACTAAACTCCAAAATTAAGGTGCCTATAGGACACTGAAGAGAACATATCAAGCGAGCAAGAATGGAGCTCTGGTATGAGCTACAGATAGAGTTTAAGGGGTCATCACCACATGACTGCTCACTTCAGCCATATGTGTGGATGAAGTCACCAAGGACCTTACGTAGAATTAGATGTGTATGGGTTAAGCAGAAGAAGAGATGTGTTCTTCAAAGGAGCTGGTAAGAAATGGGCAGAGAAACGGGGGTCATCACAGGAGAGACAGGGAAACAGGGCAAAGTGAGTTTTAGGAAGGAAAGAATCACCAACATGGCAAATGTCACGGGAAGTCAGGAAAGGTAAGGAGAGGTGCATGCCCATTGCTTTGGCTCTGAGGAAGATCATAATTGGCCTCAACAAGAGCAGTTTAAGTGGAGTGGTGAAGACAAAAGCAGATGTGGTCATTGAGGAGTGATTCTATGGTATGGACGTCAGGAAAGCACTGCCAAGAAGGCTTGGAAAATAAAGCTATGAGTCACCTGCTGGAGGGGGATCTTGGACAAGGAGGTCTTCAAGATGGAAGAAGCTGGTGAATGTTTATGAGGTGTCGGGAAAGATGCAAAAAAGGAGGAAGGACTTGGGGGGAAGAAAAACAGGACACGGGGGAATGAAGCATACAGCAAGCTTCTGAAGAAGGAGTGAAGTGCAGAGTAGGGGTGGTGGGATTAGCCTTCGGAAGGGAAGAGGGTTGGATGGGAAAGAAGAGGCAGAGAGTGGGTGTGGATGGATATATACTTTTAGAGCTTGGGGAAAAAAATCAAGAAATAAAATAGACAAACCACTAGCTAAACTAATCAAGAAAAAAAAGCAGAAATATACATAACTAGAAATGAGAATGGGGAAATAACCTCATATAGAAGAAATTAAAAGAATTATAATAGATTATTCAGCTTAATGCTTTGAAAGTAAATTAGAACACATGGAAAAAATGGGTGATTTTCAAGAAAAATGTAAATGATGAAAACTAACCTGAGAAAAAATAGGAAATCTAAACAGTCCAATTACCAGAGAAAAAATTGAGAATGTTGTCAAAAAGCCACTATCCATTAAAGTCCCAGTCATAGACAGCTTCACAGGTAAAAATCCATCAAATTTTCAAGCAGCAGATAACTTCGCTGCTATTTAAACTGCTCCTGAACATTGTAGGGAAGGGGAGGAGAACCTGAATCCAGCAAAACAGTAAAAACAAAAGCCAAAAAAGATAAGACCAAAGAAGACTACAGTAGTATCTTTAAGACAACATAAATGCAAAAATCCTAAATAAAGTATTAGCAAGCAGAACACATATGTATTTTAAAAGTGTAGTATACCCTCACCATGTGGGGTTTATTACAATAAAGCAAGGATGGTTCTTTATCAAGGAATCAATATAATTCATAATATTGAATTATCAGTAAGAAAACCATACAATTTTCTACATACACTAAAAGATTATTTAGTACAAATCCAGCTTTGTTTCCTGATTTAAAAGTCTTAATACAGTAGGACCATATGAATTGAGATTTATGGCTCATAACTCAAGCCAAAATTCAGAATCATTTCTAATGACAAACCTCTAGAATCATTCCCAGTAAAGTCAGGAGCGAGCAAAGGATGCCCACTGTTGTCATTTGCATCATCGTGCAAGCCTTCACCTCTCCCTGAATCCATTTTTTTTTGCTATGTGGTTTTGCAGTTTCTCTCCCTAAAGGCGAAGTATCTTTCTAACCCCACTGATGTTGAGTTTGGCCACGTGACTTGTTGTGGCTGGTGGAAAGTAGACAGAAATGACAGAGTGCCAATTCTGAGCCTAGGGTTTAAGCAGCATCATGTGTTCCTGCTCACCACTCTTGCATTTCCATAAGAAGAGGCTACAGTTTGCAAGCTGGTCTAAGGAGGATGAGAGCCACATGGACCAGACCTGCGGCTTGGAGCCAAGCTGAGTTAAGGCCAACCTGGATCAGCTAACCCTCAGGCGACCTGCAGACACTTAAATGAAGACAAATGATCATTTCGACCACTGAACTTTGAGTGATTGCTAGGCAGCATTATTGTGACAATAATACCCATTGTGACAAATATTAATAAACATTGTTTTTGACCCACTAGCCAATGCAATTAAATGAGAGGACAAATTAGAAGGTGCAATGTTGAAATGAGGATGCTAAATTGTCACTTACTAATCTTCTGATTGTATACTTTTAAAACACAGGAGGAAACTCTAGTTTTTAAAAAACTGTTTAAAACAGAGAGTTCCGGAAGAATTAATTTATATAAAAATCAATAGCTTTACTATATAAAACAATAACCAATTAGAAAATAAAAGATCCCATTTACAGTAATAATAAAAATATAAAATACCTAGAAATATATGTAACACAAAATGTGCCTAATCTATAGGGGAAAAAATTTTCAAATTCTACTGAAGGACATAAAATAAAACTTCAATAAATGCAAAGATACATCCTATTCTTGGATTGGAAGAGTCATATGGTAAAGATTCCAGTTCTCTCTAAATTAATCTATATTAGTGTGATCCAAAAATACCAACAGGATTTTTTAACTAAACCTGTTGATCCTATATATAAGAAGAGCTGAGAAATTTCTGAAAAAAAAAAAAAGAAACCAACTGTAACTGGATACTAAAACAGTATCATTTTACTAGCTAGAAAGTCATGCACGTGAATAGACAGAGTTTATAATGGACATTTGTCACGTTTGTGGCCACCTAGTGTCTGTTGAACACTTCCTATATTTGGAGAATTTTGGTCACCATGGGTCTGCCTCCCCAGAGCAGAGCCAGAACTTGCTTTCTCAGTAGCCTTTGCAGCTACCACCCAGGCATGTGAGTGAGGCTCTGCCAACCAGATGCCCCCACGTGAGCCTTGGATTCGGGGGAGACTGACAGGGAAAGCAGGTGCTGCACATGCTCTGATGAGGGAAGTGGCAGAAACATCAGGCTCTTGGCCGGGGGTGTGTGCCATGGGAGAGCTCCTGATGACAGCTCCCCAGTGCCAGTGGGGTAAGCTTCATCTATGTGCCCGGCAGCGGCAGCAGCAGTGTCCTCCCCGGAGCAGCCCTCCAGGGAGGCGAGTGCAGGCTTCCTGGCTGCACGGCCACCGTGTCTGCTTCTCTAGGCTCCTGCAAACCTTCTTCTTCAATTGCCAAGTGTCCTTGTTTGCAACTTCAAATCCTGACTGATGCACCAACTAAATGAACAGACTATGAGGTCCAGAAATAGATCACATACATCTGGAGGAATATTAGTAAAGATAGCATTTATTGAGCACTTACTATGTGCCAGGCATTGTTCTACAGACTTGTAATCATCTCAGTAGCCCTTACAACAACCTTCATTTATTCTTCTCATTTTATGAATCTAGAAACCATGGTACAGAGAGGTTTCTGCAATCCGTATATAATTAAGTTGACATTTTAGTTCATTAGGACAAAGAAACATCATCATTCAATAGATTATGTGAGGCTATCTAGCCATCTGGAAAAATACGTGCGTCTCTACCTCACTCCTTACACTAAAATTAATTCCTCATAGGTCAAATTGGACAGAAAAAAATTAAACAATAAAAGAACTAAGAGAAAATACAAGAGAATATTTTAAAATATGGGAGTAGAAAAGACTTTTGAGTAAGATGCAAAAGTCAGAAGCCATTAAAATATTGACAATGTTGATAATGTTAACATGAAACATTTCACCCTAGCAACCCAGATGACAATGCACCAATATATGCAAAGATCTTATAAATCAACAAGAAAAAAAAAAAACAGCAATCCAATGTAAAGAAAGGGCAAGGACATTAACATTTCACAGAAAAATATATAAATGACATATAGTCCCTCATACTTTTAAATATGGAAAGTAAAACAACAGTGTGGTACAAAGCTTCACCTCTCAGTTTGATAAAGGCTGAAAAGCTTGATGACGTATGTTGTTAAAGAGACCCTGGGGAGATAGGTGTGCCCCACTGTTAGTGGAGCAATGACATGTAAGGAAAATTTTTCAGTAAATATTTAAAAACTCACATACCTTTGAACTTGAAATTCTATTTCTAGAAATTTTGCCTGTAGATATACTCGTGCATGGACATAAATGTTTGTGGTATCATTGTTGGAACAACAGCAAAAGCCTAAAAGCACCAAAATGTCCCTCACTAGGGGACTCATTAAACAATTTATGATATGCAGTAATGAGAATGAACCAGGTGAAGAAATTCTCTTTACTATAAAATAGTTTATTAGGAATCTATGTAAAGAACACTGTCAACTAGACACTGCCCATTAGAACTGTCTGTGATGAGGCAAATGTTCTAGATCTTCTGCTGCCCAGTAGAGTAGGCACCAGCCTCACATGGCTGTTGGATCCTTGACGTGTGGTAGGGTGATTGAAGGACTAAATTTCTCATTTTAATTTTAATTAATATCCATTTAAATTTAAATAGCCACATGGGCCTATGGTGCTGGATCATGCAGGCTAAAAAATACTCACATTTTTGCATTTGTACGAGTACCATTTCTGAAATAAATATAGGCGCTAGTAACAGCCATTGCCCTGCCACGGAGAACTGGAGGATCAGATGTCTCGGGGAGAAGGGGAGTTACATGTCCACCGATATCTTTAATATTCGAATTGCTTAGCATGTGTGTAAGGACATATTCAATATCAAACTAATCAATGAAAGTTCAAAAAAGAAAGAGAGGAAATTCATGAGTGATCCTTAGGTTCTCCCCTAGAACAGGAGACAGCATCATCCAAGAGAGCAGGGAGGGCTCATCACAGGTCAGACTCCTGGCAAGATGCAGTTATTGGGGTCAGAGGTTGAGGGAAAGGGGGAGGGGCTGCTACCCCAGTGAAGGGAGCATCCTGTTGCCATTGGTGGCTAGAATTGATGGGGAATGGAAGCCACACAGTTGAATGATACTTGCCAGCAGCCCAAGCCTAGAAACTAAGTCAAACAATTGGATTATTCCCAAAAGTCATATAAATAGAATTGAAGAAGAAGAAGGGATGGATTGGATTTGGAGATACAAAAAAGGCAGAATCGACAGAATCCGGTGGCCAATGTGATGTGGGCACTGAGTGACAGAGACGAGCTTAAGACACCTCTCGATTCTCGGCTGAGTGATTGAGCTGATACTGGGGCCATTAGCAACATAAGGCTTATAAGAAAAGAAGGTTTGGAGGGAGAAGATTATAAGTTCAGTATTGGCCATGTTGACCCAGGTGGAAATTTCTAGAAGGTGTCAGATATTTAGGTATGGAGCTCAGCAGGGAGGGCTGGACTAGAGAGCCGTTTGGGAGACAGCCAGAAATGGGTGCTAACTGAAGCCGAGAGACGCGTGGGAGCCGGTGTGGCCGGAACCTGCCAGAGGTCACTAAAGCAAAGGGCGGGGACACTGACGGTGAGACGGCAGGGTGGGGGCGCGAGGAGGGCCGGGGGGGGGGACGGGCCTCAAGAAACAGGAACCATCTACAAGGTCAAACACCACAGAAGGGTCGGGGGGATGGGGCACTGAAAAGCCCACTACACTTGGCACTTAGCGGGTCGCTCGGTGACCTCCGGGAGAGCAAGTTCAGGGAAGAACTGAGCAGGAACACGCGGTTCCAGGGGCTGGAGGGTTAATGGGAGGTAAGAAGGTGGAGATCACGAGGGCAGGCTCTTGCTATGTCTGGACACAGCTGCGATGGGAAGGACAGGAAAGGAGAAGCATCTAGAAGGGAGGCCAAGCGAAGGGTTATTTTTTACATGTGTTTCGTTGCTTTCAGCGAGAAAGATTGGGGCGGCAGCCTAGCCAGTGGGGAGGAGCTCTAGAGAAGCGGAGGCGATTGATGGCCTGAGGGGCCGTGGCATGGGGGAGGTGGAGACCTTATCAGGAGACACCCCCCACAAGGAGGAGAGGAGGGGTCTCACACAAACAAGAGGGCAGGGAGGGCAGTGGGAAGTGAGAGAGGATTTTTGCTTGATGGCCTCTGTTTTCGCAGTGACACGAGAGCTGTGCTCGCAGGGATGGAGGGGCAGAGGGTGGGCTTAAGTAGAGAGGGTGGGGTTGAGCCCAGTAGGGATGGCTTGGCAAAGGGTTCAGCAGAGACTGGGGCCAGCAGCAAGCAGGGGTCCAGGTCTCCAAACCAAAGTCTGGCCTTTGCCATCAGTTCCCGGCAGCCTGGGGAGGGCTGAGTGCATTCTGGCAGGAGGAGCACCCCGATGGGGAATGGAACAGGGAGAGGATTGGCTGACGGTGCAGGTTCAGAGTCAGAGAGACACATCGAGTCCACTCACTGCTGTGCAGCCTTGAGCACGTTACACTACCCCTCTGAATAGCATCTGCAAAAAAGGAAATTGCCTCCCTCGTGGGTACAGCCCGTAGCCCAGAGCCCAGCACTCAGACGGTCTCTTTAAAGGTTAGCTATGTCACTATCAATAGTGTGGGGTAAAGATGTGGAGGGGGCTGGGGAGAGGGGTGGCAGTAATGTCCCATGGGGTCTAGATGAGATAGCAAAGTGAAGGTGGGAGGATGACGGGCAGGGATTAGCAAGGCATGGCCTGCCCAATCCAGCCCACCACCTGCTTTTGTAAATAAAGTTTTCTTAGACACTCCATGCCCATTTTTTATGCATTATCTATTGCTGCCTTTGTGTCAAAAGAGCAGAGTTGAGTAGTTACGACAGAGACTGCATGGCTCAAAAAGCCTAAAATATTTACTATCTGGCCCTTTAAGAAAGGTTTGTGACCCCGGGCTAGGGGACAGAGGGCTGCTGCGTGGAGCAAAACAAGTGACAAACAACAGGCAACAACTAGAGGGAGGGCGAATATATCTGGAAAGATGGAAGGCTGAAATCAGAGACCATAAGATCGGAGGTGAGGATTCTGGGTGGGCCGCGCCGAGTGCGGCATGTTGCTGGCAAGGGGCAGAGGGCTGGGCGGCTGTGGCGAGGGCCGGGTGAGGCTGCTGGAGCTAAGGAGGTCTAAGAACCGTTAGGCTGTCAGGAGAAGCTGATGGCATCGCTAGATACAATTTCCCATGTGGATGTGGGTAAGATCAAGAACAAAGAGGTTCAGTCACAAACCACTGTGCCAAGGAAGTCACCAGAAAATGCCTCCCCCGAAGCCATCTGCCCCTTCTTTGCTGTCAAAACCTCAGCTTTGTTCAGAGTGACAGCATGCCCTATGCCTAGGATTGAATCATGATTTGTCTCAGCCAATCAAGTAATTGTATTTGCTTTTGGCTGATACTTACTTTCCCAGCCTGCCTTGCAACTAGAAGTGGTCACATGTTGTGTTCTGGCCAATGAGACATCAGAAGGTCAGCTGGAGCCTCTGGGAAAGCTTTCATTTTTCTGACAAAAGAGGAAGCTTCCTGGTGCTGCCCCAACTCCTTCCTGCCTTGAATACAGAGCTGATGCCTGGGGCCATGGCAGCCACTTTGTAACCATGAAGCAACAGCTATGAGGACATACACGGCCACGGGCTGAGGATACTGGACCAGAAAGAGTCTGAGCCTTGATACCATCACTGAAGCCCTGCCCACCTCCAGGCTTCTTACCTGAGATAAGGAAACGACTGTTGCTAAAAAACAATTTGTCCTTTTATTCAAAGTGCTTTTAATTGAAAGGAAAGAGGCAGAAGTGCAGATGTAGCAGCTGGGGGCTGAAGATGGCATGCCACAGGGTGGGGGGAGCAGAGGGACGTATGAGTGCAGACAGGACTGGGGAAATGGGGGCCTAAGGACAGACAGGAGGAGGTTTGGGGTGTTGGGTTGAGAAGTTTATGTTTCTTTTGCAGGGCATGGGTAAAGGTCACTAAAACTTCTTTAAAATTATATAAATCGTAAGCCAAATGTAAGTGATATTTGCTAAATTTTGTACCTTCTTCAAACATCATTGAGATATTTACTTTTCTGTATTTTCTTTGAAAAAAGGGCAATGGATTTTCATTATTGTAATAGTTTTTATCTTTTTCTAATTATAAAAGTGAAATATATTGAGACAATTTAGAAAGCACAGGTAAGCAAATAGAAGAAACATTGTCTGATCTAAGGGCTGATATTTTGGAGAACGAAGCAGAAATAGAATGAGCTGATGAATATTGGGACAGGGAACAAGAAGACCCGTTGTTAATTTGTCTTCCCTGGGCCTCAGTTTCCCCATCTGTAAAATGAGGAGGTAGGACTGCAACTGGGGAGGTAGCCACCCAACCTGATAGCTCTGGGGTGCCCAAGGCCAGCCGCCTCCCTGGGCTGTTAGCAAACAATCCTCTCTGCAGATGCTCTGGGTCCATGAGAGCCGGGTTCACACAGGCGGGCTGTGATAACCTCAGCCATAGAGCTGTCACATCTGAGAGTCAGAATCCGCGTCCAGTGCTCACTTCTACTCTTCCAAGCCAGAGTCCTCTCCCGCCGCCTCTGACCCAACTCCCCTCGTTGCTCAGCAGTCTGTCCCCTCAAGCCCGTGAAAGGCAGTGGACCGGAACGGTGGCCAGTCTAGAAGGCCAGGCACCACATAGACAGGTCCATGCAGAGAATGAAAAAGTCCCCTGCGGAGAGGGGTCTCCACACACTGGCCTTGACCGTGGTGAGTTCATTACCACCTTGTTTGGCTGCATATGTGTCTGATGACAGGAATGGCTTGCTTTCCCCACCAGGGCACCGCCAGGGACCAAATAATACAGGGAATAGCTTAGGGTTTATGTGTCTGGTGTTAAAAATCAATGGTTTCCCTCTTTGGGAGGCACCCTCAGGGGCAGAATAGAGCGAATTGCTTATTAGCATCTGCGTGCACACTGGCACATGATGAAGCAGCCAAGAAACTAGTCGTACATTGTGACAAAGCACCCTTCACCTGCCGTCCGTGGACCAGCGAGCACGCACCCCTGTGCTGGTGGCAGCCCAGTGCCATTAACCCCCACGGTGCAGGCAGTCACTCACCCCTAATCATCAAGAGCAGTTTTGCAATGGTGGCTGCCTGGGGCTTTTCTAGGCGGGAAGGATTTAGAATACAAGCATGAGCCTCCCAATGTCCTCCGAGGGCGGGTGTGTTGCTTAGGGGCTCTGTCCAGCCCAGGGGTTTGTGGTGCTGCAGAGTTAGCAGATTGCTGGAGCTCGGCTGCCACCGTCCCCCCTCCCCTGGGCACCTGCTCCAGGTCACTTCACTCCCCCATAAGACATTCCGTTCCTACTCTGAGAACCAAAGCTCAGTATACACTGCTGGGATTTTTATTTATAATTATAATGCCACTAAGCAGTTGGGTGCAGGTGTCTGCCCCCCTCGGGGTCCTAACTGCTCCACGGTAAAGGAGAGCCGGAGATGGGATGTCAGAGGGAGACTGCGGCACAGCTCTGCCGCCTCCCCCCGCGACGCTGCAGATACCACGTGGAGCGGGGCGAGGGGCGGGGATCTTCAGAGTCTGCACTAGACAGATGTACTCTTTTGGATTCCCAGGATCCAAACACACTTTCCGCCTGGGAGGACCCCGAAGTCTGTGGGGTGTAGGGTTTGAAATCCCTCCTATTATCCAGAAGGTGGAAATTTCTCTTTCCAGCTTCCAGAACACAAACCTGGGATTTGGCACTGGCCAACAGGACGCTCCCTCTCTCGAGTCTGAGTATGGAGCAGGTGACACAGAGGGTGAGTTGCATCGAGGTGGCTGCGGCAGAGACAGTGCGGCGTCGAGAGTGCAGTGGCTGGGCAGGTGGCCGCGTTCCAAACACACTTTCGTGCCTCGGGCTGCCAGCCTGGGTGCCACCCCCTTTCCAGCAGTCAAGGCGAGGCAGTGTGGCCCCCGGGTTGAGCCGTAGCTCTGTAGCCAGATGGATATAGGTGTGCATTCTCTCTGTGCCACTTGAGCAAAATGGCGTACTGTTCTGTCCCCTGTAAAGAAGACGCAATAGTAACCACTGATAGGGGTGGCAGTGGGGCTCACCCAGGACAGTGTGAGGGTCCTAGCCTGGCACCTATGGCCTTGATGGAGGAGGAGGAGGCGGAACCCAGGGCAGATGTGCCCAGCTGCACAGCAGCTGGCTTAGCTGTCGGTGGGTGCTCCATGCCAAGAACTGACCTTCTGAGGAAGAACAGAGCTTTCTCTCCCTAATTCTACTTAAGTCTGAGTCACCCAGTGTTTGATCTTGTAAGAGGCTTAGAGATGCAATGGACTGATGCCTGCATGAGAACAGGCCCTAAGCGGAGTCGGGCGTTGTCTATGGCCCTTGGTGAGAGCCACGGAGCAGGCGGGGGACCGGCCCAGCTGCCACTGATTCCCCCAGATGGAGCTCAGGCCAGCTTCTGGTCCCAGGGTGTGCCAAGCTGGGTGAGCAGGCCTGCCAGGAGCCTGCTCCTCCAAGGTGTGTGCCAGCCCCGGGAGCCAGATGCTCCATCCCAGGGCCTCTTCTACCAGCAACGGCATCTGGCATGCTCCGAGCTGGCCCAGCTGCTACCCAGTGGGAGGCTCATTTTCCAACCCGGCCCTTGTCTCTGCCGCCACCCCCACTCCAGGGGTTTCCTTGGGGTCAACGACTACTGCCTTCCTCGGGTCCCCTTGGCCTCCGGCTACAGTGTCCACTTTCTGTCTCTGGTTCTGACTGTGATTTAATTGGGAGCTTGAAAAACCCCGATTGTTCAATAATTATAAGGCAGAGAGATTACCAGGGCATCAAAGGTTGCTCCCAATTGCTATATTAATTGTCCTTCGTTATCTTTCCATATAAAAGACCACTCGATAGAGACAGAAGCCAGCCAGCTTTTGTCCCACAGCAGTGTGGCAAGAGGATGAGGGGCTGTTGTTGGCGCCCATCCATTTCTTCCCAGACACAAAGCTGTGCTGGTCCCTGCCCAGCACGGCACCAGCAGCCACACCACCAACCCGGGACCAAGGCCAAGGCACAGCACCATCCAGGGTCAACCTCCCAAGCATCAGCCTGACCGAGACCCTGGCTGCCTCCTGACGCCGGGGTTCACAAAGAGAAAACGCCCCCAGGTTCTTATTTATATGTTTAGATAAGCTTTTGCTGGAGTGCTGGCATGGAAGTAGCTACGTGGAACATTGTGGGGTGAGTAGCCAACATTCATGGAAGACTTGCCCCGTGCCAGGTGCTTCTCTTCACAGTAATAGTTGTATGTTATTTTCATATCCACTTTGCTGGTGGGGCTCAGAGAGGTTAAGTAACTTGCCCAAGGTCACACAGCCAATGAAGTGCTGGAGCCAGGAGCAAACCTGGGCACCTGAAGAGGAGCTCTTCCCACTCTGCATACTGCTCCCTGCGTGCGTGTGTGGGGTGTGTGAGTGTGTGAGTGTGCTGGGGACGGGGATGGGAAAGCCACACAAAATCCTAGCAGTAGGTCCAACAGAAAGGAGGACTAAGCAAAAGCCTGAGCTAGGCAATCGTCTAAGTGTATCTGTATGTTTGATTTATTGTTATAGGACCTGGCCGTGCCTTGATTGCGCCATTGAGGCCTAGCGGTAAATGAACTTGGGTTTGCATGTTCTGTCCCCTTGAGCACCTACTATGTGCCAGGCCCTGTGCTCTCTCCTGCAGAGGAGTGAGCTGTGGGTCTGCCCGCCATAGTTGCCCTGCCCGGAAGTATCTCGCTCCCAACCGCAGACACAGGAAAGGGCCGGGGTCATCTCTTCTCCCCCCACAACCTCCCTGCAATTGAAGCCTCTGTCTCCCCTGGGAAGACCAGGGAAGGCTGTGTCCAGAGCTGCCTTAAGGACATGAATTTTTAAAATCCATTCCCCAGCAAGCTCAAATGTCACCCACCTGGCCAAGATTTAGACTTAATCAACAATTGATTATCCTTGGAACCAGCAAGGCAATAGATCACTTATTCAGAATTTGGCTATTGTTCTGCCACGGTGGCTATATTCATTAATTAAAAGAAGAAACATGCACGGAGCCTTCTGTGGCCAGGCCTCCCAGGGCAGATCTGACTCCACTGTGGCCTCATGAAAGAGATCCTAGTCCCAGGTTACAGATGAGGACATCGTGGCCAAAGAGGTGCTGCAACTTGCCCTGGATCACACAGCGGGGAGGAGGCAGGCCACCGCCCAATGGCGACTCTCTAACATCATGAAATGCTCCGTCTCTACCAACGACTCGGGTAGATTATTTGCAGGTCATGAGTTTTGAATGGGACAATCCAAAGGAGCCAGGTTTCCCCAGCCACTCTGAACTGTCACCGGGCCCTCTTGCCAGCCCCTGACCCAGGCACTACCTGGCGAGACAAAGCCGAGGGTGGCGGCTCACTGGCAGCGGTTCCAAATCTACAGGCAAAACCGCAGTTTACGGCCAAGCCAGGGGAAACCAAGTTCTTCCAAGCCTGAGTCCTGTTTCCATCTCCCCAGGTCTGTTCCTAGCCAGCCTCTGCATTCTCTTCCCACTAAGAATGAAACCCCAGCCTCTCAGCCTGGTCCCCAAGGTCCTCTGTGATCTGCCTCCACCGACCTCTCCCTCCCCGTCGCCTCCCAGCTTGCACGCCCCCTCTCCCTCACCAGGCTCCAGCCACTCGGCCCTCTTTCTGATCCTTGAACCCACCAGCCTTACCCTCAGCTCCGCCTCTCCACTGCTGCTTCCCCTCTTGGTATGCTCTCCCTCTGGAATCTTGCATGGCTGGCTTTTCCTCACCATCCAAGTCTCAGCTTAAATGTCACCTCCTCAGAGAAGCTCCCCTGACCATAGCTCACCTAAACTGGTCCCCTCATCGCTCCCTGTCCTATCACCCTGTCATATTTTCACCCTTGCTTTGGTCTCCCCTGGGTCATTCTTGTTGGTTGTGTGATGTGGTATCCCTTCCACTACAGTACAAGCTCCATGAGGCCAGATGGGGTGAGGCTTATTCATCTCCGAGTGCCTGGCACCCAGGGAGAGTTCAACAAAGTTTTGTTGAGCAAATGAATCAATAAAGGAATAATTCACTGGGATCCAAATAACTCTTCTAGAACTCTCCAGCCCTAAGCCAATGTGACTCTGAGTCGGGTAATATGCACCATGTGTTTCATGAGGAATATTTAGGGGTCCGCTGCATCTCAGGGGCAGTAGCTAAGTCCAAACCTCTCAGCCTGATCCAAGCAGCGGGCGATGAGTAGACGAGGATGTCAGCGGGGAGGTCAAGGACAGCTCGCAGCACCGTGCTTGGGCATGTCTCAGTCTAGGGAGGCAGCACTTGGCCAGTAGGACTGGTCTGGCCCAGTGCAGTGGGCCCTGGTGTGACTGGTGTGGCCAGGGGTCTGCAGGACCAGCTTGGTTAGCAGACCTAGTGAGCAACAAAGACAGCTGCATCAAAAATGCACAAAGAACCACATGCTTAGCTCCCAAAATCACAAGGAAAGGAAGTTTGCGAGGCTCTGAAATTCCCAAGACAGCAGATGCATTCCGAGCAAGTGAGCTGCAGGTGCCCATGCTACTGTGAGAACTGCTGCTTGGTGACTAGGTCTTCAGGGTCAGGCTTGACCCTGTGGCCCCAGCCGGCCCTAGGGGAGTGCTCCCTGGACACACGGTGGACAAAGTTGCCCGTGAGCTGCCGGGGCTGAGACGGGAGCACTGAAGCCCAAGCGAGCCAAGCCGAGCTGCACAAGGGACCAGGCTTGAGAAGGCAGCCCGGGCTGGGCCAGAGCCCAAGGCCGGGTCCAAGTCAGAGGAAACAGCAAGCCAAGGTAAGAGCCCACTCAGGACGCAGCGCCATGAGCAAACCCAAGTGCAAGGCCGGGCGGTGGCCACCAGGAGGTTTGGGCATGTTACCTGGCCAGAGCTTCCTCAGAAGGCCCAGCCAGTGGCCGCGGCCTTACCAGCCTCTGAGGTGGGCATCTCACCGGCCGGTTGGGGCAGAGGCATGGGCGGGAGTCTGTTTGAACTTCCTCAGCCCTGTATCTGAGGAGGGAATTAAACCGTTCTGTTCTACTAGGGCGTTTCATTGACTTCTGGCAAAACACGATGTCCTGCTTCAAAGGGAAGGCAACACACAGGCTTAGGAGGCTCGTTGGACATCAAAGGGCTATTAGAGAACAGCATCCTGATGAGCTAATTGCAAATGCAGCCCAGGCAGATGGAGCACATTTGCCCAGGAACATATGGGCTCACACATCCTGGGAGAGGGTGCCGGGGACAAGATGTGTGCCGGGCTTTGGTGGACCCAACATGTTTGCAAAATAATTCAAGATGTTGCCTCAGCCAGGGCTGCTCTCAGCTCCACTGCCCTCCCCTCCCCTCCCCTCCTGCATTCCATCAAGCTGGGAGGAGGCTGGGGGGAGAGAGGAGGAAAAAGGAGGCCCCTAAGGATCGGGGGGAGGACTGGGCCCCACAGACCAGAACATTCTCCCCAGAGCCACAGGGACATATGGGTGGAGACGGCCTTTTCTTGGCTCCCAGAGGCTCCTCCAGACTGTGTGCTCTGGACCCAGAGCAGGAGAGGTGGGTGCCCCAGGACGGGCCATCCCCCACGCCACCTCTCAGCCTCACCTGCCCGGTCGGGGTGTGGGGCCTCCTGAAACAGTGACGAAGTCCCTTCCAGCCCCAGCATCACAGCATGCCCAGGAACCTGAGACCGTCTGGCCCATCCGTGGGTTAGACCAGTTGACGGGTGTGTCCCCAGACACCCCCAACCATGATAAGCTGAGCAGCTCTGCCTTGATCTGGTTTATACATCAGGATCATAGGTAAGATTTTCCTTGGGAAAAAAAAAAGGGAGCTTCATATTGCTAATAATATTACTTCTCTGGAAAAAACACTTTGTCTAGTGAGGAAACAGGGGAGGCGTGTGAGACTGCGCAGGGGCACGCAGCAAGTTAGGGTGGAGCGAGGCTGGAGCCCAGGCCCCCGTGCTCTGGCCACCCCACCAGGCCACCCGCACCACGTCCGGCTCAGCCAGCCTGACCCTCGACACTGGGCAGGTGTCCCAGGCCCACAGCCAAGACTCAGCCTCCCTGGGCCCCCCAGCACACAGGCCTCGAGGGGGTGAGCCTTCATCAGCAGGGTGCCGTGCCTCGGCAAGCTGGGGGCGCCTCAGCGTCAGACCTCCCCACCCTTCCCAGGCTCGGCTGATGTAGGGCCGAGGCGGCCAGGAGGCCTGGGGAGCTGCGGAGGAGGAAGGTAGGAAGACACACAAGAGGAAACACCACGTGGAATTAACACCGACTCTGCTGCCTCTTCTCAAACCACAAGCTGGAGGAGGGCAGCAGGGGGGTGGGGAATCGGAGCAGTCGCACGGGGCCTTGGAGGGGGACCTGTCCTGCCAGTTCGTTGCACAGATGAGAAACCCAAGATCCCAGGAGGCACTGCCCGAGGTTTGCAGCGAGGCAGCGGCTGAGTCCCACACCGACTAGGCAGTCCAGAGGCTTTGGGCACTCGGGGTAAAATCCAAACTCATCACATGGCCACATCCCAGCAGCCTGGTTTCCAGCCTCCTCTGCTCCTCCTTCCTCCTCATGCCCAGCTCTCAGCCAGCATCCTGGCCACCTCCTTCAGTGCTCTGATCACAGCCTCAAGTGATAAATTTATTTGTATGATTCTTTTATTAATTCTCACCTCCCCGGCCCCAGACTATAAGCTTCATGAGGGCAAGAGTTACTGGGCTTTGCTCATTGCTGAATCTTCAATGCTCTGTATGTGTTTGATGAATGAATGAATGAGTGAATGAATGACTGTATCACGGCTCTTTCTGCCTTCAAAGCCTGCCCTGGCTCCTCTCCAGCCCTATGATTTCATTGGGAAGCCTCCTACCTGCTTTGAGGCCATTCGTGATCTTATCCAAGTCTCTTTCTGGTCTCCTTGCCCACTATTCTCTTCCCTGTAGCCACCACTCCACACACTACATGGGCTCTGGACAAAGCCCACTACTCCAGAAAACCCTGCCCTCCCATGCCTTCGCAGCTGGAGACCTAAAATATCCCCTCCCCCTCCACTATTCTTTATCTGGATGACAGTATCCTGTTGATTCTTCTATACCCAGCCCAAATGTCCCCTCTCCTTCCACCCTGGTGAGCCTTCTCCCAGCCCAGGCAACAGGCAGCATAGACGGCTCGCTCCTCGGTGGGCAGCCCTTGAATACAGCGGGACAACTAGGCTACTTCACAGGTATACAGATGCTCCCCAACTTATAATGGCCTTATGTCCTGATAAACCCATCATAAGTTGAAAATATCATAAACTGAACATGCAGTTAATACACCTAACATACTGAACATCATAGCTCAGCTCAGCCTACCTTAAATACGCTCAGAACACTCACATTAGCCTCCTGTTGGGCAAAATCGTCTGGCAACACAGTACACTGTGGAGTATGGGTTGTTTACTCTCATGATTGCATGGCTGACTGGGAGCTGTCACTCGCTGCCACTGCCCAGCCATGCGGGAGAGTGTCCTAGAGTTTTGCACTGAATGCATATCGCTTTTGCATCATTGTAAAGTCAGACAATCCTCAATCAAACCATCATAAGTCAGGGAGTATCTGTACAAGATAAGGATTTGTTTCCATGTCTGCTTCTACCATGAGAGACTGGACCCTCCATAGGACAGGAAGTGTGGCTCACCTACCTCTGTGTCCCCAGATTCAACCGATGGGAGAGTTCAGGCCCTTTGACTCCTAGTCCAGTGCTCTTTCTACCACACATGAGTCAACTTCACAGCATTCCATTCCATTCCATTCCAACATCTCCATCTCTCTCTCCCTGTCTCTCAAGACCTACCACATCTGGAACTTTCTCCTGGCCTCCCTCTTGTCTACCATCCTCTGGCCATCCCCACTCCTCCTCCAGACGGGTCCAACAGTGAAGCTCAGATGATTCCCGGAGTGGCAGGCTATGCCTTTGAGCTTGGGCTGCATATTCCCAGAGCTACGTATGACCAGTGGCCTGTTGGTTCCCACCTAGAAAAGAGGCCTCAAACTGGTGGCCCACAGCCTAGACCTGCATGTAAAACTTTTAAAAGCATTGCACCGTTCTATTTGGCCTGTGAAATGCTTTTAAAAATCAGTATATTTTATATACCAATACAAATTTATAGTTTTTCCCCAAAAATTAAAGTGTCAAGTCTTTCTGGAGGCACCTTCTCATGGGGGATTGATTGGGAGGAACTAGTGGCAGCTGCCCCTTTAGACAGGACCTGTGCCCTTTAGTTTGCCACAGACCCCACTACTCCCTGTTGTGTGCCATACCCTCCCCGCTTCACTCATGACAAAGCCCTGACTGGCCCCTTTAGGCATTTGGGTCTGTGCCTAGAGAATGCCTTGGGAGACTGCTCCTAAATCAGATCACTCCTCCAGCTCATAGCCTCCTCTCTCATGTACCCCTAGACAACACACAAACACACACACACACACACACGGGCTGACTCTGAACCACAGTGCAGTGCAGGCCACCAGCCCAACTGCTGATGCTCTGGACAAAAGCTTCTCACTGGGGGTCTGGGGAAGGGAAGACTGAAGGGAAGGGGAGGAAAACCACATAAACATGGGTGCGGAGACAGCAGTGAGTGTGCAGGGCAGGAGCACACCCATGCAAAGGAAGCCAAGATGCAGTGGGAGATGAGGGCAGGCAGTAAGTCCCACGTTCCAGCTGGACTTGAGTGGCAGGCCAGCCCACAAGGACTCACCCATCCCTCCCCCTCCGTGGAGACAAGGACTGAGTCTCCTCAGTTGGTAGCACCAGGAACACAGCCATAGTGCCAGCTCCCAGGAAAATGCTCACCCTAGCCATTGTCACGATCGCTGCCTGGCATTAAGGGCTTTTTATCTACTAGGTACTGAGTGGAACTTGGTTGACAAACATTATTGCGTATGATCTCACTGCTCATGGGTGAGCACTAGTACAGCAAGACAGCCAAGGTCCCTCAGCCAGTAAGCAGCAAAGTCGGGACTGCCTGGGTCCAGTGTCTGCGTCACTCCCCGGGAGTGGGCGTGCCACCAGGAAACAAAGCCCTCTCGCTGTCTCCTTCACGCCACAATCGCCCCCAGGTAGATTCACGGGAAAACAAACCAGTCCCTGGCCACTCCAGCCTCTAAATGCAGAGGACAGCGAGAAGCGGGTTTGAAAGTTTGAATAAAAGTCCTCAATCTGCGACGCGGTTAAAAGCGTGGACTCCAGATCCCAGCACGGCTGCTTCCTAATGAGGGACCTGGAGCAAGACCCGTGGCCGCTCTGCCCCCTGCTTCCTACCCCACAAAGCAGGGATGACAAGAACAGCAGCGCTATAACGGCACTTTCCTTTGTGGGCAGGGCAGAGGCGGAAAGTGCGTGGACGGTGCCAGCACACAGCGAGGGCTCTGCTCACGGGGCGGTGTCCTCTCCTCCTGCCCATTCACCCACAGCTTGGCTTCTCATTTCCCTTGGAAACACCGCAGGGGAGGGGTGCGCCTTCCCCGGCCCCTTCCCCCGGTGAGGGCTTGGCTCCCTGGCGCTGCTCTGCTCTGCTCCAAGAAGCCCCAGCTGGCCGTGCCAGTGGCCTCGCAGCTGTGCCCCATCTTGTCACAAGGCCTGGCTGGGGAGCGGGGCCAGCCTGGCCCTGTGGCCAGGGAGAAACTGGTTAGCTCCCAAGCAGTGCTCTGCTCCCAACATGCTCCTGGGCAAATGGGGGAGTGCCCTCGGAATGCTCTGCAGTCACCTAGAGGGCCTCTCTGGCATGTGGCCTGCATGCTGTCCCCAAACCCAGCTCCTCCCACCCCACAGGACCCTTCTAAGCCAAGAGGGGAAGAAAAAGGGAGTGAGGACCAGAGCTCTTAGGTTCAAAGACCTAGAGAAGGCCTGAGTGATGGCAAGTCCGAGCACTTCCCCACACCTATGGGAAACTGAGGCTCAAAAAGGGATGCGTCCAAGGTCATAGAAAGGTGAGCAGCAGCGAGAGAGAGTTTTTAGGAGGAAAGGAAATGACTTGCATAGATATTTGGGAAAGAGAAACAAGAAGTGTCCTCAATGAGCCTCTAATCCCAGGTTTGCAAACTCCAATGCTGATGAGGGCCAGGCAAGTACTTAAGTGGGTAAAAGGCCAGGTGGGGACTTTGGTGGTCCAGGAGCACTTGTCCCCTCTAAAGGGAGAAGCCCGTCCTCAGGTCCAGCCACTCTTTCTACAGTAGTTTTATTGCCATAGAGCTCACCCATTTAAAGTGTCCGATTCAATGTTTATTCGCACATTCAGAGTTGCGCAGCGATCGCCACAATCTAATTTTAGAGCACTTTGTCACCCCAAAAGGAAACCCCGTGTCCATTAGCAGTCACTTGTCATTCCCCCAGCCACTGCCGCCAGCCCTAGGCAGCCACTAATCTACTTTTTGTCCCTGTAGATTTGCCTATTCTGGCCATTTTACATAAATGAAATCATATATTGTACGGTGACTGGCTTCTTACCGCAATGTTTTCAAGGTTCGTTCATGCAGTAGCGTGTATCAGAGCTTCATTTCTTTCTACTACCAGATAATATTCCTCACTTCATTCATCCATTCATCAGCTGATGGGCATTTGCATTGTTTCTAATTTTTTGGCTATTGCAAATAATGCTGCCCGGGTCATTTGCACGTAAGGTTGTTTGTGGGCATGTTTTCATTTCTCTTGCTTGCACACCTCGGAGTGGAATTTCTGGGTCCTACGGTAACTCTCTATCTAATATTTTGAGGAATTGTGCTGTTTTCCAAAGTGGCTGCACCATTTCCCAATCGCACCAGCAGTGAAGGAATGCTCCGGCTTCTCCTCATCCTTGCCAGCACTTGCTATTGTCTCTGTTACTAAGGCCAGCCCGGGGGTGTGAAGTAGTATCTTATTGTGGTTTTGATCTGCATTGCCCTGATGACTAAAGATGTCGAGCATGTTTTCATGTTTATTGACCATTTGTGTATTTTCTTTAGAGAAATCTCTATTCAGTTTCTTTGCCCATTTTTCAACTGCGTTATCCTTTTATCATTGAGTTGCAAGACTTCTTTATATATTCTGAAGACAAGCCCTTTATCAAATATATTATTTGCATATATTTTTCTAATTCTGCATGTTCTCTCTTCACTCACCTGACGGTATCATTTGCAGTGCAAAAGTTTTTAATTTTGATAAAATCCAATATTTTTTGTCATCATGTATGCATATGGTGTCATATCTAAGAAACCTTTGCCACATCTGAACTCATGAAGGTTTATACCTATGTTTTCTTCTAAGAGTTTTACAGTTTTAGCTCTTACATTTAGGTCTTTGATTAATTTTGTATTAGTTTTTGTATGTGATGGGAAATAGAGATACAAATTCATTCTTTTGCATGTGGGTATGAGCACTTGTTGAAAAGCCCACTCTTTCCCCATTTTATTAACCTGGCACCCTTGTTGAAAATGGTACCCTTGACTATAAATGCGAGGGTTTATTTCTGGGCTCTCGGTTCCAGTGGTGTGCCGGTGCCATACTTGGTTACTATAGCTTCACCGTAACTTTTGAAGCCGGGATGTGCGCATGCTCTGATCTTGCTCTCTTTCGAGATTGCGCCGGCCATTTTGAGTCTCTTGACCCAGATGAATTTTAGGGTCGGCTTGTCAATTTCCAGGTCCGACCACTTTTTGCCACGTGAGAACATGGGACTTTTTTCCTAAGTCATCTGATGTTTCAAAAGAAACCAAAATTTTGAATTTTTAAAATACAAAACATCTTGGTTTGAAAGCACTATTCAGGGCAAACAAAACAACTTAGGCAGGCCCAATCTCAAGGCCACTAGTCTGCAAGCCCAGCTTTAATCTAAGGTCCCAGATTTGAAAAAGGGGGAACTAAGACCCAGAGAGGGAAGGATAATTTCCCGAGGAAAGTCACAGAGCAAGCACGCTGTAGAGGTGGGGCTGGGACCTTAGAAGTCTGGCTGTCAGATCAATGCTTCACAGTGCCATTTTAGGAAAGGAGAAAAAAAATATATCAGTAGTAGCCAGGGAGCCTGCAGCCTCCACAAAGTAATTTGGAGCAGGTAGAGTCAGAGAAAAGAATTTGTCAGATTGAGAGCTTGGCGCGTCATGTGGGCTGGAGCCGGGGGCTGGGGGACCGGGCTGCAGCCCTGCTCCTGCAATTAAGATGATAGCATCGGGACCGCAGTAATCCTCAGGGTCATAAACTGTCACAAGGCGCCTCCTCGGCAGGGTGAATCCAGTAGGCAGCTGGTCATAATTTTTCTGAGGCTGCCTTTTTGCCTTTTTTTTTTTTTTTTTTTTTAGGACAGCGATGCCAGCTCTAATTTTACTGCAAGGTGGCAGATTTTCATTTCATACTCTCTGTAAAGATTGATTCACTGGAGTGTAAAAAAGGGGGAAAAAATACACACACACACACACACACACACACGCACGCACTGCCTTGAGGCGTCCCACATTCTCCCTTCCCGATCAGTTCTGAGAAATCAAATATTACAGTGTAGTGATTTTCAGGGATTTTTCTTTAAATAGTTTCTTTTTTTTATACGTCACTGGTGTTAGGATTCATAGAACCCTAAAAAGGAATAGTGAGACGCTTATGTCACCCAACCCCCCACCCACCTCACGACTTTAGAGTTAAGGACACTGACAGCCAGAGGACAAGGGACTCTGCTGGCGTCACAGCGTTTGTGGCTGAGCCGGGCTGAAGACGCAATTTTAATATGCACAGAGCACGTGAAACCTGCACACTCCTTTAGATGTCATCGACTCTAGAGATTTCATTTTATAACACGGGGCTGAGGCCCAGAGAGGGGACGGGACATGCCCAGGTCCACAGGAGAGCAACGTGGCAGCTCTCGCCGTGACGCAGGTCGGTAGATGCTTAACCCGGAAGAGCCACGGCCTCTGGAGAGGAGGTGGGTGGCTGGGAAGGGCAGGCCAGCTCAAGGAGGCCAGGAGGGGCAGCGTGGGAAGCAGGCAGACCAGAACAGCCCAGGGACCCTCCCTCTCTGTTCCCGTCCTTTGCCGCCTGCCACAGACATGCCCACTGGGAACAGGGCAGGGTATCTGCCCCACACCAGTGTGTCCCCAGCCTCCACACGGCCGGGTAGCACATGTTATCAGCTCCAGGGACACCCCACGTGGACACAAACAGAAGGTAGCAGGTGGCTCTGGGAGAGAAGAGATAACCAAGAGGACTCAAGATTCCTGAAAGGTGTCGCCGCACTTCTGCCACGCTTTATTCTGGAAATGGCGGAAAGACCTGGGCTCTATGGCCAATGAGTTGGGCAAAATCGATTCTCCAATAACATCTGAGGTTCCCAAACTCTGCAGAACATGGGTTCCTGGTGACCTTCAATGAAGTATCTAGTGGGGTGCCACAGGGCTCTGTTCTGTATGCTTGACAACTTTTAGTAGGTGCATAAACAGGCTCACAGGTGTGTGCTATTCCAGTCGGGTGGAAAAGAAAGCAAGCGTGCGGGATGACAGCTGCAGGATTCCAAACAGGGCTTCAACAAGCATTCATTCAGTACCTAGACACTTGTGCCAGAGGAGAATGAGGGAAACGTACAGTGGGACCACTGAGGCCAGGCCAGCCCCGACGTGCTGCTGCTGGAGCCCAAGGAATTATAGGGCCAGAGTGGCCTGATGGGACCCCAAGACCAAACAGCCACCTGGGCCCCTCATGCGAGGGCCCAGTGCAGGGGGAACGGTCTCTAGTTGGGGACCGAGAGATTGCTCGCGCTAAGCCAGTGACAGTGTCCCTGTCCTGTGAGCACCCTACTCTCTCAACATGACAGTGGAGCGACTCCAGGCACCGGTCGCTAAGAGATGATCCTGGAGCCAGAGCCAGGGGAGCCACCACCTAGGGGGTGAGGAGTACATGGGGAGGGGCTGCCACCACCACCACCCGCCACCCCTCACTTTGAAGACAGAGCTAGAAAGCACACAGGCCCTGTGAGACAAGGGCACCCAGAGGGTATCCCCACGGCAGCCAGTCCGGGCGTGGTGGGAGGCTCCCAGCTACACCACCCAAAGCTCCTCTTTCACTCTGTCGGTGCCAGCCCCACTCTCCAGCAGGCCAATCCTGAACCCCAGCACCCACCCAGCCTTCAGCTCAGTCTGCCTCCTCCAGGAAGCCTGCCTGAACCCCAGTACTTCACTCTCCCTGCACTGGAGTAGTCCCAACTCATTTGGCATGGGTCTGTCCTGTGCCTAGTGACCTCACTTGGGGGTCCCCTACAAGCTTAGGGGGTCCTGCCCAATCTCTGGGCTATATTTATCAATGCTTTAAGCCCCTGGCTCAGACCTTCCCCATCCACAGCCATGCTCTGCCCAGAGTGGGTGTCCTGTGATTTGTCTATTCCGTGATGAGCTGTGTGCCAAGTCCTGAGCATGGTGCTGGGGATGCCCCAGTGAACAAGATGCCAGCTCCAACCTTGGAAACTTCCTGTCTAGTAAGGGACAGAGACCAGTGACAACGCAGGGGCCATTCCCTGGGAAGGAAACTCTGGGGCCTACATGGCATCCATATGGTGAAGGCACCTAACTTGTACCAGGGGCATCCAAGAGGGCTTCCTGAAGGAAGTGACATGTACACTGAGACCTAAAGGATTAACAGGAATTAGCCAGCTGAACAGAGAGTACGTTTGTGTTTTGCAAAGATACAACACGTGTATTTTGAATTCTTTCTTTGCACCAGGTACTGGGCATCTGCAGCAAACAAGACAAATATAGTCCTTTCCTTGATGGACCTTAGAGCTTGGTATGGAGGCTACTGTGACGTGAATAATTACAACAACATCAAATCACAACGGTGTGAGAAGGAAATGTCCAGGACATTGAGAACACAGAATAGGAAACTTGGGCTGGGCTGTGGATGGAGACAGAAGTCTCTTGAAAGGTGAATCTACGCTGAAGAAGAGAGGTCCACCAGGCAAAAGGGCATGCAGAGGGCAAAAACAGAATTTCAGCCAAAAGGGCCTGTGCAAATGCCCTGGGGCAGTGAGGAATTTCATATTTGAATAGACTTGAAGATGATGAGTAAGACCGGAGAGTGTTTAGGGCATAGAGGCAATGCGTTAATTACCCTTCATTATCATGATTAACATTGTACGAGGATTTTTCACGTTCTCAGGTTGCCATGTTTTTTCCCCCCTCCTCCCACAATCATCACAGGTAACGGCAGGACATTCTCCCCATTTTATGGATGAGGAAATTGAGGCTCAGAGAGGCGAAGCCGGGTGCCCAAGGTCACGCAGCCAGGAAGCAGATATCTAGATTCAGACCCTGACCCATGTCACTCTAAGGGAGCCTCTTGACTGTCCTCCCTGTGTCCGTGACATGCGCCCAATGCCACTCCCGCTCTTGTTGTAGGTGTGGGGTTGATGGCCCAGACCCAGGCCCAGGCTGCAGCCTCCAGATGCCTGTCCTGGCGCCTCGCCCCTCCAGCTGCACCCAGGAACATGCTCCCTGCGCCTTGGATTTAAATGCTAATTGCCCATGAAGTTTGTCATCTCAACAGATCCCAGCTGTGACCTGGAGGGAAGGGGGCCGAGGAGAGAGGTCGTTAAAATGTGGAATTTGGAAAAGGCCATCTCCTTCAGAAACAAAGGCGTGTTTTTGCTACAGGCATCTCAAGAGCCTCTCGTCTCCTCAGTCACCCTCCAGAGTGCGTGTTCCTTGTCAAGTGATTCCCTCTTAATCGACAATTCAATTGGCCCAAATTGCATTATGTATGTAAATTTCTATCTGAAAATCAATGCGGCTTGGACATCACTCTCTCCGCGCTGCTGCCCCGTCTCCGGCTCCCAGGCCCACCCTCTGCATGCCAAGGAGGGGGTCCCTGCGGGGACCAGGAAGCAGAGCCGAGGGCTGCGAGCATCGTGTGCCACCGAGTCGCACTGTCCCCACACAGGGGCCCAGGTGTAAACCAAGCTCAAGGCCCACGTTGGGTTTCAACCATCCGTCTCCAAAGAAAGCAGCTGGGGAAGCACCTGGCTCTGACCCGGAGCACCAGCAGGATCTGGTAACACCCAACAACGATGCTGCCTACCAGGGAAGCGGTTGTGTGCAGTGGATTCGAAAGAGCGCTGACACTGGAGCCAGACTGGCTGGGTTCAGATCCCAGCTCTGCTATGTGACCTTGGGCAGGTTGCTTGACCTCTCTCAGCCACACTTTTCTTTTCTGAAGAATGGAGATAAAATGGCCCTACATGGATGACCCTTCCATGTAGGGTCGTCATGAAGACTGAATGATGTGAACTAGAACAGTGTTGAGCAACGTGCAAGCACCTGCTGTTGTCATTACCGTTGCTACTACCACTGCTTTGCCGCGCGGCGCTAGGGCCCTCACGCGGGTTAAGTGCCATACTGAACCCGCTCCACTTGGTGGGGCGCAAGCTGGGAATGACCCGCATTCTCCTCCCCACCAGGATGGGGCCACAGTGAGGCAAGGGAGGTGCTTAACTTGCGCGCAACAAAAGTGCCAAAAATCTCAGGAATCAAAATAAATAATATTTTAATGCAATATTTTCCAAAATCAAAATTCATGTTAAAAAATCCGTGATGCACAAAATATCAAAATTTAAACACACTTGGTGGGTGTGGTTCTTTTCATGAGCTGAATGAAATCTCTACAGGCCCCGTATCTTTTTCCTGTGATCCCTTTGTAATAAAAAGTCAGCTGGGCTCACGCCTGTAATCCTAGCATTTTTGGAGGCTGACGTGGGAGGATCGCTTGAGCTCAGGAGTTCGAGACCAGCCTGAGCAAGAGCGAGACCCCGTCTCTCCTACAAACAGAAAGATTAGCTAGCCGTGGCGCGCCTATAGTCCCAGCTACTCGGGAGGCTGAGGCAGGAGGATCGCTTGAGCCCAGGAGTTGGAGGTTGCAGCGAGCTGTGATGACACCACTGCTCTCTAGCCCAGCCAGCAGAGCAAAATCCTGTCACCAAAAAAAAAAAAAAAAAAGGTCATCTGGTCACTTGAGTAATCAAAAAGAATATCATTTCACTAATTAAAATTTCCAGTCCAGGTCAGGGCACACTCCCATTTCGTTTCCAACCTATCCCTTCCACCAGTTTGGCCGGGATGCCGCTGGCCTTCAGGGGAAAGGGCGGCTTGACCCCCCCTCCTGACCTCTGATCTCCTCCTTCAATGCATAACATTGGATAGGGACCCCTCAGGGGGTGGCCCAGGGGAACAGGGACCAAGGACAGCACGTACAGCCTCCCGCAGCAGGGCAGCTAGCACCCGGCATTGTCCTCTCTCGGGCTGGTGGATAAAGTCTGGCTCTTTCTCTTGTGGGGCTGTCACAGGTTTGTGGATGCGTTGGGTCACCTCCAGATATTTCCTCAGCCTCTGGGCATCTGGGGGTCATCTTGAGGCCACAGTGCCCCTCTGGGTCAGCTCCCTGGGGGAGTCCCACAGCCAGCCCCTAAGACACAGCCCCCACTGCCGCCCAGCCCTTGCTGGCAGGAGAAGGCAGCGTGGCCTCTGCGAACCCCGTTTCCCCTCTGTGGCCTCAGACCCTTCCAGCCGCATTGCTGTGCTTCAGACTTCTTGGGTAGACAACGGCCCTGTGTTTGCCAAACTTCGGGGCACCCTCATCAAACCCTCCTTGAGAGCTTCCCTGGCTAGGTGGGGGCGGGGCAGGCCAGACGCCCCAGCGCCCCCAAGGCTCTCCAGAGGAACTTCCTTTGGCCCCGCCCTTACCCCTTCATAGGGGTGAGCATTGAGCTGAAGGTCACAAAACCAGCTGTCACCACCTCCCTTGAAGCCCAGCAGGGCTGGTCTGGAGCCTCCTTTGGAGCAGGAAGTGTCTCAGTGTCACCTGCTTGGTTCTCAGCCTCGGGCAGCTCAGCCGAAACGTGGCACAAAGAGGGCGCCCACATATTCTCCTGGCCCTCGCCATGTCCCCCAGGGCAAGTCCTAGTGCCACGCACAGCTGAGGCATCTGAGGCCCCCAGAGGCAGATCCCCACCACCAGTCGGTGGCAGTGCTGAGACACAAACCCTCAACCTGGCCTCCTGCCGCCCCCTGGGCAGGCTGCCTCTTTGGTGGCCGTCTAGGAAGGACGTTGGTTAGAATGGACAAGGGGGTAAACCAACAGCCTCAAAGGGAAAAATGCAGGTGACAGTACACGGGAGTTGACACGTATGTCAAAAACGACACAATCAAGCCAGCTGTCTTTATTAAGCACCTACTGCATGCCCAGGCTCCCGCTTTTTCCAGCAAGTAACGAAAGCCCAAGCCCTGGCCTCAGAGCATGTGGAGGCCAAATGAGGTGATTGCCCACACCTAGGGCACGATGGGAGGCCTCACCTTGACCTATCTTTGAGGAGGGACCAGAGAAGCCACCAGGCGGAGCAGCCAGGAGTCTCCCCGAGAGAGCTCCTCCAGGACCTGGGCCCCAGGCAGGGCCTCCTCCAGCATGTGGGATGTGATAGGAAGGGTCTTGTGTGCTTCTGGCTGGACGCAGGCCCTTCCTGAACCAACACACTGGCCGTGTGATCCAGCTTAAGTGCATGCCAGAGCTGCGTGACCCTGAGCATGCGTCACGGCCTTTCTGGGCCCCTGGGCCTCCATTTTCACATGCTTGTGTACCGAGGATGAGAAGAGTACCTCAAACCACAGGCCGTGGGGAGAATGAATGAGATGACGTGTACCTGGGCCAGTGTCTGGTGTATGTTCAAAATACTGGAATGTGGCCACGCAGGGCCTCCTGCTGCGTGCCAGGGCCGACGCCACCAGAGGGTGGGGGCAGGAAACACTGAGCAGGGCCGAATCCTCCAGTGCCCCACCTGCACTTCCCATGAAGGACAGGGAAAGTGGTCCCAAGTGCTGAGAGGTCAGGCATTCACTCGACAAACATCCACCCAAGCACAAGGCCTTGGACCCAGCAGGTGCTGGAGAAACCTGGTGCCTCTAAGTCCAGCTGAACCAGAACAGCGGGAGCCGAGCTGGTCCAGAGGAGAGCTGATTGGAAAGGGGTTAAGAAGGCTTCCCAGAGGAGGTGCTATTTGGGCCGGGCATTGGCGAGTGAATGGAATTGGTGGGAGGACAAGACAAGGGAGAGAGGGAACCGCCTTCCCAGGGTGGGGGCTCAGAAAGCTTGCCCAGCCGGAGGTTTGCTGCCAGCTACCGGGGCAGCTACAGGTTCGCCAGCCACGCAGGATCACAGGGCTCTGCTGCCCTTCTCTGCCTGCCTTCCCCATTACACAGTGCACTCCCTGAGAGCAGGCCCAGATCCATCCTGGGCACCAGGGCAGCCCCAGCACGCGGCTGCCTTGTGGTAGGCGCCCAGGAAACATGTGTCTAACTGCTCTTAGGCCTCGGAGACAGAGCTGCTGGGCTGCACACTGGCTCTCCCTGGGGCTCTAACCCATTGACGCATCCGGTCAACAATATGTGTGGAGCACCTACTGCATGCCAGGTGCTTTGCAGGTGTTGAAGATACAGGGCAGACAGGGCAGTGCCGTGCCACATGGGGCTCAATGTCGCCAGCAAGCCAAGTGTGATGACTCCCCAACCCCTTCCAGTGGGCAGAGGTACCCTGGGCTTGGTGGCAGCAAGGAACAGGGAACACAGATTTGTAGGCAGCTTGGTGGGGGAACCACACATGGACTAAATCAACTTTAAGGTCCCTTTCAGCCCTGCAACGCTCTGCATCCTTGATCCCAGGACAGCTGGGAATTGAGGAGAGAGTTCCAGCACAACCAAAGCCTGCACTATTCCAACTCTTAGGAGGTGGGAGCCCCTGGGCAAGTCCCTTCCTCTCTCTGGACCAGCAAAATGAAAGGCCTGGAAAGAGTGCCAGGGCCCTCTTGGCAGACACCGCCCACTCTCCTTGGCTCTCCTTCGGTACAGGGACACCCCGTCCTGACAGCAGCTGCTTAACCGTGCCCACAGATAGTCTTGCAGCAGTGCTGGGGGTCCCCCCAGACCCCGATGAGTCCCAGGAAGGCATCTGGATGGGGAAAGTATGGGCCCAGAACTCAAGGAAAGGAGTGGATACAGCTGTGAGTGGCCGTGAGATGTTGGTGAGAATTCCAACCCTAACCCTTCGTCCCAGGCCTGCCAAGGTCATCATTCCGGTCACCTTCTGCCCAGCATTGTTTTGGATGCTGTTCCCACTTGGTCCCAGGTGATCAAGTTTCAGGGGAAGCATTCAGGCCACCCCTAAAAGGGAATGTCCACCCCATGGTACCATCCTCTCTTAGCAGCTCTGGCTCTTCCAGAATCCCCTGTAGGGCCACCCCAGCCACTCTCTGTGCCCCTGTCCTTCCAGCTGCATGCAGTCCCCTTCTCCGCTCAAGTCAGGGCACTTCCTGCCCTCACAGCACCTGCCTGCAGCGAGACCCTGCAGGATCTCTGCCGTCCGGCCGCCACTGCCTTCCACCTCTTTCCCCGGGAGCCCAGACCTCACCTTGCTTAATCCTCAGAACGAAAGCCCCTCCCACTCCTGAGCTTTAGCCCCCACAGAGCACTGAGCACCCGTCGTCTCAACCAGCCTAGCCAGCAGGCAGGGCAGGCAAGCGGACGAGCAAGTGGAGGCACAGAGGGAAAGCGGCAGAGCTGTCATTTGCTCTCCGGAAATCCCAGGCAGGACTTTTTCTACAGTAGAGTACGAAGTAGAGCAGAGCACTAAGCAGGGAGCAAGGAGGGTCGCACACCCGTGACCTGATGGCCCAGACAGTTTGTTTGGCATCAGCATTTTCTAATGTTGCGTTCCAGTGCTGCTGGAGGTCACGTCCTCCCAGTTCTCCACGGCCCCGAGCTCCCCATGGTCTCCCGCCTGCCTCCTTCCCTCATTTCTATTGTCAGCCTTGCTCCTGAAGGTGGCAGAGCTCATGCCCCTCACTGTGCCCCTGGGAGCTGGTCTTCCTGTTTATGCCCCCATGGCCCTGGCACACCCACCTCCCCTTCCTCCCTGCGCTCAGGACACCACGCCCCACATCCTCACCTCCCAGCCCTGCTCTTCCTCCCAGCCGTGCTGCCCTTTCCCGGAGGTGCCTTCTCCTCCTGCCCTGCCTGGAAAGTACAAAGTCATTCATTCATCCAATGTACGTGTTCCAAACACACGATCCCATGTGCCAGGCACAGCTCTAGGTGATGGGGATTCAAGGACTGCTAAGACAGGGTCCCTTCTCTAAAGGGGCACAGACACATCCACAGATAAAGTTAGAACAGCTCTGGAACACAGTGCTGCAGGCCAGCACTGAGGGCTCCAGGACCTGCTCAAAGGTCACCTCCTCCAGGAAGGCCCGGGGCCTCAAAACACCCTAGCGGGGACTCTAGAAGAGCTCTTGCCAACATTGTATTACAGATACTTTTAAACTGGGACCAGAAACAAACATGCTCATTTCAGCATCCCCAGGACTTAGCCCAGGTCCTGGTACCTGTCAGTATTGGTTGAATGAATGAACAAATGTCATTATCAGCTCACCCTGCTGTGGACATTTGTATTTGCACACAGACTGGTGTGTCTCTGTGCTTTTATTAAATTAATCCTCCTGGCGGGCACTTGCTGTGCCCAGCCCTGTGCTGCGTCCTGGTGCCAGTAGACAGATGGACGTGGCTTCTGGCCTGTGGACAGCACAGAGCAGCAGGGCGGACGGGCCCATAAACAGCACGGCTGTGTCCAGCGGTGTGTGCTCCTGACCCTGCGTGCCTGTGAGCGTTTTCATTTGAGCTGTGGCGTTTCACTCCTGTCCCCCGAATGAGTGTTGGAAATGTGTCTGCGGCCATCGGACCCAGTCCTCTCAGCGTCATTCCGATGATATGACAACCTGACCTGGAGCAGAAAAGAAATAAGAAAAAGAAAGGGAACTTCTGTTCGTGGAGCTGGAAGCTGGAGTGTGCCCAGGAAGCAGGGCAGGGGCCAGGAAACAGGTGGGGCACAGGAGAGGAAACAGGCCTTGGCACCTGTTGGGGCCAAACGGTGCCTGGGACATGCAAGGACGTGGAGGAAGGCTGTGAAATTGGACTGGATCGAAAGCTGGGGGATGAAACTGGCCCGGGGAGGGGGGGGGGCAGTGCCCAGCAGGGGTCCGGCCAGCCATGCCCGTGCCCAGCCCCTCTCCTCCCCTCCCCTCCTGCCTTCTCCACCTGACACCTCCCACAGGTACAGAGATGAAAGGTCTTGTTCTCCCGGCAGGCAGCCACGTGGACGGGAAGTGGCATTTGGTAGCGCCCTGATCAGGGGTACGAACACTGCCGCTTCCCCAAATTGGTTTTCCGACAGTAAATTATAATTGCTCTAAGTGTTCTAGAACTCAGGGACTGAGATTAATTACAGCTCTGTATCCTATGGCGCTCTGAACTTTAAGCACAGCGTGGTGTGCAGGTTGTTAATAAGAAGGAGAATCCAGGAGAACTTTTCAGATGAGCAAATAAAAAAAAAAGGAAAACTATTTGAGTTGGATTCTGCACCTGCTGGGGGGGGGGGCGGGCCGTGAGACTCGGAAGGATGCTCCCCGTCTTCCCAATGCAGCCACGGACTGTGCTTACGATGACCACACGCACAGCATGGTTCCCGGAGAACAAGGACCTGTGAGGCCGTCCTCCACCCGGTCCAGAGCGGATCCGCCCACTGTGCTGGTAACGCTTCCCAGGACTCACAAGTCGCACCACCATGAATTCAGGCGTCAGCGAAGTCAGAAAGGGAAAGTGAGTGAGTGGGGCTTGCGGGCAGGGGCCACAGTAGGGAATGGGGGTGCCTGGGGACCTGGGGAGCCCCGGCCTTAAGGGGTGGTTCTGCTCTGCTTCACCCAACCACTGTGGGAGCGTGGCTCCTGCTGCCGGGTCTCCAAGAGCAGAATTCCAGATTTTTATATAAAATCTCTCTGTGTTGGAAGCTTACAATTTTTTAAAACATATTTTTAGGGCCAAATAAAACAAATGCACACTGGAGTTTGGTTCATGGGCCACCATTTTGAAACCTCTCCAGTATCTTCCCGCAGGTGAAGACCTGCCAATTGCTTTCTGCCTCAGGGAGAGAACAGAGTGTCCACCTCTGCCTCCTGGTTCCTTCATTCCCACAGTTTCTCTCCGCAGCCCTTCCCACAGGCACCAGCCTTGCCTTTTCATCTGTCTCCCTATTAAACTTTGAGACCCTTGATAGGCATGGACTATGTTCCTCTCTACCAAAGCAACCAACAAAAGGCCTGCTACAAATTAGGGACTCAAATAATGTTTGCTGAATGACTAAATAAACATTGTGCATATTTAACCCTCTCTGCCTTTGCTCATTCTCTTCCTTCTACATCAACCGTCCTGAAGTCAAACCCTGACATCCAGTCCAAGCCAACATCCCTTCCATTCCTGTTGCCATGTTTCTAGGTGCTGAAACTGAGATCAGAGCCAAAAAGGGCTGGCGGTAGAAGGGACATCGAGTCTGTGATAGCCATTGTTCAGACAAGGAAACCAAAGCCTGGAAGGAAGAAATGATTTGCACAAGGACAAAGCATGAGCCAACAGCCCAGCGTGTCTGGAGTCAGGGCCACGCGAGGCAGAAACTCCTGGCTTCTCCACCCTGGGCCCAAGCTTGCTCTGCCCGCCTCCCCCCCCCAGAGCACCACTCATGCTCTGCGGGGCAAACTGCCCCCCAGGCCCCATCCTGGGGACGGCGCCGCAACAGTACAGTTTTCCCAAATCCCGCTTCTCTAGCAGAAGGCCCAGCCTGCTCAAGATGTACTGAGAAAGCCATTAATTTAACAGAAAACAGAAATTATGATTTCGAATGCGAAATTAATTTATTTTATTAAAGCATGTTCTGGCACCAGGCTCCATGGCTGCTCTGTCTCTGCCGCTGGGCCCTGACGGTGAGGCCCACTCAGGGGACACACCGGCCCTTGCCGTGCAGTGCCTGACCAAGGCCATGGCCGCGACCCACCCCTTCCCGGGGCAGCTACTTGCTGGGGCAGTGGCATTTGGGCTATGATCTGGGTGTAGGAAAGAGACTGCAGGAAATAGTTCATTTGTGCTAAGGGTTGGCTGGTTTCCTTCCCTCCCTCCTCCTTCCTGCCAGAAACTCAGAAAATGAACCACCAAGCGGGGCATGGAGGGAGTGTAGAAGTCAAGAACATGGGCTCTGGAGTAAGACAGGCATGGGTTTGAGTTCAAGCTCCAATATTTACTAATGAGAGATCTCCTACCAGCCCTTGTATCTCTCTCTGCTTCGGTTTCCATCTCTACAAAACGGGGAGGTGGGAAAAGAACATAGAGTGCTATATTTCCAGGTAGAAAGAGTACCAAGCACCTGAAATACTTTAGATCATTTAATCCTCACAATAACCTTATGAAATATGCACTGTAATGATTGGCTCCAATTTATAGGCATGGAAACTGAGGCACAGAGAGGAGAATTGGCTTCTACAACCTAACACAGCCAGTAAATACTGCAGCAGGGATTCAAACATAGCTACGCAGGACTCTAAATCCCTTGGTCATCTTTTCCTAACATTTCAAAAAATTAAGAAACAACAAACACACTTCAAAACCCAGAAAGTATCAAAGATTTACAGAGCCTCCTTCTCAACATTATCCCACAGCTGCAACCACTCCCCTTTCCCAGTAACTATTGTTCCAGGGCGCAATGGTTATGGTAACTTCCAGAGTTTCTCTAGACATATATAAGTGAAGATGAGCACAAATTCTCATCGTTCCTTTTTTACATAAAAGTCATATATCACATACATCATTCTGCATCTTGATTTTTTATTTTTAAATAATTTTAAACTCACACAGAGGTTACGAAAATAGTCCGAAGGATTCCTGTGTACTCTTGGGAATTCCTCCAGTGATGGTTTCTAAAATAATCATAGTAAAATGATCAACACCAAGAAATTGACAATGGTACCATACACTCAACTACAGACCTTATTTGGATTTTACCACATTTTACTTGCATTAATTTTTTGGATTTTGAGGGGGGAGAATAGCTTTATGAAGTTTTCTTGCACGTATAGATTCACGTAACTACCACCTCAGTGGGGATTCAGAACTGTTCTGTCACCACAAAGAAATTCCCACATGCCATCCCTTGTCCCAACCCTAACCCTTGGCCACCACTGGTCTGTCCCGTATTACCATAATTTTGTCCCTTCTAGAATCTTTTATTCATGGAACCATACGGTATGTAACCTTCGAAATCAGCTTTTTTCACTCAATATAATGTCCTTGAGATACACATTGCACGTATCAATAGTTCATTTCTTTCCATTGCCCATGGTGTTCCATCACATAAACGTAGCATAGTTTGTTCATCCATCCATCTGTTGGAAAACTTTTGGGTTGTTTCCATTTTTTGGCTATTAACAATGAAGCTGTCATGAACATTTGTGCACGGTTTTTTGAATGATCATAAGTTTTCACTTATCTTGGAGTGACCCAGGAACGGAATAGCTGGGTCATAGGGCACCTATATGTTTAAACTTTGTAAGAAACTGCCAAACTGCATTCCAGGGTGAATGTCCCATTTCCCATTCCCACCAGAGAAGCATGAAAGTTCCTACTGCTCTGTGTTCTCATCAGCACTTGGTATTGCCATGGTTTTCTTCGTAACCCATTCTAATAGTTGCGCAGCCATATCTCATAGCGCACCCTACTTTTCTATCTTAACAAAGCAGCTTGGAACTCTTTCTGCATCCGAATAGATAGCTACTCATGTTTTTTTTCCTGCAGGTGTATCAGATTTTCTTGTATGGATATGAATATTAATATTTATTTAACTGAATTCCATTTGGTCAATATTTGGGTATTTCCAATCTTTGCTGTTTCAGATGTTTGAAGCCCACCTCTCAACCACCACCTTCAACACTCCTTGCAAATAGCAAAGGAACTGTGCATATACATCTTGTTTCCCTTCAGCAAAGGATTCTATTAGCAATTCTTGGGATTGCAAGTGAAGGAAACCTAACTCAAGCCAGCTTAAATTAAAAGGCAGGGGAGTGATTCTATCATAGATTTCAGAACTGGAAAACCAAACTGCAGGAAGGGTGGGGACAAAAGACTCAGAACTGGGGCCCCAGCTGGCACTAGGTGTCTCCTCACTTCTGCATCTCTCTCTCTCTACGCTTGGGCCACTCTTTCTCAGTGAAGACTAGCTCTCTCCGCAAGGCAGCAAGCGTGGCCACCGACAGTTCCCAAGTGCTACATCTTACTGCTCCGTGCACTGCCGAGGAACTGCTTCTCTTTGCCAGCTCTAAGACCACAGTGTCGGAGAAGGGTTCTGGCCCAGGTGGGCCCTGGCCATCTTAGGTGCGTAAGACAGCTCCCGAGATACCTTTGCATAGAGGGGAGGGGTTGGAGAATGAACCCAAAGACACGAAGAGTTTTCTCTTGAGCATTGACCACATCAGATTCATTCGCACATCTTCCGGCACAAATAGCTATGCTCAGCACACATTAGGCACTACAGGCATACAGGTGGTCCTGAACAAGAGATGTGTCAATCAAGCAAGCATTCTAGTAAATTGCCTCTTATTTCCTCACGAGCTGGGGAAACCCACCATTTCAAATAACCCTGCTAAATTCTTCTGTGAAGCCGGCTTTCTTTCCCTAAATGCTCACAGCAGGATTTGCTTAAAATGGGGCATGCCTGTAGTCTCAGTTTCTGGGGGAAACCTTTGATTTTCCTGACAACCCACTGAGATAGGCAAGGATGCTACAAGGGCAAACAGTTAATGGCTGTGAAAGCTTTCCGTGACCTATAAGTGGTACAGAAATGTGGGACCTCACCGTGACTATTATGATTATCCTTATTTCATCTCTTCTTTGAAGAGCTTTACACTGTAATTTTGGAAGTGGAATTGGAGACACCTCTCCAACAATTCAAGCTCATGCTACAGCTCCAGGGCTCAGTCCTGGGTCTCAGAGCATCATTTCCCACAGGCCAGTTGCTCCTATTCAATGCAGCATAAAGACGTTTCAGCAGTCAGTGGCCTTCTTGGGTGGACATAAATGGAGGTGCCAAGGCAGGGGCTTCCAGAGGGACATTTAACCACCTCTAAACTACTCTATCCCAGAACAGCTCTTTCTTCCCCAAACCTAGTGATTCAAAATAACAGTCTTCCCATAGCACCTAACTCTATGCTGGCCCTGTGCTGGCTGCTGGTCCCCAGGAAGCTCACGGTGTGCGAGAGGCTGTGCATCCCACCGACTGTGACCCCAGGCAGCAGAGGGAGATGCAGAGACCTCCAGGACAGGGGACTAGGAAGGTGCTATGGAAAGGACCCCAGGACTGACCTAGACAGAGAGCTGATGAGCACGTGAATGACGCAGCCAACCCTGGCAGCCTCAAGCCTCCTCCGGATGCCCCCAGTCCCTAGGCTCTTGCAGCTGCACAAGGGGTCCTCCTAGTTTCCCCCCGCCAAATTCTTCCTTTTCTCCACATTTTCTCTCCCTTTCTCTGGATTTCCTCTCATTATGTCCCAGTTCCTTCCCCGGCCTTCAGAGTCCATGTCTGTCCCCACGCCCCCCATGCCCAGCCTTCTGCAGAGAGCCCTGCACCCCCACCCCCATCTTCACTAGCTCTGCTGGGCCACAGCAAAACGTCCTCAGCTCCCAGAGCTTTGTCATAAATCAGTCTCTCTGGAGGCTCAATCATTTTTATTGCTCTTCTGTGAACATCCTGTCATTCTTCTCCATGTTTCAGATATTGGCAAGCTTGGAACTCACCGCATTTTTCCTGGATACGTCTCGTTAGAGACCTGCCAATTGCTCTCTGTCTTTGCACCGTGAGGCCTCCCCAGCCAATTATCTTGACCCCATCATGACTTTTGGCAGATACCCCAAAAAAGCAGTTAAGGATGAATCCATATTATTAACTGGGAGTCTCCTAGGACCTCACCGCTCCCATCCTTCTTCTTGCTCCCATGCCAGCCAGTCTCCAGGAGCCCAGGAAACCATGGCTGAATGGCAACTGGTGCTGAGGGCCACTCTGACCCCTCACCCCAGAGAGAGGCTACGGGACTCTAATATATTGGAGCAAACACTGCACTGGAGTCAAGAGGCTTTGCAATTTTTATGGTACATAAAAATGTTGGTAAATGGGCAAGAATGATCGAAAGGAAATGAAATATATTGGGGGATTGGGTGATATATATGACAATAGCAAATAAACACAGATTGTCTGAAGTCCATGAACTCAATGGAAAAAAAATCCAGATTATTAGGACCTTGAGGATGTGCAGACAAGACAAGGAGGGGAATTGCTGCTGACGACTTTCATTCTTGCCATCTCGAGACTGAAATGAGCTGAGAACCCATTGGAAGCAGGGATCCCAATATCCCCTCCATTCTGGAGGACAAATCTCCCAACCCGGGACAGGGCTATAGCAGTGCAAGTTCCCCAAATCCCACTTGCCCAGCAGAAGGCCTAAGAGCCACCATCACCCCAACATTCTTGTACCCCCTCCCAATTTCCCATCTGATAATAGACTCTCAGATGAGAAAAACTACATGTAAATGCAGTTATTAGAACTTAGATATGGACCAACATATTGTCTAATTAGCTCTACTTTAGAAAAAGTCCAGGGCAGCGTTTTGGATAGGTCTGTGCTATGGACAAAGAAGGAGACCAAGGGGGAACATTTGAGAACTATGTTAAGCCTAGATGGAATCTCTGCACTCAAGATGCATGGTTTCACCCACTGACTTGGATTGAAATCAGCCTAGATTATAAGTCAGTGTTCACACGTCCACACTGTCCTGCACATTCTATTGATTGGCGTCACTGCCTGGAAGAACCTCGGTCCAGGGGGCAGTCAGTCCGCTTAGTTGCAGATCTCTCCTATCGGTTTGCTATCTCCACCCTCTACCTGCCCCCTTATTGCCCAAGAGGGCTGCACTCTCCTGGAGGGGGCAGCTGGAGTAGAACAGGGTGTGGATGTGTACGATTCACTCATTCCCTCAAATTATTATTGTGGAGAGTCTACTACATGCCAGTCATTATTCTAGGGGTGAGGGATACAACAGTGACCAAAACTGGCCAAAAAATAAAATAAAATCCTTGCCTTCATGGTGCTTATACTCTAGCTCCTAGAATATTTTCTAAAAATCAGATGACCCCAGGGGAAAAAGTGAAAGTTTTCTTCTTTCTTAAATCTGCTTTCCTCGTCTTGCACTCCCAACTACAGAATCATTGATGCAATAAAACACCTAAGCCTTAAAATGTAGTTCAGAGGGAAAGACAAATATGTTTTTGTTAAAGTGGGAACATTGTTAAGGCAAATTCACTGCCTATTTCATAGTCAAGAACTGAACAGCAGTCTTTATGATAGGTATTAACAAGATTAAAATAATTAGCATGGTAACCATGCAAACATTGTTCAGAGAAAAAAAAAAAAAAGAAAAGAACAAGGCAGATAAAGAATTCAGTCCAAAAAAATAAAATAAAATTCAAATAACAGAGAACATTTCCCCATTAAAATGAAACTTAATAAAAAACAAATTTATCAAAATAAGAACCTAAAGAACAGATGATAAAGCAATAGAACAACTTCTACTTCCAGCCAGGATGAAGACATAGGAACCAGATTTACCCTCCCACCTGAAATAACAAAAAAAAAAAAAAATAGATAAAATATATGAAACAACAGTTTCCAAGACACAGGACAGGCAACAAAGGACAGTGATTCCTCAAAGATGGGAACAAATGACAGAATCCTGGAGAGTTTCCGGGCTGTGACGCATGCAAGTGCTCATGGGGTTCCTGACACCCCCCAGTCAGAACTCACCAGGCACTAAATAGAGCAGTTAAAACAGATTGTGCTTCATTAGTTGGGCAAAATCATTTACAACTAAATATGTCTCTGGTCATACCTAACAAAGCTTAGAAGTAAGACATGAAAGAATTAAGTTTCTTAGAAACTTAAGCATCCCAGAACAATGCTCAATAATACATACATGAATACAAAACTATCCAGCACTCATCGAGGTAAAATTCAAAATGTCTAGCAACCAATCAAAAATTATCAGAGAAGTCAGAAAAAATGATCCATAATAAAGAGAAAATTTAATCAATCAACACTTAAAAATGATACAATAATAGAATTAGTATATAAGAACATGAAAGCAGTAACTATTACTGCATCCCATGTGGTCAAGATACTTATGAGGTATGGAGACTGGTGATATAAAAAAGGCCAAAACCAAACTTGTAGAGATGAAAACTGCAACAGCTAAGATGAAAAGTACATTAGATGAGATTAACAGCAAATAAATCATCACAATGAAAAAAAACTTCATAAACTTTAAAATGTAGCAATAAAAACTAGCCAAACTTAAATATGAAGAAATAAAACTAAAAAAATAAATACAGAAAGCATGACTAAGCTGTGGAACAAACTCAAGCAACTAATAGATGTGTAATTGGAGTCTGATAAGGAACTAGAGAGGTAATATTGAATGAATAATGACCAAAATGTTTACAAATTTGGAAACAAACAAACAAAAAAACATAAGCACAAAGATCCAAGAAGCTCAACAAACTCCAAGCACAGGGAACAGGAAAAAGAAAATACAGCAAGACACATAATAATAAAATTGTTTAAAATCAATGAAAAAGAGAAATTCTAAAAGCAGCCAGACAGAAGCCAAAATACATTATGTATAGAGAAATAAAGATAACAACAGATTACTTGTCAGAAACAATGTGAGCCAAAAGAGATGAGGCAATATCTTTAAAGTACTGAAAGAAAACAACTGTCAAGTTAAAATTCTATACTCAACAAAATTATTCTTCATAAATGAAGGCAAAGTAAAGAATTTTTCAGACAATCAAAAGCTGAAAGATTCATCACAACCGGACTTACTCTATAGGAAATAGGGAAAAAACATTCAGGCAGAAGGGAAACGATACTATAAAGAAATTGAGGTGTGCACAAAGAAATAAAGAGCACTAGAAATGACAATTATGTGAGTAAATATAAAAGTTTTTTTATTATTATTTAAACCTTTTTAAAAGACAATAGACAGTTTAAAACAAAACTAAATACAATGTATTGTAGGGCTTACAATACATGTAGAAGTAAAATGTATAACAATAATGGCTCAAGGCCTGGAGAGGAGAAAGGAAGTATATTGCTGCACAGTTCTCATACCATACACGAAGTGATATAGTAGCAAGTGAAGGTACACTGTGATAAGTTACAGTGTTTACTGTAAACCCTACAAGCAAGAATAAAGCAAAGCTAAAATAAGAAAATAAGTAGATAAAAAGGTATAGCTAATAAGTCAGCAAAGAGATAAAATAAAATCATAAAAATACTTGAATAATTCAAAAGAAAGTAGATGAAATCATCTTCAAAAAGAAGAATAAAGTAGATGGAATCAGTCATCAGACTTAAGATTTGTTATCTAACTACATTAAGGAAGTGTGGTCCTGGCAGAGAGAGATGGACACATAGACCAATGGAATAGAATAAAGAACCAGAAACATACTCACACAAATATGTCCAATTTATTTTTGACAAAAATGCAAAAATAATTCAATGAAGGAAGAATGGCCTTTTCGACAAATGCTGCTAGCGCAATTGAACATTGATAGGTAGAAAGCATAAATAAATTTAAGGGAAGAAAACTGGACCTAAATCTCACATCTTTTACAAAAATTAACTCAGTGGATCATGGATTTAACAGTAATCTGTAAAACTTTAGGAAAAGTACAGGAAGAAATCTTCAGGACATAGGATTAAGCAACAGGTTCTTAGACTGACACCAAAAGCATGATCCATAAAAGGAAAATATTGGTAAATTGGGCTTTACCAAAAATTCAAAACTTTTTCTCTGGAAAGAAACCATAAAGAGGATGAAAACACAAATTATAGACTGGGAGAAAATATTTGCAAATCACATATACAACAGAGGACTCATATCTAGAATATATGAAGAACTCTCAAAACCCAACATTTAAAAAAAAATCCATTTAGAAATTGAAAAAAAAAAAACCCATGATCAGACATTTCATTGAAGAGGGTATATGAATGATTAATAGACATATGAAAAAACGTTTAACATCATTAGCCATTAGGGAAAGGTGAATTAAAGCCATAAGATATTAGAATGCTATAATAAAAAATTAGTGATAACACCAAATGTTGATGAGAATGTGAAGAAATTAAATCACACATACATTGCTGATAGAAATGTAAAATTATACAGCCACTCTGGAAAATAATTTAGCAGGTTTTTTTTTTTTTGAAACTAAATATGGGCTTAACATATAACCCAGCAATTGCATTCTTGGGCAATTTCATCCCAGAGAAATGAGAACTTGTCACACAGAAACCAGTACACAAATGTTCGCGGAAGCTTTAATACTAATAACCAAAAACTAAAAAATCTCAAATGTCCTTCAATGGGTGAATGGTTGACAACCTGTGATACATCCATACCATGGAATATTACTCAGCAAAATAAATAAATAAATAGAATTTTTAAAAATTTTTAAAGGAACAAATTATTGATACAACAACTTGGATGAACCTCAAACAATTATGTTAATTTAAAAAAGCCAATCTGGGGGGATGTGTAGTATATGGTTCCATTTATATAACATTTATATTATACAATAACATGACTACGGAAGTGGAGAACAGATTCACGGTTGCCAGGCGTTAAGGATGGTAGGAAAGGAAAGGTGGTTATAGGGAAGCAGCATCAGAGAGCCTGTGGTCATGATGTGGGTGTACATCTTGATTGTGGTGGTGGTTACGTAAGGCCGTACATATGATAAAATTACATAGAGTTAAACACACACACAAACAAGTGCATGTATAAATGATAAAATTAGAATAAACTCTGTGGATTATACCAATGTCGATTTCCTGGTTTTGATATTACACTATCATTACTCAAGATATGAACAGTGAGGGAGACAGGATGAAGGGTGCATGGGACCACCTTGTATGTTTCTTTGCAACTTCCCATAAATCTATAATTATTTCAAGATAAAAAATTTTTAAAGGAAGAAAAAGAGGAAAAGAGGGGAGAAAGAACAGATGGAATCAATAGAAAATAAATAGCAAAATGGCTGATTCAAACTCAACCATATCAATAATCACATTATGTGCAAATGGTCTAAACTCGCCAAATAAAGAGAGATTGTCAAGCTGAATGAACAAAAAACAAGATCCAACGGTATGCTACCTATAAGAAATCCACTTTAAATATAAAGACACAAATAGGTTAAAAACAAAAGGATATATCACATGAACACTAATCGTAAGAAAATTGAAGTGACTATATTAAAATCAGACCAAATAGATATCAGAGAAAAGAATGCTACCAAAAAAACAGGGTCTTGTCTTAATGAAAACTGGGAAAATTCATCAAGAGGACATAAAAATCCTAAACACATACATAACAAGAGCTTCAAATATGACACGTTAGACTGATAGAACTTCAAGGAGAAATAACCAATTCTGCAATTATAGTCAGAAATTTTAATACAATGTCACAATAGTTGGTAGAGCAATAACACAGAAAACCAGCAAAGAGAGAAAAGACATTGAAAATAATATCACCCAACTTGACCTAATTGACATTTACAGAACACTACACCAACAGCAAAATGACCATTCTTTTCAAGTGCGTATAAAACTTACCAAAATAGACCATATTCTTAACCAAAAAACTAAATCTCAATAAATTTTAAAGGATTTAAAGCATGTTTTATCATTACAATGACATTAAATAAGAAACCCATAAGAGAAAGATCTAAAAATCACCCAACACATATATGGAAATTAAATAATACATTTTTAAATGACTCATTGGTCAAAGAAAAATTCAAAAGGAAAATTACAAAATATTGGAGTAAAATGAGAATAAAAACACAAATTTTTCCAGAACATTGAAGAGAGAATCCTTTCTTGACTCATTCAATGAGGCCGGTATTATCCTGATACCAAACCAAAAATAGATATTAGTAGAAAAGATAATGATACATTATCCCTTATGAACATAAATGCAACAATTTATAACAAAAATTTTAGTAAATTGAATCCATAATATAAAAAAGAGATAAGGCATCATGACTGGTGAGGTTTATCCCAGGAATGCAAAGTTGGTTTAACATTTAAAAAAATCGATTACCAGGTTAACAAACTAAAAGAGAAAACCCATGTGATCATTTAAATAGATTCAGAAAAAATATTTGACTAAATGCAATATCCATACCTGATAAGAATCCTTTGCACATAGGAATAGAATGGATTTCCTCAACTTGATAAAGGGCACAACAGAAAACTTACCACTAACATTATACTAAGTGGTGAAAGACTAAGTGTTTGCTCTTAAAAGCAGGAGCAAGTCAAGGATTTCTGTTCTCACTACTTTCAACATTGTCCTGGAGGTTCTAGTCAATGCAATAAAGAAAGAAAAATAAATAAAATAAAAGGCATCCAGGTTGGAAAAGAAGAAGTAAAACTGTCTTTACTTGCAGATATCATAAAGGTCTACATAGAAAATCTGATGGAAAGATAAACTACTAGAACTAATAAGTGAATGTAGCCAAGTTGCAGAATATAAGGTCAATATTCAAAATTCAATTGTATTTCTATTTGCTAACAACAAATAATAGAAATGGAAAAATAAAAATATTATTTACAGTAACAAAAATATGAAATATTTAGGGGAAAAATCTGATGAGTCGTGTAAGACATATACGTAAACTAAAAGCTACAAAGCATTGTTGAAGGAAATTAAAGAGAATAAATAAATGGAGAAAGGCACTTTACCAGAGAAGATATATGAGGGGCTCATAAACATATGAAAAGATGCTCAGCATCATTAGTCATTAGGGAAATTCAAATTAAAACCACAAAAAGATACCACTACACACCTATTAGAACATCTACAATTAAAAGGACTGACCGGCCGGGCGCGGTGGCTCACGCCTGTAATCCTAGCACTCTGGGAGGCCGAGGTGGGCGGATCGTTTGAGCTCAGGAGTTCGAGACCAGCCTGAGCAAGAGCGAGACCCCACCTCTACTAAAAATAGAAAGAAATTATATGGACAGCTAAAAATATATATAGAAAAAATTAGCCGGGCATGGTGGCGCATGCCTGTAGTCCCAGCTACTCGGGAGGCTGAGACAGGAGGATCGCTTGAGCTCAGGAGTTTGAGGTTGCTGTGAGCTAGGCTGACGCCACGGCACTCACTCTAGCCTGGGCAACAGAGTGAGACTCTGTCTCAAAAAAAAAAAAAAAAAGGACTGACCATATCCAGTATTGGCAAGAATGTGAAGTAACTGTAAATCACAAACACCACCAATAGGAATGTAAAATGGTACATCAACTTGGAAAAAGTTTGGCAGTTTCTTACGAAAGTTAAGCATCTACTGTATGACCCAGCCGTTCCACTCCTAGGTGTTTACCCAAGGGAAAGCAAAGTTTACATCCATACAAATACTTATATTATACTCGAATGTTCATAGCAGCTTTACTTGTAATTACACAAAATTGGAAACCATCCAAATGTCCACCAACAAGCGAATGTATTAACAGATTGTGGCATATCTATATGATAGAATATGAATTAGCAATAAGGAGGGATGAACTATTGAAATATGTGACAATATAGATGAATCTCAAAATAATTATGCTCAGGGAAAGAAGTCAGCCCCCTGTACCTATATATATACATATATTTACACACATACATGGAAACATAACATACAGAGAGAGAGAGAGAATGAATAATCCCATTTCTATAAAACCATATAAAACTGTAGTAACAGGACTCAGATTGATGGTTGCCTGAGGGCAGGGCTAATGGCTGTGAGGAACAAGAATGGATTGCCGAGAGGCAAGAGGAGATTTTGGGGGCACTGTATTTGGTCATTGCATTATGATTGTGTTGATTGCATTATGATTGTGTTGATTGCTTTATTGGTTTCATGGTGTATTCATATGTGAAGTATTATCAAATGGTTACTTTAAATATGTACAGCTTATTGTACATCAATTAGATCTCTGCAAAGCTGTTTTCAAAAGCAATAGAACACTATGAAAAGGGAGGTACAGAGCAAACAAAACAAAACGAGAGCCAACATAACATAATAACATTAGAGAAGCAATAAATAAATCATAAAAAATTAACAACGGCATAAATGCAGATGAAAAATTCATTTCTGATATCAAGGAAAGAGTTGAGAATGTGCCACCAAGTCGTACCATGCCAAGGAGCCCCGCTCACATCGTCTTAGCCTGTGGTGTGCACAGAACACACTGCAGTCATGCAGCCCACAGCCCTCTGCAGCACCTATGCTCGAGATGGTCATAGTGACAGCAGAGGAAAATCACAAGAAAGTTAAAGAATATAGTGAAATCTTAATGGATTTGGAAGACAAAGTTGACCTTATATTAGAATAACTGATGCTTTCATAATAGAAAGCATAATACATGAAATAGAAATATAATAAAAGAAATGTGGCCGGGCACGGTGGCTCACGCCTGTAATCCTAGCACTCTGGGAGGCCGAGGTGGGCGGATCGTTTGAGCTCAGGAGTTCGAGACCAGCCTGAGCAAGAGCGAGACCCCATCTCTACTAAAAATAGAAAGAAATTATATGGACAGCTAAAAATATATATAGAAAAAATTAGCCGGGCATGGTGGTGCATGCCTGTAGTCCCAGCTACTCGGGAGGCCGAGACAGGAGGATGGCTTGAGCTCAGGAGTTTGAGGTTGCTGTGAGCTAGGCTAACGCCATGGCACTCACTCTAGCCTGGGCAACAGAGTGAGACTCTGTCTCAAAAAAAAAAAAAAAAGAAAGAAAGAAAGAAATGTAAAATCCCTGAAAAGAGAAATAATGGAATTTTCTGATTAAAAAGTACACAGTTCCCAAAGGGCTTAGGGTGGGGAGGCAGGCAGATGAGGCAGAAAAACCAACATCAAGACAACCTGGTAATGTTGACCTTTAAGAACAAGGAAAGGATTCTTCAGAAGTTGACACAGAAAAGTAAGTCATCAGTAAACTGCAATAAACCAGGTTGGCCTCAGAGTCTTTGGTAACAATGTACAATTCCAGAAGACAGTGGAGGAATATATTCAAAATTCTGATTGAAAGAAAATGTAAACCAATAATATTATACCCAGCCAAGATGTTACTCAAGAGTAAAGGCCACTGGAAGAATTTCCAAATACGAAAGAATTGAAGGAATTACAGTACTAGTGATGCCTTATTGAAATGCTATTTGATGAAGAAATCCAGCTAGAAGTGGATTTCAGTGGAAGTAGAAATCCAGTGATAGAGACTATTAACCCCCAGTGTCGGTTTCCTCCTTCTTCAGTCATAAGAACCTTGATATTTTCCTGAGCACATTGTCACCCACCTAGGAGACTACCTTCCCCAGACTCCCTTGCAGCTAGTTACGGTGAAGTCATGAGGCCTCAGCCCATGATATAAAGCAGAGGTGGTGTGTGCAACTTCCAGGACGTCTAACTAGAGGAAAGGAGGACATCCATCTTCAGCCTTCACCCATCTTGCTGCCTGAAAGGCAGATAGGCTGGGTAGAGTTCCAGCACTGGCCATCTAAAACCATGAGGGCAAAGGCTGGACCCTCACGGTGACAGAGAAGTCATCTAGAAGGAGCTGGACTGCCTGATGAGTCTGTGGATCCTCCAAACCTTCCCTAGACTACTAGCTCCAGACTTATTTTATAGGAAAAAGAAATAAACTTTTATTTTGCTGAAGCCACCATCTGTTGTTGCTGTTGTTATATGCAGTGGAACCAAATTCTGACCAATCCATCAGTCAACTAACAGATACATCAAAATAAACTTTACATAGGTTTGACGAAGCTATGGGTAAAAGTGCTGGTTTTATGTAGCGTTCATTAGATGTTTCCCTAAGACTTAAAAACTGACATAATTGTGCCTACAGAATAGAGAGAGATGTTATACAGTCTAAGATGTAAAAATAATAATGTAACTAACCACAGCAGCAGTGAAGGGGTAGAGGGTATAAGGATGCTGACCTCCTCCTCTCCCCTGGCAGGACGTCAGCCATGCTGTGTAAATTTCAAATATGTCCTTTAAAACTGGCTCCAACCTCCCAACGCTTCCTATAATCCCTTGGAGGAAATCTGTTAGAAAATAGTATCTCTATGTGCTGAAGAAATGTTTATTTAAATAGAGCCATTCCTTCCATTTCACCTAGTTTCTTTTCCATCTTTTAATATTTAATTTAATACTTTTTTATTAACAAGCAGTTTGTGTTGTATAATCCCACCTTTATGCTCCTGTCTAAGTAGACTTATATCAAGAGATCCGTATGGTTGATTTCTAGAGATTACATTTCGTGGGGCTTCTTTACCTTTTCTTAGTAACTTTCTTAATTTTTTAAATTCTTTATTATGAGTATATATTATGTATTTTTGACATCAATAGGTGTATAGTGTACATGCTGCTGTATTCACCTAATAATTACCCAGAGCATCTTTCTAAGTCACTGCTTAATATTCTATAACTGGATGTTCTTTAATTTATTCAAACATTTCCTTATACATGAACATTCAGGTTTTTTAAACATTTTGCCTCACCTTGTTATGTCACAATTTTCTGATGTAAGATTTCCAAAATCTAGATTTCTAAAAATGGGGTTTCTGATTAAAGTAATACACACATTTTAAACGTTAATAGCTAAAAGATTGTGTTTTAATTACACTTCCACCCACTAAGTGGGAGAGTACGCACTTTTCCTCTGCAGTAGTGAATGCTACCTACCAATTTGGTTGAAAAACTGGTGGTTTGTTCTTATTTTAATTTTAATATTTTTGATTTTGTTTTAGGATGAGCCCTTTTTTCTAAGTTATTGGTTATTTGATGCTTTCTCTTGTCCATTTATCTCCGAGGTTATTTGTCTTTTTCTTATCAATTTATAAAAAGCTCCTTTTAGATAAAGGCTATCAATTTTTGGCAATAGGTGTTACAAATCTTTTCTTCTAACATCTATCATATGTCTTTTGACTTTGTTTATGATATGTATTTCTAGACATAAATGCTTAATTTTTGTGTGGCATATATTACTCTTACCATAACAGTGAGGTCATTTTTTTAAATGTTCAAAACAAAACAAAACTCAAACAACAATACCCTCTCTCCATTGCATTACCCCGCTCCCACCCTCAGCCTTCGAAGTGCAAGTTCCCCAGTGCACCCAGGAAGCCCTTGGTGACAGCCCCATGTCCTGGTGCAGAGAGGCTGTCCCCTCCTCCTCGGGACACTCAGTCCCCTACACTGCAAACTGCTCACAGTTACTGCCCCATACACATCAAGTTGCCTCTTGTCGCTAAGCTTTGCCTTTGCTATTCCCTGCTCTTTGCCACAGTCCACTTTCATCTAAGACTCTCTTCTCCCAGGAGGTTCCCTGAATACCACCTACCTGCACACAGGGCTAGAGGATTTTCTTCCGGGGTCCCATCATGCCCTGAGCCAGCTGGAGTCTGGCCAGGGTTCACCTGCATGTCCTCCTGATGGGCTAATTGGCTAGGGTCTGTGCCTTACTTTAGATATCACCCCTGACCAGAGCACATTTCTACCACCTTATTACAATATACTTTAATTACCCATCTATAGTCAGTGTCCCCTGGACCACCAGCCTACTAAAGGCAGAGTTATGTCTAATTCTTTGTGTCCCCAACTCCAGCACAGTGAAACGGACAGATGCCTGAACAGAGATACGTCCCCAGAGACTTGCCAACACAGAAGTGTCTAGGTAGATTCAGCGAAGGACAGAAGCTGGCATGATATGACCTAAGAATTAGCGATAGGTACCCCCGATATCTAAAAAAATAGCCTTACTTTACCTTCCCACCACCTGCCCTTCCAAACATTCCATCACAAAAATAAACAAGACACAACCACACAATAAGACATGCACGGGTCATTGCTTCTTTCTTGTCTGGTATCATGTATGTTCTCAGCTATTCCTGGTTTTCAAGTCACTCTCAAATCCATCACGTCTTTGGAGTCCCTGAAGACCACCATGAGGAGACAACATAGCCATTTTACAGAAGAGACGGCCGAGCCTGGGAGAGGCCAGATAAGTGACTTGAACCCTGAGGTCTGGCGTGATAACCCACAGGCATGGGCTCTGGAAATGACTGTGAGGCGCTTCTCGTCCAGCCTCGCGCTTTCAGATTGATAAGCTACTGTATCTCAAAGGACTAGCCCATAATAGCTTCCCCATTTTCTGCCTTGATATTTCAAGTACCCTGGGATCTGAGATGCCAGCAATCAGATATGCTCCAGTAATCAGCAGCGAATAGTTCTGTCTGTGAACTTTTCGCAGTTTGCCAAATGCCTCCTAATCCGACCACCTTAACATAAATTGCTCTAAAATATTATTTTATGAATATACAGTATCCAATAACAAATAGTATCTTTTGGTGAAATTAATTTCAATTTAGCCTTAACTAATACTAAATTGCTATGGAATTACATATTACATACACATTACTACAGAAAGAAGTTCATCATGATTAATGTTATTACAGTGAACACCAAAGGAATTAATAATGATTTGCAGTTATTATAAAGTGGTACTGGTGTAGGGAAAAAGGTTAAGTCTAATTAAATTCTGGCAACCACTTTAGGGCTCTGCAGCAATGAGGATGCTGGGTTTTATGTTAATTAATTCTATATGAAAGGTTACTGAAGTGTTTTAATATTGTTCAAAGAGCCACATTTTTACTACCAGTGTGTGTTTTGATATTTTTTCACAGTGACCTGCCAGCATGGGTAGGGTGTTAAATTCTTGGGAATCACCAGGTGTTGGGAGGCTGGGTGGTTTCCTATTCTGATGTCAGAGTAGCTGTGCTTGGTGGTGAGGCCAGTGCCTCCCAGTTCCCTCCAATGGCCCATGCTGGGAAATGCATGACTTTTCTATGGAAATTACTGACCTGCTTCCTGGGTTAGACAAAGCTCCACAATCATCCCTTCAGTTGGGCAGAGAGGGCAGCTTGGGCATCCCAGAAGGCCCCCCCGCCTTGCCCAAAGCAGGACTCGGGTAACACAGCACCCAATATTCCACAATTGAGAGTGGAAGTCAGTGTGGCTAAGCTCAGGATTGGGACAATCGGAAGAATCAGGCTTCACCGTGGGTCTGCAGTTCATTTTCTTTGTCACTCTGGTCAAGTCATTCAAATTCTGAGTCTGAATGTCCTCAGACTTCATGGTTTGTTTTTTTTTTGTTGTTTTTTTTTTTTTGAGACAGAGTCTCACTCTGTTGCCCGGGCTAGAGTGCCGTGGCGTCAGCCTAGCTCACAGCAACCTCAAACTCCTGGGCTCAAGCAATCCTACTGCCTCAGCCTTCCGAGTAGCTGGGACTATAGGCATGTGCCACCATGCCTGGCTAATTTTTTCTATATATATTTTTAGTTGTCCATATAATTTCTATTTTTTTTTTTAGTAGAGATGGGGTCTCGCTCTTGCTCAGGCTGGTTTCAAACTCCTGAGCTCAAACAATCCACCCACCTCGGCCTCCCAGAGTGCTAGGATTACAGGCGTGAGCCCTGTGCCTGGCCAGACTTCATGGTATTGTTTTCAGGATTAAATCAGAAAATGGATAAGAAGGACAGGTTGGAAGCTCTATGAGCAAACAAATGAATGTGGTTATTTGTGACTCCTCACCTGGGTGAAGTTCCACTCTTAACACGTCTAATTCCTATAACCAGACTTAGACATACCTCAAAGTTGAGACCATAATTTAAATTTAAATACTTCTATTTCATGCCACCCAGAAATATTTAATCTTATATTTTAGATAGTGATGGGTAGAAAGCTGTTTTACTTAAGCAGCTTTTCAATTGCTCAATTGTTTGAATCAAAGCACACAAGTTGGTATCTCTGACTATCTCATGTCTGTGAGCCAAGGGCATAGCTTAATGCTTGGCACAGAGTAAAGGATCAATAAATTTTGATTGAAAGAATGGATGGACAGAGGATTGACAGACGAATGAATAGATAGATGGACAGATGGATAGATGTATGTACGGATGGATGGGTGAATGGATGGATGGATGGCAGATGGATAGATAGATGGATAGAAAGACAGATAAACAGATGGATAGATGGATACTGGATGGATGGGTGGAAGGATGGATCAATCGATGATGCGTATCTGACCCTGATTTCACCTCTATGACCCAATACAGATGTAGTGTCTCTGATAATCTATCAAAGTCAAACCTGAATCCCAACCCTGGCTTTGGCAATCATTCTGCCAGTCTTGCAGGCAGTGGGGGAGCAAGACGGGCTTTGGCAAATCAGCCTTCAGCATTCCTTCCTGTGTACTGTTCCTCACACCCAAATGCCTCTCCAGCACCCAGCTTCAGGTTGCTTTCCAAATGTTCATTTCTAAAGTCCTCAACCCTGGGAAACCTTCCCTGACCCCTCACCCCCGTCCATAATGGTGTTTCCCTCCTCTGGGCCCATGGCAAGGGAATGTCTAGACCAGAGACTCTCAAATTAGGGAGCATGAGAATCACCTGGAGGGCTTGGTATGCAGATCGTTGGGCCCTACCCCAAGTTTTTTATTCAGTAGATATGGGAAGGGGCTTGAGATGCCCATTTCAACAAGTTCCCAGAAGATGCTGTTGCTGCTGGTCCAGGGACCACACTTTGAGAAGATAGGGTCTAGCCCATCAGTCCCTGCAGAACTTACAGGCAGTGAATAACTTCATTTCCTAGAGGAGGGTTATTTCCAGAAAGGAGTTTGTCGAACACTGACATGGCACCTCCTTTCTTCCTCGCAGCAACTCCCCAAAGACAGTGCCATTACCACCCTCAGTTTTCAGAAGAGGGAGCAGGCTCTCGGAGAGGGAACAGTCCAGTCAAGGCCATGCGAGTCCAGTAACTGACATTAACGCAATGAAATGCATGGTCTGTGAGCTCCACAGTATCTCATGGTGGTGGGTGGGCAGTGGTGGGTGAGTTGATTAATTAAGGGTCAAGTGTGGAAAGGACCTGGGAAAGGAGAGTCTAGCCCAGGTCACCCAACCGGCTCCATGGCCCTTGGCAGTTCAGTCAAGCTCCCTGGGTCTCCAAGGTCATCGCGCCCAAGCTGGTGCCCTCGTTTCCACCCCCGTCTTCTGTGCAGGTGCAAGTCTGTATCCGGAGAGCCAGGCCTCCCGTGGGCCAGAGCGTCAGAGAGCCTGGTGCAGTGGGCCTCCGTCTGGGGCTTCCTGCCCCCCACACCTCCCAGGATAGCAGGGAGGGGGCACAAGGCCACCTCTTTGGCCCCTTTCCATCCCTCAGTGCCAGAGGCATCTAACTGATCCTCCTGTGGCCTTTACAGAGCTGAGAGGAAGTTACCAGAAGCCAGAAAGGCAGGCAACCAGTTCCTGATTTAAAGGAAACCTATTGTGTTAGAAGTTATTAAAAAAAAAAAAAAAAAAATCGTGGCTTCTCCAGTGAACTCCACATTTCAGGGCTGTGTCGTCAGCCCTGAATCCATTCCGAGTCCATTAGCAGCCTGAGTGCTGGCGCAGAGGCACCCAGACTCCTCGGAACCTCAAGAGCGAATCCCCAGAGAGCTGACTCAGCCCTTCGTCCTCACGGAGGTAGAGCAATTGGATTCCAGGGCTCGGAGGGCGGCAGGTCTGCATCCCGAGGCCCCGAGAAACAAAGGACGGCTGCCAACGAGGGAGGCGGCCCAGAGCGCCCTTCCAGCGAAAGGGGAGGACCCGGGAAAAGGACAGAGAGAGGAGGAAGAATTGATGTATCGCCCACAACTCCGCGGCAGGGGCTGTGCACGGTTATTAATCTCCACAATGAGAAGGTGCACGGTAGATGCTATTATCCCCATCTTACAGTTGCCACAACCAAGGCTCAGACTGCGGAGTGATTTACGTAACTAGGTGGATGTGGGCGAGTGACAGAGCATAAATTCAGATTCAGATGTGCCTAACCTCTAAGGCCACGTGTTTCACTGTCCCAGGCAGTGCCTCGGGTTGGCCGCCAAGAAAGATCTATGAGAGAAGAGAGGTGCCGTGGCGAGTGGCCTGGGACCACTGCCTGGTCTCGCCTGGCCGGTGCACCCCGGATACCCAGCTCAGGCTCGCCAGACGCCAGGCCTGAGAACACCTCATCCCTGCAGAAGAACGTGCTCAACAGACTGGTGTTTGAGACGGTTTGGATGAGACATGGTTCATTTGTGGGCATTTGTCTTTATGCAAATCTGCAAGTCATGCACTTGAGAAGGATCTGGGATCTGTACTGTGCAACTTACATGCCACCATCTCATTTAATCCTTAGCATGTCTTTTTGAGGTGGGTATTATACTTACAAACCAAGGCCGGCCTAAGTCACACTGCTAGAAAGTGGTAGACACGGGCTTCCAAATCCTCTCCTCCCAAATCCACATCTTCGTCCTTGTCCTCTGCAGCCTCTGGTCTCCTCAGGGACAACATTGCTGTCGACCTTCCTATTATTCCTCTGGAGCCTGGTGTCCAGTCCCTGCCCCCAGCTGGTCCGTCCCCTGCCCTGGGGGACAAGCACAGCGCAGGCCCCGAGGCCCCCTCCCCGTGGAATGAAGCTGCCATGGCCAGCGCATGGCCCTCTGGACTCCACCTAATGGACCTCAGCCAAGACCCCCCGTATTGGGGGGCTCACAACCTGGGGGGAAGGCCAACATTAAACAAAAATATCATCACAAACTGCCACCTTGCTACCAGAGCAGCTAGCAGAGGGCCTGGTCTGGTCCGGGAGGGCAGGGAGGGCTGCTGTTTGCACTGGCGTCTGCAGGGGAAGGGGGCTTCCCTGGGTGGAGGATGCAGGAGGACGAAAGGGTGTCCCAGGCAGAGGACGGGCACGTGCAAAGGCTGGCGGTGACAGACACCAAAGCTTGCAAAGAAGAGATGAAGCCCAGGTGTGTAGAACTTGGGGTTCTGAGGGCAGGAGCCGAGAAGAAGCTGCTACAGAGGTGGTCAGGGGCCCACCATGTGGGCTGAGCGTTTGGGGTCACCTGAAACCTATGGGAAGACACTGCAGTCTTTCAGCAGGGGTGAGGTGGTCAGGTCCGTGCCATTTTCTCCACGGCTGCTGGGAGTGGAGGGTGGCTGTGCCGCATGTCCCTTAGTGCACACAGCGAACCCACAAGGCAGTAGTGTGACCCCAAGCACAGATGAGGACTCTGCGGCACAAGAGCCCTGATGGGCCAGTCTCACCCTAAAACAAGCACAGACGCAGACAGGCCTGTACTTTGACAGTTCCCTGCTCTCTCCGGGAAGCCTTGCTGACTCACTCCGGCTCAGCAGGCGGGCTCTGCAGGCTGGCTCTCTGCCTCCAGGTAGCGCCAGGTAGCTCCAGGTGTGTACCCATATGCAATCTAGTACTTGCCCCATCTACAGACAACCATAGCGGGGTGCAATGTTAGTATCTTGAGGCAGGACTCTATCCTCCTCAGCCCCACCTCCCTCCTTTCCAAGCTGATCGGCACAGGCTCTAAGAGCAAGGGCCTGGCCAGAGCTTCCCCCAGAACTTTCTGCACTTTCTGCTCAGGAGCCACCAGCCACAGGGGCTGCTGACCATTGGAAATGCAGATAGTGCAACTGAGGAAAGGACTTTTTAATTTTCTTTTATTTTAATTAATTAAATTTAAATAGCTACAAGACTAGACACTCCATAAGCAGGAAAGAAGGGAGGGGGCACAGAGGGAGGGAGGGGGGGAGGAGGAGAAAATATTGATAATGACCCTGTTAGACAACAGCAAGGACAGCTACAGACTGGTGTGGGGCTGACATTCGAGCGCAGCCCCCAGGAGAGCCCAAGCCAAGGACCTGACGAGCAGCAAGCGCTGTCGCCCTCCAAAGCCTCCAAAGTTACAGCCACAGGCCCAAGAACGTCAGACAGAACGAGCCCTCGGATCCCAGCCCACTTCTCTCGTCCCACAAATGGGAACCGAGCCCATAGAAAAGAAGGGACTGGCCAGCGAGGCCCCCAGGACATAGCCCAGAGCCTGGGTCTCAGGTAAGCGAGGAGAGGGCCCCAGAGAGGGGAGGAGTCCGGGGTCAGAGGAGGATGCTGCGAGCTCTTGCCCCTCCCCTCCCTCCCTCCCTCCCCCTCCTCCATCTCCACATTAGCAATATATTTCCAGGACACTCTAATGAAGTACATCTTGAGTCTCCTTTTCACGGCTAATGAGGAGACAACAAGAATTTGACTAATACCAGTACAATTACTGGAGCAGTGAAGCGAGGGCCTCTGATTAGACGTGATAATTTGCAAGGCTGGGCTCTTCACATTAAGTTTGCAAACAGTTTAAAAATCACTTCCTCTATTTATCCAGCTAATCCCTGTTTAATGACTCCAGACCCAAGGAAAGAAAGGGGAAATGTCTCTTTAAAAATTAATAAATAAATAAATTAAAACACTAACAACCCAACCCTTATTTGCGGAGACAAGAGAGGTGGCAGAAGTGCGACTGATTGTCATCTTTTCAGGCAGACTCTGCCAACGTTGCAAGGCTGCGAAGGACCTTGCTGTCCCCAAACTGTGGTCATTGCATGAGTGTCAGCCGCTGACCCAGCCCGGCCACTCCTTCGCCTAATGGGACTGCGTGTCCAGCAGGGAGAGACAAGATCACCTTCGTGCCGTGGGTCTGATGTCCCAATTCGGGAACTGCTGTGGGTGGCCAGCAGTCTCCAAATGCTGTTGAAAGAAGAGACGCAGGTGAACTTTCACAATAGCAGAGGGTCCTTCGTAATCTTACCAAGCAAAGTGTGGTCCCTGCACGAGCAACACAGGCATCACCTGGGAGCTCGTCACACACACAGAACCTCAGACCCGAGCCAGACCTCCTGCTGCAGAATCTGCCTTTGCACGAGCTCCCTGGGTGACACATACGGGCGCCGACGTTTGAGATGTGCTGCTTTATGACATATCATTTTCCTGTCTCCAAGGGTGACCCGGAGACAAACGGCTTTGTTGATTTCTGTGCTATTGAGTCTGCAAATCTGTGCTTGTCCACGGTGCAGCCCACGGAGCCTCGTAGCAGGGGTTGTGTACTAGAAGAGGACATTTGGGAAACACTAGGTTAAAGCAAATTAAAAGTATTTGTTTATTGCAGATTTTGCAGCATCTTTATAACACCAATAAGCATTCTGAGGTCCACGAGGCCAGGTACCATCTGAGGTACTTCCCACACTCCCTTGATGAGGGAGCCCCCTTGGTACACGTGAGCCATCTCGGGCTCCCAGCCGCCCGCCGAGCGCCGGTTTAGGAAGGGCTACGACAGACAGTGGCTGATTTCATCAGACAAATGCAGTTCTCTGGTCCCAGTCAAGGGAGCAGTTCCCTCTACAACAAAGGTACATCCAGAAAAACAAGCTAAGGGCTCCAAGAGTCCGTCAGAATGACCTCTCCCTCCCACCACCCTCCTCCAGCGCTCTTCCCTTCGAGCAGGAAAACCCACCCAAGCAGCAAATATCCAACTGAGACCATCAAACCCAGGCACTCGGGAAAGGAAGAGGATCAGGAGGTGGGAGGCAGGGGATACCACTCTCTTTCCAGAATAAGTCTCATTAGAGGTGACAGCATTCGCGCCATTTCTCTTCCAGTTCTTATCAAAGTAAACAAAATGACCTAAGGGCCAAGAGCTGCTGCAGGGTGATACGTGAGTCTCAGGCTGTGCCCGGAGCTCTGTGCCCTTAGTCCATCAAGTCTGCACAGGAGCCGAGAGGTAGGCACGTTCATTAGGCCCATTTTACAGATGAAGGCAATGAGCCCAGCCCACCAAGGTTCTACGGCATGTTCAAGTTGACCCAGCTAAGCAAGAGGTGGACCTGGGCTCACACACAGGCAGACGGATCAGGCCGTGCTCTGCCCCACGCAAGGTGTTGAGAGGACACAGTGATAACTAAATCCTATTAACACACACAAGCACCCACATACCCAAATGTATGGCGCTAGTCCCCAGACACCCCGACACAGAGTTAAATACGGGTTTGCATATGTGCACGAGTCTGCATATACATGGCAACACAGAGTGAGATTTCTTTTACCTGCAAAACTTGGAAATCGCAGACCCAGGCACGGTACCACACAATTTCCAGCAAACAGCTCATTTCATACTCACGATGCCCCTGAGAATGAAACTACAGGGATGTTACCCCCGCTTTATGGAAGGAACACTGAGAGCAAAGGGAGGAAGTGACTTGTCCAAGATCTCATGCTCACCAAAGGTGGCCCAGCAAGGATTTAGTGGACTCCTGTAGTCCCCTGGGGCCTGAGTCCTCCCTCGGACCACGAGCACAGGTGACTGGCCCACTCAGGACATTCTCTGCCTTTATGTTCCCAGAGAGTCTAAAGCCCACCCAGGACATGGGGAACTTTAGAATCGTATCTCCGGAGGCACACAAAAGAGTCGTCCCTGGGAGATCATGGAGTGCAGGCTGTAGGCCTATGCATTTCAGCCTCATCTCTCTCTCTCCCTCTCCCTCTCTCTCTCTCTCACACACACACACACACACACACACACACACACACACACAGAGCAGGGTGTACTGCAGCTGCTGACTTTGCCGGATTCTGTATGCGAGCCACCTCCCCCGCCCCCACCTTGCAAGTGGAGGTCAGCCCTAGCCAATTACCATCACCAAAATAAGGGTCTGGCCCCTGGCCAAGGGCAGAGAGGTGCCAGAGTGGTCATCTTGAAAGAAGACAGGAGGCAGCTGAGGAGGGGAGGCAGGAAGCAGGGACGTAGGAAAAGATCAGGCACTGCCACGTAAGGAGGGTCCTGGGTGGGGCAGGCTGGGACGGGGAGACGCCCAGACTGCTAGTCCGGGGACCTGGCTTCTAGTCCCGCCGCAGCTGCAGGTGCACGGTCTGCCTGCTCCCCTCCTCTGTCCTGCATTGAGCCGTTCAGTGGTGCTTCTCTGTGAGCACGCCTGGCACGTGGGCAGAGGAGCCTCTGTGGGCTTGAAGCCCTCAGCCCAGGAGTTCAGGAAAGGGAGGAGCCCCTTTGGGGAGCCTCCCCACCACCACCTACGGGAAAGCTCAGGTGTCCAGCTGATAGAAAAGTGATGCTTCACCCCGGGGAGCTGCCGGTCTGCTGCTGTGTGACCTTGACTGAGTCCCTGCACCTCTCTGGGCTCGGGAGCGCCATCTGGCTCCTAGAAACGTAGGACCAAGTAGCCCTACATGCCCCAGCAGCGTGACGTATGAGAAAGAGGGACTGTAAACCCAGACTGACCTGAGTTCACATCCCTGACTCCATCACTTCCCAGTTGTTCCTTTAGGTGTGTCCTTTGATTTCTCAGTTCCTTGGATCCCCCTCTGCAAAACATGAATAGGGATGCTGGCTGCGGGGGAGGCAGGGAAGGAGCGTGCTAGATCACGGGAAGGAAGCGGTGTATAACAGGGCTGTGTGAAAGGAGGGAAGAACCTTGCACCTCTGATTGGGGTTCTCACAAGACAAACATAAACAGGCCCTGGCTGAGGAATCCGCGTGGTGTTTGTAGGTGCCTGGGTTTGAAAACTCAGATGCCCAAAATAGCTACGGCACAACCCTTCCCTGCAGAGTGCCAGGCAGACTGCTGTGATCTCCAGGTAATACTGTTCAGCAGCAAAAACAAGGTGCAAAGCAATGCATGTGAAATGTTTCCTCTGGGGTAGGAAGTGAGGGAGGTCCAAGTGCGGATGTGTAGCTGCTTATATTTGCCAACAGAAGCGCAGGGTGAATAAACCCAGAAATGGGGGGGAAGGTTACCCACGGGGCAGGAGGCCGGGGTTGGAAGTGAGTCTACCTATTCATCCAGTAATCACTTTTGAGTCATATCCAAAAATATCCAAAAATAAAATGAAACAAAACAAAGCTCAAGCCGCCTGGTAGCAGGCAGCCAGTTTGGGGACCTGGTGTGAGCCAGTCCGTTCTCTAATCCAGATGGACAGGCAGACAGACAGATAAACAGCTTAGAGGCCAAAGTCCCGGAGGGGTTGAGGAATTGGCCTGCAGGGCAGCCAGCGCCACCCCCTCCCCAGCTCGCTGCCCCCGCCCCGGCCCAGAAGGCAGCCCAGCGCCTGCTCACCCAGACCCCTGCTGGCAGGGAGCTGGCCCTCCCCAGTTCTTCCCGGAATGAGGGCTGTCTCTAAGCTCATTGCAAAACACCCTGGCTGCGACTGCATGTGGGAACCCAGAAGCACCCCCCGGAGAGAGGTAACCCGCTTCTTGAGGACACTCTGGCCTGGTGCGAGGCCTGGATCAGGAGAGGGCAGAACAGGTCAGGCTGCCATGTCCAGCCCAGCTTGGGCCCCACAGCGCAGCCATCTGCTGACCGGGTGCCACGTCTGGGCTGGGCCAGCCACTCGAGTGTGGGCAATGTTGGGTGTCAGGGGTGTCCCCACACTTCACTCCACACTCACCCCTTGGGTGTCCCCCACCCAAGACCCCTCCCTGGGAAGTCTTGGGGGCTGTGCAAAGCTTGCTGAGGGACAGGAGAGAAGGGAGCCCTATGGTAAGGGTCTCCTCAGCCCCCAGCCCATGTCCCCAAGAGCAGGGAAGCAGGAAAGCACTGAATCTGCCACCATGATGAGTCACTTAGGCAGGTCCCTTCTCCTCTCTGGACCTCAGTTCCTCCATCTGTATTAGAAAGGGACGTTTAGGATGGAACTCTATTTCCAAATGTCATCTAACTTAGAAGCTGGTGCGTAGAAAACACCAGTGCTGACCCTCCTGGGGGAGGTGGGGGTGGAGAGCCGGAGCCTCAGCCATGCCCGCCCCCAGCCCCTGGGTGCTTCCTCGGACCCCTGGCTCTCTTTGAAATCATCCCTGGTTCTGCTTCTTTTCAAATGCCAGCTGGTCACGAGGTCCCTGACTCCTGCTCTGTTTCTGTGTGCACTCCCCTAGGACCTGACGCCCCACAGCACACTCACTCATCGCTTTGCCAGTGACTCTCACGTCTTGGTCTTGCTGAGTTCCACACCTGAGTACTCACTGTCCACTGTACACCTCCCGAGAAGACCACAGGCATCTCACACAGGACACGCCCAAGAGGAAAAGCAGCCCTCCCCTGTAAACCAACTCCTCTTCTTGGGCTCCCATCTCAGGACAAGCGTCCCCAGACACTCTCACGTCCAAACCAGAAACTCTGGTCTTCTCTCTGCATCACAACTGCCCCCATACAAATCTGTCTTGTCATCAGATTTTTTTAAAATAAGCCCTTTCTCTTTATCTCACCTCAGTTGTCCTGGTCAAGGTTCACCATCACCACCACCATCATCACCACCACCACCACCACCACCACTATCATCACCACCACCACCACCATCACCACCATCACCACCACCACCACCATCATCATCACCACCACCACCACCTCCATCACCACCACCATCATCACCACCACCACCACCATCATCATCACCACCACCATCATCACCACCACCACCACCACCACCATCACCACCACCACCACCATCATCATCACCACCACCATCATCACCACCACCACCACCACCACCACCATCATCACCACCACCACCACCACCACTACTATCATCACCACCACCACCACCATCACCACCACCACCACCATCATCATCACCACCACCATCATCACCACCACCACCACCACCACCACTATCATCACCACCACCACCACCATCACCACCACCACCACCATCATCATCACCATCACCACCACCACCACCACCACCATCACCACCACCACCACCATCATCATCACCATCACCATCACCACCACCACCATCACCACCACCACCATCACCACCATCACCACCATCACCACCACCACCATCACCACCATCACCACCACCACCATCACCACCACCACCACCATCATCATCACCACCACCATCATCACCACCACCACCACCATCACCACCACCACCACCACCATCACCACCATCACCATCACCACCACCACCACCACCATCACCACCACCACCACCACCATCACCACCATCACCACCATCACCACCACCACCATCACCACCATCACCACCACCACCATCACCGCCACCACCACCATCATCATCACCACCACCACCACCATCACCACCACCACCACCACCATCACCACCATCACCATCACCACCACCACCATCACCACCACCACCATCACCACCATCACCACCATCACCACCACCACCACCACCACCACCATCACCACCATCACCATCACCACCACCACCATCACCACCACCACCATCACCACCATCACCACCATCACCACCACCACCATCACCACCATCACCACCACCACCATCATCACCACCACCATCACCATCATCACCACCACCATCACCACCACCACCACCACCATCACCACCACCACCACCACCATCACCACCATCACCACCACCACCATCACCACTACCACCACCATCATCACCACCACCACCACCATCATCACCACCACCACCACCATCACCACCACCATCACCACCACCACCACCATCATCACCACCACCACCACCACCATCATCATCACCACTACCACCACCACCACCATCATCACCACCACCACCACCACCACCATCATCACCACCACCACCACCACCATCACCACCACCACCATCACCACTACCATCATCTTCATCACCACCATCAGTGTCATCATCATAACATCCTCACCACCATCTCACCATCATTATAACCATCATCACTGTCAGCACCATCATCACCATCACCATCACCACCACCACCACCACCTCACCATCACATAGCCATCATCATCACCACCTTTGCTGTCATCGTCACTGTCATCATCAACACCATCACTATCTTTGCCCCTTCCTGGGTCTCCCATCCTCTGCATACGCCCTTGCTGACCAGTGCTGTACCTGGCATAGGTGTTGTTGCTAAATCACAGATATGATCACAATTACTGTGGTTTGTGACTTCCCACTGCTCTCAAAACAAAGTTCCAATACCTTACCATTTGGCCATTCCCAATCAGACTCTAACCTAGTTTTCCACCCCCATCTCCCACCAAGCCCCACCTTGCATCCCAACAACACAGGGCTCAGCCCCACCAAACAGTTCCATGAGCAAACCCCATCCTTTCACCTGACTCAGTAATGCTCTTCTCTCAGCCTGAAGTTCCCCTCCCCTTCTTTGACTTCTGAACCCTACTAACTCCTCAAGGCCGAGATCCAAGTCCCTGACCCTAATAAAGGGTCAGACTCCCCACCTGGGCTCCTGAGCCTTTGCCCTAACCCCCACCAAAGTACCCAGTCAAGCCAGCAGCTCCTAACAAGCCTGTGATTGCAGTAGCCCCCCCATTAGACAATGAGCCCCGGTGTCCTGTGGACTACATTTCTCTCATTGATACCAGCCTTGCCAGGGCCGGTCTGGTACAGGGCAGGAGCCTAAGGAGAGTTTTCTAAATAGGAAATGGATAAGAAAGCTGGCAAGAATAGCAGCAGGGGGATGAGGAAGGAATTACTTCCTCACTGTATCAGGAACAGCCCCAGCACCCTCTATCCAGAGCCCAGCCCATGTTCAAAGCAGCTACTGCCCTCCTGCCAAACTCCAGAGGATGGGGATGCCATGGAGCCCGCTCCGTGGAGAAAGGCAGACCTCTCATCTCCCCTGGTTCCTGCTCCAGCACCACCACCCTTACCGGCCTCACCCCCGCCCTGTTGGGGAGGGCCTGCAGGAGGCAGCTGGGAAGTCGTGGCACCCAGAAGCCTAAGCCACGGTACTGGCTCCAACCGCCCATGCTCCCCACCCTTGGTGCCATGTCCAGACTCCCAGGATGATGGGTGACTCCTTCCCTCGCTCACAAACGTTTACTGGGCACCTGCTCCGTGCCAGGCCCCGCACCAGGGAGAGGAGCTCGGCAGCTGTTGACTTGGGCTCATCCTGCTGTGTGAGTGAGATTTGGGGCTGAGGACCAGTGTCACACCTCCCACCAGGACCTCCCTTCCACTCTGCACCAAGACCTTGCTGCCTATGTCACTCGTCTGGAAAGCCACTCCTTCTTGTTGAAACAGACCCTCAGAGCAGGCCATCGCCCCAACATCCTCCCGTCAGAAGGCCAGCACTTCCGCCCTGGCTGTAGAAAACACTGCCTTGCAGCAAGACTTGGGCAGGAGATGAGCCCTCTGGACTCTCTGTTGAAGGAAGACAAGCCATCCTCCTTCCCAAAAAGCCAAAAGTATAGCTCAGCTCCTACCCCCAGGGGGCCCAGCTCCCTCCAGCCGGGGGTGCCACTGGCTGCCACACGACACACCTCTCCAGCCCTGCCTACAGGGTCTGACCACCACCCTGGCAGGGAGGGGGCTCCAGCATGGAGGAGGAAGGGCACTGTCATTTTCACCCACCCCACTCCCATGCCACTCTCCCGGCCTTTGCACGAGCACCGGCCCTCTGTAACTTGATTGGACGCATCACTCAGTAGGACCCTCCCCTGCACACTCCGCCCTCCAGAACTTCAGGGCCATGTAACAGCCACTTGGCTGTCTCAGGGCCTGGGGTCTAGCTCCCCCTGCCCCTCAGGGGTCACCAAGGGTCCCAGCCTTTCCTGGGCCAAATATGGAGAAGAGACACCAAGTCAAGGGGTTGGGGGACAGGGGTACAAGGGCCACCAGCACAGAACACAAGAACTGGAAAGACAGGTCGATTCAACCTTAAAGTAATGGTGGCAAAGTGGGAAAGGCTGTGACCGCCCTTGTTCAAGGAGGCAGAGCGTGAAACCAGGCTGCCTGGGGCTCTGAGCTCAGGGTCGGCCTCCGGGGCCCCTGATAGCACTCAATTTACAGAGGGGAAACTGAGGCCTAGGAGGAGAGCTTTGTGTAAGACCCTGGCAGGTGTGAGGCAGGGGTAGGCCAAGCCCAGAGCGACCGCTCCCAGGCCACCTCTGAGTGGCTCCACCAGGTCCCAGCAGCCACCTCTTCATCGGTGCTCCTCACTGGGCCTCTTTGGAGGGCAGGACAGGGTGTGTCCACACTGGCCACAGCAGGCTGACTGACACAGCAGCACTTCCTCCCGAGGTAGCCTGGGGACACCAGGCTCCACGCTCTGGGCACGCCCTGCAGGAGGGGTCCAGGGCCAGAGGCTGCGGCAGGCCACACTCCACCCCAGAGACCCTCAGTCCAGGCCCCTTTTCTACACCCTCCGCCACCCATATGCCCCAGTCTGCCCTGCCCCACCTCCCCTGGCTCACCCACTCTCTGCCCTCTGCCCACTTTCCATGACCTCCTGACCTCCCCATTCTCCCTGCCCCTCCTCCTCCCCCAAATCTTCTCTGTCTTCCTCGCTCTCTCGCTTCCCTCTCTCTCTCCTCTGTGTGTCTAGCTGCTGTCTCAATGTCTCTGTCCTCGTCTCTGTCTCTGTCTCTCTCTCTCCCTCCATCCCTCTGTACCCGCATCTCCCTCCACCATCGATCCCTACCTCTGTCTCCATCTGGGTGGGCGTCAGTGTCTCTCCCTCTCTCTGTGCATGTTGCTCAGAACTTTGTCTTCGTGTCTTTGTCTCTGCCTCTCTCTGGCTCATTCTCTCTCTCTCCCGCCCCCCGTGTGTGTGTGTGTGTGTGTGTGTGTGTGTGTGTGTGTCACAGTTCTCTCTCCCCATCTTCCCTGTTTCTCTCTCCTGCCTCCCTTTCCTGCTCTCCCAGCCCCAGCCCACACCCTGCCAGCCCTCTGGGGTGTGGGGGACCTGGGCATGCAGCCTGGGGACTGAGGCAGGCCCACCCCCAACACCCCACTTCACATGTGTGTGTATGCGTGTGTGTGTTCACGTGCGGGTGTTTGTTTACCTCTCACATGGTGTCGCCTGTACAGTTGAGAGCTCACATTCACATTTATTACCTCATTTGCACTTGACAATGACTCTGCGATGAAGGCAGAAGCAGAAAAAGTCAGGAGGAGTTATTATTTCTGCACATGGGGGAAGGCAGAGGCTCAGAGAGCTCAAGAGACTGTCTAAGGTCACACAGCTATTCGGGCCGTCTTCCCAACAGGAGCATTGGCAAATATTGCTCAGGGCATCCACGCATGGTGTACTCCAGCCTCGCACAGTGCCCAGTGCTGTTCAGCCGCCTCCTTGTGTGGCTGCAATGAGCTGCCTGCACCCCGGACTTCTGTGGGCTTGTTCTGACCCGGATTCTTCCAGATCAGCCAATCTGATTCCAGAGGGACAGCACCGCAGTCTTTAGATGTGCCGGCAACCCCAGGCGTGGTGATTCCTGGAAGCGAGTCTCAGGGGACCGTGGCCTGGCCCTGCAGAGTGGCCTGGGGCAGCAGGTCCCTTGTGGGGACGATCAGCCGCTGGGCTGTGCTGACGGTTCCCCCACCCCCTGTGCACAGGGCAGCCCCGCGCCGGAGCGCAACGGGGATCCTTTGTCCCGGGCCTGGAGCACGGCCAGCTGCACAGCCGCGCAGGAGGGATCTGCCCTCGACCGTCACTGGGGAGGTGACGTTCCCAGCTCGGAGCCGCTGCCTGCCAGGTGGCTCCTCGGGGGACCCACGGCCCCCTCCAGTGCCTCACACCCCACCCTAACTCAGCACCTCTTCCTGACACCCACCCTGACCTGCCCTCCCTCCAGGACGCCCCTTGGGGAACAAAGAACAGCAGCACCCAGCAGCAACATGGGGTCACAGATGACTCCTGGAAACCCCTCGCCCCCTAGCCAGGTCTGGACCACATCCCAGGACAGCCACCTCCAACAGGCCTCACTTTCTGAGCATCTTGACATCAGCGAGCAGCCTCTCTTGACTCTGTTCTCATGCTGACCAGGTGACCTTCTAATTATAATGTGACTTCCTCTTAGAATCCTCTCCCAGAAGGGAACATGCTGAGCAGAAGCATGAGGCTGTCCTACTCAAGGTGACAGTTGTAGCTCTCTTTGTAAATTTATTATTATGTGGTATTCTTATTTACCAGAAAATGAAATAGAATAGAATAAAATGCCCAAATGTGTCCGAGAAATCTGAAGACATTGATATGACAATACCAACAATAAAATGTGATGAAGGCAGAGAAAAGAAGAGTGTGTGAAACTACACTGCCTTCAAACTTCCGGAAAGCTATTATGGAAATAAGTTTTATGTTAGTTTTTGCAGCCTGAAGACCCAGATTGCAGACAGATTTAAACTGAAGTAAGTTCTACCTTGCTAAACAACAAGTAGTGAGCTGCCTGTCGCTGGAAGTATGCAAGAGGAGGCTGTGCAAACCTTGGCAGGAATGTTTCAGAGAGTTGTCTTTCCTAAGCCTTCCCTCTTCCTTTCCACTGCTAACATACTCACTCAATCACGAAGCTTAAATGACTCAAATCTGCCCGTCCTCCTCCATCCACACAGCCAGCACCCTGGGCCAAGCCACTGTCCCCTCCTGCCTGGATGACGACAGCAGCTCTGAGATGCTCTTCGGCATCCAGTCTTGCTCCTCTGCCTCCCTGCTTCCCACACAGAAGTAGGACTGGCATTCCTGAAGCAGGAATGAGCTCATTTTGTTCGCCTACCACAATCCCTCGGGAGGCCACCATCGCCCTCAGGGGAGACGCTCAACTCCATAGTGTGTCTGCCAGGCCCTTGTTCCCCTGCACCCACACCACCCACACCGCTCCACGCCCTGCTAGGCGGCACCCTGCTGCCCCTTCTCCCCTCCTCCTCCTCTTCCTCCTTCTCTCCCCTCTCTCCCCACTCTTCCCCCCTCCCCCCACTCCGATTCTCTGGCTTTGCAGACACCCCTCTCCACCTGGGACACTCTATTTCCTGCCATGCTTGCCTGGTGACTCCTATTTCTCCATCCCGTTCGAGCGCCTGCCTCTCTCCCTCCTGGGCGCCCCCAGCCTTGCCAGCCTGGGCGAGCCCACATCGCCTGCATCTCACATGGCTGGTCCCGTCCCCCCAAGAATAAGAACTGGAGGTCAGGGACTGTGCCTGCTTGGCTACAGTGGCACTGAATCAGCTCGGGAAAGGCTGGCGGAAAACAGCGGGGACTCCAAGCCGGTGTGGAGGCCACCTGAGGTCCTGCCCAACCTGTCTTCCCAGGGCTCAGTTCTGACCACGAGGAGGGAGAGTGTGTCAGACAAGACTAGGGGCCCCCAAAATAAGTTTCTGCACTGCAACTTGGGCCGCCGGCACCACGACGTGCCAGAGGCAGGCCCGGCCTTGCTCCCTGGGCTTCTTGTGTCGGCTCAAGTAAGGACCACGTGCCCCGACTGCCCGCCCCCGGGCCTCCAGGCACCATTTGCAATCCGTGCACTGCAGGCCACATTGGGCCCGGCTCTGGCCAACGTTATCTCAGACTCTCCAGGGTGTCACCTGTATTCTGCAGCTGGCTCCTGGGAACTGAGGACATAGCAATTGTCCCCCTTGCTCTCCTCGTACCCATCAGGGACAGCCGCGCAGGGCTGAGAGGAAGGGAAGGATGGGACAGGCAGGATCCCCAGGGCACAGATCCCCAACCAGAACAGAAAAGGGAAAAACGGTCAAATAAATCACAGAGTCCCCCCACCAACCCCGCCCTGGACCCAGTGCACTCCATTCACCACGCGCCAGAGCCGGTTCTACGCACTTTACACACAAGCTCAGTCAATCCGTGTAACAACCCTGTGGAGTAGGTACTAGCGGGTGCAGAACTGAGGCACAGAGATTTAGAAACTGGCCCCGAGTCCCACAGCTACACGCTCAGGGCAAGAGTTCAAACCTGGGCAGGTGCTGGACGTGCTGCAGCCAGACCTGAAGGCCGCGCCCAGCCCAATGCTGAGTTCTTCCAACGGGGCAGTGAGCTGCATTTGTGCTGTGGCAGGGAACAGCTTGCTCTGCAGCCCACTGTGACATCCTCCCGTTCCCAGGGGCGGAGAACCGGGAAAAATATTTCAGACATTCAGACGTGGTGGTTGAAAAGAAGTCGACAGCCCAGCAGAGGCAACAAGGGAAGAGGCAGTGGGTCTGGTCCCAGCCGAAGCTCCATCTCACGCCGTCACAGCCTTGGGCTGGTCACTTCACCCCACTGAGTTCAGTTTCTTCCCTCGTAAAGTAGGATGATAAAACCAATCTCGTGGTGGGAAGAAGAGAGAGATTCAGAGAGAGGAAGAAAGACTGTTTTGAAAAGAGAGAAAAAGCATAAAAGACCTGGCCCAGGGCTGCCACGTAGTAGGCCTTCAGTATGGAGCTCGGGTCCGGATGCGAAAGCCAAGCAAACGCACCCAGGGTGTCCGGGCTCAGGAGCAGACAGGGAGAGCCGACAGGCCCTCCGGGGAAAGAGCAGCTCCGGGGCCCATAGAAAATGCGCAGCCTTGCAAGGGGAGGGGACAAGGCCACTAGGGACAAAGGCCAGTGTGACTGTGAGCCCACAGGTTCCCTCTTGGCTTCAAGCCACCTTCGAAGAGACTTACGAGAGCCCATTCAATGGGGCGGTTTTATCTGGTGACAGCTGAGGGAAGGGGCTCCGGCTCCATTATCCTCCACCCCCACTCTTGAGTGACAAAGAAAATACAATTTATCTGGATTGTAAATCGGTGACCGGGAAGGGGGAAGCCTGAATCACAATTCCCAAGGAACACTTTACAAAGCCTGCAGAGAGACAGTCATTTTCTGCAGCCATGGACGGCCAGCATACAGAAGGAGGAGATGTCCGGAGCTGAAAGTGACTGTCCCCCTCCCAACATGAGCAGGTGGGGCCACTGGGACCACAGAGGGAGAAGGACCTGGCCAGGGTCCCTTGGTGACATGGTATCAGAACTGGGTGTAAGTCTGAGTCTCCAAGTCCAATGCTGTTTCCTCCCCTGTGCCAGGTAGAAATAATTCGAGGGTGAGAATCCTACAGTGTAGCCCAAGAAGCAAGACTGTGAATTGAGAGGACCCCGGTTCCCGCTTCCCGAAGCTAGGAGCTGTAGGGACCAACGAGAAGGAGAGGCATCTAGGAAACCCCCTGAGCCCCTAAGAAATCAAAGCCTCTGTCACCCCCGGATTAAGCAGGGTATTACGAGACTATGCTCAGTGGCAGAGAAATAAAGTGGGCACCATCTCTGCCCGGCTCCAACCCTGCTTCCACCCCTACCACAAATAGGGGTGAGCCTGGAGCCTGAGCCGTCCAGGCCTCTGGTTCCACATCTGGCCAAGGGAAGGAGGCTTTTTCCTTCTGCAAGTTGCTGGGAAGATGCACAGGGATTACGTGCACCAGAGCACATCCCATGCCCGGCACCCAGTGCAGCCTCAGCCCATGCTTGGGACGTACAACAGACCCTGAGTCAATGCTTTCAAAATGCCCTGTGGAGACTGGAAAGTTCTATTGCATGCTCTGGCAGGATGGTGTATAAGGGCCTGGCATCTGCTGAGGTCTGACTGGGCCCTTTCTCCTGACGGCCCACATGTGCCAGGGATGTGACCGCTCTAAGAAGAAAGGACAGGGCAGTAGTGGGCACTGAACAGGAGGCAGGACACCGTAACCCGTCTGGGCCTCGCCGCTCGTCCACTGTGCCCGCCTGGGCCAGCTGCTTCCCCCTCTGGGGTCACAGTCCCCATCTGCAAAACTAGATCTTTGCCTTCCACCCTCTTAAAGTGCCCCTGCTGCCCTAACATCACGGCAAGCTTAGAAAGCATCACTGCCCTTTCCTGAGCCTCAGTTTCCTCCTCTGTGCAGCGTGAATAGCATCGCCTCCCCGCAGGGCAGTGCCGGTCCCCATGTGCTGTTGATTCACTGGGTGACCGTGACACTGGCAGCATGTGTCCCGCTAGGGGCTCTTTTCCTTCTAAAAACTGTTTTTAAACATCCCCTCAAAGACACAGGCAGAGATGGGAGGCACACAAGATGAGCCCGCACAGGAACGAAGGCCTCCTCACGCCACCACCTCCCAGAAACTCAGAAGCCCTGGCCGGTCACCACGGCGCCCCAGGACTCCTGACACCACGGGGCCAGCAGACCAAGACGTTGCACGGCCAGGCGGTGAGGATGGAGACACGACGGGGACACAAAGGGAGAAAAGACACCGTCTGTGAATCCTGTAGGCGTGGACAGGAGAGCCCCCCCACCCCAGACCCCACTGCCACCTCAGGACTGGTACCCAGACCCTCCTGAATGCCAGACCCATCCTCCCGCTCCCAGACGGCATCGTTTCCGCCCGTGCCACAGACAACCAACCCGGCTCCTGCCATCCCATCCCAGCCGCCTCTCTCTCCACGTTCCCCGTCTTAGGGATCACTCTGCCATCTCACGTCCGGAAACACGGCTCCCAGCTCCTGCCCTCTCTCGTACCCTCCTAACTTAACCGGTCTTTAACCGGGGTCCACTCTGCCCCCTCGGTTCTCTTTCTCCCTCCTCCTGCTCGCCTGCTGGAACCCTCCTTCAGGCCTCAGGGCACGCCGGTCTGTTTCCTCCCCTGGACTGGGAGCCCCTTGAGAGAGGGACAATTTCTCTCTGCACCATATTCCCAAAGCCCAGAACATTGGTATCCAGTAGGTGCTTAGTAAGTGTTCTTGAGTAGAACAGGAAATCTTCACAAGGGAGGGGACACCTTAAGTCTGAGTAGAAGTTGCCCCCGTGAACCCAGAGGGAAGGAGTGTTGAAACAACGTCCCTGCCCCCGTGGCCCAGGCAGAGTGACCGGCGGGGCAGAGCCTCGGGCGTGGCAGAGGGAGAAAGCGGTGAGGCCAGGTCAGGGCGCTGGACAGGCAGGAGGGCCAGATCCTGAGGGGCCGTCAGTGCCACACTAAGAAACGTGGTTTGAGGAGGGCTGACTTTATTTACTTTTCTTTTAATTGTGTCTTTTAGGCAAAGAACATTCTGACAGCACTTGAGGAAGACAAATTGTAAGACCAGCCCAACACTTGGCTCTGAAAACCTTGCCGTGGCCTCTCATGAGATCACATTTCCCTGCTTTGGGCCAAACTCTTTAAAGCACTTTGGCATTGGGTAAAAGATTGTCGGGGCCAAAGGGCTGGTGGGGGCATGTTGGACTGCGCCCAGGGTCACCCTGGTGCTCTGCCCTGCTCCCGCTCTTATTCCACATCCTGGTGGCTCCTTTGGAGCATGAGTATGGGGCAAAGGTGACCAGGCATGGTCCAAGGACAGGGTTGGGGACCAGGGGGCCACCCTACTGATGACCTCTGCTGCTGCAGCTGCGGATTGGTGGCCCCACAGCGGCGGGAATGCTCTGTTCTCCAGGGTCTTTGAAACGTGCCCCTGCTGGAGCAGACGTCACAGGCCGTGACCCCCACCCACCTCCAGGATGTCACAGCAGCCCCACTCATCTTGCTTCCTGGAGTACGGGCGTCCTTCTGGATGCAGAGTGGCCAGTGGGGTCTCCATGTACCCACTTGGAATGAGGGCATGTGGAAATTGTGACAAGACCTCCGGGCCACTGCAGTGACCTCAGCATCACTTCCCTGCTCCCTCCTCTTTCACCATCCCAGCTGCCTTGCCGGCCGCACACACGCGGAGCAGCAGCCTCCCCTGAGGTCTCGGGCCCACAGTGGCTGTAGTCTTTAATTTGGAGGTTATTACTTGAGTTATTCATTAATGCACACTCGTACTCCTCCTCGAAGACACAGTGTGGGCACCATCTACCCCAGGAATTCCCCTGGACTCCCCCAGGCGGTGGGGCGCCCCTCTCTGTGTACCCCTGACCACCACCCCGTGCCCGTCCATCGAAGCATGAGCACCCTGACTGGAGGGAGCTGAACGGCCGCGCTGGCTGGACCCTCAGCGTGTGCCTCCTCTATGGGGGCGCCCTGTGCCCGGGACCCCACAGGTGCTCAGTAATGCTCAGTAAGCCCGACAGAGCTAGGGTGGGGATGGAGGTTGGGGGAGGAAGAGCCAAGCGGCGGGCTGGGGGGCGTCAGCCATGGCTTGGACGGAGAAGGGGGGTGGGCACCACGGTCCAGGCCAGTGGTCCTCAGACTCGCCCGTGCGTCAGGAAACCTGGAGGCTCGTCCAAGTGCAGAGAGCTGGGCCCACTGCAGGGCTCCCGATTCCACAGGTCTGCGTGTGCCAGGGCCCACGGATTGGCCTCTCTAACCGGGGCCAGCTAAGGCTGATGCCGCTGGTCCTGGGAACACGCCTCAAGAACCCATGTGGGGTAAATTGTGGTGAAGCCAAGAGGACAGAGGGGGATGAAGAAACCAAAAAAAAATGGAGGGCTGACGCCAGGCTGCACAGGGCATTAAACAGTGGCTCCGAGGAGCCACGGCCATGAGGAAGGACAGTGTCTGAAGGCTGGGAGGCAGAGACACCATCAGCCCTGGGTTTGAGCCCCCACCCTGCCCTGCCCCTGACTCTCTTTGGGACAGCAGCCAGCTCCCCCCAGGGGGCTGTAGTCCCCCCTGTGTGAAAGGCACACAATCCCGGTGCCCAGCCCACCTCCTCAAGAGGCAGGTGTGCCTTGCAGGGAGAACGGCCATGAGAGGCTTTGCAAACTGGAAGGCCCCCAGCAGATGTGTGAGAGTGATTATTATAATCTCCCCTCCCCCAGATGGCATGGTCCGGGTTGCCCCCTCCTCCGCCTGCCAGGCCCCTCTCAGCGGTCCCCGGGGACATGAAGAGCCCAGCCGGCCCTGGCTGCCTCCTTGGGGCCCAGCCTGGCCCCAGCATGGGCCCAGCCTCCAGCTCACAGGGCCTTTCTTCAGGTGCAGGGACCCAAGAGGCTGTCAGCGGGCAGCTCCTCGGCGGGGCACCTCGGGCAGGCGGGAGGCAGTGGCGGGGCTGGCGCAACACAGCCAGGCGAACAAAGGCCGGCTGGGAGCTGGCAGGGCGCCATCAGGGTTCAATGCACAATGGCCCGGGGGGCTGGCGGCTTCGCTCCTGGCCGGCATTTGCATAATGTCTGGGGCAGGAACAGGTGCCCGGTCAATAGGCGATTGTGAGACTGTTCTGTCAAAAGAGAAGGGGCCTGTATTGAAGGCCAGGATCGCCTATTGCAATGCAAATAGCATTCAAAGCAGACCAGCCCAGCCCGGGCTCCCGGGAGCTCAGGCTTCATGAAAGCCACCGAGCCACCCCGGCTGCTGCCGCTGCTGGTGCCCGCTTTGTCTGAGGCCAAAGGGTGGCATCGGCAGCAGCGGGGGCTGGGAGCCCACAGCAGGGAGTGAGCAGACTGCGCCTCCCATCCAGGAGGCCTTCCTGGAAGAGGAGCCGATGCTGCTGAAACTGGACCCAATATCGAAATGAAGCTCTGCAGCTTCTCTAGAAAGAGCCCCAGAGTAGAGGCGCTACCCCAGCTGGGTGTGCCACGGTGAGCTCTGCGAGGGCCCGCCACCCCAAGCCGCCCCTCACTTCTCTCTGCAGAGATGCAGCCCTGAGATTCCGGGTCCTTTCTGTCACAGCACACAGTGAGCGCCTACTGAGTGCACTAGAGACCAGCACTGCTCTAGTTGCTCCATGTGGATCAAGTCATTCAATCCTCACAGCAACGCTATGAAATGGGGAATATTATCATTCTCATTTAACAGATGAGGAAGCTGAGGCCCACGGAGGTTAAAGGTTGCGCTAACACATGGCAACGCTGGGGAGAGCACCAGGCAGGTTCTCAGCCCCTGCGCAGCCTCACGAAAGAGCTCATGTCCAGAGGGACACACACGCCCAGCTGGACCAGTGTCCCCGCCCCTGCCCTGCCAGGCTCACACCTCTACAGCTGAGCGCTGGCCTCACGTCCAGCTCAGCAATGGACACATGGATGGTGACAGTGGGTGATAGCCCTGAGACCATGTTTTTTGCAACATCAAAGACTGGGAAACACCCACCTGTTGTTATCTCGTAGAAAGATTCCGGACTGCAGGGACTTCCGCGGGGCAGGTTGTTCACTGGAATTGTGGGGGCCTCAGCAGCTGGGTTCAGGTTCTTGCCTCATCACTCACCAACCAGACGACCTCGGACAACTGACTTCTGTTCTTTGGGTCTCAGGTTCCTCGTCTGCAAAATGGAGCAGTATGATATTAATAATTCACGTTCCAAAGATGTGAGACGTATGGGATAACACCTACAGCGTGGTCCCTGACGGCGTCACTTCCCTTCCCCACATCGGGCTGTCTTTGGACGTGAGAGCTTGGAAGGTCCTGCCCCGCCCCCTTGCATGCTGAGATGAAGAAGGAGCACGAGGGCTTGTGTGGGTGTGAACTGATAAAGTCACTTGCTTACATTCCATTGACTTCGCAAGATTCATTTCTCTGCTTTTTTTTTTAATGTCTTGAAAATGTTCAGGGAACTCCCCAGTGGAAGTCATTATCTGCCACACAGCCCTTGACACACTTGAGTCAGTTGAAAGAAAACTCCCTGTGGCACTGGGACAGACGGAGGGACTCCCCAAGCTCTTCCCCAGGGCCGGGACCCCGGGGCTCCTCTCACTCAAGGAGTCAGAAAGCCTCAGAGCTCACCCACTCCTCGGGCAGAGCTGTCCTCTCCCAGCCACTCTGGCAGATTGGCCCGGGCTGCCTGGGCGCTGTGTCCAGACGGGCTTGGAAAGAGGGTGCGGTGGTCCCCTGGCCATGCCCTCTGGACGGGAGGGGGCCGTGTGTCTGGGATACATTTGTCAGCCTTGACTGAGGGGTGGGGGAAATCCAACCCAGAAAAGAAAAATTGTGTCCCCAAAATCACATAGTGACAATGTGAAACTAGAAATACTGATCTTTTTCTTTTAAACAAAATATTTCCCGAATGTTTTACAATGACCCTGTATTACTTTTAGAATTAGAAAACCAATAAGGTCTTTTCAGTTAAAAAGTTAAAGAAAATGGAGATGACCCTGCTATTACGCTAAGAAAGACGGCACAGGATGCAGCTGGAGCACAGCGGTGGGCTCTGGGGCCCTCAGTAGCAGGGGCGGCTCTGCTATTGCCAGAGTCGCAGCGCACACTCGTGCAGCGCTGTACAGTTTCCAAACCACAGCACATCCACGTACCCAGCTGGTTTCCCCGGAACGCTTTGGAGGTCGGGAAAGTAAGCATTATTTGCTCCCATTTTGCATGTGAAAAAATTAAGGCTCAGAAAGTTGATCTGACTTACCACCAGGTCACAGACTGAGTTAGCGGTGAACTGAGCTGTGACCCCCAATGACAGGCTTTGGGAAAAGTTAGGAGGAAGTCCCAGGGGGCCTAGAGGGAGCCTCGGCACCTTCCATGCCTAGCCAGGGAGCGTCACAGTGTTTGAGGAGGCAGTCACCCTGAAAGTCGGTCCCACTGTGGCCTGTCCCCACGAGCATCCTGCACAGACCTGCTTGCACCGGGAGTGTGTGCCTTTCCCAGAGGTAGACGGAGCGTCCTCTCGGTCCGGGCCCTCCCAGCCCCCTCAGCTGACCTCATCAGCTCCCTGCAGCACAATGCACCCTTCTTCTCCTCCGTGCACCCCACCCCCAGCCCTTAATTAAACGAGCTGATGGATACCCTTCCCAGCAGAGGCCCGAGCAGGGCCTTTTTCCTGAGCTGGCCGTTATCCCACCTGGCTACTGGGGTCCAGCCCTGGTGGGCCCCCATGACACCCCAGGGCCTAGTGTCTGATGGGTCCAGCACCTGGACACAAACAGTGAAAATGCCAGCATCGTGACAAGGAGAACTCAGACTTCACAAGACATTTATGGGTTTGTTTTATGAGAAACCAAATTAACCCACACCCACAGTAAGAAAAGGAAGCATGGTAGAAAGATCTAGAGTCCTAGGCAAGAGTCTAAGACCTAATTCTACCGTGGACAAACCAGGTGGCCTTGGGTGAATTGTTACCTGTTTGAGTCTCAGTTTTCATGGTTATAAAACGGGAGTCATAGAAAAACGTGGGTGAAGAAATGACAGGAAAATGCAAACCAAAAGCCCAGAAAATGTGGAAGGCTCGACATAATTGGAGCCAAATGTGTCTCCCCCAGACCCCAGCAAGAGGAAATCTCCTTCTAACCCTTCCCGTCACAGCCTGTAAGAAGTCTGCCCGTGACCTCTGCTGTGTCCTCAAAAGAGGAAAATGGGTCACAAGAAGTGTACCGCTTCCGTTCCGATGAATAAGATCGGGGACTTTTGTAGACTGCGACCCTAGCTTGCTTGGTGAGTCTGCAGTGAGCTGGGGGAGGCTGCTGATAAGATCTTGCCGTGGTGCCCACTGACCTAATTGGCCATGCACTTGAAGTCAAAGAGACACGGTGCTTGGCCCCTGCATCGTGGTTCTCACAGCCCCGTGGGAACACGCGGAGCACACAAAGCCATGTGACCAACAGGCCAGACATCACAGGGCTCTATTCAGAGCTTAGGCTCTGGAGACACACGGACCTGAGTTTAGACCCTGATCCCAAAGCTTCCAGAGCTTAGACCAGTTACTGAACTTTCCTGAGCCTCAGTTTCCCCACATGTAATAGAGTTAATTCCACCCACCTACAGGAATTGCTGAAGAGGAAATGAGCGAATGTTGGAAGAGGTGGGGCAGAGAATCAGGCACATTCGGTCTGCCCAGACCCCTCCTCACACTGCCTCCAGGGGCTCTTCCTGAAATACGACCTGCCCGTGTCAGTCCGTCCCTGCCTAAAACCTCCATGGCCCTTCATGGCAACAAAATCCAAACTCTTCAGCGTGATCATAAGCCTAACTTCATTCATCCCCTGTGTTCCTCACCAGCCACATTTTTACCAAGGCTCCCCAAAGCTATGCTCTGACTACCCCCCTTCACGGGGTCCCCAGATGGCTTTGTCCCTGCCCAGCAGGCCGGTCCTCCGTTCCTCACCTGCTCCGTCCCAGCCGCTGGCCTCCGCAAAGAGAGCCAAGGAAGGCTCCTCCTTTGATTCCCTCGTTTTTAAAATGTTAATGATATTTATTTCTTTGAATAGGTAGTACAACCTCAAGATTCAAAATCCAAAAGGCACAAAGAGGTCTGTAGCGAAAAGTGTCCCTTCCTACCCAGGCCTCTCAGCCTCCCAAGTCTTGGCTTCACTGCCCAGAAGCAGCCATTGTTCGCAGGTCTTTGTCCTCCCAGAGGGAAACAGAAGCAAACACACACGCATGTGTGTGTATGTGAATATATGCGTGCGTGTATATATTCACTGGCTTCGCTGTTATACAAATAGTGGCACAATTTGCATTCCATTCCATTGCAGGACTTGCCCTTTTCACTTAAAAATGTGTCTTGTGCATAAAGGTACTTCCCATCACCTTTTCTGTTTAATGACTGCATAGCCTTCAACTGTACAAATCCATCATAAATTATTTAGCCCATCCCCTACTGATATGGAAGCCATTTCCAATCTTTAGTGATACAGAAAATGCGTTGCTGAGTAATCTTGTACAGGAAGAGGTGAGATCCATTTCTCGAGGCAGATTTGCTGGGTGGAGGCCAGGTGCCCACGTGGCGCTGAGATACTCCCAGATCACCCTCCAGAGGTGCCAAATTGGTCAAATTGGTGTCCTTAGTATTGGTGCCACTGCCCACTCTCCCCACCCTTGAGCCATCCCTCGACACAGTCTCGAGCAACCCGGGTGTGGGGAGGAGGTGGCATCTGCTGTGACATTTCCACGGGCACTTCTCCCATCATGACTGATCGGTTTCAGAGCCATTTGCATTCCCTCTTTGTGAGCTGTTTGTGCATGTCCTTTGCCCAGATTTCTACTAGGTTGTTTATTTTTTCTTAATGATTTGTAGGTGCTCTTTATTTACCAGGGAAATTCATCTTTTGCCATACTCAAATTGCAAATATTTTTGGTCCTTTGAGGGAAGGCGTTTTAAAGAAAACGACACTTGAGGGGAATTAGGTCTCTCTCCTCAGTGCCCGGTGCCTGATGAATGGATTGCTGGGCAGGTGACTGGTGGATTGAATGGATGAATGAGGCTTGTCCAGCTCAGCCTGTCAGTTAGCCAAGTGGCCAGATAAGACCCGCCCTCCAGCCCACCCCACCGCCCGAGCTTAGTAGCTGCCCCCTGAAATGGGGTTCCCAAGGTGGGCCCAGGGGCCTCCTGGAGCCTCTTTTCCTGCTCCCCCCAGCCTGGCCCCCCTTCCCCGGACAGACCTTTACATCCGCCAGAGCTGCATGGGGCAGGAGAACCGGCTGCAGCCCCCATTACGGAATTTCTCTCTCTTGTCGGCCTGTCAGAAACAGAAAATTTATTGCCTCGTTCACTTTGAACAAAACCTGTTTCTGGAGACTTTTATGACGGAGGAGTAAGAAAAGGAGTGAAGTAAGGGAGGAAGTGGCGATGGGAGGGATGTGGCCCAGAATATATAATCTTGCGGAGAAAAGCATTTCGGCAAGAGGCCAACCGTGGGCCCTGGGCATCCACGGTTTCTCCGGCAACCTTGCTCCCTGCTGGGCGAAGAGTCACTCGCCAACGTGTGCGGGGTAGAGATTGGGCTTCAGTGCTTGGAAAACGAGGGCTCAGCCTCTCCCTGATACTCGAGCTTTCGGCGATGTCGATTGTCCCCTGTGGTCCTGTCACACTGGTGTCCTCTCTGCTCAGCCAGTAGCCACTGCTGGGCCTCCTCCCTGTGCCAGGAGGAGAACAGGGCCTGGAGCAGCCCCGCCTCCCGAGTCCACCGTGGAAGGGAGGGGACAACTGAGAACCAGCGCCCAACTGCACCGGCTCTGGGCCACCGAGCAATGCGCGTTAGTTCCCTCGGGTCTCCCGGTGCTGCATGGGGTCAGGACAGTGAGTACCCCCATTTCACAGAGGAGAAGACTGAGGAGGGACAGAAAAGACAAGCAGCTTGCCCAAGATCACAGCCAAGTTTCAAATATAGGCAGTGTGATGCCAAACTCAGCAGCTCAGCCCCTGCACCCCACTGCCCAGCTGACACCAAAGCTTCAGGGAGGGCTCCAGGGACAAGGGCTGGGCTATGGGCATTTGTTCCAGGGTAAGCTCCCAACCCAGGGAACTGGGAGAGCTCCCCCCACCCACCCCTGCAAAGGATGCCTATGGTAGCGCTGGGAGGAGGTAGGGAGGGGTTTGAGCACAAGAGCCTTGGAGGAGTAGAAAAGCAAGTCCAGCTTGGGCAGGCTGGGCATGGACAGACGTGGGCAGGTGTGGGCAGGTGTGGGCAGGTATGGGCAGGTGTAGACAGGCTGGGTATGGACAGATGTGGGCAGGTGTGGGCAGGTGGGGACAGTGTGGGCAGGCCTGGCATGGGCCTCCCCTCCTCTCTCCCTGGGGTGATCCCCCCATCCTCAAGGTTGGCTAGGATGACCCTCTCCATAAAGCCCCCACCTTTCCTGATCCCCCTTTCCCTGCGCCTCCTATTCAGCATCTCTTTCTTCCTTCATTCCCTCCTCAAACCTGCCCTGAGCCTCGCTGAAGGCCAGGCACTGCACCGGCGCTGGGAATACACCCATTAATAAGGCACAAGAATAAATCACGGCGTCTCCTAAAAAGAAGATCAGTTCTAAGTGCCATAATAAAGTGGCGTGTGAGTGCAGAGGAGGGAGCAATTAAAACTGTTTGGGAGAGGGAGGGCGGGCAAAGCTCTGAGCCGCTGACATCCCGGCTGGCCTGAAGGGCCGGCAGACAAAGGCACAAGGGCCACTCCAAGCGGCGCCTGCTGCAGCAAACAGAGCAGGCTTGTGCCGGGAGCCCAGGCTCTGACCAAGGGACAGAGGTGCATGGCCCCACCAGGAAGGGCTTTGAGAACCCAGGAGGACTTGGGACTCCCTCCGCACAATGGGGAGTTTTCGATGGCAACAAGGGGTGTTTTTGATGGTGACAAGGGGTGTTCCCTGGCCAGATGAGCATCTAGAACGACCGTTTCTCCCCTGGACTCCCTGACTCACCTTCTCCCAGCTTCACTCTCCTCCATAGCATTTATTTACCATCCGTGGGATTGAATTAATCAGTTTGAATTGTATGAAATGGCCATTTTTGTAGGTCAGAATGGTGGAATATTAGCAAGCTCCTATAGTTCAACCTATTATTTTATTTGTTCTCCATGAGGAGAGGAATTTCAGTCTGTTTTGTTCATTGCTCTATCCCATGCCTGGAACAGTGCCTGGCGGAGGGTACCCGCTCAATATAAACCTACACAAGGAATGAATGAATGAACGAAGGAACAGGGAGGGGCTGGGAAGATGCTATTCCTAGTTTCCCTTCCTAAGCACCTGAGCTCCCAGAGGACAGAGATCTTAAGCTCAGCTAAAGAAAACAGCAGATCCAGCTTCATTCTTCTTGCTTTCTGATTGACTCTGGGCAATAACTTACTTTTTGTAGGTTTTAAGGTTTTTTACCAGCAAATAAGAGCAAGGGCAGATGCTGCAAATGTTTGTTGTTAAGACCGTTTCCAATCATGAAAAATACTCCACGTAGTATCAGGCATGCAGTAGGTGCACCATAAATGCTATTGCTTCCTCCTTTCCTATTTATACGCTGTACCCTGTTTTTCCCTGTCCATACATAAAGACCCACAACATCAAGATCTTTTTTCAAATGTAAACACTGACATATTTTGAGTTTGATAAGAGATCAAATCCCCCCCACCCTTGGTGAGTTGGGGGTCTCTGCAGTGAGAGCATCGGACACGGAATACGTGGACGGGGTCCCTTCACTGCCATTGTGTCTCCAAAGACGGTCACTGAACCTCTTTCCTGGGCCTCTGCTCAGCCGGCCGAGGAAGGGGGGCCAGCCCACTTCTAGGACCTTCCAGCCCATTTGCTTTAGGGACGCACCCTTTGAAAAGCCCCTGTGCTCACTGGAATCTGAGCTTCCATTTGCTCCTAGGCCTGGGAGGGCAGCGTGCTCACTTGGAAGGAGACACAGGGCCATGGTCCCTGCCCCAAGGCCTTCCTCATCCACAGCTGTCCAGCGGGTGGCCCGTGGGAGCCAGCTCCAAGGGTCCGAGTCCTGCTGGGCTCCCGCAGAATCAGTTTCTGGAATGTGCAGACAGAGCCAGACCTCCATCGCGGTGGTGCCTTCACCCTGCGTGCCCTGTAGGTCCCCAACATTGTGACCGGTTTTGATCCCGGGTTTCGACATAGCTGTGTGGATGTGGAGACATTTTGACTCAGTCTAAAAACCAAACATTCCATTTTCAGCTTTTTTTTATAGTCACCAATTCAGGAATGAAAATGCCCGCCCATCGCCCCTACCGCAGCAGCCAGTCACGGGGCCTCACAATTGGGGTGGGGACCCGCAAGTGCGCGAGAATCAAAGGGGAGACAGATAAGAAAAGGAGGAGGGTCAGGGATGGGTGTGCATTGGGCTCCAAGGAACAGGGCAGGGACATCTGTCAGACGTTCGACCTGGAAATAAATATCAACGATTTTCACTGTGACATGGGGACTTGGATACAGCCAAATCAAAATGTCTCCCTTATCAAAACACCTTCCTTTATGCCTTCCAACTCCCTACTCAACCCTCTAGATTGCAGACAGAGCTGTAACCCAGTAACCCAAGCAGAAAGATTAGAGACTTCTTCATAATCCTAGAAGGTGGAGTATACTAGTGTTACCCCATTTTATAGATTAGAAAGTTGAGGTTCAGAGAGGAAGAAATCTTCTCAGGGTGTTCTGCTTTGCCAGTGGTGGAAAAGATCCAAACCCAAGTCCTTGGACTCCCAATCGAGGGCATTTGGACAACCCCAGCAGGGGCATCTTCTGGTGTTCTGGGGCAGGGACGGTGATGGCGTGTAGGGAGAGCTGGCAAGTTGGCATCGGTGGGGGCAAAGAATGCAGAGAGCCAGGGAGAGTGAAGGAGGAAGCCCCAGGATGTGCTGAGAGACAAATGTGCCCCGATCACCTCCTCCAGCAGGCAAAGCCTTTGGTGACAGTGGACAGCCCCATCTGATCAGACTAGCACACGCTGGTGACCACAGAGGCTGCTGGGGAACCGGAAATCTAGCCTGACCCCGTGCGCTAAACCGCCGGCCCATCCAGCCGTCCATCCGTCAAGGTAATCGTGCTCCTTCTGCCCATCAGACAGATTTATTAGGAGCAGCAGCAGGAGCCCATCGGAGCCCAGTCTCGGCAGCCCCCATCAATCCCAACACAGGGCAGGCGGGAGACAGAATATATGTAAGGTCATTTGGAGATGGAAAAAAATCATTCACAGCACTCCCGAAATAGCCGATCTCTGCTTTGCAGCAATTGCCACCTTCTTGGCCCTAAATCAAACTCTGCTGCGAGAAGCAAACTCAATCTTCTCTCTCCCAAGTTTTGCTTTTTATGAGATCGGCAATAAATTGGGGTGTGGACAGAGAAAAGGCACCAAAGGTCGCTGGAATGGGACATGCCCGTGCAGCCCCGGGGGATAGGAGGGCGAGGGGATGAGAGGTGTGGGGACAGCACCAGGGCTGGTGGTGGCGGGAGTGTGTGGACGGCCCAGCTCTCCGTGTGACGCCAAGCCTGGCGCTGAGTCAGTACTGAGCGGACAGACACACAAACCCACAAGCAAGCCGGGACGTACTCCTGACTTCACGAATCTTTCACTCTGGGTAAAGAGAACGCGCTCTGCACCGCCCTGTTATACACAAACAGTGAGAGCACAGCAGAGTCTGCTGTCTGTAATTAGCACAGCTAGAGATGCCACCAAACCCTCCAGGTGTCAGAGGAGATCCCTGAGATGAGGAGACACTTAAGCTCCCTGCCCTCACCCCTAAACGTTAGTGTTTAAAAAGCTCCACTTTGGGGGCTCCTCTCCGTTCACTCTGGGGCAGGATTTCTCAGTCTGGGCGCTATTGACACTTGGGGCTGGATAACTCTTCGTTGTGGGGGCTGTCCTGTGTAGGTAGGATGTTTAGCGGCATCCCTGGCCTCTACCCACCAGATGCCAGTAGCACCCACCAGTCCTGACAATCAAAAATGTCTTGAGAAGTTGTCAAATGCCCCCTGAGGAGCAAAGCTGCCCTCATTGAGAACCACCCCTGCTGACGTCCCAGACGTCCGAGGGCTGCCCCGCCCTCCAACCCCAGGCCTCCCCTGCCCATCCCACGGGGCCATCTGCCTGCCAGAAACTCTACCCTAGATGGCTCCGCAGACACAGTAAATTCCGCAACTGGGGGCATGGTCCTCCCCCACACAGCCCCTCCAGGACAGCTTGTCTGACCACGCAACACGGTGTCTTTGGCCATGGATCCCGTTTCCGCCATGTCTTGCCTGTGTAACCCGGAGCAAAATGCAAGCAAGTATCTCAGCCGAAAATGGCCATGGCAACAATAATCACCTCCTAGGGCTGCAGTAGGAGCAAAATAATATCATGTACATAGGAAAAGGCATCTGTGGGATCGTTTGTCTGCCGTACCATGAGAGTTTAATAGATGCTTATATAAAAATCTGAAGCTAATTAAGTAACACACATAAAGAGGCTAAAGCATGGCCTTAAGACATAAGCAAATGAAACATTGCATTCAGTGCAAGAGATGTCGGAGCCACTTACTGACATGCGGGTAGTTTAGTGAAAGAATCAATGGACAGACAAATGGATGATAAGAGACAGTACCCAATTTCCAGGAAATGACGACATTTGTCAGCAAATGCCTGCCACGTGCCAAGCCCACCCTGTTCTCCTTGGCATTCCCCCGCAGTCCACTGCAGGCAAGCTCGGCACGGCAGGTGTTCAGGGAAGTCTTGTTGGTTAAACACCAACAGAGAATGATAATTCTTCTCCAGGTCTATTTGAGAAGGAAAGAGGAGAAAGAGGAGGGGATGTATTTAGGGGTTAAATGAGAACAGAATTCAGGAGCCCCAGACTCCAGGAAACCAAGGCCATCTGCCCAACAGGGTGTTAGACCAGCTCAGGCCTCGGGGCACAGGGACACTGTTCTCGGGGAGGCAGTTTTGATCCACATGGTTTGCCAACTTCTAGAAACAAGAGGGCTGGAATAGAATCCTTTCTAGAAACCAGTCCTGAGGATGTGTCCTGCTCCTTTCATAAAACAAGAATTGTGGTAGAACCAGCATTGTCTAATGTAGAAATTCTCAGCTGAGATCAAGGCCCTGCAGAAGACAACACAGCCCTCCTTCAGGGCACGGCCTGGTAGGAGCATTTACCATAAGGGAATGTTCCTGGCTGTGTGCTTGTTGGAAGGGGATTTAGCCAGTGCGGGTTCGAGTCTCTCCTGACAGCCTTTCCTTTGCCGAGCACCGTAAGGGAGTCCTTTCTCCTCTCCGGGCTACAAGGAGTTACTTTATCTTTAACATGAGGGATTGGCCTAGATGATTTCAAAATCCTTTCCAGCAGTAACATCCCATAGGTTGAATCATCAGCCTGAGGTTTAATTCCAGGCAGTGGTGTGTGTGCACACGTGTGTGTGTGTGTGTGTGTGTGTTTGCAGTGTCCTTTAAGTTGATTGATAATGTCTCACATCAGATGCCAACAATAAATACAGACCATAGAGACTCCACTTCTAGCATCCACTGCCTTCAGAACAGCGAGGACTCTGGGAGCAGTACGACACCTCTAACATGCATAAATACGCTGGCAAGCTTTGCAGCCCCGGAGGTCTGTCTTCCTTTTTTTTTTTTTTCCTGGCAGGTATGCTAAACATGTGCACATAATTGTGTGGCAAATATTGCATGCAGCTTTGCTTTACAAAAATCAGGTGTCTCGTTTACCTGGGAAGGCTGATGCACCATCTGATAAACAAAGCTACAAGACTAACACTTTCTCTCTGAATAATTATATTCCGATGGCTGCATGGACAGACCATAAGAAAATCAAATTATTTTGAGACAGCAAAAAAGAAGAGGAGAGCTGAATACACACAGGTATTGCCACCAGGATTGCGGGGGGAGTCCTTCTGGGAAGATGGCCTCTTTGATTCTAAGTAAATAACAGAAGCATTTGAAAACCCATTGTTCTCCCCATCCTGGTGTGTTTTTAGGTTTGCTGGTCCTTTATCACTTCTTGGGGCTTTATTAAATATATATCCTAAAAGAGACTATGACACAAGCCTTCTCAATATCTAAATATTCCCCTATTGCTATCATTCTCCACTTGAGTTTAAGTCTGTGTTCTACCCACCTAAAAAATAAATGAAATGGTGTCCTTCCCTTTCTGGAACATCCCCCCCAGGATGCATATCAAGTGGAAGTCCAAATCCCCTGGTGTGGCCTTCAAGGCTCTGCAGAGTCTCCAACCTACCCCTCCCTTACCTGTCAATCTCCCAGGACGTGCTCAGCTCACCTGTGTCACAGGGAACCTCGCAGTCGCTCCCCCCCACCCACGTTCCTTCCTTCACCCCCAAGCCTCTGCATGACCAGAATGGTCTTTCCCAGCCCTCTGTTTGCCTAGAAAACTCCTATTCCTCTTGAAGACCCTGCTCAAACATTGATTCCTCAGGGGAGTTTTCCCCCAGTGTCCTCATTCCCTTGTCAGCAAACATTTGTTGTGGGTCCGGAGTCCCAGGTGTTAATAACACAGGAATCAACCGTGGGGGAGACACACTGAGATGTCACAGAGGAAGTCAAAGTCCCCCACGCAGCCGACGCTGAGTGCAGTGCACGGCTCACGGCAGGCGTTCATAAGCATCGGGGAAGGAAGAGGTGCTCTGGGGAGGGCTGGGTGATCCACCCAGGACACCGGGAAGCCACGGGGCCCTCCCAGGAGCTAGTGGAAGCAGCAGGTGGGGTCCCCTGCGGTACCATGAGGAATGCCACCCCAACCCGGGCAACTGGTCTGGCAGCTGGCACTGCCAAGGCTCAGGGGAGGATGGGGCCCTGAGCGGAAGCCCGGCAGGGTCAGAGGCCGGCCAAGAAGCTGGAGGCAGGGGAAGCAGAGCTGTAGGCACCTGAAGGAGGCGTGCTGAGCCTTACGCTTGGGAGACAAGAGGGGGCTCCCGCAAGACCTCAGGGAGGCTGCCCAGGAGGCCCGTCCCCACTATGCTAAATAACCAGCAACTGGATGGCGGCTTTGAAGCTCTCAGTAAGCAGAGGCTCCTGGCCTGGTCCCCGCCGTGACTCTGGGTGCTGCTGCTGACTGGCAAGGGGCACTCAGTACATACCAGGGGGACAGTCGAGTGAGCTAGTGAGTAGATGAACAAATGAACAAAGGAACCAGCGGCCAGGATGCAAGAATTCCCAGGCTGTCAGGATAGCAACACTTTGCTTTTCATGCCTCCCTCAGTTTTCCTTTAAAAGAGAATGTCCCGGGGCTTCTGTTCAAGGACGGTGAGGGGGATGGGTGAGAAGGGGACACGAAGAAACACATGAGGGGTATTCTTAATTTTTCTCCTCTTAGGTCTATCGAGGAAATACAGACCCTCAGGAGTGGGATCCCAGCCTGGCACCGCCAGAGGTACCCCCATAAAGGAGTGCTGCGTGCTGCCACAGGGGCCTTCATTTCTGCAGTTGTTTGAGAGCGTGGCCTCTCCTCCCAACCCCCCACACGTCGCACTGTGTCTGTCTTCCCGTGACCCCACTGGCAAACCTCTGGTGTGTGCCTTGGTTCATGAAATGCTTCTCCTCCTAGGAAAATGCCATTTTTAGATAGACAGACATCAGTGAAATGTAGCCAGGACCTAAGCCCCTGCTCAAACTCTCTAAGCCCTAAAAGTTTCTTTCCTCGCACTAGGGTGTCTCGTTCCTCTTTTCCATCCAAGCAGCCTGGAAACGTCCTGCAGGGGAGAGTGTGCACACAGTCAGGATGGATTCCTGAACCCCGGTAAGAGTTCAGGCAGAGAGGAGGCGAGGAGTCAAGGCCAGGCCCCGCACCCCATCAAGCGAGAGGCTCGAGCCCGTCCCTCCGGCTGGGCAGAGAGAGCCCCACAGTGGCCACAGGTGTGCAGGGGGTCCGTGGCACAGGAGAGAAGATTTGGGGAACGGATAGTGGGGGTGTGTTGAGGACTGGGGCCCAGTCGAGCAGCGGAGGATCCGAGGGAGAGACAGTACCAGAGCCACCCAGGTGAGCCCTGCGTGTTCCCGCCGGATATCCCACAAGCCTGGGCTCCACTGTGTCTTTGGAGACAGATCAGGAAGAGACCCTTCTAGGCCCTTGCCTGGCCTCCAGAAAAACATGTGTACAGCAAGAAGGCAATGCAGGGGGAAGACGTTTATTTGGGATGCGACAGTCCAGAGTAGGCGCTTCGCTGGCATCATGCTACGCTCCCAACACTGTGTAGGTGAGGACAGGCTTGGGCCAAGGCCCTAGTGTCCCGTCTAGCAAAATGCTCGTGGCAGGGGCTTTACAAATGTTTGTGGAATAAAGAATCTCCTCCACCTCTCTGAGCCTCAGTCCCTTCCCTTGTAAAATCCCTCACTATAGGGTGACCTTTGCAACGCACTTGGAACATGGTAGAAACTCCACAAGTGATTTCACGATTAATAATCCTTTGTGAGTAAGGAAAGTGATCAGTCAAACTCAAACTGTGAGAGGGAATTAGCAACTGATCGAATGTCTAGACCAGAGTTTTCTAATTTTTGTGGCACTTGATTTTCCAAAACTTGCCCATGTCAATAATTTCTTCTGGTGGATCCAGGCCACCTGGGGTGAAATTGCCCCCAGGAGAGGGTTTAGTGGCTTTTCTGGAGTCACATGGCAAGTCAGAGGTGGGCCAAACAACAGATGACCTGCCACCCAGCCCAGGCCTTGCCCATGGCTTCCTTGGTTCAGAGCTCAGAGACAGCAGGGGGACATGGTGCTGGAGGGGCCGTCTCCTCTCAGGCTAGTCCTCTGGGAGGGGGGGAGCTGGGCAGGCAAGACTGCGGGGGGCGCTGGTGGGTCCCAGGGCAACTGCATGCAGAGCTCAGAAGGATGCACCATCTTGGCCTTGGTTGAGGTCACTTCCATTTCTAAGACAGTGAGGTGGCCCCTGGTGACTGCCCTGTGGGCAGTGATGCTGCACTCTGAGTGGCCTCCTGGATCCCTCTGGAGCCAGTCTGGGATCTGGAGTGGGAGCTGGGGGGCAGGTCCCTCCCTCCAGAGTATGTCTGGTGTAAGGTAGACAATGGTGGCACAGCTCAGCCAGGCGAGTTGGGGTTCAGAGACAGGTTCCTGGTTCAACCAGGATCTAGACTGATAAGAAGGGAAACTGAGGCAGGATCCCGATTGTTCACCTTGAGTCAATATAGCTCACCCCAGCCCTTCAGATTCTGAGCCAAAAGCTGCCCAACTAGTTCCAAACCTGCCTGCCTGGGGGGCCGGCGCTGCTGAGGCCTCCCTGCCCCGGGGGGCTTGCCTAGACCCTCCGCCTCCAGGAAAGGACTACAGTGCTGGAACAGGCCAGTGCTCCCGAAAGCTGACCTGTCAGAGGAGCCTCAGCTCATATGACACCAGCCTCCAGAAGACACCCGAGCTCTCCAGGCAAGGGCCGGGGGATTTGAGGCCACAAGGCATCGGGCTTTGCTGATAGCAGCCATCCTACAGCTCTGCAAGCTGGAGCCGGGAAGGGAAACGGGGTGAGGCAACCACTCCGCATTATCTTCGCAACTTCTGGCGAAGCTAAAATTATTTCGAAATAAAAAGATACAAAAACGTGACACTGGTCTCAAAAGTGACCTCCTCAGCACCCAATGCCACCACCCTGGCAAGCCTTTGACGGCCCCACCCGGCACCAGAACAAAGGCACTGCCCCAGATAGGACCTTTCTGAGAAGAAACTGTCCCCAGACGCGGCTCCTCCTTCTCCTTCCCACAACCTCTGCTCTGAGTCAGACCTGCACTTCCTTTCACCGGGACCCTTGACCCCTTCCGAAGTAGCCCCTCCCTCACTCTCCCCCCTCTACAGCTCCCCATACCCCGCCACCAGAAGCTCGTCTCCGTCTCAGCTCTACTTCAAGCCCTCCAGTGGCTTGGGATGAAGTCCAGCAGGCTGGCAAGCTCTTCCCAGTCCTCCACACCGTGATCTCTGTCCACGTGCCTGTCCAGCCTCACCTCCTCCCACAGCCCCACCAAGGGGGACCCGCAGACCCACCACCCAGCCACAACAGGCCACCAGACACCACCATCCTCACAAACACCACCAACTCATCCGGCCTCTCCTCCTCTGCCCACGCTGTTCCACCCACCTGGCAGACCCTGTCCTACCACCTCCGCCCATCAAAACCTTCCTCTTCCTTCAGTACTCAGCTCTAATGCCTGCATGACCTTGACCTGCATGGAAGCACGCCTTCCTCAGGGCTCCCGTGGCTCCAAGGGTCAGGACTCAGGAGAGGCACAACAGACCGCCTCGTGCATCGGGTGTGTGGCACACGTTGGCTGGGCCCTCGCTAGCGGGAGGGCCCTGGGGACCAGGACCGGGCTTGGTTCATTGTTGGCCCCTCTGAATGTCTTGCCCATTAGAGATGCTGGATGGATATTTCTGGAATGTATTTGTTGTGGAGGGAGACTCATTCCTCAGCAAAGAGAATCAACATTTGGGTCCCAGAAGAACCGTGCAGTTGTTTTGAACAGAAGGAGTGGAAATTACTGACCTTCAAAGCAAATTTGAGCTGAGGGTGTGTCTGAAACAAAACACACAAAAGGAGGTGGGGGCCTGGAGGGGACGGGAAGGCCTTCCAGCTTTCGTGTTGCACCCAGGAGAACATCTTCCCGAGCCAGGAGGTGGAGTTGGGGTGGGGTGGGAGAGGAACCTTCCCGCTCCCCTTCTCGGTCTTTGAGGATGCTGCCGGGATTGGATCACGGTTCTCTCGGTGCGGGTGTGGGGCTGGCTTCCTCCGGGACGGGTCCCCTGCGAAGGGAGCCCTGGGGTCCCTGGAGGAAGGAGAACGTGAGCAGGGCTCGACCCAGCCAGGCCAGCAAAATGGTGCCCGTGGCTGGACGGCCCCATCGATCCTCGGGGAGAGGGAGGAGGGCTGGCGGCCGAGCCTGCTGCGCTCAGCAGGTATCTCGTCTGCTGCTCCTCGGCCAGCCACGCAGCTTTGAAAGAGTCTGTTTGCAATTACTGCTTGTTTTGATTATTAGGTCAGAATATTCATCTCCATGGGCTTATGATAAAAGGCCAGAGCAAGACGGCATTTCTCATTCCAGACTAGGTCTCCCTCTGTGTGTGTGCATGTGTGTGCGGGCGAGTATGTGAGTATTTTGTGCCTTTTCCTCGTTTAACCAATTTATTCAGTTCCTCACTCCACAAGGGTGGTGGCTGCAAGAGGCAACCCCAGAGGCCGTGACAGCCGTGACCCTGTGCCGTGGGCGTGGGAGTGGGAGGCCTTGGCGGCTTCTGAGGAACCCCACCCAGGGAGGAGCCCAGAGCGGGGCAGGCTTTTGACTCACCCAGAAGGCAGCTGGCCTTCTGGAAACAGGCTGGTGTTGGGAGAGTCCTAGGATCCCAGGCCTGGGAGGGGCCTTGCACATCAACCGTCCAACCCCAGCACACACTGTGTTACCTCTACAGCACACCCACCAAGTAACTAGGCACTCTCTGCTCCCATGCTTTTGGGGACAGGGAGCTCACTACCTCCTCGGCTCACCTGGTTCACTGGGCATCAATTCCAGAAAGGGGAGGGCATCCTTTAAAAGTAGTGAATCCTTGGTCTCCAAGACTTCTCTAAGCCAGATATCCCTGTTTTTCAACACACCAAGCTTAACATGTATTCAAGTCCCATTACCATTCTGAGCAGATGCGACACTCCCCACGTGCTCTGAACACCCAGAGAAGCAGGATTCCCACCTCCCTCCTTCCAGACTGTCCGTGGAGGCTGTGCTGCTTTTTGGCAGATCCAGCTCTAGAGCTTCTTCTAGACCTGTGGGAGAAAATGTTCTCACAGTGTACAGTGTAGTCACTGCCCCTTCCTCCCCAGAGCCCCCTGCATCTGTCCTCACAGCCTGGGCTGCTAATGTTGAGCTCCTTCAGGAATCTTCAGGACCAAGACGGAAGGGGGTGGAAGGGAGAAAGGGAGGACGACGTGCTCGCAGTCCCAGAGGAGTCGGCACGGCTTTCCCTGCCTCCCAGGTGCAGCCGCCTGATTTCTGGAGGAGGGAGAGAGAGATAGACAGACAGATACATGGACAGAGAGAGATCAGGGTCTCCTGTAGGGTCCCCGAGGGCTTACAGAGATCTCTCTCATCCACAGCGACTCTGGCAACAGACACTCATGTCATTTCTATGACGAGCACTTTGAAAAACTGAGGACCAAACGAGGCTGAGAAAAACGCAGAGATCACCAAGCTAACAAAGGTTGGCGCTGGGGGGAGGCAAAGCCTGGCGGGCAGGCAGGTGAGCACACCCTCAGAGCAGCGGACTTGTTTTAGACAGCATGATGACATCAGCAAAATCATTTCTTGTCCAAACCAGGTCTTCGGGATTCAAAGGGGCTTCTGCGGGCCGCAGCTAGCTAACGGGGACATCCAGCCGTCCTCCCACGGAGGCCTCCAGCTCCAGGTCCCCAGCCAGCCTCCCCTGCGTGCCGCGGCCCGAGGACAACGCACAGTTCCTTCTCGCTGGCACAGACCTCCCTCCTAGGATGCAGATTGCTCTGTCCTATTGCCCCCTGGACACCTCCTCTGGGATGACCCCTGGGACGCATGGGGGACCCTCCTGCAGTGCAGCCGTCCGTGGTCCCAGTGGCAGTGGGCACCTGGTCTGCTCTGCCACGTGTGTGACGAGCCACAGTAAAGCCCAGCTCTCAGCACAGACAGCCTGGAGCCCAACCTGGCCCACGACACAGACCTCCTGGCAGTTCTGGTTGCCTCACCCCATTCTCCTCTGCCCTGGCAGCCTGATTCAGGGTTGAGCTCTCAGTTTTCCTGCCCGTGACTTCTCTGAGTAGCCAACGCCCCCCGCCCGTCAGACCCAGGCCTCAGCTCACCTGCGCCCGCTCCCAGGCCACCCTGGATTCGGTTCCATCGCGTTCACCCCAGGTTCACCCCAAGCTGAACAGAGACCAGCACGCCCAGACTGAACCCCCAGCCGCTCCCCGGAACTCACGCTCCCTGGGGATTCCTGATGTTAGTGAAAGACACCACCGGGTCTCCTGTCACCAGGTGAGACCTACCAGTCCCCAGAACAATAGCCTCATCACGGCAATTCACACACCTGTCCTAGTCCCCATGAGAAGGATCGCACACCTGTCTGGGGGCCACCCGTGCCACCTCCCCTTCCCTACGCACAACGCCCAGCACAGGGCCGCCCCTGGTCAGCTGCCGGCCACCGAATGACTATCACGAGGCCAGCAGAGGCCCAATCGGGAAATCTGGCTGCATCCTGTTCCAATTGTTCCGAAAGATCGGATTGATTTAATAGGAATGCTTCCTAAGGCGTGAACAGCTATTGTTGTTTTAAATTAGCAAGAATAAAATTCTACCATCTTTCTCCCCAAAGCTACTTCCAGAGAGGCCAAGCTGTAAATTCGCAGGCCCAGGAGGAGCTAGATGAACAGCCGAAGCCGTGAGGAAAGGCTGCATCTGAACAGGTCACAGTCTTCCCTGCCCAGGGGCCAGAGAGGTAGAGGGAGGGAAGTTGTTTTCTTTTCATCTTAAAAGGGAATCTTACTACTCTGCCCCGCCCTCTGTCCGGCCCTTCTTTCCAGCTCCCTGAGAGACAGCGGAGGTTGGGCTTGTGGAGCTCGCTGAAAGAGGGAAACACGGGCCTGCAGGACTGAGTGAGGCAGTTCCAGCCGACAGCACGGAGTAGTTCGTGCCACCTCCCGCCCTCCACTTCCTTCGTGACATGGACACACTCGCTGTTGGGACTTCGTTTCTCGCCACAAGACTGGGCTTAGCATCCCGTGTGCCTCCATGCACTCTGTGAGTCTGGCCAGCCCTCCCACTCTCTGGGCCTCAGTTTCCCCATCTGTCCCACGATAATGGCCCCTCTGTTTGTGAGACCATCTCATATCATCTCCCCCCTAGATTCTTAATGCTTATTGGGAAGAACAGAGCAAGACAAGAGTCGTGGCCCCCCAGCCAGGCTGGTCTTCGAATCACCTTTGGGCTTGTCCACATACCCGTCCCAGGATCCCAGGGCAGACGGAGCAAGTGGAGCTGTCCCCATGGTCCCAATGACAGCACAGAACCATAGCCCGCTGGAGCCAGGTCCTTCCACTGCTCAGCCGTCTGGTCACTGCAGCAAACCCGTCCCCGCAGAGCACCTTTGACCCTGCCACAGGGTGGCTGAGCTCCATTGGTCGTTTGTCATCCGTCTGATTCCCTGACTCCTTCCCATGTTTCGGGGAAGCCAGACACTGACGCAACGAGAGTGAACGAGGCCCACCTCCGAGTGCCAGGAGCCAGCGGCCACAAGGGAACACAACCGGGTCGTGCAGTGTGACAAGTGGAAGCAGCTTCCAGATGCGAGCAGGGAAGAAGGGTCTCTAACCGAGTGTGGACAGAGATCCCGGGCGTGGGGACATTTGACCCAAGGCTCCGACTGAGTCTACGAGCTCCCAGATGGAGAAGGAGCACCAACTCTTGGCAGAGGGGACAGCAGGGCCTGTGGGACAGAAGGCACGGTGAGGTTGTCCCTGCCATGCAGAGGCATTGGAACCTTTCTTCTGTGGGCCATGGGGAAGCACAGAGGGGTGCTAAGTAGAGGAGTCCAACTGTGCGATGCTGGAAAGACCGGTGACCTCGGAGGCCTCACTCTCCTCGTGTGTCAAGTGGGAATGAAAAGAGCGGGTGCCCCTTGCAGCGATCGGAGCTGAGATCCTGCCGTCTGAGGGACGCACATGTGCCTGGGAACATGGCCGTTGCATCTGAACGTGCTCACCCACTCCCCGCTGCAAGACTCACTGAGCATGCGTGTGCACACGTGTGCACACACGCACACACCCCTGCCCCCAGCTACAGCTTCTCCGTCACCCTGAGAAGAGGATGATGGTTTTCCTCTGCAAACACTCCCAGCTCCTGGACCTGTCTCGGCGCTCTTACCTCCCCCACACCCTTCCCCCCAGCGGTTCCGGGGGAAACGTGCTAGGTTGGGAGGGTCAGTCAGGCTACACATAGGTGTTAGAATAAGCGGCCCATGCTGTTTGTGGTCTCATGATTGAGTTTCCCCAAGAATGGGGAGACATGGGGGCTGAGCTCCTAGAGCTAATGGACCAAACAGGGGCGGGGGCCACAAGAGAAGGACCCTGGGGACCAGCCAGCTGGGGTGTGGGCCCCCAGGCCTCCGTGGGAAACAGGACAGGGGCAGGATTCCCCCAGTCAAGGGAGAGTCAGGGAAAGGCTCCCCGGGGCTGCAAGCAGCCTGCAGGTGGGAGAGAGGGTGGGCCTGCCAGCCCCTGCCCCCTCCTCTCCCTGCCTTCCCCTGCAGACCCAGGAGCCAGGCCTGCAAAACCCTTCACGTTGCCTCAGATGCCCCAAGGTGGGAGAAGTCCCATCCGTCCTGACTGAATCCCGAGTCCTTGTCACCTGGCTCCAAACCCCTGCGGCAACAGCTGCTGCGTCCTGCCCCCCCATCCACCCCCACCCGGTCAGCCACACCCTCTTCCACTGCCCCAAAGGCCACAGGCTCGGGACCAGGACATAGAACAGAATTTTCCTGAACCTTGGGAAGTACTGGGAAGCGGCAACAGCACAGGGCATAACAGGAAGCAACTTAAAGCTGATGATTCCAGAGAGCAGGAACTGACAGGGGCCTCCCCACAGCAAGGCAGCGGCTCCAGCCGCCCTTTCCTCCATGTCCTACAGCGCCCACGCCTCCTTCCTCGTGGGCTTCTAGGGAGAGCCACCAGCTCCCGCAGAGAGGGCAGAAGGACAGGGGAAGGGGGACAGGAGACCAGGGAGCCCGCACCTATATGCATTATTTCACCAAATCTACCTTACAAGTGGGGAGCCTGACGCTCAGACACAAAAGGAATTGTGCAAAGGTGCAGATCTAGAAAACGGTGGAGTGGCTCTTTCCACCACTCTGTTCCTGGGACATTTGTGGCCCCCCTCAGGGTCAGGGCTCCTTGACTCCAGCCCCCTTTACATCCCATCCAAGGGGGAGAAGCCCGGGCATGGCGGTGCCCCTGAAGGCGGGCAGCGGGGTCCCGGCCCGCGTCGGGACCCTTCCAGCTGGCTCCGGCTGGCTGGAACATCTCAGGGAGCAGGAGGCCGCGGGCACAATAAGCTCGGGGAGTTTAACAAATGTTTATAAAACCTTTTCATACGCAGTTAATGATCCTTATTAGGACCTGAAAAAGCAGTCACTCATGCCACGTCCCAGCTTTAAGGAGCATTTTATTATTACACACCACTCCACAAATTAATGAGAGAAGCCGTGGCCCATTTGTCAGCGGGGCCAACGCCCGGGGATGCTGGCAAGGGGCCTTTGTCCTGGGGCTGGCTGGGCCAGATTCCCGGCCCCACCTGCCCTCCCTGCAGCCCCCACATGCCCACCACCCTCAAGCTGCCGGCCCACCAGCTGCCGCCCCCGAAAAGTCCCACCTTGGGGCTGCTGTGGCCCCAGATCCCTATGCCCAGGGCCTGAGTCACACAGGCCGGGCTGTCTCTTCCCTGAGGCACCGGGGTGAGGGACTTCCCTGCCGTGCAGCGGTGCGGGGGTGTGAGAAACACAGATGCCTATGCCCCAGCCCCGAGTCTGAATTCTTAACCGGGTGCCCAGCTGGCCTGAAGACCTACATTTGGGAGCCGCAGGGCTTGAGCCATGAGCCTCAGATGTCTGCATGCCAGTCCTGGCTCTGCCCCGACCGTGTGACTGTAGGCAAATCTCTTCAGCTTTCCTCAGTATCCCCATCTGTAAAATGGGCATGTCATGACTACCTCCAAATGGTTTTTTGAATACGGTGTCATCTCAGAGGAGCAAAGTGTGTGTCATCACGATGTGGGCAAACCAGCCTCTGCTGCTAGAATCATGGAGTCATGGCATTTAGAGCAGGAAACCACAAGGTCTGGGTGAAAAACAGGCAGTGAAACTGGGCAGGGTGGTGGTTGCACAACGTTGTAGATGTACGAAATGCCACTGAATTGGACACTTAAAAATGGCTTATGTTGGCTGGGGGTAGTGGCTCACGCCTGTAATCCTAGCACTCTGGGAGGCTGGGATTGCTTGAAGTCAGGAGTTCAAGAGCAGCCTGAGCAATAGTGAGACCCCGTCTCTACCAAAAAGAGAAAAAATTAGCCAGGCATGGTGGTGCATGCCTGTAGTCCCAGCTACTCGGGAGGCTGAGGCAGGAGGATCGCTTGAGCCCAGGAGTTGGAGGTTGCAGTGAGCTATGTATGATATCGCCACTGCACTCCAGCCTGGGGGACAGACAGCCACCACAACAAAAATGGTTTATGTTCTGTGAATTTTACCTCAATACAAAGAGAACAAAGCCAGTCAAGTCCCTTTCCATCTTGACTGTGACGTGCTCACCAGGCTCTGAGCCTTCGCCCAGGCTATTCCCTCTGCCCACTCACATCGTAGGGTTCACAGGACTCCCTTGCTGGCCCCCAAGGAGGTGCCCCCCTAACGTGCACTGTGCCCACTCCCAGGAGAGAATGGCCCCCTCACTAAACAATGGGCTGGGGGAGACCATTCCTAGCCACAACTGCTCCTGAGCTGGCACACAGTAGGCACTCAATATTTACTCTTTGGATGAAGATTTCATTCTAACCCAGCCCTGGTTTTAGAGACAAAGCCAGTGGGGCCCTGCCCAGCCGCACCCTCGCACAGCTGGGGGTGGGGGTGGAGGCCAGGCCTGCTCACCCCTGCAAGAGGCCCCTGGCCGTCCCGCTCCCTGCCAGCAGCTTCCCGGGGCGGGAAGCACAGCCCAGACATGTGAGCTTCTTCTTCCCAGCCGTCAGCTAATCTGGCCCCCGCCAGTGTGCCAGGGCCCCCGTCTGCCCTTCCTGTTTCCCCGGGACACCGCTGTTTACATCGTTAAGGCTTATCGCAAACAGGCAGGCAAAGGCCTGTCCTGGGAAACCTTGTCCTCAGAACCCCCGAACACCCCAGGGGTTTGGCCACTTGGACTTTTGGCTTCTGGGGGCTCCTGCTGAAAACTGCTCACACACAGGGCCTCAGTTTCCCCACCCCTAACATAAACAGATGAACAACCACTTACTGATTTAACACCACGGTGTAGTGAAGTGGACAAGGGGTGGTCTTTGTTTTCCAGCCTCGTGGATCTGAATCCTGGCTCTGCTCCTCATCATGTGACCCTGAGCAGGTGATTTCATCAAGCCAAGCCTGTGTCCTCTTTGTGAAATGGGAGTGATTCCAGGGCTTATTCTCTCCAGGTCTGCAGCACTTCGCAGGCCTTAGCGCCAAGCCTGGGCCGCTGTAAGCACTTACCAAGGTGAGCTGCGGTTTTTAGAAGTCCTTCCCTTGCTCCTCCCTTACAAAGCGGAGGAGAGCTGCAAGCTGCGGGTGCTCACCACCGGGTGAACACTGGCCTTGGCCAGCACTGGTCACCAGGACACCGAGGACGCACGGAGGACATGCAGGGAAGACCTGGGTTTGAGCCCTGGCTCTGGCATCTCTTAGCCCCTTTGACCTTGGATGCATCATGAAAACAAAAAAGGGAATTTACAGAGGAAGAGAGAGAGATCCAGAGAAGGCTAAGTCTGCCCTCGTCCACCCCGCTATGCAGAGGGGGCCTGCAGGTGGAAAGAGAATCCAGGCCTGGGCAGGGGCAGGGGCAGGGGCAGGGTCCTGGCTCTGCCCATGTGGTCGTGGGCCAGTCACTGCCCTCCCTGGGCCTCTGTCTCCCCAGCCATAAATTGGGCACATTAATCCCTCCCCTGCCCAACCCTGAAGAGATGCACAGTGAACATGAGGGAGGGGCTGTGGGGTACACTGTGAGGCAGGTGGGCAGGACAAGGCACCTGCCAGTCACCAGGTACCATCCTCTCTCTGAGGACAGATGCCCAAAATGATGCAGCTCCAGCCACAACCTCTCCTGGGCCCCCAGCATGAATCACCCGATTGGCATCTCCACTGGGCAGTCTCAAAGGCATCTCAAAATCAGTGGTGCCAAAACAGAACTCTGCCTTCCCACCCCAACCTCCAAATCTGCTTCTAAATGCCACTCCCGCCATGCACCCCGAGGCTCGAGGTCCAGTCCTGCCCTTATCCTCAGCTGCTCTCCTGCCGTCCCCTCCTACACCCCTCCCACACCCATCCTTTCCCACATCCATCCTCTCAGCAAGGCCTATCAGCTCTGCCTTGGAGACGCAGCCCAAAGCCCCTTCTCTCCATCCCCGCCGCCCACGACCAGGACCAAGCTGCGGCCGTCTGGACCTGAACTCTACCAGAGACGCCTGACGTCCCTTCCTACTGCCATTTGTGGGTCCCTACCTCTATTTAATTTGAAAAGTAATTGGATCCTATCACTGATCTGTTTAAAACCCTCTGAAGTCTCTTGATCTAACTGGAATAAAGCATACGCCCCTCACCTGCCTTACAAAGCCACCACAAGCCAGGGCGGGCTCAGCTCTGCCCACCCTGCTCACACCCCAGCCCTCGTCCCTCACGAGGGCTTGTCTTTCCGTGTGCTGTTCCCCTGGTCTTCCCGTAATCAGAACTCCAGATAAGCGTCCGCTCCTCGGAGAGGCCGTCCCCAGCAGCCCAGGAATTGCCGCAGCCATGGCTCAGTAACCCATCTGACTCTGTAAACACACTGCAGGGAGATTCTCACCCTCTGCCGTCTCTCCTGTTTGCTGCATCTGTGGTCTGTCTTGCTTCCTGCAATACTGAGGGCAAGAAACTTACGCTACGACTCACCACTGTGTCCTAGCACGAGCACAGAGCCTGGCACGTAGTAGGTGCTTGGCACAGATTTACTGAAGGAACGAATGAAGGACTGAATGGGTGAATGGGATACACAGGCTTACCTGGGAGGGAGACTCAAGGCCTTCACACAGGATGTCATTCTGATGGAAGCAGCCCGCAGGCAAGGCGACAGGAGCACATGGTTTCGCACCACCAAGTCTCAGCGGCGCTGCCTCTTCCTCCGTGAGAGCCCGACTCCCTCTTCACCTGGCTGGAAAACTTCTCCCTTTCTTCCAAGGTTTAACCCCCCTCAACCCCCAGGAGCCTTCCCTGCCCCTCTGCCCTCGCCACAGCGGGTCTCTCCTTCTCCTTTTGTGTTCCCTGGATCGCCACTGCACCGCAGCCCAGCCCTGCGTCTGCGCTGTCTCGTACTCTGCCACTCCTCTGGAGCTAGGGCTGAGTCTCCGTCTCACGTGGGTGGGTGCCCACCACAGCATGGCTTGGCGCCATGTTGGCACTCTGTGAAGGTTTGCCCGTTGTCCTCGCAGTCAACCAACAAAGACCATGCCCACTCTGGGTAAGTGCTGATGGAAAGATGTGCCCTTCCCTCTGGGAGCTTGCAGCCCAAACGGAGACACTAAAGACCACAGGACAGGCTAATTGACTGAATAGATACAGACATACAAAGTGCGACGGGATCACAGAATAGGCAAAACCAATCCAAGTCATAAGGTGGCATAGAGCGCGGGATACCATTTACATAAAACGTTAAAACCTAAAAAACCATACTGTACATTGTTTGTGAACACAAAAATACATGCTTAAGAAAAATAAAAACAGGCATGAGGATGAGAGGCACCATCTCAAGGGGAGAGAGGAGGAGAGATAGAATTGTGGAGTCCACAGAGGGGCCACAAACATATCTGTGGTATCTTATTTCTTAAAAAGAAAAGAAAAATCTGAAGTACGTATGGCATAATATTAGGCTAAGATAAAGCTCAGTGGGTGGTCCATGGGTGTTTGTTATAATATGCTAGGAGAGCCTATGTGTTTGAAATATTCCCAGAGCATTTTATATTAAATGCAACATGATTGCAGGAAAAGCTCCCGATCTGTTGAATGAGTGCCTGGTGGGTGGACGGATGAGCGGATGGATAGGGGACAGCAGATGAAAGGATGGACACATACATGGTGGTGGGTGAATAGAAGAATGGATGGAGGGATGGATAGGTGGATGGGTAGATACATGGACAGATGAAAGAATGGGCGGATGGGTGGTGGGTAGACAATGGTGGCGGGTAGACAATGGTGGCGGGTAGATGGATAGGGGAATGGATAGGTGAATTAACCAGTGGATGGATCGGATGGATGAGTGGTAGAAACAGCGCTAGAGAGTCTCAAATTTTGCCCTATTCCTTCCACATTTGGTGAGTACTCAACCACAGGTCAAGCCCTGTGTTTGTCCCTGGCACGGTGCCTGCGGGATTCTGACAAGTCCCTTCCCCATAGGTGCTCAAAGCCGGAGTCAAGATTCAGGCCCAGTGGGGAGACAACGTGGAGTGCTGCGGTCACAGATGTGTGTCCACTATGCTCAAAGGCCACAGTGAAAGGAGGGACAACTCCTATCAGGCAGGTCTCCCCCCTCCGGCCCACCCTGGCTAATGGAAGGAACGGTGGTCACTGGCTGGGCTGTGGCTTTGTCCCTGTGGGCAGGAGCCCCCTCCTGGGTCCCCGCATGTGTTCTTTGCACTTTGGCTTGACGGCCCCAGGGCCTGGGAGGGGAGGGAGGTGGGAAGCCCACATGCGTGTCTGCACACTGACCCCGATGGCAGCACGTTTCTTTATCTCTCCAAACAATTCTCCAACGAGAATCTTTATTGCTCGGCACAGTCTCCCAGCTAACTAGGAGAGCATTTTTCTAATTACATATCCCTTGAAATACACCCGGGTTTGAGTTAACACCTCTTCAGTCTGCCAAAACCTAAGTCATTTTAAAATTAGTTCTGGAGGTTTTGCAAAAACCCCACCGGGATGCAGCATTCCTTTCCCACCAAGTTGTGTACTGAAAACTCTCCCCCGTTGCCAAGAATGGCCGTCCTTGGAGACTGTGGAGCGGGCCCGGGAGAGGCCCACGTCCCGGCCCACCAGGCTCTCCTCTCGCTCAGGCCTGTCGAACAGCCCTTGCGCTGCTGCAGGATCGACAGAATCGTAAATGCATTTTGCCCTAAGCAGTCTCTCTGATACTTTTTGAAAACCATGCGATGGGAGGGAAATGTGATCCATATGGTTTTGAATCATTAACACTTAAATCGTCAAAATAGAGGTGTTTTTTTTTTTTTTCTGGAGAAATTTCATATCCAAAGTGCCTTTAGTGGCTCTTTAATAAACTGTTTAAAATTCTGTTGTTCCCCCTTAAACACGCAAACACATGCTCACATATGCAGCACACGTATGCACGCCCCACTGACTCCAAGGTGGCAACGCTGGGAAACACAACCCATGAGGCGCATCTGTCCCCAAGACAGGGGTGGGTTAAAAGGCCACTTGAGGCACCTTCTGGGTCCTGGTGGTCAGTGAAATCTACTTTGTTCAGTTATTCAGGCTGAAGAGTTCCGTAGAGCTTTGCGCTATCTGGACTAGCCCCTGAATGGCGCAGATGAGAACACCAAGGCCCAAAGGACGCTCAGACTCTTGAAGAGTGGAAGCCACAGGGGACAATTGCAGGGTGAGGAAACCACACAGGCAAAATGTCTGCTGCTGCCCCACGTGACTACATGATAGGGAGTGAGGGATCCAGGCAGGAGAGAGAGGCTGGCCACAGATCACGGAGCACTGCCCATGGCTCCGCAGAGTCTAAATAATTCAACTCCCTCTCTAGCCCGTAAGTCAAGGTCGAAGGAGAGGTGACCATCGTTTTCATGAAACACAGATCAGATCCTAACTCTCAGCAAAACAAAAGGGATGGCTTGGAAAAACAGAGTGATCAGTTAAAATATGACAGGAGCTTTTGGGATAAATGACTATGGCATAGGCTGGAGGACAGAAAGGAGAAGCAAACCCAAAAGGTATCTTGGAGGGAAAATTGATGGGATTGGGGACCAGACGAGTGCAGCTAGCCATGGAGAAACAGCATCAGGACCGTGCACGCTTCCTATTGCTGTTGTAAACGATTGGCACAAACATGGCGCCTTACAACATGCAAATTTACCCTCCTACAGTTTTGGAGGTCAGAAGTCCAAAATGAGTCTCACAAGACTACAGTCAAGTTGTCAGCAGGGTGGCTGCTTCGGGCGGCTCCAGAGAAGAATCCACTCCCTCTCCTTTCGGCTTCCGGTGTCCGTCAGCTCTCCTTGGCTTGTGGCCACACCGCTCCCACCTCCTGCTTCCACTGTCACATCCACTCCTCACTCTGACCCCCCTGCTTCCCTCCTGGAAGGACTTCGTGATCACGTCATACTTTCCTGAATAATCCTGGATAACCTCCTCATCTCGAAAATTCTGAACTTACTCCTGTCTGCGCAGTCTCTATGGCTACGTAAGGTAACATTCCCAGGCTCCAGGGATTAGGACGTCAATACCTGGGGGTTGGGAGGCGTTGTTCAGCCCACCGCAAGAATGAAACTCAGATTTCTGACTCTGGCAACCAAAGAATGGAGGGGGTTAGTGGGGAAGATGGTGAACTTGATGTAGGAAATGATGATTCTAATTAGAAGCTTGGAAGACATTCAGGAGGGGATTCCCATTAGGGAATGGTCCACGTGGATCCAGAGCAGAGGAGGGAGGTGTGATCTCAGAGTGTGACTCTCAGGTCTTGGGCCACATAGACATAGCTGTATCCATAGGAATAAATGAAGCTTTACTTATTTCATGTTTCTGTCTTAGGCAAAAAATGGCCAAGGCTAGAAAGCAGGGGGCAAAGCTGCTTTGGGCAGGAGACAGAGGAGGCAGCAATGAGAGAGGTGGAGGAGCAATCAGACCATTGATTCAAGAAAAGGAAAACGATGCCAAGGCCGGGGTGGGGGACAGAAGGGGCACAATGTCAGATACAGGATCAGGACCAAATGGGATAGGTCACTGCTCACCTCAAAACCATTTGAGCAGAGTGGAAACAAGTGGTGGCATTTGCAGAGGTTTGGAAGCATGGCTTGCCACAAAATTTCTTGCAGTACAGACAGCAAGAGAGCTTTGTACGCGGTGTGTGGGATGGGGAGAGGCTGGTACCGGAGAGACTGACTGCTGGAGCCAGGGCTCAGAGGGGTCGGCACAGCACAGGCGGGGAAAGGAGAATATCGGACCCTCCTCCTTTCCCAGGCTGAGGGCGAAGGGAAAGGTGGGCACCAGCGATCAGCAGTGTGAAGGCGGAAAGAAGAGAAGTGCATCTGGATTTTGTACAAAAATAGGAGACGAGGTCATCGGATGAAAATGAGACAGGGAGAGGCCAGGGGTATTCATGGGACTGCAGGAGAGAAGAGAAGTCCCCAGAGTGGCCCCTTGCAGAAGCCACCCCTGCCACACTCTTCCAGACCCTCTGGTGGTCACCACTCTCAACCCTTTGCGCTTCCCAAGGTATGAGGCTGAGAAAAAGGAGCTTCCTGGGCCAGTGAGGGCCTGGTCTCCACTGCCTTCTCCTTTGCTCTCCCATGACAACAACCTCAGGTTGAAAAGGGGAGGTGGGAACTGAGAGCAGCCCCATGTGAATGTGAACCTGAACTTGCAAGTAAGCCCCTTCCTCCTCCCCTCACCCGGCAACCTCAACCCTGGCCTCCCTCCCACGTGTCCTAACCAGATCTCAGTGCTCTGTGTGACCTCAGCCAACTCACTCCCCGTCTCTGGGCCTCCTGATGAAAGGAGAGACTTGGAGCAATGACCGCCAAGGACCTTAAGCCCTCGCAGCCCCCCGGAGCACAGCCTTGGACAGGGAAGGGCTGTCTGAGTTGCCGCAGGGAGCCCCAGCCTCTTTGGAGACAGGCCCAGGACTCTGTCATTTCGTAAACATGATGCAGGCCTGTTTGGTGCCACATAGCTGTGGTTTTCTGTTTTCCCCAGCAGTAGCTGCAAGGCCGGGCTGCAGCTGCGCCAGCCCAGCAGGGAGGGAGAGGGCGGTGGGAAGGAGGGCAGGAGAGAGAGTGATTCTCTGTGCTGCCTCCTCCGCTTGGCTCAAAGTTTGCAAAAGGGAAAAACATGCCTGCGTGGTCAACCCTTCCTCCACCCCCACCCACCCAGCCCAGAGAAAGCGGTGCTTTCTAGCTCCTTTTGTAAAAGAAAAAACGGGTTCTCCAGGCTTGACCTCCTCAGACAACAACAGGCAGCCCCAGTAAACTTGGCCTTGGGCAGGTCTTTGAGGGAGGAAGCAATGCCCCCGGGATCAGATGTGGGTAGGTGTGGCAGCCCTGAGCACAAGCAAGGTGTGCATCAGTGTGCCCAGACACCCCTCCCCCAGGGCCCGGCACACAGTAGGCCCGGATAATCCCATGTTTATTAAGCCCACTAGAATGGAATCTGGAAGATGGTCCTTGGAGAGAAGACATGGCCATGGAGGGAGTGGCAATGTGGCTGGTGCCCCACTCTTCCCCGCTTGCCCAGGCCCGGGACCCATCCCCCCAGCTGCTGAGGGAGAGGGTGAACTGCGAACAGCTCACACTGCTCCTTCTCCAGCTGGGAGGGGACTGTCTTGCCCACAGATGCCTAGGAATCTGCCCAGCCCTCCGAGGCAGGGCACACCCAGGAGGGCAGGTGTGCTTGGACCACAGCAGTAGCTGATAAAGTCAGGGCACAGAGCAGGTCTTAGAAGCTCCAGAGGCCACCTGAGGCCACCCAAGCCCACAAGACACCAAGCCCCACCACAGCCCAGGCACAGCTGACCAGTTTGGCCCTGTGAGCTGGGGACCAGCAAAGACAGAAGTAGGGGACCTGCAGACAGCCCAGAGCGGGCATCAAGAAACAAAGAAGCTGGGGTCTGGAGGAAGGTCAAAAGGGTCTGGAGCCCCCCTGGCCAAAGTCTTCACCAGCTAGGCCAAGGCTGCTGCTAGTGCGTTGTATATAATTATTTTTACTTCATCCTCCCACCATACTAGGTAGGTATAATCTCCATTTTAGACAAAAGGCTATACCTGCACACATGCATAGCACATATGCTTACACGTAGTCAGGAAAGTACACGTGTGCACACAGCACAGAGCGCCACAGGCCGCTGTTCCAATCAGCTGTCTAAGAATGAATGCAGCATTGAGCGCGTCTGAGGAGCAGCTGATGAAGCTGCCCTTGGATGACAGGCAACAAGACATCCCGCTGCCCTTCCAGGTCTGACTCGAATGCCCTCACCCTTCCCCTGGCACTCGGGCAGCCGCTGCCCTGCAGCCCAGAGTGGGCAGAGCCAGCACCCACGACACAGCCGCCACACTGCCAGATCCATCGGATCTCCGTAGCTGTGGCCTGTCCCCTCTCCCAGGAGGGGGCTGAGCTGAGTGCTAGAGCTGCATCAGGGAATAGTTGTGTCAGGAATCCGGGCTGCCGGGCTGTTTCCCAACTCCCGTTTGTGTTGGGAGAAGCAAACTGCTTTGAGGCAGTAACCTCTGACCTTCTATGACATCAACCTTGGGAGTTCTGGGCTGTAGGGACTCAGATGTCTCTGAGGACACCAATCACCTTCAGATGGCCCCAAAGTCGCCCACACCTTGTGTCTCCAGGCTGTGAGCTCAGCCCTGAACAGCTACCCCACACCCTCAAGATCCTCCTAGGAGATGCGGCTAGTCTTCACAAAGCTTTGGGGATACCTGGCCCTAACCCCAAGGCTCCCAAGCTCAGAGCACTGAATTTGGAGTCCATGGACCAGGGTCCATAGGGCCCTGGTCTCCATGGGAGGTGAGCTCCAAGCCTCTGCCCCTCTACTGCAGCTCTGGGAATATCTGCACCAGCCCCCTAGGACAAAGCCTCAGTGTCCTCCTCTGTGTAAGGGTCAGCATCGCAGTTAGGCTGTGTAACAAACAAATCCCCAAATTCAGTGGCTGCCCACAATAGCTTTATCTTCGCTCACACAGAGCCCTGCATGGGCAGGCCTCCTTCCTCCACCCTGTGGCTTTGACCTCCCAGGCCACTGCAGAATAGAGGGAAATAGGATGGAAGAAGCGCATGTCTCTTGAATGCCCAGCATCAGGGGCACATCCGGGTTTTGTGGGCCTGAAACTCGTGCAATGAGGGGGGCTCTTTCTGTGGGCAGTTATACAAAATTTTAAATGCAAAATGGCACAGCAGCTCACACACCCCTGGACACAGAAATTATAAATGCAAAATATCCAAGACACCCTGGAGGGAGGGGTGGGCGAAAGTGGGTGCCCTGGAGCTCAGGCTCGGTTAACTTCAGGGCAAACGGCCTCTGCCTGGCGTAGAGGGGACCCATCCCCATCGCTCACAGTCCACTGGCCAGACCCGTCCCTGGGCCCAGTCTCAGCACCACAAGCTGGGACGTGCGAGGGAGCCGTGTCTCCTGTGAGCGCTAACCCTCTCCAGCACAGCACGCTGTGCCCATGACAGCTGTGTGACGGAGGCTCACAGAGTGGAGGTGGAGGCCATATGCAAATGCAAGCGACCAGAACGATCCATGCTTTTGCCAAAGCACTTCACAAGGATGGCGTGCGGGAGGGTGGGGCAGGGGAGCTCTACCCAGCCCAGATGTCAGGAGATCTGGCTCTCGTCCCGGGGCTGTCCTTCCCCAACAGTGAGAACCTGAGTGACTCATTCAACCCTCCTGAGCCTCTCTGGCCCCATTGCCCAGGTATGTAAACTGATCCTGCCCTCCCAAGGTAAAGAGAAAACAAGATCAAGGGCCTAAAAATGCTTTGCAGACAGCCCGGTGCCGTGCAGAATTCAGCTGTGTCACAATACTTTTCAGCAGGGCAGCTGTTGGTCTTCTGCACAGCCCCCCCAAATCTGGTGCTCCTGTGTCCCGTACCCCGTGTCTGCCCATAGGCCCTCAGGGCTGCCGTGCCTGGTCCCCCTTGTGCCCCCAGCCCCAGGGAGATGGACCAAAACATGCAGACCACACTCAGCCACTGCATGAACTTATGATCCTCGGGAAGGATTCTAAAATACTAGCTCAGAGAGCTCTCCCAAGGTTAGCTCATCTATGTGTGGGTGCTGGAGATGTGCAGCTCCTCAGGGGGTCCCCAGCGGGCATTGGAGGGGCAGTCAGAAGGCAGCAGCCTGGCGATGGTGGGCCACACCCCCCGCCCCGCACTGCCCCAGTAGAGCTGCTTGTCAATCTGCACAGGCCCCCAACCCTCCGACTCCAGCATTTCACACCACAGCATAGAAATGCATCAGAATGCAGCCATCCCACTCAGATGTCCCTCACATCTCACTGCACAGGAGCGGAGGTGAGTTGAATTTAACAAGTTGACATGATGCTACGTTATGCACATATTCAATTAAATATCAATTAATTTTGATTTTGCAGGCATATTATGAAGTTGATAATTTCTTTTTCTGCTGTCAAAGATTCTTGGAAAGATTGCAACCCACGGGCCCTGGTCACCCCCCTTCCTTTCAGATGATGCAACTGCCCCGGGGAGTGAGCACCCTTCTGCACCAGCCCCAGCATGGGGTGCTCCTGCCTCGGAGGTTAAGGCTTAACCTCTTCTTGCCCCAGGTGAGGAGCTGAGAGTCCAGCAAGGGGCTTCTAGATCCTGTGGCCGGAGCAGAGAAGGAAGGAGGAGAGCCACAGACCGTGACGGGGCCGTCCAGGAGCACGAGGAGAAGGTTGTGTGGCCAAGGCCCTAGAGCGAGCAGTGGCATGTACATGCATATGTGTGTGTGCTTGTGTCATGCGTGTGTTTGCATGTGTGCAGTGCACCTGTGCACAGTGCAGCAAGGCCAGGTGACCTCCTCACCTGGGAGGGTGGCACCCGTGGGTCCTGGCTGTTGCTGTTTACTCATCTGGTCCCTGGGTCCTCAGAACCCTTCATCTCCTTCCCGCTGCAAGCCCTCAGCCCAGCTGCCCTTGGCTTCCGCTGAAGGACATTATTGTCCTTGAGAACAAGGCCAGACACTAAGTGACTCTGCCATTAGGCACCAAACACGCGTGAGTTACACTCTACAAAGGTCCTTCCCTTTCCTCTCTTCTCTTGACGCCCAGATAAAACCTGTGAGGTCAATGTTACCGTGCAGATGAGCCAACCGAAGCTCCGACAGAGGCTAAGTGACACGTGAGAGCAGAGGCCCTGGGTGCGAGATCTGCCCACTCCGCCTTCCTGGCCGTCCACAGAAGGGCAGGCCGAATGGGCCCTTATGGATGTGGCTCTTCTCTTGGAAACATCCTTCTCTGACTTCTTCCCTGGCCTGTTGGGATCCAAGGTCAGGCAGGAGCCAGAGTTGCATGGGGTGCCAGGCAGGGGTGGGGGCAGCAGCCCCAGCTCTGCAGCTGGTGGGGCTGGCACAGAACCAGGGTGTTGGGTAAGTCTGGCTTCCGAGCACCACAGACGTGTCAGGTCTCGCTGCCGCCGCTGCTCCCTGGGATTAGCAGCTGCCGTCCCAGAGCCAGGGAGCCATCTCCTTGGAGCAGCTGGGCAGGGCGGGACAGGGCAGGGAGGAGGGAGCTACTCATGGGCGGGAAGAGTTTCGAGTGGCCCTGTGCCAGGGCACCTGGGGTCACTGGTGCAGTCCCCAGGGCCTTTCCAGAGCCGGGGCATCACCGGTTGCCTGAGTCTGACACCACCTCTGTGCCTGCACCCAGATGGCCTACCAGGCACTCTCATCCCCTTGTCCCCTCCTCACAGCCGTCCTGCCAGGGGCTACTCTTATGACTATTTTGTGGACAAGGAAACTGAAGCCCATGGAGACAGAGGGACCAGCTCAAACACACACGGCGAGTTGGAATCAGCAGTAGAAGCTCGAATTGCAACTGAGTCCCAGCACAGCCCAGAATAAGGTGGTCACCGGGCATCTACTATGTGTCAAGAACTGTGCCAGCTACCCCTCAGGTAGGATCCCATCACAGCTCGCAACACCCCAAGGAGGCAGAGAGCATCCCCTCCACTGTGGAGAAAAGGAAACAGGCTCAGGGAGGTCACTTTTCTTGCCCAAAGCCACAAAATTAGAAAGTAGCAGGGTTGGATCCAAACCCAGCTATGCCTGCTTCCACGATCTTCCTAACGCACGTCTGAGCAGGCGTCACCTCTGCTTCCTGCTTCTCACTGGCGCCTTGAAGACCACAGGGCAAAGTCCGAGAGCCTTAACCTGGCGTTGAAGGCCCTCCACAACCTGGCCCAACATGCCTTTCCAGCTGGTTCCCTGGCACCTGCAGCCGGGGCCGCGCTCCCTCGAACATGTGATGTATTTGCAGAGCTCTGGCCTGGCCAGGCTCAACCAGAAATGCCCTTCACCTTCCCTGCCTGTCAAATTCCCACGCCACATAGTGGAATCAGAGAAAGTGTCCTAGAGGAGGTGTCATTTGAGTTGGAGTCGGTTAATCCTCCGGATTCGTGAAACAACTTTCACATACACTACAACGTGATATTGCTGAGGAGACACGGCTGTTTATTTGAATATCTGGTCACCAGACTGGGAACACTTTCAGGGCGGGGATGGCGAACTGTTGATCTCTGTATCCTAGCAACTGACACAGGGCCTGGCCCAGAGCAGACACTCACCTAGACGGTGGTGGTGATGGATAGACGGACGGATGGACTAATGGGTGGATAGAGGGATGGATGGGGGTGGATGGGTGTGTGAGTGGGTGGATGGGTAGATGGATGACTTGACTGGAAGATATTTAAATTAACGGAGGGATGGATGGAGCTTGGAAGGAAGGAAGAAGAAGAAATGGGTGAGTTACTCATGTCAACAAGCACGAAACTGTTCAGTGCTGACAGAGTATACAGAGTGCCCACTCTCCGTTCTTTTTTTTTTTTTTTTTTTTTTTTTTTTTTTTTGTTGAGACAGAGTCTCACTTTGTTGCCCAGGCTAGAGTGAGTGCCGTGGCGTCAGCTTAGCTCACAGCAACCTCAGACTCCTCGGCTTAAGCGATCCTACTGCCTCAGCCTCCCGAGTAGCTGGGACTACAGGCATGCGCCACTATGCCCGGCTAATTTTTTCTATATAGATTTTTAGTTGTCCATATAATGTCTTTCTATTTTTAGTAGAGACAGGGTCTCGCTCAGGCTGGTCTCGAACTCCTGACCTTGAGCAATCCACCCGCCTCGGCCTCCCAGAGTGCTAGGATTACAGGCGTGAGCCACCGCGCCCGGCCTCCACTCTCCGTTCTAATCGCACCACACTCAGCCACTAACTTGCAAAGCCTCCCTGCTTACATCCCTTGCCACTTTTTGTTCTAGGTTGAAAAAGACCTGGCAGGCCCCTCTGGGCAAGAGACAGAAAGTGTCTCAGATGGGGCGGGAAGAGGACCCCCACCCAGAGCTGCTGAGCTCACATCCTGGAAACCGATGGCTGCACTCTAGGAAGAGGCAGGGCCTGCCCTGTCCCCTGGGACGAGCCACGCAGGGAGGGGCCCACAGTTCCAGCTTTCCATTAGCTAAGAGCTCTTCCACGCCTGGCCTCTCCCAGCTCCCAATTCTACTGCCCAGGATAACTGGGGCCTGGGCCTGAGCCCAGTGTTGCTTCAACCCCAAAACCAAAACCAAACTGGCTTGAGTAGGAGAGGCCTTGGGACCAGCATCCAGGGGGTGCCGGGGCAGGAGGAAACGTGACCAGCTGGGGAGAGCAGGGCCACCATCAGGGGCAGGTTCTAAAAGCAAGGGTTCTGCACACGGGCCGTGGGTGTGAGTCCCCATCTGGGGGCTCCTCCCAAGGAGAGGCAATGGCACTGGCTCCTCACGGGGCTCCACCCCACCCCTCAGGCTCCCTCCCGCCCCACAGCCTCACATCTGCAAGTGAGGCCCTGCCAAGTAAACAGCTGCAGCCCACGCTCCAAGGCTCCCCAAACCCCAGCACTACCCACAGCAGCCAAAGCCACATCCCATCCGTTCCCCAGCGCGGGGCCGAGGGAGGGGAAATGTTCATTAATCACAGGGAGAAGGCTTCTGGGCAGCCCTGAAGACAGGCCAAGGAGACTGGAGCTGGGAGGAAGCTCCCCACAAGGTCTCAGGGGAGGTCAGGGCTCCCACTCTGACCCCGCACAGAATCCGTCAGCCAGGGGCTTGCCTTCTGGTGCCTGGGGACTCCTCAAGAGCCAGCCAGCCCTGGTCATGGGCCTGGGCATCGGAGAGAGGGCCAATGTGTCCCTCTGCCACCACACCTGCAAACTGGGGAAGAGCCCTGGCACTACCTGTGTGCACATCCCAGAATAAGGCTGCACGCTGTGGGGAGGGTTCCTATGGATGCCCACGCCCTCCATCCCTGAGCCCACAGAAGGGAAAGTCAGCTGTGGTCTTTGGCCCAGTCTGAGTCACTGGTGCATGGGTGTTGTTGGGCCAGCGTGGTGTTTTTGAAAATGAGGCATTTGAATGTCCTTGGGTGGGATGTGCGGTTTTTAGTGAGACATATCCATCCCGCCACTCATCCCCATTCATGCATCACCTGAAACCCACTCCTTCTCATACTGAGTCACCTGCACGGCCCCTGGAGTCAGGCAGGATGGGCTATGTTCTGCTACAGGAACAGCCAGCCCCCAAACTTCAGCGGCTTCCCAAAGCAAATGTCAATTTCTCTCTTGTGCTACACATCAGATCTGGGTCAGCAGGTTCTCTGTATCGTGGGGGCCGACAGAGGCTCCACCCTGCCAAGTGCTTCCCTGATCTCTAAGGTGGGGGAAGGAAAGTGACAAGAAACACTCTGGCCTGAGAGCTTCGGCTCAACAGTAACACCCTGCGATTCTGCTCCCGTTTCATCGGCCAAAGCAAGTCACGCGCCATGCTTCCCTTCAGAAGGGGCTGGAAGGGCAGTCCCACCATGTGCCCAGAAGAGGAGAGAACCAACTGGTGTACTTGGCCAGCTCTAATTACGGCCTCACCCAAGAGGCAACAACTTGCAGCCTCTGGCAGACTGAGTGAGGCCCAGCCCCGAAAACTTCAGAAACACGAAGCACCCCAGGGGTCATGGCCAGGCGCCCAAGACCAGGCAGAAAGCAGGATGGGACTCAGGCTTGAGAAACAGTCCAAATTTCCGACTCTGGAATTAGAGAACAAGGCAGGGGCTTTGAGACTCTGAGCAGGTCAGGCCCACTCTCTAGGTCCCACTGAGGCCTGGGGCCCCTTAAGTTCCTCACCCCACGGTCCACTCAGGGTTGCCCAGTGGGGCTCCTCTCAAAGAGAGCTTCTCTCCTCCCAGGAATCCCCGCTCTTTGGACCGCTACACACTCAGAAGACCCTCCCATGCTGCTTGCGTGCTGCCAGTGACAGAGGGCTCACTCCCTCTGAATGCATTCCACCTCCACTCTCAGATTTGAGAGAAACGTAATGGGGTGGGGAGGATTATGCTCCAGGGGGAAGTGGCTGAGATGGTCCCCAGAGCCCCTGTCCTCGCCAACCCTCCCTTCTCAGCCTCCAGATCACCGTGCACAGCCCTCATGCTGGAAACCATTATCCACTAAGGATTTATGCTCCCCAGCAAGTGCTAACTCCCAGGGCTGTCTCACGGTCCCTGTCTGCCTGGGTGGAGAATTGTCCGATCTTGAAGGCTCTCATTTCCCCCAGGAGGTGCTGCGGTAGACGTCCACTCTGCTTTCCCCTCGCAAGCCCGACTCAGCTGTGACCCTGGGCCAGTCCCTCCCCGACCCAGGCCTTGGTGTCCACAACTGTCAAATGAAGGAACAATCCCTCGATGTGTTTGCTTCCAACTGGCAAAGACCCCTGGACTGCCATCTCCTAGCTGGGTGGAGAGAGGGGGTGAAGCCAGCTGGGCCCCGGCTGAGCAGGGATGGAAGTGCAGACCCCAGGCCCACCCTCATGCCTGTTCCATCAATGCCTGCTTTTGTCTGGCGCTCACAGCAAGCAGGTGAGTTCATTTTCCATTAAGGACAATTATCTCTTCATTTGCATATGCTAAATATGACATTTAAGGGAGCAGTTCCTCCCCACCCCAAACAGGATAAAAGTCCAATGACAGGCAGGCAACCTGCGGTTTGGGGCAGAGGTGTAATTGGCTCTTATTAAGGAAAGATGCAGGAAGATACAGGTTTTGAAATGCAAATAACAGCATCACTCCTTCCACTGGGGCTGAATGGGGAATGGCAGGGCCCGCCCAGCGCTCCTGCCTGCTCCACATCTGGGCAGGATGGGTCTCCTGACCCGTGGAAAGAGAGAGCTAGAAGCTGGGCAGAGGGGAGGCACATTCTCCTGGAGGGAGCAGACAGACTAGCGCAGCACCCCCTCCCCACCCCCGAAGCCCCGTCCCCTGCCTTGGCCTGCCCCATTGGAGTAGGCCAGACTCCACTCCCTCAAGCAGGATCTGCTAGCACATGAGGTGTTAGCACGCCCTGCCCCGCTCAGAAACCCCACCCACAGCTTCAGTTGCGGCTACTGACAAATTTCAGCCACAACACAGAGCCAGGAGGCCTGCACCCCACACCCCAGTAGGCCTTTGCCATTCCCTGTGCCTGAGGCGCTGTTCCCCTGTCCCCACATGGCAAATTTCACCCTTACATCAAACCAGCTCCAAGGGGGTCTCCTTTAAGAAACCCACCAAATGGTCCAGACTGAACCAATGATAGCCCCTTTATTCACAAGACTGGTCCCCCACTGGAACCGAGAGTCCCCGGAAGCAGGAGAAATTCTGACTCATCTCTGCAAGTATCTGCTCAGAGCTGGCTCTTAAGATTTGGTGGGTGCATGGAAGGAGGCATGGGTGGGCGGATGGATGCCTTTATGTGCTCTCTTTACAAGGCTTTACCCCACACTTGCCTTGACAATTACTTATAGCACCTCCCTTTTTACAAACGGTGAAAAGCGAGGTTGGGAGATACAGACTCCACCCCCAACTCAATGAGGGAACTTGGAGAAGCAGAGCCTAGAACACTGTTCTCGACTCCCCACTCAAGTTGGGCTGCCGTAGCTTGGCATCAAAGTCATCCACAGTGACGGAAGCCTCCCGCCTGGCCACCCTGCTCCCATGGGGGTCACGGATCCTGACACAGCCCTGACCTCCTGGGCCTCTGCAGATGCAGCTGCTGAGTCTGAGCCGAACTTGAGGATGTCGTCCCCTCTCTCAAAGATCACCGAACCCCACCTGGCTACTCCATAAGCAAGGAACATGAGGTCGGAGGCCCTTCCCCAGTCTGGCACTGCAGGTTGAAAAGGAGAGACCCACAGATCTGCACACTGAACCCCAGGAGAGAAAACACCCTCCTTAGCCCTTCATTGCCCGGACATTCCGAGCTGCCCTCTGCTCTGGGGACCCGGAAGGGATGAGAGGAGCAGAGGGAGGACAGAGGGGCCTCTGGACCCACTCAGTCTCCCCAGTCTTGACTCCAGCCCCCAGCCCCACCTGCTTCTACCAAATCACACCCCTACCACCTGCCACAGCAGGGGCCGCTAGGCAGGCAGAGCCGGGGGCCACTCTCATTTTGCTGCTCATGACCTATGAGACCCTGGGCGAGTCTTGGCACCGTCAGAGGCACGGCTTCCTCGTCTGTAAGTGAGGGTGACAGCCTTCCTCACGTGAGAGAGCTCAGAAGGGAAGGGGCCGTGCGTGAGTGTGCAGAGGGCAAGGACCTGGCCTCAGTCCTCCACTTCCCCCACCCCCACGCAGCCTCAGCACACGGAAGGAAGTCAGCAGAAATCGTGGGGCGCTTCCACTCAGACATCTGCCAGAGCACAGGCCATAAAAGCTGGTGTTTAGGATTCTGAACTCCCAGCAGGACACATTAGGACAGGTCTAGAGAGCAGAACAGCACCCAGGAGAAAAGGCTGGGCCTGATGTTGCCCTGCGAGCGCCCTTGCTGCCTACTCAGCTGGGAAGTCACAGCAGGGAAGGGGCTACCCAGCAGTCCCCTCACTTGACCCACATCAGAATCACCCAGGAGCTCTCACACTCCCAATGCCTGGTCGCACCCCAGGCCAATTAAATCAGGACACCTGGGGGAGCGAGCCAGGCATCCGTGTGTTTTAGGGTCCCCAGGTGATTCCAGTGTTACGCGAACTGTGCGAACCACTGTGCTGCAGGATGGGACGGTAGCTGTGGGCAGCTGGCCGACACCTGACCGTGTTCAAAGGCTTTCTTATCCATCGCCCCTTCGGATGGCCACCTGCTAGCTCAGGTACCGCACTGTAATATCCATCGCACAGATGAGGACGGTGAAGCCAAGGATGTTGCCATGTCTTCTGAGATGGTCACTGTTATGGTTGGGACTAGAGCCCAATCCCTGGAACCTCAAAGCTGGGCTCTTCTTACATTGGCAGAGCTACTACAGTGGGCCCTGGCAGATAATCACAAAGAGACCAGGACCCCAACTTCCAGCGACTCCCAGGTTCTGGGGACATCCCTGCCTTTCCTGGGAGGAGGTTCTGATGGTGGTGGGAAGAGCAGAGTAGGAGGGTCCCCGAGGCAGACAGGGAGGGGTTTTGCAGACTGGATGCAGGCCCGCACTCTGGGCCAACTCATGCCTGGTCCTCGAGCAGGCCCTGGCTCCAGCCCAGGAACCTCTCCCCATCTGACTTCATCCTGTGGTGTGTGGGGGTCTGTTCCGGGATGGCGGGGCCCAGACATGGCCTCTTTATCTGAATCTTTCCTGACATCCTTCTGATAACAAAGAAGGTGGCTTAACAGGGAGGTTTACTAGGGATTTCAACTTCTTCCTCTAGGTCTGTGTTGGAAACACAGACGTCCACATAAAGCCCAAGGCACCGTTGGCAGGGAAATCAGAGGGGCCCACAGCAGTTCTGGGACCTGGCTTAGCTCCCACCATCCCTCCCAATCTTCAGCCCACACTCCAGTGCCCAGCCCGTCCGTTTCAAGGGAGTGAGGAGAACCCAGGAGACCAGCCAAGCTGCACAGTACCGAGTGACGCGCTGCTTTGCAGCCACCCAGACCGGAGCTCAAACCCCAGCCCTTCTGCACCCTCTTGCTGTGGGACCTTGGGCAAGTCGCTCAGCCCTTCCAAGGATCCTTGGAGCTCCCATACATAAAACGGAGGTAATAATGATGCTCACCTCCAAGTAGTTGTAAGACTGGGATTAAATAAGGTCCATGCTGGCTATGGGAGCCTGGACATGTTATTTTGCCTCCCTGTGCCTCAGCTAACCCATCTTTAAAATGGGAACAATAATACCTATTCACAGAGGTGGAATGAGGATAAATCAATCAATCCACATAGAGTGCTTAGAACAACATCTGGCCTCTCCCAAGCACGAGACCATTGTTCCCTGTTACAAGGCTCCCAGCACAAGGCCTGGGACACAGCAGTTCCTTCAGAAATACCTTCTTCCTCCTTCCCTTCCAGGCACTTTCAGGATGTGGCTGAATGCAGTCAGCTGCCTTCCTCTGATGCCTGCTGGCTGGCTCTTAGCCAGCTCCTTAAAAAATTGGAACCAGTGCCCACTTTCTCTTCTCCCTTTTCATAAAGAGATCGCAGAACAGAGGCACTGACCTTGGGCCACCTTGAACTGAGATGTTTTCCAGAAGCCCAAACACTATAAATCACTGCGGGAGAGCTTGGCACGCCACCCGCACCTCCCTCCCTCTGCTGCCCTGGCCCACCTGAGCAGGGCTGGTCTTTCCTCTCTGCTGTTTCTTACTTGCAAGATGCCCCCAGGCAGAGGCAGCAGTGATGTCTGGGCAGGGCCCGATGCCCTGGAATAGTGAAGAGTCCTGGAGACTTCCTAAACTCAAGCACCAGGCACCAGACTGGGCCCACTGGGCAGCGTTTCCTCCGACCCTGGTGCAGCCCTGAGGGGCACGGTTCCCAGCATGTCCAGAGGGAACACTGAGGGTCAGAGACCTTATCGACTTACAGTTGACCTTGGAGAAGTGGAATAGAGGGGATTTGAACCCATGACTTGGGACTCTGCCTCTCCCATTCTCTCCTCATTAATCCTCAGTCTCCAAATATCAGATAGAAGTTCCTGCAGAGGTGCCAGGCGCAGGGAGCTGAGCCGGAGCTAGTGGGAGTCACTGCAAAGCTAATTTCTTATCAGAATAAGCATAATGTCTAACAGTCCAAGCTGCCCAGGGAGGAAAAGTGCTGCCTTAGGGGGAATGAACCCTTTGCCCAGGGGAGTCCAAGCTGGGGCTGACCAGGAAGCTTCTGGGGGTGCAGAGAAGTTAGTTTCCAAGGTCCCTTCCAAGTGAATGAAATTCACTTATTTGACAAATGTTCCTTGAGCACCTTCTCAACTCCAGCCTGGGCTCCGGGACGCAGGATGGGCAAGGGAGAAGATGCCCTTGCAGCTTGGAGCTTACATTCTACATAGCTGGGGTAGCGGGGCAGACAACAAAACAACTGGGTGCTCCAAAGGAAGTCAAACAGGGCAATGAGATAGAGATTGAATGGGGGAGGAGGGACAGTATTAGACCCCGAGCCCAGGAGAGAAGGAGCAGCCATGCAGAGACGCAGGGGCAGAGCTTCATGCAGAGAAACGCCGTGCAAAGGCCAGGAGGAGGGAACCAGCAGGTGACGTCAGAGACAACAGAGAGCAGGGACACTGAGGCATGGGGGATGGGAGGGACTGGGAAGGCGGGAGGCAAAGAGTGGCCGGGGACAGGTCACACAGGCCCTACCTGCTGTGCCCAGGGTGCAGAGCTCCACAGGGGACTGCCATGATCTGATTTTGTTTGTAAATCTCCTGGCAGGTGCGTGGGGAGGGGAGCTCGAGGTGCAGGCACACACGCGTGAAGCCCAGTTAGGAGGCTGGTTAGTCACCTGGAGGACAGAAGATGATGATGCCACAGGGATGGTGACAATGGTGGTGGTGAGACATGGAGAAGTCGGAGAACCTAGGTAGTTGATAGTTCTGGGTGTTAGCAGGGGGTCAGGAGGGACTCAGGGTGACAGTGGGGACATTCACAGAGACTGGCTGGAGGAGAAATGAAGAGTTGGGTTTAAGCCATGATCACTGTGGATGGACTAGCTTCCGAGGGGCTGCCCAGCCCTCCGGGGCAGCAGAAGCCCTCCCTGGGTCAGAGCCTAATGCCAGCTCCCCACAAAGAGAGAGGTGGGGCAGGAAGTCCCCTAGGTCTAAGCCCTCTTGGAGCATGAAAGTGACCGGGACTCCCTATGGGGCAGGCCCTGTGGTGCCTTTGCACAGCCCCTTCCACTGAATTTATCCCAGCAAAAGAAACTGCGGGGCTAGGCCAACAATGCCCAGTGGCTGAGCCTGGGGGCAGGGAGGTCCGCAGTAAACCAGCAGTGGGACTCCTGGCTCCCAGTTGGCTGTGTGGCCTCAGGCCAGTGGCTCCCCCATCCCAGGTGGCCCAGCACTCGGCCCAGCCCCATGCCACAGACAGCCGTCCCAAGGCCTGCCTGGCTCCCCCGGACTCTTCCACGAATCAGAACACAGGCCACCGGTGACAGAGGGGAGGAGAGCACCTCCAGGCAGCCACCCACCCCCAATCCACTCCCCTCCTTCAGCCAGAGGCGCTGGTGCCCCCTGCCCAGGACACCCTCCCAACCCCAGCCTCGCCAGAGAGGCCAGCAGCACCCGACCAGCAGGAACCCCAGGGAAGCCAGGGAAGGCAGGGGCCTGACAGAACTTGGCTCTGCCACTTACCCAGTGTGACCAGAGAAAGCCGCTATGTGTTTATTTGTTTGAGAGTCAGTTTCCTCATCCATCAAGTGGGGACAGGAGCCACGCAGCTCATCAGTGATTGTGGAAACCAAACATCCCTGGCTCACTCCAACTTGCCTCACATCTCAGAGGCTTTTGTCACCCCTGGCCCAGGGTGACATTTCTGCTAGATTGTCCCAACCTAGAGTTTATCACACTGTGTTGTAAGGTAGGTGACGAGTCACAGATACGTCTCCTACTCTGACTGTCATGTTTCACCTTCATGTCCCCAGAGCCTGGCACAGTGTTGGGTGTGACATTGATGCTCAGTAAACTGAGTGAATGAGTGAATGAGTGAGTGAGAAGCTGCCTCCTTAGTCCCAGCCCGCCTCCAACTCTCTGGAGAGGTGTCCCTCAGCGTCTTGTCACCCTGCACCCACCATGCAGGGAACGGGGGCTGGGCTGTCACCGAGCATGAATCCCAGCTCTGGACCGGACCGGCACTGGGTCATTTAGGGATTTGTGTAATTCCGCCATTGGCCAGGGGCCCGGCGCCCAGGGTCAGAGCTGGGAGGAAAGGTCACAGTTGGGAAAGCTCCCCCACCCCACTGTGTCCCCCAGTCAGCCCCAGGGCTGGAGGCAGCGCTGACTGGGTGGAGGTCTGGGGTGAGTTCAGCCTGCCCACCGTGCAGATGGAAAGGAGGGCGGGACCTCCCTGAGGTCAGTCGGCAGGCCTTGCCGCAGCAGGTACAACGGCCAGGCTTCCTGACTCCTGGGCCCTGTGTGTACATGCGGGAGAATCAGGGCAGGAAGCCGTGGGGACCGGGCTCCTCATGGCAGCTCGGGGCCCGAGAGGCTGCCCAGGCCAGAGGACCGGCCCGCAGCCTCCTCCCGCAGCCCCAGCTCCCACAGGCGGACGCCCCGCTGCCTTTCGGAAGCAGCCAGGGCCAAGCAGGCAGATGGCCGGCGGGCCCCCTCACCGAGCCCTCGGGCCCAGATGGCCGTCCCTGGCGTTAGGTGGGGAGTGGGGGTGGGGGATGTCACTGCAGTAGCAACAGGAAGCCGGCCATCGCCAAGGCCGCTGAGGCCACTGTGCGAGGGAGGAACGTCAGCTCCAGCGCCCGGGGCACTGCCTGCCTCCTGGGGCCTGGCCATCGCTCTGCTGAGGGGCCCAGGGAGGCAGCGTGCACACGGGCAGGGGCAGTGCCAACTGTGCAGGCCTTGCCGCGGGGCCGTTGTTCAGGGTGCCCCTGCTCGGCGGGGCACAGCCCAGAACAGGCAACTCCTCCCGGGGGGAGTTCTGCACCCCTCAATGCCTGCTCCCCGGTGAGCAAAGGAACCGGGCCTCGTGCTGCCAGACTCCAAGCCTCGAGCCACCTCGGGCTTTGCATCTCCAATAGGCCCTCTTGGGGTCAAGAAGAACAATAATGATTATAACAACAATAATAGCTGCACACCATTCTAAGAGCTTTATAGGTACAAACTCAATCCCTGCAACAGCTCTGAGGCCAAGCTACTAGTATCCCTATTTTACAGATGAGAAAGTGGAGGCCCAGAGGAGAGAAGTAACTTGCCCACATCACACAGCTAGGAAATGGCAGGGCCAGAATTCACATCTGGGCAGCCTGGCTCTGGAGCCCACAGTTCCTACTGGGCCCCCCCTGGTGGGTCCCACGCAGCACAGTGCAGGGGGCACCTTGTGTTCATGGGGGTCACTTGTCAGGTAATGAGCTGCCCATCACAGGCACTCCGCTGCCCTGGCGGGGGCCTCCTGCACTGGGCAAGGCCGTGGAGGACAGGCCTGCGTGTCTCTGGGAGAAGGCATGGGGGAGAGAAAGGCAAACACAGCTACACACCAACTCACGGAAGCACACGCTCACACGGCTGCACCCTCCAGTGCTCATGAGCTCAAACACAAACACGTGAGCACGTGTGCACATGCACCTGGACACACAGACACACCTAGTATGACACTGTTGTGACCACACAACAAGCCTGGGAGCCCCTGTGCTGCTGGAAGAGGTGCCCCGCTTTGACGTTCGCCCCCAGGAAAGCACCAAACAGCCCCTTTGCCTCTCTGAGCCTCAATTTCCCCACTTGTGCAAGGAAAGGGTTGTCCGAGGTCATCCCCAAGGTCTTGGGCTCTGTGCCGCCTGGCCAGTCACCTGCGACTTTCTCTTCCCAGAGCCAGCGTGGAGCTGTGACTCAGCAGCAAGCAGCCCCCTCCCCCGCCCACACACAAAGGGCATCTTGTTACCGCAGCCTGCCAGCGGGAGGGCTGCAGAGGGCTGGGAGGTGAGAGGCCAGGAAGGAGCCTGTGTCAGCTGCACTGGGAGCAGGGCCCAAAGGGGGCAGGGCCCTCAGGACAGGCAGGGCCCTCAGGACAGGCAGGGCCCTCAGGACAGGCAGCCCCAAGTGGGGAGCTGCAGGGAAAGGCTGGTCCCAGCTCCCGCGTGGAGCCCCACTTAGTAAATTCCTTTTTTCAATTTTTAAGTTACAGTCTGCATGAGCTTTGCTCTCCTAGCAGCTGCTGCAGACCTGGAATTTCCCAGCGATGTGGGGCAAAACCCACAGCCCAGGGCTCCAAGGGCAGCCCTGAGTCTCCCCTCTGTGTGATCTCAGACGTGCACACCCTGCGGTGAGATTATGGCCAAGCAGGTTTTCCCTGACCAAGTAGAGCTCATTGTAATCACTCCTTGCCGAGTGAGTCACCTCACTGTGACACCCGGGCGCAGGTAGGGACATCCTGGTGTCACGCTTACAGCTACTGGCTCTGGCACTGTCCTGCCGTGGCTCCCGGAACAAACCGCTTACCCTCTCTGGCCTCAGTTTCCCAATTTGGAAAATGGAGATAGTGGGACGCGAGAGGGAACTAGATAGAATGTTCTTCCTGGAAGTTGCATGGGAATCATTTTTCCACGTGTCCTGCGTAGAAAAAGACACGAGACACTTACTCAGGTCCATGCCAGTGAGGAGGTCAGTCTACAGTGCCACGAGTATGCACGTGTGCACAAGCGTGGATACATACGTGCACGTGTGGGTGGACAGGCAGGCGTGTCCATCCTTCAGACCTGAGCAGACCAGGCCCCGGGGCAAAGGGTTCCAAGGCTGTTATCCTCGGCACTTGGGGACCCCTGGACATAAGTGACTGATTTGAGAGGCTGGGGTCAAGCACAGCCATGCAGAGCAGACCGCTGCTCCACACACTATCTCCTCCAAGCACTGGGCAGAGCTTGCTGTCGGCCGAATGTCTGCCCCCGACCAAGGTTCCGCCACTTTGCTCTATCACAAGAGGCGCTATGCGTACTGCACCCACACAAACAGTGTCCCCCAGAGCTGCACCCACAGCATGGCACCCTGAACTTTCTTGAGCGAGCCTCTCGTGTCCCCCATGCCCATTCATCTCCGGTTCCCCCAGAGAAGGGACGCTGCAGTCTGTCGGGAAAACATGTGACAGGCTTTTGCAAACTGTAAAGTGCTCTGAATGCAAGTTCTTCCATTGGCTCCTCAAAATTCCACCCTTATCACAAGATTCTTATTCCCATTTGACAGATGAAAAAACTGAGGCCCAGAGGAGTGACCTAGAAGACCCAGGACGTGGATGGTTTGATTAGGGGACATGAGCACCAGGCTTTTGGTCAGAAGTGGATTCAAAAGGCAGACACAGTCCGGGGTGTGGACATGACCCTAGAAACCCAGGCTGAGCACAGTAACCTCAGTGAACACAGACTCTCCCTCCCAGCTTTGGGCTCAGGGGCAGACAAGACCTCATTATCAGCCAGCTGTGTGCAGACGTGGACTTCCTACCTGCCCTCCATGCCCGGGACGGATCCTGCCAGGCCCTGGCACACAGGGCTTCCTTTTGGGCAGTGACCAACGCTGGGGGATCGGGCCTGCAGCACACCTCACCTGGCCCTCCTCCTGCCCTGTGTCAGGGCAGAGAGGGCCACATGGGTAGGCACTTCCCTGGGGAGGGCAGACTGGCACAGGCTGGATGCAGCACCTTCTGACAATCTAACAGTCCGATGGTGTCAAATGCAGTGATCACATGGCCCCTGGGGGCCACATTTGATAAGAAGAGCCGAAATGTATTGGGTCTCCACTCTGTATGAGGCACTTTACATTTGTTGTTTACTTAGCAAACATTCCCTGATTGCCTCTGAAGTGCTGGCCACAGGGATGCCGGGCACAAGGCAGGCGAGGCCCCTGCCCTCGCGGAGCTCCTAGTCTAATGGAGGAGGCATCTCTAAATATCTCTAAACAGATGCTCACACACACAGATAAGCACCACGGCCAAAGCCCAGTAGTCCACAGTGGAGGAATTTGACTGGAATTTGTGACCAGGGAGGGCTTCCTGGAGGAGATGACATTGAGCCCAGATCTTCTGAAGGATGAATAGGAGCTATCTAGGCAAAGAGGAAGGGAGAAGATTCTAGGCAGAGAGAAGCTGGAGCAGGAGAGAGCGCACACGTTGGCACCTGTAATTTCCGCAGTAACCTTATGAGATGGGAACAGATGTCCTGTTTTGCCACTGAGGAAACAAACTCCGAGAGGCCAAGTCACCACAGACCCTACACATCCAGGGGGGTGCAGACCCCAGACCCGACACCACATGCAAAGCAATCTCCAAAGCCTGGCGCGGAGCCTGAAGCTAAGAAGCAAACGTTGCGGAGGGAAGAGGCCAGGTCTGTGCACACCTGCAGCCCACGCACATAGAGGTGGCGAGGGCTCTCCTTGCAGCGGAAAGACCCAGATGTGTTCCCTTGTCCTTGCGGCAAGCAACGCCTCCTGACCCTGAGAGAGGGTGAGGGGCCCTGGGACAAGGCCAGGCATCTCCCTAAACATCTCTGGAGCGGCTCACATGGCCCAGCAAGGCCTCACCCCAGAGCGGCAGCCCCTCCCCTGCCCTGACAGCCTGCAGAAAGTGTGGTGGCCTCAGCCTTCACGGACACTAATATGTGGACCGCAGGCCCTGTGAGGACAGCAGAGGAAGAGCTGAGGGCTGGGGGAGAGCAAGAGGCCTCCCGGGCACAGCTTCCTGGAGGAGGTGGCCCTGAGTTGAAACTTGATAAACCAACAGGACTTCAAATGGGCTGAAATGGAGCCGGGAAAGGGGCTCCGAGCACAGCGCGTGGGGGACAGGGCGTGGCAGCGGGGAATGGTGAGCGTTCTCTATCGTTCTCAGGGACTACCAGGGCCCCAGCTCCAGAACTGCCCACGGCCCATCGTGGTCCACACCCGGGATTCAACAGAGCCCAAAGGGCACAGTAGGAAGATGTGGCCTTCTCTTGAGTTCAGTGTCCCTCCATGCCGCACAACAGCGCTTGCTAGGCTGGGATAGGCTGGCCACGGAGCCCCCAGCCTCAGCCCTGCCTTCATGAAGCTTCAGGTGGAGCAGAGACGACAGACATTCAGCAAGGCACGAATGCACGCACGACAAGCTAGACAAGTGCCATTCATTCAATCAGCCAGCCACTCCCTCGTCCAAGGGCCAGACGCCAGTGATGGGAGAGTGAGCAGGCAGACCAGTGGGCGGGCCATCCTCACGGACCGCGCCATCCTCAGAGCTGCACGCACACCCCAGCCAGAGCTCGGGCACTGGGCCGGGAGGAGAAAGAAGATAAACAGGGGCTGTGAGAGCTGGCAAGGAGGGCTGGGGAGGCCCTTGCCTTCGTCTCACTTCGCTGACGTCCAGCCCTGGGGCCCAGAGCCCCGGGAGCCAGCCCCAGCCCACGGCCCAGGCCTCTGCAGAGCAGGGCTAGATACCCAGGCGATTCTTCGGGAACCCCGACCCCGTCGGGAGCTTTGAGCATCAGCAGTCCTGTGCGTTCTCCTAGTGACCACAGCTCTGTCAAATATATTGATGTTCCTGGAACACAAATATCCACATTTAATTTCCATAAAAGCTGCTTTTGCTTACAAAGGGACCATCCAAAGTGCACTGGGCCACCACTGCTTGTAATTTAAGGTACGGGGGATTGTTCTGGCCATTTTGGGAGGAGGATACTTAATCCTGGGTGGGACAGGAGGGTGGGTCTCCATTGGCTGTATCCCTCGTGTCCTCACTCTCTGGAGAGCCAAAGAAGCCCTTTGCCAGCCCTCGGGGAGCCCCAGCAGGACCCACCTCCCCCTGGACCTGGTTTTATCCCGAGTCCGCACTTCTGCCCCACAGCCGCATACCCCACGCTCCCCCCGTCGGAGGGACACGCAGGTCGGACTAACACACCAATCCAGCTCCTGCTTCCATGCCTGGCTCAGGTGCTAAAAATCCCACCCTAGGGCCATATACCCTGCTTCTACTTATTCAGGAGGCCAGATAAGGCCCACGTGGTACTGGACCTCTTCCAAAAACAGGAGTGGCTAATCAATTTCATTCCACGAGTCAATTCTGACTCACTGGCATCAGCTTCCTGGAGGACTGGTCAAGAAGGATTCTGATGCACTGTGTGGGCTCAACGGGGAGGTGTCACGATGGATTAGTGATGTCTGCTGTGAGCACAATATGGGAAGACTGTGCCACTGGTTTGCCACAACCAGGCAAGATTTGTTAGCCATTTTAGGGACAGAATTATGAGAAGTGTCAGTTTCAAGCCCCAGGCCCCGATCTGTGCGCGGCCTCGGGCTGGACTCAGGAAAGTCAGGAGGAAGGAAAAGTCCTGCCCTGTGATGAGCCGGGAAGTGGGGGCACTGAAAGCCCCAGATTGTGTTTCCTCATCTGCACGTGAGAGCAGGACACAATGGCCCTGAAGGTTCTGAGGCCCGGAGAGACCCAGTAACTGCACGGCCTCCTGAACATACCCGCGGCTTCAGGAAGCCACTAAGTAGCAATGAGATGCTGTGTGTCTGCACCCCAAAGGGTGAGGCAGCAGTCAGAGCCGGAGGGCAGAGTGGCTGAGAGAGCGCGTGCATGGGTCAGAAGGTCAAGAAGCCTCCCTGGGTTCGGTGAGCCACAAGCTGGGCTTTGAAGCGGGGTACAAACTCTAGAGCTGGGGGTGCCCTGGGGGGAGGGAAGATGGAACCAAGACTTGAGCCGGGGTCTCCTGACTTTCTGTCTGGGCTCCATCTTCCAGGGCAGAGATTCAGGCTGACTTGATCCAGATCCTATCTGCTCCCAACCCCACCCCCACAGGATGGGGACCGCAGAGAAGCTTCCTTGACCACCCAGACTAAAAGGGGTCCCCATTCACCCCATTATTCTCCATCTCAGCACCCTGGTTGTTATCACAGTTTGTAATTCCTTCTTTTATCTGTGGGTTCAATTTGTTTCATCTATCCCAGCAGTCTGTGAGCCCACGCGGATAAGGACTAGGTCTGTCTCACCCACTCTGTGTCGCCATGTCCTAACACCATGTGGCAGTGGAACCGGCAGGGGTCACACACTCAAACAGCTGTGGGCCAAGCAGATCGAGTCAAATGAGAGGGACAGGTACAGGAATCCAGTGCAGGGACAGAGGCCACGTGGCACGTTCCTCAGGCTGTGCTCAGGGCAGACATCACTGCAGCAGCTTGAGTTGTGTTTACTTGACATATATGCAAATTGTTTGCATATAAACACAAGGGAATAGCCTTCCCATCCACAAAGAAATATACACTTCTCCATTTCACTAGAATAAATGATACTCTGTCCTTTTTTATTTTCCTACTTTTGCTAGAGCTGTGCGCACAGAGAAATATTTCTCTACTTACAGAAAGCAACAGGCCAAGTGTAATGATAAATCAGCCCCAGCATCAGGTGGCCCGTAGTTCTCAGAGTGGGTGCCTGGACAAGCAGCATCAGCATCACTTGGCAACGTGTTAGAAACTCTCAGGCCCATCCCAGACCCACAGAAACAGAAACTCTGGGGTAAGGCCCAGCAATCTGTGTTTTAACAAGCCTTTCATGTGATTCTCCCATTCTCAAGTTTGAGAACCAGTGCAATAGGGAGTGGTGGAGACTGTGGTAAACTGCAGAGCTCATGTCCTGCCTAAAGAGGCCCCTACTGCTCAGTTCCAGCCCACAGCTGCCACATAAAAATGTGAGCCCACTGGGGCCAAATTCCCTAATTACATGAGGGAAATTGAAAATTCACACTTGCATGTGAAATGTCTTCATTCCTAAGCATTGGCTGGTTATTTAATCCCATGTAGACCAAACAAAAATTGTCCACAAGTCGAGACCAGCTCAGGTACAGTCAGGGTATGACCTGTCAGTCAGGGAGACCTCCCCACAGCTGTGGGTCCCAGCTGTTCTTCCTAGACCAGCTTGGCTCTAAAGGCTGGCCCAGACCCCACGCCACCCTGGGACTCAGAGACCCCAACTACTGTGTGGAACTGCTTCTGACTCCTTAGATTCCAGCCAAGGCCCGTAGGGCCCAGCACCTCCCTAGGTGATAGGACAAACAAGCTGGGACAGGCAAACTTCTGCGCCCTGAGTTCAGGGTCCAGGGCAGGGCTGGGGCGGACAGAGAGTGGCCTCTCCCTTCCTGAGCCCCTGCCCCATGCCAAGCCTAGTGTTCAGGGCTCACAGGCATTCTCTCTTTAATTTTTGCAACCACTCCATGGGGTTTTAAAGAAGAGGAAAGAGAGGTGCAGAGACGTTAAGTGACTTTCCCTAGGCCACAAAGGCAGCAAATGAAGGAGCCAGGCTGTGAGCCCACACTGACCTGCCTCCCAACCTCTGTTGATCCTAGTCTTCCCAGCTGCCTGCCCCCTGAATGACAGGAAGGAGACTGGGAAATGCCCCATGGAGCCTACCTCTCTGATCACGGCCACAACCAAGGTGACAATTCCTGTGCCAAGAAACCAAATCCTGCAAGTAGGCACGGGCACTAGCACTGCAGGAGCGGAGCATCCCGGGAGGACAGCAAAGCAGCCCTGCTTCAGCTTCGGGGGGATCCGTCCCTGCATGCAAATCTCCACCCCGGAGCTGAGGAGCTGTAGGAGCTGGGGCCAGCCATGGAGAGGGAGCAGGGCCAGAGCTGGCAGAGGCCTGGGCTGTAGCCTGAGTCACAGCCTTGCCTTGGTTTCACCAACCTTCTTCCCGAAGGCCAGTGGTCAGCAGTGGCCCTGGGGTGGACCCATGTGAGGGTGTGTGGTCGCCAGGGAAGCTAGAAGAAATGACTTACTCCTGCCCCTGCCTCTGACCCCATGCGGTCACAAGCTCCCAGAATGTCTGGGCTGGCCCAGGCCCTCACCCTCCCCACAGCGGGGGCTCGCCCAGCCTGGGGCTGGTCAGACTCGGCTCTCGCCAGGCATGAGTCAGCACTGTCAGCCTGCGTGTGGCCACAGCTGGCTGGCCACTGAGGCCAGCCAGGCCAGGCCCCGGAGGTCTGCTGAGGCCCTGGGCCTCACTAATGGGAAGAGATGGCCCCAAATGACCCACTGGATCACACAAGGGAGAAGGAAAAGGACCAAGTGGAGAAAAGCTAAGCACAAAGCAAAATCTCAAACCTTAAAGTGGTAGAAGCAAAATTCAGAGTGGGGAAAATGGTCGCACAAGACACACACACACACACACACACACACGCCACCAGTGCAGGCGCAGGCACACTCTTGTGTATTCCACACTCCAGATACACACCACAGGCACAGGACACACACATACACATCCTTGCAGCAGCGTCCCTGCGTCTGCAGCACAAGCCAGACATCCACAGGGATAAGCCACACCTACAAAACTCAGCACACACACACACACACACACACACACACACACACACGCATTCCCAGAGGTCCAGCCCCACGTGCACTGCCTGACCGTGGTCGATGGCTTTTGTCAAACCCAAGGGGATCCGACTCACAGCCCTCAGCTGTCACGTACATACAGGTTTGGGGACATCAGGTCACACTCACTCTAAGGGACGAGGGCTGTGGTCAAGGACGGGCCTGAGCACCGGGGTCCTGTGCGCCCCGCCCCGCTGGGGGCCCAGACCGAGCCGGGCCTGGCCAGAGCAGCCGCGCCCACCGCAGCCAGCCTGGCTTCTGGGCCCCGCCAGGAGGTCGCGGAGCGGAGCGCGGCCAGGAAGTCAGCTCGGAGTGACAGCTCCCCCCCACGCTGTTTGTTTATTCATGACTCATTCGTCTCCACAGACTGGCTCTTCTTTCTTTCGGGCGGAGGGAGGAGAGCGCGGGCGGGGGAGGGGCGGCGGGGAGAGGCAGACTCCACAATAAACAATGAGGCACTGAGCCCGCGGGCGGGAGCAGCCGCGCGGGGCGGCGCGGGGCCGGGGCGCGGGCCGGGGCGCGGGCCGGGGCGCGGGCCGGGGCGCGGGCCGGGGCGCTCCGGGCAGGCCGGCCGAGGTCCCGCGCCCCCGCTCCCGCTCCTCCCGCCCCGCCAGGCCCGTCGCAACCTCCCGGCGACGGGGCTGGAGCAGCCGTAATTGGATCCTCGCCGCCTGCTCCCGGCTCCCCGCCCCCAATCGGGGAGCCGGATAAATGCCGGGTACCTTGGCAAAACAGTCGGATCCAAACCTATTATTTGGCTAATGGGCTTCCCCCGTGCGGCTCCGCTACACCCTGCAGCCTCGCCCCTCCCCCTCGGCGGAGACGCCCCCGGCTCCCCTGCGCGCCGGCCTCCCGCGCCCGCCCGCTGCAGAGGGGCTCGGCCGCTCCGGATAACTGGAGGAAGCGCGCGGGTTCCGAGGCTTCAAGGGCCTCATTGTTCTGCCTCGAGGGGCACATTGAAAATGCTCCAGGATTTGCTTCCTGCGAAAACAGCCCGGGAGGGAGGGGGCGATCCACGGTGGAAAGACATTATCCTCCTGGAAGCTGCCCAGATTACACAGGGAGAAAAAGGTTGTTTTGATTGTTGCTGGCTCTTTCTTCCTTCCTTTTTCTTTCTTTCTTTTTCCTTTTTTTCCCCCTCCCCTCCTCTCTGTTGCTACTCTCCCCGGGCCAAAGATGAATCTTTACGGCTGTTGAGCAAGTTGGAAATGCGGGGCTGTTTTCTGCATAAATAAGGCTGGTGAATGGCAGAGCCAGATATGAAGTCTGATACAGAGACATGCAAAAGAATGCAGGGGCGATGAGGTGGGCAAATCCGAGAAACTCATTTCCCCAGCATGCCCCTCTGAGTCACGTCTTGCACCATGAGGGGAAAACACATCACGCCACAATATGTCACATGCCCGCAGCAAAGGAACAGGCATGGCGGGGACACACAGCTCCTTCCTCCCCAGCCTGGGTCAGCACGTCCAGGTCCACACAGGGCAAAGTGTCAGCCAGGAGGAGGCAGGGGTCAGCGCCGCTAGGCTCTGGTCCAAAACCCTGCCCTCCCGCTCCCACCTAAGTGACCTTGGGCAATAATAGGAGCAGTGCACACTTGCACAGGACCTACTATGTGCCAGGGTCTGTTCTGTACACTTTACACATATTACCTCCTTTAATCCTCACTGTGCCCCTAGGCGGCAGGCACTTTGATTATCCCTACTTCCAGATTAGGAAACTGAGCCCAGAAATGTTAAGGAATGGCCCAAAGTCACACAGCTAGTGAGTAGGGGAGCCAGTATGGCAGGCTGGCTCTAGGGTGCCAGGTCTTGGCCACAGTGCTGACATTTCCGAGCCTCAGACTTGCCATTAGGAAATGGAAACGACGACACCAATTTCATTATGTGCTTGGGAGGTTGCGTTAAGAAAATCGAGGAGGACAGGCATGGTGGCTCACTCCTGTAATCCCAGCACTTTTGGAGCTAGAGGCGGGAGGATCACTTGAGGCCAGGAGTTTGAGACCAGCCTGGGCAAAATAGCAAGATCTCGTCTCTACAACAAATTGAAAAATTATCTGGGCGTGGTGGTGTGCGCCTGTAGTCCCAGCTACTCCAGAGGATGAGGCAAGAGGATCACCTGAGCACAGCAGTTTGAGGTTACAGTGAGCTATGATGACATCGTTGCACTCTAGCCTGGGCGACAGAGCGAGACTCTGTCTCGAAAAAAAGAAAAGAAAATCCAAGCGAAGTGTTCAGGACAGCACTGAACATGAGCTTATGTTGAGAGTGCCATTGTTTTCGTAGGAACTGGGAACACATAAGGAAAGTTCCTTCCCAATTCCCAGGGTTGTCCTGGGGGCCAAGAGAGACTGATTAAGAGACGTCCCCAGGGCAGTGCCTGGCCCTAAACAGGTGCCCACGGATTTTGTTTTCTTCTGCTTTCTTTTCCCAGCTCTTCTCTTTCCCAACTAGGAGATTCTTCTTGTCTCAAAACTCTCCCAGGTGCCATCCGTGAGAGTCACCATACAGGCACCTCTCCTCACATCCTCAACCCCTGCTGCCCGCTCCTGTCAAACTAGGGGGGATTTTGCACACACCCCGAGCACTGGCCTCCCCTAGGCCTGCCCTGACCACCACACCGTGACTTTCAACCAGCCCCGGTCCCTGCCCCTCCACCTGCACAGCTCCTGTCCCTCCTTGTACCACTCAGCTTGTCCTGTTGGCCACAGCGTCATCACAGCCTGACATCCTCTAAAATCCACTTCTGACCGTGTTTGTTACTTTTTCTATCTCCCGTCTGCCACCAGCTAGAATATGAGTGCCATGAGAGTAAGGATTCTCATTTTGTTCACTGATGTATCCCCAAGCACGAAAATCCAGTCCTGTGACATAGGAACCCCGGATGAGTGTTTGTGGAGTGGACGGATGGGGCTCTGCAGGGCTAGTCCCTATTGGTGACCACTCTTTCCTGCTCCCCTTCTGTATTCACCAGGGAACTCCTACTCATCCTACAGGCTCCCGCCTCTCAGAAACCCCCGCATCCTGGCCAACAGCTCACGGTGCACCCTCCTTGGCCATCTTCACTGTCACTGCTCTTTGCTTCACCGAGCCCGACCTATAGTTCCTTGTGTGGTCCCCAAGATCCTACACCTCTTTCACATTCCCAGGGGTGCTTCCAGATGATGATGCCATCACCCCACAGGATGGGGGTTTTTCTCCCCTGGGGTTCATGTCACCTGACCCTACTATCTTCCCCTCTCTTCCAGCCTCCCAGATCCCACCTTCCTAGCCAGCCCCTCTCAACCCCTGAGCCAGCCAGCCTCAGATCACTGTCTCTCCTCCCCCTCCAAGGTCTGCCATCGGCTCACGGCCTTCAGCATCCGTGTGGGTGACCCACCCAACACTGGGACTCTCTGGACCTGCAGCTCCCCTCTCCAAGGACCTGTTGCCTACTCAAGTCCAGCCCCCGATCCCATGACCCCCCTGTCCCAGGCCACCACTCCTTCTCCTCTTCCACCTAAACCCCAACACCTCTCCCTTCCCTCTGAGCACATTCTCCGGCTGCTCCAGTGGTTTGGTCATCTGACAGGCCCTCTCGCCAGCACCCCTGGGTCCTTGGCACCCCAGCCAGCCAGCCAGCCAGGCTTCACCCAGGCCAACCTAACCACAGTCTTTACATGGTAAGCTCAGGCTGTCAAGAACCCAAAGCATCAGATTTGGGACCAGGGTCAACATAGGATCTCCGGTCTCAGCTGAACCCTCAACGTGACCCCAAACTCCTCAGCCTGGCCTGGCCAGCTTCCCGTCCCTATTTCCCTGGAGACACTTGACTTCATCAAAACTTTAAGGGGTGACCTGCTGCCCTGCCCTATCTCCAAACACACCCCTACACCCATCCTGATTACCCTCTGCCCAGAATCAGAGTGTCAGGAAGGTCCCTCTCTGGCCTGCCAGGCAGCCCTTGCGATGACGTGCTGGGCCCCCACTCTGGGACATCTGTCTATCACCTGTGGCTCCCAGGCCTACAGAATCTCCCTCTCGACCTAGACTTCCCCCTGCCGCCAGCCCCCGTATGTGTGCACAGCTCTCCCATCCTAAGGAGGCCTTCCCTGACCCTCACGCCCCCCGGCCGGCTGTTTGCAGTCTTCTCTTGCCGGCCACTCTGCGGCGGTCCGTGCAGTCCCCCACACCCTCACGCTTGCAGCCGTGTCCTCCCCTGGCCCAGGTGATACCGCCATTTCTGCTAGCCTCCTACCTCTCTGACCATCCCTAATCATCCCCTGCTCCCTCTGCTCCTTCTTCCTGTGCCACCTCCCCCCTCCTGTCCCCACCACACAGGCTCATCCTCTCGAAATCCACATGTCTAGCTCACTCCTCTCTCCTGTCCCCAAGACCCTGGGTTTCCAGCTGCCTCCTGGGATTCTGTGGCCACCTTAATACCTCACAGGCACCTAAAACTCGCCCTGTCTCAACCTGAGCTCAGCCTTGAGTCTCCAGTGGCTCCACCCCCGGAATTCCTGGAGCTGGGGTTGCACCACTGCTCAGCCCGATGACAAGGCCTTTCTTGACTCCTCCCTCTCTCCCATCCCGCACATCCTATCAGGCTCCAGGTCCCTACAGCTTGACCTCCTAAATGTTTCTCAACTCCCTCCTCTCCCCTGTCCCAATGCCACTGCCCAAGGTCAAGCCCTCGTCATCTCCTGCCTGGGTTACTGCAACAGCCTGCCTGCCTCCTGCCTCTGCTCGCTCTGAGTCAGCCGCCACGCTGCTGCCGGGGTCACCGTTTAAACCACAACTCCAAGCAGGCCACTCTCCAGCTCTGGAACCTGTAGGATGCAATCAAACTGCTAAGGGTGGCGGAGCAGCAGACCTGGTGCCCCTCTGGGCCGTCCAGTGTCCTCTCCCGCCACCGTGGCGTGTGTTGTCACAGTATAAGGCAATAATCACTTCACACAGCCTCACGCCTCCCTGGTTTTGTTCATGCTGTTTTATCTGCTGACAGCACTCTGTCTTATTTTCATTTTCAGCTTCATTCTCTCCTATCTTTCAAGACTTATCTCAGATGCCTTCTTTTCCAGGAAGCCCTCACTGATTACCCCCCACCATCCAAGGTTGGATGCTGTGCTATGGAGTAAGATTATATTCTATTGAAGTACTTGTTTAGGTGGCTGTTTTCTCCATAAATTATGGGAGTCTTTCTTGAGATCTGTACCCTCAGCACCCAGAACCTATTAGGTGCTCAGCAGAGGTTGGGTGGAGGTAAGAATGCCTGCCACACAGAGGATGCCAACTGATGCCCAGCTATCCTCCTTAGGCCCTGCCCCCAGCAGAGGTTAAGGGAGGCTCTGCCCTCCACCCTTTGAAAATACGGAAAATATTGTGTTGCCTTTCTCAGGTGGGCCTCCCAGTCCAGCGGTGGGTGGCTGAGGTGGACGCACCATCACAGCTTCCGAAACATCAGTGCACAACTTCAGGCCAAATCCAATCCAGATCCCCTGCCCAGCAGCGCTGTCCCAGCCTTGCACCGTGCCTCTCACTGACTCTCCCCTTCCTCCAGCCTTGTCCTCAACTCCAACACGTCCCCTCCAAGCTCTGCCTGGCTCAGTTCAGTCCCCATGCACAGAACCAGGCTGGGGCTAGGAAAAATGCACCTACGCAGGGCAAGAGGCCAGGTTCTACTCCTGGTTCTGCCGTGGACCCCCACTGTGACCTTAGCTGGTGCCCCCCACTCTGGGCCTCACTCTTCCCCTCACAGAGTGGAGGACTGAGCTAGAGGACCCCTTGTGCTTTCAGGATCAACATATATAATTTCTAGAGGCTATAAATGAGGGTGGGGCCTTGAGATCAGCCAGGGGCTCATGAGCAGACTGTGTCTCCATCCACAGGGACCCCAAAGACACAGCCTCCTCTCTGCTCCTCTCCTTACGCATCTTGCACTTCACCTCCAGCCACAAGACATCTCTGGCTGTTAAAAATAAAAGCAGGCCAGAGCCTCCAGAGCCAGCCATGCCAACTCTTCTAAAGCGACGGAGGAGGGGGGCTGTTTTTGTTGCAGCCACTAAGCTTGACTCTCTAATCCAGTAAAATCAAATAGAGACATGACTTGGCCCCTCCGAGCTGGTTTGACCCTGGAGATGTAGGTCAATCCCTGTTGTGGTGGCACTGGGTATTTCATGCCAACATCACAGAGTGTGAGACAGGAGCACGCTTTATGCGTGCTAGAATGATCACGAGTTTTGTTGGAGGACACGAGGTGCCCAGCCAGCACCAGGCTGCAGGCTGGCACCAGGGAGGGACAGATGCAAGGCGGCCCCCACGTTGGTCAGCCCCTGAGTGGGGGGACTGGGAACATCTAAGGAAAGCTCCGTAGAGGAGACAGGACTTGAAGAGAGGGCAAGGAACGGAGACAGCATCAAGAAGCGCCAAGGCACGCTTTTGATCATGTCACTCCTGCTAAAAGCCTCCCTGGCTCCCTGCTGTCAAGTGGATGAAATCCAGGCTTCTCCGGCTGCATGCAAACGCCTTCCCGTGCTGACCCTGGGGTGACCCCTTCCCTCCAGCAAGCCCTGGGCTCCCCGCCCTGTCCCAGCCTCCTTTGCACGCCCTGATGGGCACACGTGCCAGGTTCTCTCACTCCCCAGTGCTTTGCACATGCTATTCCCAGTGCCTGCGACACCCTTGCCACCCCTCCCAGCCCCGCCTCGACCTCGTCTTCATGGAAAATCCCTTCTTGTTCTTTCAGGCCCAACTCCAATGTCCATTTCTCCACGAAACCTGCCCCAAGCCCCTAGCTGGGATTGAACAATTTGTCCTCCCGTTCTGCAGAGCAGCACTTTATAGTCAAACAAACAAATAAACAAAGCTCTTCTCTAACAGAGACCAAAAATGATCCCTATCAACAAGGAAGCGTGTTGCAACCCAACTTGTACAACTGCTCCCTTGTCTGAGTCTCACACTCTGTGGGGTAGAAAGAAAAAGAGAGATGTTGGCCACAACTCACAGTGAGGCACCTGAGGCTCAGATCACTCGCCCACAGTCACTCGGTCACTCAGCAGCCATGAACGGGGTTAGCACTAGACTCTCAACTCCAGGGGTGGAAGCCCAATTCTGGTTCAGTCTTCCCTTCTCCTTGGGTGAGCCCCTCAGTCCTCGAGGGAGGAACCTTGTCCAGGACACACGGTGTCCTCTAGAGCAGCTGTCCCCAAACTTTTTGGCACCAGGGACCAGTTTCATGGAAGACAATTTTTCCACGGACAGGTGTGGGCAGGAGGGGGATGGTTTCGGGATGATTCAAGCTCATTGCATTTATTGTGCAGTCAGACCTCTCTGCTATTGACAATCCGTATTTGCAGCTGCTCCCCAGCGCTAGCATCACCGCCTCAGCTCCCCCTCAGATCGTCAGGCATTAGGGTCTCGTAAGGAGCGCGCAACCTAGATCCCTCGCATGCGCAGTTTACAGCAGGGTTCGCTCTCCTGTGAGAACCTAATGCAGCCGTTGCTCTGAGAGGAGGCTGAGTTTAGGCGGTGATGCGAGTGATGGGGAGCGGCTGTAAACACAGATGAAGTTTCGCTTGCTCACCTGACACTCACCTCCTGCTGTGCAGCCCTCCACAGAGCGGTACTGGTCTGCGGCCCAGGCGTTGGGGACCACAGCTCTAGAGCATCTAGCTCGGTGTCCGGGCATAGCAGACCTGAGGATATCCCAAGAAGAGGGTAGAGTCTGAGCAGTGTGGGGGGAGGGGGTGCAGAGAGGTCCCCACTGACCACAACAGTGTCTGGGCCAAGAAGGGGGACAGGCAGTGGGCAGACTGGGGTGGGCAGGACGAGGCCAGCCAGGCCATTCACACTGACACATGGGCAATGGGGAGCCACGGGAGGACAGAGAGAGAGAGAGGGCTGCGTCAAAGGGACTCCTAGCCAGAGCCCCAAGGGAAGAACTGTCACTGTAAGGGGACTTCTCAGCCCAGGTCAGAACCCCCACTTCCCGCAGCTCAGAGACGGCTGCAGCTCTGTGTGTGGACGCAGGAGGACTGCTCTCTGGCAGGTGTGTTGCTGTGAGGGCCTGGGGCCACCCTCCCAAGGGGAGGGGAGGCAGAGTGGCAGACCCCAAAATGGCAACCTGATTGTGCCCCTCTCGGGGGGCTTCCTGCAGCCCAGGGGTGGAAAAGTCTTGGCTCCCTGGGAGGCTAGCACGTAATCTTCCCAGACTGAGGGAAAAAGTGTGGAGAGCTCTAGGAGTCCCCCAGCCCTCCGGGGCCCTTAGGAAGGAGGCCAGGTCTCCCCAGCCGTGGCCCAGCCCTGCTCAGGGGAGCTCTCTGCACGACAGTAGACGGCTCTCCAGACTGAGCCGGCGCGTTGGCATTTCTGGAGCTGTGGAGCAGAAGTCTGTGGATTTACAGAGATAGCAGCAGTCTACAAGGATGGCCAAGGGGGCAGGGAAGGAGATGCCTCGGAGGGGCTCAATGGGGCAGCAGCCTGGGCGCCCAGCCGTGTGGGGAGCTGAGCAGGCCGGTTCCTCACGTGCTGCAGGGAGATCCTGGGTCCCGGGCAGAGGGAGCCCACGCGTGGCCTCCCAGTCGCCTGCTCTGTATATAGACTGGGTCTCCCAAAAGGCGCCCCAGGCCCAGCTACTGCCAAGACACCTGCCAAGCGAACGCACGTGGCTCCAGCACACTCAGGCACAGGCTCCACAGCCAGCAGCGCAGCTGCTCCCTGGCAGGGCTTTCCAGGCCCTGTGCACTTGACCCCAGGAACCCTTGGCCCGTTGTCTCTCGGGCTGACGTCTTCCTGGATCCCACCTCCAGCCCGTGCATGGGCCTTCCCCACTTGGCTTAGGGTGCCCAGGTAAAATACTGTGGGATCAATTAGCTTTGATTTCAGTTCAATAAAGAATGTTTAGAATACGCATGTCCCACACAATACTGGGGAGATACTATACGAAAAATTTACTCATTTTTTTATCTCAAATTCAAATAGGCATCTTGTATTTTTATTTGCTAAACCTGGTAACCCTCATTTCCAGCTGGGGCTTCCCCAAGCCCCAGTTCCCATAGCTTTTTCCACATCAGCCAATAATGTATTTGTCTCCTATGTAAATTCCACCTGGGGTCTAGCTCCCCAAATATACAGCATGGGTGAAGGGCTTCCTGAGGTCAGGGCAGGCTCCCAGTAAGGCAGGCGTGTTAATCGATATTTACGGAAGGCTCATAAATGCTCTGCCTGAGCAATCCTCCAAGGCCACGCTTCAGCCTCACCTGCTGTAGCAAACCCTTCCTGACCCCAACTCCCCACAAATGTGCACTGTGTTGTATCAGGCCCTGACTGTCCATCGCAGTTAGCCTGCATTTATTTGACACTTACTGTATACAGACAGGCACCACCATCCCCTCTCTGATCATTCAGCTAATATTGCCGGGAAAACTCCAATGAATAGGGCCTGCACCAGGTGCTGGGGACTTGGGGATTATTGCCCTGCTGCAAGGGGTCACAGTCTGGTGGGGAAGACGGACAGGGAACAAGCAGGGACATCACAGAGCCTGGTGGTACATGTCAGGGGTGGCCCTCAGGAGGTTGCCAGGGAAACGAGGTCTGAATCGAGACCAGAAGGGAAGGGCTTCAGGTAGACGGAGCAGCGTGGGTAAAGGTCTGCCGGGAGAAACCAAGTCAGGAAACAATTAAAGATCATCGGGGCCACAACACAAAGCAGAAACTGGGAGAGAGGGCTTAGGGCAGGAGAGGAAACCAGGGGCCAGGCCGTGAAGGGCCTTTCACATCCAATAAGATGTCGGGGCTTGGAGCCAGAGGACAAGAGTGCTGATTAATAATAGTGGCAGCCAACCCCAGTGCTGCGTGCCAGGTAGCTTACTTCCATGCAGCCCTCCCGACTGCTCTGAGCTGGGAACAGTGACGATCACGCCCTGTTTCCATAGGAGGCAGCCTCGACTCAAAGCTACTCTGCACTTCAGCTCTGGTGGCGCAGCTAGTAAGGGACAGGGCTGGGTTTCAGCCCAGGCTGCCTGACTGCAGAACCTATACCCACAACTGCCCTGGTACTGATGAGTGAGCCCAGTGGATGGGGACACAGTCCCAGAGCACAGTTTTGGCCTTTCATCTGGGCAGGACACAGTGCCCCCGTCGTTAGAGCCCGAGCAGCCCCGAGAAGCCCTGAGTTCTCACTGTGCTGCCTCAGGTCCCCCGCCATAAAGTAAGGAGTGTGGACAATGTGACCTGATGCCAGGGTGGGGACTCCTCCCAGGCCTCCCTCCACTTCAGCCTGCCAGTCCCCAGATGGCCAAGCCCTTCCCCTGGGCTCCCCCCAGACACCCAGGATAGGGTTAGGGTCCCTGCAGCGCCTCCAGGATACCGGGCCGGACTGTGCTTCACGACAGCAGACTCGAAGAGCTCACCCTCCACGTCCCAACGGTGCCCCCTGGCAGGCACGTGCCCCTCTCTCCAGCAGCTTCCCCCTGGGGCTCAGGCGGGGCAGAAGGGTCGAGGTCACCCAGTGCACACCACCACGCTGGAGCCCAGAGTGGCCCATCAGCTGGGCACTGTGCAGGTGGCACACGGCAGGCACACCCCTCTGTCTTGTGGCCAGGCCCAGGTCCCCTAGCCTGAGGGGGGTGGGGCTGACCCAGGTCACACAGCAGCTTGGTGGCAGGTTGTCCCCTGACTGGGCCAGCAGTGCCCTCTGTTACCAATCATTAGCGCTCTGACCAAGGAGCTGACTGTGGTCATCTGGTCACCGTCCGAGTTGCTGCCGTTGCTCCCACAGCCATTCAGAGAGAGGGAGTGAGCGGCCCGTGTGTCTTGGCATCTACAAAGCACTGTGCTGAAGGCTCCAGGCTGCCCTTGATAAAAGGTGGGAACTTAGGCCGTACCTCGAAGCCCCTTGGCTGTCTGGGGACAGGCTCAGAATAGCGAGGATGGAGGGAAGAAAGGCTTGGAGCCCAACGGGTCTGGGTTCAGTCCCTACTCCACATTCCCGCTGGGACCCAGGACAAAGGGCAGAACCTCTTCAGGTCTGTTTCTACGTTTCAGAGTGAGAATTAAAAGAGAAACTTCAGAACTACTACTTCCTGCAATCACTGTGATGATGACCTGGCAATTATGGAACACGGTGTCCGTATTTCAGAGATGCATGTCGAAGTGCATGATGACACATCATGAAGACTGGAGTTTGGTTTCTCCTGGAGCTGCCTGCGTGCTCCTGTCACACAAGTCCCGTGGGGATCATGTTCAAAGGCAGCTTCTGCTTCAGTGGGGCTGGGGTGGGGCTGAGACCCTGCATTTCTCACTAACTCCCAGGTACGCCCATGCTGCTAGTCCAAGAACCACACTTGGAGTTGCAAGGATTTAAGATTCTTCAGCAACAGCATCAACAAAGACAGACAGGAGCAGCCAGGCTGGAACCCAATAACCACGGAAGCTGGGTAGTGGGTAGAAGGAATTCATTACACCAGGCTCAAGACTTTTTTGGTACGTGGGGAGCAGGAGGAGGGACTGAGAGGACTGCTAATGGAGACAAGATTTCTTTGGGGGATGATGAAAATGTTTTAAAATTAGATTATGGAGATGATTGCACAACTCTGTAAATATACCCAAAACCATTGAATGGTACACTTTAAATGGGTGAACTTTAAACATTAAAGCTGTTAAGAAAAAAATAAAAGAATGGTAACTTCTTCATGGGTTCTTATGAGAAAGACATGGGCATATGTAAAATGCTTAGTCCCCTGGGAGGTCTAATACATGAAATTCCCTTCCGCAAGAAGTTTAGAGTTTCACAGACTGAAATTCTTTGAAGCAGGACCCACCTGCGTCGAAAGCCAAAAACCAGCAAGCCCTTGGAGTTCACAGGGAGATGCTAGGAAACTGTTGGAGACTCAGATGCAGGAGGGGCAAGAAGAGTGTCCCCCACCCCCGATCCTGAGCCTGGCTGTCCGGGCCTCGTATTAATACAATGGATGGAGAGAACCCCACCCCCTGTGTGAGCCTCTTCCACCCTCCTGCCCTCGCTGCCATCCTAGTGATAGAAGTTGGACCCCGGATTTAGTGACCCTGTTAGGCCTCCTACCCTGAGCGCTCCTCCCACAACTTTTCATGTCCAGTGCCAACGTCACCTCCTCCAAGAAGCCTTCCTTGATATTCCACATCCCTGGATGTGCCTCTCCCTTAGAGAAAAGGTTGTTTTCTTTAGCCTAAGCTATTAGGTCATACAGGCTAGTCCTGAAGGCCTCACTAGGCAGCTGGCACTTCCAGAGCCCCTACAGGTACCTGCTCTGGCACCAAGCCTCCACTGTGAGGCCCACATCAGAGAATCATTCATTCTTCCCTGGCTAGACCTAAATCTCAAAACTTACTGCCTTCCAGGCAGTTTGATCGTGTACTGCTCGCTGACTAGGTGGCAGCCTCCTTGACTTCTCTTCCGGACCCAGAGACAGGTGAGCCTGAAAGAACTGCCCGCCCCCTGGTGTCACGGGTGCCTGGGACGGACCCAGGGCTGGAAGCAGGAGGCCGGGGTCTCCCTCAGCTAGATGACTGCAGGCAGCAGGCTTCACCTTCCTGGGCCTCAGTTTTGCCGTCCGCAGAATGGGGGAAAAAGCCAGACCTGCCACCTTCCTCCTACAGTTGTTGGGGAGTAAGAAAAGCCCCATCTGGGAAGCCCACCGGCCTTTGGGAATGCTCTCCCACCTATGAGATCAGTCAGCTGGAAGACAGAGGAAGGGAGCCAAGTGCAGTGGCTCACACCTGTAGTCCCAGCTACTCGGGAGGCTGAGGCAGGAAGATCACTTGAGCCCAGGAGTTTGAGGTTGCTGTGAGCTATGATGACACCACTGCACTCTAGCCCAGGTGACAGAGCAAGACTCTGTCTCAAGTCAAAAAAAAAAAAAACAAGGAAACAAGGCAGACCCCTTCCTTCCCCTGGAGAACCTCAGTTTCCCCTTTTGTCATAAGAGGTTGACAAGTCCTCCTCACAGGACTGCTGGGAGGGGAGAGGTGCCAGGACCTGCCAAGATTTGAGTAGAACTCTGGTCCAGGAGTGGAGGAGAACGAGGGGAGACAGGGCGGCACTGGCAGGGAGCTTCCTGCGCACGGTATCCAGGGACAGCCTGGGGTCCATGAGCCCAGGAAGGAGGGTCAGGGCCGGGAGCAGGTGGGCACCCCTCACCCGGGGCGGTGAGAGCCACGACTGCGGCACCGCACGGCCTTGGCTCCAAACCCCTGTCTGGGACACTCAGTCTTCTTGCTCTTGGTTCCTCATCTATAAAACGAAGATTCATGGGTTGTCAGGAGGGCATATTCAGTGAATATAGGTGAAGTGTTTAGAATAGGGCCCAGCTCTTATCCACGCTATGCAAGTGTTAGCCATCACAACCCACTCACTCAGCGGGCACCTGCAGGGCCAGGCACGGGGAACACAGCCGAGAACAAGGCCAAAGGGGCTCTATCCTCTGAGCTGACAGTCTAGCAGGACAGACAGACCAGACCAAGGACCCAGGAACTAACAGGCAATGGCAGGTGATAATAGTATCAGGGAAGAAACAAACAGGAGGCGGAGTGAGAGATTAAGGAAGGAGAGAGGGGATGCATTTGGGGGCAGTCAGTGGGGGGCTCTCTAAGGAGGTGTCCTTTTGGCTAAGAATCAATGGACCTAAAAGAGCCAGTCATGAAAAGAGCAAAGGGAATGAGGCTCCAGGCTACAGGGACAGTGAGCAAAGGTCCTAAAGAAGCCACAGCAGAGGGGCGAGGCTGCCCGACAGCACGCGCAAGCTGGAATGGCCGCCACCTGTCACCCCCGCTCCCGCGCCCTCGCTCCTCACCCGCCTCACTCAAGGCTTTGCTCTCCAGACAACTCCAAACAAACAGGTCTGCCCTTGGGCCTGTGACCACGACCGGCCCTGCGAGACAGGGCAGCACAGCAGCCCTGGGCAATGTGGGACAGGCCAGGACACAGCAGGCTGTGCCAAGAGGAGAGGCTGCAGGGAGAAGCAGGGCACGTAGAGCCAGCCAGGCCAGCGGCGCCCCTCAGGGCAGAGCCTGGGGTCTTCTGATCTGGACCCATCACAGTCCCCACATCAAAGAACCTTCTAGTGCACCCCCCACCCCCAATACCTCCAGGTGTCAGCCAGGAGCAAGCCTCCTCCAGTTCTGCCCTTCAGGTGAAAAAGGCCCACCTCCTCCCCCAGTCCCAGGGCTGCCCCGCAGAGACTTAGCGCCCACTCCTCTGCCCGCCAGAAACTTCCCTTCTGGAGACAAAGGCCGGGGGCCCAGCCCTCCCCTGCTGGGCTCAGTCCCCAGCCCACCTTCTTTCTCTCCCCGCCTCAGGCAGAAACCTGCTCTCAGGAAAGGCGTATACCTCGGGGTGAAGGGAAAACTGTATCTTGACTATGTCAGTGTCGATATCCTGGTTAAACTATCATATACAGTTCTACAAGATGTTACCACTTGGGGAAATTGGATACATGGATTTTTGTATCATTTCTTAAAACCACATGCAAATTTTATAGTTACCTCAAAATAAAAGGTTTAATTAAAAAAAAATTTTTTTGAACAAAGTATAACAATACAACTTACTATTGTCATTACTACGGCTCTCCCTGGTCTTCTTCCTTATGTTCCCTTCTCCGCCTGGTGACTAAGGGCCCATGACCACAGATGCCCTCGGGGCAGCCCCAGCTTCCTGGCAGCTCCAGGCAGGAGACCTCACCTGGCTTGGCCTTTCTCCTGGGTCACTGTAGAGGGAATGAGGTGACTCCATTGTACAGATGTGGAGACTGAGGCCATAGGAGAGGAATGGTCTGCCTAAGGTCACCCACACGCAGTGCTTTTACGGTGGGGCCATGTGTCTGTGGGCGGGTCTAACTGTGATGAGCAAACACCTGTCTTGCACAGAGCTGGCACTCGGGTTACCATTTCTTCCTGCCTGCCCGCCCGCTGCCCGCCTGCCTTCTTCCTTTCACTCTTTCCTTCTCTCTTCCTTTCCCCATTACTTCTTCCCTTCCCACCTGAGTACTGATTCGGACTCACAGGGCAAATGTTCCAATTAATTTAGTTCCGCGAAACAAACCACCCCGAAAACTTAGCAGCTGCAATCAACAATGGTCATTTATTTTGCTCACAAATCTGCATTTAAGGCAAGACCTAGCGGGGAAGGCTTGTTTGCGCCCCACACAGCACCAGCTGAGGAGGCTCAGCGGGAGGCTGGAAAACCCACTTCCAGGACAGCCCACTCAGGTGGCTGGCGCTGCCGTGGCTGGGAGCTCCATTCCTCCTCAGCGCAGGCCTCCACGGGCCCCTCAGCGGGCTCCCTGGACTTTCTCATGGCACGGTGACCAGGGCCCAGGACCAGCATCCCAACAGACAGGAAGCGGAAGCTGCTAGTTTCTAAAGGCCTGGAAACTGATACGGCATGAATTCTGCTGTATTTTATTGGTCAAGAACTTTCAGAGCCAGACTGAAGGGCAGATCCCACCTCTCCACGGGAGGAAGATCAGACATTTTGGTTTTAAAACCACCACAGCTTATAGGATCGAGATACAAAAATCAATTGTAATTTTATCTACTAGCAATGAACAATCTGAAAATCAAATTATGAAAACCATTCACAATAGCATCAAAAAGAATAAAGTATTTTAACAAGAGAAATAAAAGAATGGTACACAGAAAACTGTAAAATATTGTTAAAAGAAATTTAAAAAGACCTAAATAAATGGAGATATAAATAAGTGTTCATGAATTAGAAGACTCAGTTCTATTAAGATGGCAATTCACATCAAATTCCCCAAATTCACATCAAAATCTCTATTAAATCTATATCAAAATCTCAACAGACTTTTTTAGTAGAAATTGACATGCTGATCCTAAAATTTATATGGAAACGAAAACAACCTAAAATAGCCAAAACAATCTGAAAACCAAGAACAAAGAAGAAGGCTCTATACTACTAGATTTCAAATTTTGCTATAAAACTACAATAATCAAGACACTATTATATTAGTATAAAGATGGACATATAAATCCATGCAATAGAATATAAATTCAGAAATAAATTCACACGTATAATCGATTGCTTTTCAACAAAGTGCCAAACAATTAGATGAGGAAAAGATAGTGTTTTCAACAAATGATGCAGGGACAATAGAATATTGCTATAAAAAAAAAAAAAAGAAAAGAAAAGAACTTCGATTCTTACCTCACACCATACACAGAATTAACTCAAAATGGATCATAGATCTAACTATAAGAACTAAAACTACACAACATTCAGCATAGGAGAGAAACTTGTGACTTTGCATTAAGCAAAGATTCTTCAGATATGGCACGAAAACATGGTCTGGAATAGAAAAATATTGACAAATTGGACTTTATCAAAATTTAAAACTTTCACACGTCAAAAGACTGCTAAGAAAATGAAAAGACAAACCACAGACTTGGAAAAAACACTTGCAAATTGTATATCTGATAAAGGACTTGAATTGAGACTATAGGAACAACTTTTACAACCATGATAAAACAACCCAATTAAAAGAAAAAGATTTGAATAAGCACTTCACCAAAGATACACGAATGACTAATCTAATGGGCCCATGAAAAGAAGCTCAGCGTCATTAGTCATTAGGGAAATGCAAATGCAACCACAATGAGACACCCCACACACCCAGTCCAATGGCTCTAATAAAAAAAAAGAAAGATAATAGCAAGTATTGGAGAGGAAGTGGTGAAACTAAAACATTTACACATTGCTGGTGAGGCTGCAAAATGGTACAGCCACTTTGGAAAACAGTTGGGCAGTTCAAAACGTTACGCATGTACTTACCATATGACTCCTGCGTGTCACCCAAGAGAAATGAAAACATACAGCCGCCTAAAGACTGGCATGCAGATGTTCATAGTAACTTGATCTGAAATCGCCAAATCTTGTAAACAATCCAAATGTCCACGAACTAGATAAATAAAATGTGGTGTGGCCCTACACCAGGACACTGCTTGGCAATAAAAAGGAACAAAGCACTCATGTATGAAACTACATGGATGTACCAAAAAAACATGCTAAGTTCAAGAAGCCAGACACAAGGGGTTATTCATTGTGTGATTATGTTTATGCGAAACCGTGTAAACAGAGGCGGAGACAGAGAATGGAGGCAGTTTCCCGTTTCCCTGAGGTGGCAGGTGGGAGTGGGGACTGGCTGCACACGGGCCCGAGGGAATCTTTGGAGTGACGGGAATATTCTCAAACGGAATTGCGGCAACGCTGTAAGGCTGTGTAAATTTACTAAAACTCATCGAACTGTACACTTACAATGGATGGCTTTTATGGCACGTAAATTTTGCCTCAATAAAGCTGTTTTCCCTGAAGGTGCGGCAGCAAGGTACCAGCGTGCGGAAGGGCAGTGGGAGCCTGAGGCGACGAGGCTGAACCCGGACTTGCAGGCAGTTTCCTCATCTTCCTCACCGGCTGCCCTGCCTCACTCTTGGGGCAGTGTGTGCCGTGGTGCCTGAAGAACTAGCAGGTGTGAGAAATTAAGCCACAGAGCCACGGGCCGTCCTGGGACATGGGAGAGAGACTTCCAAACCCAGGTCCAGCCAAACTCTAGTCCCCAAACCTCCCCAGCTCGCAGACTTCTCGGAGAAGGAGGAAACACTGGCATCCCCCAATCCAACCTCTATCACATTCAGGGTCCCTTCTGGCACAGCCTAAGACTGTGGGTGGCCCAAATCAGGCTTGGCCCCCCCAGCACGAGACGCCTCACCTTTTTCAAGGCAGCCCTTGCCTGTCGGAACAGGTCTAAATCTTCAAAACACACTTCCTGCCTTTACGTGGGACAAGACATCTCTCATGACCTCCCTCAGCAACCTGGGGTAAGAACTGAGGGGTATCCGACTCCCCAGGCTCTAGCAACGGTCTGGAAATTTGGATTTGAGGTTTGGGCTGGTGACCAAGTATGTGTATTTTGAAAAAAAATGCCTAGGTATAAGCAAGGCACACAAGAAGAGGTTAAGAAGCACTCTCGAAGACAAGGGGTCTCCTGCGTTGTGTGGTCCCTGGAGCTGGAGCATCGGTAGTGATGCCGACGGCAGCCCCACCCCGCCTGCTGAATGCAAACTGACTCCCAAGCCCCCAGTCTCTGTAGCAGCGGCCCCCCAGGCGTTCTGACCCCTGCTGAAGTTGGACAGCCAGTGTTGAGGGTTCAACCAAAGCCCAATTTGAGGACAGGATTTAACCACAGCATGGGATGGGGGGTTTGGAATGTCACCCCCATTCAGTCGGTCTCCCTTCCCCAAAGCAGCTCTTAGTTTGAAACCCACCAATTGTGTTGTTTTTGGGGGTCATTTCAATTTCCCCAGAAGCAAACAAATGCAATCAATTAAACAAAAAACCCGACCTGAAGCCTTCCCTCTATAAGAGGGGCGAGGGCAGCCCGTCAGTGGGCAGGGGGACAGGCACAGTGCCAGGACACCCAGGTGGGCCAGGCAGGCCTCGAGTGTGCCCCCACGCCTGTTGGGCCCTGCTCGGCAGGCCACGGTGCTCAGGGCCAGGCCACCAAGGCGTAGGGGGTGACGGTGGCCATTGTTTCCGTCCTGCCTCCAGCAGGCACAGCAGCCCCAAGTAACGACACCGGGCCTGACAGCCTCCAGGAATCTTTTTGTCTTGCAGCCATGGCCAATGCCCATAATTGATATGGATTGCCGGGCTGCCACCCTCGCCCTGGTGGCAATTAGAGCTCCCGTTGCTGGCTGTCAAGAACTCCTGACACCTGGGGGAGCAGAGGCCTGTCAGGTTATGCCAGGGTCACGGGCTCCCCGCCCCCAGCCCCCTTTGATCTCTGTAGGGGGGAGAGGGCAGGTGAGCCTCCTTGTCACTTCCACTCTCTCTTCAAGAAAGTGCACAGAGGCCATTGGTGACAGCTTCCTCGACCCTTTCCCCTCTGCAGTCCCTGAGTCCTGCACAAAGTGACCAAGGGGAAGGGCTCTGGCGGGGTCCACATGCACCCACTGAGAGGAGTGACAGTGAAGGGCAGATGGCCTGGGGGACTCGGGCATGGGCCCCACTCAGCCTAGGGACTGGGGTGGCCATTGCCATGTGGCCTTTGGCAAGTCTCCTGTCAGGAACGTGAGCAGGTGGACCAGATCCAGATTTTTCCTATGGGTCACATCCTATTAGCGGATCACAGAGCTAATTTTGTGGATCATTTTAAAAACTGAGGAGAGGATGGGACAGGACAGGATGGGATCACGTGCATTAAAGGTTAGCACTGTTTCCTAAAACTTGTGTTCCTATTATGTAGGTATAACACGCACACGTGTCCCAGAGTGCACTGTGAAAAGAGTTTCTTATCGTGAATGAATAAAGCTTCAAAGCTGCACCACTGGATGAGGCCCTAGTTCCTAGAATGGAGGCTGAACACTCCGTGGTTTCCAGGCTGTGTGGACCCTCAGTTTGTGGGAGAAGACCCTAGAGGAGAAAGCCCAGATGGCTCCAGGAGCTTCTAGTCTCATTGGCAGAAAAGGCAAACAGACAGGTGATGAGGCCACATGAAGCTTGAAGGGCCAGGCAGGGTCTCATTCACTTCCATGTGCCTTCACCTGCTACCTTAGCCCAGTGGCTGGCACTGAGGGAGCCCCCCGAACACTCCTCTAGGTGTTTTCCAAACTGGACTACCATGGAAGGAGGACCGAGCCTTCACTGGCTGTTTTCTGCGTGCCAGCCTCTCTGCTGCTTTCTCCCGAGCCCGCCCAGAGTGAACGGCATCGGGGCCCTTTCCTGGTTCTGTGCATCCGGAGAGGCACGTGCACACATGGGGTACACTGCTCCGATGTATATGAAGTCGTCTGTGTGCACAGAACTGTATGCTTTTTATACTCCACCAGCATCATGTTGTTTGACCCGCATACAACACACCGAAAAAATCCAACCTTGCTCTATGAGAATTGCAGAACCCTTTACCGGCTGGAGCCATGCTCAGGAATGACCATTAACTAACTTTGCACTTCACAGTGTACACAGCTCTTTCTCGTGCATCATCTCATATATTCCACCCTATGAAATAAGCATCCCCTGCCCCAGATGACAGCTGAGAAAACGGAAGCTCAGAAGAGTACAACAGCGCTCAAGCTCACACGGCCGGCAAGCAGTCCAGCCAGGGGGCCACCCAGCCTGCCTGAGCCCACTGGTCTGCCCTCTGCCCCTCACCCCACCCACCAAGCCTCCCATTCCCTGGCCAGGATGTGATCCGACAGCCTGTGCCGTTCCTCCCCTTTCAGACAAGTGCAGCTATTTTGGAAAAGCCCTATGGAGCTAAGTCAGGTTCGATGGGGTCCAATAAAGGCTTTATATTTTTCCCCTTGCTATTAAATCACATTTTATTTAAAAGCCTGAAGCCCCACAAATCACACGAAAGCAGCCTGCCCCACACTGGCTAGGCCCGTATCCCTCGGCCTTCCTCCCCTGGAACGTGCAGACGGCCCCCTCCCCTCCTCCCCTCCCCCTGCGACACACAGCGAGGATATATTGGAGCTTATGACTATTATATTGTATCTGTCTTAAAAGCCAGCCCCTCTTTGCAGACACAGACACTCCCCAGCTCACATTTATCAGTTTTATTCCTTTAATGATTCAAACTTGTGCTGTGATGTGCTACTCGGAACGGAGGATTTTATGGATTTAACAGTTTTATTAATTTAAGAGGTTTCCACTGAGCGCCAGAATGGCTCAGTGTGACAAAGAAGGTATCATAAATGAATTGATTTGTCACGTATCAGAATGCGATCCAGCAGTGATTTCATTATTGGAGTTATTTTCCTCCAATTATCTGCAAACTTAAAATGCTAAAGAGCACCCCCCCCTGCCCCCACCCCCAGCAGCAGCCGGCCTGGATCATTTGAGCAGGAAATAAATGCAAATCAATGGCCCAAATTTGCCACCACGTGTGGAGGCTGCCCACGCCTCCCCCTCCCCTCAGCATCGCCACTCTGAGAAAACAAAGCCGCGGTCGGCCGCGCAGCGTCTGTGGGCGAGGCCTGCGGGCAGAGGCCATCTGCCGCCCTGAGGGCTGTGTCCAGGGGACCAGATCTCGTCCTCAGTGGAGTCCCGGGGCCTGGACGAGCCTTCCAGCCCATTCTTAAATCAGCCCGCAGATGACCAGGAGAATGGCATCTGGCCACAGCCGCTCTCGGCTGCCCAGGCTTTGGGATGTGGGCAGGGCGGACCGTAGAACGAACACTGGACAAGGAGCCCTGGCAGGCGGTTCCAGGCCTGGCTCCATCGACACCTCACCCTGCGGCCCAGGCAGTTGCAGAGCCTGAGGAACTTCCTGCGGTATCTCAGTCTGCTCCACCCTCCCGTGGAGCTGGCCTCCCGCAGGCCCCTGGCCTCCTGCAGGCCCCTGAATTCCCAGCTCCGGGCCCTCCTCCGGCCTGTGTTACTGTGGCCACTGAGGGCTCTGCTTGCCCCGGAGACTCCTCCTGGGCCTCAGTTTCCCCACAGCAGGATGAAGGTGTGAATGGACTCGAAGTTCCCGTCGAGGACTAACTCCCTGAGCCGGCAAGTTCCCCGAGACCACCACCTGCCGCTGAATTCATTCGCTTATTCATCCGGCAAACCACCACCAAGTGTCAGGCGCCCCTCGGGGGCCATGGAGAGAAAGGGATGGGTCAGCCATTGCCCGGCCTTCAGGGACCCCCCCCTCCCCCCATCATCCGGACAGAGAGATACGACATGGGACACAAAGCTAAAAGTGACCAGAGCCCTCACTGGACCACTCAGCCCTGTAAGAATTCAGACAGGAGCTGGGGCTTTAATTCCCCTCCACAACATCTGCCCGCCCGGGCTCTGCGTTCCTCCCGCCTCGGCCTCTCTGTGATCAATATGGAACCACTGAGGCTTGCCATGAGGCCTAAACAGTGGCACTCAAAGTGACAGGGTGAAGGCTGGGGGTAACTCAGCCAGAATTCTCCCAGGCAAACCACCTCCCACCTACTTCCCTGGCACAGAAGACCAAGGCCTTTCCGACCCACTCGGGTTTCCGGGGAAGGGAATGGAGCAACCACTGTGTGTGACACACCTATTAAGCACCAGGAACATTCTTGGGCCTCTCATTTCCTCCTGACAAGATTTTACAGATGAAGAAAGGCAGGCCAGAAAGATGAAGTGACCTGCCCAAGGTCACACAGCCGAGCCCAACCCAGGCCTGGGTGATTCCCAAGCAAAGAGGCTGCCTCCCTGCCCTCCACGCCACCCACCCAGCTCGCACCCCCTCGAGCAGCCTTCGGCATCTGCCAGGGGCAGAATCCCCCAGGCAGCAGGAGAAGCAGAGAGGGCGGCCCCAGTGGGGTGTGGTCCCCCAGGGCACACAAGGGGCTGGAGACCAGCTCAGCCCCTCGCTCTCTGTGTCCCTCTGTCTCTCCAGTGAGCTGAGGCTGCTGCGAGATCTACGGAGGGTTCAAGCGCAAGTGGAGGAGAAAGTCCTTGGCAGACTGTAAAGTGCTGCGCCTGCAAGAGCCAGGGTGGTGATGGGGGCCGCACAGGCCCAGGCAGCCACCAGGAGCCCTGGGGACATCAGAGTGCACCCCAGGAGTGCACTTGCCTCGCTTCCCGCCGTACAGTACGGCCCGGCGACCGGGACTTTCGGAGTCACTCCGCACCCCTGCGAGGGTGAAGGGAATTCCCACGTCTGCAGGAAGCCGCAATCCGCTTCAGCGTCTCTCCCCAGAGCCGAGAGGAATCAGACACGGGCAGGCCCGGGGGGGAAGGAGGCCGAAAGGGCACAGCATGGGCATTCCTGAAGCTTCGCCACCCAAGCCAACAGCCACTGGGGACAGGAGCAGAGACCCCAGAGCAGGTCTGACTGCCCCAGCCTGCAGGAACAGGGAGCCCCAAAGCTAGCCTGGGGGACCCAAGAGCTGGCCAAGGGCCTACTGGCCCTTTACAAGCCCTACAGAGAGGGCCTGAACTGGACCCCCATGGTTTCCTGGGAAGCAACTGGAGGTCACAAGTCTAAAGCCCCCAGGGCAGTGGGAGCTGAGGCCCCTGGGGGGAATGGATTTACTCAGGCCACTAGGCAATGCTCCAGCCATGAGCAGGAGCTGGGTCTCCTGGATCCCAGTCCGGAGACCGAGACTCCTGGGACCTGGAGGCTGAGAGTTCATCCCCCTCCTCTGCAGTGTCCCTCCAAAGAGGCCAGCTGCCCGGGTCTCAAATGGCAGGGAGTCACTGCTCCATAGGCAGCCCATGCTGTTTTCCTCCAGCTCAATTAGAAGGTTCTTTATGCATATACATATGCACAGAAACCCACTTACTCTCTACGCACACGCATGCATGCATACACAGGTGTGCACATACTGACGAGCTCGCACCACCCATGCACACGGACACATGAAATGCCACATTCGTACACACCCATGCACGCACATGCACACACCGCTCAGGCCCAGTGTGCACCCAGGTCAGATCACCCACGCAGTCCCTCCCTCTGCCTGCCCACCCTATTCGGCCCCAAGACTCCATCAGGCCGTGGGCCTTGCCTGACAGATGAGCTGACACCGCCAAAACACGGGGGAAATGACTAGATCCAAGGTGAAGTGTGATTTCTCCCTTCTACCTCAAGTACTTCATTACCTCCCTGACCTCCATGGCTAATAAAGGTGTCTAATCCGTGTGGTATTAAAATAGCCTCCTAATGTGCACGAGGACTATCTCCTAAAATTAATGCTATGACAAGTAACGAGGGTCTCCATTAGCTGATACCCGCACATGCAAATTCTCATTTTCCCAGAGTGGGCTAACGCCTCCGAAAGCCTCCTTCTGGGGGAGCCTGACTTCCCAGGCTACAGGCATGGAGCCAACTGGACGGCACTGGAACTTGTCACCGGCCATCACAGACAGACAACCACCACCCAGCTGTTCCAGATAGCAGCTTGGAACAAGAGCTACGAGGACTCTGTTCTTCCCTTGGTTGGCACTTGGAACCAGTCACTTTTCCACGCATGAGCCCAGAGGGGGACTTTTAGACTGGGACTTTTAAATCAGTAGTTTGACATTTGTGCCAGGCGTTGTACTAGGCACAGGGACAGATACAAAGAATCATGGTCCAGCCTAGTCCTTGCCTTTGGGCCAGTCCCCAGGGATGGCAGGACAGGCAGGGGGACCCACGGCGTTCCTGAGCTACATGGAGCAGTGGTGTACAAATGTGCCCATGGTGGGGCCCTTGTTGGGAGTCATGGGTGCTCCCAGGAGGTTACAACTCGCTCATCAGGGGAAATCCATGAAGGCTTCTTAGAGGAGGTGGTAGTTCCCCATCATCCTTATTCCCTTTGGCATTTGCATGAACAAGAGAGGTAAGTTGAATGCAGATATGATATGCTGTCGACATCCACAGAGGCATTCTTTAATGGTGGTACTCATTTCTGGGATTCCTCCTAAGATTCATTACCGCCTCTGGCTTATCATTTGGGGGGCACAGCCAAGCCCCAGAGCCCTTTCTTCCCCACCGTGCATAGACACACAATGCTTATTGAGTTCTAACACTCACCCACACACATCAGACTTCCAACGGGCAATGTCTGAAGGATGCTGGACAAGCAAGAAACATTCAGGTGACTTCCTTCCATCTTCTCTTTACCTGACCTCTACCTGACACTTTTCCTCCCCACCTGCACCTTGCTCCTTCCCTCCTTCAGGTCTCAGCTTGGAAGCCACCTCCTCCAAGAAGCCTTCCCTGGTTGAGGTGTTCCTTCTGTTTACTTAGACAGCCCCTGAACGGCCCCCATCAGAGCGCCTACCTGTCGGGGTTTCAAGCCCAGCAACTTGTTTGCCTTCCTACCAGATCAGGAATTGTGTGAGGAACCAGGCCGAGCCTCCCTCTCGTCTCCAACACTCACAGCACTGGCAGCACGTAGCTCACCAAATGCCTGTGTGACTCTGCCTCCATTATCCTATCCAATCCTCCAACTGTCTTAGGACCCAGATGTGTTGTTAAGATTCCCATTTCACAGATGGGGAGACTGAGGCCCCCAAAAGGAAAAGCAGCTGCCCAGCATCACATATTGGTAGCAACTGGCAGCTAGAGGGCTGTGACAGAGGTATCCTCATTGGTGTCATATCCAGGTTTTTCCTGGGGTCTCCGGCACCACTCGAGTTGAGGGTTGTGTTTGAGACAAATTGCCAAGTAGAGGAATTGGTCATCTAGTACGGCCACACTGGATCAGTCCTGTTTCCTGAATAAATGCTGAGCCTACACGCGCCAGCTCCAGGGGCATGGCGTGTCCCCTGCCCAGCCCTGCCTTTGTGGCTGACGCGAGTCCCCCCCTCCCCCCGAGTTCAAATAGCTGGTTTTAAAAACAGAGAGTGGACCCCCTCCTCCTCTCTTGGCCGTGAGCCCATTAAGGGTCTCTGCAGGCCCCTTGAGAGAGGGAATTGAGGGCTCTTCCCTCTCCTGCGCGATGCCCTTGCTCCCCAGAGCCAGCCCCCCGTCAGCCATTTCTCTCCAGTCCGTGTGTGGTGGCTTCAGCCAACACCTGTGCATTCCCAAACACGCACCATCACCCACGCACACAAGTCTCCCGAGCTCGGGGGCTTCCTCTCTGGGGCATTCCTGGGGCCACTTATCTGGGCTCAGCAAATCCGACCCTGTGTGCCCCCTTCCTGTGTGGATGGCCGCCTGCCCCCCGCCCCCCCGCGGTATTTCCCAGAATGTCCACCCTGCACAGCCGGAAGCGTGGCCCCACAGCTCTGCTTCCTCTCGGAAATCCCAGAGGCACGGGACATGGAGCGTGTGTTGCTGGTGGCGGGGGGCGGGGTGGGGGGGCACCCTCAGGAAGGTCCTCGTCTGCCGCTGTCCCGAGTCCCTTTCCTGCGCTATATGGCATGAACTCTCACTCATCCTTTAGCCTGGTTGTCACTTCCCCCAGGAAGCCTTTTCTGATTACCACTGCCATCCCCAGCCAGAGTTTTCTAGTTCAAGGACATGCTCAGGGGTCTGGACTCGATCTTGGGTGCCATGGGAACCGCTGAGCAACTGTAAGCAGGGCAGAAAGATTAGCTCAGTTGTGCCTTGGGAAGACCCCTCGTCTGAAAGGAAGGTGGTCAGAGGGGAGAGCAACTAGGAAGGCAACGTCCATGTCCCCAGCAGTCAAGAGGTGGTGGCGGCTGGCAGTGGGGCAGAGGCAGTGGAGCAGAAAGGAAGCAGGCACAGCCAAGGGGCACGTAGGAGGCAGGTCCCCCCAGTGGCTGGTGACATGAGGGCACCTGGGAGACAGGAAGTATCCAGTGGGCCCCCAGGATCTTGTCTGGGCACTGGGGTGGGTGGTGCGGCATCACTAGCCTGGCACACCCAGGGGGAGGTGAGAACTCCCTGAGACGGCTGTGAAAACTACCTGTAAATGGCACGGTACTGCTCAAACCGCATTCTCTTGGCATTTTGCAAAATTTCCATTGTGCACAAAGTTTGGCCAGGAATTCCCAGGTCAGCTTCCAGAGCCCCTGTCCCCACTAATCCCTCCGTGACTCCCCACCCAATCCTGCCCCACTCTCGGTCAAGGCTTTCCTCTTCCTCCGCCAGGAAGGAGGCTGAGCTCCCACCACTCAGGGGCCTCCTTCTCCCGCCTCTCACCAGCCCCGCTGGGGGGTGCGGAGCTTCAGAGCCTACCAAGTCCTTGCCCACCCATTGGCTCCTCTCAGCCACGCAGTCACTCATTCTGCAGGAGTGTCCTTCTGGCGGGGCAGTACGGTGGCTAAGAACGAGACCCTGGGGCCAGGCCACTGAGGCTCAAGGCTGGCTTTGTGACTCACTAGCTGATGCCGTGAGTCATTTGCTCAACCTCTCATCAGTTCATCAGTTTTGTCACCTGCGAGATGGGATATTAACAATAGTAGCTCCCCGACTATTGGCTTTGAGAATCAAGTGAGTCACTAAGGGTTCCAGAAGCCGCTTAGCCCCATACCTGGCCTGTAATAGGTGTTTGACGACAAGCAGTGAGGAGTGCTGTTATTTCTGTGATGCCCGGAGCTCCCCTGGCCTGGAGGAGGGAGACCGCAAGTCACTAAGCCCAGCCCACACTGAAGGGGAGGAGTGTCAAAGAATACTTGGGCATATTTTTAAAGCTTTACATTTGGCACCTACACGTGATGAAATGTGACCTAATTGTTATTAGCAGTGGTGGCAGCTGAGAGTTGAGTTGGAGCTGGCTTCACCCCAGAGTCCTTGCTCTTAAGCAATATGTCACGGCGGTGCTAGGTCACGTGGGAGAAATCACACATCTTCTCTCTCTGAGAGCAGCAGCAGGGATCTCTGTTATTGCAGCAACCGTACATCCAGCACCTTGTGGGAACCCAATCTGCCTCCTCCCAGGCCTGTGGGCTCAAGGCCCGCTGCCGGCCGCCCCCACTGTCTGCTGGCGCCCGGCGCCCCCACTCTGAGTCTGAGAGGCGGCCTTGCCCGGCCGGCCGCCTGATGACTGTGAAGAATGACACACTCCTTGTTCAAGGGTGCGCGCTGGCCCTTATCACCGGAGAGTGATGTCCGTGGCACTGAGCCGGCCCATCCTGCTTGTCCGTTGAGCCCTCTACAGAGGGCAGGGCGGCAGCGAGGCAGAAATTGCACTTGAAAAACTCTCCATGTGGCTGGGCAGCAGACAGGAGCAGAATGAAATCAGGAGGGAGGAAAATTGGCCCGGCTTCCTGTCCAGGTGCTGAGTGGACGCACCAGGCTTCAGGAGACGGAATCTAAGAGGGAGAAAATTGGTGGCATTGGTCATAAAGGGGATTGATTACCCAGGGACCTGTCACGCCCACCAAGGTCAGCAGAGCGGCCTCAGCGGGCCCTGCTTGCTAGAGGACAGGGTGCCCTCGGCAACTGCAGTTCACCCAGGTTCAATTAGCTAATGAGTGTGCCGTGTCTCGGGGAGGGGGCTGAGGTTTTCCAGTGATTCTCACTGGAAGAGAGGGCTCTGGGGACCGGCAAGGTCTGAACATGACCCTTGTCTGTGGGGGGCGAAGGGGCAAGTCCCTTCTCCTCGCTGAGACTTTACTTCCCCATCTATCAAATGGGAGCGTCAATCCTTTACATTTATTGAGAGCTTGCTGCCTGCTAGGCACTTTGTCACTCATTTAATCAGAGCAGCATCCTAGGAGAGAGCTTCTAGTGTTATGACATTTTACAGATGAGGAAACTCAGGAAAACTAAACTCCAAAAATTAAATTTCCCCAGGTCCTGTTGTAAGTTGCATATCGGATTCAAATATGAGTAACAAGCTCGTGCTCAAACCCTTGGCCACTGTCATCATCAAGCCACACGTGTCTTCTCGGGGTTGATAAGGATTCGCGGAGAGGCACAAACAGCAGCAAGCCGGGAGCACAGTCTAGGTGCTGAAGCCAGTGAGACTTCCCATGTTGACTCACCTGAACTTCACAATGAGCTCATGCAGTAGATGCTATTGTGATCGCCATTTCCCAATGAGGGCATTGAGGCACACAAAGGTCACATCTCTTGCCTAAGTCACCAAGCTTATAGGCGCAGAGATGGGAGTTGAGCCCAGGCCATCCGGCTCCAGAGTCCCATGCTGAACCCTGTGCAAAGGCATGGGAGAGGCCTGGCCCAGGGCCCAGCACAGAGCACATAGCAGGCTTGCCCACCCCAGGCAGCCCTTCTCCCTAAAGGAAAGCTAAATGCAACGAACGCCATGTGCCCTTTGCAAGCCAGGCTCGGGAGGGTTCAGGGACGTGCCCCACCGCTGCAGCCTGGGCTTCCTCCCGGGCAGGGAATTGGGCAGACTCAGAAATGTCCCTGGTTCAGGGAAGACTGAGGGAAAGCTAGGAGAGGAGGCCACCCAGTTTGGGCTTCTTGGAAGAAATGAGCTAACGCCAGGCAAGAGGTGGGCAGGTGGAGGTGTGTGCTGAGAAGGGGAGGGGGCGCTCCTGATGCACAAACGGGCTTGAGTAGGACCTAAGGTAAGAGGCTCCCAGACAGAGGGCCAGAGTCCCTCCATGCTCGGCAGGGGGGCAGTCACAGGGAGCAGCCCGTGGTGGACGGGGTGTGCGTGCTCTGGGCCCATAAGCTTGGGAAAGAGGCTCGAGCTCAAGCCAGCCCTGCCCCTTTCCAGGCAGGAACCCCGGCCTCACTCCTGAGGGGTCCCACCCTCCTCCAGCCACCTGGGACCCCACCCCTTAAATCATTACCCCAGATCATTACACTGGAAGTCCGTAATGCTGACACTCCTTGGAGAGCACTTATCTGGAAAGTCGTAAAATGGCACCACGGATGGTAATTAACAATTAGAGAGTTTATCCCTCAGCTGGCTCTGGCCTGTGGGAGCCCTCAGAAAGACAGAGGCCAGCATTCAGGTCCCTCCCCAGCAGACGTGGGTGGCTGCCACTGCCTCGCTCTTGCAGCATCACTGTGCCAACTGTGGAGGTGAGGTCCAACGCCCGCAGCCCCTTGCCAGGGCCATCTTCCCAGCAAAACCACCCAGGCTGGCTCCTGACACCTGCCCCGATCCCACCGCTGTGCCTCTCACAGGACACCCTGTCCTCATTCCCATCCTGTCTATCCCTTAGGGAGGCCTCCCTGAGCACTCTGGGTGCAGAGCTCATGCCCTCTCCGACCCTCAGGACTGCCACCGCCTCTGATGTCCTCCTGGACATGAAGACAGCTTGGTGTACACCCTGGGACTGCATCTCCCTCCCTCAGCCAGCTGGTGCTCCCGAGAACACCAATTCACTTGTCTCCCATCCTGCACCCCGTCCACCCTCCCTAACCTAGCACAGACTATGGCCCCAGTAGACCCTCAAAAATGAAGCATGAAACCAGAGTGTCATTGCTGCAAGGGGACCCTCCTGCCCCAGTCTCCACACAACACTGTTGCAGGGGCATTTCCACAGGGCCCTGAGGACAAGGCCCACACTCTTTCTCAAGGGGAGTGTGACTCAGACAAGACTAAGGAGCAGTGCCAACCACCCTGGAAAGTGGAGACTCAGGACATTAGGAGCTTTCTTAGGATCTGACAGTATTTGGGGTATCAGAGCCAGGACTCAAACCAAGGTCTTCTGGCACCTAGGTCTGACTCCACAGAAAGTGTGGTGGCTGACTTGAAGTCATTCAGTGAAGGTCAGGTAGGATCCTGGGGCCCTGGGGTACAGGCTGGCCCTACACCAGCTCCCTGTGTGGCCCAGGCATGTCCCTGACACCCTGGGCCTCAGGGTGAAGGTGCTGAGCAGACTATAAATCCACCAGCGGCACAAGCCAGCTCTGGGGGGAGGAGCCAAGCCAAATCGTCCATCCAACCTAAAACCTACAATGATGTGGGTTGGGAGAGGCCTCGGGGGGCCGAGGAGGCCCGTTGTGCCTCCTTGGACACAGGCACCATCTCACGTACTGTCCCCTCTCTTCCAGTCTGCCTGGCTCCCTGCAGATGGTGGCTGCCCACGGCATTCCCCAGGCCCCCTGGCCCCCGCACAAGGGCGTTCTCCCCTTCCACGGGCTGAGCTGACTCCCAGGGCAGTGGCCAGCTTGGCTCACGAGTGTCCTTATTCACAGACGGTTGTCTGTCCTGAGCAGCCCAGCACCCACCCACCGTGTAGAGCCCCCAAGCCCATGCCTTGGTCGTCTGGGCCAGCCTTGGCCAGAGGCTTCCCCAAGCCCCTCTGTGGGGATGAAAAGGGCCAGCACTTGAGAAAGCTGTGCGACAAAGCTGGTCTCGGAGACTGAGAGCCCATCGCATGTTAAAGGCTCAGACAAGCCTTTCAGGAGAAAAGCCAAGTTTCCCCAGCACCTTGTGTGTGTGTGTGTGTGTGTGTGTGTGTGTTTGCACGTGTATTGTGTAAGCACGGAGGGAGATTCGCAAGGACGCGGCGCTTGTTCTGTGAAGTGAGCGCTATGATCCACGTTTGTCTTCTATGACCCTGCACTCCACATGGGTCTCCGAGAGTATGTATTTTCTTTGAAATTAAATCAATTATTTTAATAAAGAAGAATTAGGGGGAAAAATTGTTTAACTTTGTTTAAATTTTCCAAACTTATCTGATGATAAACTGTTGTTTTGTGTAATGCCTAGAAGCATCCTCTGGCACTCGAGGTATGCACGGAATATAGTTTGGGGAAAGATAAACTTGTCCAGCTTCTAATAGATAAGACCGTAGTCCCTTCTGTTGTGGGGAGGGTTGCCGAATGCAGGCGCCGCAGCAGTGGCAGTGCAGACTGGAGCCCACAGCTCCCTACAGCCCAGGCCTCACTCCTGCAGCTCAGCCGGTCCCCTCTGTACGTTGTGGTGCACTGTGGGCAGAGGGTGGAGGGGGTGTGGCCGTGACACAGCAGCACCTGGCAAAGAGAGGGTGACAGGACCACAGAGGAGTCCAGCTGAGCCAGTGCTGGGGGGACAGTAGCCCCTCTGGAAGAAGAACTGAAAATCAGGTGATCGCTCAGCACACCCCTGACATCCCACAGCCTGGCTCCAGCTCCTTCTGCTCCTAGCCAGCAAGTTTTCGATCCCTCTGGGAATGAAGTAGAAGCCAGACAGAATGAACCCTGGAGTCCCTCCAGCCCCAGACTCCAGGATCCTGGCTTCACCACGATCCTCGTAGGTACCATCCCGACAATTACCACTGCCACTTTACAAGTGATGCAACGGAGACTCGGAAAGGTTAATTGACTTCTTCAAGGTCAACAGAGAACAGAATGGAGTCCAAGACCCACCCTGCTGTTGGCCTTGCAATTGGGAGCCCTCTGCTTTGTGGCCTTGGAAATTACTGTTTGTATCAGAGCCAGCCCCGGAGCCAGACAGACCAGGTTTCAAACACTGGCTCCGCCTCCTACTAGGTGTAGGGTTTGGACCAATTAACCTCTCGAGTTTTTGCTGTATGAGAAGTATTATTGTTACCATAAATCTATAAATTACCCCACAGTTGAGAGAAAAAGGAGAGGTGGGGCTTAAACTCAAGGTATACTGACCTGGGGGAAACCTTTGTGGCCCCATACAGATCTCAACCCCTGTTTGGAGCCTCAGTTTCCCCATCTGTAACAGGAGAGGCTGTACTGGACAGCCTCTGGGAGCCCCCAGATCTATAGCCTAGATGGAATGAGGTCCCCATGGGCTGCCTCTTCCCCCCATGGGCTGGAGAAGTTTGCCCTCCAGCAGCCCATAATCGTCTGGGAAGCGGGTATGTGGGTGACGACCAGGGGAGGAGGAGGAGGGCAGGGACAAGAGCCGAGACCGAGTAAAGAGGACATGACTGGGCGCTCCCTGTATGCCAAGCACTCTTCTAGCTTTACACAGACTAGCTCAGTCCCCAGAACAAGCCTGTGAGTTGGTCCTAGTTAACCCACTTTACAGACAAGGATACTCACAGCCAAAGGGATTAAGTGACCTGGCCAAAGTCATAGGGTTGGTGAAGCAGCACTTGAACCCAGATGTCCCAGACCTTCATGGCTCCAAAGACCATGCTCTGAGCCACTGAGTGATGCTAGCTCTGGGTCTCCCTGCAGAGACAGGGCCATGCAGAGAGGGGGAGACGGGGAGGGGAAGAAGGAGCCCCAGGAGCGAGGCATGAGGAAGAGAAGCTGCACCGCCCAGGGCGGCCGAGGCACACCATGGGGGAGGGCGTGGGACTCTCACCTGGGAACCGGTCATTTACTTCCACTGGGGGCCTGTTGAGTTTCAGGGTCATTGTGCCCAGAGCAGAAAATGCACAACCCTGGCCCGTATGTCATCAGGAAGGAGGCCCCTGCTGGCCTCAGAAGAAAGCTGGGCCTGAACTGTTTTGTTTAGTGGCCCAAGAGCCACAGCCCAGGTGTATGTGGGCACTGAGCTGGGGGCCACTCTGCTCACCTGGGACGCCGCAGCCCAGGGGGCCCCACTGAACCGCTCGCTCCGAGGCAGTGTGCTCTCAGACGCTACGTGCGGAATGTTTGTCAGCTCTTGACACTAATATTATTTAAGGCCCAAAGTCTAATGTAAGGCTTCCTTTTAGCAAGATTGTCTCATTTAATAAAACTCCCTGTCTCTGTTCCCCCCAAGGTAATCACGTTGATGATAACGCATTCCCTGCGCTGTGATTTGATCTGGGAATAGAATTATCACACCGCCTTGCTTTGCTGTCAGATGTTCCATTTGTATTTTTTTCCCCTCGAATAAGTAAATAGGAAGCCATCCAGGTGCAAGGTTCTGCTCACCCAGGGCCTTCCAGGGCTGGCCTCCTTACTGGTCCACTTCCTGTCCTCAGGAGTCATTCATTGATTAAATCAACAAACATTTCCCTAATGTCCACACCCTAGGCTGCCCCTACAGTGCTGTGGCCTGAGTCTGGTCTGTTTGAGTCTGTGTTTATCGCTGGGTGGAAAGGACACAGCCAGCACGCCAGCTTAAAAGTCGATCAGAACCCACTTCAAACCCCAGCTCTGCCTCTTATCAATTGTATGACCCAGAGCAAGTCACCTCACCTCATCGAGATATGACCTATATCACAGGGATGCTGTGGGCAGGGCCAGGACAAGGATGAGCAAGTGATGCCCCCTGGCACAAACATTACAGAGGGGCACACCCTCAGGACCCCCGCATTTGCACAGCCCTGGGAGGGAGGACCTCAGGAAATTCTGTGCACTCATAAGAAGAAGGATTAAATGAGATGATGTATACCAAGTGCCCGGCACGTGGTATGGGCTCAGTACACTGTTGCTATCATCCTCATCATCATCCTCACTGTTACTCTTCATCAAGTGAGAGATGAAAGCCCTTTAACTTCTTGAAGGGGGCTAGACTGGTGATGAGCAGAGTGGCTGCCAGGCTGGGAATTCTCGTCTCACGTGCTGTGTGGCCAGGGGCTGCTCACTCTGCCTCTCTGGCCTCAGTGCCCAGCTGTGAGGTGACAGCGTTACTGAACCTGGTGACCCAGGCACGTGTGAGCGTGCGGAAGAGCACATCACTCACCCCGCTCTGCCCTTCATCCTTGGCTAGTGGACACGGGAAGGGCTAGGAGCCTGGCGGGCCCCAGGGAGTCCCCTAGTCTGAGGATGCCACCCACAAGGTCACACCTGGCCAGGAACTGAGCCCGGCAGGTGAAGAGCTCAAGGGCTCTAGGAGAGTCGGCTCCAGGGCTGGGCTGATGACTTCCTCCTGACTACACGTCACTAGCAGTGCCCTGGAAAAGTGCACAGAATGCAGAACCAGGGATCTGGGTTCAAATCCTGCCTCCTCCAAGCACTTGCTGTGGGACCTCAGGCACTCTCAGCCCAGTTCCTTCTATGTCACATGATGTATCACAACAGTCCTGGCAGGAAACAGTCACTTGAGAGGGGTGACTGAAGAGAGTTTAATGAAGGAACTTTTTAAAAAGTACAAGCAAGGTTTAAAAACTCCAGAAAGGGCTGCTGAAGCACCCTAGGGTTAGTAGCAGTAGGAGGTGTGGCCATCCTCGGGCTAAAACGGAAGGGGAAGGGACGGTTCCTGAAACCCCTGTGGGGCCAGAGCTGCCACAAAGCAGATGACAAGTCAGCAGGAGCCGTGGCATTTGGTAGAGGAACACAGTCAGTACCAACCCATGCAAAGTTTGTTGATTGAACCAGTGAGTGACTAAGTAAATGAATGAATCTGACCTCCAGCCAATTCATCCTGGGACAGATCATTTTCCAAATGGCTGCTTCAATGTCTTTTAACCCACACACCCTTCTTCCAATGGGACTTCAACACTCCTTGAATCTGGGCACAGCTGTGATTAGAGCAGAAGTGACACCACGTGACATCTGAGGTTAAGTCATAAAAAGTGATGCAGCTTCCACCTGGTTCTCTCTGGGATGCTCATTCTTCAAAGGCCTGGCCGCCATGCTGTGAGGGAGCCCGAGCAGCCACGTGGAGAGGCCACCTACAGGCAGTCCAGTGGGCGACCCCAGCTGAGGTCCCAGCCCAGAGTCAGCATCAATTGTCACACTGTCGGTGAGCGAGCCTTCAGGTAAGTCCATCTCCCACCTTTTGAGTCTCCCAACCTGATGTCCCAGACACCATGGAGCAGAGCCACCCTTGCTGTGCACTGTCGGAATTCCTGACCCACAGAATCCACGAGCACAATAAAATGGTGGCCGCTTTAGGCCACAATGTCTGGGCAGTTGTCTTAGGCTACACTGTAGCTAGTTATGCAGAAACAGGAACTACAACAAATTGCACTGACTGAACTCAGCCGGAAGCCAGCAAACAAGTGAATTGTTTGCTTCAATCCATAAGGGTCACCCTCCCACAGCACACAGCAAGGTGGAGAATGAATATGAGGACAAAATGGAGAAAAGTACCACAAATAGGGAACACAAAGGGGAAGAGGTTTTAGGACCCAGAACCCACTGGGTGCTCCTCTACCCTGGCGGAACCTATAGACACATTGTTACACGGAAGGCCAGTCTCACTATCTCCCCAGCCGCCTAGACAGCCTTTTGCATCTCCCGCCTGGCTTTCCCACCTCCCCACCACCCAGCCTTGCCCACACCGCCAGAGAAGAGCACACGCCTTCTCCCTGGTCACTCCCTCCCTTCTGAGCCTGCACTGGCTCCCCAGCCCCAAGGCTCTAACACAAACTCCACGGCCAACAGCCAGCGCCATGGAGGCTCTGCACACTCCAGCCTGGCAGGGATTGGGGGGACAGGGTGGCTGGGTGGACTGACCTCCTCACTCTGCCACACACACACTGGGCACATGTTCTCCCCTTGCCCTTCTCCTGTTGGCATTCCCTCCCACCACACGTCCCATGCCACCTCCCCCAGGGAGCCTTCGAAGAATTAACCCACCACCACTACAGCCCTCTGCCTCCCCTGAACCCTGTCCAAAGACACAGGCGTGGTTGTACCTTTCCTGAAAACGCTAAGAGAAGAACTGGACGGCATCACCTGTCAGACAGCTAGCACGTACGAGATTTGTCTCCCCAGACATCTAGAAGGGCTGCTCCAAGTTCCCTGCGTGCTTTCCGTCCGCAGTCCCGGGCAGAGGTCCCCTCTACACGCTAGGCAGCCACCACCAGCCCCACGCAGCGCCCCGCCTCCCTGGGTGCCCCCAGCATCTCATACACGCTTCCCGCAACCCAGAGCTCCCCGGATCGTAACGAATCAGTTACTGAACCGTGACTGCCACAGCGCGGGCCTGTGTCTTCTTATCGTTCCCAATAAAACAAAAACCACACTTAGCATCTCAGTCATTGTGGATAAAACAACTTTGCATTTTCTTATTTAATCCTCACAGCAACCCAGTGAGCGAGGTGCTATCATCACCCTCATCGCGCATGGGACAACTGAAGTTCAGGGAGGGGAGGTGACTTGCCCAGGGTCACCGGGGTGGGACGGACCAGAGCCGGGACTCAGAGCCAGGCCTGGCTGACTCGGAGGTCAGTGCTGTCCCGTGCTTAATGGTCTATCACCCCTCCAGCCCCAACACTGAGCATGCATAGGCTCAGCGGGCACAGGATAAACATTTGTGGAACTGCACGAAGCCTGAACCAATTCTCGTTGCATGACTAAAGCTCCGACACCGAATAGAAACCAAACCACCTCAGTGATTTCCAATTCAGACACCACCAGCCGCTCCGTGAATTCTGATGCACTGATGTCTTTTGTTTTTTGGAGGGGTTTTGTCGCTCTCAGCAACAAGAGTCGGCAGCGAGGAGGTACAGAGTTCCCCTGGGGAATAGCTTCTGCGCAGCATTTCAGATGAGAGATGGGGAAACAGTTTAGAACAAAAAGCTCCTGGTTATCACAACAGCACAGACAGGGAGGCAGGCGAGGACTCTGGGTCCGGTTTAACAGCTCAGGCCCTCTAGTCAAGGGACATGTCTGAGGTCACTCAGAGAGGGCGGCACGGACACCACCTGTCTTGATGTCCAGGCTTGGGGGGAGGCGGGGCTTGCAAGTCCCGAGCTACTGTCACGTCCAAAGTGACTGGCTCTGAACACATGGCTCTGTGGGAAGAAAGGGTAGAGGGCACAGCCCCAGGGACCCGTGTGGCAGCCTCACTTGATCAGGGGCCCAGCTCCAAATCGTGGCAGAACAAAAGGAAGCCCCCCCAAGGCAAAGGCTTTATTGCCCCCCCTCTCTAGCACCTCTTCCCTCCCCCTTCCCCACTTCTGCATGCAGCAGGCAGGTAATCAGGGCGTGGTACCGGATCTCCTCAAACCATGCTTTGCAGAGGAAAAGGAGGGAATCTGGCAGCCCAGGTGTCCTCTAGGCAATTGGAGACTCTGGCTGGGCATGGGGTTCCCAAAGGACTGTGGCCCTCAGGGGACCCTCCTAGCCGGGAAGAGGCTGGAAACTCCCCCACCCCAATCTGTCGGAGAGCCAGGCCCCCGGCTCTGGGACGGAAGGCGGTGTGGGTGAGGAGAACCCCCAGCAGATTGGAAAGCAAAAGTCTTCTCGACCCCTGCCTTCTTGTGTGACCTTGGGCAAATCACACCTGCCCAAACTTCACTTTCCCCATTTGTCGAATGGGACTCATATTACCTGCTGATGCTACGACTTGGGGTAACCATCTATCTGCAGAGATAAAACGATGACACTCAGCACCGCTTGTGCTTTATCATTAGCTCCCAACTCCCGCTCGTGACTCCAGCTGTCCGGGGCCTGTGCTCAGGGGCTGGAGGTCAGCTGCATTGGCCTGGGCCAGCAAAAGACCAGTGGGCCAGCCTGGGTGGTCAAGCATGGTTGCCCATGGCAACCAGGATCAGACCACTACCAAGGGACAAGGTCCAGTCTTAGCTGAGAAGGAGCTAAGCCAGTTTCTCAGGAGCAGGATTAAGCATTAGCACAGCAGGGAGAAGAGGCAGGACTCAGAAACCACAGAGGTGAGGCTGGTCCTCTGCAGGGTGGTGAGGCCAGCAGCTCCAGAAAAGGCTGGGAAACAGACCCATGCTTGCCAGGGCATAGCCACCCAGTGCAAGGCACAGCAGTACACAACCTACAACACATGGATTAGGCTGCCAGGGGCCCGTGAGGCCAGAGTCTGGAGAGGGGCAGGCACCTGCAGCCAAGAGCAGACCCAGCGCAGCACTCTTCAGCTGGCAATTCGAATCCTGGTCAGCTTGACAATATTATGTTCTTGAAGTGCTTTGTGTGTGCACTTACTTATAGCTTGCCTTGTCCCCAAAACATCGATTTAAAGCATACATAAATCCACAGGGGATTTATAAGGATATATAAAGTACCATAATAAAACCAAAATTAGAAACAGGGAGGCTGAGGCAGGAGGATCACTTGAGGCCAGGAGCTCGAGGCTGCAGTGAGATATGATGACATCACTGCATTCTAGCCTGGGCAACAGAGAGAGACCCCATCTCAGAAACAGAGAGAGAGAGAAAGAAGGAAGGAAGGAAGCGAGGGAGGGAGGGAGGGAGGGAGGGATGGAGGCGAAGGTAGGAAGCAAAATAGAAGAAGGGTCAGAAATCAGGCTAACTAAAAAATGAAGGCTATAAAGTCCTAAACATTGTTTCAAAGGGTCAAAAAATTTAGATCTGAGCTTCCTGGCAGCAAGTGCAAAAGGGGACACCTGGTCAATTACATAATATTCATGACATTAAATAAGAAAGAAAGAAAGCCAGCCTGATGCTTAGGAAAATCATGACTGTCTCTGGTTGTAAAGCAGGCATTTTTCTTGACAGTCCTCATTGTAAAATTCTCAGAATAGACACAAAGACAAGTCTTGGAGATATTTTTTGAGAAATAACACACCAACAGACAATTCAATAAAAGTAGTCCTATGGTGACCAAAATAATGTGCTATGGAAGTCATTCTCTCCTCCTATGGCTTAAGGCGCTAATGAGGCTGGAATATTTTGAGCAATCAACATTACTACTCTTGTTATTTATTTATCAAAAATTCATTTGTGCAACTGGTATTTGCTGAGCACCTAATTAGTGCCAGCATCATAGGAGGCTTTGAAGAAGCAGAGAGAAGCAGGACAGATATGAGCCCTGCCCTCCTGGGGCTTAAGGACTCGGAAGGGGACGCTCTAAGTAAACAGGCAGTTGCAGACTGCAGTGTAACCAGGGTCCCAGCAGCACATGTGAGGAGCCAGAAAGGGCCTGACATTGCACACCAGGGAAGGCTGCGTGGAGGAAGTGAGGTCTGAGCTCAGCCTCAGGGAAAAGTGAAGTTGGCCAGGGAAAGACCTGGGAAAAAGGAGAAGTGGCACTGGCTCGGCCACAAGAAGTCAGGATGCTGAAGAGCCCATCACAGCCCAGAGCTGCCACTGGGACCATAGCCTGGGAAGGGTCCCAGATGCTAGGCCTGGCTGGTTGGGCACATCACCTGGCCACACTGTCAGGACCAACCTCAGGCCAAACTGAGTATGGCCAGGCTGGGAGCAAATGCTCCAGCACCCGCTCGGGGCCCTTTCAGCTCTGGCTGGTGCCCCCTTCTCTCTGCCCAGGAGTGAGCCCTGCTGCCCCAGACTTGGGGATATGGGGCTGTTTTGAGCTGTTCACAGCCACGGCAGGCTGAGCTTGGAGAGAGGCAGTGGTAGTCCCATGGTCCAGCCATCCGGGGATAGGAAAACCAATGCAATTTATCTCAGAGCTGACAGGGACCTTAGACATCAGCCAGCACAACTCCCTCATCTTACAGACAGGGAAACTGAGACACACAGAGAGAAATGGACTTACCCAAAATCACGGACCAGGACTCCAGAAGTCGTGAGGCAGGAGAGAGCAGAAGGAAGGAGGAGCCCAGGCAAGTCAGCCAGGAGGCCTGACGGGAACGTGGAGGAAAATCCCAGAAGAGGCTCAGCAAGGGCAGAAAGAGCCCCAGGCTCAGGGTCCATATCTGAGACCTTGCCAGTGGGGCCATGGCCCCCAGAGCCACAGTGTCCTCCTCTGTTCAATGGGGAAGACACTGACCTACCCCACAAAATTACCGCAAGGACTAGACAATACTTTGTAAACTGTAAGGTCCCGTGCACATGGAGATGGTACCAGGGACCAGAAAGTAGGTGACTTCAGGGACAAGAATAATGGGCCACAATGATCAGAGCCCTTACTGTGTACTGGGCACTGCTTAACAATAACCCCCTAAGGTGGGTATTTATCATCCCATCTTACAGACAGAGAAACTGAGTTCAGTAACTCGCTCAAGATCTCATACCTCGGAAGAGGTGGGATGAGGATCGGGACTCTTAACCATACACAGGAGGGCCTAAAGCAGACCCACCTTGGGGAGCTCATCTCTGAGAAGGGAGTAGGCAGAGGAAGCTGAGCACGCCGAGCCCCAGGAGACAAAGAGCTGCCCAGTCTCGTGTCCTCCCCTTTGAGCAATGCTGCACTGAGAGTGAGCCTGGCCAGCCTCCCAGGGGCCTTGAGGTGAGAGGGTCTGGGTGGGACCCCCGAGATGACCACAGAGTGCTTCCCAGCTGGCCTAGCTGTCCTGGTTATTCATTGCCATGTAACAAATCACCTGAATACTTAGTGGCACAGAACAATGTTACGATGTCCCCAGATTCTGCAGGCCAGAGTTCGTTCAGACGGAGCCCAGCAGGGGCGACCTGTCTGGGCCCATGATGTCTGGGGCCCCAGCTGGGAAACTCAGACGGCTGGGACGGCTAGATGGCGCAGCTCAGCTGGGGCTGAGGACTGGAGCACCCAGACGTGGCCTCTCGTGTGGCCTGGGCTTCCTCACAGCATGACCGCCTCAGGACAGTGACTCTTCCTGCTTCTTACATGGTGGCTCAGGGCTCCAGAAATGAGTGTTCCAGTAACAAAATGGAAGTTTCATGGTCTTTACTGACTTAGGGTGACTTCTGCCATACCCTAAGGGGTGAAGAAGTCATAAATCTGCGCAGATTCAAGGGAAGGGGACATAGCCCACGTTTCTCAGGGGAGGACTGTCAAAGCATTTGCAGCCATGTTTTAAAACCACCACAATTGCCAGGGGTTGCCCAGCAGCCTGGCAGGGGAACATCACAGGGACCCGTCCCTTCATGGCATAGTCAAAAAGGCTGAGGGAAGTAAGGGTCAGTCAGGGCAGACCCAGGACACACCCAGGCCCACCTAGTCCTCCTCCTCCTGTGCCATCGGCCTCTGGCACCCCACCTGTGACATCCTCCCCTAGAATGATCAAGCAGTTAGACCAGGCACTCACAAGGGCAGGAGCTTAAATCCCATCTCTGCCACCGTCGGTTGACCTTGAATGAATCGTAGGACAGCTGGAGCTTCCGGCTCCTCACCTGCATGATGGTGGATATTTCCTCTCTTCTGGGGTTCTGAGGAGGAACAGGAGAGAGAACATATATAAAACCTGTCACCCAGCAGCTCCCAAAGAATGCTGGCTTCCTTCCAGGGGGAGGAGGGCGGGGCGGGGGTGCCACATGCAGGGATAGGATCCGAGGACCTGACTCACTGGGTTCTCTCCCAGAGACTTAACCAGGGTGGCATGTCCACACTTGAAGCTGTGGTAGGCACCTCTCAGGCCCATGGCTCCTGGCTGTAATTACAGCTTTCTGGACACGTTTCCTGTTTGGGAGCTGGCAGGGTCCCCTCAGAGGATCCACAGATAATGAGCAGCTGGCTGCAGAGCCTCCTTGCACGGGGGCACGGACCCAGAAGCAGGCCCGAGCAGGCCCACCTCTGAGAGCAGAAGGCCCCAGCAGGTCAGCTGGTCTCAATCCTGCCCCTCCCCCTGGACACACTGACACAGGACCACAACCACCGGATCGCCAGCCTCTGCACGCCCAGCTCCAGTGACCAGGGGCTGCCCCCGTCACAGGCAGTCTGCTGATCTCCAGACAGCACTGGACGTGCTTCCCAAAGCAGCCTGTTCTTTAACTTCTAGTTGTCGATCCCCAGGTCCACCGAGAACAAGGCATCGTGGAGCAGAAGGAAGGACACAGCCTCTGGGATCAGGAAGACCTGGCTTCGGTTCAAATCTTGGTTTTCAGGCTCTGCAGCCTTGGGCTCTTTGAGCCTCAGTTTCCTCATCTGTCAAATAAGAATAATACTACCAGTATGAAGGGAAGCTCGGAGAGTGGACGGCTACAACACGCATGAACATACTTGGCACACAATAGATGCCAAGTACATGCAGCTTCCTCCCCCTTCCCTGGTGGACAGCTGCATTAGGTGGCTTCTTCAGACTTAGAGACCAGAGACATGACACACTCAGATTCAAGCAGGTGACCAGCCTGAAGAACCTCTTGTACACCTGGAGAACTAGGGCAGCAGAGGCAACCTCAGCCCCATAGCAGTGCCTCGTGGCAAGCTGGAGGGGCACAGTCCCAAGCCTTCTCCTTTCAACTTCTAGGCACAGCTGAATGGCTACTGATTGAAAAGCGGGTGGGTGGATGGATGGATGGATGGACAGCTAAACAGACAGTTTAAAAATTAATAGATTTCTAAATCTCACCAGAAAACACCTACTCCCTTTTAATTCCAGCCAAACTGAACATTATCTTTTTGTAAAGAAATACTGAAAAGCAGTGATGTTTAAACTTTTCTAAGCATCAGAGAGGGCCTGTGAAACACAGATTGCTGGGTCCAGCTTCAGAGATTTTGCCTCGGTAGGTCTAGGGTGGGTCTGAGTTCCTGCATCTCTAAGCAGCTTATCCGAGACTCCCCAGGCCGTGCTGTGAGCAGTTCTGGAGGAAAACAGAACAGCCACTTACAACACCCTTTGCAAAACAAGCCCACAGCAGAGATGAGGTCACCTGGCCTGGGAGAGTTCAGCAGGAGGGAGAGGGAGAGCGCCCCTCCCAGCCCTGGGGTGGGGCGTGTGGTAGGACACCAGCCCCCACATTCAGCCTCTTCAAACCTCCCGCTCTCCTTCTCCAGCCCCAGCTCCTAGAAACCCCCAGGAAACCACCATGGCTTCATACAGGCAGGGCTCTGGTCCAGAAGATAACATCTCCCTACAGGAGTTTGAGCTGCACAGAAATCCCAATAAATAGGGCAGGGTGTGCGGAGGCCCAGGCAGGCCACCCACCCACTATAGGCCTTGGGCAAGGGGAAGAAGCCCTGGAAAGAACAGTCTAGTCTTGCTTCCCAGATGCACACACACACACACACATGCACACACAGGTACACGGAGGATGGCCCAAACCCCTCCCCCAGACACCCATCAGCTCTTCCTTGCTGCCAGTCCCACGGTTGATCCTCAGTGCAGGATTCAGCTCAGGAACTAACATGTTACATGGCCTTAAACACGTCCCCTCTCCTCCCTGGGTCTTAGTTTCCCCATCTGTAAAACAAGGTAGGTGGGCGAGGCCTTGCCTAGGGGAGGAACTGACACTGCCTGAGCCATTGATGCGTTCATTTATTCTTGCATCTGACAGGTATTTGCTGAGCCATTCCCGGGAACCAGGACCTGGTCTGGAGCACTGAACAAGAGAAATGGAACGACACTCCTGCCTCGCAGAGCTGGCTCCACCAGATGCCACATCCTTACGATCTCACTTCACCTTCACCACAGACAACCACGGGAGCTGAGCATCCTCCCTGCTTTATAAATAAGGAAACTGAGGCACAGAGTAAGTGGCAGAGCTAGAGTTCAGTCAGTGTTGCACACGCTGTCACACAACTCTGAGACCTCCACCCCGACCAAGCCTATGTCCTCTAGCTCCCTGCTGGAGTGGGGGCTGCCCCCTCCTCAGCACCCTGCCCCCATTCTCCAAAGTCCACACCCCACAAGGAAGTGGAAAGACCAGAGGCCATGGAGCAGACTGTTCACTCACCCTGCCCAGACTTGGAGCTTCCAAGCCGAGCCAGGGCTTCGGCAATTCCAGGCCAGGCTGCTCAGACCCTCCCTCGGCACTGGGTGCCCTGAGTCACAAGGTGTTCTGGAAGCACTGGCAGGTCCCGTTCAGGCCCCCCAGCCCCACCCACCCTGCTCATCATTCACCCTGAGTGGACATACATGACCCGAGAGGAACAGCAAGGCCAGGCCTCAGGCACTAGGGCAACATGGCACCAAAAACCAGGCCAGCCCTTCTTCTGTGCACTTTTCCACACTTTTGCAATCCAGAAACTAGAAGGAGCCTATTTTAACTTCAACATACAAAGAAGCTTAGTGTCACTATGGAAAATAAACTTTATCTTGAGTTACTCAGGGTAGGACCAAGCACCACCATGACCTTGTCAGTGCCTGGGGCCCTATAGGTCTCAGCCAGCCTTGGCCCCATGCCTCACTTTCCCGCTTTGAAAATGTGCCCAGCCATTTCCCACTGCCTGGAAAACTTCCCCTCTCCTTTCTGCCTCCTCAAAAGGTTCAGCGTCCATGGCTTCGTCCACCTCCTGTACCCTCCGGGAAGCTGTCCTCAGCCCCAGCTGCCACCACTGCAGCTCACAGCTCCAACCCTGATTGCTGAGCTCTGGGAACCCGTGTCCTGCCTTGTACTGTTTGCTGGGTTCCTATGGCATTCGTGAGATGGAGGAGGGTTGTGGCACCACTGACAGGCCCTGCAGGGGCATCAGGCACCATCTAAGTCACTGGGTCTTTTACCGGGTCTGCATTTGCCTTTTACACTCTCTTTTGCAAGCGTAGGGTGGGGGAGGCTTCATGACGGACTCTCAACAGGTTGAATGCAGAAGCAGGCAGAAGAACCCAGTTGTCTCCTCTTAAGTGAACCACCAAGGAGACTCACCAAAACGTAAAGGGATGCCGCTCTTCCACGGGAGTTTCTTTGTTTTAGAAAATAGTTATTTTTATGAAAAATATATTACCTATGTTAATACGCAGTGGTTTATTCTTGTTCTTAAAGAATTAATAAATGTTTTGTAATTTCTTGGGTTTATTTCTAACATGGTAAATATCGAGAGATATTTAACAATATTTAACGTAAACAAAAGCGCTTTCAGATCCTCGACAATTTTTCAGGGTAGTAGCAGCGTTCCGAGGCCAGGTTTGAGCAGGGCTGGAGGAAGTGTCCCGCCCATCGCAGCTGATTGGGCAAGGGGTGGGGCCTGGCCAATGGGCAGCCAATCCGGAGACAGACGGTAGGTGGGGCCTGACAGGGACTGAGAAAGTGATCAGGGTTGTGCACCGTGAACTGGGCAACGCGGCCAGGGAGGAGACCAGAAAGGAGGTCTGGAGGGAAGCCAGGGGAGAGTTGGGGCCACTGGGCGGCCACATCTGTGAGGAGCACGGGCTGAGGCCCAAGTCAGACACACAGAGAGGAAGAAGAGAACGCGGGAGTTGGCTCGGAACAGCAAAAAGCACCGAGGCAGGGGAGAGGGAGGTAACCTGGGGACGAGGCCAGACTGCGGCTCCAGGGACGTTTTTTTTGCTGATGCGCCGGGTGCTCCCTGGCTCCCTGGAGTTCCAGCTCTGCCTGCAGCCCAGTGGTTTGATTCACCCAGGTCCCCACAATGAGACTCTTCACTCACCCTCCCTTACGAGAGGTCAGCTGAGCACCTCCTCCTGGCCATCCTTAGGGCACAGACAAAATAGCCTTGAGTTCTGTCCTGGCTCAGGGACCCGGGGCGAGGAGCTGAGCAACGGTCCCCTGCAGTCCACGTGGAGATGCTGAGTGCAGCTCATCACAAGGACTGACATCATCACATATGTAAGGACCTGGCATGTGCCGGGCCCTCAACAGGTGTGGCTAATATTAGCATGCTTGCTTCTGCCTCAACTGCTACTGTCATTATTACTGGGGTATTAATATCACAGCAGGAAATGGTCTTCAAGGTCACAGAGCTCAAGCTCTGAATTTACTGAGGGATAAACAGGAAGGCCAGGAGCAGGTCAGCAGCAGAGCTGGAATCGGAACCTGCTCTCCTGGCCCACCCAGCGGGTCCCAGTGAGACTGTAAGCTTCCTGGGGGCAGGGGACATCCAGCAGTGTCCACATACATGCGTGTGCATGCACACACACACACACACACACACACAAACATAAAACCATCCACTCTTTCTCTCAGCAGGCAGTTCTTTGAACACATCCCGTGGGCCAGGCACTATGCCAAGTGCTGGCTGCCCACAACAGGGCTTGGCCCAAAATTGCTTCAATCAGTGTTTGTGGATCGATCCTTGGCCTCTCCCATCTGGCTGGACACTGAGAATCCAGGCCGGGGTGGGGGTTGGAGAGGGTTCCATGAGCCTCCCCACTAAACACCAGGAACCAAAACACAGCTGTTACTCCCAGCAGCTCTCTCATACCCACCACCTGCTCTGAGATTCTCCGGGGTAAGGCCTGAATCCTCATCCCCTTAGCAGGAGAAGAATCAAGGCCCAGAGAGGTTTAGTGCCTGACTCAGGACACACAGCCAGAGGTGGGAGAGCCAGAGCTGGAAACACAGGTCTCTCTCAGTGCAAATTTGAGATTTCAGAGCATGACAAGATTGGGCACATTGAGACAAGTCAGGGCGTGACTAACAGCGGGGTGCTGAGAGAAGGGTCTTGAGGGTCTTCATGGGCAGAGGGGAGGGTCAGAGAGGGAAGTCTCTGTTGGTATGGGCATTACAGAATCCAAGCCCCAGAAACAGCCACTTCTACCGTCTGATCAACTGAGCAGCTCCTGCCTCAAATACTTCATGCTCAAATAGCCGGGCATCTGTGCCAGACAAAGCCCAGCCAGCCTCGCAAAGCCACTCACCCCAGGCAGGGCGGGGTGTGGACAAGAGTTGGTGGCCATCCTCAGAGCTCCAGGAACACTCCCTGGGGAGGAGCTAGGTGGGCAAGCAGACAGGCAGGAGGCCCTGCCTACACAAGAAGCCTCCTGAGCTAAAGCTGGAAGTCTGTGGCCCCCAGGGAAGAGGTTGGAGCCCAGAAGTCTGGGTGGGGAGGAGGTCAGGTCCGAGGTGGGGACCCTTCAAACACTCTCTCACCCTGTACCTGTCAGTCCCCACTGGAGTCACAGTGTGTCTCCCCAGCTAGATGCCAGCTTCCCTGCAGGCGGGCCCAGGTTGCTCACTGCTGAATCCGGGGCCCAGAACAAGTGCTGGGTAACCCTGCAGTGTGGCTGCAGGTGCTGGCTATGGGTGCCTGGAAGCCCTCGGAAAACAGAGCCTATGTGCAGCTATAGGCTTAGCCATTGTTTCCTGATACGTTTTGGCTGTTGCAACCCAATGGAAAAAGAGGTGGCAGAGAGGAAAGCCTGGAGTAGACAGGTGACCTGACAGTGGAGGTGTCAGCAAGACCCAGGAAGGGGGTCAGGGCTCCATCCCACAGCACAGCTCTGCTGGCAGCTGAGGCAGGCTCCCAGGTCCAGGGACCGCCCGACACTCCATTGCAGGGATGAGGCCACAGGGCTGGTCTTTGGCCCCCACTAGGGTCTGGGCCAGCTGGGCAGAGAGTGCGATCTGGTGACAGCCCTCCTTGCTAGGTTATGGGAAGGAGCAACGCTGAGGATATGATGCTTTGGGGGCCTGGGGCCTGACTTGCACATGGGAAAAAGGCTGCGGGACCAGGGTACCCAAGGACAGCTCCTCCCAGATCCCTGGTCCAGCACTGCCTCCAGCTCCCTGGGTGTCCTTGGCAGGTTGGTGACCGTCTCTGAAGTCCCTGAAGGGACTTTGCCATTGGGTGAGTCCCACCACAAGGTCTGTGCTTCCCCAGTGTCACACACAGGCACACACACAGGCACACACTCACACACACACACACACGTGCCCGGTGCGGGCTCCGTGCAGGCGGGGCCCGTGTTCAGGAAGGGCTGGCGAGGCCGCCAGGCAGCCTGCCCTGCACAGAGGCGGGGTGTTGGCAGAGCGGGAGTGGGGGAGGGCTGCAAGGCTGTGGCTTGGAGCCTAACAGGCCACCAGCAGCCGCGGCATCTGCTTTTTCTCACCTCTAAAGGGAATCGATTTGTCTCTGACTGATTTCCCTGACGTCTAGTTTTCTTCTCCGCCCGGCTGTCAGCCCAGCCACTGTGCACGGGGAAGTGGGGGGAAGGCCCTGGCCGCCTGCCTGCCCGCCTCTCCCCCCTCACCTCCCAGCATGCACGCTCACACCACGGCCTGCACACACACTCGCACGCCCAACAAAGAAACCCACACCCGCACCGCAGCCCCCCCTCCCAGGCACCCACACTCCCACGCGACAGACAGCCCTGCCCCACGTGGTACAGACACACACAGACAGGGGCACATACACCCAGACTGACAGACACACACACAGCCTCCGCACTCACATCCGCAGGCACCACAGAAGCACCGCCACAACCCACACACACCACACACTTGCAACGTCAGGCACACTCACCCACACATGCGCACACACTGCATTGCCACCCCCGGGCACCAAAATGGGCGTTTACACGCATGCAACCATGCACTCCTCCTCTCAGCAGGCAGGTCTTTGAACAAATCCCATGGGCCACACACAGTCCTCACACTCCCAGATGGCACCCACACATTCACACAGCCACACGGACCTACACACCACACACACACACACACTCACTCACTCATGCTCCCTGACTCACATCTACACCCTGCACCCCACACGGGCACCCACACTCCTACACCACATCTGCTCTCCCCTGCTGTCCTCACCTCGGCCCGAGCAGCAGCCACCTGCCCCACTGAGCTGCTCTTGGACCCCTGAGTGTGGTGACAGGCTCCTCGTGCTGCCCACACTTCTGCTCGGCAAGAGAATCTGTGGGGGGGAATGGGAACACACTAGAAATCCGCCTTGTACCCAAAGTCTTGGTGGAGGGAGGCATGGTGTGGACCGAGGAGGGGAGCAGGACCTGGCTGGGCGGGACCGAGGGTGACACCGTGCTCCTGGCCTGGCAGGTGTGCTGCAGGGTGGCCAGGGAGAGCAGCCACATCCTGGCAGGGTTCGAGCAACCTGGGGAAGGGCTGGAGGGTGTCAATCCTCAAGATAACCAGAATTGTGCTGGGTTTTCCTGGTCACAGCACATGAGCAGGGCTCCCACCACTCCAAAGGACACTGGCCAGTCAGCAAGAAAGATGACAGCAAACAGAGCAGTAACAATACAGACAGACCCTCTCTGTGTCTGAAAAGCATGTTGCCATCCATGATGGCATTTGATTGCATCCCGGAAGCACCCCTGGGTTTGGCATTATTCCCACCTCGCGGATGAGGAAACTGAGATCTGAATGTGAAAAGGGGCTCCCTCAGGGCTCCATATGGTCACTGAATTTCGACTTCTGACTCGAATCCAGGTCTCCTGATTCCCTGGCCAAAAATGCAGACCCAACCAACCGGCTCCAGATAATGGTCCGTCTGTCCTCAGAACCCTCGTAAGGCCATCGCACTGGCACCACTCCTGCCTGGGGGACATGGAGGAAGCCCTCAGCACAGGGGCTGGCGGGGCGTGTGTGCGTGTGCACGTGTGTGCGCACGAGGTGTGTGGAGGTGCGTGTGACTGCGAAGGCGTGGGGCAGGTGTGGGCGAGTGGGCAGCAGGCACCAGGGCGGATGCTGGGAGAGGGTGTGTCCCCATCGGGCACATGCGACTGTGTGGGTGTGGGGAGCTGTGTGTGTAGGGGTTGTGCTGCCAGAGGGACCCAGGGTGGTTGTGCCTTCGTGTGCCCAAGAGGGTGCGTGTAGGAGGACCTTGTGAGGGTGCGGGCTGTATGTAAGTGTGGGAGAGGCGATGCATGTGCCCAAGGATGCACCCACTGGTGTGTGCGAAGGTGGCAGTGCACAGCCGTCACGGGTGTGCCTATCGTGGTGCACGCTCCAGACAAGGGGGCGGTTCCCCGCATGCACCTGTCTGTCTCCTGGTCCCCACCCCCCATCTCACGCCCCAGGCTTTATCTGGCCCACAGCCCCACTCTCAGCACAGGCAGCAGATTGATTAATAGAACTGGTTCTTGGCTCTTCAAGGTCTGGCCAGAGATAAGAGGAGACAGGAGTACCAGTGAGAGGGGGTGCCGAGGATTCAGGGCTGAGCTCCAAGGCCACAGACCACAGATACCCCTGTCCCGAGCCTTCACCCTCCTCCCTGTCATGCCTGTGGTCCACACAGCACCGCAGTAACACATGCAAGGCAGTAGCTGCACAGCCACCCCCTGGAGGGCAGAGCTGGGGCAGCTCCCCGCCCCCATCTGCCTGCCATGGACGCTGAGCTGAGCAACCGTTGCTGAGCTAGTTAACTCCCAGCTGAGCGTCCACCCATTCCCCACCCCTTCCTTCAGCATCCACGAATTCCAACACCTGACCTAGCACCTACTAGATACTGGCTGGGGATGTCACCTGGAGGCCAATCACACACAAATCCTGCCCAGGGCCATCCCAACCTGTGGGGCCTCTGAGGACCCCTCCAGGCCAGCAGGATATTTGGGGAGACAGTAACATCAGCCCCAGGCCCCGTCACATACAGAGAAGCCATGTGCTCAGACGTGCAGTTATTTTGGGCCGGCGTCCCTGGCAACTGTCTCGAGAGAGGGGGTATTTGAGAATCAGTGAACCTGGTATGTCCGGATACCACTGATAGGAAGGTCACCCCCACCCACTGATTTTCTGTTGTGTGCCAGATGCTGTGCCTCGAGCAGTTTGGAGTGATTGTCATGCCACCTGTTAACAGCCCTGTGAGGTCAGCCCTGTTGCTATCCAAGCTAAGGACCTCCTAGGTAAGATCCGTGAGAGGTGAGAGAGGTGGACAGATGAGGTTCTAGAAAGGTGTAGCCACTGCCTGTCCTTAAGGCTATAAGAGAAGGATGCTATGATTCTTAGCAGAGAACATCCAGCCTCTTCCAGAGCTCCGGCCAAGCTGCCACGAAAACCCCAGGGCCAGACGCCCAGGATGGTTAGGGATTCCAGGGGGGAGGGCAAGAAGGTGGAGTTGCAGGGAGAGGCACTTGCCCCTCACTCGGCCAGAAGGGGGCAAACCCACAGCCCCTTGCAGTTTGGGTCATGGGAATGTGTCTGCACCTCCCAGAATGGGGCCTCTCAGGTCTGGGAACCTTCTAGGCTCCACAGTCCTCCCCTCAAGGGGCAGCAGTGGCAGCTGGCCTCTGGGGAGGCTGCCTCCACCCCACCAGGCAGCCCTTCTGGAACATTCCCACTGTCACAGCCTGGCCCCAACATGATGCCCCCTGCATCCTCCCTCAATGTGGTCCACTCGAGACCCGTAATTCAGAGAACTACCAAAGGCCAGGGCCAGTGGGCCGTGAGACCTCCTTTCACCAATGGAGAACCAGAAGCCAGAGAGGCAGGCGGCAGGGTCGCACAGCTGGCGTGTGGTAGGCCTGGGCTTTGAGCTCAGGCTCAGAGAGCGCAGGGGTGATAAGAGACCTAATTCGATTTTCCACCCCCCTCCTCCTCTCTCTTCTGCTTCTCCTCCTCCTGCCCCATTTCCTCTCCCTCTGCCCTCCCCCAAACCTTGCCTCCTCTTCCTCCTCCTCTTCCTCTTCCTCCTCCTCTTCCTCGTGCCTCATCCTGCTTACGCAAAGCCATAAAATACCCTCCTCTGGTTCCAGAAGAGAGAACCTGCCTGGGTGAGGGGGACCCGAGGCCGTGCTGCCCACTGCAGCGGGAGGGACAACAGGCCTCCCAAAGATGTCCGCAGCCCAGTCCCCAGAGCCTGGAAACATGTCAGGTTACAGGAAGGAAGATCAAGGCTGCAGATGGAGTTAGGGCTGCCAACCAGCTGACCCTGGGTGGGGAGACTGGCCGGGACTGTCTGCGTGGGCCCAGTTAACCACAAGGGCACACACGGAAGAGGGAGGCTGCCGGGAGACCCAAGGGATGCAGCGTGAGCGGGAGGGCGGCCTGATGCCGCTGGCTTTGGAGGTGGAGGAAGGGTGAGTCAAGGAACGCAGGAGGCCTCTAGAAGCTGGAAAAGAATTGGATTCTCCTCAAGAGTCCCCAGGAGGAACGCAGCGGTGATGACACGGTGGTGTTAGCCCAAGGGGACCCACTTGGGAGTTCTGGCCTCCATAACTGTAAGAGAATAAATTTGTCTTATTTCAAGTCGCAACTTCTGTGATCATGTGTGACAACAGTTATAGGAAACTAGCACACCATCCCATGCCCCCCAGAGCCCCCCATTGCAATCTGCCAGTGATGGGGAGCTCCCCCCAGCCTCATCCAGCTCCCACTCTTTCCACATCCCTCCTCAGGGGAGCCGAAACCGTCTCCCCGGAGCTGCTTTCCAGAGCACCAGCTCTGCCCCCCAGGCCCCTCTCTGCTCTTTAAAGGCAGAGATCGTGGGATCGGTTCCCCTCCATTCTTTTCTTCTCTTTGCTGGGCAATCCTCAGAATTCTTTTCTGATTGCTCCACGAAAACTCCTCTCAACAAAATCTCATTTCCAGCTACATGCCTTTCTCCGAGTTCCAGGGTCCCTCACACTCAGGCCAAAGTTCTCAGAAGCATAGACTCAGTCTGACTGCCAAGGAGGCCTTGGGCAGGGTGGAGGCCATGGCTTTAGCTGGCTGTGTGGCCTTAGACAAACCCATGCCCTCTCTGGACTTCTGACGCCTCAGCTGTACAGTGGGAGGAAATCCCACGAGTTCTGTGGAGGGCCTTGGGGAAGAGTGGGTCTTACCTGGTCCCTTTGCCAACACAAGTCTCAAGCACCTGCCTTCTCCCATGTTGCTTGTCACTAGCAGGAGAGGAAAAAGGAAGAGAGAAGAGACGTTCGTCCCTATAGAAATTGTATTCAAATGTTTTATTATGTGCTCTGGCTCGGGCAGCACCTTAGTTAATGGTGTGTCAGATGATGGTACAAATTTATAGCTGAAGGTTTACATCACAGACAGCTGGAATGAATGACAATAAATTAATTTAAAGTGCTACCAAAGTGTTCCCCAAAGTATATGTGCTTATGAGCTCTGGGCTAATAATTTATAAATGCATGCCTTTTATAATCCTGGTCTTAAGTCTTGAAAGCAGCTAGTTAAAAAGTAGTCACATGACATAAATTATTTTTATTAATATCAGAACTGCATGATCAGGGTGGTGAGAATGGTGGTCACCACCAGCCCATGGTTTCTGCAGACAAGCAAGTCTTCTTTACTCCCCATGCTCTGGTCCTGAGAGGAGTGGACCTCACAGTCCCAGGGCCCCAGATTCCCGGCACAGCTGCCAGGGCCTGGGCTGGTGCCCCACATCCTGGTCCCCTTTTCTGGGGGTGGAATGAAAATTCTCATCCATCATAGGTTCCCTCCTCTAAGGAGTTATTATGACATCTTCCTGCTCCTCAGATAGGAGAGAGCAAACTTGTGCAGACAAGCAACACAGACATTCACACAAACTCAGAGAAAAAGACATGCTGAGCCTCAGTTGCCTCACCTGTAAAATAGGCATCAAGGGCCACTGGGAGAATTGATTAAGTCCACATATTAGCACTCAATAAAATATGTTGTTATTAGAGGCTTTCTCTACTACGTACCCTACAAAGAGAAGGAAAAGCTTCAAGTGGTTTGTACAACCAGAAACCTTGTGGTTGGTTGGCCTGCTCAGACCTTCTTTATAAAATGCGAAATGGCCCTGTCCTTCTGGAACCCCACCCCAAACCCATCTCTCTGACACTAATCCCACATGTGCCGATTTCTCAGGATCCACGCTACACTAAAGACTGCCCAATCTTTGCAGCTCCTCCCGCCAAGAGATGGAGTACATCCCCCCATTTCTTGATTTGGGTCTGGACTGTGACTCCCTTGCACCTATAGAATGTGGTGGCAGTGACACTGTGTAACTTCCAAGACTGGGTCTTAAGAGAGCTGCAGCTTTTGTTTTGGAGCATTTGAAATACTCCCTCCTGCAACCCAGCTGACACGCCGTGAGAAGCCCAATCAGGGTGGAAAGGCCACATGGTGGAGACACTTTGGTGGGCAGTCCCAGGCCAGCTCCCAGGTAATGGCCAGCATCAGCCGCCAGCCGTTTGAGGGGCTGCCTTTAATGTAGTCAAACCCTTAGGTGACCGCAGCCCCAGCCTACACCACGGGAGCCAGCGTGGCCAGCTGAGCCCAGTCAATCCACGAATTGTGAGAGGTGACACAGCCGTCCCTCCTTATCCTCAGCTTCGCCTTCCACGGTTTCAGTTACCTGAGGTCAACCAGGTCTGACAATATTAAATGGAAAATTCTGGAAATAAACAACTGACAAGTTCTAAATTGCACACTGTCTGAGTAGCATGATGGAGTCTCGTGGCGTCCCACTCCGTCCTGCCCAGAAAGTGAATCAGCATCCCCCAGACGTCTGCGCTGCGGCCCCGGAGTCGCATAGTGGTAGCCCTCTCGGTTGCCAGAGCAACCGTCCCGTGCTGGTGTTCCGGGTGACTAGCAGCCCAACACTACGTCACAGTGCCCACGTCATTCACCTCACTCCTTCTCATCACACAGGCCTTTTATCATCACATCATCACAGGGTGAGTACAATAAAACACTTAGAGAGAAGGACCATATTTACATAAGTTTTGTTGCAGTATATTGCTACAGTTGCTCTATTTTATTATTATTAATAGCTATTCTTAATCTCTTACTGTGCCTAATTTTTAAATTAAACTTTATCATAGGTTCGTACGTATAGGAGAAAACACAGTGTACATAGAGATCGGTAGTATCCACAGCTTCAGGCATCCGCTGGGGATCTTGGAACATATCCCCGAGGATACGGGTGGGGGCTACTGTAAATGCATGTTGGCTTAAGGCCCTGGGTTTTGGGTGGGCTGTTCCACAGCAGCAGGAAACCGGAATGCCCTCCCTGCCCGCTGCTTCGTGTTGGCTCTGAAGCATGTCCAAGATTCTCATCTGACGCCTCCCTTGATCCCGTGTCCTCACCTGCTCCGGCCTTGGCTCCCTCTCCCGTTCACAACCAAACTACAAGAGAAAGAAATGTCTTCCCTTCCGCCATTCCTCCAAGAGGGTCGTCTCCAAGGTCACCAGGCCTGGCTGTGCCGGAGTCCTGTGGCTTATCTGACTGTTGATCTGATGGACCCTGGCAGGGCTTCACATGCCTCCCCTCTCGTCTCAGCACTTCACTGCTCCTCAATGCGACACTCTCAGTCCCCACCTCTGCTTGTCCTCACCACCTCCTTCCGTGTGCACCTCTGTTCCTCCTCTTTAACTCTTGAGCCTCCACCCTCTGCCCTCTTCACTCATCTCCGGGCAGCTGGTCCGCTCCCTGTCACATGCCAGCGCCGCCCAAATCCATTTCCTCTTCAGGCTGACATGGCGAGCAGCCCCCTGGACTTGCCATTAGATCATCCTGCAGACACTTCAATCTCCGCAATTTCCAGGTTCGCTCGTCACCCCCACACTCCCAGCCCCTCCGAGCCCCAAGTCCAGGATGCAGTCTCACTTCATTCTGCACCTCGCATAGAATAAACCACCAGATGCCGGCAAGTCGGCCTCCATGTTGGTCTAAAATCGCCTGCCCCACTGCCAGTGCCCTTTCCCAGGCCACCACCATCCCCTTTGGACACCCCTCGAACGTATACACTCAGTCCTTTCTCTTAATTGTATCACTTTCCAACTTAAAGTCCTTCTGTGTAAGACTATACTTTCAGGGATCATTTCTATAGTCCGTTAAAGTCCTTCTGTGGATCCCCATTGTCTTTACAATAAAAGCCATCGATGTGACTTAGGGGCCCTATCTGTCCTGGGTCCACCCCTCCAGCCCCAAGTCTGACCATTCCCTGTAGTCATACAGGACTCATCCTTCTAACCTGCTGCACGCTCACATGTGGCCTTTCACACCTCTGTTCCTTTGGCCAGGACACCCTTCCCTCCTCCATGGTGCAGCAGACACCACCTCTTGCAGGCCTTGACTTCCCCAGGAAGGCTCGTCTGACCCCCACCCCATCCCAGAGTGGCAGTCCCGCCGTGCACCCTAGGACAGCCTCACCCTTCCCTGTTTCCCCTTGCTCCAGCACGCATCTCCCTTGGTGTTAGCTGTGTGCTGAGCTATTTGTCTTCTCAGCTGAACAGGCAGCTCTGGGTGGGCAGGAACCATTTATTATGACATAGCACAAAAGTTGGCATGAAGTGGGTTCTCAATAAATATTTGTGTATTAATGAATGATAAACATCATCGCCTTGCCTCCTCCAATCCCCGACAAAGCCTGGATTTAACAGATTTATAGAGGAGTCTCTGCCTTCACCCTTCATTCACCTGCTCAGCCACTCAAAACCCATCTGTTGAGCACCCGTCATGTGTCCGGCCCTGGGATGGGCAAACAAATGACAAGTGACTGGATTAACGATACTATTCAGAAATAGAAAAGACCAAACTACCGATACACACAGCAACATGGGTGAAATCTCAAAAGCAATATGCTAAGTGAAAGAGGCCAGACACAAAGATTACACACTGGATGATTCCATTTATATGACATCCTAGAAAAGGCAAGACTATAGGGACAGGAAATAGATCAGGGCTCCCAAAGGTGTGTGTCACAGGAGGAAGAGCCAGATAGAAGCCGAGTTCCCTTTTTAAAACTAGTGTCAGATGTCATTCAGCATCACTTCTGCCACATTCTACTCACAGGAAGCAAGTCACTAAAGCCAGCCCATGCTGAAGGGGGTGGGAAGTAATGTCCACCTTTTGATGGCAAGAGTGTCAAAGAATGTGACCATGATAGACACCACTTGACCGCCCGGCACGCCGCATCCCCCAGGCACAGCGGCCACGTACGCTCACCCTCACAGTGTCTACAGGTAAGGGAGCAGCACAGACACCTGGGGGGCCCAAAGGCAGCTCTTTTTTACTGTAAGAACATTATTATAATAATGTTAAAAGAGTATTTGGGAAGAAGAGAAAATCAGCCCTCCCTCATTGCCACTTATTCCCTGTGTGACTTATAAGTCATTTACCTTCTCTGTGCCTCAGTTTCCTGATCTGTAAAACTGGCATAATTATAGTCCCTAACTCATAGTGTTATTGTGAGGCTTAAATGAGATAATTATAGAAAAATGCATGGCACATGGTAATTCCTGATGACATTGCAGTCTGTCATGAGCTGGCTGGAGGAATATATGAGACAGTCCATTAAAAGAGCTTAGAGCAGTGCCTGGTGCATGAAAATGAAATAGTTACATGTTATTGTCATTACAGTTAAGATAATAATTACTACTTATAGCCTCCCGCAAATCTCCAGGATAATGTGCAACCTCGTAGACTGCCATTGAAGGGCCTTTGCAAATACGTCCCTGCCTATCCCTCTCATTCACCTCTAACCCTCCCTGCCCACAAACCACATTCACCATCCTTGAATGTGCCTTGAACACACAACCTTCCCCTATGTAGCCAGTTCTCCAAAGATGCCCTCTTCCTGGCCTCTTCCTGGTGAATATGTATCATCACAAACATTGGACATGGAGGCAAAGAGAGATGGTCAATCATGTCCACTTCTCATCATGCCATTGTAACTAATAATCAGAAAATAACATAGAAACACCTATTTTCACATAGACACAAAAGTCAGTGATTCCTGAGTGGGGAAACAGTTGAGGTACGCTCCATGATGATCTCTGTTTTCTAACGGGAGACATATTCCAGACCACCGAACAAAGAGAGAATCCAAGTGGAGCACAGCAGTCTCACTGAGCCGATGAGGCAGAGATTGGAGTCCAGGGAGGCTGGGGCTGCTGGAAGTTGTGGGCAGAGCACCAGAGAGCAGGGAGGCAGGCAGAAGAAGAGCTCCAGAAATCCGCACAGGGGTCCTCTTGAGCCTTGGCCAAACTATAAGCTGCGCATGCCTACAGTGAAAATCAATGAGGCCAGGCAAAATCAACTATCAGAGACAAAATGACTACTAGGGACTCTGGGTTGAACAGCCACCGGAGCTCACACAGAGCTGGGAGACGGAGTTCTAACCAGTCAGACTAGAAAAGGCTCACTGATCAGCTTAACAAAGCTTAAAAATGAGCCACAAAAGGAGCAACGTGATCCACAAGTAAAGTACCTGTTTGTCAAAGCAATATCTTTAACACTCTTTAAAGGAAGACAACAAAATCCAAACCCTCAGCAATGAAATATCACAATGTCCAGCATCCAAACAAAAAATACCAGATGTACAAGAAAGCAGGAAAACTGGAACAAAAATAATTCAAAAGAAACAGACCCCGATGACAGAAATCATGGAATTAGCAGACAAATACATTAAAAATAGTTATTATAACAATATTTAAGAATTTAAAAAGAAAGCATGAACATAATGAAGGCATAAATGGAGCCATAAAAAGAAACAAACAAAACTTCTAGAGCAGAAAAATACAATATGCGAAATGGAAATTTCACAGGAAGGAATTAATAGCAACTACACTGCAGACAAAAAGATTTATGAACTTTGGCCAGGCATGGTGGCTCACACCTATAACCTTAGCACTCTGGGAAATGGGTGGGAGGCCAAGATGGGAGAATCACTTGAGGCCAAGAGTTGGAGACCAACCTGAGCAAGAGCGAGACCCCGTCCCTACAAAAAATAGAAAAATTAGCCGGGCATGGTGGCACATGCCTGTAGTCCCAGCTACTTGGGAGGCTGAGTCAGGAGGATCACTTGAGCCCAGGAATTTGAGGTTGCAGTGAGCTAAGCTGACACCACTGCACTCTACCCAGGGCCACAGAGTGAGACTCTTGTCTCAAAAAAGAGAAAAAGAAGAGAAATCAATAAACTAAAAAAGAAACTCAATAAAACCAATAGGTTATGCTTTTGAAAAGATCAATAAAAATCAATGAATATCTAACTAGACTGATCAAGACAAAAGAAATAAAAAACAAACTACCAATATCACAAATCAAAGTGGATTCATCACCACAGATCTTAAAGATGTTAAAAGGATAATAAATGAATATTATTAACAACTTTAAGATAACAACTTTGGCACCTTAAACAAAGTAGGTGAATTCCTTAAAAATATAAATTATCAAGACTGACACATGAAGCACAAAACATAAAGAGCTCTATATCTATTACGGAAGTTTAATTCATAAAACCTTCCCATAAAGGAAATCACCATATATGAGCATAGCGAATTTGATCAAACATTTAGGTAAGAAATACCAATCAAACATAAACTCTTTCAAGCCATCAAGGGTGGAATATTTCCCAACCTGTTTCACGAGGTCAGCATTACCCTGAAATCAACACCAGACAAATATATTACAAGAAAACTATTCCACAAACCAATGAAAAATCCCAGCAGGCTTTTTTAAAAACAAAAATTGACAAGCTGATTCTAAAATTTATATGAAAATGAAAAGGACTTCCTAGAATAGCCCACACGATTTTTTATAAGAATAAATTCAGAGAACTCATGCTGCTTGATTTCAAGATTTACTATACAGCCACAGTAATCAATAAAGTGTGGTATTGGTATAAGGAAAGATATATAGATCAATGGAACAGAATAAAGTCCCAAAATAGGCCTACACACCTATGCAATTGATTTTTTACTAAAGTGACAAGGTTATTCAGTGGGCAAAGAATTGTATTTGTAAGTAAAGGTATGAAAACAAATGAATATCAGACTTCCAGTTTCTATCCTGGCAGGTAAGGAGTTTGGAAATCATCATCACTCTCATCCTCACAATGAGAAAAAAAGCTAAACAAACTGAAAATCAACACTTCTTCTTAGATCCACCAAAGAATTAAGGTCACAGGGCAAACTGCTGCTCCAGAAATTAAAGAGACAGACAAGTAAATACAGAGAATTACAACTTACCAGGGCAGAAACCCAGGAGCAGAACCCTCTGTGGGAACCAGCACCAGGTCACTTTTACCAGGTACATCAGATCTGGCTCGCAAAAAAAAAAAAAAAAAAAAAAAATCACAAGGCACACAAAAAGGCAAAACAAACAAACACCACAGTTTGAAGGCACAAAGCAAGCACCAGACCCAGACTCAAGATACAGCAGAGATACTGGAATTACCAGATGAGAAATTTGATTAAAACTATGATTAATATGCTAAGGCTCGAAGGGAAAAAGTAGACGACATGCAAGAACACACGGGTGATATAAGCAGAGAGATGGAAATTCTAATAAAGAATCAAAAAGAACTGGCAGAAATCAAAAACACTGTAAGAGAAATGAAGAATGCCTTTGCTGGGCTCATTAGTAGACTGGACACAGCCAAGGAAAGAAGCAGTGAGCTTGGGGACAGGACAATAGAAACTTCCAAAACCGGAAAGCAAAGAGAGAAAAGACTGAAAGAAATGGAACGGAACATCCACAGACTCTGGGACTACAAACGGTGCAATATACATGTAATAGAAATCTCAGAAGGAGAAGAAAGAAAGGAACAGAAGAAATATGTGAAGCAGTAGTGATTGACAGTTTCCCAAAATTAAGATCAGACACCACACTACAGATCCAGGAAGCTCAGAGAACAGCAAGTAGGATACGTTTCAAAAAACTGTACCTAGGCATGTCATAGTCAAACTGCAGAAAATCACAGATCGAGAGAATCCTTGCAGGCAGCCAGAATAAATTTTTTAAAATCTTATCTATGGAAGAGTAAGGATAAAAATGACATCGGACTTCTTAGAAACCATTCACAAAAAAAAGAGAGTTGAGCGAAATATTTAAAGTACTGAGAGGAAAAAAACTCCATCAACCTAGAATTCTATATTCTCCCAAATCATCCCTCAAAAGTAAAGAAGAAATACAGACTTTCCAGACAAACAAAATTGAGGGAATTTGTTGCCAGTAGACCCACCTTGCAAGAAGTGTTAAAAGTTCTTCAGAGAAAGGAAAACGATACAGAAATTCAAATCTGCCTAAAGAAAGGAAGAACATCAGAGGAGGAATAAGTGAAAGCCAAAATATAACTTTTTATTTTTTCTTATGTTTAATTGATGTAATAGAGAACAGTGTTTAAAGTAATAGCAACCATGTATTCAATGATTATGTTTGGGGGCAGGTGAAATGAGACAGCAACAATACAAGTGATGGGAAGGAGGAATGAGGAATACTTTGTTATTATAAGGTACTTGCACTACACATAAAACAGTGTAGTGTTCTTTGAAAATGGAGTTGGATTAGTTGCAAATGTGTATTGCAGGCTGGGCGCGGTGGCTCACGCCTATAATCCTAGCACTCTGGGAGGCCAAGGCAGGTGGATTGTTTGAGCTCAGGAGTTCAAGACCAGCCTGAGCAAGAGTGAGACCCCGTCTCTACTAAAAAAATAGAAAGAAATTAGCTGGACAACTAAAAATATATATATATAAAAAATTAGCCGGGCATGGTGGTGCATGCCTGTAGTCCTAACTACTCGGGAGGCTGAGGCAGGAGGATTGCTTGAGCTCAGTTTGAGGTTGCTGTGAGCTAGGCTGACGCCACGGCACTCTAGCCTGGGCAACAGAGTGAGACTCTGTCTCAAAAAAAAAAAATGTATTGCAAAGCCCAGGGCAACCACTAAACAAAGCAAAAGCAAAAAAAAAAAAAAAAAAAAAAAAAATTTTAATGATATGCTAAGAAAAAAGAGAACATGAAATCATATAAAATGCTCAATTAAAGCCACAAAAGGCAGAAAAAGAGTGAAAGACAAAACTAAGAACAAGGACAACGATAGTAACCAGTAACAAATATGGCAGATAAAACAAATGCATGTCCATGTAGGTCTCAACTCTACCTGACACCATTTTTAAAAATGAACTCAAAATGAACCATATGCCTACATATAAAAAGCTAAAATTATAAAACATCTAGAAGAAAACTTCAGAGAAAATCTTTTGCAACCTTGTTGGCAGACATACATTCTTTAAAGAAGTCATAAAAAGCACTAACCATAGAAACTGAAACTGACCAATGATAATAGATACCTACTCTTCAAAAGATGGCATTAAGAAAGTGAAAAGGCAAGGCACCAACTGTGGAAAAATTTTTGTGACACAAATATCTGACAAACGACTTGTGTCAAGAATTTATATGAAGAATACTTACAACTCAGTAAGAAGATAAACCACCAATAAAACTGGGCAGAAGATTCAAATAGATGTTTTGCCAAAAAAAGACATGCACATCAGAGGCTCAATATTCAACATCGTTAGTTGTCATGGAATTATAAATTAAAACTACAAACAGTTACCATTACATACTCACCAGAATAGCTCAAAGTTAAGACTGACAAAACCAAGTGTTGACAAGATATAGAACAAGTGGACCTCATATATTCCTGGTGGCTAAAATTGTGCGAATACTTTGGAAAAGAATTTGGCAGTTTCTTATAAAGTAAGACATCTACTTACCATACAACTCCACAATTCCACTGCTAGGCATTGACCCAAGAGAAATGAAAACATGTTCTTCCAAAGATTTGCACATGAACATAACAGCTTTATTGATAAAATCCTAAAACTGGAAACAACCCAAGTGTATACCAACTGGTGAATAGATAAACAAACTGTGGTATGTCCATTCTCCGGGAAAGTACTCCATAATAAAAAGGGCCAGACTTCTCATGCATGATACAACACAGATGCATCTACACAAAACAGGGAATAATACTGTCCAATTCCGTTTATAGGAAGTTCTAGAAAGTACAAAACTTATTCGTGTTGATAGAAATCAAATCAGATGCCTGGGGCAGGGAGAGGGATTGATTGGGAAGAGGCAGGAGGAAATTTTGAGGGATGATGGAAATATGTGATGTGTCAAGTGCAGAGGTGTTTCTAACACTGTATACAACTGTCAAAACACATTGAACCGTACGATTAGAAGGGGTGCATTTGCAAGTTATTCCTCAATAATGCTGACTTTTTTAAAAAAGAAAGGGTTGGAAGAAGAAATGCAGTGATAGAGGGAAAAGGGCGCGAGGTGGGGGAGTGTGGCCTGGAGACTGCAGGAGACCCTCGAAAGGGTTCCAGCGCTATGCAAAGCTGTCCTCGTGGGTGACCTTTAGCATAGGAAGTCCATGGAAACAACAAAGCTGGAACCGCAGGACCCGAAGACCTGATCCCTTTGTGGTTTTATTCTTTCAGCTCAATTCAGCAATTATTTATTGAACACCTACTGTATACCATCTCCTCTGTGCCAGGAGAGTTATTCACATTGTCTCTTACAAACTCTGAAGTCAGACTTCCTCGATTCCAACCCTGGCTCCTGACAAAATCGCCAGATGGCCTTGCCGAAGTTCCTCAACTTGCCTCAGTTTCCTTCTCTGTAAAGCAGGTCTCCTAGCAGGTTGGTCATAGGGATTAACGGAAGTGGTTCTTGTACAGCGCGGGGTTGTGACAATCTACAAATATCAGCAATTGTAGTGTCGTGGTCACAGTCTCAGAAGCCCTCCCACCTGCACATCTGCACTCACTCCACAGGACTCCAAGCACCCGAGTCAGCCACCACGCTGTCCTCGCCTCTTCCTGGGTGGGAGGTCTGGGGATGGTCCCCTGCCCCCCTGCGCCTCCACTTCCACAGTGGCCATGGCGCTGGGGCTCCCTCGCAAGGCGTGAGGATTAAAGGAGCCAAAGGAAGTGAAGTGCTCGGCTCAGCGCCTGGCACTTTGTAAGTGTGCGAGAAATGCCCACTATTCTTCCTCTTTGTGTGACCACCTCATTTGAGTAACGAAAACTGAAGCCAATAGATGCTGGGCCAGTTGGGCCAGGTCACTCAGCCAGTCAGCCAGGAAGAGAATCCTGTCTCCTGGCTCAGGAGGGAGCACATCTGACCAGGAGTCTGGTCAGTGTTCCTGTTTCCTCCCCCCGCACCACACAGAGGCCTCCTAGGCACCGCCCTCATGGACCGCCTTCGCCTTCTGGTAAATGGGGAAAAGAAGGCCCACCCCGGCCCCTCCCCTCCCCTCCCAAAAGGGCAGTTGTCCGGAGCCTTGGGAGATCCAAAGTGGCAGGTGGGCCTTGGGAGAGGACATCTCTCCCCAGCTCTCCATGGGACACTGGCGGAAGGCTTGTCAAGGACATGAAGGCTGCTACCAGGAGAGAAACTGAGGCAGAACCCCTCCCTCAACACACACATACATGTACACATAGCCAAGGCCAGAAGCACACACAGTGGCCAGTAAGAAGTCACTCTAAATCCCTGTATTCTGAGGGAGAAACCGGAGCCCGTGTAGGGTTGGAAGCAGGAAGTACCAGGCAGGCTAGTGCCCCGTCTACACAGTGCCAGGCACTGGGGCAGGGGACGGCTTCTGGAGCAGTGTCCAGGGGAGCAAATAGTTTGCAAGATGGTTCAACCCCCCAGGAGTTCTGCAGCTCAGAGCAGGGCCACCTGCCTGATACCAATGTCCCCGCTCTCACACCCTAGTGAGATGTCAGTGTGTCTGCTTCCACAACGAAAACTGCTCAAGTACCGCTTGAGAGCCAGGCAAAGGGCTGGGAGCTTTTTCAGAGAAAAAGACCCGAGTTCCAGCCTGGCCCTGTCCCTGATTCCCAGGGTGGCCTTGAACAAATCACTGGGAATACAAGGTCAAGGGTGCGGGCCCAGACCCCAAAGCAGGGCTCTTTGGTGGGCAGGTCAAAAGTGTGACTGTTATAGCAGGCCAGAGACTGTTACCTGCAAGAGGGGACAATGGCCAGTGGCCTGGGTATCCAGGAAGGCTTCCTGGAGGAGGAGACTTTTGTGCTGGCCCTGGAGAATGAGCAGAACACCAAGACTAGATGAGTAGGGGGCATTTGGAGCCGAGGGCACAGCATGTACACAGGGGCAAGGCATGAAGCGTGGCGCACTGAAGCAGGCAAGCAGGGAGCTCGCAGAGCTGTTAGCTGGCTCAAGACAAGCCATGGCCAAGGACCCTGAGGGAGGCTGGGAGCTGACTGCAGCAGCTCAGCTAAGCAGAGCTCCAACACCTGTTTCTCGGGACCCCAGGGAAACCAAGGTGGAGCAAGGGCACCCAGAGGCCAGGATACTGACCTCTCCTGCCCACAGACCAGGGATTTCACTTATTCCTTCTAGTCGCAGACCAAGCGCCACCTTCTCCAGGGAGCCATCCATGACTGCACCCCTAGACTCTCAGACCAGGAGGGGGCTGCAAAAAGACATTGCATGAAAGAACAAAAACAAAACATTTCATTTCATTCTTGGATGAATAAGGAGTTCCTGAGAGAAAATGCTTCGGGAAGCATCTTGTACAAGGCTGAGCCTTAGGGCTATTCCATAAATGTTAGTTTCCTTAAGCATCAGAAAGAACAGCCTTCATTATACCCATTTTACACAGGATGAAACTGAGGGGCTCAAAAAAACCTAAGTGGCGGCCTATGGACACAGCTTGCAAGTGGAAGAGCCCAGGAGTCTCGTTTCTCCACATCTGCCCACCCCCCAGGACCATATGATCACGGACGGGAAAATTGAGGCCCAGAGAGGGCAGGGGGCTGTCCAAGGTCACACAGGCACCGTCAGAGCCCAGACCTGAGCCTGGGTCTCCTGATGCCAAACCTGACCCCTCCCAGTGAGCCTTGGCCTGGGCCTGCGGGCATCACTCTGAGGCCAAGACCCCAAGGGGAGGAGGAGCCTGGGCAGGGCCAGGGCTGTGCCCACTGCCACCTTCGAGATTTACACACAGCTTCGGCAGGTCCAGGGTAGGCTCTGCACTGTGGGACGCTGGTGACGAGGGCCGAAGCTTCTACACACTGAGCAGAGGCCCTGGAGTCTGGCATGGCTGGTCCTAAACTGAAGGAGGAATGTAGGAAGGGCAATGGGCACTGGGACCAAGAGGAGGGCTGCTTGGTGTCTCAGGGCACGGACTTGGAGGCCTCCTTCACCTCCTAGCTGTGTGACTTGCCCAGTTGGGCCTTAGTTGTCTCATCTGTCCCTCAAGTGGAATGGTCAAGTCAAGGAGGCACTGAAAAGGCAAAAAACTGCAGAGGCTTTGACATCAGCAAACCAGAGTTCTTTTTTATGAGACAAAGTCTCACTCTGTTTGTTAGCCCAGCTAGAGTGCCGTGGCATCAGCCCAGCTCACAGCAATCTCAAACTCCTGGCCTCAAGTGATCCTCCCGCCTCAGCCTTCCAAGTTGCTGGGACTATGGGCCCACCCCACCACACTCGGCTAATTTTTCTATTTTTAGAGACGAGGGTTTCACTCTTGCTCAGGCTGGTCTCAAACTCATGAGCTCAAGCGATCCTCCTGCCTCAGCCTCCCATAGTGCTAGAATTACAGGCATGAGCCACCATGCTCGGCCAAAACCAGGGTTCTTATCCCTGATCCACCTGTTCCCAGAAAGATGTCTTCAGATAAATACAAGTTCTCTGAGCCTCAGTTTCCTCATCTGTCAAATGGAGCTAATAGTACTATTACCAGGCCAGGATGCTGTATGAAAATGTACAAGTGTAAGAAATATCATATTCTTGATTTTTCTTTAAAGAAACTTCATTCTGACCATCCCGCCTCCACCATCGGGCTTTCGTTCCAGCCTCACTCGGGAAGTGAGGAGGCCACGGTGCCTAGGAAGTAGGGCCAGGGACTTCATTCTCCAGCCTGTCTTGGCCACCACTGAGGCCCTCATGGTCTGAGACCAAGTGGCCCTGATGTCCTGTGGTGACCTGCTTCATCAGGCCAAGGTCAGAGCCAAGGCTAGCACTGGCCTCCCAGGCATGGCTGAGGCCCGGTCCCGCGCAGGCCAGGCTCTCTGACAGCTCCTGGGTCCTCTCTCACCTGCCTTTCTTCCCAGTCCACCCCTTGTCCACTCCCATCCCTCAGGGACCCCCCCCAGGGCCTCACTGCTCAAGGTGATGCCTCACCTGTGGCATCTTGTCTGAGATGAGGGGATAGCCCTGGACTGGGAGCGTTTCTGCTGCAGCCCCCAGAGCCCCCTAGGTAAGGAACAGACCAGCAGGGGAGCAGCCAGTATTACTATCTGTAAAAACCCTTCCGCACCAAACCCTCCTCCGAGGGTGGGCGGGCAGTAAGTGGGTGCGTGAAGCCCAGCTCCGTGTCAGGGCCACTGGGAAGACAAGGGTGAGAACCACACGGAAGGTGCCTGTCCAGCACTGGCCACAGAAGGGGCTTCCAGTCCCTGGCACCTGAATCCTTTGTGGCCGCAATCCCACGAGGCAGGCACTGCAAGAAGTGAAGAAGAGGCCCAGGGCGGGTAAGAGCCTTGGAGGACGCACAGCCAGGCAGGCCTGGCGCATCGCTCCTCCGCCTGCCCCAGAGGCTTCTGTTGCCATGAAAGGGGGTGAAGCTGTCACATTCTCAGGGTGTCTGGTTGTCAGGCCCTAATGAGAGGTGAGACTGGAACTCCTGGAGGAGTATGCTAAGACCAGGGCTGAGCACGGGGCCGTGGAGGAGCCCCGTATCACGGGAACTGTTGCAAGGCTGACGAGCAGCAGCCCTTCTCTTGTGCAGGAGACTCTGTCCTGGCCGGAAATTGAGTAGGAGGCCTGGGCTCTCACCCCAGGCCTTAGTTTATCTACCTGGAAAATGGGTGTAATGGCCACAGAGGGAACGTTGAGACTCAAAGCCTCCCCCCTGCCATTAAAGACCCTTTTGGAGAACAAGGTGGGTCCACTCTCCACACCTTCCATACAACCACCTCGGAAAATGGGGGCCTCTTCGACTACTACTGTGGGTTATCCCCATGGAAACCCAACGCAGGCCGCAAAGGACAATTCATTTTTAAGAACGCCTATGATATGTCCGAGGGACACGGGAGAGGAATTGGTCACTTTACAAAAAATGTGCTTCATTCACCCCTGTCACAGAAGGACGGGGCCCTCCGAGTCCCCTGACGTCATGAGCTGCCTGCCCTTGCCAGCACTCCTGGGGGCACTGGGACAGCCTGGGCCTGGGGAGGAGGCAGCTCCCCAGACCACATCTGGTGCTGAGGAGTCCGAGGTCCCAGGTCTCTGTCTGGGCAGGAGCCTGTGCTGGCCAGGGGGCACAGTCTGGCCTCCATGACCTTTGCTCCTGGTGGGAGATGGGCCACCTTATTTTTCTGGAAAGGAAGTCAAAGTCCTCTTCAATGGCCTTTCAGCCTCACCTCTCCCCATCAGCCCTCACCACTCTGCTGTCTATAGGATCTCGATCCAAGCTCTCCCTCGGGCACACACCTTCATTAGCGCCCCATTCCCTCGGCCTTGGCCCTAACCCAGCTGACGACTGGAACTCCCTGAAGCCCTTGCTAAGCACATGGCTGCCCCCACCCCTGCCTCGTAGCCTCCAAATTCCACCAGCTTTTGGAGACTTCTCTGTGCTTCTCACTTGACAGTTAAGGCATGCGATGCTCAGAGAGGCTACGTGACTTGCTCAAGCTCACACAGCTGGAGGACTTGAAATTCAGATTCGGCTCACAGAGCTCACAGAGCTCATGCCCTATCTACAGAGGGGCCAAGGCCCCCGGACAGAGGCTTTGGGAAGCTGTGTTTCTTGGCTGGGTAGAGCCTGGCCCCTGCGTGGGTAGGGACAAGGGCAGAGAAGGAAGGAGGAGGTTGAACGGTGAGATCTGAAGACAGCCCAGAGCGGGTGCACATTCCTTGCCTTTGCCCGGGAGCCAGACCCCAACCCCAGCAGGCCCCAGCCGTTGCCCACAGCAGGGCTTTGCAGCAAGGCCCCGTAAACAGCCCCTCACCCTCCTCCCCCAAAAAGAAACTTTTAAAAGCAACAGAAATAAACACCGCTGTGTGCTGCATGTGTTGGTGACAGGAAAAGCAGCATCACTTCAGAGAGGAAAGGGCACCGGGCCGTGGGGCGGGGGCCAGGCGGGGGCAGCGAGGGGAGAGGAGGCGCAGAAGCGAGATCTGATAAGGGAGCCCTGCTAGTGCACAGCCCGCCTCGGGCCCCTCCAACTGCGCAGCTTGCGGCCAGGGTCTGGGGTGGCCCAGGGTGGCACTCAGGGCACAGGTTCCAAGGCCCAGCAAGGCTCCCCTCTCTTGGAGCAGGCCATTTCGCGGGTGTCGCCTACTCCGGGCTCTGTCCGAGGGAAGTAACAGGCCTGGACCCAGGAACTAGCTGGAGGCTCAAAGGCTGGTGGTTCCCGTCTCAGCTCTGACTTACCCGTGGCCTTGGGCCAGTCTCTGCCCCTCTGGGCCTCAGTGTCCCCCATGTGAGAGTGTTGGCCGTCCATGGTGATGCCATCAGGACATGGTGCTGGCTGGGAATCTGGAGGTCCAGGGTCGTGGGCTCGCGCTGCGGCTCTGAAAACCCCCAGCCCTGCCCAGACTGTGCCAGGTGGGCCACCCTTTACCCCCCTGGCTTAGATTTCCTTCCTCTCATGGGACTCTAGAGGTCTTTCCCCGCTCACGCACGGCTCTCTGCACGAGGGCTGGGCCTGCCCTCTTGGACGGAGAGGAGAGGCTGCACATAAACCTTTCCTGGGGAGCCCAGAGACCGGACCCGGACAGGGGCAGAGCCAGGCGCTGGGGCAGGGGCCAGGGGCTTGCAGGGAGTGGCCTCAGGGCCAGCACTCCACAGGAGGAGTCTGAGAAGCAGAGCAGGGACCAGCATTCCAGTGGAAGCAACAGCTTAGGCAAAGGCTGAGAGGCAGACGATGGCGTCCACCATGCCAAGCCCTGTTCTGGACACTCGGCTAGAGGGCAGGGCCCCATATGGCCCTCAAGAGCCTCACAGTTGAATTTCTAAATCTACTGTCTCCATCCTCTGAATTCCCCTGGCTGTGTCCACTGCCAAACAATTTGCATGAAAACAAACACAGAAAAAACAAAAACTAAATAAGTTTTTTTTTTTTTCACATGAAGATACACTTTTCCCAGAAATTAAAAGCCCCCAAGGGGGGGGGTCCCCTAAAAGTGGCTACCTGTGCCTCCCATGCTTCCTTGCCTCTCTGCAGCCCACCCCAGCAGGAGCAGACCACCCAGAGAGAGCAACTGAGGGCCTGGTGCAGGGGGCCTGCCCAAGACATCCCTGGCCCATCCACACCTGAGGGTTCAGGGTGGCTTCTCCTGGCACTGCCCACCTGCTGAACCTCACCCCTTCAAATCTTCTTACCATCACTTCATGTGCCCAAGAGGCCTTGTCCACAGGCTTCCACTTCCTAGCTGGGCTGCCCTAAACAAGTCACTTACCCTCTCTGAGCCTCAGTTACCCTCATCTGCTAAAGGAGGGTTATGTGGGGATTTCTCCCTGCCGGCAAGCGAGCACTTCTGCAGCAGACACCAGCCGGGTGTCCTCTGAGGGTGTCCTCTGATTCAATTCAGTGCACACACTGTCTCCCTGGAGGTAGCGCTGATCACCCAGGTTGAGGGCTCAGTCCCACAAGACCGGACCCCACTTCCAAGGCCCATCACAAATCCCAGGTCTGTGCTTCTGACTGACTGTCTATAAATCAGGGACCCCCTCCTTGGGTTCAATTAATTAGCTAGAGTGGCTAACAGAACTCAGGGAAACACTTATGTTTACTGGTTTCTTTTTTGGTTTTTGGTTTTGCCCTGAGTGCCGTGGCATCAGCCATCAGCCTAGCTCACTGCAACCTCAAATTCTTGGGCTCAAGCGATCCTCCTACTTCAGCCTCCTGAGCCACTGTGCCCAGCTGATTTTTCTATTTTTAGTAAAGACAGGGTCTCACTCTTGCTCAAGCTGGGCTTGAACTCCTGAGCTCAAGCGATCCTCCCGCCTCAGCCTCCCAGAGTGCTAGGATTACAGGCGTGAGCTGGTTTACTATAAAGGGTATTTTAAAGGACACAAAGGAACAGCCAGTCGAAGAGATGCACTGGGCGAGGTCCGGAAGGGGTGTGGAGCTTCCATGCCCTCCCTGGGCTCCGGTCCCTCCAGGCACCTCCAAGTGGTCAGCTATCCAGAAGTTCCCTACACCTAGTCTTTTGGGGTTTTATGGAAGCTTCATCAAGTAGGCATGATTGATTGAATTATGGACCATTGGTGATCAACTCAACCTTCAGCCCTTCCCCCTTCAAGCCTGGGTGTGGGGCTGAAGCCCAATCCTCTAATCCTTCCTTGGTCTTTCCTGTGACCAGCCTGGCCCCCTCCCAAGCTGCCTGGGGGCTGCCAGCCCTCAGTCAACTCATTAGCATACAAAAGACACTTATCACTTTGTATGCCAGGAAATGGGGGGAGGTGCAAATATATGTGTCAGGAGGGTAATGTACTTGCCTTGGAGCATGCGGTGGGCTGGGAGTGGGGGTGTGGGGAGGCTACTCCAGGAAGCCCAGCAAACACATTTCTGACCCTGTTCTGGAAACTGCAAGTGGCCCCCAGAAAGCCATCAGATAGAGGCCGGTGAACCTCTGGCCTTCCTCCTGCACTGGGAGGAGGGGAGAGGCTGCCGAGAATGGGGGCAGGAGTAACCCTGTCCTCTCACAGTGGCCACCTCAGGCTGGGCCTGCCCTTGCTTCCTCCCCAAGCATCTGCTGAGCTCCTCCAGCCTCCCTCCAGGCAGGCGCACAGGGCAGGGTTCCCCCTTCTCTGTACCCGTACTCACTCTCTTCTCACAGGGACCCTATGGAAGGTTTTGGTCTTGGTGTTCCCATTACTTTAATAAGTAAATTGAGACCTGGTGCAGGCCCAAGGCCACTTGGCCAGTATCTCACCCCACAAGGCGATGCAAGCCCTGGAACCGGGTCTCTCTGAGAGGTCCAGGTTCTTTCCACTGCATGCAAAGGAACCCAAAGCAAAAGCCCCTGGCAAGAAAGAGGTATTTGAGAGCCACCCAGGTTCCTGGCAGGGGGGTGGCATGATTAGGTGGGCCATGGGAAACTGGACTGAAGGCCTTGAGCCAGACTAGAAGTGCAGGGAACTGGGGGTGCAGAGGGGAGCGTGGATGTGAGGCTCAGAGGGGGCCGGGGAGGACAGAGGAGGAGCGGGTCGGGGTGGGGAGGGCATCTAGAAGGTGCTCACAAGCCTTCCCAGCTCACTGCCAGCTTTCACCATGCAGTGGGCCCTCTGCCTCAGGCAGGAGCAGCTGGAGGCTCAGAGACAGCCGGGCGACTCCCCCAGTTCAAGGAGAGCCCGGAGCCTGCCATGGGGCTGTGCCCGCTGCCCCCACACACCAGGCTCCTGCGCCCACCGCTTCTTTCTAGGCTGATTCCCCATGCCAGCTTGATGAACAACGTAATAAAGGGGGCAATCACATTATTCCTGAATGCATTTTAATAAAAATCAAATAAAAGCAATTATGTGAATTTCCAAGAGGATCACCTCTCCTCCTTTCCCTGAGGTAGGAAGCAGAATGAATTCAGGAAATCATTAAAATCAGAAACCCGAGCCGTGTGAGCCACTGCCTCGCTGGAGGCTGCCACACAAAGGCAGCAGGGAAACCCAGTCCCCGGTGGCAGCGCGGGTGCCTTTCTTAGCTCTTTGAGTGGAAATTCCACCTATGGGTGAAGAAGGGTAATTAAGGGCCAGGAGAGAGGCTTTGAATCCAGGCTGCCTTTGCCCCTGCTGAACAAACTTCCCAGCTTCAAAGTGGCTTCAGACACCCCGAGTGAGAGCTCTCCAACCTGGCAGCTTGGGGCCTGGCAGGGAGGGCAGGTACAGGGCCCGGGAGAGGGTCCCTGCATGAACACAGCTCTCCCTTGTGTGGGGGACCTGCAGCTCTCGGCCTGACTGGACACCAGAATGCTGGGTCTGGGTGCACAAGGACAGGGACACACTGAGAGTCAAGAGGTACCTCTTCCTCCCTCCCAGCATCCCCCAAAAGGGGCTCAAGCCTTGTGATGTGCAAGGCCCTTCTGATGTCCCACTGGTCACTCTTGCCCCACGTGACCCTGGGATGGGTGTGCTCATTTGGGGCTGAGGCTGCTGCAGCCAGAGGGGGCCAGTGACATGCCCAAGGCCACCCAGCTAGTGAAGCAATGCCAGGACAGGAATCAGGTTCTCCCAGGGCCATGAGGCAGGCCCACGTGCAGGTGGTGTGGACACAACGTGGCTTGGCCACACGTGGCACATACAAGAACAAGCACTGACCATCTGCCACTTCCTGGACCCTGGCCTCAGCCAGCACCATTGTCTCCAAACACCGTGAAGTATGTTCATCCTCTCTGTACAGTTAGGGCTAAGATTCATGGAAGTGAAGCCTCCTGCTCACAGCCCCCCAGCTAGAATCGAGGAATCCTGGACTCTGCCCTGGGCTGCCAGAGACCACAGACTCTAACTGGAAAGCCACGGTGCCATCCTCGTCACAGAAAGAAGCCTTCATTCGGGGTCTCCCAGGTTGCATTTGGGTGCGGGGCGAAGGAAAGGCAGGGATCCTCCAGCCCCCACATTCACCCCACTAACCCACGTCACCCTGCCACCTGAAGGGGTGGGCCAATGGTGGCCTGGGTGGGAGCACCTGATCATGCCTAAGATCATCTCTCTCTGCCACCAGGGTCCTCATTCTCAGATTGGGGCGTGCGCAGTGGGGGGAGCAGGAAATCTGGCAGCCACAGGTCCCCTTTTGGGGCATCCTGAGCTAAAGGACAAACTGGGTCTGGGAGGCAGAGGGCCAGCACTTGCTCTGCGTGTCCTTAGGTAGTTCCCATCGCCTCTCTGGTTGCACGCACTGGAGGAAGGGGTGACCCAGACCCCAGTTCAGACATTGGGTGGTGTCGCCCCACCCTGTCCAGTCTAAACTCAGCTCAGAGCTGCCCTTAATCCCTGCAGCCCAGGTGCCCTCCTACAGGAGGATCCAGGAAATGTCCCCTCCAAAGTGTGGTTTCCGTCACAGGGAAAGGAGAGTAAAAGGAAAGCTTCGGGGGTGGGGGGTGGGGGGGCTCCCAATGCCAGTTTTCCCTTGGAAGTAGAGGTTGCCACGTGGCCAGGTCCCATCTGCCACTCAGGTTGGAGAATTGGGCACCAGCCACAGGGCTGCTGGTCTCACTATCTCATCCCCAGGGGTGACTCAAGGCCCTCTCTGGCCTTGGGACCTCAGGGTTTCCTGGCTTACAAATAGTCTTTTATATGTACAAGGTATAATGTAACAGAAACGTTAATCTGGGAGGTAGAGGCAGGGGCACCTCGACGGGAAGCCAGAACAGGCACCCTCGTGGTTCCTCTCCCCTCGGGGGGCCTGCTGTGCGCTGCGTGACATTCAGAGAGAACACAGGCCTGTCTGGGAAGGGGAGTTGAAAGCAGGAAAAGGCAGTGCCCCTGCATGCGCCTCAGGGACTGTGGACGGGGACCCTGGCCTGGCTATGCACACGTGTAAGGATATGTGTGAATGTGTGCGTTCCTGCGACCACACCCACTGACCTGGACGTGTGTCTCCCACGCTCACACATCGACACAGCAGGTGGGTAAACAGCAGCCACAAGCCCCAGGCAGTCCGCCCCCAGACTTGCCTGCAGATCCCAGTCCGGAGAGGTGGAGCAAACTGGCTGGGATGTTGGAGGTCCAGGCCCACGGGGCTCCAGAGGGATGTCCACCCGCTATCACCTGCACTCAGATTCCATCCTGGTCACTCTGGGAGCATCCACGCCAGGTCTGACACCCAGCTGTGCCCGGGGTCTGGGGGCAAAGGCTGCTCTTTCTGCCCTGTGGTGGGGCTGATGGAGGGCTGCCGGAGGACTCTGACAGGGGAGAGGAGGACAGACCCAATCGGGCTGGGGGTGAGGGGAAAGGGGACCCAGGGAAGGCATCCCCAAAATGAAACCCTGGAGACAGGCCTGGAAGAAGATGCCGCTTCCCCTAGCAGGCTAGGTGGGAAGGGAGTTCCCCGTGGAGGGAACAGCGTGTGCGGATGCACGGCGGCACGCCTTGTTCAGAGAACGCCCAGTGGCCACGGCCCCCGCCCTCCTCCTGCTGGCCACACCAGGAAGAAGTGTCCTGTTTCAGATCACTCGCTGGAGTCGGGGGCCAAACGGGGCACCCACAGCACTGGAGGAAAGGGCCACATGGGGTGCAAGTTGCTCCCCAAATTTCCCCCTCTTTCCCCTGAAGGAAGGCACCTCCCCTCGGAATGCAGCATAGCATTCAATGTCTCGGAAGTGCAGTTAGCGCAGGGGCCCCCACACACGTGCTCAGACTGATTGTTAAAAAGAAGTAATTAACCGGATAGTGGTTCCCCCTGGGAGGCAGGGGGCTGGAACAGGCAGAGCTTCACCAGTGTCCATGACACTCTAGTTCTTAAGTGGAGTGGGCATGAGCATTCATTTTCATGTTTCATGGCTTACAGTCTTTTATATGCATGAAATATCATGCAATAAAAACTTTAATTGTGTTTATGCCCGAGTTTACGGGGTTGTTCCGAGGCCCAGTTGGCTGGGATGTCTCTGTGTGATTACCTGAGCTTGGCATCCTCGCCGGTCTGGGGCAGGTAGGGGCCTGGACTCTTGTCCCAGCTCCACTGGGTCCACAGAAGATTCCAGTCCTTTCCAGGACAAGACTGAGTGCAGACGGGAAGGTAGGGGATGAATGCTCAACTCCCTGTGTGGGCTTGGGCATGTCCCCTCTCCTGTCTGGGTCTCAGTGTCCCCTCCGTACAGTGAGGGCCCCTGGTCAGTTGGCATGGGTCTGGCCAGACTTCACCACCCACTTAACAGTTACCTGGAACGGTGTCCCCACCTGTAAAGTGGGACTAATGACAGAGTTGCCGAGGACTGTATGATGATGCGTGTTAAGGCACAGTCCCTGGCATGTAGTGGATACTCTATAAGTGCTAGTTTAAAATGGAAATCACCAAACAAAGACCCTCCATGGAAACAGGGCGGGATTGGAGGTTGGAAGATCTGTGCTCCTGGTCTGGGCCCACTCCTCACTGGCCAGAGGTGGGGTCCTTTCACCCCTGGGCCTCACTCTGCTCCAGTGCAGAGTGGGAACACCAGAGCCCCACCCCTGGAGAGGAGAGGGTCCATCAGGGAGAGAGAGAATGAGAGAAAGTTCTGGCAAAGGGGAGTGTGTTGTAAATGTCAGGTCAGTAACCAGGGCTATAATCCCCCAGACCCCTCCTGGGGGCTAAACCTCAATCTGCCACATGGGGGGATATTCCTATGTGGGGGACCTCACCCAGGGCAGCCTCACTCTGGGGCCAAGCAGGCCCCTGCTCTGGCTGGAGTTAGAAGCCAGGGCTTGGGCCTAGAATCAAAGGCAGAGGGAGTTAGCATCACAGTGAGCCTGTAGAAGGAGAGGCCAGGATTAATTCACTCTTCTCTTCCTGCTGTTCCTTCCACAGCCCAGGGACACTGCCTGGGTGGGGGGTGGGTGGTGGAAGGGTCACCTTCCACCCCCAAGCCCCCACCACACACCTGAGGCCCCGTTCTTCCAGAAGGTGACAGGGCAACAGGGCCCTGCAGTAAGAAGGGATCCACGGTGCACACATTCTGGAGCCTTGGGCTGGAAGTGAGGTGGGGGGATGTCTGCAGAGGCTGGAGCCTGGGCATGGGCACAGGTGGGGTGGGTGGGTAGTGCGAGTCCACAGACCCCGCCATGTCATTTCAGGTACACGGGAGCCTGTGTGGATGTGTAGATGTGTGTCTGTCTCTGTCGTCATGAGAAAAGCGAGTGCTTGGGTGTGAGTCTGAGGCCCAAAGCCCGCGTGCGCTCTGTGTGTGTGTGCAGGGTGGGCTCGGTGCCCGCACGTGTGTTTGTGGCTCTGAATCTAAGATTGAGTGTGCACAAGTGTGAGCCTCGTGTGCACCTGTGACACTCTGAGCGACCGTGGTGTTGAGTGTGTGGACATATGGGCACCTGGGTGGACAGAGTGATACAACTGTGGGCCTTGAGCGATCTAAGAACTTTGAAATGAGACGGGAGAAGTGGGGGTGGGACTCAGAATTGTCATATTTCCCAGAGAGAAATGGCTGGAAGGAGGTCCAGACCATCCTCTCTCAGGCCTCCTTCCAGGCTCCACAGCTGTCCCCACCCCTCAGGCTTCACCTTCCCTGCCAGGGAAACTGCGGGAACAACTGGCTTAACCTCTCTGTGCCTCAGTTTCCTTATGTGAAATGAGGGTCCTCATGGTGTGGCTGTGAGGGACGCACTGCAGACGGCCTTGGCACATGATGAACGCTCTCTGAGGATTTGTTAGGATAGTCAGTGCTACCTGGAATTGGACGCGGTCGGGCTGAACCGGATTGGCTGGAGGAGCAGGGTCCGGCCCAGCGCCGTCCTTGCAGAAGGCTGGGAGGAAGACTGCTTCAAGCCGGCAGCGCCAGGCAGCCTCTGACCGTGCTGGGAAACAGTACATGGTGCCTGAAGAACCCCGAGGCACACCCGGGGCCAGCTTGGCAGACCGGGCTGTGCTCATGGGGCTCCTCCCACCCCACCCCTCCTTCCAGCTTCCCACTCTCCCTCCCCAGCAGGCCCTCCCACCCTCCCGCCCCAGCAGTGTCAGGCACGTCCACCACCCCCAACTGGTTCCAAAGGCCCACCATTCATGCCCATTCTGCAAATGAGGAAACCGACCTCAGATTCATGGAGGGATGTGACCAGCAGAGCTTGACTCAGGAACCCAGGACTCTGGGGTCTCAGAGTAGCTGACAGAGAAGCAAAATCCCAGTCCGGCCCCTAGAGCAGAGAGCTGGCTCTCAGGGTCCGCACTGGCTTTCAAAGCCCCCAGACAGTCCCCTCAGCCATTCCTGAATCCTAGGAACAGTCTCTGCCCCATTCTACTCATCGGAATGGGTGCAAATGTCTAGCCCATCACCTGGATGAACCCCTAACATACATCTCCCACCCCTACTACACCTTTGCTCCTGCTTTCTCTCTGCCTTTTCATCCTGGTTCAAATCCTCATTTGATAGCAAATGCCACCTCTTCCACGAAGCTTCCTCTGATTGCCTTGTCTATCAGTGGCATCTTAGTCTCCAGGCCCCCGGGGACCTGGAGACATTCCTCTCTTCAACAGTAACCACTTTACTTGTCGGGAGGCCCTAGAGTACAGACCAGGGTCTTCTCTGCATCGTCCCACAGGTCGGGGCAAGGATGTCCCAAGGCTGGGGTGTGCCGTGGGCACACAGACACACACAATACTCCGTAAGCCACCAGGAGCTTTTCCACTGCGGCCACATAATGTAACGTTCAATAGCTGAGGCTCTGGAGTGGATATTCTTGGATTCAAATCTCAGCTCTCCCACTCATTAGCTGTGTGACCTTGGGCTTGTTTAACCTCTCTGTGCCTCAGATTGCTCATCTATTAATGGGAATAATAGTTCCAATGCCACAAGGTTGCTGTGAAGATGAAACAAGTGAACACATGTAAGTTCTTAAGACAATACCCAGTAAATAGTATTGCTATGTAAGTGTTTGTCATTGTTACTAATATTGCTACTGTTGTTGTTGTTACCAGGAGACTACAAAGGGGTACTGGACACAATCTCTGCCCTCAGAGGATGAGAGTCTAGACAGGAAGGAAATGGGGTTAACATTTCTAATCCCACTTATTGGTCAAAACCACCCCGGAAGTAGTTACCACCGCCTCCATTTGACAGATAAGGAAACTGAGGCTCCTAAAGGCGGTGTGAGCTCCTCAGGGCTCACTACCCTAAGTGATGGGGCTGGGTTTGAGGGCCAGGTCTTGCAGCTCCAAAGTCCGAGCTCTTTCAACAGGCCTGTGCTGCCTCTCAGTCTGGCGGGGAGATAAGCCTTGTACACAAATAGCTGCAATCCCAGGTAGAAAGTGGTAAGTGCCAAACAGGGCGATAAAGGCTGGGGAGGGCGGGCAGGCGCCTGCAGCTGCAGGAGGGGAAAGGGCGAGGCCAGGACAGGCTTCCAGAGCTGGCGGCAGCATCTGAGCACAGCCTTGAAGATGGGCAGTCAGAGCGGGAGGGGCCGGTGAGAGCTTAGACACCGGTCCCGAATCCACAGTACCTAGCATGTAGTCTGACACCGGTCCCTGAATCCACAGTACCTGGCATGGAGTCTGACACCGGTCCGAATCCACAGTACCTAGCATGGAGTCTGACACTGGTCCCTGAATCCACAGTACCTGGCATGGAGTCTGACACTGGTCCCTGAATCCATAGTACCTGGCATGGAGTCTGACACTGGTCCCGAATCCACAGTACCTAGCATGGAGTCTGACACCTCACAGGGGCCCAATAGATACCTTTGAACAGAAGGAAGGAAGGGAGATAAGGAGGCAGAGAGAGGCAGAAGGGGAGTGCGGATATACCCTAAGCCCACCAGGCCTAGGAGCAACAGTTGCCTCCAATTCTCTGAAGAGCTTCATAGGGTTCCCCTCATCCTGTGACACCCCAGGGAATTAGCTCAGGACTTTCAGGCCGGAGTGCCTGACAATCAGATGTTTTGCTCTATGCCAGAAAGAACGGCCCAGCAAGTAATGCTGGACGAGGCCTCTCTGCAGGGCAGGGGCCGTGGTGTGTCGGAGCCTGCTTGTACTGGCTCACCAGAGCCACTGTTCGATTCTCAGAAACTGTGCGAGCTGGATAATGATAAGTTGGCAGCTTGAAACTGGCCACGGGTAGGGGTATTTACACCATGGAAATTAACACCTGCTACAAATCAGGTGTTCCCCACTTTAGAGAGCCAGTTGTTAAACATTTACCAGTGCACCACTGGGCAGAGGTCTGCTCTGCCAGGGAGCAAGCACCCCATCCCTGGAGGGTGCAAGCAAAGACAGTCACCTCCCGGGAGGAATGAGGCTAAGGGGTGCTTGCTTAGTGAGGGGCTCAGATCAGATGACCTCAGGAGTCTCTTTCTGGCTCTGAGAGCCTGTGAAAAGTTAGGTTTAAGAAAAAAACCAAACAAAGGTAATTATTCATGCCAGGAAATCATTAACCACTTGACCCAGCGGCTGGGATAGGACAGGGACCTGAGAAAACGTGTGAGGAGCCACATTGCTTGAAGATTTTCCAGGTGGAAAACCTCATCCAAAGTCACACACAGTTAGAAGCAAGCCCAGGACTAGAACCAATGTCTCTAGCCTCCTAGCCCAGAGCTCCTTCTAGGGCATGTGGCTGGGCCACTATAGTGGCAGGGGGTGGGGGGGACACTTTTTGCACAAAGTCTGTTTGGTATCTGTCTCCTCCACTGGAACATAAGTTCTGTGCCAGCATGGACTGAATCTGTCTTGTTCACTGCTGGATACCCAGTGCCTAGTTTTGTGCCTGGCAGATAGCAAGTATACAATAAATATTTGTTGAATGAATCAATGTGTCTGAGATCCTGTCTCCTGGCAGCATTTTGGGGGTGGGAATGCTGTCTTCAGAGCCCATCACCACCAGGGTCCCCACTCCTGCTTAGTGACATGGAATCAAGAGACCAGGGTTCAAATTCCAACTCTGCCCCCTCCTGTATGACCTTGACCAAACCATTAGGCCTCCTGAACTCTCAGTTTATTCCTCTATGAAGTGGGTTGGGCAATCCCTGCCTGTCTCTTGAGGCTGCTGGCGCTCATGTGAGATGTAAAGTGCTTTTTACAAACTCTAAAGGGTCGTGCCCATAGGAGGAAGGAAGGAGCTTGGAAAGCTGGCTCTGGTGGCCAGGCCAACCCAAGGGCTCCTGGTGGACACTGAGAGTGGCCTGGCTGCTGCTTGGGATAACCTGGGTCAGACCAGCTCATGGCCTGGGGAGAGGGGGTCTGAGTGAAGACAGAGCTCAGGAAAGGGGCAGAGAGGGGAGGATGAAATACAGAAGGTGGCCAGGGAGAGTTTGAAGAATCCTTTCCCTCCTAAGACCAATAGGAGAAGGCAGTCCTTTTGTCTCTGTAGAGCTGTTTATCGTGCCCCCCTGCCCCCCTACTCTAAGGCCTTCACTATTGGAAATGGCCTTAATGTGTGAGCCGAGGACTGGCACCTGCCAAGTCAGGTGGGGGTGGGCTGGAAACCCCTCATCTGTCTTAGAATCAAATCAGTGTTTCAAATGATTTTGCAGGAAGGGCTTATGTAGCTCTCCCAGGCAAGCATCCGAAGTCCCCTCCTGCTAGTATGGAGGGACAGGATGGCAGAGAGGGAGGCTCAGCTCACCCCAGGCTGTGAGTGGAGAAGTAAAGAAAGCAGGGGGTGACAGTGCTCCTCCAGCCCTCCCAAGTGACATCTGATTTCTGCAAAGAGGGTGAAGGCAGTAGGAGGCTCAGAGCCAGGGCCAGGGAGGCAGGTGGAGAGGGTGTCCATGGAGGGGCTACAACGTCAGCCTGGGCCCCCAGTGGAAAGCAAAATAGAAAGGCCCTGTGTCAGCAGCCAGGCCCCTGGGCGGCCGGGCTCCCGGCTCCATTCTGTTCGGCGGGATTCTAGTTGGCACCAGCTGCAGTCAGGAACAATGCCTGGATTTCTTTCTTTCTTTCTTCTTCTTCTTTTTTTTTTTTTTCCCCATTTTAATAGAGGGGGAGAAGGACCAGATCCACTCATTGAACAGCTCAGCATCGTGGAGGCGTCTGGGACTGTGTGTCCTTGAAAAATAGCACAGTTGCGGGGGCCTCACAGCTGGCTGCAAGGTGCAAGAAGGCACGTCACATTGGGAGCCCTGGGTCCCAGTCCTGCTGCTGTCCCACACTTGCTGTATGACCTTGGGCAGGCCTACGCCCTACTCTGGTCTGTTTCCCTATAGCCCCCACCAAGCCTGCCTGCCAGGCTCCTCTGAACGCCAACTCCTCTTCTTCCCCCAAACTCTTAGAGCAGCCTTTGGAGTGGGCAGTCCTTCCTGAGAGCCTGCGAGCCCCTGGAGGGCTGGGCCTGGTCATCCTTGTGTGCCCCCACCCCACCCCCTGCTCTGGACCCCTGAGAGCCCCTCGAGTGCCGTGCTGGCTGATGGGGAGAGCAGTGAGCCATCCCATGACCTGCAGCCTTGAGAGGAGATGGGTGTGTAACAAGTAACTCCCTGGTCCATGAGGCATCACACTGGGAAATAAAATTCCCTGTGCCTCAGTTTCCTCATCTGTAAAACAATAAGTTGATACTAACACTCAGCTCAGATGAGCTTTAGAGGAGTTCACGTATATGCACTACTCAGTATCTGGCACATAGTGGGAACTTAACCAGTACTGACTATGGGGACGCTGATGCTGGAGGCAGCAAGAGCAGCATATGGGGGTTGAAACAAGGTAGACGGCACGTCTGGTAGCAGTATCAGGGTAGGCTTCTGTGTAGATGGCTGCAGATGGGGCCTTGAAGGCTGGGAGGGGTGTGTCCCAGGAGGCAGGAAGAGCATGAGCAAAAGCACGGAGGTGAGAGTTTGTACATAATGCTGGCAATCCTGGAATTCACCAGCATGGCCACAGGACAAGATCAAGGCAAGGGGGTCTGAACCTCGAGGAGGCCGGAAGACTGCATGTCCAGGTGAGGAGGGGAAGTGCTGAGGGTCTGAGACCTTCTCCTACCCCTCAGGGCACAGGGGCTACCAGGAAGGAGGTGGGAGGCATAGCCCTCCTCTGGTCACTTGTCCCAGACGCCCCCATCAGTGCTGGGTGTACCTGCTCCCAGACTGCCCCTTTGGAGAGCACCGGTGCAGTGCGAGGCGCTGGATGAGGAGTCCTGGCTCTCGTCCCAGCTCTGGTACTTCCCAGTGGTGCCGGCCCTCGGAAAGCCATCCCCTCTCTTTGGGGCGCAGTTTAGTCACCTGTAAAAGGCCCTGAAGGAAGAGATTAGGCTCACCATCTATTCACAGTCCTAAATAGTCAATCCCTGACAGCTGCCTCCCTGTATTTTCCTGTCTCTCCCCCACTAACGGGGCCCCTCTGAAAGTGCTCCCAATGCAGAGCCCACCCCCCAAACCCTGAAGTGGACTGTAGCCCAGTCCAAGGGTGAAAGGCTCAGCCATGCAGAATCCCAGGACAATTAGAGGCAAAAATGCCACTGGACAGCCCCTGTGCCTCCCACACTCTCTCACTTGGCAGACAGGGAAACAGAGGCACAGAGAGAATCTGTGATGTGTTCAGGCCACACAGTGAGTCAGGCACTGGTGTGTCCCAGTCCCCGAGGCAAGCTCCCAGTCTGTTCTTGGGGGCCTCCTGTCAGAAGGAAGGAGGGGCGGTTGAGCTGGGTCTCGAACCATTGGGCAGGGCTGCACGATGCAAGGTGAGAAGGCAGCTTGCCTGACAGAAGGGCTGTGCAGAGCCAAGCCTGGGGGCTGGGAGGGCGCGGGCTCAGGGAATGGAGGGGCAACCAGACTGCAATACAAGGAGGCGGCAAGGCAGGGGAGCCCAGTGAGCTGAAGGACACAGCTCCCCAGTGCCAGACCCCACCACCACTCCCTATAGGCACATGGCTCCAGGCTGGGCAGGGCCCAGATGCTTCTTGGATTCACGAGTTGAAGACTACATGTTCTCCCTGTTACCCCATGGCCAGAGGAGGAGCCCTGATCAGTCCCTGGCAGATGGGTGAGTCCTTCTCTTCCCCAAAGCACCTGGTAGGTCACTTTACCTGTAGCACAGCATGGCGGTGAGATGGGGGCAAGCGCCCATTCTCAAGCTCAAGGCCCAGCCCAGACTCTAAGCCCAATCCTGGCCCCACTGGCTCAGCAGCTGTAAGGTCTCAAGCAGGTCACTTAACCTCTCTGAGCCTCTTTCCTCACCAGGGAATGACACCCGGGGCTTGTGGAGAGGATGAAACCAGAGCATGTCTCCAAAGTACTTGGCCCACAGTAAGCACTCAAGAAATGACTTTTCTCCCGCTTCTCTAGTCCCAATTTTAGATGTTCCCTGACTTCCTTATGGGCAGGGAGGGGCAGAGAGCGGACACAGAGAAGGCAGCTGGAGAGGAAGGAACTCCCCCTCCCAACAGGTACCTGCACACTCCCAGCCCACTGAGGACCCCCTGGCCTAGGAGGCCATAGTCACCGCACCCTCCACAGGTCCTTTGTGTCCCTCAAGGACCTCAAACCTCCCACCACCGCCTTCCTCTTGGCCTCCTGAACCCTGGGCCCAGGCCTAAGCAAAGGCCCTCTCCCCCAATCTGTTGATGGCTCCCACAGGGCAGGGAAATTAATACACTTGAGTCTGCTCTGAAGATGGGTCTGAGCTGGCCCCACACAGCCTGTGCCCTCCTACCCCACTGAGGCTGCCTCTGGAGCCAGGTGATGTATGGATCCGCGCCGGCTAGGCAGGATGTATCTTCCACCTCTCAGCGGCTGGGATGGGAAGGCACCTTCCTCTCTGCCTCACCCTCAGACCTCCAGGCTCAGCGAGGCTGAGGCTAGAGGTAGGGCTTGGACACATAATCCCCAGGGTGGCCCGATTGCCACCATGAGACCTGGCCCTTAGTTTAGAGAGGCCCAGAGAGGGAAGGCAAACTTGCTTAGGGCCACACATGCAGTCTGTGGGTGCAGGTGCAGATGCAGAGCTGGGGTTGGGGGGACAGCAGGAAACTTTGTGAATGAGGGCCTGAGTTTCCTTCCTGACCGGCCTTAGGCAAGTCATTCACAGTCCAGCCTCCTCTGAAGGGGGGACGACGGTAACAGCATCTAACCCAAGGCAAGGTGAGAATTAAATAAGCTAATTGAATTCTCAATGTCCAGGAAGCCCTCACCGCAGTAGTCAGCACACAGTAGGCACTAAAGAAGTCATAGCTTCTTCCAAGACCCCAGAGGTATCCAATCTGCCCAGTTATCTCCCTGGAAGATGAACAGATATAGCAAAGGCTTCAGAGTCCCAAGGACTGGAGTATAGGGACCCCAGGAGGCCTTTTCAGACTTGCTGCCATGCTTGCACAAAAGGGGAGGGCTGAAGTTACCCCTGGTTCCTTGCTACTAAGAATTGGGCCTGCTGGGCTCCTCTGTCCTCTGCAGCCACTTCATACTGGTGGGAGGAGGCAGGGCATGGGAGGAGGGGTGGAGCGTGGGGGCTTCTGGGCAGGAGACTTCGAACATGAGTGGTCATCCCTGAGGTCACCTGCATCTCCTACTTCCTGGAGGTGGCCAACCCTGGTTACTCACTGAGCGATTTGGACAGAAATGTTGAGAGGGCCAGGTGTCCTGAACTAGGTGGTCACTAAGGCACAAGAACTGGGCTAATTGCTGGCTGGGGCTGGATTCCTACATCCCAAGTCCTTAAACACTCAGAAACTCTGTGCTGGGATTTTGGATCTTGGGGTGGGAGTGGCTTTCTGGCTGTTGCAATGCTGTGGATTGCTGAGGGTGGGACAGCTGTGGTTATAGCCACCATTCAAGTCACCATTCAGCAAGCTTGAATTCCCACCTTCCAAGCCTGGGTCAGGCCTTCAGGGGTTTCTCACCCTGCCCCCTTGTCCCCACCTGTGAACTTGGGCCACCCACAGGCTGAGGACGAGGGGCTCCCTCCCACAGGAATGTGCTCAGACCCCATCTCCCTAGTGTCCACAGAGGTCTGGAAGTGCTTTTATGCCACCTACCCTGCCCAGAGATGCTCAGCTGCCACCTGTGGTGGAGGGAGCTGCAGTGGTAACAGTTCATGTCCATGTGAACAGGTAGGAAGACTGAGGCCCTAAAGGAGCGCCTTCCCTGGCGCGAAGTGGCACAGGGAGGAAGAATTTCCCTTAGGAAAATCAAATAGGCTCCCGCCCCCGCTCCCACCCCCCACTCCCCGCCCCCCGCCCCGGTGGACCTGAGCTGCAGTTTTCTGAGCCCTCAGGAATTCCAGGCTGAGTTCACCGGCTGTCAGACTAGCAGAGCCTTGAGAATGAATTCAAAGCTGGCAAATGCATTTTTCCTCCTCTCCCTCGGTGATGGAAGGAGTGATCTCTCCGGCTCTGAAGGAGTTCAAGCCGAGGTCAGAGGAGCCCTCTGAAGCATGTTCTAAATGGGGGTCTGTGGTCGGGGGCAGTGCTCCGGCCTGCTCCCGGGGTTGGCCCGGGGTCTGAGCAGATCACCGCCCACGAGGCCCTGGAGACTCGCAAGTCTGCGTGGCACGTCCGCGCTCCCATGCGGAACTCGTCAATCAGGTAGCAGCTCCGGCCAGCCCAGGGCATCTTCGGCCCGCGCCAGGCCTCGGGGGAGACCCCCACCCCGGCCGCCACCCGGCGCCGGCCCCCAGGCGGTGTCATTGTTCTCTGACGTCACTCCACAGCCCCGCCCCTCGCCCCCCACTCATCCTCCCCACCTCCGGCTCCCGGCGCCCGCGACCCTGCAGCCTCAGAAGCCCGGGCCGTGCAGGGCTCCCCCCGCGGCCCGGCCGGGGCTGCGCCCCCTTGCGCTCTCCCCAACTTGCCTTTGTTATTCCAGCTCCCTTCCTCGCTTCGCCTCCGACACTGCGGCGGCCTGCAAAACGTGGAGCGCGGAATTACCGCCACACCTGGAATTCTAAGCGGGCTCCGGGCCGAAGCCTCCCCCGCCTGCCCAGGGAGGGGAGAGCGTGCATGCGCGCGCGCGCGTGTGTCCAACGGGGGCTGAGAGGGCGCTGATTATGATTGGGACTCGGGGTGCCAAAAATCAGGGATGGGGGGCTTTGAGGAAGGGGTGTGGAAGAGGAAGTGGGGGAGGGGGCGTGTGTTTGTATTTGTACGTGAACGTGAGGATTTAGTGCACAAGGGAACGTTTCATGTTTTGTTTTTTGAGTGTATGTGGGGTTGTGTACAGCGATGTGTGTGTATGTGCAATTGTGTGTGTATGCTTGCTGTGGCCCTGTAAGCGGCGATATTTGTGAGTGAAAGTGTGAGTGGGGGGGGCGTTTGTGTGGGGGGCGGTGAGCGTGTCTGCAATGCTGAGGGTGCGAGCGCATGTGTGTGCCGTTTGTGTAGGAGTTTCCGTGAGAGTAGCAGTGGACGTGAGCCAAAGTGGGCGCGCACTTGGATGCTCTCGGGGGTGGGTCCGCGAGGGGAACCCCGAGAGTAGGCGCACCCAACTGCGCCTAGAGAGTGCCATCGCTCTACGCCACCGTTGGGGCAGTGCCTAGCCCGGGGCGGAGGGCTGGCCCCTGCTCTTGCTGGCCCCGTCCGGCCCGCGCACACGGCGCCCCGGATCTCCCCGCGGGACCTTGGAGAATCCACGAGTCTCTGGACTGCACAGAGTGCCGCGGAACAACGGTGCGCACCGCACCCCCGCTCCCTCCCCAGCCGTCGGGGGTACGGAGCTTTAACTTCCCCCAACGTCGCCTTAAGTGGTGGTGGTGAGGTCCTCTTCTCGCCCAACCCGCCAGTCCCCGGGCTTTAGGAACAACCCCAAAGTCTCCTTCACGGGAAGGCTTTGGAGATCTTGTTAGCAACTCGCTCGCCCCCAATTCGGGTACCTGACAGCGCCCGAGGCCCTGAGCGCACTCCAGGCGGGGGCGCGCGGGCGCGCGGGCGCGCGGGGTGAGGGCACTCGGGTGAACCCGGTGATTTTGGTCTCTTTCCCAATGTGGTCCCTTCTTAAGCTCAGCATTTCTCCCCTTCTCCAAACTTACTGGGGATGGAGGAGTGCTGGCGGTGGGGGCGGGGGGCGGGTTAGGGAGTAGCGAAGGGAGTGGGAAGAAAGAGGGAAGTGAGGGAACCCGCGGCGTACCAGGGAGAAGGTGAGGGGGAGCTTTTCCCAAGAGGGGAAAAGCTTGGAGAGATCAGGGACAGTGGAGCGGGGAAGAAAGAGGAAAAGAAGGGAAAGGAAAAGAGAGGGAGAGAACGAGGGGAGGCGGAAGGAAAGGGAAAGAGAGCGCGGCGAGAGCGCAGAGAGCGCCAGCCAAGCCGAGCCCAGCAGAGCGCTGGCGACGGCGGCGCTGCGCTCCGCTCCGGCCGTGACTCCGCTCCGGCTTTTGCGGGCGGCCGGCGGCGCGGGGCCCTTTGGAAATAGAATAGCCAATGTAATCTGACACTTCAACTTGCTCGGCTCCGGGCGAGTTGATTCACTTACTCACCCCCTAACGCCGAGTTCCTTTTCACTGTCTGTGGACATTAAAAAAGCGAGCGGCGGCGGCGGGCGCCCGGGAGAGCGAGCGGCCGGGCGACGGGCGGGCGAGCAGCGATCGGGCGGCCGAGCGAGCGAGCACCGCCGGCGCAGCGCGGTGACCCCAGCCCCAGCCGGCGCAGAGAGGAGACGGAGCCGAGCCGATCTCGGCGCCCTCGCTGCGCTTCTCCCGGCCCGAGCCGGCCCTACCCGGCGGTGGCAGCGGCGCGTCCTCCAGCGGCGGCAGCGGCGCTCGCAGCGCCCGGTAAGTTTGGGGCCAGAACCAGGCGCCCGCTGGCCCCGGGGCTTCCTCCTGCTTCCCGCTGACTCTCGGGGTGCAAACGTGGGGTACTGGGTGCTGGGGCTTTTCCCTTAAAGGGTCTGCCAGAGCGGGGCGAGCGGCCAGCGGCTTGAGCTGCGCTCCACTCCCCTGGGCGGCCGGGGGCGGAGGCCCAGGCGGCCGGCGAGCTCCGAGCTCCGCGGAGCCGGCTTGGGCTGCGCGCGGGGGCCGGGGTTCGTCGGCTGTGCGGGGTGTAAGTGCGGTCGTGCGCGCGCGGACCCGGTGCCCGCCTTCTGCCCGCGCGCCTCCAGCCCTCGCTCTGGACACCCGGGGGCCGGGCAGGACCGGGATTCGGAGGAGGGAGGGAAGGACCGGGGAAGGACCGCCTCGGTCTCCCTCGCCTCCTGTGGGGAGATGCGAAGTTGTGCGCCTGTGTGTATACGAGAACCGCTGGGGAAGGCGCCGGATTTCAGGGTGGCAGGGGGTGGTGGTGTTAAGTTGTGCATCTGAATTTCCAGGGAAAACACACACTTTTGTAGACGGGAGGTGGGGGCGCGGTTAAGTTGTTTGTGTGGGAATTGCCCGGGGAAAGGCGGCGCGGTACACGCGAGGAACGCCGAGGTGTGTGGCTGTGTGGGGGGCTTCTTGTAGTGCCTCGGAAGCCCGAGGGGCGCTCAAGCCAACGCCTGGACGGGGCTGCCCGGGCCAGGAGGGGAGCCCAGAGGGAAGATGTGCGAGTGTGTGCGCGCGCGCCTTGCAAATACGAAAGTAATTTCCCCGTGTTCTTTCTTCCTCTCCGTCTCCGGCGGCGGTGGCCACGGGGGAGTGGGAGGCCGGCCGGGACGGAGGTTGGGGGGCCGGGCCCGGGCCCGGGCTGGAGCTGGGGTCGAGGGGGGAGGGTAGCGGGCTTGTTTCACATTCCTGGCGTCGGGGCTAGAGAGAAAACAGTGGGGAGCGCGGCCTCGGCGTCTGGGGCGCGGGCAGCGGGCGCGCGTCGCCCCCTCGCCGGGGACATCTGTCCAGGAAGCCGGCCGGGCGGGGAGAGGGCGCGGTGCGGAGGGCAGGCTCCCCGCCCCGGAGCGGTGGGGGCGCGGGCGAGGGGCGGCCGCCTTCCCGGCCATTGTGCGCCAGCAGATTTTCACGGGAGACTGCCCCGGAGCCGCCGGAGAAGGCCGGGAGCCGGCCTCAGCCCCGGGTTTAAAAGACACTCCAGGAATGTAAACAACCCGGGCGGGAGGGCGGGCGGGAGCGCGCCAGGGCAGCCGGCCCGGGCCCCCACCCCGCCCCGGGGGACTGCCTGTCGGCCGGGCCGCCCTGCCCTACCCCTCTACCTGCCGCAAACTTTTTCGTCCTCTGCCTTTCGTTCGCACCTCGCCCCTCCAGCGAGGCTCAGAGCGACCGCCTCTCCAGGCGGGGGCCGACGGCGCCTGGCACCCGCGCCTGACCCGGGAGGCCGGGCCGCCTAGTCCCAGTCGGCGCCCGGAGCCCCGGCTGAGCCCGGGAGCCGCCGGCTTCCTGGGCAGGCAATGCCTGAGTAACCGGGGTTCCGAGCCTGCCCGCCCGCCTCCCTCCCTCCCTCCCTCCCGCTGCTCCTTCCCCCGCTCGCTCTCCCCCTTCTCCTCTCCCCTGACTGCTTTTCCAATGCCCTGACATGAGGGAGGAAGATTTAACTTGGCAGCCCAAACAAATGTTCTCTCAGAGGTCCTCCAAGAAGCTGGCGGCTGGGCTGGCGGGGTGAGGGCACTGCTCGGCCAGCCTTTCCCTTCCCTCTGCTCCGCCACGGACATTTGGAGCCCCCCGGGGGGACAGCCCAGGGCATGGGAGAGTAGGGCCCAACCCCAAAGATTTAAAAGGGCAGTGGGCAGCTGCCTATGGAAGTCCCTGGCTTGGCGCCGGGAGCAGCGCCGCTCGGAGCTGCCTCCTGGTGCCAAGGGTTTTCTGAAGGATTTTCTTGAGCAACAGTTTGTCTCCCTGCTGCAACCTGGGATCTGGGCCTGGTAGACCAGAGGGTTAACCAGTGCCCTCTCCTCCCCCCCTTGTGGGTGTGAGGACAGGCTGGTTACACAGGGCAGGGCAGGAGGCCAGAGGCTGTTCCCAGAGGTGCCTGGGTTTGCTTATTGCTGGTTTTTGAAGGTACAGATAGAGCAGCCGGCGCTGGGGCTGGAGAACCCGGCAGTGTGGCTGCGGGTGAATTCCAGCCTGTCTTTGCTGGCGTTTGGACGGTCCCGGGAGTGTGAAAGCTGCTGTGAGCCATCAGGGAAGTTTAGATGAGAGAGCAAGCCCCTCGCTTTCACTGTCCCCGCTGCTTTTTTGAGGGGGTCCAGAGTGGGGGGAATTCTGGCCCCTCACTTGGCAGTGCCTGGTCCTGGGGCAGAGGCTGGGTGGGTTTGTGAATACCCCAAGCCTGGTGCTGACCTTTCCCTCTTCAAGTTGAGGATGTTGAAACACCAGCATCAAACAAAAGACACATTGAAAGCTGTATCTGCCACAGAGCACGTGTGACTTCGGAGCCCAGGGAATGCATTTGGAGGGAGATGGTGTTTTCTTCTTCGGAGTTTTATGATTTCAGTTGGGTTTTGTTTTCCCCAAAAGGACAGAAGCATCTCCTTGTCCCAAATCACGAGGTTATGAAGTGCTGTTTTCACATGTAAATCTCAAAAGTTTAGACTTCTGAGAGTTGGTGGCAGTGACTGGGGGTGGGGGCAGCAGGGAGTTTGCAAGAGTTGGCCTGGGCATTTCGGGTATGGCTCGCTGAGAAGAATTAGGAATAAGAAATTGCTGGACTTATGGGAAACTTTGAATAAATACCCTTGTCTATGCAGAAAAGGGTTGCTGGCTTCTTTGTGTGGACAAAATGTCCCTTTTCCCTCCCAAGGAAAGGGGGGAGGAAGACTCTCGTTCCACTCACAGCCAGGAGCAAAGTGAAGAAAGATCTAGGTCTGGCCACAGAACCAGTTTCTTGCTCTCTCTCTCACACACGCACACACACACTTCCCTAGCTTCAATAACACAGCATTGTCCCCATCCCTGGCTCCCATAGATGCCTCCAACATAGGACAGGTGTCCAGGGTTGACTCATTCCAGAAAATTGCAGGGGCAAGGACCCAGCTGAGAAGAGCTGCAAACTTCACTTTTTTTTTCCTGTTTTTTCCTGATTGGGAGGGTGGGGGGGGGGGGAGGCGATTAAGGAAGGAAGACACTTTGAGGCCTGCCATGTTCTGAGAGTTTTGTCACAAGAGTACCTGCATATGAAGCCACAGATACAGGGGGTCCAATGAGTGGCAGTGACCCTGGCCTCAGGGTAAGACATGCTGTAAGAAATTTGGGCACCAGCAAGTTAATTTCCAGAAGCTTCTATGGGTACTCGGTCATGGAACCAGGAAGCAGGGACTGCCACGTCGTGACTGGGTCCCCTACGTTTTTATTCATAACTTTGCTCCCAAGGGCCCTTGCCTGGCTCCTATCGCTGCCTCATCTTTATGAGGTTCCTGAGATTTTGTGTGGACAACAAAGGCCGGGCTGCCGTAATTACCCCTACACCGCTGCAGCCTGGCCTGGTGGCTGCTCTGACCTCTCGGCAGGACACAGTGCCCTCTGCCTGCGCCCTCTGAGGGGGGCTCTTTGTCCTCCAGGGTCCCTGAGGATGGGGAGGCAGCAGTCTGCTTGGGCTGTAAGCTCCAGGAGTGAGTCCGAGGTTGGGCTCTACCTTCAGAGAGGATGAAGGGAGGCTGAGAAAACCAATCCCAGGCATAGGCTCCAGGGAGAGTCCAGAAACCCATCATGGTTATGTGGGTCTTCCTGTTACCCAAGGAGATTGTGGAGAGGAAGGTGTCAGCTTGCTGGCTGCTTTGGGCCAGTAACTTCCCTCTGCTGGGCCTCGGTTTCCTGATCTGTAAAATGGTTCCAAGGGCAGAAGTCCTCCTATCCCACCTGGTTGCTGGGAGAATGACGCAGTGGGCATGTGTCCCTGGGAGGCCTGGCAGGCTCTGGGCGCAGAATGGATAGAAGACAAAGTGGTTGGATTGGAGGTGCTAGAAGCATTTTCCAGAAGCTGCTCTCTCATCAAAGTCTACCACCCTGGCAGCTGATTGTCCAGCCTCAGCTTGCATGCCCCCCAGGATAGGGTGCTAACTACCTCCTGGAAGCCTCAGCCTTCAGTGCCTATCTTCTGGACCCTCACTCTGACCCTCACTCTGGGTTTGAAGCACGGAGGGCTCTTCAGACCACAGACTCGTCATTTTCTGAATGATCATGTGTTCAAGACCAGTGCCCAGGTAGGCCAGACTGACACGGGCTAGGGGCCCCCCTTCGAATGGCTGCTTCCAGCCCTTACTGGGAGTGACCTGTGGGGGTGGGGAAGGGCCTGCCCGGGGAGCTCCCTGTCGCTTGCCTTCGTGTGCCAGTCTTGCCTCTTGGCACTTTCTCTCCTTGCAGCTGGGTATGAGAAGGAAGGGGCTACATAATGAGGGCTGGGGTCCGTCAGGGGCCCAGCTTTGATGGCGCAGACGGTTGCCGAGAGTCCACAGTGCGAAGCCGGTGCCCGTGAGAGGCCCAGAGCTGTGTAAGAGGTTCCTGCTCCTTGGGTGCTTACGGGCCAGTAAGGGCAGCAACATCAGTCCAAATAAATAATTAACCACTACCGGCTGGCTGCCTGCCATGGGGCACGTGATGACAGTAATAACCACAGCCCCTCTCCTTTGTGCAGCACTTGGTGGATTTAGAAGTATTCTCCAACTTTGTTTAACCCCAGTATCAGCAGTGTAAGTTAGTTACTGTTTGGAATTACCCCCATTAACAGAGAGGAAAACCAAGGTTCAGAGAGGTCAGACGACTTGTGGCAAGGCCAGGACTCAACGTGGGGCCTCACTGTACAATACTCTGTGCTGCCTCCTTCCCAGTCCCCTGAGTGAGAGCCCCAGCCAGGCTGGGACATGGGTGCAGAAGTCGTGCGGACTCCAAAAATGGGGACTGGGAGAACGAGGTTGAGGAGGAGCTGTTCCCAGGAAGGGTCACAGATATGCCTTCTCTGTCTACCCTACTCCCATTTGGCAGCACAGAGGCCATGCCCCTGCAACTGTGCCCCTTTCTTTTAGCAGTGTCTTGCAGCCAGAGCTTGCTCTGAGGCCCAAATCCTGCCTTGACTGACCCTGGGCACACAGGTCTGTGCGCGGCCTTCCTCCCCATCCCTGGCCCTGGAGCAGGAGGCAGAGGTGTTTCCAGCCCCTGGGTCCCTGTGAGGCCCAAGGCTCTTCCCTGGGCTGCTTTCATTTCAACAGCCCCTCCTCTGGCTGAGTCAGTCCCCAGGCCACCCTGTGGGGGACTTTGGGTTCCTTCTGCCGTCTGCAGCTTGCAAAACCTCCTGGTTTTCTGGAGCTCAGCTGAGTGCTACCCCAGGACAAGGCTGCAGCTGGTGGGGTTCAGGGCAGGGAGCAGCCGGGCAGGCTGACCTGGCACCTCCCCAGGAAGCCTGGCCCAGGCTGGCACACCTGTGCAGGTAATGACTGTAGCTCTGGAGGGCCCTGGCCCCGCCTGTCAGGCCCAGCTGCCGGGGTTACTGCAGGCTTGTGCTGGGGGAGGCCGGGGTGTCTGAGCTAATTAGATTTCTTGGATTTCAATGCTCCCCTAATCCTGTTAGCCGGGCTGTAATTGTAACCACTTGAAGGTTTCGGTTGTTGCAGGCTGTTGAGGACAGACGGTGTGGGGACTCACTCTGCCCCAGCCCTAGCCCTAGACAGCCAGCTGGGGACTGGGGAGTGCCTTCCTGGGTCTCCAGGGTAGGGGTCTGAGTGACGGTAGGTGTTGTGGTTTTCTATAGAATCTCAGCATCACAGCCTGTCAGAACAGACATGGCCCTTTGAGATCATCTGGCTCACTGTACAGATGGGGAAACTGAGGCCCACAGAGGAACAGGGACTGGCCCAGGACCTCAGTGGCTGGTAGTGGCAGAGCATCAGGGACTTGTGGTCTGAATTTGTGGTCTTTGCCTCTGGAGTCTTCAAGACAGGTCTGGAATCCCCAGAGATTTCTATCGCCAGGCATAGGGGTCGGGGGCCTTCATTTGTCCTCAGTCCTCCAGTTGGCAGTTACCTATCTGTATTCCCTACCCTGTGTGCATGTGTGCCTCCCTGCACACATTCATGCACAGGTACGCACACACAGCCCTGCTGGCCAGGGCTTCAGCTAAGGGCTCGGCCTGCCTTGCCCAGAACCCGAGGCATGGGGGCTCTCCCCCTCCTCCAGCAGTCCAGATACTTGCCCTCTTGGAGCGTCCATTTCAATGCAGATCAGGAAACAGCCAAGCTATTCTGATGGGGAGGGAGTTAAGACATATACAATCTCTTTGTACTTTCCCTGGCTCTTTCTTACAGAGTTCTTTTCTGGTGTCGGGCTTAAATGGAAACTGCACCCACTCCTTGTCTTCTCTCCCCTCACCCTGTTCCCACTCGGGTCATCCACCCCCAGGGGTTGGCACTGGTAGGGGGAGGTGGAAGGTGTGCCGACTTCGGAACCCCTTCCCCCAGCAGTCCCCTGCTGTCATCCTCCTCTTAGCTCTGGAGCAGTAGGGAGAGATGTCTGGAAACTTCCTCCCACTTCTGAAGCTCCCTGGCTGTGGGTTTGAACCCCTAAGCATGTAGCCTAGAATCAGGGGAGACTGACTGGGTTACCTGGTCTGACCTTTCCTTTTCTAGCCCAGGAAACTGACCTGTGGAAAGAAACGATTGGCCTCATCCAAGGTCAGCAGTGAATGGGTGACTGAGCTGGGCCTGGAACCCGGTCTCCACCGGCCCATTAGCTCATGAAGCATTTATCGCACGTGTGCCGTTGGCCCCTGTGGGCCCAGCACAGCCCCCTTCGCTACTCTTGCGCTCATGAATAAATGCTTTTCAGCTCTGAGTGAACCTGGGGGTGGGGCGGGCAGGGTTCGTTTCGGAGCACTCAGGAAAAGGACTAAGGATGGGGCATCTTCAGCAGTAGTCCCAGATCCTCTGCAGCCATGGCCGTGGCTGTGGCCGGGGGAGGATGGATTGGCATCAGAGCCCCACCCCAGCAACACGTGTCTTTACAGGGTGATTGTGTTGTGGATTTGAGGGAAGTGAAACTTTTTTTTTTTTTTTGAGACAGAGTCTCACTTTGTTGCCCAGGCTAGAGTGAGTGCCGTGGCGTCAGCCTAACTCACAGCAACCTCAAACTCCTGGACTCAAGCAATCCTCCTGCCTCAGCCTCCTGAGTAGCTGGGACAATAGGCATGCGCCACTATGCCCGGCTAATTTTTCTATATATATATTTTTAGTTGTCCATATAATTTCTTTCTATTTTTAGTAGAGACGGGGTCTCGCTCTTGCTCAGGCTGGTCTCGAACTCCTGACCTTGAGCGATCCACCCGCCTCGGCCTCCCAGAGTGCTAGGATTACAGGCGTGAGCCACCGTGCCCGGCCCGGAAGTGAAACTTTTTAGGGAGGGTGCAGAGGTTTCTCATCTGCTAGGGCCTGTTTAACCAAGAGGCTGGGTGGCTTCGTCTGTCTCCCCCAACCCTCTTCCCCAGCCCTGCACAGGGGCTGACTTTTGTCCTGTGCAGTGCTAATGGCCCACTGGCTTTTTCCTGCCTTCACTTCCTCTGTGGGTAGGGGAGCAGGGAGTCTGCTCACCACGCCCTAGGAGTCACCAGCTGAGAGTCACCTGTGCCAAGCCCAGGTGAGAGCACAGGAGGAAGAGCCGTCAGGGCCCAGGATAAGGGAGCAGATGCCAGGTGCCCGGACCTTGCCCTGTCCGCGGGGCTCCTGCCTAGACTCCCACCCCTGCTCCCTGGTGGACCTTGACCGCAGCTGGGAAGCACAGTGCGCAGCTACAGCCAGCCAGTGACCTGGCCGCGGGACCGACAGGCACAGAGACCTCTGGGGAAGAGCCCTGAAACTCTTTCCTGGCATTTGCAAGTGGGAAGGGTCCTTCAGGGGGGTCTCTGTCCAGCCTTCTGGTTTTGTAGGTGGGGAAGCCCAGAGAGGTGGAGGGACTGGCTGCAGCTCATACAGTGGGGTGGCGCCTGCGCACTGGGGTGTCTCAGCCAGCCAGTGCGGCTGTGTGGGGAGGGGTGGAGTTTTCCATTGATGTCTGGCTTTCGTGCCCCTGCTGTTGTTTGTGTCCTTAAAATGACTTTCCAAAGGTCTACCATAAATATCATAATAGCCAGCAATTATTGGGCAACTGCTTTGCTTCAGGCTCCTCTCAGACTGCCTGGGTTTGACTCTCAGCTCCACCCTTTGTGAGCTCTGTAACTTTGGGCAGGTTATGTTTAACTTCTCAGACTTTGGTCTCCACCTCTGTAGAGCAGGCTTACTAATAGTATAATAGGAATTATCGTGCTGCCTTCCCCATAGGTTGAGAAGACGGAACGTCCACAGTGCCTGGCACATAGTAAGTGCTCAAGAAACGGTAGCCTTAGTCTTTGTCATGGCTTACCTCTGACTTAGGGATGAGGAGGTCACGGGGTACCTCAGGCCCAACCAAAGCCTGGACCCCGTCTCCTGATCCCCAGCGCTCGCCATTATCCACACTCTCTTCCTTTGTAGCATGACAGGCTGGCACATCATCTCTGGGAGGCCCCCCGTAATAACCCAGGTACATTTTAGTTCTGCCTACCAGGGAAGCCTGTTCCCCTTGGAGAGGTGTTAGAAAGGCGGAGATTGCATCTGGATGGGGGGCGGGCAGTTCTGGGCTTTGTCAACTGTATGCTATTGTGCAGAATCGTGGGAGCAGGAACTGACAGTGGGACCTCCAGCCAGGTACTCACCCCTCGGAGCCTCACTTTCCTCATCCGAAAATCATGAGCTGAGATCACATCATTGTTTCCCAAAGTGGGTTCTCAGGAGCACCAGTCCCAAAGGGGAGGGCTACAGGGTACGCTGCCCCTTTCCTGGGAACTTGTCAACCTATTTGCCTGCAAGGGAAGTCGCGGAGTAAAGAGCCCTTTGCCTCACCTAGCCTTTCTCAAACCTGCAGGGCACACTACCTATCCCCCTTTCTAATGCTCAATAACTACTGAAAAGACCAGTGGAATATTTTGGGAAATGCCAGGCTAAATGGTCCCTTCCAGCCCTGGCATCTACTGTTCCATCCAGTCCAGGATGGTTTACCTGCTGAAGAACTGCCTTCCCCGGGGAGCCTCTCACAGTGGGCAGGACAGGGAAGGCGTCCACCTGGACAGAAATCCTCCCTGCAGCCTGCTTTCCTGGCAGTTCCACCTGATTTCTACCCACCGGCCAGCCTGCATCTGTGTCACTTTTGCTGGCCTCCTTTCCTTTCCTTTCCTTTTTTTTTCTTTTCTTTTCTTGTTACCAGACCACAAATCTGTTTGTGGTTGGGCAGTCCCAAAAGCAAGGCCAGCTCGGCAGAGGGGTGGGACCTCTGCCATGTCCCTAGAGATGGGCACAGAGGCTCTCGGGCTGTCAGAGCTGGAAGGGCCTTGTACCCACCTGTAGGGGCTGGGAGCCCCCTGAACCTGCGTGCACACCTTTGCAAACATGCATTTTTCTGGAGGGATGGTCCACAGCTTTATTCAGATCCTCAAAGCAGTGGGGTTACCTGAAAGTGGTATCGAAACTGTGGCCTTAATCCAAGGGTCTACCTACAGTCCCTGGCCCTGGAGTGGAATGGAACTGCCGTCCCACCTTTCTCCTTTCCTGCCCACACACCCTTCCATCCCAGCTCAGCTGTGTGACCTCTCTGGACATGAAGACATTTGTGTTTACAACCCCTGCTTCTAATCCAGCTTGACTTGACCAAGGTCATGAACAGTGGCAGGCCTCTAGGACACAGGCCTTGGCACAGGGCCAGGGTGGCCTGGGGATGGTGGGGGAGTGGCAGACAGGTATGGCCTCCTGCGCCAGCTGGCCTCACTGTGGAACCGTCCCATCTCGTCCTGGCTGAAATGCTGGGGATTAGGAAGTTCCCGCCCATCCCTTCTTCCAGGAAGGCTGGGCGGGACTGGTTCAGGACTCACCTCCTCTGGGTCAGGAGTCCGGCTCCAACCCTGCTGGCCACCCCCGGTTAATGGCTGGTGTTCATGGGCTGGGGGCCCACCGGCATTTACGTACACTCCTGTCTTCAGAACGCCTGCTGGTGAGCCTTGCTGTGGGCGTCGTGCTGGTGGTGGGGAGGGCAGCCTGGGGCCTTGGGGAGAGCCGTGGGCCCAAGCTGGGGTTCCGTGCTCATGCTGGCAGGCCCACTGCGTGACCATGGATGGGTCACTTGGCCCCTCTGGCTCACAGTCCTCACATCCCCGACCCTCTGGGATTTGAGAAGGGGGCCTTGTGGCTGGCAGGGAGTGAGTGAGGGGACTCCTTGGCCACCAGCCTCCCTGCCAGGTTTGCCTGGCCCATCTGAGCTCCACGGCCTTCTTGTGCCTCAGTTCCCGGAAAAAGAGCCGAAAGCTTTGGGTGTGATTTCTTTTTTTATTTGTATGAATTTAAGGGGTGCGAGTGCAATTTTGTTGCATGGCTACATCGTGTAATGGTGAAGTCTGGGCTTCTAGTGTATCCATCACCCGAATAATGCACGTTACACCTATTAAGTAACCTCTCCTCACCCACCCCCTGCCGCCTGGGTGTGATTTCTTGTTTGGCGTTTGGTGATGGGGCCGTGAAGCTGAGTTTGTCATCAACTACCTCCTGCAAAAGGATGCCCGTCCGATTCCCGCTCCCCCAGCCCCGGCCTGGGTCAACATCTCCACCTGCATTTTTGGCTGTGTCGGGGCTTTCTGCCTTGTGGATGGCCTCCCTCCTAGCCAGCTCCCCAGAGGGGCCTGGGCAGCGTGCTCTGCTCCACACAAGGGCTCTGGACACTAGTATTTCTGATATTCCTGGAACCTTTGACTCCCAAGACCATGGGACCTTGGCTGCCACCTCATCTGATGCCTGCTACGCAGATGACTTGTGCCCTTTCTGTAGCATCCCCACAGAGCACCTTCCTGTGTGGGCTTGCATGCCTCCGGGCACAGGCTGCTCCCTGCCTCCTCGGCAGCCCCCTGTGTCTAGGCATGTCACGTGGTGCCCAGAAGGATAGCCCTTCCCTAGTTCTCGTCTCAGGACCATGTGGAATATGGTGAATTCGGGTCTCAGGAACTCTCTTCCATACTCTGCGTCAGGGATTGTGTCCTCAGGGAACTCTCCTCTTTAGGCTGAGTCCAAGGCTGGAGCAGGCAGAGGGGGCTTCCTGGAGGTGGCCTTCTTATGATCCCCTGGGCCTCCTTATTAGCTCTGCCTCTGGTAAAAGTCTGGGCAGATTGGAGACCTCTGGCCTGACCTGGAAATAACCTGGCCTAGGTTGTGAAACCGAGAAGTAGGCTGGGGAGGCTCCAGCAGTGGCTCACTGGGGCCCGAGGGGAAGAAAGCGGCTTGGCATCTGCTCGTCAAGCAGGGTCAGACATGCTGGTAGTTCGAGAAGGCCGTCTGTCTCCCAGCCTCTCCCAGCACGCTCACCTGCACCTGGAGCCGGAGCCCCTCGATAGGAAGGGCTGTGGGTAGCGCTTCCTCCCGCCGGCCTGCACCTGGCTCCTTGCTGAACCCCTCTGGGTCCAGCTCTGCCCCTGCCACTCTGTCAGGGCACAGAGTATCTGAAGGCCCCAGAGACCTGGCCTTTCGGCAAGGAGCACTGGATTTGGAGTCAGAACTTCTGGCATTGCCTCCCACCAATGGCTTCACTGGGGGCCTGTTGCAAGAGTCTATGGGAGAGCCGGTGCCTCGAGTGCCCTGTAGTGTCACCGCGTCTGGGAGTGTAGTGTTTTATGACCATGTGCAGCAGTGATAATGGCAGTGCAGAAAGGCGTGGGAGATCATCCAGGCCAACCCTTTTATTTAGCTGCTGAGCCTGACCCCGGAGGGGACAAGTTCACATGGCAAGTCCCTGGCAGAGTTGGAACTAACACCCGGGCGCTCCCACCATCCATCCGGTGCCTGGCCCCTGCCTGGTTACTCCACAGAAACCCGCTCCTGGAGTGGGGCACAGGAGAGGTTCCCCTGTGGCTGCGGCAGTGGCGCTGGCCAGGCGCTCACCAGATTCATCTCACAAAGCTGCTGGGCCTCTGGCTGTGCTCGCCAGAACTGCCGGGCCTGGGGGCAGGCAGGCGGTCACCAGGGTCTCTGGGAGACAGCTGGGCCTCCGGCCCATGGCCCTGCCTGTGGCTGCTGCCCTGTAGCAGGGCACTTTCTCTCACTGCCTGGCTCATCCAGGGCTGCCTTGGTGCTGCCAGCCATCGCCTTGGGTGGAACAGTCCCCAGGAGCCTGCCAGAGACCATTGCCCAGTTGTCTGGCCCAGCTGGCCACAGGGTATTGCCCAGGCCTGGACCAGGGCTTACATTTGTGGCCCTAGATCCAACCTGGTATGACTCCTCCCAGGGTCCTGAAGACCCAAAGATGCCCAGACTATTGGAGCAGGAGGAACCGGGGCAACCAGCTTGTTTAATTCCCTTCTCATCCATTTCTCAGATTAGGGAGCTGAGGCCAGAAAGGATTCTAGCTACAGGGCCAGCAAGATCCCAAGTCCTCCCGGCCTGGCCCATCCTGGCCTCCCTCTGCTTCCTCCCTCTGCTCCCCGAGGCTGTCCTTGGCCTGCCCAGGCCTCGTGCATGGGACTGAGTGGTAGTGGACACTGTAGCAGTGGCTTCTCTTTCCTCAGACTCCCCCAGGCCCCCAGGCCAGGCCCTGCTGGGGTCCTTGTGGCAGCCTGAGAATGAGGTGCTGCCTGGGATCCGTCTGTGCCTCCCCTTCCCCAGCTCCCCAAGAAAGATGGATTCACTTATTCCTTTATCAAGTTTGTCAAGCACCTACTATGTGTCAGGCACTATTCCAGGTCCTGGGGAGACACTGGTGAACCGACAGAGGCCTTGCTTACATGCTAGTAGATGACACAGTCAACAAGTCAACTTGATGTATGATGCCATGCTGAGTTATAAGTGCTTTGAAAGAAAATAAACCAGGATTGGGTGATATAGGGAGATGAGTGGGGGATGGAGCTTCCTTGGGTGGAGGAGTCAGGGAAGGCTTCTCTGAAGAGGCTGCATTTGAGTGGATACCTCAGGAAGGTGAGGCAGTGAACTCCATGAACAGTTGGAAGAAGAGCTTTCCAGGCAGCAGGAGCAGCATGTGCCAAGGCCCTGTGGCAGGTGCATGTTTGGCATGCTCTAGGAAAAGCAGGGAGGCCAGTGTGGCTGGGTGGAGTGAAGGCAGGAGAGAGATAGGAGAGGAAGTCAGCAAGGTGATCAGGGACCAGGTCACAGAGGGCCTTATCAAGCACAGGAAGGGCTTCTGACTTCATGCTCTGTGATTTGGAAGCCACTGGAGGATTTTAAGTGAGGTACCTAGACTATCAGATATGCATTCTAAGAAGGTCCTCTGACTGGTGAGCTGAGAATAGACTGTTAGGGAACAAGATGGCAAGGAGGAGACCAGCTGGGCAGCCTTTTCAGGAACCGGAGTGGTCAGTGGGGCAGTGAGACAAGGCCAGATCTGGGTGTATTTGGAAGGTTGTCTGAGACTGTGCCCGGAAGCCCATTGTCCCTTTCTGTAAAGCAGGCTGTGGCGGTTGGCACTAGAGAACTGGCCCAAGTCTCTGAGTCCTGGGGACCTGAGCCCTTTTCCTCTTGTGCTTACCACCTTCTATGCCACAAGCTACTGTCACAAGGTGCCCATTTAACAGCTGGAAAAATAGAGGCAGAGTGAAGTGTTCCTGTATCCTGTTCTACACTTGCAGTTATGACGTTCTGCATCTCGTCTCCACGCCCCCCTCCAGCTGATCCCCTTCCATTCATCCCCCACACTCCCATAGCCTCTACTCCACGCACCCTGGTTTCCTAACATCCCAGTCGCCCGTCAGCCCTGGGGCCTTGGCATGTGCCAGTTCCTCCACCCTCACGCTTCGGTCTGGTGAACTCCTACTCATCCCTAAGTGCCCAGTTCAAAAGCTGCCATCTCTGCACTCCCTCCCCGGACGCTCTTAGACACCGAGGATTTCTTCTCCACTCTCCCATTTCTCTCCCGTCCACACTCCAGTGCCTGGGATCAACTTGGACTGGGGCCGGGTCTGTGCCTCCCTTCACACCCCCTCTTTCCGCTCTGTGTCCTCACAGCCTGGCCCAGGGCCGGCACAGAGGAGGGAACAAAAACATTTCAGTGTATTCCTGGAGCAGTAGCTGGTTACTATGGAAACAAGGAAGTGTTGCAACTTCCTGAACTTGAGGTTGGGGTCAAAGAGGGCAGCTGTATGTTGGCCCCGAGGAATCAACCCAGGATGACCATCCTGAGGTTCTTATTAATTCAGAGTCACTTTAGGCAGGCCCTTTCCCCTCCCTGAGCCTCAGTTTACCCGTCAGTAAGATGGGGGAATGGGGGTGGCTTGGCTCTCTGTTCTAACGTTCTGTGTCCCTGTGTCTCCACTCCTGCCATAGGATCCCAGGCAGGCCCTTTGCCCTCTTTGGGCCTCAATTTCCTCATTTCGTTCATCTGTCTCCTCCAGGAAGATCCCTGCCTCAGTCAAGCTGCTCCAGGATCCCAGAGTTTCAGTAGCTGGGCTGAAGAGTCACTGGGATTCTTGTGACTTACCGAGGCACAGAGAAGGAGGTGGCAGTGTGGGAGCGGGAGGGTGGGTTGGTGGAAGAAACCAGGCTGGCTCACGCTGGTCTGAGCCTGTGCCGGCCCCTGGGTCTCCTTCCGTCACCTTGAAGGTGGCCAGAGCTGGTGCTTGTCAGTGGCCCTTGGCTCCGCTGGACGCTGCAGCGGGTAGAGCCAGGCCTGCGCTCGGAGGGCTGGCAGGTCTCGGGGCAGCCCCAGAGGATGCTGCTGCCCACAGTGACGGGGCCGAGTGGGTGGGCAGCATGTTCTCGCTGTGTCTCCTCTCTCTCCGCTTCATTGTTCAGAAGCCAAGAGCTCGCCAAGCACGAAACTGCAGCCGGGCTGCTGGCACCCTCCTCCACGGCCCTGCAGTACCTGGGCAGGGTGGTTCTGGGGGCTCGCCACAAAGGGCTCCCATCTAGTCTGTCCAAACCAGTGAGGCCAAGGGTCCAAGATACCCAGCATGGGACCGGGCCCTGAGACAAGTCCAGCCCCTGCCATTTGCACCTGCCATTGGGCAGAGTGGGCAGAGGCCTCAGCCTGCCTAACACCCCACCCTGACTCCTGCCTGGAACTTAGGAGTGGCTTTTGGCCTTCCCTACCAGACCCGAAAGAGTGACCTGGGATGAGAGGCCCTCGGTGGCTCCCTGGGCCTACATGCTCATCTGTAAAATGGGCAGGGGTGCCTGCCTCCCAGGGCCACCAGGAGAAGAGGCAGAGAATAGCAGTTGGTGGTCTCCAGAGCCCAGTAAAAACACTTGATAGTTTCGCCGGCAGCGGGCAAACGCAGGCTCCAGCCCAGGAGATGCCCCTGAGAACCAAAGCCCAGACCTTTTTAGAATAAGCATCTTATTCTGGGTATGAGAAGTGCCTCTCCCTCAGATTCCGAGCTGTGCCTAGTGGCCAGGGACCCGAGTAGCCACTGAGTTGTGCCTTCCTGTCCTTTCTACCACTGCCCTCTTGTCTTTCCAGGGTTGGGCTGAATGACACCCCCAGTGCGGCACCTGGAACCTGGAAGGGATGGGCCTGGGTGGATGGCAGGAGACCCATTTCCCAGCTCTACTATTGAGCAGCTTCCTAAGTGGACAAGCCGCTTGCTCTCTCTGCCCTCAGTTTCCCCTTCTGTGCATTGAGGCCCCTTTTAGCTGGAACTCTCCTTTTGGAAACGCATTTTTGCCTCCAGGATAGGTGAGGCTCCCTAAACTAGACCACAAAATTAAATGTCGAGTATCTTACCTCAACTCGAAAAGTTCTCGCTCAAGAACATTGGCCATCGCAGGCAGGGGTTTGTGTTTCATCCTGTGCGCAAGGACAGACCGGCTCTCCCCACCCCTCCTCACCTTTCAAACTTCGGTTCTGTCGCTACCTCCCCCCAGGGGCCTCTCAGGTGTTCCCCTCTGGGCGCCCCCAGCCCTATGCATTCTCCCCCACTGGACTGTTTCCTCCGTGAGGGGACAGCTGGGTACCAGCTGGGTCTTATTCCTGTGTCCCCAGACAATACCTGGAGCAGAGAAGGTGCTCAGTAAAGCTTGATGAATTATTGAATGATCAAGTGAAAGCTCTCAGCTATCCAGATAGTTCTGTTGGCCGGAAAGCCCAAGTTTCCCAGCACACAGGTTTCACTCTGTTATGTTTGCTTGCTGGAGTCTCGCTCATCATATGGGATATTTAAAAAAAAAAAAAAAATCTGATTTTTTGGAAGCTCTATGGCTGGGACTAATTTTCTATACCTTTGGCCAATCTTTTGTCTTTCAAAACCAGTGCTTTCTGCCTGCACTTTTGCATTTCCTTTATGTGCCTTATCTGAGCAGCTACTTTTTCTCTTTTGGATTCCAAATAGTAAATAATTCCACCTCTCCTTTTATTTGGATTTCTCATGCCAAAAAGGCAAGAAGGGTTAGTAAACACTCTGCTTTGGTTGTTCTTTGTTTTGTTAAGTATTTTTACCTCTTAGTGTGTTAGATTTTATCTGCCTTTTCTACCTACCTGAACCCCAGGCCTCCAACCCTCCACCATTGCTTGTTTAGTGGCCTGGTGTCTGCTTGGACTGCTGTGTGTGTTGCTTGCTGCAAAACTTGGGGATGTACTCACATTGTAGTCCCCGCAGATTATACATTTATTAAATGATTTTCTGGCAGTGGTGGTGGTCACGTGTCTTGAGGAAGGAGCGCCTTGTTCTAATTCTCATGCAGCTACTGCAGGACTAGGAGTGGGCTGCCGTCGCCTCCACGGCTCCAGCTGAAATTTAGAAGTCACCTTGACTCCTTTCCAGGACTGCACTCCACGATATTGGGATTCCATGTCCCCATGCCCTGCCTAGAGGATGACTTGTGGGTGTATGTAGTCAGGGAACTGACACCTTTGGACTCCACCTTCCCAAGTTTCTGAAGCTGCCCCTCCCCTCCACCCCCAACGCAATGGCCTTCTGCCTTGGTGTCTACCTCCAGTTTCCCCTTTCCTGTTCTCCCTTCACTTGGCCACCAGTGTGGGCCTTAATAAAAGGCACCCCTGATCTGTCACCTCCTCCACTAATACTCCTTCATGCCTCTCTGTTACATTCAACCTGGCATTCAAGGGCCTTTATTGGCTGGCCCCAGCTGAACTTTCACTTGTGTGTGCTTTGCACATTCTGTTCCTGTTCCCCTCTGCTCTGTCTGCCTGGTGAACTCCTAGTCATCCTGCAAAGCCCTACTCAAGCCTCAGGTAGCCTTTGGGCACCAGCCAAGTCGAGTGGATTGGGACTCCCCTTGCCCCCCAGTTCCCCAGGCACCGTTTTCTTACCACTGGTACAGCCGTCATCTGGCAAGAACGCAGCTACCTTCAGGATGCCCCACTGGCTCCTGACTCCCACACACCCAGCACCACCAGCTTGGCATCTAGCAAACATTCCAGAATGCTCTCTGCGTAGGTGAATAATAAATGGCAGCTACCCTTTGTGCATCACTGGTGGGTTTTGTGGCTTGGAGCAGCCTTGTGTTAATGGTCTGACCCCGCGGTCCCTCCTTTTACCCTCCCACTTGCCAGCTAGAGCCAGAGCAATGGCTGGGCTGTGCCGGGCTCCCAGAAGTGCCTCCCGGGCCGGGTTGTTTTGCGCAAAGCTGCCGGGGTCTGAGGACACCTGTGAGTCAGCTGTGCCTGCATTGCCGCCCGCCCAGGCTCGGCTTCCTGGGAGAATTGGCTCAGCAACAGCAGCCTGGGCCAGGCCGCAGGGCCTCTTGGGCAAGACTCCCTGGGCAGGGCCAGGGGCTGGGGCCTGGTACACACGGCCTGCGCACCAGGCGAGTCTCTGGGCAAATGGGCTCCAGCTTGCCACAGTGCTGGGGGAGGGCAGGAGGGAGGGACACCCTTCTGCTGGGTAAACACCAGTGTTCAGGCCTGCCTAGGCACGTCCCTGCACTTGTCAGTTAAAGGTGCAGGACAGCATTTCACCGAGCTGGGAGTTGCCAGGTGTCAGTGAGAGGGTGACAGGGAGGGACACGTGGGAGCCTCTACAGACTTTGCCTGGGACTCAGCCCTTCCAGGCTTTTCCGGAAACAGAGCAGAGGCTGCAGGGGCTTTGGGGACCCCAGGCAGCCTCTGATAGCCTCCTCCCATCTATGAGATCTTTGCTGCAATGCTGGCAGCTCCTGGGGCCTGGGGCGGGCGTGTGGGCCACGCACAGGTACGTGGTAAGCCCAGTCTGAGACCAGAGCTTCCATTTCGCTGTCCCCACTGCAAATGCATTTCAGGCCTCACCCCCCTGAGGCAAAGCTCACGTCCATGGGAACACCCGGTGTGTACCAGGCGGGGTATTCTGGGGTCTCAAGACTGACAAGACAACTCTCTGAGGTGGGTGGTGTTACCCTGTCTTACAGGGGATGATGCTAGAGCTCAGAGGGGTGAAGTTCTCCAGGCCCCAGAGCTACTGAAGGGAGTCTGGTCTCCTCCCTGAGTGGGGCCCTGACTTGGTTTTTCTTTTTCAGTCCTTGGCTATTGGTGCAAATGAGTAAACCACGGGGCGGTGTTGCCCGCCCCCGCCCCTCCGACCCCCTCCGGAGAACCCTGAGCCGGTACTGGGCTGGGGCAGCCCTGGGGGCGGTGGGCAGGCAGCCTGGGGGCCCGCACAGCTGGTGAGTTCATTGCCGCCACCCAGGAGAGCTTCTCTGTGATTCAACAGCTGGGGCGTCGGCAGGTTGGGTCATTCTCGGGCCCATTTCAGTGGAGCAAAAAGTAGCCCTTGGCATATGTGTAAACACAGATTGAGGGGCGGTGGCAGTGACAAGGAAAGCGGGGTGCTGCCCGTCCATCCAGCTCACTTTCCTTTTCCGAGATGAGCTCAGCTGGGAGAGTGTTTTGCCTTCTCTGTTTCCTTCTCACTGGGTTTTGGTCCACTGGTCTTGGAGTTCCTGCCTCATCCCAAGGGAAGCCGTGGGCTCCCCTCCTTGCGCCTGAAAACCAGGACTGCTCTGTTGGATCCAATGGGAGTTAGGTAGAAATCAGGGGTGCCGGGCCCAGCGGGCACTTGGGGTGTGCATGCCCCCTGAAGGTGGAATCCCACACAGGCTCCGTCAGTTTGGAGGGCTGCGAGGTCATCGCCTCTACGGGAATAAGCAAGACCCCGTGGCCACACCTGGGATAGGGGACCAGCCAGCCCCTCTCTGGCCAGGAGCCAGCCCTGCCTCTTCCCTCGTCCCTCTCCCACCCCCACCCCCAGCCCCCCAGGCCACCTGCTCCCTTTTCCCCTTGCGTGTGTCCATGTGTGCCCTCATGAGCTCCTGGTTTTCAGAAGGGAGGGGACAGGTTGCAGAGAGACGGGATGAGCCAGAGTGTAATTTTATTTCTGTGGTTCTCCTTTCAAGCTGTCACGGTAAATCTATTTTACTTGTCACTTTGTAAATCATTATGCAGGATTAAGCCTTTTACCAGCTTTTAAGGCTTTTGCAGCCATGGACAAGCCCACCTCTCCCCGACCCTGGCTCCCTCTTCCTCCCACCTCCCTTATGAATGACCATGCTGCTGCGGGCACATCGCTCAGTTGGAATGAGAGTGGGGCCCTGGGAGACAGCTTGGCGTCATTGAGTTTAGCTGCCCCAGTTTATAGATGGGAGAAGAAGCCCAGGAGAGGTAGGGACTTCCAGGTCTAGGGCCCGGGGTGCTCGATGTTTTCTGATGCCCCTGAAGCAGGGGAGAGAGAACGTACTGAAAGAAACCCAGCGTGGGGCGTTGGGGGTTTTCTTATCCCCCGAGGGGACCTGGTGGCTCCCTGTGGCTGTGGCAGGATTGCTCAAGACCCACAGGGAGCTCCTGCTTGGAAGAGAAGTGCTTAGAGCAAGAGAAGGGCCTCCTGTCCCCTCCCAGGTCTGGGGCCAGGTGGTGACAAAGCAGGAGGTGGGGCACCTCAAGAGGAGGAGGTAGAGGTGTGGGTGGAAGGAGGTAGGGGTGTGGGCGGGGGGGCGCCACGCTGGCATGTAGGACCCTATTATTTTATTTCTCCAGAAATCTGTGTCCTTCTCCAGAGAGGGCTTCGGGAGGCAAGAACAATGAAAGCATTCGCTGAAATGTTCGGAGTCGCAGATAGTGGCCGGGACTGCTAGGCCGGGAGCCAGCAGTGTGCAGCGGTGCATTTCCCATCACTGGTCCATCTGGAGAGGCCTGCTCAGAGAAAGAGAAAACAAAAAGGCGCCCACCCACAAGGCTGACACCCGGGGGTTCCAGGCCGCCCCCTGCCTGTCTGTCAACAGAGGCCCTGGTGAGCCGGGTGTTTGCCCAGCCTGCTTTCCCCCCTGCCCACCTGGGCTCCTTTGTCTCGAGCCCTGACAGATTCACCGTTCACTGCAATTTCAGTCCCTAAGGGGACCTGCTGGAGCATCTCCTTAGGGCAGGGCCCGGTGCCTGGAGACCCTGGACGGGGCAGCGTCCACCCCCATGGCCCTCTCTGCTTTCCCCTGCGCAGCCCCCACCACGTGGGGCAGCTGCCTGTCTCTTTGCCCATTTCTAGACATGAGCTGCTTCTGGAAGGCCAGAGCCTTGTCTTGTGTGTCCCCTGGCTCAGGGCCATAGGCACAGTCTAAGGCAGTATCCCTTGAGTGGATGGATGGCCAAAGAAAAATCCTGAGACCCCCGACCTCGAGGAGTTTCACATTCTAAATTGGAAATTAAGTCTTGGCTACTAGGCAGAATAGCAAAGAAAGGTACTGAAAGCTCCGGAGAAATCGGCTAAGGAGTTCCAAGGGGTGAGAGATGAGAATGGGCTGGAGTGGTCAGGGAGGGCCTCCTGGAGAGGGGACAGTCAAGGGCAGCACTGAGGATGCAGAGGCTTCAGCTAGAACAGGGCAAGGAGAAGGGGAGGAAAGGCACTTCTGGGAGGCGGAGTGGGCAGGAACAAAGGAAGGGAGGTGTGCATGCATGCGGGGTGCTTGGGGACAGCTCAGTCAGCACCGTGGACTTCAGGGGGTCATCAGTGGCCAAGTCTCCAGGGATGGCCGGGACCCCAGAGGAAAGTCCAGGTTAGGAGGGGACACTTACCCTAGAGGGGGGTAGGGGAGCTGTGTGACAGTTTGGGCCTCGGCAGAGCAGTGCTCTAGGAGATCAGTCTGGAGCCTCTGTTGGAGGAGGAGACTGGAGCCGAATAACGCAGTGAGTGGAGGCCTCAGGTGCGCGTTGGGACCGACCTGCCGCCCTGTGCTGGGCGGGAGGGCCGGTGGTGGCCCACGCTGAGGGGGAGGAGGTGGCAGAAGCAGCAGGTCTGAGTACAGGCTTGGCCCGGCTTCTCCTGGTGGGGTGACATGGCGGGAGCCTCTGTCCTCAACCTGCAAAACGAGACTCACCAACCTGCCCAGCCGCTGTCTGCCCGCTGCTGTGGGGAGGAAATGAGGCGCAGGGAGGGAAGTTCTTTGTGAGCCGGCGTTGCCGGGTTTCATCCCCTTCTCAACAATCGGTGGCGGTGGCATGGCCATTTTGTGGCTGCTGGCCTCCCTTGGACCTCCTGCTCGGAGGCGACCCCAAGATCTGAGTTTCGTTCCCAGCAAGATAGGTGACCCTGGGCCAGTCACCCTCTTCCTCCAGGCCTCAGCTTTCTTCTCTGTAAATGGGTCAGTCCCGACAACCCTCGCCTCCCTGGCTGGCGGGGAACGCGCGCCGCGTGTGGCGTGGCTGGTGTTCTGTGCTAGGAGGCCAAGGCTTGGGCTGCGGGTAGGGGCGTCCCTCTGCAGGTAGGGCTCCTCCTCACCTGGCAGCCCTGCTGCCTCGACAGCATTGCGACACCTCCGGATAAGCCTTAGAACCTCCGCCAAGAGGTGCTGATGTGCCTCTTGGTCTCTACTGACTTCCAGGGCCATGCGAAGTTTCCTTGCACTTCCTGCCCACTCCCAGGAGGCCCCTTATTAGTGTCGCTGGTAACAAACCCTTATCAGACCCCTGTTGTCTCCCAGCAAGCCTTGCACAAGGCATGTGCCTTGCAGTGATGCTCATGGCTGTTTCAAATCCTGACGCCACCTGGCAGAGGGGTGGTCAGGTAGCTCGCTTTTCTATAAGATGGGTTTTTGAAAAAAAAAAAAAAAAAAAGATTTTGTTGTTCTGATAAAAGAGCCTTTGAGGTAGTGAGGAGAAAGAGTCCCTGAAGCGTGTCCCAAAGCTGTTTGAATATGATGCAGCCAATAATAGGCTCCTAGGGGCTCGCGGAACAGTAGGGGAAACTGAGGCTCAGGGAGCAAAAGGGACGGTCCTGAAGCCCTCTAGCAAGAGAGTGAGGGGGTGGCAAGTGCAGGCTTCAGATAGTAATAAGCTATTTAATTAGCCCTAACCACGACCACCACCACTTCAGGAGGCGTGTTGGGTTCCGTGCGCGGTGACACGCAATCTCTGTGCGTTATCTCAGTTAACGCTGTGAAGTGAGGGAGGGACTGTTTGTATCCCAGTTTCACACACAGGCTGGCAGGGTGTAGTGCTCAGAGTGCTTAAGGCCGCAGAGCTGGACTGCGTCAGGGGCTGGATTTGAACACAGGCCTCGGGGGGATCCAGAGCCTCCTCCCACTGTCCTCCGTGGACCCCCTGCGTCCCTCCTCAGGGCCTCTTCCTGGGCGAGCCCCCACGCAGCAGTGTGAAGACAGTCTTCCTCTTTCTAGGAGGTGTGGGCGCAGAGGACTTTTGTATTGGGGAGATAAAAGAGCCTGTTTGGGATGATTTTTATCAGCTTGAGCAAGCCGGTTTGACTTACAGGAAGAAGCCAATTTGCATTTTGGGAGAGAGCTGAGCGTAAAGGCCGCAGTGAGCGCTGTGTGGATTTATAAATAAACAGTCGACCGAGGGCATTGTGTGTCCCCAGCCGTACAATGCTGGGTTCATATTGACACCGCAGACCCGTTCTGCACGTCACAGCTGCCCTTTGCACAGAAAGGGCCTAATTGAGTCAGAGAGAGCTGCTGCTGGGAATGCCAAGGAACCCGTCCTCCGGCCTGGCTTCCCCGGGCACAGGCAGGCCGGGTGAGTCCGGCTGCAGCCGGGCCTGTTTACCGAGGCTGCTGGCATCGCGTGCCAGGTGCAGAGCCCTCGGGCGACTCGGAAGGCTGCAAGCGCTGCAGCTGGGCGGCCTCTGCTCTCCTGGAACCCGAGGGAGCGCCCGAGCCAGGTCCTGGGAGGCCGGGGCCGGTTGCACAGCGGTTACCAGTCAGTCTCCAGAGCCCACAGCCTGGGCTCGAACCCGCACGCTGCCACCGGCGAGTTCTTTGGCTTTCTGGAGACAGATTCCTGGGCCATGAAACGGGTACGACTTCCCGGGCTATTCTGAGAATTAAATGAGATGACATCAATAGGTGTACCTATCAGTCGTTCCTGCCCTGCCATGGGACAACTGAGGATTTTCGACAAGTCCGAGGCTTCCCCGGGCCTCAGTGTCCTCTTCAGAGAGGGATGGGACTGGATGCTGGCGGGGACCCTCGGGCCACAGGGGGCTTCTCCTGCCCCGCTGGACCAGGGGCTGCGGCTCTCGGACCAACCAGGATGCATACCCGGCGTCTCCCAGGACCTGGGGCTTTCGACTCCCTCTCTGCACCTCAGTGTTCACAGGTGTAAAGTGGGGACAGTTGGGGTTGCTAGGAGGACAGAGTATGGCAGTGCACGCTCAGTGCTCAGCATAGAGCCGGCCACGTGGTGAATGTCATCAACAAATTGTGTGCAATATTTATTTCAAGAAAAAGATCTATTTTCAAATCAGAACACTATGTATTGTCAAATATTCTCCCAGTTCCACATGCCACTAGATAACAATAGCACCCACAGCACCGGCAGTTAGCCGGCTGCCCCGCGTGCCTCCCGACCGTAACCCTTGCTCAGAGCTGACCTCACGCGGCCCAACCGAACCGTCCCCGCCTGGCCCTTGGGCCTCCCCAGGTGTCTGGCTGGTCTCTCCGGTTAGGTGAGGACGGCTGCTCATCTGATCTGACTGCCCGAGTGCAGACGTGCTGCTTCCCCTGTCTTCTCGAGGCGCCTGATCTATCGCCGTGGGCCTGGAATGCACCGAGAAACACCACCATGAGGAGGGTGTCGGCACCCGTTCACTCGGGGACATCCAGGCCTGCGACCCCAGGCAGCTTCCAGTTAGTCTTCTGGGCGCAGTGGGTGTCTTCCTCAGAGGCCAGTCTTCGTCACGCCAAACCTTTCTCAGATCCGCTTCTGCGTCCTCGTGGTCAGTCGGAGCCAGCAGCAGACAGCAGCACCAGAGGCACCTCGTGTGCACTGTGCCTAGTGACTGAGGGGCACGTGTGCTGTGCTGAACCTGCAGGACCCCACGGGACAGGCAGGGCCACAGGCCTCTCGCCCGTTTTATGCAGGAGGTAACGGGCAGGCACATGTTTGCCTCCGTGCTGGGGCCAGGAGTGAAGCCCAGCTCCTGGCCTCTCCGCAGGCCCTCGGCTTCCACCGGCCCTGCTGCCTCTGCAGCTTCCTGGAGGATGGATGAGTCTGCAGGAGGGGCAGGAGAGGAGCCCGAAGCACACGTCTGTGCCAGGAGCTGAGAGAAGGCCTTGCAGGACCCCTGGCAGGTGGAGGTTGGAGGGGGAGGAGCTCTGAAGCAACTGGCTATTTTCTTGAGCACTTTTTGACCCAAAATTCTGCCCCAAGGGATGGATAGAAACTGGCTCCTTCAGTCCCTGCCTGCTCTCAGCCCTGGGTTTGGGGCCTGCTGGGCTCTGGGGATGGGGTGGTGGCCAGAACAGATAAGATCCCTACCTGAGGGGAGCCAACGGGAGAACACGGGCAAACACGCCAGTCAGTGCCGCCTTTATAAATTATGGTAAGTGCTCAGAAAGAAACATGCAGGGTGCTGGGTGGCAAACACCAAGAGGCAGGCGTGGGGGACCTTTAGACAGGGAGGCCTGTCGGAGGAGGGTTGAGGAGAGGGCAGGCAGGCAGAGGAGACAGCACGTGCAAAGGCCCCGGCCTGGAAGGGAGTCCTGAGCGGCCGGGGTCGGTGGCTGGGGCAGAGTGGCCAGAGGGGAGGCGAGCAGCTCACGTCCTCAGCTCCAGCCTGCTGCCTCCGGCCTAGAGCCCATATCTGCGGGTGGGTTCCACACGGGGCTGGCTCCCTGCCCCGGCCAAGGGGCACATGACGATGACATCACTGGCTATTTCTGCCTCCCGCCGGCCACCCCCGTCTTTGCAGCATGAATGGGAGGCCTGGCCCCAGCTCTGCTCTCTGCTACTGAATGCCACCTGCTGTTTCAGTGTCCCTCGTGCTGTCACGGAGGGTGGAGGAGCCTGAGGGGTGGTGCGAGGGCTGTCGCCAAGGGTCCCAGGACAAGCCTGTGTCCTCCCGCCGCCTAGGGTCAGCCCTGGTCCTGCAACCTTTATTTATTTACTTTGGGCCTTGCTCAAAACTCTGGTAGCAGGCTGCCTGGAATGAAATGTGAAGAACTGGAGATAATAATAAAATCAATTGGACTGTTTCCCCAGTAATTCTAGAGACTGATGCATCATTAATGTTGGTAATACAGTGCCTGTCAGATCACAAACTTCTCAATAAATGTGCAGCTGGCAAGCTCTGATAGAAATTGGAGGCAAGCAGAGAATGAGATTTGGGGCCTTTGATATATGGGGTGTCAGTGGCGCGGTGAAGTTTTTATCAATTTCTGTCACTTTGGGCTTTTGTGCTCACTACATATGTGGTCTTCACCGTACCTCTCTTCAGGCTGCTTGGATGCTAACTGCCCCCCCCCACTGCCTCCCCCCAGGGGAGGAGGAAGAGGAGTCAGCAGAGGGGCCCCGGCACCCAGCCTGGAGCCCTTCCGGGAGGCCTCGTTACTGGGAGCTTCTCGGGCGGACGTGGGTGGGCAAAGCCAGCAGCCTTTGGCCCTGACTCCATGGGCCACTCAGCTACTTCACACGCATCGATTGGGTCCCTGCTGGGTTCAAGACCTTCCCTTGCGGGCTCCAGGGGCCTTGATGGAGACCCGGGGCTTGGGGGTGTGGGGAGTAGTCAGATGGTCATTTCTACCTCAGTGTCGAAGTTCAGAGGAAAACTGAGTATGTGAGCTAGTGTGCAAGTAAGTGTCCCCGGGTAGACTAGGAGGAGGGCCTGTTAGACAGGAGCTCTGCGGGCCCAGGCCCAGAAGTACGATGAACCTGGAGTTCCTGGGGAAGTGAGGAGTCTGGCCAGGCCTCAGCAGACTGGAGAGAAGGTAGAAGCTACCTGGAGGCAGCATAGCGGGGTGGTTTGTGCCTGCGCTCTGGAGCCAGACTGCCAGGCTCTGATTCCTACCTCCCACGCTTTCCACCTGGGCAGCCTCAGGGAAGCGACTCAGGGACTCTGTGCCTCAGTTTCCTCATCTGTAAAATGGAGGTGGTAATAGCGGGACCACCTACCTCAGAGGCCTCTTGTGATCATGAATGAATTAATCCTTGTGCAGAGCTTAGAACAGTGCCTGGTCCGCTCCGAGCACCCGATAGCCATTGGCATTGTTTTTGCATAATTATCTCAGTTCACCCACCAGTACCTGAGAGCGGTGCAAGTGAGATTCAGAGAGATGGAGCAGGGTGTCCAGGCTCCTACAGCCAGTCAGGGGCAGAGCTGGGATTTGAGCCCAGGTGACCCCAAAGCCTCGGGCTCTCTGTCTCTTAAGCTGCTGCTGAGGCTGGGGCTGGGCATGGGGGCCTCGGGTACACTTGTGAAGGAGGTGGTATGGGGATGGGGGCCCAGCACCTCCCAGAGGTCAGGCCTGTGAGGTCACTGTCATTAGCAAGGAGGTTAATAATCTGGGTGGGCAATGACGGGCTCAGGCTTCGTTGGTCAGTAGCCGTCCTGGAGGCTGACCGCTTCTGAGACTGGGGACTGAAAGGTGGCACAGACGTCTGCGTTGGCTCTTGGGGTTTGGCCAAGCAAGGTGGCTTCGAGTGGCAGATGAGCCAAATGGAAACCACGTTGGTAGCAGATCCTAGAGGTGGGTTAGGGTGTTCCTGTCCCTGGCTGTACCCCACTCAGGAACAGGCCTGGAGACCCAGCAAGGCCTGAAACCCTTGACACCTGTCCCAGAACCTTGTCTCTGGAACGAGAGGGCCCCTACACTTGGATGGGGGCACATTCTGATGGAGCCATGGCTGTTGGACCTGCGGGGACCTGCCGTGAGGGCCTGAGGGTCCGGTGTGCTGGTGCTGGAGACCAGTGCTCCTGGGGTCCCCCTGGACACAGGGACCCTGCACCCCTCTGAACAGGGGTGCTCCTGGCCCTCCCCTAGGCTGTCTTTAAGGTGCCCCCCCCCCGGCTCCACAGAATCTACCCCTGGCTGGTTCTGCATCTGTGTTTGCTTCTAAAGGAAGGCAGGTTGCAAAGCCCCGGGGCCCTCAGGAAAGAGGAAGCAGTGTTGTTAGACTGGGGTGCGGAAAAGACAGAGGGGCCTGTACTGCACGCTGAGCCTCCGTGTCCCCTCGGGCCCTTCCCGTGCAGAGCCTGGGACACTCACGCTTGGGGGGTTGGGGAGGATGGCTGGTCTTGCGTCCCCCAGGTGACTGGAGAGCATCTTTCTCCACAACACCCCTGTGGCTTGGGCTTGGAGGAAGTGTCCCTTCCTGCCACAGCAGCTCAGGTCCCCGTGGGAGTAGGGGCTGGGTGAGAGGAGCTGCAGGCACAGCCGCTGCAGGTGCATTCCCAGGAGCAGGTGGGCCCTCTTTTTACCACCTGGAGGGTCTGGTCTCGGAGGCAAGTAGGAGCATGGGGCTGACTTGGTCCTACCCGGCGTGGGTGCCATCACTACTGCTTAAGTGACCTGACTAGTCTCTGCCCCTCTGAACGTCACTTGCCTTATCTCCAGAACCGGGGTCCTGGAGCCCACCTGATTTGGGGTGTGGTGGGCCACACGCCCTGATGCTCAGAACGCGTGTGCTATGGAGTGCCAGGTGCTGGGCGATTGGTCCTGGCCCAACCGCAGGAGCTCAGAGCCTCGCTAGGGAACAAGACTGGCCCGGTGGTGTGGACGGGAGTGCTGCCGAGGGGAGCCCCAGGGGGCAGGCAAAGGTCAGCTTGCCGGGGAAGGACATTCAAGGAGGGCCTCCCAAAGGTGGTGCCCTTCATGCTGCAGCCCAAAGGATGAACTGGGGGATGCTCAGCAGAGAGGGGGCACCAAGGGCATCAGGCCTGGGCGGGTGGCTGGGAGGCAAAGGCAAGGAACTCGGCGGGAGCCTGACCCATCCCAGAGGGCCTTGAGTGCTGCCATCCTTGACGTGGCATCAGCAAGGAAAGATTTTGGGCTGAGTGATGTCCCCAGATCTGGTGTGTGAAAGGTAGCTATGGTGGCTGCTTGGAGGACGTACCCACAGGGGCCCTCTGAGCCCTTCTCCGTTCTGGGAGAGGAGGTGTGAGGCCCACCCTGCCAGGGGCCTGGGTGCAGGAGGAGGGGCACGGCGGTGCTGCAGGTGTTGTGGGCCGGGGAGGGGGGCTGGATGGCGGTCACTGGGGGCACTGGGTGCTGTGGTACCCAAAGGGAGTGAATTCTAAGTGCGGTGGGGTTGCTTCTGCACACAGAACCCCCAGGCACCTGTTACGCGTGCAGATGCCGGCCTCACCCCCGCACAGTTGGGCAGGTGCATTTAGAGACCTGGCTGAGAACTGCGAGTCTGATGGGGAGCACAGAGGCTGGGCCTCTGAGAGGTCCCACAAGGACAGGAGGTCCCACAAGAGGACAGAGCTGGTGGCAGATTGCAGAGTCTTAAAGGGGTCCGTGGAGGGGCTGCAGGGTGTGCACTTGGCCACGGTGAGGACAGAGGATGACCGAACTCTTCCCTCAAGGGGTGATTGAGCAGACAGTTGCCGTTTCTGTGCTGAGGGGTGAGGAGGGTAAGGTCTTGGCCCCGGGGGAGCCACTGACTGTCTGATGGAGAGGAGTGCACAGGGCAGGCAAAGGGCAGAGCTCACCTCGCCGGAGAAGGGGGCAACTGAGCCAGTCCTCCCAGAGGAGTGGGAAATTCCCAGGCTGGGAAGTGAAGGAAGAGCACGTGAGGCAGAGGGAACAGCATGTGCAAAGGCTCAGACTGCCAAGGGATGTTGTCATAGGGGCACAGCCCTTGAAGCCAGGCCGCAGGCATGGACTTTGTTCCTGTCTAGGGGCAGCAAGTCAGCTAGGCCTTCCAAGTCGGAGAGGAAAGACCGGGGCCTCCTAGATCCTGAGGTGCTCAGCTTGGCGTATGTTTGGGTGGGAGAAGGTCGGTGCTTGCTGCGTGCCGCCTGCCCAAGGGGGGCGACTGACCAACGTGCCCACCCTCTGCCCAGCTCACGTGCTTCTCGTTGCACGGCCACCTTCATGGAGTCGTGGGGTCAGGGGAGGGCTTGTTTGTGCAGAGGGAGGGACAGTCTCTAGGCAGGCAACTGGCACCTGCCCCTCCAGTGTAAAGTCCATCTGGGTGAACCAGGTAGGGAAGGAGGGAGGCGGGTGGCCAGGTGACAGCCTTCCTGGCAGGTGTGCCCTGTCATCTGGCACGAAGACAGCCGTGGGGCCTCAGGGGCTGGTGCAGTTTCTCATACTGTCCCCCCGCAAACACACACGCTGAGACTGCACAGGCGGCCCTGCGCACGCTGAGGATGGGATTGCTATGAGGAGCAGCTGTCAGTTACGCCCGTCAGCTGCCACAGCCCAGGGAGGCAGCGAAGGACCAGAGAGGGGAAGTGGCCTGCTCCACGTCACACAGCCAGTTGGGCCTCCAGTCAGCTCCCAGCCGCCACATGGCACCGTGGCCGCTCTGCCCCTGCCCCCTGGGAGGAGGAGCTTTCCTCTAGCAACGAGCTCTTCCTACACGGAGTCACGAGCTTGTTCAGCTTTTCTTCACCTCCTTCCACGAAAAACAGCCCCAGGGAACAAGCCCAGAATGCTGGTGCTTGCCTGTCGGTGCAGGCCTCGCCCGGCTGGAGCAGAAGGCCCCGGGCGTGCAGTGGGGAACGGCCACAGTGAAGTCGCGAACCCCTCTGACAGGGGGGCAGGACTCCCGGCTCTGCGAGAGTGTAAACACGGTTATTTTTAGCCCTCAGAGGGCTGTGGGCTCAGCAGCGTGACCCGAATTTGGCTCAGCCCCCTCCTCCTGCCCCACCCCGGAGAGGGGCCCTCCTGTGCCCCTGCCCTCCCCTCCATCGGCCCCTGGGCTGGGCCAGGACCCACTAAGAGAAGGAACAGGGTTGGGGGCAGGCCCAGCAAGGCTGCCTGGGGCCGAGCTGAGGCTGAGACCAGCTCACAGGATGTGGTTTTCAGAGAGGCGACATTTCAAGTTGCAAGAGAAGTATTGGAGCCACACAATTTCACGATTTTTCCATGGCTTCTTATTCCCTCATCCTTGTACCTTCCCTGCTCTGAGAAGGCTCCACCTGGGAAGGAGCTCTGGCCTGGGGTCAGGCCCGGGCTGCCGCTTGGCCACTGTGGGCTCCGAGGCCTGCCTGGTGCTCTCAGCATCTCAGAGCCCTAATCGGTGAGGTGGGGTAATTCCCACCCTGGCTGGCAGCAGGTGGGGCTGAGATGTTCACTCACTTGTTCATTCAGCGAATACTTATTGAACATCAATTTTGTGCCAGCCACTGGTCTGGCCACTGAATGTAAGTAAAGCAGGAAACCCATCCGACAAGGTGCCGCCCCTGCAGGGTCGGAGGGACGGAATAAGCAAGGCACAAACGCTAATTGGGAATAATGTCGAGTGATGTGTTATGGAATGAGGGGGTTGGGGAGGGGACAAGGGCAATCAGGAAGGACTCCTTGAGAAACTTAAATTCAACAGAGCCAGCCTCAGTCTGGGAGAAGGTGGTGAGAGGGAATAGCAGATGCAAAGGCCCTGGGGCAGCAATAGGTTTCATGCCTGAGGACTGAGGACAGCAGGGAAACTAGGGGGTGGAGAGGCAGCAAAGGAGCAGGAACAGGCTGTGCCCACAGTGAGGTGGGCTGTGGGGATGCCTGCGGGGGGGTGGGCAGCGGGTGGGGGTACCATAAACAGGAAAAGTTTTGCTCAACCGCTTTAAGGAAGAGCAGGAGGGAAGTGAGAGTGGGAGGCCAGTGAGGGGCTGCTGCCCTCGCCCAGGCGAAGGAGCTGGCGAGAAGCGGGCAGATCTGCACACAGGGAGGGAGCGCTGAGGAAGTGGCAGATGGCCTGGCCCGGGGGGAGCGTCACCATCAAGGATGGTTCCTTGACTTTTGGATTAGGTGCCTGGGTCGGTGGGTGCAGAGGCTGGAGGAGGACCGGGCTCTAGGGGTGGGAGGGCAGTGGGCAGTGCCATTCTGGACACAGGTTTGCGGCGCCTGCTGACATCGAAGTGGAGAGGGGAGGCCAGGGGAGGAGCTGCACGGGGCGCACCAGGGCCCGGGCTGACACAGCTCTCCCTGGGGCTCTGTGCCAGCCTTGAGCCAGGCGTGTGGGCTGTGCTTCCCCTGGGGCCTGGCCTGGGGTTCTGTCCCAGTGCATCCTAGACGAGGGCCTTCCTCTGGTCCCCCGGCTTGGAGGCGGGTGTGGGCCGGGCCTGCAGGCTCGTGCAGAGTCGAAGGCTCTGCCCAGAAGGCTGAACCTGGAGGAGCCAGGGGTGCCCTGCCGTGGACGCCGGGGCATGGTTTGCCGTCGGCTGGACCCCTGAGCCCTGGGTGTCTGTCACCACCAACTTCCTACTCAGCTGCATTGACTTCTTGTTGTGAAGTAGCAACTGCCCCTCGCGTGCCTGGACTGGGATGCGGAGCACAGAAGGAGTAGGAACATGTTTGGGGATTTTTCACAGCAGACCTGGTTCCCCTTCGTCCTGTCACCACCCAGTGTCGTGACCTTGATGATGTCCCCTGCCCTCTGTAGGCCTCGGAATCCCCCCGAGACCTCAGGATGGAGTGGAAGTTCCCCTTGGGGTCCCCACAAAACAAGCTGCCCTCTGATGACGGGGGTCTGGTATTGAGGGGGCGCTGGTGTGCATAAAGGCCTGGAGGCTGCACTGTGAAGGCGCCTTGCCAGGACCCAGGATGCGTGTGGCACAGAGGTCACAGGAAGGACTGTCACTGGAGGTGAGGCGAGAAGGAGCGTCAGAGGGAGCAGTTTACCATATAAGCCGTTCTGCCCTCAGGAAAACCTCTTGGCTTGTTAAAACCTCAGTTTTGCCACCTGCAAAGTGGGGCAATAAACATCCCTGACCTCGCAGGGATGAATACGACTGAGGTAGTGTAAGGAGAGGGGCCAGCACAGCACCTGGTGGCAGATGCCTTCGATCCAGTGGTCACCTTCACTCCCTGTCCTCCAGTTTATAGCTGGAATACAAATTTCAGGGGAGAGCTCTTTGCTGTTGGGGCTTCCTGTGAGAGCCACAGCCCCGGGCCTGGGAGCCCTGCCAAACCTAACTCTGGAGGCCCCGAACCTCACCGTGGCCGTGGGGACAGGCCACCGCGTGCTGAGCATCCGTCGTAGGTGTCACTAGCAGAGGCGCGTTGGGCTTTTAACCAGAGGCGGTAATGAGATTTCTGAAATCAGGCCAGTTTCATGTTTGATTTCTCAAAGTAACGATGGGCTTTGATTTCCTATCAGCATTGATGTTGTTGTTGTTGTTGTGTTATTGTGGGGCGTTTGTGTGTGTGTGTGTGTGTATGTGCGTGTTAACTGCTATGGGTTTTAGAGCCGCGGTGGTAAGTGAGGAAAATAGCAGATGCTGGATCCAATTGCCACCAAACTGTCTTGAAATCCTATAAATATTTTCTAAAAAGACTAGCTTCCCGAGCCCAATGTGTTAGTTATCTCCTCCCTGAGAAACTGATTCCCGAAAATTAAGACAAATAACCTCTTAAATCACAGTTGTTAACCTCAGGTGTAAAAACCGTTACCGCGCCAGCCGCAGGTCACAGCGACTCTGCTCTGCCTAAGTGACTCCGCGTGGCATAGAGAAGGCAGCGGCGGCAGAGAAGGGAGGCCTTGTGCTCAGTCAGGAGGCCCGAGTCGGAAGCCGGGCTCAGCCACTCACTGCTGTGTGACCTCAGACCAGTGGGCCCACCTCTCTGAGCCTCATCTCTGTTTCCTCATCTGTGTAACGGAGACCTGTTACCTGCCGACTGGGCCAGGCTTGTGCTCCCTAAAGGTAGACAAAGGTGACTGTCAGTGTTCACCTGCTGTGTTAATCAGGACGGCAGAAACCCCTCCACCCCGTCCCCTCTGGCTGTGTCAAGGACAGCCCCCCATGACTGGGGCACTTGCTCACGTGCCTTTTCCACAGAGGGAGCCTCCAGCAGGCCGGCAGCAAAACAGTGCCGTTGTTTGTTCTCCTTGCGTTTGTTTTTGTGTTTAACTGCTACTGGTGGTGACTGAAGCTAATTTTATATTTAAGGTAATATTGTAAAGTTTCTTAAATAAATGTATTTAAGCAAAAGTTGAGAAATGATTATTAGGCCGGGGGCAGTCTAGGTGGCAGAAGGAACTGACAGACACCAGGAAGGTGGGCAGGAAATGTGAGGTGCTCTGCAGACTGCTGGGGTTTCCCTGAGCGCTCAGTGATTTCTGTCCCCTCCCAGAAAGCGTGGGTGGGCAGGGGAGGACAGTTGGGTGAATCGGCTTCCGGCCGCACGATACCCAGAGGTGACCACCACGCTCCTGGGTCGCCTGCGAAGGGCTGCTGGAAGCCCCCCCACCAGGGGCCAGGCCAAGGGAAACGACTCTCCTGGGGAGTTTTGGCCAAGAACCCAGGACGCTGTGGCAAAACCGGGCCCTGGAGGGTCAGCGCCTGGCCCTGGTGCTTGGGAAGCCCTGAGCGTCCCACACGCCTCCCGCCAAGGCTGGGCACAGAGCAGGGGCCCAGGAAGTGTGCTGACCAGACCCGAGAACCATCGGTGTGCTGCCAAGGGAAGAAGCCCCAGAGGACACGAAATGGAGGGGACTGGGCGGGTGCCTTGAGCCTGGCTTTGCTGCGGCCCGTGTCACACTACCCCACTGACGGCATCGTTCAGGTGGCCGAGTGCCCCAGATTTTCTAGGGCAGTCCTGGTTGCAGCCTGGTTTCCTCATCCATTGTTCTCGAGCGCCCTGCCCAAGCAGGCATCTGGCTCTGGTTTGGAAATCCTGGCTGCTGTGTACACAGCATGATCATGTGTACACAGTCATGCCCTTTCATCAAGTTCAGGGTGCTCCCTCCACCGCGGCCTCCGTGTCTGGCCAGCGCACAGGGCAGCCCCACTTGCTCCCTCTTTACAGGTGAGGAGATTGCAGCCCAGAGTAGGCAGTGACTTGCTTGAGGTCACATAGCCAGTTAATGCAGAGACCTGCCTGAACCTGTGACACCCTGGCCACTTCACCTTGCACTTACAAAATAGCTCAGGCGACTTTATGCATCCTGGTATTTAAACTCCATTCATTCATTCAGAGTCTGTGTGGCCTAGTGGGCAAGACCTCTGGACCCACAGGCTGGGTTTGCATTTCAGCCACTTCCTGGCTGTGTGACTTTGGGCGAGTTCCTTTCTCTCTCTCTGCCTCAGTTTCCTCGTTGATAAAATGGGCATCCATAGCACGCAGGGCTGTTGGGAGGATTACTGGGTTGGCAGTGCCTGGCTCGGGGTGAGGGTTCTGGAGGGCCCTCTGCTGCTCACAGAGGAGGGTTGACAGGACGAGGTGGCGGTCTAGTGAGTGTGCGGCGGGAGGCGGAGTGTCTGCCTAGAAAGAGCACTCAGGTGGGTGGGCGAGGTCAGAGTGCGCGGGGGGGGGGGGGGGGGGGGCCCCCCGCCGGGGCGGAGGAGAAGCATCCGGTGGTCCCTCTGTGGGTGGATGTGTTCAGAAAGGGTCATCCCCTGCAGGGAGGCTACTTGGAGCAGGGCTGCAGGGGCCAGGGAGGGTGCCAGGCAGATGGACCTGTGCACGCAGAGGCATGAGGTGGCGTGGCCCCGATCCAGCCACGGGGGCTGGCCCTGCCTCTGGACAGAGGATGGTCCCCACGCCTTCCCCGCGGCGACCCCGGCAGCTGAGACTCCTGGGCTGCATGGTGAGGTGGGGTGAGGTGGAGGAGCAGTGGAAAGGTCAAGTTGGTTTGTCCCAGGGGCGGGCACAGAGAGTCCTGCCCCAGAGCCTTGGCACAGGGGTAATTGTCTATTGTTCATCGTCTGGCGAGCTGAGCCGGCTCCCCGCCATCTGTCTGTCTGCCTGCCCGTCTCTCTCCTCTCCACATCTGTCTGTGCAGTGGAGACGGCCCCCTCCCAACAGCATCACCACAGACCTGCTTTCAGGCTGGTGTTGACACCCTGGCCCACCCGGAGACCCATTTATTCTGCCACTGGGGCATGGGGCCCAGTTTTAATCATCCTCGCTCCACTGTGAGATACAGATGGTTGTATTATTAATAGTCATAATTAATCAGCATCCCCCGAGGATCTTTTCCCCAGGCCGCAGGTCCTCAGGACTCGCAGCCCTGGGAGGTCCCGCTCCGGTCCCACTTGACAGACAGGGGAAGTGAGGTGACTCACTGGAGGTGGAGCTGGGTGTGGGCCCCCGCTCAGATCAGGTTTGGCGACAGCCTGCAGTGTTCCTGTTCCAAAATGGACTGGCCACCCTCACCTGCCCCCACACACCTAGGTCCTAGGGTGCTGGGTGCTGGGAGAAGCTTCAGCACTGGCTGTGGGAGGGCAGCGCCCAGGCTGCATTCGGGGGTCTTGGGCTGAGAGTGGAGGAAGAAGGGTGGAACGGGGGAAGGAAGCCCAGAGGGAGGCAGGACCTAGTGGGCTGGCAGGACAGGGGGTCGGATTGGGGATGAGGGTGGGGAGCCTGCCTTGGGTGGGAGAAAAGCCCAATACCAGCTATTCCTCCCCACTCCTGCCCCCCCACCACACTCGCACATGGTGAGTCAGGGCCTGACACTGGCTGCTTCTCTGCTCTAAGCGCTGCGTCCCAGGGACGGTGATTTAAATGCTTGCGGCAGGCGGCATCCTGATTTATGGGGCTGTTTTGGACGGGCCTGACTACATCAGCACGGCAGCACCAGGGGCTCCTCGCACAGTTCTGCAGATGGCTGCCAGCCTGCCTGCTCCCCTGCCTGCTGTCCTGGGGCTGACCGCCACCAGGCCCCTGTGCGTGCGCATGCACACGCGCACCAGGGCCCACGCCTCGGTGGCATGCATGGGGCCGTGCGTGCTGCACACATCAGAGGCTGTCCGTGCCCCTGCGTGGCGCCCCCTAAGCTGTGTTGGCCCCACGGGCAGACGTGTGTCTCCCTTGGCCTGTGTGCTGTTCGTAGGCGATGAGCCCGTGTGTGCCTGCCTGCACTCTGTGGGCATCCGTGTGCCCACGTCCTCTGGGCCGCCTCTCTCAGGTTTCATCTGCTCGTGGCTCTGGGAGGTGGGTGTCTGCGGTTGCCCTGTGTCCCTGTGTGCGTGCTGGTACAGTTGTGCAGTAGCAAGGGGTGTGATGAGGCACATGCGTGTGTGTGTGCACGTATGGCCTGCAGCACCACCGTATCCTGCCTTTTCCTCCATGGGTGCCATCCGCACTCACTCCCCCCATGCCTGCAGCACACCGTGACGCCTGGTGTAGCTGAGGCGCTCCCACCTTCTCATCGGGCTCGTGGCTAAGACTCTCTCCATCGTAAATGAGCGTAGAGTGTCCTGCGGGAAGTTGGGAGGTGGCCTTGTGTGTCCTTAGAGCATCTCCACACCGTGCCCATAAGGATGGTGCAGGAGAGGAGAGGCTGGGACGGAGGGACGTGGCACCACCCCGGGCTCTGCTCTGGGCTTCCCAAGCCATGAGCCCACACTTACCCTGGGCCAGGCCTTGAGGACAGCCCCGTGTCACCAGAGAAGCTGTCAAGAGCCTGGCAGACCAGCACACAAACCCAGGCTCTGTCACCAGTGTGTGGCCCTGGGCAGCTCCCTCTGCCTCCTCCATCCTCCATGTTTTCCCACCTGCAAAATGGTCTTAGCAGCGGCCCCCACGTGGAGTTATTGTGAGCACGAAAGGTGTGCAGAAAGTGCTAGAGAAGTCAAGTTCCTTCCCCCAGCAGGCTTCAGCCTCCCCATCTGTAAAGGGGTAATAATGACCTTCACCGGCCATTTCACTGGGGCTGTTTGGAGGGTCAGATGAGAGAAGGGTTCAGGAAAGGGTGCAGGGTGTGCCCACAGCGCTTGTTCCGGCTCTGAGCACAGGAGACGAGGGGTGCTGGGCACTTGGGGGTGACATGCAGGACCTGGATCAGATGTCAACATCTTAATCCCACATGGCCACACTCTGGCTGTGGGACTTGGGCAGGTTACTTTATCTTCATCCGAATCTCTGTGAACCCTGGACTCTTCATCTTCCAAGCAGGCATATTAACAGTGGCATCTGCCTCGTGGTGTGGTGGGATTCAGGAGAAATGTGTGCTGAGCTCCGCACAAAGCAACGGCCCAGACCAGCAGTATCTGCTGTTCTCATTGGCAGCCCCACGGAAGCACAGGTGGACGCGTGGTGAATGATGTGTTGATACCACAGCGGGACACGTGGACATGAGGTGTCACCTGTGTTTCCAGACATCACGTCCATCAGCCCAGCCCAAGAAGAATCCGAGCCCTTCCGCAGGGCAGCTTAGAGGGGCTATGGCGAGACTGGCAGCCCCAGCCTGCAGGAGACGCCCTGGGGAAGGAGGTGGTTGGTGCTGATGTCTGCTGACTGCAAAGGAGCCGGCTCCTGGGAATCAGGGTGCTGTGCCCCCCACAGCCACCTAGCTCCCCAGTGGGAAGCCAGTGGTTACCTTTGCCCCCACCTCTTTTGGGCCACATGGCAGCTGCACCACAGCTGGCCCCAAGGCCCTGAAAGGAGGCCCAGAGGGGAACATGATGTCTCACCTGAGTCAGGTGAGGCCTGCAGACCCCACTGCCAGCGCAGCAGGCCCCCAGCCCAGGTGCTTTCTCCTGCTGGCTGCAGACGGAGCCCTGGAGCAGTCCCCATCACGTGTGGGCTCCCCAGTCTGCCCAACTTCATGGCAGCTGCTGGGGTCCAGAAGAAGACGCAAAGTCCCCATCTCAGCTTCGTGGAAGAAATCAACCCCTGGCACCGAGACCAGGGCAGGGAGAAGACAGCTTATGGACACAGCCAGGGCTGCAGGGGTCAGAGGTCACTGGGCCAAGGTGGGCCCAGATGGGCAGGCAAGAGAGGAGCAGGCCCAGCGGGAGCCAGACCTCGAAGGACAAAAAGGATGTAGCTTGCTAGAAGGGACAGGAGGACAGAAGTGTGTGGGCAAAGGTTTGGAGTCCTTCCTGGGGAAAGGTACCCTGCCCCATGAGACATTTGGGCTGCTCTGGCCAGGCAGCTTCTGCTCTTGAAGACCAGTGGCCGTGGGGCGAAGCAGATGGCCTGCAGGGTGGGAGGGGCACCCTCAGGCCTGAGCCAAGGGAGGCCAAGTGGTCCACACAGGCCAGAGCCCGAGACCTTGGCACCAGCTCCTCGGAGCTCTCAACTCGAGAGTTAATGATTCATTTGTGGCCAATTTCTGCTGGCCTTTGCCTGGAAATTCCCAAGGCTGCCCCTTCCCTCGGCTCTGGAGCTCTAAGAATACAGTCTCATTTACACTTGGCTGAGAATATCTCACCAACTCTCCAGGGAATGGTTTTTACAATTACAGCAGGAGGGATGTGAGTTAGCCGTTAGGAAGAACTGATTCTGGGCTGCAGGTGAGGGGTGATGGGGACGCAGGAAGCCAGACGCCATGGATTTGAGCACAGGTCTGTGCCAAGGCAGGGGCATGGCTGATGACGGCAGACCCACCCAGCTCCATCACCCCAAGTCCTCGGGTGAGTGTAGCAGAGGTGCTGAGGTGCAGTCCAGGAACTCCGCGTTCCTGGCAAGCTCTGCGAACAGACAGCCTGGAAGTCACCCCTGTTCTGTAAGGTGCACGTGGCCTAGGGGGCCCAGAGTGCGTGTCTGTCACTGTACAGACCAGACGATCAGACTGAGGCCCAGAGAGGGGCAGGTTGGTGGCAGAGCCCTGGCAGAACTCCGGGCCCCATCTCCCAGTCCCAGCTGGCTGCACACACATCCCCCCACCCACCTATCCCTGCCAATCGAAAGACATTTTCCCAGAATCAGGCAAAATACAGCAGCCTGACTGTCCAGGTAGAAATGGCTGGGTGTTCGGGGAGGGGGGTTCCTTTGTGTCCTTCACAGCTTAGCAAATTTAATTTCTTCTGATTATTTCTTGACAGTCCCAGGCGTTGGTGGTAAACAACCGCTCTCCCCAGAATGTTTCCCTGTGACAGCAGCTTTCTCTGGCGAGGGTGCTATCAACACTTGGCAGGGCCTCCTCCCGGCTCCCTGCTCCCGACTCCAGCTCCCAACTCCCAGGCTCCTGAGCAAGCCAGCAAGCGAGGGCTTCTGGAAGGTTTTCAGAACGCAGAGCCCGCCTGGTGTGCTGGGGGTGGGGGCAGGGGCAGGGGCTGAGGCTGGGATGGGCCTGGTCTCTTTGTTCCCTGCAGCAGCCCGGCCTGGCTTCAGAGCTTCACATGGCCCCTGGTTGTAGATGGTCCCCAAGCAGCGAGGCCGTGCGGTGTCAGGTGTCTGCTGGCTCCCACAGCCCTGGTGCCCGGGTCCTTGGCATGGCTCCGCAGCAGGAGGGAGCCTGTCTCCTGAGGGCAGCTCTGCCAGGCCAGTCTGGCCGAGAGACCAGCGGTGTCCTGGCCCTGCAGCCTCCGCGGTCTGCGTCACACTGGCTTAGGTGTCCTGAGTCAGAGCCAGGAAATGGATCTGCCTTTCGGGGGTGGAGGTGCTGCTGAAACCCATCCTCCTGCCTGTCCGTGCCTGGGGGCTGCTGGACTTGTGCATCCCTCCCGTGGCCTGGCCTTAATTGGACCAGTGCCTGGAGGGGAGCAGACGTTACAGCCTGCTCTGCGCTCTACTTCCGGTGCCCAGGCCCCCACCCCGCACGGCCAGTAGCTGCCATGCAAGGTGGGCCGGCTGTGGGTGACAGGGTGGGCGCTCAGACCCGTGCACAGCTCTGCTATGCCTTTGCCTGGGCTATTCCCTTTTCCTAGAATGCTTTTTCCGACTTGTCTGGGCAATTTGTCTGCTCCCTATCCAAGAATTTACTCAGAATGACTATTTTGGTGAAGTCTTCCCTGGCAGATCCCCCTCTGGCCAAGGCTGTCCCCTTTTCTTCTGAGCCACCTCTCCCTTGACCTCCATCAGGGCTTCTATCAGTGCAGTATAATCGCATTTTCCTGCAAAGGGCTCCCCCATAGCCCGGGTGAGTGACCTGAGGCTTGTTTATCTGTACATCCTGCAGGCCTGATATGTAGTAGACGCTCAATAAAAGCAGGCTGGATTTAATTAAGGGGGTTCCCGAAGGCAGTGTTGGATCTCCCTTTGTTAATGGAAGAGGGGGGTGGGAATTTGCAAGTGGAGAGAGGCTGACCTCCCTGCCCCCTGCCCCTGCCCCCCTCTGCAGTGCTGCCTGAGTAATTGCCAGGACTGGGGGGCCCCCTCCCGCCTCACCCAGCAACAGCCTTCCGTGCCCGGCAGGAGCCGGCTCCCCGGGTTGCTGGAGTGATCACTCTCCAGAAAACACCCCAGTGGAAACTGCATGAATGATTGATAAGAGCTGAGAGCTGTTTAATTTTTTCCCCCTGTTTAATGGCTATCAATAATTTAATACGCTCTCTGTATGTTTTTAAGAAATAGCACCCATTTTGCCGTCTCCGGTTTAGCGGGCTAAATGATTTAAGTGTTGGAAATGTGCTCTGAGGATGGCGGTTGAGCGAGTGGGAGAAGTCTGGGGGGCTGGGGGTGGGGGGAGGCGGGTTCAGAGCAGCCGCAGCATCTTGGCCTGGGGTGTGTGTGCGTGTGTGTGTGTGTGTGTGTGTGTGTGTGAGAGAGAGAGAGAGAGAGAGAAGGTGGGAGGGAGAGGGGAGGGAGGGAAGGGGCGGGTAAAAGCCAGCTCCTCTCTGCTAAGAGCAAGATAATTGCTTTTCCGGGCCCTCGCTGAGCAGCAGCTGAACAGCTGTCAGCCCCCTCCCCATGCTAAGCCTTTTTTCAGGATGGCTCTGGGGGGCCCAGGGGGGCTAGGAAGGAGCTGCCGCTGGTATCACTGAAACCCCCTCCCCCTGACATCTTTGCCCCCTTCTGAAGCTTCTAAATCATTTTTATTTTAATGATGCAGTGAGGCCGCCGTCCTGGTGGTGTCTCCCAGATGGGGTAGGGGTGGTGTGGTGTGGGACACTCAGAACCACTAATCTCTGGGCCCAGAGGGACTTGGAGGGTCATCTGCCAGTGCTCCCCCAAACTTTCCAGATGCAGAGGATCACCTGGGAGGACTTATTAAAAATTTAAATTTCTGGGCTGCGTTCCAGACCCACAGACTTCCAATCCCAGGGGAGAGGCCTGGGAAGCCGAGGGTTTAACAGTCAGCCCAGGTGACTCTTATCAGAGGAGTGTGGGAAACAGAGTTCCACTCTGTTCTGAGGCTCACTCCCTTTGTCGCTCCCCTCCGCGTGCACGGCTCTGGGGACAGGATCCTCGCCACCTCGTGGGGCAGCAGACCCACCTGTGGAAGGCACACCTGTTCCAGAGTTCCTTCTGAAGTTGGTTGTGACCTGCCCGGCGCCCCTGTGTGCATGGAGTTGTCCCTACTGCAGGACAGACCTTGTCTCCTGGGACCTGCTGTCCTTCCCTGTCCCAGCCTGGCCACTGTCCGGCTTGTCTGTGCCTCCCTGTTGGGCAAGGAGTGTCCTTCTTAGAGAAAGGTGCCTGAGGTGGAGGTGGGCAGGTGACAGCGTGCTGTGACCTGCCTGTAGTGGACTGAGGTGGCTGCATCAGCTGGCTACCTGCAGGCATCATCGCTGCACAGTGGGGACCCTGAGGAAGGCAGAAAGAGACACGGGGCCTGTCGGGGACTCTGTCCTCCCGCAGGAGAGAAAACTGACTCGGGAGAGGTGGTTGAATAAGCCACCAGGCGGGGGAAACTGAGGCCTGAGGGAGCTCCCCAAAAGCCACACGCCCACTTAGGACAGGGCTGGAACTGTGAAGGTGGGAGAAAGAGGCCCAGGGCCAAGGGCCTGGCTTTGGGGGTCCGCGGAGACCCCGCCCCAGTCACCCACCCGAGGGCGCCTGCCTTCCCCCTTGCTGGAGGCCGGCGGAGGCAGCGAGTGCTTTGAGGATGCCGGCGGAGCAGCGCCCCTCTGGTGTGGCAATCCTTCCTTTCCCTTCCTGCCAGTCTGTGGGGTTTTTGGCAGAGAGTGTAGCATTGTACCACTGCCATGGGTTTGGCAATTTTATTTTAATAGATAATTAAGAGGGGAGGCGTGGTACACATTTCATGGGTGATACCATCTATTGTGAAATAGGGAACCCCGTAAGTCCCCCTACTCTGTAGCCTCTCTCTGCACCCCCAAATTTAGCCCCACCCTTGGTCTCTGCGGGAGAAGCCTGGGCCCCTGGAGGAGATTGCCCTGTCTGGTGCTGGTGTGTGACTTGTGATCGCCAGTGTCCCCTGTGACTCCATCCCCTGAAGCCTGTGTTGGTCCTCACAGTAGGGCTGAGGGGGTCTTCCCTTGTGGGAAGGGGAAGAGGGGCCTCTGCTTGGAGAGCTCTGAAAGCTGGGGCAGCAGGAATGACTCACTCCACCCTCAGGAAGACCCAGCCCCAGAGAGCTGTGCAAACATGGATACCAGGGCAAGGCCTGGGGAGGTCAGGGAGGGCTTCCAGGAGGAGATGCCACCTGGCCACAGGCTTGTGTGTGGTAGGAAGGGGAAGGGCATCCCAGCTGCAGAGGTGCGAGGCAGCCTGTGGGGGTGCGTAGAGGAGTGAGGTGGGGCCTGCATGGCAGGGGATAGGCTGGAGAAGGGGAGGGCCAGGGTGGGGCGGAGCTGTTATTGCCTGGGCGGAGAGCCACAGAAGGATTTATTTGTTTTTAGCTTCTGTTGAAGTGTTACATCCATGCAGAAAAGTGTGTATATCCTACATGTGTAGCTCCACAGATTGTCTCGATGTGAACACGCTTGTATAACCACATGCAGATCAAGAAACAGAACATTCCAGACCCCTGGACGCCCCCATGTGCCTTCCAGTCACTGGTCGGTCCCTCAAGGAAAACAATTCTCCTGACTCCAGCAGCTGTCGGCTGCTGCTGCTCAGCAATCCCCCCCCACCCCCCGAAAACCTGGTGGCTTCAAACAGCCACGTGTATTGAATCTCAGTTCCATGCTTTGGCTGGGCACCCGCCTGGTGTCCTCGTGCTCACGAGGCTGCAGTCACCTGGAGGTGGGCGGGACAGGAGGGTCGAGGTGGCCTCCGTCACGTCGGCAGTCGGTGCTGGCTGTGGACTGGGCAGTTCCCCGCTGTCCTCTAGTAGGCTAGACCGTCCCCTTCCATGGCCCACAGTGTAACAGCAGAGCCACGGCCAGGAATGGCAGGACCTCTTGAGGCCTCGTCTGTATAACTCACAGAATGTCACTTTCGCCGAGTCCTGTTGGTGGTCTCAAGGCCGGCCCAGAGTTGGGGGGTCGGGGGGGACTCTGCCTCCTAATGGGAGGAGCTACAGAGAGTCTGGAGTCTGAGGCCACATTTACTCTAAGCATAGAGTGGTTTTGCCTATTGGTGACCTGTATATTAGCACAAATGGATCTGTTACGTGTGTTCTCCCCTGTGTCTAGCTTTGTGGGTCGGCACTGTGTTTGCAAGATTTAGGCACGCCGTGGACATCGCAGCAGGTCACTCATTCGCAGTACACCAGCTTGCCGCGCTGTGGTGATGGCCACTGGGGGAGTTTTCCTGCTGGGGCTGCTAGGAGCAGCACCGCCGTGAGCACCAGCACCGTCACACGCACGCTGTTCCGTGGCACGGGAGCCGCTGGTCATGGCAGAGGCTGAGGGCAGGACACACTTCCAGGCTGTGCTCCAAAGTGGGGTGCGGGGGCTAGTGTGCGCCCCACCAGCAGTGTCTGGGAGGCCCAGAAGGGGGTTTTAGAAAGGTCCCCACTGAGGATGGGCTGGAGGGGTGTCTTTACCTGCACAGCAGGGGACATGGGAAGGGGCTCCCTGTGATGTCCCCTCTGGCTGCCCCAAGTCTCGGGCCTCCAGGATGGGGGAGGTAGGGCCAGCAGGCCGGTAGCTCTGTTCTGAGTGTGGGTTTTCCTGCTGGACTTTGTCCCCCCCTGGGGGCCTCCCCTTGCCTTCCCTTCTCTGCCCAGTTGCTGCCTTTCACGGCTGGCCTTGCCCCTGAGGTCTGCGGACGCAGGAGCTGCGGGGCGATGGCCACGCAGCCTCCACCCCTGGGAGCTCTGGGAGGCGGGCAGGCCCGGAGACTGGGGCTCTCCTTCCAGCCTGGCCTCTGGCCACAGGAGGAACCCTTCCCCTGCCAGGGCCTCAGTTTCCTCATTTGTAAAATGTCAGAGAAAAGTCTATCAGCCTCTCCCAGTCTCTTTCCTCTCACCAACCTGACCCCTATATTCTACAATCTAGCGGGAGGGGGCTGTGGGGAGGCCGTGGGGATCTCAGCGGGCCTCCTGACTTCGAGACAGTTGGCCCGTTTTGTTCGGCTTGTTCCCTGCACACCTTCCTTGCACCATTCATCATTCATTCGTTCGTCCATCAAGCCGTGTCTGCGGCCCTGGCTAACGAGCTCAGACAGATATACCAGACCTCACCCCTGGAGTCCAGGGGCTCTGCCCAGAGAGGGCGCGGCCCGTAGAAAGCTGGAGGAGGCGCGGGCGGTCGGGTTCAGGGCCCGCTGGGGAAATGAACAGCGCCAGGCGGGGCGGGTCAGAGAGGGCTCCGCACAAGCAGTTTGAGCAGAGTCTCAAAGGCCAGTGGGGCTTTGAAAGGCAGAGAAATGGGGAAGAGAGCTCCGAGCAGGGCACCGGCGTGTGCCAAGGTGGGCGGCGAGGGTCTGGGAGGCCGGGATGACTGGAGCCCAGCGGTGGGCATGCCCGCGTGGCTTCTGCTGCTGCGGGGGCTGCGGGGCTGCAGGGCTGGTTTCGGGGCCTCGAAAGTGAAGGTCAGGAGCTGTGCCCCTGACGGGGGCGGAGAGGGCAGCGTCCAGGTTCTAGGGTAGCTCCACGTTGGTGGGCCAGCTTGGCCTTCCAGGAGGTGGCCCAGGGGGCTGCGCAGATGGGACCTGGAGGTGGAGAAGGTGGGGGGGGGCTGCCCACAGGGGCAGGGCCTGGACCTAACTGTCCCCTGTCCTCTCTCCCGCAGGACTCAGCGGCTTGGCTCCCATATAGCAGGGCTGCTGGGGCCACCCCCTTCTTCTCCTGACGCTCTGAGCAGCCTCCATTCCTGGTGGGTTGGCAGAGGCCTTGGCAGGTAAGTGACGGGCTGCCCCACTGGTGGCCATGTGGGACAGGGGGCACAGGCCACCCAGGGCCGGTGGTGCTGGCTCAGGGGCCTGGAAAGCCGGAGAGGGGAAGGGGCCTGGGTCTCACTGTCACTTCTTCCAGGGCCTTCTCCTCTCGGGGGAAGCCACACGGTGGAGGGCAGCGGGGGTGCCCTGGCCTGGGACCTGACATTCGGTTTTATTCTGTCGCCGACTCCCACTCCCAGTGCAGCCTTGGGTGGCCCTTTCTCTCCACTGCTGAGGGCCTCGGCTGTCTGATCTAGTACATGGAAATGATACAATAATAATATCCTCTAACATTATGAGCACTTAACTGCATTCTGGGTACTGTGCAAAACACAGAAGTTATTCTCTCATCTTCACAGCAGCCCTGTGAGGCCATTGCCGTACTCACCACCACTGTACAGGTGAGACACTGAGCTCCTGGTGGAGAATGACTCACCCAGGACACACACCTGGCGGGGCCCCTGACCCCTGGACTGCTCCGCCTCTGGCTTTGCGATCAGGGGCGGGAGGTGGTGATTGGGGCGTCATCGATGTCCTCAGAAGTGCTGGATCCTGTCCCAACTCAAGGCAAAGGCAGGGGGGCTTTTAGAGGGTGACGGTGGCTCCTGGTTTGTCCTGGGTCGTAACTCATTTGTGACATGATATGGCCTGAATCAGGCCTGGCCTTCGGGGTCCCTTTGAGATGGCACCCAGGGCCCCCCTCTAGGTGAGGAGTGTATTGACTGGATGAGTCTTTCTTCCCATCAGCCCCCGCCCCCAGCTCATTTTCCCAAGCCTGTATTAAGCACTTGCTGTGTGTCAGGCCCTACATCAGGTACACAGTGCAGGGGACTCTCCCATTCTCTGCTCTGTGGAGAAGCAGAGAGATCCTAAGAGATGTGGCAGCCCTGTACAGCGGGGTGGAGAGGGTTCGGAGGTTAGAGGGGAGAATTCTGGGGAGGTGACCCGAAAGTAAGTTACAGTGTGGGGAGACAGAAGCAGTGGATGGGTGGCAGAGCCCAGCAGGACGTGCACGCGCTCACTTGCATGAATGGTTGTGTGTGCACAGATACATACACAGACGTGCAGATTCATGTTCCCTCAGACACATACATACACAGACGGCACTTCTGCATGCCACGTGTGTGCACACAGACACACTTGCATGCACATACATGCTCACACACATACATAAATTTGCGTGTTTGCACTACACACAGACATACAGTATTCACACGTACACACGAGACTGCACACACATGCACACACAGGAGAGATGTGTTCCGAGGAGAAGGAGCAGTTCAGGGGTCCATGACTTCTCACCTCCAAAAGTTTCCGGCAGCTCCTGGGGGCACTGGGAGCTCTGTTTGTTGTATACTCGGGGGGAGGGTGACTGTCAGGGCTTGAGGGCCACCCAGCGACTGACCGCAGACAAGTCCTTGCCCTCTCTGGGCCTCAGCTTCCTCATCTGGAAACGGGAACAGTCACTGTCTGCCTCCTGTGGGGTGGTCATGAGACCATCCGTGTAGATTGTTGAGAACAACTTCTGGCACTCTGCCAGCCTTCAGCAATTGGAGCTGTTGTTCTCATGCGAAGAAAGCAGGTTATGGGTGGAGTGGGCATGCTGGGGACATTCCTGTCCCTGTTCCTCATGCCCTGGGGACTCTATCCTGGCTCCCTGCGGCCTGGGCACCCTCTGAATCATGGGCACCACAGGTGACCCCGCCTGCCTTCTCCAAGGTGCTGGGGTCTGTGTCATCTCTGTCCCATCCCCCATCTGCACTTCCCCTGTTGACTCCGGGGGAGTTGGGAGTTGGTGGCACCCAGCTTTGGTACACCAACTACATTAGACTCCCCGCCAGGGGACTGGCACAGTGCCTACATGAGCTCTCTAAATCCCTCCAGAAGGAAACCTTACTGAACAATTACCAGGTGAGGAAACTGAGGCACAGCGAGGGTAGGTGAGATTCTCAAGGACACCTGTTCATAAGTGTTGGAGCTGGGCTTCAGCTCCAGGCTGTTGGATGCCAGCGTTTACAGAGTTAATGCTCTTTTCCCCAGTGATCTCCCTTCAGGGACAGGTCATTAATACCTACTTTTCAGAAGGGGAAACTGAGGCTCAGAGAGGGTGGGCCACTCAGCCAGCAAGTGGCAGAACAAGAATTGGGTCCTTATTAACCATATTATAGCCCCAGATTCAGGACTTCCTCTTCCTTCCCCTCCCTCCTTCCCAAGTTGGACGGGGTTCCCAAGGGGGCTCCTGGGATTATCTAAGCTTTAGTCCTGGTCTAGTATTCCCAGGAATATTTGTCATTTTCTTGCAAATTAAAAGGTAGGTTGTTGTCTGGGGCTGCTATCTAGCATGATCTAGTAACTTCCTCTGCAAGACTCCTTTGTCTTTGGAAAGTTGGCCAGCAGGAAGCTCTTGGGGAAGATGGGCGCTTGTGCACACCCATTGGGAGGCTCTTCATCCTGGTAAAGTGCTGGGGTGTGAGACCACAGCACAGGGCCCTGGGGTTCTGCCTGGGATGGGCGTAGGGTCCATGGAACCTATGGGAGGAAATCTGGGAACGATCCCTGGGAGGTGACAGTTAAGCTGCACTTGGAGAAGAGAAATCTGTTAGGTTTTGTTAGGTTGACGTGCAAGGAAAAGGAAGACCAAGCAGAGGGCCCAGCGCCAGCAAAGTCCAGAGCAGTGCAAGCTCATTCACGGACCTTCATGCCCACACCCAACAGTGCCCATAAGAACCTCCCAGAATCAGGACCAGCTATGTCATTTGTGGGGCCCGGAGCAAAGCGAAAATGCAGAGCCTGTTTACAAATTATCAAGGACTTCAGGATGGTGACAGCAGCATAGGGTCCTTCTAAGCTTAGGGCCCTGCGCAACTGGCCATAAGGCCAACTGCGCCTAGAATTGAGTGTAGCGATCATGGGATTAAGTGCAAAGAACTGAGTTCCTGTGCAGGTTCCACCAGTTACTCACTGGCCTGGTGACCCTGGGCAAGTCCCCCTCACCTCTGTGAGCCTCACCGGCCAAGGGGAGTGATGGCCCCCTCCTCGCTGTGGCAGGAGGCTCAGCGGTGCCAGCATCCAGCCTGTCCCAAGCTGTCTGGGCCAGCGTGGGATTGCAGCCCCTCTCATGGGGCAGTGGGATTCGGGGCTCCCCTGACCTGCCCCCATTTACTTTCCAGCCCTGTCCCTGCATACCTTGGTGACCTGGTTTTTTGTGCTTTTCCAAATCCACCAGTCTGGGCAATGGAGGGGTAGGGTCGGGGGGAGTCTGCTGTGTTTTTTTTTTTTTTTTGAGACAGAGTCTCACACTGTTGCCCAGGCTAGAGTGAGTGCTGTGGCGTCAGCCTAGCTCACAGCAACCTCAAACTCCTGGGCTCAAGCAGTCCTCCTGCCTCAGCCTCCTGAGTAGCTGGGACTACAGGCATGTGCCACCATGCCTGCCTAATATTTTCTATATATATTTTTAGTTGTCCATATAATTTCTTTCTATTTTTAATAGAGACGGGGTTTTGCTCTTGCTCAGGCTGGTCTCGAACTCCTGAGCTCAAACGATCTGCCCACCTCAGGCTCCCAGAGTGCTAGGATTACAGGCGTGAGCCACCATGCCCGGCCTTGCTCTGTGTTTTATTTGCAAAGCCTTCTGTCTGGGCTGCCCCTTGCCCACCTGTCTATCTTTGCTTGGCAGACTCACTGCTGCAGGTCAGATGCCACGGAGCCTTCTCTGACCCTAGCTCCTCTCTCCCAACTTTTGCTCTTTTACCCCCTCCAGTAGCTGCAATGACCTCTTGCATGGTAGAGTTTTCTACAGGGTGCAAAGAAAGGCCTTTCACACCTCAGCAGACCCCTTAGAGAGTCCTGGAGAGGCCCCTTCCCATTTTCCAGATGGGGAAACAGAGGCTCAGATGTGCAGTCCCACCCCAATCCCTGGAGCTGAGTGAGGTCAGGCCCACATCGGGCAGGGGTGTAGATAGTGGCAGCAGAGGGTGGCACCTGGCGAGCTGGCCTGGGCTGTCACAGCCAGAGAGGCTGGCCACAGGTGAGCAGTGTCACGTCAGGGCTGTCACCACCCATCCCACATGGCTGGTACTTTACAAAAGGCACCCAGAACACTTGGTAGGTGAATGTGGAGGGCACTGGTGTGACGAGGGGTGTAGGCTCTGGGCCTGGGCTCAGGGGCTTTTCCAGCTCTGCCACTTTTTTCTCTGTGGATTCCGATTAGTGACTTAACATCACTGTGCCCCGTTTCCTCATTTCCGCAGCAGGGAGAATGACAACCTCATCACCGAGTTGTGAGGGATTCAACAAAGGAAGTGGTGTGAATCCCAGCAGCAAGGCCTCGAGCGGGGCTGGCACTTTCTACCGTGTGCATTGACGGTGGCAGCAGAGGGAGTGAGGGACGGGGGACCCCAGGCTGTGGGCACATGGGTCTTTTAGGAAACGTTGGAGGAGGAGAGCAGGCATTAGAGTTGGGCTAGTTTTGGGTTTCGTGTGCGGGATCCCACACAGCTGTTGCCCAGAGCTCTTGGGCAGCCACCTGAGGTGCAGGCCACACTCCCTCCCTCACTGGCCGCTCCAGCCCCTGGCGTGTGGCTTTGGGCCACCAGCACACACACCATAGGTTGTCTGTCAGCAGATTCCAGGGTTACAAGGGCAGGTTTGGAGCTGGCTGCAAAGACCTTGCATGCCAAGCCGAGCTCACCGCGGGCCTGGCCGGGACCCAGCCTGTGGCCACAGCGAGCTGGGATTCCAGGGTCCTCATGTGGCGTGCCTATCAGTCTTCAGCGCCAGCTGAGAATGCACACACCCCCTCCCCAGGCCGGCATTTGCTGCCTGCAGCCCAGGCCCCTCCGCCCCCAGCCTTTGCTGCCTGCCCTGACCCTGCAGCCCTCACCCCAGCCTGGAGCTGGAAATAGCCTGCCGCACACTGCTCGCTCCTACCCGAGGTGGGCGCCCTTCTGGGTCAGCAGGGCAGGGCTGCCGGGCCTGCAGGCCCGCTGAGCAGGGCTGTCACCCACAAACCTGCTGAGTGACCTTGGCCAAGTTGCTGCTCCTCTCCGAACAGCTGTTTTACAGGCCTGTAAAACTAGAGGGTTGGGACACGTCAGGGTCACAAACTACAGTCTTCAAGGGCGTCAACAACCCAGTGAAGCGGGGATTAGCCTTTTGTGCAGATGAGGAAACTCAAACACAGAGAGGTTAAGGAACTTACCCAGGGTCACGGAGCTATCAGTGGAGCGGGGATTCAGCCCAGTTTTACCTGACACCATAGTGTGTGTTTTTCCCACCACATCACACTGTCATAGGTACTGGCGTGTTTCTGGGTGATCTGTTCACCCCATCAGCCGGGTGAGTTGAATGATTCCATGGGCTCCAGCCCCACCCTAGGCACTGGCATCCAATAGTGAATCCATGTTTGAGGATCTGGGGGAGCATAGCCCCCAGTCCAGGTAGAGGTCACAGAGTCTATAGGCCAGAGTTGCTGGGTGGGTGCCCAGTGAGGGTCAGGCTGGTGAGGAGGAGCCAGAGGAGCAGCACCTCCCTGATGCCGGAGGAGGCAGCCAGGGAAGACTGCCTGGAGAGGGGGAAGGTAGGCTGGATTCCGATAGAGTGGAGGAGTAGGGCCTTCCTGGGGCCTCTGCATGACTTGATTCATTCAGCCACAGCTGGAAGCAGGAGCTGAGGCAGCTCCCAAGGGCCTCAAAGGCTGGGCCACAGACTTTGGCCTTGATCTTACAGGGAGTGGGGAGCCAAAAGGAACTGTAGAGCAGCGGCAGCTCCTCCATGAAAGCCAGGAGGGCTGGCCTCAGCCTATAAGCTTGTGCAAAAGTGAGGTGTGGTCCAGCCTGAGACTCAGCTCACCTAGACTGTGGCAGCAGGAAGAGCAGGGCCAGGTGCTTGTCCACCCCCGCTGGCCAGACCTCTGTGCTCCAGCAGGCCCTCTTCAGCAGCCCAGACACCTCTCCTGGGCCAGGGCCTGGAGCTCTAAGCCTCAGCGAGGGAGCAGACACGGGAGGGGTTGGCAGAGCTGCAGGGGTGGTGTCTTTATTGGAATCATAACAAACCTACAGCCTTTCATGGGGTAGGAATGGTCTTTAGGAATCTTTTGGTCCACCCCACTCATAGCACGGATGGAGAAACTGAGGCCCAGAGACAGGGGGCACCCCACAGTAACGCAGCATGGCACCCCAGGGTTTGTGAGGCGCGCACTGCCTCTCTGAACTGCTCTGGCAGCACAGTGGGTGTGGACGCCGGGAGGGCCGGGGACCGCAGCAGCAGTGATAGGAGCATTGTCTGCAGAAAGTCGGGCTGACACTGAGGGGCTGAGGACGTGCTGGGGACCTGTGGCGATCCACCCAGAACTGGGCCTGAGAAGTGCACAGGATGCCCCAGACCTGGCTCCAGGGAGCTCCATTTGCTCGGGGCTTGCTGTCACTAGGGCTCCTCCTCCCATCCCTCTACCCAGCTTGCAGGCCCAGGGGGGCAGGGGCCACACCCCAGAACCTGGTGGAAAGTGGACTTAGGAAGCCAGGAGCCACCTCTTTGTCCCTCGTCAGCCCACTTTGCCAAAGGACAGCACAGTGCCCAGCCAGCCTGCAGTCTGGGAGGTGGCTGGCCACAAGGCAGCATCCATGGTACCCAGGGCAAGGGTCCAGGGGCTCTGAGGGATTGGAGAGCCTGAGAGAGCTTCCTGGAGGAGGCGGAGCTCCAGCTGGGCCCTGAAGAATGAACCAGACCATGAACTGAACTGAAAGCTCCAAGCAAAGGGAACTGCTGTGCCGAGCCCCGAGGCAGGGGCACATCAGTGGGGCTGTGTGGAGGGCCAGGACTGTGCAGGGAGGGAAATGAGGCTGGAGATGCCCCTGCAGGCCGGTTGGTGGAAGAAGGAGGAGGCTGCACTTTGCTTCTAACTTGCTGAGTGTCCCTGAGCAGATCGCTGCCCCGTGGCAGCGCAGGGCAGTGGCTCCATGGAAGGGCCTGCATTTGGGGAGGTGTGGGCTGGTGCCAGGGATCTCGGCTGAGGGGAGGACAGGCTCCCCGGGAGCTGGTGGGCAGCTGGCATAGGCAGCTGCCGCTGGTCCTACGGCTTCTCACCGGCTGGGGAGAGTTGACCTAAGATGTCTGGGGTTTGCCAGCCGGGCCAGCCCGGGAGAATGGGGATGAAGCCCTGGGGCAGACACGCCTGTGGGCTAAGGGTCCAGCTCCCAGGTAGACCTCCAGAGGTGGGGTGCTCTGAGAGATTTGCTTTCCCGCTCTTCCCTGTGACCGACTGTGCCTCCTTTCCTCCCGCTGGGCCTCCCCAAGGCTGTGGCCGGCCCAGACCCTGACCCGGAGGAGGTGCCCTTTTGAGTGCCTGTGCCAGGCCTGCAGACTGCCGCGGCGCTGCGGGTGCCTGGTGCCCTCTCCGGGTGTGGCCCTCTCCGTGGCCCCGGGCTCAGCCCCGTCTGTGTTTGCCGAACCTCCGCTGACCCTCAGCGGCCCCTGTCTCGCGCCTCTCCTATCAGCAGAGCAGCAGCCACAGGCTCCTTGGACTCCGAGTACCCAGAATTGCGCAAATCCCCCCCCATGAGCAGTTTGCACAGCGGCCAGCTCGGGGCGGGCCCAGGTTCCTGCTCGGGAAGTCCAGAATGCTTTTCTGGAATGATAGAGCAACCACCCCACAGCAGGGGCTGGCGAGCCTCCCTTATCTCAAAGCCGCTTCACGACCCCTGACTCATGTCACCCTCATAGTGTCAGGTGGGTCTAGTGGGGGCCTGTTTTCTAGAGGGGAGACTAGAGTCACAGAAGAGAAGGCATGACCCTTGGCCAGGGTCACATGGACTCCAAGCCTGGATCCAGGCCCCTGGTCAAGCTCCTTTTTGGCTCAAGCCAGTGTTTCCTGTTCGGGCCACGAGGCATGTGAGTCAGGGGAGGAGGCGGGCGGCCGTGCAGCTGCGGGCAGGCAGGGGCAGGAGGGCGAGTCACTGTCTTCCCGCCTCGGCTCCAGCTGCTTTAATTGGCTGGGGCAGCCAGTGGTGCTGACATTTACCTGGTGGAGAGGATGGCCTCCTCCCTCTTGAATCGAGATGCTAAAAATAACCGGGCCCAGCTTCCCAGGGCCCCTGCTCTGCCAGCGCCTGCCTGCCCCCTCGGCGACCTTTTTCCTGGGTGCTGGAAGCTAATTGCTTTGCGAGCCTGCAGTTCCTCCTGCCGAGGACTTCCTAGGGGCCGGGGCAGGAGTGGAACACACTCTGCTTCTGTGCAGAGGGGCCTCTGCAAGGCCTACTGCCCCCAGGTGTCAGGGTGATGGGTCCCTGCCTTGAACTCTGGCCTCCGTCCCCCTTTCTCCCTGGGTGCAGTGTCTGTCCAGACTGGCCACCCTACCCCTGGGTGCTTGGGCCCCTTCCCCTCGGAGTTACCTAGCACTCACTTCTGGTCCCACTCCGTGCCCAACGCGGACATACAGTGTGGCCTCCTGCCCTCCTGCTGCTTGTTCATCCTGTCACACCAGCACCAAGAGAGGAGCCCAGGCTTTGGGGCGGGACACGTTCAGATACAGCTGTGTGGCCTCTGTGTTCTCATTTGGGAAATGGGCCTGATCCTCTGTCCTTGCCGGGCTGCTGCAAGCGTGACTTGAGGCAATGTGCAAAACGTGCCTGGTCCAGGGCTGAGCCCCTTTGGCCGGTAGGAGACAAGTGTACATCCTGAGCCTTTCCTTCCTCTTGCTGTGTAAACACTCCCTGGGAGCCTAATAAATTAGATCGATGTGTTTAGACCAGAAGGGGAAGGTCTTGAAGACCCAGGCTGAGGACTGGGGCCTCGGTCTCCCCACAAACAGGGGACTCTTGCCCATTCCCAGTGCACTTCCGGAGTGGCCTGCCATGCCTGCCCCGCCTGTGTGTGTCCAGGTCTTGCCCTGGGTCAGTGTGACCAGAATCATGTTGACATTGGCCTCCATTGCCCCGGCTTTGGGGCCAGTCCAGTGGAAAAAGAAGTGGTCTTCAGGGCTCGGCGCTCGGCAGGTGCCTGGGCAAGTGCTCAGGCGCCCACACCTTGATTTACTGATCCCGGAGTTGGGGTAGTGACGGTCTCTACCACGTAGATATTGTCAGGATTCAACCAGCAGCGTGTGTGCCGCACTTGGAAGGGCGTGTGGTACAGGGTGAGTGTTTGGTACGCGTTGCTGGTACTCGTAGTGACAGGAACAGTCACAGCAGTTGCGAGTAACAACAGCGGCCACCTGCCACTGGCCGGAGGATTAGCGTGAGACGCTGTGTTGGATGCTAAGCACTTTACACACATTGCTTAACTCAGCCCTCCCGACAACCACACACAAAGGGGTACCATAAGCTCCATGTTCCAGCTGAGAAAACTGAGGCACGGAGAAGTCACACGTGGTCTGAAAGTGGTAGAACTGAATGCCAGAATTCAGAATCAGCCCCGCTAGGGTGACCGTCCTGCCCGGGACCATCCTGGTTTTAGCACTGAAAGTTCCGCATCCCAGAAACCTCTCTCTTTTGTGCAAACCAGGATGGTTGGCCACACTACGCCTGTCTGAATCCATTGGCCCCACTCCTAAGCCCACTGAATGCCCCCTTGGCTGGTGTGCCTGCTGGTGCAGTCTGGGCTGGCCCCCTCCCACACCTCATAACCTCCCTCCCCCCCACCCCCGCCCCAGCATCCTTGCCCATCCCCCACAGCCTGGCTCCAGCCTGCCGCCTCCACTTCCTCTTCTCCGCCCCCCTGCCAGCAGGAGGGGTATGGGGCCAGCCTGGTGGGCTCTCTGCCCAGGGCTGCGCCTGCAGTTGGCTGGTGGACTCTGAGCTGCCCCTCAGACCAGGCCTCAGTCTCCCCTTTCGCACCGAGGCTTTGGCAGCTCTGCTCCCAGCTTTCCAGAGACATTTTGGAAAACTTTTCCTTAAAAGAGGGAGGGTGGAGTGAGCCCCTGCCCCCAGCCCTGGCCCGGGCAGTTGGGAGAGAGTGCACTGGCCCTTTCGGTGCATTGATGGAGTACACTGCTGACAAAGGAGAAAGGTCAGCAGAGGGACAGAGTGGAGTTGGTGGCAGCCTGCAGGTCGGGGCTTCCTGGGGGAGGGGCCCAGGGCTCTCTGGGCTCCTGGGTCAATTCCTATTGATGCAGGCAGCCGCTGGTTCAGCAAAGCTGGGCATCCGAGCCCCCAGAGGGCTGCGGGAAGATGCCTGCATCGTCCTTGACACCTCCCTCTCCCTAGCCCCTACATCCGACAGTCGATTCAACCCCCTTAACCATGTCTGCGTCAGTGGCCCCTCACCCGTCCTCCCCCGCTGGCGACCAGGCCCACCGTCTTCCTGCCCCTGGACTACTGGAGCCTTCCCAGCCCTCCGCTGCCCTCCCTGGCTGCCCCCATCACCGTGAATAAAGTCCATATTTTGAGGCCAACAGTAAGGCCTTTCCTAAGCTCAGTGAGGCCGCCCAAAGCTGCCTGGGCCTTCCCTGAGGACTTCAGCCCTAAGGTTGTGGGGGGGTCTGGGGGCACCCCGAATGCCAGGCCCATCTCTACCCAGTGCTCCAGCCCTGCCCAGCATGCAGGGCTGAGCCCACAGCAGAGCCCGTGACCAGGACGCCACCTGGATGCATTGCCCACTCCATGCCCTTCTCAGACGACTCCTTGCCCTGTGCATCTCGCGCCCCGGCCCCCAGAGGACAGGAGCTCTCTCTCCCCAGCTCACACAGAGGCCAAGCCCCGAGGATGGCAGGAGGGTGCAGTGAGGGTGCACAGGCTCTGGGCTCATAAATATGGGGGGTCCGGTCCAGCTCCATCAGTAGTGTGTGACTTCAGTTCGTCACTTAACCTCTCTGGGCCTCAGTGGTATCATTTGTGAAATGTGGGCAATAATAGTCCCTCCTTCACAGGATAGTGGGATTCAACGAAGTGACACATATAAAGTGTTTGCAGGGTCCTAGAACGTTTTAAGGATCAATGAAGTCAGTGCCCATCAATCATCATAATCAGGGCAGGCAGGTACCATATCTTTGAGATGAGGGCCATCTTCCCAGGCCTTTGAAGGGACCTTCTATTTCTGCCCCAGTGTTCCCTCTTTGTCTGCGACCTGCCTGGCATCCCCCCCCCCCCCGCCCACGTCTCCTGAGACCCCAGGAAGCCAGCCCTCCCCGGCCTCATATTGTCATCTTACCCACCCCATCCCCAGGCACTTGGGGCTGGGATTTATTCCTGTGTGCCCCACGGCCCCACACAGGTGCCTGGATCATGGTGGACGCCTAGTAAGCTTGTTGGGTTCAACTGATATCCACCAAGCAAAGTCACCTCCAAGAGCAACATAGCAGCCACCAGCCGGGCCTCAGGCCCATCTACAGGCTGTTGAGGGCATTTCTGAGACCAGGCCCTAGCCGCCTCACACCAGGTGACAGCACGTGCCCACTCTAGCCTCGTCGGTGGGGGACCTGGGGGGAGGCGGGGGCGATGCCAGGGTTTGGCGGCCACGTTAGAAGGTTTCTCAGGGCTGGTTCATCTCCCCGTTCTGAGCTGTCGAGCTGGGTTTTGTTTGCTTTGGTCCTTGCCCCACCCCCACGGTTCTCTGTTAAATTGTGTTATTATATTTAAACAAATCAATTCCATTGCAGAGTTTTTCCTGTCCTAATGATGAGTTTGCAGCACAAATGCCATTGATTTCTCACAGCCCTGAAAACCAGTTGATGAATAGCACCAGGCTTGTCTTTGGAGAGGCACTGGGAGCCGCAGACCCCCACTTGCGACCCCAGCCCCAACCCACACTCAGCTGCCGCTGTGTTGGGGCCGAGGTCTGTGATAAGGGACATCCTCAGCACCCGCCAGGGGTGGAATGTCATCGCAAGGGCCTGGCCCCTGTTCTGGTGAAACAATCATAGTGGAAATTTCTATTGATTTTGGCCAGAGGCAGGAGCACAACTTACAGAGCAGAGATGAGGTGCGGTGTGATCTTTGTCTTCCCTTACAAGTTCTGAACGTGTTCCTGAGAGTGACAGCACGTAGCAGCTCAGACACCGTTTCCAGACCTTGCCGAGGCTGCTGAAAGACATTTGAGCAGCACTTTTTTAAAGGGAGGTTCCTGAGGTTTGAGAGCTGTCCACGCTGGGGAGGGTGAAACTTCGCTTTGTGAAATCCTTCGGAGCCTGCGGTGTTCAAAGTCACGCTTGAACCACTACCCAGGGCTTTGACTTTCAGATCCCTGCCATGTGCACAGACTTCTCGGAGCTTCCTAATGACCCCGGGGCTTGGGTGGGCAGAACTGTGGCTCCCATGTAGAGGCCGGCAGACTGAGTCAGGGCAGTCGCTGGAGGTAGGGAAGGGCTGCTTGTTCGCTCTGGGCCTTGAGTACAGCGGCGGCTCCTGTGCTCCTCCTGCAGGGGTTACAAATGACAGGGAACCTACTCTGCCCACCAGCCTTCCCCGCCCCGGGCTTTCTGCCCTCCTGCGCCCAGGTTTTCCCACTGCATACCACGCAAGCCTGTGAATTGGGCGGGGGTTCGGCAGCAGGGAGCAGCAGGGACTGCGGCAAGCTGGACAGTGCCTCCCCCACCTAAATTCCTAAAGGTTTTGATAACCCATGCCCTCAACTGTGCTGTTCGGGATGGGGCCGCCTCCCCACCTTTCTAGTGCAAGCCTTTGTTTTGGAGACAAGAATGTGTGGCCCAGAGCTGGGAGTGGCTCTTCAAGGTCACAGTAGCAGGCAGTGGTGGAGCTGGGGTTTGAGTCTGGGAGGGGGGACGAGGCCCCTCAGCCAGTGCTCTCTTGCCTCCCCCACACTTGGCAAAGCAGTTGGGTGGGGGACAAGGCAAGGGACTGTGTGCCGGGAAGACAGGCCCCTCACTCAGGAGACCTAGGAGTTGCCCAGCGTGGCCCCCCTTCCTCCCTCCCCCTCAGACAGACCTCCTGTCCCTGTAATCAGGTTAGCCTCCCGCTCTGCTGAGCTGGACCAGCTGCCTCTAATGGCCTGTCGACCTGGCCCTCTCTGGCTCCAGGGTGGGGGAGGGGAGCTAAGAAAAGAACTGTCAGTGGGAAGGGGCTGCCCTACTCCCTTGATTCAGACCTTTCCATGGCTTCTAGAATCAAATGCGAACCCTTAGCCTGGCATCCAGAACCCTGCTTACTTCTCCAGCCTCCATGCCGGCGCCAGGTGCACTCCAGTCGCATGATGCTATTTGCCATCTCCCTGCCTTTTCACATTCAGGTCGTTTTGCTACTTTCCACCTTCTTAAAAAACTCCTATGCATCCTTCAAAACCCAACTCACTTCTCTTCCTCTGAGGTCCTGCCTCCCATTGCATTGGGTCCTCCACTGGTCTAGAACTTATTCCCACTGTGCAAGAGTGCATAATTCCTGGATCTGGTTTCTCTTGAATTCCTGGAGGAAAGGGAGAATATTTCCTTTCTTTCTACACCTCAGGGTACAACACAGAATTGCTCAGTGAAGGCATAGGGCCAGCAAAGAAGAGAGAGGTGGGGACCAGGGGAGGGAAAGAGGCAGACAGGAGTACAAGAACAGCTGCTCCCAGCCCCTCGCACCGCCCCAGCCTACTTCCTGCCAGGGAGGCCGTTCCCAGCGACACATGCCGGGCCTGAAATAGACACATGGGGGCCTTGGTGGTGCATTTTCACAGCCAGGCACTAAGCAACTCCCCTCCCCCCATTCCTTGGGCACTGAAGCTCAGGCTCCTCCCAGGGCCTTGCCCCTGCAGCCAAAACCCCTCCCCCAGCAGTGCCCAGACCTCGCCCCTCTGTTCCTGTTAACTTTGTTTTATAAATAAATTATATAAATAGGCTCCTCTGATTCCTCGGAGCACGCAGTGTTTAAGGACTGGGGCACTGCTGCAGGCATAATTGTACTACCGAATCCATCAGCTGCCTAATTACCATTCATTTTGCATTTATTTCTGCTAATTAAAAAGAGAGAAACTCCTAACAACTTTTACGTAAATACTATATTTGTTCTATGTAAAGATGGGATGCTAATTTGCTGGTGATTAGCTGATTATCTAATTTTATAGCTGTCACACAGGATGGCCCTGTCTCCCCCTCACACCCCAAGGCCCCCGGTCAGGTTCGGGAGGAAGGGGTCAAGGGAGTGGGTGGTTAGAGGGCCTGCCTGAGGCCCGGGGTTACCAGCAGCCCCAGATTCCCCTGGGGTCCAAGGGGGCTGCAGTCTGGCCGATAGAGCTGGGAGGAACCTCTGGCTCAGCCACTCTTTCTGTACAGATGGAGAAACTGAGGCCCATCTCCCAGCAAGACAGTGACAGACGGGATGCTATTCTAGGTGTTTGGACTCCCACTCCAGTGCTCATTCCACTGTTTCATGCTATTGTCAGGGGGGATTTGCAAGGAGATGGCTTCATCTACTGCTGAAGAACTATCTGGATCAAACTTCAGCCCATCACAGAGGAAAAGGGTAGCCTGACCTGAGCCCGGGGCCCAAACCAGGCCCTCTGTGTGCCCTTCTGGAAACCTCCACCTCCGTCTGCTTCCTGTCCAGCCCCGTGACTGCACCTGGGCTCTCTCTCCCAGCCTAGATCCAGGCCTCCCCAGGACTGGCCTGCACCCGGCCAGGCCTTGCACACTGTGGGCTACCTGGGCACGTGTCAGGGTCTGAATTTCAAATTTTAATATTATGTATTTTCATGTGAATCAGAAAAAATACGACAAATACATCAAACCCATGATTTCACGGATAATATTGCTCTAGATGAGGCCAGGTGAAAAGAAAGTGCTTGGTTTAAAGTGATTTAAATAACGACGCATAGAGGATTAAGATGGAACATGGATGCAGCTTACAGCACCTAATAACTGAAGTCCAGGTTGTCTCGGGACTTGACAGGGGTCTGAGGAGGCCAGGCAGGCGAGGGCAGGGCCAGCAGAGACCTGGGGCTGGGGGGACCAGACCCTGGCTGCCGGCCAGCACCGCCCCTCACATGAGCAGGCAGACAGTGCCCTGGGTCATGCCCCCCTCTCCCCAGCCCTGCCCTCGGTTGGAATTAGCCCACGAGAGAGGAGTCATTTCCCTCCCAGAGGCAGTTTCGTGGGGACTCTGTTACAGGGAGGCCAGGAAGTCGGACTCTACCCAATCTCGTACCAAGTGGCCAGGTGCTGGTGGGTCACTTCTCGAGACCCCCTGGCAGGCCTGCCTCCCCTGGCATTGGTAGGTGAGATCCCAACTGGCCCTCTGCTCTCTTTCTTCCTGGCCAGTCCGAAAACGGCCAATTTTCAAATGAAAGGGAGAAAGGGTTTGACAAGGCCAGGTGTTGTCTGGTGGCCAGAGAGTTTAGGGTCACGTCATCTTGGCCCAGTGGAACCCAGAGGCTCTGGAATCTGAGGGCCAGGGCTCCAGTCTGGCTGCCACTTCCTGGAGCCTCAGTCTCCTCCTCTGTAAAATGGGGGATGGTTGTGCCAAAAGGCTTCCGAGAGCCATGTGCAAAGCACCCCCCAGAGAAGGACTCAGTACAGCCGGCGGCAAGCCCGGTTCCAGGCCCGGGCCTCCATCGCCGCCCACCCGCCGCCACGGTGTCTGTGCGAGGCCACCCCACTGCCGCCAGAGATCTCCCCTCACCAGCCCTTTTATCACCCTGCACACAATCAGGGGAAGCCTGGAGTGGGCAGATGGAAAACAAAGAGAGAAAACAAAGGCAGTGTTCCGAGGAGGAGGCCAAACGGCACCTGCCTCCTCCCCCTGCTGCCTGACAAGCCTGTCCCTCCTGCCCCACCAGCGCCAGGCCTTGGCCACCCCAGGCTGCAGGCGACCTGCCCCACCCCTCCAGAAGAGCAGCCTCTGACCTCACATGGGGTCACCACTCACCCGGAAGTCACTTCTCTCCAAGCCACCTTTTCTTACCTGTAAAATGAGGGGGTTGGACAACAAACATGCTATGTGACATTCGCAAGCCTCCGCCTCCCGCTGCCCCGCTGGGGTCTCCTCGGGACAGGCCCAACCCATCTTTAGGACGCCCCCAGCAGGTCCTGGAAAGTCGAGGTGGTGGCCAGTGTGCCCATGGAGAGGACCCCAGCGTGCTCTGGGCAGCGGAAGGCAAACAGGAGGCCCCTGTGTGCTGCTGAGATCTCAGTGCTCGCTACTTAAAGCCTGTGTGGGGTGAATGAATGATTTCAGCGTGGGGGGCTTGCTTAGCCTCAGCCCTTGGTTGCTGCTGCCTTTGGAGCCTCTCAGGGAAGGAAAACTCTCCTGACCCCTCCAGTGCGGTATCGGGGAGGAGTGGTGAGGGCTGGCGGCGGCATCAGTGCCAGGCTGTTTGGGTTCACATCCTGGCTGTGTGTCCTCAGGGTGGTTTCTTAACCTGTCTGTTTCCTCATCTGTTAAAAATGGGTACAGTACCTACCTCATAGAGTGTGGTGAGATTAAGTGAATTAATTCACATCAAGTACTTCAAACAGTACAGCTCAAGGTCCTTTAATGTTACGTATTATTACTATCAGTTTCATCACTATTATGATTGGAGGGGGACTGGCCAGGTAGCTCACGAAGCTTAAGCTTCCCAGTCCAGCCCTGCTGCCCCGCTCACTGTGGGCCGGTCTCCTGCCCCGTGTGCCGTGGTAGGCAGGCGGGGGCGGGTGGGCCGTGGGAAGCAGGCTGCCTGGCTGCAGCAGTTGCCCCTGCAGCCGCCCCTGGGGGACTGGCTGTGCGCCAAGGCCCGGGTTAGTGTCGGGTGCAGGCTCAGGATGGTCCCTGCCTTCTGGGAGCTCTCAGGGTAGCTGGAACCACAAGATTCGCACCTGGAAGGGCAAGGCATGTGCAGGGGAAGGCGGTATTAGACCTTGTCACGCCAGGCATTCCAGAGAGGAGTCAAGAGAGCCCAGAGGTCATGAGGTCTGGACAGTTGGGCCACTGAGAGGACGGGCCCTTGACTGCGGAGGCCCCCAGGGTGGGCGCCGTTGGGCCCTGGCGCCTCCGCCAACAGCAGGGCCTCTCGGCATGGGCTACGGCAGGGACATTTATAACTCACAGCTGTGCGGTCCCGGGCCCAACTGACTGTGGTAAACCGATCTGGCTTCAGGAAGTCCCTCCCGAGGCCACTCCCCACCCCGACCCCCACACTCTCCTTCACCTCCTGACACCCACATCCTGTTCTCAGCAGGAGGGGCAGGCAGCTGGGCACCGGGCCAGGGGCCCAGCCAGGGGCTCCAACCTGTGGGCAGAGCAGGAGAGGACAGAGAGCGTCAGGGAGGCCCCAGAGCTGCGAGGCCTCGGGGGTCACCAGGGCCTGCCTCTCAAGGCACAGACAGAGAGACCAAGGCCCAGAGAGGGCATGAGGCCACCCCACAAGCCCTCGGGGTCCCAGGGCAGAGTGTGCAAGCCGCAGGGCTCAGCAGCGTGTTCTGCGCTTCCAGGTCTGCCTAGACAGGGGATTAGCTTTCAGCCCTGTGGACCCACAAAGGCGAGGGGAGCCTCGGGGGGTGGGCAGAGGTGAACCTCGGAGGATGCCGGGAAAAGACATCATCCTGCACCCTGGGCCTCGGCACGGCCTGCAGCCCTCCTCTGGGGCACTCCATCCTGGGAGGCCCTGTGCCCATGAGCCTGGGTCCTCTCGGCAGAGTTCAGGTGTGGGACTAGAAATGGCCTCGCCCGGTGCTGGGAAGAGAGGACAGTAGCAGGAGCTGCGGCACACGGTGCCTCTGAACCCGGGCCTCCCTTGGCCCGCTGTCCTCACTGAATCTGGGGACCCACCGGCCAGCCAGCCCCTCTCGTGCTTCTCCTCCTCCTGCACAACGTGAGGGGTGACACACAGCAGGGACTTTGCCAAAGCTTGGCGCACGTAACTCTGGGAGTCTGTGACAGGATTCTAGCATTAGGTAGTACCCACAAGAACATGTATTTTTATTTTATTGGTTATAATTTATTAAGGTGTATTAGAAATATATAACTGGCCTATCAAACCAATTATTTCATGGACATGATTGCTTTGGACAGGCCAGATTTATTGGAGCTTAAAAAAAATGTGAGTTGAAGGTGAATATTAATTAAGTCATCACACAGGTAGGTCTCGGCTCAGAACCAAGCATCGTGCGGGGCGTAGGGGGAAGAGCTGAGGTTTGGGGCACGCAATATAAATCATCAGCAGGGCTCTTTTCTGTTTTCAACTCTGTCTGGGCCTCCTCCACCAGTTTTAAGCAAAACAGCCAGCCCTAAACCTGGCAGGAGGGGCGCGGGGGGTGAGCCGGTTTTCCCAAGCACACGGGTGAAATGGCTCTGAGGGTTGGTCGGAGATCTGGGGAGCAGTTCATAATGAGGAAAGAATCCAGGCAGGGGTCAAAGGGTGGCTTTGGAAGTGGCTGCCGGCCGGCCGTGTGAGATAATTCCCCGAAGCCAGGCACGGCGCAGAGAGGAGAGGGTGGCAAGGGCTTTGTATGCTCAGCTAAAAATACCCCCGACAGCTTCTCCCAGGTCACCCTGCCCGGGGGCCACACAGGAAGGTGACGGCTTTCTGCTTTTCTTACCAAGAAGTCCCCAAGCCCCCAAAGAAACAAAACTTATATGTATATTTAAAAATCCCACTAGAGGGATTGGCTTGTTTGTTGGAGCGCGGCTGGGCAGGGAAGACACGGCCAACGCTGATAAATCAGGCATCCCAGGGCGTGCCTAAGTGGCCCGGGAGGCCACTGAGATTAGCCCGGCGGCGGCGGGGACCGAGGTAGGAGAGACTGGACGGCTGTCTCCCTGGCTACCCACACGTGTCCCGTCTCTCTCTGTGTACCCAGGAGGAAGAGGAGGAGGCCCGTTGGCATCAGACCAATGCTGCAAGGGGTGTGAGGACAGGAGCCGTCTTCCGTCACTGAACTGCCAGACCCGTAAAGGTAACACCAGACCCTTATGCCGGGCCACACCACCACCTTCGCCTAAAACCTGGGCAGGGCAAGGTCAGGCCGCCGGGAAGTGATGGGGCTAGACCAGAGCTGAGGTTGCGAGACCTTCTCCCAGCCCTTCTTCACCCTGGCCGTAGGGCTTCTCTGCCCACACGGCCACAAACTGCTTCTGGGCTTGAGTTTGTCTCTAAAATGGATGCTGGGCTCAGGTCCTCCATTTGGTCCAATTCTCCAGGATTCTGTGAATCAGTGCGTGTGATTGTCATTTGGAGTTAAGCCATCTTAGCAGCCTGGCTCAGTCTGAACTCTGGGGCTGTCGCCAGGGGTCCCAGCCCCTGGGGGGATAGCATTATAAGGCTCCAAGGTCAGCAGGGCCAGATGGGGCTTGAGAGGAGAGGGCTTTCTAAGGCAGACCTAGCCAGAGATGTGTTTCATTGGAGATGTGGCTGTTGTCTCCTTTGTGGCAGCATTTGAACTGCACGTTGATCTTCCTGGCAGCTTTGGGCAAGAATTATTGTCTGCATTTTCAGACCACGAGACCAAGGCACAGGGAAGTTAATGGGCCTGCCAGGGACCACACAGCAAGCTCTGGCCACACCAGAGCAGCTTGGCGTTATCCTATTTGCATACCAGCTTCTACACTTTCACTGCACTGCACTGGTTTGACCCATCCTCCCCAGAAAAGTCCTGCTATTGAGCCCAAGCAGCCACTAGTCTTCATTGTGTGCCCGTGGTGGGACCCATCCACCCATCATCCATCCGCTCACCCACCCCTCTGTCCCTCTGGCCATCCTTCTATCTATTCATCCGTCTACTCACCCACCCACCCATTCCTCTAACCACCCCGTTACTCATTCACTCACTCATCAAACACTCACTGAATCTCGCACAGGGCCAGACCTGCACTAAGGGCTGGGTTTTAAAGACGGAGCAGATGTAGCCCAGGCCCGAGAGGGTGGTGTGTGCGATGGAGGCAGACTCAGGATCCCGCAGCCAGACTGAGTCGCACAAGGGCAGTGCGCCAAGCTTGTGCGCTGTCTGTGACTACAGGGGGAGGCGAGGAGGGGCCCAGTGCTGATTCTGCAGCCAGACACTCAGGGAAGAGGAAGCGGCATTGTTCTTTTCTTCATTCCCCAGATGTTTACTGAGAAAGTCCCTGTGTCAGGGACGCTTGAAGTACTGGAGATACCGCAGGGGACAAAACAGACAAAACTCCCTGCCCTCATGGTACTGACACTCTCATGGGGAGACACAGACAGTAAACACATAAAAAGTGAATATATGATATGTCAGCTGGTACTAGGAAGAGAAATTAAACTGGGTAAGGACACGGAGTCTATAGGGTAGGGTCAAGTGTCCTTTGACACAGGGTGGTCAAGGAAGGCCTCTGACAAGTGGCACTTGAGCAGAGACCTGAATGCCACCAGGGAGCGAGCAGGGGTGCAGCTGGCCTGTTCGAGGAAATAGCAGGGAAGGCCATGTGGCCCGAGGGAAGTGGGGAAATCAGAGAGATCGTGGGGATCCGCTCCTGTAGGTGGGCAGGTGTGGAGCAGAGAGGTCGCTGGGACACTCACATCCCAGCACAGGTGGGGGCTTGGGCTGGTGGGCAGCAGGGGAGATGAGAAGCCACTGAAGGCTGAATTTATTGCAGAGACCAGCAGACGGGCTTGCTGGGGGATTAGACATGGAGGATTGAAAAAGATGGGGACAGTCAAGGAAGGCTGTTGGCTTTGGGACAGGAGCCAGTGGGTAGGATGGGAGGTGGCATTTACTCAGCCAGGGATGACAGCCCAGGAAGGCCGCATGGGGCCGAGGAGTTCTGTTTTAGACACGTTCAGTTCGAGATGACTTCAAGACATCCAAGTGGAAAGATTGAGTGGGCAGCTGTATGTGTGAGTCTGGAAGGCAGAGCGAGGTCCCGGACCAGAGAGATAAATTTGGGAGTTGTCGTGTGTAGATGGTGTTGGAGCCATGAGGCTGGTGAGATCACCTCGGGGGTGCTGGCAGTTCAGAGGGCCGGAGTCTGAGTCACCCAGCATCTGGCCCTTAGGGGGAGTGAGTCCCCGCAGAAGGGGGTAGGAGGTGCAGCCGGGAGGCAGGAGAACAGAGAGAGCAGGCTCCAAATGGACGAGGAAGATTGCTGGGCAAAGCAGGGAGAGGGAGCAGCGCACACAAAGGCTCAGAGGCCTCTATGAATGAGCCATATTAGGAGAAGGTGGTGGAGAGGAGGAGGGACCGGACCGTCTTGGTGCCCACATGTGGCCACGCAGGGCGAGGGCCAGGGTGTCTGGCTGGGCAGTGGGTGTGCCCATGTCTGGGCCCTCCCTTTCCCCCTGGCCAGCATTCCCTGACCCCAGCGGAGCCTCTTGTCCTGAAGTCTGCCCACTTTTGCACTCCTGAGACGCTTCTCCCAGCTGTCCTCGCCACTGGACCTCCCCGTTGCCTGCAGTGCTCATCTGCAAACAGGGCTCCGGTGGCGGCTCACGTGCTGCCCACAGCAGGAAGGGCACCAGCAGCTCCCTGTTGCATTGCTATGCATGCATGTAGCCTTTAGCTTGAAGCAACTCAGTCTTCCTAGGCCATGAGTGGGTGTCACAGCCGTCCACTTGCCAGTTAGAGGAGCTCTGCCTTTGGTGGGAATTGTGCACAGGTGTGCCTGTGTTGCTTTTTGCTTGGTCCCTTCCCTCGCTTTCTGTCTCTGTGTCTTTGTCTGTCTCTCGGCTTCTACTGCAAACGTTAGCAGTATCCCCTCTGGGCCAGGGCTCAGGCTGGGTGGGACCCTGAGAATCAGGTGTGGTCCCTGCCTTCCGGGAGCTCCCAGCTGCTCCCTCTTGCCCAGTTCCTGGACACGCCCTCTGCCACCCTCCAGCAGTATGACTCTGGGAGCTGCAGCTGCCCTGTGCTGTAGTTCATGGGATAGGGCACCCCAGAGACTCTGGAAAAACACCCAGGAGCTTCTGAGCTGTCCCTCTGCTGTGGCTGTTTGTCCCTGAGCCTACTCACCCCTCCTTCCAGGTGAGAGGTGCTGGGCCCTCTCCCCCTCCAGGGTGCAGCTCCAGTCCCACCCTCTCCAGGAAGTCTCCCCGACCCCTCTGAGGTCAACCAGCTTTTGCTAAACACCTGTGTTGTGCCAAGCACAGGGCTCAGGGCAGGGTGTACAGAGATGACAACGGAAGGTCCCCTCTGTGAGAGCTGGCAGTTCAGAGGGAGTGGGGAGGGGGACAGGTAAAGAACCAGCAACTCCCAGTGCAATGGCGAGCACTGCAGGTGCCCAGCAGAGAGAATGGCCAGGGCTCAGCCAGGGGCGGCTGCACAGAGCAGCAGCTGCCCCTGCGGAGCTGCAAGCCAGGCGGGTGCTCCACAGGGCATGCGCGACGCGATGGGGGTGGGGAGGGGAGGAGAGTGGGTCCTGGCCACAGGAGCCGCAGGAGCAAAGTCCAGCCCATCTGCCAAGTGAGTGCAGTCTGGTGTGACTGGGACGTGAGGGAAGGCTCCCGAGGCTTCTCCACACAAAAAATTGGATGGAGCCAGGCAGGGACTTGCTGGCCCCCTCTCCCTTTGGAGGGGTTCAGGGGAGATGCCCCTCTGGCTCTGCATCAGATACCGGCGGAGCGGAGCTGCTCTGGTGTGCATGGCTCCGTGGCAGGTCAGTGGCAGGAGGCCGTGGGTGACCTCATTAGTGTGCCAGGCGATGGGACAGTAATCCTGGACCTTTAGACTCACTTTTCTTTAAGCCTGTCTCCACCCCTTTGCTCCCTGAATCCTTCTACTGCCTTGGTGATGTCAGGCAGGGCTGAACTTAGCTCCACTGAACAGATGGGTGACCCAGGGCAAGGGAGGAAAATGCTTGCGTGATGCCACAGCTAACAAGTTGGCAAGGAGGAGCTTTGAACCGGCCCAACCCTCCTGTGCGGGCTCCTGGGCTCTTAGAATATCCAGGCTTGTAAACTGCCTCCAGCCTCCTCATTGGAGGCCCAGAGAAGGTAAGACAATTGCCCACGGCCACACAGCAAGTAAAGACATAACTGGCACCAGAATCTCATCTGGCCTGTTTGTGTCTCCCGCCCTGCCCTCCGCGAGCAGGCACACTATAGAGCAGGCGCAGGGATCCTGCCCTGGGCCCTGCCCACTTCCGCCTGGAGCACCCACTGTGCCTGCTCTTCCCGCAGCCTTTGGCACTGGCTCCGTGGAAGGCACCAAGTTCCTCATCAGAAGGCTCCATTGTGCCTATTGTTTAAATATAGATTACTAATGAAATGCCTTTTCATTGCCTTCCCAGTGAATAGTTTCCGTGTAAAGTTAATTTGCAGTGTTATGTAAATTCTGTTTAACTTCAATCAAGTTTCTAATTATGTTTTTACCGCAGTAATTCCCATTTGATTTGTCATCTCCTGTTAGGTATTTAATGTTCGGTGGGTGGGTTTGCTCCCTCGGCCCCTCCCTCCCTGACCTCCCCTCCACCCCATCCTCCTGCCCTGTCCTCCCCTGCCCTGTCCTCCCCGGGGCTCCTGGCCTCTGTGTTCCTCCCGCTTCTCTGTGGCTCACTGCCCGCCTCTCCCTTCCTTCTGCTCCTTCTGTTTCCCCTTTTCTTTCTGTCGCCCTCCCCACGCCCTCCCTCCTGCCCCCTTCCCCACTGTTCTGTCTCCCCTCTGGCCTCCCGCTCCAGGGCTTCCCGTCCTCTGCCGTTCCACTTGTCTGCTGCCCTGGCTCCCTCGCTCTCTCCTCCTCTGCCTCCTAGGGCTCTCCCTTCCCCCACCTTCCCCTACCCACCCCAGAGCCCTTCAGGGCACAGCTGCTTCCTCTCAGGCCTGGGATGCACAAGTCCAGGAGGTGGGGGCTCCCTGGGGCCACCGCGTCCTGGGACAGTGGGGTGGGGTTGGTGAAGAACGCGGACTCTAGAGCTGGAGTCTCTGGGTTCAGGTCCTCACTACCCCTGCTAACTGTGACCTGCCGGCTAGTTGCCATTTATTTCTGTGCTTGGATTCCCTCCTCTGTACAGTGGGGTGACAGTACTCCCTGCCTCTAGGGTCCTTGTGGGGATTCAGTGAGATCACACTTGTGAAGGGCCTGGCGGGAGGTGGTGTTTACTTGGGAACTCTCGGCCACACCTCTTACTTCCTTGTGGCCTTCCCAGGATGCCTCTGCAGGGGTTCTAGGGTCCCAGGTGTCAGGCCCGAGGCCAGGGCAGGGTGGGCACTGGCTGCAGACCCTGATAGAGCTGGCCGCATAAGGGGCAGCGACAGAACAGTGCCCTCCCCGCCCCTTGCCCTCTGCTGCCTGCCCAGAGCTGGGTCCCAGCGCTGCCTGGCGAGAGATGTGGCATCCTGCTGTCCTGTGGGCCAGTCTCAGGCTGTGAGGACAGGCCTGCCACTCTGGGGAAGCATGTGAGGCACAGACCTCCAGTGTTGGAAGAGCCCTCAAGACCCAGGCCCGAAGACCTTCCCCAGTCACCAGAACAAAGGCAGGGTGACTCCCGTTGAGTTGGACCAGACACCCTCTTCTCCTACCCTTCTTTCCTCCCCTGGATGCCTGGGGCTGTGCTGTGGAGTCCAGCTGCAGAACCACTGCCCTGGCAATGCCTTGACAGCTCTGGCACTGGCTCACGAGGGACTCCTCCCCGAGCCCTGGCGCCCACCTGTGTGGCCCCCATGCTGGGCCTCGGGATTCTCCCTGCAGTCAGGGAGGCAGGGCGGCCACAGTTTCCCAGCAGGCAGCTGCCCTCTGGGTGGGGAGGGCGGAAGGAAAACACCAGGCCTGCTGGGTGTGTGCTCCGCCCCCTCCCCTGCCCCCTCCCTCCCCCACGCCACTGGGCTTCCCATCCAGCAAGTCCCTGGCACATCCAGGAAGCAGAAAACAAGTGTTTGGAGAGGGTGTTCTTCTGGGTGAGGAAAGGCAGCCAGTCACTTGTCCTTCAGAGACACAGAAACCTGAGCTGGCCCAGCCCTGGCCCTGCTGGGCTGCATGACCACCTGACCCGCTGCGAGTGGCTCTGTGTGTGTGTGTGTGTGTGTGTGTGTCCCTGGTCAAGGAAACCTTAGCCATCACGTGGCCGCTTTCTTTCCCTGTTTGTCTAAGTAAGCAGTTCAGGCCGGCTGCAGCAGGAGGCTGTGACGTGGAGCCAGGGGAGAAGGGCCACACTGGTATGGGCGGTGGACGTGAGGGTCGCTGTGGACACCAGGAGCCCTGAGCTGAGTCCCGGAGTTCTTGGGCCTCTGGATTTGGCGTGAGGAGGCCTGGGCTGGGGAATAGCCCCTCTCTGGTCCCCTGCCTGCCCCTGTCAAGAAAAGGCATTGGGCTTGATTACAGAGAGCCCTCCCTACCCTGAAATGGAAAGGGTGGCACCTTCTGACCAGGAGGAGCCCAAAAAGGCAGTGTCCTGGCCAGAGAGGGGCACGTGTGGACATAGCTACCATCTGTGTGGCCCCTGGAACGTGCTGCAGAGCCCTGACCCCCGCGGCAGGAGGGCAGAGTCGGGCCTCCCATGTGGATCCGTTCAACAGATGTGTCTTAAGCACCTACTATGTGCTGGGACCTGGGCTGGGCAGAGGTAGGGCTTGTCAGAACACAGACCTTCTGGAACCTCTGTCGACCCCCATGTCTGTGATATATTTTCTTCCTGCTGGATGGGCAGGATCACCTGTCATTTCAAAGACCCTGTGATCGTGTCACGAGCTGGCCATGTCCCACCCTACTGCCAGGAGGTTGCAAACCCGTGTTGGTGCAGGGCTCAGCGAAAGCAGTGAGACACCGCTGGGTCCTTCATGGACTGAGCAGGTGTTTCCAGCTGGGGAAAGGGTCCCCTTCCACCAGGGAGGTGACAGCCAGAGCCGGGGCTTCCAGAGCAGATGTGCACATGTGGGCAGCGCACAGAGACCCTGAGCCCGGGCACCTGGGGGCCTTCTCTGGGCCCACACGAGCAGCAGGGCACCAGGGGAAGTGGCAGCCCTGGAATCACCCTGAGTGGGCCTTCGTTGAGGTCTACCGGCCTGCATGGTTTGTCTTGCGTGGATGGCACCGTCCCCCCAGGGCCTGGACGGGGGAGGAGGGCTGTGGTGGCTTTCTGAGGCCATGCTTCTGAGAGCCCACCTGCATTCCTGTGTCTGTTTGTCTCCCCTCCTCCCTGCTTCGTCCTTCTCTCCTTCCTTTGACAAACATTTCCTGGCAGCCAGGTCTGTGCGGGTGGGGGGGGGGAGGGGCATGCTTTGTAAAAGATGCATCCCTGGCCCTGGAGATGTTCACTGCCTAACTGGTGTCAATGACATCGCAGAGTGGGCGGAGGGGCCAGGCTAGGTGAGGCCCAGGAGGGAGGCACTACTGGGTGAGGGTCAGAGTATGGCTGACCCTGCGGGCTCCCCTGAGTTCTGGCAAGATAGGCATACCCACCAGGTGCCTGAGATGAGGGGTGCAGACAGCCGGCGTCAGAGCCACACAGAGCGGCATCAGAACTTGTCTCTGTTGTGCTAGGATTTGGGGGTGTTCAACCTGGGAGAATCCCACAGGTCCTCAAGCTCAAGGCCATTCTGTAACAGCTGGGAAACTCCGGTCCTGAAAAGGGCCGGAGGGGAGTGGCCCGTGGCTGAGAGGGTGACACAGCCAGCTGTCCTGCCACCCATGACTGAATGTGCATCTGGGCCGGGGTGGTTATAGAGCTGCTAGGCCAGACTCCAGAATGCTGCCTAGGCCTGTGTGTCCCCAGACTCAGCTTGCATACCCCCAGGGCCAGGAGGCTTACTCCTGCCCTGTGGCTGTCTTGTAACTCTTTCCAGGAGCTTGTGCCCGGCCCTCCCTCCAGGCTGAAGCTGCCTTCTGTCTTCCACAGACCTCAGGGCCTTTAGCATTCTCCCACTGAGTCCCTCCCAGGGCTTCCCTCCCTGCAGGCAAAGCTTCTAGCTGGGCCTGCACATAGCCCGCCAGGGCCCATTTGATTGGGCTGATCTGATCTGGACAAGTCATGTGGCGGCCAGGGTGTAGCTAAAGTCAGTTACCGCCCCAGCTGAGCAGACCAACCTTCCCAGCCGTCAGGAGCCCCTGAGGCCAGGAGGCGCAGCTGTGGGTTTGCCTGCATCCCTGGGCTGCCCGTGGTGCAGGCAGGAGACCTGGATCTCAGCTCTGTCCCAGTTCCTGGGGTAATCTCGGGCAAGGCCTGGCCCCATTCAAGCCCGAACCACCTCTCAAACCACCTCCCATCTGTGTTCCTCCCCAACACTGAGCTATGAGAGGCTTTTGTCCGTGGTGGGCCCGCAGCCAGCTGGAAGAGTCCTCCTCGCTGTCTGGCCTGTTTGCTTTCTGAGTTGCCTATTTGCTGAGCAGCCTCGGTGGAGACCTGGGGCAGCTGCGTCCCCTAGCCTTGCCCTGGGAAACCACGCAGGGAGGAGGCCGGGCCTCTGCTCCCATCTTTCCCCTCACTGGGTCAGGCTACCAGCCTCTTGGGCAGGTGAGTCCCCAGCTCCTGAGGCCACAGGGAAGGGGTTGGGGTCATCTGGAGGCCATGAGTGGCCCTGCAGCCCCCGGGCCAAGCTTTCCTCCCACCCAGACTCCTGATGCTTCAAGCGTCCAGGCCTGGGCTGGGCGTGGTGGCTCACGCCTGTAATCCTAGCACTCAGGGAGGCCGAGGTGGGAGGATCGCTCAAGGTCAGGAGTTTGAGACCAGCCTGAGCAAGAGTAAGACCCCGTCTCTACTAAAAATAGAAAGAAATTAGCTGGACAACTAAAAATATATAGAAAAAATTAGCCGGGCAGGGTGGCGCATGCCTGTAGTCCTAGCTACTCTGGAGGCTGAGGCAGTAGGATCGCTTGAGCCCAGGAGTTTGAGGTTGCTGTGAGCTAGGCTGACGCCACGGCACTCACTCTAGCCTGGGCAAGAAAGCGAGACTCTGTCTCAAAAAAAAAAGGTCCAGGCCTGCAAAGCTGAAGTGGGATGAAGGGGTGTGACGTCATGTTGTCCCTGCACGGGGGCTGCCCTGCCTGGCTGGGTGCCGGCCTTCGGCGGAGCCTCCTTGACTCTGACTGCTAGGCAGCTCTGCATTTGAGGCCTGAAATCGGTCTCGCCTCACCTCTCCCCTCATTGTGGTCTCCTGGGCATGACTTCTCCCAAGGGACACTGCCTGTCTGCCCAGAGTGGGGGAGGGCAAGGATCCGATCAATGGGGCTAATTCCTGCAGCCCCTGCCTAGCTGCGTCTGAAGTTTGCACTCCCGGGAAGAAAACCTAGCAGTCACTTTGGTCAAGCCCTCATACAGGAATGCAAGTGGTTGGAGGACTAGAGGGCAAAGGCCAAAGGCCACCAAGCTTGCCAGGGTATCCTGCCCACTCCTGCCCCCAGAAAAGGCGAACACATCCAAGGAGGCCTCCACGGGCCCTCCCTCTCCCCTGGGCTGGGTGGGGCCAGTGGGACAGGAAGCCTGGGTGTGCCTGGAGGATGGGACTCAGGGTGGCCTGGGCCTGAGCCAGGGATGAGGCACGACCCAAGCCTGGCCTGGCCCCAGGCCGCAGCCGCCCAGGTCACTTGGCCTCCGTGAGTGGCCACCCGCCCACCCGTCAGGAAGCCCTGCCCAGCCACCACCTTCGTCCCACCCTGTGTTCTCTGCAGCTGGCGCGTCTCCTCTTTCCCATGGGAGCTGCGGCCAGGAATCGTGCCCTCTTGAGAAAGGAAGCCCGACCTCAGGCTCTTGGGCTGCCCTGCCTCCAACCCGCTCAGCCCCACGCCCACCCCACCCCCACATGTGTGATGGCTATTCTCCTCCTCCACAGGGTCTGGGACCTCTGGGGGGCTTGGCAAGAGAAACTTCATGGTGAGGCTTGGCCTGGGAGCAGGGAGGCCCAGGCTCTTGGTCCAGGATCCGCCACCAGCTTGCTGGTGCACTTGGGCGATCGCTCAGCCACTCTGGGTCTCATCTGTAGAAAGAAAGGGAAGAGGTAGCTCTGCCCACCTAGGAACTACCTATGGGATAAAAGGTTTGGAGTAGGATGATTTATGGCCCCAGAGGGCAACCATGCTTGGGGGTGACAACCCATAACCCCTCATACACCCCTGCCCGGCTGGGAGGGAGCCCTTCCTTCTCCCTCCCCCTGGGAGCTGGGCCATGCCACATCTCTCCGCTCTGCTCAGGCAGCTGGGCTGGGTTAGGGGGCTGCGGGCTGGGAGCCGGGGAGGGGGCCGTGCTGAGATTCCCCCACCACCCTCCCTACGCCGTCCTTCTCTCCCCCAGTAGGTGCTCTCTGACCCATGACCCACCTTCCCAGGCCAGGCGCCCCCTACCCAAGCCCAGTTCACTATCAGCAGGGATGGCAGCTCAGGGTATCAAGCTTAGGCTGTCCCAAAGGGGGCCAGGGCTCCAAGGTGAGAAGTCCTGAGTCATGGTGACATTGGATGGGTTAAGACAGACTGGGGCCACCTGGAGCTCATGGACCAGCTGAAACCTGTCAGCTGCAGGGAGCACCGTTCACCTGAGCAGCCCACGCCCCTTTCCATGGGTGGTGACAGCTGAGACTCCAGTGGCCTCAGTGTCTGCCTCTGCCAGATGAGCCTTTCAGAGCCAGTGTCACAGGGTGCCGGGAGAAGTCCTTAAGATTCGGGAACACAGTGCCGGACCCCCTGCGGCCCTCCCTGCATGTCTGGCCTTTCCCTTGGAGGGAAAGGTTATAGGTCAGAGTTAAGTGGATCTCAGAGGCAGTGGGGAGCCACTGACAGTTCTTAGACAGCGGAGGACCGAGTTCCCGAGGAGAGGACTGGCACAGGGAAGCCTGGCACGCTCATCCAGTTCTGCGGCCCTGAGTCTAGAGGAGTCACGTGGTGAAGAAAGTTGGCCTGAGTGGGTGTCAGAGCCAGCTGGGCTCAGGCAGGCCTCAGTTTTCCTCCCATAGACTGGGGGCCCGCAAGGGGGGCCTGGGGGGGTGGGTGCTGCTGGGAGGGGGAGGGGTCTGCGCTCTGTGCGCCCCTGAGTCCCACCGGTGCGGATGGGGCTCCCCTGCTCCTTCCTCCTGATGTGGCTTTCTGGTCCTAACTGGGAGGGGACTCTGGAGGCTGCAGCGGGCTGTGGGGTGTGAGCCAGGGTGGGGGCACTGACGGTGGGTGGAGTCACAGGATGGGTGGCTGTGAGTCAGGGATTGCAGGGCCTGATGTCACCCGGCAGCATGCTGGACTGGCTTCTCCGAGCCCATCTCTCTTGCTCCATCTGGGCCCTGTGGACTGCTGCGCTGGGTGACAGTGCTGTGTTTCCAGGAGCTCAAAACCCAGGACGGAGAAATCAGGAGACTGGGCTGTAGGTCCCAGGCTTCCCCAACACAAAGGGTGACCTTGGGAAGATCCCTGCTTGAATAGGGAGGGTTGGGCTGGCCAAGGGCGCTCAGCCCTGGCCCCAGGTGAGATCCAGTTAAATCAGATCCCGGGGGCGGGGCCTGCACCCAGGCTAGGGACCTCTGGTGTGGGTGGCCTCTGATAGGCTGCTCCCTTCACCGCCCCAAGGCCCCCGGGCAGCACCGTGGACCAGCGCATGGATTCTGGAGCCCAGAGCCTGTGCTGAAGCCAGCTCTGCCACTTTCTAACACTGGGCAGGTGACTTCCCGTCTCTGACCCTCAGTTTCCTCATCTGTGAAATGGAGATAACATCACCCACATTCCAGAATCACTGTGGGGACTAAGTGAGTTAACATATGTAAACAGCGTCTGTTAAAAATGAGCCTGGTACGGACACTGTGAGCTTGTGCAGGTGTCAGCTGCCGCTTTCTCTGATCCGGGCTGGTGTCACACCACGCTGCTGTCAGCACTCACTCGTTCTTCCAGCGAACACGCCGGGGTCCTGTGCCTGCGGCCTGGTGCTGGGTGCTGTGGCAGCAGGAGGAGGACACCCACCATGGGGCTAGCCTCGGGCGCCCCCCCCCCCCCCCCGTATTTAAGCCCCTCTAGGGCCCCAGAGGCCAGGCCAAGGATTGATGGGCAGATGAAGGGTGGCTTCCCCGAGAATCACACCAAGTTGCTTGGCTGAGGGAGCCCCTCTTTCTGAAAGAACAAGAGAGACCACAGACTCAAGGGAGAAGAAGGGGTTTTCTAGGCCCACCCTGATGGCCTCACTGGAAAGCACTCGGGGGGGTCCGTCAGTGCCTCGTCCACTGGCCCCAGGCCCTGCTCTGGGTGTGGCTGGCTCGGCCGGGCTGGCAGTGTATGGTGAACACAGCATGGACCCTCCTCACGGCCCACTGCTGGGCCTGCCTGGATCCCCCATCTGACGATCCTCCCAGCAACCCAGGGCATCAGGCAGCCGACACTCCTCCTGCTCGTCAGGTGGAGAGCTGGGGACTTCAAGGGATGAGACTCACTTGCCCCTGGTCAGGGAGGGGTGAGTGACCCAGGCCAGATTTGAACCCCACCGCCACGCAAACCAGATCCCGATGGGGAAAGCCGAGCCTCCCTGGGAGTCTGCATCGGTGAGCCGGGCTGCCGAGTGGAGTGTGATGGCCAGCAAGCCTGTCACTGCTTATTCCCTGGCCTTCCAGCAGGTCCCCTGCAGACCCCTGCTGGCTGCCCCTGGCGTTACTATAAATAGCAAGCACTCTCGTTGCCTGGGCTCCTCTGAGGGCCAGGGGCTGGGCCACCCACTTGCCAACCATTAAATCTCTCTCACTGTTACACCATTGAAGAAACTGAGGCAGGGACTTGGCTAAGGCCACGTGGCTTGTGAGCAGGCTGGGATTTCATCCAAGCCTGGGTGACGTTAGAGCCTCTGCTCAGACCCACCACCTCCGGCTAGCAAGAACACTGCTTTCCTTTGTCAGACACTTGTAACTCTGGGCCCCGGCCATTGCTTCAGAGTGGCCTGGCCCACGTGTGGCCAGGATCCCAGAGGGATGCCTGTTTGGGGAGCGTGACCGCCAGGGGGCTGGCGCCTGGCCCAGGAGGGGGTCATCGGGAACACTCGGTGCTCGGCAGTTTGCCTGTGCCACCGATGGTGCCTGTGCCCTTCAGCCTCGCAACCTTCCTGTGCCCGTCGTAGGTGTGACGTTGGGCCAGCATTAGCCCCAGATGAGGAAACTGAGACTGGAGGGACAAGTGACTTGCTGTGGGTCAGGCTTGGACCCCCTAGATCCTCAGCGTGACCTCCAACACCAGAGTGGACCTGGGTTCTTGTCCCGGCCTTAGGCAACCCCCCAACCTGTCCCTCCCTGGGCTGTGTCCCCTCCTCTGTAAGGCGGCAGGCTCGTACCCAGAGCTTCCCGAGGACTACCAAGGACTCTTCTGAGAGCCTTTGCCACACCCCACTCATGCTGCAGGGGATCTAGGATGGGGGGCATCCCTCAGAAGTGTAGGGGCAGGTGGCAGGGCCTCCCAAGCAGAGTGGGTGGAGGCAGGAGATGAAACTCCTAAGGGGGGGCCACAGGCAGAGGATTTAGTTTAGCTCTTCAGCATTGGGAGTGGCGAATGCCCAGGTGGCTTCCAGGGGCCCTGGCTTGGCCACCCCCAGCCAGGTGCCCCTCTGGGAAAGGGGAGGCTGTGCCCACCCTAGGGGGCCTGCTGAAATGGTGGGCGTGGAAGGCAGCACCTGGCTCAGGTTTTGCACCTGGAGGCTGCTCGGCACCTTTGGCTGCTTCTGTGGAAGGGAGGTGACGGCCCGTCTCCTGGGAGCAGGTGGCCCCGAGGAAGCGGCCTGTGGGGGCAGACAACCTGGAATCCTGCCGCCAGGCTTCATCCTCCCAGAGCCCTGAGTCTGGCCCTGTCTCTGTGCCACGGGGTTCAGTGCACCCCCCCCCCCGCCCCCGGCAGGACCCCACGCCTGCACTTGGCAGCAGCCCTGAGCCAGTGGTGACGATGACAGCCCTGTTTACTGCGCGTTTCCTGTGCAGGGGCAACGTGGGCATAATCTTGTTAAGTCCCTCAGCGGCTCCACGAGAGCAGGGACTCTCGTTGTGTAGTGGAGAAAACAGGCCTTGGTTCCTTGGAAGGATTCCACGCAGGAGAGAGGAAGGCGAGGGGGCCACGGAACTGCGGGGCAGGACCCAGACAGGCTGGGCTTCCCGGGGCTGGGCGCGGGCACCCTTCTAGAACAGCTCGAGGCCTCCTCCGAGGAGGTGAAGCCAGGCAGGATCATGGAACCCAGGGTACCTCGTGGTTCTCAGGCAGCCTGGACCCCAAACTGCCAGCTCGCTCAGTCTGTCTGTCTTACCTGTTCCTTGAGGCCACCTGTAGTTGCTGCTCTTTGGTGAAGAGACTCAGAGGATGCTGAGTCCTCCCTGAGCACTCAGAGCTGCCCAAGCCCCCGTGCTCAGTTCCGCTGTGCCTGGAATGAGGATGGCAGGGTCCTGCCCTCATGGGCTTCTCAGCTGAAGAGATTACCAGGTGCCCAATTTTAATTATGCAAGGAGAAAGAGGAAACACCATCGGAATGTTCTGGAAGTTCAGGGAAGGGAAAACTCACTTGGAGGCAGTCTCGGAGAAGGCAGCATGGAGGAGGAGGTGGTCCTTTGGGCATCGCAGGATGGACAGGGTTCCGGAGGGCGGTGACGGGATCGCAGAGCCGTGGAAACGTGGGTTGCGGTGAGACAGCTCGAGTCCTGCCGTGCCTCTGGCCTTGTTGGGCCGTTTCCTCGGCTGTGCAGTGGGACCGTCCAGCTCCCTGGCGACAGGACTGTGCTGAGGATGAGCAGGGCAGTGAGGACTGCCGGATGGTTTGGGCAGGCTGAACGGCTTGCTCTCTAGGCACGAGGGAAGTGTGTGTGTGTGTGTGTGTGTGTGTGCTCGTGCACACGTGTCATTGGCAGCAAGTGTGCGGAGCTGATGCCTGGTGACAGGAGTCCTGAACCAGAGGCTCAGAGGTGGCACTGGTGTAGCCCCTGCCCCACCACAGCACCCGGGGCGGTTCAGCCCTCCTTCCCCAGTGGTCCCTGGGGAGATTTCTGCTCCAGCCAATGTCCAGCTCTTACACCAGAGCGGCCTGGAGCCCGCCCCGGTGGGTGCGTGGCCAGAGGGGCAATTCGAGGCTGCCTTGCCCTGGGCAGGGGCCTTGGCCTCCACTAGGCCAGGAGCTGGGTCTGGCTCTTCCCATGTCTGGATCCCCACTCCCAGCTTGGTGAGGTCAGGGAACAGGTATTCCAGGAATGCGGGGGGAGGCGGGGCTCGGTTTGGATAACCCTGGGGTAAATATTTGCCTGGCTCCTGGAGCCAGCGCTGGCCGCCAGGGGAGGACAGGGTCCTGCCCCTAGGGTCACGTAAGGGGATGCTTGCAGGCGGTCAGGGGGAGGGGGTTCTCCAAGATGGGGAAACCCCTGTCACCCCAGAGAATCTGCTGGCTGCTGGACCAGACCCTCTTTGGGCTGTAGAATGGGAACAGAGCCTCTTGGGCACCTGAGACTCAGTGGTGGGAGCTGGCTCAGGTCGGCTCAGCCAGGGAGCAGCAGGTTGGACCAGGTGTGGATGGGCGCCCACACGACGACAGTTCTGATCCCCACTCGGCCACTGGTGACCTTGCGCAGTTATCTCTCCCATAGGCTTCAATCGTCAGCAGGCGCCGAACTCTTCCTCCGTGGCACCTGCGTCTGCACTCCCCATGTCTCATTAAGGCCTGACAGCCACTGGGGACACAAGGGCATCTGTGTGGTCAGCAGCAGGTGTGAGGAGCTGAGGCCTGGTGCCCTGGTGTGGGCCCTGCCCACCACGCCACCAGGGGAACCGGGCCCTCCCCAGTGATCTGTGGGAGGTGTGTGCTCCCCTGGGGGCGAGCAGCTAGAGAGCAGTCAGTCCCTGTTTGGAGAGGAGATGGGGGCTCAGAGAAACCCAGTGACTTGCTCAAGGTCACCCAGGAGCAAATGGCAAAGCAGGGGTTCAAACCCAGCTCCGCCCGCCCTTGTCCTCTGACCTCACCACGGAGGCCAGGGCCAGCGCTCCAGCCCAGAATGTGGACTCCAACTGTTGGCGACTGCAGAAAACAGCTGGTCACTTAGCCTCAGGCCTCGAGCCACAGGCACAGAACCCTCCCCGAACCCCGCATCCCAGACACCCTGTGTCTTGAGCCCCTCTGCCCTCCAGGAATCCTAGATGGAACTGCGTCCCTCTGGGCCAGACACAGCCACAGATCAGCTTGGCCCAGGTGTCTCCACCTGAGCCCACACCCATGTCCTCCCAGGGGATCCTGTGAGGAGGCGGAGACAGGAAGGCAGGTGTGGTTGGACGAAGTCCCTGACCCCAAGTGACCCCTGCCTTGTCTGAGACCCAGCCTTGTGGGTCTCCAGCTGTGACCCCTCCAGCAACCCCGTTCTCCCTTGGAGCCTCAGCGTTGTGTTCTGCAAAGTGGGCATTGCCTCGGGAGCTTCAGACGCGAGGGGTGTTTCATTCTGCCATCTGCACGCTGCCCTGTCTGGCCTCGAGTCGGAAGCTGCCCTGCCTGCAGGGTCTCCCACACCCCCGGGGCGAGAGTCCTGAGCTGAGGGTGCCCAGGAGAGCCCTCTGGGCATGGAGGTACCTGTCCCGTGGGGAGACTGGCTGTGCCCCCAGTGCCCACAGCCCACCACTGGCCCTGAGGCTCAGGCTGCCCCTCCTCCGTGGCACCAAGGGCCCTTTAAGAAGAGACCAGCCCCCTCCAGGCCCTCTTGTTTGTCCTTGTGGTCTGGTTGGGCTGGGAGCAGCCAGGGCTCCACCTGGTCTCCTGCCTTCTCCTCTCCCTGATCTCACCAGGACGCCAAGCCCACGAAGGCCGCTAGCCTTAACCAGGGGCATCAAGCAGGGCCCCTGGTTCCTGAGCTCCCCTTCCCCGGCGAGAGTGGGGGCCAGCACGGAGGCAGGGGAGCCGGGGTGCCAGGCGCTGGCTGGCCGGCTGGCTGGCCGCCCCGCAGGGGGCGAGGGTGAGCACCCGCAGAGTGCCTCCTCGCATCCCAGCTGCCTTCTTACCGGCTGCTTGTTAGCTGAGCAACCTCAGGAAATTACAGAACCTCTCTGGGCCTGGCGTGGGAATTGGGGATGCTGGTTTCTACCTGACAGCATTTCACTGAGGGTTAAAGGAAACATCCCAGGCATAATCCACAATCAGGACTCAGTAAAGGCAGGCCTCCTACTTCCTGTTTCAATCCCAGGGCGGGGAGGGTCCACTGCAGGCTCACGGTCCCCCCACCAGGGCCTGAGTTCGAATCCTAGCACCCTCACTCATCGCTGTGTGACCTTGGACAGGTCCCTCCCCTCTCTGGTCTCGCAGGCCCAACGCCGAGGGGCTGGGGTTTGGGGGCAGGCAGGCACGTCTGTGCACCGTGCGCTGGAGCACCTCCAAGAGACAGGACGGGCGACATCATGTCTTGGGCCTGGACGACGCTCACAGAGTGAGCGAGGGCTTTCCGGCTCTGGCTTCTGTCTCAGCTGCCAAGATAATTATTTTCTCGCTGTCAGCGGCTCTGCTGGCCAGCTCGCCCTTGGGGAAGGCCTGGCTGTGGGCGGTAGAGAGGCAGGAGGTTGATTCCCGTTCTGCCCCAGCCACTGACTTGCTGCCTGACCCTGGGATGAGGGCAGACGCTGCCCTCTCTGGGCCTCAGTTTTCTCCTCTGTGAAATGGAAGAGTTAGGGTCAGCGAACCCAAAAACTGTTTGGATTCCTAAGGGGAGCAGACTTTGGGGGATGTGGAGCCGTTCCTTTTCCCTGTGGCTGGGGACCCTGGGCCTGGCTTGGGGAGCTTGGAGGAGGGCACACATGCACAGAGAGGCACCCTCACAGCTGGGACTTTAGAGAAGGCTGCCGGCCAGGCCTCTGGTTCTGATCCTCCCTGGAGTACCACGGGGCTCTGTGGGCAGCGGGGGCATGGTGGGGTCCACTGAGGAGACGGGCCAGCAAGGATGGTCGTGAGCCCCACGCCCAGTGTGTGAGCAGGTCCTGCGCTTCTGCCTGCTGCTCTCCACCCTGAGCACCACCGTGGCTGGCCTGGACCCTGGAGCAGCCTCCTCACTGCTCTCCTGCTGCCTCCTGTCCCTTCCAAGCCCTTCTTCCTCGGCAGCCACGGGGTCTTCCCAAACTAGAACTAGGTCCTGTCCTTCCGCTGCCCAGACCCTCCTGTGCTGCCGGGTCCCCACTCACCCCTCCTCTCCCTCGCTCGCTGCACCTGCCACACCACCCGCTCTGAAGTCCTCCGCGGGGTCAGGCTTTCCTCCCTGGAGTCTTCGTATACACTGTTCCTCTGCCAAGAATGCTGTTCCCTGCATCTTGCCTTCCTCTGTCTCATCCTTCAATTTCACTTCCCCAAAGAGGCCACCTTGGACCTTGGGCTTCTGCTGTGTAGTCCCTGTCCTTGTTCTTTCTGGCAAGCACCACTTTCATTTTGTATTGTTTGATTCTTTGCTCATTGTCTGAGTCCCCGCTAGGGCAGGGACCACTGTCACAGCCCTGTGTGCTCGTTAAATGTTTGTTGAATGAATGAGTGAAGGCTGAGTGCCTTTGTCACCATGTCTCCTTGGGTCCTTCCAGCAGCCGTGAGAGGGACGTTGTGATCCCACCTGACACATAAGAAACTGAAACCCAGGGAGGCCGGGCGAACATCCACGTCACATAGCCGGTAACTGGCAGAGGTGGCGTGTCGGGGGCCTGTTTATGTCTGGCCACCCCCTCGTGCCCCTTCGGACTCCCATCTGTCAGAGGGATGGTCTGGTTTTGCTGGCCGTAGACTGTCCTGCAGGTGTTAGGTGGTGGTGGCAGGGTCAGTGCCGGGGCCCCTGCTGGGGACGGACCCACTGACCGCCCTCTTCTCGTTGCAGCAGGATGGAGCTGGAGTGAGCTGGAGGGGCCGCCAGCTGCTGACCGGGACACTGGTGATTCGTGGATCACTGAGGTGGGTGTGCAGCTGGGCTGGCGCGAGGCGGCTAGGCTAGACGCTTGGGGACGGGGCGGGCGTGTCCCATGTGGAGGGCAGGTGCTGGCCCTCGCACACTACGCCCTGGACTTGGGGCTCAGCCCTCATGGGGGGTGCGGGCTCAGGCCACCTCTGCTGAGACCTCATCGTGCCCAGATGGGCTTTTCCTATCCCTGGAGCCTGGGGGGTCTCTTTGGCCTGGTTTCCTTCTAGAGTGGCTGCCAGGGGTGGAGGTGGGGGTGTGCCCAGGGAAGGGACAGGTCTGGCTCCCCAGCCTTGGTCCCGCAACCCTACCTGCACCCTCTGAACCCCGTGGGGTGTGGGCAGCTGTGCTGAAGGAGGTCTGAGTGACAGGGGCGTGTTGGCTGCAGTGGGTGCAGTGGTCGCCCACCCCCCACAAACACGCCGTGCTGGACACAGACTGGGCTCTGGGGTCAGACCGCTGGGCCCAGTCCTCACTTTGGTAATGGTCTACTATGACCGTGTGCAGTTGCTGTGTGCCTCGGTTTACCCATCCGTCACATGGGGTGGGATGGCAGTGATTGTCCCCACGATTGCGGTGAGGGTACTGCACACCCGGCACACAGCAAGCACTCGGGATACATCAGTTGTTTTCCTCAAGGGCGCTGGGACCCTCCCTTCCCCCCACATCCCGCCCCCCCGAGGACCCACCAGTGCCAGGATGGATATGAACTGGTCACCAGCCGGGGAGTGGCTGGGCCCCCCGGGGAGCTCCTGAGAGTGGCTGAGCCTCCTGGGTGGGGCGTCTGGCCTGCACACCAGCGTGTGTCATCACGGGGTGCCTTTCAGGGTTGATCACGCTTGGCCCTGTGCCCGAGGGTGACCTGCGTAATCCCTGTTTACTCCGCAGCTCTCAGCCCGAGATGTGAGGCCTTCACAGAAATGCTTACTTGGGCCAGGGCCCTTTGTCCCGAGGCGCCGGGCCGGCCTGGGGTGGGGGTGGGGGGGTCTTCACCCTGGCGCGGAGGCCCCACCTCATCATCCTCGGGGGCCCGGCACCCTTCCTGCCCCAGGGGATCCCGCTCCCTGCTGTCAGCTGCGTGACCTCGGGCCAGTCCCTTCCCTTCCGTGAGAATGCGTTTTCTCGTCTGAAAATGAGGATGATTACACCAGCATTGCTGACAGGGCTGTTAAGAGGATGCTTAGAAGCAGCGAATATTTTTAAATGTTACAGCTTTGTGAGCGGCTGCTGCGTGCCAGGCATTACGCTCCTTAAATACATATTTCTCCCCCACGAGAGTCCCATGAGGGTTGTTTAATGCCTCTTTCTCCAGAGGCTTGACATGGTTAAGAAACCCACAGAGTGTAAGTGGCAGTGTGGGGATTCGAACTGAGGTGCGCTGGAATGGAGCGGACGCCTTAGAGACCAGGGCGGGGCTGCGGGGCAGGCTCCAGGGACGCCCCCATTTCTGCCTGGAGCAGCCCCTGCCCGCCCCGGGAGCCCCGCTGCTCTCAGGAGCCAGAGGTGGGCCCCAGGCTGGCGACCTGCCCCTCGAACCCGCTAAGGCTGGGGGAGCCCACTGCTAATTGTCAGGTAACCTTTGAAATTCTCCTTCACGGTGGGTTCTCTTTTCGGATGTTTTTCAAGGTAATTCATTCCCTTTCCAGAAATTGCCAGTGGCGGAGCATTAGGCAGCTGGTAATTAATCATAGGAGCGGCTTCCAGTTTATTCTTCAAAAAAAAAAAAAATGAGGAACAGAAAGCGTTGGTGGAAAAAGAAAAGAAAAGAAAACCACTCCAAGGCGAGGCTGGTAATCAATACCTCGGTGTCCTAGAAACGGCCGGGGGTGGGTGGCGACGTGTGGCCTTCTCCCTCTCTTCTCAGGGCTGGCAGACTGTCAGCCCCTGCAGTGGCAGGGTGAGGCAGTCACCGCCAGCTCCCTGTGTGACTTTGAGAAGTCGCTGCCTCTCTCTGGACTCAGCTTTACCACCTGTACAATGGGCAAAGGGCAGACGTTAATCAGATTAGAAATGGATATTAAACGAATCCTCATTCATTACCACATCTAGTGCCTGGCATATGGTAGTTGCCCCACTGATATTTTATTAGTTGAGTGAGTGACAAGTGATAATCTTGGGTCCTAGTTTGCTGTCATCAGGGAGGGAGGTGGGCCTGGCTATAGGACATTGTTTCTCTAGCTCGGTTCTAATTTGGAGTGATAGGTGGGGGGATGGGCCGAACTAATGATGCCCCAGGGGACTCTGGCCGGGATAGCTCAGCCCCTCAGTGGCAACCTTGCTGTCGCCTTGAAATCCTCAAGTTCAACTTTCCAAGAGTCTGAACTCTCTGGAATTTTTTTTTTTTTAAAGCTGACTCCTGGAGAGGTAGTGAGTTCCTCCTTGCTAGAACATGTGCGAGCCGGGGTCGGGGCTGCATGGAGCACTTGGGGGCTTGGGGCATCCCTGAGTCTGGGAGAGAGCCCGGGGCTCTCCAGGGTGCACAGTGGGGAGGCTGCACTGGCAGGGAGGGAAATCTGTCGCCTCTGGTTCCCAGAGGCCCCGAGGGAGGGCTGGAGGAGGATGGTCATGCAAGACCCCGGTGCCTCGGTGCCTGCTGCCCCGATCGGCCCCACTGCGTGGATGTCAGGGCACTGAGCAGGGCTGGCCGTGAGATCTGAGCTCCTTACACCGGGTGGGTCTGGGGCAGAGACTGGGCTGGGGCAGGCTGTGGGTCTGGTAGGGGCATGTAGGGGAATAGAGGACCCATGTCTGAGAGCTGCACCTCGCTCCACATTCAGACGGGCCAGGGGCACCCTGCTGAGCATGGCAGAGCCCACTGATGGACAGCATATGGGAGGTGGAGGTGGGCTCCTGAGGGACCCCCAAGGGGGAGGCCTCCCTCCTGCAGCTGGAGGCCCTGACAGCTCTCCATGGCTGGGAGGATGGGGCTCTGGGGGTCGTGCATCCCGCTGCAGACTCACACGCCTGAGTCTCTGGCCTGAAGGCTCTGGGTGGCCCCAGCCGGTCTCCCCTGGGTGGGCCGGGTCTGCTAGAGCAGTCCTCTGAGCAGCCAAGCCCACCTTGGCACTAGTCGTTTCTTTACTAGTCGTTTCTTTACTTCTCGCCTTGGCCTCCAAGCTCCAGCCCGGCTGTGTGTGTGCGTGTCTGGGCTCTCTGGGAAGGGGAGGGGACAGTGGTTCTCTGTCTCCACGTGTCTGTCTTTGTCCCCGTCTCTCTCTGCTCTCTCCTGCCCAGCTCCTCTCTTTGCACACCTCCTAGCTGCCTGCTCTGCAGCGCGGCCTCCCTCTCCCTGCAGTGTCTCCCTGAGCCCTGGTACCTCCTCACCTCCACCCTCCTTCCCCTCACAGCTCTCATTTCCAGGTATTCCCGCAGCAGGTCTGTGCTGTGTCCCCTCCAGGGCTTCCAGAACTGAGACCTCCCTGGGCTCCCCACCTGCCACCTCTGCCTTGTTTATCTAGCGCTGGCCACCATGCCGCCCCCTCCTGCCCTGTGCTTTGGAGGTGTCCAAGGCAGCGCCCCACACTCCCAGCTGCTTGGAGGCTGCGCTCCTTGTGTGGCCAGGTGGTGGGGGCAGGCGCTATCCCCTCCCTGTGGCCCTGCCGCACCAGCCACCTCCTGGCTCTGCAAGGATAGGCTGAGAGCCCCCTCGCTTTGGCTGCACTCTGCCATCCTGGGCCTGGGGGTCGCTGGCCGTTGGCTGGGGCAGGGGATGAGAGTGGGCCGGGACCCACTAACAGGGGAGGTTGGAAACCTGGCATTTCCCTCCAGCATTAATGAAATTCCTGCTATAATTAGAAGTGAGGTGTACAGGTGTTGGCCGCCTGGTGGGAGCGTTTGTGTGCTCGTGAATAAATAAATTGTCTTCTCCCAAGGGGAGAGAGAGCTGGAGGGTGGGCTCCTGGAGAAGTGTAGGCCCGGAGGGTCTCAGTGGCCTGTGAGCTGGGCCCGAGGCCCTGCCACTTACTTGAATGTCCTCGGGGAGCTGCCTCAGTCACGGCCCCGGTCAGCCAGTCTTCCTGGAAGTGCCCGCTGCGTGCCCAGCCGGCTCAGCCTGGCATCCGAAGCTGCCGCCATCTGGCCCCAGCCTCCTTTCTCAGCCACATCACACACTGGCCTCTGCCAGTGCCCTGGGCCGCAGCTCCCCTGCGCCACCCGCCCCTGCTCTTCAGCACCTCCCTGCTCTGCATGGGGAACCCCCGTGGCTCCTCCTGCCTGAGCGCCTCCCTGGTGGCCTCCTGGCTCGATCCCTCCAAAGCCTTCCTCAAGCCGGGCGTGCGTCGTGGCCTCTGCCTCCCCGAGGCCTGAGCACCCTCCTGAACACCTCTCCTGAACACTAGCCCCTTCCCGTGATGACTTTGTGCCCTGGAACATGCACACGGGACGGCCCACCAGCTCCTTTTCAGTTTTCATTGATTACGCATTGGGATGGTAATATATTGGATATATAGAGCAGGTATTTTACATTCTCTTTTCCTACAAAGTCTTTGGAACCTGGTGTGTGTGTAACACATACAGCGGGTCACAGTCTCCACTGTGCAGCCGCCACCGGGCTCCTAGCGGGCGTATTGCACAGTGCAACCTAAGCTTAGAGTGTCCAGTTTCCTCACTTTGCAGGTGAGAGTTGGCAGAGCACATGCTGTGACCGTGGCTGGAACCCAGGTGACTGAACCTCACTGTGTATAGAGGGAAGACAGAGGAAGGACAATGGGAAGGGCTCCTTCCTCTCCCCCCGCCCCCAGTGGGATTCAGTGCTCTGGGCTGCTCCTGACCTAATCCCCAAACAGCCTTGGACCCAGACAGCTACCACAGGCTGTGCCTCTTGGGGGCCAGTCCTTCCCCTCGTCCCAACAGCCTAGACCCAGGCTCCGAGAGGGAGAGGCCCCGGCCCCTCCCAGGAGAGGCCACTCCTGCCCTGCAGCCCCTACCACATTGGCCAGGCCAGTCTGCATGGCAGAAGTGCCCAAAGGGTGTGTCCTGTTCTCCCAGGTTTCCCAGTGGGTACAGGGTGCCTGCGGCAGAGATGGTTCCAAGGGTAGATGAGGAAGAAGGCAGTTGCCTCCCCGAGCCTGACCCTGCTCTCGTGGGCCTGGAGGGGTTCTCTCGAGGTGGGGTGTTTCTCGGGACCCAGGCTGCCTGCAAAACAGGCCCTCAAGAGCTCTCCCCCTCCACAGCCCGTTTTCCCCTTTGTTACTTACGCACACCCCGCCCTGGCTGCCCTCGGCTGTGCGCTCCATGTACACGGTCTGCTTCTTGTTTGCTCTGCTCAGGCGGTGTGGCGGGAAGTCACAGGAGGTTCAGGTGCTGGGCTCACCTCCCTCTGTGTGTCCCCCACCGCAGGGACCTCTGCCCAGGGAGCAGCTTCCTCCGAGGGGCCTACCCCCTCCCACCAGCAGGGCCTGCAGAGCCCCCGTGTGCTGAGCACAAAGCCCCGTGGGACGCGCTGTCCCCTCCTTCAGCCCCGCTCGCGTCCCGTGGGCTTTCCTTGTCTCTGCTCCTCCACGCCAGCCGTCCGCCTTCTCCCCCGGTGGACGGCGAGCTCCATGAGGGCTCAGGGCAGGCTCTGAGCCACGTCCCAGCACAGTTCCTGGCACTCCTGTGCTGAGGGGCGGCAGGAAGCCTCAGGATCCCACCCTCTGTGCCCTCAGCTCTGTGCCAGGAGTGGCAACAAGGTTTTGTCTAGCCTTCTGGTTGTTTCTGTGCTTGGTGGGCTGTGTTAAGAAGGATTCCAAGGCTGTGTGTAGGCTCCCTGAGAAATAGTTCTGCATGGCGTGGTGCACGTTTACGCTCTCGGCCCCGTCCCTGGGCCTCGGCGCACAGGACCGGTTTCTCAGTTCTGGGCTGTGGCCAGCGCAGGAGGGAGGAGACAGGGACCTCGGTGTGGTCCCCACAGGTGTCCGTCCACCCCGACTGCTAGGCAGCTGGGCCCCCGAGAACCTTCCAGAGCCCCCAGGGAGCTGACTGGTTAACGAAGAGTGGGCAATCTGTGGTCTCTGAGCTTTTGGAAGCTTTTCCCTCACATCTGTCTCTCCCATTAAGTGCTTCTCACCCTGCTTCAGTTCCGGCTTGGGAAGCAGCACATCTTGCCTCACAGCTGTTGGGGACCCTCCGCCGCTTCCCTCGGGCATCTTTGGGGGCCTCTTTCAGAACCCACGGGAGCATCTCTGCTTCATAACCTCCGTGGACTGCTCCCGTGGCGCCGCGTCTGTCTGGCCCACCCTCCGGTGGTGGGACGGGCTGGCATGAGACAGCCCACGCTGGGTGGCCCCTGCGAGCTCTCCCTGGGTCCCATCCTGGCCCAGGCAGCCCCCACCCCAACAAATGCCCTCTCAGTTTGGGGTTCCTGGCTGCCTCCTGCCCGGCAGTCCTAGGGCGGCCAGGGATTGAGCCAGGAGGACTTGGATGCACTAGGGCCTGTAAATGATCCGGAATGTTTTTCTCTGTGTGTGGAAGAAACACAACAAACGTCCTTGCATCCCGTAGCCTGCTTAGCCTGTCCCCAGCCCCAGCTCCGGGAGGGCTGGTAAAGATCGTCTCGGGCCTGCCAGCAGCTCTTGCAGCTGCTGCTTGAACACCTCCACCGCTGGGGAACTCACCCCCCACGGTTTTGCTGGTGTCAGTTCAGCGTGATAAAGGACGCAGTGTGGCATGCGGTCGGAGTGGGTTTTAGGGACAGACAGTTCTGGGCTCAAATCCCTGCTCTGCCACCTGTCAGCCATGTGAGTCTGGACAAGTCACTTCGCCTTTGACTCCCTTCTGTTTCCTCTCCTGTGAGCGGGGAGCAGCCTACACCCGTGGAAGAATGAAATGCAGCAGGAGCTGCCCGGGGCCAGCTCGTTCCGTTCTCGGGAGGCCAGTGCCCTCGGGGAGGTGCCTCCCGCCCCTCAGGCAGGAGCATCGGGTTAAGGTTGGCATTGGTTAGCTCTGGTACCCAGACACTTCCCTGCCCAGCGAACTGGCCCCCCAGGTCCTCTCTTGAGCTGTTGCGTGAGAATTTCCAAGATGACAGCCGAAGAGGGAGACACCGAGCTCCCGTCGTGCCAGCACACCTGGCCACCTGCAGCACCTGTTGAAACGCAGGTTCTCAGGCCTCTCGGAGTCTGATTCTGTGAGTCTGGGGTTGGGCCCAGGCCTCTGAGTTTTTAACAAATGGCCCCAGATAATGCCTGTGATCAGGTCGGTGCGGGACACGCTGGTGCCTGCACAGGGGAGCTGGCCTGGAGACAAGGCCCTGGCGGTGTTACTGCCCCACTTGGACCTGTCCCCCCTGTGGCTCAGTTTTCACAGGAACAAACCAGAGGTTTAGGTGATCTGTCAGGGTTCTTTTGGCTCTGAAAGCCCCATGATGATCAGACGGACATCCCCTGATGTCCCCTCTGCTGGGCTCCCTGAGGCAGATCTGTGGTTTCCCACCCGTTCCCTGTGGCCACAGAGCACTCACTCAGCGGCCTCCTGCCCGCCCAGAGCCCCAGGGACAGAGAAGCTGTTCCCTGGGTGTGATGTGCCATTTAGTGGCCGTTCCCGTGGGCCCTCTAGGAGTCCCTGGCTCGGCAGGCATCTGTGAGTCCCCTCAGATCTGAGATCTTTTCTGCAAGCGGAGGTGGACCACTAACCTGGAGCCGGTGGGGGAGGCCGGGTTGGGGGCAAGTGGGGGGGGCCATCTGGATCCTTCCATACTTAACACGCTTGGAAGCCTGCAGTGCCAGAACTGGAGGATGGCCCTTCGGAGCTCTTTCTTGTTGCAGATGGGGAAACTGAGGCCCAGGGTGGAAGGAGCCTTGTTAAGTCCACCCAGGGAGACGGTGGGGAGCATCGCGAGCACCTTGTGGCTCCCACTCTGGTCTCTGGACCGTCCCGTGCCGCCCACCATGGCTCTCCTTGGACAGTCCATCTGGGGTGGGCAGCTCTGCCATCCTCTGCAGACCCAGGGAAAAGGCAGGGCCATCTCAGGACAGGTCTAAGGGGCCATCTGCCCCTGAGCACCAGTCCCTTCTTCCACCTGCTGTCTCAGCCTAAATCAATAGCCCCTCCTGGCCCCTGGGGTGAGCTCCAGCCAGGGCAGCCTCCGCGGAAGGTTTCTAGGAATATCCATGCACAGGGCAGTGAGCCCCAGAAATGAAAAGGCTCTCACACTCTCTCGCCCCTCCCACTTTCCACTCAACATGCTCAGGGGAGTTAATAAACAGAGGTGAAAAAGCTTGCCCTGTCCTAATGAGACCTCGTTTGAGGCAGCTGGGCCCTGGCAAGTGACAGAGAAGGAATTATTCACTGCTGGGGCCTTCACCTCCAACCTGGGATGATGTCAGAGCCTGAGGCTCAGGGTCTAGGCTGTGTGGTCCCTCAGACGAGGGCCAGAGCTCCTCGGACCGCTGGCATCCTGCCCGCACAGCCAGCCTGGGGTGTAGGGCCAGGAGCCCCAGCTGGGTCCTCTGTTCACACCTGGTGCCCGGTACAGGGCCCACGTCCAGACCTGTGCACAAGTCAGTCCCTCGCTGCACTCTGCATCTGTAGTTGGTGAGGCAGCAGTATTTAGTGACAACCTACTGTTTGTGTTGGTCTGTGCTCAACTCCTGGGGGAGACAAAGAGGCAGAAGACCTATGCCAGCCCTCAGAGACTCACGGTCTAGGTCATAATGTAGACCACATGTAGGAACAGAATTGTGTGTCCACGGGGCCAGGGATGTGTTGAGATCACAAGAGGAGTCCATGGGGAGTGAGGGCTTATGGAAGACTTCTTGGAGGAGGCTGATTGGAGTGGATTGACACGCAGAGCATTTCAGGGGTTTCAGGTGGGGGTGGGTGGGTGATGTGTTTGTACCAGAGCCTCAGGGGGCACACACCTGGGCCTCTCCTGGGGCAGAGAGCGGCAGGGAGGCCCATTGCACGGAGTGAGGATGGAGCTCTGCTCTTGAGGCAGCCGCATTATCAACCTTGTGCCTGTTAGGCGGGTGTTAGCACAGAGAAGCTGCTCTGTAAGTGTTATAGGAATGAACAGCATGCAGTAGGTGCTCAATAAATGCTAACTGCCTGAAGGGTACATAGCATACGCTCAAGCACTCAAGTATCTGTGGACCAACTATGCCCCAGGTCAGGAAGCAGCAGGGACAAGGAGACGGGTGTGAGGCCTGGGGGCAGGGGCAGAGCCATGGGTCGCCCAGCCTGATTCATCAGGACCCAGGGTAGCTGGTGCCTGCCGGGACAGCCTCTCGAGCCACATATTGCCCTCCTAGAGACGTGGTGTGGCACCTGACCAGGCAGGATCACAGTGGGGTGAAGACGCTCAGGGCCTAGCTGCAGAGCGGTGGGAGCCTCGCTGGGACACGTTCTTACACAGCATCCCGTGCATGCCCCAGACCGACCCACCTATCCTAGGACCTCTCAGACAGGAGGAAAGTGACCACCCATCACAAGTCTGTCACTGAAGGGTGGAGAACCGGCCAGCCACAGGGCCCCTAAATGGTAAGCATCACGATGAGTAATAGTAACTAAGTCAGCAGCAGTGTGTTATCCGCTGTGAGTTGGGGACCAGCGTTATCTCCATTTTTATGGATAAGGAACCTGGGGCAGAGGGAAGGTAGGAAACAGCTGGAGTCTCAGGTGGCAGAACCAGGATAGGAATGTGTCCCCTCACTGTGTACTCTACACTGTTCTGCCCCAGGGGCATCTGATGCAACCCTCACTGCCGACACATGGCACCGAAGAGCCACAGTAGCATCTTTTGACACAAAGAAAGAGGAGGACACAAACTCTCCAGAAAATCATTTTAAGTCTTCCAAGGTCGATCTTCACACAGGTCCTTCTGGTACCTTCCCAGCTCCACGGAAGAGATGAATGCCCAGTGGCTGGAGAATGGGCCGTTTCCCTGAATTGGTCTCCTGTAAGGGAAGTAAATTATCTGCCAGCCCTTGGTGCCTGCAGTTTGATAATTCAGGTGTTCCAATGGTAACGGCTGTGGGGCCAGCCAGGGGAAGAGGCAGTGAGTCAGATGTGGGATTCAACAAGAATTCAAGGCGCTTAATCTCAGTACAATATGATTTTTGCAAATCTGCTGGCTCTGCACCAGCAATGAGCCGATCCGAGACACCAGGCTCCGTCACCTGGCGCTGGGGCAGGGGTCCCTGAGGTCTAGGCCATTTGGGCCTGCTTGGCATCACCGGAGAGAGCTCTGGGCTGAGGAGCCCCCTGGGGGCTGGCAGCAGCACAGAGCCTCTGAGAGCAGATGAGGGCCACAGGGTCAGGGCTCGGCCTGGTGTCCCAGTTGCCAGGACATGCCTCAGGCCCCAGAGGAAAACCTGCTGCTTTTTTGGTGGGCGGGAGGGGGGTCCCCTGGAGAGTAATAAGGAAAAATTTGAAGAATACCCCTCAATCAGCAGGCAGAGAGCAAGTGACTTGCCCAAGTCCACCCCGCCAGGATTTAAGACCCAGTCCTTGCTATTAATTATTGTTATCCTGCCGTGTGTGTGTGTGTGTGTGTGTGTGTGTGTGTGTGTATGAGAGCATGTGTTGTGTGTTGGGGAAGTCTTAATGGCAGTTGTACTAATTAGCACTTGCTTCAATTATCTAATTTATTCTTCATAGAAGCCTATTTTGAAAATGAGTAAACTGAGGGACAGAGAAGTTAAGCAATGTGCTCATGGTCACACAGCCACTAGAAGGTGGGGCCAGAATTTGGACCCAGCTCCATCTAAGTTTCAAACCTGAGCCCTCAGCCCAAGCCAAGGCACAGAGCACCCACACAGAGCTCTACCGGGGCAGAGACCCCGGCCAACCAGGAGCATCAGAGGAGGCTGCTTGGAAGGCACATCATAGTTTTGTCTGCGATGGACCCGGTCTATAATCTTTAAGTCCCCTGACCTCCCAGAGGCTCTTCCTCATCCTCAGAAGATTAGAATAGGGCCTCCTCTCTGGGCTCCTGGAGGGTCGGGTACATAGTGGGTGCATTCCCGGGTTTAGCTGGGATTGATGAAGCGGCCCACATAGGTTGCTCCCACCGGCCATGGGTGACGCCTGCCTGTATAAACTTGGAGCACGTCTCAGCATCGACTGGACAGTTCTCTCAGCCAGGGTGGGGTTAGGAGCTTCAAGGATGCCCGGGATGTGCAGCTCCCACCGGGAGAGTCAGGGAAAGGCCAGGACGGACTGGACAGAATTCGTGTGAGTGAAGACAGGGGCACGCCAGTCCCTGGGCACCCTGGGAGCTGTTGGCTCCAGGGGGGCGAGTAGGAGGAGTGGCATGTGATGAGGCCCCGCCTCTGGGTCACCCCTCCGTTTGATGGACGCTGGGGAGCTGGTGAAGGTTTTGATCTGTAGGACACTGTCATTTCTCACTGAGCTTTCGTTGAAACCTAGCATATCAGAGCACAGAGACTGAATGCACTCAGGATAGCTGCTCTGCTCTCCTGGGTGCTGGCAGGGAAGGGACCCCCTTTGTAGTTGAGGTGTCCTTTTGCAAGTGTAGCCTTTAAAATCCAAGCCCAGTTGGTGCCGGGCTTAGAAGCATTCCAGGCTTAGAAGAATTCAGAGATGCTGGTGGGTGGGCAGGAGGAGCGTACAGAAGACATTTGGCACACACAAGGTGCTGGCTACATGTAAAATTCAGGAGACACCCGGTGCTAGAGGCTGGGGGATCTGAGGATCCAACAATCCCACCCCTCCTGGATGAGGAAACTGAGGTCCAGGAATGTGAAGGGGCTGTCTGAAGAGGCCCAAGGTCTCCGCAGAGGAGGGTGTGGCTGTTTCACCTCATGCCTCCCCTCCCTGGGGGTGGATTCCTCTTCCCACTGTGTGCGTCTGACCATCCTCCCCAGGCCCCTCCTCTGAGCATGCGCTGAGGCCAAGGGTTGGAGCCAGACAGGAGAGGAGGGTCTGTGTGTTTGATCCGGGGTTCCTTACCAGGCCTTGCAGGTGCAGAGCAAGGAGACAGTGGGCCTTTGGGGACTCTACAGCCGTCCTTCTTGTTCCCAGACGTTGGTGTTGTAGCACCCAGACGGGGCAGGAGCCGCTGGTGGCAGCAAGTCTTAGCCTAACTTGTGACCCAAAAGAAACCCAGAGCAGCCTGGCAGGGCGTGGGGCTGCTGGGTGTGCAGGCGCTGTCCTGCCTCGCTCTGCCCTGGCCTCGCACTCTTCCCGGTCGCTCCCTCTGCCTGCCTGCCCCTCTCCCGCCGGCTCCCCTGTGTGGCTTGTTCCTTCCCTGCCCAGGCTCCTTGCCCACCCGTGTCTGTCTCCCTTCTCGCTTCCTGTCTCTCTCACTTGTGTTCGTCCTGCCCTGGGCAGCTGTGCGGCACAACCGCAGGGGGAGCCCTTCCCGTAGGTGGCCTGGAACAGGTGCTCAGCTGTCCCACACTCCTTCGCAGCATGTGCTTGTTTCTGAGCGTTTTCTAGTCTGCGCCCTTTCTCTGGCTCTTTTTCCTGTCTCCCATCTTCCCTTTCAGGCATGTGGTGTGCGCGTGCACACCTGTGTGTGTGTCCCTCCCCCTGTCCTCCACCCCCTTACACACACGCACACACACACACACACACACAGTCCCTTCCCCTCTGTGGGCTGAGCCCGGTCCTGCGCACTCCTGGGGAGCACAGAGGACGGCAGCTGGAGCCACTCCGGAGCACCCTCCTTGCAGGTGGCCGGTGTCCCCACTGCTGCACAGGCTCTGCGTTCCTGGCTGTGGGGACCCTCCCGGGCTGGCCCACAGGACTTCTGGGATCTGGTGCGAGTCTCGCCATCACTCAGCCTGGGGTGGCTCCCGTGGTTAACAGAAATGCCCTGGGTGAGAAGAGACAGAGAGGGGAGAGTTCGTGAAAAAAACAAACAGGCAAGGAATTATCCCTGAAAATGTGCCCTTTGTCGAGTGCTCAGAGGGTCCCAGAAAGTGCAGGGCAGAGGGAGGGTGCTGTGCAGACAGGACTCGGGCTGGAGGATGCCGTGGCAGGATGGAAGTGGCAGGGGCGCTGACCTCACCGGCTCCAGGGCCCTGAGGGGCAGCGATGTGTCTCCTCTCTCCCCGGAAGTGTCATCAATACATGGCCAGTGGGGAGAGCTCCCAGGCCCCACCTCACCCCCAAACCTGCCGTGTGAGCCGGGCCCCCCACCCAGCCACCATCCCTCAGTCATTCAGCGGGTGTTTATTTAGCACCTGCTGTGTACCAGTGCTCTTCCGAGTGTCTGGTAGACCTCAGACCGAGAGACTGGGTCCCTGCCTCATCTTAAGCTTTGAGGCCTTCCCGACAGTCCAGCCCAGTCCCCTCCCTGATCATGCAGCTGGAACCCCGAGGCCCAGGGAGGTGGGAAGTCAGCCCATCGTCCTCCCGGTGCCAGGGCAGGGCCTCCTGCCTGTCAGCATAGCCCAGGGCGTTCGCTGCACACTGGCTGCATGAACATTGCTTCAAGCATTGCTCAGTTTGCCGGGAATCTCCCAGAAGCACCTAGAGATCGGGGGGCTGGCAGGACCTGGTTGGTAGCGAGGCTTTTGGACAGCTGGGCAGGGGCGGCTCCAAGCAGCCCACAGCAGAGCCGAGAGCAGCATCGGGTAGGGGTGGCGAGGGCAGCTTTGCATCTGAGACTGCCAGCTCCACACCACCAGCCGTGTGACCCCAGAGAGGCTTCTTAACTTCTAGGCCTCAGTTTCCTCATCTGTAAGATGTGGAGGACAGACAGCCTCACAGGCTTGTTCTGTGGTGTCAGTGAGATTACAGTACCTGGCCTGCGGTAGGTGTGTGTGCAGTGGCAGCGGCTGTCATTGGCAGGGGTGGGACAGTCCTACTTTGCCAGGGGACCCAGCTGGGAATCCTCGATCTGGACTGAAGTTGTTCTTTCTTCACTAATAACCTGGTGGCATTGGGAAGCCTCTTCTCTCTGTGGGCCTCAGCTTCCCGTCTGTCCAGTAAGGGGCAGGACTGGCTAAGTGAGGAGCCGGGGGCCAGGGCTTGGAGTCTGTGCTGCGGGGTCTCAGGTGCATGCGCTGCCAGCGAAACTGTATAAACTGCCAGCACCGGAAACAAGGACCCTTGGGGATCCCACGGGCGTCCCCCTGGGTCCTGGAGCGCCACCCGGCCTGCCTTGGGTTCCCAGCTGCCGCGGGGCGCAGAGTGGGGTCGCTACCCCCAGACAGCTGGGCCTGCTCGCAGCGCCTGGCAGGGACCTGTAAATTAAAAACATGATGTTTCCTGTTGGGGCTGGACTCGGTGTGGCCTTGGAAAGCTGGCCTCGCTCTCAGGAAGCCCTGCCCCCACAGCAGCGCCGCAAAAACAGTGGAAAAGTAAAACCTTTTCAAGTCTCTGTGTCCACTGTCAACAGGGGGTGGAAGCCGGCCCCTCTGCCCTGCGCTGGCCTGCCCTGTCCTTGCAGGCCCCTCAGCGGCCTCCTCTGCCCCAGACAGTGCCCCTCTGAGCAAGGAAGCCCTGTGCCCCAGTCCATGAGGCCCGCGAGTTTAGTCCAAGCATGCCTGGACCCCTTCGTCCTCACACCCGTCCTGTGAGGGGTGAGGAGATGGCAGCACAGAGAAGTACAGGACTTGCCCAGAGTCACGCAGCCAAGTGGGGCAGACCCGGTCTCCTCCTCCCTGCCCGGAGCATCGTCACAGGGCCTGCCGGCCGTGGAGAGAGGCTCTTGTGTATGGCCGTGTGCCTACGGGGAGCCGCTGCCTAATCCAACGCCACTTTCTTTGACTTTGTCCTGTAAACAGAGAATCTAACAGTAGTGTCTAGTGGAAGTGACTTGTTTATTTTAAACTTTAATAATGCCCTTTTCCTTATTGTAAAGTCTGGAAGTCACAGAAAAGTGAAAGAAGAAAATAAAACTGCCCATAATCCCCCCACCCTAGCCAACATTTTGGTGCATTGCTTCCTGGTCACTTTTATAATTTTCTTTTCTTCTCTTTTGGACTTATGTCATGAGCAGGTGTCAAGTCATTCCGTGTTCCTAGATAACATGATTGTGAACGGCCACGTGGAGGGACCCGCAGAAGGGCCAGGGCAATGTCCGCCTCCACGGTCAGCTTGCTCTGGCCTGGGCTGGGTGTGATGGGGGGTTGTTTGGGGACACCGTGGGGAGAGGCTCCGACCCTGCAGCATAGTTCATGGAGAGGGCAGCTTGGCTCGGACCCCGAGCTCGAGAACCCAAGTGGCCCTGATTTGCTGGGTGACGCTGGCCTGTCTGGTCTGTCTCCCCCTCTCTGAAGTGGGCGAATGGTCTCAGTAGCCAGCCTGCCCAGAGCCCTGCTTGCTGGCAGCCTGCAGACACCGCCGAGCCTTCCTCCGCTCAGTCAGTCCATAAACAGAGAGCGCCTACTGTGTGCAGGTGGTGGGCAGTCACGTCAACAAGAGGCCCCATTCTCCCCGCCATTGCCCTCCGCGTGTTCCTGCCACTTTTAACCCGCAAGCCCACCCAGTCCTCCTCCTCCCCAACCTCTCACCAGGCGGGGGCTGGAGCTCAGCCAGGTGGGGGCAGCGGGGGTTCCAGGAGGAGATATCTCCGGCCCCCTCCCCCCTGCCGACGTCCTTGGTGGCCCTAAGACAGTTTTATGGCGGACAGATTGAGGCTGTCTTCCTCCTGGCAGGTTTATTTCTTCATTTTTCAAGCCCCGCTCTGATTTTCCCGTGTCAGCTTCCCTGCCCCCGCCCCCTCCCTCTGCATGCTTCCTTCCCTCCCCCTCGAATCTGCCAGCCCGGCCGGAGGGGGGGCCGCTGGCCTCCAAGGTGATTGAGTTATGTGGGGGGAGGCAGGCCAGGGTTTTCTGCGTGAGTGCTTTTGGCTTCCTGCCCTTGGAGTGGGGCCGGGAGAGGGGTGTGTTGGTGACCGTGACGGCCCCGAGTTCCCAAGTCCAGCCCTGCTCAGGCCTTGGTTTCACCTCCAGCAGAATGGGCAGGGCCCACCCAGGCCTGGGGGAAAGGAGAGGTGTCAGGGGCAGCTGTGACTGCTGGTGTGCACACGGAAATGTCTAAACATCTGCTGTCTCTGTGCTGCAGCCCAGGGACCCGGGGTGAAGAAGAGAGGGGGGCTGGCATGGATAAAACGCCTACTGTGTGTGCCAGCCCTCCAGTGGTAACTCAGAGTCACCGTCACTGCTTTAAACCCTCCAACAGTAACTGCAAGGGCTACTATTTAATATTACTGGCAGCAACAGGTGAGAGTTACTGGTGTCATCTGTACAGCTGACAAAGGTACCCGATACAAGCTCCTCCTTCCACTAACCTGGGGCTCCTGGAGGACAGGGGCTCTGTCTGCGTCCTGTCTGGATCCCTAGGACTGTGGAAGGCCAGGGACCCAATACGTGCCTGATGAACTCAATGCTACTGCAGTAAAACCAGAGAGGTGAAGTAACTAGCCCAAGGCCACACAGCTGGAAATGGAGCCCCATTTTGCCTGGCCCAGCCCCCACATTCATTCTCTGGGCTACCACACTGCGTCTTCTTGTCTGATATTGACAGACAGGCTTGCCATCTAGCTGGCATTGCCCAGCCACATGCCCACTGTGGTGAGCCCAGAGCTCGGTGGCTCCAGGTCTCAGCCCCTTACCGGCGGTGTCTGTCCCTCTGCCGGTCAGGCCCACGTGCTGCCTCTCTGCAGCTTGCCTCTTCCCCAGGAAGGGGGGGCTGAGAGGGGAAGCCCCTCTCTCTGCTCTGCTCCACACGCCAGCTCATGGAAATGAAAAACACATTGGTTTCATTATCCCTGGATTGAATGAGCAGGGTTGCCATGGCGACAGCCACCTCAGGCCTGCGAGGGGGCAGGGGAGGGCCTGCTGAGGCCAGGGCAGGTGGGGACTGGGCAGTGGGTGCCTGCCAGGCACTCCAGGCAGGCAGGCCGCAGGGACAACCGCCTCCTGTGCCCCCTGCCCTCTCTCGAGGCCCAGCTTCAGGTCACCATCCCTGGGCAGAGGGGCAGGCAGGCGCCATCCTCCGCTGGCTTGCCTCTCGTCCACCTGGCCCACTGCCTGTCCGCTTTGGAGAGGTGCTGAAGGTGGAGGTGGGTTCAAGCCTCCCACCATCCTGAGGGTCAAGGAGACAGATGGAGACAGTGAGGGAAGAGGGGACAGGTGGGAACTTGGACAGGGGCAGTGGGCCTGCTCCCACCTGGAGACCAGTTCTGGGGCTTCGCTGGCCCTCCCGGGCAGCATGCCCTGAGAAGACGCCTAAGGGTGCCAGTCTGCGCACACCTGAGCACGCCTGGGACCAGGGTCATCCTAGTGATCCTCAACCCCGGCATCACCTCCTTAAACAGGCTGAGTCTCCAATAGGTGTGATGGTGGCCATGGGGATGGCCGCAGGAGGTCCTGGCCCAGTGCAGTCTGCAGGTGTCTTTGGCTCCAGGCATGAGCCAGGTGCCCAGATGCTCAAGTGAGCCCTTCTCTCCCCAGGGCCTGGGTGCCACCTGCCTGCTCTGCCCCACGGGCTCTCACCCCAGAGCTTGAGTCTGAGGGCAGCACTTGGGCCCGAGTGGGCCCAGGTCCAGGATAGGCTGGCTGCACCCGCTTCCTCCTCCGAGTTCCCAGAGGGGTGGGAGCCTGAGCTGCCCCTCTGAAGTGACCCCAAGCAAACACTGCCACCTCCCTCTGGGAAGGCAGCCTCAGCCGTTCTCTCCACGTGACCCAGGGCCAAAGGCACCTGCTCAGGGGGCATCAAGTACCCACAGAGAATTTGTCCTTCCAGGCAGGCTGATCAGAGGCTCAGTGCTGACCCCAGCTCCAATTCCAGCACTGACCCCACACCCAGACCCGGCCTCCACCCCAGCTTCCTGTCCAGCCCACCTGCACACATTTCCCACTGCCCTGCCACCCCTGGCTTCGGTTCCAGCTGTCCCCCTAACCCAGTATGCCCTCCCCCCACTGTCTGTACCTCCTCCCACTGCTTATTTTCTATGGGGAAACTGAGGCTGAAAGAAAGGAAGTGACTTGCCCAAGGCTGCGGGGGACTCAGGACAGCATGGTCCAGTGTGGGATGTCCCTTTCCCAGGGGGCAGAGCCTTCAGTCCACCCTGAGATGGGCCGAGAGTCTGCAGGGCCCTGGATCCAGAGCCCGGCTCTCCAGGGGCAGGTGGCAGTTCTCTGCAGAGCAGGTGTGGAAGGGAGCAGAGAGCACCCAGGTTTTAGCTTCTTGGTGGCCCTTCTCAGTGGGGAGGGACCTGGGAGGAGGACACAGGGGCTGACCCAGGCTGGCATTCTCCTCTCCAAGCCTTAGTAAGTGGGGACAGTCCCTTGGCCTTGCCTACAAACGTGCTGTGTGCTTCTGAGACAGGCGGTGAGCGGCTTGGCAGACGCCACTGGGGTGTCAGTGGCGCTGTTGCAGGCTCCCCCTCCTGCCACGTGGAGGTGGGTGCTGGGGGGGAGGCGGCACAGGCAGGAGAAGCCCCCCACGCCTCCCTGGGGCAGCGCAAACCAGGGCTCCCAAAGCAGCCACCTGCCAGCCAGCTGCAACCAGATCCCAGAGGCTCATTCTAAAGTGCAGGTTCCCAAGGCCCCCCGGTGGCCGGGGCAAGGCGTAAGAATCAGTGTGTGTGTAGCTTCCCAAACCCAAGCTGTGGGCAGGGCTTGCCTTGCTGCCCACCACCCCCAACCCCAGGGTTCTGGCCAGCCTGCCTAAGGGTCTCAAAGCCTGCCCCTTCAGCTCCCTGCGGAGTTCCCTTCCCTGTGGTTCTGTGCGCGCACACCCCACCCACCCCGAACCCCCGCAGCCCCCATTCGCTGACTCTCTCTGGGCCTTGTCCTGCAGAGGGCCAGCTGCAGGCTAACCCTGAGGCCTCGAGCCTGCCCTTCCCCCTTCTCTTTCAGCTGTCCTCTGCCCACAGTCCCATGGCGTTTGTCCCCAGCCGTTGACCTCCCCTGACTCCGAGGCTGTGTGCCCCGGCCCGCCTCCCAGCCACCACCATGGCCACCGCCCGGCTCCCCACCCACTGGCCGAGGGCGGCTGCTGGGCAAGGCTGTCATTTTCCCTGCTGGGGATTACAGGTTTGGGGCTGAGGGAGTCTGAGCCGGAGGAGGAGGAGCCAGGACTCACCCCGGTGCCAGGCAGGTGTGTAGTGTTGGGTGGGCTGGGCTGGGGAATCCTGTACCCGATGCCACCAGAACTGTGTGTGTGCGCTGTGCCTGTATGTGCATGTGTGTGCTCGAGAGCAGCCTCGCCTGAGGTCAGGGGCTCTCCCCTGCTCATGTAACTTAATCCTCCCAGGGATCCGAGGCAAGCCCAGCCCGTTTTCCAGATGAAAAAAGACAAAATGGAGGAAGGACAAGGACTGGCCGGGGTCACACAGCAGGTTAGGGCAGAGCCATGACGGGGGCCTCCCCCTGCCCAGCTGCTGCCCGCTGTGGCAGCCTCCCCCCTGCCCAGCCTCACTGCCTCCTCCCCACCCCCAGAAGGTGGGGCAGCAGGGGAATTGGCTGGGCGACCACAGACCTCCGAGAGGCCAGGCTGGGGGAGGTCTAGGGGAAGAAAGCATGCGTCTCTCTTGTGCCCTGCAACCACGGTGCCCCCGGGCTGGGTTTGGGGGGCAGTGTGAGCCGGACTCAGAGTGTGGCAGCGCTGGTTCTGTGTGTGCAGGAGCCCGGAACCCCTCCCAGTGGGTCACATCTGGGAACACTGCAATGGGGTTGAACACCAGTGAGGGACCCCAGCCAGGCCCAAACGCCTCTGGGGGAAATGGAGTGAGCGTCTGTGCCCAGGGACAGGGCCTGAGAGCCCCTAAGGGGGTCGAGGATGTGAGGACCCTTGGGATTGGAGAGAACACGGTGCAGTGGTTCTGAGCACAGGCGCTGCAATGGCTCTGCCCACTCTCAGATGCAGAGCCCAGGCCCCTGACCTCTCTGAGCGCGGCCTCCAAGGTCAGGACAATTAAACGAGATAAACTGCCCAGGACAATTAAACGAGATAAACCTGTCCTAAACTCTTAGTGGGGCGCGTGGGGTGTGGTACAGGCTCCGCAGACGTTCACACCTTTGCTCCTCCTTAGTTCTGCAGGAGTTACAGGGCCTGTCCCCACCATCTGAGCAGTAAGTAGGGCGGCCAGTGTGGTGGGACAGGCTGGGAGGGACCCGGCACTGCCCGGGGGGGGCTCCCCTGGGCCAGGTTACTCAGGAGCCGGCTTTTAGGTGGGCAGCCACTGCCAGGGGTGAGCTGGCTAGGCTGCTGGCAGCCGGAGGACCTCGCAGAGCCGACCCTGGCCCCTTGGAGGCCCCAGGGGGCAGGGAGCGCGAGGGAGCCCAGGCTGGGGGGAGGCCTGCCTGTTCTTGGGAATTCACGACGTGTCTGCCTGTCGCAGGTACCTCGATAAGGAAGATTTGTGGGTGAGATTTGCAATTCTGTTTTCTCGGAGGGTTATAAATCAGCGGTACGCACACCCGGGATGCCGCACAGGCCGACTGCTCGTGCGCACACGCACACACAGGCGCAGAGACACAGTCTGGGTCCTGCCTGCTGTCCCCTGGCCGGGAGAGGTTCTCCAGGGAGCTGAGCGCTGTGAAGGGAAAAACCTGGGCCCCCAACTGCTGCCTGCCCTTACAGCGTCCCAGAACCATCCGGAATCAAGGACTGGGAGGCAGGGTGCCCCAGGGGTTGGAGAAACGGTGCATCCTGTGGACTAGAGTGTGAGCTCTGCAGTGTGCCTGGTTGGGTTCAGCCCTGGGCCCCGCGCTTTGCTAGCTGTGTGTCCTTGACGTGTTGCTTTCAAAGGTCTGTCTCAGTTTCCCCATCTGTGAAATGGGGCTAATCATAGCTGTACTTCATAGGATGGTTGAGAGAAGAAACAAGTTAATATGTACTTAAAACAGCACAGAGCACATGGTGCAAGCTCAGGAAGGCATAGCTGTCATCATCATATCATTGTCATCATCATCTTCGGAGTGTACTTGGGCCCAGCATAATCCCAACCACTCCAGTGGCTGAGGCAGGAGGATTGTTGGATACCAGGAGTTTGAGGCTGCAGTGAGCTATGGTCACACCACTGCACTCCAGCCTGGGTGACAGAGCAAGACCCTGACTCTTTAAAAAAAAAAAAAAAAAGTGTATTTGGATTTTGGGGATCAGACCAGGGCTTAAATCCCAGCTCTGCCGCTTGCTAGCTGTGTGAACTTGGACATTCTCCTGACCCTCTCTGAGCCTCCAGTCCCTCGTGGATAAAATGGACTCTTACTACAAGAGATAAAGCACACAAAGGATGTAGTATCAGGCCCTCAGGAAACGTCAGCCACTGTGCATCTGCCTGGAGGGGGGACGCGGGGCCTGGGGCCTCAGGTTCAGAGCCTCCAGGTGGTTCTGCTCCGAGGCCTGTCTTCCGGGGGGAGGACAGTGAGCAGAATGTCTAGAACAGAGGGGGAGGCTCTGAGGAGGGGGACCTCTGTCTTCCTTTCACTGTCAGGGGAAGAAGCCGCCAGCCAGAGCATCTGTCCCTGCCCCTGAGCCTCCGTCCACCCCTCTCCTGATGTGAGCATGAGAACAGGCCTTGGAGACTGGCAGGTGTGACTCACGGCTCTGCCATCCACTTACTGGGTGGCCTTGGGCAGGTCACTTAACCCCCCAATTCCCTTCAGGGAGAGATAATTGCGCCTGCCTCACCGGGCAGCTGGAGAATGAATTAAATGAGATAATGTGTGTTGAGCACTTAGCACAGCTCCCGGAGGCGGCCGGATAAGTGCTCTGCAAATGTGGTCACGGCCCCCTCTCTGCCTCCTCTCCTCTCTCTGACTCACTCACCCGCCTTCCCTCCCACACCTGATGCACGGCCGCATCCTCCTGGGCCAGACATTTCCGTATTTCTCCCTGGGAAGATGGGCTCTAAATCCAGGAGGCGCCTCTCGAGCTGCAGGAGTGAGCGTGGATGGAGGGAGATGACTTTGGAAATCCCAGACCTGCTCTGTTCTGAGCCGGTTCCCCTGTGTCAGCCGCGCAAGGGCTGAAGTGTGCCGTGCGCAAAGCCGGGACCGTGCTGGTCCGTCGCCGCCCGCCGCAGAGCCTTTACGGCCTCCCCGGGGTCCTCAGGTGCTGTCAGACGCAGGCTTGCTTCCAAGCTGTTCCTGGCATTTTTACCTGCTCAGCCATAAAGCTCTGGAAAGCCGTGAATCTGGGGATGAGTAGCTGCCCGCATGAGGGTAGGCGGGAGAGGTGAGGACCAGTGCCCGTGTTTTTGCGGAGCTGAATTTCTGCCCCTCTCCTGCCCAGCTCACTGCCCAGGCAAGCAGGGTGGTGACGCCTTTGATTGTCGGGAGCATCCCAGGCCAAGCCTCGGTCTCCCGTCAGAACTTTGGAGGCTGGACTTCTCTGTTGCCAGGGAAACCAGTGTGTTCCCAGGAAAGGAAACCACAGTGCTTTGGCTGTTAAGATGCACCCTCCCCCAAAATGAGTTCCCTCCAAAACTGATTCCCCCGAAACTGTCGAGTCGGCAGCATCCTACCTCCTCCCCGAGCCTGCTGAAATTATAGAAAATGAAATCTGCCCCTGACCTTGTGTTTTTCACCTCTTTTTTAAACATTCCATTGTAGCACAAGGACATGTTTTGTTTTTCTTATTTATCTTCCTCCCATGCCAGCTGGGGCTCCAAGTCCGTCTCTCCAATTGTTAACTGGAGCCAGAAGGGAAAGGACTTCCACATCTCTCTCTCTCTCTCTCTCTCTCTCTCTTTCTCTCTTTTTCTTCCCCGTTCAGCTGTCAGCAAAAATAAAACAAGCAGGTTTATATTTGGAAAGCAGAGGGTCTCAGCCACCAGATTGCTATGTCCGGGGTAGGTCACAGCCTTTGTATCTTCCCCTCCTGCAATACGGGCTTGAAATTTGATCCAGAGATTTGCAGAGAGTTGGGGGTGGAGGGGAGGTTTTTCAGAGCAGGCCTGTCTTTACTCACTTTGACTTTTAAATGCCATTGGAGGATCAGGGATGACTGTTCAGTGGCTGACAACACTGGGCCTTGGGAGAGATGGTTTTAGAAAAGAATCCTCTGGAAGAACTCTAGAGCAGGCAAGGTTTGGGCAGGGTCTCGAGCGTCTGTGTCTCGTAACTGTCCATCATCTGATCCCTGCAGCAGGAGGCCGGGAGCTCTCACCCAGCCGCCTCGCAGACAGGAACCTGGGCCGGGTGCAGCTCGGGATTCTCAGCCAGGCTTGAATGACTGACTGTGTAGTTACTGCTGGGAGACAAAACACAACGGGAAGGAAGGGAGACAGGAATGCGGCCAGCGTTCACGTTCAGATCCCTGGATGTTGTTAAAGACACTGCAGGGGAGGAAAAGGACGCGGAGGGACTTTGGTCCAAACCCCAGACACGCGCCTTCCCGCTTTGGGCCTGGTCTTCCCATCTGAACAACTGCCTGGGACCCGAAGCCTCTCCGGGCCCCTCCCTGGTCTGCCCCTTGCTCTGTCCTCTCGGGGCCACTTTGGGTGATCTGAGTAGTTAATTTTTCACCCAGAAGTGACTCTCTGTTCCGTAAGTAATTTTAAACAAATTCTGTTCCTATCCTTGCACTTCCATGGGGGCAGGAAAACATGACCGGCTGGGTTTTCCGCCGCCCTCCGCAGACTGGTGTGTTCCAGGCGGGTGCCTGCCCGGGCACAGAGACTGCCGCAGGGAGAGCCAGTGGGTCCCAAGGAAGGATCCTGGTGGGGTCGCAAATCCCGTTCAGCCCCATCCTGGATTTCCGGCGGATCTTTCCCATTGATTCCTGAAACCCTGTCAGATCTTGCTATTAGCACGAGGCTCTCAGAGTATAAAGTAAACTAATGAATTACAGCATGATTACACAGCACATAATTAACTTTGTAATTAATATGCAACTGCCACTTAAGCTAAAACACTGCTTATAGAGACGTACGGCAATAGTAAATCACAGGTCAGAAATAGCACTTTGGAATTTTCAAAAGAATGAACGTAAGCAGGGTATCTCTTAAGGCAGCAGGGCGAGTTAATTAGAAAGCAGATGCATTGTGAGGGTCCTGCTTCATTTCAATACCTTCTTCCTTAGGAAAGACGCCTGTGCCACCCCAGCGACTGACGGGCCGGGCCTGGCCAAGAGGGCACTGGGCATGTGGCTTCATTTCCACAATAAGACAGGCCCACCCCCTGCCCACCCCCGTCTTCACCCTCTGCCCAGCCACACTGCCCTCTGGCCCTCGGGGCTGGCTCCATCCTCTTCCTCCAGGGAGCCTGTGGGGTGCTCCCCAGCCTGGCCCAGGGCCTCAGCAGTCCAGTCCGGTGGTGGGCACCGCCAGCAGGTGGGTCGGCACTTGTCTGTCTGCCTTCATCTGGATTTTAGGCTGCTGGAAGTCAGCGATGTCATCCTACTTTAATGTTTTCTTCCCCCAACCTGCTGCCAGAACATTAAAGGTAGAAGATTCCTTAGAAATCATCTCACCCAGTCCCCATTTCCCCAAGGCCAGAGAGTCGCAGGGCTGAGCACCGCAGTCACATGGCAACGTGGGCCCGGGCCTGGCAGGAATCTCTGCCCAGCACCTGGCTCTAGCCCTGCGTCGGGCCAAGTGGACACTGCCAGTCTAGGGGTATGATTAGGCTGAGACCTTTGAAATGAGTCAAACCCAGGTTCCAATCTCAGCAACCTCACTGCCCAGCTGTGTGACCTTGGGCAAGTTACGTAACTTCTCTGGGCCTCAGTTTTCTCCTCTGTAAAGTCTGAGCAGTGATGCCCACCTTGCTGAGTTGGAGTGAGAATTGGGTGGACTGGCAGAAGGGAAAGGGCCCGGTGCAGTGAGTGCTCACTAAAGCCGATCGCCCCTGCTGCCCTCAGGTTTGGGGTGCAGGAAGAAGCTGGTGACATCTCGATCAGCCCCATCCTTCCAGGGCTGACAAAATGGGCACTGAGAGGTCACTTCTTGTCCTGTGTCCCAGCCCAGGCTGGGCACAGCCAATGCAGAGCTGACACAGAGCAGGAAAGCGATGACCCAGAGGGCCTCCCCCAGGACAGCCAGGAGCCGGGCTGTCTGCCCCAGAACGGTGCGGTGATAACTCGGTTTTCTGGATAGCTGCTGGGCTTTGAAGTCCGGCAGAGCTGGGTTCGAATCCCAGCTTAGCCATCTTCTGATCTTGGGCAGGTTCCTTAATTATTTTCAGCCTTAGTTTTCCCATCTGTAGATGTGCTACTCATTCTACCTTTGGCTATATTGTTATGAAGATAATTCATATAAAATGCCAGATACACAGCCTGGCATAGTAGATAAAGAATGACACACCTATTGTTCTTGTTGTTATTCATAATTACGAATGGAGATTTCAGAGTGGCTGCAGGAGGGCGCCCACCGCCCCAGGTAGACAGCCCTGGCCGCGCCCCCCACCCCCACCCCCTGGCCCCCAAGCCCGGCAGCAGAGCTCAGTGCTTCGGTAGGGCAGGAGAGGGGGCGTGGCAGTCTTCCCCAGCCAGCCTAGTCTCTGCCTCAGGCAGCTTCTCTGACCTTCCTCCTCTGGCCTGTGCCCTTCCAGCAAGTGGCCTGGGCCCCTGTGCCCACGTGGGCCAGTCTTGCTGGGGGAGGGGACCTTCAGGCCAGCCCTGGCTGGTTGGGTATGTCTGAAGTGGCAGTGGCTTTCATGAAGCTGGACAGGATATTGGATTCAGAATCCAGGGTTCAGATCTTTCTGTGGCTTCTCTTCCCACAGACCTTTGTGGCCAGAGCCCAGGGTGGAGCAGGGAGTCTTCCTCCCAGCCCCCAGCCTGCCCTCCCTGCACCCTCTCTGCCTCCGCTCCAGCCTCTCCACCCTGTGGCCACTCAAGACTCCTAGGCCAGTGTTTCTCAAAGTGAGTTCTGGGGAAAACTAGTGTTTAGTGAAAAAAGCGTTTGTGATCCAGTCAGTTTGGGAAAGGCAGATAGCGTGCTGTAGCAGTCTCCCAGAATCTGCAGCTTCCCCAGCTCGTCTGGCCAGGGAGCCCTTCATGCAGGGAGCAGCTCTTCCAAGGATTGGATCTCGGGCAGTGCCACTGGGGCGTCCCAGCCCCCAGAATACAGCAGGGACTCCTCTCTGGTCTCCCTCCCACCTGCACAGCTTCACGTGGGCGTCCAGGCCACTCCTGGGGGAGCTCACATGTTCCAGAGCTCCTACCCCAGCTCTCCTTCCCTCCCTCTGGGACTTTTCGTGACTGGCCTTTGCCGTGAGAACAGAGTCTCTCCAGCTCCTCAACCTGGCACTCTGGCCAATGAGCACAAGCCCCTGCCTCCGTCTCAGCCTCAACCACCCACGTCCTCCGAGGCATCCTACTTGAGCTCACGCTGTGGTTCCCAGAGGCACCTCCATCCAGCGTGGGCCCCTTTCATTGTTTCATAAATTGAGCTTCTCCCTAAGACATTGCACAGCTAAAGAATAGGTTTAAAAAATAGGGTATTTTTTTAAAGGTTGAAAATCCTTACCATGCAGAACGGTGGCAGTTAACTCCCCCACGCAAGCACTGGCTCCTCTGTCCCCAGTTTCTTCCTGTGTGTGATGGAGCCAATAAAGCCCACCAGGGCCCTATAGAGCTTACGTCCAACGCCCCAGGGCTGGGCTGTTCCTAGTCGCTAACTCACGTGGGTGAGCTCAGCAGCCTAGGAAGGCGTACTATTACTATGACTGTCGTTACTGTTCACGATGCATGCTGAGGCTAGCGACTGCGGCACCGGCAAGCAGCAGATTGCAGATTTGAACCCAGGCAGCCTGGTGCCCTTAACCACTAAGCTACACTGCCTGTCCACAGTGGGGTGAAACAAGGGTCAACTAGTGAGGTTATGACACCAAAGTGCTTTGTAAACTGTAGCGTGCTTTGTAAACTGTAATGTGCACAGAGTGTCAAGTCACCATGCAGCTTTGGAGCATTTTGCAAGATTTTTGTCTCTGCCAGCTTTCAGCAGGCAGTCAGGAAGCAATGTTTTCAGGGTGCCTGTGGGGTGCCTGGCTTATGCCTGCAGGGCTCCAGGGGCGAGGGCTCCCACTCCCAGTCTTGGCACAGTCCCTGAGTAGTCTCACACCGAGAGACTCCCGGAATACAGACCAGCCAGGCGGTGTGAGGGGACCCAGGGCCAGCTGACTCACAGCTCCCCACGCCTTGGGTTTTCTGGAGAGTGGGGCTGGATGGGTCAGCGCGCCAGTCTCAGCCCAGCTGGGACCCTCAGATGCAGGGATGTGGAAAGTCTCCACACGGAGCCCTGGGGACTGCACACGGCTTCTGCAGGGAAACCACAGATGCTTCGCAGTGAGAGCCAAGCCCCTGTTCCCGCCAGACTTGGCATGGGCACCCTCTCCTGCCCCGCCCCCGCCCCGAGGCGGCTGTCTGAGCTGTCTGGGGACTGACCGCAGGCCTGGCCTGGGCAGGCATGTGCAGGGGTGGCCGGGACGTGGTCAGGGGCAGGGAGAGAGTCGGGAAGCTCGGGGCAGCTGGGGCTCCTGGGGCCTGGTGTGGGTCCTGGCCCTACCTCTGACCCACATGGGGCCTTCAGGGCCCTACCGACACTCACCCCTGCCCCAGGCCTCAGTTTCCTCATCTGTAAATGTCAGGATAGTCCTGTGCAGATCCCAAGATCACTTCCAGATCGAAGCCATGAAGACAGTCTGTTGTTTTTCTTACGTCTACCCCCTTTTCAGCTCACTTTCTGCCTTCTGGTTCCTCTTTCCCCAATTTTTTTTATTTTTTGAGACATTTTTAAAAATCCTACTGACAGTTAGTAGCAACTAACTAAAGGAGTAGGCATACGCAGTTAGTAAAAACCAGAGCACAGGCTCAGGAGGAGAGCTACTGCGCCTGCCAGCCACACCTCCCTGTGCCACCAGGTGGAAATCACCTACCCTCGTTGAACCTCAACTTGCTGATCTGCAAGATGGAATAACACTTGTTTGCAGGCTTCTGCGAGACTGTGATATAAGGTTGCTTGAAGCTGGCTCACCCATCCATGAGGCTCTTTGTTTGAGAAGAGTTTGGCTGTGACACTTGATTTAGGGGAAAGAGCACAAGGTCAGAAATCGGGAAGTCTGTGTGCGGATCTGCCAGCTAAGGCCCTCCCCTCTCCAGGCCTCTGTTCACTCTCCTTTCAAAGATGGGCCACCTGGAAGACTTTGTCTCATGTGTTGGTACCAGGTGGTTAAGAATGGCTGGGCAGAAGGTGTGTGGAGTTGGCTGGGCATGCCTGGACTCAGTGGGAAGAGTGCAGGGATTGATTAGCCATGCCTGCCGTGGGTGCAGGAGGTGGGGGTGGTGTCCATACCACAGACACACCACAGCCCTGCCATCCCCATGCCAGGTGGTCTTTAAGGGCTCATCCAGTTCTGCCTGGCTCTTCCTGGGGGATGCCATTGCCCCTGCCCCTGCCCCTGCCTGGCGTTCCCTGTCTTGAGGACCTGGAGTTAGTGAGGGGACAGTGGAGAACAACTCCTTGACCCTGGAGCCAGGGCTGCAGGGTATTTACAGCCTTCTGGAGGACACCAGCTGGTGATTAGGGGTCCTGTTTCCATCTCCAGTCACATCCCTCCCCACATCTCCTAAGGGCTATTGGGTAACTGTCCCCACCCCGCTCTTCCCCACTTCGTGGCGATCACAGGCAGCAGCCTTGAGACAAAGCCGGGTCCTGGCCGCTGTGTGGGCACTGCCCTCCGGGGACAGGCTCAGGGCCTGGGCCCGGCGCTGGACAGGCTTGTGACGCCTCCTCTCTGGACCGTCCTCAGCACTCCACAGCCGTGCGAGTCGCCCCCCTCACGCTCAGGGCAGTGAGGGCCGGGGAAGGCAGGGTCTCATAGAGAAAGGCCTGCCACATTCCTGTGGAGAACACGAGGCGGAAAGACACGGGCGTGGTGATCACACCTGGGCTCAAATCCTGGCACTGCCACTTCTCAGTAGTGTGACCCTGAGCAAGTCATTGGACCTCCCGGAGCCCCAGTTTCTTCATCTGTAGTGCAGTAGTAATAACTGGTAATAACTTGGAACTCGGGTTCCAAGGCTTATTCAAGGTGACTTAGAGCAGCTGTTCCCAAGCTTTCTGGCACCAGGGACCGTCTTCATGGAAGACAAATTTTCCACAGACCGGGGGGTGCAGCAGAGCTCAGGCAGTGATGCGAGCGATGGGGAGCAGCTGTAAATACAGACGAAGTTCACTCGCTGCCCGCCGCTCACCTCCTGCCGTGCAGCACACCCCCCCAAAGTTCCATAGAAGACAGTTTTTCCATAGGCAGGGTTGGGGGGCATCCCTAATAGGTCACAGGGTTGGGGACCGCAGACTTAGAGAACCTAGTGTTTGACACACATATGTTCAGTAGTTGTTTAGTTTCTCTTTCCACTCTGCAGAAACAAAACGTAGGGGCATGGCCTGCCTTGGGAATGAGAAGAAGCCCAAGGGGCCTCGCCAGGGCCGAATCCAGCCCTCCTTTGCCTTTTGGGGAGAGAAGCTGTCAGAGGAAGTTCACTGTGAGGTCAGGGGTTTGGAGTGTGGCCAGAAAATGGCAGGAGGGTTCGGCCTCAAGAACATGGCCTAAGCTTCATGGCATCATGGGCCCCGAGGGACAAGGTACACCCAAATGCAGCTGGCATCCCAGCCAGTGTGGGTTGGGACAGTGGGCTGGCACCTTTGTCAGGCCACATCCATGAGTGTTTTCCCCAGTAATCCGTCACTCCTTCTCAATTAACTTTTGTGCCCCAGGACAGGTTGTCGGGCATAGCTGTGTGAGGCTGGCCCTCACAAAGCCCCCACTCTGAAGTGCCAAGGCTGCATTATATTGTCCCCTTCGCCAGCGTTGACGGTGGGTGGCCTGTGGAGTAGGTGGGTGTTGGGAGATTGGGTCATGGAGAGAAGTGGGTCCACCCTACCAGAAGCCTTGAGTGCCAAGCCAGAGCATCTGAACTCTGTGGCCAGGCAGTGTGGAGCCTTGCCAAGCCTTGGCACAGGAGCTCTGCCCGGGTTGAGGAAGGAGGGACTGAATTCTAAAGAGCTGTAGTCTGAATTCACAATTTAAGTTTCTAGAACACTGTCCTCTTAGTGACTCCATGTGCTCATCTCCCTAGGAGATGCGCCTTCCTCTGTGACAGGCGAGGGCACAGGTGCAGGAGGGTCTGCTCCCAGGACCACTGCTCTCCCAGAGGCCCCACCCTGTGTGAGGACTCGAGCTGGCCCGAGGACCTGCCCCGGCTGCCCTGCTAAGAGTTAGAAGCAGCTGCACAGGGCCAGCTTCCCAGTGCTGCCTCTTCTGTCCCTCTCCCCTCTTCGTCTCCTGCCCCTCGCCATTCTTCCTGACTTCCCTGGGGTAGAGCACAAAGCCACTCTGCTACTGTCCCTGCTTCACCACCTCTCCTGTGCTTCCAGGCTGCGCGTCTGGTGGGGAGTCACGAGGATTGGGAGTGGAAGACCCCCCTGCTGGCCACCGGCAGTTTCTGCGCCCCTCTGAGCTTCCGCTCCTTCCCTTTAAGACGAGGAGGGCATCAGTCCACATCAGCACTTTCCTAGCCTCGGTCACTTTCATCCCATCCGTACTAGGTGTAAAATGTTTCTTTGGGCCCAGCGCAGTGGCTCACACCTGTAATGCTAACACTCTGGGAGGCCGAGGCAGGAGGATTGCTTGAGGTCAAGAGTTCGACATCAGCCTGAGCAAGAGCGAGACCCCGTCTCTACCAAAAATAGAAAAAATTAGCTAGGTGTGGGGGTGCACACCTGTAGTCCCAGCTACTCAGGAGGCTGAGGGAGGAGGATCACTTGAGCCCAGGAGTTTGAGGCTGCAGTGAGCTATGATGACGCCACTGCACTGTACCCAGGGCGATAGAGTGAGACCCTGTCTCAAAAAAAAAAAAACCCCAACAAAATCCAGTTTCTTTAATCCACATAGGTCTGCCGTTCTACCTAACTTAACTGCATCCTAAATAATATTTATGAACTCACCAGGGATTATTGTCCTTGTCCAAAAACTTCATTATGAAAACATAAAAGGTTTGCCTGTGGACCACCTTGTCATCCTTGTTCCACTGGTGGCACATGTGTCACCCTTTGGGAGCCCTGGACGTGGTGACCAGCGTCTGAGTCCCAAGATGCTCTGATTAGGACCAGGTCACTGGGTTTCAGCTCTCACCACCCTGGGTCACGTGTACACCCACAGTGGTGGTGCATCCCGCCATCTGTTCATCCATCTAATGAGCACCTGCTGGGTGCCGGGCCCTGGGCGAGGCTCTGGGATCCGTCACTGGAAGACATCCCAGCTGACAGGGGAGACGGATGCAAAGACACGTCACTGATCTAGTGCCGCTGAGATGGGGGTGCGTGACGGGGACGCTGAGGGGATAGGAGTGGGAGTGAGCGGCTCTGCTGGGGGAAACCAAGAAAGGGGGTGACAGTTGGGCCAGGCCGTGATGGATGGGAGAGGGCCAGGCAGTCTGGGCTGATGGCCAGTCCCTGACGAAGACGTGGAGGTGTGGCCTTGAGAGCACACTCCAGGCGGCAGGGAGCAGCCCCATGCGGGGGACGCAGGGAGCACTGGGAGTGAGGGGAGGTGGGGGCCAGGCTGAGGAGGACCCTGACCGGCGCTGGCGCATGCAGGTTGGCAGGTTGCTGCTGAGCCCAGGGCTCATGACGTCTGTCCTTCGCAGAGTCTGAGGCTGGTGAAGGGCTGGGTGGGTCCCCTGGACCCTTGGGCTCTCCCGCCAGGCCGAGCAGCAGGCGTGTCCCCACGCAGCTCGCTGGCCCTGGCAATGTTCTGGAGTGCAGCTTCTGCTCTCGGGCTGTAGGTAGAGCCCTCGCCCTCCCACCCCTGCTGCCAGCTCCGCTTGCCCCAGGGGACCTGAGCTGCAGATGTGCATGGTGATTGAATCATTTCTGCACACCGCTGCTCACATAGCTCCCCGGGGACCCGCCACTTGCCTGTGCAAGCTGTCATGAGATGTGTGTGCTCAAGTGCATCTGTGTCGGCATTCAGTGAGTGCACGTCCCTGCTGTAAGTGCGCAAAGGAGCACGTGTGTATGTGTCTGTGCGCACATGTGTGCGGTGCCAATGCCTCTCTCCCTGGGTGCGTGTGTGTGAAGTGTACCAATTAACTAGTGAAGCCTCAAAGGTGAGAAATAAAACCCTTGTGTTCGTACAACGGACTGGTAGGTTGGCCTGCCGCCCTGGGGACCTGCCTGCAGAGCACCACGTTCCCGTGGGTCAGCCAAGAGCACCCCATCCTGCATCCAGGGAGGAGCCTGCTGAGGGCCGTATGCCTCTTCCGACCTTTCAGACCAGGAGAGACGCTGCCCGAGGACAATCCAGAGGCCCTACTTAGAGCTGCCAGAGGGATTCGGGGCCAGCTCAGCCCCTGGCGCCGTCTGTGTTCTCTCCCTCTCTCCACCTTTGCCTCCCACCCTGCCATACAATGGCATGGGACAGGTGGTCCCCAGGCCCCTTCACTGTCCACATCGTAGTCCCTGAGCAGCCCTCCGTGCATAACAGCAGCTAACTTTGCTTGCACGCCAGCTGTGCTAGGCACCACCCAGGGTAGACTCGGCCCCGCCTTGCCAGGTGCCGAGAAGTGTAAATGGAAGCTTGGCCCTGCAAGACCTCTCCTAGGAGTTGGGAAGACCGGGCGACCCATTGTCACCATCCAAAAACTGCCATTTGCACGGCTAAGCCCAGCCAAGCAGAAGGAGCAAGGCAAGTGCAGGGCTGTGGAAGGGGCAGCGTCACGGCCTTGGGCTGCCGGGAAGAATGGCTCCCGGAGCCCGCAGCCTCCCCGCAGGCCTGCCCTGAGACAGGCTCTGCAGTTTCAAAGGCAAGTGTTCTACTCTTGTGGAGATGGACTTTTCCAAAGAGCCAGAGCTCCTCACAGGGAAATTCTAAGATGTGTGAGTTTGATGGGCCACCAAAGGCTGGCTGGCCCAATCCTTCGTTTCACAGGTAGGGAAACTGAGGCCCAGCTTTTTGTCCTGCTTGCACAGCTATAGGGCGGTAGGGTGGGGGCACCCATCAGTCCCCCCAACGCTGACTAGCTTTGCATCACCGGCAGGCTTGCGGCTGCTCAGACCAGGAGAGATGGTGGGGTCCTGAACCGGGGTGGGGGTCCCCTGCTTGAGCCCACCCCCCATCAGAGGCAGACAGGCAGCCGGGAGGGCTGAGGCCATGGGTGCACCCAGGGCCAGGCCGCCAGTGATCTGTTGGGAGAGAGCCTCGGCCTCACTGGCCGCTGGGGCTGCAGCCACGGAGGATTTGTAGCGACTTGTAAAGGCTTAAAGGAGTCCAGGTGCCCGGAGGCGGAGGCAGCGACCGAGCCCAGGCAGCGCTCCCATGGCAAAGGGCGACCTCTGCCGGCCACTAGATGCCCTCCACTTCCCAGCCCGGCCAGCATGCAGGGAGCCAGAGCTGCTGGGATGGCCTTGGAAGCTCCTGAGTGGGTTTGGGCAGGTTGGATGAACGAGGAAGACAGCTCTTTGGGCCCAGGCACTGCACGAGGTGGGGAATGCCAGGAGACTCTGCCTACCAGTCCAGAGGAGTGGAAAGGACAACACATTAGCAGTTAGAAAGGCAGAGGATTTGAATCTCAGTCCGGCAGCTTTCTGGCTGTGTGACCTTGGGCAAGTTGCTTCACCTCTCTGAGCCTTTTAAGGATTAAGAAAATTAGCACTGCAAAGGTCCTGGTGTGACACCCAAACTAGCAGGTACAAAACAAATGAAAGATCCCAGCCTGCCCCCTCCACAAGCTACCTCTCTCGTGCCTCCCTGAGCCCCTCCTCTCTTCATGCCTGGGACCCTTAACCTTCAAGGCCTTTGAATCTTTTACGGTGGAGACTGGAGCCTCCCATCCCTTCCATTCCTGGTGTTAATAACCCCAACTTCCTACCACTTATCTCAGAAGTTTAAAAACATCACCTCACCTATAGGTGCCTCCTTGTCAGCCAGCCGTTTGTTCTTTTATAGATTAAGAAACACGGGACACACAGCTGTCCCTGTGATCTGTGGTATCTCTCCTGCCAGCCGCCCACCCACCCTGGGACCTGTCCCAAGCCCAGCCTGGCACTCCTTGGTTCCTGTACGGTGGAGCCATGGCCGGGGAGAAAAGCCCAGGTCGCTGGCTGGGTGGATCTGGGCTCCTGGTGCCCGCCCGGGACCGCCCTGGGTGGGATCCAGAGACTCTGTCGGTCCTCCAAGGCCCACTGGGTCTCTGACCCTGGGCACAGCGCCGTGCCCATGCCGGGGAAAGTTCCTCCTAAGAGGCAGAGCCTTATGAGACCACCTAATCCCCGCTCTTCACTATTCCGTTCTACAAGTGAGGAAACCAAGGCCAAGAAACCCGAGAAGCCTGCTCAAAGCCCCTCCTGGAGTGAGGAAGAGGAGGGAGGGCCCGGAGAACACCCTGAACCTCCACAGTGCCCAGGAACCTCCACGGGCCCTCGCAGCACTTAGGCTTGTCAAGAGCGCCCCCTGCTGGCTGCACGGGCCACCACAGGCCCTTTGTCCTGGTCTGCTGCAGCCTGTGGACAGTGGGTGGAGGCTGGTGGGCCTGGAGTTTCTTTGTACTTCCCTTCAGTCTCCTCCAGACGGGAGCTGACCCACCCCAGCCTTTGTGCGATGGGTCCCTCGGGCTGGCTGTGGACACTGCACTCTGTACTGGAACCCTGGCAGCCAGTGTTCGGGACCCAAGCCTTGGCAGCCCCCTGGCATATGTGTTGCCTGGGAGACCAACAGGGTCCTTCAGCTCAGATGGGGCCAGGCACCGGGAACTGAGGTGTTCTCACCGAAGGTGGCACTGGCTTGCTCCTGCTCTGGGCCCCCCTGTGTCCCTGCTACCCAACCCCTCACCCCCCACATTTGTCCCTGGCCCCAGGAGCCTGTGTCATATGAGTGCTGGCTTCAGCTCTGTGCAGATAAACTCGAGAGGAGAGATGTAGCCCCTGCCTGGGGGACGTACAGGGGTAGGAAAGGGAGTTACATCCTCACCACTTCCTCCCCCCAAAACACACTCACACACGCACACACAGATACACACCTGCACCCCTAGCTCCTCCCCGGCACCTGTTCAAGAGTGGGGGGCATGATCAGAAAGCCAGCATTCTGCAGCTGGCTCCTACCCAGCCAACTTCAGCCTCCAAGCCTCAGTTTCCTCATCTATAAAGTGGGTATATATTAGCATTTTCTCTCTGTGCTGTGCCTGGACCAGCAATGACTTATAAGAGGAGCGCAACAGATAATCACCTATAAGTGACCTGGAGTCAATACAGGCTTGGGCGGAGAGTTCCCTGAACACAGGAAAATTACCCCATTCTAACCTCCGCACGCCCCATCAATCTAGCTTGGGACCCAGCACAGCATAGTTATTAAAAAGCATTTTCTGGGTGAGTGGAAGCATTCGTGGATGAGCAAGTGGAGACTAGAGTTGTCTGAATGGAGGGGTGGACAGATGGACAGGCAGGCATTGAGATGGATCCACGATGGGTGGGAAGCTGGACGTCAGGGTGCGTGATGGCTGGCAGGGTGGGGGTGGAAGCAATGAGTGTGGGCACAGCCTCTCTCTTACCTTCTTGCTGGAGAGCTTCAGAAAGCACTTATCACGAGTACAAATGCCCAAATGACCCAGCAGCTCCGCTCTGAGAGTGTGCTCTCTGGAATAATTCACACATGTGTGATGTGCCAATATAAAAGGTTATTCCTGCAACACTGTTTGCAATGGTAAAAATTTGGTAACAGCTTCAGGCTCCATCATTTCAGGCTGGAGTGTGAATCCCTGAGTGGAGGGGCCCTGTCTGGGGCCTCAGGCCTCAGAACAGCCCCTGGCGGCGGGTAAATAGTCAGATGTTAGTTGGATAAATGCTTCATCCATACCCTGGAATACTGTGCAGCCGTTACAAAATGAAAAAGGCTCTATATGTCTCGATGTGGAATAAACTTTGAGATATACTATTAAGAGGGGCAAAAAAGCAAGGTCCAGATAATGTGTGTAGAATGCCATCATTTTATGTTTTTTAAAAAAGAAAAAGTAGCAGGCGATGGTACACGTAGATGTTTGCTTCTAGAATATGAGGCTGTCTGGACGGGGAAGTGACGTCACTGGTTCTCCTAGGAAGGGCACCTGGGGTGTGGGGACAGGGCCGGGACTCAGCACTGGCTACCCTGGTGGACTTTCTGATCTTCGAACTATGCAAATGAATTACCCTTTCAACACTCACGGCACGATAAGAATTGCTTTAAAGGATGCGTAGTAAGAGCTCCTTGGAGGAGGAGGAGGAGGAGGAGGCTGGAGCCAGGCAGTGGCGTTGCTTCCCCCAGTGAGGGTGCTCGTGCTGCAGGCCGAGAGTCAGGACGGAGAAAGCAGACAGGCACGGCCCAAAATTCTATTAGCCGAGGGGGCTCAGCAGATCTGGGGACCTCAGTTTCCTCCTCTGTAAAGTGGAGGTGCTCCTAGCCTGACAGTGGGCGCGAAAGGAAAGGAGAGAATGCAGGTGCTCAGCACATGAAAAGTCCTGGGCAAGGGGACCTTTCTTGACGTGACCGGGGATGAGGGGTCTTTGGGGGACAGCATGGCAGGATAGCAGAGAAGGCCAGGGCCATGGGCCGCCTGTCCAGCACCCTGGGTCTGAACTGTGTGGGCAGCCTGAACTGGCCCCTGGGTGTGGGAGGGCAAACCGAGCTGGCAGTGGGCAGACTCCTGCTTTGGCCCAAGGACATGGATGCCCGAGCGGGGGGTGGACTAGAGCTGTGCAGTCTGTCCCCTCTCTGTCTCTCTATCTCTGTCTCTGCCATCACTGGAGGGGCCTGGGGGCTTTCAGGGCTTTCTGGAGCCGAAGGAGCCTCCTTCACTTAGCTCTGCCATCTGGAGGGAAGCCCCCCTCATATTAATGTTCCCGAGCCCCCCACTGCACCCCAGTTCAGGAAGGGTGAGCCTCGTGCCCAGGACTCCAGGCCCCCGACTGCTCGGCCTGTGCAGCAGAAGCGGCCGTCAGTGGGCCGGCAGTCAGGAGCCCGGGTCCTGCTGCGGCCTCTGATGCTGGCTCACTGTGTCAGGTGACTTCCCTCCTCTCCCTGAGCTTCAAGTTTCTGGAAAATGGGTGCGGTGCCTCCCACTGTCCTTTTCCGGGAGGCAGGGGTGTGGGGGGCCGGTGACAAAGTGGAAAAATGCAGCTGTGAATGGTTTGTAACGGGTGAAGAACTCTAAAGCATGAGGGATGTGGCACCCGTGACAGATCTGTGCTCAGACCACACCTGCAGTGCAGGTCGTCACGCAGGAAGGTCCTCACATGCACACACGCAGCCTCACGGAGGGGGCCAAGCCCCGAACCAGGAATCCAGGCATGGGGACACCGTCCCCCGACCCCTGCCCACCCAACACACATGTGCACATACGGAAATGCGTGCACCCACGTGTGTAGTTCCTCGTCTCCTGGTGGGCGTGCCCGCCCAGTGCTCACACCGAGGAGCGCCTCCTGCCCTCAGCCCAGTGGGGTGACCTCCCGCTGTGACCCCTGTGGCCCTGCAGGGCCCAGCAAAGAGCCCTGGAACCTGCTGGTGTTGAGAGCGGAGGGTGGCTGGGGGCCCCGTGTGAGGTTGACAGGCCTGGCACGGTCTCGGTGACACCCTGTGCCCTCTCTCTTCACAGGCTGGACAACGTTCATGGCTCTCGGGTAGAACCCAGCGAAACGGCCAGAATGAATTCTATGGACAGGCACATCCAGCAGACCAATGACCGCCTGCAGTGCATCAAGCAGGTGGGTGTGTGGGGCTGCAGGCCTCCGGCGGGCGCTGGGGGGATGGTGGGCATGGGCCAGCGCCCGGGGCTCCCTGACCACCCGCCTGGGGAGACCATCGTTGGCACGATGCACCAACCAGCCTGACGCTGGAGTCACACACCTGAGTTTCAACGCCAGCGCTGCCCTGTCCCTTCCTCCTCTCCCTTCCCAGCTGTGCGACCTTGGTCACAGTGCTCGTTGGTGTGCTCTGGGCTGTTCTGAGGACGCCGTAGGTGCCCAACACTGCGATCTGCCTCCACATCCTTCCCAGACCTGTGCTTTCTGCCCCTCTGTTCAGCTGTTCTCTAAAAAAAAGCCACAACAGAAGAAAAGCTTCTGGTTAATTAGATCATTTTATTTTATGTTTTTAGAGACAGGGTCTTGCTCTGTCACCCAAGCTGGAGTGCAGTGGCACAATCGTAACGTAGCTCACTGCAGCCTCAAACTCCTGGGCTCAAGTGATCCTCCTGCCTCAGCCTCCCGAGTAGCTGGGACTACAGGTGTGCCGCCATGCCTGGCTGAGAAATTAGATCGTTTTACAGGAAAGGCAGCTGAGCCATAGAAAGAGGAACGGAGTAGCCCGAAGTCACGAAGCCCAGAACCTGGCCCTGCTGGTGCTGGGAGGGCCTCATCCCAGAGGGTGTCGAGTCCCCCCCGCCGATGCTCGTGCCAAGCCCAAGGGGCAGTTCACCCGGGAGTACCCACCCCTGGGCTCCGCCTCCCGCAGCCCAGCGAGGCTGCTTGCTTTGCAGATCGAAAGGTGTTACCGCGCTGCAGGAGGCAGCAGGGGTAGCAGGAGGGGTGTGGGCTTTGGCCCAGACAGACCCAGACCCGAGTCCTCATTCCTCTCTGTCCCCACTGTGGGATCTCAGGCTGGTCCTTCATTTCTCTGAGCCTCAGTCTCCTCCTCTGTCAGGTGGGGCCTCCCTCATAGGCTGCTATGTCCCCCGTAGCCCAGCCCTGGCACGTGGTGGGTGATCAGCTGAAGGTGGTGGTGGCTGTTGTCCTCTGTATCTCGGCGAGGGGGAGGGGAGTGCTGGGCGGGGGCCCCTGGCTCAGGCAGGCTTAGCAGAAAGCTCCAGCGACCAGCGTGGGCCGCAGCCCCAGGACCCCGGCCGGGCAGAGCTCTCGCCTCCTACCGCAAGCCAGCCTCCCATTCCTGGGGGCCAGGACCCCACGGAGCCTGGCCGAGGTGCCCACCCAGTGGAGCTGTGGCTATTCCCGGGAATGAAGGAGGGATGTGTGTCCTCTCATTAGCATCAAACAGAGCAGTCTGGAAGCCGGCGCGGGGTCTGAGGAGAGGAAATTGAAGAAGACTTGTTACAGATTGAACCCAGCCCGAACCGCTCTCCCGAACGCCAATTACGCGCCTCTGCTCACAGTTGCAGAATAGAAACCAGACAAGCGCCTCCCTCGTCCCCCGCCTTCCTCCTCCTCCTGGGGCTCTGCAGGGCTCTCCCAGCTCTGCCTCTGACCCACTTTCTCCTGCCCATGGCTCAGCTGGCACTGACCCCAGCCCCCAGCAGTGCCGTCATGGCCCCTGTCCCTGAGCCCTCATGTGCCAGGCACGCCGCTCCTCCTGAGACCTGCTCCCAGCACCCAGCTCTGTGTCACCAGGAGCCAGGGTGTACTTGAGTCCCTTGGCCCTCCCTGGGTCCAGCGTGGGCAGAGGCCCACCCAGGCAGTAGCCCCACTCCCCGAGGCATGGCCCACACAGCTCAGATTTACAAGTCAGGGAACCTTCGTCCCCTTTCCACCGCTTCCAGGCTATGCGACCTTGATTAAAATGCCGCTTCATCTTGCTTCATCTGTAAAATGGGCGTCATGATTAATGCACAATCAGCCAGCCAGGGCCGGAGCCCCAGCTGCCCTCCCCTGCATGCGAGTGTGCCACACGTGCACAGAGGGCTCTGCGTCTGGGCCAGACAGTGGCACGTTTGTGAGTGTGAGCGGGTGGTCCGGATGTCCCCTGGGCTGTCCGAAGTTCCCTGCGTCCTCCACGCCCCTCGTCCTGCACCTCCGGTGGGAGGCAGCTCAGCGCCGACATCCATCTGCTCCACGGCTGCCTGAGGACTGTTGATTCTCAGGCATCCCATAACCTAATCAGAAGAGAAAGGCGAGCATGTCTGCACGCGCGGAGGATGACAGATGTGTCGACTGCGCAGACCCTGGGCTGGTAGGGGCCGAGGCTCCCATCAGCAGCCTCACCCCGCCGCACAGCCTTCCCTCCCCCACCCGCCCTGCTCTAGCCATTGCTGGGCTCCGCCCCCAGCACCCTGCTGCCCTCCTCCCCGCAGGCCCCTAGCTCAGCTGCCTTTGCCCCCTCTCAGCCTCATGGTCCTGGGGAAACCAGTGCTCCCTCTCTGCGACGTGCCCTGCCAGAGGTTGTAGGCACATCTGGCTCCACCAGCCCAGCCAATCAGCTCATTCTTGCTCAGCAGCCACCCCGAACTCCAGGGGCCCTCCCGAGCATCGGCACACCCCCATCCTTGAGCAGATAGACGGATACATAAGGGAACGGATGGAGGGGGGTTGGATGGATGGACATACGGATGGATAGTGAGATGGGCTAGTGGGGGGTTGCATAGATGATGAATGGATAAATGGATGAATGAACGGATAGGTGGGTGGCTGGATAGGTTAACTTCTGGATGAACGGGCAGGTAGGTAGATGAATGAATACATAGGTAGATGGGTGAGTGATGGATAAAGCAGTGAATGGATGAATGGGTAGGTAGGCAAGTGGACAGATGGGTGGATGAGTTGATTCATTTTGGATGGATGGATAGATAGATGCATGGATGAATGGGTGGATCGTTTGATTCGCAGATGGACTGGTGGGTTGATGGACAGAGGGGTTGATAAGAAGATGAATCCATCACTTCGTGGGGAGCCAGTCCCTGGTCTGGGCATTGGCATGCCCTGCTCCTGCCCCAGCAGACTCTGTGGCCATTGGACGTACCCCAGCTCTTCTGAGGAATCGTGGAGACGGGCAGGCCTTCTGGTGGGGGACAGGACGTTAGTGTCTAGTAACAGCCACAGCCAGGGAAGCCTCTGCCTGTGATTCAAAGGTGTGCTCCCATCCCCAGACCATCCCAGGCTGGCCAAGGTCACCCCTGCCCACCCCTGGCCTTCCACGTGCCACTGGGGACCCGTTTTGCAGTGGCCAGGTTGCTGGCCTCACAGGTGGACCATCCTCTGGACAGCTCACCATTTCCTGGGGGGCTCCAGCCTTGTGTCCATCTTTAGGGTTCCGGAAGTGAACAGAAGGCTGTTTCTACCCTCAAGAGGCTCCTAAGAGAAGCAAGGACTGTGGAGAGGTCCCAGCATGAACGGCAATAGCAGCCGCTACCCAGCATCTCCCCCACGCTGGGCTCCTCACGTATATTGTTTCTAGACTTTGCAGCAGCCCTGCGTGCTGTTTTCACCCCACTTCTTAGATGGAGGATCTGAAGTTCAGTGACATCCCCGGGCTGCGTGGCTCAGTGGCTGAGACGGGGTTTGGCCCAGGTCTGTCCTGCATGTTTCACCAGATCCCTCCGTCTCACTGTGTGCTTCAGCCTCCTCATGGTTGAAACTGGTCACAGGGGCACAGAGAGGGGAGGCGCCTTGGCCAAGGCCACAGAGCTGCAGCACAGTGGCCAGCAAAGGGGATGTTTCCCCCCCGAGAGGCACCCACAGCTGAAGGCCACAGGAGCTGTCTGGGCGAGGGCAGAGGATCTCAGAGGTGGTGAGATCTGCAAGGCTGGGCACACAGGCCCCCACACAAGACTCAGAGGCCACCCTCGAACCCAGAGCCCCAGAGGGGGTGCTGTGGCCAACTGCGGGCAGGGAGCAGCATACCGAGGCTGCTGATCCCACTAATTGGGTGTGACATCACGTAAGTAGATGGAACAACTTGGTTAGCAGGGGAGGCAGCTGGGCAGGAGTGAGCTGATTTGCACGGCTTTCCGTGTAGAGCCCAGACTCCGCCATGGCCCCTGAGGGGCGTGTCTCAGACAGAGGGCACGCGAGGTGGAGGTGAGAGCCGCTGCTGCCCCCTCCAAGGGCACGCTTCTGTACATGGCAGTTCCGCCTGTCTTGCACGAGTCACGTGCAGGGAGTGTCGCCCTCGCAGGAAGAGCCAGGGCTGAGAGCTGCCGCGAGCAGCTGTGCTTCCAGGGGAGCCTTTGGGAGACAGAGTCGAGCCGAGGGCGGCCCCATGTGGGAGCAGCCACGCGCCAGGTGCTTTGCCAGGGGCCGCAGCAGCCGCATCGTGTTGAGAGCTCCCTGCGCCCTGTGTCGGCCGCTCGCTGCTCCTTGCTCGCGCTCCTCCTCCTTTCCTCTCTTCTCCCCCTTTACTTCCACCGAAGGAGGATGTTCTAATTCATTCCACCTTCTTCCGTCCGTTTTCTGAAGCTTGCCTTGCATGAACCAGCAACAGCCATGGAAACCTAAGCCAAAGAAACTGAAGTTCCCACCGCCGCACCACTTTACAGATGGGCCACTGAGACTCAGGGGTGAGGGGACCACGCTAGGTCAGTGGCTTGCAGGGGTGAAGCCAGAGTGTGACTCCAGGGTGCCTGCCCCACAGGGGCTCCCACAGCGGCTCCCACAGCGCGCTCTGCCCCCCTCCCAGTTCTGGGGCCTGTGGCTCCTAAGCCCCTCCCTACCCGGGCTCCAGGGCAGGCTGGCGCTGCAGGTTGGGTTAGCGGGACCACCCACCCTGGGCGGCGGCTGTTCTGCTGGGACCTCGGGAGGTGCCACCATCTCTGCAGCTGTGCAGCTGGCTCTCATGCCAACCCTTGTGGACACCCTCCAAAGGTCCCCCTGGAGGACACAGCCAGCCACACTCACTATTTGGCCAAAGTCCTACCCCAGAATCCCAGCTTTGCCCCTGACCTGCTCCATGCCTCTGACCAAGTCCTTTATCTCCTGGACTCAGTGCCAGGCTCAGAGGGCCTGGGACGACAGCTGAGTCTTGAAGAGTAAGTGCCAATTAATGAAAGGTGGCTACAGGAGCCACCCCACCTCACCCCACCAGCCCTGTGGCCTGGGCACCCCGGCACCAGGATTCAGTCTCGCTTGACTCAGACCCTGCGTGGGAGGAGGCTGCGCTCAGGTCCGGACTCTTCCCATCCATGTCAGCAGCCCCCACCTGAGCCAGACAAGGCCCAGATTTGGGACGTGGGGACACTAAGCTACACACACCAGACCCCAGTGTGACTGCCCAGGCACCGTGGGCTTCAGTGCCCCCTCCCAGCTGGGTGTGGCCTCCCCCCTCTTCCTGCCCTGTTTGGCTAACGCAGAGCTTGTTCTAAAGCCAGGGCTGGTGGGAATCTAGACCTGGACTTTGCTAGTGGGGGTTAATCAGGAAGGCACCTCCATGGCCGGCCTGCCCTGAGTCAGGGAGAGCCAGCCTCCAAGTGTGGGAGCCAGATGTCACCCTCCAGAACCCTGAGGGGTCCACCTCCCTGCACCACCGGCATCCAGAAGTCACTTTACTATCTGATGTCATCGGCCTTCTCTAGACCTTGGTTTTCCCATCCTTGCAATGGAATCGCTAATCTCCCTCCTGCAGGGCTGGGGGACGGATGTGCTGAGGGCAAGTGGAGGGGAGGGAGGGTGAGGAAGCTCGTTGATCCTGGCCTGCCACTTGGCCCCTGCCGGGGACTCTCCTCCCTGGCGAGGCTGGGGTCTTCCCTGCCCCAGCCCCCACACAATGCCTGTGCCAGCCTCATTCCTGGAGCCTCACCTGCCTTCTTTCCTTTCCCACAGCACTTACAGAACCCTGCCAACTTCCACAATGCCGCCACGGAGCTGCTGGACTGGTGCGGAGACCCGAGAGCTTTCCAGCGGCCCTTCGAGCAGAGCCTGATGGGCTGTCTGACGGTGAGTCCGCACCCTGCGCCTGCACTCGCGCCCACGAGGACGGCTGGGGGCCAGTGTGCCTGTCCAGGTGCCGGGGGGCCGCCAGACCTCGGAGGGGTGAGAGCTCGGAAGACATTGGTGCTGGAGGGATGGTTCTGCTGTGTGTGTTCCCAACAGACACAGCCCCTAGGGGACCCCGGTCTGATGAGGAGACACAGTCCCCCTGGAGTGTGGGTTCCCGACCCCAGATGAGAATGACACGGGGCTTGCTTTGGGGGTCAATGTTCCATCATAAGCAAAGCCGAGAGACTCTGAAAGGGTTTCAGCCATCCTTTTATGCAGTCATTCACTCATTTAGCAAACATTTGTGGAGGCCTTTTTCTAGTTATCCACCCCCCTGCCCCGCTGCATCCACTCACGGACACATCCACGGAGCCCCCACCGCACCCAGCCAGCCGGCCAAATAAACACGGAGTGATCCCGCGTCCGTCACGTGATCCCCTCTGCTAAGTCCAGGGCCACCAAAGATGAATGAGACTTTACCAAGCCCGGTCTCCTCTTCAGTGGGGGGAGGCAGATGTGTAAGCGATGACCAAGAAAATAGCGTGCAAGGTGAAGGCAGCACAGAGAAGGAAGCCTTGATTGCCTGGGAGGTGGGCTGTATTACGGAAAACTGAGAAAAGGAGCCACTACACATATGCAGGATCTGCCAAGCAGCTGAGGATGGCAAGAGCGTTCCAGGCACATGGAACAGCGCGTGCAAAAGCCCAGACGTCCAGCAGAACCCAGAGAACTGGGTGAGGGTCTAGGATATAAGCTGGGCACAGGCCAGGCCCGGAGCTTGTGGCAGGCTTGCCAGCCAGCAGAGCCACATGCTCACAGCTTGTGAATGTCCCCAGCTATGTGGCCTCTATCCATAAAGTGTGAGGGCACTTCAGTGGCCAGGGAGGGCAGCTGCTCAGGAGGCCCTGAGTCATATTTGAAGGGAGTGTGGGTAAACAGATTGCTGGAGAGCCCGCCTGCCCCCACGCTGGGAGAGGAGGACCAAGAACGTCGCCTGGCCATGCAGGAACAGTGGGCACAGTCCAGGGGTACCATGTTGCCTGAAAAGCTCCAGACAGCAGGGGGACAAAAGGCCCAGCATGGCCCCGGCCTGGAGCAGAAGAAACGGTGGTAACACGGCCGTCACTGCAAAGCCCCTGTTCTGTGCCTGACGCTGAGCCGGCTCGCGGTGTGTGCCGTCTCCCTGAACCTCCCCAGGAGGCTGGTCCTGCCACCTTCCCCACTCTACGGAGGACAACACAGACTTGCTGTAACTGACGTCCCAAGGTCCCACAGCCTTCGAAGTGGGCCTGGGATTCTAGTCGAGGCCTGGCTGCCTCTGGAGAGGATGCCCTTGGCCATGAGGGATGCTGGGCAGGGATGCAGCAAAGACCCTTCCAGGGCTCCTCTGTTTGTCAGAAGCTGACACCATCTGGCTCCCTCCGGGCCACCAGGCCAAATCAGGCAGCCACCTGCATTGTCCAGTCTTCCTCATCCTTCAGCCTGGGCTCCCCTCTCCCTCCTCCAGCCCCCTTAATCCTCTTTGTGGGATCCTGGTTCCAGGCTAAGCCCTGTGGGCAGGGACAGATGTTGCCAGAGGTGCCCTCACTCTCACCCCAGCTGCTGGCAGCTGCAGGGAAGGAGGAGGCGGAGACCGTGCACACTGTGTGGCCAGGCAGGCTGCCACGATCCCCAGCATACTGCCCCGAGCTTGACCCTGCCTAAGACATGGGACTCGAGACTGAATTGGACAATGGCCCCGGCCGGTAACTGGCCCTGCCGCGGCCCTGTTGTCCATGTATTCATTCAGCAGACATTCACTGGGTGCCTGCGGCGGGCCCTGTGCTACACCAAGGGGTCACTCTCAAGGAGCAAATTAGGACACATAGCAGGGCCCTGGGAGAGACGGCTGGGGACAGGTCAGGAAAGTCTCGTAAGGGGGTGACCCCCTTGGGAGGATGAGAGAGAAGCATGTTCCAGGCACAGGGAACTGCTAGTGCAAAGGCCCTGGGGCTTTATCTGCTCAAGGAACAGAAAGAAGGCTCGGGTGGCTGCAGCCTAGGTGAGGAAGACGGTAAGCAGAGAGCAGCGGACGCAGGTCCTGCAGGCCACACAAGCAGAACTGGGACATTACTGGACATTATTTGGAGGGCAGTGGGGAGCCCCTGCAGGGTCGTAAGCAGGAGAGTGGTGGGATTTGGTTGTGTGAGGATGAGAGCTCTGAAGGGGAGCCCAGGGAGGACCCCTGGGATCTGACTGGACAGAGAGGAGGCCATGGCTCTCCAGGTGGGGAAACTGTGCACAGAGGCACAGCGCTAGCTCTCCGGGGCCTAGTGGGCGGCACACACTTGGTGGAATGGCCAGGTGTTACCCCCTACCTCTCTAGCCCGCTGCTTAGTTAGAAAGGGATTCTTCACCACCAGCTGCCGCTGCAGAGACCTGAGTCCACCTATCCCTTACAGATCAGTAGAGCCAGTGGCAGGAAGGGGCTGGCAGGGGTGGCCACAGAAGACACCCTCAGTGCCCAGAGTATTTTCCTGAGCACTGTTTCCCTGGATCCTTATGACGACCCTTCACAGTGGGCAGGGTCTCGCTCTGTCACCCAGGCTGGAGTATAGTGGTGCCACCATAGCTCACAGCAACCTCAAACTCTTGGGCTCAAGTGATCCTCCTGCCTCAGCCTCCCAAGTAGCTGGGACTACAGTCACGTGCCACCACAACTGGCTAATTTTTTAACTTTTCTGTAGAGGTGGGGTCTCACTATGTTGCCCAGTTTGGTCTTGAACTCCTGGCCTCAAGCAATCCTCCCGCCTCAGCCTCCCAAAGTGCTGGGATTATAGGCATAAGCCACTGGCCCAGCTGATCACCATCCCATTTTATAAACAAGGCAACCAAGGGGAGCTGCTTACCCCAATTTCAGGCCGTTGTCACTGGGCCCCAGAAGCCCCCTGGGCCCTGTTGCCAGTCCCCCCTTCCAGGGCATCCTCAACCTCAGCCCTGCCCCATGGGGAGGGACAGGATGGGACAGGACAGAGACCTTGGCTGGGCAAGCAGCTGACCTCTCCTCCCCAGCGCACACACACGGACACGGACACACACACACACACACACACACACACGGACCCCTCCCACCCCACCCCCTGTCCAGGTGGCAGCCTGAGTGCTCCAGGTTGCTGCAATCCCCTAGGTGACCTTTGGGAACAAATTCCAAATTCCTCTGGATCCGGCTTACTTTGAGGATATAAATTAAAAACCACTTAGCCTCAGGCAGCAAATGGACACATTTTTGCCATACCGGCTTCTAAGTAGCTCAGGCACAATTAAAGTGACAGACTCTGGACCCGGGCGGGCCCTGCCCCACCTCCCCGTCACACCCTGGGACTTCAGAGCCCCACAGCCCTGCCCGAGGCCCGTGGCAGCCCTGGGCCACCACCTCCTCTCCAGAACCGGGTGCTTCCTGACAGTGCCGCCTAGACTTGCTGCTCTACCTGCCCTGAGGCGGAAGGCTCTGTGATGTGCTCCAGGGGCCGGTGCACGGTGGGGGTCGGCAGGTGCACGGTGGGGGTCGGCAGCCCTCACCCTGTCTCTTCGAGGAGTCACCCAGCCTCAGAGGATGTCAGAGTCAGAAAGGCCTGTCGGGTCCCACCCCTGCCGGAACAGATAAAGGTCATTTGCCACATGATACCTCAAGCAAGGCCCCCATCTTGTCCTGTCTCTGGACTTCAGTTTCCCTCTCTGCGGCACGAGGCCTGGGCTTCCTGACCCATGAGGTCCCCCTGGCTCCTGGGGTCTGAGCCCAGGCCGCAGGGCCTGGGCAGCCAGCAGAGGGCAGCAGTGCCATGGCTGCTCACCTTTCTCAGGGAGGGGTCTTCGCACCCCACAAGACCTTTTGGAACAGCGCCATGCCCATTGGGGTGGGAGCAGCCTCTCTGAAAAACAAGCTGCTCAACTGAGCCCACTCCCTCCACCTCTGCCAGTCAAACGCCATCTCACAGGGCTTCCCCGGGGGTCCTCAGGCTGGGTCAGAGGAAGCCAATGGGGCAGCAGTACATGAGGCACTGTAGGGTCGGGGGTTCGAACCAGCTTAGCTCACTCTGCCACACCTGTGCTGTGTGACCTTGAGCAAGGTCCTGCCCTCTCTGGGCCTTGGCTTCCTCATCAGTGAAAGTAGGCTGCTGGAGCCAGTGACCCTTGTGAAATCTCAGGGTCAAGGGACTCAGTGACAAGCAGACACTCCCTGCTCCTCCATCACCACCGCCACCCCCTCTTGGCCCCTGCAGCCTGCACACAGCACCAGGCCCTTCTTGCTCAATTTAGCTAGTATTTTTTCAAAAACCAGAGCAACAGGACTAGCCACTGTTGGCCAGACACAGGGACTTTTGCCTTCCTGCCCTGAACCAGGGCCTGAGGGTCTTCCCTGCAGGTTGGAAGTTACGGCTTTAACCCTTCGTGGGCTGAAAAAGCAGCCCTGTCACGGAAGGAGCACAGACTTTTCAGCCACACTGAAATCCCATCTTGGCTCTGGCACTGACGAGCTTTGAGCTGTTATTCAACCTCAGCTTTCTCATCTGTGAAGCAGAGATGATACTAATACCCACCTCGCGCTGCGGTGAGAACCTGGCACTTTGGTGCGGCCGCAGCATTTACACACCCCTCCCGCCGGGGACACCGCCGGGAGCAGCGCGTCTCCCAGACAGCAGCCTCCCTGCCGCACCGTCCACACGGGCCATCTGTGCCGCTGGCACCCACCCCACGCTCTCCTGCCGAAGAGGGAGGGCACCAGAGTCCACATCTGAGGCCAGTGGCCTCTCCAGCCCAGAACCTTCCTCCTCACTCCAGAGAAATAGTCAGCAGGCCATAAAGAGTTAGGGACCTGGGTTTTTCTACTTGGACAGTGAGACTGATGGGATGCCCCTGCCCTCGGGTGGCCCAGTGACTCTGGACCATGTGGAGGGACAAGTAGAGCCCATGGGAAAGAGGCCCGGGGAGAGTGGAAGATTTCTGTGCCAGGGGCTTCTGTTTGCAGCACAGAAGCTGAGCAAACATCCTAATGCGACAATGTCCTTTTTCCTCCTGGCCAGGCTCAGACATTAGCCCTGCACGGGGAACTCCCAGGAGGGGGCTACGGGGAGGGCCCAGGGCCCCATTCCAAGGGTCAGTGGTGGTCTTGGGAAAGGGAATCCGTTGGCTCCTCTCTGATTCAACATGTGACACGCTCTGGGCCTCCAGTGTGTGTATGTAAACGAGGAGGTTTTCCCACCCTTTTAGACTCAGCGCCCCTGTAACGAGCCCCTAAGATACAAAGCAGGTAAGGGGGAGCTGTTCTGACGGATCCAGGGGCCAGGCCGAACGCCTGGCAGCCTGAGGCCCCTCCGCCTCTAGAGCAGGTGGTCCCCGAGGGCTGTCTCAAAGCACCAGCCCCCCACATCTGGGAGAGCTTCCTTCCCGCTCAGTCACAGCGCCCCAGCTGCTTTCTAAACTCCATTTTCCAAGGTCCTTCCTTCTTAATGAGGAAACCTCATTTTGCTGCTGTTAATGAGGAAGGCGGGTGGGAGGAGCAGATCTGGACACCTGGGAATGGCAGGGATGCAGTGAAGCCAGATGGGCATGGGCCTGCAGAGCCGTTTGGGGGCCCCGGAGCACCCTGGGCCCACACTGCCCCCTTGGGGACTGACAGTCCTCCCAGTCCCCCGTCTCTCAGCCCTTTAGCTCCTGCTTGTGAGAGTCACTAGGAGACAGGCGGGACCTTGGGGCTCTAAATGCTCCCCTGCTCTCAGGGAAGCTCCCTGTGTGGAGCTGGGCGTGGCGCTGGAGACAGACCCCAGGCTGAGCGCGGGAGTCCTGCAGTTTCCAGGCTGAGGTTTAGGGGCCGCAGGGTGCTTGGCATGGAGCCACACACGGAGCCGCACTGCGAGCGTCTGCCCCCTCCAGGGAGCCTTGGCAGTCACTGGGCAGCTCCATGGGAAGCAGCGAGTTCTAAATCAGTGCTTCGTGCGGGTGCGGACTCAGGAGGGGCGGGGCTAAGCCTAGGAGTCCGCATTTCTAACAGGCCCCATGCGATGCCGATGCCACTGGGAGTGGCAAGGGGCAGCGAGCGCCTCACGACAGTGACAGCGGGTGCAGGAGCTCACCGAGGGGTGCAGGGCGGGGCGGGAGAATTCCTGGGGGCTCAGACTTGGAAGGGAGATTGAAGAGCCACACAGGGGGAACAGAGACCCTAAAGATGGTGGAATGGCATCCCGACTTCTAGAATGTGGCTGAATTTGAGCCCTTGAAGGCAGCAGGGTCTATGGGGTTGGAGTTGGGCCCATCACCAGACTAGAAAACCCCTGAGGACAGAGACAGGGGTCCCAGGGCCTGGCACAGGAGAGGTGTTTAAAAGTGTTTGCTGAGCAACTGAACAAGGCACAATGCAATCCCAGCTCTGCCTTAGCCTGCCCACCTCACCTGCGTCACCTGCAAAACGGGCCTACCCACCCACTCTGGGCTTTGTGAAGGCAGTGACTCACCCCGCGCTTCCTCCCCTCTCGCCGGCAGGTGGTCAGTCGGGTGGCAGCCCAGCAAGGGTTCGACCTGGACCTCGGCTACAGACTGCTGGCTGTGTGTGCTGCAAACCGAGACAAGTTCACTCCAAAGTCTGCCGGTAGGTGTCGTTGGGAACTGCACGGGTGTCATCCGGAGGTGTGGAGGGGAGCCAGACCCTAAACCAGAGCTGTCCTGCCAGCTGGTGCTTCTAGGAATGGGCTCCACCAGGCTCTGGAGCCCACAGGTGGGGCGAGGCCCTGGGTCTCTCCCAGGGAGTGTGCTTGCCCCAGGGGCCACCTCAGGCCCCGCACGGGTGCAGGGCACACCACAGCCCAGCAACAGGCACTGTGCTAAAGGCAGGACATGACTGTGTCATCCTGTCACCACAGTGACCCCCTTGGGCATAAGCACGCTGATCATCCCCATTTCACAGATGAGGAAACTGAGGCTCAGAGACGCTGGAGAGATTTCCCAAGGTCACACAGCTGGAACGTGGCAGAGCTGGGATTGAAGCCCAGGCCTGTACTCCAGAGGCAGCATTTTTAACCTTTACACTCTACGGTAGTCATTCATCCAGTTAAAAAAATTGGTTAAAATCAAACACAAAATTAAAACGAAAAAATGAATGAGTACATTCAGGGTTCTTAAGAGCCTGCTCTGCATATATTCTCCATTGCAGCTTTGTCACGGCAGGGGGCCTCCTCACTCCGTGTGAGGCGCCAGGCAGCACCCCTTCTTGTGAGGGCTTCGAGCACATTAAAGATAGGGTTTTACATTTGCCGCCATCCTCACAGCCTTGCTAAGGCAGCAGGTGCCGTGCCAGCTTTCAGCCAGACAGACCTGCGACTGTCTAGGCCTGTCCCTTGCTGAGCGTGTGGTCTCTGAGCCTCAGTTTATCTCCTTGGGAAGGCAGGCATGACAATGAGACCTGCTCTGCAGGGGTTCGTCGTAAGTTCCAGAAATACATAAAAAGTCCCTAGCACTGTGTCTGGGTATTGTTAACATTCTTTACTGAGCCAGAACAAGTAGTTGAAAAACGGGAAAAAAACAACCAGTTATTTCCTCTATGTAACAATAAAACAGCCATTTTCACTGAACTCGTCAATCAGTTCTTTGGAGTGTGTATAGAAACAGCCTTTATGAACATGTTTAAAGGACATCTCGCGATGCGTTTCCCTAACTCTGCTCAATTTATGATCTCTTGAACGCGGGTTTGTGCTTCTTCCCGTGTACCTTTACGGTCTGTGCACGTGTGTAATGCTGTCCTTACTGAAGGATGTGTGACGGTCCCATTAGCCAGGAGCTGCTGTGAAACTCTTGACATGCCAGCCTGTGTCGGGATATCGCCATTGTATTGAACTACTTGCCAGAAAATGGTCTTGGAATCTTACCAGGGACATCTATTCCTGATGGAATCTGCAGTTTTAATAATAACTTAAGTCAATACAGTTTTGACAAGGTAAAAATCATAACTTATCAGAAAAGCGTGGATCTCTCGAGTGTCTGTTCTGTGCTGGCCTGAGGAGGAGCAAAACAGGAAGGGTCCTGCCGCCGTGAACGTACAGTCTAGAGCAGGAGTCAGCAAACTTTTTCTGCAAAGGGCCCGATAGTATACATACAAGGCCTCTTGGGCTCTAGGAAAGCAGCCATAGACAGTATGTAAGGAATGGCTTTGCTAGTTCCAATAAAAGTTTATTTATGAAAACAAGTGATAGCCTGTAGTTTCCTGACTCCTGGTCTAGAGGGAGAGAAAAAACATCCATCAAATAATTGCAGCTGTGTACGTATATGTACGTGTGTATGAGTGTGTGTAAGTTCAAGCCATGATAAATGCCTTGAAGAAAAAGACAAGGGTGCCATAGGTACGTTGGTGGGAGCAGACCACCCTGGGGTGGAGGAAGGCTTCCCTTAGACCCAGAGTTTGAGTCAGAGTTGAGTAGGTGAAGAAAGGGAAGAAGAACTATCTCGCAGGTAAAGGGAGCAGCCTGTGCAAAGGTCCTGAGGTAGAAGGGGAGTGTGGCTTTTTGTCAGAACTAAGAGAAAGGCAGTGGTTCTGGAGCCTAGAGGCAGGGGTTACATGGCAGAGCTGAGGCCCAGAGAAGTCAGCAGCAGCTGAACATGCAGGGCCTGTCTTCAAGGCTGTGGTCTTTGCCCTAAGAGTAATGGGAACATGGCTGTAGTCTCATTTTGTGAAGACTGTTCTAGCTACAAAAGAAGAACAGATTGCATAGGGGGTCGGGGACAGCCTGGATATAGGGGCCAGTTGGCAGATCATGGGGGGCCGGGGGTGAGGAGGATGGTGGTTGGACCAGGAAGACAAGAGTGGAGTGGAACAAAAGGGATATTTAAAAGGCAAAACCAAAGCAGAGAAAGCGTGGCCAGGGAGGTAAAAGGAAAACCCAGTGCAGGTGGAGAGGCTCAGGACCCCTATGCAGCCCCTCCTTCAGGGGTCACTTAAGCCCCTGCCCTGCTGGCATGTGCTGGGTGTTTGCCTATGTTTTGTGGCAATGCCCAGCTTTGGGAGACACAGGGTACTATGTACATTAATGGATGAAGAAGTTGAAGCTCAGAGAGTCCTGTGACTTGCTTGAGGTCACCCAGCTCATAAGTGATGGAGCTGGAACTTGAAATCGTAGCCTCCGGGCTGCAGGCCAGGGGTTCTGCTTACTCCATCACAGCTGGCTCTGGGGCTGGCCGGAGGCCTCTGTTCTCCTGGCGCAGGGTCTGGGAAGCTGCTCCACTTCTGTTTGGGATGGCCCTGCACGTTACTCAGGTGTCTCCAGCCTGGGTCTGGGTTCTGAGCTGCATTTGCAGCGTCGCTTCTTCTCCCCAAACAAGGGATTTGTTCTTTCCTCCAGCTGCATTTTATAGAGCCCTTTCCCACGCATGTGTCTGTTAAGTTACGTGACACTCCCCAGGCCCGTGAGATGGGCCCTCAGCCTGCCCTCCGCCGCCGAGAACACTGAGGCACAGCAGTGCCTGTGGCTTGGCCATCACTTGAACGTCCTCACTAGGAGTCAAACCCTGTCAGCACCGACAGCTGTGGCTGACCACCGTTCACAAGCTGTCCCTGCAGAAGTACGGCCTCAGGGCTCTCAGGACCCCGGCCGGCCCTCTGCTTGGCTGTCTTCTGGAAAGGCAGGGGTCCAGACTACGGGGGGAGTCTCCAGCTGCTGGTTTTATGTGAGGGGTGAAGAGCCTGCCAGGGGCAGGCTGGGCCGTGAGAGCGGCGGAGGCCGCAGGGAGCGGGGCTGTGACCCCGAGTTCCAGAGGTGGCTCCAGTGTTGGGCCCCCTCTTGGTCGTGCTGCCCACCTCTCAGAGCTGTGGTGAAGACGGCTTGTTGGCCTTCCTCATGGGCTGCCCGTGAGGACTGAATGACACCCCCTAACCCTGGGAGATACCTGGCGCACAGTGGGTGCCAAGTAAACATTACCTTCCGGCCTTCTCTCTTCCCCAGCTGGGCTCCGGGCCTCCCTAAGGCTCCTTCTGCCCCGGGAGGCTGTTTCCCACTGGTCTCTACCCCCTGGGCTCTGTGGGTGGGTGACCTTGCAGGGACTCTGCCCCTGGGCCCAGGGAGTCCTCTGCAGTTCTAGAACTCGCCGCCGCATTCCGTGGCCAGCCTGCGCTGCCGCTCCACCCTCCTGTCTTTCCCTGTCTGCCTGCCTTGCTTGTGCAACTCCCCCCACCCCCAGCCTCTCCCTCGCCTTTCCCTCTGAGGTCTCTGCTGTCTGCGTGTCTGTCTCTGTCTGTCCCTCCCTGCCTGCCCTTGTCCGTCTCAAGCTTCCCGTGGCTTTCTCTGTATCTCAGACTTTCTCCCTGGGTGGTGTGGGGGGGGTGTGCACGTCTGTGTGTGGTATGCGTGGCTGTGTATGTGTGTGCATGTGTGGCAGTATGTGGCTATGTATGTGTATGTGTGGCTGTGTTTGCTGTGCTGTGTGTATGTCGCTGTCCCCCGCTGCCAGCCCGGTCCCCCTGTCTGTCTCCCTAGTCGGGAGGCCAGGCCGGCGAGGAGGGCCGGGATGAGATCATGCAGCCAGCAAGCTTGGAGCCGGGCTTTGTCAGGAGAGCTGGCGGTGAGCCGGCCGTGGAGCAGGAGCGTGCGTGTGTGTGCGCGTGTGCGCGCGCGCGCGCGCGTGTCCGGGGAGAGCGCGGGAGGCAGCGCACGCAGCCACTGCAGCACCGCCAGGCAGGCGGCTCCACGCGGCCCGGCCGCCCAGCCCCCAGCTCTTTGTTCTGGTGCAGCCTTTAGCCTCAGTGCGCGCACACGGGAGCACGCGCACGCGCGCAGGCAGGCCCCTCCTCCTCGCTAGGCTCCCTCCCCCGCCTCAGTTCCGAAGGTCACCTGCCTAGCTGGGCACCTTGGTGCTCCCCTGGTTGTCCCCAGACTGGAGCATGTCCCCCGCCCCCACCCGCCGCCCGCGCCAGCCCTCAGCGACTTGGCAGGCAGCAGTGACATGTCAGCGTCCTCGGCACCGAGCGGTCCCATGCCTGCTGGAGACATGGGCACCGGGCACCAGGCAGTCGCCTTGTCGAGGTCCCCAGAAGCCCTCTGCATGCCTCAGCGACTGTCCAGGCTGGAAGAAATCTGTCTCCTCAGCTGACCCCAATGAGCAGTGGTAGCATGTTACCATGATAGGATAGGGAATGCGACCCAGGGCACAAAGAAGGGGAGGACCTGCCCCAAGTCCCAGGAGGCAGGAGCAGAAACAGGAGCTCCTCAGGGGCCCACTGCCTTTCTGGGCGCGCTTCCTGACCCCCTGAGGTGGTCAGTGATGGCCCTGGCCCCTCATCCGGGTGCTGTTGCCAGTCAGATGTTGAGAGAGCAGCAGGTGCACGAGGGACTGTGGCGTCCCCAGGGCAGCCTGCGAGAAGCCTCCAGCAGGCATTTGGAAAAGGGACCTTGGTGCTCTGGAGAGTGGCTGGGGCTGGAAGAGGCAGCCGCTGCCCGCACTGAGGAAGAGGCCAGCCTTCCTCAGGGACGAGTGGAGGGTGGTTGTCAGAGTGCACAGACTGGCCACGGATATCGCAGGTCCGGCTGCTAGGTGGTTTTTTAAAAATGCATATTAGTTTCAAACATTTGCTCCTGGGGAAGTCTGCACTGTAGAGTCAAATACCCGGCATCCTTTGAATGGGAACCTTGGACCCGCGTCCTCATGACTGGCTGGGCTGTAGCGGCTGACCTCTTGAACAGGTGCTGTGCAAACCCCCCCCCCCCACCGTTGTACACACATTGCATTTCCCACACGTGGAAACCAGCCCTGTGGACATGCGTGTTTCTCACCTCATGTCTCAACACTGCAGCCTGAGCCCCAGGACCCAAGCAAAGTGGATCACTTGCTTTGTGTCCACACACATCTGCTCGGACTGGTTTTCCTGATGTGCTGACAGTCCCCAGAGGAGCCTACAGCCATGGGGAATGTCAGCAGACCACGGAAAGGGGAGTAGGACATGCCCTAGGACCCCAGCCAGCCTGGGAGGTGAAGAATTAGGAAGGCAATGGGGCCCTGCCTTGCCCTCCCTGCTCGTGGAGGAGAGGGGCTGAGGACAGGCCGGGTACTTCACTGGAGGTCTCAATGCCAGGGGCTTCTCCAGCAACTTGTGCAGCAGCCCCAGAACTCAGAGAATGACCCTGACCCCAGGGGCCCTGGAATGAGTGTCCCACCTTTCTCAGGACCAGCCAGGTCATTTCTACCTCTTCTACCCAGGACTCTTTAAGCCAGCGGAAGACAGGTCATAAGCCACTGTTTGTCTTTGAAAGCAAGCCTGCTTGCTCCCACCTGGCTCAGTGGGGCATTCTCAGACCCAGCGGTCATGGAGACATTCCTGGTCTCTCCTGGTGGCTTGACTCCTATCTCCACCTTCACACTTCCCCCATGGCAGCTCTCCACCCCTCTTTGCCTCTGCCCGCCCCAGAGCATGCAGCCGCCTTCCCGTCACCGGGGAGGACAAATGGCCTCATTCAGGGACACCCTGCCAGAGCTGTCTCTCTAAGACAAAGCTGTGCGCAGCTCTGCGTGAAAAACGGCTCACAGCCGCCCAGCGAGCAGGCAGGATTGGTGGGTGCAAATTGCAGGGGATTTGTTAACGGCTGCCGGCTCCCCAGAGACAGCAGGCGGGCGGGCCCTTGCCCTTGAAATACCAGGCCACCTGGCAGGCTGGGGCACCTTTTCAAGGCCGGGGACAGGCTTCCTCCTGGACACCAGCCTCCACCCCCACGTCTGAGCTCAGCAGAGCTGGGATGTGGGGGAGGGATTTGGCTTCCTTCCTCCTGCTGGGCTGTCTCCACTGCTCCAGGTCACTTCCCCCAGAGAGGGCTCTGGCTTTCATCACCAGCCCCTGGGAACTGACTGCCATCAGATCTGTTTAGGGGGTGAAACCTGTTCACGTGCCCACCTCCTGCCAATTCACTGCTGTGGGGAGAGGCCACTGGGTCCCTTATCAGCATGCCCATTTGTAGAGGAGGAAACTGAGGCTCTGAGAGAGAAGAGGCAGACCCAGGTCTCGTGGCTTCTGGTGCTGGAAGCAGGACTTGTTTCCAGGACAGTCAGACGTGGAGCACAGGGAACCACCCCGTTCTGAGTGACCCTGAGTGAGCCCGAGGGGTGGGTTGTTCTGGGCCAGTGGCCCTGGCTCCCCTGCCCTCCCCCAGCTCCCTGAGGGACGAGGCTGGGATCCGATGGCCTCACTCTGCTCTGGGAGAGAAGGGACAGTGGGAGGAGCCCACATAACAGGATTTGTGGACACAGTGTTCCCAGGCCAAGGGATTGGGGGAGGGGCGGCTGTGATGGTCTCTGGGGTGCCAGGAGAGAGCCGTGGGGAGGGGCTGTGCCACGCCCAGAATGAGAGGGGGCAGATGTGGAAACAGCTTCCTGGCCCAGGAAAAGGGAGCTCAGTATTTCAATGGCTCCACTACAGCCATTAAAAACAAGGTCTCCAAAGAATTTTTACTCCTTGGAAATGCTTATGTCATAATATAAATTGTTAGAAGGGTAAAAAAGTGGTATGCTCGCTATGCTCTCAGCCAGGTGCAAAAACAAAACGCACACGTATTTAGGCACAGAAAACAGAAGGGAAATACCGCAGTGCCAGCTTATAAGTAACGGATCTATCTGGATGGGGATGCGTGTGACGCTTTGCTTTATCTCCCACATTTTCTGCAGGGGACATGTGTATTCTGTTTTTAGGCAGAAGCTACGATGGTTGTGGGTTTCTTCAGAGTTCGGTTGGGTTTGGCAGGGGTGGGGTGAGACGAGAGAGCTCTCTGTTCCTGACTGGCTCAGCGGTTTCCCTGGCACAGCCCTCTCTGGTTCCCCAAGAGCCCCGGGGGACAGGCCTCTGCGTGTTGGGAGGCCACTGTTCCTGTCTCCCTTTCATCTGCGGGATTAGCTCATGCCTGCCTCCCGCCACCGCACACACACAGAACTGGGGTGTGCAAGGACACCCAGAGCCCAGCCGGTGGGCATCTGCTTCCCAGGCCTGTCCAAAATGAGAGGGGAGCCAGGGGGAGACCTCTCTCAAAATGGTCCTGCTTCTCTCCCCCAGACCCTCAGCAGCCCAAGTCCAGAGCCCCAGCCAGGAACACACACACACACACACACACACACACACACACCGCCTGATTGGGACAGGGGATCTGCTAAGTGAGCGGGCGTGGGGCGTAAGGAGGGCCGTGGCAGGGGAGGCTGCTGGAGGCATTGCAGCCAGATGATGTGTGTCCGAGCCTGGGTCCCCACATGCACACCCCGCAGTGCGGAGTCCGGTGCACACAGTAAGCAGAGGGTGCACGGAGGAAGCACCCACAGCGCCCACAACGACAAGCCGCTTTGCACATGTCTGTCATGGGCATCCCACCCTCACCACCTCTGCCACATCCCAGTCCCACTCCTATTATGATTGTATTCTTAGTACTTTTAAAAGGCAATTTTCTGTTGCTGCCATAAATGGTAGGCCAGTCTCCCTTGCCCCATTCAGAAACTGCCAAGATAAAGACAATGGAAATCATGCCCTGTCTCCGAGGTCAGCTACAGGTGCCTGCCCAATGGCTGGAGGCTGGGCCAGTTCTAGGGAGGTGAGGGGGTTTAGGAGAGGGTTAAAGGCCAGTGAGCAGCAAACCAAAACTCTCCTCTTAGAAATGCAACATCTCGGAGATGGGAAGACAGCTGATGTCACGATGGTTTACATCACACTGGGACCCATGTCCACCTAAGCCATCCCATGGGCCGTGTCGCCTAGTCCACACTTGAGGATGCTCTAGGCAAAGAACACAGTCCCGATGAGGGTCCAGGGGTCTGGGGTAGGCTGCACCCTGCCCAGCACTCGTTTCTTCCTCGGTCTGACGCACCTGCACCATTTCTCTTCCCCCATGGCTGCAGGAAGGGTGACGAGGCCATGGGTGTGAGAATGCCTCTCAAAATAAAAAGTACTTAAACTGGAATTTTGAGGGCGAGGAATGATCAGCTTCTTGCACTGGGCCTGCCCCACGCTGAGCACAGGGCCTGCGAACACACATCCGTGCAAAACCGTCCCTGCTCTGGTGGCGTGAACTGAGTGAACACTCGCACTCCGTGGGTGCGACGACAGCAGTCCCGCACGCCGCGCAGCCCTTTCCCCAGCCTGCCACGTGCAGCCCTGTAAATCCCTAACGCGGGCTCATTCCCATTTTAAGATGGAAACTGAGGCTCTGAGAGGTAGGGAAGGGGTCTCAGCCGGTGCAGAGGTGGGACTAGAGCCACGGCCGGGCCATCCCTGCTTCTCTGCAGGGTGCCAGGGAAGAGCTGGAACAGCACCTCTGCAGATGCAGGGACACGGGGTTATCACCTACAGGCACCACGGTCGTCACTGTGCAGGCACAGTGCTGCCTTTCTGAGCCTTCCTGCGTCTACCTCCAGCTGCCCAACCCCAAGGTGCACGCAGGACAGAGATCCTACCAAAACAACCCCCACCCCACCGGCCCAGGATGCCCTGAGGATGCCGTGGCATCTGAGAAGTTAATAAAGCCATCGGCGGCAATTAATTCTGCAGAGGAAAGAGCCAGGTAAGAGGATTAAGGAAGCCAGAGCTTTGGTTTTAAGATGGAGCTTAGCACTGTCGCCCCCAGAGGAGGGATTTCAGGGGATTCGAGGGCGTGAGAGTGAAATGGAGCAGGGCCTTGGCAGAAGGTGGGGGGTTGGTTGTGGAACTTTCTTAGCAAGCGTTGCAAGCCACAGCCTTGTAAATACCTTCTGGCTTAGACAGACAGGCGCTAACGATGGTGTGGGTGTCATCCGTCTTGCCTATGTAGATGGACAGGGCCAGGGCAGGGCAGGGAAGGGCGTCTGGATTAGGAAAAACGCTCATTTCTGGCCCTTTTCAGTCATGATACAGCCAACATTTGGTCAGCATTTTCTTTCTAATAGACACTGCATTGAGCATCCAGGAACTCACTTACGCCACATGACCCAAGGTACTCACATCTACCCCCTTTTACAGGTGAAGAAACTGAGATTTAGAGAGATTAAGTAATTTGACTGGAGCTACCTTGCCAAAAAAAGCAAAATTTGTGATTTGGACAAGAATATCCGACCCCAAAGCCATCAGCAGCCCCCTGCTGTCTATGAACAGGTCAAAATGGAGTCTGGGGAGGACACGTTGATGACTCCAGGGCTGTCAGGATCACCTGCATGGCTTGCAGGGGGAGGTATTAAGTATTCAGCAATGATTTGTCCTTGTTGGTAGGTTAAGCACTCTCCTGTCTTTGAGCTCATTCAACACTCACAGTCCCGTGGAGGATGCATAGCACAGAGCCTCAGTTTCAAATATTTTTTCCAGAAACCCTTCATTGCTTTACAGAGAAGAGTAGTGGTTGAAAGCACGGACTCTGGAGCAGCCTGCCTGAGTGTGCATCTCACCCAGCCCTCCACTCTCCAGCTGTGTGACCTGGGGAGAGTCACTGAACCTCTCTGTGCCATGATTTCCTTATTTGATTAAAAGGGTCATAAAAATTCCTACATCGTAGGCATTTAGTGAGTTAACGTATACACAGTGCTTAGAACAGGGCCTGATGTATAGTAAGTGTTGTGTATGTGCTAGCAATTTTATTCCAACATGTTGACATCCAGACTCTCATAGCTGGAGGTAGCACAGGACCCAGAGGCTGCAAAATACGGAACCTGTATATGTAGATAGGGCCAAGGTAAATACCAGTCACGCCACCTCCGAGGGGGTAGCAGATGAGTGAGACTCCAGTAACTTGGGCAGGGTTAACAACAGAGGTTTAAGCGGGGTCTCCGAGACACCAGAAGTTTAGATGGAGTTAAGCACACATCTCCCTCCCGACTAAGAAGAGGAGGTTGGAGGGGAGGCAGGCGGCCTGCTGGAGTGGAGAGGGGAGAGCTGGCCAAGGGAGGCAGGACAGGGCCCGCAGCACCCTGTCTGTGTCCTGGGCAGGGGAAGTTTGAGGGCCTCTGTCTCACCAAGTCTTCCCCGGAACCCTTCCCAAATTTCTTGAAAGATTGGTAAGAGGAAGAGAAAGGAACATTTAAAGTATCTTATAAAGCTTGGAGCTTCACGTGAAGCCAGGCACCGCGCTGGGTGTTTAATGAGCCTCAGCACTGATCCTCGCAACAACCCGACCCAACCCATTCTGCGGATTGGGAGACTGACACTCAGAGAGATTTACTCACTTGCCCACAGTAGCTCGAATCCTTTGTGTAACGAGGCAAGGGATGTAGTGGATATGTGGCTCTGGGTGGATGGATGTTTAGAGCCTTGAGTCTCAAGAGAAAAAGAAAGAAGCAAGAGACCTGGGCCTGCCTCAAGTCCTAGGACGGTGCTCCTACTCCTCCCTCCCTGGGGTCAGACTCCCTGTGAGTGTGCCCTTCCCCTCGCCTGTCCCCAGGGCCCATCTGGCACGTGGGGGCAGGGAGGAAGGGCCAGGCCAACAGACTCCTGTGCTCTTGCCCCGTGTGAGCTGCCAGGCCGGCGTGCACAGCAGAGTGAAGGCGTGGGGGCACCGGCCCCTCCTCGCTTCCACCCTTTCAGAGGCCCTGGAGTCAGGGCCAAGTAGCTTCTGGGACAGGGCTGTTCTCAGGACAGGTAGAGCCCAGGGCTGGAAACCAGAGCGGGGGCAGTCTAGGGCAGGGGTCCGAGCTCGGGCTTCAGGATCAGGCTGACGTGGGCTCAGCTCAGCTCCACCACTCCCATGCTGTATGTGACTCTGGCCTGGTCTCCCAGTCTCCTTATGAGATGACAGGCACTAACTACGTAACACAAACTGTCATGTCATAACGGCCCCGCACACGATAGTTCTGATTATTAAGTCTTGCTTTGCAGTCCAGGCTCTGAACCTACTTGCTGTGTGACTGTGCAAATCACTTCACTGCTCTAAGTTTGGGGTCCGGCAGATCTAGAATCCAGGGCTGCTGGCTGGAGCAGCAGCAATTCTGTTTCCATGGCAACCCAGCAGTTTCTCAAGGGACCATCTGGATCGAGTCACCCTGGCAAGGTGCTGCCCAGGCAACCAGGTGTTTGTGTTTTGCAGTGGAAGCTCTGCAAGGTGGCAATTCCCCTCACTGGGGACAGGGTGGTGGCTAGGCAGGTGGCTGGAGGGAAGCAGAGCCTCGTTGGCCATGCCAGCTGCCTTTGCTGTTGCTGGGCCCAGAGAGAAACGGAACCCAAAGCTTTCCTTGAAGAGTTATTAACACATGCTTCATTATATTGCTAGGAACATTCTCTGGCTTGTTGGGGCTGGCCAGGTGGGAAACATTGCCTGGGGCTGGACTCCTGTAGGGAATTCCAAAGGACCCAGTCTCACCTGTTTGGGATGAAGACACACTATTGTCTTTGGCAGGAAACCGGAATTACTGGGGGGGAACGTTAGAGGTCTGCCTTTCAAACAGGCACGTAATTAGAATGATGGCTGAAGCTCACTGCACAGGATAAGCGAAATTCACCCCTTCAGCGTGAGGACACGAGTACCTGTCAGGCGCAGACTGTGTGATTGGCAGGCACTTAGGTAACCCTAGAGGTAGTCTGTGCTCCCAAGGAGCTCACAGACACAGACCCGGCAGGGACATGCTTAAGAAAAAGGTGGTGAAACAGAGAGTGGGGGATGGGGAAGCCCCTGGGGCCAGCCCCTTCCAGACCGGGTTGGAATGGTGAGGGACAGTCCAGGGAGAGCTGTCTGCCGCCACTCTCCATCAGTGAGCTTCCTTGGCTCTTACAACAGCCCACGGTGGAGAGCTCCTGTCCTCTTATTCCAGATGAGGAAACTGAGGTTCAGAGAGGTCAAGTCCCACGCCTAGGGTCGCACAGCTGGGGAGGGGCCGAGCCAAGGTCAGAACTGGGTGAGTGTACCCCGTGGGGGTGCTGCCCTCCTGTGTGGGTTGTCCCAGGAGGCTGCAGCTGAGCAAACGGCACTCAGTCTCTCTGTCCTTCTGACTCCTCTCTCTCTCTTCCCCTCTCCTCCTCCCCCTCCTCTCTTTCCCCCCTCCCTACCCCCTGTCTCCTTCTTTCCCTCTCTCCCCTTCATTTCCTTTGTCTCTCCCCTTTCCCCTTGGGACCACAGCTCCGTGCACCACTGGTCCCGCTGGCTGCTGCTCAGCTCTGCCCGGGAGCCACCTACCAACCACCTCTCGCTCCAGGCCACAGGGCCACTGTCCACAGGCTCAGTGTCCAAGGGCACACTGCCCTGGCCCAGCCCCTGGCTGTGCCCCTAGAAAGGCCAGCTGCTATTGAGCCCACCCCACCGAGCCCCCCAGCGAGACACTGACATGGCTGCGCATATTCCCGTTTCCTCCAGACTCTGTGTGGTCTTGAGCCCACTCTCAGATGTGCGCCCCAGATGTTTAGCATCGCTTCCTCCCAATTAAGCGTCTGCCAGGGGCGAGGGGCCCACCTGTGTGCAGGGCCCGAGTCTGTGCGAAAGGAGCTTGGAAGGGAGAAAATGGGAACTCGCCCTCCCCGAGGGAAATCGGTGCACCTCGAGCTCCCAGGGTGCCGGCGCTGTGAAGTTGGTGGCGATGCCCGTGCGCTTGCTTGTGCGCTTGTGTGGCTGTGCAGGGAAGCATGGGCGCCTAAGTGGTGTCCAGGGACAGCTTCTCGTGCCCGACCCCTGGGGACTGGGCCTCTGTGTCTGGGTCTCCTCCCACTCCACATGGAAAGAGAAAGGTGGGAGGAGAAAAACAAATGAGAAGAAAGCCTGCCCCTCTAAAGAAGGAGGGAGTGAGGGTGCCAGGGTGGCCCCAGGGTCAAGGGTCAAGGTCCAAGTCTCCTCCAAGTGCACCGGCGCCTGGACTGGGTCAAGGCTAGATTTCGGGGTTCTGGTCCCAGGCCTCTTCCTTGGGTGGAAAGGGCCACTGTGGCTCAGTGTCAGATGCACACGTCCACACAGCCAGGCAGGTGACACAAAGATGGCATCTCGGCTGAAGATAAAGAAGGGGTCAGGGGACCAGAGCGCCTAACCCCCACAACGGGGGCAGCCACCACGCAGGCTGCCCCAGAACTGCCAGCGCTCCTGATTCTGCAGGAAATATGATGTTTTTAATGCTGTCAGCCGCTCTTGTTTCAGACCCTGTGCTGATCCAGTGTGGCTGAGGGCTGGCTCTCGGGAGCCCAGTGGAGGCATTGGACTGAAATCATTTGGGGGACAAGGTGGGGACAGATGGACCTGAGGCCAAGGGGAGGAGGAGGGTGAGTGTGTGGGGAACTTAGTGAAGGTTGGCCACCCTGGGCTGGCCTCCTGTTCTCCTGCTTTTGAGCTGTGTGGCCTTAGGAAACGGACCTAACCTCTCTGACCCTCAGCTGTTGCAGCAGGAAATGGAGCTAACCACACTCCCCAGGGCTGGTTGTGTTGAGGAGCAAATGGGATGATAGAGGGGAAAGCTGTGCCCTGTGTGTAGTGAAAACTCAGTATCTGTTTGCCACATTCCAGTGACCGAGACAGAATAGGTGGGTGGATAGTACACTCCCCGCTCCCCGAAAAAATCATTTATGGGAGGAAGAAGGCTGGGACGGGAAGGAGGATGCCGTGTGTTGGACAAGAAGGGGGAAGCAGGAGGACAGTGCCTTTTGGAGGTCACGAAGTTGTATTAAGTCATAATATACATTGTAAGTGTTGGTAGCAGTATTGTGTTACTGTTACTGTCACTCTCCGACATGAACGTGAATAGTGCAGAGGGCTTTTCGGGATAACCTGGCCCAATCTCCTATTTTTTTCTGGGAAGAGACTGGCACAAAGAGGGGGTGCAGTCTTCCCAGGACCCTTCGCCGTACCAGGGGTGGGGCTGGCACGATATGGTGCTTGTCGCCGATATGCTAACCGTGGCTGCCAATACGGTTACTCCTGCTGCTGCTGTTGCTATTACTGCCACTAGCCTGTTACTTCAAATGCGACCATTCTTCTGCTGTTATTACCAATCAGTTAAGAAGTTAACTTTTATCGAGTCCTTGCCATGTTCCAGGCGCTGGGCAAAACATGGCACTTACATCCTTTCTTTTCATCTTTGTGACGATATTAAGAAGCAGCTGAGGCTCAGAGAGGTCAGTTACTTGCTCCAGGCCACCAGCTGGCCAGTGGCAGGGCTCGCATTCAGATGTGACACCTGGGCTCAGTCCGACTGCCTCCCGGGAGGAAGGAGGCCTGACGAAACCCCGGGTGTGTGGAGCTGAGAAGTGTCTTGGGAACAGAGCAGCCGCCCTTGGGGAGGGACCTCAGCACCTCTGTCCTGCCTTCCTTAGTGAGACCTGAAATCCCCCTGCTGAACTGATTTTCTTTGGATGAGAATACCCGTCTCTTTGTTAGTCAGCCTTGTTCATTCTCTCTGTCACTTGGCCGTAGCAGGATGAGGGGCAGTGAGGCCAGGTCCCAGCCTCAGGCAGTTCCGGCTCTCTTGGCAAGCTGGTGTCCCCTGGCCTGGCCCTTCACCTCCCAGTGGTGAGATCCTGTATCTGACGCTCCCAGCTCAGGGCCTGGCAAAGAGCGGACCTCAGCGTCAGCGAGGTTAGTAGGCAGGGGCGGAGGGGGGCGTGTCTGCCCTGCAGCCTCCCTCCAGCCGCCCTGTGACTCCGTGCAGACCCTGGCAAAACCTGAGGTGCAATACCTCTTGCAGATGAGGTGTCCAGGTCACCGATAGCAGGAAACCAACGCAGTGTCTGGAAAAGACTCGGAAGTTAGAGTTGGGAGGTCACTCAGCCCTTCGTTCAGCAAGCATTTAGTGAGCACCGCTGTGTCCCAGGCCCTGTGCTGGGCACCTGGACCTGGTGTGAGTGAGGTGGGCATCGTCCTTGCCCTCCGTGAGCTTGAAGCCCGGTAGGGAGGACAGACTCTCCAAAGAAACAACCTCTGTGACAATGATGTCATCATCATCAAGATGTTTCTGTGAAGGGTGGCAGAGGGGCCTCGAACCTGGGAGCTCAGGGAAGGCTTTCCCAAGGAAATGACCCTTGCGGGGAGGCTCCGAAGGACAAAACTGCCCAAAAAGGAGGCTGGTGAAGGGCATTCTAGGCAGAGGGAAGAGCACATGCAAAGGCCCCAGGGCAGAAGGAGGGTGGGTTCAAATCCCCTCTCTACTCCTGATTTGGGGTCCTCTGCAAGATGCATCGCTCTGAGCCTCTGTTTCCTCATCTGCAGAATGGGAATAGCGCCACCTGTCCCCGGGGTTCCAAGCACCCAAGAGGTTCAGGGATTTGAAGGTGCCTCGTGCTGGTTCCATGAATGCCTGGGGAATCTGGAGGCTGCCTTTTGGCTCCTGGCTTCCCACCACCCCCGGCACTGAGGCCTCTGTCAGTACTGGTTGTTCCTCGGTGCAATTAGGTAATTAGGCCAAATTCAATTACACAGTACACTCCCAGGCCTGTCTGGCCCCCTCGCTGGGGGTGCAGCGGGAGCACTGGCTTGGTTCCCAGGGCTGTGCCTTCCTACCAGGCTTCCCAGAACATTGCCTGCATCACAGTGGGGAAACTGAGGCAGGAGAGAGGCAGCATTGCTTGGCCCTCATCTTAGTGTATTCGGTCTGCTATAACAAAATACCAGGTAATTTATAAACGACAGACATGTGCTGCTCACAGTTCTGGAGGCAAGATCAAGGCACTGGCAGATTCAGTGTCTGGTGAGGGCTTGTTCCTCGTAGATGGTATTTCTTGCTGTGTCCTCCTATGGCAAAAGGGGCAAAAGGGCTTCCTCAAGACCTTTATAATCTTTTACTATCTCGTTTATGAGGGTGGAACCCTCGTGATCTAATCAATCACCTCCCAAAGGTCCCACCCCTTAATACCATCACACTGGATGTTAGAGTTCAACACATAAATTTTGGAGGGGTACAAACATTCAGACCATTGCCCAAACCAGGCTGCTGGCCTGGGGCTTGCCCTCCCTTTCAAATTCATCAGTGGGTCCTGTCTCCTCATCCCCCTGGAAGAGCCTAAATATTGGTGGATGGGTGGAAGTGGAAGGTTCAGCTTCCCTGCCACCCCTGGATTTGTAGCAGTTTTCCCTCCTGGATGCAGGCTGGCAGCCAGCTGTTGCCCAGCACTTTGATTGGCATGTGGGTCTTTGGGGAGAACAGGGTCTCCAGTAAAGTTGGGCAAACCAGGGTTTATATATGCCTTCAAGGGACTTGCCAGGGGCATCAGACAGAGCAGCACAGGCCAAGGGCAGCGGATGGGCCCCCCTGGAGACCAGGCATAGTACTTCCAGGGACCATATCATTCAGGGCCTTGAATGCCAATCTAGGGGGACTTGAACTTAAACTTGATCCCGACAGCACTGGGGAACCATGGAAGGTTTTAGACAAGAGAGAGATATGATCAGAATTGCTTCTTAGAAAACCTCAGCAGGTAGAGGAGGGACCTGGGGCCAGCGGCAGAGAAAACAGTTTACCGGCTGATGTAGTTAGTTGATAGGACACGAGTCTGCTGAGGTGGAAGTGTGCCGTGTGTAGAGGAAGCAGAATGGGTGGTGACACCCCAGCAATGCCCCTTGTCCGTGCCCTGCCCTAAGCTGCCCACAGGTTGGGCCTCAGAAGCTCAATTGGTGATGTGAGTTGTTTTATTGGATTATTTAATTACAAAATGATAGTGGCTCTATGGGGTTTTTCTTCTAATTACAAAAATAATAGATACTACTTGTAGGACAATCAAGGAATATAGAAAATTATAAAGAAAGTAAAGAAAAGCTGAAATCCCACCACCATGGGTTAATACCTTTGAATATCCATTAGTCATTCAACATCTGTTTGTGGAGCACCTACTGTGTGTCAGGTACAAAACCACTGGAGATACAGCAGTAAACAAAACAGACAAAATCCCTGCCTATATGGAGCTCACAGTCTACCAAAAACTATACACTTCCAGATAAACTGCAGGTAAATACAGGAGCATGGAACCACGTGGGCCTGCTACCCTGGAGCCAGCTTGTCCACCTTTACTGGATTATGGACATCGTAGGGCTCTTGCCCGGCCCGCCTGTGCCAGCCTGCTCTGGCCTTTGCAGGGAATTAGCAGGAGTCGGCTCACTAATGACACTTCTTTTGGGGGCCTACCCAGCCAGACTTACGGACGTTGATGCCCCCAGAAGCAAAGAAAGGTATAGCATCTGCACTAGTTGTCTTCACTGGGTGGAAAAACTGGAGCCCAGAAAGGGAGGGTCACCTGCACTTGGGCACACAGCAAGCCCCCAAGCCTCTCTCCAGGCAGCATCCGTGTTGTTGCGGGGCTTGGGTCCAGGCCGGGGAGCGTGCTGTTCGGCGAGCTGAGCTCTGCAGATCCTGATTTCAACATCAGGCCTCCCACTCCTTGCCCAGCCCTGGCGGCCACCTTTGGATTTTCCCCAGACAGACATTCCTACGTGGCCTGTCTGCTCATGTCCAGAGCCCCCGGAGGTGGCGGACACCTGCAACCACACTGGGAAGTGAAGGAAGCTACTGGATCCCTTGGGCCGCCATGGGCCAGGGACAAAGGGCCGGAAGGGAGTGGGCACCTGGGAGAACCTCCTCTCACACAGGATGGTCAGGAGGGAGGGAGGGAAGGCAGCACGGGTAACGAAGGATTCCTGGCAAGCTTTCGGGGGCCGGGGAGGTTCCTAAACTGCTGTATTGCTGCCCAGAACACACTGAGGTGCTTGGGCATGCTTCTCAACCTCCTCTCCTCTCCTTTTACCTGTCCTGGCACCCCAAAGCAGGAAGGGCCTCAGAAGCCATAAGCCTCCCAGTGTGGGTCCCCCTCCGCAACCCTCCACCCTCAGCTTACATGCCTCAGGTGACAAGGTGCTCACTGCCATACCTGGGCAGCCCCAACTGTCAGAAACTTTCTCCTTCTTTTGAGCCCAATTCAGATGCCCCCACCCATCTTCATGATGCCTGTGAATCCCATACTATGCTGGGGAAAAGAGGTGATGGATGAACAAGAGCCCTTAAGAAGAGCGTATCTGTCTAGCACTTTACAGTTTGGAGAGCATGCCCATGACACTACAGTTGGCAGGCATACAGCACTGGGAGAGAAAGCTTGTGGCCCTGGGACAAGCCAGGAGTCCTGGGTTCTAGCCCTGGATCTACCGTTAATTTGCTGTGTGACTGGAGGCAGCCCCCCTTCCTCTCTGAGCCTCAGTTTTTCCATTCAAAAGGGGATACAGGGACCCCTTTATTCCAGTGCCCAATGAGTTGGTGATCCAAATGGCAAATAGAGGCTCTGTGGGGAACAGGACTGGACATAACAGGCCACACAAGATTTGGTGGCACACTAGCGCAGATGTCGCTGGGGCAGCCTGCATTGCAGCCCTGTCTGGTCCCGCAGCCTGGGCCAGAGTGTGTGAGTGGCCTCACATGCTTTCCTGAGACGAGCCTCACTTTCGTCCTCTGCAAAGTGGATGGCGTCCTCCCAGCTGCCTTGGGAACCTCTGTCTGGGAAGCATCAGGAGTGGAAATTCGGCCGCCCCAGCCCAGACAGGGAGGTGTGCAGCACAGCCAAGCAGGCAGACAGACAGACCGCTCCAGCAGGAAGGGAAATTGCATTTCCAACTGCAGGGAGCTTATGTCAGTCCAACCCTGGAGCCATCCGGAAGCCCCCTGTCAAAGCTGTGTCCTGGGAGAAGCAATAAAACCCCAGGACTGCTGAGGCACGGACATTTGAGCCGCTTTTGCCGTCCCTTCCCTTCAAAGGCGACTCCAGAAATCAATGGGAAGAGATTCATTAGAGGCCTGGGTGGCGTGTTCCCTACCACCTCCGGCAGCCCCTTTGTTAACCAGCCCCGGCTTCCTGTCTGGACAGGCCGCCTCCCCCTGAGAAACAACCACGTTCCTCCAGGCAGCAGGTCGAGGACCTCATCTCCGGGCCACCACAGGCCCTCAGAGGCTGTGACTATTCACTGTGCATTCATTCGTTCCTTGAGTCACTCAGTCATTCAGGCAGTTGGGCCGCGTTTCATTCACACAGCAAATATTTATCAAGCATCTGCCTGGCATGTTTTAGACACTGTCAGTACGATAGGTACAAAGCAGACGAAAGTCCCAGGTGACGTGGAGCTTGCCTTTAGTGAGGGAGCCAGCGTTAAGCAAGACAAATAATTGAAATACACCAGTCATAAACACTAAGGAGAAAGCACAGTCAGGAAAGAGTTGTAGGACGTGTCTCGGGGGCTGCAGTTGTGGTCAGTGTGGCTGCGGAAGGCTTCCCTACGAAGGCGTCCCCCGAGGGAAAGCCCACAGGTGAGGCTGGGAGCCGGGGCTACCTGGAGAAGAGCATTCCTGGTAGAGCCCCTGGACGTGCATCCGGTGCAGCCAAAGGGCAGTGAGGCTGGGGGCAGAGAAACCGAGGGGACTAGAAGGAAACGGGTCAGAGATGTGATGAGGCTGGGTCACGTGGGGGCTGGTGGCCATGAGGACTTGGGTGTTACCCTGACGGAGCCAGAGTGTCTACAGGAAGGGTCTTAGGCAGAGGAGTGAGCTGCTGTGGCTTAGGTTTTAACAGGATTGTCTGGGGTTACTTTGCTAAAGCCGCCAAAGCAAGGCGCCGCAAACTGGGTGGCTTAAACAATAGACATGGACTGTCTCATGGAGACCAAAAGACCAAGAGGAAGTGTCCGCAGGGCGAGCTCCCTCCGAAGGCACTAGGGGAGGGACCCCTCTCCTAGCTCCTGGCGGCTCCTTGGCCTGTGGCAGCGTCGCTACTCCAGTGTTCACAGGGCATCCTCCCAGCGTGCTCGAGTGCCTGCCTCTGTGTCCAAATTTCTCTTTTTATGAGGACACTAGTTACACTGCATTAGGGCCCACGCTAATGACCTCATCCTAACTTGATCATCTGCAAAGTCCTGGTTTCCAAATAAGGTCACACACACAGGTACTGGGGGTTAGGACTTCAGCATCTTTTCGGGGGGACACAATTCACCCACTAACACTGTGGCTTCTCTCCCTATCGAGATTTGTCGGTGTTATCTCCTTTGGTCTTCCCCAGCACCTGGTGTTAGTGGTCTCATCCTCATCCTCGTGTTACAGAGGCGGAGGTGGAGGCACAGAAAGCCTAATTGGCTTGTCGGGGCCACCAGCTAGTCAGTACTTGTTTCCTGAGCCTCAGCCTCCAAATCCAGGCACCCCCTCTCCTCCACAGCCACCCGGGGGCATGGCCAGTGCCTTCCTGTCTCCACTGCAGCCCTGGGGCAGCCCTCACCCCTGCCTGCAGCCTCTCTGCTCACAAGGTGCCCAGGCTATGCCAAGGTGTCACCATAGTATATACAGCCTGGGGCATGGCCTCCTTCCCAGCTGAGCAGGTAGGTAGCTGGCTACTCCCAAACTGAAGCCTCCTCAATGACCATTACGTGTGTGGTTCATGGCTTCGTTCCCCACAAGGATCCTCCCTTCTCTGTCGGCCTGGCAGGAGGCCTTCCTGGATGACCACTAACCTTGCAATCGCAGGGCTTGTTGGAGGTGCTCAGTGGAGGTGTGGGGTAGGGGTTGGTGTTGTTTTCAGAATGAAATGATTCTAGGGTTTGGGTAGAAGCCAAATGCAGACTTCTGGGAACGCAGCCTAGGTCTGGGATGAGCGGCCCTGCTGGGGAGAAGACCCACAAAGGGGAGTCGGGTACAGTGGCGGGAGGTTGACAAGCATGGAGGTCTCATTCGGCACCACATCCCCCATCCTCCCCTTAGGGGAGCCCTGGCCAACTGCAAATGTCAAGTGGATGCTTACAAATGCACAAATGCTAGCCTTCGAAAAGAAACACAACGGAAGAAATTCTTTCATGTGGTGTGTGGGGGAGAATAAAAAACAGTAGAGGGACACAGGTTCTCATCACAACTAACTGGCTGTGTGCCTGGAGGGTCACCCTCATTCTCTGAATCTTAGAGTCCCACCTTGGGAATATAATGTGATGGTTATCAGTGCAGACTTTGGAGCCAGTTTGCCACGGAGTTTAAATCCTTCAGCAAGTTGTCTAAACCTCTCTGTGCCTCAGTTTTATCCTCTGTACCGTGGAAATAATAGCCCATCCAAGATGGCTGTTGGTGAGAGATCGTGAGTGTGTGTGCTGGGGGGTGCCTGGAACATGCCTGGCAAGCAACAAGGAGTCGGTAACCGTGAGCTCCATGTTAATACCAGGAGAAGAGAGGCTGGGGTCCCAGCCCTCTGTCCCCGTGTGTGGGTAGGGTCTCTAGGCTGATGGGGACACGTTCGTTGGCCCAGAGCTGAATGTCAGCTGTGCCTTTGATCTTTCAGACTGCAAGTGAAGACTGGAGGAGGGCAAAGCAGGAAGGGAGAGGGGACAGGAATAGTGTCATCAAGACACCTGGGAGCTTCTGCCCTGACCCCTCAGAGGTGGGCAGAAGCCCCAGAGGTGACTCATGCCCACTGCTGCAGTTGGAGCCTTCCTTGGGCAACTCAGCCACTGTGTGACAGTTGCCCCCTGCACGTGTGCATTCATTTGTTGAATGCCCACTCTGTGCCCTGCGCTCCCCTCCACGTGTCCTGAGAAGGACCAGGTATGTGAAGGTGGCTGGCCCAGGCAGCTCCCAGGGCCTGAGCTCATGCCTGTCATACTCACGTGGACACCTGCCTGGGGCCTCCCTGTCAACCTCACCCTCCCTCTGAGTGCTGGAGCCAGCATGGGTGACATCTCCGAGTCATCAGGATCCTTTTCAGACCCGCTGAATCAGCAAGCGCTGCCTGGAGAAGAGCTCTGCTGCTCCGAACCCAGTGGGTGCATCGTTTTGCCTCTCCCCAGTCGGAGGGAGCTTGGCTTTTGTATGCCAGTCCTTCCCTCCAGTGGCCTCTCAGCCCCCAGGCCTCCCACTACACAAAGCCTTATACAAGAGGTGACGCAGTCCGGAGCCACTTTTGACCCCTGGGTGACCTACATCCTAGGTGGCTTGGCTCTTTCCCTTTTACTGGCCGGGGCCTGGACAAGATCCAGGAGGCCCACCCCTCTGTAGGTGAACTAGGGAGCCCCAAGGAGGCCCCTCCCTGCACCTCCTAGCTTGACTGTAGTGGTCCCCTCCCCCCATGGCCCAGTGGGTCCTGCAGAGGTGGGTTCTGCATGACAGGCTCCCCAGCTGGCTGAAGCATCCTCCCTCCCTCACTCTCCGCTCTTTGGAGTGAGCCTCCACCACCTTCCCGGCTGCAGCGCGGTGATTTATTGGCCGCTCCTCACCAGGGCCCACAGCAGGAGGAGTTCAAACACCCGCGAGAAGAGCCACCCGCTATTGATCCCGGCGTCTGGCCTCCCGAGCACTGGCGGGCATTCATCAAGGAGCCGAGGCGCGGGGGCTGCAGCTCGCCCTTTCTTCTTCCTTCCTTCTGTCTCCCAAGTCATTCCCCTGGGGCTGTGCCCCCCTCACCGAGGTCACTTGGAGAGCTCGCCAGAGTGCCTGCGAGGCGTGCAGAGGTGGAGAGCGCCTTTGTCTGCGGCCTCTTTGCTGTAGATCCTTATCAAGGGGGTGGAGCGGGCTGCTTTGGGCCCCAGGCTTTTGAGCAAATCTTTGGAAGTTGGAGAAGTGGAGTTGGAACTTGGAACAAGTGGAGAGAACCCCTTCTGAAGCAGGGACTGGTTGGAGTGCCCGTATTTCTGTAGACTCAAGGCATGTAATACTAAAAAGAGTTTGCTAGCCAAGTGGGCCAAAGAGAGGCTTGAAGACTGGAAGGGCTGGCCTTGAAATTAGCATGTGAAAACCCAGCTTTGGCCTGGAGGCCTACCATGCAGGCTGGTGAATGGATGCCTGAAAATAATTTGTTTTCCTAATTACTGTAAATCTAGTGAAGAGTATTTGCTTTTTTTCCTCTTTTTGTGGCTTACCTGGGGAAAGTCTAAAACCTTTGGTCCCAGGACTGAGGAGCCTAAATAAGCATATTGGTTCTCCGGCCCCAACCTGGGGCTTCTCCCACAGTGGATCCCCGGGAGAGTGGGGAGCCGGGCAGGGAGACTGGCCAGGCTGTCTTGTTAAAGTTTCCCAGGTGGTGGTGCCAGGTCTGTGTCCCTCTTGTGTAAACAAACCTGTGCTCAACTCCAGTCCAATTCTGGTTCAACCTACAGGAGCAGCTTTTCTGAACTCAGCATGCAGGGCTGGCCGCAAGGTTCTGACACATACAGGCTTTGTCAAGAATGGATCTGGAAGTCCTAAACATTTGGGTCTTTGTTGGCTCAGAAGGCGCCAGAAATCCAATTAAAATTGTGAGCTGTCATTGCACAGAAGCGGGGGCAGGGTGGGGTTTGTGGTCATTTGGTTGTTTGCGGTCTTGGCTGTTTGAATTCCGGATAATCAAGGTCCGTGTCCTGACACTATGTTAAAACCAGATTAACAGTAGAACCCACGTCTTAGGGACACCCATCTCAGTGTCTTCTTCTGACACACGGGCCAAATGGTAACACCCCATCTGTTTTCTGGGTGTCACTTGCTGAGCAATGGGATTTGGAGTAAGCAGTCTGGGGGATTTGCAGTGGGGAAGTGGAAGAGTCTTCACTGGACCTCTTGGGGTCCCAAACCCCTATGGTGCTGCTGGGGAGGGCAAGGCCCCAGTGACTGTCTCAGTGAGAAAATGACTGTCCCCAAAGAAGCCGTTATAACCCAAGAGGAGGTGAGACTGAGCTGAGCCTGGAATTTGTGCAGAGCTGGAGGGAAGTCCTTCTTCCCCTGGCTGCCCTGAGGTTGGCCCCGCAGGAAGGGGATGCCAATTAATCTCTCTTGCAGGAAGCTAGTTCTTGTCCAAAAGGCAGCAAGTTATGAAGTATGAATTAATCCATTTAACCAGCTCCTCGGAGGGAAAGCCCATGACAACTGCATTTCCAAATGCCATCCCGAAAGTGATATTTCAAGTGGCAGTGGGTGGGATTAGAGCCTGCTAACGATTTATGTCAAACAAGAAGCAAGAACGTAATTTCTAGATAAGTGATTTGTTTCAGCCACTTCCAGGGCCGGCAGCAGGACAGACAGGAAGGTTTAGGGGTGAGCCAGAGGCTCCGACTGAAGAGGGGAGATGAAGTCAGAAGAAACCACCCCAGCGGCAGGTGAACCTGGTCAATTCCCGGCGTCGGCGGAGGGAGCAGTGTGCGGCAGTCCAGCGTAGAGATTTTAAAGACAGTCCTGGCTACCTTTCTTTGGGGATGAATGATGGGGCCTCACCTTCCTAATTGTTTGGGGCAGTTGGGTCACCACGCAAGCAACTTTCACTGGCAGGTGGGCGGAGCTGAGGGAGGGGGCCTATAAAATACAGTTTCTCCCAAGGGGGTGATGACAGGAAGTATCCGTGAAAGAGGGAGGGGCGCAGACCTGGGGAGGTGGGGCGTTGGGTGGGCTTCCAGGGGTGTCTTGGGGCAGAGGGATGGTGAGGGGACAAGCTTAGCTCAAAGCCTGGAGCCTTTGCCACAGACAGGCTCGAAGGAAGAGGCTGCAGCCACCACAGGATGCAATGTCAGGAAGGCAGCCGCTCCCGGGGCGGGGCAGAGCCGAGCGCAGCAGCCGCCCCCGGCTTCCCTCCTGCCGTCGGCTCCTGGGCACAGGAACTCCCCGAAGTCTGGGAGCCAGAGCGTACGTGCGTGCGTTCACCCTGTCCTGGGCCCCGCGCTCGGGGAATCCCGGGGGTGTCAGGGCCCCCAGTGTCAGAGAAGTAAGATGCCAGGCCGCCTACCTTCTCCGCCCCCTAACCGGTTCTGAAATCCTTTAAATCGAGATTTAATCTGGATGCCCCCAGCCCTGCCCCGCCCCGCCCCTCCCCCGGCCGAGGCCGCCGCCTGTTCGGCTCCCTCCTCTACCCCTCCCCGCCTTGGACCCTCATTAGCATGACCACTTGGGAGGATTCGCTGGGGGACAGGAGACACCAGAAGTCATCCACCGACTGCGCCTTCCCGGCGGCCCCCTCGGGCGACAGCGCTCCGGGAGCCCCACTCGCACAAGTGTTGCCTCCAATTAATTGCCTAGGCGGGGGAGGGAAGGGGGCCTGGGCGCCGCCCCCGCCCGGAGGCTGGAGCGCCGCTCGTCGGGTCGTGCGTTCGCTCGGCGGCGGCGTGCACCAGCACCACCCCTGCGTGCAAGTTTGAAATGTGAGCTGCCTCCGATTCATACTCGCTCGCGCTCCCTCGCAGCAAAGTGGCTGGGCTGACTGACGGTCTGCGCGCGCGAGTGAGTGCGGGCGGCGGGCTGGGGGGCGGGGGTGCGGATGGCGAGGCTCGCGGGGCGGGGAGGGCGCGCGCGAGCCGGGGCTCCCTGGAGACGCCGAGGCAGGTCTGCTCGCCTTTCATCTTCCTCCCGCGCTCCTCCTCCTCCTCCCTCCCCTCCCCCCTCCGCGGCGTGCTGGCCTCCCTCCTAGCCCCCAGCCCCCAGCCCCACGCGGGCGCACGCAGGGTGGGTGGTCACGCCCTCAGGGGCCAGGAGCGCGGCGCGGGGAGCGGGCCGTGGGAAGTTTCGCCGGCGCGCCCCGTGCGCCCCCGCCCCCCGCGCGCCCCCGGCCCATCCCCGTCCCCGGAGGGCTGTCGCTTGCGCCCGGGCGCGCGGCTGGCTGCCTCCTCGGCGGCGGCGGCGGCGGCCCCATTAGCGGAGCCTCCGCCTGTGATTGGCTTCGCCCGGGAAGCTGGAGACGGGCGATGAATAATTGATGTGTGCGGTGCGGTAGCCGGACGGCGGCGGCGGTGGCGGGCAGCAGCGAGCGGGAGAGCGGGAGCCGGAGCGCCCTCGGAGCGGGCAGCGCGGAGCGAGCGGGCGCCGGAGCCGCCCGGGCCCCCGCGCCGCCGCCGCCGCCGCCCGGGCGCGGAGCGGGGATGCAGGCGGCGCCCGCTGCCTGTGCGCAGCCTTTGTTCGGCGCCGGCTGAATCCTGCCCGGAGTAGCTCGCCGCGGCCGCCGCCGGCCGGGCCCCAGGCCCCCGCGGGCGCCAGGGCGGGACCGCGGCCTGTGCAACTTCTAGGTAAGTGCGGGGCTGGAGGGGTCGGCGCCGGGGCGCCCGCGGGCTGGGCCCGGGCTCCCTCCGGGCGCGGGGTGAGTGTGCGTGCCTGTGTGTGACAGAGGAGGGCCGGTGCATTGTGGGTAGCGCCGTGTGCTGCATGGTGTCAGCCCCAGGCTTGGCGGCGAGGAGAGTGGCACCGGCGTGCACCGGGCCGTTTGTGCGCCCACACAGGGGCCTTCATTTCTTCTCTGGGCCAAGTGGCAGCGTGCTCCCCACCCCGCTCCCGGAAGATGAAGTGTTGGCTCTCCAACAGACATTTTCCAGGGCTCCGTGCTCAGTGGGCTCCCATTGCAAAAATGAGAATCGGCCGGGAAACCTTCCGAGGGAGTGCCTGAGGGTCCTCGACTTCAAGCTGCTTGCTCCTTTGTCAGAATCAGCCCTGACGCTGGGAGCACCCAGAGACCCCCCGGCGCTGCTGATGCCACCATTGCGCCAGGGTGCCTTTCGCAGGGGCTGTGGGTTCAGGACGGACTTCTGACAAGTGTTTGCTGGGAAGCTGGTTGGAGGGGAAGAGAGAGATGGGTTTGCACTAGAGGCCAGGAAGGGCCCTTTCTGGCTGTGGCTGACACCAGGCTGTGGGGATCTTGTGCAAGACCTTAGAGAGAGCATTTCCCAGAGAACTACCAGGGGCTAAGGGGCAGCTTCCCGACGTCCTGAGCATGTGGTTTCGGTGTTGCTGTCATACAAGCCAAGCCTTGGTGCCCTGGGCACCAGATTCCTGGGTCCACCTGGAAGCCCTCTGGCGTGAGACCAGGAGAGGTCAGGTGGCACCTCTTTAGATGGCCTTCAGGAGACCATCATTCTTACAGGGGGAGCCCAGGACCCCCATCAGGCTGGACTGCCAGATGGGCTCTGGGCATGGCTGGTGGCTCTTTCAGCAGGAAGGTTTTGTGAGGCAGCTGGCAAGGAGTTGGTGCCAGAGTGCTTCTTAATGGCCCATCCTTGAGAGTGGGCTGCTGGGCGGGCCAGAAATGCGGCTGGGGAGTGAGTTGGAGCGAGCCAGGCCGTGCCATCCTGAAATCAGGGTGACCCCAGATGGTGTGTGGGGACTCTGGCTCCTCCAGTTCTGGGGCATGAAGCTGTCCACTACAGAGCGAAAGGCCCTGTCCCACAGCGGGGGAGGTGGGGGGAGTGATTCTCAGGGCCCACGTGGCTGCTGATAAGCCTGTTCCCCTATTTTGTGTATGAGCCAGGCAGTGACTACCCTCCAGCTAGCTGGATTCAAGTCCCCTCCTGAGCTATTTTTACCCTGAACTTCCTTAGTGAGAAACCACCAAACGGCGATGCTTTGGTGAGAATCTGGGTCTTTACCGGAAGCAGCAGCCTGCACAGAGTTTGAGACTTGCCTCATAATGCTGTCTGCCTGCACAGCCCTGCCATGGCCCAGAGCCCCTTCACCCCTCTCTCTCGCCTCATGGTTCTCATCACAGCCTGTGCACTCAGGGACTTGTGAGCCCCAGCTTCATAGGGGAAAACTGAGGTGCCCGAGGTCCCCCAGTAGAGGGTGGAGGGAGGCAGGCTTAGCTCCAGCTGGAGCAAGGCCTGGACTGCACCCAAGCTCCCTGAAGGCAGGGGCTGCATGATACTCATGGCTGTGTACCCCAGTTACTCCAGCCGTGGCACCAGGCAGGTGGCGACACTCTGTGACTGCTGAGTGACTGCATGAGTGGACAGCTGACTGGCTGCTGTTTTCCCTGTTGGAGTGGAGAGGTGGCAGAGGAATTGAAGGAGCACTCCCAGATCTAAGTCTGCACTGGCTGAGCACCTACTAAGCGCCCAGTGCACGTCCACTTCCTGGGAACCCTAAGATGAGTTCCCAGTCTGGAGTCAGCCAGGGGGGAGGGAGCGTGGTCCTCCCCTAGCTGCCACACTGCCCGAGTGCCTCCTGATTGGCTCCTTCTGGAAGTAAGCAGCGGCCAGCTGGGTCTAGGATTGTGCAATCCAGCGTAGTAACCAATAGCTACATGTGGCTGTTTGTAAATTTAAATTAATTCCAAGTAAAAGTTCAGTATCTCATTGACTTGTTGACTGGAACCACACTTCAAGTGCTCAGTAGCCACTTGAGGCTAGTGGCTGCCATATTGGGCAGCTCAGATTCTAGAACATGCCTACGGTGACAGCTCCATGGACAGCACTGGCCCAGGAGGATGGAGACCTGGGACAGAGGGGAGGTGAGGATGCTAGCCCAGAGCCCGCCGGTGTGACAGTGCAGGCCAGTCAGGCAGGTAAAGAGACCTGTTTCCCTAGCATCTTGTTTTGTGGCAGTCTCCTTGCTAAGGAAGTATAGACTAGCCAGGTGCTCCCATTTAACACAGGAGAAAGCCAAGGTTCAATTTTGCCTGAGGTCACCCAGCAAGGAAGTGGCGTGAGCCCCAGGCCTCCAACCGCTCAGCCAGCACTCTGCCAGCCAGCGGAGGTCAGCCAGGGGGCATGGGTGGCCAGCGGTCCCAGGAGCAGCCTCAGACCTCCCTGAGGATGGTCTTGGTGCAGTAGGCGTCAGTGTGTGTGAAGTCATCCATTGATCGGGCTGGAGCGCCAGCTCGGCCTCAGGGCGTCAGGAACAGAGAGTTCCTTGCTGGCAGAGCTTTAAGGAAAGAGGCTCTCTGGGCAAGGGAGGTGTTTACCTTGATAGATGCAGCGTGGGTCCCTCAGGAAGGAACTCATCAGTGGGGCTGTGGCCGGGTTCCTTAACACCACCCGAGAGAGGGGTGCAGGCCCGAACCCAAGGTGGGGAAGGATTTCTGGACACTTGCCTTGGAAAGAAATGCCTGCCCCTCACCCTTGTGCTTGCCCTGAGGAGCCTGCCCCAGCACAGGTCACGGGGCATCTGCTGGGCCACGTTGCCCTCGCTTCCCCAGAAGCCTCAGCTGTGGGAAGAAACTCTCCAGGGCCTGGCAAAGAAGCAGCAGCCTCGAGAGGGCGGCTGCTTGGGGAAAAACAAGGCCCCAGCACTCTCAGCTTCTCAGGGCTCTCCTGGGCCGGTAACCACAGGCCAGGAAGGGCGCCCACCTGCCCACTGCCCCAAGGTCACGTGTCAGGGCAGACCTGGGATGGAGCTGATGCCTCCTCACCGTCCACTGCAAATCCCAGCCTGCCATTGTGAACTTGGGGTTGGTGATTTCATTGTGACCTGCCACTCTGGCTTCCTGCCACAGCCCTAAGGTGAGAATTACTTTGCCTCTGTCCTAAGGTGCCCACCTCCCCCAGCAGCAGGCCTCGTTGCAGCCTCCAGCTCCCATGGCTCTGAGCTGACTGAAGGGGAAGTCTGAAAAGGGGGTAGCTTTCCACGGGGACCCCAGCACACCTGAAAGGAGGGTCTTTAAGGTCTATCCAGGGGAGCTTGAGGGATCGGAGGACCTTTGGTGACACTCCCAGGCTTCCAGACCTGAGTGAGGACATGGTGGGAGCATGAACGGGGCCCAGCTGCCTGCCTCTGTCCCTGGAGCCAGAGTGAGCCCCCCTGGGGAAGCCCGCAGCTTCCTGTTCCCCAAGTTGGGTGGGCTGTGTGTCCTTCCAGACTGACTCACAGAGCCGGGCACTGCCTTCACCACCCAGAGCGCTGGCCATGAGGACCCCTGGTAGGCAGGCCGGCAGTCTGTCACCCTCCGCCCAAGCAGGCTCGGGAAATACGGGCCCTTTTTTCCCTCTCAGTGGCCCCAGCCACAGCCCTGACTTCTGCTTGGACCCATTCCAGGGCTTCTCCAAGCCCCGGAGACCCTGCTGGGTTCCCAGACGGCCCCTGCCCATGGTGGGGTGAGGCCAGGCCTTACGAGTGTTTCGTGTGTGTTGGGTGAATGGGGAACAGGGATTTAGCCAGGACACCATGTCCCCTGAGGCTGAAGCTCCCCAGTCACCTTGGAAGTTTGCTGGTTCTGGGATGGGGTCCAGCCTCTGTGATGGGCCTGGGCTTTGTGCAGCTCTCCAGATTGTTCTGATGCTATCCATGGAAACACGGCTCCTAAGGCCTAGCCCTCAAATGATAGTATCTATGGTGTGGAGCCAAATTAATGTGTGACCTTTGGCAAGTCACTTCCCCTCTGGGGCCTGGGTGTGCTCATCTCTGTACAGAGGACGTTGCGATGTCTCTTCTCTCTGTCTGGTCTGAAAGGCAGACTCCACTCCAGGACTCAGTGCCAGCCCTGTGCCCAACGGGCATGCAAGAGCAGTGGGCAGAGATGAGAGTGAGAAGGGGTGGGGGCCCTGTCTTTGGGTGCTGACACGCACGACTGGGGTGCAGTGGGAAATCTTAAGGGACAGCAGGGCAGGCAAGAAGTAATGGACAGAGGCCTGTGCTCCACCCTGAAGAGCTGTAGAAGGAAGAGGGGGAAATGGGGACTTTCAGGCTGGAGCAGCCTGAAGCTTCCCAGGTGGAGCTTGGTTTTGGAAACGGGTAGGATTTGGGTCTTGGGCAGGAAAGGGGAGTGACAGTCAGGTGGGAGGACAAGTAGCTGTGCAGGCTTGGAAACCAGGAGAGGTTGGTGCTTGAAGAGAAGGGACGCGGTCCCTCCAGGTGCAGCCACGGAGGGGAGGTTAAGTGGGGTTGCTGCTGAAAACCCCAGGGCAGTGGGGAGCCATCAAAGGCTTTGGAGCCACAGAGGCCACACGGACTCCTCCAGCATCCAGGAGCAAGGCTGCTGCTGAGTTGTAGGCAGGGGTCCGTGCATGGAAGTGGGGAGCAGTGTGAGGTCGGTGTCCTGCTCTGGGAATGTCCCTGCCTCTGCTGACGCAATGGAAAGCCTCGTCTTATTGGGGGTTCCTGTTTTGTGGTTGCCCCTGGTGGGGGGGCGAGGGCAGCCAGCTTTGCCTTCTGAGGAGTTCCGGGAACTTGATGGAACGTGTCCAGACCTCCCCGCAGCAGTCCTCTGCTGTCCTGGAAAAGAGAGTCTATCCTGTTTGTGGAGTCTGTCCCCAGTCCCTCAGGGGTTCCAGCCAGGCCCAGGAGGTTTTAAATCAATGTGGGCCTTTCCCTGGGGCTGGAATGGTAGGGGACAGGTGAGAGGGGACAGCCTCTGGGCTTGTAGGGCTGGTCTCCCACCCTCCTGGTACCCTGATATTTCACCCGTCTCCTCGGTCAGAGCCTAGGGCAGCTGGTGTTTTATAGGAGCCTTCTCTGCCTCCCAAGAGCTCATAATCTGCTAGGCGGATTCACGGTGTGCACAGGGTCTGGTTCAGCCCCTCTGTGTGGGAAGCAGGACTGTGAAAATGGGGGGACGTGTTCCAGAGAGGAAGAACAAAAGAAGCCCAAGGAGCTCTTCTCTCTGTCCCCTGTCAGTTCCGGGGCTTCCAGGCCCAGCACACACAGACACTGTCCCCAGCCGTCTTTAGCTCCTATGCACATCCAGGACTCGCACCCCTAGGTCAGCAGGTTGTATTGACTCCTCACCCACTAGGTTGTGGGTTGAGGGACAGGCCATCCATGACTTGCATCAGTCCTGGGTGCTGCATAAACGTCTGTGAAATGGCCGGCCCAGAGCATAGGTAAGTGGCAGCAAAGGCAGTCACCTAGGGGGGACTCGAGAGGCCTGAGTCCTTGGCTCGGCTCTGGTGTCCCAAGTTGGCTGTGTGAGGTGGGGGAGTGTCCACCTTTCTTGGGGTCCCTGCTCATAAGGAGCAGTGTCGGATTCACTGTGTTGTCTGCTGGTACAGCAGCCACTAACCACATGTGGTATGTAAATGTATATTAGTTAAAATTAAATAAAATTCAGTTTTCAGTTCCTCAGTCTTAATGGCCACATTTCAAGTTCTCAGTAGCCCCCTGGGGCTGGAGGCTGCCATACTGGACAGTGTAGCGACAGAACGTTGCCATCGTGGTAGGACGTTCTGTGGACAGTGCTGGTCCTGCGGTGGTGGCTCTGTCGCCCGGGGTGCAGGAGGGAGACAGCATCCCGTGGCCCTGAGAGCCAGAGAGCCTGTCGGCAGCTTTATTGCTGCTTCTACTCCTGCCCCAGCCCCCAGGGGATCTTAAAATGGGGCCACCCAGCGTCCGTCCCAAGACAGTGTTGGAGAGTAATTATGAAACCCACATCTGTCATTTCCTGGGTGACTTTGGGTAAGTCACTTAACTTCTCTGAGCCTCTGTTTCCTAATCGATATAACAGGGGAGTGGGGAGTAAATGAGGTGGGGCCAAAAAGCACTTAGGTTGGTGTCTGGCCCATAGCGACTGCTCAGTGGGTGACAGCTCTCGGGTGGACTTCATTCCCTCGCAGCAGATGTTTAGCTCCAAAGCTAGCTGGGTTTGTTCCTCTAGAGTCCTGAGCCGGGGAGACTGGGTTCTCTCTTGACCTGGCTCCACCACGGACTCCCCTCTCTCTGGGCCTCGGTTTCCTCATCTCTGTGGTGCTCCTGCCTGTCCTTGGGCTGTGTGTTGTGACCAGAGACCTTGCCGTGCCCTGTAGAGGGTGGAGCTGTCCAGGGGCTTGTCTCCCACTGCTGCCCGACCACTGTTACAGGAGAGCCCGAGGAGCTGGGGGAGCGAGGGGCGCAAGGGTGCTTGTCACATGTCTGTCCTGGTAAGAAGCTGCAGGGCTGTCCCTGCTGCAGCCCTCTGGGAGGTCCCAGTGTGTGTCCCGGCTCTGGAGGAAGTGTGCGTGAGGCTGCACACAAGCACCCACTTTCATTTCCCTCTTGGGGAGCAGCTGGGTGTCCGTCTATACCCTGGACTCCCAAAGCCCTCTGGAGATTTGCACAAGAACTCCTCCCCTGAGGTCCACCCATAGTTTGTGAGGGTCTGTAATCCCCAGATTTTTGGGCAGAGTGTCCATGAGCCAAGCCATGTTGAGGTGGCCCTTGGGGCCCCAGCAGCCCTAAAGAGAGTGGGCTCTCGGGGCAAGGACCCTGGGTCCAGGCTGTGACACCTGCTGTGTGCTTGATGCTGGGCTGGGTACTGGGAGGCGGAACACCGCACAGGGGGCATTTGTGGCCATGGGGAGTGGTTGAAGAGGTGAGGGCTGGGTGTTCTGGGGGGCTTCCCCTCCAGTGGGTATGAGGCAGTGGGTTCCCTCCTGTGGCTCCCCTATTAGGAACTAGAGGCCCTTACCCCGCAAAGGTCCCCTCCTGAGCCTTGTTACCCAGGATTCCCCCTGCCATCCTCTGCACACACTGGGACCTGTGACCCTTCCTAAGCCTCAGTTTCCTCATCTGTAGCATGGGAGAGTAGGAGCCGTCTCACAGGGCTGTGGGAGAATTAAAGAGCACATTGCGCCTAAGCCTTGAACACAGTGCTAGGGTCTCATCAGCCCTGCATAAACATTAGCTGTCCTTTCTGCTCTGTCTTGGGTCTCCTTGTTGTGCAAAGCCTCTTCCCCTGGGGGCACACAGGTCCTCCTGCTTCCCAGCTTGGGGGCCTCTTCGTATGTACTGCAGCCCAAGCCTGCGTACACGCTTCCCTGCCCTGAGCCCCCCATGCACAAGCCCTGAGCTGATGGAACATGCAGAATTCCCACCTCCCCCAGAGCCCGAGAAGTCTTGGAGCAAACAGTCCCCCTGCCTCCCCCCACCCACCCAGGGCCCCGGAAGCTCAGGGTTCACTCTGTGCTTGCTGAGGAAAGACTTGTGTCTTCTCTGTGGGGTATTGGGAACATCTCATGTCCCCCTCAGAGGTGTCTGCTTTTTATTTGCCAAGGGAAGGCCCCAAAAGCTCCTGGGCAGTCCCGGGGATGTCCTGGAGGGATGACAAAAACCATTGTCCCAGGGGCTCAGGGCAGCAACACCCAAAGCAGAGAACCCCCTCCATCCCACCCCAGCAGACCCAGCACAGCCTTCCACTGCGTCTCTAGTGACTTCCCTGGGGAAGGGGTGGCTCCCAGAGGTTGTCAGGGCAGGGGAGGAGCAGGGGCTGAGCACGTGCTTCGCTGGGGAGCCCAGGCCCTGGCTCCTGTTCAGGCTGACTTTGACTCTTGCAGTGGAGGCAGGCCCTCCGCTCCCCCATGGCATGCCCTTCCTCCAACTGCTGCCATCCAAGGCCAGCAGTAGGCAGCTGGCAGGCCTGGGGGCCGGGGGGCAGGCCCCTGTGGGTCCCCTGAAGTCACCCATCTGGCCTGGAGTTAAGCCTCCCCAGCGTCAGGCCGGTGGGGGGCTCGTAACCCTCTCAGAGCTTTGCACTGGGTGGTACCTTCTCTGAGAAGTACATTCCAGGACCTGGATAAGGTTTTCTCTAGGTGGCAGCCTCTGTGACGGAGACTGCTGCCCTAGGGTTTCTCGCCGGGTTGTGGCTTCCCTGGTTACCGCCTCCAGTCCCCCAGGAGTGTGTGGTCCCCCCAGGCCCCTGTGGTGCCTAAATGGAATCCAGCCGCTGGAATCCAGACCAGCTTCCCCGGCCACTTCCCTGGTCTTGGGTACCCATTACCTGAAGCTTTGCTGTCACCCCATCCAGGTGATCTTGATGAGCTTGAGGTGTCCCTCTGCCTCTTAGCAGCACACTCAGTCACCTCTTCTATAAAATGGGGACACCTTCACCCACAGGCCTGTCCTAACAACAGGAGCCTCCATGTAAGCTGCCCACTGAGTGTGCGAGTGTGTGCGGGTGTCCTGCCGAGGACCCCGGACACTGCACCATCACCACGGCACTCAGTACATCCCTTGGTGGGTACTTGTGCAGGAATATCGTATTTCTTCAAGTTCATGGCTATGCCTTGTTCATGTTTTTATAGTCAGCATCCAAACAGGTAACACGTGCATGCTGATATATTCTGGAATGAGTGAATGAACAAAAGAAGAGCTGGCTCCAGAGGGGTGCTGAAGGGAAGGTGAAAACAGACAAGGCCTCTGCCCACTGGGAGCTTAAAGTCCCGGAATTAAGATGCCAGGGCCGGAAGGCACTGGGTTTGCAGGGCCGTACACGCATCTGGGGGTGAAGCAGGGGTGAGCCTGCTGCAGGGGTGTGTGTTGGTGAAGGGAGGTATAAGTGGAACATTTGCACATGTTGCATGGGTTTCCCTCCGTATGCAGATACCGTGTCCGCGTGAAGTTGACCGTGGGTGTGTCCCTGTGGCGTGTGGGGAGTGTTTACCAGTTGAATGATTGTTGGGTGAGGGTACAGGCGGTGTGCTTGTGGGTGTGTGCAGGCTCGCGAACACACGGGGAGTTGGGAGTGTGTCTGTGCCGTGGAGGGGCATGTGGGGAGCCAGGTGGCATTGGCATATGTGCATGAGAGTTAACACATCCCAGTCCCTTTGGGGCGCACAGGTGCACACACCGCTCCTTCCTGCCGTGCTGGACCCCGTAAGGGAGAGGTAGGGCCAGACCGTGTGTGGCCAGCTGCGCCGCTTAGCAGTTGTGTGACCTCAGACAGGACACTGAGGCTCTGCCAGGCCTTGGCCTCCGAATTCAGAAACAGGGACGATAATAGCAGTGACTTCGAGATTATTGTGGGGACCCAACGGGTCCATGTGCCTGGCACAGAGTTACACGTTTCATAAATGTCAGTCGTTATCATCATGCCAGGCAGGATGGTGGCTCCGTCCTGCCCCTTCCCCAGTGCAGGCAAGCCCCCAGCCTGCTCACTCAGAAGGGCAGGCCTGGATCTCTGAGAGGGGCTCGCCTTGAGGCCGGGATGTTTCCAGGGATATTCTTCCCCCCAGAGGTGGCCGAGGACACCTGGCCCAGAGGCCCTTCCCACTGCTCAGCTCCAGGGACTTGGGGTGGGGGGCTGGAGCTGACCCGGGAAGGCAAGGGAGCCCAGATGGCCTGTCCCATCCTCAGAAGACAACCCCAGACCGCCCAGACCTGCAGGAAAGGACATTTTGTGGCTTCTCGGGGAGGTCTGCTTTGGTGTCTGCAACTTCCTCTTGCCTGCTTTAGGGGTGGCTGAAGAATTCAGTGCATATTCTCAAGGCTACCTACAGAGAGAGATGTTCAGATTGTTTCTATAGCAGGGCACTGTCCAGTCAGGGGACCACCTATGTTCTACTTTGACAGGAAGTCACTCACCTCCCAGGACCCTACCTTCCCATCTGAAAAATGGGCTTGTTAACTCCCGTCCCACCCAGCACCAGGATTAGAGGACCCAGGGCAGGCTGGGTCTCTGTGCACACGGCCGTGTCAGGTGGGGCCGCCTGGGCAGGAGCAGGGGCTTTTGGGTGGCCCCAGCCTCTTCCTGCTGAGATCTGGCTTCCTGCGTCCAGCTCTCCCAGCTCAGCAGGCTCTCTTCCCCGCGGGGATGCCGGGAGGGAGACACCTGGCCCATATCACATTACCTTAAACTCCATCCCAGGGACCTGACTCCTGCTCCAGAGCGCAAAGCGAACGGGGTCAGAGGTCATTGGCTGCCTCCAAAACCTGAGGTTACAAGTTGAAGCAAGGAGTCAAAATGTTTGCTGTTTCTAGAGCGCTTCAGAGTCCAGAAGGGCGCTTCCACGGATGTGGTACCTTCTCTACCCTAGGAGAGGAGACACTATCCTCACCTCCATGGAGCCGACGGGAGCTGAGGGTGGGAGAGCGTGGGGGTCCCAGGGGTGGAGTTGAGGCCCGAACTCTGGCTTTTCAGTGCCCACCAGGAGACCCTGGCGAGGTCCTGTCTCCACTTCCCTGCCAGTGCCTGAGGGAATTGGGGGTTCAGACACAGGATCCTCGCTCGAGTCTGGGACTTGGTTAGGGACCCTAAGCAGAGGAAGGATGAACCTGTGACCCCAGGGTTGTGCACTGCTCAGCATCCAGCGTGCCCTGTGTGATGCACGGACCTGTGCACGGACCTGTGCACACACGCATGTGTGCCCCACCGTGGGCTTGTCCTCTGTGTTTAGGAAATTTAATTGTAGCTTAAATTCTCATTTTTAGCCAACTTTGTTTTTAATATTGAATAACTATCACTTGTTTGTATATACTTCAGAAACAAAGTCCCTGGGGGAGAAGTAGTCTGTTTTCTTAAGCTGAATCCTAGAAGTCCAATTAGGAGTGATTGTTCCACTTCTAAGGTTTTCCAGCCGCTTCCTGGCATGCCCTGCTGAGCCCCTAATTAGGCAGCCAGGGGTGCCCCAGTTTGGGGCCTCGCACGGCCAGGGGGGGCCTATTTGAGGGCCAGTCTGGGGCAAGTTCAGGACCTGAACCCCAGGAGGGCCTGGAGGGTGCTGGGGTGTGTCCTCTCCTCCATTCAGGGAGTGGGCTGAGACCATGGCCCACCGTTCCGGGGCCCTTGCTGCCTTTGGGGACAACAGTGCGGGATACCAAAGCCGTCGGGATGCTCCGAGTTTGCAGGGGGCCCCCTAGTCCCGTCTGGATGGCCGTCGTGTCCAGGCTGGATCTGCTGGGGAGCCCACCGCATGCGGGTCCTGCTCTAACTGGGAATTCGCCCGTGATGGGCACAGCCTGAGTGCCTCCGTTCTCTGTTGGGGAAACAAGCTCAGAAAGCAGAAACAGCCTGCCAAAGTCACCATGCTCATGAGAGCCAGTGCCACCCTCAAGCCAGGTCTGTGGGTGACCAAGTTCTGCTTTGCAGTCCTTGTGACATTCGGTGCCATGGGGCCCAGTGGGTGGGGGCAGACCTCCCAGGGGATGTGAGAGGCAGAGCGGGCAGGCCACGCAAAGAGAGCCAGCAGAGGCGAGGGACAGTGGCCTTGTTGGCTTTGGAAACCAGACACCTGGTATTTTTCACCACTGCCCTGCTTTTCAGCGTGCTGCCCGACGGTCCCCACCCACTCTTGCTGGGGAGAAGGGCATGCAGTTGAAGAAACATATGCCTTGCAGCCAAGCCCAGCCCGCAGCCTCAGGTCTGTCTGAGCCTCCCCGGCAGCTGGTGCCTGCCAGCTCCCATGAGGCTGTGGGCCTCCAGCCGGGCTGGCCTGGTCCTCTGGTGCCACGGATGCCTGTGACTGCCCTGGTAGGCGGTGCCCTCCACCCAGCCCAGGCCTGTTCCCCGTGGCCTCGGGGAGGTTCGGGTTTCTGCCCGCCAGGTGGGCAGCTCCCCGCATTCCCTGCAGCAGCAGTTCAGCTCACAGCACTGCCCTGCTCCTGCCACCCGAGCCCCCAGGTGCCATCTGCCACCCTGTTTCCAGGTGGCAGGTAGGCGGCCTCAGGACAGGGACAAGGAGAAGACAAGCAGATCCCAGATGGGGAAGGTCGGGGCTCCAATCCTGGGGGGCAGACAGTGCCTGCCCGCCACCTGGCACCTTGGTTTTCCCTGCGTCTCTGTAGGAATGGGTGCGAGCATTTCTGGTGAAGTGGGGGTGGGGGAGGAAAAGGGGGTCCCCGTAGTATAGCTCTATCGTGGTGTCTCTGTGTGTATGGGGAGTGGGGTCCATCTGGGCACTTCTGTGTATATCCACATTTCTGACCGTGTCTGTCCCGAGCCTGGCCATTCCCTGGGCATCCCTGTCCCCCTCGCTGTGTCTCTCCCTGCTTGTTTCTCTGTGCCTCCCCACCTGTGCCTTCCACGGCTCTCACTGTGTGTCTCTGAGTCCCTGCCCGTCTCTGTCTCTGCATTTCGAGCTCATGAGGGTGCCTCTGCCATCAGAGCCACCTCCCCCAACATTGGGTTGCTCTGCTTAATTTCATTTTCCCGGGGCTCCAACTCACAGAAATAAACCCTCCCTCCCCACCCCTGCACTTTTTTGATTTAACAAGCCTGCTGGAAAACAATAGTGATTTCCGCATCGATCATAAACAGAAGTGATTACCATACAATTACAGCCTGAACCATCAGCCTGGATGCAATCACAGAGCCGCATTGTAAATCGGAAGACAATTGCCTGCAGAATTACCCCCAAATTGGTTTAAGTGGCAACAAAGAAGTGTTGGCATTTTGGCATTTGGGAGAGGGGTGGGAGGAATGCTGGTGGTCCTGGCGCAGAGGGTCCCCACTGGGGAGCTCTACTGGGGAGCTCCCGGGTGGCTTCCTAGGGAGAGCTATCTGCCCCCCTCCCCCACCCCATTCTTTTCCCTTCAATTACTGCTCCTTGCCTGTCTTTGGCACAGCTTGTTAGAAACTCATTTATACTCATGTGTGAGTGGCTAAGTGTGCCTTACAACTGAGATGGCAGAGAGGGGTGCATCTGCAAATAGGGGTATTCTGGGGAGCCCCCCTCAGCTCCCTAGTATCCCCCTCCGCACTCCCATCTCACCTGGCTCTTCTAGGTCACCTCACCCCTCTAGGGTCTCTTGCCCTGGCACCTACCCCATCTCCCAGCCCAGTGGTGGTCTCCAGGTGGGCACCTCTTGCATTCCATCCCAGGCAGCCCACCCCCTCCTACAGCTGTAGTGTGTCCCCCAAATCCTTCCAAGCCATCCAGGCCAGCAGGAGGCCACATGCCCAGCCAGGTAGGCCAGGTGGGCCACTTCTGGGAGGGAGACTGTTGGTGCTGCTGCCTCAGGTGCCAAGAGGGGCTCTTAAGGCTTTGGTTGACCTGGGCCTGCTCCTTTCCAGCCTGCTGTTCTGTGAAAAGTCCCCTGCCAGCAGGACCCCTCTGAGTGCCTGAAGTCTGGACTCTGAAGCTCCAGACGTTTCCTCGCTGGGGGCTGGGGGGTGTCTTGCTCTGGGAGGTGATTTCTCTCCAGGGTCAGGCTGCTCTGAAGTTACCGGCAAAGCCTGCCCGCCCACTGGCACGCTCAGATTCTATCACGTGTCTAAATCCAGGTTGTAAGTGCTTTTGCGTGTCCCATCTGATCCTCACGGAAGGGTTTGTGCATGCTTGTGATTTTATTTCAGTTTTTGATTTAAAAAGAAAAAAGGTCTGAGAGGTGACGTGGCTTGCTCTAGGCGACACAGCCCATCAGTGAGGAGCGGGGTTTTCAGGCTCCACTGTGAGTGCTTGTTCCTAGATGCCATCTCTCCAGCCTCCCAGACCTGCCCAAGGCAGCCTGGGGTTCTCACCTGGTCCCTGACCTGCCCTGAGACCTCAGACGATGCAGATAATTGGAGCAAGCCCCAGCGAGTGAGCACTGGCCTCATTCACACGTTTACACTGCGGCCCTGTTGGGCCCAGTGAGGGGACTGAGGACCATAGTGAGGACTAGACTCCCCAGAGCCCTGGTTCCTGGTGGCGGGAGCTGATCTGCCCCGCTGTGCCCCGATCTGCCAGCCTCTGAGCCTGTGCTAACTGCCTCCCAGAAAGCAGGAGGAAATGGTTTGTGACATCTCTACCTGTGAGCTGCAGCTTCTTTTTCTTTATACCAAGAAGTCTCCCTGCCTCGCTGGACTGAGACCACAGAGGTGACTGCTGTCAGTCCAGGACTCATCTCATAACAGCGTCTGTAGTCCTTGGTCTCAGAACCCAGAGGGAAGGGAACAAGCCTTTGTTGAGCATTTGTCACATGCCAGGCTTTGCACTGGGCATTTTAAGGATACCTTGTCTGCTCTTCACAGTCGCCCTGGAAAGGTAGCCACCTCTGGCTCTGCGCTGTCCAGCGCAGGAGCTGGTAACCCCATGTGGCAATTGATGCTGAAATTGAATGAATTGAAGTTAAGTGAGATTTAAACTCAACTCCTCGGTCGGGTCATACTGGCCACACGTCAGGTGAGCAATAGCCTCATGTGGCCCCAGCTTCTGTTTTGGGCAGCAGAGATCTAGAACAGTTCCGTCCTTGCAGAAATTTTCTTAGCCAGCGCTGCACTGTGTTATCATCCCATTTCACAGGTGTGAAGTTGAGGACGGGGGTGGTGATGGTCATGTGTTACAGTCTCTGCTGGGTGAGGCTGAGCTGGGACGTGAACCTGGGCCCATCCGCGGCCACTGCACAGCTCGTGGTTCCAGGTGTCAGCACATCTCACTCTGCTTTATTCCCGGCTCAGACACCGCCCCCTTCCCAGCCTCCGTGGGCTCCCCAAGGGCACAGACTGCCATCTCTGCGCCCCAGGGTGGGCTCTGGGGCTGAGCCTCTGTGGAGTGGGTGATGGAAGGAATGACCGAGTGAACACTGTCTGCTGAAACTTTGGGGCGAACTTAACTCCCCTCCCGATGGAGTTAACGTGGGGAGGGCAGAGCCAGCTGCTGAGGAGTGATGGATGGCCCCTCTCCCGAGATAAATGTGGCAGTCAAGGTAATCGGATTGTGTGTGACGGTCTAATTTGTAGGCGAGGGGAGGAAGCGCCCAGCCATGCCTCGCCCCAGCCGCCCGTATTAGCTTAATCAAATGCCCAGTATCTAAATGACTGGGCCCAAGTGATGGATGATGTGAGCTTTGTTAAATGCTGTTGCCCTGTCGAGCCGAACTTCCCAAGGCCCTGCCCGGTTCCTGGGCTCTTTAATTTGTTTTTTCTTGCTTGGTTATCTCTGTGTGGGGCAGGGGAGGGGGGCTGGGGCTCTTCTGTCTGTCTTGAAGTCTCTGGTTTTTCATGGAGGAGGAAGGGGAGGAGGCCAGACCTGGGGGAGGAGCGGGATGAAGTTACCTTCTGCCTCTTCTGAGAAGCCTTCCTGGGTGGCTGCACAGTCCTGGGGAGCGGGACTCCCCGGACCCTGTCACCCTGGGCTTCACCGTGCACTGCGTGTCTTCCGTCGCGTGCAGGGGCTCCCTTACCCTGGGCTAGCCTTTTCACTCCCTTAAGGGGGGTTTTGGTATACCGGAAGTTTTTCACTTTATTGTAGGAAAATATCCACTTTCCCTTATGGTTAGCGCTTGCTTGTCTTCCCTGAGAATCCCGCCCAACCCCTAGATCGTGGACATATTCTCCTGCATCACCTTTTAGACCATGCGTTCCCCCCGCCCCTCTTTTTTTGGTCTGTGGTATGAGGAAGGGGTTGTTTGCAGTCTGGTCATTCTGAGCTCTGAGCACCTGCTCTGGGCTCCAGACCAGGCTGGGTCCTAGGAAGACACGAGAGCTAGAAGAGGACAGTCCTTGTCCTCCAGGAGAGACGGTGTATTTGAGCAGACGCGCACATTCCTAAAAAGGAGGCGATTCAGAACCGCACGTGCACTGTGCCACCGTGTGTGTGTGTCACTGGGGGCTCCCCGCTCCCGTGTGGGGCTCTGCCTTCAGTCAGTGCTGAGTGTCGCCCGTGTGCCAGGCATTGTGCGTGGCCCTGAGGATGTGGTGGGACCCCCTACCACGTGCCCCCTGGCCCTGGAGGAGCTTTTGTTCCGGTGCAGGGAGTGGGGACAGATAGTAACAATCTCTAAGGTAGAAGGAAGTAAGTGCTCTGGAGAACCGTGACACCGGGGAGGAAAACAGAGGTCGACGGGTGGTGGGAGGAATCGCAGTCTAGAAACTGGAAGGTCCGGGGAGCCCTGGCTGAGTGAGGGCGGGGGCACCACGTGGCTGTCCAGGGTGAGGACCGTCCAGGCAGAAGTCACCAAGGCCCTGACTTGTGCCCATGATTGAATATCCCTGGAGGGAGAAACCCAAAGCCACCAGCAGTGGTTTGAGAGGAACGGGTGACAAGGATGGGGTCAGGCAGCCTGTGTTTTTCAGTGCGTACCTTTTATCTACTTCTCTATGCTCCTGACCACATGCACACATTACCTCTTCAAAATAATACTTCAGGGTTAAGAAATGGAACTGGATTCATCGTGTGTAATGGGCAAACTGTGGGTTTGGAGGCTGGCGGGCATGGGCCCAGATCCCTCTTAGGGCCTCTTGTCTGAAATGTTAGTTCTATAAGGAGAGTGGATTTGTGTATTACTTCTGTAAATAAGAAGTAAATTTATTAAATAAAAATAAATAGGTCCGACTCTGCTGTTTGCACTGGTTGTCCTTGAGCAGGTTCCTTAACCTCTCTGAGCGCTGTTTTCCTCCTGTCGGTTGGGGGTAGTGCTGTCTACTTCACAGGACTGTCAGGAAAGTGAAGGGAGAGAGGGCATGTGCTGCGTCGCTGCCTAGTCTGCAGCTGACCTTCGCAAGGATGTGTCCCTGCACGACCTGGCTCTGCTCAGGGCGAGGAGGGAGAATGTAGCCCTGTGCTCAGGTTCTTCAGGGCTCAGGACCCCGGGAAGGTCCAGACCCTGCAGTCCAGCTCCCCGAGGGGCAGTTGGGTTTGCTGCAGACCCCCAGGCTGAGAGCCGTCCAAGCCCCTGTGCCCTGCCGGGTGGTCAGTTGTCTGACCAGGTGGCCGGCAGAGGGCTGCCCACCTGGTGCCCGCTCGGCTCGGGCCACGTTGACACCCAGCTTCGATGCCCCTCCCTGCCCCGGTGTTTCCTTCTCTCTGTGCGCTGTGTTAATTTTTCATGGCCTCCATCAGAGGCAGAAGGCAGAGAGCTGTTTCCTGCAGGGAGAGAGCAGGCTCCAGAGGGGGGAGGAGGGCGGGAGAGCTACGTGGTGATTAAACACTGCAGAGGCCTAAACAAATGACACTCCCTCCCCCGGCTGCTCTGGAAGAGAAGCAGGGATCCAGGCCTGAACTGCAGATGGCCCAGGCTGCTATCTGTCCCCCGCCTACCTGGGGCTGCTTCCTGAGAGCCGTCAGGGCTGCTGAGCCCTGCAGGACCTAATTCTGTCCTTACAGCCTCTCTGAGGCCAGCCCCGAGGCAGAGGGCTACACAGGTAACACACTAGCCAGTGGTGGAGCTGACAGCTTTCTACAGGGGACAACAGATAGGATGGAGGCTTTAATGAGAGAACTGTGCAAAGTGCTCAGAGCAGTGCCTGGCCCGTGTCAGGGTTACCTGTTACAGCTTTAGAGCAACTAGGTGAGAAGGTTTACATGCAAGTGAAGAAACTGAGGTGCCCACACCTCCCAAGATCACACAGTTGATAACTAGTAGGTAAAGTCAGGGCTCCACCCACTTCTGACTCCCTACCCAGTGTCCTTTCTCCCGTCCCACAGGCCAGGAAGAGAGGCCAGGGCCTTGAATGCAGAGGTCAGGGGAGGTCAGCAGCAGTATCAGAGAGCATTTGCCAGGCACAAGGTTCTTTTGGCCCTAAGAGCTTTCATACATTCTGAACCCAGAAGGGGAGGGAGAAGAATGATTCCCTCTTGATTGTTCATGCAGCGACTGAACACCTGCATCTTGCCAGGCACTGAGCTCACCCCTTGGTCTGGAGCAGTGGTTCTCAAAGTGGGGTCCCTGGACCATCAGCCTCAGCATCACCTGGGACCTGGTTCAAAATGCAAATTCTTTGGCTCCATCCCAGACCCACTGAATCAGGAACCTCACTGGGGATGGGGTCCAGCATGCTTGTGTTTTAAGAAGCCTTCCAGATGATTCTAATGCATGGCACAAGATTGAGAACCCCTGGCATGGAGATCCAGGTGGTTCAGCCCTGCCCTGGGACCTCACCATCCAGACATCACCCAGGTGTGTTACAGTCTGAGTAACAGGTGCAGCCAGGAAGCACCAGATGTAAATGGAATTCTTAAACCATCCTTATTTCCATTGCAACAAGGCAACTGGATATTTAAAGAAACCTCAGAGAATCATTTCATCGGGTGAAGGATCTTCTTACAAAAAGAAAAATCCTCTCATTTCCTGCCCCCCTCCCCCCAGTGTTCTGCAAGTCAGTCTCTATCTCGAGTTGTCTTAAATGGTGTCTCCTGTATGTGACTAAAACAAGTAGATAGTGTGCTTCGAGAATGACACATATTCTCCAGAAGGCATCAGGGACCCCTGCAGTTTGGAAGGAGGGCCCAGAGGGGTGAATGGAGGCCAGTCTGGTGTTTCAGGCAGCCGGCTCATACACTTGCCAACCTGTCGGGTACCTGGAGAGGTAATAGCAGCCAGGCACGAGTGCTTTCCAGGGCCCTGTCAAGCATCCGTACTCCAGGTTTCTCAGAAGAGGAGCGGAACGACCAATTAGGAAGTCAAGACATAGAAACGTGAAATGTGCAGGCGATCAGCTGCTCTTGCTGGATGAACAGATAAGAGAGAAAACCCTACAGCACAGTTTTGGACAGAGAACCCATTTGAAGGTTGTCACCTCCCACAGTGCGGGGTCAGGAAGGAGCCTCTGAACTGCCACTGCATGCTGCCCAAGCGGCGGCAGGCTCCTCGCGGGTGGCTACACTGTGTGCCCTGAGCTTACAACACCTGCCTGATTTCCAGAGTGGTCGCAGCTGGCGTGGAGCCCTGCCTCTACCCCTAAGGCCCACCTGCCTCACGGCTGAGGCCTTTGCCCGGTTGAGACCTCCGGCTAGCTGGCTCAGAGTCGGAGGAAGGAACTTCCATCTGCGTTTCTTGCAGCAGGAGCCAGAGATTCTTGGAGGTTAACCAGGTCACTCAGCCAGGGGAGGCAGGGAAGGGGTCCGATGGGGTGTGGGTCTGAGTAGTTGGGGGGAAGGGGGAGGTCTGGTCAGCAGCTTTTTCCTGAGTCTGCTCTTTTTTAAGGAGTAGTGAGTGACCTGAACCCAAACTCAGTAGTCAGGGATGTAGATCACCTAGCGTGGCACAGCCCACTCCACCCCCTCCTGCTCCATGTCACCGCAGCACACGTCCCCTTGGTCACTTCTCAGCTCTGGGTGGCTTTCCAGGCGGTCCCTTTGTAGAAACGAAAATGCTCTGGATCGGCACCTCCCCAAGGCGTAGTCTCAGGAAAAGGACCCCAGGACAGAGTCTGAGCTCTGGTTTCTTGTGGCCAGGCCGGGTGCAATGAAACCATTTATGAGGGGTCCTGAGGGGTGTCACTGGCCAGAAACGCCAAGGGCCTGGGATTGGACATGGGGGAGGGCCCAGATCAAATCAAATCGAGGGAGTGCACAGCAGCGCCTCAGCACTCCAGCTGATGGTCTGTTGCCATCCATGAAGGCCAGACAGCTGTGCTGTTCAGACCCGGGGGTCTCTGTGACCCCAGGAAGGGCCTGGCCCCACTCCAACCACGCCTTATGCTGGGAGGGGGAGGACACAGCCACACTGCGTGCACCCAGCTGGGATGCCTCGGAAAAGTAAATTACCCAGGGAAGAAATTGATTCCCATAACCCCTCCTTACCCTTCCAGCTCCCTGGGAGCCAGCAACGGGCAATGGTGTTTAGCCCCAAGGAGAAACTGTGCGTGCAGAAGGGAAAACAAGCTCTCAGGGTGGCTCCTGCCGGAACAAGAGGCTGGAGTGCAGGTGCTGTGATTCCGGGGGGCAGAGCTCCTGGGCAGGGCGAGTGTGGCTCTCCTCACCTTGCAGATGCACTGGGAGTATTGCACAGGGCCAGTTGCAGAGAACATCCCGCCTCCCTGGGTGGGCTCTCTGTCCTCCTGCGGGCTCTTTGGGGGTGAGATAGAGGTAGACTCTGGGCTGTCAGCACTCACTCCTGTGGACACTGGTGCGTGGCATCCTTGGGTACCGAAGAGATGTGTCCTGTTGGAACCCAGAGTGCAGGGGGGCAGGGCAGGTACACAGAGGCTTCCTGGCCTCAATATGTGGTGGGGGCAGGGAGCTCAGGCCCATTCCTGGGGTCCTGAAAGTGGGAACTGTGACTACCCTCCCCCTCCTCGGGGCCCCTCTCCCCTCTCCAGCCACTTGCTTTGCTATCATTGCTGCCTAATTTCCCACTGAGGCGACCTGGAGCTGGCCTGCCACACACTTGGTGTGCCCGGAGGCAGGTTATCTAGCTTCTCCAAGATGGGGGGCTGTGGCTACCCCACCTCTGGGGGCTGGTGAGGATCTGGGGAATGAGGACGTGTGAGCCAGCCCCTCGCAGGGCGCAGGACACAGGACACGATGGCAGCTCCTGTGAGCTGCTGTTGGCCAACTCTGGCACGCTGGCCCACACCCCCGCCCGGGCCAGAGCAGCAAGGGGGCACCTCCAGGAAGGGGCAGTCTCTTTCTGATGAAAACACCCTCTCGAGGTTGTTGCGGGCTGTCTTTTCCATTGAACCAAGGCCCAGGTGACAGTGTGAGGTGGGCATGGAATTTTCCCAGCCTGGATTTTCCTGAAGCCCACAGAGAGGCTCAGCCAGTCTGGTGTCTCCTCTTTGGGTCCCTGCATCCTGCTCAGCCGGCCCAGCCACCGCCGGGTGAGGGATGGCCAAACCGGTTTAGGAAACAGCCCTGCTTGCTCTGAGGTCCCCCGGAGTTGAGTTCCCAGGGTGAGTTCACACGCCTTGAGACTCTGGCTCCCGGCTCCGGCCAACCCGGGCAGCCCTTGGGGAGAGGGGGTGGGGTGTGCGAGGAGCGTTTCAGGATGGAGGGACCGCCCGGGGGCCTCTCTCAGGCCGGGCTGGACCACAGGACCTGAGAAGGCACGACCTGCCCAGCACGGGGAGCAGGGCGGGCTGGGTGGGCCTGGCCGTGAGCTGTGTGCACGTCCCAGGGTCCTCCCTGCGGCGTGTGTGGACGTGGGGGCCGGCAGAGATGGGCAGATTCCCTTGCAGCCAAAGGGCCAGCAGACAATTCCTCCCCTTTTTTGGCCTTTCTAACCCCCTCAGTGATGGAGATGACAGAGCAGGGGACAGAGCACAGGGATGATCTAGCAAAGCCAGAAGCAGCTGAAACTCAAGACAGGGTGCTGCCGACCGTGCTAGGGTGACAGTGTGACTGTTCCGCAGCAGAGTGAGATTCCCCCCAAGGGAAACCTCCCTGGTTTTAGGTTCCAGGGGTCAGCTGTCAGGGCCACCAAAGTCTGACCCATAGCTCCCTAGGAAGGACGTTTCCTGTAACCAAGGACAAGGCCTAACCCCTCAGCACCCCGGCAGCTGAGGCTGCAGAATGCTCCCTGCCTGCCCAGGGTCCTACACACGTCACCTGTCTGGCCCCAGCGAATCCTCTCTGCTCCGTGGGTACAGACCTTGATAAACAGGGCACCTGGGCAAGGTGAGCTCCCTGGAGCCCGGTCCATCCACAACCCACGCTTGGTGGGGAGGGCCCCCTGCGGCTTGCCCCACGGCACCTGCAGGACTGGGAAGAGGTCATGCCCTGAGAGACTGGCTGCTGTGAGGCCAGGGCCGATCCAGGGGCCACAGACTTCCGAGGGCAGTGCTCGCCCCCTTTTACATACGGCCCAGGGAGGGGAGGAAGTTGCCTGCAGTCACACAGGAAGTTGGTAGCAGCCCCCGGGCAAGAAGCTGGGAGGCTGCGAGTCATGGGAGCAGGAGGTGGGTGGGAGGTGGGTGGGAGGTGCGGCGCTGTCTCCTGGGGACGTGTCTGCTCTCAGATGTGGTGTCACAGACTTGTGGGCTTGTGAGGGAAACCATCGTGCACCAGCGGCAGGGCTGCTGTCCTGTGGTGTGCCTGTGTTTGAATCACCCCCTCTTGGGCCTGGACTTCCCCTTTGTAAAATGCGGACAGTCACATCCTTGGCTGGCCCCCACGGGGGCTTGCGAGGCTTGAGTGAAGCAGTGGGCGCCCCGTGGTTGGGAAGACTGCAGGGTCGTCTGTGCGCTACAGACACACACGTGTGGCCCTGAGGCCACGCCACTGGTCTCCCGGGGCCAAGTGGCCACTGTTCCGGCCCTCTGTGGTCACGTGTTTCCTGTGCTGTTTCCTCCTGAAAGGAGCTGACCCGAGAGAACTGGCAGGGAGGGGCCCTTTTCCCGTTTCTGGGAGTGATACAGCAGTGGTGGGTCTACAGCGGGGGACAGGCAGGAAGCGCCCAGGGCCAGGCAGAGTAATAATTCCGTGGACAGTTCTGTTCTCAGGGTTCACAGCTCAGACCACTGGTTCTTGCTACAAGCAAAGTGGCAAGAGCAGGAATCCTGGCTCCGGTCCCCCCAGCCCACTGCTGGGCACAGTGGGGCAGGGGCTGAGCAGGGGCCGAGGCTCTGCCCGCTGCCCAGGCCTCCCCATGACTGGCCCCTTGTGTGGGCCCGGGGTAGAGAGGGCAGCTACAGAGTCTGCCCAGCCCCTGCACCCAAATGCTCCCAAGGAGGAAGGGGGTCCAGCCAGACTGGCCGCCTGGCACTGCTGGGCCTCAGAGCCGAGTCAGAAGTGAGTGGTTGTCAGGGTGAGCTCTGTGGGGGCCTGAAGTCCACCTGACGCAGAGTGTCTAGCAGGGAAGACACTGGGTATGGGTACAGTTGGGGCTACGGGAGCGCCCAACAGTGGGACAGGGGACACTTTCTGTCCAGGGAGCATCCAGGGTGAAGGGGGCGGTGCAAGTCTGGGCACTTTTAAGCATCTGTGTGATCCTCTTGGAGACGGGTGAAAGAAACTGTGTTTTATTTGAGCAATTTTATACAGCACATTGGCGGGAAGACAGAGGAGTCTCTTAATCCTAAAGGAACATGTATACAGTAACAACGAAAACAGTAACAGTTTATTCTTATATAAAGCTCTCTACATACTGGGCACTGTACCAGCATTTTCTGTTATTAGCTTGCTTAATTCTCATGATAACTTAGGAGCTGGGTAATATTCATTATCCCCATTATACAGAAGGGAATAACAGAGCACAGAGAGCTTAAGTAATTTACCCAGAGTCACACAGCTGCTACATGGCTGAACTGGGATTTGAACCCAGGCAGCCTGGCTCCAGAGCCCATGTTCTTGGCCACACTCTGCCTTCTGGAGGCAGGTGACCAGAGGCAGTCAGCATTTTATTGCTTGACAGTTTCTGGCTGGGACTCTCTGGCATGAGAGTCACCATCTCTCACGTGGTTAGAAAGCTTGGGCCCTTCGTTCATCTCGGGGCTCCTCACACCGGGCCAGTGAGCAGCAGGAGTTCCTGTTGTCATCTCCCCATTTTACAGATGAGATGAAGAAAGTAGCCCAGGCCTGTGTCCTATGCCCCCGCCCTCCTGAGCCGTCACCGCCCCTTCTTTTCTGTGCACAGGTCTGGGACCCGTGGCCCCAGGCATAGGCAGGAGACTCCACTGCCTGGGACCCCATGTTTGGGAGCTGAAGGAGGAAGGTCAGAGGGTAGGAGGGTGTGGCCTGGGCCCAGGAACAAGAGCCCTGGGTGAGATGCTGCCGACACTGGGAAACCATTAGCATGAACACCAATACCGGCCCGGGAGCGGAGGAAACCCGGGGCCAGGCTGTTTTCCTAAGTCATTTGAACTGTTGTTTTCTGTAAACTGCTTACCTTGTGTTCGCCATTACTGGTGTAGCTGTGCATGTCGTGAAACGGGTATCACATGACTCGGTTGTAGGTTTTATCTGATGACAGCAGCAATCTCTGACACACCCCTGATGGGATTCCATTCAGAGCTCTGTTCCTGAAGTCAGATTCCCACCCCCAGGGACAGGGAGCTGTGGTTGGGGAGGCGCAGGGGTGTTAAAAGCCGCAGGCACCAGGTCACAGGTATTGCCCTGATCAGCTGGGTCTCCGTGTCTGTCCTTCCCTCCGGTCTCTGCATATTGGGTTATTTCTGGCTGTGATTCATGTCAATCTGTTAGTCGTGCGTTGGCCACATAGCATGTGCTAAACGCCATGCTGGGTGCAGGGTTGCAGAAGTGAACCCCTCAAATCCCACTGTGGCCCCAGGGGCTCATGCTCTCACCATGGAACAAACGCATCGTTCCCCCCAGTGGCCCTACCCTCGACTCGTGTCTCTGTTCATTGATCTGTCTACTGGGCCCGTGTGGCCTCTGGGGACGCAGGTTGGAAAGAGGTGATCAGAATGCATTTGTGGAAAAATTCCTGACCACCTTGCGGAGGGTGGGTTGGCAGGAGGCAGGTTTGGCGACTGAGATAAACGATAGGATGTTCTTGTCATAATTCAGGGAGAACCGCGAGGTTGCAGAAGGGGATTGGGTTGGAGTAGGCAAGGAGCAAAGGGAACGGACTGCAAAGATAATAGGACTGGTGACGGTGGGTGGGGCAGGGCCCTGCAACTCCTGTGCCCACGCTTCCCTGTCGGAGAGTGGGACCACTGTCATTGGAGAGGGTCTTGTGTGGCCTTTGTAAGCTAATGGGATTGAAGCATCTGAAAATGCATCATTCGTATTTTTATTGGAATAGTGAACCCCACTTGTGTCCTCCCGGGGCTCTTCCCGCGAGGGCACAGTTTGAGGGGCCTCAGTTTTAAGATGCTACCTGGGCACCTCTGAGTGCTGCCCCATCCTGGGGTCTCCTGGGTCTCAGAAGCCACACATTCACACACAGTCTGTCTCTCTCACTCTCTCTCTCTTCCTCTGTTCCCCAGCAGCCTTTTAGCTGCGAAGGTGCTCTTTGATACTTAATATGCCTTTGTTTCTCTTTGCGAGTGGCTTCCCCAGGCTGCAGCGTGTATGACGACTCCCCTGCCGGCCCTCACATCCAGGGCTCTGTGCCCTCCTCCAGAGGCCTTTCATCCCTCCCCAGCCTCCCCCACCGCCCCCTTGCTACTCCCATCCCTTCCTGACTCCCAGCTCTTACCAGGAACGAGCACCCAGGCCTCTCGCAGTCCACGCGTCCCCACCCCCTCAGCTCCACGGGGAGCACCTCGTTCCCTGTGGCCACCACGCTGCCTCTGGTTTCCTCTGCACACAGCCTTTCCCACGTGCCAGGGTGTGCTTGTCTGCTCCCTTCGATGCTCCAACGTGGTCATTGCTGAGAAAGGCTGGTCGCTCAGCTGGTCTGGGAGTACAGCTCCACCCTTTCTTCTCCCTGGCACCCAGGCAATTCCTAAATTAGGGCCGTGCTCCTTCTGCCTCCTGCCACCTCTCCTTTGGTCAGCCCATCCTGGGCCTCCGCTCTGCTGGGAGCTGCAGGAACGGAGGCAAGTACAGGGACGTCACTGCCTTCCAAGGAGGGCATGCCAGGACGGAGCTGCCCAGGGCGCCCCACCCCACTCCTGCCTCACCCTTACGTCTCGTTTCCTTTTTCTTTCCCCTAAAGGACAGTGTCAGGGCTGCTGGCTACAGGGGGAGTTGCTGGGAAGATCTTGGGGAGCAGATGTTGGGAACTCGGTGCTTCCTGATCCTTGAGCCAGCAGGTGCATTGGTTCCCGTTTGTATTTTGGATGAGCGGCTGCAGGGTGCCTGGTGTTGATGCTGCTGTAGCTGTAGCATCCTCGGGTGCAGCTGGTGCAGAGGCCCTTAGACACATCCACTGGGTCCCATTAGTAGAAGATGCCACACATTGTCGCACACCCCACTATCTTATGTACCATTAAGAAGGAAAAATATGCTGCTAGTCTCTCGTTTGACACAGCATCGCTGTAAGAATTAAGCTGCTTGTCAGTGATCTTGGTTAAGTCCAGGGCTGGTGCAGAGCAGGAGCCTTGGTGTCCCTGTGGCTTCCTGGAGAAGCTTCAAAGACAAGTGCAGGCAACAGGAGCATGAGAGGTCAGCTGTCCCTTGTGCCCACCCCTCGGGGCTACTGCTCCTGTGGATGTGGCTGTGACTCGATCCTGGCTGCGAAGGCCAGGGCCCTAAACAGGGCCATGTGAGATGCTGGGCCTGGGTCTCGGGCTGTTCGGATCCTAAGCAACCTGCCCTCTCCCCACTCAAGGTGGCTGCTGTGGGGCCGAGAGCCCGTGGGTCTTCCACAAGGGACTCGGGGAAGCAGAAACAATGCCTTCCTTCCAGGGCCACCGGCGCCTTTCTGCTGGCTGGAGCAGAGGCGCGGCTGCCTTGGAGTGGGGAGTTGATTTGTGCTCCCTGCGTCTCAGAGTGGGACACTCTATGTCCTCCCTCTGCCCTTTGGCGGTTCAGAGGGGAGGTGGGAGGAGGGGCCTCTGCAAAGTCCGTGCTGATGAGCCAACGGCCTGGTCGTCTGCTGGGAGCTTACCAACACCCTGTACCCCACCCCTCCCCTTCGAGCTTCCAGAGCTTCGTGTCTGCCCGGGACATTTGCCTCTGCAGGGACAACGAGGCCCCACAACCATCCTGTTGGTGGCCCCTCTGCCAACCAAGGCCGACGATACTAATCGTTACGTAGCGAGCACGTGTACAGCATTGGCTGCCCGGCGCTGTTCCTGTGCTTCTCGGTGGTAACTCAGTTCACCCTGGCAACTACCCTAGGAGATGAGGAAGGTTAAGTCACTCGCTCAGGGTGTCCCGCGAGAGCAGAGACAGAGCTGAGATCAGGCCTTGCTCGGGTTGGTTCCAGTCTGTGCCTCCCCAGCCCTCCCAGGGTTATGCGACGCATTGGTGGGTGCGGGATCGTAGGGGCTGGTGTGGGTTACAGGGTCCTGAGCCCTCTGCCCTCCCCCTCAGCCCCCCCACCCCACTTTCCGGCTCCTACTCAGAAAACCCTGGGTTGATTGACAACACTGATTTACACCTCACACCCACTCTGTGAAGCAGGCAGGTCCTCTGAAACCCATTGTACAGATGGTGGAGGAAGCACCACTGAGTCTTGAAGAAGCGCAAGTGCTATAAGAAAAGAGGTGTGACACTGTGTGGTGTCCTGTGCGGCTGGCGTGTAGAGAGGTGGCCTGAGGCTCACAGATGAGAGACCATGTCCCATGTGTGAGGCGCTGTCCTGCCTGCTCCCAGCAGAGCGCAGCTGCTGTGTCCCGCCTGCTCTCCGGAGACACACACGTTGCTGACACAGACTTCACACTGACTACATGCCAGGCACTTGCACACACTTTGTAGGCGTTAGTGTCTTTAAACATAATCCTAAGGAGCACGCATTAATATTACGCCTGTTTGACAGATAAAGAAAGTGAGAGGTTAATTTGCCCAAGGTGACGTAGCTATGAAGGGCGGAACCAGGTGTCAAGCCCAGACTTTCAGGGTCCCTTGCCCTGAACCACAGGGTGGCAGCTGCCCCTTCAGGTCAGGACAGGCGAGCCCAGGCTACCGGGCAGCCGGTCGGTCCTGAGTGGTTTGGACTCAGCAGTGGGAGCCGTGCAGGGTTTTAGCGGGGCCGCTGACCTACCCACGTCACCGTGGGAACTCCAGCACACAGGAGGTGCTCTGCAGCTGTTTGTTGAATGACTATGGAGTGGCTGATCAAACGCTTTGATACCCAAGTCGCGGGAGCCTGGTCACTAGGATGTCGGTTAGGAGGGGTGGGCGAGGGCCCGATGGGTTCATTTTAGACGAGTTGCGTCGTGCGTGCATGTACACTGTGCTGCGAAGTTGGAGGAATGCTTGCAAATGTGGGTTAAGGCTCCGAGTGGGCAGTTGGGGTCTGAGGCGACCCCTCCACCGCCGGCCCAGCCCCTGGACTCCCTGCTGGCCTGAGAGCCCAGTTCCCTGGGTGCCTCTGCACCTGCCCAGCACCTGCCGGTGAGGAGGGCCCGCCTCAGGCGAGGAGGCAGTGGGGATTGCTTTAGGGGCCACCCCCGGGCACTGCACTGAGAGATGAGTGTGCAGCTGGGTCTGCCTCTTTTTCTCCTCCACGAAGGCCAGGATCCATCAGAGGTCTTTCTGGGACAGAGGGGCAGTGGGTATGGCCACAGCCATGCTGTCAGCCTCAGCAAGGGTTGGCCAAACCCGCAGGCCCCGGCCTGCCCCCTGGCCCCCTTTCTGTGGCTGAGCCTCTACTCCCAATAGCCCCCGGCTTCCTGGTCTCTGGTGGGCAGAAGGCCTCCCTATTCCGATAACCTAGATTGGGAGGACTCTGAAAACGACACATGGCAGCACCAAGGCTCCTCTCCGCACCCCTCGGCAGGCTTTGGTGTGTCTCACTGTGGACAGGCGTGGGTCTGAGTGGCATTTGCTGACAGCTGTGCTGGCGATGTGTACGTGGGGGTCCGGCCGCAGGAGCACTGGGCGGGTGAGAAGAGGCAGCCACGTGCGCTGCCCAAGGCTGTCCTGGGGCCAAGTGGGCTGTACTTGGTAGGGGGGGAAAGGGCCTCAGGACCCTAGCTGCTATTTTAATTTGGAAATTGGGGCTCTCCGTGTGAAAAGGGGGCCTTTGGGGCCAGCCCTGTTACCACCAGTGAGTGGGGCTCCCAGGACGAGAGGAGGGCTGGCCACACTGGCCACCCAGGCGGGGGGAGGGGCCCTCTTGACCTTGGCTGCGGCAAGGAGGGCTCAGGTTAGGACCGAAACAACCCTCCCATGGCGGGTACACTCTGCACACACCACACCAGGTGCGCCGGTCCCTCCCACCCCGCCCTGGGACTGCTTGTGCCCTGTCCCAAAGGCACGCAGGTCAAAGAGGCGTGCAGGCCGGACCCGCCTGATCAGAGCAGCCAGGCCCCCGGCACAGACGTGGGCGTGAAGGCCAAGATCCAGGCACATACCCAGACACCCGCCCAGCTGGTGTCAGTCTGTCCTTGCATCATACCCCGCCGGCCCCTTTCTGTCTCCTGCCCTCCTGGTTCTCTGACGGTGCCCAGACTCCCTTTCTGGCTGCAAATCGCCACGTGTTGTCATTAACCGGCGTTTGCCTCAGAACAGCTCGTGTTGGTTTGCACCATAAGGAGAACATGCAGTCCGCTGCCACGCGTGGCGCCAAGCTGGGGACTGGCAGCACGGCCTTTGTGCTCACTGTCCTCCGGGGGTCAGGCGTGGAGCCTTCCCGCCTCCCCCTCCTTTCCTTCTTGGTTGTGGGAACGTGGCCTTCGTGGCTGCCTGGTCCACATAGCGCACTTGCTCACGGCGTGCCGGACGCACAGCCAGGCCCTGCCACACAGCCAGTCTGACGTTATTGCCTTTGCAGAAACCACTCCACAAGGGCCAGGAGAATGAGGGCTGTCCTTGGGCAAGCGGGGGGTGGCCTGTGACATTGGAGGGAAGCCCTGAATCCCCCGCATGGCATGGCTGGCCCCCAGGAGGCGAGAGGGCTGGAAGGGGTGGGGCGGGCAGCAGGCGGCACCATCTGCGGCCGTCCTTTGTGCTGGCAGCCGAGCAATCCCTCCGTCGCAGCGCTCGGCGGGCCTCGTGTCTGGCGTGCAAATGAGTTTCCAGATGCCCAGTGCCCTCACACAAGAAGCGGTAACGAGGGGCCTGGGAGAAGAATGGAGCGATCCGGAAGCCCATTTCTGTTCATTCCAGCCTCCCTGAATAGGCTGCCCCCGCTCTAGCCGCGGCAGATGTGTGCTGGACACCCGCTGTAGGGGCATTGCCAGTTTCTGGGCAGACACACGCCAGGGGAGGGTCTCTTCTCTCTTGTACCCTCCTCCTCTTGAGGGTGGTGGCAACATGACCCCAGCAAGGGGCAGGATGCATCTTTTAAGACGGAGCCTTCCATGGCCCCCTCCTGGAGGGAGAAACAGGTGCCCTCTTAGGGATCACAGCCCCCGCTTGCCTCCTTGGTTGGGCATCTTGTGCCCCACACAGGCCAAGCCAGTGTAGCCAGCGGCCTTGGCACGACCTCCCAGGGCTTGGGGCTGATGGGAAACCCTGTCCAAGGTCTGGGTGGTTTGAAGTGGCAGCCCGCCCAGCCCCTCCCGATCATGCGTTTGTGTGTCTTCCCATAGTGCCAGCTGAACGCGGTGAAGGGGGTGACTCAGAAGGGGACTGAGGGGTTCCGTGTTGAATCAGAGGGCTAGGAGGCCATGGCCACCTGGGGCTCTGCCTTCTGAAGGGTTTCACCTCCGACCCCACCTTCTTTCCAGCCTAGGGCTCCCCCACTGGGGTGTGGGGCTGGGGGCAAGAGCACTATCTCTGTCTCTGTCACCTCTGGCTACGATTACTGTGAGCGAGTGACTTTGCCTGCCTGGGCCTCAGTCTGCTCTTCTGCAGAATGGGGATAACAGCAGCCGATGTCCTGGATCTCTCGGGCAGATGCGAGAAAAGAGTGTGGAAGCCTCTTGTGCCGTGTCCCTTGAAATGTGTCCCTTGAATGTGGAGGGCCCTTGAAAAGAGGCAGTGGGCTTTGCATGCAGCCAAGTGGCTGAGCCATTCTGGTTCAAAAGACCCCGGTCCACTCTGACTGGGTCAGCTACTTCCAGAACCCTCAGGTCAGCGTGGCTGAAGTCCTCACAGCACGAATTGGGCATTGGCTAAGGCATGGCCACCCTTTGTGCTTCTGCCTGTTCCCATAGCCCAGGAGGACGGCAGGGCAAGAGGCATGACTCCTTTTTATCTCCAAGCAAACTGAGGCCCAGAGAGGGTGTCTGAGCTTCTTGAGTCACACAGCAACATGGTGACTGAGCCCAGCCTTCCCTACTCCCCCTCAAACCTCGGTTGCATCATACACTTTGGAAGGACTGGCCAGCCCAGAGCCCAGGCCGAGACACGCTGACCTTGAGGGTGCTTTTGGCCCCTGGTGGCCACATGAGGACAGTGAGAGATGAAAGAAATGGTACTTTGCCCAATACCCAGTTCATTCAGCTTTCTAAGCCCAACTGTGGATGCTCTTCCACGTTCCCGCATTTGGTGCCGCTGGAGGGCTCCCTCCTACCCCCCACCCCTCACAGCCCTCTGGACGTCTTTTGTCCTCCAGGCATTTGCACAGAGCAGTGCAGGGAATATCCATGGGTGTGACATGAAGGTGTGTGCTGTGCATGTGTGTTCAGCGGGGCGGTTTCTGGGTTGGAGTTTCAGGGAGAGCCCTGCAGACACCCCTGGGATTGCCAACAGGCCCCAGGAAGGCTATGGATCTCATCCAAACCTTGCAATTTTTGAGCCCACCCATGGGGAGACGCCACACAGTGCTGACTGTTCACAGTTTGAGAGAGAGAGCTTCACCGAGGGGTCTCGGGTGGCAGGCGGCTCCTCGCCACGCCTGACTCAAGGTCTGTGTCAGGCCCCCCTCGCCCCTGCAGTTTCCCCTTGGCACTGTCTCCGCCACCCCTTGCATCATCTGGAGTCTCTCTCTTGCTACCTCTGACCTGCACCTCCCAGCGTGGTAGCCATTAAAATGGGCTCTTTTCTGATCTGCTCCTAGCAACAACGGAAGCTTTCACTCCTTCAGGGCTGTTGGTCCCATTTTATAGTTGAGAACACCGAGGCCTCCTGAGAAGGCTTAGTGAGTCTACTTGTGCCACACGAATCCGGGAGCAAAGCTAGTGTCGATAGCACCAAGTCCGGGGAGGGGGGCTGGGGGCCCACGTGTGGCAGGGTGTGGCAGCCGAGGTGCCACTGACCGTCCTGTGTCTCCTTGCAGCCCTGCTGTCCTCCTGGTGCGAGGAGCTTGGCCGCCTGCTGCTGCTCCGACATCAGAAGAGCCGCCAGAGCGACCCCCCTGGGAAACTCCCCATGCAGCCGCCCCTCAACTCCATGAGCTCCATGAAACCCCCTCTGTCGCACAGGTGAGCGAGGGGTGGGCTGGGCTGAGGGGGGGAGCGTCTACACAGCGGTGAGCATATTACATTTTCTAAGATGCAGTGTTTGAAATCCTCGAGGGTGAGCGCCGGTTCTCTCTCTCGTCACTCAGAGGTTGAGAGCGCTGGGTTTGCCCAACCTGCCAGCTTTGTTGCTTCAGTGGGGGCTGTTTCTTCTTCAGGTTCTAGGCTTCTGTAGAAAGTTGGAAATCCTGAACTCAGGGCGTTCTCTCTTTTCTGAGCAGGGTCTTGGACAAACCCAGAAAAATCGGGGGCTGAGAGGGTCTCAGGAAGGCCACGGGGCTGGTGGTCCCACCCTGAGATGGGGACAGAGCCAGCCCGGGCCGACCACACTGGAGCCCCATGAGGCTGGACCGGGCCCATCATAGGCCTGGAGTCGCAGGCAGGGATGGGCAGAATGGGCGTGCTGGAGGCTGCCAGGCACCGAGGAATTGTGCAGCCCGCCCCTCGCCAGCCTCAGGAGGAGCACGTGGTCAGGACTGGCAATTCCCCCAGTTAATTATCTCGCACGTCCCTCGCAGAGCTGGGGATGCTCTCTCCGAGCGCTCTGCAGGCTGACCCTGGAACAACAGGGCCTGTCACGCTGTCTGCTCTCGCTGTGTGTGTCCCCGCTAATGACCAGGAGGGGCATTTGCAGTCAGAGCTCAGCTCTCATTATCCAGCCCGACCGAGGGACCCGCAGCCCAGAGCACGCTGCAGGCAGACCTGGGTCACACCATCGAGGCACTGCCGAGAACTCGGGTGTCAGCCGCACTTTATAAATCGAATTAGAGGCTTGTTGACTCTCAGAGCCAGAAAGGACCTTAGCACTCATCACATCCAGTGCCCTACCTGTGCGGGATCGCCCCTGACATGTGGTTGCCCGCCTCAGTCGGAGGTGCTTTGTTCCGTAGCAAGCCCCCCAGCACCCAGGGCGTTGCCTCTCTGGACCCCGGGTCTGGCTGCCGACAGCTCCGAGCCTCTGTGCTGTGGCAGTGTTTCTCCGTGGGGCTGGCTTTTGCACAGGGTAATTTTTCATGGTGCAGGACTTTGTAGGGCATTTAGCGTCTCTGTCCCTGCCTGCTTGACTCTTATGACTGCCTGCTTCCCCTCGAGCATTGCAACAGCACAAGCCCGCCACACGTTCGAGGGAGGCATCACTCTTGGTTAAGAACCACTGCTCTAGAGAGACAAAGCCTAGAAGACCTTCTCCTACCTTCCACCCCTTGTTCCTGGTTTGACTGAAAGCCACAGATCAGCTCATCTGAACCCAGCCGCCGAGCAGAGGGCGTGGTTGAATTTGACCTCAGCAGCATACTTTGCAGCTGCCCTTGTGAAGCGTTAACGTATGAATTCTGGCCCAGCTGTCTGTCCCTCCAGCATCATCCTGCCTCTCATCATCCCACGTCTGAGCTTCCCAGCTTTGTCTCCGAGTACTTCAGTAAAGGTGCTGATGCCAGGACAGAGCCCTGCAGCTCCCCACTAGAGACCTGCTTGATGGTGATCATTCAAGCCGCAGAGCACCACAGATTTGGTCCATGGCCAGCCCTTTGCTAGGTCTTCGAGGAGTTGAGCTAAGGCATGAGATTGTTCAGTCCTGGGGCTAAACAGAGATGAGGAGTGTCTGTGCTTGGGAGCCGGCCGATCAGAGCAGGGTTAGGGTTAGTGGACAGGCAGCCTGGGCCTTGGGGTTCCAAAGGAGGAAGACAGGCAGGGCTGACTGTTGGGGGCTGCCCAGAGGATAAGGGACCTTGACCTTGAAGTACTGGGGCTGAGAGTGGGCAGGTGCATTCTATGAATTCAAACTGGCTTTCCAAGAAATGGTGGGGGCTGAAGAGCCGCTGGCCAGCACCACCGTGGCTTCAGCTCCTGTAAGTGCAGCAGTGTGACAGAGAATGCAAAGCAGGTGGTCTGACAGCTTGAGGACCAGTCTGGCATTTTCTGTTTGGGCCTCAGGTGGCCTGTCAGAGAAAGGAGGCCGTGTGGGCCGGAAGACTTGCTGAGTGTTGATAGCTGACCTTGTTCAGCGGAACAGGGCGTCTGCGAGAGAGCGGTGAGGTGGTGGGCCTTCTGGGCTGTACCCTCGGCTCTCATGGAAGGGAGACTGGGCCCAGAGTGGGAATGTGACTTGCCCAAGAACACACAGCCAGCAGGGGCAGAACAGGTTAAACTGTGCACCCCGCTCTGCTGCCAGTCGACTGGTCCTTCCAGGGTGACGCGGTGTTATCTGGGTGTTAACCTGATTTGGAGGATTTTTCTGGAAGAGGGTCATCTACTGTCTGATCCACTCACCCTGTTTCCTGTTTTCTAGTGGGGCAGCTGGACGTGAAAGTGGCGTCATCAGTTGAACGAGGCCAGAGCCCAAATCTCCCCAAGCCCAGGGCTGTTCTGAGGACACATTGTAGTCGGGTGATTAAAAGTTGGCCGGTGTCTGCTTGTAACTTTTATGAATTTCCCAAGGGAAAAATCCCTCATTTCCAGGGAAACTCCAAAGGGGTCTCTCACCTTGTAAGTCCCTAATGTAATTTCCCAAACTAGAAGGAAAGAAAATGGAAAAGAAAGGCAAGAACTTTCACAATTAGTTTTCCATCCATCATCCTCAACAATCTCAGTGAATGACTTGGAGGAAAGAAGCTCCGGTTGCCCTTTCACTGACGAGACGCTGGTCCAGAGGCGAGCTCGGGTACACCGGGGTATTCGGGATTTGCTGCTCCGGCTGGTTGAAGGCTCGGGGTCCTTGTTGAAGGCCCCGAGGACCAGAGAAGGGGAGAGGAGAAGGGAGCCGGGGAGCCCAGCAGCTTGAAGCCTGCCCCACCCCCAGAGACAGCAGGTGCCTGGAGCATCCCTGGTGACTGTGGTATTTCTGTAGCTCGGGTGTCACAGTCACGTCCACTGCAGGCTACAGAGGTTTGGTGCCACAGCACGAGGCTGTGAGTCAGGGCCTGAGTTCTTCCACCCACAGGCTGTGCCGCCAGGCAAGGCCCTTGACCTCTCTGAGCCTCGTGGTTCCCTGCCAGTGGGGGATGTGGAATGTCAGGAAAGGGTCAGGCTGCTGTAGCCCCCGAGGCCGTTTTTGAAGGTGAGGGTGGTGAGGAGGAATGTTAATTATCCAGTCTGTGAAGGTCTTTAGACTCTGAGTCTCCCTGTTTTGTCCTCACCGCTGGCCGCAAGTGGCACTGCCCTCTGTACTCACAGGTGGCCAGAGTGCTATGCAAGGGAGGGGAGGCCAGAGAAGCCGGGCGAGGCCCCAGGCCAGTGGCTGAGCAGTAGGACACCTTCCAAGTCCCTGCAGTGACCTAGAGTTGATGCCAATGAAGTATTTTTGCCTTCTCTCCCAGATTTTTAATGAGTGGTTAAAAAAGCCATTTGTGATTAGCACATTGTCCATATGCAAATGAGTGTTGCAAAGGTAATTAAGGGCCTAATAAATCTTGTTTATGCTGTTAATTTGATTACAATCAAAGCCAGTAGAGCTGGGGAAGTCTCCAAGATCAGAGGTGCCATCCTTCCTCTTCTAGGTGTGGGATTTGCGGCCCCGAGAGGAGAGGCTCCCCTGTGGGAGAGACCCCTGTGTCCTGGGTATAGCAGGTGGGCTGTAGGCCCTGGAACCAGGGTGCCAGGCCTCGAGTTTCAGCTCTGCCGTCCTCTCCCTGGGTAACTTTGGGCATTTATTTCCCTTGTTCATGCCTCAGTTTCCTCATCTGCAGAAGGAGACTGGCAGCAGTGGCAGGATGTCCATGCTTGTCACCGAGCCTGGCACACTGGAAGTCCCTCGAACCAGTCATTATTCCCCAGCGCTCAGCTGGGTGCCGGCAGACTCTGGGTGCTCATTCGTAGTCAACGGACACGGGGCCGATCGGAGCCCACCCCCAGTCTTCTCCCTTCCTTGGTCACGTCACATCACGCCATCTTCACAGCTGTCACTTCAGCTCTTTTTTGCATAGCTGTACCAGGGCTCGGTTTGTGGTAGGCCCTTCTTGGCCCCAGAAAAATTTTAAGATAAACAAGCAATGAAAGAGAGAATCGAAAGACCCGTAAATCCCTGCTCCATCAGTTCCAGATGGCCAAGACGCAGGGATCTTTTCCTTCTCTCCTTCCTATTGAAAAATTTTAACACCCTCTAATACGCAGTTCGCTGTACAAGTTCTAAGTTTCACTGCAGGGAGGGAGGAAGTAGGCCCCAGCCGTCGTGATGATGGAGAATGCTGTTGATGGTTCCCCTAAATTAAAGAGGGTGGGAGCTTCGGCTGCTCACTGGCTTAGCGTTTCATGGGTGGTCACGCCACAGCCGTGCACAGTGACAGGACCAGTGCAGCCGGATCAGGGAAATTAATTAGGATCTGACAATAGCCTTAATAGGAATTGGTATTTCTCTCAAATAAAGCAGCTGCTAGAAGTGCTAGAGAAGAAATAATGCAGCCCTCCCCCCACTCTTCCTTCCATGAACGTCTGTGTAGATCTGCCCTGGGGGATTGCCCAGGAGCCAGGAGTGATCCCTCCCTCACCCAACCTCGATCAGTGCCCATGGAGCTGGTACAGGGACGTGTAAACCGTCCTCTGTGACAGCACTGTGACGAGTTCTACAAAATATATGAAGAAAGTGCTGAGGGCATAGAGGAAAATGCCCTTGATTCTGCTTAGGAGACTCATAAAAGGGAGCGTGCAGGCTGGGCTTTGAAGCATAGGTAAGAGTTCACTAGAGAAGGCAAAGCAGAAGAAAACTGAGGAAAGCCTCATAGGTTTGGAAAACACATTCCTCTAGCTGACAGGCGGGAATGATAACGGCTCCTCCCGTCACTAACATAGTTATAAAACTGCTCGGCACCTTCATCAGTCAAGTGTATGCGGTACTGACACCATGGGTGGGCTGCAGAATTGGAAAGAAGGGTACAAGCACAGTTGAGCAGGGTCCCTCTATCAGGCACTGTGCTAAACTGTACCTGTATTCTCATGTTTTACCCTAAAAGAGTGTTAGTCCCACTTTACAGATGAGAAAGTTGAGGCTGACTTCAAGTAACACGTTCAAGGTCACAGAAATCGTCAGTGGCAGAACCAGGGTTTGGCCCCAAAGAGTCTAACTCCAGAGCCCACCCCCATAGGTCACCTCTCTCCTGCAAAGCTTCCCTCTGTCCTTTGAATATCAGCCTCAAAGAGAAGTCCCTGGATCTTTGCCAACATACCAAGTCCAGGCTAAAGCAGACAATTCAGTGTACCAAGTGTTTTTCCTGGAACGCTATTTGGATGTTCTCTGCCGCCAGCCTTTGAGGCCCAGCTTTGTGTCTCCTCTATCTGTTCGTGCCGGCGACTTCCCTGAGAATCCCCAGGAAGACGTAGCCCCTCTCAGAACTCTCACGGACTTGTACGTGACCTTCGGAGCACCCGCGCCCTGACGTGGCTGCCATTTCCGTGCAGGGAGCACTGCCCTGCTGGATCCTAAGTTCCTGAGACTCACACCTGATGTGGCCCGGTGACCTGGCGGCCTCGTCCTTGATGAGCTCTGCTACCGCTGTGAGTCCCGGCTCCTGAGAGGGGCATCTGTCAAGGCCGCCCAGCAGGGCTTTGATGAGTTCTTTTTTTTTTTTTTGTGAGACAGAGTCTCACTCTGTTGCCCAGGCTAGCATGAGTGCCGTGGCGTCAGCCTAGCTCACAGCAACCTCAAACTCCTGGGCTCAAGCAATCCTCCTGCCTCAGCCTCCTGAGTAGCTGGGACTACAGGCATGCGCCACCATGCCCGGAATTTTTTCTATATATATATTTAGCTGTCTATATAATTTCTTCCTATTTTTAGTAGAGATGGGGTCTCGCTCTTGCTCAGGCTGGTCTCGAACTCCTGAGCTCAAACGATCCGCCCACCTCGGCCTCCCAGAGTGCTAGGATTACAGGCGTGAGCCACCACACCCGGCCTGATGAGTTCTTAGTTCACTGATTCCTTGTATCTGGAAGCCACATGGTAAATCCTAACAATAACAATAGCAGCCAGCAGTTTCAGGGTGCCCCCGGTGTGCTGGACACTGTTCCTTGTGCCTTATATGTGTTAGGCCCTTGCACTTAATCCTCACGACAGTGTTCCCGGGAGGAGCTATAATCATTCCCCGGTTTACAGATAAGGCAGAGTGACAGTGGGTTCATCACTTCCCTCTTGTCCCTGTCTCCCTCGCCGGGCCCTGTGTCTGTGGTTACAGGCGACTGTCGGTCACCCCTCAGGCTCAGCGAATGGACCCTCTCGTTCATTCCCGGCATCCCTCCGAGGGTGAGCGCAGAGAAGTGGTGGTCTCCCCGGCACTTGCTTTTGTTTAGCAAAGGCTTCCGAAGCCCTGCAGGTGTGTGAAGGCATCATGCCAGGCATGGGGAGCCCAGGAATTCAAGGGGATGGCTCCTGGTGCAGAAGAAGAAAGGCAGCGGACTGTCACTTGTGCCCGGGAACATGAGGAGCCAGTGGGGCGCGGTCCAACATGCAGCGTCTCCCCAGAGTAGAAGACCGTGGGCTGAGACTGGACAGGATGAACGGCCTTTTCCGGGTGGGACAGGGCTTCCCAGACTGAGAAGAGGTGCAGCGCTGGGTGCTCAGCAGCCGCCGTGTTGGGAAGTGCTTGGCAGGCTGAACGTCGGCTGCTGAGATCCAAGTGGCTTCTGGCCTTGGTGCCTCTGTGGGTGGAACAGGATTGTGGGGGCAGTTTGGGCTGGACGGGACCGTGGCCACGCCGGGTTAGAGACGTTCAGAGTGGGGCAGAATTACTGAGACACGCCGGGCACCTCTGACTGGCAGAGGGTGTCTGCAGGTGACACTGTGCTTATCAGGGGAGAAGAAGGGGTCTCAGGGCACCTGCCAGGCCCTCCTTCCGCCTCAGCCAGGCCTTGCGTCCCTGGGAGCAGCCGGGAGGCTGGCTTGTCCTTGACATCCGGTGGTGTCTGAGTCCAGGCAGAGGTGTGGCGTCGGCAGAGCGGCCGCGGGGGGCCTGCGGGGGCGAAAGCCTTCGCTGTGACAGCGGGAGCTGTCTCCCCCAGAACGAGATGAGTCACAGCCGCGTCGGTGCGGCTGCCACTTCTGCTTCTGCAGCAGGTGCGTGTGCAGGCAAGCACGTCCTGAGCCCGCCCCTACACGCGGGCGCCCGTCCCTCCCCCGGTGTGTGCAGCAGTATGCCAGCCGGGCCCTGTGTGCGTGTGCACATACGTGTCCCCCATGTGCCCCTGTGCGTCTTCGCTCTGGGGCAGTGAACCTTCCAGGCAGAAGGTGGGCTGCCCAGTTTGGGAACATTGGTTAAGTTTGCTTCTCACCGAGTTTGGGGTGGAGGGGGCAAAACAGGAAGGAGCCGGTTTCCGCCCACAGGGCCCACCCACGGAGCTGCAGGGCAGTTGGGAGCTTGTTTGTGGGCCTGTGCAGTGTCCACAGTGAGCCAGGGCCTCCCCGGCGGAGGTGGTAAGGCAGCAGCTGCCGGCTCCCAGGGGTGTCCCGGGGGGCGGGGTTTACTTCCTGAGCCTGGCCAGCCGTGTTCTGAAAGGACAGGGACCCCTGTCTAATCTGACATTGGCCTGGAGAGTTGGTGGGAACTTTGGGGGAGGACCCCTGGGGAGAGAAGAGACTCGGGCTTGTGTTTTGTTAAGTTGCAGGGGGTCCTGTGTTTGTCCAGCACACCTAGGACGTGGGTCTTGCAGGACAGCGGGGGTCCGTGGGTCTCCTCGTTGTTTTTTAAAGTGGTGGCCTGCCAGGCCTCCCTGCAAGACTCTGGTGTGCCAGCCGCAGGGCCAGGTGGTGCTGAGGGTCCCCAGCGACCTCCTGGGAGAGCAGAGGTGGCACTGCCCGCTCCCTCTGGGCTCCCGGTCCCCAGTCTGCCACCTCAGGAACAGAATCTGCCACTGTCACCTTTGGCCCACGCATCTGGGTCTCACCCCTTTCCACAGGCCACTGGCTCTCATCTTGTCCGCCCGCTAAGTGCCCTGACTAGCTCCTCCTGTAATTCTAGTCCTGCTGCTTCCCCCAGAAGTCATGAGTCACCTCAAGTCTGTGTCACGTCCCCGTTGAGAAAGCCTCTTTTCCCCCTCCCACTGGTTCAATGTCATCACTCACTGAGGTTCTGTGACCTGCAGTTGGAAAACACTGAGCGTAGAGTGGGGGAATCATTTTTACGCCCATTTTACAGATGAGGAGACGGGAGTGCAGAAACCTGCACCAGGGCCCTGAGCACAAAGCCTGTGCTATCAGGGAGGTTCTGTGCTAGTGCGGATGCACAATGATCAAATAAATACATAATTATGACGGTGGTGGAGTGCTGTGAAAAAAATTCCAAAGCCAGGGTGTGGGGAAAAGGAAATGTGGGGTGGGGGTTGCTCCTTTTACCAGGATGGTGGGGCGGCCCCTCCGACGACCTGCACAGGGACAGGAAGGAAGCCAGGGGTCAGCGGGCAGAGAGATCTCAGGGTGACGACATCCAGGCTGGGAGAAGCAATGTGAGCAGACAGTGACAGGCTCCTGCCCTCCAGCTGGTCGCCTCTGCAGGAGCCTGTCTGACAAGACCAACACTGCCAAGGGCTCAGCCGAGTGAGGCACGGGACACAGACTCGGCCGCCCTGGCTGCCCTCTGCCTGCTGGTCACACAGGGCTCCATCTCCCACCTGGACATCCTCGCCTGTGGGCCGGGCTCTTTGCACCCCACTCGCGTGCTTAGAGCTGGAGCAGCCCATTGGCCGGGGCACAAGTCCTCCAGGTGTGAGTGAGATGAGAGCCTTTGTCTTCGCTGTCGGCTGTGACTAAGGCTCCAGCCAGCCAGAGACACGAGGTGCCTTCCTCCAGATCCCCTTCCCCCAGCGCACACACGCCCATGGTCCCCGACAGTGCTGCGTTGCAGGCTTCGCCCCCGGTGGGATGCCCTGGTAGATGGAGGCAGTGCCACAGATGTGGGCGCTTTGCTTTTCTGCTCTCCCTGGGGTCTGCGTCCGGGATTTGGTGACCCTTGGTGAAGGGGTAGTGCTGGAGAGCCAGTGCAGGCTCTGGGGGGAGAAGCAGCCTCAGCCCCGCACTCCTGGGCGCTGGCATCCCGGCAAGGCTTCACGCCATGAGCCCGCCTGCCCCTCTCAAGCTCGTGCCCTTCTCCTCTCGCCAGGACCCCTGGCACCCAGTCCCCTGCACCATGGCAGTTAGTAGGGAGGTGTCACTGGACACGCACTGTAGGCCAAGGGCAGCGTGTTGGGCCCAAGGTTAAGTCCTTGCTTCTGACGTGTTGGGGCTCCTCAGGGAGACGTCCCCAAGCAAGGTGGGAACTGCCTGGCCCAGTGAGGGGGTGGCGGAGGGGAGGCAGTGTTCAGGGGGCCACTCCGAGGGAGGACAGAGCCGAGGTGGAAGGCAGGGAGGTGGGGACAGTGGCTAAACCGTTCTTACGTGGGCGTTCGGACTTTGCCTTGTGAGCACTGGAAGCCGCTGAAGGTCTTTGATTGTGCCGAGTGTCTCAGGGGTTGGGGGGAGATTAGCTCCATGGGGATGTGCCCGAGAGAGCCGGGTGGGCCAGGTCCTGTTGGCAAGGGAGGAAGGGCGACGCTGGGAAGACTGCCTTCCAAAGGCACGTCGGCAGGGCTCAGTGGCCCACCACCACGGCGGGGCAGGAGGCGGGGGGATCCCCTCACATGGAGTCAGAGCCCGGGTGAAAGAGGAGGTTGGATCGAGCCTCAGGATCGAGCCTCAGGTCACACTGCCTCCTCCTCCTTGCGTGGCCTGGGGACTTTGGGCTGAGGTGAGACAGACGGCTGTGGAGGTGGCTCCCTGCAGTGATAGGGGAGAGGTGGTCACTTCTGCACAGCCTGTCACCATGCCAGACACAGGTGTTCTGCCTCGGGCACCGCAACAGGCCAGGGGTCCAGGCCCGGCTGGGAGCTGCAGTAGCCTGGTGGGGTGACAGACACAGCCCCGGCTGCCCACCGGCCCCTGAGCCTCTCCCCTCTGTCTCCCTCTGCAGTGATGGGTCGTTCCCCTATGACTCTGTCCCTTGGCAGCAGAACACCAACCAGCCTCCCGGCTCCCTCTCCGTGGTCACCACGGTTTGGGGAGTGACCAACACATCCCAGAGCCAGGTAAGAGCCTGTCCTGCCCCAGCCACAGCTCCTTCCAGACGGGAGTGTCCCTTGACCCCTGAGGCCCTCGGGTTACCCAGCTGGGAAGACCAGCTTCCGGGGCACACTCAGCTGCGGACATGCGTCCACCCCAGAAAGGGTCCACACCCACTTCAGGAGGGCAGCACTGAGCCCCTGCCCACTGTCCCCATCCTAGGGCCTTTCTTGGGGAATGGCGTTCATCGCACAGTCAGCAAGGGGTTCTTCCCTAGTGCATGCAGACTCTGGTTGGAAAAACAGGAAAACTTCCTGTGTGTGTTACTGGCCTCAGGGCTCCAAAGTCTGAGGTCTCTGACCCTGCGTTGCCTGGGTTAGATCTCAGCAAAATGTTGTGCCTTAATCCTGTGACAGACCCCCAGCCAGCCGCCTAGTCAAGCCTGCCTCCCTGCCATTCCTCCCTCTTTCCTCCAGTCCTCCTCTGCCGTAACTGAGGGTCTCCCACCAGCCCAGCCTCGGCAGTGGCCATGTGGGGGCTCAGGGCTGGCTGCTGCCCTGGAGGGAACTGCTGGGCTTACCTGAGGTCCCAGGCCCCAGGGCCTCTTGGCCAGGACACTGCTGCCCTCCAGAGCAGCAAGTCGGGCTTCTCCTGGCCCTCACAGAGCAGCAGCCCAGGGCCGTGGGTGGCCTGACCGTCTGGCACCCAGGCCCCTGTGTGGGCTGGGAGGCTGAGTAGCCCGGTGCTTTCCCACCGGCCACCGCACACAGGAGCAGCCTCTCCCTCCGTAGCCGAGGCTGCCCAGGCCCCAGGGGCACTTGAGCTGCCTTTGGGAACCTTGGTCCTGTGCTCTCACCTCCCTCCATCATAAGGAAGGTTCTCGTGCCCGTCCCTGCCTGCTTCCCAGGCCTGCCCCTTCTAATCACCTGCACTCTAGACCGGTTAATGCCACCCTCATTCTCCTCTCCATGCCCCTTGGGGTACCAGCTTGGGTGACAGCTACTCTCTCTGCCCACAGGTTCTCGGGAACCCTATGGCCAATGCCAACAACCCCATGAATCCAGGCGGCAACCCCATGGCGTCGGGCATGACCACCAGCAACCCCGGCCTCAACTCCCCGCAGTTTGCTGGGCAGCAGCAGCAGTTCTCGGCCAAGGCCGGCCCCGCCCAGCCCTACATCCAGCAGAGCATGTACGGCCGGCCCAACTACCCCGGCAGCGGGGGCTTCGGGGCCAGGTGAGTGGGGCTGGCCCGGGCAGCAGCCTTCAGCCCCACCCTTCTCCCTCCATCCAGGAGTAGGTCCCACTTAAATCCCAGCTCCGTGCTTCTTGGCCTGAGACTGTGGGCGAGCCCTGTCACTTGGCTTATCCTCAGTTGGTTGTCCCATGCATTGAAGGGGCACAGTCATCCCCAGCTCTTGGGGCTGGCCTGCAGGTGCTGCAGCAGCTGGGCCTGTTCTGACAGCTGTCAGGCCCACAGGGGTAGAAGGGAGATGTTCTCATCCCCCCAAATGACCTTTCTCTGCCTCGTGTCTTTAATAAATTGGAAGACGTTGGGAGCTGGATGGGGAGAGGTGAAGGGCGGCTGTAGGAGGGTCCAGTTGTCCAGAGACAGTTAAGCAGTCTGGGGAAATGGCTCTGCCTTGCTGACCCGCCGGGGCAGAGCTGTGCAGAGACGGGAGTCCCTGGGCTCAGGAGGAAGGAAGGAGGGGTGGGGAATCCAGGAGGAGCTCTGGGAGGGGACCTCAGGCTGGACTGACACAGACAGGCAGAGGCGCCCACTCTCCTCTTGCAGCCGCCCGTGTCCTAAACCTCCACTTTGGCCGTGCCCCTTGCCAGCCTTTGGGACCAACCCAGAGGGTCTCTGGCCTGGGGTTGGCAGAACAGTATAGCCTGGTGGTTAAACACAGGTGTCAAACACACCTGGAGCTGCACCTGCAGCTCCACTGTCACTGCTGGAGGGCCTTGGGCAGGTGGCTGAGGCTCGGTGTCCTCCAGAGGAAGGGCTCACCGGGGCCCAAGAGCACACGGTGAGGGGCAGCACCTCCCAGCGCACAGTGAGGGCTCCGGGAGCACGGCGGCTTGGTAGTCACTGAGTGGCCCCAATGGCTGCCACCTCCAGCAGGCCCTGTCCCCTCTGGGTGTAGTCCCATTCCTCTCCCTTCCAGCCCAAGGCTTGGGATGGGTTGATCTTCAGATCCAGGCAGTGTCTAACTCTTCCATCCTTCTCTCCCTGCAGTTACCCCGGGGGTCCTAATGCCCCTGCGGGCATGGGGATCCCTCCGCACACCAGGCCGCCTGCTGACTTCACTCAGCCGGCGGCCGCCGCCGCAGCAGCGGCAGTGGCAGCAGCAGCAGCCACGGCCACAGCCACCGCCACGGCCACCGTGGCAGCCTTGCAGGAGACGCAGAACAAGGATATAAACCAGTATGGACCGGTAAGGGTCCCCGCTAGTCCTGGTCCAGCGTAGCCCAGCCAGGCAGGCAGCCCCAGGAAATCAGAGCGGGGGTGTGTGTGCTTGTGGGGCCATGTGTGCTGGGGGAGATGGTGGTGTCAGGGTGCATCTGGGTTTTCTTGGAAACACGTGGAGGAGTGTGTGTTAGAATATGGCTGTGTCAGTGTGGCTGGCTGTGGCAGGGGGCACTGGGCACTCTTGTTTGTTCTGCATGGGTTGGTGGCTCGTGTGTGACTGCATATGAGGAAGGGGGTCCCGCTACTCACCCAAGAGTGGGATTGGTGTCTCAAAATTGCCTTGTGGCCAGTCTGTGTCCTGGGTGGCCTCTGAGGCCAGTGCCTTCCTCATCACCCAACCTGTGGGTTCTGCCGGGGCCCCAGTGCTGCTCCCCTGACCTCCAGAAGGATTGGGTGGGGGTGAGGAGAGGGGAGCCCCCATAGGGCTGCAGGACAGGGGCGTGGGGCTGGGGACTGCAGGGCAGTGGGCAGAAGTGGACGCTGGCTGAGTCTGACTTTGTGGATGGAGGGTGTGTCTCCACTGGCCAGGACCAAGGGCGGGGCCGGGGCTTCCAGGAAAGGGGCGTCAGCCTCACTCGGGCTCCTGCCTCCCTCCTCATCCACCTCCACCCTCCCCTGCCCCTCCCCGCCCCTGCACCCTCTTCCCTGTGCCCTGCCTGCCTCCCTGGAAATGCTGCTTGTGCACTGGAGTGACCCCCCCCCCCCCCCCCGTCCAGCCCATGACACCCCCAGCTGCATCTTTCCTGTGCGGCCTGCAGAGGGCAGCAGGGAGCCCTGGAGGACAGTGCTCCCTTGGGGCCTGGCTAGGCACCTGCCACGGCCACACAGGAGAGTGCCCCTCCCCCAGCCCCCACCTCCCCCACCACTCCCTCCCTGCACTTTCAATGCATGTGGCATTTTATTCTTTTTTTTTTTCTTCTTCTCCCGTTGAAGGTCTGTTCCTCTTTCCAGATGGGTCCCACCCAGGCGTATAACAGCCAATTCATGAACCAGCCCGGGCCACGGGGGCCTGCCTCCATGGCGGGCAGCATGAACCCCGCGAGCATGGCGGCTGGGATGACGCCCTCGGGGATGAGCGGCCCTCCCATGGGCATGAACCAGCCCCGGCCGCCCGGCATCAGCCCCTTTGGCACGCACGGGCAGCGGATGCCCCAGCAGACGTACCCGGGCCCCCGGCCCCAGTCCCTCCCCATTCAGAGCATAAAGAGGCCATACCCGGGAGAGGTGAGTGGGGCAGCGGGCAGGCGGGCGGGGGGCCTGGGCTCGGGTACATGGGGCTGTGGGCAGCGCCTCGGAAGGGGCAGGCTTGACCCCAGAACACCTGGACCAAGAGGCAGGACCTTCGGAGTCAGGTGCTCCTGGGTTTGAGACCTGGTTCTACCACTTTCCAACTGGAAGACCTTGAGCAAGTCATGCCGCCTCCCCTAGTCTTAATTTTTTCATTTATAAATGGCAGTGCCACTCCAACCCACCTCCTGCTGCTCGGGGACCTGAGTGGGAGGATGTCTGTGACGTGCTTCACCTGGACCGGCTTGTGCAGCCGTTCAGCAAACCAGCAGCTGCTCCAGCTGCTCCCCTGTCCTGGCTCAGACACTAACGGGGTGACTTTGGGTTTAGCTCCTCCCACCCACGTGAGGACTTCCCCACCCTCCCTCCAAGAGTGAGAGCGGAGACAAACCCTTGCCGAGCACAAAGGCGGGGCGTGTCGGGACGGTGGGCAGGCAGGCAGTGTGCTTCTGAGGGCTTGTCTCCACCTGAGGTCAGTCGCGCTGTTGGGAGCAGCACTGCCTCTGGCTCAGCCCAGGTGCTGGGGAAGGTTTAGGGAAGTGAAACCCACACCTCCTGCCATCCGGGAACCGAGACCTTAGCAGGCAAGAAAAGGTTTGTGCGGAGACCCACAAAGGAGTGATGCTCACAGGCTGTGTGGGACTCAGTGTGGTTCAGAGAAGACAGGTGCCCTGGAGGGCACGTCACAGGGCCTCCAGGGAACACCTGGAAACAACAGTGGCACAACTGGCCCCTCGGGGTACCCAGGCGAGGATTTAGTTCACCTGCAGAAGACACAGGGCCCCAGGGTCCTGAGCCGGCAGGTACCCCTTGTGGAGCCTGCCCTGACTGCCCGGCTCCTCCCTGGGTGCGGCACCCGGGTCTCCACTCACACGCCCGCTCTCAGGAAGGTTTCCTCCTCTGTCTGGTCTCAGGACTGTGGTGCTCAGCTTGAGCTTACAGTGGGGTTCAGTCCCAAAGACCCTAAGTTCCTAGATGATCTGTGCAATTCCCCTGAGCGTCCACCCTAGCATGGGCTGGGCGGTTTGGCAATGAGGAGAGGTGTCCCAAGTCCAAGAGGGGAGAGAAAAGTCAGGGGTGCAGGAGGCTGGGTCAAGCCCTGACCCTCTGCCTGGTTGGCAACAGTTCAGGGAAGGGCCAGAGAAGGACCATTGGCTCCCAGGCCCTGCCTGTCCTCAGGGGACCTCAAGCTCCTGGCCCTACCCCCAGGGCACAGCCCCCACCCAGTTTCTGGGCCTCTTCTCAGCCTCCTCTGTGCTCAAGCTCCCAGAGTCCCCACTGGCTGGGCTGGAGGATGCGTCTGTGAGCCCAGCCCCAGGGCTGCCAGACCAGGGTAGGCGATGTGCAGGGAGGCGGCTGCGGAATCCCTGGTCATCAGCATCACTCTGCACCTGCACTGGTGCTGAGCGCCCGGCTCTTGCCTGCCACTAGAGAACGTGCCAGAGGCTCTTGGTATCTTCCCTGCACAGCTCATCCTCTTCGTAGAATACCGCTGCTCCCCAGCTGCAAAATCACTGGCACTGGGCCGTGACACGGGGTGGTCACAGCCTGCGAGGCCTGACCCTGAATGGGAAGGCTGGTCTTCCACTTGCCAGGGCCCTTATACAGTGTTGGAATTGTTGAAACCTTAGGGCGGGAGCTGGAGTTGGGTCACCTGGCCCCGTAGAAGATCCAGTTCTCTAGCCTGGTGGGTGGGCAGGCAGCAGCCATTTACACACCTCCCATGACGGGAGCCTCACTGTCGCACAGAGCCGCCACCATGTTGCAACAGCATGAGCTAGAGAGTTCTTCCGCACCGACACTTTGATGTTTACCCCAGGGCCTTCATTTGTTGAGCAAGTATTGATTGAGGGCACTTTGCCAGGCACTGGGACACAGCCACCAACAGGACCTCTGGGCCTAGAGGGCAAGAGAGACTCTCAGGGAGTTTCACCAGACAGGGAAGAAGAAACCACTGATACACAGGATGTCATGTGGTCCGAGGGTCACCTGACTTTTCAGACAGGGAAGGTGGTTGGAGAGTGGCACTCTCTTTTCTCTCTAAATTGCTCCTCCTGGGAGAAGTTGTCTTGTCCCCGCACCAACCTGGTGCTCCCGGCCTCTGCACAGACGGCAGGTTGTTGATACCCCGGAACTGAACACTAGGTGTGTGTTCTGCTCTGTGTGGGGTGCAGGAACGATGCCACCCATGTGCAGCCTCAGAATGCAAGGGCAGGGTGTCACCTTTCTGGAAGCATGGCCTGTTGACTGTGTTCCCCTGTCACATTAGGTACACACTATGTAACACAGCCCTGAACTGAGAAACAGGAGACGCCCCTCTCATAGTGGCCTGAATGAGAGGCTGTGAAAGTGTCCCTGGAGTTCAGAGGGCATGTGCTCCAGGAAGAACAGCTTTCTGGGGAGGTGGCCCATGAGCTGGACAGGCAGCATGCACTGTCCCTGGCTACAGGGCAAGAAGGGGCCTCAGGCATCATTTGCTTTGGCTGCTCCCCCTTACAGATGGGGAGGGTGGCTTGTGGGTGGACAGTAGCCCAGGCCAAGCAGAGGAGGTGGGCGCAGTCCTGGCGTTCAGGTGAGTGTCTTGGCTGCGAGACATTGGTGACCTTTCCCCTGTCCTTTCTCTGCCACTGCAGCCCAACTATGGAAACCAGCAATATGGACCAAACAGCCAGTTCCCCACCCAGCCAGGCCAGTACCCGACCCCCAACCCCCCGAGGCCGCTCACCTCTCCCAACTACCCGGGGCAAAGGATGCCAAGCCAGCCCAGCACTGGGCAGTACCCGCCCCCCACGGTCAACATGGGGCAGTATTACAAGGTGAGTCCCACCACCGGGGTTACCCGCACCACCCCAAGCCTCGCCCCTTCCCTCCCTGTACCTCACATTGCTGACCACCCCCCGAAGGCACCAAGGGGTAGGTGGAGGTTTCTGGATGCCACCGTGTGCTCAGAGCTGAGTTCGGTGGCCAGAAAGTCAGACTGGCTTTTCTGGGTCCCTATTCTCATGGGGCTTGGATGATGGCTTTCCTTCTCCTTTCTTATTCATGGCATTCATAAGGGGATAAAGGAAATTCATTTTTTAAACAAAAAGCACACACCCTGCATACATGAACATTTCATTTGAAACTTTGTCTCCCTCCATGCAGGTGGGCGCCTGCATGTTGTAAGGTTGTTATTACAGCTGTGATTTTTGAATCTCTTCCTTTCACTTAACATGAAATCATAGACGTGTTGCTTATTGCCACAGTCTATAGTTTTTACTTTTAACGGCTACCTAATGTTCCACTGAAATAACCACGTCTCTGTTAGACATTTGGGTTGCCTCTGATTTTTTCACTTCTTTAGTAATATTGTGATGAATATCTTCAAGAATATAGCCTTGTCCTTCTTTGGAATTATTGTAAAATACGTTCTCAGAAGTGAAGAAGATGTTCCACTAATGGAAAGATGTTTACATTTATTTGCCAAAGAACCACGCTAACTTATATGACCAGCCACCGTGTGGGTTTGCCATTTTTGCTCCAACTTCAGCACACTAGATGTTGCTATCTTTGTAAACCATGTTGCTAAAGTCACAGCTGTGGACAGAGAGAGGCAAAACGCTGTCCCCGAGGGGAGGCCTGGCCTGCCCCAGTCATTCCCCTGCACTGCATGGCGTCTGCAGGCCTGCAGCAGGCCCTGCACACCCGGCAGGCGCAACACCAGGAGGGAGAGTGGGCCCCCGATAGCTTTCCTGCCTTCCACTATAGCACTGTCTGTCTTGTTTTCATAGCCAGAACAGTTTAATGGACAAAATAACACCTTCTCGGGAAGCAGCTACAGTAACTACAGCCAAGGGAATGTCAATAGGGTATGTTCCATTTTAATTTTGGAAATTCCAACCCAGAGGCAATTGTTGTGTCTTAGGGTTTTTACTATTCCTGCCCTGCCCTCTCTGGACGTTAGGAGGGGTCTGTGGGTTGGGGTACACTTGCCGGTCATCTGTTCTGGGGCACAGAGATGCCTGGGACTGAGACTCCACAGCCCTGGGTGGGGGAAGCAGGGACAAGTGTGGGCCGTGCCAGTCCTGAAAGAAAACAAGGCGAGGACCAAGGGAGACGGAGGGGCCCCTGGGGAATCTGGGCCTGAGATTCTGTAGGCCCTGACTCCACCTGCAGGCCCTGGAGGGGTGGGTGGGCGTGCAGGGTGTGGCCTAGATGTGGGGTGCCTGCCTGGCTGGCAGCAGGAGACGTCCTCTCCTCCCAGGGTTCTATGAGACAGGTCCCCCGCCTGAGCCTCAGTGTCCCCATTGGTCACATGGGGGTGGTGTCTGTGTCCACCTAACACTGGAAGAGCTCAGTAGGTGTGAGACCAGACGAAGGGTAGGGAGGGTTTCCCTGGGGGAGGCTCTCCTCCCTCAGCGGGAGGGGCATAGCCCTGGGTCCCTGGGGTGAATGAGGTGTGTGTCCACAGCCATGGCCCCTTCTGTCCCCGTGACCCCATAACCTTTGTGTGGTTTCTCTTTCCCTCCAGCCTCCCAGGCCGGTTCCTGTGGCAAATTACCCCCACTCACCTGTTCCAGGGAACCCCACACCCCCCATGACCCCCGGGAGCAGCATCCCTCCCTACCTGTCCCCCAGCCAAGACGTCAAACCACCCTTCCCACCTGACATCAAGCCAAATATGAGCGCTCTGCCACCGCCCCCAGGTGAGGGCCCCACTTCTGCCCCGACCTTGTCAGGCAGCTCCACTGGGGGCCGCCCAGCTGTAGGGGGCTTGCAGAAAGGGCGGAGGGCTTGAGAGCAGTAGGCCCCACCCAGAGGGATGTTTGAGGTGGGGGCTGGGCCGCCCTCTGCTATGGGAGGAGGAGGTTGGGCTTCTGGAGCAGGGTGGCAGCTGGGAGCAGAGGGGATGTGTGGCCGGCGTGGGCCAGGTGGCCGGGATGAAGCCATGGCTGCCTGGTATGTGCCGGGCACAGCCCAGCCCCATTTCCACACGCTGCCTCCTCTGGGTGTTCAGCCCAGGGTGAGCGAGTCCCACCCGCGGCTCTGGAGTCCTGTGTGCCGGGGGCGCGTGGCTCACCTGCCTCCTCGCCCACCCCAGCCAACCACAACGACGAGCTGCGGCTCACGTTCCCCGTGCGGGACGGCGTGGTGCTGGAGCCCTTCCGCCTGGAGCACAACCTGGCCGTCAGCAACCACGTGTTCCACCTGCGGCCCACGGTCCACCAGACGCTGATGTGGAGGTGCGTGTCGGGGTGGGGTCCCCTGGAGTGACTGGCTTCTTTCTGTCACCTGCACCTGTTCCACATCATTGACTGAGCCCTCCCCTGTGTGGGGCCCTGGGGTGTCGCGGGAAGCCTGTAGGCATGCGGGGTGGACAGCTGAGGCATCCTGGCCCGTGGGCAGGGGGCAGCTGTCACTGACCCCAGAGGGAGAGGTGGCCAGCTCAGACGTAAAGGCTGAGAAGGAGGGTGTCCCAGCTGAGGCCTCGAGTTGGCAGGAGGGAACAGCAGTCAAGGATTTGAGTGTGACTCACGTGGCCGGGAATGTAGAGCGGAGAGTCCGGCGAGGGAGGCAGGCCTGGGCCAGGCTGCACAGGGCTGGGCACCAGGCTGGCCGCTGCGAAACACGTGGGGATGTGGTGGGGCGCAGGGCCTGGAGGTGCCCTGCTGGGCCAGGCCTGTGCTCAGGGCCTCCACATGTGACCTGCTTGCATCTTGGGAGTGGGCAATGCCTTCCCTTTTGACAGGTGAGGAAACTGAGGCCAGAGAAGTGGATTAATTTGTGCGAGTCCTCACAGCTAGCAAGGAGCAGAGCTGAGACTTGGGCCCAGGTCTCCTGGGTGTCAGAACCAACCCATGGGTTTCTCCACCCCTGGGTCCTTTGTCCTCAGGCAGGATTCACACTGTCACCATGCCTGAGACTAGGGCCCCCTTGGCTGCCATGTGAGCATCTGGAGGGCAGGAGATGCTTCTCTGCACTGGGCATGTGTACACACACCCCTTGCCATCGTCTCAGCCACGCTGCGGAGACTGCAGGGAGGCAGCCAGAGAGCTGTCACGGGCACTCAGGACACAGCAGCCGGGCCACTCGGGTGGGAGGGGGGAGTCGCCCGGCACAGGACAGCCCGTTGCGCAGCCTGCCTGGGCTGGGGGCGTGGTCACCCACACTCCCTCCCTGGGAGTGTCCCTGCCTGGGAGGCCCCTGCTCCCTGCTTGGTTGTCAGGCCTATGTGCTCACTGCTGGTTCCTGTCGCTCCTTCAGTGCTGTGTCCTTGGGGACCACATTGGGGTGGGCTAAACCAGAAATGGCCCTGGCCTGGGAGGGCTGCTTCCAACAGTTCTGGAGACAGGCATAATCAGCCTCGCAGCCGGTGTGGTCAAACCAGTGTCTGTTCTTCCATCCCTCTGTCCTGGGGAACCTGGGGAGATTGCAGCCAGAGCAGTGGGCTGTGGCAGGAGAGCACGGCAGGGGGGAGGCCTGGGGGCAGGGTGGGTGCTGGGTGCGTTCTGACTGGAGATGTGGAGGAAGGAATAGGCAGGGTGAGGACAAGAACCCGGTGAGGCTGGGGGTCCTGGGATGGGGTCCTGGCGGGGGGTTCTCAGGCTGTGGTGCGTGTGCGGGTGTGCAGCCTGGCTTGGGGTCACGGACAGCCCCCCGGCAGAGCCACCCTGAGCCGCCCGCCCGCCCCCACCCCAGGTCTGACCTGGAGCTGCAGTTCAAGTGCTACCACCACGAGGACCGGCAGATGAACACCAACTGGCCGGCCTCGGTGCAGGTCAGCGTCAACGCCACGCCGCTCACCATTGAGCGCGGCGACAACAAGACCTCCCACAAGCCCCTGCACCTCAAGCACGTGTGCCAGCCGGGCCGCAACACCATCCAGATCACGGTCACGGCCTGCTGCTGCGTGAGTGTCGGGGGCGGGAGGGCCTGGGGCCGGGGGAGCACTGGCGGCATGGACACTTGACCCCCTCTGGTCCTCAGCCTTGTCCGTGGGTGTTGTCCCCCTCCCCATAGCCACCAAAGTGACCTTCCAGAAACACGGCTCCACAGACTCGCAGTGCCCCTCCCTCCACCGAGGCCCATGGCATAAGCGTCACACTCGGTGCACCTCAGAGCCACCGTGCCCTGGCTTCAGACGCGGCCTTTTTCCCTTGTACACTCGGTCCCCGTCCATTCTCTGCACACACCTCCACTTTACTCCTGTATGGCCACCTTCTCCCCTGCACCCCATCGGTGACGTTCTGTGTGTCCCTCCAAGCTGTGTTCTGCTCTAACCCCATTCGCCAGAAATTGTCATATTCTCACCACCTTTTCCCTCAGACCCAACTCCACCAAACCCGGAGTTGGTTCCCTCCCTCCCTCCCCAAGCCTGCTGTGCCAGAGTCGTGTGCATGTGTCCCTCCTGCCCGTGACATGTTGATCTGGGACCACCTCTCGGCCACCCTCCCATCCCCCGGGGATCAGGGGGGCCCAGCACACAGGCCTTGCTAAAGAGACGCGCGTGGAAGTAAACTGCCAGCCCGCTCTGCTGACCTCCCGGGGGGACATGGAGAAGGAACCGCTCTGATCCTGTTCTTCTGAGCATAGGGGCGCTGAGGCCACGCAGAGATAGGAGTCACAGGAACGGCGGTGCCGTGTGAGGCTGCACAGCTGTCAGGAGGCTGGTGCGGGGTGGCTGGGGTGTGCGATCCTGGAAGGCTTCCTGGAGGAGTGAAGACAGGGATGAGCCTCTGGCAGGAAGGGCCAAGGTCGCATGCTGGGAAGCGGTGGTAGGGGAGGCTAGGAATCAAGGTGGGCGCCAGTCCTGATGCCATGTGTCCAGGGGGTGTGTCAGCATCAGTCCACCTTGTTGGCTGGAGCGGAGGCAGCTTTCCCAGAGTGGTGACCCCAGCCTGGGTGCTTGGGCTCACAGGTCCCAGGATGCATCCTGGGCCCCTAAGTCCATTTCTGTCCGAGTCCTGGGTGGCATCACTGCGGGATTGTGGGGTTCTTCAGGCCTGGGGGTGGCCTAGGGCTGCGGAGGCTGCAGGCGGGGTGGGGCGTGGGGACAGCGGGTGGGAACTGAGCGTCTGCTCCCTCTCCGCAGTCCCACCTCTTCGTGCTGCAGCTGGTGCACCGGCCCTCCGTCCGCTCCGTGCTGCAAGGCCTCCTCAAGAAGCGCCTCCTGCCCGCGGAGCACTGCATCACGAAGAGTGAGTTAGGGCGGGGACTGGGAGTGAGAGACGGATCCCAGCCCCACCCGAGTTTGGGGCTGAAAAATAGTTACTTTTTACCTGGCACCAACTTCTGGCTCCATGCATGTCACCACTGGGCCCTGGGTTTTCCTGAGCACCAACCAGTCCCCAGCTCGGACCCACGCCCACCTCCTGGGGCTGTGGTGCTGACCAGCTGAGCCAGGGGCTGCAAGGCCTGGCAGGAACTCTGGGACCCCGTACAAGACAGCTGGCTGCCCAGCCCGGGAGACAGGACAGATGCACCTACAAAAACAGCACAGGACACAAGGAGGGTTGAAGGAAAACGCCATGGTTAAGACAGTCTAGGCAGGCTTCCTGGAGAAGGTAGTGGCCTGGGCCAGGCCTTGAAGGATGGAAGGATTTGGAGAAGGATCTACACCAGGCAGGAGGCACAAGGCAGGGGGTGGATGCCAGATTGGCCTCCCCACCTCAACAGCTTGTCCTTGAACTCGGGAGGGACCTGGCTTAGAGTCCGCTTCTTTGGAGGAGACGCCCAGGGTGCCGACGCCGGGGCTCTGTGCGGGGAGGCGTGCGACTGCCCCTCCCTTAGCATCTGCTGCTTCACAGCGGCTCCTCGAGCCCTAGAATTCCACCTGGCAGTTGTCCCTGTCTGTTTCCACACTTGCAGAATTCAGCGCAAGAGCGCCGGGCCGGTGGGGGGGCGGGGGGGGGCTTGTCACTGACTCAGTAAAGCAGAGACGTGCCAGGCTGTGTGTCCTCGAGCTTTGCAGAAAGTCCCCGGTTCCTGATAAAGGCAGGTGCTGTTCTGCAGAGATGGGGGACCCGCCACAGCCACCTGCTCAGGCGCGTGTACACTGCATGTGTAGCACATAGAGGCTGCCCTTCTGGAGTACGGGGTGGCCCGGCACACCCAGGGGTCAGACTGCTCCACTTTGGACCTTCTCTTTGGTGGGGTTGGGGAGAAGCAGGGTGGGCTTCAGCCGTGAGGGAGTGGGGAGAGGTGCAGACCTGCCCCCTCGAAGTACTGCCCGGCCCTCCTCACCCGCCTGCGCCTCCCGCCCCGCAGTCAAGCGGAATTTCAGCAGTGTGGCTGCCTCATCAGGCAACACCACCCTCAATGGGGAGGACGGCGTGGAACAGACGGCCATCAAGGTGTCGCTGAAGTGCCCCATCACATTCCGGCGCATCCAGCTGCCTGCTCGAGGCCACGACTGCAAGCACGTCCAGGTGAGTGGCCCTGGGAAGCTCAGCTCCAGGGCAAGCCACCTGGACTCTGGCTGGGTGGCCAGGGGTAGGCAGAGGGGATGACAGGGCCTATTGAAACATTGTCCCGAAGGGCATCGTGGCAGTCAACAGCTGGCTTCACTCACTCATTTCCGCCGTCATTTATCCTTGGAGCATCTTCTCTGTGTGCTCAGGCTGGGTTAGCAGGGCTGCAGAAGTGGGTGTGGACAGTCCCTGCGCTGGCAGAATGGCAGATGCCAGCTGGAAGTTTCCCACACACAGCTGTGGCTGTTACGGGGCCTGAGATCAGGGACGCCTCTGCCTGGGTCACAGCTGTGTTCAGGGCCTTGGCCTGAGCAGGCACTCAGTAGGTGGCTGTGGAATGAGCGATTGTCATAGTCTGAGCAGGCTGGGGCAGCCCTGTGCAAAGTGTGGGCAGCCCGGGCTGGGGGAGGAGTGAGGAGCTCTCCCTGCAAGACCTGGCTGTGGGCTGCAGAGGGGGCCAGGGCCGTCGCCCCCAGCTGGTCCTGAGGGCTTCGTGGTGGGACAGGAGCCTCCTCCCTCCAGAAGAAAGTTGTGGGTGTGATGGGTGGTTTGGTCACTTTATTTGTCCGAGAAAGATGCATGAACTTGCCCAGATTTGCTCTCAGGGCCTGGGCTGAAGGGGTGGTCAGAGTCCACGCTTCCCTGGCCTCGGTGGGAAAGGCCGTCACGGAGCAAAAACAGTGGGGCTACGGGAAGGCTCAGAGGATGTAGGTGCGGGGTCGCTCAGGGGATGGGAGGTGGTGTGAGGGATGCTGGGGCAGAGGCACTGGGGACTTGGCGGGGCAGAAAGGTGGCATGCCTTTCGCTGTACCTAAGCCCAGCCCTGGGTCTCCCCCACCACCTGTCACCCTGCCTGGTGGAGACATCTTCCCAGGGGACCCCAAGGCACAGCTACATAGTTTCTGACAGTCTTGGTCTCTCCTGTCTGTCTGTGGCCTCTACAGTGCTTTGACCTGGAGTCGTACCTGCAACTAAATTGCGAGAGAGGGACCTGGAGGTGTCCTGTGTGCAAGTGAGTGACACCCCCCACCCACTGCAAAGGGGCAGAGCTCCTCTGGCCTCCCTCTGGCCCTGTTCTTGGGTCTCTGGCCACCTCTACCTGCCCTAAAAGCAAAACAGAACCCAAACACGGCAGAGGGGCTCAAATTACAAGCTGTCACAAGGGCAGAATCTGGACCCAGCTGGGAGGGTGGGCTGTGCCCCCTCTTCATCGGGTCCACGAGCAAAGGCCAAGCCCTCGCTCTCCTTTTCCAGTAAAACTGCTCTGCTCGAGGGCCTGGAGGTGGATCAGTACATGTGGGGCATCCTGAATGCCATCCAACAGTAAGTAGGGCCAGGGTGGCCGGGGGCAGGTGGGGCAGGGTGCAAGATTGGGATTGGAAAAAGAGGAGTATGGGGACCGCCCTGACACAGCCCCCCACCCCACCGGCAGACCACTGACCTGCATCCCTCACCTGTCTGTCACTTGGCCTCAGGGGCCTCTGGACCTGAGGCAAATGAACTTTCCAGAAGGGACAAAACTCCGCTGGAGTAAGAAGCCAACAGTGCCCCCACAGTTGCTCCCCAGCTGGGAGGCCTTGGGGCCAGTGCCCTGTGCCAGCCACTTGCTTTCCCACTGCCCATCTCCCAGAGACGGGAGCATCCCCACCAGGCTCTGTCTTGTGCACAGTGTGGGGAGAGTGGGAGCCGGGGGCCCTGGCAAGGACGCCTCTGTGTCTTTTTGTGTCCAAAGCCCGGCACCCCAGAGCCTCAGCTCTGCCCCCCTTGCTCCCCGCAGCTCCGAGTTTGAAGAGGTCACCATTGACCCCACGTGCAGCTGGCGGCCGGTGCCCATCAAGTCAGACCTACACATCAAGGATGACCCTGACGGCATCCCCTCCAAGCGCTTCAAGACCATGAGTCCCAGCCAGATGATCATGCCCAACGTCATGGAGATGATTGCGGCCCTGGGCCCCGGCCCATCCCCCTACCCGCTCCCGCCTCCACCCGGGGGCACCAACTCCAACGACTACAGCAGCCAAGGTAGTGGTGCTGGACAGGGAGGAGGGGAGAGGGAGGGCAGCCCCGAGTCTCAGCAGGGGCGCAGGATTTCTGTGCTGATGCTGGCCTGCATGGCAGCGGGTGTGGTTGAAGAGGCAGAGGTAACACACCCCCCCAAAAAATTCCGAGATGAGCAGACTTAAGGGTACGTCAGCCCTCGCCCAGGGCCATCAGAGCCTGCTTTGCTGGTCGTACAGCTGCCACCGCCTCCCCAGGCAGCTTGCGTTGGGGCTGCTGATACAACACACCAATTGGAGTTCCTGTCTCCCTCCAGCCTCCCGTATTTTTCTGTACCCTCCATATCTTTAACTTTCCAGAAGGGCCAAAACTCAGCCCTATCCCAGCAACCTTCCCATCCTCCCAGGGACAGTCCAGGCTCCTGGAGCCCTAGGCTTTGACCACCAAGGTCACCATCACTGGCTCCTAGGCTCCCTGCTGCCCAGCCCAAGCTTCACCCCTTCTGACACTTGGTTCCTGGAAAATACCTTACCCTCAAATACAGAGGGTGGCAGCTGCCGCACCAGGATCCCTGATCGCAGGTCCCCAGCGCTCCTGGGTGCAGACAGGCCCAGAGAGGTTAGCCCACCTAGCCAGACCCCTGCAGTGTGCTGAGGGGCCCAGCCCCCCCAGGATTCCGATCCTTTGACCCTCACCACTGCCATGTGGTAGAGGGCACTGTGGGACACAGAGAGGCCACACAGCTGGCTTCTGATGGTGTCACCTTGAGTCTGGCGCAGCTTTCTTTATGGACTTGGCAGAACCTGACCACCCGCTGTGGCCATGGGGGGACCCACTCAGCAGATCCTGTTGCAGGTTCAGGCTTGGGCCTCCTTCCATGTCCTCCCGGGCCCCACAGGAGCCTGGCCCACCCCCTTCCTCGCACTCTGTCCCTCCAGCATAGCAGTGAGAGCAGCACACTCCCGGGGGTGCCAGGGCCCACGGAGCAAGGCGGCGTGGCTGCCCACTTGTACAGCTCGGAAGCGTAAGGTGTGGGAGGTGACTCAGCCTCTTGGGAGGAAAAGGACTTGGCTGGTAGTTTTACACACTCCCTGTTCCCACGGGGTGACCACCTTCCCTGTGGGTGACCCCCCTTCCCCATCTCCTTCTCTTCCCAGGCAACAACTACCAAGGCCATGGCAACTTTGACTTCCCCCACGGGAACCCCGGTGGGACATCCATGAATGACTTCATGCACGGGCCCCCGCAGCTCTCCCACCCCCCGGACATGCCCAACAACATGGCCGCCCTCGAGAAGCCCCTCAGTCACCCCATGCAGGAAACCGTGAGTACCTCCGCCTCACCCGCCCACTCCCCATCCTGCGGGGCTGACAGGGGCAGAAGGCTCCCGGTGGGATGCAGATTCCCTGGTTCCCTCCCAGGCAAAGGGGAGGACTAAGAATTGGGTCAGGGGCTCGGGGGGTGGTAAGAGGCCTGACTGAAGCTGAGTTGTGGCCCATTGGTGTCCTTGGACTTGGCTGTTTCTCCCAGGACTTCGGATTCTCTGGACACGGGGAAGCTTCAGGCTCCTTCCCGAACACACACTCTTACCCTACACACACATGCACACATGCGTGCACAGACCACCCTCTCTCTCCCGCCCCACTTAGCACACTCTTACACTGACATAACAGGGTTCCACTTTTGTCCCAAACTGAAGCACCTGTGCCCTGAGAGTCTGAATCTTCAAAGTGTTACCACCTCCTGCAAAAAGAAATGCCAGGAACTCTAATTATGCTAAGAGTATTCAGTTCTTGTCCTGTTTCGCGTTTATTGACCCCTAATAGCCCTGTTGCTGAGAAAGCTCCTTCTGTGCTGTCCGCAGGCCTTCCCTCCCGGTGGCCCCGGCCGCAGGGGTAGGAGGCCTCATCTAGTGAGTGCTGGATGAGTCCACTCAATTTAACAACCATTTTCTGAGTCGTGCCCTGGGCCAGGCCTGGTGACAAGGTGTGAGCAAGACAGACAGGGGCCAAGTGCTAATGGAGCAAAACTTCTGGCAGTGCCTGGGCGGAGGAAGAACAGTTGGGGTTTGGGGGAAACTGAGGCCCAGGAGCTGAAGGGGCTTGTCCGAGGCCTCAGTCATCCTGGTCTCTCACCTCAGCAGGAGGAGGGGCAGTTGCTGAGGACCTGGCGGGCAGGGCCTGGGCCACACCAGCCCGGGAGAGAGCCCCGGGGCCTCGCCAGTGCCTGGCAGCGGAGGCGGGTGGGCCTATGCGGGAAGGCACTGCGCCGGGCCTCTCATCTTCCTTAATGTGACCTGGAAGGAAGGGACCTCTGCATTGTACTGTGTTCCACACGCCTCACACGGAACTGGCTTGGCCACTGGCTGCTGAGCCAGGCTGGAGCCACCCTTAATTCTCAGTGGGAGTGAAAGTACCACAAAGAATCCTCGGGGAAGGAGGAGGCAGTGCGCGGCTCTCCCCGGGCCCCAGTCGGAAATAGCTGCTTTGTGGAGCTTTAGGGGGGTTTTCAAAAGTTACTGTCCGCCCGGTGGGGCTCTGACTTCTGGGGCTTCTCTCTTGGTCCCCCTTCCTCAGCCCTGAGGGCTTTCCACGCCCACCAGACACCCCAGTCACACACACCCCACACAGCCCCCGGAGCCTTCACGGTTCCTAATGCTGGAAGGTGGCGGCAGGGATTCCGTAGACTTGCCCTTACCAAGCAGGCTTGCTCCTGCCCCCTGTGAGCCCTGCCCCCTGGGCTCTGTGCAGGAGCCTGACCCTGTGAGTTGACCTCAGAGCCCCCCAAGGTACTCCCTAGATGGCCCTGTCCTTCCCGTTTCCAAGCTCTTGCTAGAGGGCACCCGGGCCTGGAAGTACGGCTGTGCGAGGTGGGCTGGGGCAGTCCCGGGTAAACTCCCGCCACACCTGTCCAGCCCGAGGCAGCCGCGCCCCTGGCTGAGCATGTGGCTGGGAGAGACGCACGCATGCAGGGACTGGCCGGAGTGTCCCAACCAGCTGCCAGTGCACCCAGAACCCTCCCATGCCCTCAGCAGGACCGAGGGAGACAGCCTTGTCAGAAGACCCAGGGACTGTCTGTCCTGAGCTGGCCTGCTCACAGGCACCCCCAGGATGGGCACCGCAGGGCGTCCACAGGGTGGGGACCACAGCTGGCCTCTCACTGACAGCTGTGCTGGCCTGTTTCTCCAGCCTCTTCCTCCTGTATATCCCACACTCGGGTTCCCAAGGAGCCAAAGCCCATGGTCGTGCAGTTATCCCCTGGGCTGGAAGGACACTGGGCCACATGGGGGGCCTGCACCCTGAGAAGAAGGGGCGCCTGTATCATGGGCAGAGGCCGGCCTGCAGCAAGGCCCAGGGAGCAGTTTTAGGAGGAACGGGAAGAGGAGCTGGGATCTGGGGAAGACCAGCGGTGGTCTGGCTGCCAATTCCAAACTCACAAAGGAAGAACGTGTCACTGTTTTGTGTGACCCCAGAGTTGGGGCAGGGGTGTGGGGGATTATCAGTGAAAGACCAGGGCACCTTGGTGACCAGCCTGCCTGTTCCCCTGAGCACCTGGAGCTTCAGTGAGCCCCCTCACTGCAGAGCGTGAGTGGGGCTGGGATCCACTGGGATGCTCGGAGCAGGGACAGGGCTTGGGCTTGGCGTTTCATTCTGGAGGAAGGGCCTGCTTGGGACGGCAAATGGACTAGCGGGGCAATGTTGGAATCTCCCTCGCCCCCCACCCGCAGACAGCCCAGTCACCAAGGCACGCGCGTGCGGAAGGGTGCTCACCCTCCAGGGTGTCCGTCAGCACCACCAGCCCCACCTCAGGAAGGTCTCCCAGCTTGGTGAACCGTCGCACCAGCTTCCCCTTGTCCTTGGGGGCCTGGAGGTGCCTGCCTCCCTCAGCACCCGTTCGAGGGCGGGTGCCGATGGGGTGAGGTGGCCAGGTGGCCGTGCGCAGGGAGGCCCGTGGTCACCCAGGTGCCTGCCCTGCTCGGCTCCACTCGTCTGACGGCAGCTGACTCCCGCACGGAGGCAGGCAGGGCTGCTGCACACGTCGGGCTGTGGGAAGGCACCTTCGTGCCCCGCGTTGCCCCTCCCCAGGGCCCACGTGGGGGGTGCAGACCAGTCCTGAGCCGCACGTCTGCGCGATGCTGTCTGTCCGCGTCTGTTCACTGCCCGGCCCGCGGGGCCCTGCACCATGCTGTGGCAGCACCCCCGCCTCCCTGCTCCCCAGAAACATGCCCATTTTGCTTCTCCATCCTGCCCTTGCTGTTGTTCGTTGTGGTGACGGTGTCCGGGCAGGGAGGCGAGGGCCTGGGGGGCCTGGGCCCGGCTCTCCGCCTGCTCCAAAGCCCTCCCCACTTCCCCCCGGCCCCATGTGGCCTGAGAGGCCCCCTCTTCCCCCCCACAGCCTCCCTGATGGGTGGTTTTGGGGGGCACATTTTTGTTTGTTTCTCTGCCCAACAAAAGCATCCAGCTTTGTACAGGGGTGGCTTTGTTTTGGGGGTTGTTACTTCCCTGGTTTGTTGGTTTCATTTTCTTCAGGCATCTCGTCGCTGTACCTGGTCACCTCACCTTTCTTTTCTCCCGCTCTCTCCTCCTCCACAGATGCCACACGCTGGCAGTTCTGACCAGCCCCATCCCTCCATACAAGGTTTGCACGTACCACACCCCAGCAGCCAGTCAGGGCCTCCATTACATCACAGTGGGGCTCCTCCTCCTCCTCCTCCTTCCCAGCCTCCCCGGCAGCCGCCACAGGCCGCTCCCAGCAACCATCCACACAGCGACCTGACCTTTAACCCCTCCTCAGCCTTAGAGGGTCAGGCCGGAGCGCAGGGAGCGTCCGACATGCCGGAGCCTTCGCTGGATGTAAGTTGGGGTCACCACTTGCCTTGGCCTGGGGCTAGGCCTGGCGCTGGGACCTGCCCAAGAGAAGGGGTGGGCGTTGAGGGCTCAAGGGGGGTGGGGGGGTGATGGGTGGGCCCCAGCCAGTCTCCCAGCTGCAGACCAGGAAGCCCCACAGTGGGGAAGTGTCACTGAGGGCCCCCGCCCCGCCAGCCCCTTCCTCTGCCCCGCCAGCCCTTGCCACTTCAGTCCCTGTGGCCACAGCCCTACACCCTAGTCGTGCCCCACCTCCCACCCAGGCCCTTGCAGGGTCCTCGGGGTAGCGTGAGAGGGTCCCTGCCCTTCTCCCCCCGCCCCCCATGTTGAGCTCGCTGTTTCTGTGTCTGCCACGCTCTCGGGCCCTGGGCAGGGGAGGGGCTGGAGCTTGCTGGTGTTCGTCTGTCTCCGGTTTTCTTGTCCACCTGTCGTCCATGCCCTGCTTCCGCTTGCTCCATCGCTCACTTCGAGGGGCCCCCGTATGGGTGACAGGATGAGGGGCAGGAGCTTCAGCCTCGGGTCGCAGCTGTGGGCAGCAAGCCAGAGTGGGCGGCTGAGGTTCAGGGTCTCCCACCTTGCAGCCTGGCTGGTCCGGAAGGTGTGGGGGTCACTCAACAGTTGGACAGGCCTGGCCAGGTGGGACAGAGCACCAGCCCTCCTGCCCCCCACGTGGGAGCTGGGGCTGTGCTCAGCCCGCACCCCTGGCGCTGGGCTCCCAGAGGAGCAGGCCACTCTTGTCCTTCACCAGCTGCCGTGATGGCATCAGACAGTTTTTGTGATGGTTGGGAGTCACTGTGCAGCCATCTCGGGTCCTTGCTCCAGCTCTCCTCCCAAACCAGGCCAATGGAGGTCTTTTAAATTCCTGGGGCTCCCCCATGTGACAGAAACACTCCAAGGACATCTCTGTAGAGGCTAGAGACGGTCTACAGCCTCTGCCAGGGGCCACCGGGAAGGACGGCTGCCAGCCAGCCACAGGCTCACCAAGGAGGCACAAGCACTTGCTCCAGAGAGCCAGGGATGCGGGTGGGGGGCTGCAGGGACCGCCTGGCCTGCCCGCCAGCCCACCTCTTCGTGCTTACATGTGAGGCTGCATTATTTCTGTTGGGAGGCCCACGGGACCTGCAGCTCCTCACAGCAGGATCGGAGAGGGACAAAGGGACACTCTGATCAAGAGAAAGCCCCTCCACCTGCCATGTGGCTTTCCTAGCTTGTGGGGCTCAAGTCCGTGCCTAGGGAAGGGTCAGCCCAGCCCGGGACTCAGCAGCTGGGCGGCAGGCCCCCTCCCCTAGGCTTGGAACGAGCATGGGTGTGCCCAGACGAGGTGCAGTGGCCTGGACGTGTTTGGGGACGGCCGACAGGCCCGTGCTCCAGACCATTAGCTTCCCCCCAGCCGGGACCCAGCAGGCAGGTGGAGGGAAGCCACTGGGCCGGGGTGCCCGCATTGCTCAGCCTGGACTGGCCTCAGCCGACGCCTCATCTGGACTTCGTGCTTCTTCTTTTCCAGCTCCTTCCAGAACTCACAAATCCCGACGAGCTCCTCTCCTACCTGGACCCCCCCGACCTGCCGAGCAATAGTAACGATGACCTCCTGTCTCTCTTTGAGAACAACTGAAGGCCACCCCTCCGTCGGGGCCATCCCTCCACTCTGCCTCCTGCCCCGTGTCCCCACACACTTCCCCACCGGGAGCCTGTGCCCTCAGACCGCCCCTCGCCCGGAGCCATAGGTGGGGGCGGGGCCTCCCTGCTGCAGCCCTCTGGGCACAGGAAGGCTGGTGGGCCTGGAGCCTGCGCCCACCCGCACGCCCTGGGCTTGGGTCCAAACCCAGCGCAGGCCCCGAAGACGAAGACGGCGCACCTGACGGGGAGTGGCCCAGGAAGAGGGCGTGCCCTGACCGCGGCTTCCCAGCCCCCCGCGCGCGGGGATTTCAGGCGACCTTCCGGTGCCCCCGAGGTTCTTCCATTTTCTAGACTGTAACCCTGCCTCCCTGCTTCCTGGCCCAGAGCCTCCTTCAAGTGACTGTGGGACCTGAGAGAAGCCCCCCAGACCCAGGGTGGGCCCCAAGCCTTGGAGGAGCAGTGACAGTTGGCAGTAGTGAGACTGGCCTGCCCACCACCACCCACCACAGAAAAGCACAAACCTCTGGGAAAGAACATCTCTCAGGGGCCAAGGGTCCTTGACTTGACCCCTGACCTCTAAGCCAAGATACCCTGTAAACACGCTCTCAAAAAGCAGAGGAAAAGGACAAGATTCTGTGTTTGAGAGAGGGCCTGCCATTCCTGCTGGGGGCCTGGTGGGAAAGGGGCCAGGGCTTCCCAGAGCCAGGACGACGCCCCCAATGGCTCCGCCACCTTCAGGCCAGACCAGCCTTGGGGGGCAGAGAGAGAGCACACATGTGTGCCCAACCAAAATTATCATGCCCTCCACTGGGGGGTGGGGGGATGCCGCCAGCCGGAGTCAAGTAGGGGCAGCAACTCATAACTTAGCTCCAAGCCACTCCCTGTTTTTAAACAGCAACAACTTAAAACTATGAAGTCATCTGGAGAAAAGGAACGTTGCACTTGGACAGCAAGCAAACCATTTCTCTCCATGTGTTCTGTCTCCCCTCCTGCACCCTCCCCCACCTCTCCAAGACTGTTCCGTGGGACACCCACTTCCCTCTGTGTCCTAGTCCTCTGTCCACCCAGACGGCGGGGGGCATATGTGGAAAGGCGGGGGCACAGGGCATCTGTCTGTCCAGCCTCTGGGTCCCTGGCTGCCCCTCGCTGCCAGCCTCCCCTGCCCACCGTGCCCCTCCACTGCCAAAAGCTCACCCCACTCTCCTCGCTTGAGCAAGGCAGCCTCTGCCTTCCCGCCACACGTCACTCCATCTGGCTCTCTGAGGTCTCCCAGGGAGCTTGTCCCGCGTCCACTTTGTTCCAAGCTCGTCTGTGTCCCCCTAAGCCTCGTGGCCTGGGGTGATGCTGGCTCGTCCCAGCAGTTGGGTCCTGTCTGTAAATTCTTCGTGCTCTTCCCTGCCACTGCCTGGGCCCTTTCCTGCTTTCCTGTCCCCTGTGGGTGCTCTCGATCCCGCTGTCCCCGGCTCCCTCTCTGTGGTGGTGGTCCCAGCACTCCTCCGTGGACTTTCCTGGAAAGGTGGCCCCAGCTGTTGACTTCCAGTCGCTGTTCCAGGCACGAGGTTTTCTGTAGGGAAGCTGCCATTGCCGCCCCCTCCCCTTTTTTTCCTTTGTCCCGTTGTCCTTGAGGTTTTTTCAAACAGCGTGTTGTTCGGTATGCAAATCAATTATTTTAAGGATCGCTTTTGTAAATATCTTTGTGAATATTTTAGTATTGTCTTTGATAATATTCAACATTTTCATGACCTGGTTATAGCCTTTGCTGGTGTTTTTAAAATAGCTTGACTCGGTAACAAACGCAGAGTCCTTTTTTTTCTTTTCTTTTTTTTTTTTTTAAACAAAAAAAGGAACCAGGGCTATTTGTACAGATGAAGGGACGAATGGAATGGGTGGCTGTGCTGGGAGTTGGGAGACCAGGCAGCCCACTGTTTAGGGCCATCTCCCAGTCGGCTGGTGGGGACAGGACAGCGCCAGGTAGCGTGTGGTCACCCTTGCTTGCCCAGTGCCTGTGTCCTGGCCAGGTGGCCTGGTCTGTGTCAGACCGTCTGGAATTTCAGCTCCGGACAGACTTCCAGATGCCTTCCTTAGGAGTTCCTACTTCCTGCCTTGATACTTTGCCCCAGAAAGGCCTGGAGTCCACACTGGTTCTTAGCAGGGTGTGCCCAGACTCTGCTCACAGACCTAGCCGCAGCTTTCCACGCAGAGGGTCTAGAAGCTCCCTGCAGCCCGGGCCCCTCCCCACCCACCTCTGGGCTTGGCACCTGGGGCTGGGTTCCTGGGTTCCCTCCCCAGCAAGCCTCCACCAGCAAGTAGCATTCCTTCCAGCAGGCTCTGAACCGCGGTGCCTGAAGCCTATGCTCTGGGGACATTCCCGTTCCAGAGTGATTTTGGAGCCAGGTCAGGGTGTGAGGGAGGCGCAAAGGCATCGGAGGCAGGAGCAAGCCCCCGTCATGGCAGACGCAGGTGAAGACGACATCTATAAGCAAAGGTCGTCCTGAGCCTCTGGAAAGATGTTTCCCTGATCCTTTCAGACGACTCCTTGGAGCCGTAGTAACCTCAGCAAAAACAAGGCCTGAGCAAGCCACTTTTCCACGGCAAGCACCAACCCAGGCCACAGGTGTGTTTCTGCTGCCACTCCTCGAGATGGGACAGGGAGCCGGCGGTAGGCGGGAGGGGCCGAGTCCAGGCCATCGCCCCATCTTCTTGGTTTGAAGCTTTATCCATGTATCATGTTCCCTGTAGCCATTTTATTTTTTAAGAGACTGCTAATACTTTCTCTCTCACGGAGCCCTAACCCCCCAGAGAGCTATAGGTCTGCTCCCAACGGGCCTCGGGCCTGACCCGTCCAGACAGGGCAGTGTCAGCAGCAGTGACTCAAGGGACGTGTGTACATATGTAAATGAGAAATAGAGACATGTCAACAGATGCATTCATTTCTCTCGGAATGTGTATTGTTTTTATTTTACGAAACAAAACAAACAAAAAAAAGGCTTGGAATTCCATCTTACGTGGAAAAACTAGATCCTGTTCGTTAGCGTTTGTGAGTTCTCCACGTTTGTCTCACTCATGTAATATACTCTGACCCTGTGTGGAAAGGAATTTTTGTTCTGTTTTGTTTTTATTTTACCTACATGTACTATTTAGCTTCAGTGTACTAGTCCTGCCACCTGTGTATTTTTAGGGTGCTATGGAAATAATGAAAAGAAACGGGGATTTCAGAAGAAAATTGTAACCAAATTCATACTTTGTATAATTTTTGATATCATGATCACAGGTGATTCACACGTACACACATAAACACGCCCACAAGTGCAGCCTGAAGTAACTCCCACAGCAACCATCGTCGTCTTTGTACATCGTATGTACAATGCAATCATTTCATACTTTAAACTGGTCAGAAAACTAATTGTGATTTCTAGTCTTGCAAAGCTGTATGTAGTTAGATGATGTGACAACCTCTAATATTTATCTAATAAATATGTATTCAGATGAAACCTGTATATTAGGTGTTCATGTGGTTATTTTGTATTTAAAGATCAAATTATTTGACTATTGCTAGACATTTCTATACTCTGTTGTAACACTGAGGTATCTCATTTGCCCATGTTAATTTTTTTCTAAATAAATTGACAAAAACTGAAGGTTTGGCGAATTAGCTATTTTGTGGATGTTAAGGAGTAGTTTGGGGGCTTTCGCTTTTGTTTTTTGGACCACCGCCCCTGCCTTTCAACTCTGCACACGAGGCAGTCGAGTGGTCTGGGCGCTGAGTTGGGAGAGCCTCTGCCACTGTGTCCCTGCGGGAGAAACCGCCCCTGGGGGAGCACGTGGAGTGTGTGGCTGAACAGAGGATGGGGTGCTAGGGGGACCCCAGTGGCATGTGACTCAGTGTCCATTGGTGGCTGGTCTCTGACAGTCCCTTGGGGATTGTCTGGGTTTAAGGAACTGGAAACTTCATGTCAAGCCACAGGGATGCTGTTCAAAGTGCGGCCGGGCTCCACAGAAAGTGGGTGATCACTAGCAGCCACTGTCCCTGTGGGCCTCTCTCCCCATCTCAGTCTGGGCCCTGGGCACATCCACCCCGCTCCCATGCCCACTAAGGGAAGCTTGGGTGGCTGCACTTTACGTAGCTTCTGCCCCGCTGTGGCCATGCCCCAGGCCACGGTTCTAGGCATCCTTACAGCCTGAGCACCGAACACGAACCGACAGCACTTCCTGTCTCCCACCCACATGTGGGGAAGTGACTCTGATGGCCGCCTGCCCGCCTTCCTCCACTTAGCCCGACCACCAGGCGCTAGGAGAACAAGCGTGGCCTTGGCAGGGGCTGTCCACAGAGGGAAGTGGGGGCTGGGCAGGCACCCCAAAGCAGCGATTCAACCGTATCGGGGTGTCTGTGTGGCACGTGTGTCAGAAGGGTGTGAAGCCTCCCCTGAGTGTGCAGCAGCAAGCCTGGGTGGGCGGCCGTGGCGCAGCCTGTGGAGGGCGGGGTACCCCAAAGGCCCCTGCCCTGGGGCCTCCAAGGAGGCCGGGCTTTCTCTTTTTGCTGGGAGACGAAAGGTGAGGGGAGAAGACGGACATTACAAATGGAATCCTAGCGACTGCTCTGCAGCGGGCACTGCCTCCTGCCAGCGTCGCCAGGGTTATGGTACTGTTCTCTGAGGACAGACGGTCCCTGGAGAAGGAGGTGGTTCGTTAGCATCAGGGGGCGCTTCCCAAAGGGGACACGCCAGCTCCCAAGCCGTGTTTCCTCAGGACCATCGAGTGACTCGTGAAATCTGCGTGGTGGGGCGTGACCCATTCTCATCCTGAAATAGACGAGGAGAAAGTAGAAACTATCAGGAGTAGACCCTACAAAGTGAGGGGAAGGGCTGTATCAAGAGACTTGTTGGGGGTTGGGGTCTGCTGAGTCAGGATGTTAATTCTTACTTCCGGGTTGTGGTTATAAACAAAAAGCTTGACCGCCATTGGCCTAAGGCAGGAAGTGGGCAGAGAAGTGGGGAGGGGGCGGCAGGGCAGTGTGCTTTCCTAACTTCACAATGGAGACCCCAAAACCAGGGACACAGTTAAATACAGGCCTGTGGCTGCTCCACAAGGCTGCACAGAGACCAGCCGACCCACCCTACCTGCCTCCTCCCGAGTTGGGTTCCCTCCTCCCGTGGCCTAACTCTGGGTTGAGAATAGTTCACGGAGAAGCCCAGTGGAGGGCCTGGCTCTGCAGCTGGGAGCTCAGCCTCCCCCGATGCCCACCCTCCCCACACCTGGGGCCACACATCGTGGGCCATCTTGGGTCTCTGTTCGTCCCCCAACCAGCCTCAAAAAGCGTCTGCCCCAAGTCCACTGCCTGTGCCCCCACAGAAGCCTGTAGGGTGCTCTTGGGGAAAGTCAGCCCCACACGTTGGTGCCAGGACACACTGGGGTTTCCAGCCTCACTGAGCCCTAGGGCACCCACCCAGCCTTCAGTGGTCTCCCCACCCACCCCCATTTCTCTCGTCCTCTGCCACAGCCTCCTACTCACCCACGCCCACCTGCTCTCAGCAGCCTACCCAGCCCTCACACAGATCCCCACTAACTGTCCTCCTCCCTCCCGCTCCACCCCTCAACACCCCCTGAGCGTATCTCCATCTGCCCAGGCCTAGAAGGTATGGTGTCCCTTCGCAAGTTGGGTCTACCCCTCCTTCAGCCCCTGACACCATCGCCCCCTTATCTTCTGGACCTCACTGCATGGGTCAGCCCCTTTCCTGTCCCTTCCATCGCCCCCCTCCAGGTTTGGCACCTCAGAGCCCTGGCGTTGTGAAGTCCAGCCCAGGCTCACCTCCAGCTCTTGCCGTCCAGTCTTTGCTCCTTCTCACGGGGGCTTCTCGGCCAATGAAGCAGCCTGTGCTCCTCTCTTTCCTCAGTCACCCCTCATATGCCTGGCTCATGCCCTAGCTGTCCTCTGAAACTTGTCCTGCGAGCTCGCCAATGGCCTCGTAGTGGCTGATTCATGCTGCTTCAGAGACTGGACCTCACAGCTGCACTTGACTGTTGCTGTTTCTTCCTTGAAACTCTCTTCTCTTGGTGCTATGGTTTGAATGTTTGTCCCCCCAAACTCAGAGTGAAACTTGATTCCCAATGTAACAGTATTAAGAGGTGGTGCCTTTACGAGGTAATTGAGTCATGAATGGATTAATAGATTAATGGATTAATGGGCTATCATGGGAGTGGATTAGTTACCACAAGAGGGGTCTGTTATGAAAGCCGTTTGGTGTGCTCTTGCCCTCCTCACCACGTGCTGCCTTCCATCTGTTACAACGCAGCCTGAGGCCCTCACCAGACGCAGCTGCCTGACCTTGAACTTCCCAGCCTCCAGAACCACAAGCTAAATAAGCCTCTTGTCTTTCTAAATCGCTCAGTCTGAGTTACTCTGTTAGAGCAACAGGAAACTGATAAGATGCTTGAAGTCCATGGCAATACCCTCTTTTGATTATTTGGTTCTCCCCGAGTCCCTGTGACTGTGCCTCCTTTGTCTTCTTCACAGGTTGCTGTAGTTAACTAGGTACCTGTCATGCTCCACCAAGTTCTCCTTTACCAAACAACTCACCCAAGCCTCCTTGCAATGAGTGTTGACTGCCAAGAGTGTGCAACATCACCCTTCACCAGAGAACTGTCCCCAGAAGACAGGAACCTCCTTGCCTGTGGAGCTACCTGACCCCACACCCACACATGCACCCCTGCCAGGCATCCCACAGCCAAAACCTGACTGCCAAAAGGAATAAAAGGCCAGCTCCTTGCTGGGGCGTGGCTAGCCCTCCAGAGTCCTCCCTGTGGGTCCGGTCAGGGCTAGACTTTGTGTGAGGCCATATGCTGGCTCCAGTCTCTCCCCTTCCTTGTTCTGCCTCTCCCCCCCCTTAGCGGTTTCTCCCAAAATCACTCCCTCAGTAAATCCTGGGAATCTGCATGCCTGTCTCAGACCTAAGACAGCAGGTGCTGGGAGTGGGCCTAGGAGGCAGGATTTGAGGATAGGATGCTGGAGGAGGACCAGTGACCAGATGGCAATGGGGACCCATCACTGGTGGCAGGTAGAGATAAATAGTCCTGGGCATGGGGCACCTGTGGTGACCTGTGATGGGACGCAGGTGGGGCTGCACCAGCTGGTGCAATGTCTCTGGCGTCAGAGAGGTGTGGGCAAAGAATAACTATTAACACTGTGGAATTGTGTGGCTATTGCTAAGTGTCACTGATTCATTGAAGAAAGGAAATTACAGTCATAGATCTCTTAATCGGCAATTTAAAGTGTGAGAGAGGAAAAATTCTTGGCAGGAAGCACGGCAAAACACTTAGCTTCTGTAGCCGGAGGCAGATGGAGTGACAATCAGACAGAGGACTTCATTGTAAGAGCAGCAGGACTCGAGAAAAGGCTGAATTCTCCATCAAGGCAGGTCTCCTATATCCAAATCATGCCCCTAGTAGGGAGGGAGACCCCAAGACTTGGGATGGGGACTGTCACACCAAGGCCTCTCCCTTGGCACACACACATGGCCACACAGAGAGTTTTTTAAGCCAGTTGACAGAGAAGGAAAATCCCCAAGCTTGTCACAGGTGGGTTGACCTGATATGTGGGTGCAAGCTCAAAGCAGACGGAGCCTGCACTGCAGCCCCACTCAAGGATGACCCTGAACAACTGTGGTGAGAGGAAATCCCTCCAATAGGCAGAGATTTGGGCAGTGCACCTGGTCATTTCCATGGCAAGAAGTGACCTGAGATGAGGTATACATGTACTCATGGGCAGTGGCGAATGGCTTAGTTATTTATTGGCCAGAGGCCTGGAAAGAGCAAGATTTGGAGTATCAGAGACAAGGAGGACTGAGAAAGAGGCATGTGGACCTATGGGTGTGGGCAGAGTGTGAAGATCATGTATCACATTGTGACACAAACCAGAAAGCATCTATTGCAGAAGAGTCACTACACAACCAAGTGGGCAGGATGCCCCGGCCACTGGACCTCAGCCGGCCTCTGTCCTTGCCCCTTGCCCTCCATCCAGGGCTTGCACAATATGGGCTCATGAACAGAGTGCCATTGTGGCAGTGACAAGGTTACATATAACCCCAACAGCCCTGGCTCCCTCTCTCCAAGGATGATCTGCCTATGGCCACTGTCGAGTATCCACCCTGTCATCTCCAGAGATCCAAGCTGAGCCCTGGTGCACTGATGCACTAACATTCCATGAGAAGACCCCAGCCACTCGGTGGCAAGTTTATTATGCAGGACCCCTTCCATCACAGGAAGGGCAGTGATTTGCACTGACCAGGTGCAGGTTGGCCTCTCCTTCTGATGGAGACTTAGGCCATCACCACTGTCTGGGGGCTCACAGAGTGTCTGATTCATGAACACTCGTTCAATATCACTGTAGACCAAGGGATCCAGGTCACTGCAAGGGCGGTGTGGCAGAGGGTGCATGATTGTAGGATCCACCGGTCCTACCACATATCAACCCATCCAGAAGCTGCCAACCTATAGAGGGTAGAATGGCCTCACAGACACAGCTGAGATATTGACTTAGAGAAGACACCCTATGAGGGTGAAGAATATGGGATGCCATCCTTGAGATTGCAGGATACACCCGAAATCAATGACCATGCTCTGTCTATCGATAGGCAGTTGGAATACGCTTAACATGAGAAGCAAGTGATCCGAGCAGCGCAAGGGGCGGACTCTAGCAGACACTGTGGTGCCCTGCCCAGGTCCCTTCTGCTGGCCCAGCACCCTCCCTAGCTGCTGTGAGGTTGGCTCTTCACAGCTCACGGCCCCTTTCTCCAGAGAATTGCCCTGAGGTGCCTCACGTGGGAAGCTCCCACCTCTTGGGGTGGCCCACAATAACTAATTGAGAGTAGAAAGTGCTGGCCCTCTTGCCTTAAGAGAGGTCTACTGTGTGGTCTGGTTTATGCTCGCAGGCCCTGGCTCTGTGGCCAAGCCAAGGGCAGCCCCTCTCAAGACCCTGTCACGTTCATCTCTCCCCCTCCTCACCCTGCTGCTCTCACTCTTACGGGCTGTTTCTGAACAGCAGCCCCTCAATAAATCAGCTTCACTTTTTGGATACCAAAAAATTATTTCTCTGCTTTAATATTAGGTCATTAATACAAAATGTCCAGTTTTGGATCAAAAGTGTAGTTTATTATATCTCAAACAAGAAGTAGTAAAATTAATCAAGTATGCGCTCAAACTATCAACAGTTTTGCCATCTTAATGGTAGCTTGTTTGTGCCAGCAGCGAAGAAACCTGGAGAACCAGTCGCCTTGAAATCACCAACAGCGTTTTCCACAACTTGTTAAGAATTGAATATTTTTCCTTGCAAGAGGTGGTCCAAAGCCCGGAAGAAGTGGTAGTCAGTCGGTGCAAGGTCTGGTCCACCTGGTGGATGACAGAGAGTTTCCAAGTCCAGCCTCTGTAGTTTGAGCAGCATTGTTTGTGTGACATGTAGTCAAGCGTTGTCTTGCAAGAGAACTGGCCTGTCTCTATTGACCAATCTTAGCTGCTTAATCACAATCATCCTCATTTCATCCAACTGGTCCAGTAGACATCCACTATAACTGACTGACCAGGTTTCATGAAGCTGTAGTGGATAATACCAGTCCTGGACCACCAAACAGACACCATTAGCTTTTTTTGATGAATATTTGGTTTTGGACTGTGTTTCAACATGTCATCTTCATCCAACTATTGTGCCGAATGCTTGCAATTGTCAGAAAGAATCCATTTTTCATCACACGTAACAGTACGATGTAGAAATGTTTTGCCTTTATGTTGTGACAGCAAAGAAAGGCAAGCTTCAAGACTATTTCTCTACTAGTGCTCATTTAATTCATGCGGAACCCATCTATCTGGCTTCTTTACCTTGCTGATTTGTTTCAAATGGTCCAATATTGCTGAAATAGTAACATCAAACCTTGTTGCTAATTTATGCGTAGGTTGAGATGGATTCTCTTTCACTACAGCTTTCAGCTCATCATTATCCACCTTGGCCTCAGGTCAACGTGGCTCATTTTCAAAATTAAAATCACCAGAACAGAACTTCTCAAACCATCGATGTACTATGTGTTCATTAGCCACATCCTTCCCAAACACTGCATTGATATTTCGAGCTGTCTGTGCTGCGTTGGTTCCACGATGGAACTCATATTCAAAAATAACACGAATTTTTAACTTATCCATAGTTTCACAAAAATTGCTCTGAAAAAAATTTTAAAAGATAATCACAAGCCAAACCAGGTGTTTGAAAGAATGAAGATGTACCTTCACAACAAAAATAAAACAAGAATGTCAAAGTGAAATGTCAGAGATATCAACTGTCAAACTTAGTACATAAGGAAAGCGGACATTTCATACTTAATAACCTGATACAGCAAAACCAAAAGCTGCTGCTGACGGGAAATGGTGCAAGAGTGTCAGTATCGGGCAGGTCGCTGGGAGGGCAGAGAGTACAGACAACTAGGGAGCATCAGCTGTGACCAAGGGGTAGCTTGTTCTCCAGATGTTTGGAAGAAGACTGGCCCGGCCAGAGCACTGCTGGTGGAGTCATACAGAGCTGCAGGCCTCGCCCTGTCTGTCTGGTTTCGTAGCCTGACATTCGAGGTGGCTCCCAGCTTCCAGAGGGGACATTAAATGTCCTGCCTGCCTAACACCACTCCCTTCTTCTGGGAAGAGCTCTGGCTTCCTTTTGAGCATCACTCAGCTCCAATCTCTGCCCCTGCCTGATGTTCGAGCTGGGCTACATTGCTGGTATAAATAAACGCTGAACTATCACGACAGTGCTCACGTCACAGCTCAATGTGGCTGCCCTGGTTGGGCGCCACCTGTGTGGTCATTCACAAACTCAGGTTCTTCTCATCTTGGAGCTCTGCCCTCCTCCAGGCCCTGAAGTTCTCTGTACTCGGCTGGGAAAAAACAAAAGCGTATCCCATAGAGAGCGAGTTTATGGGCTGGGCCCACATTTTATCGCCTAGAGCTCAATCACCCGGCTACACCTAGCTGCGAAGGTGGTGGGGAAGGAGTTCAGAGGAAGCCAAAGGTCCAGGGAAATGTGCTTAGAGCTCTGTGCTTAGAAAGGAGAGAGAACCCCAGGGAAGATTCTGTTTGGTACAGCCGGGTTCTGTGTCTGCTCTCTGGACCTGTCATTATGAACTGGAAGGCAGGGTTGTGTCAGCTTCCATGGATTTGGTGAGCACTGAGCCAGTGTATCAGCTAGGTTTTGCTGTGTGATAAATAACTATTTCTTATTAACAGCCTAAAAGAGTTATTTATTTATTTTTGCCCATGAGTCTGTGGGTCGAGTAAGCAGTTCTGCCGATCTGGGCCAGGCTTGTCTAATCTCATGTGTCCGCCGTCGGCAGGCAGGTTGGTTTACAGTGGCCTCACTCCCGTTTAGTAGTTGGCTTGCAGTCAACCGGGGTGATGTGGCAACTTGCCTATCTGTCCCTCATGGCCCATCAGGCTAGCCTAGGCTTGTTCAAATCGTGGTGGCAGCTTCTGAGAGCTGAAGAGGAGGTGCACAAGGCTTTTTAAAGCTCAGAATGGTAAATCGTCATTGTACCTTATTCCATGGGTCCAAACAAGTCCCAAGAGCAGCCCAGACTCAAGGCATGGGGAAACAGACCCTGCCCCTTGATAGGGAGGGCTGCAACATCACATTGCAAAGAGGTGCGGCTTGAGAGACGAAAACTGTAGAGTAGACAACTGCAAACCTACCACAGCCAGCTTCTGCCACATAGTCCCATGGCAGCCAGTACAACCCTGCCTTCCAGGACACAATGACAGAACCCAGCTGGACCAATCGGAATCCTTCCCTGGGATTTTGCATCCTGGTGCTAGGATGGAGGAACTCTTTCTGTCTGGACATGAAGCTGTGAGGATATGAGCTTGAAGGTAGCCAGCTGTCATGTCTCGGGCCACATGGAGAAGGAGGCCCACAGTAGGAGACCTTGAGGCTGTCATGCAGAGTAGCAGACAAGGGTGGTAAAAAAAATAGTTGGGCAACACGGAGACCTTGGTTCTAGCATTTCCCAGTCCCAGCTGTGTCTTCAGTTACACGAGCCAGTGAATGCCCTTTTCTCTAAGTGAATTTGACTTGGGTCTCTGCCAGGCACTGCTTTAGCCACTGGAAGAACACGACAAATGCCACTGCCTACTGTTTGGTCAGCCCAAGCTGACAATGGCTGCACTGATGGGCACAGGATGAATTAATAAAGGGCATGAGAGAGAGATGGACTTGGGCAGGCTAGTGCCAGCCATCCCTTCTCCCAGCTGTGCCATCCCACCCCAAGAAGAGGGGTGAGTTTCCCAGGGTCCACCTGAGGACTTGGAGACTCCAAGGTCAAACTGAGTAGGGTCTCGGGGCCTGGGACCACAGCAACCAGCCAAGGCTGAGGGTCATGGAAATTCTGCATCCCAGAACATATGCTCAAAAGGCTCCACTGTGGTTGGACAACATGGAAAACCTGAGACTACTATGTATGTGTCTGCCAGGGAGCTTCGAGTGCCAGCAACAGAAACCAACTCTGGTTACCTTAAGGAAGGGACAAAAGGCATTTGTTGGTAGGATGTGGGTGAGCTGAGAGGCAGAGGGAAGAATGGAAAACAAGCACAGAGCAGACAGGAGCTTGCCCCAGAGAAGCCTGGGGACAGGAACTGGTGGCCTTATCAAGCACTGATGTAGGAAAGAATGAATGAATTCCAGCTTTTCCTCCCCTGTCCTGGTGTCACATCCTGCTAGGGAGCATCTGATTAGTCAAGCCAAGGTCACAGGCAAACTGTCCCATACCCCAGAGACTTTTTGTTTCTGGTGGTGAGAGGAAGGGTCTGGTGGAAGATGCCTCAGGGACCCTTTTGGTTTATACCAGGGTGGGGGGGGTGGACAGCAAACTACAAGTCCTGGGTCCAAATCCAGCCAGGCTCCTGGTATTGCTGGAGGTTCCAGAAGAGTACCAGCAGCCACCAGGTCCCTTCGTGTAATGGGACACCCCCCACCCATGGCAGAGAATGGACAGTAACAGGAACCCCAGGCTGCGAACCCACCAGCCCTCAGGGGCCCAACCCCAGCCACCAATGAGAAAGGAGCTGGAAAGGCCCAAGGATGCAGGTTCCAGAGAGGCCCAGGTACCCCACACTGCACACTGAAGGCCCAGCCCTGACTCTGTGGCCGTCAGAGTAGGCCAGAAGGAGCAACGACAAAGAGGAGCCGGGTGTGTGTCAAGGCTTCGGAGGAAAGTGTCACCTCGAGGGGTGGGTTGAGCCACCGTTACCACGTGAGCATTAATCACAGCATTAAGGGGGCCTTCTTGCAGGCCCTCTCCTGGGGCTTCCCTTGTAAACTGCACACCTCCTGAGAGAGGACAACTTCATATTCAGGTGTTAGTGACTCACCTGAGCCAGGCCGGGGAAGGGAAGGAGGCTCAGAAAACACACTGCTCCTCTTTGGCAATCCTGCCACACGCTACCCCGAGATAGTGAGCCACAGGGCCGTGATCCCAGCTGGGCCTGGACTCACTTCCTGGTATGGGGACAACAGTCAAAAGGAGCCTGCCCAGGACAGGGAGTGAGAGAACCAGCGTCACAGTGCTGTGGCTGTGTGACCCCACGCAGTCCAGCCATTCTCTTCGCAGGGCCTGATTGCCTCACTGGGCAGTGGGCGTCCTGCCTTCTCCCCTCTCCACAGCTCCCTCTTGCCAAAGGGGGAAACTGAGCAAGCACATGAGACAGGGCTGTGACAGGCCCCATAAACTGTGGAGGACAGTGCACACGGAGGAAGCATCATGGTTGTTCTGATGCCCAGGAGAGCTAGGCCTGGTCCCTACCCTCACGGAGTCCCCAGCCTCGTGGGGGCCACCCACCGTTGACTTGTGAATGTCCAGAGGGTTAGTGCTGAAACGGAAGAGCACGCAAAGCACTATGGGGAAGTAGAGAAAGCCGGCAGGACAGCAGCTGAGCCATGAGCTTCGCATTCACTGAGTGCTCAATTAGTATTTGTTCATGCAGACAGCACATACGCTGCATAAGGCATGTAGTCTGTTTCACTAGCTGCTATGTCCCCAGTACCTAGAATAGAGCCTGGCACACAGCAGGTGCCTAATAATTACTTGTTGCCTGAATGAATGGATGCATGAGCAGGAGACAGGGAAAGGAAAGCTGTCAGGTGAGCTGAACCGGGAAAGGCGAGTCAGAGATGAGGAGGGACGTACTCATCAGCATGTGCACTCAGGGGCGTGACACCGCATGGCGTATCTGGAAATGTCAGAATTTCCACTCGCCTGTAGGAGAGAAAGGTGATGTTGAGAAACCTGGGTTTGGGAATCTGGGTCTTTACCCTGAGGACACTAGGGAGATACAACAGGTAGTTGGCTAATTAGATGTGGTGGTTTTTTTTTTTTTAAAAAAAGCTCTATTATGGCCGGGCGCGGTGGCTCACGCCTGTAATCCTAGCACTCTGGGAGGCCGAGGCGGGTGGATTGCTCAAGGTCAGGAGTTCGAGACCAGCCTGAGCGAGACCCCGTCTCTACTAAAAATAGAAAGACATTATATGGACAACTAAAAATCTATATAGAAAAAATTAGCCGGGCATAGTGGCGCATGCCTGTAGTCCCAGCTACTCGGGAGGCTGAGGCAGGAGGATCGCTTAAGCCGAGGAGTCTGAGGTTGCTGTGAGCTAAGCTGACGCCACGGCACTCACTCTAGCCTGGGCAACAAAGTGAGACTCTGTCTCAACAAAAAAAAAAAAAAAAAAAAAAAAAAAAAAAGCTCTATTAAAACACAATTCACACACCATACAATTCACTCATTTCTAGTGTCTAATTCAATGGCATTTAGTGTATTCACAGATTCGAATCACAACAATCAATTTTAGAACATTTTTATTACTCCCAAAACAACCTCACACCAATTAGCTATCAACCTTCACCACTCTCAGCCCCTCAGCCTCAGGCAAGCACTGATCTATTAAATACTTTTTGTTTTTATCAATTTGCCTATTCTGGGCATTTCATATAAATGGAATGACATACTATGTGGCCTTTTGTGACTGGCTTCTTTCACTTAGCATAATGTTTTCGTGGTTCATCCATGTTGTAGCACGTATCAGTACTATATTTCTTTTTATTGCCAAATAATATTCCGTTGTAGGGATTTACTGCTAAAATTACCAAGATTGATAATACCAAATGTTGGTATGAATGTGGAGCAACTGGAACGCTCACATGTTACTGGTGGGAGTTTATAATGGTACTGCCATTTTGGAAAAGTTTGAGTGTTTCTTGTAAAGGTAAACATATATTTACTATACATCCTAGCAATTCAATTTATAGGTATTTACTCAAGAGAAATGAAGATATATGTCCACACAAAAACTTGTACATGAATGGTCATGATAGCATTATCCACAGCAGTCAAAAACTGGACACAGCCTAGTTGTCCATCAATAGGCAAATGGATAAACAAATTGAGTTATGTTATAAAATGGAAGCTTACCCACCAATAAAAGCCACAAAAGATGGATGAGAGCCAAAAACATTATGCTGAGTGAAGGAATCCAGCCATAAAGGAGTATGTACTGTATAATTACTGTAAAATTCCATTTTATGTGAAACCTAAGGACCCACAAAACTCATTTGTCAGGATAGAAGTCAGCACAGAGGTTGGTTTGGGTGCAGGCTGAGCAATTGGAAGGAGGTCCAGGGAACTTCCCAAGGTACGGAAATGTTCTATACCTTGATCGGGTGTTGGTTGCACAACGGTATAAATTTGTCAAAATGGTTTAAACTGTATCCTTAACATCTGGGCATTTTATTGAATGTCAATAACACCTGGTTAAGGAGGGGAAATGCTCCTCCTGGAAGCACCAAGAAGACTGGACTGAGGGGCTGGAGCTGGAAAGCAGGGAGGGGCCTCCCGCAGTCTCTAAGGCAGGCTGGATGTAGGGTGGGGACTGCAGGATGAGGAGGATGGGTGGACAAGAGGGGTGCCAAGGAGGGCCAGAGGCAGGGTGGGTGCCTGATTGGCAGGAGTGGGGACAGTGGGGAGAGGGAGGGGCAAGGGTGACTCTCAGGTTCCTCTCTTGGCACCTGTGACGGGTTAGTCCTCAGTCTGGTCTAGCTCCATCCTGTGGGCTTCGTGCCTGAGCAGGACCAGGCCCCAACTGCTCACTTTTGGGTGTGAGGACTGCCCTGTCCTGACCAGGAGGCCTCATGGGCTGTCACCTGTGTCAGTGTCTTATGATGCTCCGTGACTCAAGGGAGGAGAAGCTCAGGTGACTTGGGTTTTATGCGGTCAGCAGACAGAGCCCTTGGGCTCTCCAGATGTACTTGCTGCATTGTGGGGGAGGAGAGGAGGGGCCTGGCAAGCCACCTGGGCGAGTGGGTGGTTTGGGTGCCCAGGGAACCTTCCCAACCTGCACTGAGAACCGCCTTGGAGGTGTAGCTTGATCTCCCCACGTAACAGAGGAGAGGAGCGAGGCCCAGGAGGGCAGGGGCAGCTCCAGGCCCTCCTTTCTCCCGCCTCCTCCCACGCGCCTTTGATTTCAGCTCAGCAGCTGGTACAGCAGCCAACACAGACCCTTCCCTCCCGGAGATCCGCAGGGGCGGGGCGGGTATGCACAGACGCCCACAGCTGGCTCCCTCTGCGTGTCTCAGCAGGTCACGTGTGTGGTGGCCTGGGGAAGAGCTGGTGAAACAGTCCCAGGCTTGTGTCACCCTGTTGTCATCTACCCCACCCCGTGGACTTCCCCGTAAGAACATCCTCTCTACGTCATTTGGTCCGGCCCCCCTGCCTCAGACAAGGACTCAGCCTCTTCCCAAAAACTTTTCTGAGATGACTTAATACTGAGTCCTGAGAACCACGTGTCTTTGCAGGGCCGGGATAACACTGCCATGTGGCACACTGCATTCTTCCAGAATAAAGGAAACGTGTCCATGTTTTTAAAAATGTTTTATTGAAGTATAACATAAAAATATAGCAAGTGTACAGGTCATCAGCATAGAGTTTGATGAATCAACACACATATTCATCACCCAGATCAAGATATAGAGCATTTCCAGGACTCCAGAGGCCGGAGCCTTTGAACCCCCTTCTAGCCAAGCCCTCCCTACAAAGTAACCCCTAGACTGACTTCTCTCACCATTTACCTACTCTTGTACTTCCTGTAGGTGGAATCATACAGTATACACTCAGGATTTTTTTCCTTTTCGACATAACGTCTATGAGATTCATCCACATTGCCGCATGTGTCAGTAGTGTGTTCTCTGTTGTTGCGGGGTAGTATTCCATTGTGGGGGTGTACCGTGATGCACGCACCCACTTTACTGTTCATGGGCATTTGGGTTGTTTCCAGTTTTCAGGTCTTGTGAACATTCCTATGAAGTATTTGTGCAGACATACACAAATACTCACTTCTGTGGGTTATATGCCTAGGAGGGGAATTTCTAGGTCAAGAGTAAGCATAATTTTAGCTTTAGCAGGTAACTGCCCAACAGTTTTCCAAAGTGATTGTACCAGATGACACTCCCACTGGCAATGTATGAAAGTTCCAGTTATGCCACATCCTCACCAACACTTTTTCATTTTAGCCATTCTAGTGGATATGTAAGCATCTCTCATTGGGGCTTCAATTTACCTTTCCCTGGTGACTAATGATGCTCTATACCTTCTCAGATGCTTATGGGTCATTGGATGCCTTTTGTGCGTGTGTGAAATGCCTGCTCGAGTCTTTCATCCACTATTGGGCTGTTCACCTTTTCTTGTTGATTTATAGGAGCTCTTCACATGTACTGGATATGAACTTTTATCTGATGTATGTATTGTGAATATCTTCTCCTACTATGTGGTTCATTTCTTAATTTCATTTTCTTACTAATGTCTTTTGATAGACAGAGTTACTAATGCTAATGAAGTCTACACCATCCATCTTTTCTCTTGTGTTAAATGCTTTTTGCACCCTCTGTAAGAAATCTTTGAGAAGCCCAGGTTTTGTGCTGGCAAGAGCCATGCCGGCTTCCAGTCCATCCCCTCTCTGGTGCAGGAGTCGGTCAGCTGTTTACTCGCCCAGCCCGGTGCATGCTGCCTCCTGGCCGTCAATTTACCCGCCCACCTGTCCATCCACCTACCCACTCACTCCCCATCCATGTGCTACCCCCATCCACACAGTCACCCATCCATCCACTCACTGAGCTAGCCAGTATTTATTGCTGTCATCGTGAGCTGAGTGATGACCGCAGTAAGAGGCGGAGACGTGGAAGAGTGAGTGAGATGAACAAGACCTCCGAGGAGCTTGTGATCTGGATAGGGACAGTACAACATACACAAAATCCTTGACGGATTTCTATCTATCCTCGTGGTGTCCTGAAGTCTATAGCTCTCATTCATTACTCTCTCGCACTTCCATCCATTTGTCCTTGTTCTGTCCTTGTCCTTCCAATATTTGTAGATATTGTAGATCTGACCGATTCCCACTCGCTGGTCTGAGCTGCAAATTGAAAAGATGATTCTCTCCTCCCTTGTTTTAGATTCTTGACCTTTATTGACGTGACCTGAGATGGCTGGCAGCCCGGGCCCATCACTGGCTTAAATCTTGCTGTGACCATCCTGTATTCAGAGAAGTGTCCCCCAGTAGTGGGGGCACCTCCCCCAGGCCTGACTGGCCAGCAGTGAGTGTTTGGAGGCTGGCCCTGTGGGACTGGCAGGTGGCCCAGGCTGGCAGCAGAGAGGAGGGCAGTGGGCCTGAACGGGCGTTTCAACAGGGCAGGCAGAGAGGGAAATGGGGGAGGGGGTCAGCATGAGCTACCATGCAAAAGGAGGGGGGGTCTCCTTCCTGGCTTGAAAATGGGGTGGACTCAGGCTCTTCACTGCTGGGTCTTGGGTCAGGCTGAGGCCTGGGGGCTTAAAGTGGGGCCTGGGGCTGGCAGTGGGGAGGGCAGAGGGCCTCACCCCTCCTGGGAGGCCCCATTAGGACTCCAGCCACCAACCTGGCAAATGTTCCCCAGCTCCCCAGCTCTAGCCTCTCACTACCTCCCTCACCTTGACCTCTTCCTAGGGGCAGTGGCTCAAAACCAGCAAAAACAACAAAGATCCCACAGCCCTGTCCCCAACAGGGCCGGGCTCTAGGCACCGCTCTGAGATCTGACCGCCCAGAACTCCCTGGCAGGCCTGGCTGCTGTCCTGCCTGGGCAGCAGCTGCCCTTCCAAGGACACTGGCCCTTTGTCGGAGGAGATGGCTTGTGGGGACATCCCCGAGGAGGGGCTGAGCCGAGCAGGCCAGGCTGGCGCCAGGCGGGACGGGGAACCTCAGCAAACAAGGCCTCCTCCACAGCAAACAAGGCCACCCCCACCAGGGGTTGGGGCAGGACAGGGCAGGGAGCAGCGGTCCAACCGCAGCGCCTGTAGTGGCTGGAGCCAGGGCCAGGATTGGGGCCGGTGAGCAGGACCCTAGTGCCCCAGACATGTAGGTCCCTCCCTCTCTCCCTTCCCAACTCCCCACCTGAGCTCCACCCCTCACACGGTGACCCTGCCAGCTCTGGCTATTGGCAGGGTGGCACACATCCACTCCTGCCAATGCGACTGGACCCACCTTTCTGGTCGCTCGCCAGGCAGAGAGCCTGAGAGTGGCCCCTCCCCTCACTCTTCTCCCAGAGCTCAGGGGAGACAAAGTCCCCCTGACCTGAAGTCAGTCAGCCCCTCATGGGCCCAGTGGCTGAGCTGACAGAGAGGCAGGACTGGGCCTAAAAGAGGACCACTTATGTCCTTCATCTGTGACAGGCACCCCACTAAATGCTTTACCTGTAGCATCTTCTTAGACCCCCAAAGCAACCTTCAGAGGATGTACTGATAATAGCAACATGTGGTGGCTTTCCCAAGGTCACCCAGGAAATCAGTGGGGAGCCCAGGTGCGAGTGAGCCCAGGTGTGAGCCGAGGCCATCTGACCCCACAGCCTGTGTCCCCAGATGGTCAGTGCTGCAGTGGGGAGGGGGTTGGGGAGGGAGGAGGAATCTTCTCCTCACCCTGTAGGAATGGGGAACTCCCAGTGGATGTCCCGGGGTGGGGGGGATGTCATAGAGCCATTGCTCCAGACACAGAGTCTGGGCAGAGGGCTGTGCCCAGAGGGAGCGGGACCAGAGGGAAGGCTGTCTTGATAGTCCAGACGGCAGCCATGGGGGCGCTCCTGGGGTCTCCCATCAGCAAAGAATTTGCTGCTCAGCTGCAAGGAGAGACCGCACTCGTGCTCTCGTGGGCAGCCCCAGCCACAACCGCGCAAAGTGGGCCTGGCCGTCTGAGCCCCTGTGCGCAGGTGGGGCAGATGCGAGGCTGTCCCTGCCCAGCCCTGTCCCCCGCTTCTGTCTTCCACAGGCAGCACTCCCCTGTCAACCTCGTGGACTCCCAGCCTGTCTCGGCCTGTGCCTCCCGGAGGACCACAGGACACAACCTCAACTGCAGCAGCTGCAGAAAGGGGGGTAGGGGGGAACTGGAAGGAAACTTCACGGCCGTGCTTTCGCCCACTAACTTCAGGACCTCACTCAGCCTCTGGGTGCCCCGGTTTCCTTGTCTATGAAATGGAGCCAATGATCTCTGGAGCTAATAATTTTCAATGATTGAATGAATGTGACCTCAGCACAGTGCTCAGATTAACTAATGTACACAGTTATTAACATCTGAGCTGCACTTGTAATGAGTAGTTTGATGTGTTTCTCTTTGCTTTACTGTAAACTTCCTGAGCGCAGGGCCAGGGTCAATCTTGGTCGCCGGCCTATGTACAGATCTGGCACAAGCTTGACACATAGTGGGTGCTCCATAAAGGTTTGCTGAAGAGACGAATGGACGGGATTAAATTAGATGGGGACAGGCCAGCCAAGGGTGACACCCAGTTTGCAGCTGGGGTACCTGGGTGGTTGGTAGTGCTGTTATCTGACATGGGAGTCTGGGAGGAGGGGTGCTTGGGGGTGGGTGGGTATATTGAGTTCCCGCAGGGCCAGGGCGTTTGAGGATTCTTTAGACCCACCACATGGGCAGGGCCCAGGCCAAAGGAGGTATCTGACTAGGGCTCCTGTCAGACCCCATCAGGAATCCACCACCTCCCACAACAGGAGTTCTGGTTATCTGTAGCTGCATAACAAACCACCCCAAACCTAGTGGCATAGCACAGCAGCAATCGTTCATTATTATCCTATCTCACAGTTCTTAGGGCTGACTGGGCTCAGCTGGGCGGTTCTCACTCGGGACTCTCAAGTGGTTGCAGTCAGTTGGCAGCTGGGGCTGGAGTCATCTCAGGGCCTCCTCACTCATGTGTTTGGCAGCTGGGACCTCAGCAGGGGCTGTCAGGCAGAACACCTACTGTGGCCCTTCCACGTGACCCAGGCTTCCTCGCAGCGTGGGACCAGGATGTCAAGAACGACCTCAGAGCAAAAGCCAGGTGGAAGCTGCATTGCTTTTATGACTTTACACTGGAAGACACGCAGCTTTACTTCAGCCACATTCTGTTGGTTAGAAGCAAGTCGCTGAGGCCAGCCCATATTCAAGGGAAGAGGAACACAACTCTGCCTCTTAGTGCCAGGAGTGGAAAAGAAATTGCAGACATGTTTTAAAACCACTGCACCAAGAACCACTGAAGACTCAGCCCCCCAGACTCTAGGATGACCCTCATTTCTAATGGGAACACTATAGAAGCTCAGGAGACAATTGGCCTGGCCAAAGAGCTCAGCATCTGTGGCATATAGTTGAGTCTTAATGGTGGCTGCTCAATGAAGTGAGTGAATGCTCGAGGAAGGGAGAGAGGGAGGGAGAGTGACCAGTGCCTGGCCAAGCTGGAGCCAGGGCCCACCTGACCTCCCACCTTTTCTGGTCCACCAGCCTTCTGCGTCCTGACTCTGCCCCACCTTGTAGCTGGTCCATTCAGGCTCTAGGATGGAGAGCAGTCTTGCTCTTTCTGGGATTTGTCCCTGCTGGGTCCTGCTGTTGGAAACCCTGTGTGGACGACCACTGCCTGCCAGTGGGGGCTCCAACCAAGCTTTCTCCAAGACCCTCCCATACATCAGTCAGGACCTCTGCCCCTCAGGACCTCTCAATGCTAGCCAGTGGCTTAGACTCTCACACAGCTGCCCAGCCCCAGATGGCTCAGCTCCTCTGGCTCCTGCCTTCACTGTCCCATCCTGAGTCCTCTCCCAGACTACCCCTGAAGAGTTGGGAGTCCTGAGCCCAGAGAAGTCCTGGGATTGGGCCAAGGAGAGACCTGGGAAAGGCCACACAAAAGGGCTGGGCAGGGGGGAAGGACTGAGAAGGAGACGAGAAAGGGGGTGGTCAGAGAGGTCAGCAGGAGACCAGGAGGTGTGGCCCTAGGAGAGCCCAGTGTCTGGAGAGCAGCCACCCTACGGAGCCCGAGGGAGCAGGGCTGGGCGGGGTCGGGGAAGGGAGCTGAAGGCAGAGTGGAGGTCAGGGTGCAGGGAAAGTGTGTGCTGATGGCTCAGTTGTCACCTGAGAGCCTGCCCACAGACTGTGCAGTGTGGGGACCTCGAACTTTCAGAGGCAGAGCGCCCAGGAGGCATTTCCAGTTGGTGCGATCACGGCCCAGAGCAATCCTGTCTGTGGGCGTTTCTCCAGAACTGGCACCAAGAGAGAGGCCAGACTCCCTCTCTGATCCTCTAATAACAGCCCCGGGGCTCAAGTCAGGGGAGTGTGCAGGGTCTCCAAGCCCTGGGAGGCCCCCTTGCCACGCCACGTCATTTGTCGGAGCCACAGACGCCCCGAGTAGTTCCAGATTGGGAGCCTTCAACTTGTCAGAGCTATCACCGCTACGCGCCGCGCACAATGGGGGAGAGAGCGAGGGCGACCCCGTGCCTGCCACTGAGGAAACTGCCAAGTGTAACAGCGACAGAAACAAGGATTGCAGCAGCCGCTATTCACTGAGAGCTCGGTGTGACAGCCAGAGAGCCCCACAGGCACCATCTCATTCCAGCCCTGAAGTTGAGAGCAGGCATCTATACGCGTGCTATACCTAGGTCTACACATGTGACACTAAAGCTAGGAATTGGGTCCCCAGCAGGAGGTTCAGTGAATTAATAGGCCTGGACGACCAAAGGTAGGGTGCCTCTGAAGTGCAGGTGTTTAAACTAGGTATGCCACCAAATCGTTGCCTGTTTCCCCTTACACTTCCTTGCATTTGCTTCTAAGCTTACAAAACTTGGACCATTTTGAGATCAGTCACCAGATACCAGTATTCTCTTCTGGCTTTTATGGTTTCATGTTGCATTTTACTCACCGATATGCTCATAAATGACTTTGAGTTTGCACTCTGTGCTTTCTGCTCCCCCAAGCAGCCTTGACATGGGAAGACTAATTCACAGAGTCTCAGAACCAGGAAGAAATTGACAGGTCACCTGTCCTTACCATCCACCCCAAACAGGCATCCTCTGGGCCTCTCTGCTTGGTATCTCCTGCACACCTCCAGCCACAGGGAGTTTATCGCTTCAGAGTGTCATTCTGCAACTAGTGCTGATTGACAGACATTGTTCCTCTTAGTAATGCCAAATCTGGCTCTGGCTGGTCCCTGGTCAGGCCTGTGGAGTCCCACTGTGGTCTCTGCCCCATAGCAGCACCCCCTACTCTGGAGATGGCATCACATCCACCCCACTGCACCTCTCTCCTCTAGTGACAGCCTTGGCTAGAGCTGCTCTGCGCACACGTGATTTGCAGGGCCCCCTGCTCCCCTTCCCCGAGGTCTACTGGATAGGCTGGGCCTGTCCTGGCGCAGCGGAGGCCTCTGCTGTGGTCCCCTGATGTGCCTGGACTATCCCGGCCCCAGGGCCTTGATGCAGACCCTCGTCTTAGGAATACTGCGACTCGATCAACTGTTTAAGCCTCTGCTCAACTAAAATATGAGATCTTTGTCACATAAATTGAAGCCTCCCTCAGCCTGACCTGCTGACCTTTTGTACTGAAATTCAACAAGAGCAGAGATAGCACTAGAGGCAGGTGCCAAGTTCTGGGATCAGGCAGAGCTGGGCCAAATACAGGCTGCTCAGCCACTCAGCATGAGGGAAGGTCCGTGTAACCTTGGACGGCTTATGTGACTTCTGTCCACTTTGGAGGCCTCATTTATAAAGAGCAGTTACTACTCGTTCCTGTTCTCAAGGGCCAGGCAGGCAGGGATTAGGAAATAAAGTTATAAATCCTTACGGTGTGCAGTTTATGAAGTGCGGTAAAGGTAGCTGTTCTCCTTACTGCTACCGGGCATCTAAGACTGTAGCGCTCATTTTCATTGGAAGAGAAGACAAACACTTGTCATCAAGGGTGGGCAGTATTGATTAGAAGGTAGACAATATTGATGACAAGGTAAGCACTCTTGGCTAGAAGACGATCTATTCTAACGGAGGAAGGAGAGATATCAATATTAGTCAGTATAGATTAGCAGGGTCATGTCAGTAGATTCAAGAAAACTGCACACGGCGACAGACGGAAACGGGGAAAGGAGACGGAAGAGGTGCAGCCTTCTTGCCTCCTTGCACCCGCAGGGCAGAAGAGCCAGAGCTCAGGAGAAGGCTGACCGAGCAGCATTTTAGGCTTGGCAAAGGTGCAGACCCCACTCCTAGGCAACCTGGCAGTGGGACCTACCCCTTAGGATGATGATATATTGAGAAAAGCCACTGCAAATCAGTAAACAGCAAATAAAGGAGGGAATGGGGCATGGACAAAGGGCAAATCTGGGCTGGGCTGGGAGCTGCCTGGGCCCAGCTCCTTTTTCTGTTGACACTGGGCGGGAACTGTGTAAATGAACTTGGTACTGTCTGTTTCTATGGTATGTCACCCAGCTGTACTATTGGATGCCATCCTGCAGGGCTGAGGCCAACGGTGGACCCCCTAGGGCAAGAAGGCCCCGTCAGTGGGGGAGAGTGAAGGCTTTGGAGTCAGCCAGACCTGGGTTCAAATCTGGCTCAGCCACCTGCTATCCGCCCCATGGGGACTGCAGACATTGCCCTTGCAGTTATTCTGAGGACTAGACAGGATCATAAATCTACATCACTCAGCACAGTGACAGGCTAGCTGGAACAAAAGGCTGCATGGAGGGGACGATGTCTGGCATAATCTAACCAAGAGGTGCCACTTGGGGCCCACCAACTCCTGCAGAGAGACACACAGCCAAGGCAAGGCAAGTGGAGAAGCATTCCATTCTACACCCTAGTGTGACCTGGGGCGAGTCACTCACCCTCTCCTGGCCTCTATTCCTTCATTTGTAAGACAGGGTAACAATCTCCACTTTGCAGGGTCACCCTCAGGAGCAACATCTGCGAAGTGCTTAGTGCAGAGTTGTAAAGTGAGGCACCGTCCCCGTCCCAGACCCCAGCTCAGGCCCTCTCGCAGAGGACGTCCCCACAGCTGCTTCTCCCTCTGAGGCCCCGTCATCCTCCTTCGGGGGAATGAGACAAAAATAGCCAGCCCACTTCCGCCTCTTTACAAAGACAGGGAAGCCTTGCCTCTCAGGCCAGTTTTCCCTGACCGTGCCCAGAAGGTCTCTGCCAAGAGCAACCAGTGGCACAAGTCTGCTGAGACAGCAGATCAGGGACTGGCTGTGTATGGAGCAATAGGATCTTCCAAGGCCCTGCCCGGGGGCGGGATGGGTAATAGTTACCTACTGCTGCACAGCAGGCAACCCCAGCCCTTGGTGGCACAAAACAACAAACATGGGTTCTCTCAGTGTCTGCAGATCAGGCATCCAGGCGGGGTTAGCTGGGTGCCTTGGGCTCAAGGGCTCTCAGCAGGTCACAGTTGAGCTGTGGGATCGAGTGACAGGCATCCCAAGGCCTAATGGGGCTGAAGGATCCACCTCCAACTCACTCACATGCTGCTGGCAGGCTGCAGAAGAGCCAAGACCAAGATCACTCACACGGTGCTGGCGGGCTTTGGCCGTGCACCACAGGGGCCTCCCCATGGGCTGCCGGGGGTCCTCATGACATGGTAGCTGATGATGATGATGGTGATGTGTGTCTCTGTGTGAGAGAGAGAGACAGAGAAGACAAAGGGAGGGACAGAGAGACAGAGAGAGAGAGAGAGAGAGAGGACAGACAGAGAGAGAGCATACATACACACACGCACACACACAGGCGCAAACCTAAGACAGAGATCACACTCCCTTATACTGTAATCTTGGAAGTGGCACCCACGACGTTTGCTGCATTCGTTCTTTAGATGGAGCCCACACTCAAGGGAAGGGGAAAACGTCAGGCCGTGACTTAGGGATCACAGGGACCATCTTCTAGACTGACTGCCTCCTTCCGGGCAGGAGTGGGATAAAAGGTATTGTGATAACCTTTTTTATAGAGTGGCAAGAGCCTAAACCCAATGACCCTGGCTGAAGCGCTGGCATTCTGTGTAGCCGGGCTGCCATGTCACTAGTCACAGCCCCGCGGCCAGTCCCAGATGAGAACAGAGCCCCGTCCAGCGGCCTCACAGCCTGTCATGTGGATCAGAGGACCCCAAGGCTCTGAAGAGTTTCAAATGAGGAGTCCTCCAAACATCGCCAGCCGGCTGGTGTAAGGCGGGCATCGTTACTGTAGTGAGGGGAGTCTCGGGTGGGAAACCCATAAACCCCCCAGGATCCCACCCACAGGGCACAAGATCACTCACTCAGAGTCCCCCTTCCCACCCGACTCTGACGACATCCATTCACGCCCTCACTAGTCATTCCCTCACTGAGCCCTGCTATGTTCAAGGCCCTTCATGACGTCAGACTCCTTAATATGAACAATTCTGCGAGGTAGGTATTACTACCCCTCTTTACAGATGAGAAAACTGAGGCTCAGAGAAGCAAACAAAAAAACACTTCCCTGAGCTCCCACGAGGTGTGCCCTGGTCCAGACCTTTCCTCCACGGCCAGGTCACGCCGAGCACCTCTAACCCCAGTCACTCTAGAGCACGTCACCCGCTCTTTTGTACAACACATGCTAACACTATCTGAGATCCCCTTCTTTTTTTTTTTAATTGTTGTTTTATTCTCTCTTTTCCATGAGAATATATGTTCACTTTAGACTATAGGTCTAATGATCACCTATTTCCAGCGCCGGAGCCCCCAGCGGAGGCTCAGGTAGTAACTGTGTAGTGAGTGAATGAAACAGGAAGCCAGGTCTCCAAAGTCCGCACGTAGTTCCAGACCCGGTGATGGACACCCCTGTCCCCAGGGCATGCCTCCACAGTGCTCCCAAACTCCTCCTTTGGATGGCAGGTTCTCAGGAAGCCTTCCTCAGGCCCTGGGCTGCCCGGGTCACAGCGACAGGCAGGCACAGCTGGAAGGGGAGCTCCCTAGAGTTGCGGAGGCTGCAGCCAGGCAGGCACTGTGAGAGCCAGGCCGCTGGGGGCGAGCCACACCCTGCCGAGCTCTGCCCTGCCACGCAGCTGCCTCTCCCAGGGGCCTGCAGTGACCTAGATCACACTGGTGACTTTTAAAGCCCAGCTGGACTCTGGAAGGAGAGCTCGCCCAGATCTTGCCCTTGCGGTCTCTCTCTGGTCACTGTGCCCACCACCTCCCTGGGCCTCAGTGGAAACCTCCCCTCCCCGCCTCTCGCTGTCCCCAGAGGATCTGGTTCGGAGCCCGCCTGTGTTTCTGGAAGCCAGCAGAGAGAGGAGGAGGCAGTACTCACTCCGAGAAGGCTGGGGCTACCCCTGGGAACACCCCCAGAGAGAGCAGCCAGCGCCGTTAGCAGGGTCTGGCTTGCTCCCTGAGCTCCCCCGGGAATCTCCCTCCTTGGTTCCCTGTCCATTGCCCAAGATGGTTGCTCTCCTGGCCCCCCAGGCCCCCCAAACAGAACCAAGAGACATGAAATCCAAGTCCTCCTCCTACCTAAGGACCACTGGCCAGGCCCACAGCTCAGGTCATCACTGACAAGGATCTCAGCCTTCATGCTAACAACCCCACCCTATGCCCAGAGCGGGCTGCCTTCGCCCCCAGCCCCTCCTTGGGGGGTCTCTCCAGGACAACTGTAACTTTGTGCCCCAGGACAACCGCAGCATCCACTCCTGCTGTGCACAGGGCCACTGGGAGAGGCTGACTCAGCAGGACTACTGCCACACCGCACGGTCACCGCCTGCCCCTTTGTCCTTCCATATCCCCAGGGCGGAGCCCAGGGCCTGGCACATGGTAGATGCTCTGAAGACATGTCCGCCGAGCAACTCTTGCAGAAAGGGCCCTGGCGAGAGTGAAGAGAGAGGTTTAACAGTCCTGGTACTGCCCAGGTATGTGACCACAGGCAAGTTCCTGTCCCTCTCTGAGCTTCGGTCTCTCATCTGTACAATGGAAAGCAGAGTTTGCAAACTCTTGCTGCAGAGGCCTCATCTAGGTTGTGGATATGTTGTTTATGACTCATTCAGTGTTTCATATTTTATTTTAAAATTAATTCCCAGGATTTGAAAACTAGATTTCCATAAAACTTAAAGTTTTCAGCTGTAATTTAAAGATGAGAAGACCTGGCTGGCTACACTGGACACTTCGTCCCACAGACAACAATCGGCTGGCCTGGGCAGCAGCTGCCCCTTTAACTGGGGCACTCATTGGCCATGTAGGCACAGTTCCACCTCCCCTCACTCCCTGGATCCTCACCAGCTTGCACCACTCACATAGGTCCCCTGCCTGGCTCCCACAGGCATCTGAGTTTGTAACCCCTGGATGTGATTCTGAGCCCAGCACAAACTGACGTGAGGCCTTAGGGCTGTGTTACAGGGTCCCCAGGTGACACAAAACCATCAGTACCCTGGATAAGGAACTATGTGGGCTGAGTAGAGAGAAACACTGATGTTTCTGGGAATGACACTGAGTCTATAAATAGCCTCGGAGCCAGGTGAGTGCTATTAATAACACAGGCCAATCTCACCTGGGCCCGGAGCCCTGCAGGGATGGGCATGTGCTCAGCTCGTGGCTCCACCCAGGGGCTGTCTGCCCTTCTGACACCACTGAGCACGGCACACGTAGGGATGACATCACAGCCTGTGGGGAAGGCGGACGTTTTCTCTGGCTCACACAGGAGGTAGTGATGATGTCTGATTTTCCAAAGAGGGTGGAAGGGGTAACATGAATGAAGGAAGCTGCTTCCCAGTCCAGGCTCCTGGGGATCGGGGCATGGCACCATCGATGGCTCCCCAGTGCTCTCCAACATTGTCAGACTTCAGCCTGACCTTCAGGACCCTCTGTGATTGGGTCCCCACATGCCTTCCAGCTCATGATCAGTATCACAACCTCTCCGTGAGGGTGCCCTGACCTCTCCCAGTTCTGAGCTGGCATTGGCTCATTCCCCCTCTGGAATCACCTCCTCACATCTTTGTGCCTCTGTCCCATAGACATGGTCGATTCCCCAGGCAGAAACCATCTTCCCTGTCCCCTGGGCTCAACAGCTCCAGCTAGCTCCTCAGTTTCTATCTTGCTGTGTTGTCTCTCCCAGGCTGGGCTCTCTTGCCCTCCCTACCCATCCCAGTGCCCAGCTCCATGATAACAGTGGGTTTGACATGCAACAACGCTGAGTTCAAAGTCAGACAGGCTGTCCCCAGCTCTTGGGGCCTTGCTTCCCTGCCTCTCAGGCTGCAGCGGGGAGCATGAGCTCGTGCTGGGGAAGGGCTCTGAGAGCTGACGCCGTCGGTGAGTGAAGGCCCCACCCCAGGGTTATCTGATGAAGCTCGAGCTTCATCAGGGTGGAAGATAAACTGAGGCCCCCCTGGAGTAGGCCTAAGGGGCAACAGGGTACCACTGAGCCACTTGGTATGGCTGAGGGCTGTGTGAGCCCAGGGCCTGGCACTGCCTGCAGGGAGCCTTGGGCTTTAAGGAAACTTAGTTCAATGCATGTGGGGTGATTCCTTTCCTTATTTCAAATGCACAGTACGCACCGATGTAGCAGAGACCTGGGAGACGTGCCAAGGGCGCAGGTGGGGCAGGGGGCAAGTGGGCTCTCCACTCGGGCCTACTCACTCCAGGGCACAAGTGCGAGAAAGAAGGGGCTGCTCACAGGGCAGAGTGGACCCCATCCTGGGCTAGGACCTGGGGTGAATCCCACTGGGGCACATCCCACTGGGGCTTCACTGAGTGCCGAGGCCCCTCCTAGGCCGGGAGTCAGAGAAGGGGCTGTGAGTTTCCAGAAGAGGGGCTCCCATGTTCATTTTATCCTTAGAAGAGACCTAGAAAAAAAGCAGGATAAGGATTAGCATCACACCCTTACTCTCCAGATGGGACACACAGGTCTACAGAGGCTGGGAGAACTGGCACAGGGAGCAGCAGGGCGCCAGGGTTCTCTAGCCCTGGCCAGTGCCTTCCTCTGTGGGCCTTTGTTTCCCATGGGGAGAGTACGGGTGTCGGCCCAGACTCTCTCACGGGGCCCCCGCCCGTGTTCACTTACTGGGGTGCCTCCCACCGCCTCCCAGGCTGCTGTGAGGCACACTCTCAGCACGTGGGGTTTAAATCTCCCTGCTGTGGCTCCACTGAGTCCCCTCCCAGGGTGAGTGTTGGTGGGAGGGAGCCAGCAGCCATCTGCCCTGGCTGATGGGGGACCAGGGCTGTCAGTCTGCAGGGGCCTGGGAAGAGGGGGGATTCAGACCCGGTCCTGGTGGGGGGCCAGGGGCCTGGCGGGAGCATGACAGGCCCAGACTGCATTTCCAGTCTTGCTGGAAGAGGGTCTGTTCTCTAGAAGCAAGTGGAGACAGGACTAGGCCAGGACAAGCAGGCGGGTTATCCCCAGGGGAGGTGTCTCTGCTTATCTCCTCTTTTCTGTTGCCACCTCTGATCTCACCTTTCTCTAACTCAGTCCACTGCCCGTCTTGGTCTCTCTGTCTGCAGGACCTATGGAGGGAGGGGTGGCCGGGAGGCTCTTTGGCCTGAGACCTACATATACAAGGGGCTCAAAGGAGACTTTGGTTATTGTATTCAAATGAAAACATATGAATGCTCACATTTTGGAGTTAACTATTTTTAAGCATTTTTCCCCTTTTTAAAATTCTATTGATACATTCACAAAAATAATGGAACTGGCCTCTTTTCGCGGGGTCATGTCTGTCCCTCCGGGTCTCTGCCCGTGATGGGTTGTGTTCAATGGACTTCACGCCCCATGGCCCCACGAGCTGGCTGCGCTGCCTGCTCCGGCCGGCAGGGGTCGTCGGCGAACAGGCCCGAAGGGGGCGTGGCGTGGGTGGGGCCACAAAGCCGGCGGGCCAATAAAGGCGGCGGCGCGCGGCCACGCAGGACTTAGCCTTCCGGGCTCGCGCGACCCCGGACTAGCTCCGTCTCCGCTTTCTCCTCCGGCCTCCCTCCCGACCCGCGCCCGCGATGCTGGCGCTGCGCTGCGGCCCCCGCCTGCTCGGCCTGCTCCCGGGCCCGCGATCCGCGCCGCTGCGCCTCTCTGTCGCCCGCGCCTGCAGCGGCGGCGGCGCCCGCAACCCGTCCTCTTCCTCAGCCGGGAACCCGCTCGTGTACCTGGACGTGGGCGCCGACGGGCAGCCTCTCGGCCGCGTGGTGCTGGAGGTGAGACCGCCCGACTGGACAGGGCTGCCCTAGGTGTGGGGGACGGCCCCGGGAGAGCCCTGGCCCAGGCCGGACGCAGTGCTAGCGCGCTAAGTGACCTTGGGCCTCCCACTCCCGCGCTCTGGGCCTCAGTTTCCCCATCTTTGAGAAGGGGCATCAGATTGGTCTCTTCTGGTCTCCCTCTCGGAACTTTGGAGTCGTGGAGGCAGTAGGAAGGGCATGTGCGGAGGAGAAAGCTCAAGGTCAGATCGTAGAGGAGGAGGGCCCGGCGCCCCACTGGCCGGCCCCAGGATAGGGGAGGGGTTCCAGGAGCCTTCTGGGGCCGAGGCTAGACCTGGAGCGCCGAGGTGGCCTAGGTGGATGCCGGAGGGGTCTGGCTCGGGGCTCCGGCCAGGCCGGACGCCCACGTGGCGGCCCTTGCTTACTGTGGAGCGCGCCCCGCCCCCGCCGTGGGGATCGCGCTTGGGAAAAGACAGAGAGGTGGTTTCGAGCAGCCCTGCAGACCGCGGACTCCTGCCACCATGTGAACCCCAGGGTGTCCCTGCGGCGAGTTGGGACAGTGTTTGTTGGGGCGGTGGTCGGGGAGCCCCAACCCCAGCCTCCAGGGAACCACACTAAACACCTGCCCTAACTTTCTTTGGGCCCTTTTTAAAGCATATAGTCACCAGGGTAAACCCCGGGGAAGCCAAAGTGTAGCCTTCAGGGCTGCCCCACTTTGAACAAAGGGGCCAATTGGTGTGGGTGGGCCAGTTTCCCAGGGAGCCCTAGTGTTTCTGAAGTCTCAGTTTCTTCTGGAAAATGGGGGGCACTCTCCCTGCTTCCATGAAGAGCAAAGGTGACTCTTAGCAAGAGGCTGGCTTAGATGGGGTTCCAACCTCCCCTTAACCCCTCTCCCCCAACACCCAACACTCTTCCGCCACTCTCTGGGCCTCAGTTTCCCATCCTTGCATGGAGGATCTTAGACTGGCTCCTCCCCAAGGCCCTCTTTCTAGGCCCCGAGTCTCTGATGTCGGACGGAGCCCAGCTAGTTCTGTCCCCGGAAGCAGGCCAGGATGGCACTGTCATCTCCTCTGACAGATTGGGAAACCAAGGCCACCTCCTCCAGCCTTGGATTGAGGAAGCAGCTGCCAGACATGATAGCTGCTTAGGCTGTCTCCTACGATGGTTGGCAGTGACCGGAATGGAATGCCCATGTGGTTCTTCCTCAGGCCTCCTGGGCCACTGTGGGGGTTGGGTGGTGAGGAGGCTCCTTCCTTGCCGGCCTCTGGATTGACCATCTTCTTTTGTCTCTCTTATGTCCCCACAGCTGAAGGCGGATGTTGTCCCAAAGACAGCTGGTAAGAGGGGACCTGGGGCCTTCTGAGTCTGGTCTGGAGGGAAGGGAGCCAGGCAGGGTGAGGCAGGTGGGCTGATGGGAGGGGTTGGGGCTCTGAGACCCCTGAGCAGATGGGAGCGCCATGTGTGGTTCTGCTGCTGGGTGCCCTGGGGCAGTATTCTGTCCCTCTCTGGGCCTCAGCACTGGCTCTGCCCAGGAGCCTCAGAACCAATGGAAGGCACATGTAAATTCCCTGAGACACCTTCCTCCCTCCTGGTGCTCCATGGGGCAGGGGCACAGCCCTGGACTTCCTGCCCCCCTGACCTGCTGCTGGCACAGCCAGGAGCATGTGTTCTTGTCTCAGTGCTTGAGCACCGAAGTCAGAAAAGCAAGTGACTTGTCCCAGGCAGACAGCAAGTTGGGCAGAGCAGACCCAGGAGGTGGGCCAGGTCTTTCCACCCCCAGATCACCTGCCGGGAGGGTTAGTGGAGCTCCAGGCTGGAACGACCGTGGCTCTGCTGACCTACCTCTCCCTCCTGCCCTCAGAGAACTTCAGAGCCCTGTGCACCGGGGAGAAGGGATTTGGCTACAAAGGTTCCACCTTCCACAGAGTGATCCCCTCCTTCATGTGCCAGGTAACAAGACCCTCCCTGTGCCTCAGTTTCCTGTTCTGTAAGTGGGGGTGATAGCAGGAGGTACCTCGTAGGGGCATTATGAGGATGCCTGGGACATGGAAAGTACTGAGCAGAGATTGGCTGTAGTCTCTGCCCGGAGGCCAGGCTGCCAGGCAAGTCAGGCACCAGGCCAAGTAGCAGGTGGGCCCCACCCAGCAGGGCTGGGGAAGTCGAGCCTGTTGAGGGAGAACTGGGTTGGGCATCAAGTGCATGGCAGAAGGACCTTGAGGCTTTGAAGGACCAGCAGATTCTGATGGTCTCTGACCTTGTCCTTCTGCATGCTCCCTGAACACGGCATGGGAGATGAGGGGGGTGGGGAGGGAGGAAGAGGAGGAGGAGGAAGACAGGGCACGGGCAGGAACACACACGTCTGGACATGGTGCATCCCTTCCCAGAAGAGGGCATTTGTCGGTTAAATGAATATGTTCTTTAGTCATGTGTCCTGCCCACTTCTCAAAAGCCTTACTATTGCTGTATCAGAGGTTTTGGGGCAGGTGTTGGCCCCAAGAACTTCCCCAGGTGTCAAGACCTGAGTGATATTGAGGGTTGTCCTCTGTTAGGGCAGACCCTTAAGGTCAGGGATTAGTGTCCTGGGGTCTGCTGCGACTAGAGACAGGAGCGTAGTTATCATGACCCCTTGGAAGTCCTCTCAGCCCAGAATCCTCCCTGCCATTCCCTCCACCCTGCCCCAGTGGTTGTCATCATCCGTGGTGAGCATAGTGGGCTGGGGCTGGGCCTGGGCCTGCCGATGTGCGGTGAATGTGGCCAGGGCAGGGAGGGCCGGCCCGGCCCAGCCCTGTGGCTTTCCTGCTGCAGAAGCTCCCGGCTCCACCCGAGGCCGATGGGTGAAGCGGGAGCTGAGGCGGATGTCCTGAGCCAGGCTGGGGACTTCCCAAGCTGGAGGGCTCTCTTGCTTGAGGTGGTGGCTCAAGGCAGGATCTTGAGTTGTCTGTCTCTGGGGACACCTTATCGGTACTTGTGGATGCTTCAGCCGGGCTGGTTGGGTCACCTCTCTCTCTTGAGGATCCTGACGAAGGATGACAGCAGCATGGCCAGGACCAGGGCCAGGGGCCTAGGGGCAGCCACTGGGTCAGGGCTGCCTGGGCTTCAGGTGAGCCCTGAGGAAGGATGCCAACCCGGGGTGGACTCTGTCCCGGATCTGCAAGGCCCGGGGAACTGCTGGGGTGGCACAGGGAGACGCTGGCACGTGGAGGGGCTGGGCATGGGGTGCTGTCCGGACTGGCTGCTGCTGCTCCCCATGCCAGACCAGAGCACGGGGGGCCCCGGCCTTTTCCCATCTGTGGGTTACAAATTCTGGATCACTAAGAATTGTCTCAGAATGGCTTTTAGGTCCTTTGGGAATAACTTAAAAACTTGCCCAGACAAGAAGTAAATCACCCAGAAACCAGGGTAGTTACTATGGCAGAAAATATTTAAGCTTTGCTTTATTTTTGCTATTTTCCTTATCATTTTATTAGTCTTTATTTCATTGGATGCTTATTGACCCCTTTGCCTGAGGGGTGCCAGCCGGGTGGGCCTTGGGTGCGTTGAGGGCTGCCAGGTCTGTGTGGCGACCACTCAGGAGGTGCTGTGTGCTTGCAGGCAGGTGACTTCACCAACCACAACGGCACGGGGGGCAAGTCCATCTATGGAAGCCGCTTTCCTGATGAGAACTTCACACTGAAGCACGTGGGACCAGGTACGTGGGGGCCACCATTCCCCTCTGGTCTGAGTGGCCCCGCAGCTGTGGCCTGGCCTGGAAACCCCAGCCTCTGCCACGCTGGGCAGCCCCTGTAGGCTGCTCCAGTAATTGCTCAGTATCTGATGATGCACCTCCCTGCCTGCCTGCCTCTCTGCCTCCCTCCCTGCCTGCCTCCCTGCCTCCCTCCCTCCCTCCCTACCTGCCTGCCTCCCTCCCTCCCTCCCTGCCTGCCTGCCTCCCTGCCTCCCTCCCTCCCTACCTGCCTGCCTCCCTCCCTCCCTGCTTGCCTGCCTCCCTCCCTCCCTCCCTCCCTGCCTATCTCCCTCCCTCCCTCCCTCCCTGTCTGCCTCCCTCCCTCCCTGCCTATCTCCCTCCCTCCCTGTCTGCCTCCCTCCCTCCCTGCCTATCTCCCTCCCTCCCTCCCTCCCTGCCTATCTCCCTCCCTACCTTCCTGCCTGCCTCCCTCCCTGCCTGCCTCCCTCTCTGGGTTAGCTTAGCATTTCTGGCTTGTTGAGTTTTCCTAGAGTTTTCTGAGCTCTCAGTTTAAAAAGTGAACTTTCCTATGGGCATTTCGGGGGAGAGCCTTTAAGCAGAACAGAGGCCCCTGGCTACCTCCCTGTTTGCCCTCCAAGAGTTACAGGTTGAAAATTCTGTGTCACTTAGAAACATCTCAGAGTGGCCCTGAGGTCCTTGGAGGATGTAAAATCTTGCTTGGACAAAAAGCAAGTCATTCGGAAACCAGGGTAGTTACTGCATTGTGTCACCCATGAGACCCAGGGTGGAATGTGGGAAAGGCTGGAGGTCGGGGCTGGGGTCCCGCCCCAGTCCTACCACTGAGGGTGTCCTCAAGGCCCTCCCCCCACCACCCCCTGGCCACCCCAGTGAGACCTAGTGGGCAGCAAAGGCAGAGAAATCGGACCCTGGTTCTCCCCTTTTGGGCCCCAGGATCTGCAGACTCAAACGTGCTGGATGTCCTTTGAGCCGTTTGTGCTTTTGAATGCCTTCCCTGGCGGGCTTCCTCCTGGGGCAGTGTGGCTCAGCCTTGCGTGTGTTTGCAGGTGTCCTGTCCATGGCTAACGCGGGCCCCAACACCAACGGCTCCCAGTTCTTCATTTGCACCGTAAAGACAGACTGGTGAGTTCCCTGCTGCAGGCCGTCTGGGAATGAGGGTGGCCTTGCAGCTGGATGGGAGTTGCTGCACTGTCAGGGACAGGCAGTTTGTGGCCGGACCATCTGCTTTGAGACAGTGGCCCTCTCCCGGGCTGTGCGTCTGTCTGAGAGAGAGAGAAAGTTAGTGAAAGGATTGAAGGAGAATTTGGGTTGTTCCTACCACTCTGTCATAATGAGGCTTCCCATTGTTGCTGTCACCTGGAATTTTCTCCAAAAGGGAGCCTCTACCAGATACAATTGGGAAATGCTGTGGAACATAGTAAGCCTCAACATGACCTGAGTCGAAGCCCATCTGTTTGGTTTGACCTGGTGTTTCCCAGGCTTACCCCGACCTCGGGCTGCACCTTAGACACGCTGCGGTAGACATTTGGACATCAGCAGAGTTTTCCTCAAGCCCCTGTATTGGCACAGGCTTGCAGGCAGCTACCAGCCTGCAAGGACCCTCTTTCCACGTGCCCATGGATTTTAGGGATGTCCATTCCCTGGTAAATTTTCCACTAAGGGATAAATTTCTCTGCCCAGAGTCCCAAATGTCCTAGCCCTGGGCATCTGGGGGTCTCTAGCGGCCAAGCCAGAAAGATGTGGCTGTCAGCGCTGTGCTGTCCCGACTCTTTGCTTCCTATGTGGAACCTTTAATGGATCCTGCAGTTCTGCCCTTGGCTGTAACCACTCTTGGCTTCACTGGGGCTGGACTAAGCCGCCTTTTATGTTCTTGGATTCCTCTCCAATCGAGAGCTGCTCAGGACTCCTGTGGTTCCACCACACTTGTTACCTTGGCTCTGGTCTCATAATTCATGTCTGCTAAAATGGTTCCATTTGTAGAGACTTCATTTCCTCAGAGTAGTTAAGTATCCTATTATCTCCCTATGCAGAACAAGAATAACCCGCTTTTCATAGATGCGGTTACCAGGATTCAGGTTCCTTGGTCTGGGGCAAGGTGGCACAGCAGGAAAGTGCCAGAACGTGTCCTGGGGGCCGGGCGTCCTCTGGGGTGTATTTGGGGAGCTTAGCAAGGCTTGATCAAGCTTTGGGGGGTGGATATAGCCATTTGGTGTGGGTTCCTCTCAGAATTTCTGTTTTTGGCAAATACTTCCGTGACCGAGGGGCCATGGGGTTGGGTTGTGTCGCAGTACCCTGTGTCTGCTCACCTGGCTCCCCTGCTCACAGGCTGGACGGCAAGCATGTCGTGTTCGGCCACGTCAAAGAGGGCATGGATGTCGTGAAGAAAATAGAATCTTTTGGCTCTAAGAATGGGAAGACATCCAAGAAGATTGTCATCACCGACTGTGGCCAGTTGAGCTGACCTGCAGCCGGGGTGCTAGGACGGAGTGTTCACTCACCCAGGTGGCCTCCTCGGGCTCTTAGCAAAGGTGCCCTGAAGTGTCGCCTGTGCTCCCTTCACCGTCACCGTGTGCTGCCCAGGGATATCCGGCCTCTGCTGGGAGGGACCCACCAGACTGCTCACAGGTCCACCCTTCCTCGTGACCCTGTCTCTGGCATCCACCGTGGACGTGGTGTCACCATCCTTCAAGCATTACCTGTGATCACCCAGTTCATCTGTGCCTTGGACGTTGGTGGTGGGGATGACTTAGCGTCCAGCAAAAGTTTCTGCCTTTTTCTGGACCAAGGGGGACAGCAGGTTGCTGCAAACAGGCTGTTGATACCTGTTTAATGTCGTCTTCCTAATTGCAGTAAGTTAATTAACAAGATTGACTAGAAATGAAGCTGTGACAGTAACTACACCCAGAACCTCAGAGCTTGGCGTTTGAAACACAACTCAGGGCTGCTGTGAATTTTCCCATGGCCGAGGCCTTCCCTCCGGGTCACTGTGAATCCTGTTGGTTTGCTGCGGTGGTTTGGGGAGGGTCCGTGGGGTAGAAGCAGTTGAACCTGGGAACAAAGCTAACTTGAGCTGTGCCTAGTCAATGTGAATTCCCGTGTTGGAAACAGAAATGCCTGTAGGCGCCGTGTGCTCTGGAAGAAAGGATTTCCCGGCGGGCTTTGATTTTTCTGTGTGTTAAATAAATTAGATCTACTGATGATGTGTATGAAACATTTCTGGAACATCTATTTGTGTGCACCATAAATGTGTTAATAAATCCTATTTTCTATGAAAGACTGGTGTCTGCGGTTTTAGGAAGAAGTGTCTGGGCTTAAGTATTTGGGGCCAACCTTTATTGAGTTACCACGTCCATACCAAGCCCTGCTGCTGTGCTTAGGAATTCTATGTGACTATGAACATTTAGTCACCCCAGCAACTTGTGAGAGAATTGTCATTGTCATCCCTGCCTTAGAGGCAAGGAGGCTCGGACAGGTGATCTCGGCATCCGCAGCCTAGACTCTGAGCACTGGCTCCACCCTGAATCCCAGCTCTGCCCCTTAGTGACCCCAAATCCCAGTCTCCCTCAGCTGCATGCTGGGGTAATGATGCTGCCCACGTCACGGGGTGGTGGGGATTGGATGTGATCTGTGTGAAGTGCATATGTGGTGCCTGGCACATGGTCTTAATAAGCACTCTGGAATGACAAGGATGATGACATTGCCCACGTGTCATGGTCTTAGCAGAAAGGAGGAATGCCTGGGCAAAGGATCCTCACTCTCTAAGGTTAGGAGTGGGATTTACTATCTTTGATGTGCCTGTTAAATTGGGAATTAACTTCTAGGTGTTTCTGAATTTGCAGGGAGGGCAGAATTGGGGCATGGGAGAGGGATTGAGGGCTTCCCTAGACAGCCCGGGCCTCAGTGTGGCTGGAGGTTGATGGGGTGGTCAGGCAGGCAGTTCTCGGAGGGGGATTGGGCTCTCAGTGGGGTGTCTAATTTCACACTGGGGTTCCCTGAGTCAGGTCATGTGTGGTCACAGGTTAACACAGTCATTCTGAGGTCATGGTGGCTGGGGTTGTGTCATTCATCGTCATGGAGAGTTTGCATGAAGTCAGTTCAGTTGCATGGATTGGGAGCTCCGCAGGACTAGTAGATTTCAAATAATTCTCAAGAGCCTTAGGGGTCCTCTGAGTAGAACAAGGGGAGACAATGGGTGTGGGCCCCCGAATCCCATTTTCAATCATAGATCCTCTCTATTTCTTCTTACACTGGAGCTCTGCAGGGTTTTCATTTATAGAATGGGGTCTTGAGCCAAACAGTAATTGGTAATTACTCATCCAGTCCCACCTTTTACAGAGGGGTAGACTGAGGCCCCAAGAGGGATCATGATTGCCCATGGTGAGGAGACCCTATGAATCAATTGGCTGAGCAAGGGCTAGAACCCAGTGCCCCTGCCAGAGGGATTTCTGTTAGAGGACTTTGAGAATGCACAGCCTCCTTTTGGGGACATGTCGCCAAAGGTCCTCAGGCCATACACATTCATAGTACAACAGATTTCTGAGGTCAAAGCCACAGCTCTGCTCCCTCTGGAGTTTCCTGTTGACCTGGGGCACTCCTGGCTAGCAGCGTACCATTTGAGGGACAGTCCCTTGATGTGTGACCTCCTGGCTCCGTGGTGATTTCTGAGGGGTCTCAGGGTGGCAGAGCTTGTGGAGCTTATGTTTTGGCACCATGTGTTTCCTTCTCACTGAGGAGGGAGTGTGTGCATGTGTGTGTGCACGCGTGTGTGTGTTTTTCCATCTGGAGGAGTGTAGGTGGGGTGGAAGTGGAGCATGCATGCAGGGATGTCTTAAAAACGGAGTTCCTTGCAAGCCGGGCCATTCGCTGAGGTTCTCTTCCCAGCACTCCGCACAAAGGCCTGACCCTGGCCTTATTTCCTATATGAAGCGAGAGCATGAGTAGTATACAAATAAAATATTGGCTTGTTGCTGGCCAGTAAGTACCTAATATATAAATGAAGCACCGAGTCTTATGCGTGCTCTCATACATGTGATCGTCAGTGATGTCATGTAAAGTTGATTTTTAAAAAAATGTGAAGCATCAGTTTTATTTTCTGAGATGTGATAGCTTTTCAAAATGACTTCATCAAGGTATAATTTGCATACAATTTCATACATTTTAAGTGCACACCTCAATGACTTTTGGCAAATGTATATGTTGAATGATGATCACCAAATTAAAATATAGAATATTTCCATCTTTTCAGAAAGTTCTTTCCATGCCCCTTCTCAGGCAGCCAGTAAATTTTATCACCATTATTTTGCCTGTTGTAGGACTTTGTAGAAATGGTATCAAACAGGATTCACTTTTTTGCGTCTGGCTTCTCTAGTGTAGCTTATGTGAGAACATGGGAGATTCTAAAGCACTTCTGGGTTTGATAGAATTTGCTCCATGGAAAGGAATTTCTGTAACTGTTTCCTAGGTCTGATAAGGCCTAAAGCAATTGTTCTCCTAGGAATCACAGGGTGCTGGTTAAATTTCTGGGCCACGCTTGAGATCTAGCTAGTACCAAACTCTGAGGGTAGAATTGGAGAATCTGAATGTTAAAATAATTCGACTGAATTTAAGAATTTGAGTGTAGGCCACAGTGGGCAATACTGAAAGGGAAGGTTATGGCTTAATACTAGGGTCATTGTTTACTTCTGGAAACATTTTTTATTGGACTTTCTGGGACTCTAGAGTGGCACTCTCCGCTTCTGAATGAAGCTCACTCAAGGAGCCTGGCTGATAACTATGGGAGGGCTTGGTGGGTGCATCCTGTTCGGCACAAGCTCTGTGGGGACCGGTGGGCAGGCGTGTTCTTCCATAGCGCTGGTAAAAGTGGTCACGTGCTGCCCTGGCCTGTGCAGGTGCCTTTGAGGGAAGGGCCCCCCTGGGGTGCTGGCCTCTGCTCTCCCTTTGCCATCCAGGAAGATGGTCTGCCTTGGGTGGGCCCAGAGGGGACAGCATTTCTCAGTGAGTGGCTTTGGAGACCAGAAGTCCAAGGTCCCATGGAAGAGGGCAGGTAGAGCAAGTCTCGGTTCCACTGTGCCTCCCAGACCAGTCTCAGCCTGTAGAGGCTGTCTAGAGTTAGGACAGTACCATTATTGTCATCCTATCATATTGTGATGATTAATTTTATGTGTCAACGTGACTGGGCCACAGGGTGCCTGGACATTTGGTCCAACGCTATTCTGGGTATGTCTGTGAGGGCGTTTCTGAATGAGAGGGACATTTGAATCAGTAGACTGGGCAAAGCAGACGCCCTCCCTAATGTCAGCGGGCCTCACCCAATCACCTGAAGACCTGAATAGAACAAAAGGCCATGTAAGAGGGACTCCCCCCTCCTGACTGCAGTGAGCCGGAACATGCTACTTTCTGCCGTTGGACTCCAGTGGAAACCTTGGCTCTTCCTGGGTCTCGAGCCTGCCGGCTTTCACGCTGGAACTGACGACACTGGCTTTTCTGATTTTCAGGCCTTTGGGTGCAGACTGGACCTCTACCTTTGGCTCTCCTGGGTCCCAGCTTGCCAATCGCAGATCTCGGAACAGCTCAGCCTCTATATTCACATAAGCCAATTCCTTATTTCATACAGATATCATATACATTCCTATATAATATATAGCTCTATATCGTAAATATCTTATATATAAGACATGTGTATATGTGTGTGTGTGTACACATATATATTTCCTGTAAGTTCTGTTACTCTGGAGAACTCTAATACACCTATTTTTAATGTTGCTTTTCTATTTATAAAACCAAAATGCACTTGTAAAAATTCAAATGTTACATAAATATATAGTATAGAGAATTAAAATTGCTCACAATCTTATCACATGAATAGTCAGTGTAGATTTCTGTATTTGCTTAGCTGCAAAGAACATCACTCCTACCATAGCCATAAGAAAAAGCTGAATAAACTACAAAATCATAACTTTTCTTGAGCTCATCAGAAAGGCAACCAAGTAACCTGGGTTCCAAAGAGGAGCAAACCCTTGCAAGGAGAGACAGGACACAAGAAGCATCTCATCTGTGGCGGGGCACTGCAGGAAGGTAGGACCACAGAACACGTGGGTAAAATAAAATCAGGTAACACTTGAATGAATTTTTAAAGGCCAAAAGGAGGCTGGTGTGTCAGTGTGGAATAGCTGGGGACGCCAGAGGCAAAGGAGTCCCCTCACCAGCCAGATCTTCCCCCTAGGCCTCCACTGGGAGCTCAGGAGAAAGGTTGAGGCAGGACGGAAGGGCCGAGGGAGCCTGCCTTGGTGGTCCAGGCCTGCAGGAGGTGATCTTCAGCTGCTGGAGGGAGGCATGAAGCCTTGCCCACTTCCTCAGATTCTTGTCTCCTATGAAGCAATATTCTAAATCCACTAGGGGGTTGGGCAATATATCCTACACCTCAAGGAGCATGTAAAAGCTCACTGTGGCTGGAGGAAACGTACAAAAAAAAAAAAAAAAAAAAACCAAAACACCTATATTCCTAGGGGAGGGGCAAGAAACCATCCAGGGCCCAGGATCCTATACTGATACTAACCAGAAATCAGCTACCACTGGGGGCGATGGCGGGTGGCAAGAAACTCACACCCAAGACATTCCTAAGACTGAGGCTGGACCAGGACGACAAAGAACCCTCCCGCCCTGCCCCTACCACGGGCCTAGTTGACCACTGGGGGAGGGGGCAGGGCGTGGAGGGGGAGAGACCCTCTGCGTTGCAGAAAGCTGAGCATGGAGTATGAACACTGAGAAAAACCCTTTGGCACCCCAGCTCCACCCTAATTACAAGGCGACAGTAACCTACCACTTAAGGAATTTGAGGCCTATGGAGCTCTGAAAATAAGAACAACATAAAACCCCATCCAGCTCACCTCCTGGCTAGACTGACTCAAGGCCCCACAATAAAGGCCTGAAGTAACGAATTGCATGCCCATTTCCAGGTGTACATACTGAATGAGGGTTCTTCAGAGAAACAGAACCAATACATGTATATATACATATATGCAGAGAAAAGGCTATTGGATTTCAAGCAATTGGCTCATGGAGCTGGGGGCCTGGGAAAATCCAAAGTCTGCAGGGCAGGCCAACAGGCTGGTGACTCAGGCAAGAGTTGATTTTGCAGCCTGGATTCAAAGGCAATCTAGAGGCAAAATGTCACCTTCTTTGAGGGACCTTAGTCTTTCAAGACCTTCAACTGATTGGATGAGGCCCACCTCCATGGAGGGCTGTATGCTTTACTTAAAGTCTACTGATTTAAATGTTAATCTCATCTTAAAATACCTTCTCTGAAACATCTAGACTGCTTTGACCAAATATCGGGGTACTGTGGCCCAGCCAAGTCAACACATAAAATTAACCATCACACATAGTATTTACCACTGCCTCTTCTATTGTACAAGTGAATTTAAGCAAAAAATTAAAAGACACACAAAAGGGAAAGGGAGAGAAACACTGTCAAAAATAAAGCAATCAACAGAATCAGACTGAGATATAACCTTGTCAGATAGGGACATTAAAATAACTATGATTAACATATTAGAGGATTAGTGGGGAAAGTGGACAGCATGAACAGATGGTGAATAATTTCAGTGGAGAGAAAATGTAAGAAAGATACTAATAGACATGCTAGAAATGAAAAAATATGTGATATGAAAAATGAAGAATTCCTTCGGTGAGTCTATGAGTAAACTTAGCACAGCTGGGGAATATATCAGTGAACTTGAAGAGGTCAAAAGAAATTAGTCCAAATGGAAACACAAAGAGAAAACAGAGTGCAAGACACAGAAAGAGCACCAGAAAACTATGGGATAATATGAAAATGTCTAGCATAGGTGTAACTGTGGCCCCTAAATGAGAAGAGAAAGGAGTGCAGAAGAATAAATATTTAAATAAGTGCTGAAATTTTTCCAGAATTAATGAGACATATCAAACCACAGATATAAGAGGCTCTGCAACCCCCAATCAGGAAAAATACCACACATGCACACACACACACACACACACACACATATACGCACCACACATATATACACACACATGCACACCATGGTAGCTTAGTATCAAACTGGGAAAACTAACGATAAGAAGAAAATCTCAAAGGCAGCCTGGGAGGAGGGTGGGGGAAGGAACACAGTGAATTACTAACAGAGGAACAAAGATAAAAATTATAGCAGACTTCTCATCAGAAATTATGCAAGTCAAGAACAATGGATCACCAATTTTAAAGTCCTGAGTGGGAGAAAAAATTACCCATCAAACCAGAATTCTATACACAGTGAAAGTATCTTTCAAAAATGAAAGCAAAAAAAAAAAAAAAAAGTCTTTCTGACAAATGCTGAGCAATTTCACTGCTAGCAGACCCATGCTACAAGAGATATTAGAGGAAGTTCTTCAGCCGGAAGTATGATACCAAATAGAAACTTGGATCTACACAAAGAAATGAAGAATTCTGGAAATGGTGAAAATGAAGTATATAAAAACATCTTTTTTATTAATATTATTTTTAATGTTATTTGACTTAGATAATAATCTTAAAAATAATTCTGCTTTTACACTGGTTATAAAGTATATTACAAAATTTATAGCATATGTAAAAGTAAAATGTATGCTAGAAATTGCAAAGGAATTGGAGGGAGAAATTAGAAGTAACTTGTAAGATTCTTAGGCTATAGTTGAAGTAGTATATTGTTTGAATGTAGACTGTGTTAAGTTAAAGACATATGTTGTAACATGAGGACAACCACTAAAATTATTCTTAAAAGAGATATAAATAATGGATTAGTTTCCTATGGCTGCTTTAACAAATCACCACAGACATAGTTGCTTAAGATAACACAAATGTATTATCTTACAGTTCCAGATGTCAGAAGCCTGAAGTGGGTTTCACTAGGCTAAAATCAAGATGCTGGTAGGCACATTCTTTCTGGAGGCTCTAGGGCAGAACCCATTTCTTCACCTCTTCTAGCTTCTACAGGTTGCCTGCGTTCCTTGGCTTGTGGCCCTTTCCTCCATTTTCAAAGCCATCATTGCATCACTCTAATCTCTGCTTCTGTATCACATGTTCTTGTCTGACTCTCACTCTCTTGCATTCCTCCTTCACTTAAAAGGACTCCTGTGATTACAATGGGTTCATCTGAATAATCCAAATAATCTCCCCATATCAAGATCTTTAATGTAATCACATCTTAAAAGTTCCTTTTGCCAAGTATGTTAACACATTCATAGGTAGAAAGAGAGATGAAAGGAACAAAAAACGAATGAATAGAATTTGCATGATAATTTTAAATCCAAACATATCATAATAACATCACATAAAAATAGTCTAAATATTGCAATTAAAAGGCAGAGATGATCAGATTGGATGAAAAAAACATGATCCAACTATACTGGGTAGGTTAAAAGAGAACAGAAGAAGATGAATCATGCAAAAAGTAGTCAAAAGAGGGCTCGGGTGGCTATATTAATATCAAAGTAGATTTTAGAACAAAAAAATATTTCCGTGGATAAAGAGAGAAATTACACGATAACCATGGAGTTGATTCGCCAAGGAAGGCAACAGTACTAGATGGTTAGGCATCTAACAATAGCGGTTCAAAATTTATGAAGTCAAAAAAGATAGAACTGAAAGAAAAAATGGAGAAATCTACAATAATTGTTGATTTTAGCACTCCTCTTTCAGAAATTGATGGAACATGTAGACAATAATATCAGTAAGGATACAGATGATTTTAAGTGATATCAGCCCTGTGCCTATAAGAGATAAGAGAATCTTTGAAGAGTTGTCATGGAAGCTTTCTGGTTCTCAGACTATAAGTTAAGTTGCGAATTAAAGGGCTCAAGTTTTTCATTTTCTTTTGGTAAGCAATTAAGCATCCTCAAAAGAATTCATCCCACATCACAGTCTTTATGGTCATCATTACTGCCATAATGGTCAAGTGCTGAAGTCACCTAGTCTCCCAAGGCACACCTTTTGTCACTTGTGATGTCACTGCATGCCATGCATTACTAGTATAACATTTCCCACTGGCAGGTAGTGCAGCCCTGCCTTCAAGTCCAAGGGCACAGCCAAACAAATCTTCAAATCCCATCTTTGTGGAGTTATTTCCTGGTGTCAATTCTATACAGTCAGGGTCCAAATAGGAGACAAAAACAACACAGTAATTTGGAGAGGGAAAGTATTTAAAAAATTATTAACTATAATAGGGGTTTACCAACTAAGGGAAAAAGAGAATGCTGAAGATTAAAGTGTCTCTCCAATACCCTCTACTTCCAAAGCTTAATATAATTCCAGGTGGCCAGGGAGAACTATTACAATATTACAAACAGGGCAATGGAGGAAGGATTTAGAGCTAAAAAGCAATGAACTGGTACTGGTTCATTGAGCATTGCTTTCTTATTCAATCTGACAATCTCTGCCATTCAATTAAATGTTTAGACATATATGTTTAATGTAATTATAGATATGGTTAAATTTAAATTAACCATCTTGCTATTTGTTTTCTGTTTGTTCCATTTTCCTTTTGTTCTCTTTTTGCCTTCTTTTAGATTGAGCGTTTTTTCCTCTCAAATGATTCCATTTTTATCTCCACTATTGACCTACTAGATTTAATTCTTCATTTTATATTTGTAGTGGTTTTCTCTAGCATTTACTATATATTATTTAACTGACCACAGTCTAACTGCAAATAGTATTATACTACTTTATATATAATGTAAGAATTCCTGGATCAAATGGTAACTCTGTGTTTAAGTTTTTTAGGAATTTCCAAACGGTTTTCCCAAACAGCTATTGTAAGGTTTTTTGGATTGGCCGGCGCCAGAGAAAGAAAGATGAGCAGAGTTGAGAGAGATAAGTAAAGAGGCTTTATTGGGGAATTCCTGGGTGAGGGTAACGGGTCCCAAGAGAGGGGCCCAGGTGAGATTCTTGGGTCCCGGGAGAGAGAGAGAGAGAGAGAGAGAGAGACCCAAGAAGTCGCATCGCCCAGAAGTCTGAGTGGGTTTATATATGTTTTTAGGGCTGGGGGTGGGGGTTTCTTTGGCAGGAAGATTTGTGGTGGAGAGAGCAAGGAATTGTCCCTTGCAGTTTTAGGGCAGGTATTGAGAAATAGGAGGGGCCGGTGGTATGTGTGGACTCCAGGAACCGAGACTCTTATCAGGGTAACCATCCAGGTGTGGTCGTCCTTTAACTTAGCTGGGCCTTGCAGGCATCGTCCTTGGCAGGTCTCATGGGCTTCTTCTTTTTCCATTAGGGAGGGGAGGGGTGCCTGCCACCAGCCTTACAGCTATGACATATTACATTTTCACCAGCAATGTGTGAGGGTTCCACTTTCTCCACATCCTCATCAGCACTTGCTATTATCTCTCATTTTTAATTCTAATTATCCTAGTGGGTGTGATATTCTAGTGGGTATCTCATTGTGGTTTTAATTTGCAACTCCCTTGTGACTAATGAGGTTGAACATCTACTCATGTGCTTATTGGCCAGTTGTATATCTTCTTTGGAGAAATGTCTGTTCAGATCCTTTGCCCATTTTAAAATTGGGTTATGTATCTTTATTGTTGAGTTATAAGAGCTCTTTATATATTCCAGATACAACTCCATTATCATATATATGATTTGCATATGTATTCTCCCATTATGTGGATTGCCTTTACTCACTTAATGGTGTCTTTTGAAGCTCAAAAGTTTTCAGTTTTGATGAAGCCCAATTTGTTTTTGTTTTCAAAAGCACCTTAGGCTTCCACATACTCTGTTTCAAAAATAAAATAAAAGTCCCCTTTGTGGATAGCTTTGGAGCTCTCTTCTCTTTGTCTTTCCTTTTGGGCAAAATCTCTGAGCCATAACTCTGGGAGCTGGGCATGGTGGTAAGTAGCCTCTGATACCCTTGGCTTGCCTCTCCCAGCATAGAACCTGTGCTCTATGAGATGAGTGAGCTGCAGCAATAATGGGGGCCCCAGCGTTCTTGGCCTGCTGTGCCTGGGGTGGAACCTACATTCTATAGATTAATACTTAATACTGGGTACAGAAAGGAGCTCCCCACCCCATCTCTCAGCTGCACTCATCCAGCATTTAGCCTCTTCAACTTGGAGCTGGAGCAGATGAGAAGTGCTATCGGGTGCCTCTCCAATTAATATGTGAAAATACTTGATTGGGAGCCGAGGGGAGTGGGAGCCTTATCTTTTTGGCCACCCTTACCTTGAGAGAAGCTTCTATTAAGCTGAGCTAGAAGTGGGGGTAAAGGGAATAGTCGTATGTCCAATGCCACAGACTCTTGCTGCTCTTAGTGCGTTAGTTTTAGTGGGCTTTCCTGAGCAAATGTTTCTTCATTTGCTCTATGCCCTTAGGATAATTTCCAGAGACTTTAAATGTTTTTTTTTTTAATAGTTTTCACCAACTTTGCTTGTTTCACAGGGAAGTGGGTCCATGGAGCTCATCACACTGCCTCCCTGAAGTAGACCTCCAACATTTTTACTTTAATGTTATTTGAATCTTTATATTTGTGTATTTGAATCTGTTGAATGTAAAAACCTTAGACAAGTTAAATTTAACAGTTTAATTGAGCAAAGGATGATTTGTGAGTTGGAGTTGGGCAGCCCTCAAAACCAGAACAGGTTCTCAGAACTCTGGCCTGCAATATGGTCAGGCAGCATTTATGTCTTTTTTTTTTTTTTTTTTTTTTGAGACACAGTCTCACTCTGTTGCCCAGGCTAGAGTGAGTGCCATGGCGTCAGCCTAGCTCACAGCAACCTCAAACTCGTGAGCTCAAGCGATCCTCCTGTCTCAGCCTCCCGAGTAGCTGGGACTACAGGCATGCACCACCATGCCCGGCTAATTTTTTCTATTTATATTTTTAGCTGTCCATATAATTTCTTTCTATTTTTAGTAGAGATGGGGTCTCGCTGTTGCTCAGGCTGGTCTCGAACTCCTGAGCTCAAACGATCCGCCCACCTCGGCCTCCCAGAGTGCTAGGATTACAGGCGTGAGCCACCGCGCCCGGCCTGGGCAGCATTTATGGACAGAAAAAAGTAACGTGCAGAGACAACTTATTTGATTATAGTTGGGTATTTTGCCTTATTTGAATCAGTTGGACACCTGCAGTTGACTGAAGCTCAGCTGCTATAATTGACTGAGATGCAGCTATTTGTTACAAGAGTATACTCCTAAGTTAGGTTTTCAGTTAGTTTATGTACTAAGTTAGGTTGTAGTTTGTTATAAGAGGAGCCAAATATGAAGGTATCTCAGGACAAATTTAGTTCAGTTTAACAGTGCCTTGTAGACAGCATATGATTTGGTCTTGGTTTTTTATTCTATCTGACAGTCTTCGCCTTTTAGTTGGGTGCTTGGGCCATTTATATTTAATGTGGTTATTGATATGGTTGTGTTTATATTTATCATTTGGTATTAGTTTTCTATTCATTTCATTGTTCTTTGTTTCCTTTTTCTTCTTTTGCCTTCTTTGAAGTTAATTGAGTATTTTTTATTCCATTTTATCTCCTTTGTTGGATTATTAACTATAATAAATTTTTTGTGTTGCTTTAGAGTTTATAGTATATATCTTAAAATTTAAGTGACACTGTATCACTTCACATATAGTACAAGGACCTTACAACAATACACTTCCATTTCTCTTTTCCCAGCCTATGTGCTAATGTTGTCATATGTTTTATTTCAACATATGTTATGAACCCATAATGTATTGTGCTTATTTTTTGAGCAGTCATTTATCTTTTAATTAAGTTTAATAATTTTTTAAAATCTTTCAAATTTACTCAAATTGTAATCATTTTCCAATGTCTTAATCCCTTTGTTTAGATGCACATCTCTATCTGGTATCATTTTCTTCTTCTGACTAAAGGACTTTCTTTAATATTTCTTATAGTACATGTCTGCTGGTGATGAATTATTTTGTCTTTTTATGTCTAAAAAGTCTTTAATTTTTGAAAGATATTTTTCCTGGGTTAGAATTCTAGGTTGACACATTTTTCCTTTCAGTACTTTAAAGATGTTGCTTCATTGTCTTCTGGCTTGAATTTTTTATTTTCTTGATGAAAAGTGTGGTAATCTTTATTCTTCTGCACCTGATGCCATTTTTTTCCTGTCTTTTTTTAAGATTTTCTCTTTATCACTGATTTAAAGCAATTTGATTACGATGTGATATGATGTGGTTTTCTTTATATATTTCTTGCATATGAGTTCATTAAGCTTCTTGGGTTTATAGTTTTTATTAATTTTGGAAATTTTTCATCCGTTATTTCTTTGAATATCTTTCCCTCTCTTCCTTCTCCTTTTGAGACTCCTAATATGATATCAAACTCATAGGAGTTGTCCCACAGCTCACTGATGCCCTGTTCATTTTTTAAACAGTCTTTTTATATCTGATATGTGTGTTTTACATTTTGTGCATTTTCTATGACTGTCTTTACATTTGTTAATCTTTTCTTCTCTTCATTTGCCGTTAATCCCATCCACTTACTTTTCATCTCACATTTTTTTCATCACTAGAAGTTTGATTTAGACCTTTTTTTCCCTTCAAAAATGGCTTCCATGTTCCTTTTTAACATGCGAATGCTTCCCTCTACTCTCTTAATATATGGAATACAGTTATAATAACTGTTTTAATGTCCTTGTTTACTAATCTTATCAAGGAGCCATTTCTCTTCCATTTTTATTGATTTTTACCTCCTCATTATGGATCATATATTTCTGCTTCTCTCCATATCTAACTTTTATTGGATGCCAGACACTTTACCATGTTAAGTATCGAATATTTTTGTATCTCTATAAATATTTTTGAGCTTTATTCTAGAATGCAGTTAAATTACTTGGAAACAATTTTATTCTTTTGAGGCTTGCTTTTGAGCTTTATTAGGAGACCAGAGCATCCTTTAGCCAAGGACTAATTTTGTCTTACTACCGAGGTAATATCGTCATAATATCGTCATAAGTACTCTACCCAACTCCCTGTCTTCCAGTCTGGCTGGTGAAAACTTAAACTACTTCTGGCCCCACATGAGCTCTGGGGATTTACTTTTGCCTGTTTCTTTTTGGTGGCCTCCTTTTCCCAGCTTCAGATAACTTCCTCATACACAGGTACTGATGAGCTTTTAGTTGAAGAAATGGAGGGAACCGTCTGCACATGTCTAGAACTTTCTCTGTGATCTTTCTCCTCTCAAGGCCATGCTCTATTCTCTGTGAAGCTCTCATGTTTCCAGGACGGTGATCTGAAAATTCAACCTTAACCCCTGCCTCTTCCAGTCCTTAACTCTGTCTCTTCAACTAAGGGAGCTCTCTGTGCTCTGCCTAAGTCCCCCTTCCCTGCACTGGGACCTGGAAGCTCTGTCCAGGCAGTGCCCTGTGGCAGCCGCAGAGCTCACTCATTTTCTTGCCTTTTCTCAGAAGTCACTGTTCTGTGCTGCCTCCGTCCAGTGTCTGAAGACCATTGCATTGAATGTTTTGTCTGCTGATTTAGTTATTTAAGATGGGAGGGTAAATCCAGTCTTACTTCATCTCGGCCAGAAGCAGAAATCTTCTCTATTGTTTGAATTGTTTACCAGGAGAATACGCTCTCTTATTCCTGGGTAATATGTTAACACAATGTCAGCATGGAGTGGAGAGAGCCAGATACAGATGCCCACATTCCGTTTCCAAGAGGAAGCAGCCGGCCCCGAAGGAGGAAGGTGGATCTGACCTCAGCCTTCTCCCCAGACTCTGTCTCCCCCAGCAGCCCTCCCAGGTGGAAGCAGCCAGAGTCTCAGACTGTTCCTCTCCGTCACTGTCCAGGTGCTCGCTGGGCCCCAGGCCTCGGAGGTGTGTGGGCCCTCAGACCCCTCTGTAGGGTGTCAACCAACATGGCATAATGGATCAGAGGGATTGTCAGAGGGAAGGCCTCTGCATGGAGCCCCAGGCCCTAGTTGGATAGATTGGGAAACTGAGGCCTGGAGAGAAAAAAGGATGTAATCAAACACAGTGGCCTGAACAGAAATACAAACACTGCATGATCTCACTCATTTGCAGAATTTTAAAAAGCTGATCTCATAAAAGTAGAGAGTATAACAGCAGTTACCATGGGCTGGGGAAGGGAGAGGATTGGGGGTGTGGGGAGAGATTGGTCAACAGGTACAATATGACAATTAGCTGGGAGGAATACGTTCTGTGTTCTATTGCCCAGGAGGGTGACCACAGTTAACTGTATTGTGTTGTATGTATTAAAATAACCAGAAAAGAGGATTTTGAATGTCCGTAACCACAAAGAAATGATAAATGTTTGAGATGATGGGTAAGCTAATTACCCTGATTTGATCATTATGCAATGTATACATGTATTGAAACATCACAATGTACCCCATAAATATGTATCATTATTATGTGTCAATTAAAAATAAAAGAAAATTTTAAAAAAGCAGTGGCCTGAGACCTGCCAAGTCAAACCCAGCTGTCCTGATTCCAGCTCTTTTCCCTGCACCGAAGAGAAAAGTGATTAGGAAAAAAAGATGGACTTGTAAAAACGATAATGCTTTAAGCCCTTTAATGTGGGGTTGATAAACACATTAGCCAGCGATTAGACAAGTGAGAAAGGTCTCTGTGCTAACAGGGAAGCAGGTGACCAAGACGAAGCAAGTTACGGAACAGCGTGTCCAGCGTAACCCGTTAACATAGGCGCGTGCGCGCGCGTGTGCACGTGTGTATAGGCGAAAGGCATGTGGAAGGACATGGCCAAACCGGACAGTGGTCTGGTGGGGAAGGTGGGCCGCTGAGAGCGTTGCTGCCCTACTTCTGATCTTTCTGTGTGGTTTCCATGTCATACTGTACATGCATCACTTTTATAATCAAGGGTGAAAAAAACCAATATTACCATTTGGCAGTTTTACTCAAGCACAGGTGCATGAGGGCCGGGTAGCCCTGTCATGGGGAGGTCGAGGCTCATCTGGGATTTGGGAGGAAAAACAAAATCCCCTTTGTCCCCTGCACTGGCTTGCCCGCCTGCAGGAAGTTGTAGTTCTTAGCATCAGCCACCAGGGGGCAGCAGGGGCCCAGCCGATTCTGCAAGAGGACGGACAGCTGGGGACTTCTGAGCTGGCACGTTTGTGGGGGAGGGGACGGCAGGGCGTCGCTATTTGAAGCAGTCTCCACGCGGTGCGGGGCTGGGGGCAGAGTCCCAGGGAGAGGAGGACCAGTTACACGCTGGACAAGGGTCCTTTGCCTCAGCACAACATGGAAACTGAGGCAGAAACCCAGTCAGAACTGGACTAACGGGGCGTGGGTGCTGGGGGAGGGGAGCGGAATGACCGAGGAGAGCCAGCAGGTCCAAGTCCCTTCCTGGGACTGCTGCCACTCTGTCAGGGGGATTTCAGGATGCATGGCTCAGGGGCTGATGGGAGAAGGCACAAGGGAATCACAGGCCCATTCCAGAGGCAGCACAGGCCCAGGGGACGGTCACTGCCTCCGTGACCAGCTCACAGCTCGAGCACGTCCCTCGTGCAAGGGCCTTGCCGCCTTATCTGGCTTAGTCTTGACCATGACCCTCAGGTAGGTAGATGGACATTAGCGTTCCCATTTTACAAGGGAGAAAACTGAGGCTCAGAGAGGTGAGGTGACTTGCTTACGAAGACACTAATGAAGCTGTGATTCAGTGTCCAGTCCAGCTGGCCTGGGAGTCCTTGCCCAGGATGAGGGTGGGGAGGCAGAGAGGGAGTTCCCAGCGGGCACCATCATCCTGAGCTTACAAGGTAGGGCTTGGAGCCCAAATTGCCCCACCGTCTGCAGGAGCTGGGTGTGGAGGGCCGGGGGGTCGGGACCAACCTAGTGACCAGAGAGGGGCTGGGGGGAGGTTGAGAGGGTGGTGCGGGGGATGCCGCTCGGCCCCCAGCTCTGAGTGCTTGGGGCGGGAGGAAGGTCCCCTTCGCATCCTAGACAAAGATGGAGGATGGGGAGGGGACAGTCTTAGTACAGGGCTCCAGGAGGCTGCGGGGCAGGTGGGGAAGGGAAGGAGGAGTGTCCAGGGAGAGAAGGCACAGGTGCCTGGCCTGGCTCACTCACACAGGACACAGTGGGGACAGCTGCTCCCACCCCAAGGAGCCCCTGGGAACTTTCCAAGGACAGAGGTGGAGGGAGGGTTATGTCTCCCCTGGGGGCCTGGGCCTGGGTTCTGGCTTCCACACAGGCCTCCAGTAACCACGGGCCGTTACTAGGTGGCTCTGGGCTACTGCGGGGAGGCTAGCAGGGGAGAGGGGCCCGGGGAAGAGCAGAGAGGGCCGAGGGCAGGCCCGCGGCTGCCTGTCTGGGAGGGCCGTACAGCCGCAGCAAGCAGCAGAAGGCGGGGATTAGACCCTGGGCCTGCTATACCCTGGGGGTCGGAGGTGGGGAGTCTGGGAGGGGGCAGGGAGGGGCTCTGCCCCTGCTACCTCTCTGAACCTCAGCTTCTCCGTCTGTAAAATGGGACTCATGGTTCTACCTACCTCACAGGTTTGTTGCAGGGATCAAAAATGACGATGTGTGTCGGTCACTAGCACAAGGGTTGTCACCCCAGGGGGCTCAAGGGACGTTGGCCGTAACTCTCCTGTACTTGTCTGTTCCGCCTTTAACAACCCGACCCTGTGCCAGCCCACACCGGACACGGGAGATGCAGAACGAGGCCGAGCAGTCCCCCTAGAGGAGGCAGCCGGGATGTTGGAGGGACACGGGGGACCTGGCCCCCTCTGCCCTGGGGCACCTCCTTGGCCTGCTCACCTCTGAGCTCATCTCCTGCCCAAGAGTGGAAACAGATGCAAAAGCGGAGAACGTAGAGCAGCAGATCCCAGGCGCCCGCCTGCAGCCCGTGTTCTGGATTGTTTGAAAACAAAGCCCAGGTGTTGTCTCATCTCACCCATAAATACTCCAGAATCTAATAGATGATGATATTTGTCACCTGATCCCAATGCCATTATGGCACCTAACAACATATAAATTCTCTCAACTTTGCAGAGCATGAGGTCGGACTCTGGCTCACCGTGTTGGGCTGAGGGCGGGGGCGGGGGTCTCTTAGCTACCTGGGGTCCTCAGCTCCTGGGAAGGACTCGTGGCCTGTGGGGAGGGACATGGGCAGAGTCACATGCCGTCCTTCACCCTTCGGGGCAGGAGTGTCCTCGCTGGAGCGTCCTCGCAGGCCGAGAGGGCTTGGGAGCGGCCGCCCTTGGGGCACGGCTGGTGGTCGCTTCGAGGGCTGCAGGGGGTGCGCCTTCCAGATGGGAGGGGAGCCCGGGCCTGCCCCCAGGACTCCCGCCGTGCCGTGGCTGTGCCTGCGTGTGGGTCGAGTGTGGGAGCGTGTGAATACGTGTATGCTTGAGTGTGTGTGAGTGGGGCTGTGTGGGAACGTGTGAACGGGCGTGAGAGTACGTGTGAGCCTGTGCGGGTGTGAGCGTGTGTCGGGCGGGGCAGGCGAGCAGGTGGCCTCTCACATCCCCACAGGCATCCAGCCCCGGGACAAATGGTGGGAGAAGTGTGGAGGCCCAGGGACAGTCTGTTCCTGGCTCCTGGCTCTGGCCACGGCTCTGGGGGGACAGCCAGGACGCCTGACTCTGGAGAGGTGGTGAGCCCACCCCAGCCCTTGCCCCCGGCATCAGGGCTCCTCCCTGGGCCCAAACCCTCCGGGCGGAAGCTGGCTCAGGGCTCCGGGCACGGCCGGGAGAAACGCTGACGGGTAGCGGTTTGCTGAAGGCTGAACAGGGGGTGTCGGGATCAGAAACAGCAGACTGGAGGCCACAGGGCGCAGGGAGGACCCCATGTGCCAGTCCGAGGCGCAGGGCCCTCCCCGGGCCTCAGCTTCTCCACCTGCCGTGTTGGGGTGTTGTTCCCTGGCCTGGCTCCTGCCGGGACTGTTAGGAGGCCGGAAAGTCGGGAGAGACTTGGGCCTGTCGCCGGGCCTGGCCCCTGGTGGGAGGAACTTCACCACCGCAGTGGGGGCCAGTGGGGAGAGAGGCGCCATCACTGTGCTGTGTGCGGGCACTGAGCGGGGGTCCACCGCAGCACTCCGTGCGTCCTGATTGCCCCCAGCTTACAGACGAGGACACTCGGCTCCGTGTCACACCTTGTCCGGGTCACCTGAAGGGGACCCTGGGCTCCCAGACGTTCTGGCTGAGGGGGCTGGGCACCCCCGGCCTGGTCTCCCTTCTCAGTGTCGGGAGCAGGTGTGCCGCCTTTGCAGCTCTCTGTCCCGGCCCCGCCTCTAATGCACCACACTGGGAAGTGAAAACTCCAGGTTCAAATCCTGGCTCTGCCACCTGCCTGCTGGGTGGCCTCAGGCAGCACCTTCCCTTCTGGGGGCCCCAGCTGCAGGCCAGAGCCGGGCTGTGCTCTCTGGGTCCCCTGACACCCTTTTCCCCAGTGGACTCCTGGGTCCCCAGCAGCCGCTGCCTGCAGACACGGGCACTGAGTCCAACCGGAAATCCTTCCTGTCCAGGGGAATTACTGGTTTCCACGGCTCCCGGAGATGTCGAAATGCAGGCTGTATTTGCCTTGGGTTTGTTTTCTTTCCACAGAAAACAAAACAAAACAAACACACAGGCGCTTGCACACTGACACACACAAAGTCAAGGGCAGATGATGGAACAACCTTGAAGCCCCAGCCTGGGCACACAGAGGGCGCTCAGTTCTCGCCTGGGTGCCTGCCGGGTGAGCAAATGAGCCCAGCGTCCTGGGTTCGAGGCCCGCTCCCCTCCGACTCGCCTGTGAGATCTCCGGCAAAATGTTTCTGCCTGGGCCACAGACAAAGGGAGGAAGAGATGCACATGCCCTGGGCCCCACCTGGGTGCCAGGCAGTGGGCTGAGTCTTGTGTTCACTGGGCTGTTTTGCCAGCACAATATCCCCGAGGGAGCTGGAGCTCAGAGAGGCAGGGCAAGCTGCTCCACGTCACACAGCTGGAGGAGGCAGGCTGGCCTCGCAGCATTGCTCGGAGACAGACTTGGGGCTCCGGTCCTCGGATCTGCCTGGGGAGAGTGACACCCCTCCCCAGGCTGCTGGAGAACTTGGTGGCGTGGCAGAGTGCCCGCTACAAGGGAAGCTCTCAGGGGGGTCATTCTGTCCTCCTCTGACTCTGCCGGGGGTGGGCCCCCTCTCCACTCTCCTGCTGTGCTCGATGGGCGCCCACCTGCATCAGGCTGACTCCGGTCCTGCCTGCCATTTCCCACCCGAGGGCAGGTACCGGAGGGGAATCTTTACGCCAATAAGCAGGACAAGTTTTGGTGGCTTCAGGGATTCACTCTGCACCCCAAATAAGACAAGAGGTCCTGCTTCTGGACTCAGTGATCTCTGTTCCTGCCTGTCACCCCCTTGCCCCATCCGTGGTCCCTGACCCCAAGGCCTGGCACTTATTTTCTCTGCTCCATCTCACAGGCTGCAGTCGGGAGGCATGGGCCGGCCCACAGACACATGCTCCGACCTACACACTATTTAAAAATTCAATGAACTGGTTGCCAAATTTAAAATGTGAACAATTTCACGTAACAACTGGGGCTTCCAGCTTTCCTCTCCCCTCTTCCCCACCCCAGTGGGGTGGAAGTGAGGCTGCCCATCAGCCTCCTCACTGCATCACCATCAGCCCCACAGGAACACGTGGGACCATCTTCAAGCGCAGCGCTGCTCAACTTTGGATGTGCAATGGACTGACCTGGGGGCTTTAAAAGTCCAAGGACACACGCAGACCAATTCCTCGGCCTCTCTGGGGTGGGACCAAGGCTTTGGTGTTTTTAAAAGCCCCTGAAAGATTGAGAAAAACAAGAGCACTGATCCTGGGCGGAAGGACTTCGGAGGCAGGTGGAGAACTCTGAGGGCCTTGCTTCGCCGTGGCTCCTGTCTGCGGCCTCAGCGAGAGCCCCCACCTCGTGACAGCCCAGCCCCGTCCTGGCCCTGCTCTCTCTCCCCTGAACGCTTCAGTGCGTTCACTGTGTGATGTCCCGTGTCTGGGACCCAAATCCTGAACGCGGCCAAGTGGGCCACGCGTGAGCAGCAGGGGGTGAGGCCCAGGGCTGCCGTCCGAGGAAGATTCACGCCTATATATGGTTACCCGGGAGCCCCACCATACAGCTAAGGAGTGACCTAATCTGCCGACAATCTCACCCAGTCTGGGGCCCGACTCGGGGAGGGCCCTCGCCCTGGAGGGAGCATCCACTGGGGGCTGAGGGGCTGAGGGGCTGGGAGGGGGCAAATCAACAGTGTGGCGGCCGGGCAAGGGCAAGATGGCCCAGACCCATGGGAGCTGGAGGGCAGCCCCACGCCCCCCACCCCACCCCACCCCGTTCCAGCCTCTGCAAAAACATCCAGCCTCCTCCTGACGCCCTGCACTCTGCATAAACAAGAAAACCTGTGAGCCTCTTTTGCTTTTAAAAGTCATTTTAATACAGCATAAAAAGGCTATATTGCTATAGGCAAGCCGTATACAGATTCTCCAGGAATAAGGCACACAACGGAATGCCACCCCGAGGGCAGCCCTCGGAGAAGTCGGGAGCTTCACCCCGTCCCCTCCAAGCTGGGCCCACGGGTTCTGTTTGTCTTTTTAGCTGGACTCACACGTAGTAACAGACACAGACACGGACAGGGTCACCACACAGGGGTGGAGGAGGTCGCACAGCGAGGTTGGCAGCCCCACTGCCACCAGCCCCCAGAGGGGGACGGCTCGGCCACCCTGCTGACGGCCAGAACACCCCACACTTCAGGGTTAGTTGTTGCACTGGGCTACGATGTAGTGAGGTTGGATTAAATATTCGTCTGGAGTAGACTCGAGTCTATTAGATGCTGGAGGGCTCTGGTTGACACATCCAAGTTCAAGGAGCACGGCCCCGAGGCCTGGTTAAGATGGCAAAGCTCCAACGGGGGCGTGGAGAAGTCTGCCCCCCGCCTCCTCTTCCCTCCTGTGGCCTTGCCGCTGGGAAGCCCCCGACCAGGCCAAGGGGCTGGCAGAGCGCAGAGGGGCTGGTGAGTCCAATGTGTCCTCTCCCCTTTGCCCACTCCCTGCCCCCCTACAAAATTAATAAATCCACAATAACAAGATAATAAAAAGAAGGTGCGAGGGAATGGGTTATATTGCTATGTCTGTTATCCTCCGCAGAAGAGGCACCATTCCCTTTTTCGCTATGTATCTAATAATAGCTTCCCTTTCAAAAGGCAATACTTTCCAAAATACACATATGTATAAATACAAGACAAGAACATATTAATAAGTCTAAACACTTGAATAATAGGCTGGCTACTTAATACTGATATTTTCATCCAAGGAAAATAACACAGAATAACAACAATATGGCTTAAAGAATTGCAAAGATTTGTTTTTCTCATCAGAATTATGTACCAACTTCATATAATATCTATGTAGACAATATTTCCTTCTTAATGTAGTTCAGATGCATACTTTTTACAGACCAAAGCATAGCAAAAAACAAACAAAAAAACACCCAAAATCCAATAACAGGAAAAAGAGAAAAGTTCTCACTATAAATATTTTCTCGCAGCTCAACCAGAAGGTTTGCAAAAATACTTCCAGAAATCTTTGCTTGATATTCTGTTACCCTCCTGAAAGTTCTGAAGTTTTAAAAAATGCCACCCTTTTTGTTTGTTTTTTTAAAATCTCAAAAATCAAGCAATTATATTTTTCTTTTCTTTTTCTTTTTTTAAAAAAAGGCCCTCAAATATATACAGACGAAAATCACGGTGAAGATTTTTCGGGAGAAGCTACCAAATTCAGTGTTGTGAGAAAAGTTGGTAACCATGCAGAAATTTTAACATCTATGAATTTTTTTTTTTTCCAAAATACACACACATAGTATTTTTTTTTTAAAAAAAGGAATTCTGTGTCAAGTATAACTCAAAATAAATACAAATTCACATGTAGAACTATTGAATACTTCATATGGGGTAAACACCATTATCTCCCAACTAGATCACTAGATCTACTAACTGCAAGCGATTGTCCCTTTTGAACATACTAAAACCACACACCTTCTTGTCCCCTGGGCTTCCAGGCCCTCTGAGCACTTCAATCTCACAGCACCCAGCCTGGACAGCAGTGGCTTTGCTGACCACAGACAGCTCCCAAATTCAGCCAGAACAGAGCTGGGGGTGGGGGGGGCCGCACTGTGGAAGGGTGGCCTCAGGAGGGTGGGCACAGCCCCCGAGGTGGCCGACGATGCAGAGATGGAAAGGCGATGGCCACCTGCTGGACAAGCCCACTGAAAGGACACTTGGGAATGATGTCCTACCTCCTGTTGGCCCGAGTATGGACAGCCCTGGCTTCCAGCGGTCTGGAGCCTGGCTTCTTTTTAGGGTGTGGGCGTCCCCCATCTTTGCAGCCCTGTTGGCAGGCCCCAGGCAGCCTTGGGCCAAGGTGTCTGAGTGGGGCCAGGTCCCTGGAAGGGTTGGGACAAGCACACTGCCCACCACGGTGAACATTCTCTTTAGAAACGCGGTAAGATGGCTGTCAGTGACAGCTTCTCTTCGGTGCAGAAGCCTTGCTCCCCTCGCCACCCTGGAGAGGAGCAGCGGGCCCGGGGAGTCCGCAGGGGCGGTCCCCAGCGTGGCAAGGGTGGTAGTCTGCTGCCCAGCCTAGAGCAAATACACCTTTTTCAAGTGCTCAGAGGGTGTGGGCCCCCAAACCTACCCTGCAGCGCCCGGCTGCAGATGCACTCACTCCGTCTTTTCAACTCTCTCCCTGGACCCCTGGTTAACACTTCACTGTAACTCCTCAGCTGTACAAAGCATCTTCATTTGAAAACAAAAGGCAACTGGGCACCAGGTGGGTGTCCTTGAGCCACGGTAAACACTGAATTTCAGGCCTATATTGCGGTCTGATCCCCCCCCCCACCCCCAGAGGCATAATGTTGGGGCAAAATCAAGCGACCCAGTCCCGACAGCGGGTTCTCTCCATCCCCTGGGAGAAAGGAAAGAGGCTGCGACAACAGAAGGGGCTTCTCATCTGGGGGAGAGAGAGGAGCGTGTGCTCCTGCCTGCCGCCAGGACAGTGGCTCCCCGACCATGCCGTGTGCCAAGAGGCCTCTCTGCTCCCTTGGGAGGTAGGAAATCATTGTCCCCATCTTACAAATGAGAGGTTCTGTAGCTTGTCCCAGGGTCCCATGTGAGGGGCTGGGGGCCTAGGTGAGGAGGGGGCATCCTTTTCCATTTCTGTAGGGGTGGAGGATGACAAGCAGAGCTCGGGCTGCAGAGGGTGGGGGCAGGATGTGGCATCCCTCAGCCTGACCTCCTAAGTGACTAATGGAGGGGTCATGGTGTGACACCTGGCACCTGGGAGGTTTCTCCCTCCATCCTGGGTGAAGCTCCCCAAACAGAGCTCTCTGCTCCAGGAGACGGCACCAGCCACCCTGAGTCCCAGAACATCAGGACTAGTGTCATGTTCTCACCTAACTAATGGGGAAACTGAGGCCTGGAGATGAAGTCTTTGCCCAAGGTGACACAGTGCGTCGGCAGCAGGGCCAATTGAGCCGAGGTCTTCAGAACATCAGGCCTGTGTCCTTCCTGCCAGAGTGGCTTCCACGCTGGGCCCCACAACCTTGATTGGGTTGTGGCCCCCCAGTGTGGGTGGGAGGCAGAGTCGGGGGAAGGGAGTGGGCCTGGCAAACCCGAGCCAGTGGGAAGAGCGTCTGGTGGGGGTCGTGGGAGGTGCCGCCGGTGTTCCCTGGGACACATCTTGGAGCACTGTCCTGTCTGGGTCCATGGGGATGGGGGGGGCAGCACCCAGGTGCAATGCCAGTGGCATCAGAGGCAGTCAAGGTTTGGGGCTTGGCGAGGGCAGGGGACAGAGAGGCCCCTCCTCAGCAGCTGTGGGGACAGATGGCCACTTGCCACGATTGCTGACTTAGAAACACAGGGGTTTCTGAGAGCGGCTTTCCGCGCAGGGCAAGCCGGAAGGCGCAGGGTGGGAGAAGGGGGCCTGGCTGGTCTCGGGGAGACGGTGCCCTGCAGGCTTTGGGATTCACAGTAAATTTAGTGCACTTGTGGCCAATACAAGGCTGCTCACCCCAAAGGGACTCTCAGAGGAGAGCCTGCGGGGGACACCGAGGACTTTGTGGGGTCCTGGGTGCTGGCCTCTGCTCAGCTTTGTCCCTTTCCCAGAGACCCCAGGCCCACCTGCAAAGAGCCCCAGAGACCCTGCCTTCTCTGGCCTGTGGGGGCAGCAATGTCAGTAACACTGTTTGTCAACACACATGAGACAAGGACCCTAAGCTCCCCCCTGCCCAGCCCTCCGGCCTGCGAGGACGCTCCACGCACAGGGGGACACACAGCCCCTCAGAGCAGCACAGGGGAGTGGTGTCTCCTCGGGCTGGCGGGAGGGGGCGGTGGGTGCGGGCGGGCGGGCGGCCGGTCACTGCACGCGGCGGCAGTAGTAGCCCAGGACCTTGCACTTCTCACAGAGGTGCTGCGGGTGCTCCTTGCTCTGGTCAGACACGTCCAGGCCATCGGGCTTCTCCAGGGGTCTCTGCAGAGAGAAAGAGGAAGGGGGCCCAAGGCGGGTGGAGAGAAAGACACACACACAGAGACAGAAGAGGGGGGGCCCAGACAGCAACAGAGACACACGTCCACACGAGACAGACAGACAGAGAGAGAGAGAGCGAGAGGACACTTGCGGTCAGAGGCTGCCTGGGCCGGGGCGCCAGGGCCCTGCTGCTCTTGCCTGTTTGCAGGCATCCGTGTCCCGGCGGCACAGGCTGGGGCCCTGGGCTGGGGACAGAGCTAGGGAGGGAGTCCTGTGCCCAGAACCCTCTGCCCCAGTACTCTTGGAGCGGCCACCACCTGAAGCTCGCAGAAGTCCAGGATAGAGGCAGGACACGGGTGCAGGGTGTCCAGACGAGGACACTGAGGCCCAGAGCAAGGCAGACCCCGAGTCCCGGTATCCAGTGCTTCTGGCCACATGTCACTCTCGAGCCTGCTCATGCTGCCTCAGGATTCAAGGGCAGCTTAACCTGGGCACAGTCAGCGCTTCAGCATGTGGCACGCGAGCTGCTAGCTCCGTGAGGTCAGCAGTGGGGTTTTTAAGTGACCCCACATCCCAGGGCCGGCCCAGCGCCTGCCTACAGGAACGGAAACTCAGTTTTCTGACAGGGAAACTGAGGCCCAGAGAAGGAAGGTGACTTGCCAGGCCTGTTATGGCACTCGCTGACTGTGTGGCCTCAGGGAGCCTCGGTTTCCACATCTGTAAAGTGGGCCATTTATAGCACCTCGTACGCAAGGTACAGGAGGCCCCGGAGAGAAGTCTGGATGTTTGTGACCTGGACAGTGCTGGGCAGGACAAGCACATTTCTGCTGGGCAGGGAGCTTCCCGCTCCCTGTTTCCCTCCTTTCCTGGCTCTCGAGAGCCGGCAGAGACTTGTTTCTCTGCAGAATTTATGGCAGCCATGAGGAACACCTCCTGCGCAGACGGTTTCTTGGCTGGCTCACAGAGACGTTGCTTTCTCTCCCGCCAGAGGCCCTGCCCGCAGAAGGTCCCCTGCACAGACTTGGGGGGGACTCAAAGGAAGGTGGTCGGGGCCAGCTGGGAGCCACATGCTGAGGAAAGGGCGGCAGGAACAACAGCTGGGGTGGGGTGAGGGGACGGTGGAGGCCGACCCTAAACCAGGACAGCTGGGCAGGGCCGCTGAGGGTGAGTGCTGTCCTGGCCCCAAGCAGACACTCAGAGTAGTCTGGGGAAGAGTCAGAAGGTTCTAGAAGGCAAGGAGGGGGACTGTGGGTGGGCAGGATTCTGATCCAGGGGTCATAAAACCCATCCCTGAGCTTCCAGCCTTGAAGACACAAAACAAAGGCCTGGCTTGTCCTTTGTGGATAGGTGACCAAGGGCAGGCACCTCGGGGGCTTTCAGCGTGTCCTGAAGACTATTCTGGAAAATTCTTCTGCTGGTGTCTTCTGCAGTGTCTGCACAGGACGCAGCATCACTGCAGTCAGACAGAGCTTTGCATGCCAGCTCTGCCACCTATCAGCCGAAGTCTTTTGGGCAAGATCTTTCTCCTCTAGAACCTCAACTTGCCCTTGTGTAACCTGGGTGGGAGGTTAATATTCACTATCTTTTTTTTTTTTTTTTTTGAGACAGAGTATTGCTCTGTCATCCGGGCTATAGTGCAGTGGCATCATCATAGCTCACAGCAACCTCAAACTCCTGGACTCAAGCGATCCTCCTGCCTCAGCCTCCCAAGTAGTTGGGACTACAGGCATGCGCCACCATACCTGGCTGATTTTTCTATTTTTAGTAGAGACAGGGTCTCGCTCTTGCTCAGGCTGGTCTCCAACTCCTGACCTCAAGCGATCCTCCCGCTTCAGCCTCCCAGAGTGCTGTGATTATAGGTGTGAGCCACCACACCGGGCCTAATATTCTCTATCTTTTTCCTAGTTTTTTTGTTTCTGTCTGTGTGGTAGAGAGAGAAGTAAGTGGGACGATTGTCTTAAAGCACTTTATAACCCAAAGAGCTCTGCAAGATTTAGCAATTGCAGTGTGACCCTTAGCAAGTCCCTTAACCTCTCTGTGCCTCAATTTTCTCCTTCATAAAATGGGGCTAATAAGAGTACCTACTTGATACGGTTGCTGTAAAGAGTGAAAAGTTAATCTACGCAAGCGATTAGAATAGCACCTGGCACAGAGAGAGTGCTCGAAGTGTTGGGCAGTACTAATATCATGAATTATGACCATTATGACATAGGGTTAGGGGCAGGCTGTGGGCAGGGGAACGAGCCGAGTCCCTGTGGAAACACTCCCGCCACATCCTCACCAGGCCCCCTCCTTGGCTCATCTGAGCCGCGCCCGCTCCTCGGCCATGACCCTCCTGGACTTCCCCAGGGGTCCTGGCCCCACCGCTCAGCCCTGCTCAGCCTGCCCTGGGTGGGGAGCTCGGGGAGCTGTCACGGAGGGAAAACACACAGCAGCTGGGACTGATTGCCACCGAGGGCCACCCCCACCCCCTGCAGCAAGGCAAAGCCCATTAGTGTTTTCTTCTCCTGGGGGACAGGGCTGGCAGGGGGAGGCGCAGCTGGAGCCTGACAGGAAACAGATGTGGCAGGGGCGGGAGCAGCGGGGAAGTGGAGGGTTCTCAGGAGAACGATGCCGGGCAGGTCAGAGCTCGGGGGCAGGAGAAATAAACCAGCCCCTCTCCACCACGGGGCGCCAAGGGGAGGGGCTCGGGAGCACCCCCTCTCAGCTCTTCAAAGGCTCCTGACTGCTCGGGCACCACCCCACACCCCTCCCCAGCTTGCAAGCCCAGGAGAGGAGACTGGGAGGCGAGAGACCTGGGTCACAGGACTCCTTGATGCCCGCTGGCTGGGTCACCTGCTCAAGTCACACATCCCCTAGGGGCCTCAGTGTTCCGATGCACACAGTAGATGTTCAACAAACATCAGCTAAACAACTGGGGGAGGAGACGAGCAGAACCAGATGCTCTGGAAAGATCCTCCAGTTGAGTCCTTAGAGACCCCAGTCCGGAGTATGGGGATGGGGGATGGGGTGGGACTGAGCTTGGCAGGATGGAGACCACGGGGCAGGTGCGGCCACTGCCAGTCTAGGGATGGCGGTACAAGCCAGGAATGGGCCTGGCTTCCTGGGAGGGACACAGTGAGAAGCCCTGCGCTGCCACCTGCTAGGACAATGTGGGGGCAGAGGCCTGGGAGGCTGGAGCCACTGCAGGGAGTCAGTGCCCACAGGCCTTGGGTGCAGGGGTTGGGCCTGCTTCTCTGCTTAGGTCACAGAGGGAGCGAGAGTCCCAAGAACCGAGCCCCCAAGCCTGTCAGCACAGAGCCAAGCAGCCCCCAGACGTGAGGCCCTGCAGAAACCAGGCTCTTCCCGACTCCTCCCCCCTGCCAGCCACCGTGGCCTGCCCTCCCTCTGCGTTCCTCCCTCTGTGGCCACTCATGTGCCCCCTTCCAGTTCCACGCTGCCCTCCAGCCCCAAACGCAGTCACTCTTCATGAATCCAGTTTCTCTACTGACCTGGGGTAAATCACTTACACCCCTGTGCCTCAGTTTCCTCCTCTGTAAAATGGGGAAACAACAGAGCTGACCTCATGGGGTGGCTGAGAGGATGACAGGTACAAAGCCTTAGAGGAGTGCCTGGCAGCGTGGCTGAGCACATTGCCGCAGCGTGCCCAGGTCATATGTGGCCGGGCTGGGACACAAACCCAGGCCTGGCTGGCCTCAGGGCCAGGCTCCCAACAGTTCTGTAGACTGTCTCCAAACACAGGTGCAAGTTCAGCTCAGAGGTCCCAAGTCCCACCTGGGGACCTGGGGGACAGCGTGTGGCCTGTTGAGGCTGTGGGTTCCCTACCTGTGAAATGGGATGAGAACCTCAAGAGTGAGGGGAGAACACACACAGGGAGCTTATGCAGGAGGCTCAGCTAAGGCACCTGGCAGGTGGCCACCACTGTGGCAGGCCAGGATTCCTCCGGATGCCAAGTGCTGACCCTTCTGACTAACCCTGTCTCTTCAGGTAGGGAGGGAGCTCCCGAAGGCCTGGCAGCCCGTGACCTGCACCCTCCGTCCGTGCCTGCCTGGGCCTGGCCGCAGAGGAGCCCTCAAGGAAGTCTGTCCAGCAGGAGGACGAACGAACCCTCCCAGTCACCCCAGCAGGATAGAGACCAAATTCTGAGCCTGGCCTCCCAGCTAGCCAGAGGGAGCCCCATGGACGCCATGCCTGGGGGGCTGCCCTCCTCGCTTTGCACTGCTGCTCCCCTCCCCCGCCCCCCTTTCCCGCTTACTGTCCCTCCCCCACCAGAGCCCAGCCTTACATCACTTCCCCAGGGAGCCTTCCCGTAGCTCCCAGAGCCCCCTCCCCCAACCCTCCCGCCCCCTCCCTCCCCACTGCTCCTGATACTTCTTGGTGACCCAGCACACCCCGGGAGGCCCCCCAGCCCGGCTCCTCAGTTCCCCGACTACCTCATCGGCAGTGACCACCTGATCAGCCACACCCTGGACTCGGTCTTCTCCAGACACCACCCACCGCTGCCCCCACCTCCTCTCCTTCCAGCCCACCCGCCCCGGCACATCCCCCCTCTCTATGGGGCCCCTCGGTCGACCTTCCCCACCATTGAGCTGACACCCCAGGATGACGCGCATGATCCTCACACTTTTAGATACGCCAACTCCCAGCACCTTCTCTCTGGAACACTCTTGCACCTAACCTCGCCCACGGACCCTCCTGTTCACTGGGTGTGGCCCGTGTAGTGAGCAGCGCTTGGGAAAGTCACAGCACTGGGCTGACGTCTTCAATGGCATCAGGGTCACAAACCACCCAGACCCGGAACGTGCAGGCAGCCGGGCGCAGCCTCGCTCGTGCTCTGCTTCCTTGCGGACCTTCCTCAAGCTCCCCTCGCCCTACTCGTTTCTCTACCTGAGAACCTTCCTCTCATTTCACTGCGAAACAGAAGCCCTGGATATGAGGTTCTTCTCTGCCCCGTCAAACCCACAAACCTCCCTAATTATCCCCCTCCCTCCTGTGCCCATGGGAAGGCATCGCCCCTTTTGTCCCTGCATGTCACCCTTCTGTTTCCTTCCAGGCCATTCTCACCAGCCTGCACTGTGCTCCGGGCTCTGCCGTCTTCACAGCACCCGGCCCAAGGCCTCCTGCCCTGCCCCGGCCACTGCTGTGGTCCCGTCCACACTCACACCCCCTCGAGAGAGTGGACAGTGAGGCGTTCCCTCTGCACCCAGATCCAAACAAGGCTCCCGACACTGCTCCACGGACGCCGCCCCGGCCAACAGGTCAGCCGTCAGTGGACATCTCCACTCTGGCCTGACCTGCCAGGCACCAGCTTTCGTGCTTCTTAAACCTCGTTGTAGTTCAGCAAGTTCCTCGGATAAAAGTGATGCTCCCCAAAGTCTGAGGACCATCTCTTTATCGCTAAGTCTCCAGGGCATGCCTCTGTGGTCATTATACCTAACATCTTAGCACCGACCAGCAACCCACGCTCGCACAGCGCTCCCCGCGCCGCTGCGACTTCCAGGACCCCACCCTCCCTGCGTCTCCCTGTCTGACCACTGAATGCTTAGTCTGCGGAATCCCTCTTTGTCCGCAGTCCTTCTGCAGGAAATCACGTCCATTCCCTAAATACCTTCAGGTCAATGGTACTCAATTATGCGTGCACACCCTGCCTTCTCATATGAGCATCACAATAACACGTCCACTGCCTCCTTGACATCTCTGATTTTACTGGCATCTCAAATGTAACGTGTGTATCAGAGGCTTCTATCTCCAATACCTGCATCCCATCTGCCACGCCTCCAGCCGCGGCTGCCCAGCTCAGGAACAACCGCCTCCACCCACTCAGGTGCTTCAGCCTGCAGGGAGATGCTACTCCGGATCCCTGCCCTTCCCTCACCCTCCACCACCAGTCTGGGGGCACTTGGTGTTGGATCTAGCTCCAGAGCCGCCGCCTGAGCTCAGCCCTCTCCCAGCTTGTATGGGGACTACGCTAATGGCTCTCCCACTTGTCCTCCCACTTTCAGTCTCTCCCCCTCACACCTGGACTCATCTCTGCACACAACCAGAGGAACTAAGATGAGGCTGAAAGCCCTGCTGCTCCTTGGCCCCTCGAGTGGCCCCCAAGGCTCTGGCGATCACCTGTGCAGCTCCCCCCCTCGTTCCTCTCGAGCCACTCTCCTGCTCCCTCACCGAGCGGTGGGCCTTGAGCACCCCAAGTCCTTACAACCTCAGGGCATTTGCACTCCTGTGCCCTCTTCCTAGAATGGCCGCCCTCCCCACTTGTGACTGGGGGCCTAGGTCCCCACCCACCCAGGTCCCCGAGTCAATGTCAGCTGCTCTGAGTGGCTTTCCCTGCAGCCTGCTTCAGGTGGGGCCTCCCTAGGATGAGGTGTCTCAGCCCTGTCCTGTCCCTGTGTACTGTGCCTGGTGCACGGCCCTCCCTACCATGAATATGTGCCGTCTAGACGGGTAAAGGAATGAAATGCACGCTTCCTGCTGCTTCCTGCTGCCCTCACATCCCTGTTTGTCTCACAACAAGCCCCCACCCCTCCACATTAGCTTAAAAATCCCCCTGGGCTCCCTGGGCTCCCTGGGCTCAGGCTCCTGGTGCAGTTGCCACTTCATCCGCCCTCCCTTCCTGGGGACATGGGCTCTCTCCCTCTCCCCTATTTCAGATGAGACAGGGGGAGAAAGGCCAACTTGGAGAGCTCTGGCCTCATGCTTATCATATGAGGGGTACACTGAGGCCCAACAAGGGAACAGCCACCCTCCTGCGGTCTGTCAGAGAAGGCCCCCCACCCCCGGCTCACCTGTTTGTGTGGGTACACGTTGATGTGGCATTTGATGCACTCCTGCCCCATGTTGGCCCAGGAGTTCCCACTCATCCATTTTCTCTTGCATTTGGGACACTTGTACTCGCCAAAGCAGCGCTTCTTGCCCTGGTACGGAGTCAGACCCTCGCCTTTGGGGCGTGCCTGGAGGACAGGAAGCAAACACAGAAGATTGGGGTCTAGAGGCCAACATGATGCCCCCATGGAGTCCCCTTGCCCTCTGCCTTCAGTCCTCATCCTGTGTCTCTGTGTGCAGGCACCTTTTGTCCCCTGTCCAGGGTCACCCCCAGAGCATACACAGGAATCCCAAGGCTAGGAGACCTGCACAGGGGATGGACAACAGAGGAGGTGGTGGGTGGCATTCATCTCTTTTAGATTCAAGGAGTGAGATACTCAATGGTGCCTGGGAGTTACTCTTATTTATTTATTTATTTATTTGGGTAGAGATAGGATCTTGCAATGTTGTCCAGTCTGGTCTCAAACTACTGATCTCAAGCGATCCTTCCGCTTCAGCCTCCCAAGTAAGCCTACTTGGATTACAGGCATGAACCACCGCACTCAGCTAGGAGTTCCTTCTTTAACTCAGATGTTATAAAGGGACAGTTGGCAGTGGCATGGACCTGCACACAGGTGCTCTTTGGCCCACACAGCATTGTGGTTTAAATGGTTATTGAAGAGGCAGCACAGGCACAGAAACTGGTGTGCAATGAAAATGAGTCTCCCCTGCACCCAGACACCGGCTCTCCTACCAGGAGGCCATCTGTTTCCTTCATACCACCCCGAAGGTGTGCTCTGCATTTACAAATGAATAAAACACATACATTTGTACATACATTCTTTCCTTTCCCTTATGCAAATGGAAACAGAGTATACATCTGGTTCTGCATCTTCCATTTTTTATGCAGCATTATTTTTAAAGATAAGATCAAATTACCACAGCCCCACCCCCACATACTGCAGGTATACCAACTTAATACTCCATACCCTCATCAACAGAGATTTCGTTATTGCCAATCTAAAAGGTCGAAAATCTTCTCAGAGTAGCTTTGACTTGTATGGCTTTTATTATGAGCAAGAGAAAATTTTCCATGCATTTGAGAATCATTTATGTCTCCTTTGTGAACAGTTTGTTCATATCCTTTGTAATTCTTTTTTTCCTGAGGGGTTTGATATTTTTCTTGTTGATTTGTAACTGTACTTTATATATTGAAGAAACTTGCTGTCTCCTGCACAGTGTTTTTTTTAAACAGCTTTATTGAGATATGGTTCATATATCCTACATTTCACCCATTAAGTGGACAAATCAATGGTTTTTAGTATATTTACAGAGTTGTACAACCATCATCACAATCTAATTTTAGAATACTTGTGTCACCCCCAAAAAGTAGCCCTGTGCCCATTAATAGTCACTCCCCATCCTATCCCCACCTCCTCACCCCACCCAGTTCTAAGCAACCATGAATCTACTTTCTGTCTCCATGGATTCCCCTATTCTAGATATTTCCTATAAGCAGAAACATTCAATATTTGTCCCTTTGTGTCTGGCTTCTTTCACTCAGTGTAATGTTTCCAAGTTCACTCATGTTATAGCATGTGTCGGCACATCATTCCTTTTTATTGCCAAAATAATATCCCACTGCATGGATGTGCCATGTTTTATTTACCCATTCATCAGATGATAGACATTTGGCTGGTTTCTAACTTTTGGCTATTATTAATACAGCTGCTATGGACTTCCTGTACAAGGTGTAGAGAGTTTTAAAAGTTGGATGAGTTACCCTGATATTTGAAAATGGGAAATGGAGAACATGACCACACTGGGCCAGAATTCCGGCTGGCTGAGGGTTGAGGAGTGGCTGACCCATCAGTGACTGCACACACCCTCAATGTCACCTCTGTTCCCGCCAGCTGCTCTGTGCATTTATGTCCCCTACTCAGCCCTCGAAGGCTTTGAGTTTGAGACAGGCTTAAACACAGGCTCTCCATGGTGACTATTCAAAGTGTGGACCCCAAACCAGGAGGGACAGCATCACCTGGGGCTTGTTAGAAATGTAGGATGTCGAGCCCCACCTTAGAGCTACTGAACCACAGTCTGCATTTTAACACGAGCCCCAGGGAATTCCTATGCCATTAAATTTAAGAAGCACTGGGCTGGCTGAGCACCGTAGCTCACGCCTATAATGCTAGCTCTCTGGGAGGCCGAGGCAGGACAATCATTTGAGGCCAAAAGTTCAAGACCAACCTGAGCAAGAGCAAGACCCCATCTCTACAAAAAGTATAAAAAAATTAGCCAGGTGTGGTGGCGCATGCCTGTGGTCCCAGTTACCCAGAGGCTGAGGCAGGAGGATCGCTTGAGCCCAGGAGTTTGAGGTTGCAGTGAGCTATGATGATGCCACTGCACTCTAGCCTGGGCAGCAGAGTGAGACTCTGTCTCAAAAAAAAAAGAAGCGCTGAGCTATGAGATGATCTGTTTCCATGGTAACGTTTCCCTAGTGTCCATTTATGAAGTAGTACATATGGGTTAAGGGCACAGACTCTGGCTCCAAATCCTCTGTGATCTCGGGCAAGTTACTTCACAAGGATAATGACAGTAACTACCACATACGACTGTTCTGAGGATTCAATGAGATGATACATTAAATGAGATAGCACTGCCTGGCACACGGAAGGCAAAACAGGAGTATTGGTACTAGCGTTGTGTATTAACATAGAACAACAGTGGTATATAAAGTACTAACTTCTTCCTTCAGTCATCAGGTCTCTTTTTCCCAGGAGCCATTACTACCGCTTGGTGACAGCCTACTAGAATTTCAGGCAAAACACTAAGAAGGGCCATCCATGCTGAGTGTGTAAATCTAAACTTAGAATGCGACAACAGCACCGGCCTCTTGGGCTCACGGCCAAGGCCTATCGGATCCTTATGAGCCTTCCTGGCCGCCGCCACCTCCCAGGGAGAAAGCTCAGCCTGGGCTGTGGGCAGCGCAGGTTGGGGGGACAGGTTGGTCACGCCAGGGGCGCATGTGGCCTGCAGTCACAGCCCGGGGTCCGGTCAATCCATGGTAGAGGGGTCAGTGTGTGCCTCTGAAGGCACATGGAGCTCTGTCGGTCTCAAGCGAGTGGATGTCCCTATGACCCGTTCTGGTGCCACCATCTCCTCCAGCCGGTGCCCACGGCTTCCAAGCGGCCACGGCCACCACAGCCTCCCTCCTGCAGTCTTCCTGAAGTACAGCACCCGTTCAACCCACTGCCCCCCATCTCCATTCTCAGAAGCATCTACATGGGAAGAGGGGACAAGGAAGTTGGTGCGGGGGCCTCCCCAGTGTTGGGATCTGAGACTCCTTGATTAAAGGGAGGAAGATGGGGACCTTGACCAGCCAGGCCCACTCTGGGATGTGGCACTGAAGGCCTCTTGGCTCAGAGAGCCGACAGGACCTGGCGCCTGGCCTCACACAGCCCGGGCAAAGGGCAGGGGTCAAGGTGTCAGAGGGGAGGGGTGCGGTCACCCCGGGACACTTGGCAGAGAGAAGTGTGGGGGCTGGGGCTGGGCTGGAGATGGCCTCTGAGAATTCGGGTCCCAAAGAGTCCCTGCTTCAGAAACGAGCGGGAAGGAGGCCCACACGGATAAAGGAGACACCGAATGCAGGCCCAGGGGAGAAACAGGGAGGTGAGAGACAAGAGCGAGGGGTGAGCCAGCAAGCGCGGCCACACGGTGTAAGTAGAAAAGCAGCCGTCTGGAGCTGTCCGTCAGGGCGTGCGAGCGGCTTGGCAGGGCCGGGGACGGGGCTCCCAGCCTCCTGCAGGACGAGACGTCCTCAGCACACCATTCCGACGGCTGCGTTGGGCCCGGCGCTGGGGGAGCCCAGCTCTGACACGCCACTGCACGGGTCGCAGCCAGACTGCGGACTCCAGGGCCAATGCCTGTAGTCACATCTGGCTCTGCCTGTGACTACGGGTGGGGTGGGGGTGGGGTGGCAAGCTGCTCATCCGCTCTGTGCCTCGGTTTCCTCATCTGGAACCCAGGATGATGCTAAAGGGCCTGCCTCCTAAGCTGCTCAGTGACTGGCACAGCGCAGGTGCTCAGTAACCGTTAGCTGCACGTACTTCAGCACGATCCTGTCCCCAGGCCTGCGCAGGCAGAGGGAGCAGAGGTGTTTGAGGTGACGCAGAGGCCAGGGCTGAGACCAGCAGGCGTAAGTCATGAGAGGAAGGTTCCAGAGATGGGAAGGAGGCCTGGGTAGGGGGCAGGGGTGGCAAGCAAAACAAGGAACAGCACGAGGTGTCTTCACCTTCTGGAATTCTCAAGGAAGGATCAGGCTGCAAAGCTCTGGGATGCTGCTGGCAGGGAACATCCCCAACCCATTTAACAGATCATGAAACTGAGGCACTGGGAAGGAGCAGGACTTGCTGAAGAGCTTCCAGTGTGTGAGGGGCAGGGGGCTAGGCCCAGCTGGCTCTCTCACAAGGCCATACTTGGCTCACTCCTTCTATCTGTCACCCCCAAGCGTGTCCCCATGAGGCTGAGGCCCATGCTTGGGAAGAGAGAGCCCCCAGCAGGAGTTAAATGAGAGAATTCCTAGGGCCTCCTGCACAGCCCAGTCCAGGGTTAGGCCTGCCGGGCAGGGGTGCAGAGGCAGGGGACGGAGGGAAGACAGGCCAGTGGGCAGTCTCAGCAGCGAGGAGCCACTTCCTGGAAGGGCTCGGTCCCGACATTGTTTATGCTTACAGATGAGGGCAGGGCCAGAGAGAGAAGGAATTTCTAACAGAACAAAGGCTTCTCTACGCCCCCACGCTCCCCCTGCCTCCTCCCAGAAAGGCACGGCCTCTTCTCATAAACTTCAGCATGAAACAGACAGTAATCGCCGACAGCTCTGCAGGGGCCACCACCCGCCTGGCTGGGACGGATGCCAGGCCGGACCAGCTCTCCTGACCCAGGCCCCTGCCACGCACCCCCCTGGGGAATCCCATCTGCCAGGAGCTGGGGCAGAGCTCAGAAACCCCCCTCTCTAGCACAGACAAGCCCTCTGGGGATGGGAAAGGCCAGGGGACTTGCTCAGGGACACACGCTGAACTGGGGGAGGGACGGCCCTCTGACTTTCAGACTGGGGTAGGATCGCCGCAGGAGCAGAGCCTGGGAAGTGGGAGGCCATGGCTGGCATGGGGGCAGGAAGGAGGACCCAGGCCGAGGGGCAGAGAAGGCAGAGCTAGGCGGGGAGGTGGGAGAAGCCACCCAGGCAAGCCAGCAGCCTGGGAAGAGACACAGAGGATGCTGACACTATCTGGACATTTCTTCAGAATGGTTCAGTGTTTTCTTCCCAACAAGTCATGAGATCTCCTGGGGTTGGCTGAAAGGTGGTGAGCTTCCTGTCACTGGTGGTATGTAAGCAGAGGCCAGGTGACCGGTTATTAAGGAAGCTGCTGAGAGGACCTTTGTCCTGGTCAGGCAGTTGGACCTGGTGACTCTGAGGGCACTTCCAGCTCCACAGCCCTCCCAACCCTTGCAGCAGGTGAAGGCCACCTGGGCAGGCGTGGCGAGGAGGTGCTCTCAGATGCTGCTGGGGGGGTGGGGGCTGAACAGGTATATTTTTCTGCTGTATTTCTACAGGGCAACTTGGCAGTTAGCCTTCAAACTTTCAAAAAATGTCCATTCCTTCCCCCAGGCAAGTCCATTTCTGGGCAACTGTCCTAAGGAAATTATCGGCCGTGTGGACCAGAGGAGTGTTCAAGGATGGTCACCACAACGTTAGTTAAGACAATGAAGAACTGGAACAAGCTAAACATTCAACAACACTCTGGTTCCCTAAATTATGTTCCACCCCTTGGATGAATGACAACAAAGCCATTAAAATCGTTAGGATGATTTTTGTTAAGGGTTTGGGAAAATGCTTATAAAGAAAGCGAGATAAACAACTGAGCAGAGTCCCTGCTCCAGCTGTGAAAAGGAAAAATGTGCAAGGAAAGGGCCGGCAGGAAATCAGCCAGTAGGGTTCAGAGGCTGGGCTGCTGCTGGTTTTATTTCTGCTTCTCGTCTTCTGTCCCCGTTAACGAATTGTCTGCAGGCAGCGGGTCTGATGGGTGAAGACGGCGGCTAGCCGCCCACGCCCCGCACCGCGGGCCCCTCCTGCCCATTAGGGGGCGCGCTGGGCTTTCCCGAGGCCGTGGGAACCCACGGGAGACGGCGGCTCTGTCCATACCTGTCCCTCCTTGCCCCTGCAGGTGTGGACCCTGGGGCCGGGCCACCAGGCACTGGCTGGGCTCTGGCTGCTATCGGTTGTACCACAGAGCCACCCTGCCCCCACACATGGAACCTACTGCCCACCCCTGGATCCCATCTGCTCCCTCAATTTTAGGGGAAGTCAGCAGTACCCACACGTTGTCACATGACACAGAGTGTGACTGGTCACTCTGGCTGTCCACGTCCCTGCCCGTGCTGCCTTCAGTCCCACCATGAGAGAGTAATCCTTTAGGGTGAAGCTCTGTCCCCTCGTGGGCCCTGCAGACTGAGTCCCTTTGGCACAGAGATGGCATTGTGTCCTTTGGCAGCTCAAGGCGGAGCATCGCAGGGACCCCAGGGCCAGGAGGGCAGCAGAGTAGGGTGCTGAGGGCCTGTGGCTGTGCCCCGCCTGTCATGACTCCAGGCTGGATTCTGGCCCAGTACCCACGGCCTCCGCTCTGTGGGCACGGGGTTCTGGCTGTGGGCCTGGACACCCCCAGACCTGGCCTCACCACCTCCACCTGCCCTGAGAGCAGGCCTGTGCCCTGCCCAGCCGCGGGTTAGAGAAATCGCCGTCATTCTGTCACTAGGTGTCTCGTCAGTGTCCTGACATCCACCCATGAGCTAAGCACGATCCGTTCCATGTTCCAGATGAGAACACTGGAGCATGAAGAGGTTACGGAGCTTGCCCAGGGCTGCTCCGCCAGGAAGTGGGGGAGTCCAGCTCTGAACCCAGCCGTCTGATGTGGGCCCACGTTCTCAACCGCTGTGCAACGAGCCAGGATTGCACAAAGAAGAGAGCCCACCAAGCTGGGACGGTGGGAGACAGGAAGGGACTGCTGCCGCCATGGGTCCCGGCACACTGGGGGCTTCCCGTCCCCTCCTGGGCCTCAGTTTTCCCATCTCCAGAAGGAGGGGTGGGACTGACCGCTGGGCAGGGTCACTGGCCTCCCGGGAGGCCCATAACTCAGCGTGTGCCTGGCGGCCCACTCACTCCGCCCTCCCATGGAGCGCGAGCCCAGCCCCGCCGTGTGGCCAGCTGAAAGGCTCCGCTGGAGCCAGGAGGAGCAGGGGGAGGAAATAAAGAACAGATGGGCCGCTTGCCGGCCCTGTCCCACCCGCTGTGCCCAGTCTGTGTGCTTTCCTGCAGCCTGGCCGCTGAGGTGGCCTGGCCTCGAGTCCACCTTCCCAGGGAGGAAGAGCCCTGGTCTCAGGGGTCTGAGATGGCCTTTCCACCAATGAACAGCGGCTGAGCCACTCGGCAGCAGAGGAGGCATGGGAACTGATCAGGGACTCCTGGCCTGGCCCAGGACGCTGTGCAGCCTTGCTGGCCCTGCCTGGAGGCCCTCCCTGCAGGAGGCAGAAGGCTCCTCTCTTGAACCCCCTCTCCTTGCTCCCCCTGCTGTCCCCCCGCTTGAGCCTAGGGGTGACAGGGGCTGGAGGTCGGAGGCACAGGGTGAGCCCTGGCTCTCCCATGCCCATCCTGGAGCCTCAGTTCCTGCATCTGCGACGTGAGGGGCTGCTCTGGAGGAGCCAGGGATGCTACCATCCAATGGGCACCTACCACGTGCCACGCACTTCCTGACCTGACACTCCGCAGCCCCTGCCTCTGACAGAGAGTGCACTGAGGCCCAGAGAAGCCAAGCAACCTGTGCGGGGCCCCACAGCATGGAGCCGAGACTGGAACCCCATCTGCTGACTCCAGTGTGACACTCTCCACCAAATGCATGGCCTCTCCATGAGATGGCTGTGAGAAAATGAGAGGACAAGCCTGCTCCTAGGAACACACCCCCACCTCTGACCTCTAAGCCCCGGCCTCCACTTCAATATTCATTCATTGGCCTAACACTGAGCACCCACTCTGCACTAGGCTCTGTAGAAAATTCCAGGAACATGGAAATAGACGAGGAATGCCCTGACTTCGCAGAGCTCACAGTGTGGGGCCTTCCAAAGGGGTCAGCTCTGTGACCCTTTCATCAATCACGGCCCACACCAGTCTCGGACACCCCTGGCCACACACTCCCAGGCTCAAGCCCCAGTCGGACTCGCACCTGTGGAAACATGGCTGTACCCACAACCTCAGGCAGAGGCCACACAGGCCTCCCAGGTGACAGGCATGGGCCAGTGCACGATGCATGAAATTATTTAATCAATCGCTGCAGCAGCCCCACAAAAGCAGCACTCTTAACCCCAACAACAGAGGGGGAAACTGAGGCTCGGGGCCGGGCCAGTGTCACATCATCAGACAGCAGAGGGGCTGGGATCTGAGGTCAAATCTGTCGAGGGCCGAAGCCCATGCTTTTCCTTCCCCTCTGTGCTCTGCGCACTGCTTTAGAGACCCTCCAAAGACCCCACACTCACGTTTCCGCACACACGACCTCACAGGCGGTGGGAGGGCTGCCGCGCCTCTGCAGCGTGGTCCACGCAGCTGCAGGCTCCACGGAGGCCCCAGAGGAAGCAGGCGGTCAGGGGGACAGGTGGGCTGGGCCGCGGCCTGCAGGATGCTGGGAGGGAGGAAGGATGCCGAAAGAGGCCACCCGGGGCTTCCTCTGGAGCCTCAAGAGCCTCCTTGTCTGAGCACAGACGTCCTGGCCTCCTCGCCAGGCCCCCTCCTCTTTGCTGGGTTCCTGCCGCAGCCCACATGGGCCCAGAAGGCCCACCCCAGTTCCCAGCCCAAAGTCACCGCAAAAATGCCATCCTGATTCCACAACACTAGGGTTTGTCAAAGTGCAGGGAACAATGGAAGCTTTCACAGTGACAGGAAAAGGCCTCAGGAAAACCTTGGGGACGGGGGCACAGAGTGGGGGTATGGAGATGAAGGAAGGGGCCGAGATAGAGAGGAGAGGACAAGCAGGGGACAGAGACCCAGGAGAGTCAGGGAAAAGAGAGCCCCGATGTCAGGCATAAGGGACGGGGCGGGGACAAGGTGACAGGAGTGGCGAGAGGAGTGATGGGGAAACAAAAGGGAAGAGGAGACAGGGACCTACGGAGGGACAGCACCCCACAGAGACCAAGAGGCCCCCCAGGACCCAGGGGGTGCTGAGACCCCTACACATCCCCCCACGCCATGCTCCAGGCCCTGTGCCGGGCCCTGGGGAGCCCCCGGCCATATGGCCACAGAAACCCCCTCTCCAAATCCCACCCCAAGGCCAGGCGATCTGAAGTAATCTCAGGCAAAACTTTTTGGAAAGCAAAATACTTTTTAATCACATGAACAGCCACTCCCTAAGTTATCTGTTTCCTGCTTTCCTCCCTTAGCAAACCACACGGAGCACAGCTCAGGGCGGGCAGGGGAAGAGGGGCCAGCGCAGAGGGGTGGAAAACATCCGAATCGCGGGGATTGCTAAAGACACGGGTTTTCCTCTGCGGACTGCTGGTCGCCCATAGAGGGTGGGTGTGCGGTTTGCAGGCGCCCTGTGGTTTGCTGATGCTGGAGGCGACTTGTTCTCCTGAGTGGGTTTCCAGGTCCCTGCACATACGGGTGTGGGTCCCCTTTGCTCAGCAAGCCCTTGCTTCTGAGCGCGCCTCTCTCTCCTGCTACAGCCACAGCTGCAGGTGGGCCAGGCGGGGTCTCCCCAGTACTCGAATGACCACTCAGGCTTGGAGTCCCCCACCACAAAACACACAGGGCATTCGGGCCCCTTCCCTATCTGGCCCCAGCTGACCTTCTGACCGTAGCTGCTGCTACCGCCTTCTACAAAACTTGCGCTCAGATAAAGCAGAGCCATCGCCTTCGAGTGGCATGCTGCGCCTCTGGGCCTTTCTCTCGTTGGTGCCTGTGCCCCTGACACTTCTCCACCCAGGGAAAGTCCACGTACCCTTCGGGGTGAGCCCAAGGGGCACAGACAGGGCTAACAGCCCTCCTCGGGTGCCCACCCCGCCACCGAGTCCCAGGTTGGCTGGCACCCTAGCTGGGAAGCCACCCGCCACCTTCTCCTGGAGAAGGCCCAGCTCCCCAAACTTCCAGAGGGCTTTGTGGTTTGCACCACTCACTTAGCTCTGGGTCATGTCCTGCTCTGACCCGGCCTTCAACTTGTAAGACTCAGAGAGTTCATCTCGAATTTAAAGAAATTTCACAAATTGCCATCGTGTTTCCCATGAGCCTCTCCGTGTGCTATGGCCATGCCGGCCCTCCACGTCTCTCAGTTCTCTGCGAGCACCAGGCCCAGGCTGGGCTCAGAGCCCATCAGCAGCAGGAGGGGACCCCAGGTGTGGGCAGTGCCAGTGACAGGTGAGGTATGAGCTGGACAGTAAAGGACAGGGCAGAGGTCACACAGGCAGGGGGTGGCAGTGCTGAGGCTGGCCACTCCCGGGACGCCCCTCTCAGGCTGTGCTGACCACTCTGGATGGCTGCTTCAGGTCGGTGGCGCCATTTCCACAGGCCAGCCGGCCCCTGGCTCTGCATCTGAGGCCGTCCCTGGCGAGGCCTGGCTAGACGCGGCCGTGACCAGCCCAGCCCTACCTGGCTCTAGGGAGGGTCTGCACACATCCTGGGGCGGGAAGGTGGTGGGTTAGGAGGTGGAAAGGCCTCAGCCTGGAGTGAGGCTTTGGTGTGAGGGCCACAGCCCTGGGAGGGGGGATGGGGAGCTCTCAGCTAAAAATAGCAATGGGGGAAGGGTGTGGAGGGTGGCCAAGAGCCAGAAAAGAAATCTGATCTGCCCTGGCCGGTGAAATGCTGAAGTCAGCAGTTTGGGGCCACTCTGGCAGGAGCCGGGGGCTGGGGCCCCCACTACTGCCTGGGGAGACGCTGTGGGCCTGACCTCCAGCCCCGCTCGGTCCTCGCATAAATCACCTTCCTCTGGGCCTCGATCTCCTCATCTGGCCACAAGGGCAGAGAGGCAAGCTCTCCACCCCGAGAGCGTCCACGGGGTGAGCACCGGAGCTCACAGAGCTTAGGAGACCACAGCAACCACTGCTCTCGGGACTGCCACACGCTGGACTCGGAGGTATTAATAGCTTTGCTGTGATCCTGTTTCCAGATGCGAAAATGGAGGCCCAGAGGGGTTAAGTCACCTGTCAAAGGTCAAAAAGGAAGTGGCAGGCTTTGAACCCTTGCCTTTAGGGCTGTTGTCCAATTCCCTCACTGCTGAGCGAGATATCAGAGGTCCAGAGAGCCATGGACTGGGTTCAAGGTCACCTGCGGCAACTGCAGTCAGGCAGAGCAGGGGTTAAGAGGCCTCTGAGGCCAGTCGGGGCGTTTGCCAGCTCTTCCCACGGTTCCCTGGTGTCGGCGGGTGTTGGAAATCAGAGAATGGGCTGTGTAGAGGAGGGTACCTGTGCACACGAGTGTGTTTGTGCGTGTGCATGCATGTGCCGGTGGCTCTCCTGGTCACTGCAGGGTGCCAAACATGCAGCACACAGCTCACGGCGTTCTTCCCCTTCAGGGTGGGGGCCCTGCGAGGAAGGGTGACTTTTCCAGGGGGTCGCAGGGAGGAAGGAAGCCTGCTATTTCCCAATCCCGCTGACCCTACTTCTTCACCCAGGGGCTGGAAAGTCATTGCAAAACAGCCTTCACTGTCCCTAGGGGCCAGGGTGCTCAGTGCAGGAAGCTCTGCAGGAGGCAAGGTGATGGGGTGTCCCCAAATGGTCTGTTCCCCTCCTTGGGCCCCAGGTTCCCCGGCTCTAAAACACTCACAGCCCCTGCCATGTGCAGGGTCCCTGCCACCAGCCATTCCATCTTCCCTGGAACCCCTATGGATGAGGAATCCAAGGCACAGAGAGGTTGGGAGATTTGCCTGAGGTCACACAGCCAGAAGTAGCAGAGCTGGGATCCAAACCCAGGCCTGGCTGACTCCCACAGCACCGCAGGCCTCCCCCCTGGCCTTGAGCTCTGACCTTCTCCTTGCTCTTGTCTGCGGACAGCCCCCACGTGACGATAGCCCTGCTGGTGCCCTGGGAAGGGAGGAGAGGGAGTGTGTGCCCATGACAGGGTGGGGGCTGTCTGGCGATGCCTGTCCTCGCACCCACCTTTGCAGACCCCAGTCACACTCCCTAGCAGACTTTGTCTCCCGACCAAATCCAGTGCAAGCTGCACTTCCTCCTGGAAACTTCCTTCACTGCTCGGCTTGTAGGGACCCCTCTGGTCTCTGTGCTCACCCCCCTGCCCCCACCTCCGAGGCTCATCTTGTCACTCTCTGCCATAGACTCCTCCAGCAGCCCTCGGGCCCACTCCACACTTGCTGAAGGAAAGCCACGCACACGCCCCTGCACGCGTGTACACGCCCCTGCACGCGTGCACACACATGCCCCCTGCCGGGCCTAGCCAGCCCCTCTAAAGCGCTGACGCTGCGCTAGCCTGCCAGACGCCAACCTGCCCTCAGGGAGCGCCTGTCCCAGAAGAGCGCTGGCTGGTGTGGAAGCTGGGCTCCCCCGCAGCGGTCACCACACACCGGGGTGGCAGCAACGGTGCATTCTCCTCACCGGGAAACGAAGCTCATTCCCAAGCCACACAGCTGTGAAGTCTGCGTGTGTCCTGATCCAGACAGCCAGGCTCCTGGTTCTAGAGCACAGGAGCCCCTCACTCACACTTCAGTGTGCATCAGGACTGCCTGGGGTGTCACTGGGACACGGGCTGCTGGCCCTACCCCTAGGTGAGGGTTGGAGTCTCTGAATCAATAGGTCTGGCGTGGGCCTGAGAATCTGCATCTCTAGCAAATTCCTGGGTGATGCTGATGCTGCAGGTCTGGGGACCCACTTTGGGAACCACTGTCCTAGATGATCCCAGTCACAGTCTGTTAAAGTAGGAGTGTCAGTCAGATACTGTCTCCGCCACACTGCCCCCACATGCCCATTCTACAGCCCAGGAAACTGAGGCACAGAGAAGGCAAGGGACTTGCTCAAGCCATACAGGAAGTTAGGGTCAGAGCTGGGAGTGGAGCCCAGGGCTCCTCACGCCAGGAGCTGGCAGGGTGTGGGACAATGAGGCTGCCGGACTGGAGAAGGGCAACAGCCTGGAATGGGGGTGGGGTATCTCTTTACAAGCAGGACTGGTGGTGTCACTGGCAGCAGGGTGCTGGGGGAGGGCTGGCCTGGCTCTCCTGGCCCAGCCCCAAACCTGTGACTCCTCAGCATCTGGAAACCATCACAGGGAACAATGATCGTGGAGCAGGAGGCCTGGCTGCTCAGGAAAGCAAAGGAACATGGGGCCTGCAGGCACCTCCTGCCCCCACCTCCACCACGATGTTTGCCTTGGCACCGGCACTCGCAGCTCCCAGCGGGCCCAGCTGTCGGGAAAAGTCAGCCCCTGAGCTACAGGCGTGGGGGCTGGGGGCTAGATTGGGTGCCCAGAAGCCTGGACGGAAGCCCGGAGACCCTAGCTTAGCTCGCTGCTCTGCCTACAAGACTCCCGGCTCGTGACTTTAGTTCCCTGGGCCTCAGTTTCCCTGCAGGGAGCTCAGGGACTATCCCAGCTGGGCTGGCTTCTCTCTGTGTACCCGAGCAGCTTGATGCCTGGACCCAAGTTGTCCCCAGGGGTCCCACTTGTCCTCTGCAGGCAAACAACCAGTGATGGAGCAGGGAAGGCATTGGGGCGACGGTCGTTGTGAGCATTTACTTTGCCTGCCACCGGCTCGTCCATTCACGCCCTCAACAAATATTCTAGAGGGTGGCTACCGAGACAGACATAACCCCAGCCCCGGTGCACTCACAGCCAGGTGGGAAAGAGAAGAAAAGCAAGTATCTCATTTAAAGAATTCCAGCTGTGATGAGGGCTGTGCAGGCATGGGGCGCTGTGGCAGAGACCGGGCCCTTACTCAGAGTGGATGCCACACAGCAGGGTCTGTCCAGGGCAGTCTGGACCCGCCCAGTCTCTGACGTCTCACAACGTAAACTGCTTCAAGGCGGGTGTTTCTCACCTCCTTCCCGCCCCTGCCCCAACCCCAATGCACTGCCACCAACAAGCCTTGTGACCTGGGATAAGTCCCTTCCCTGCCCAGGTCTCAGTTTCTGCATCTGTCAATGAGGGGACAGGGTAGAACCAGGAAAGTCAAATGCGTCATCTCATCGGTCCACTCCAGTTACCTGCTTCCAGAGCACTGTGTTCAGAAGGACTCTGCAGCTGCATCCAAGCTCAACAGGCAAGAACGGTGGGATTTTGGTGTGCCTGTCGCACCATGGCCATGGGTGGCAGGCACGTGTGACTTGTGCTGGCATTCCAGGGCTGGGCGATCACTAAAGCTCTTTCTGGTGCAAATGTTCCACCAGAAGACAGCACACAGCCTTGGGAGGCAAAGGCTGAGTCCCAGCCTGGGCCCTTCCTCCCCACCCTGGGCCTGGAACAGAGGCTAGTTCTTGCCCTGCTGGTCCACACGGGTGCCGCACCTTCAAAACATGCCCCTGGCTGCAGAAGCTCCTTAGAACCATAACTCTTCCTCCAGGAAGCCTTCCCTACCAGCCCTCCCTGCAGACATCTCCCCAGCTCCAGGGGCCACCTGTGCATTGTGCATCTCTGCAAGGAAGCTCTGGGGATGCACCACTTGGTTTGTGTGCCTGTCCCCTCCTCCCCAGGCCGCTCCTCAGGCATAGAGCCCACGTGGGATGCCCCTCTGATTCCCCAGACCCAGCATGGGTCTGGCACAGGGCAGGGAACCTCTGGGGAGGAGGTGAAGGCCAGAGTGACCATTTGGGCTTTCCTATCAGCCTGAGATAAGCAGCTCGAGAAAAGCCAGAGAGGTTGGCTCATGAGGAAGGGGGCTGGGCAGCAGCCTGGCAACTTCCTGGACAAGCACGCTGGCCGATGTTCCTGGTCCTCAGTGTGGCCATTGTCTCCGATGGTCCAGAGAGCAGGCTCAATAGGGCCTCTGTCCCTCCCTGAGCAGGCCGGCCCGGCTCGGTGGTGTCCCAGCCGGGCAGCTGGGAGGCGAGGGCCGACACTTCCTGTCCCCACTGTGAGTGTTCGGAGAGGCTGGGGGAGGAGGGGGGCTCTCAGGACAAGCACCCATCTGTGTCCCCCAGAGAAGAGCTGCCCAGCTGGGGGAGGAGGCGGGAGAAGGGAGAATGGCGCTGGGGACATGCTCAATCCTGTGTCTCAGCCCCTCCCCTCCCAACTAGCTCTCCTTCTGAGCTGGGGCTGTCAGGAGGGCCACTCTGGCCCTCTTACTCTTCCTCAAACAGCCCAGCACACCTGTGCCTCACCTCAGGGCCTTTGCATTTACTGTTCCCTCTGCCAGGGACATTGTTCCCCCAGCCAGGAACACTGTTCCCCCAGATCTCCACCCAGTTTGCTCCCTGCTTCATTCATCTCTATTCAAGTTGTCACGTCCTCAGAGACACCACTGCTGACAGCCCTATTTAAACATGACCTAACACCATAGCATATCCCTTTGTGTCTGTTTCTTTCCTGTTTGTTGCCCCACAAGAATGTGAGCCACATCCTTTCCTCGTCTTTCTTGTTCACTATGGTATGTCCCCAGTGCCTGGAGCAGTGCCTGGCACACAGCAGATGTTCAATACATACATGCTGAATGAACAGACAAAAGAGGCACACCTGAACACGGACCTACACGCTGAGAGATGTGCGGAGCCCTGTGTTCCAGGAGCATCTGGCCGGGTGGCTGGGGAGGAGGTCGTGGGCATTCGGGACAGCCAGGTGCTGTCAGAGTGGAAAGGGCTCCGTGTGGCTGGGCGGCTCATGCAAAGGGGTGGACGGCAGGAAGCACGGAGGGCCTGAGCCTTAGAGGCCAGCAGAGGCCAGGCCACTCCGGGCCCTGGGACCACATCGCAGAGACGGATGTCAGCCCGGGAGTAATGGGGACACAGGGAAGGGTTTGAGTTGGGGATGCCAAGGTTAGCCTGGCATTTGGGAAGATCTCTTTGGCTGGCCATGGAGCATGGATTGAGTCGGGGGAGGGACTGGACGTGAGGACACCGGTCGGGGGATGCTGCCACACGGCTGGGGAGAGGCGACGGTGGTGTGGTCTGGCAAGGGTGGCAGAGAGCAGGAGTGTGAGGGACTCCCAGACAGGCAGGAGGTAGAGTCAACAGGACTTGGGTCGGCCCTGGGGGAGGAGAGCAAGGGCTCAGGAACAACCCCAAGGTGTCCGGCGTCAAACATTCTACATAGCTGTGGGGCGGGCCAGGCACTCCCCTCTTGGCCCGTGACAGCCCTGGCCCTGACTAGGACAAGGCTGGTGGGGCGAGGGAAGGTATGGCTGTGTCCTGCGTTGGCAGGGATGGATGGGGGGTGCCTGGCCATAACCGGGCAGCAGGCAACAGTGAGGGATGGGACAGCAGGTGATAACTATCTGCCCTGGCTCCTGTCCTCAGGAGTCACCTATAAACCTGTCACCTGAGCCTGTATAAGGTTCCCCTGGGGGCAGTTCCACCCCAAAGCTGATTTGGAGGTGGGGCCAGGCACCCTGGCACAGTGCTGTAATTAATTACACACACACGCACACACACACACACACACACACACACTGCCCTGCAGGTGAGCAAAAGAGCTCAGAGTGGGAAGGGCCAAGCTAGAAATGGCTAGGCCACGTGAGCACAGGCCACTGAGGCAGGCCCAGGGCTTTCCCCGCTGTTCCAAAACAGTCCTTCAGAGCTGAGAAGAAGGGATCTACAGAAGAGGCATTGAGTCTACAGTGGAAGGAGACCCAGGAGGGAGAGGACGAGCCTGGGGTCTAGAGGGACACAGCCGCACAGTGTGCACACAGCCCGGGCACGGTACATGCCAGTGCGGGACTGCTGCGGGCTCGTTTCACTTCGCACGGGCCCTCCTCCTCACAGGGCAGGAGGCTGAGGCCAGAGGTGGCCGTGTGGCCCCCAGCACCACATAGCCCGGAGCTCAGGCCTCCTGGATCCCACTCAGCCCAGCACTCTGGGAGAGTTGAAGCAACCGTGGGGTTGGAGGCAACTTCCAAACAGCGCTCCCAGTGCCTCCTGGAGTGCCACGCCCTGAGACCCCACCATACCACTCCAAGAGGGCCTCTCGACCCCTGAGGCCCATGCTATGCCACAGGAGAGGGTGTTCCAACCTGCCCCGGGCACTGTCTCCAGGCACCCGTGTTCCTTCCTAGGGTGGCACCAGGGCAGGACCCACAGCAAGTCAACCGTCCCCAGTCCCCGGAGCCTACCCACATGTGCCCCTGACAGTGCCCTGTCTCTCCTACCCTTGCCTCGCTCCCAGCAGCCCAGACGGCTGGAATCGGAGAAGCGGAAGGAACCACCTGGGAAGTGTCGGCGTGAGCGAGCTGAGGAGCAAAGTCTCCTTGCTCTGCCACCCAGGGGCAGTGAGCCTGCACGCTGCTCTGTGCCTGGGCAGGCACAGGTCCCCAGACGCGCAGGCGTGCACGCACACGGGGAATGACACGGCAGTGTGCTTCCCCAGGCATGCACCGTAGCCCGACCTGCCAGCTCTGTTTTAAGTCACTGACAGGGAGGCAAGTGGCAAGGGCAGAACAGCAGCCCCTTGAACCTGCTCCAGAACTCCCAGGGAGGTGGCTGGCGGCGTTTCCCGCTGACCTCCTGGGTCCCTGGGCTTGGCAGCAGCGAGCACCCGCAGGAGCCTCTGTGTGAGTGTGCACAGGCGTGACGGGGAGGGCGTACGTGCGTGTACGTGCGTGCGGCTGGGCAGAGCCCCTGCTCTGTACCCACCTCCACAGGCCTCGGCGGGTTGGGGGCAGGTCCAGGGCTGGCCACCCACAGGAAGCTCTGGATTCCCCAAAATGATAAAAATAGCTGCATGGAAAACTGGGAGAATTGCACCGAAAGAAGAGAAAATAAAACCACTCTTATCTGGTCTGGAAAATGTCCTTCTATTTCCCTGGCCATGGGCTGCTTGTGGCCACGTGGGGGAGTGGTCACTGTCTGGCTTGTGGCTTTGCATCCCCTCACCCGGCCGAGCACAAGTGAGAGCCCCAGCTATGCAGCCCTGGAGACCTGGGCTTGACCCTGACTTTGCCACTACCGGCAGCAAGAGCTTGGAGAAGTTTCTGAGATGCTCTGAGCCTTAGTTTCCCATTGCATAAGGGGGGATAATAGTATCTATCAGGCATGTCATTGAGAAAATGTGATGAGCTCATGAGTATAAAGTGCTTGGCACTTAGTTGGAATTCGGTAAATGGTAGCCGTCATCACCATCATCATCATTCTATGGACACCTGCCTAAAATCTCGGATGTCCAAGGCCCCTACACTCTTTTTCCTCTACCCCACCAACCTTCTGAAAACCCAGAAAAGTCTCTGAAACCCAGCATTTCACCGTCTGAGTGAATATGAGTGAGTCCACCCAGCCTCTTTCCACAAACACAAGCCCCTCGTCCAAGACAAGTTCTGTGCAGAGTGTGATGAGCTAGTGGCTCATGTGGCACCCGGGTTCTCCCATACAGGACCCCAATTCACCCTCCCAGCAACTCTGAGTGATGCTCTACCGGCCCTCAGCATGGAAAGGGCCAGAGAGGTGAAGGGACTTTCTCAAAGTCACACAGTGAGTGCATGGCAGCTCCCCCTACCCCCAAAGCCTGACTCTTCCCAGCCTCCAAGCCTGACGGCTGCTGGCACACGGTGGGCACCAGGCCTGGGAGGGGAGGAACAGAAGACAGTGTGGTCTGGCAGGCAGGAAGCAGCCCAGGGAGGTCACGTAGGGGCAGGGAGAGCCTGGCCTGGGCCTAATGAAATCTGCCAGGCTACAGGCTTTAAACGTGTCATCCTGAGTCACAGGGCTGGTCTCTGTCACCTTGGGGGGACCCGAAGGTTGACTTGTTCCTATAGAAAGCTTATGGTTCTGTGCAAAAAGCCAGACCTGGGAAGGACAGGCAATAATAGCTGGGAGGTAGGGGTCCCTGGGTTTGGGCACCAGCTCTATCAGGCAAGTCACCTCCTCCTTCTGGGCCTCAGTTTTCCCATCTGGAATTGGGGTATGAGTGAGAGAGAGAGAGAATGTTTAGGGAGGTGCTTTGGATGCAATAGCCTCTAATGTCTGAGCCAAATCTGACACTCTGGGAACCGATGGCTCTGCTGTGAGATGGGGCTGATGCATTAAGAGATGCCGCTACACGTCTAACACGCCGCCATTCTCACTGCACGGACACGTGTGCTCCCCACACTTGCCCCGCCTTCCACTCCCCGACTGCAGTGCTGGAGGAAGAGCTGGAGCAGAGAGAGCTCCGTGGGGTCTCTGCTCTCCCCACCCCACCACTTCCCCCGGGACGGGCCCTCCAGGCCGAGGAGGGGAGGGGGCACACGTCCAAGCTTACACAATCGCCACCTTGTCTTGGGGAGACAAAGGCCAGGCCCCAGGCCTCGGTGGCCAACTGCCCAGATGGAATGACAGATCGCAGAGTTGCTGAATTTAGAATTTAAAAAAAATGTTAGCGCCACCATAGCTTAAATTCTTGGAATCTCTAGAATTCGGGATAATAATGTGTTACAATCATAGACAAGGAGAATCTTCATCTCAAAGAACAATAACAGCACACTGAACGCAGACACGGGGAAGGGTTCAGAGTCACATAATTAAGGTACAGAATGATTATAGAACCTCAGACTCTTAAAATCACAACATTCAGAACAACCAAGTGTCCGAAACATCTAATGTAGGAGGCCTAGCTTCCCAGAATAATGAAACTGCAGTCACATGATCTAAGACATTTGGGACCAAACATCAGACAGTGTTAGAAATGGGAACTCCAGGAATATGCATTTCTGAGACTCAAGGGACCTTGTAATCTCGCACTCCCAGGGCCTCAGGACAATCGCAGTGATGCTCACCTGCTACCCACCCCAGCCATTTCAGACTCGGCAACGTGCTTCTGCCCAGCACGTCCGAATCACCTGGAGAGCCGAGCAAATGCCCATGGCCAGGCCCACCCTGAATCTACTGACTCAGAATTTCCAGCACCAAATAACAAAACAAAAGCAAAGATCCCCAGGTGATTCTAATGTGACACCCTAGTTGAAAATCACTGATCTGGTCCAACCTCTCCTCCATATTACAGATGGGGAAACAGAGACTGCAAGTAACTGGCCCAAGGACACACAGCAGTGGCTCCCAGCCTCTACACCAAGGACAAGGCCCCCAGGCTTCTACTTGCTTCTTCTGCCTGGACCCCTTGAGCTCTAGTGGTCCTGTCCCCAACTCACTGCATCTGCATCAGAGGACGCCTGCCCCAGCGGTGTTCCTAATGGTCTTGGGTACCACACAGGCCAGGACAGAGGGAGACACGCAGAGCTGCCAAGCTCACAGAGCCCGCCCCTCCCTTCACCCCGCTCCATGTGCTCAGAACCCTCCAGGTTGCTTTAAGGGAAGGCCACAAATGTCATAAGGCCAATCCCCGGCCTCCAGGGAGGCCTGTAATGAACAGAGGCCCAGGCACAGGGAGTCAGAAACTGGGGTCCTCGCTGTCACTGCTCACTGGGTGTCCTTAGACAAGTTACTTGGCCTCTCTACATCAAAATGGTCTCAAGGCAGGAGGCTGGACGGAGAACCCCTGTGACCTCACATGACATGGCCACACATTCAGGGGGACGGAGCCCTCAGTGTCCTTTGCTGGCTTGTTCCTGGTCAGGGAGGAAGTCGCTTCTCACGTCTAACCCTAAACATTCCAACTGCAGTTTCAGCCCTGCGCCCTGCTGCATGAAGACGGAGACTATCTGGCACTAACGCCTTTTGCCCCTAGCCCTCCTGCACCCTACCTGAGGGTGCCCCTCGTCCCCGTCCCGTCCCAGGTCTGGCCGGCCTTGCTGACTCTGGTGGCAGCCACACTCCCAAACAAACGGGGGTGGCCTCATCAGAGGCTGTCAGAGCCTCTGCCCAATTTCCACTTTACTCCGGTGCACTCCCGGCTCCTAAGCAGCCTGGCAGGGCAGGGGTCTGGCTGGGCCGGGGTGTTTCCTCCAACAAAATGGGAATTTCCAGCCAAGAACCCCCAGCAAGCTATGGAAAGAAGGCCCAAGATGCAGCCTCCAGGAATGGGGAAGCAGAGCCTGGATGTTCCTAGACCAGCATTTCCTAAACTTTCAGGTGCCCACGAGTGATCTGAAGAGCTTGTGAAAATGTAGATTGTGAGCCAGCAGGGCTGGGCTGGGCCTCGGCCTGAGCTTGTGCATTTCCAATAAGCTCCCAGTGCGGCCACTGCTGCTGGTGCACTGAGCACACTTCTAGGCAAACCCTTAGATGTTCATAAATAAAGGCCTTTTGATCCCTAAGGGCACCTTACTTTCTGCTCAGCTTGGCTTGCGAGTCATCTCCAGGTCTGCCAGCTCATGAGACCCACACAGCAGCCCTAAGGGACAGGACGCATATTGCTGGGTCCACTGCACAGCAGCGGAAGCCGAGGTGTAGCAAGGGCAAGGAGCTTATTCGAGGTCGCCCACTTGGCTATGCTCCTTTCCCTAAACTCTCTCCAACGGCTGGTTAGAACCAAACACCTTGGCAGTGAGTGGCCTCGCCCAGTGACTCCCTGTCCTGCTTCCGACTCAGCTGTGTGGGCCTGAGGCCTCTGGGGGCCTCCAGGGGCCCTTGATGAACGGTGCTGGCGACTGCTCTGGCTCCTTGTGGCCTGAGCTGGTGGGATGGGGTCGGGGGGATTAGGAATCAGCAGGCCACAGAGCCAGACTCACTGGGCTCAGATCCCAGACTCGCCCTCAGCTCCCGTGTAACCCGGGGCACATCCTTTGCCCTCTCTGAGCTACCGATGACACGCGCCATCCCTGGTACACAAACGATGTGCCACGACCATCAGCACCCTGCCTTTTCTCCCTCTCCACGTTCCAACGGAGGCTTAATCATTTCTTCCCTTCCTCAGCACAGATTTCTGACAGCACAGCCTCTGACGCAAGACTGCTGGGGAATGCATCCAAGCTGCGTGACCCTGGGCAAGTCACTCACCCCCTCTGTGCCTCAGTTTCTTCTTCTGTGCAATGGAAACCAGAGTGCCCAGCACAGAGGGCTACAGGAAGGTCAGATGAGTCGGTATGTGTAAAGCGCTCAGAGCAGGGCCTGGGCCACCGTGAACGCTCCCGCGAGTGCCAGCTACCGCACTGTTCGTGCCACCTCCCTCATGACTGAGGCCTGGCTGAGCGGCGGGCACCATGGCAGACGCTGGGGACGCGGTGTGGAGGCAGCAGCCAGGGCTCACACTCGGAGCACCCGCTCTGTGCCAGGCACCACGCTGCGTGACTTCCTGCCCCCACTGCCCTGGAGATCACAGTCAAAAGAGAATACAAAACACTAAGCTGGTTGTGCAGGGTGTTTTGGGGACACAGAGGTGGGTGCAGCTAATGCACACGGAGGGCCGAGAGGGCCTGTGGCAGGGGGGACGCCTGAGCTTCCCACCCCCCAGCAAGGAGCGGAGGAGCTCGGGGTTCGAGCCCTTGTCGTCATGCTCACCGCCCGGGGCCACGCCCTCCTCCTCACCATCACCCCTGCCTGTGGGAGGGGAGCTACCTGGCTCCCACACAGCCTGGGGTGCACATTTTCTCCCGCAGCCGGATTTCGGCCAGCGCCCGAGCACAGCAGGTCCACAGCGTGTCCTGGCGGACGGATCCCAGTTCTCGCGGGCAGAGGGGGGTCGCGGGAAAGGCTGGGCCCTGGGGTCAGACTGACTTGGCCCTATCCTCACCAGCTGAGGGGCCTCTCTGTGCTACTCTGTTACAAAAGAAAAGAGGGAAGGAAGGACGGGACAGACAGATGAAGAAAGAGCAGAACGGTGGGCAGACGGGCCCCAGACAACATCCCGGCAGCGTGGGAACCCAGTGAGCAACGAGATGAAGGCGCTTTGTGAGCCAGGCAGGAGGGAGGTCTGGTTTCTCCAGGCCCCCATCCCATCCGTGTGCATTTCTTCCCTGCACCTGCAGCCCGATTTCTCCGAGGCCCTAACCTTGGAATGGAGGCCTGTGCTGAGGGGAGCCAGATCCCCAAGGCAGGCCAGGGCAGGGGTGCCAGGTCCTCTAACCCAGCAGCTGGGCACTGGCTACTTTGTCCCCTGGCTACTTTGTCCCCACTCCAGACAAAGCCACAGGGTGCAGGGGGGACCCAGGTGGCCACCCCAGAGGCGGTGGGCAGGGACAGTGTTGCTGGGGCACGGCCCCCAGCTCACACCTGCTGGGGAACCCCAGACACCCTCACCTGCTCACCTCCAGGCATCCCAGCACACGTGGCTGCTTGCTGGCCAGTGGAGCAAATGGTCCAACCTCACAGTTTTCAAAGCGCAGCTGCCTGCCCGATCGCCTCTGAATCTCACAGAAGCCCCGAGAGACAGGCTTCGTGGCCAACCCTGCTTCACACGTGAGGGTGTGCAGGCCCAGGTCAGGGTTGACTCGGCCAAAGTTGAACAGCTCCTGAGTGCCAGGCCTGGGGCAGGAGCTCGGCTGTCTGACTCAGTGCCATGCTCGCTCTGCCAGCCTCGCAGACACAGACCTGCCTGGGAAGGACCCCCAGGAAGCAGGAGAGGCTCGTGCAGGATCGGGCCTGGGCTGGGCAGGGCTCAGCAAGATGGGGTAGGAGCCAGCTCCAGGGCACAGAAGGACACATTTGGGCTAGGGTCGGAGAATAAGAGGGAGAAAATGAGAGTGAGAGACAGGCTGAGGCCACAGTACACTTTCTGGGGAGTGAGAAAGCTCAGCCAAGGTCAAAGGGCAAGCACTGCGGCCCACCTCCTAGGACCCAGGCCGGGGCCGCACTCCAGGGTAGAGCAGAGCCTGCCTACCCACGGAGGGGGAGTCCCTGTCCTCCAGGAACTAGATGGGGAGGAAGGACAGGTGAGAAACCACTGCAGGCCTCAGAACCAAGTCCCAAGATGGGGGTGCTGTCGTGACACGTGGGGTGCAGAGAGGACAGCGTGGGCTGTTAGCTGGGGAGACACCCTGAGGGAGACGGGCTCAGGCTGGGCTCTGAAGCGGGGAAGGGAGGGAAGAGATCAGGGAAAGGCACTGTGGGCCGGTGGGGACAGCATGAGCCCAGGGGTCTATGTGTGCACGTGTGGGGTATGCATGCGTGTGTGCACACATGTGCACGGCTGCAGGGGTGGGGCAGGGGAAGGAGGGCGAGGGTTTGGTCTGTTACCTCCCTGCTGCCCCAGGCTGCTTCTCATCTACCTCCCACCGACCCCGCACCAGGCACGTGACCCCACTTTACAACGGAGGGCAGATCCAGCCCAGCAGGCCCCGCAGCCCGACCCGGAACACTGACGGCGGGAGCTGCCGCGTACTGAGCGCTCGGGGGACGCCAGGCACTGTATTGGCAGCTTTGCACATGCTTTCCCCACAGACATCCCACAAGGTGGTGAGCCCATTTTACAGATGCCCGGGAGAAGTAGGCAACGTGGCCAAGGTCACACAGCTGGGAAAGGGCAGAAGTGAAGTCTGAGTCCACCCCAGTGAGACTCAGGTGCCCTGGGCTCTCCCATCCTCACCAAGGTTGAGGGAACCAAGGGATGACCCAGCCAGAACCTCCCACAGGGCCTGTAGATCCAGCTCCGACCTTAGTTACTCCAAAACGAGAGGGAGCCATGTGTGAGGGGCAGGCCGAGAGCCTGGCACACTGGAGGCCCTCGGCCAGTGAGGAGTTAATGAGTGAGTGGGTGAGTGAGTCTTTCCGACGTTCAGAAAAGAGCAGTCCCTCTGAGCTTGGAGGATAGGAGAAATCAGAGAGGGCTTCCTGAAGGAGGCAACACCGGGAGCTATTCAGCCCAAGGGCGCACTCACTCTGCCCCAGTGCTGCATTCACTAGGCCTGGCAGGTAGTTCCAGACTCCCAGGCTCTGCCAGCATCCCTGTCTCTCAGACCCCGGGGCAGAGGATTGAGAGGGTGAGGCCACTGACACATCTAGATTCCTGAGGACTCCTAATCACCATCTGCGATCCTTTTAAAAGGAGAACTGGCAGCTGAGGATGTGAAACTGGCCCTCCCAGGCACTTTCCTGCCAGGCGCAAGACAGCAGGAAGGATGTAAAAGTGGTTGCCCGTGAACCCCCACGCCCGGCGCCCCACCCTGCTGTCACCCCACCCCCACCCCTCCCCCGGCAGCTGCTCCCACTTCTGAGCCAGGGCAAGCCCTTGGCAAGTCCACCCTGTGCCTGGGCCAGAGGGGAGCTGACAGCCCACAGGTGGCACTGTGTACTCCCAGCCATGCCTCGCCACCCCTCCTCCCAGAGCACCCACTGTGGGCAGGGCCGAGCCTCCAGGACTCGGTCCCTGAAGCCAACCCGGGTGACCCAAATTCAGCAGAGCCTTCCCCTGCCCCCTCCCAAGGCTGCTGAGAAAGCACAGCCTCGTCACCGGCCTCCCTGCGGTTCATCCCAGAGGTAGCCCCGTCTCGGGGGACGAGGCAGGAAGGGGGACCACAACTGCCTCTGTGGCCCCCACAGTCCTGAGCATTCTCTTTGACCTCTGGGACGTCTCAAACCAGTTTGAAAGAGCTGAGTGGAGGCATCATGATAATGAGGAGTTAACAGGGTCCTCACAGTGAACACTTGCAGTGCACATAGCTGCCGGGCACTTTGATAAGCACTTCAGATAAAATAACCCATTTAGCCCCACGACATCCCACGAGATAGGGTGTTTAGTATCTCCAATTTACAGGAGAGGAAACTGAGGCCTAGGAAGATTGGATGACTTGTTCCCAAAGGCACACAGCCGTGACGAGGCAGTGCTGGGAGGCCAATGCAGGCAGGCCGGCTTCGGGGCTGTGCTCGAAGCCGCTGCCCGGCAAGGACGGGGCCTCGCAGGGGGCAGGAGGAAAGCCCTGAGGCCATGACACTGGGTTTGGGGCACTGCCCTCACGTCAGCACCTCCGCCAGAGTCACCACCTGCCAAATGGCAGGCACAACGCCCCCAGCCATGCCCATCCCAGCTAACATTCTCCGGACACTCGCGACATTCCGGGTTCTGTGCCAAGCGCTGGAAAACCGTGGCCCGGGCCCCTTGGCCCATCAGCCGACCCCAGGTTCCAAGGAAGCCCTGCGACATCGCCCGCAGCGTGGAGCCCCTGCTGGGCACTGCCCTGGGCCCAGCCCTTCCTCAAAGGGATCCCACAACGATGCTGCCGCCGTTCCTTCCTTCTGGACGTTTTATAACGAGTACACGATGGGGCACAACGAACGCCTGCTTTGCTATTTCCGGCGTCCAACATTAAAAAGGCTTTTTGTCTCTGGTGTTATCTTTCTGCCTCTCTTCCCTCCCCCCCTAAGGATTTTGTATAACATGTAGTCCTTAACCCGGGTGCTGTGAGAAAACCTCAGTTTCCCCACCAGTACATGGATGTCTGAACTGATCGATGGTTTTAAACCTTATCAGCCTGAGAATCTTTTCTTCACGTGCTCCCCGCCATGTGGGGCTGCCCTGGGGAAAGGAAGGGACTAGGTCCCCCGACTGGCCCATCAAAGCCCGCATCCTCCTTCCCCACACCACTCAGCTCTGGGCCTCCGCGGAGAAGCTTCTAGGCCCAGGCCCAGGGTTCTGCATACTCGAGTCCCTCTCTGCCTGCCCCCTCCTGGGCTCCAGCCGCTCTGGCCCAAGAGGACACCCAGACCTGCAGTGAGGTCAGGGCTGGAATGAGGGATTGGAAACCCCAGGCAAGGGTCAGACATGGACTGGCGGCCTAGGCCCTGCCTGTCACCTTCGACACCCTACAGCCCCCAGGGACCAGCCTGCTCTGGCCTGGGGAGGGGCACAGGGCCTGGGGTCCAAGAGCTGCAGAGCCCAGGGTGAGGGAGGAAGACTGGGCCAGCCCCCTCTTTCCCCGGTCTCCTTCCCTTCTCCCCAGCAAGACCCTGAACTAGTTACATCCCACCTCCAAGATCTCAGCTGTTCTGGGACTCCATTCTCTCTGGCTCTACTTTCCTGCTTCTTTTGCAATCTCCACGAAACCCGAGCTGCAGATGGGTGGGGGCGATGATTGTTTTCTGTCTGACATCTGGATTTCATTAGGCGCCCTGGGCATGCTGACTCGGAACGGCAGCTCCCCTGCGCTCGGGCCCTCCCCGGACCTGCGCGGCGCCCGGCTTAGCTGGACACAGGAGGCACAGATGACAACACCCCTCAGACCTCCTTCAAGGAGGAACCAGCACCCGCCAGGAGTGTCTTGGGAGTGATAGAGGCTGAGGCCTCAGAGGATTTCTGCTCCCAGGTCAGCGCCTGAAGGGTGATGCCAGGCTGGGCAGGGCTGGGCCTCACAGCCATGGAGGGTAAGGGGAGGGTTTAGGGAAAGGACACAGGGTCCTGGTGTATGGCCCCCACCCCACCCCAGCCTCCATTCCTACAGAGGAGCTGAGTGTGTCAAGGCAGGGAACCCTGCACCAGCCCTAAATCACTGATGAGGAAAGGTGGCCCAGAGAGGTTAAGTGACTTGCCCAAAGCTGCACAGCAGCAAAATGGTAGAGCTGGAATTTGAACTCATAAATTTGAGGCTGTTTCCTTTGACCTCAACAAAATATCCCCCTTGCTACCATCAGAGTCCTCACTGTTGGCATGTGGACCCTCAACCCTGCCTGAGCTTCAGAGGATGGCATTGTCTGGCATTTTCATGTGCTGTCACCAGAGAGGTCTACAGTGGCCACCCAGTGTCAAGCTGCCCCCAGACACTGCTCAGGGCCGTCTCATGGCTTTTGTGGGCCCTAGCCACTTTTGCCTTCATAGGCCCTTCCTCCATAAAAAATGATTAAAAATTATATTTTCTGGCTGCATTGTATAAGGGCAGATCTCCAGGCTGGATTCATAATCACATGTTCATCATTATTATATTCATGGTCTCTTCTGGTTTTAAAATAAATAAAATGAAACATTTCTGCAGATCCCTAAAGTACCGTGGGCCCTGGCGGCATGCCCACTGTTCCTCACAGAGAAGGCGCCTGGTCACTTGGTCAAAGCACCTTCGATGTTCTTCATCTGACCTGCTATTTCCCTGTTTTCTTACTGCTTTGCACTTGCGGCCTGACTTCACTAACTGGCACGTAAGCTCCAAGAGGGCAGGAACCTGTCCTGTTTTGCCCATTGTGGCGTCCTCAAATGCCTACTGCATGTTTGGCACATAGTAGGTGCTCAGCAAATATCTGCTGAATGGATAAATGAAGGCGAGCCTATCTGTAGGTGTATTTGTAACCCAGCTGGTGGCACTCACTTGCCCAGGTGGCCTCAAAGATCTGGTCACTCACTGTGCTGTCTTCTCCCTCTCCCCCTCTCTGGGCACCACGCCCTACAGATGGTAATTCTTCAGTCTCCAGAATCCGTCCCTCACCTCTGACCTCTGCTCGCCCCTGCCCTGTATCTAGTCTCGTCGGCGCCTATCCGGGCTCAGGGGCTGGCTTCCTCCGCAGCCTTGCCCAGCCTGCCATTAGCAGGGCCTTTCAAAATGCCAGTCCGAGCCTGTCACTATGACCCTCCTCCCTGCCCTCCAGACAGTCCAAGTTTGTGCCGCCTGGCACGCAGGCCTTCATCACCTGTTCCGGCCACACCCCCGCTCCTCCCCCAGGAGTGCCTGCAGTCACCCAGGGCCCACGGTGCCCGGAAATCATACTCCTGTTATTTACACGCTCGCTTGGAAGCCTTCCCCACCCCAGTTCAGCCTCCTCCTCTCTGAGGCCTCCCCTGAAGCCTCAGGCCAAGCTGGGCCCTCGTGCAAACCTCAACTACAGCCCTCGGCCCCCAGGGTGGCCAGTACTGTTTCTGTCTGTCCCACCGAGGACAGGGGTTGGGCCTTATCTAGCATGGGCCTGGCACACAGGAAGGGTTGGGTGAGGGGAGTATGTCCTAGGCCCTGCTCTGTCCTGGGCAGACTGTGTCTCTTGCGCACAGACCTGGCGCCACGCCAAGTCCCCACATGAATACACAGAACCATGCAGGCAGCTGCAGCTGGCTCCGAGGGAGACGCTGCCGCTCGGGCCCTCACAGTCCTGCCCCGAGTGTGCAGAAGCCAACTCGAGATACCCGGGTGACCCTGCAAGGCAGGCCCAGCAGACACCAGCCATGACTCCCCTGCTGTCACCAGGTTTCTGGCTGCCACTGGAGCTGGCAGCCCCACCCCACCCACGACCTCCCTGACTGTACTGGGGCAGCACACACCCCGAGGCCGGACCGGTGGTGGAAGTACCAGGCATGTCGACTTGGCCAGACCAGGCCCGGCATGGCCTCTGCCCACACCGCTTGTCCAGAAAGCCATCTTTTCAAAGGACGCTGACTTTCTGGGAATGCGAGTGGAGATCACAGTCTAGATGCTCAGGGTGATAGCAGGACATAATTGAAAAAGTGTGGGCTCTGAAATAAGGAACACCTGAGTTCCAGTTCCAGCTTTGATAGTCATTAGTTGTACGACCTTGGGCAAGTCACTTAATGTCTCTGGGCCTTGGTTCTATCATCTGGCACTTGGGGATCATTACAGATATAGATACAGATAGTACTTCGCTGAGAGGGTTGTGGAGAGAATTAAATGAGCTAATACATATAGCATGCTGAACTCAGTGGTAAACTCAACACTTGGCGGCCATTACTGTTCTTGTTAATACCATTATTGCCCTCGGGCTGCATGGCCGGCACACTAGGTGGCGACAACAGAGGCTGCTTTATCAAGAACCAAGTGATAGACACTCTCGGGTCCTGAGCCTTCTTGGGCCAGTGCTGACATTGCTGGAGATGGACCATGGCCCAGGCACAGCCTCACCCCGCAAGGCGGACCTGCCTTTCCGCAACATCCAGCATTGCTGTCCACACCCTCTGTCTCTGCTGTAGGGCTCCCAGCCTTCCTACCAGTGTGCACCCCCCTCATTCTGCCCCTGGGACATGCCAGAGGCCCCATCACTCTGCTGAGCTGAGCTCTGGACACCTCTGTGCTACCCTTAACTACCAGATCACCAGCCCCCGGTTCCTGCGTCCACCACCAGGGCCCCCAGCACTGAATGCTTCCCCGTCACTTTCACCGTTGCCTCCTCAGACCCCTGGGGCTCCACGAGCCGCCTCAGGACCCAGGCAGGGCTGACCTAGTAGGACTCTGCACATTCCACCCCCGTTAGACCACTGAAGATTTTAAAAGCATTTAGATCATTTAAAAATCATTCCGCAGAAGGAAAGAAGATAAAGGAGCAGAAAGAATATGTGAAGAAATAATGGCTAAAAAACTTCCCAAATCCGATGAAGAATTTTAATCAATGCACCCAAGCAGCTCAACAGACCCCAAGTAGGATAAACATAAAGAGATCCACCAATACACACAGGATAATAAAAGTAAAAGCCAAGACAAGGAGAGAATAGAGCTATACAGGAAGAACATTTTTGTATCTCATTGGAATTAAGTTATTACAAATCTGAAGCAGATTCTGATAAGATAAGATGTATAAGATAAGCTCTAGAGCAACCACCAAAGAAATAACTAAAAAAATACAGTGAAAAACTCATCAAAGACATTAAAATGTTACATTAGAAAATTAATGCCAAAGCAAGCAATGCAGAAGGAATAGAGGAACAAAAAAGGCACCAACGGCAGTAAAATGGCAGATCTAAACTCAACTACATCATTAAATGTGAATGGATTAAGTAATCCAATCAAAAGGCAGGGACTTTTAGATTGGACAACAAAAAACAAGTTCCAGCCATATGCTATCTACCGGAGACACATTTTAGATTCAAATACTATTCAAAGTAAACAGATGGAAAAATATCTATCATGTAAACAGCAACCAGTAGAAAACTAGCCATATTAATATCAGACAAAACTGACTTTAAAACAAAAAATGTTACTAGAGAAGGACATTTTATTATGATAAAAGGATCACTCCATCAGGAAGATACAACAAGTATAAATACAGTTACACCTAATAACAGAGTACCAAAATACATGAAGCAGAAATTGACAGAATTGAAAAAAAACAGACAATTAAACATTAATAGTTGAAGACTTTAATATCCCTACTTAAAATAATGGCTAGAAGAACTAGGCAGAATATCAACAAGGCAGTAAGCATCACTATAAACCAACTAGACCTAACAACCACCCAACAACAGCAGAACACGTTCTTCTCCAGTGCACACGAAACGTTCTCCAGGACAGCTCACATGCTGGGCTCGGAAACAAACCACAATCAATTTAGAAGGACTGAAACAATACAAAGTATGTTCTACAACCACAATGGAATAAAGTTAGAAATCATTAAAAGATGTTTGGGAAACTCACAAATATGTGGATATTAAACAACACATTTCTAAATAACCAGTGGGTCAAAGAAGAAATCAGAAGAAAAATGAGAAAACACCCTGTGATAAACAAAAATATAGACGCAGCATACACCAAAACTTATGGGATGCAGCTCAGAGGGAAATTCATAACTATGAACATCTACGTTAAACAAAAGAAGGACATAAAGCCAGTAACCAAACCTTCCACCTCAGGAAACTAGAAAAAGAAGAGCAAACTAAAGCAAGCGGATGGAAGGAAGGAATGGAGGTTAGAGTGGAGAACTGGAAGCAGGGATGCAGAGAGAGATTTACAAACCCATGTTCGTAGCAGCGACATTCACAGTAGCCAAAGGTGGAAGCAACCAGTTGTCCATTGATGGATGAATGGATAAACAAAGTGTGGTATCTATACACAGTGGAATGTCATTCAGCCTGAAAAAGGAACAAAACTCTCACGCGTGCTATAAAATAGATGAGCCTTGAGGACATTATGCTAAGGGAACTAGGCCAGTCACAAAAGGACAGATTCTATGTGATTCCATTTATCTGAGGGGTTTGGAGAAGTCAAACTCACAGCACAACAAGTAGAATGGTAGCTGTCGGGGGAGGAGGGGCAGGGGGAATCGTTGTTTGGTGAGTACGGAATTTCAGTTTTGCAAGACGAAAAGGTTCTGTGGACAGATGACGGCCGTGCAGGCATAACGGCAATGTATTTAAGGCCACTGAACTGCACACTCGAAAATAGTTAAGATGGTAAATTTTATGTTATGCGTATTTTACCACAAGGTAAAAATAAAGATTAGAGTGGAAAGTAACGAAATAGAGACAAGAAAAGCAATAGAGAAAATCAACGAAACCAAAAGTTCGTTCTTTGACAAGTTTACCAAAACCGACAAAACGTTAGTTGGACTGACCAAGAAAAAAGAGAAAAGACTCAAATGACAAGAACCAGAAATGAAAGATGGGACATTATCACCAACCTGACAGAAATAAAAACGATTACAAGAAAATACTATGGACAACCGTGTGCCAATAAATTCGGTAAATCAGACGAAGTGGACTGATTCCTGGAAATACACACACTACAGTCCCTGACTCAGGAAGAAACAGAAAACCAGAACAGACCTATGACAAGTGAAGAGATTGAATCAGTAACCCAAAATCTATCCACACAGGAAAGCCCAGGCTCAGATGGCATCGCAGGGGAATTCTATCACACCTCTAAAGAATGAATAGTAATTCTTCACTCTTCCAGAAAAGAGAACATGATGGGACACTTCCAAAACCATGGGAATGGATCCATGCTCCGTGAACGAACCTTGAAAACATTCCACTAAGTGACAGAAGCCAGTCCTAGGAGACCACGTCTTGTATGATTCCATTTCTACGGAACGTCCAGAACAGGCAGATCCGTGTAGAGAGCAGGCAGATGAGCGGCTGTGGCTGCCAGGGGAGGGCAGATCAGGAGGCGGAACACAGAGTATGAAGTTCCTTTCTGAGGTGACGAAAATATCCTCTGATTGTGATGACAGCGGCTCCACTCCACGCATATACTAGAAATCACTGAACTGTACACTTCAAATGGGTGAATTATATGGCAAGTGAATCATATGGCATTAAAGCTGTTCCAAGAAAACCATTCTACTTTTAATAATATATATGTTAAGCTGTTACATAACATCTCATTTGCGGCACGGGCTTCTTTCCACGGTTCATAAAGGCCTTGCCAACTGTGCCTTCCTTCAGAAGACTCGCACCGAGTACCCGCGGCGTGAGGCCGCTCAGGCTGGCACAGGGTCACACGGCCAGGGATACAGGGGCGAATCTAGCCCAGCTCCTGCCCCTCGCCAGCTTTTGGTCAGGTGGTGGGTACACAGCATCCAATTTAAATTCCACCCTGCCAAAATACCCAGTGCCTTGCCAGGTGGGTGCACTCTTCGTAGTGATCCAAAGGGAAAAGAATAACACCAGCCATCATGTATTGAGCGCTTCCTGTGTGCCAGGCACCGTGCCAAGCACTTTCCATGCATTGTTTCACTGCATCCTCACAACGCTCCTGTGTGTCAGGGCTCCCGTCAGCCTCAAGTGACAGATGACGAAACTGATGCCATGAGTTGGTGCTCCCACCACTCCCCAGGGGAGGAGGGAGATCCTTGGGCCTTCAAGAGACCTGGACAGAAGCAGGTTTGGGAGAGGGCCAGGAAAAGCCCTCAACCAGCTCAAGAGAGAAACTGAGGCTCCACAGACCACGCCACTTCTCAGCGTGGAGTGGCACGGATGCGCAAGGAGGTGCCAAGCCCGGAGCTCTCATGCGTGTCCTGCCCTCTCCTCCGCACTGCACCTCTCTGAGACTGTGTTTCTGCCACTGCGAAGTGGGGCCACTATTCTGCCATGGCGTTGGGAGCCCTACACGAGACGATGATCCATGTAAAGGAAGAACCAGTGTCCAGGCTGTGCTGGAAAGCAGGAAGGACCCTCCGCCCCAAGATTTTTTTTTTTTTTTTCTTTTTGAGACTGGGTCTCACCATATTGCCCAGGCTGGTTTCAAACTCCTGGGCTCAAGTGATCCTCCTGCCTCAGCCTGCTGAGCAGCTGGAACTACACCCATGAGCCACTGTGCCCAGCTTGCCCCGACATTCAGAAGAGCTCTGGCCCTGTCTGGAGCACACACACACTCAGACACACACTCACACGCACGTCCACCATCCCTCCACCTCTGGGCACCATCCACTGCCCTTAGATACTGGCCACACTGCGGGAGGACCTGCCGCCCTTCTCCCAAGCCCTCCTGCTCCTGGAAGCTTCCCCGGCTGCCAGCCCAGAGTGAGTGCACGTCCTTGAAACCCCCAGTGCCCCTGCTGGTGTCTGAGTGTCACCTACCTGCCGGGGTTAGAATCCCAGCTCCCCCACTGACCGGCTCAATGATCCTGTGCCAGTTCCCTCCTTGGCAGAGCATCTGTTTCTTCATGTAAAATGAGGCTAACGAGAGCATCCAATGCACAGGGTGGTTTCACTAAATGAACTACTGCTTGGAGAGCATCTGGCACAGCGCCTTCTCCTCCCCGCGGGGCTCAGGCCTGCTCTGCCCACTCCCCAGGCTGTGGGCAGGGGATGTTGGAAGGTTGTTGTGGACGACGGTGTGGACATGAGCTGGGAGACCCTGTACTGGGGCGCAGCTGGGTAGAACACATGGGGCTGTGGACTGGGGGGTGTGGGCATGCCCTTGAGGCCCCGTCAGATCCTTAGCTGCCCATCTGCCCCTCCTCCTACCCAGAGAACCCTGGGGTGGGGGCTCACCCTCTGCTGGGGTCTGCTCATGCCAAGGGCCTTTGCTCGCTGCACATATTGAGGGGTGTGGGGTCCGGAGGAAAGATACCAGCGGGCCAGCGCCACCATTCAGGGTCCAGGCTGGGGGAGGCACACGACTCACCTGGGGGTCTCACTAAACTGCAGTGCGGGGTGGCCTGCAGCTCTCCGTTTCCAACAACCTCCCCAGAGGCACAGCGGCAGCTGTGCTGGGCCACACTTGAAGCGGCAAGGCCCTGACGCACATACGTAATGAGCGACACGCACACCTCGGCCTCCCCCTGGGCCTGGAAGGATGCAGCCCCACCCAGCCGCGCCTCGGCTTCCAACATCTGGAGGGTGATGCCACGTGGATTTTCAGAGTTTCCAAGATTCCATTTCCATTACATACATAAAATAAAAGCAGCACCACATTGTAAAAAGTTGGAAAATAAGAAAAACTAATAGCAAAAAGAAAAAAATCACTGATCATCTCATGCTGTATTTAAAACGACTGCGCACCTCAGATCCCACAGCCATGTCTATGCGAGCCGGGGTCGTCGGTCCGTGGGACGCCCCTGCAGCCCCGGCCCCCACCCCAAGAGAGAGGCCCAGCCCCACAGTGCCCGAGGCCTTCGCCGAGACCTATCCTGGGGGTACAAAGTCACCTCCTCCCTCGAGGCAGAGGCTGAGGAGCAGGGGGGGAGGGGCTGCACATCTGGATTCCTGGCCCGGAGCCGCATTCCTTCTCTGTGAGTGTGAGGAGACGCGGCCTCCTGAGAGCCAGAGCCAGAGCCGCACAGAGGCTGACACTCATAACAGGCTCCACCCCAGAAACACTGGTGGGGACTTGAAGGCCCAGAACCCCATTTGGGGGCCCAGTTTGGGTCCAAAGATCCTTCACCCAGACCGCTGAGCAGCCAGCATGGGCCCAAGCTGGGCCTCCGTCCTGTCCACACCAGCCGGCCTGGCCTCCGACAACCCAGAGGGGACCCAGAAGGAGACACCAGGGGCCAGGGCCACTCTCTGGTGGAAGGGCCGCTGGGGAGGCCACTGCGTCCGCCCCACCCACAGAAGCCAGAATGCAGGACAGCGAGGGAGCCTGAGAGCCCCTCCCGGGCCGCGCTGCCTTACCTGGGGGCAGTCCTTGATGTAGTGTCCTTTGTTGAAGCACAGGTGGCACAGATAGTTGGGCGGGGGCCGCTTGCTGGGCTTGCGGGCCTCGGAGGTGAGAGTCAGGTCAGAGAAGTGCTCGGTGAGGGAGCTGAGGCCGTCGGCGATGTTGTTGAGGGAGCCGTAGGGCGAGGCGCTCTTGTACACACTGCTGCTCAGCGCCTGCAGGAGACAGAGGCACGGGCCTTGCCGCTGCGGCCCTCGGGACATTTCCATGCAATGCACCCCCCCGACACACACACACACACACACACACACAGGCTCATACTGAATCTTCAGCTGCCCAAGGGCTCTGGCCCCCAGGAGTCTGAATCCTAACCCTGGTTGTGTGTCTGTGGACAAGCCAGTTAACGACTCTGGGCCTCAGTGGCCCTGTCTGTAAAATGGGAATATAATGATTGCTACACACCTAGGGTTTCTTTAAGGCTAAAATGAGGTCAGGAGTATAAAGCACTTTATTTCGTGCCCGGCACTGAGCAACCACTCAGTAAATAGCAATGATGATGATGATAATGGTAATTATTATTAATTACCTTTATTTCTTCTTTACACACTGCCACAACATAAGAAGGTATAGTAGAAAGCAACCTGTCACTAACTGGTGGAGTGACTTTAGGCAAACCACTGCTGACTCAGTTTCCCCTCTTGGAAGGAAGGGGGATGTCAGCTGGCAGCATTGCCTCCATTTTACAAAAGAGAAGACTGAAGTCCAACCTCTGCCTGGTCTCTTGTGGCACGAGGCCTGTGCAGGAGACAGCGTGGACTGTGTCCGGGAGCACTCAGCCTGGCCCAAGCCACCTCTCTGGGCGCCTGAGGAGGCCAGTGGCCCACCTCTCTCACCTCCAGATGACAGGAACCAGACATCTCACTTAGCTTCAAAGCAGATGTGGCCCAGGCCCCCTCCTGGTGTATACAGACTCTATTTATAGGAGTCACGGGCTCCCAGCAGCCTGGCGCACTGGAATTTAGAGAAGGTGGGGCCTCCGATGAGGCTGGTGAGGAACGGCCATGGGTCCCCCTTTCCTGGGGCGAGGTCAAGGCTGGAAAGAGGCAGCTTCCCCAGGAGGGTTAATGACAAACCCGGGCATGAGGCTTGGACACGCTCGGCCCAGCTCAGGTGCCCTAAAACTGCAGGAGTAAGCAATGGCCCTTGGGGCCCTTGGGTGTGACGGGAGATGAGGCTTTGTTCTTGGGAGCCCTTGGGCTGATGGGGAAGTGGGGCCCAAAAAGGAAGGTCCTCAGTCTCCCTTACAGAGATGGGGCAGACGGGGGGCCGGAGTGGGGCAGGCTTTTCTGGGTCCCCTCGGTGTAGGAAGCGGAGGGAGGTGGGTTGAGAGCTGGCCCCTCCCCCAGCCGGGACAGACCGCACCCCTCACACCTGTGTACCGCACCTCCCTACTGCTTCCGGCCTCAGGGCTCTGCCACCGCCCTCCTAGCAGACACAGCCCTCATCATGCGGGTGTGACTGCTGTGCTTGGTACCTCAGGACGCACTGCTGTGTGGCCACAGCTCTTTCCCTCTCTGGGTCTCTGTTCTCTTTTGTGTGCTTCTGGACCAGAGCCTGGGACGTGGAAGGGAAGGCACAGACACCACAGCAGGGGCAGCCCGGGCCCAACACACAGCGGCCCCGGTGACCGTATCTGCTCCCCGGCTGCTCGGCCCTACCGCGCAACCAGCACCAGCGGAGCATCCGCACCTGCCCGCACTCGGTCCGAGGGGGCTCCACTCTCAGAGGAGCCCGAGGTGGGGTGTCCAAGCTGAGAGGCAGAGGGTCCCCCAGCCCTGGAGGTGTGCGAGCCAATGGGGGTCGGCCTTACGGAGCACCGGGGAGGTTTCCGGTGGAAGTCGGATTAGATGATAACAGTAACATATCCCAAGCTTTCACTGTGTCTCCGGTGCTGGAAATTTTACACATATTAAGATAGCTGATTCTTACCACAACCCCTATGAGTCACGGTCCCCATCTCACAGATTATATGAGTGTGTTCAAACCTGCACTGAATGACCTGGGAAGTCTGAACCAAACACAGTTCTCCAGGCCCCACCTCAGACCTACCACAGCAGCCAGCTACCAGGGACCGAGGGCCCCAAATGTACATTTCTTGGTGTGTGGTAAAGTACAAAAAACGTACCATTTTAACAATTTTAAGCGGCATTAAGTGCACTCACAATGTTGTGCAACCATCACCGCTATCTACCCGGAGAACTTTTTCCTCTTCCCAAACTGAAACTCCGTATCTGTTAAACAACAGCTCCTTCCCCCTCCCCCAGCCCAGTGGGTATGTTTCAAGCCCCCCACCCACTCCCTGAAGGGCAGTTCACAGACAACCAGCCCAGCTCTACCAGCCTTAGAGCATTCAGACTTTCCAACCAGCAAGGTCTCTTCTTATCTTGACTCTAAGACACTCCCCAAACCGGGAGACCCCTCCTACCCCCAAATCGGCCCCAGCTTCTCAGAGAAAAGTTCATCCAAACAAGAAACTTGAAGCTCCAAATGGTGTGACTCACCCTCATGGCTGGGAAATGCGATTTCACAAATAACAACCCTCTTATTTTCCCCCCTTTCCTTTCCCTCTTTCTCTTTCTTTCTTTTCCTCTTCTGGATAAGATTTAAGCAAGTCCACAGGAATCAGGACTGTTTTGGCAGCAAATTGTCAAGAGGAAGGGGAAGTTTGGTGGGTGCCAAAAAGTGCACTAATTACACCCTGAAAAACCTCTCCCCCGTCTTGTAGCCACGCTCCCCTGCCCACAGTGGCCCCGTGGGCACCCCTGGACCGCCAGAGGCCTCGGAGCAGGCAGCTCCGTACTCCACCCGCAGCCTCCTGAAGGCCACGGCTTCCCCTCTGCCCACAGGCAGCTCCATGCTCAAAGAAGTGAGGCCAGAGCTCCTCCTCCTCACGCCTCCCCACCTCCGATGTCCTCTGGCCTGTCCCCAAGGGCTGCTCCCCCTCCCTTCCCGCAGCCCCAATTCAAGACGAACACCACCTTTGAGCTGAAAGGGCAGAGACTGCCAGCCGATCCAGGCTCATTCCCAAGTTACAGATGGAGAAACTGAGGCCCAGAGAGGCACAGGGATACAGACCAGGGCACCTAGCCAGGCCTCAGGGCCAGGAGCCCTGCTTGCCTGGCTGGCGCAGAGGGCGGGCGGGGCAGCAAGCTGTTTCCTCTCCGAAGCCCCGTTTGAGCTCGGGCCATGGAGGTGAAAGGCGAGTCGGCCTCGAGGCTGTTTGCACGGTCTGTGGGGACTGGCCAGGGCCGAGGCCAGGACACAGAGCTCCGTCCCTCCCCGTGCAGAGCCAGGGCAGGCCCTGGGGTTTTCCATCTGTACACTGTAAATGGAGCCGAAAAGAAGGGCACCCTTGATGATCCCTACAGTCATGCGTTCTTGGGGTGCAGACACCAGGTACTGAGAGACGCCCCAGAGCCCGGAATGCAGAAGGCACTCGGTCCACACAGGCACCACCTGTTCCCCGTCCTCTCGTCTGTGGCTGGAGGGCGAGGCAGGCCCAGGAGCCTTTCTCTGTCAGCCCTAGCTTCGCTGCTCTTGCTGTCCCCTCAGAGCAACTCTGCTTGTCTCTGCATTTGCTGCCCCACCCCGAGAGCACCCCTCTTTGTATCCATCTGAACCCCCTTGGGACCTGAGTCCAGACTGGCTCTACCTCCAGTGCTGTGGCCTTGAACACTCTCTTCCCCTTACTCAGGCTCCAAGGAATGGTGTGAAAAGCACAGATTAAGGTGCTCCGGAGGCCCCACTGGCCACAGAGGCCTCCCCCAGGGGCCACCCTGACCCCCGGCTGCGGCTCAGTCCAGCAATGCGGTTGGCAGGGGCAGGGACCACCATGCGGCTCTGCCTGCAGTTGCCTGGTGCAGCTCTGATGTCGCTCTCTAATCTCTTTACACGAGCGATGCTTCCCCATCTCTCCCACAAGGCTCGACGTCCCTGAAGACAGAGGTTCTGCAACCTTCCATGGCCCAGAGCCCAGGCTGCACTGACACTTGTCCTGGGTGCAGACAGCCACAGGCAGGGTAGGGCCCGGGAGCCCCAGTGACAGATAGGGTGATGGGTGCCCTAACACCTTAAAGCATTCAGGTTGGGGTCTCAGTGTTCCTGTGGATGGTGGGAGGATCCTCTCTGCCTAGATTAGGCCGCTCCGGTCACGAGCAGAGGTTAACCCCACTTATGTGGTGGGTGGGAGCCCCTGGGCTATCCCAGCCCAAATCACCAGCCTTGGAGAAGAGCCTACCTCTCCTTCCTCCCTGGTTCAGTGACCCCAGCAGCTAGCAGGAACCATGGGACCCTCACACCATATCTGAGGGACTGAGCATCAGACTCCTGCCCAGAGCTGGAAGTTCTCCAAGGTTCTTGCTTGGCTACTAGGGAAAGGTAGTTGGGAAACACTACGGTTTATTCGATCGTTCCGTGTATTATATACTTGACTAGATCCTTTGCTTTTCTTAGTTCCCTTATACCTGGGAAAAACACTATTTCTTATTTTTTAGAGACAGGGTCTTTCTCTGTCACCCAGGCTGGAGTGAAGTGGCACAACCATAGCTCACTGTAACCTCAGACTCCTGGGTGCAAACAATCCTCCCACCTTAGCCTCCTGAGTAGCCAGGACTATAGGCATGCACCACCACACGAGGCTAATTTTTAAATTTTTTGTAGAGATGGGATCTCTCTATGTTGCTCAGGCTGGTCTTTAAACTCCTGGCCTCAAGTGATCCTCCCACCTTGGCCTCCCAAAGTGCTGAAATTATAGGCACGAGTTACCTCCTGGCCAAGAACACTATTTAAACGGGCATTGTTGGCCCCGTTTTATAGAGCTGGAGACTGAGGCTCAGACAGCTGAGTAACTTGCCCAAGGGAGCACAGCCAGCTGTGTGCTGGCATGTTATGTTCCAGCTCTGCACGACCCTGTAGGCTTGGCTTCTCCTATAGGAAAGGGAGCCAGAGGAAAATGCCAGGTGTGGACCACTCTCCTTGTCACAGAAGCCCTGTGATGTCATATGCTAAGCCCTTCAGCCCTGGAAAGATGAGCGACCAGTTTCTCTGGGCTGCAAGAGGGGTTTGGGCCCTGGGGATGGTGGTTCTGCTACGGAATATGGGGCGCAGAGGCAGAGACCTCCAGGGCTGCCTCCAGTGCTCCCCAGAGCAAGCCTGCCAGGCAGTGCTTCTGCCCCCTCCCCTCCCCGCCAGGACGGTGAGAGGGCACAGCGCGGGAGGGGTGGGCAGCGATTGGGGCAGGGGGGCAGAAGCCTCTGAGGGCAGCCCAGAGGGAGAAGGGAGGACACAGAGACGGGACAAGAGACAGACAAGAGAGGCCGGGACAGCAGGCAGAGATGGGGAGCAGCACCCGCTGGGAAGGACGTGGCAGTGGGAGAGGCCATAGAGAAGGCAGTGTCCCATGGCAGAAGCCAAATGCTGAGTCCTGCTCCCCAGGCCTGAGAAGGCCCTGGAGGAGGAACTCTCTGATGCTAACCCCCAACTCTGTGGGGGCTCCTTTCATCAGCTGAACAACTGCTTTCTTATCCCAAAGCCACCCCTACCCCACCCCCCACAGACACGCGCAGGCACACGCACCCACACTCCTCTGTTTGGGACAAGAAACCATTCATCCCACAGTGACTCCGCCCCTCCTCCCCAGGGGATCTGGACTTCTTCTACCCTTAGGGTCTATCCGGGGCTCCAGTCCGTGAGAGTCAAACACAGGCGTGCCCTGTACACACAATGGTGGGCTCGAGCTGGGCTCAGAGACAGACGGAGACAACTGTGGCCAAGGCAGGAAGAGGACCAATGCAAAAACGAGGCCACACCCTGACCAAGGTTTCCCTAGCAGCACTCAGCCCCCAGCTCTGCTCCTGGTCCTCAGGTCTAAAGCTGACCTGTGGGCCAGGAAGGTGCAGGGCTGGCCATGACGGGGCGGTGCCCCTTCACCCAGGACCCCACAGGGCACCACTGCCTCCTGGAGGCCCATTCACCCAGCACGTGTAAAACACAGTTCCCTGTACACAGCCAGCTCTCAGTAAAAGATTTTAGTTTAAATAACAAGTCCATACTCTTTTTGGTGGGGGGAGGGGGTAAGAGGAGCAGGCAGTGGCATCAGGACAAAGCAGAGAAGACCCAGGGGGATCCCCTCCCTTCTGGTTCCTCCAGCTCCCGCCCAGGGTCACCACTCACCTGACAGGTGCTCAGATTACACAGCTATATGACCTCTGCCCAGCTAGTATGTGAGCACTGGGGACAGGGCTGCCTCTCACTGGTAGAGCTTATTTTCAAATGAAAGCAAAAAGCATGAATATGAAAATCCCGGGGCCAGAAAGGACCCTAATACTTAGCCAGTCTAGGGTACCACTGAAGCTTGCAGCCTCTCTAGTGGGGCAGAGGCCTTGATCTGGGATCCCCTGTCAGCATGAGCGTGTCCATGACCCCCGAAATCACATGGAAATGTATGTGCGTGCATGTGTGCACATGCCTGTGCTCTGTGCGTCGTGCTGACGACAAGAAGTCTAGCTGTCTTCAGATCCGCACAGAGGTTCCTAACCGAAGAAAGCCAAGGACCGTCAGCATACCTAAGCCTCTGCTGGGATACCTCAAGGGACAAGGTTTCACCATCTCCCAAGTCAGCTCATTCCAATGAATGACGCAATCATCAACTTTTCTGTGAGGGCCGGGCGCGGTGGCTCACGCCTGTAATCCTAGCACTCTGGGAGGCCGAGGTGGGCGGATCGTTTGAACTCAGGAGTTCGAGACCAGCCTGAGCAAGAGCGAGACCCCATCTCTACTAAAAATAGAAAGAAATTATATGGACAGCTAAAAAAATATATATAGAAAAAATTAGCCGGGCATGGTGGTGCATGCCTGTAGTCCCAGCTACTCGGGAGGCTGAGACAGGAGGATCGCCTGAGCCCAGGAGTTTGAGGTTGCTGTGAGCTAGGCTGACGCCACGGCACTCACTCTAGCCTGGGCAACAGAATGAGACTCTGTCTCAAAAAAAAAAAAAAAAACTTTTCTGTGAGATAAAACGAGAGGCTAAGAGATTGAAGAGAATAGTCACCAGTCCAGAGATGGGAGAGAAGAGGAGAGGTGTCACCCATGGGTCAAGCCAGCCAGCCGTCCATCCACTCACCCATCTAGTAAACCTTAATTGAGCACCTAGCATGTCCTGGGTACTGACTAAGCATCAGAGACTGGGACAGCTATGGGGGAAAGATACGACTCTTATTCTCAGAGTGCTGACAATCTAGCTATTGAGACAGACACACTTTGCATAATACAGGACAAGACTGGTTGTTCAAAACACTTTACCAGAGGCATCTACAACTTATGTGTCACAAGATCACAGCAGCTGGAAGGAGGTCTGCTCCCACGGCAGCCAGGTAAAGCCTCTCAGGGGAGCCACATCCACTTGTGTCATCTCTGTCCATTGTACAAGGGCAGGGAATGGCATTTTAGGTAGAAGCAATAGCAAGTACAAAAGCTTACAGAAGTGGGACTGCTTGGTGCGTTCAGAAACCTCAAGAAGACCAGTATAGCCAAAGGAGGACTGAAGATAGGACTATACACCACCACCATATGCGCACACACAGATGGATCAAGTATCCTGAGACCTAGGCTGGAGCCCTGGTTCTGCCACTGACTCCCTGAACCATCATCTTCCTCTCGGAGAGCCTCAGTTTCCCCATCTGGACATTGGGGATGCTGCACATAGGCTAGGATGTGGGTACAAAAGCAGTAGGAAGTGCTCAGTGTCCATCTCCTTGGCTTCTCCTAAACCAGGCCAGCCTTGCACTCGTGTCTCACGGAGCCCCATGCTGGCTTTCTGGGGAGCGGCTGGGACAGGGACATGGTAGGAAAGCCAGGACCCATGATCAATGCCTACCACTCCTTGAAAGGTTTGGGACTGGGGACAAAATGTCACCCACTAAGGTAAGGTTTGGCAGGACGCCCTTGTCAAGATGGGTTACCACCTGCCCTGCACTGGGGCCCAGAGACTGACCAGGTGAGAGCTAACCTGGGGGCCGACTGCAGGACAAGTCACAGACGCAACTCATGGCTGGAACACAGAAGAGTTCTAGATCTAGTCCTGTCACTGATTTGCCGGGTCTCTATGTTCTCATCTGTAAGGTGGGAGCTACGAGGAAAGAGATGCCAAGAATAAAGCACCACTCAAGAGTAAGGGACTGTATGTGAGGGCCACCTTCTCCATGGTCCCTCCTCTGGGTGCTGACACCACCTGGCTCTCTGCTGCTTCTAATTACTAATGCCGCCTGCTTTCTTCCCTCCCACCTGACTCAGACGGTCCATGAGGTGTGGTCTTCTCTCTGAGCCCACACCCGCCCTGTCAACTTAATTTGACAGAGGGAGGGTCAGGCCACCTCAGCCAACAACCTCTCAAATGACGGTCTTCCTTGCCTGAGTCACAGCTCAGCTTTCCAAGGGTGGCCAAGGGAGCTGGGACATCCTCCCAAGCTCCTGGCTGTTCCTTCCAGGCCCCAGGGCTGCCCCCAAAAACCCAACCCACACAGCCCATAAAGGCTGCTGGGAACCAGCCTCAGCTCCTGAAGCCCACTCTCAGCTCCAGCCAGGCAAACGCCATCCTTGGGCAGAAATGTGGCTTTGTTTTGCATATCCACACTGGTCAGGCAGCCCTGGGCTCATTTACACCCCTCAAGGGCAGAGGTGACACATCCGACCCCTCAGAAAACTGTCAAGACTGGGGTCTTTTAAAGCAAGATGCTACAGATGCTTCTTTATGCGTTTTCTTTTGTTTGGTTGGTTATTTATTTATTTATTTTTTTTTTTTGAGAGTCTCACTCTGTTGCCTGAGCTAGAGTGCTGTGGTATCAGCCTAGCTCACAGCAACCTCAAACTCAAGGGCTCAAGAAATCCTTCTGCCTCAGCCTCCCAAGTAGCTGGGACTATAGGCGTGTGCCACCATGCCCGGCTAATATTTTCTATATGCTTTTAGTTGTCCAGCTAATTTCTTTCTATTTTTTTTTAGTAGAGATGGGGTCTCACTCTTGCTCATGCTGGTCTCGAACTCCTGAGCTCAGATGATCCATCCACCTCAGCCTCCCAGAGCCTTTATGGGTTCTAGTAGCCATGTCTGTGCAGAAGGGCTAACACCATGGGAGGGCCATCTGTTAAGCCATCTCATGACACCTTGCTGCTGTTCGCAAATCTCCAGTGGGTGGACCTGAGCAGCAAAGAGGAGTGGGTGTTCAGGGCTGCAGAAGATAATGCTTTGGCCCAAGGGAGGGCACCTGAGTTAACAGCTCTAGGAAGAGCTTCCTAAAAGTTGGAACTATCCAATAAGGGAGAGCTCTGCCTCATTGGAGCATCCCTGGGCCTTGGGATGTTTGGAAGAACACTGGCAGGTGTTCTGTGCCAAAAACTTTCTCTGGTCAAATAGATATGGGAAATGTTGGCTGAAGAAAGGTTAACAGATTTTGTACTACAGGCCTTCTCAGAGCCTTGACTGTTGTAGCAGGCATTGTGTGTTTCCAAGGGAAAGACAGTATGCTGTGCTCTCCAGTCATACTTGACTCCAAAGTCTGTCCCTCAACAGCCACAAAGTAGGGGTCTTTTGACAGTAGGGTCATACCTTCCAGCTACCTCTGACCCTGGAGGAAAAGGGAACAAAAACAACTGCCCTCAGAATCCAACATGAATGCAACAAGACAGTCGCATCCCCCTGGGGAGAAAGGGGTTACAGGAACTACCTAGGAGGGGCTCTTAGCACCACTCCAAGGGGCCCAAGAGGTAACACTTAACAAGGACATAATTCTAGTTTTCCAGTGGTGGAATCCTACAGCCCCTACACTGTTGTGAATTTAAATTCCAAACAAAACTTGGCAAGGAAGACCCCATGCGGCCCAACCCCCACTCCTTCTAACAACTGCCTTCCTTGGGGACCTGGAGAAAGAGGAGGGCCTCGGCCAAGGGCCACAGGAATCCTTTTCCAAAGGCATATAGTTGTTGCCATAGATCAGGATTTTGAAACTGGGGTTCACAGGGCCCAGTTTCTAGACCAAGAGGCCTTTTCAGAAACCGCATAAGATGTGCCTGCTTTGGCCCAGCACCCTCACCATGAGCTGGGAAGCCCCAAGAATCCAAGCCACCTCCTGGTGCTTGCTCCTGCACTTGCATGTGAACTCTGCCATCTCTCTCTCTCCTCCCAGGGCCAGTGTGCCACTCAGAACCCTTGGCTTATCTTCAGCTTCCAGAGCTGAGGTTCCAGGGGCACAATGGGCTTCTGTGCCCCCATGTCCTCACCCCCCCCAATCCCAGCTGCATTCATGGTGTTTTGCTATTGTGGTGGGAGCAGCCTGGGGGTGGTGCAGAAGGGGGTGGGCTCTTGGCACAGGGGCTGGCGCAGACAGGCTGTGGTCAGCGGTCAGCATGCAAGTCACATCCACAGGCACTGCCACTGGGCCTGCCAGGCTTTGCACAGAATGGCGACACTCCTGGGCCCCCTGGGTCCCTTCGTAGAGTCCCCTCCGGCCCACACACGACTTGCTTCCCTTCTGACCAGCCCCTTGGTGGCATTGAGGTGGGGGGTATTTTTTTCTTGCCTTCTTAGCCAGTTGCTATTTTGGAGCCATATTAGGTCACCAGCTAAGCCCTGGACGCAGGAAAGGCCTGTCCCCAGGAGCACAGCTGGGGCTCTGACAGTGTTTAGGAGGCAAAGTGGGTGGAGGGTGAGGTCGAGTGAGCCTGAAGCTAGGAGAATCTTCCGGAAGTCAGCAGGCACAGCCCTCCAGCCCCTCCGAGGAGGCTACTGGCTTGTGAGCATAAGAGAAGCCCCTGTTGTCTCCTCCCCTGACCCAACCTGTCTGTAGGCACATCCTCCATGTTTGAATAGGTCTTAAACCCCAGACATACTCCTGGTGGACAGCAGAGACTAAATTTAACAGGTGGGTAAACTGAGGCCCAAGAGAGACAGGGAGTTCCCTTAAGTCAGGTCATGAGAGACTTTTCCCATCATTGCACTATATGGCATAACTTTTTCCTGCTCTTTCCACCTTGTGCCCCTTCATGGGGAAACTGAGGTATGCAGCAAGAACAGACAGGAGGCTGGGATCCTGGATGCCAGAAATTTCCAAGAAAAAGCACAACATTCTACTCTCTCAGGGGACACTTGATGGCCAAGAACTCCCAGGCCCTCCCAGTGCAGATCCAGAGGCAGGGAACAAGGCCACCAAGGGTTGGGAGCAGGGGGAGGCTAGCAGAGGTGAATTAGGGACCCCTACTTGACCTATAGGTCATGGTCACCCTACTCCCTGGAGGAGAAGCTCACTTGGGGCTCCCACAGACCCCCCTTAAATTGCCCACCATTCACACTGTGTCTGCTTGTCTGTCTGCTCATCTGTGGCCCCCGCTAGCCTGTGCTGTGAATCCCCAGGGGCCGACTGGGAGCTCAACAAGTGTTTGGTAAGAGAACAAACAACTGAAGAAACACCCCACAAACGGTCCTCCAAAGTCAGTGGTCACCTGAAGCCTGCAGAAAATTCTCTTACAAGAAAGAAAGATCCCAGCCAAGAGCAATTCCTCATGTGGAGAGAATGCCTTACGGTTTACCGAGAGTTTCAGCAAACAAATGCTTTCGCCTGGCACCCAAGGGTGCCCCTCCAGACTCATCCCCTCCACTGTGCCCAGCCCCTGCACAGGTCAACAGGTCAGCCCAGGTGGTGCTGGCCTTAGACCAGTATTTTATATGCCTGTGTTTCTCCCAGTAAATAACTAAATAACAGCAGCGATGCACACGTTCATGAGGCCTCCCTCTCTTATTCCCAGCACCCAGGCCTGCCCCCCAACCCATTCAGAGCTCAGACTCTCCTAAAGCTAACCTGTGTCCCCAGGTCTGGAAGGAAAGTGTCCCCCATGTGTGTCTTGCCCCCACCTCCTGCACCTTTGCAGAGAAAGTCCCCACAAGGGGAGGAAATGAAGGCCACAGATGGGTGTCTGCAATTCCCACATGAGGCAGAAGTGAGTGGGGCTGGGGGAGGAGGGGACGTCCCACTGAGCTAGCCTAGCCCGAGAGAGGAGCGATATCTGGGCAGGCTCTGGGGGGACTCTTCAAAAGTATCTGGGAGGGGTTGGCGATCCGTGTATTTATCTAGCTGGCAAAGAGGCACTGCCCAGTCGACTTTGTAACTGAATCCACCGAACAGGCAGACTTCGCAACACAGCCGGCCCAGGTTTCTGCAGAAGGCGTTGGGCAGCTGGAACCTCTCCCGCTATCTAGTCCCCCTCCCACGAGCTCAAGAGGATTTCCCTTTCATTTCCTTCCAGGCTGGGAGGGCAGGGGACAGCGCAGTCTGCCAGTCTGCGGGGTCAAGCCCTCAAAAACCACTTCCTATGTGGCTGGGGGAGGGCGAGCAGCTGGAGGATGTATCTGGGGGTCCCCGTGTGAAAACAGCAGGAAAAGCCCTCTCGGCACTCTCTGCTCTCCAGGGTGCCCCTCGGTCTGGAACCACAGCAGTCGGAGGAGAAAAGATTTTAGGCCTTCCAGAGGAGCTCGGGGCAGAATCTGCACTCTCGGTCTCAGCCAGCGGTGGCCAGGAGGTTGATAGGGTTGGGCGTGGGAAGGACAGCTGGAAGGGGCTCCCCGCCCTGGCCGCACCCCAGCTGTCTGTAGAGAATCCGGAGACAACCCCCCCCCAACTCCCTCTCCCAGCCCCCTTCGAGCAGGGCTCCCCCGGCTGGGAGAGGGGGCGGGAGGGCCCCGCCCGGGCCTGAGCTGCTCTGGGCCGAGCTCGGCCGGGAGGTGACGCGTTCCCGGCGCCCGGGGGACTTCGTGCGGCGAGTTTGGCAGAGCTAAACGAAGCCAAGCCAAGCCGGGCCGGGCAATGCGGAGCCGGGCCGGGCCAAGCCAGGAAGAGCGGGGCAGATAGGAAACGGCCCGGCGCGGCGGGGTGGAGGCGCGCTGGGGCACCCACCTCTCCGCGCTGCAGCTGGAAGAAGCTGTTGAGATAGCTGGAGTGCAGGGGCGAGCCCAGCTGCTCCGGGCGGCCCTTGCCAAAGGCCAGCTCCGGGGGCGCGGCGGCGGCGGCGGTCGGCTCCGGCCGAAAGGCGTCGAAGGCGCTAGCCTGGTGAGTGTCCTGCAGCGACAGGTAGACCCAGTTGAGCAGCTGGGCCGGCTGGTACACCGAGGCGGCGCTCGTGTCGATGGCCGACAGCAGGCTCATTTTGCCGCGGCGGTGCCGGCCCCTCCCCGGCCGCCCGCTCGCGACCCCCCCAGGCGGAGGGGCGGGCACCGGGGAGCCTGCGCCCACCGCCCGCCGCCCGAGCCCCGACTGCGATCGCCCAGAGCCCTGCGTCCTGCGCGCTGCCCGCAGCCGCTGCAGCCGCCGCCGCCGCCTCCCCCCGACTGCAGCCCGGCGCGCGCGGGCGGAGGAAGGAGGCAGCGAAAGTTGGGCAGGAAACTTTTGTCCCCGCCCCCTCCGCGCCGCCGCCCCGCCCCGCGATCCGCTATCTGCCTCAGCGCTGACCCCACGGCGGCCGCTCCGGGGTGGGGTCCACGGAGGACCCGCCCACTCCCCGCCCCCTGGCACCGTCCTCGCCCTCCATTGGCTGCGTTATTGAATATGGAAAAGAGGGGGCGGGGAGAGGGGAAATAAGGCTTATCTACATATCGAGCAATGTGCGGGCCCGCCCACCGCAGCCACCGTCCCCGCCCCCGCGCCGGGTCAACTGCGCTCCCGGAGCCTACGGGGAGCTCGGTGTCTCCACGGCCTAATCAATCTGGGCTTGCTCCTTTGTCGGCTCTCTTCTGCCTCGTTCTTTCCAAATCCTCTCCAGTTACTTCATTTTCACTCGCTTCTCCTTTCCTATTTCCCTTCCTTCTTATTCTCACTCTCTTAGACTAAAATCTCCCGTATCCCTCGTCTCTCCGTTGATCTCGTGGTCTTTCTCTGCGGCTGTCTCTGTTTGTCTCTCCGTGTGCCTTTCTCCTTCTCTTCCTCTCTGTCTCTTCTATTTTCGTCTCGTCTGATGTTTCTCTGTCTCCCCTACCCCGGCCGCTCCTAGACGCGCGCGCTCACACTCACACACACACTCCCACACACTCACGCACTCACACTCACACACGCACACGCACACGCACGCACGCACTTCTAACTCCCTCTCTCGCTATCACCGTAGGACCCTCCCCCTCCTACTTAATTCCTTCCATCTGCAGAATCGCTTTGCTGGCCGGCTGCGCCAAGGGGGGCCCGGGTTCCTGCCCCAGGAAAGACTCCCCGCCCCCTTCTCCCCTCTTCCTCCTCCCGGCTCCCTTCTCTCATTTCTGCCCTGGGTCCGCCCTGTTTCTCGCCCCTCTCCTCCGCCCCAACTCCGGCTCCAGCCAGCCCCATGTCTTGGAGAGTCGCCAGGACCCCAGCCTGGGCCAGGGGATCTCGGAAAAACGGCTGTCACCCACCTCCCAAGGACAGCCCAGCTAATTCAAGTCTGCCTGGGGGGAGGCTCGCCCACGCCGCCCCTGATGCCCCTAGCACCCGCTCGAAGCTCCAAGCCTTCACCCTTTCAGTCTCGGGGTAGTCTGCGCTGCACCAGAGACCGGGACCTAGCCAGTCACCTCTCCCACCTCCAATCTGGCTCTGGATCCTTTCCGCCCCGCGTTCCTGTGCCAGCTTGGCCACCTTCCAGCTGAGTGACCTTTGCATGGCGTCTAACCTCTGCAAGCAAGCCTGGTTTTGCTTCTGTAAAATGGGAATCATCATCGCCTTACTTCCAGGGATGTTTGCGTCCTTACCAGCCTGGGACAGCTTTCCACCATGCCCTTCCAGGAGGATTTCTCCCATTACCTGTTCTAGGCAGGGCACCTAAGCACACCTGTGGATCTTGAACCAGAAAGGCCTTCAGTGATCAACAAGTGCTGCCCTTCCCACCAACCAAGAGCCCCTTTGATCTCAGATCTCCATGTTTGCAAAGATTTTGTCTATCAAACAATTTGCAATGATTAATACAAATGATGGCACATATACCAATCCTATCTTTTTTTTTTTTTTTTTTTTGAGACAGAGTCTCACTCTGTTGCCCAGGCTAGAGTGAGTGCCGTGGCATCAGCCTAGCTCACAGCAACCTCAAACTCCTGAGCTCAAGCGATCCTCCTGTCTCAGCCTCCCGAGTAGCTGGGACTACAGGCATGCGCCACCATGCCCGGCTAATTTTTTTCTATATATATTTTTAGCTGTCCATATAATTTCTTTCTATTTTTAGTAGAGATGGGGTCTCGCTCTTGCTCAGGCTGGTCTCGAACTCCTGAGCTCAAACGATCTGCCCACCTCGGCCTCCCAGAGTGCTAGGATTACAGGCGTGAGCCACCGCGCCCGGCCCCAATCCTATCTTAATATTTTTATTCATCAAAGACACATCTATACAGTACTCTTTATATTTTTAAACAGTGTTAAGCCTATTTGCTTAAAGAGAGGGTACTCATTTGATGGAAATAAATTTGACAACCTTTTTACTGCTAGAAATATTCAGAGGTCATCTCTGGAACTTTGCTACTGTCTTTGAGCTTCCAAGAGTAGGGGGCAGGATCTGGAACCACTGATCTAGACCTTCCCTAGTTTTATAGAGAAAACTGTAGTTCAGAGAGGGGGTATCTTCCAATTGTACAAGCAGGTGGGAGGGGGAGCCCAGAGGAGACTCTGAGGCACCCAACTCCAGCCCAGAGCTCTCTGTCTCTGCCCCCCACTCACCTTCTAGATGAAGGTACCCCCATTATGTAGAAGTGTTGACATTTTCCCTGCTATGGGTTACAAATTCAAATTCCTTTAGAGACAGGCAAGTAATCACTAGGTATAAAACAATAAACAGGTAGTGATGGGACCCATGGAGAGCTAAAATGCTAGCCAAACAAAACACTTCTGTCATGTTCTCAGCCTGAGACTGAGTCTGGCACCTGCTTAGAGATATACCTCCTCTGGCGCTTCCCTGTCCTGCAGAGTGATTTCATGATGTGAGTGTGCTTCTCATACCTAGTGACCACGCTGATGGCCCCTGCCCCTTTCTTCCCTCCCCCACCCCACCCTCATTGTTCCTGCACAGAGCCTGGTGTGCAGATAGTAGGTGACAGGGACATATGTGGCAGGTTGATGGTGGATGAAAGGAGAGAGGGGTGGATGGATGGATGGATGGATGGAGATGGCCAGATCGTGCTTCCCTTTGAAGCCTGAATGGCTTGCTTGGTTTTGTACTTTTCTGTCTCCCCTTGCCCACAGCACATCTCAACATGTGGTCTCTGTACCCAGTAGGTGATCAATAAATATAATTTGAACAATTTATAGGCAGCTTGCTTGAATAGCCATGAATTGACCTAACGTTAGTGCCTCAGCTAGCTGCTGGGGATGTATGCTCCAGAGTTCCCTGAGACAACATGTCCTGGGGGGTAGTGTGTGTGAGTGACCAGGTGGGTATCAGAGGCCCAGGTACCAGGCCAGAAGACTGGGAAAGGCCCAATCTCTGTGCCTCCCTGCCCTATTGTTTACACGCTGAGAAGGTTTGCATTTAAAATGTCAAACCTTCTAGCCCAAGCCCTCACTTTACAAAGAAGGAGGGATCATGGCCCAGAGAAGGAAAAGGACTTGCCCAGGTCACCCAGTGAGCCTGATAGCTAAGCCAGCTGCTCCTAACCCACTGCCAAATCCTAGCTCTCCCTTCATTGGCCCCAGTCTGGCAGATTCCTGGTGTGGCAGCTCTGGCCCCATATACTGTCCTCAGACCCAAAGCTAGGAAAGAACTCCCAGGCAAGGCTCAAGTCCCTGCCCCCTTCCCTGTCTGGTGACGCCATCCAGGGTCTCCAGAATGGGAGGACGGAGAGAAGACAGGATTTGGAGGAAAGAAGCCTGGCTTAGTGACTGTGGGCAGGTCTCTGCCCTCCTGTAAACCTCAGTTTGCCAGTTATCAATGGGAACGTAGATCCCATCCCTACCAACTACTACAGAGACTAACAGGATCAAGTGAGGATGAGAACAGGAAAGTGCTTTCCTATCTGTGGGTAAGCAGCCACATGGGGGGTGGTATTGATAATTTCAATAACAGTAATATTCATTTTATCTGCAGAGATTGGAGGAGGAAGGAGCAGGTAGGGAAATGTCTGCTTCTAAAGTTGCCCGGGCAACAAGTCTGATAGGTGTTTGGTGGAGTTTCAAACCAAGAGTGTGGAGATCAGAGGAGCAGGAGAAGCTTGGGAAAGACGAGGAAAGGCTGGGTCTTTATAGGGGAGTCAGCCTTCAATGTGGGCCAGAAAGGCGAGCAGAGATGAGCAGGGGAAGAAGATGGGGCTTCCCAATCCTGGCAAGTTGATGCTTCTTGTTTCTCTAAAAAAATGTCCTATGATGATTTATCATGCAAAGGAACCCCTAAACCTCTCGAACTCACCCCACATTCCATGTGTCAGGAATGAACAGCAAAGTATGCACTGACAGAGCTAAGATTTACCTCTCCTCAGGGCCAGGGCTGGGCATTGGGTTCCTTTAGACTATGTGTTGACACAGAAGGTGTCAGTTTACAGCAGAGATGGCAAAATGGCAAATACTCTCCTTGCATGCACCACTGCCCCATCCCCCACCCAGGACAGACATCGGTCAGTGCAGAACTCCTTCCCAGACAAGACTTCAGTTTCCTCCTCAACACAGCACCCATGTTGCCACAAACAAGAAGCTGGAGTTGACTCAGAAGATGCAAATTATTTGCCAGCCTGGCCTTATATCCACTTTCCCAAGGCACTCCCTAACCCAGGGATGGGGGACCTTTTCATGTCGGAAGGCAGAATTAGTTTAGCTGTAATCAAATAAGGCCACATTCAAGAAACTTCAATTAGATATACTTAAAAGTGTGCATTATTTTGCAAAATTCTCACTATTATATACTTAATAATTTCAAAAAATGAAAACTATTTGTTAATTTTAAAGTTAACTAACCTTTTAATGACTTTGTTATGTCTGCTTTTTGTTGGAAAGGATTTTTTTTTTTTTTTTGGCTTCATTTCTTTAATTAATTATGTTGGAAAGGATTTGAATGTTTGGTTGCAGCATGAAAGTCCCCAGTTTGAGTTGATCCTCTAGACGGGTATCAGTCATTTGTGACCTTAAGGGTGTCATGATTTGAGTTAGGTAGGAGACTGTTGATTCACAGCAATAAGTGGTTGAAAAGCAAGAAAGCAATTTTCAGGCATGTTGCTAGAGGTGTGTGTATTCTATAGCATTTTTCTGTATTTCAATTGGATCTCTCTTAGAATCAAACAATGACTTTAAAATGTCTTCTACTGAGACCTCAGTCAATTCCATCTGTAGTTCTTTAGCTGCCTTGGTGATATCAACTAGGTGAGGCTGAAATGCTAATTTGAATGTGGTGTCATGATTCTCAAAGTCAGTGAAACTTTCATTGTATTCTCCAATTAATAGGTCTATAACAGCTGCGTATTCTTCAAATGATTTGCATATACCATCCTGCTCATCAATGACTTTTGCTAACTGGGGAAAATGTTCATGTGAAATTTCCTTTTGAAGAAGTGTATTGAAAAAAGGTATCTTTTTTTGAAATGCCTGGATTTTTTGCCACCTGTCATATATAGACTTAGTTTTACCTTGCAAAGAAATATTTAAGTTGTTTTGATTTGACATGATATCATACAGAAATGCTACATTCCCATATCAATCTTCTTTCACTAATTCACATTGCTGATTCTGTTCTTCATAAAATTTAACTATCTGTTCTCTCAGAGATAAAACTTTGGCCAACACCTGTCCCTGCAATAGCCAGCCCACTTTAGAATGATATGGCAAATCCACACTGAATACCTCATCATTCAACTTTAGCATGCTATGAAACTGATGATGCCAGGTTGCATTTGCACCAATATGTTAACAACACTTACAACTTGTTGCAAAGTGTCACTTAAAATAATAGCTGTAGCACAGAGATTTTGCTGATGCCAGATACAATGAAAAGAAATCAGGGTATCTGGATCTTTTAATACTTTTTTTTAATCTGTTCAATAAACCCTTCATGTTTTCCTGTCATGGAAGGTGCACCATCTGTACATACACTCATTCATACTAAATTCAGTCCAACTTCAAGACATTTTTCTTGAAAGTCGTTGAAGATATCTATTCCCTGTGTTCTGTTCACCAGAGTGCCCAAAGCAAGTAACTCTTCATAGCAAAGAAAATCTTCTGTTATGACATGAATGAAGTATAAAACCTGTGCTGAGTCTGTAGTATCAGTTGATTCATCCAAAGCAATTGAATAATATATATTTTCCTTTTGAAGTATTTCATGAAGTTGTTCTGTTAAGTTGAAGGCTAATTCATGTTGCTAATCAGTTATGGTTCTCCTCAAAGAAGCAGTTGTTTGTATTTGGAAATGTTATTGGGGTCTAAGCATCCCACAACTTCAACAATGCATTGTTTCACAATTTCTACATCATTGAATGCTTTCCCTTTTTTTTCCGAATATATAAGCGACTTTATAAGTTGTTTCAGTGGCATTATTTCCAGGTCTTGCTGCTGTTTGAAAGAATTGTCTTTGCTTTTGCTTTTCACCTTCTAATTTCTGCAATACAACCTTTCGGGCTGCTCCCCCTAATTTAAAATATTTGTGGTCCTTATCAGTGTTGTAATGCTGATGAGCATTGAATTTTTTGTTGACATTACATTAATGTTGTTATTACAGTATCACAAAGCAAGCAAATCATCATATCTTTAGGAGAAATAAGATAATACCGCAATTCCCAATCCTCATTTAAAAATCTGTTTTCTTCCTTCAGCACTCTCTTGATCTTTGACATGATGGGCTGTTAAGCAGACGGAATTAAAAAATACTGTCAAGCTGTGCAACTATTCACAAATTCCATTTCAAACAGAAACACAGTGCACCACTGTCAAAAGCTGATAACAAAATAGCATACTCGACCCCCATAAACATGCGGTAGTGGCACCAGTCAGGCAGGGGAAGTTAGGACTAAACCATGAGCATGACGGCCATCAATTTAGCCCTTGTGGCTTACTAATGTTCTAATCGTGCTGGTCAATCTGGGAAGATTATTTCTTTGAAACTTATTTTATTCTTTGGTATTTTAAATACATTCATTTTAAAAATAAAATAAAAATATAAAAGATGAACAAAAATGTATCAATAAAAATAGGAGGATTTGTTCTGTAAAATTTGGATTCAGTCAAAAGGCCACACTTAAGGACCTAGAAGGCCACATGTGGCCCTAAGGCTGCAGGTCCCTCACCCCAGCTCTAACCTATATGGCAACTTTGTGCGGAGTTAGAAAAGAGGCCACTCTCAACCCCGGTGGGCTGAAATCTTAGTTAGAAGGCACTTTCGTGTGCACGCACACACATACACACAACACGCACACATGCACACACACATGCGTGCGCACGCACACACAAAGGGTACCTCCTTCCATGGATGCAGCCTCTTGTTGCTGGGGCACACAGCTTGGTAAACACTAGCTGTATTCCAGCCCCACTAACTCAGGTATCTTTGTGCAGTGCACAGATGGTAAACCGTAAGAGCAGCCTGACCGCTCCAGGCCCCACCCACAGGCTCTTGAGCGGTCTTTAGCATGAGATGAAAGAGGGGTAGATCCACAAACCTTAAACTCAGCCTGCCGTTCCCTGAAGGTTCTGAGTTGTGGAAAGTGCTTGGACCTTTGGAGACTGTCCCCTTCCTAGCTGTGTGACATAGGCAAGTTGAGTCTCCTCCCCTGGACCGTTTCCTCATGTATGAAATCCTCCTGGCCTCTGGAAGCCCTCAGAGAGTGCTTGCTTGGTTTGGTGGCTGGATAGTGCTAGGGAGGCACGAGGAACCCCGGCCTCAGTGTTGGGGCCTCCTAGCATTTATATGTGGCCTGGGGAGGCTGCAGAGCACCCTGCAGCTCTGGTTCCTAGAAGTCACAGGAGCAGGCCTAGCAGGCTCCCTGTTCCCAGAGGAACTACCCTCAGAAATGTGGTAGGACAGAGATGGCCCCTTCCTCACATAGGAGCTATGGGTAGCAATCACTTTCCTTCTCTCCTTGCAATTTCAAATCCACTTTTCTTAAAAAAAAAAAAAAAAAAAGGTAAGTCATATACAGTAGTCCCCCATTATCCGAGGGGGATACGTTATAGGACCCCCTAATGGATGCCTGAAGCCACAGTTAGTACCAAACCCTGTATATGCTATGTTTTTTCCTATTATACCTACATGCCTATAATAAAGTTCAATTTATAAATTAGGCACAGAGGTGAACAACAAGAGGTAATAATAAAATAGAACAATTATGAAAATACACTGTAATAAAAGTTATATGAATGTAGTCTATCTGAAAATACCTTGTTGTACTGTACTCGCCCTTCTTGTGACGGTGAGAGATGGCATGATGATGAGGCGAAGGAGGCGAGGGATGTGGGCGTTATGATGTGGCCTTGGGCTGCTGTTGACCTTCTGACGATACAGCAGCAGGAGGAGCATCTGCTTTGGTGATCTGGGGCCATCAAGCCATGGCGGTGTCAAGGGTTGGATGTTAGGAGCAGGTGATATATACAAGTGGGCAGCGTCACAGCGTGGCTATGCTGGACACAGGGATGACCCAGACAAGAGATTTCATCATGCTGCTCAGAGTGGCACCCAGTTTCAAACTTATGAATTATTTCTAGAATTTTCCATTTAATTTTTTTGGACCACAGTTGACCACAGGTAACTGAAACCACAGAAAGCAAAACCACAGATAAGGGGGAACTTCTATACATTTTGTCAACGGCCTCTTAGCAAACCTCAACCTGTGGAGAGGCCATGGGCCTCCAGGGGTCACCGGCCACTGCAGATGATGCCTGGTCAGTCACGGCCAGTGATCCAAATGTGAGTGTATCCACTTGTGGGTGATGAGGAGAAACAGCTCTGGAATGTCTATGTATCTAGGCTTGTGGCACATCTGTTTGGGAGATGGGAATTAAGGCATCCTAAAGCTGAATGTGCACATTTCTCCACATTATTTTGAGAAAAATTTTGTCCACATCAAAGAATGGAAGGGAAGCTGGTGGATGGAGGCTTTGGGAGGGTCAGCCCTTGGCCTTCCTTGCCTACTTGGAATCTTTCCATGGAGGCCCACTGGACGAAGTCCAAACACCTACTGGCCACGGCAGTCTAGGCCTTTTCGACATCTGACTCCTGACCACCTTTCTACCCAAATTGCAGGTACAACCTACCCCCCAACCCCTATACTGCATGTGTACCCCATCCTCCAGCAAAATGAAATAACTGGCCTTTCTCCACACATAATGACAAACATAGTCATTGCTAAAAATTAGATTATATAAGATTATAACTATATACATAAATTATATTAAAACAAAAGTAATAGGCACTCAACACGCATCACGGCCTCCATGCCTTTCCATATGCTGTTCCCCTACCAGGAAGAGCCCTCTCTTTTAGTCTTCCTGGAAGTCTCCTCTCATCCTTGAAGGCCCAGCTGAAAAACAGACTTTTTCAAAGAAGCCTCTTGCAGTCACAACCCCCACCCCCACCCTCACACACACCCTTAGATGTTCCCTCTTCCATTCTCGACTATGGGGTGTCTGCATGATATTACGACATTTGTAAGATGGTCAGTCTTCCCTTGCCACCCCTCCCGCCCAGCACCACCACTGGACGATAAGCTCCTCAAGGAGCTCTAAGCTCCTTTGCCTAACCCAGCTCTGGATCAGAGCAGGCCCTCTGTTTACTTAAGAAACGAGTGAATAAACTCAGAAAGCCTCTGTGGTTTGTAGACTCAGAAACAGGAGATTGTCGAATCTGTGCTGGAACGACTCAGAGACTCCGAGGATTATAGAAATGCAGGGGGCTCTGGCAGGGAGAGTGGATGTTCACCAGGCATCCACGTCCTCCTCCCTTTCTTAGCCTCCCTCGCAGTTGGGTGGGAGCCAAGTGGTCGTTCTCGACGGGAAGGTGAATAGAAGCTGCGTATCTCTTGCAAGGCAGCAAGAGTGGGTGTGGGCCCTCCATGTTTTCTCTCTCCCATCCTTGAGGTGAAAAACCCATGGTTCTGGGGTTTTCCTGTTGGCTCACAAAGTGCTAGCAGGTCAGGGGTATTGTTTTCCCTGGTCTCTGCCATTGATAAGACAGAGAAAAACAGCTCCACGATAACACTGATGCTGCCAGCCCTTCCTGCCGCTGGCCTTCCTGGTTGGAGTCCTCTCCTGTGCTCCTTCCTCTCTCTCCTGGACTGAGATTCAGGCCAAGAGGCCTGTGGGGCCAAGGAGCTGGGGGTGAGACTCCCACCTTCGGTTGCCTCAGCAGGCTCATAGCTCCTTCTGAACTTGACCTTCAGCCTGGCATAGCCCAGAAGGCTCCAGGTGTGCTGGAGCCTCATATTGACTTACTAGAGCCAGTTGCTTAATTTTTAGGGATTTTGTAGGCCAGTTGTTAAATAGTCATTATTAAAAATTAGATTATATAAGATTGCAACTAAATACAAAAATCGTATTAAAACAAAAGTAATAAACACTTGAAACACCTACTTTATTACATTTTACTGTCATCTATCCTCACGAGGTGATTTATGTATTATATTTACATGGTGGAAATACAATATAATTGTATACTGCTGTTCATCTCTTCCCAGCCTGCATTTGTCATAGAAGGAGCTCAAACTGGTGGGAGCGTTTACATCATGGAAATCAGTGAACACTACAAATCCAGGATTTTTTTTTTTTTTTTTTTTTGAGAGCTGGTTGTTAAACATTTACCAAGATGCCACTGCTCCTAGGTACTTTCTCCAAGATCCCCCTCTGAGGAACGTGTGGTCCCAAGGCCACACAGTGAGGTCCAGGTAGGGGCAGGATGACAGTCCAAATCTTCTGAGGCCTCCACAACGACACACACTTTTCCTCCTGCCGCGCTTTCCTGCACGAGTTTGTCAAATACACTCTAGATACACAGAACATTGTTTCAATTTTCCCCTTGTTTTAAAAGAAATTCTTTTACAATAGCAATTGTAACAATTCTTGTTAACTGTGTGATATATACCAGCCCTTTTTTCCTTTGCATATATACATGCATAATTTTCACCATAAAAGCAGATCAAAAACTGCATGTACTGTTTTTAATTTGAAGCCGGCTTTTGTTTTTCAATTCTGAAACATAATGTGAACATTTTTCTAACTCAAGATTCATCCTACTTCAAGAGATTAAGTACCTCTTTTCCCTGACAGAGCTATATTATAGTTTTGTCATCAGACAGACTCGGTTCAAATCTCAGCTATGGCATGTATTTCCTGTGTGATGGAGAACAAGGAAAGTGACCTCTCTGTGCTCCTGTGAAATATAGACAACAATAGCACCTATTCCATAGCATTATCCTGAGAATTAAATGAATATGTGTAATGCTCTTAAAGCTGCCTGGTGCAGAGTATGCCTGGAGCAGATGTTAACTAATTTTTCGTTGTGCCTTGGCATTTCACTGTGGGGCTGCTCTCTACCTGCCGTGTAACTTCTCTCTGGCTGACTCTTAAGACTAGAGCAGGAACAATTAAGATGGGTGAAAATGCACTGAAATTGACATTGCCCAAACAGAACTCTCAATTACCTGCAAATCTGCCCCTTAGCCAAAATAATCCATGTCAGTAATCAACACTGCTGTTCTCCCAGCAACACAAGCCAAAAACTAAGTCATCACTAACTCCTCTCTCTTTCTTTACATCTAATCCATTAAGTTCTGTCCATGCTGCTTCTAAAATGTAGAATACCCACCTCCCTCTGTCCTCACCACCAACATACTGCTCCAATCTGCTATCCTCTTGTGCCAGAATTTTTGCAATATCCTCACTGGGCTTCCTGCTTCTTCTCTTGTCTCCCCAGCCAATGTATTTTCCACCCAACAGCCAGAGTAATATCTTAAAAGTAGGGTATTCTGTAGGTTACAACCAATTAGTGGGTTGTGAAATCAATATAGTGGGTCATAGACTGATTTTTATTTTAATGAAATGAGAAAATCAAGACTATTAGAATACATTGTAGGCAGGGCACAGTGGCTCACGCCTGTAATCCTAGCACTCTGGGAGGCTGAGGCAGGAGGATCACTCAAGGTCAGGAGTTCAAGACCAGCCTGAGCAAGAGTGAGACCCCCGTCTCTACTAAAAAAATAGAAAGAAATGATCTGGACAGCTAAAATTATATATATAGAAAAAAAATTAGCCGGGCATGGTGGTGCACACCTGTAGTCCCAGCTACTCGGGAGGCTGAGGCAGAAGGATTGCTTAAGCCCAGGAGTTTGAGGTTGCTGTGAGCTAGGCTGACGCCACGGCACTCTAGCCCGGGACAACAGAGCAAGACTCTGTCTCGGAAAAAAAAGAATACATTGTAGAAAGCATCCATTGTTTATTGATACTTTTGTTTCTTTTATTTAAAAACACATATGCTTGTATACATAGCTAGTGTGCCTGATCATAATACAACAACTATTTCTTAAGCCACCATTTTAAAACATCTCTTAGATGCCAGTATGCCCCTGCTCAAGATCCTTCAGTAGCTTCCACCGCATTTGAAAAAAGCCCTGAGTCCTCACCCCGCCCACAGGCCCTAGAGCATCTGCCCTGCACCTCCTCTCAGAGCTTGTTTCACCCGCTCTCTTTCCAGTCACTGGCCTTTTTGTTCTCCTAACACCCTCAGCTGGTTTGCTCCTGTGGGTTTTCGCACTAGCTGTTGGCGCTGCCTGGGCCGCTCAGCCCCAGCGTCTGCCTGGCTGCACAGACCGTTCTGCCTTCCACCAAATATTGCCTCCCTGCTCATTTATCTGTTGACTTATTACTTGTCTCCCCCCATACTAAGACAGCCCCACAAAGACAGGGACCTTATCCATCTCACCCAGCACACAGCACGCTGCCTGGCACACAGTAGGGGGTCGCCACGTGCTGGTGAACGAATGCACTGGCTCCAACACCTGGGGGGCAGCACTTGGTGTCTCTGCACAGTTGGAAACCGGCTTGCAGGTCTCCCCGAGCCCTCGGCAGAACCCAGGCTGAACCCTCGCCGGCTCGCCCCCTCCTTTAATGGCTGAGGAAAATGAGGCTCAAAAAGACAAGAGATGCCATCAGGTCACCGAGGGAGTGAATGGTGCAGTGAGGAGTGCAGCCCTGGCCTCCTGACACCACTGTCCCCTGCTGCCTCCGAGCCCCCGGTGTGTGGCCATCAGCTTTGTCCTGGAGCCTACCTTAGGTGCCAGCCCTCTGGCAGATTCTGGCTGACACCATCCTTTATCAGATGGTTTGGCATCTTTATTCCTCTTGTTTTGTTATTTTATTTGACTTTGTTGTATTTTATTTTTGCTGGTTTCCATTTCATTTCATTATCCTGCAATACCAGTCCACCAGCTTCTGGGTTCTGGTGAAGGCTAATGATTTACTAGGTGATCTGAGCTTTGGTCATTTCTCTCCTCCCTGCCTTCCCTCCTTGCACATGGTGGCTCTCTCAGAGGATTCTCTTGCACCCTGCCTGCCCCCTTACTAGATGGAGGGCCTTGCTCACCTCGTGCCGGGGCATAGTCTTGGGCCCATGCTCCCCAGGGCCTGCAGGGTGGGTTCCAGGGTTTGCAACAGCTCCCCCACCCACCATGCATGAGCAGGCATCCTTCCCAAGACCCCTTCCTTCTGTACCCCCCGACTCTAGGAACTCTGCAAAATCTCTCCTGGAACCTTTGGGCACAGGGATCTGCTGTGCCTGCTTCCCAGGGCTGGGTAAGGACCTAATAAAAATAGCAGATGTGAACTCCCTTTGTCAGCTCCGAGGCTCTATCTGCTCACCTGCAAGTCACGTGGCCCAGAGCAGACAGCATCCTTCCCTACCCCTTCCCTGTCCACAGGCAGCCCTGCTAGTCTTCAGGCCTCCCATGCTAGATATGGTTCTGAGTCACTTTCCCAGGCTGACATCCTTCTCTGAGCTGTGCTTAGGCCTGGCCCTCCCCTCCCAGTCTCCTGGGCCAGTAGGAAGGCTTTCTGATGTATTTGGCCACTCTGGCCTGCTCCTTTTCCTTTTAGAATGCCAGAATTATCAACACAAAGCAAAACAACAACAAAATAAAAAGCACAGAACAGTTAAATTTAAATTTCAGATAAACAAGGAATAATTTTTTTTAAGTATAAGTCTGTCCCGTGCAATATTTGGGATATACTTATACTAATAATTTATTTATTCATTGTTTATCTGAAATTAAATTTTAACGGGGTATTTTGTATTTTATATGGAAGCCCTACTTCTAGGGTTTCCTCATTTACTATACTTGGGTCAATCACCTAAACCGCAATCAACCTTGGTTTCACTTTCTGAAAATGGGAAGCACAAACAGATAACACTCAAAGAAGTTAAGAGGCTGAGAAAAAAGACATGTGGGAAAGTCAAAAAAAGTGCAATCCATGCAGCAGGTTGAGCAAACCTCATTCTCTGGCCTAACAAAACCCCCGCAAGGTCTGGAGGTGCGGACTGCGTCCTCCACCCTCCCCAGCAAAGCCTCCTACCTTGGTGCCTCTCCCCTCTCCGAAAGCCCCTGCTTGGCGAGCCACTTGGCATTGGCCATGCCACCTTCCCCCACGCTGTGCTCAACCGCCTGCAGGCCCCATCAGTCCCTGATGGCCTCTCACCAGGGCACTGCCTGTTTCTCCATCCCGAGGCCTGCCGTCAGCCTGAGTGGCTGAGCATTAGGGTGACCCCTGCCTTGCTTTGCTCAGGACAATCCAGACTCGTGCCTGTTATGCCAGGTGGATGATAAATGCCTCCTTTTACTTTCAAAAGTAGCCAATAAATTACATGGTGACCTATCACCACCCTACCCTCTTGGTCCCTTAAGCACCTCATGTCCAGGGATGGTCACTTCCACGGTACTGCAGTCCACGAACTTCCCCTGGCCACACTCAGAACTGCCTCCTCTCTGACACTGGAAAATGCAGACATCTCCCTTTGACCATAACTTCTCTCCTTCCACCAGCCCTACCACCTGGCTTGTCTTACCCCATGTTTTATTCTTTCCTCATCTACCTTACATGTCTTGCTACATCTTTTCAGTTACTTGTGTCAGCATCCCAATAGTCCCTTTGGCCTGGCGTCCCCCCTGCTTGGAGAATGTCCAGCATAGATTCATCCACTGGCTGCCTTCTCTGGACTGGCCTGGGCTGTCAAGAGACGCTGGAGAAACTTGCAAAATCTTGCCAGCCGGGGCCACTAAATTCTTGATCTCCGGCTTCAACTGGCACTCAGCTGAGTTCAGTGAGCCTTCGAGCCTCTCTTCACGCTTCCTGAGGCTATTTAAAACCTTTTTCACTGTTTTCTTTTTTTTTTTTTTTTTTACCACTTTCTATCCCACTCTCTTTTCATCCATCTGGGCAGATGACCTTGTCTTTCACATCAGAGACTAAATGGAAGCCACTGGATGGATTGTTTCTCAGCGTCCTGCCACACACCTCTCTCACTGACCTGTGTTGGGATCCACTTTGGGGGGAGGGGACCTCCTCTGGTGTTCGGGAGCCCTTCCCTCCCCTGGGCAGTCATCCTGAGTCTTCACCCTTCCCCGTCTCCTCATCAGCAATCGGGCATCCTCGAGTCTCCACCATCTAAAGAAAACCTTTCTGCTTTCTCCAGCTTCTCTTTCCATCACTTCACAACCAGACGTCGGAGTTGTCTACACTCGCCGTTTCCCCATCTCAGCCACTCACCCACCCGCACATCCTCTGCACCTCACTCTTACTCCCACCACTCCACGGAAAATGCTTTGATGAGAGTCAAAATTGCCCTCTCTGATGTTAAATCGTCCGGTTCTCTGGCCACATCTCGGCTCTGACATGAGCAGCATTTGACACTGTTGTCCACCTCACTCTGTCTCTGCTTTGGTTTCCTCCCCTCTGACCACTGCTTGGCAATTTTCTTTGCAGGTTCTGCTCTGCCCAGGATGCTGACCTCTCCCTGAGGAACCTTGTCCACTTTCATTGTTTCAGTGACCTTCATTGTATCCATGACTCCCATATTGGTTTTTTTTAGATGCTATAACAAATCACCACAAACTTGATGGCTTAAGACAGCAAAAATCATTTCTATCCTATGTATTATTAAAAAGAGATATTTTTTAAAAAAGTAAAATCATGCCTCTCGAGTTGCTATAAAATGAACTGTGAATCACACTTATAATCCCAGCACTTTGGGAGGCTGAGGAAGGAGGATCACTGAGTCTAGGGGTTCAAGACCAGCCTGGGCAACATAGTGAGACCCTGTCTCTACACAAAACAAAAAGATTAGCCTGTCATGGTGGTACACACCTGTAGTCCCAGACACTTGGGAGGCTGAGGCAGGAGGATCACTTGAGCCCAGAAGTTCAAGGTTACAGTGAACTATGATCACACCACTGCACTCCAGCCTTGACAACAGAGTGAGACCCTGTCTCTCTAAAAAACAAAACAAAACAAAAACAGCAGCAATCATTGTCTTACAGTTCTGGATGCCAGAAGTCTGAAATCAAGGTGTTGACAGGGCTGTACTCCTTCTGGAAGCTCCAGAAGAGAATCCATTCCTTGCCCATTCTAGCTTCTTGGCAACTGTCAACTGTCCTTGGCATGTGCCTTGTGGCCACACCAATCTCCACTGTGGTCACATCATCTCTTCCTCCGTGTGTCTGTTCTCCTCTGTGCTTCTTAAAAGGACACTTGTCATTTGATTTAGGGCCTACCCAGATGATCCAGGATGATCTCGTTTTAAGAGCTTAACTTAATTACATCTACAAAGACCTTTTTTCAAATAAGAAATAATCCATAATAATCTGTGGATTATTTGATGTGGAAATCTTTGGCAGGGAGCGGGGAGGGGTCTACTCTAACTCTCCTATCAATTATAAATAGGTCCATTCGCATATAGGAGAAAAACCCAAACCAATTATATCTTAAAGTAGAAGTTTATTTCTCTCTAGTATAAAAGCAACCTGGGAGTAGGCCCTTAGTACCAGTGTGAAAGTTCCACCTGTCATCAGGGGCCTAAGTTCCTAGCTTTCTGCTCCTTATCCTATACACTGGCTTCTAACCTAAAAGTCACCTCATGGCCCAAGATGGCTGCTGGAGCTCCAGCCATTATGTCCATGATAACTTGGAGCCAGAACTTAGTAACATGGCCGTACCTAATTGCAAGAGAATATGGGAGATGTAGACCTTTTTTCCAGGTCTAATGTGCCCATCTACCTACTGGGTTCTTATTCTAATAAGGAAGGACGAATGGATGCTGAGATGGATAAATCACACCTCTATCATCAACTGCTCCTGAGTTCAAAATTTGTGTTCTTAACTGTTATCTGTGGGAGAGGAGAAGGTGATACAATTTGGAGGGAAAACAGGGGCGTATGTAGATCCTTTTGGGTCACTGTAAAGATTGTGGCTTTGTTGGGAGTGAGAAAGAGGCTGGGTTGGAGGGGTCTGAGAGGAGCGACAGGGTCTCTGACTTACTCTAGAGCAAATGAAGGCAGAAGTACAGACACTGGTTGGAAGCCGCTGTGGCAGTCCAGGCAAGAGGTGGCGGTGGCTGGGAACAGCAGTCAGCCCGTGAGGTGGTGGGAAAGGCTGGGTTCTGGTATGTGTAGAAGTGGAGCTGACAGGATTTCCTGGCTGGTTTCTCACAGAGCATGAGAGATAACACCAAGGGGTTTTTTTTTTTTTTTATCCAAACAATTGCAAGAATAGAGTTGCCATGAACTGAGCTGGGGACTACAGGCTGCAGGAAAGCAAGCTCGCAGGGAGGACTAGGAGCTCAGTTCTGGGTGTGGTTCACTTGAGATGTCTGGGAGACACCCGGGCAGGGACATCAGTCTGCAGTTAGATACGCAGATGAGAGAGAGAGAGAGAGAGAGGGAGACACAGACACGTGTGCACGAGCACTGGGGATCGTCGACAGGGCGGTGGTCTTTAAATCCACGGGCCAGGCTGAGCTCGCCTGTGGAGTAAGTGTAGGTAGGAAATGGGAGCTAAGAACTGAGGAGTGGGGACCCCCCCATTTGGGAGTTGGGGTGAGGGGGAGCCAGCAGGAGAGGCTGAGAAAACAGCTGAAGACTGTGGGAGAAATCGGGCAAAGGGATGTCCTGGAGGCTAGATGAAGCGGCGTCTCAGGAGGAGGGAGCATGCCCTGTGTCAGGGGCTGCTGGCGGGTTAGGAAGGATGAGGGAAAGGAACTGACTGTCAGATTTGGCATCACGGAGGTCATGGGGGACCTTGAAGGGAGCAGTGTGGGGAAGTAGGGGAGGCAAGAGCCCGAGTGCAGCTGCACAGCGGCGTTGGAAGCCATGGGGGAGGGCGTGTGATGCCCAGCGCCCAAAGTGCTCTGCCGGGGTGGGGGTGGGGTGCACGGCATAGGGGCCACAAGGGAATCAGGAGGTGTCAAAGCGGGTCTGGTGACTGACCGGATGGGGGGGTTTAGAAAAGCAAAACTCTAGGATGACACCCGGCTTTCTGGCTTGGGTCACTGGCTGGATGGTGGGCCCTTACTGAAACTACCAAAATGGGAAGAGGAGCAAGATTCCGTGGGCAGATGGAGATCAGCATAAGTGTGCTGAATTTGATCTGCTTTGAGATGCCTGGTGAATGTGTCTGGGATCAATTGGATAGTCAGGTCCTCAGGAGAGAGATCCGGGCTGAGATGCCAATTTAGGATATTAAAGAAGAGATTAAAGAAGAGATCAGGTAAAGTGAGACGAGGACTGAAGGCTGGCTGTGTGGTTAATGACAGCAATATTTTCCATTTATCAAGCCCGTTCTATCAGTTGTGCATTACATTAGACCCTTAATATTGTGATGCTTAATTTTAGGTGTCAATTTGGCTGGGTTAAGAGATGCCCAGATAGCTGGTGAAATGCTGTTTCCGAGTATATCTGTGAGGGTCCTTCTGGAAGAGATTGCACTTGAATCAGTGGACTGAGTATAGAAGATCCAGTTTCACCAGTGTGGGCAGGCATCATCTGATCCATGAAGGGTCCACTAGACCAAAACAGGTGGAGGAAGGTGAATTCGCTCTCTCTTCCGGAGCTGGAACATCCATCCTTTCCTCCCCTCAGACAGCAGAGCTCCAGGTTCTGGGGCCTTCAGACTTCAGGACTTAAACCAGCAGCCCCCAGATTTCTGGGCCTTTAGCCTCAGACTGAGAGTTACACCATGGGCTTCCGCGTTCTCCATCTTGTAGGCGGCATATCTCAGGACTTCCCGGCTGTCATAATCATGTGAGCCAATTCTCATGATAAATCCCCTCTTATATATCTGTCTACATATACCCTATTGGCTCTGTTTCTCTGGCTAATACATATACCTTACCTCATGTGTTCTCACAGCCACCTTGTGACACCAAACACATCATTTTACAGATGTGGGAGAGACATTCAGAGGCGTTGAGTGACTTGCCCAAAGTCACACCTGGATTAAGTGGTAATCCAACATGGAAAGCCCATGCTCTTTGTATGGCCTTGGAGTTTAGCAGGGACATTGGACTCTCCAGTACCAACCCAAACACTCAGTGTGCCAAGCCTGGTGCCGAGGCCCAGGACAGAGGGCACCGTGGAGCCTGGCACAGGCTCACAGTGGGAGCTCTAAATGATGACGGATCCAAATATGCTGGAGAGTTCAGCCAAAGCGCATGGGTGTGGGCAGTCTGGAATCTGAGGCTGGTCGGCTGTGGTCCCTGTCTACGGGCAGAAGATGTGTTTGGTTCAGGGCTGGCTTGCCCTGGTTTGGCCTGGGAAGATCCCCAGAGACAAGTTTCCCACACGGGTCAGCTCCAAGTCGCAGACCAAAAAGAGCTACAGCCCACAGAGTGTCCCTGGAGACCAGGAACTGATCAGCCACTCTCCTCAGTCCTCTGCTTTCTGCCTGCCCCACCTTGTCACTACCCTTAACCTGAGCTGACGGGGACAGGGACTTGATCCTGCCCAGGCACCACAGTTCTGTCTGTTGGAGTGGGAGAGGCAGGGCCAGTTCCCAGCCCCCACCATCATCCCCGCACAAGGCGCAGGCCTTGCTCGGTGGAAAGCCAGGTTTAGTGGAAAGTCCTGCTCCAAGTGGGGAAGCTGCTCCTGACCCCCTCTTTGTGTTTCGGAGTCTCCTCTTTCTCAAAGTCCTCCTCCCAACCAGTGAACGGAAAATGGATTTATTCTGCAATGTGAGGTTAGACCCACGGGAGGACTTACTGACCCTGGCCATTATCATGATCATATTAAAAGCTTTAATTAATTGCACAGTGTAGGCTTGATTTTTTTTCAGAGCTGGTCATTGGCCCTGGGGAAATTTGTCGTCTGAGACAGATAGATTTGTTCAAGATGCAAGTAGTAGAAAAGACATTTGCAGATATCAGGCCAGATCTGGAACACAGCAGATGGAAAGAGTCCGAACTTAAGAGAAAAGATGGATATTGGAGAGATGATACCAAAGTCCAAGCAACAACAACAAAGTAGACAAATTAGACTTCATAAAAATTAAAATCTTTTTTTTTTTTTTTGAGACAGAGTCTCACTCTGTTGCCCGGGCTAGAGTGCCATGACGTCAGCCTCGCTCACAGCAACCTCAAACTCCTCTGCTCAAGCGATCCTCCTGCCTCAGCCTCCCAAGTAGTTGGGACTACAGGCATATGCCACCGTGCCCGGCTAATTTTTTCTGTATGTTTTTTTAGTTGTCCAGCTAATTTCTTTCTATTTTTAGTAGAGATGGGGTCTCACTCTTGCTCAGACTGGTCTCGAACTCCTGAGCTCAAACAATCCTCCCGCCTCGGCCTCCCAGAGTGCTAGGATTACAGGTGTGAGCCACTGCGCCTGGCCAAAATTAAAATCTTTTGTGTTTCAAAGAATACCATCGAAGAAGTGAAAGGGCAACTCACAGAATGGGAGAAAATATTTGCAAATTATATATCTCATAAGGGACCTGTATCCACCGTATATTCAAAAAGTATTACAACTCATGAACAAAAAGCAACCCAATTTTTAAAATGGGCAAAGGATCTGAATAGACATTTCTCCAGAGAAGATATACAAATGGCCAACAGGCACATAAGACAATGCTCAACACTGTCAGTCATTATGAAAATGCAAATCAAACCCACAATGAGAGACCACTTCACACCCACTAGGACAGGCCAGGGTGTAGAGAAACTGGACCCCTCAAACACTGGTGGTAACAACGTGAAATGGGGAAGCTGCTATAGAAAACAGATGGGGGGTCCTCAGAGAGTTACATGTAGACTTATCATAGGACCCAGCAATTCCACTCCTGTGTACACACCCACAAGGATTGAAAACAGGTACTCAAACGAATAGTAATACACAAATACTCACAGCAGCACTGCACACAACAGATGAAAGGTGGAAACAACCCAGATGTCCATCAGCTGATGAATAAACAGAATCTGAATATTATTCAGCTGTAAAAGGAATACGGTACTGATCCACACTACGGCGCAGGTAAACCTCAAAACACTATGGTAAGTGGGAAAAGCCATACAGAAAAGGTCAAATTTTGTATGATTCCGTTTATATGAACGTCCAAAACAGGCAACTCCACAGACAGACGCAGAAAGCAGTCTACTGGGCGCTGGGGGCTGGGGAGGGGGATGGGAGGATGGCAGGTGACTGCTAAGGGGTATGGGCTGCATTTTGGGGTGATGAGAATGTTCCGAAGCTCGATAGCAGTGATGGCTGCACACTCTGTAAATACACTAAAAACACTCAATTGTACACTTTAAAAGGGCGACTTTTATGTATGTGCATTAAAGACTGTAAACTCCCAGGTCATGGTGGGGACCCTTCCTCCAGTGCTCCCCACGGGTGATCACAGATTCTTTTTGTGGCCTCTGTCTTTGGCAGTGTTGAAGGGCCGGGACAGCCAGAGGCACAGAACGGCTTGAGCTTGAGAGGGAAGGTTCACCGGACAGAGGCAGGAGTGCCCAGCGCTGCCTGGGGCAGGAGGGCCGGACCCTGGAGGGAGTGAAGGCGAGAGGGGGACGCTGGCAAAAGGCGAGGCAGCCTGTCCCGGCTTTCCTCCCGTCCCCACTCCGGCCTTGTCCAGCTCTGGAGATGTCCCTTTCTCCGCTTGGGTAAGAATCCCCATGTCTGCCCCCAAAGGTGTGCTCACCTCAGGGCTCAGCACTGGCAAAAACCCGGCTCTGACGCTCTGTGTCCCAACTCCAGGAGATGCTGGGCCCATCTGGCTTCTGGATTAATTCCCCCTGGTCACATGTCCACCCAAAGTCCAGTCAGCTGGAACTCGGCGGAGGCTGGGAAATGGGCTGTTCCTCTTCTCTACTAAGGATGGTTGTGCCACTAAGCAGGGGACAGACGGAACCGGAGCTCAGATGTGCTGCGTCTCTTGTCTCTGTGGCTCTCTGTGTGTCAGCTTTGCTCTCTCGCTCCCAAGTGACACGACTGCCAGCAACTCCTGATCTACACACCCTGGAGGAGGAAGGATTCTTCCGCTTCCAGCCTGGAGAAGCTGAGGGAAGACCTCTGCCTGACCCAGCTTAGGCCACGAGGTCGGCGGAGGCCCGGGAGATGGATGACAGCCCGAGTGAGTGGGCGGGGCAGTAACCAAGAAGAGGGAGGGGCAGACAACCACAGTCGCCTACACGGTCTGTAAAGTCAGGGAGGGGTGGGGCGAGGAGGGGACCCCCAGCCTACCCGGCCAACATGTAGGGGCTTCTTGGAGGACGGCAGGGTGTCCACAGCGTCTCCACGGCAGGAGCATTTCCATCCGCCACCAGAGTTGCAGGGTTGCTAGAACACGGGATTCAGGGGCGTGTGGACCAATTCTGACAATCCGGGAGGCAGCAAGGGAAGCCTTCGCCGATAGACACCGCAGCACGCGCACCTGCTGTCCCCGCCATGCTCGGTACTTTCGCATTCCCACAGCATCTCCGCAAGTGACTCCCTTTCCCTGCTTTTCAGATAAGGGAAACTGAGGCTCTGAGAGGCAAAGTCACTTATCTCAGCAGAGCAGGGTTCACCAGGGACTCTGACTCCAGCTTGGACTCCTTCCGTCATTGTGAACTTCCCAGCCCTTCGCAGATCGCTTATGGGATGGGGGGCCAGCACCAGCGCTGGGTTGGGAGTCTGGATGTGGCTGCCAGATGGGAGCAGCCCAGACCTCAGGAACTAAAGCCACAGGGCACGCCGCGGCCACCCCCAGGCACGCCAGAGCGCCTGTGGGAACTGATGGGGTGGGAGGCGGGTAGTGTGTTTGCGTGTCTGGAGGGTCATGGCTTCCAAATAAACACATCCATGAGGGAACTGGGGCTCCTCCCTGTGACTGAGGCCATTTGTTTCTGAGCAGTAAAGTATGACTGACTGGGAGACTGGCCAGCACTTCCAGGGAAGAAACCCCTCCGATGCCCCACCCGTGCCCAGGTGCCTGCCCCCGGGGCCTCCCCAGCTCCCGCTCCAGATGTCGGGCCCCTTCTCTGACCACCATCTGAGGCGACAGGCCTGGGAGGGGTCAGTGTGTTCCAGAGAAGTCTTGGGGAAATGCGCTCCCTGTTTACACGTCCCTGTAGGACTCAGATTTAGGACAGATGAAGCAGATGTGTCCTAGATACCCCAGAGGACAGGGCTGGGCCCAAGGCGAGAAGTCATAGGAAGGAATGTTCCAACCCAACATGAAGAGAGACTTCCAGTGGTTTGTCTCTAGAAGAAACGTGGGTTACTTTGGGACGGTGGGCGTCCCTTGTTGGAGGTGTACGAGCTAAGATAGAATGTCATCTTGGAGGACAGAGTAGGAAATTACAGCAGCACAAGTGGATTAAGCTACATGACATTCAAAGTCCTCTCCCAGCCCTGAGTTTCCAAGTTTTATTTCCATTCCACTAGTACCTTTTGTTTTATTTATTTATTTATTTATTTAATGAAGGGCTGGGGGTTGTGAGGAGGGGTGGTCAGTTGCCTTGTTGGTTTTTGTTGAGACAGAGTCTCACTCTGTCCCCCTGGGTAGAGTGTGGTGGCGTCATTGTAGCTCACTGCAGCCTCCGGCTCCTGGGCTCTAAATGATCCTCCTGCCTCAGCCTCCTGGGTAGCTTGGACTACAGGTGCGCACACCGCAACAACCTCCGGTTTTTTTTTTTTTCCTTGTCTTTTCGATAGAGACAAGGTCTCTCTCTTGCTGAGGCTAGTCTTGAACTCCTGAGCTCAAGCAATCCTCCCGCCTCGGCCACTCAGAGGGCTAGGATTCCAGGTGTGAGCCACCGTGCCCAGCCAGTACCTTCTGTTTTGGGGAAACAATTACGTGATGAATGTTGCCTCTCACATCTCAGCCTCCTTCCCATCTCCCAGCGTCCCAGCCCCGCTGTGCAGTCCTGGCCCCGCCCCCAGCACTGGGAGGCCCTGGCTTGCATCGTCGGTTGACCTGTGCCACCCCATCTCTTGCCACAACAGCTGCTGGGTGGGCAGTGACTGAAGATGGAGGTGACCAGAGCAGGGTATTCGCCTGGACACAGGGTTTGGTTCAGGTGTAGGCCTGGGACACAGCAGGTGAACCAGAGCAAAGCCCAGACTCCCATCCCAGTGTCTGACCGAGGACGCGCACACCCCGTGACAGGTGTGCTCATGCCCTCACTCATATTCCCACATCTCATTTCCAATGCTCAGCTTTTGCTTTTTTTTTTTTTTTTTCCTGGCTGCTGGAGCCCACTCAGTCTGCTCCGCAGCAGGCCAACAGGGCCTGGTAAACTTGGTGGGATAACTCAGACACATGGTTTTACATCGTTCCCCAAAATTCCTCAGTAAGATTGCACTCTAGTTTTCCAGAAGTAATTTTCTAGATAACCTTTCATGGGCTGTTTTTATTCCCTGCCCCGGTTTCTCATTTTCCTACTAGTCTTTCCCAGGATCACTTCCCCAATAAACTCCTTATCCTCACACCCTTGTCTCAGGGTCTGGGGGGACTGCAACTTAAGGCACCGGGACTGCTGCTGACAGCTATTCCAGGGCCGGGAAAGAAGACAGGGCAGAGAGAAAAGGGAAAGCGGCTCCTTGGGACACTGATAAGCCCTTGGACCCACCCTTCCTTGAAATCTGCCTGACCTACAGATATTTCATTTTTGTGAACAATGAATCCCCTTTCTCATCTAAACTGGCTTAAGCTGAGCTTTCTGTTACTTGCAACAAAAAGCATTGCAAGTGATACAATTCATAACAAGGAGAGCCCCAAGCACTGGGCTTGCGGGCTGGGGCGGTGGACAGTGAATGTTTGATGGTAAGACCGGGAGAGACAGCCTGCCAAGGAAGAGAGTTGGGCAGGAGGGACACCTTTCAACTCTCAGCTCTGCCACTTAGCAATTAAGTGACTCGAAACACTTTCCTTTCTTGTCTATAAAATAGGAGTAATGTTACTAGCCTTTCAGGGTTACTGTGAAGATTGAACAAATCATACGGGAAAAGTAGTTAGCATGTAGCAAGTGTTCAATAAATGGTAGCCCTCATTGATAACACAATAAGGAAGAGAAGAAGGAGGAAAGGGGGAAGGAGGAGAGGAGGATTTAAACTGTGCCCTTGAAGACTCTAGCCAGCAGAAGTTTCAGAGCTGGAGAGGGGAACAGGTCCAGTCCGAGCAGGGCAGAGAATCTGTCTTGGGAAGTGAAGGAGGTAAGGCTAGTAGCTTACATTTCTGCAGCACTTTCTGAACACTAGGTACCATTCTGAGCCTTTTTCATTTATTAATTCACTTAATCTTCCTAAAAACTCTTTGAGGCACCTACTTCTATTACCATCACTTACCACTTCCAAAGAAGGAAACTGAGGCACAGAGAGGTGAGCAGGTTGCCCAAGGTCTCACAGTGAGTGCAGGGCAGTCAGACGAGAACGCAGGTGGGGTGCCTGCAGGCGCCACACTCCTAACTCCTGTGCCCCACTGACTCTTTGCAGCCCCAGATAAAGTTGATGTCACAGATGTTGGTGGCATGAATTACAGGACGAGGTGTTCAGGCTCTATCCCGGACACAGTAAAACTTTGCTGGCACAGGCCTGGGGACAGCGAGAATATTGCATAAACCCCCAGTGATTGGTTAAATAGCTCTGGAGTCATCCTCAGAACCAGATTTTCATCCCATGGGAACAAATCTTCCAACGACTTTTCCAAAGAGGAAACCAGAGAGCTGGGAGGCTGCTCTTGACCCCAGTGAGAGATGAGCCAATGATGTAGGAGGAAGAATGAAGGTTAAAATAAACATGGGCCTTCAAAGCCCCAAACCTATTTGGATTTGGAGGCACAGGGTGTTCGCATAGGGCTGGAGTCACAGCAGCCCTGGCCTTGCCCGATGCTGGCTCTACCTGCCTCATCCCCAGAGAGCTCAAATCTGAGCATCTAAGAAAAGAAACGGGAATACTTCTGGTTGAAGTTGGTGGGTTGAACACTGACATTAGCTTTTACTCCATCCCACTAAAATGACAAAAAGGGGACAAGAGAAGGTATAAACCAACCCAAGAATGAGACCAGGAGAGGGAATTATGCAACATCATTTTCTAGGCTGGAAAAGTGATGGAAAAATGTAACTGGCTGAGTGGACCAGAGAAACCTGAGTCATAAACGAGCAGGTGGAAAGCCATGAAGCAAGTCAATTGACATTGCAGAACCCCAAAAGCTCAAGAACAGGCAGGACCCCTTTCCTCTGGAAGTGGGTGTGAAGACGGATCCCAAAAGAGAAACCACTTGTCAAAGTCTGTTTAATTACCCAACTGATTTGCAAACATATATCCTCAGAAAAACCTGCATGCAAATTTTCATAGTAGCTTTATTCATAATCACTCCAAACTGGAAGCATCCCAGGTGTCCTTCAATGGATAAACAAACTGCGGTACATCATACAATCAAATATTATTCAGAGACAAAAACAAATGAGCTTAGGCCGGGCGCGGTGGCTCACGCCTGTAATCCTAGCACTCTGGGAGGCCGAGGCGGGTGGATCGCTCAAGGTCAGGAGTTCGAGACCAGCCTGAGCAAGAGCGAGACCCCATCTCTACTAAAAATAGAAAGAAATTATATGGACAACTAAAATATATATAGAAAAAATTAGCCGGGCATGGTGGCGCGTGCCTGTAGTCCCAGCTACTCGGGAGGCTGAGGCAGTAGGATCGCTTGAGCCCAGGAGTTTGAGGTTGCTGTGAGCTACGCTGACGCCATGGCGCTCACTCTAGCCCGGGCAACAAAGTGAGACTCTGTCTCAAAAAAAAAAAAAAAAAAAAAAATGAGCTTGAAAAGACAAGTGTGAATCTTAAATGCATATTGCTCATTGGAAAAGGCTATATACTATTTGATTCCAGATATATGGCATTCTAGAAAAGGCAAAACTATAGAGAAAGTAAAGAGATCAGGGATTGTCAGGGAGTGGGGGAGGGTTGGATAGGAAAAGCACAGGGTTTTTTTGAGGACTGGAACCATCGTGTGTGATGCTGTAATGGTACATTTGTCAAAACCCATAGAATTTGACAGCACAAAGAATAAACCTTAATGTCTGCAAAAATTTTTAAAAATAATGTAGAAAGAAAGTCAACAGATCTCAGGATCAAATGAAGGAGATAACAAAAGAATCTAACTGTCTTACAAGTCTGAACCAACCTGGCTGAAGGGGAGGAGGTAGAACAGTGCTGACCTAACTAACTCTGGAAACGAGGGGAGTTTGTAACACTAAAGGAAAAAACCCTGTCCATATAATAATTGCTGTTGTTTAGTTATACTCTAGTTATTTCCCATGGGAGTACAGGTTAGCGATTTTGCTACTGCTATACACGCATACTAGAATTGAACAATTAGGAAAATGGACGGAGATGTTGGTCAAAGGATACAAAATTTCAATAAAGAGGAATAAGTTCAAGAGATCTGTTGTACAATGCGGTGACTACAGTTAATAACCATGTGCTCTATACTTGAAAATTTCTGAAAAAGTAGATTTTAAGTGTTCTCATTACAAAAAGATGATAAGTATATGAGGTCATACATATGTTAATTAACTTGTTTTAGCTATTTTCAATGAATATATATATCAAAATATTGTGTTATATACCATAAATACGTATTATTTTTATTTGTCAATTTAAAAACTAAATAATCATTTAAAAAATGAAAATTTACTTACTAGATGTTGAGACCTCCAGTATTTTTTCCCATGCAAATCCCAGACTACAAGCAGCCAGGTTTGTAAGACTGAGGCAAGGACTGTAAAGACAGGCTCCCAACAAAATGCCCAGCCCGATCACCCCAGAGAGATGCCCTCAGTCAGCAAACACCCACCAACCCCAACACACACACACACACACACACACACACACACAAGCATCCAGTCAGATTTTTTGGTGTCTTCCTCAGATAAGAAGGAAGCCAAAAATCACCTGCATTTAAAGAAGGCCTCTACTGAGAAAGAAAAGCAGCTTGGAAGAAATAGAGGCTTTTCCAGGAGAAGAAAACTTCCAGAAAAATTATCATCCGTATCCTCAGAGAGATGAGACAAATTATTGGACACATGAAACAAAAAGAAAGAACAAGAAAGAACATTCAGAGAACAAAAATGAGCTCTTAGAAATTAAGCATATAATCAGAGTAAAACGTCATTAGATTAAGAAAATGAAAAGACATGCCCAAGACTGGGAGAAAATATTTGCAAACACATATTCTATACAGGACTTGTATCCAAAACATGCAAAGAACCCTTAAAATTCAACGATAAGAAAACCAACAACCCAATTAAAAAATAGGCACCTCTTTGAAGAAGATAAAAGGTGGAAGATAAGCAAATGAAAAGATATTCAGCATCATATGTCGTTAGGGAATTATAAATAAAGTAGCAATGAGATACCACTTCGTACCTATTTGAATGGCTTAAATCCAAAACACTACAACCAAAAATGCTGGTAAGGATGTGAAGCAACAGGAACACTCATTCATTGCTGGTTGGAACATTGGAACGCAAAAAGGGTTCCATCACTTTGTAAGACAGGCTGGCAGTTTCTTACAAAGCTAGACATACGCTTGCCATATGATCCAGCAGTCATGCTCCTTGGTGTTTACCCAAATGAGTTGAAAACTTACGTCCACACAAAAACCTTCAAACAAATGTTTATAGCAACTTAATTATAAATGCCCCAAAATGGAAGCAACTCAGATGTCCTTCAGTAGGTGAATTGATAACAAACTGTGGTTAATTCGTGTAGTGAAGTATTATTCAGTGATAAAAAGAAATGAGTTATCAAGCCATGAAAAAGACATGGAGGAAACTTACATGCATATTACTAAGTGAACGAAGCCAATCTGAAAAGGCTACAGTATGATTCCAATTATAGAGCATTCTGGAAAAGGCAAAACTGTAGAGGTGATAAAAAGAACAACTGCCTGTGGTTTGGGGGATGGAGGAGGGAAGCGAATGAATAGGGCACATTTTTTAGGGGGAGTGAAACTATTCTGCGTGACATGTGGTGGCTGATACATGACACACACATGTCAAAACCCATAGAATGCACACACAAGGAGTGAGCCATTATGTCAACTATAGACTTTAGCTAATAACAGCATATCAGTATTGCCTCGCTAGTTGTCTCAAACGTACCACACGAACACAAGAGGTTAATAGGGGAAGCTGTGAGGGAAGCAAAAGTATTTGTGGGAGCTCTGCATTTTCTGTTCAACTTTTCTGCAAACCTGAAACTGCTCTAGAAATAAGACCTGTTAATTTTTAAAACAGGGATATGTAATTTTTAAAAAGAAAGAAAATTAATTAGAAAGGAAAATGAAATTGAGGAACTCTCCTAGAAAGTAGAGGAAAAAAATACAGATATAGAAATCAGGAAAGAAAAGATGAGAAAATCAGAGGATCAGCTAGAGGTCCAACATCTGCCTAACAGGAGGATCGGACACAGAGCAGAGAGAAATGTTGGGGAGAAAATCATCAAAGCAATGATTCAAGAAATGTTCCTACAACTGAAAGACATAAATTCCCAGATCAGAAAGTGTCAGCGAGTGCCCTGCACAATGGGTAAAAATAGATCCGCACCAAGACGACGAGACGATGAAATGCCAGAACACCTGGAGCGAAGAGCAGATGCTCAGAGACTGCGGAGATACAAATCAGGCTAAGCACGAAGAGTCATCGGAACCGCTTTACTCTTTACCACAGCGCACTGTAAGCTGGAAAGCAGCGCAGAAACATCTTCAAACTGTTGAGGGAAACTTATTTTCAAACTAGAATTCTATGCCCCACCAAAGTATCAGTCAAGTATGAGCGTAGAATAAGGACATTTTCAAGTATTTGCCTCATCTGCTTTCTTTTCAGAAAGCTACTAGAGGATTTTGGTTTACACCAAAAGGGAGGGTGTAAACCAAGAAAGAGAAAGGCTTGGGACAGAAAATAGGACACATGACACAAGAGAGACAAGGGTGAAGGTCACAGCAGACCCCTGTTGCCAACTGTGCGGGGAGCCCCGAGAGCAGCCAGGCCAGGGAGGAGCCGGTCAGAGGGGCCGGGAGGGACTTTTCCAGAAAGACAGAAATGCTGGATTCTCATATATGGTTGAACACACTGAGAGGAGATTTACACAGCGGAGTTGGTGTTGGGGTACATAAAATAAACTACACCAAACATTTTAAAAACCAATCGAACAAAATGATAATTATTAATTCCAGAGGGGAAAATACTGTTCAGACGGGGGAAAAAGTAACCGTGGGCAATTCCTGTCTCAGCGATGGGTAGTGTTTATGTAATCGTAATAAATGTGAACTCTGAAAATGGCTCTAAGCAAAATTACAACACAAGCATAACGGGAGGGTGGGGGCAGCACGGGAAGTGTGTGCGCGTGCGTGTGTGTGTGTGTGTTTGTGAGAGAGAGAGAGAGAGAGAGAGAGAACTTTGGGGGAGGATGTGAGGGTGGGAGAGGGGTATGCCAAGGAGACCAGACTGTCAGCAACCACAGTAGGAAATCAATCGGTCAGGCACAAAATGGAAAATACAAAAAGTGTCAATACGAGCAAGTTATTTCAAAATATGGAAGTAAGTACCAAAAGAATTGCCTAAGAAAGAGTTATCTCTAGGGAAAAAGAAATAGTGGAAACTTTTAATCTATGCTCATAGGTAATTGTGGTAAAAATAAGAACAAAACTAGAGGAAAAGAAGAAAAGAACAAGAGAGGACAGAGCTCACACATAGGCTGTGCTGTTCTGGACACTTCCACGTGGGTTGTCTCACTGACCCACCAGCAGGAAGCATGTGTCACTACCCCTACTATCCAAGTGAGAAAGGAGGCCCAGAGACTTGCAAGCCTGCCTGGGGACACACGTCTAGCAAGAGACTTGCTCAATTCATCCATCTCCCTGCTCCTACCCCTTTGGGCAGCTCTTACCAGCACATTATTTTTCTTCTGAGTGAGTTCCTCTAAGGAGGAAAGGTCCGGTCACTTCCCCGAGCCTTCCTCCAGCCCCTGCTGACTCGGGGACATAACTCTGTCAGTGATTTAATTCAATCCAGATGGAAGGCTCCATCCACTTGGCTCTTAAAACATGCCTTTTGGGAGTGCTGAGATTTGCAGATAAACCTTGGGGTGAGGGAGGAACACAAGGAAACAGGAGGGTGGCAGATGATAAAGGCTGGGTGGGGGTGGGGGTGGGGGTAGGGAGAGTCACTTAGAGATGAGCTTGAACCTGATGGGACAGCCACGTCCACAGCTGTCAGTCCTGTGGCCAGAGTTTGGGGCCTTGGTCCACTGGACCAGAATCTTAGAGGCAAAGCCACATGCACTCCACCCATTTGCAAATTCCCTAGATGCTTCTGAATGCCCAGTGGCAGGCACTGGCGTGGGAGCTGGGGTACAGGGGTGAATCCGACACAAACCTCTGCCTTGAGGAGCTCGCCATCTAGCAAATGAGACAGCAAGGTGGACAGAAAGATAGGTAACCAAATATTTATGATCCTGTGGGATCATAAATAAACCTTATAGTAGAGGCAAGGACATAGTATGCACAGAGAACAAAAGAGAGTCACAGTTATGGAGGGACTGACATTGGGCTGGGGCATGAAAAATAAACTGGCTCATGCCATGGAGGAGGTTGGGAGGGACACACCAGACAGAGAAAGGAGCAGGTGCAAAGGCAGCGCAGCCCGCCTGGGTGGCGATCCTAGAAGCCCGGGAGAATGAACTCCCAGGGTGGTGTGAGCCGCCCCGCCCAGCTCAGAGCAGCTGGTGTCAGGACATACCGTGTCCATTCCCGGTCCCTTCTCTTCTGAGTGTTGTGACCTCAAGAAAGGTACTTCACCTCTTTGAGGGTCAGTTTCTTCATCTAGTTATGGGGAAGGTAGTTTTTAAATGTAAAAACAGCATGAGCCTTTAATCCTAGCACTATGGAAGGCTGAGGCAGAAGGATCACTTGAGGCCAGGAGTTTGAGACCAGGCTGGGCAGTATAGTCAGACTCCATCTTTACAAAAAAATTTTAAAAATCAGCCAGGCATGGTGGCACACACCTGTATTACCAGCTACTTGGGAGGCTGAGGCAGGAGGATAGCTTGAGCCCAGGAGTTTGAGGTTGCTGTGAGCTATGATGAAGCCACTGCACTCTAGACCAGCTGAATGAGACCCTATCTTTAAACAAACGCATAAAAACAACATGAAAAAAAATACATTACATTGTATCTTCTAAAAACCAAGAAATGTTACACACGTGTTTGTGATGAAGAACAAGTTTTTTGGTCCAACCCTTCCTAACCCTGATTCACTTCCCCAAGGCAGCCTCTTTTAACCACTTCTGTTTGTGTTTATTTAGGGGCTTAGTTTCTGAAACTTTAGAGCATCATAAATGCTTATGGATCCATTTTTTGATTTACCAACTTTAAGCAATGAGAGCGCCGAACCCTAACCACGAGATGGCCAAGGAGCATCAACTTTAAGCAATGATAAAGGAGAATTTAGTTCACATAAGCTCCCTCCTTCTTCTCTTCCTCTTAGTTTGATCCATCAGTTTATCATCTGTTCTTTTCTACTGATTGTGTTCAAACACTTAAATAATATACTTCTATTTCTTTCTTTCTTTTACTCTGTTCAATGTCTCAATGGCCCTGTATGAGGATAAGGCTCTTATCTCCTCCACATTTTCTTATATTTCCCACCTTTTAATTGAGTATTCCATTGGCTATATATTTATTTTTATATTGTCAAGATAATTAACATTTACATTCTATTCTTTAATCATTGCTAAGCTTCTATGCTTTGTCTATAAGTTTTTTCAAAAAATCAAAACCAGTGTTTACCTTTTTGTGTCAATGTAGATATTGTTTACAGTATACTCAATAGTATGTCACAATTAAATTGCCTTTATTGTTTTTCTTGCCTTTTTTTCTTGTAGTTTATAATTGCCTTTCTTTTCTTCTTGTATTGCCTTATTTTACCCTATCCTCAAGTTCTTTCAGAATCTCCAGGGTAACATAAAAATCTATGAAATTTCTCCAGTGTGAGCTCCACAAAGACAGACATTTTTGTCTGTTTTATTCATTGTTATGTGTCCTTAATCTTCTGTCTTGTATCTGAAGACAGAATAATTCTTTATCTACACCTTAAGACTGTTTTTGAGACTCAATTATATCAAAACAACTTATTAAATGTCAAGTACTATAAACATAAAATAATTTTTATTATTTTTACTGAATTTCATTATTTTTATTTAAATACAGTAATCCTCTCCACCTCCTCCCAGACCAACGACTGTCCAGCCTCTGTATTCAGTAATGAGAAGCTTCTATATTTAGGCATCTCTGATTTCTAGAACCTCTTTCCTCTCTCAAGCTTACACTTCTCTCCACGGGGCCTAGCTCTTCTCTCCAGGTGTTAGAGCGTCAGGCAGCTCGCTGCTCCCGGGGTCAATCCTGCAGAGGTACGAAGGCGACACCGTGACCTTCCTGGGACTCACCTTCTGCAGAGGGCACTTCCGGATCCTCCGGCCATCCCCCACCACGCAGGCCCCACCCTTCCGCATCCTGCCCGTGCTGCTCAAGGTCAGTGCCCGCAACTGTCCACAGACTCCAGGCACATCCAGCCCACAGAGTAGACACGATGTGTGCGGCATGACATGGTATCGTTTTCTTGCATGTTCATAAACCCTCAATCCTCGGAACAGCACAAAGATCAAGTATGGAAAATAATGACAACAACATCTCTTTCATTTAAAATGTCAGGTCTTCACATTATGCGGAATGTGCGCTGCGAGCCCAGAACAGCCCCTCTGCCTGGCACTGCAGTCACGGCCCAGTCCCCGGCACGGACCTGTGCTCAGAGCAGGTGCACGTGTCTGCTGGCTTCCCAAACCCCGGCTCGGGGACACGGGCTGGTTTGTGGCAAGGTCTTCATTTGTTCACACAAAATAGGAAAATTGAGGATGATATAGTAAACTTTCCACAAAGTTAAATTTATTAACTTTGGGGACTTTTCTTTATTCCAAAAATCTTTTCTTTTACTTATTTTGGTATTAAAATAAAAATATTAAAATATGCATTAAAATTATTTTATAAAATGATGGGGGATTCTTATTCAAAGGCTCCAAGAACCACACTTTGAGAAAACTGAAGTGTTGAGCAGATAATATTTTACTGGGCTCTTTGGCAAAATTAAAAGTTGAGAATATTACGTGGCCCTCCATATAGGCAGGGGGTGTAGTTTGCTTACAGGCCCTTGAAATCCGAAAGTTTTAGGAAGCACTGGGCTCAAAGGATGGAGAATGAAAATCCAGGTGGCCCCTGAGTTTAGCAGCAATAGCATTTTGTCCCCTCTGAGCACGTGCTCTGGGGATCAGCCCGGAGCAGCAACAGAGAGTGAGTGGTCTGCGTTAGGTAGAGCTGGTAGATGAGGGGGTGACCTGGGAAGGGACCAGGGCCAGCTTGCTGGGGCTCAGCCTACGGAGTGGGCAGGACTTGGGGGGGATTAGAATGAGTCTTTCTGTCTTTCCCTCCCTTGGAGATGTTGGCCGGGAGGGCCTGTGCCTTTGCTTCTCCTCCAGAACACGGGGAGGGAGGAGGTTTTCTTATACTGAGATGGCTGGAACTGAAGCATCTAATAAGTGACTGAAAGTGACATAGAAGGGAGGGTTATTTGAGGCTGGAGCCCCAAGAAGCTCTAGGCTGTGGGTGCTACGGAGACTGGGAAGCCTTCCTGGGGGAGTGGGACGCAGTGTACAGTCTATGGTGGGAACAGCCAGGTGAGGCCTGAAGGTGGTTACGATGGCCTTTCTCAGGGTGCGCCACGTGTGATGTAAACAGGCCTTAAATGGGGGGAAAGGGAGTTCCCTGCCAAATAATTGGGGGAAATGCTAGTTTTAACAAAGTCACACAGGCGTATTTACTACGCATGGTACTGTGGACAGTGAATCTCCAGGAATCAAACATGTGTTTCCCAAAATTACAGACCCTTCACCTGGAAACTGCCATGGACAACAGGAGAGAAGGGGACGGAGAGGCTGGAGGGGCTGAGCGGCTGGGATCACGGAAAGCATTGACTCTGAGGTTCTCAGTCTGCTCTGCGTAGGGGAGAACACGGGCCAAGCATCAAACAAGCGTAGTCCCAGGCCCGTCTCCTAACAAGAGGTCCGAGGCAGGGCCCCGGAGTCTGCGTGGGTAACAAGCTGCATCCCACGCAAAGGCTCGAGGGACCACACTTTCAAGGAGTGCAAATGAGACAACAGGGTGGGGAACCTGTGGCCTTGGGCCTACGTGTGGCCTTCTGGATCCTTGAGTGTGGCCTTTTGACTGAATCTAAATTTTACAGAACAAATGCTTTTAATAAAGGAGAGCCGCATGTGGCCTTGAGGCCGCAGGTTCCCAACCCCTACGTGGGGGGCTCCATGGGGGTAGAGGGCTGAGAGCTGAGAACCTAGAGAAACCGGGGTGACGAGAGCTGAGCCCCCCAAGGTCCACAGGTGCAGAGGTGGCCCCAGCAAAGCCACTTGTCTTCCCCCTGGTGTCTGGAGTGAGGTACTGCAGGTCGGGGCTCGCAGGTGGGGATGGCGGGTTGGCCGGTCGCTGCCTCCAGAGACTAAGAGGGCAAGGCCAGGCTCAAGCTCGCCTCTTCCAGAAAGCCTCTCTTATCCACCCCTCCTCTGTGCCCCTGCAGCACCCATTTCCAAAGCACACTGCTTCACTTTGCCACACCTCGTCCCCATGTCACCAAAATGGTCATTTGAGAGCTTCTGGGAAGGGGAAGGATAAGGTAGCTTTATCTCAGAAAGTGGGCAGCCTAGGGACACTGCCTACAGCTGAAGGTTTGAGCATTTGACTCAGAGTTACGGAGAGAGCAACCCAGGGGCCAATGCCGGGGATCTAACTGGATGGGAGGAAGGGGGCGGGAGATCGCCCGTCTGATCCGGCCAAACGTCTGTGAAGCAGATAAACCAAGAGACAGCAGGAAGGCCTCATACCGTCTGGCTCCATTCATATGACACTGCGGAGAAGGCGAAAGCAGAGACAGATCAATGGTTGTCAGGGAAGATGTGGGGATGAGCTGAAGCAGGAAATTGCTCTGCAGTCAGGCTGGGAGCCAGGGGGAGGGGGGAACACTGGGGAGCGGGGGTCGGTTAGGGAAAGCACCCCACCTCCACAGACATGCGACACCGGGGGGAGACATCAGCCTGCCCGGCCATGCGCAGAGCTCTCCCAACCCTGCCCCGGCCGCTGACTAATGTCTTAGGGATGTGAGAGGCCAGGGAAAGGATGCAGCCAAGAATTCCAGGAGGGGCGGTCACAGGATCTTGAGTAGGGATGAGAACAACAAGAGCCACTGACTTGATTAGGGCCTCCCGTGTGCCAGGCTTGGGCGCTCTGGGCTTTATGTACATCACCTCACTTAATCCTCATGATAATCCTGTGGACTTACGATCACCCCCACGTTACAGAGGACGCTGGAACCCAGAGATGTTAGATAATCTGCACAAAGCAACACAGCTAATAAGAGCGAACGGGATTTGAACACAAATCCCTCTGGCTCCAGAGCCCTTGCCCTGACTGCCACTGCCCTGTGCCACCGCACAGGCCATGACGCCAGTGATGGTGGAGACTCTTCTACCACCTTCCTGCAACGCTCCCATCTGCCTTGGCTGGCACCCTTCTGCTACTCACCATTTTCCTGGGAAGGTCATGCTTCAGTGGATTCAAAGTGACGTCCTAATGTGTCCACCCACAGCCCCAGCTGCACCTTCGGGTCTTGCAGGAGTCTTTACTGCTGCCCGTCAAAAGTTTCTATTTGCTCCTGGGCTCCGCGTGGGATTGCATCTCCCGGTCCCCTGAAGTTTGGTGTTGCCATGCGACTTCCTTTGGCCAATGAAATGTGAGAAGGAGCTTTAAGAACCAGAGTGCAGTTCACTTCTTTTCTACGCCACTGCTGCAGTGTCTGGGGGAGCTGGTGCCTTGATGAAGCCTGACTTGGGCTGGATCCCCCAGCCTCTAGGATGAGCACAGTCCCTGCTGACCTGTGCTGAACGTGTACTGTGAGCAAGAAATAACGCTTGGTTGTGTGAGCCACCGAGCCTTGGGAATTATTCATTATCACAGCGAAACCTAACCTATCCTGGCTGAACCGGGTCCCACAGAACAAGTCAGTCTGCTCAGGGCCAGCAACTACCCGGCCTCCACCAGGACTTCTCCATGCTAGATGGCCCCCAGTTGTTCCAGCTTGGCCTCCAGGCTGTTGACTTCTCACCTGATCTTCTTTTCTGGACACATTGCAGTGTGCAAACTGAGCAGCCATCCGGCAGCAGTTTGCAAAGGCTGCTGCCTCTTCCCCCTTTCGGTGTTCTTTCTAACTCAGTGACGCAGCCAATGACTGCACTGAGCCTTCAGCAGGCACACGAGCCTAGCCCCACCCCTGGCTTCCATTCTCACCTGCCTGGTTCTAATTCTTTGGACTCCGGATAAACTGAATATTCAAGATTTAGAGCTAGATTGACCTGGACCTGGGATTGTTTTTTAAATCTTGATACTACTGCTAACTTACTGGGTCACTATGGGCAAGTTACCTAACCTCTCTGAGCCTGTCTTCTCAAATAAAGGATGGCAGTGGTAAGACCAATCTTGAGATAGCTATAAGCATCAGGCAAAGCTCCCAGCTCCTTCCTAGTATCTGGTGGGCCCACGCAGATGTTATTTCCCTTCCTTTTCTCCTCACCCCATCTCCTAGAGGCTCACAAGGCAGGGAAAGGGGAAGGCATTTCTGGAATGAGGCCCGGTTGACTCCTGTCCCGCTGCTGTGTCCCAATCCCTGAGTCTTAGGCCAGCCGGGGCCCCCTCCTGACCCCCTTCCAGGTTGCAGCTGTCTGTTCCCCCTGCCCCCGTCGCAGGGGGCTGCCCCATGGGGCTGGGCCAGAGGGAGTGGACTCCAGGCTGCAGATGTTCGGAGCTCAGAGACTGCTGCTGCGCTAATCCTGGGGCTGCTGGCGAGGCCGGGCCAGGGCCTCAGAAGGAAGCTGTCAAGGGGCCTCTCCTGCCTGCCCGCAGCCTGTGGCCCGGCTTGAATTTCCCAGGCCCCCAACTCAGGAACAGCTGCATGGCTCCCCCTCGCCGCCCTCTGTTTTCCCTGCTCTCTTCCCCCGACATGAGTCAAAGAGACAGTGAAGCAGGGCTGGCCAGGGGTCTGGATGGAGTCCAGAAGGCTCCAGCCACTCAACCCAGGTCTCTCTGAAGCCTTGAGAGCTCAGACACCTGGGGTTTCCTGGGCCTTTCAACTCCCAGACACATTCCTGCTGCTCTTCGTTTGGCCAAAAACCTCAGACCCAGCTTTGATGTTTGGATTTTGGTCCACCCCTCACTCCCTGGCTGGCCAGGCTTCTCCTGACACCTTCCGCCCAGTGTGGTGGGGCAGGACTTGCCTTGGGGTGGGGACCTCTTGGTTGGGCTGCACCCCACCCACAGCCCTTCCCAGCCGCCTCCTCCCCCCAGACCCCTAGATGCCCCTTCCTGCTGCCTCCCAGGGCGCTGGACCTCTGGCCTCCCTTTCCACGTCCCCATACACCCCCGCCCCAGGCCGAGGGGTGTGCGTGCGCTCACTGCCCTTTCCCGAAGCCTTGTTACATGAGCAGCTTGTTTGGTTTTACCCTCAACTGTCTTGCTCTTCTCTTTGACAAATAAGGAAACGGAGAGCCAGGGAAGGTAAGAAACTTGACTTGTTCACAGAAACGGGAAATGGTAAAGCCGGGGTTTGAGCCTAGCTGTGATGACTTTTGAGCCCAAATCTTTCTCCACCCCACCGTGTGGCCTGGGAAAGACCTGCCCAGTCACCTGCCGGGGAGCACACAGGGCAGCTAACCCCCGCCTGGACCCCGAGCGCCCTGTGAGCTGTGGGCTCAGGCCTCTCAGCAGCGCCCGTTTGGCCCTGAGTGAGGGCGAGAACAGAATGACTTAGCTGGTGAGGGGTGCTCAGGACATCTGCCCTCGCTGGGTCTCTGGTCTCTCTCACAAGTTCCTTTCCGGGCTGGGAGTGACTCCGGGTGAACAGATGGGCACGGTTCATAAGTGATCCTGAAACAAGCCAGCTACTTCATCTGGTGTCCACCAAAGAAACAGGGATCGGAACCAAGGTAGCAGGAAAACCTGCCCGTGTGGGTTTATTCAGGGGCTGCGTGGGGAATTCTCCCAGGTGTCTCGTAAGTTACCTTCAAGGGTAGTTTGGACTCTACACAGTCCCTACCTTGTGATTAGAAACGAATCCCCAAGCATCAGGTGGTGGGTTGTCCCTTACTCCCCGCAAGCTCTTCTCCAGTGGCGGGATTCCAGGAATCGGGGTGAAGTATGGGAGAGAGAGTGGGGCTTGGGGCCCCCTAGGACCTCAGTCTCACAGCACGAGGTCCCAGGAGCTGCTCCCTGCTATCTCTCATGGATCTAGGTGTTCAGCTGGTGCGACAAGGAGCGTCTGATGGGGAATGAGACCTGGGCCCCAACAGGGCTCTGCAATGAAATTGTGGCAAGTCCTCGATACCTTCTCTGGGCCCTGGTTTCCTTATCTGTCAGACGAGGCTGCTGGACAATCCTGATGAAGTGGATTGTCCAGTGTCTCCCCCGTGGCCGGGCACGGCTCAGGACCCTGCCCCGGGAAGCAGTCCTGCCTCCAGTGGCGGGTACATCTCGCCTGAGGACACTTGTTTTTGGTGGTTGCTTTCGGTTCAGGACTGGCTACTAGGTCTGCTTCCACCTCATTTTATAGGTGAGAAAAACGCCTTTGTTTCCTAAGGAGCCTGTGCAGACTTATTCCCCGCCCCCCCGTCCCATTCCCAGAACCTCCATTCTCCCTCTCTCCCTCTGGCATCGCCCTACCCAGGCCTGCCCTCCTCCTGGGCCGCTGGCTCAGGGCCCCGCAGATTCCCCCCGTGACCTCCTAGGAGCCTCAGGCCTCGAAGAACTGCCCACGGCCCTTTTCCTCTGTCCCCAGCGTCCATGTTTCAGCTTGACATGGTTGTGGGCCCAACCTTGGACGGGTTGCTGCAGCTCTGAGCCTTGGCTTTGACATTTGTGAGACGCGGGCAGCAATAATAACAGATTGTAGCAGCTGCCTGTCTTCAGGGCTTCCTACGGGCGAGGCTGAAAACACGTCCTCACAGAAAGCCAGTGAAATGAGAACAGTCACCTCTCACACAATGAACTTGGCACAACACCTGGCAGAGGCGTTGTAAATGCTCAGCAAGAGTATGGTGTGTAATAGGTGCTCTATAAATAGGGACGACTGTGTCAAGCTTAGTGGAACCCTACGGGGAATGACTGAGCAGGAGATGGGCTGAGAACACCCCCACAGTCAGGGCTGGCCCGGCACCGAAGGGGGCCGAGGAGGAGGGTGTTTGTGGGCCCGGGGGAGGGCAGGTGCGGGCACCTGGGCCTACTGCACTAGCCTCATTTTTAAAACTTGAGATTCTTGTCACATAAAATTAACCATTTTAGAGTTACAATTTAGTGGTATTTAGTACAGTCACAATGTTACGCAACCACCATCTCTATCTAGTTGGAAAACATTTTCACCCTCCAAAAAGGAAATCCGAAATGCATTAAGCAGTCATTCCCCGTTCTCCCCTGCTCCCAGCCCCTGGCCACCACTAAATTTGTTTTCCGTCTCTGTGGATTTAACTGTTCTGGATGTTTTGTATTCTTGGAATCATACACCATCAGACTTTTGTGTCTGGCTTCTTCCACGTAGCATAATTTTTTACAACGTTCATCCATGCGAAGCATGCGTCAGGGCTTCGTTCCTTTTCATGGCTGAATAATGTTCCACTTCATATAGATATACCACATGGTGTGTATCTGTTCATCTGCTGATGGACATTGGGGCTGTTCCATCACTGGCCCCATTTTGACGTAGAAGTCATTGAGAGCCTGAAGCAGTCCACCCTTTGGAGCAAGCGTGCCCCTTCCGGAGTCCTCCTCCTGCAAAGCGTTGTCCTCCCCTGGGCTCGCCCGGCCTGCCCAGGTGGCTGCTGCAGCCACCATGGTGCTTCCTGGAGCAGCTGCAGGCCCTGAAGGGCACCTCTGAGTTGCGGTGGTTTTTCTTTAGGTCCCAGGGCCCAGGACAGAGTGAGAAGAGGATGAAAAGAGAATAGGAAGGTGGGGGGAGAGGGCAAGAGTGAGCATGAGCTCCTGCAGAACCCTCTGGAGCTCCTGGCTGGTGCCTGGAGTCCAACAGTGCACAGAGCCTAGTCGTGCTCAAGTCTCCCTGAAACCCACCCGAGTGCCATCAGCTGGACAAGGCGTGGCCTGTCCAGATACGGAAACTTTTAGTCCGAGGCAGCAGTGGTGGCTTGCCCAGTCTGCAGCTGAGCTGGAGATCAAACCCTGGCATTCTGGCTCCCAGCGTGGCTTTGCTCTGCCGTCAGCACAGGGCGTGGTGTGGGCTTAGAGGGGCGGTCCAGCGTCCCTGGTGGGCCCGCTCCATAGGCGGGGAAGCAGGCGAGCGTGTCAGCTCCTTCCATCAGACTAGTGGAAGAGCGAGGAGCACTGGATTTGGAGCCCTGGGTTCCAGCCACTGCCCTCTGCTCCTCCAAACCTCTCCTGCCCTCGCAGACTCCTTTTCCTCACCTGTAAAATGGACACTTGAGTTCCCTGACAGGTGGTTGTGGCCCGGATGGGACCATGCCCGAGACAGGGGTCCGTGGGCTGTAAAGACAAACACACTGACTCTTTCGGATCACGGTGGCCTGGGCAGGCCAGGGCCAGCTGTCTTGTTCTCCTGGAGGGAGGACTGCTCTGTCCCAAGGGGGTGTTTACCTCACCCCACTCTGGGCCTGGCTTCAGGCCCCTTTGGCCAATAACACAGGCGAGCCAACCCCTGGCTCCCCGCCCCGAGGAAAGGCCTGCACCTGACCTACATTCATCCGCCCCGGCCTCGCCAGACTCAGACTAAATTAAGTCCCCCTCGGGCTGGTAGTTCCGTCCTCATACACTGGACACGTTCTCCTCCCTGTTCCCTCCCACCCACAGCTGTGCCTGTCCATCAGGCTGCCGGAGGAACGCGGACAGGCCCTCCTATCCTCAGCCACCAGAGGCTGTCCCCCGGCTCTAGCTGCTGCTGGGTCATGAGCGGGAGGGGAGTCCGTTCACCTCGACCACAGGGCCCCCTCCCTCCCTCCCGTCCTTGCACACATCTTTTTTTTTGAGCTCCTAAATGTCGTGCACTCGTCTAGGCACATGGAAACACGACACAAAGGTCCCTGCCCTCACGGAGCTTACGTTCTAGTGAGGGGAGACAAACGTGAAATGTACACAAGAAGTAAACCATGCAGGCTGTTAGGAGATAAATGCTATTCAAACAACAGAGAACAGACGCTGAAGCAAGGAGTGTCAGGACTGTGGGGGGGGGGGTGCGGGGCAGCTTGCAGTTTGGGCGAGGGAGGTCTGGCAGGCGTCCCTGAGAGGATGACAGCGGAGGTGGCCAGCAGACCTCCCCTATCAGAGTTCTGACGTTTGTAGTGTGCTGGCGTCAGGCACTGGTTTTCACTTTTCCCAGGGGGCGTGGCTGTTCTGGGTCAGACTGGGAGGGGGGGAAGCTGTGTGGCTCAGAAGCGGTCTGCAGTCAGGGATTGGGCCAGAGCGAGGGCCCCATCCGAGCCAAGCATTTGGGTCTCGTCCAACACAAAAGGCAAGCCAGCTGGCAAGTGGAAACGGGTCTCGGCTGGGCATGGCGGGGGACGGGGGTCCGGGGGAAGGTGGCACAGGCATCATGGAGGAGCCCGTGGCACCTGTGCTGCTGGAGGCACAGATGTCCTCTCCCAGAGCCCTCCGTCCCGGACCTGCCCTCCCCACATACGCGCACGTTCATGCTCACTCACGCACACGTACTGCACAGACTGACACACACACCACACAGCCACCCGCAGGGGACACACCCACCCCGGCACACTAGACTCAGAAAGACCCACCCTGCACACTCACATCTGAGTCATCACATCGCACACCCACCCGCACACCTGAACACCCCACGTCTGCACACACGATATACCACGCAGGCTCGCCGCGCACTCATGCATTCCAACCACGTGTCACACACAAACACACACATGCGTATATAACCATGTACACACACACGACACACCCACCCACCACACCCTCAAGTGAACACACCCACCACACACACGTTACGTCACAGATCCACCCGCCGTCCACGTACACAGCACACGTGCCACACACACACAGACACACAGACACGTGAGCACACGCTTCATTGTACAGCACAGGGTCTAGACAAGCTCTCCAAAACTGTCTCTGGTTCATGGAGCTGGGTGGGTTCCAGCTTCCTGAGCTGGTCCCTCTGAGGTGTGAGGTGTCCCCCTGGTGACCCCCTTATCTCCCGTTCCAAGGCCTGAGGAGGGCCGAGGTCAGAATTTATAAGTGTCATTTACTAAGAAGAGGGAATTTTTTCTTAACCACGTGGAGCTACTCTGGGAAAAGAAAACACCTTCTGATAGAAATATCAGAAACTGGATTGTAGTCTTAGCCTGATTGGTTACTGGTTATATGCCACTGGGTGAGTAAGTGACTTTACCCCTCTGAACCTCAGTTTCAACATCTGCAAAATGGGAATGAAAATTGCTTTTTCCAAACTTCTCAGGTCGAGTAAAATCCTATGTGAAATTGCTTTATAGCCTGAAAAAACACCAAACGTAGAATTGATTTATCAGTAACTCGTACAAATTGTATATGCTTTGCTGTGTGAGCCAGGCAGGCAGCTTGGGGAGTGAAGGTGGTAGGGGACAGGTGTTCTCCTCTGTCACTTCCCTCCCCAACTTCCTGCAGGTCAGGGCATCCTACGATCCATGGAGTATGACCTGATTGAGCACAGACTCCGCTGCTCCCAGGGGAAGCTTAATGGAGTCACACAGGAAGTGAGATGGTGCTGCACAGTGGGCCAGCTCTTCTCACCTTGGGACCCAGCGGGAAGTGATTCTTACCAGCAACTGCCCTCCCATGAACTGTCCAGGGCAGAGAAGACACAGCCAGTGAGGGGAGGAACAGCCATGCAGGACAGAGCCTGGCCAGGAAGAGAGGCACAGAGCTGCAGCATCATCCAGCCCCACCTCGGTCCACTCGGGGTCAACACCGACATTTTGTAGAGAACCCAGGAAGTAAATGCCCTGGAGGGAAATCTGTACCAAGAGAGACCTCTGAGCAAGATTATAGCTACTCTGGGCATTCTCAGGGATGGGGATCCTATGCAAGAAGGGGATCGGCCCTTTTTGGACCACTTAACACCATGCACCAAGTTATTTAAGCCTCCTTAAAGTTGGATACTCTGTCATTCTCAAAATAATAGCTTGGGTGGGCACAGGTTGACAGCTCTGAGCTGCTACTACTTTGGGTTTCTCTCAGGTAACAGTCTTAATGGCAGCAGTCTGGGGTGGGGACCAGGCTCAGTCTGCCCTGTTGGGGTTCTGCCCTCATCTTCGGGGTCCCAAATGGCCCCCTGTGTGTCTGCATTCCAGGCAGCAGGACACTATGGGGCAACCTGCAGTCTCCGCCACAGAGCAGGGAAAGGAGCCCCCCTGCTTTTCGTTCTCCATCTGTCCCTCCCCGAGACCCCACACTTCTTTCTTCGGCTTTCTCCCTCCTCTGTGGTCTGGGCGGCTCACCCGTGCAGACCGAGAGTCTCCCTGGCTCCTTCGCCTCTGGCTTTGGGTTAACCAATGGCAGGCACAGTGGAACTCTGCGGGGTGGGAGGAGAGAGGTTGGGGGTATTTCTCCCCTGCATCTGCAGCTGTGTCACCTCCAGGATTGCTGCTCCCTCAAATGACTCCCCCTCCATGGCCCCAGCTCTTAAGGAGTCTGGGACATTTCTTCTCCCACTCCTGCAGCCCAGGGGTGATGAAGTCCTCCCGCTGTTGCTGGTCTCTGGGAGCCTCTCTGTTGCCCATCTGTTCCCTTAGCCTGCCCGCACTCGCCGGTGGTCACTTTACAGTATCTTCATGGAGCCGTCTGGAGTGATTCTGCAGAGACCTAATGAGTGGAGCCCTCAGGGGGAAATTACACACACTCACCTGGTTCCGATGGAACAGTCCTGACTCTTGGAGTCTGTGTTCTGGATCATCATCACCAACCCCTCCTCCCTGCTCCTTGCAGAATTCTGCCTTCTCCAATTATTTTTCTTTCTAGGTGTGCTACGTATCACCCAAGCCTTGGTCTGAGTATGCAGTTGTTGTTTAACACCTTCCATCAGATGCAAAATGACTGTCTCAGTGCCTGAAGGAACTGGCTGAGAGGGGAGGACCGGAAGGGATGAGGCTGCCTTTCTGAGCCCCAATGAATAGCTTAGGGGCCACAGAGTCACCTGTCAACACCCTGCCTCTTGGCTGGAATCACACCCAGCCAGCCAATTTCTGCTTGCTTACTTCCAGTGACAGCAAGCTCACTAGATCTTGAAGCAGTCCATTCTATTGCTAAATGGCCTGCTCCAATCGTAAGTTAGAATCAAAATTGATCCCCCTCTGGTTTCTACCCGTAGGATACAGTTGTGACCCTCACACAAGCCTGTCCCTTCTTCCAAACAGCAGCCCTTCAATGACTCAGAGATTGTGTCCTCCCGAGTCTTCGTCTTCTCCAGGCATCTCCTGTCCGCCCACCCTTCCCGTGGCTTCCAGGCGAGCCCCTCCCTCACTCCCTCCCTTCCTATTCTGATAGGAATCGCTTACAGCAGCGGTCCCCAACCTTTTTGGCACCAGGAACTGTTTTCATGGAAGACAATTTTTCCACAGACTGGGGTGGGGGGCATGGTTTGGGGATGATTCAAGCTCATTACATTTATTATGCACTTTATTTCTATTATTATTGCACTGTAACATATAATGAAATAGTTGTACAGCTCACCACAGGTTGGGGACCCCTGGCTTACAGAATATTTCCCGGGGAGATGGGAGGAGAATCATATCTCACCTCACACAGCAGAAACTTAATAACATTTCCCTTTACGCATTTCTGATTTTTTGCTCCCACATTCCTTTTTCCTGTTGGCTACTTCATCTTTCTCCTCCTCCAGAGTGACCCTGTCACCCTCCTACTCAGACCCCCTCGGGAGCCCCCAGGCCCACGGCGCAGTGCGTGAGACTGTGTGCTCTCCTGCAGCCACCATCTGAGGCCTCGCCGCTGGGACAGTGTGCTCCTGCCCTAAGCTGCCGTGTTCCTCTGACCCTGTGGCTTTGCATGTGCTTTCCCCGCTGCCCCAGGGTTACCCTGTACCAGCATGCACTGGTACACTGGATTTGGCTACCTGGGTTAAAACGTTCATCCATAGAGCTCCTAATTATCTTTCAGACATCAATTGATGAGGTGTCTCCGGCGAGCTTCCTGACTGCCCTCCCCCACCACCCTAATCCTGTACAGTTAGATAAGTTGGTCTCAGCACTGCCTGTACCCCCATTAGAGCTGCAGTCCCCAACCCCCAGGCCACGGCCCGGTACCAGTCCATGGCCTGTTAGGAACCGAGCCATGCATCACCGCCTGAGCTCTGCCTCCCCCTAACCCCGTCCCACCCCCATCGATGGAAAAACTGTCTTCCGTGAAACGTAGGAACCAGGCCGCACAGCAGGAGGTGAGCAGTGGGCAAGCAAGCAAAGCTTCATCTGTATTTACAGCTGCTCCCCATCGCTCACATCGCTGCCTGAGCTCCACTCCCCCCAACCCTGTCCATGGAAAAATTGTCTTCCATGAAACTGGTCCCTGGTGCCAAAAATGTGGGGGACCACTGCATTGGAGCACTCATTACATGATGTCCTCAATGTAATCGCTTTTGGTTTTTGGGGTTTTTTTTTTTTTTTTTTGAGACAGTGTCTTGCTCTGTCACCCAGGCTGGAGTGCAGTGGCGTAATCACAGCACACTGCAGCCTAAAAATCGTGGGCTCAAGCAATCGTCTTGCCTCAGCCTCCTGAGTAGCTGGCACATACACCACACATCTGGCTAGCTTTTGCTTTTCTCTCCTTCAACATAAGCGTTGTACATTTCATATCTTCAACACCAAATACAGGCCCTGTACGGTATGCTGACCGATGTAAAGTGGGAATATCACCTCCCTTGTTCTATTTTTTTACATCTTTGTTAATGATACTAAAGATAGCATTAGGTTTTTTAAAATTTGTTTTAGTCTTGAAGCCAACTGAAACTCCTAGACTTTTTCCTAAGGACTCTTCCTGAGTCAGATCTTCCTCATTCTGAATTTATGAAATTGACTATTTGAACCCAAGGACAGAACATTAGCATGAACTGTAGCAAATTTCTCCTTGTTCATTTTGGCCTCTCATCTAGCTTTTGAAGGTCTTTTTGGATCTGGGGTGTGTATACCAGCACAATTCCCAAGGCTTTTGCTTATTAAGGTCCACATCTGACCAGTGAAGCCTGCACTTTCCCTCATTCCTCCCAGGTGAAGTTCACAGCCAGCAAACTGTAGCAGCTTCCCTCCCTTGAAGCCAGCTCTGAATATCTCTGTCACTTCTTTTTATGCTCAAAGTCAACCAAATTCTAAGACACTCTCCCATCACCTTAGACACAGAGAAGGTGTTCAAGAAAGTTTCACCCTGCACGATGATCACAACACCTTCAGTAGAGAGATCATGTGCTTCCAGCACATACTAGTTCTAGAAGATACAAAGATTTTTTTAAATATATTAAGGCTTTGCCAAAAGAAAAAAATTTAAAAAGACATAGTTCTTGCCAACAAGGGGCTTAAATTAAAATATAAACAAGCAAATCCTAGCACTCTGGGAGGCCGAGGCGGGTGGATTGTTTGAGCTCAGGAATTCGAGACCAGCCTGCGCAAGAGCGAGACCCCTTCTCTACTAAAAATTGAAAGAAATTATATGGACAGCTAAAAATATATACAGAAAAAATTAGCCGGGCATGGTGGCGCATGCCTGCAGTCCCAGCTACTTGGGAGGCTGAGGCAGTAGGATTGTTTGAGCCCAGGCATTTGAGGTTGCTGTGAGCTAGGCTGATGCCACAGCACTCTAGCCTGGGCAACAGAGTGAGACTCTGTCTCAAAAAAAAAAAAAAAAAAAAAATATATATATATATATGTATATACAAGCAAATGAACAATTATAAGATACTATAATAAGTGTTATGTAGTCCCTCATCCAAATTTTTGAAAATTCCTCTACATAATTAATTTCCTGTAGTATTTGAGGGTGGGATAATATCTCAGTCCTCCCAGGATAACCATAAACAGAACATGCATTCATATAAAAAATGTATCATTAGATTTTGGGAGAAAGTATATCACCCATGTCTCCAGTACTACATCAACAGCTATCTGTATTTATTAACTCAACCAGGAGACATTTATAAGCACTGTGTAAGCTAAGATACAGGTTAAGTGGCTGTCATAAAGATGCACAAAATTACAGAGGTTTAAGCAACTTAGAAGTTTATTTCTCTGTCATATGAAGCATTGGAAGGCGGTCCAGTGCTAATAGGGTGTCTTAGCCATGTCAGGAACTTAGGCTCTTTGCATAATTTTGTCTACCATCCTCAAGTGTGTTTTCCAATCTCAATAGTTCAAGATGGCTGCATTGACTCCGCCATCACATCTGCTTTCCAGCCAGTTGTGAAGAGGGTAAGCGAAACAGGAAAGAGTATCTTCCCTTTTTAAAAAAGCTGCTTTATTAAGAGAGAATTCACATACCACTTAAGTGTATAATTAAATGTTTTTTAATGCATTTACAGAGTGGTACAATTATCTCCATGATCAATTTTAGGATATTTTCATCATCCCAGAAGGAAATCCTGTATCCATTAGCAGTTATTCCCATTTCTGCCCAACTCCCTCAGCCCTAATTATTTACTTTGCCTTATTTACTAGTTATTTACTTTGTCTTACAGATTTTTCTATTCTGTCCATTTCATATAAACCAAATATAATATATGGTCCTTGTGAATGTCTTCTTTCACTTAGCATGAGGTTTTTGAGGTTTATTCATGTTGTAGCATGTATCCAGTACTTTATTCCTTTTTTTTTTTTTTTTTTGGAACAGTACTCCCTTGTATGGATATACCACACTTATTTATCAGTTGATAGACATTTGGGTTGTTTGCACTTTTTGGTTATTATGAGTAATGCTGCTATAAACATTTGTGTACATGTTTTTATGTGGATATATGTTTTTGTTTCTTTTGGGTCTACACTGATAAATGGAATTGCTGAGTCAAATGATAACACCTTCCTTAACTTTTTGAGGAACCATCAAACTGTTTTGCACAGCAGGTGTACTATTTTACAGTATCACCAGCAGTGTGTGGGGGTTCCAATTTCTCCACACCCTCACCAACACCTGTCTTTTTTATTCCAGCCATCCTACTGGCAGTGAAGTCGTATGGTGTGAGGTTGTACCTCATTTTGATTTTCGTTTGCATTTCTCTAATGGCTAACGATGTTGAACACCTTTTCATGTGATTGTTGGCCAATTGCGTATCTTCTTTGGAGCAATGTGTATTCAGATCCTTTGCTTGCTTTTCAATTTCATTATTTGTGTTTTTATTGTTAGGTCATAAGTGTTCCTTATATATCATGGATACAAGTCCTTTGTATGATTTTCAAAAGATCTCTCCCATTCTGTGGGCTGTTGTTTCACATTCTTGATGGTATCTTTTGAAGCAAAAAAGTTTTTCATTTTTATGAAGTCCAGCTTATCTATTTTTCTTATGTTGATTGTGCTTTTGATGCCATATCTAAAAAGGCTTTGCCTAACCCAAGGTCGCAAACACTTACTCCTCTATTTTCTTCTGAAAGTTCTTGCACTTAGGTCTAAGATCCATTTGGGTTAGTTTTTCCATATGGTATGAAGAAGTCATTAAACTTCACTCATTGCATGTAGCAATCTAGTTGTACCAGCAACATTTGTTGAAAAGACAATTTTTTTCTCCATTGAATTTTCTTGGCACTCTTGGTGAAAATCAACTGGCCGTCAGTGTCAGGGTTTATTTCTGAACTCTCAATTCTGTTCCGTTGACCCTTATGTCTGTCCTGTATCAGCCCCACGTTGTCTCGCTTGCTGTTGCTTTGTAGTAAGTTTTGAAATTGGGAAGGGTGAGTTCTCCAGCTTTGTTCTTTTACAAGATTATTTTGGCTGTTTTGGGTCCCATGATTTTCTATATGAATTTTAGAATGTGCTTGTCAATTTCTGAAAAAAGATTGATGGGATTTTAATAGCGATTGCATGAATCCGTAGATGACGTTGAGGAGTATTGCCATCTTAACAATATTCAATCTTACAGGCCGTGAACACACTATGTCTTTTCATTTACTAAATTTGGTCCTAAGTATTATACTCTCTTTGGTGCTATTGTAAATGGAATTTTTTAAAGTTCATTTTTGGATTATTAATTGCTACTCTATATAATACCCTCCTTTTAAGGTCATGGAAAAGAGGATAAAAAACAGATTGGGAAGAAGCTTCTGAGACCCTGGTTTTATACTAAGGAGAAGCACAGCTGGTGAAATAAATGAGAAACAATATATACAAGCCATATTTGCATGCAGTTCTCTGTCAGTGAAGCAGGGGGGAGAAGAAAGATTGTGCATTTTGAGCTGCCCTCCATCTGCCGAGTTCTGCTGGCCTAGAAAAAGTAAAGGCTAAAATATTAATAACTCAGACACACAACCCTGTGTCAAAGGCAAGATTCTGACTATCTCCAGTTAAGAGATCAGCAGCAATAACAAATAATTAACCGTGATTAATAGTCATCAAGAACAGATGAAAATATGAAGAATCTTACCAAATAGCTGAACCTTAATTTTTAAAGAATTAAATAAAAATTATAGAATTGAGGAAAAAAACAGAAATTAAGAATCCAATATATGGATTTTAACAGCAAATTAAACAAAATAGGAGAGAGGATTAGGAAAGTGATAGTCGGGTCAGTAGAAAACACTGAAATTTAAACTCAGAGAGAGAGAAAGAGAAGGATGGACGATAGAAGAAAGTTAATGAGAGATATGGAGCATGTGGAAAAGGTCTAATATGTGAGTAATTAGAGTCCAAGAAGGAAAGGAAAGAAAGTTATGAGACAGGACCTAAAATTAAAGAGAAAATGAGCCCCCCAAAATTCCAAAATTAAAAGAAAGACATTAGTTCATAGACTCAGGAATCCTCTACAAACCACAAACAAGACAAATACAAGAAAAATCACACCTAGAAACATCATTATTAACTGCTAAAAAACAAAGAAAGAAAAAGAAATTTTAAAGTGGCCAGAGAAAAAAGATATATTGTCCTCAAAGGAAAAACAGTAAGTAGAAGAATGACTTTTCACCAGAAATTATGTGAGCCAGAAGCCCCTGGAATGACATTTTGAGTGCTGAAATTAAAAAATCTGCCAACATAGAATTATACCCACTGAAATATACTTCAACAATAAAAGTGTAGGATTCTAGGAAAATGACCGCAATAGCAATGACATCACTTTTAAATCTCCCCTAATCATCACATATAGATAGCAACTAGGTAACAAAACCAAAACTCATGGACAACACAACTGCACGATATTAATAAAATCCCAACAAAAACAAAACAAAAATTCTATCAATATTCACCAAGAAAAAAAGATAAAAATGACCAATGTTGGAAATAAATACATCAGCTAAATCTTACAGATATTAAAAATAAAGAATATTATAAACAACTTTATGCCAATAAATTTGACAACTAGATGAAATAGACAAACTTCTTGGAAAGACACAAATTACCCAATCCAAATTGTCCTATATCTATTTAAGAAATTAAGTCAAAGAGAATCTACAGCTAAGTTATTAGAATGGATAAGAATATTTAGCAAGATCATGGGATACAAAATCAAAATATAATAACCACTTGCATTGCTATTCACCAGTCACAAATAGAAAAGATAAATTTAAAAAGATGCCATTTATAGTTGCAATAAAAGATACAAAGTACCTAGAAATAAATTTAACAAGTGATGTATAAGTGGAAAACATTGTAGATCCTTACGAAAAAATATTAAAGAAGGTTTGAGTAAAGAAGACATAGGCTATATTCATAGATTAGAAACGTCAGTATTTTAAAAATGTCAGTCTCCTGATTTATAGACATAATGCATATTATAATTCAAATAAATCCTAACAGGTTTTCTTATGGAATGTGATCTACATTAAATTTTATTTGAAAGAGCCAAAAGCCAAGATACTGTTGAAGAACAAGATGGGTAACTTACCTTACCAGACATCTAGCAGATAACTAGAAAGTTATAGTAATTAAGACAGTGTGGTTTAGACAATCAAACAATGGCAGACAAATTAAACAATGACATAAGATAAAGAGGCCAGAAATAGACCCATTTTTATATAGAAATTTGATTCATGCCTGAACCTTAATTGCAGCTCCGTGAGCAAATGAAAAACTATTCAATAAATAGTACTAGGAAAAATTGTTAGAACTCTACCTCCCACCATAGAAAAAAATGATTTTCAATACTTAAATGTGAAAAATCAAAACTGCAAAACTTTTGGAAGAGACTATCTTCATGACTTCAGTGTAGAGAATGATTTTTCAACTCAGAAAGTGAAATAAATATAGGAAAATGTTGAAAGGTATAACTACTGTATTTGTTTTCTTTTTTTTTTTTTTTTTTTTGAGGCAGAGTCCTGCTCTGTCACCCTGGCTAGAGTGCCGTGGCGTCAGCCTAGCTCACAGCAACCTCAAACTCTTGGGCTCAAGCGATCCTCCTGCCTCAGCCTCCCAAGTAGCTGGGACTACAGGCATGCGCCACCATGTCTGGCTAATTTTTTCTATGTATATTTTTAGTTGTCCAGCTATTTCTTTCTATTTTTTTTTAGTAGAGACGGGGTCTCGCTCTTGCTCAGGCTGGTCTTGAACTCCTCAGCTCAAACGATCCGCCCACCTCAGCCTCCCAAGTGCTAGGATTACAGGCGTGAGCCACCGCACCCGGCCTTATATTTGTTTTCTATTACTATATAGCAAACTACCACAAATTGAGCAACTTAAAAGAGTGCACATTTGATAGCTCGTGGATCCTCAGGCCAGAAGCCCGAGTGTGGCGTGGCGGGGTTCTCTGCTCAGGGTATCACAGGCTTAAATCGAGGTGCTGGCAGGGCTGTGTTCTCGCCTGGAGCCCTGGGTTCCAAGCTCACGTGCTTGTGGCAGATTCAGCTCCTTGTACTCTGAGGATGGACGTCCCTGGATCCTTGTTGGCTGCCAGGCAGGATCTGCTGTCTCTTTCGAGAGGCCATCTGCATGCCCTGTAGCCTCCTCTGTCTTCCAAGCCAGCAATGCATGCCAAATCTTTCTCAAGCTTTGAAATTCTTTGACTTTTTCTGTCTCTGATCTCTAGACCCTGGTTTGAAAGGATCATGTGATGAGGTCAAGCCCATCTAGCTAATCTCCCTCTTGATTAACTCACATGCAACTGATTAGTAATCCCAGTTACATCTGCAAAATTTCTTTCGCCACGGAAAGGAACGTGGTCACAGAAGTGATACCCTGCCACGTTCCCAGGATCTGTCCACTTTCAAGTGGGCATCGTGCAAGGGTGAGCGTCGTGAGAAGTCTGCCCACCACAGCGACACTATAGTTAATAACTTCTGTTCTTCAAATGCCACGGTGAGAAAGTGAAAGGGCAAGCTACAGAATGGGATAAAAAAATTTACAGTATAAATAAATAATAAAAGAGTTGGATCTAGAATATATATTTAAAATCTTACATATGAAGGAGAAAAAAGGTAAAGCAATAGAAAACCACAAAAAATAAGCAGATATTTTCACAGAAGAAACTCAAAATATTGACAAATGTATGAACACATGTGTATTTTTAATCAGAGAAAAATATGGTATCGACTGTTCAGTCTCCTCTGCTCAAGTGGCTGTGCCGCAGCCGCTGTTGCTGTCACCTACAGATACCGGGAGATCTGCAGGCAGGACCAGGGACACTCCAGATGCTGGGAGACGAAAGGCCACGGAAGACAGCAACCCCACCCAGAGGGTCTTTTCCACAACATACTGCCTGCCTCTCGGCTCCTTCAGATTCCAAGGAGAATGATTTCCAAGTCAATTTCTGTCTCCCCGATCCACTCATTCTCCCTAATAATCATTTACTACCCCTCAAAAGAATTTCCTACATTCCCCATCACCTCCCTTCCCTATGAAAAAGAGTATATAAGCTTCTGTACCCCACTGGGGGGTCGACGTGCTCACTCTGTGATTCCCCCCACCTGTGTACATTAAAAAATCTGTTTGCCTTCTCTCCTGTTAATAAATAAATAAGTGAAAACCCAGTAAGACACCATGTCCCTGCTAAATTAGCAAAACTTAAAAAAAAAAATCTGACAACATCAAGTGCTTGCAGTGAGTTACAGGAACTTATACCCTTGTTATGAGTTTAAATTGGTGCAACCTCTTTGGACAACAAATTATGATGATCTGTAAAGTTGAAAATGCACACACTCTACAACCCAAGGAATTTCATCCCTGGGTACATAATCGACAGAAATTCATGCACATGGATGACCAAAGAAGCACACACACACACACACACACACACACACACACAAAATACCCAAAACAACACAAAACACAAAAACAAAAATCCTGGCGACAGAGGGAAATAATTCAGATGTCCATCAACGGTAGAACGTGTAAATAAATTATAATCATAGAATACTTTAAAGGTAATGATACGGTTCTATTTCTTAAAACTGGTGGAGACTTCATGGATGTTTATTTCATTCTTTCTTCAAGAAGTCTCTCCAACTCCTCTATCCCTAACCCTGACCAGAAGTTAGAGAAAGATGGATGTTTAGGTTGGTCGAGTGCAGTGGTGTTTACAACTAATTGATCACAACCTGTTACAGATTCCTTTGTTCCTTCTCCACTCCCACTGCTCCACTTGACCAGCCTTTAAAAAAAAAAAGATGGATGTTTAAAGATTTGGAACCCAACCCTGGGCTTCATGAATAAGGGGTCCAGGGAACATATGTCAGGGCCTCCCCTGAAACCTTCCTCTTAGTCTGCCTAGTACACCCTCCTCCTTTCCTTCTCAGCATCCACCTGTCAGCATCCTCTGGAAGTTCCTCACTCTCGATCCCTGGAGATAATCCTAGTCTATCTACCCGATGAAAAGGTGGAACTTCACAGAGGTTAAAGGATGCGTGCTCAAGGCACACGGTCATTAAGAGGCAGCCCTGGCGGTCTGGAACCTGAGCTTCCTTTGTCAGCAACATCTAGGGCTAATTTGTGCCTGTATCCATAACGCCCTTCAAACCCTTATAAACAGCAGGTGTTCAGTAAATGCTACCTCCCCAACTCCAGGTTTAAACAAGAGCTTTGCAAAATTGTATTTTGATGCTGCTACACAGAAAATGACCAGCAGATGGCAGCATTTAGCTTACCCAGCTCCCAACTCTGCAATTGTAGGCTCAAGCACGAAAAAATGGTTTTTCTTTTCTATTCTCCAAACTGTTTGCTGTCAGTGCCTCCCTAATGCCCACTGGAAGCCTCATGCTCCTACCCACTTGCTGAAGAAACACTGGGCATCTGCAGAAGCTCCAGCTGCAGACACGGTGGCACTAGGAGTCCACACGGGTGAGCAACACGAACATGAAAGCTTTTACCCTCTGCAGAGCCTCGTAAACTGTTGATTCTCACAGCAGCCCTGTGACACTGTGGGCAGGGAAGGCATCTTAAGGTTCTCCTTTTCATCTGGGGAAACTGAGACTCATAGAGGCAAGGTGATGTGCTTAAGTTAACAGAGCAAGGGCAGATTTCCAGACTTCTAATCCAGTGCACTATACCATGTTAGTCATCACAGGCAAAATTGACCCTGGTGATGTGCGTAAATTAATAGAGCAAGGGCAGATTTCCGGACTTCTAATCCAGTACACTATACCATGTTAGTCATCACAGGTAAAATTTACCCTGAAGGCATTTTCAGCCTACAAGTGCAGAAAGGAGAACAGAAAGTTAAAAAAAAAAAAAAATCCAAAATGCCATACTGTAAATAACAAAGAAACAACATAGAAATGAATGTTGGGGTCCAGAGGAGCAGACAGTGTCATTTTTAGGGTTGGGGTTTGTGAGGAACTATGGGGTCAGAGGAGAGTTCTTAGAAAGGAGCTCTCACCCTTAAAAACAGCCAAGATATGGAAAGAGGAGCATTGGTGGGAATTCTAGATCAGGATGGCAAATGTGTGGCCTGGGGCTGCTACTTTCCTTCACCTCCACCTCTCCCCCAGCCCCCATGCCCATGACAGACATCATTAATCAATTGTGGGACTCTTCCCCTTTGAGCGCAGGGCCTGCCCAGAATCCACTGTGCGTGGTGCACCAGGCATCCTCTACCAACCAATGAGAGATGGCACACCAGCCTGTGTGCTCCTTCTCACCCTGCTCCGGTGCCTCCCTGGTAGCCGTGGTTTATTGTGCACTTCCTGTGAGCTGAGCTCTTTGCACACACCTTCCATTCAATCCATTTGACAGCAAACTCTCAAGAGTTAGGCATCCCTCCAATTTTACAAATAAGCAAAACTGAAGCACAGAGGTGTTAAAACCTCATAGTGGCAGAGCCAGGATTCAAAGCCAAGCCTGTCTGTCTCCAAAGCCCAGGCTCTGAAACTGCTAGATACTTGGGCTAAGCTAGCAACGGAGAAGGCCTGTGGTTTAGGCCTTCTTTAGGACTGCAGGTACAGCAGTAACAAGACGAACTGGGCTGCAGTGGAAACCGAGACCCAGAGAACAAAGGAACATCAAAGATGCTTTCGTTAGCTCATTCATTCCTCCACACACATTTGTTAAGTACCTACCACATGCCTAACATACTGTAGAGGCTGGGGATATAGCGGTCAACAAAAGAGACAAAACAGCCCATTCTAATTAGGGGAGACAAATAAATCAGTCAGTCAACTGTATTCTATGTTAGGTGATGTATGTGCTAAGGGGAAAAATAAGGGCCGGGTGCAGGGTGGAGAGAGCCATAGAGAGCTGTATGGACTCAAGCCTGGGAGATGAGGGATGACCCGGGGTCATGAGCTTCTTGGAGGGACTGATGTAGATAAGGAGAAAGGCCCTAATGAGGTGGGCCCTGATGCTCCCGAGGCACATGGTGATGATGGGGTGTAAGTGGTGGGGGTGGGGGGCTTGCCAGGAACACATGGAGTTCCAGAGGCCTTGTTCACTCTACCAAGGACAGTGTGGCCAGGGTAGGGGCAGCCTTGTCCAGAATACACCCAGCCCCGGCCCTTCCTTGTGCTGGCAGGTATGGGGTGGAGGCAGAGTCCCATACATGCATCATACATTTTTTGAGCACCTAATGAAATCAATTTCATTCTTCAGGGGTCTCTGACCACTGCCAGTCTCTGGCCCTACTGAAGGGCTTGGGGATGAGGTGAGAGGTGAGTTTTTAGCACCTGGACCCTTACTTCCAGCAGGGCCATGAGCAGTGACCTATTAAGCCAAGAACGGTGGAGAATATGGCAACGGGGGTTTGTCACTAGCAACAGGGAGCTTGGTGTTTAGTTGGGAGAGCAAGAGGACTGTGTACAAGTTTGCGAAGTAACCCAACATGCCTGTTGCTCACAGCACATAGCTTACTGTCTCCCCGAGCTGATAGATCAGCTAGACTTTGGGGGAAATAAAAATGCAAAAAGAAAATGGCCTTGCCAAGACTCTCTCCCTGGGTGCATGGGAAATATGGAAAGGAATGGAAGAGGAGGAAGAAATGTCACTCCCTGTAATTGGGACAGGGTTCGGAACTCTCATGGCCGGTTCCTTTGTCCACCTTGCCCCACCTCCCTCACCCAGAGAGTTCCAGTGCTTTGTGGAGCCTTTCTCCTGGCTGCCCTGGAACAATAACTGGGCCTGCCCTGGATACCTTGCCCTCCAGGTGCTCTTCATCAGGGCTGTGAACACCCTAGAAGACGACTATTCAGTCTACCATGAGCAGGTGGATACTTACATGTATGTGCGCATGCATGAGCATATAGACCTGCACTTAGGTGTTCACTGCTTCCTTCAAACGCCCCCACGGTATCTGTGCTAGTTCTCAACTTATTGCTACTCAGGTCCAAATCTACCCACCAAAACCTGCTCTGTGATGATAGGCAGAATTCCCATAAACACCTCGCCTGTGCAGCAAGCACACTGTAAGCTTCTCAATAGAGGGTGCTGAGAGAACAGTGCAGGAGGAAGGAGCTTCTCTTGCTGGTTTTGGCGGGTATGAGGACATCCAGTGTTGCTCTGCCCCTGCCATGTGCCCAGAAGGTCCCAGGCAGTCCTGGCCTGGCCTGTGATTCCCTTCCCAGGACCCTCCCAACACAGCCACTGCCTGCTCCATGCCTTCAGTCCGCACTGGAGACTGACTCCTACGTGCCCACACACCCAGGTGTGCCACAGAGGTTTGTTTCCCGCTCGCCCAGTGATTACAGACCAGCTCTGGCCCAGCAACCCGGCACATTTCTCTGCCATCTAGGGGCTGCAATGACACCTTCTCCAACAAGGTCTGCTTCCCAGCCTGGGGAGGGACCTCCTTCCAAGGTTGTCCCCTGGGGACTCTATCTCAGCCGTAGGGAGAGTAGCCCTATAGGGTTCTGTTTTCATCATACAGTTTCTCTTTTATCATAGCTTTATAATTCTTTATATTAAACTTCCATTGCATAAACTACTATGTGGTTTCTGTTTCTTTTCTTTCTTTCTTTCTTTTTTTTTTTTTTTTTTTTTGAGACAGAGACTCATTCTGTCACCCTGGGTAGAGTGCAGTGGTGTCATCGTAGTTCACTGCAACCTCAAACTCCTGGGCTCAAGTGATCCTCCTGCCTCAGCCTCCCGAATAGCCAGGACTACAGGCACACGTCATGACGCCCGCCTAATTTTTCTGTTTAGTAGAGACGAGGTCTCGTTCTTGCTCAGGCTGGTCTCAAACTCCTGACCTCAAGTGATCCTCCTGCCTCGGCCTCCCAGAGTGCTAGGATTACAGGGTGAGCCACTGCGCCCGGCCTGGTTTCTGTCTTTCAATTGGACCCTGACAGATACAGTATTTGTGGCCCCCAAAATATTAAGATCCACCATACCCTGTCCCAGATAAAACAAAAATATAAAAACTCTCAGCGCATTGCCCAGCACATAGAAAGTAATTAATCTAAGTAGCGATGTTGCTGCCGTGGGTTGGAGAGGGAGATCAGTTCCTGCAAAGGGTTGGCAGCTCTTAGATGTTCCCTCTCGCCTGTGTAGCTTGAGCTACATTCTCTCCTGGTGTAGCGGCAACATAACGAGTCATTAGAACTACCATTTATGGAGCACGCACTTCATAGCAAGCAGTGTGCCATGAGTTCTGCATGCACTATTAGCCCCATTTTGCAGATGAAGAAAGCTGAGGACTAACAGAGTTAGCAACCTGCACGAGTTTGCACAGCTGACCTGGGAAGAGGTGGAATTTGAACCCACGTATATACAATTCCAAAGACCGAAGTCTTAACTGCCACAGTGTATTGCTTCATAGCATCTCTTGCTGTGTCATGCTCTGTGTTAAGTGGTTCACAGTAGTTATGTAATGTGTTTCCCATAACAACTGTGTTTGGTAAGCAATGTTTTTGTTCCTATTTTATAGCTTAAGAGACTAAATGTCTTACTCAAGTCCTCTCAGTTAGTGCGGGGTAGAGGCAGGATTCAAAATTGGCCCTGCGACCCCAGAGCCCACGCTGCCAGTGCCTACGGTGTACCGCTTCCCTGGCTCGCATGATAGGAGTGAACTTCGGGGTGAGAATGGACCTAGATCTGGGGACTGTGGTGGGTGAAACACTGGAAAGCACATGATATTTGACTCACATACGGTCCCTGCTGTTCCCAACGATGCCGTCCGTGTGTGTTAATAAAAGATAGAAAGCTGGTAAGGGAGAAGGGTAAGGGACCACACAGGCCATGCCATCTCCCTACTATACCTAACCCTAACCCCAACCCTAACCCTAACCCTAAGGGGCAGGAGAGATCTGCAGGCACCTGTACAAGGCTGGCTTAGGGGACCTATGTATGTTCATCTCCAACCCTTCCCCAGGGAGGGGATTCCCTGACATTCAACATCTGGATCTGCCCAGGGCAGGCTGGGCTGTTAACAAACCCGAAAGGCAGGGGGTTTCTCTGTTGCTCACCGCACAGAAAGCCAATTACTGAGACAACAAGGATTGTCAAGGAAGAAGGGATTTATTGTGGAGGATACACCAACCGGGAAGTGGGAGGAATAGACTGCCTCAAATCTGCCCCCTCAACCAACGGGGTCAGGGGTGTCTCTGGAGGTGAAATGAACCATGCATGAGGTGAGTGAGCATCGTTACATGCTTGAGGTGGCGTGCAGGGCACGCAAGCACAGTGAGAAATCGTGCTGGTGATTTCATGATACATACATCTCATGATCAAAAAATGGTGGATAAGTCCCTCCCAGGGCGAGAATTTTAGTAGTATCATGAGCTGGGGGTTAAAATCGGTCATTCCTTAACCCTCGTGTGCAGACGGGATGCAGGGAGTAGGCTGCTCAGTGGATTCTTGGGCACAATCTGTGGTGGGGCGTCGCTTATCTGGTCTCCGCTGGACAAACAGCTGGCGTAAGGCTTTGCAGTTATCTCGTGGCTGCAAGGAGGTTCCGCTGTTTCTGGGAAAGAAACTCAAAAGGGAATGCATCCGTGCAACAGCGAGTTCCAAACTTCTGGTCAGCAAATCTTACTGGCCTGGGAACTTGAAACATAAGAGAACTACAAAGAAAAAAACTATATAAAAAAAGTTTTCTTGTTTATGGAGCCGGTTACAGGGCCATTAGAGCCCTGTAAGCCATGGGTACCCCATGTTCTCCCTCTATACCAACCAACCGTGCCAACCTGATTATAAGATTCAGCATATTTGTAGGTTGCTAAGAAAAATCACAACTATTCCAGATACTGAGACCAAAGAGCACATTCTTCTCTAGGTCTTCTTCATAGAGAAGCCACGTCCTTGACAACATCCCTACGACAGATAGGGGATCAATGTTTACAACTGTATTTTGTGTAATGTGTATAATGTCCTTAGTGTAGACTGAGGGCCACCAGCCAAAGCAAAAGCATTAAAAGAAATCCTTCAAGGAGCCAGTGGGAAGCAGTCAAACACACGCTCTGCTGCTCTGGCTAAACTGGTAATGTGTCTAAGAACATGTGTCTAGAGATCACATAGATTACATCCTCTTCACCCACTTATCTACAAACGGCCTGTCTCTTAGCCAAGCCAAGCTTTTGAAAAGTACAGTGTGGCTAGGAGGTTGAGATTCTACTTGGAATGCTGGTACTTTCCATTGCCAGTTCAGAGAAGAGCCATAGACCTTAATAATAAAAGGAGCTGGGGCTTCGAATAGATAGCACCAGAGGGAACACGTTCCTGAAGAGAAGGCCAACCCACATCCTCTCCAAAGTGCATCAGAGGAGTCCCTGCAGGCAGAGCCAAGATTCCCTTCGGGAGGGACTTGGAGACGTCTCTAACAATGCAACGAGTGGGTAATTGAGTCCCGGCAGGTCCACAGCATAATGTACACTAGCAATAAAAATTAGCCTGAAAAAATTGTAAAGCAGGTGTGTAACCATAGGCCCTATTGGGCGCCCCACCCCCCAAATCTGCAGCATATCTGATTTCAAGAAATGAGCCCTGCTAGTTAAACTGATTGTAAAATGTATACCCAAAGTAACTAAATAAGATAATGCATTGTTTACTATTATTTTCTATAGATCTCTCTAAAGTTGGAAGATAGCTATTAAAATGATTATAGTCAGGCTTGCAAACTATTAAGCAAAAGCTATGCAAATGGATGTTGCTTATATAGGCTGGAGCAGGGTGATCAACTTGTTCTGGTTTGCCAGAGACTTTTCCCTGTTTTAGTACTGAATGTCCCATGTCCTGGGAAGCCCCTTGGTGCCTGGCAAACTGGGAAGGTTGGTGACCCTAGCTGGAGGCCAGGCAATCCCTGGCTGTGGATTCACATGTTGGGGTGAGGGGGCTTGTTGACTGATGGAATTTCCTGCAGGGTGTCGGCTCGTCACTGAGGGGACCAGCACATATCAGCAAATCAGTCATTTGAGGCCCTTTGTCTGTGATGTTCGTTTTCTCCACAGATGAGTCCTCCAGTTCCCTGCCTGTGGACTGTCAGTCAGATTGCTCACTTCCTGGGGACAGAGGTACCATGACTCAATATGCAGATTTTTTAAATTGAATTAAATTAATTAATTTTATTTAGCTGTACAAATTTATGTACGTGGCACATGTGCAATTTTGTTCCATGTATAAAATGGGTAGTGATCAAGTCAGGATATTTAGGGTGTCCATCACCCAAGTACAATACATTTTCGTTTGGTTACACAACACCCCACTCTGCTATAAAACATTGAATTTATTCCTTCCATCAAACTGTATGTTTGTACCCTTTAACCCACTTCTCATCTTCCGCCTCCCTGCACTCACTGTTCCACTCTCTGTTGTCTATCTTTCCACTGTCTACCCCCGTGTGATCAAATTTTTTAGCTCCCACATTTAAGTGAGAACATGTCAGTATGCAGATTTTTGCTTAATCTTTATGTCTAGCCTCTGCCTCACATCCTCCCCCCAAATCCGTTGTGCCTCACACCCCCGTTCCACAGCTCCCCCAGCTCCATGTATATGACAAATAAGTCTCCTTCCTCCCGTGGGTTGGGGGTCCCCTGGCTGAAAAGGGTGGGGAAAGTGGCCCAGGCTTTCCACGGATGCCCCTGTCCCCGTTTTCAGCCTCACACTGCACCTCCCTCACCTCTCTCTGTGCTGAGCCTCTCTGAGACTCTGGGGGTGGAGTGGGGAGAACCGCTTGGCTTCCCCTGGTTTTCTCCCTCTGGGGCATCCAAGTTAAAGCATCCACTTCTGCCAGCTGTGTTATCGTTCCTCCATGTGCTTCCTAGCTTCAAAAAGTGTGTCAAAAATTCTTGACTGCTATTTTCTCCTCCCTTGTTCCTCTCGTCCTGGCAGGATTTTACCTATGCTCTTCCTCTACTGTCATTTTATTGGGATTCAGGGAGGGAGAGGGAATAAACTTGTGCTGTGAATCAACCACGTTTAATTGGACACCGATTTCTCTAGGAGCCTCTCTTCTTGTAACACCCCATGAGTGGATGCTGGTACTTCTGAAACTATCTTCCATGTCCGTTAGCTTTTCTTTTCTACTTTGTGTTTATTTATCCCATTCTGCTGTTTACAGGGAGAATTACTTGGTGCAATCTTTCATCTCACTAATTACCACTCAGCTGCATACATTCTACTACTTAGCTCATCAACTAAGGCTTTTTTTAAAATTATGAATATATTTTCCCTCTCCAACATCTCTAATTGTTTCTTTTTCATCCTCTTTTACTTGAGAATGTTAATTATACTTACTTCAAAGCTCATTACTGGTTGTCTTATTTGTTCTGTTTAATCTTGCAATCTGGAGCCAGACAGCCTGGGGTTACATTGTGGCTTCTCACTTGAAGCTGTGTGACCCTAGGGGAAGTTACCCAATCACCTTACACCTTAGTGGCCTCATTTGTAAAATGGGGATAAAAACAGTTCCACCTTATAAGAGTTCTGATAGGATTAAAGTATTGTTTAAATATATGCAATATGTTTAGACTAGTGCCTGACATAAATGCGCAGTAAACATTAGCAATGGTTTTTATGTTTCCTCAAGTTTTAATCTCCCTTTGGTGGTGGTGATTCGTAAATGATACTTAATTTTTTGACAGTGAACTCATCTTTGCCCATGAGATTTTCTGCAAGAAATCCACTTGCATAGCTTGCTTTGACAGAGAAGTGAAAACCATTTCATGAATGTATGTTCCATATAGCTTTCAAGGAGAGTGCACCATCGGGTGGATGCTCTCATAGCTGGTCTTAGGACTATGGCTGCTACCCATTCTTCACTGGCTTTGCCAGTCATCTGGGGCCCTGTCCTGTCCCTCACTCCCTAACATAGCTCATTGCAGGAGACAGACACTGCTGTCCTGGCCATCTTGTCTGCAGGGGTGGAGGGAGACATGCAGGAGTCAATGCATCTAGCTGCTCCCATGGGAGTACTTGTCTAACCCTCCATTCCTTCATCAGTAGCTCTCTTGCCCCAGGCATTCATACTTCTGGCCATGGAGTGCCCTTGTTGCTGCTCCCACTTTTGCAGCATATATTGTAGTACATACACACATGCAAGAATATATGTAGTGTATTCTTGGCCACTGCTCATGAGCTGGGCTGCAACATTAAATCTGATCCTGTCTGCTTTGAGCCTCTCAGAAATGCCTCAATGCTTCTGATTCCATGAACATTTTCTGCTATCTTTTTGAGGACACTAATTTTTTTCCTTCTCTGCCATTTCTGGAGTTTGCGCCTGGGAGGACAGACTCAGCATGTGCTCAGTCCACTATCATGGAAAGGGAAGGCAGACAGTTTCTAGAAAAGTTGAGAATTAGGCAGAATCTTGGAGAACAAGTAGGAAGAGCTGAAGTGAAAAGAGGAGATAAGAGCATGGAAGGCTGAGGAGACAGCTTGAGCAAAGGTGTGAGGAAGGAGATGCAGGGTGGTTGGTAGTGAAGATACCAGCAATTTGACGTTTTGAGAGAAGCAGGAGTTGTATGGGCTGCAAAGGGAGAGGCCAGGGCATGAATAGTCTTATGCATCCTGTTAAGGGCCCTAACTTTATCCTGGAGAGCCCTTGACAGTTTTATGAAAGTGACACAGTGTGATGTGCATCTTGTTCACCCTGGAGGGTGGATTCGAGGGGACTGAGACTGGATCCAGAAAGACCAGCTAGAAAGCCCCTGCACAAGTCCAAGCTAGAAACCAAAAGGACCGGAAGATCAGGTACATAAGGGATGAAGAGTAGGGGTCAGATTCAACAAATATTTAGGAAGCAAAATCTATAGACAAGGAGGAGGATCTAATATTGTTTTCTTTAGATATAATAAAAAGACACTTGAGCCTTCTTCCAGTATGGCCACATGCTTTTTAAAAATTTGCACAAGCTATTTGAACTGCAGTTAATATTGCTGGTAATAGCATGCAAATTTTTATGACTATGGTTAAAGTTGGAAATACTTCTATCAAGTTTCATGTATGAGCTATAAGATTACAGGGCATTTGAAGTTTTTCTATGCAGCATCTAATCTTAATGCTTCTTGAATGGATACAAGTATTATCCAGCTTGTCACAGATGGTCTTTTTGTAATGATGGATTTAGTTTTATGTCATCCTTGTAGATGTATGTATTTCATACCAAGTTGTAAAATTTAATCTTTTCCTAGTGTGTGCATCTAGAACTTGGGGACATCATCAGGATAAAATATATCAGATAAGCTAAGCTGTGATCAGTTACAGTGAGATGCATAAAACATTTCATTTCACATGAAAGCGTCCTTCTATTTGCAGTACACCTCCAGCTTGTGCCTTACTACACAGGGGTTCTATTAAAATATATTTCCTGAATTTGCTCAAAAAGATGTATGCATATCTGTGTGTTATAACTGCATATGTCGTCTTATTGAGTATGTTCCCTACAGGAGAGCACTTCCATCTTAAATAGGCATGGATGAGAATAACCTTACATGCTTAACACTGTATATATATGGTGGTTAAAAGACTTTTCCATAGACTAGTTTCCACAGACTACATGTCAAGTCTTGGTTACAGGAGCTGTAGGACATGTTTATTATTGGATACCATCTCTGGCCCTGCTGGCTGAATCAGAACAATGTTTCTGAAAGCCATTCCTGCACTGGGAAGACCAGCAGAAACGCAGCTATACATAGAAATGACTGCAAAATACACAAACATGTCTATTCCCTTCCTGATTCCAAAAATGCCTATGGCCACTCCAACATGAGGGGCATGAAGAGAAATGAGCTGGAGGGGAAATCAGAGTGGGAAGAGCCAGCCATCTCAACTACAGTCATGTGCTGCACATCGATGGTTCAGGCAATGATGGACCATTTATATCACAGTGGTCCCTTAAGATTATATCATATTTTTACTGCACCTTTTCTTTGTTTAGACACGTTTAGATACACAAATACTCACCATTGTGTTACAATTGCCCACAGTATTCAGTACAGTAACATGCTGTACAGGTTGTAGCCTGGGAGCAATAGGCCATACCACATAGCCTAGGTGTGTAGTAGGCTATACCATCTAGGTCAGGGGAAGTACATTCTATGATGTTTGCACAATGACAAAATCACCTAATGATACATTTCTTATGTATCCCCATCATTAAGTGACTCATGACTGTATTTGCACTTAAAATAGCTTACTTTTGCAATTTCTATAAAAACATATGACCACGTAAAACACTTCTCCCACCGTGACCTCGTAAGGAGCCCACGCCACCGAGGGGCCCTGCAGCTTCCTGGTGAATCCTCCTCTATTGACAGAACTTGAAAAGTGATTCTGGCAGCGGGAAATCCAGTTGCTATCAGAGCTCTACCTGAATGTCTGGGCAGAAAGTCGTACCCCATCTGGCAGATACAGAACCCAGAAGAAAAAGCAGGTTTGGTGGGGAAATATGGTTAGTTCATTCTTTGACATGATAAATTTGAGTTTTTTGAGGGATAGTCTGGTAAAGATATCTAGTAGGCAGGTATTCATTGATGCATTTGTAATTGTATTATTAGCCCTCTGTTAAAACAAAGAAAATTCCAACAATCCAAAGGAACATAGGAAAACAGAAAAAAGAAACAATGAGAAAACATATTTCACATGATATTCAAAATATTAAGCCATCGGTATGACCTGTTTGCTAACCAATTAGAATCTTGGATAAGGTCTTAGGGGGTCTTCCTGCGACAGGCATTGCCCCCTTTTTGCGAGATCAGGATAATGTCAGGGGCAAGGGCACCGCGGGGTCTCAAGACAATAGCTATTTACCAAGCTAGATGGAAGAATTCCCATTTGTAATGATTTGTAGGGTTTTACCAATGTGCTCTAGATGAATGTCAGCCCTGAGGGTATATGCATAACACAAAAGATGGCAGAAATAAGTCCAAATATTTCTGTAATCATTATCACACTGGCTCGACGCACCAATTAAAAGTAGATTCTCAGACGAATTTTTAAAATCTTGTAAAAAATAAAATGTCATTTCTAAGAGACAAAGCTAAACAACAATATAGAAAGAATAAAAAAAGAGAGAGAGAGAGAGAGAAAATATATACTAGATAAATACAATCTTAGGATACCAATATTAATAGAAAAAGTAAACAAGGGGATACGTCACAAAAGGATAAAACAATATTAACTTGTATGAACCTAATAATTTGTTCTCAAAATCATAAGGCAAATCAGACAGAATTATAGGGAGAAATAGACAAACTACAATAAAAGTGGGAAATGTTAAACCTACTCTCTCAGAAGTCAATAGATTGAACAGGAGAGAGGAAAAGAAAAAACAGGAGACAAAAGATCTAAGTACCTGGTTAGCAAGCTGGATGGAGAGATACAGAGAGAATCTTGCATATAAAAAAGTGAAGACATACTCACAAAAACTGGGACAGCGGGATAAAGTCTGTATATTAGGCCACAAAAGATGTCTCAGCAAATTCTAAAAGAGCACATTTTCTCATTCCTAAGCATTAAAATTAGAAGTCAATGACAAAACAATTGCTATTTTTAAAAAGCCATAATTTTGAAAACAACAACAAAAAAATGAAAACATAAATAATCTGTGCATTAAGGATAAAATCCTAATGAAAATAAAAAATATTTATAACTAAAAGATAACATAAGCATGGCATATTCAAACGTGTGATATGCACCTAAAGCAGGATTTAGAGGGAGATTTATAGTCATACACATTTATTATAAAACCAAAAATTTTTCAAATACATGACTCTAATGTTCAACTCTAGAAACCAGAAAAAGAACACTAGAGTAAACCCAAGAAGAGTAGAAGGAACGTAACTACAGAGACAAAAACAGAAATTAAAGCAGTAGATAATTTTTTTTTAAAGAAGTAACATGACTTAAAAAATCATAAGTCAGTTCTTTGGAAAGTCTGGCGAGACCGATCAGAAGCCTTCCTGGATCCTGTCCTCTTACGTGTCCCCAAGGATCCTCTTTGAAGCCTCTGTTGTGTGGCCTTTATGATTTGTTTTCCATTAGATTATGAGCTGTGTTAAAAGCAAGGGAGTTTTCTTTTCTCTCTATCCACGGCACCAAGCACAGGCCCAGTGACATTGGTTGTACTCAATCTTTGTCCGTTGAATGAATCCGTATAAGAAAGGGTAATAATACTGTACTACTCACGACAATACAGGATATGACTTTTTTTTTTTTTCCAGGCACTTACTTTCCTTTACCTCTTTTTATGATTGTTTCAGTCCTGAGAAGCAATGAACCAGGGGTTATTTTATGAATTTTTATAGATCATTTTGAAGATCTTATAGGAGCTCAGAGGACAGACACATCACTTGCAAGTGTCAGAGTCAGAACCATTACCCAGGCGTCGCAACACTAGGTTTAGCGTCTTTTCCCTCCCCCCGTGTTCTGTTGGGGCTCCGGAGCGGTGACCCGCGCCCATTGGCCTTGACGACCAGGACCTTGGCTCCGGCCCTCGGCAGTACCTCCTCTGCCCCTAGGATCTTGCCAGCACTCAGGGCTCAACATGTTTGCTGAAAATAAATGGTTGAAAATTATAAGAAGGTGAGCACAATGGTAGCTATTCAGCATTCTGGCCTTGAAGACCTCTGACGCAGGAAAGTGTGTGCTACATACAGGAGGAATTCCACCCTAAATGATTTATTATTTTTTAACGTGGTATTCAAAGAAACATGTGCTCAGCCACGGAGAAAACTAGGCCATTCAAAGCAGCTCGCCTTTGCGGCCGCTGTGGGGCGGGGAACCCGGGCGCGGTTGTGCAGGCAGAGGGGCTGGGTCAGCGCCAGGTGACCTTCCCCGACCAATCCCCCTGGCCCAGAGAGAGTACTGGGTGACAAAGGCCGCCCGAGAACGCTGCACCGGTTTCGCGGGGGCTTCACACCTGCGCCCCGAGTCCCAGCCGCTCCTGCGCCGAGGCGGGCGCCCCCATCAGGGTAATAAGCAATCCTGGGAGAGTCTTTTCCTGATGCCTTTGACCCTCCGCTCCTCTTCTGTTCCTAGGGGCATTTTCTCCGAGCCGCTCTGAAGTCCTTGGCCTCAATTTCACCCTCACCAGCTCACTCATGTCCAAAAAATGCTGTCCAGCCCCGAAAGAGCCGCGCCTAGAGGGGTGTGTGTTCTCGAGGCCACGGAAGATGACTGGACACCCAGGGCCCGCTGTGGGGCCGCAGCCAGGCTGCCCGAGGGCGCCGCTCCCGCCTGGAGCCCGCACGCCTGCCGGGGCAGGGCCAGAGCCTGCCCTCCAGCCCCAGTCCTAACCGCTCTTAGAGTTCTGTGTGCCTTTAAAATGCAAATGAGACCAGTAGCTTGTTTGGAACGGCCCAGAATAGGCAATAACCTAAATGTCCTTCAGTAAGGAGCTAAGTAATAAATGGTGACGCTCACAATTGTGTACACCGTGCAGTGGATAGGAAGCACCAGGACTATCCAGATGCCAGATGCGCTTGCATGGAAAGACCCTCCAAGATAAAGAGAGTGAAAAAGCACCTTGCAAACAAATACTGCAACACTATTTTGCAAACAATCCATTTACGTAAATAAACACGCACATACAGAGTATGTTTTAGAGAGAGCAATCTGGAAAGACACACCTAAAAGTGGGCTGAGGGAGTGAAGAGCAAATCTGAATTATTTTTTGAATATTTTATAACTACCATATATGCATATATTACGTGCGTGTCCCTTTTTCTAAAAACATTAACTTCTAGAACACTTTTAGATTTACAGAAAAATTGCAAAGATAATACAGGGAGTTCTCATAAACCTGGGTTTCTCCTATTATTAACATATTAGTGTGGTGCTTTTGCTACAATAAATGAATCAATATTGATGCATTTATTAAAGTCCATGTATTACGCAGATGTCCTTAGTTTTTACCTACTGTCCCTTTTCCAGGATTCTGTCCAGGATACCACTTTGCCTTTAGTCTTCCTCTTGGTTGTGACAGTGTCTCGGACTTTCCTCGTTTTGAATGACCTTGACAGTTTTGAGGCGTATTGGTCACGTATTTTGCAGAACGTCCCTCAATTGGGATATGTCTTGATGTTTTTCTCACGATTACACTGGGGTAAGGTGTTCTTGGGATTGGAAGCCCACAACCTGTGCACGCTATCAATATGATTTATCCCTGCTAATGTTAACCTTGATCTCCTGGCTTAGGTTGTCTGTCAGGTTTCTCTACTGCAAAACTACTTCCCCTACCCTCGTTCCGTACCGTGTGACCTTAAAGACTGTCACCTACAAAACACACTGGGCGGAAAGGGCTTAGGAAATGCCCTCCCCTCCAGGAGCCCGAAAGCGGCTCAGGGCGGGACCGGGCGCGAGAAGGGGTTATTGGTGCCTGGAGGGCCTCTGGGAGCCCGCGGCCTCCTTGACCCGACCCGCCAACCACCCCCCCGGCCCGATAGCTGGGAGACCCGCGGCTTCCTACCCCCGCGGGCGGAGGCGGCGCCCCACGGGCCTGCCTAGCCCTCACCTGGGGGCGGAGCCTCGTCCAGGCCCCGCCCCTGGCGCGTGGGGCCGTCCGCGCCCGCGGAGTTTTCCGCTGAGCCGGCTCCTCCTCCCGCCCCGCCCTGACGGCTGCGGCGCCCGCGGGTCCCGAGTGCCCCGAGCGCCCCGACAGCAGGACTGAGACCCAGCTACGTGCGGAACCCAGCTACGTGCGCCGCGCCCAGGACGTCCGCCGAGAGAGCCGCTCCTGCCCGCATCCACGTCGCCCCTCGTGTCGCCCGCCCCCGTGGCCAGGTGCGTGAGGGTCCCGTGCCGGCCAGGGCCTGGGATTGGGCGGCGACAGTGCGCCGCGGCCCCTGCGGGTGAGGCTCGGGGCTGCCCTGCGCCCCCTCCTGGCCCGGCCCGGCGGCTTCCTGGTTGCAGGAGTGGGGCAGGCGAAGGAGGTGGCAGGCTGCGTCCTGTGTCCTCCCGGCTGCCCAGCTCGACCAGCGGCGGCGTTGGGGCTGCCCTACCTGTGTGGTCGGAGTGCACGCTCTGGGTCCCCCATGGCCGGGGGTCAGAGGTCAGGGGTCAGTTTTGGCCTGGGTAAGGTCGAGGGCGCGAATCTCAGCCGGCTTGGGGCCAGTGAACCTGCGACCAGAAGAAGGCGACTGGCCAGTGGCCCTGGCCCTCTGACCCAGCCGAGTTCTCCGGAGTGTGTGTGCCCTTCCGGGCAAGGCTTGTGCTGAGGAGAGCGAGTAGAGAAGGCTGCTTCGGGAACTTTCTCCCGGAACTGGGAGGACGCGAATTCCTGGGTATTGCTGCTGTTGCAGTTTATTTGTAAGGAACGCTCCCAAGTGTTGGAGAGAAGGGAGGATCCGTCCCAGGTGCTGTGTTTCCCTCCTTGCCTTCCCCCCTTCTCCAGCCTTGATCCCCGGTTTCAGAGAGCGATTCTTGGACTTGTATCTCCCCATGGGCTCAGGCCTGAGAGCTTGTAAGGTAAAACTGGCCTGTGGTTTAAAGGAGTGACGTCACGATCCTCATCTAGAGACTTGGGAGGGGAGAAGTTAAGCCAGCCACTGCCAGCCCAGGCCGGGAACAGTCCCCCAGAGCATTTCTGTCTCTGCTCCTCTTGTCAGTGACCTCTCTGTGGCGGTTGGGTGTTTGGGCACAGACCCTGGCGTCCATGGTAGCCTGCCCCTCAGTTCCCTGCGTCCCTGGCGAGGAGCTGTGAGAGTGAGCCCTGCCGGGCCTTCCCACAAAGCAGGGACTAAGGCTTACAGGGCAGGGCCTGTGATGCGCACTTCTGCCTGGCTGTCATTGTGTCCCTTCATTCCTTTCTTGCTGCAGTCAGTTGTTGGGGATCCCAGGAGGATTAACAGGGCCCCTTCCCTCGAGGTATTCTCTGTGCTACCAGGTGTTCCCTGACAAGAGAGGCCAGGCGAGGTGCCAGGGCAGTTTGTTGCCCTGACATTGGGTGCACACCACCGTGGGCTTCTGCATGCCTCCCTAATCTCACTTCTGACGACTCTCTGTGCTTTGGTTTCCCCATCTGTAAAATGGGGATGATGATAATGCCTACCTCACGGGCTTACTGTGAGGATTCAATGCATTAATATATTTAACAACCACATGGTGTTCAGGTACTGACCAGTCAGAACAGATGGTGACCAGTGTACCATACTTGTATGTCCCAGGTGGGTGTCACCCACATTAGACATAAAGTGTCTAGGCTCATAAGTGACGAGATGTAAGTGTCAGTGAATAATAATAGTAGCTATTACTCCCTCCACACAGCAGAAGGTGCAGCAGAGCTGAACTGCCCCCCTCCTGAACCGTCTGTCTTGGCACATGCTGCTCTGTCCTCCTGGAATGGCCTCCTTCGCCCAGTGTGCCCAGGCTTCTCCCCCATCCTGGGAGTCTCCCAGGGGCGTGCTCTGAGCTCATTCAGCCCCCCTCCCTCACTCCTCCAGCACTGACCCAGTTCATAGTACACAGTACTTGCCTTGCCTAGTGTTTGTATGGCCACGTGGCTTATGTCTGCCTTTTCCTCTGTCTCTGGAGGGTGGAGGCTGTTTCTGACTCATCTCTTGGTCTCTCCATCACATGGGCCTTACCTAATGTAGGTGCTCAGGAAATGTTAGTTGAATGAAAGAGGCAGGCCAGGGAAGTGGTTTCCCTGTAGTTAGAATATTGGACCAAGAAGACTTTGGACAGGCAGAGAGAAGTGGGGAGGGTGAGACGGAAATGAATCCAGAGTGAGAGGCCAAGTAGGAACTCCGTCTGATGCCTTTGTGTAGCCAGCACAAGGATGATAGAAAGGGCCCATTCTGCGTGGCTGTGTCTAGAAGGCCAGGATCGATTAGCCATGCCTTGGTCGCAAGGTTAGGGGAGGTGGGGGGTGGCTTGGGGTGACAGGAGTGAGAGTTGAGACAAAATAGGTTGGTGTAAGTTCTTCTTGGGAACTCACCGCAGAATAGAGAAAAGAAACCAGTGTGGGCAGGAGGCGAATGTGGAAACCAAATCCGAGCCACATGCTGGACCTTCGGAGGGCCCAGGACCTTTCTGGAGCGCCCTCTCCTTCCTCCTGGATTCACCCCACTCTCTCTCTCCCTTCTTAGCTGCCATCTTCCCTCTTAACCATAAAGCCGTTCCTGGTGCTTGGCCTGCGGGAAACACACGGGGGAGAGTCTATGTGTGGGTGTGGCTCACCAGCACAGCCAAGGGAACAGGCTCCCCAGTTTCTTTGGATTTTCTCTGTAACACCCTCTGATCCCACTGCCCCTGGAATATTAGGAGTTTGGAGTGATACCTAGATAGGAAAGCTCTTAGGGTAAATGAAGAAACAAATTTTCTTGGTGGGAGTTTGCATTTTTAAAAGGAGTTGTTGAACTTCAATGAAACTTTCTAATAACCACAGAAACTGTTCCACATTAGGCTTGCTGACCCTAACCCGTGAAATAAAGGTCTGATAGTCACATGACTGGTTGTTATTGGGGAGGATCCTAGCAGTGTAGCATGAACAGTGACCTGAGTCACAGAGGAAGTAGTGGGTGGGGGCACCCCAGGAGTTGGGGGACAGAGTTCTCGTCTGTGCTGGGTAACCTAGGACAAGCCATTTAGCCACACAGGGCCCCAGTGTTCTGGATGATAAAATGCCTGCCTCAAATGGAGAATCAGATGAGATGATGTTTGCAAAGGGATTTGAGATCTGCTGGGGGTGGAGATGACAACGTTGATATCGTGGGTGTGTTACTCCGCCGAACCATGAAGCTGGGAGTGGAGCGTGTGGTGGTTGAAGCCTGGCTCTGTGAGCTCTTGGTGTCTAGTTTTCTGGGGGCTTGTGCTCTTCCTTAGCAGAAAAGAAAGGAGGAAGCTGAGATGAAAATCAGGTCCCCCCCCCACACCTGGCAGGGGGAGGCTGGCTTGGAGGACAGTGAGGAGAAATGTGGGGGCTGCCGACAGGGAGGTGAGGGAGCATATGGCTCAGTCAGCCTGGGCAGGGCATCTCGGGGGAAAGGGTGTGTATGGGCAGGGCCCGTGGTAGCAGATGTGAGCTTGCTGTGTCCACTGAAAAGGTCGCAGCTATTTTTAGGAAGTAGGTGAAAAGGCATGTTTCTCTTGAACTCTTCATTAGTGAGCACCCACTGTTTGACTAGCCCTGTGCTGCGTGCACAAAAGGAGAGCCACCTCCACTCATCCCCCTGGGGTGTCCCTGAGAGATGGGACACTGGGTGAGAACCAGGTTTAGAGGGTGGCGAAGAGTGTGGGTTTGGTTTTGGACCTGTTAAATTTGAGGTGCCTTTGAGATACCAGATAGGCTGGTGGGTCTGGGGCTCAGGAGAGGCCTAGGCTAGACTGACACTTTTGTCTAGGTTGTGTGTGTATTTGAAGTCAAGGGCACAGTGCGATTGAGGAACTCACCTCGGATGGCTGCGTAAAGGAAGATGAGCCTGTAAAGGAGCCAGAAAGAGCAGCCTGAGGGCCACAGCGCAGTTGTACCACAGCAGCCAGGATGTGTCTGTTTCGGCAGGGCAGCGTGGTCCGCGGTGGCCGTGCTGCCCGTAGCTGGGGCTGTTTTGGCGGGGCGATGGGAGCAGAGCCAGACTGGAATGAATGGGTTAGGAGTCGCAGCAGGTGAGGATCTGGGGATAGCACGTATGGCCAGGCTTTGAAATGCTGGCTTTAAGGGGAGGAGGACATCGTTGAGAGAGTCCCACTCCCTTTCCACCCCAGAAGGTAGCACGTGGATAACCGGCAGATGACATCCCTCCCCGCCTCTCTCTGTGCTCACGTGGACACAGGCACCTGCAAAGGTTTGCTCCTTTCACATGATGGATCCATGCTGGACACCGTAGTCTGCAGCTTTGGTTTTTGACTTATTTATCACACATGGTAACTCTGGGTTACTGTTATTCTAGGTCAGTAGCAGCTGTGGAATGTTCTATAGTACGGAATTACCATGATTTATTCAACCTTTCCCTTATTGATGGGTATTGAGATCATTTACTGTTTATTGACTTGCAATAGTATTGGAGTAAATAACCTATAAGGACCCTGATAAATGTATTTGTTTATAAACAGTTGACATTTTTATGACACTTAGTTTTCCAAATCAAGGGCAGATTACAAACCTTGTAATATATCTTTACTAGATATTATGCATAGGACTCTAACCATATATGCTAAAATTTTAAATATATATGTAAACATTCTTTTTTTTCCTATTCATTGGTTATTAATTTCAACCTTATCTTTATTCTGCCTTGTTACTTTTGGTTCATTTTGTTGCCCTCCTTTTGATATCTTAATTGGTACATTTATTTTAGTCTTTTAATTTAAAAAGCATGTAGTGCTCAACATTTTCCACTGAGTACAGTTCAAGCTGACTGGCTTTTGTATGAAGCGCTCACCTTTCCATCGCTTTCTAGTCACTATGTCAATTGGTTTTGATCCCAGGATTATTTAGAAGATGGGGTCCTGAATTTCCAAGTAGATAGTTTTGTATAGGCTGTAATCATATTTTATTGTTGACTGCTAGTTTTATTGCATTTTGATTTGTGTATCTGGTCTGCAAAAATCTCTTCTTATTGGATGGTATTAAATTTCCTTTGTGGCCATGATCAATATTAATATTGATTCATATGAATATGATCAATATTAAAATGTTTCATGTACATGAAGGAAGAAAATTTGTATTCTCTGTAGGACACAGACTTTAGACATATCTATTAACTTGAGCTTGCTCTTTATATCCTTGCTTACCCATCTGTCAGGTTCTCAGAGGTGTATCAAAAACTCTCATTATAATTTTTTCTTTTAAGAGACAGGGTCTCACTTTGCTGCCCAGGCTGGAGTGCAGTGGTGCTCACTGCAGCCTCCAAGTCCTGGGCTCAAGCAAGCCTCCTGGCTCAGCCTCCTGACTAGCTACAACTACAGGTGTGCACCATCACACCTGGCTAATTTTTAAAATATTTTGTAGAAATGGGGTCTCGCTGTGTTGCCCAGGCTGGTCTCAAACTCCTGGCCTCAAGGGCTCCTCCCACCTCGGCCTCCCTCAGTGCTGGGATTGCAAATGTGAGCCACCACACCCTGCCAAATAAGTGCATTTTATAAGATAAGTAAATGAAAGGCTCAGAAATTGAGAGGCAAGCATCAAAGGCATGCAAGTCATGCACTTTTTAGTACCTGTTTAGGCTCTCGTGAAGCAGTTAGTAATCAGGTCGTACTTCTCAGCTCACAACTGTCCTGATGGTCCCCATGATAGCCAGGTTTGTAGAAGGGATAAAATGAGCTTTGCCTGCAGACTCCAGAGCCGTGGGCTGGGAACCTCCTTTCTCTTTGGCAGTTCCTGCCCCCTTCCTTTGGGTCCGAGGAGACTGACCACTGACTTACACTTATACGTTATGTTTCCTTCCTCATTTGAGGTAGCAGTGCGAGCTTTCTCTTTTCTCCAAGGGATATGACAAAGTGGTTAGGACACAAAAATTTCCCTGGGCCAAGTGTCAGCTATAAAGACCCGGCCCCCAAGTCTTATGCTCTTCTCTATGCTTATGTTTTAAGTCACATAAACTATCTCAACAGACTGGAATGGCCTAAGCATTGTGGTACCTGAGACCCGCCTGAGTAGTTCTCCAAGTCTTGTGTTTACAGACAAAGGCAAATGGCCAAAAAAAAAGGGCCAGGAAAAAACCTTTGGCTTACTGTGGCAGGATTATCCAGAACTCCTCAACACATTTTTAATATTAATATTTCTACCTCTGGTTTTTCTTTGGCATGTCTTTGCCCAGCCCTTGGTTTAAAATCTTTTCTTTTTCATTTAAAAAGAAATTTCTTTCTGTTATAATTGGCACATGGCTGGGGGTGGAGGGAGAAAGGATGGCAGAGGCCATGATAACAGCAACAAACCTCATTTGGTGGTTTCTGTCTTTGGTAGAGGAATTCAGACTGTTCACATACTGGATATACTTGATTTTATCCCTTGTGTCCTGTTTGTTACTTATAATACTTGGTGATTATTTCTTTCCTTTCCAGATTTTTGCTATCTTGGTTAAGTTTCTTATCATTTTTCTTCCCCACCTAACCTGTATTCAGATTCAGGTTTGGGCTGGGCGTGGTGGTTCACGCCTGTAATCCTAGCACTCTGGGAGGCCGAGGCAGGAGGATTGCTTGAGCTCAGGAGTTCAAGACCAGCCTGAGCAAGAGCGAGACCCCATCTCTACTAAAAAAAAATAAAAATAAAAAATAAAAAAAATAGAAAGAAATTAGCTGGACAACTAAAAATATGTAGAAAAAATTAGCCAGGCATGATGGAGCATGCCTGTAGTCCCAGCTACTCAGGAGGCTGAGGCAGGAGGATTGCTTTAAGCTCAGGAGTTTGAGGTTGCTGTGAGCTAGGCTGATGCCACGGCACTCTAGCCCAGGCAATAGAGTGAGACTCTGTCTCAAAAAAAAAAAAAGATTCAAGTATGGTTGTGAATGAAGGGAGGAGCTTCTCTCTCTTTCTTTCCATCTCCAGAAATCAGAGTCCACGTTTGTAAATGTCCATGAGGTTGTCCAGGCACCAGGCTCCTTATGGAATGTTGTTCCCAGCATTCTCTAGGGTTGTGGTTTTCAAACTTGAGCATGTATAAGAATAACGTGGAATCCTTGCAGATGTCACAGATTCCTGGACCTCACCCCAATGGTTCTGATGTAGGAGGCCTGTTGTGGGACCTGAGCATTTTAATTCCTAATAGGTGCCCTGGTTGTGCTGACGCCGCAGGTCTTGGGCCGCACTTGGGGTAGCAATGCCTCGGTGCGTCCCTTACTTGCAGGGCCCAGGACAGGTCACTTCACATCCGCATGGTGGGCCCCGCCTAGTGCCTAGGGAAGCTGGTAACCATGGTCCTTAGTTGGGGCCGCTGTGTGCCAGGCTGCAGTGAGTGTTGTGTTACTAAAGCAAGAGAGCGCAGATGGTTGAGGGGGACAACCAGAAGTTTCTGGAACACCACCCACTGCTCTCCTTAATTTGAAACTACTGCTCTGCTTGTCAGTCTTGCCATAGGCTTAGCCAGTGTTCCTCAGGTTAGGAAGTGGGAATAGTAGCTCAGGACAGTGGCAAGCAGTGCAAGCAAGGCAGCCTCTGTCCCTGTGGGCTGGTGACTGGTCCCAGCCGCTGCTGATTGTGGAAGCTCTGAGAGTCAGGGGGCTGCCCCGGGAGTCAGGTCTGGCAGCCACGCGCTCTGCCTGGCACCGCCTCCAGCTCTTCCAGGCCTCACTGGATCTGAGTGGCCCCTGCAAGACCCAACTTCGGGATGGGGGGTGTGCTGCTGCTTCCCAACTTGCCTTCTTCAACCCCAAATATGACACCGAGGTGACTATTTCCAGGAGAGCTTGGGGGCGAAGCCATTTGAGCCCTGAACTGAGCTGGGGCTGGTAACACTCTGCAGAGATGAGAGCAGTGGCTGCCAACCCTGCTGTCTGCTGCTGTCAGCTGTGCATAGGCAGGTGAACTAGAGAGAAACTGTCACTCAGGCTCCCCTGGAGCAGATAACACTTCTGTGTGGCTTGATTTTATGGGACATTATTTGGGAGGCAGCAGTCACTTTCTTGCTCTGTCTTTCCCAGGGTAACCTTCCCATTTCCCAAGTTCATACTCCAGCCTGGGAAGGGGGGATGGAGCCCACAAATGTGCTGAGTGGTGGGGAGCCAGCCTGGACCCTAAAGCAGTGGCCTGGAAATCAGGAGACATCGTTCTAGTCATTGTCCTGTCCCCAGCCAGCCCTGAGACCTTAGGAAGGCCCCTTCCAGCTCTGATGTTTTAGGATTCCTGTGTAATCCAAATGTCAGTGCACTGGGAATTGACTTTTTATTTCTAAGAAGCGTCTTTCAGAGCCTACTCGCTCAAGTTCAGCCCCTTGGTGAGGCCCCAGACACCGCCCCGTTGCCACTCTGCCGGCCTGCTTTGCCAGGAATGTCCCCAGGCTGAGCTGTCCCGGAGGGTAGAGTCTGAGGCACAGCCTGGCTAATGATTGACACGGGCTCCAGCTATTTTTAATTCCTGGAATGTGGGTGGGGAGTTGAGTGCTTAATAGCACCTTCTGTAGGCTTCTTGTTTAGTGCCTGGGAAAATTCAGTCAAGGTTGGTAGAGTGCTGCCCTGGGGCTGTCCGGCTTGCTTTGGTGACTTAATGGCATCTGTGACCCATGAGGTTGGGCACTGCTGCTCTGCAGCCCCTGCCCAGGGCCCCCACCCCCTTTCCCAGAAGAGCTCTGGATGTTCATACACCCCCTTATGTCACTTAACGTCCTGCCTTGGGGTGGGAGGGGCAGAGGGGAACGTCATAGATGTGTCCTCTCTGCCTCCAGGATTCCTGGAGCCTACGTACTAGAGGCCATCAGAACAGGTGCCACCCAGGGTGTGGAAGAGATGAGTCAGGGACCTCATGGTGCCAGCCCTGTGCCAGGTGGTGGTGGGAGGCAGAGAGGAGGAGAGGCCTCTCCTGCAGCCTGCAGCGCCGACTCCCTCCCGTTGAGGCCTAGAAAAAGGTGCCTGGCTCTGGCACTTGTTGGGTGTGTGACCTTTGCATGCCAAGAGTCATCTCTGAGCCATAGTTCCCTTGTTTATAAAAGGAGGGTGGGTGATAATATCTATGGGTAGGAGCATTGTGAAGGTTAATGAGGTGATATGTGTACCCATCCTAGGAATTAGAAAAGGGGGAGCTTTATTAGAACACCAGAGGAAACATTTTAGGCCAAGTGCTGGGGAGTTCAGGAAGAAGGATCAGTGTGGGAGGGATCAGGGTGGGCTTCCCAAAGGAGGTGGGACTCCACCTATTCTCAGGGAAGGTGAGGACACAGGGTGATGGGCCAGCTGGAGGGACCATCTGAGCAGAAGTCCTGAAAAGGGAAAGTGCTGAGCTAAGGACTTGCATTTTCCTTGGTTCTTCCCATCACACATGTACCTCTGGGACCTTGCGTTTCCTTGCCGTTCCTCAGTGGCCCGGTGTACTCTTGGCCCAGGGCTGTCTGGTATAGCTTAGGATGCCAGCTGCGGAGGGTCCTGTCCCAAGATGAAGGGGAGTCTCCTCCAGAGTGATCTGTGGGTCCTTGCAGCTTCCAGTTGCATGTGGCTGAAAGGGGACTTTGTCACCATTAGAAGAGCAGCCCTTGATAAGGGACATTTGAAGGAGAGGTTTCCTGAGGCTTCTGGGCAGGGTGGGGGTGCCTCAGCCATTTGGAGCTGGAATAGACACTCTTGAGCCTTCTAGGTTTGAAGGGGCTGAGCTTCCCTGAGTGGTTTGAATAGGCCCTGAGCACTGGGTAGTGGGTGTCGGGGCCTCCCTGGGGGAGGGCAGGGGCTCCCTGCTGCTCTGGACCCTTGGTCTCACCCTCCATCTCCCCTCCCCCAGTCCGTGGTGAGAGAAGGGCCCTGCGTGAGCGTCGGCTCCTGTGATCACAGGTGCAGATGCCTGCAGGGGCAGCCGCTGCCAGCCCTAGCTGAGTGTCACCATGCAGAACGTGGGACTCTTGTTGCCAGGTCTCCTATTTTAACGTTTTTTAAAAGATTTAAATCAGAGTCTCTTTTTCAACACCCCCCTCCCCGAAATAAAAGTTCATGAGCTACAAAACCATGACAGAGGCCGGGCGCGGTGGCTCACGCCTGTAATCCTAGCACTCTGGGAGGCCGAGGTGGGCGGATCGTTTGAGCTCAGGAGTTCGAGACCAGCCTGAGCAAGAGCGAGACCCCATCTCTACTAAAAATAGAAAGAAATTATATGGACAGCTAAAAATATATATAGAAAAAAAATTAGCCGGGCATGGTGGTGCATGCCTGTAGTCCCAGCTACTCGGGAGGCTGAGACAGGAGGATCGCTTGAGCTCAGGAGTTTGAGGTTGCTGTGAGCTAGGCTGATGCCACGGCACTCACACTAGCCTGGGCAACAGAGTGAGACTCTGTCTCAAAAAAAAAAAAAAAAATCCTAAAAAAAAAAAAAAAAAAACAACCGTCACAGAGCCCCAGCTTCCAGGCAGAAGTTGAAAACTGCTGAGCCCTTGCAGGCCCACTCATTGAACAGGTGAGATAGACGAGGCCAGGAGAGGCTTAGGTTTGTTAAGGCCCGTCAGAGAGAAGCCAGTTTCCAAACAACCTTCAGCTCAGCTTGCAAAGAACATATTTCCTGAATTCTCCATTTTCCTCCCCACTTTTCCTGGAAATGGCTCTTAAATGTGTGTGCATTTTCCTGGAATTGCACTATTCTGTTTATCTCCCCAGGTTGAGAAAAAGCGTAGTGTAGACAGCACTTTATTTTTACCTTCCTGGTCCCCTGGAGTCTAGCCCCGCCCCCGCTGGCCTCATAGCCCAGGTGGAATTACTGTAAAGTTAGTGAAATTTAAACCCAGGCCCCCTCCCACACTTGTAGAGGCCCCAACAAGCCTCTGGGAGGGGCCCTAGCAGTGAGTTACAAAGTCTTATGGTTTTATAAAATTTATAAAAAAGTAAGATGTTTTGTATTGTTTTTCTTAAAGAGGGCCGCTAAAATTGTGGGAGTTTCAGGCCCCACAAAACCTGGGCCTACTTCTATAGATGCTGGTAAAAATCCCAGAGATTGGCTGGGAGGAATTGACTCTGGAAGTAAATGGTTTTGTTTTGTTTTAACTTTTACCTACAAAATATGTGTTTATTTTTTCAGAAAGTAGTTGAATATTATAATTCAACTGCATTGATAACATTCTGTTTGTAAAGTTAGAAGAATGGTGCTTATTTTATTATTATGCTTTGTAATTGATATATACTATATTTATTGCTACACTATAAAAATATTTCATAATGAAATGAGAAAAGTCAATATATTGATCCAAAGCCTTATAATGAAACCAGCAGTCCCCTGACGCACCCCTCCCGTTTCTCTCTCCAGAGCTAACCACTTTTAACTCCCTATTTATCTTTAATTAATAGGCTTATGTTACTGCTTCTTAATTTATCCATTTTGACATTATGTGTTGACTTCCTGCCTGGATAGATAAGGAACCAATACATACATACATTCATCAGTATTTAATGCTTGCATTATTATGACTGTAAATTATATTGTTCAGTGCTGTGCCAGGTAATTTGCCACGGCCACACATTCAGGAGTGCAACCCTTCATGATCCATTATTCCCCAAGTGAATCCTCTCCCCCTTTTTTGGCCTGATTTTCTGTGTATGTCTTGTTCCAAACTGGACTAGTTGCTCACCAGGCCTGCTGCTCAGCTGTCATCGGGGACGTCCTCTTACAATCTGCCATGTTAGATTTCCCCTGTTCCTGGGGCCTATGTATTTTCTTTTCTTTATTTTCCTTATTTGTGTTCTCATTTTGCTGGAGTCCTCTGAAAGTTCCTTAGATAATTGCATGGGAGGTAGGTTCCTGGCCGCTCCCCCCCCCCCCCCCCCCCCCCGCCCGCCCAAAGCTTTGTATGCCTGGAAATGTCTCCATTCCCTACTCTCAATAGTGGATAATTTAGCTGGCTATAGAATTATAAAGTCAAGATAATTTCCTTTCAGAATGTTGAACACATTATTCTGTTGCCTTCTAGTTTCCATTGATTGAAGTCCAGTGTCATTCTAGTTCCCAAGAAAAGGACCTGTGTTTTAGTGTCTTGTCTTTTTGCCTCTTGTGTTCTCAAATTTTGCAGTGATACTGCTTTGCTGTCTTTTTTTCAGTCATTGAGTTGTCACTAGGTGGTCCTGTCACTAGAGAGTTTTATTTCCATGTTGGTCAAAGTTCTTGTATAATCGCTGATAATTTTCTTGCCTCTGTTTTTCCTGTTCTTTTCTTCTAGAACTCCTTTCACTCAGATATTGAGACTCTTACATCTGTTCATTTTCTTATCACTTCTCTTTGCTGTTTGATTTTTTTGTTGTTGTTCTCTTTTCTGGATTTTCTTGACTTGAGCGTCTAACCTTTCTGTTGAATTTTTTATTTCAGCCCTGCTTTAAATTTTTGAAAGCATTTTGCCTTCTCTAATTATTCTGTTTTCGTAGCATCTGCTTTTTTTTGTTTTATGGGTACAGTCTTTTCTCTTACATCTGAGGATATTCATTATATTTTGCCCTCTACTTCTGTGCATTGTTTCCCCAGTTCCTTTTCTTCTGTTTTGAAGAAGGTCTCTTGTTGGAGACCTTTGTCAGATGTTCTGCAATCCTTTGCTGTCTGTTTATATGAGGATGGAGACAGTAAAAAGCTAGTTAATATTTAAAGCTGATTAGAGTCCCTGGGTGGGGCAAATAGGAGGGGGCAGGATTTCATAACATCTCTTCTCCCATCATGTTTTTCCTGGAAGGCTGTCATTCCCCCAAACTGCAAAATTCATCTCTCCTCAGCCCTGGTGTTCTCACTTCACCTGCCTTTGCCTCAGGCTGCAAGCTGTGCTTGAGCTCCCACTGGCTGCAGAGCCCTGGGATACGAGGAACAAAGAGAAACTTCTTGGAGAAGTCAGTCTGAGAACAGGAGGGCAGGAGGTTCTGGGCCAGCCCTCTTGGGGTCTTGCTGGGTCCCCTTGGCCTGCCACTTCTACCCTTCTGGTTGTCAGTTTCCCCATTTGTGAAATGGAGTGAGGTGGGGTGGGATGGAACTGAGTCATCTCTAAGGGGCTGGGTGACCTCTGGCGCCCCAGGTGCAGGGTCCTGGCAGATGGGTGTGACTGCCCTGCCCTTGCAAATCAGCCTGCAGACCTTTTCCTCCTCAGCTCTGCATTGCTGGCTGGGCGTGTCTTGCCTGGCCACACAGAACTCACCTGAGAGCCCAGGTCTCACCATGGTGACTCATGTTGACTGTTAATAGGCATGAGCAAACCTTTATGGAGCTCTTGTTTTAACACATGCGGGGGAGGCAGGCACCTGGTTCCTCTTGTCATTGTTAGAATAATGGATTTTTTGTGGTCTTGGTGATTTAATGCTTCCCTGGTCAAAGAAACCTTGCTACGTTAGGTAGACTTGTTCACAGAGATTAGAGGCCTTTACAGAGATCACCGTGGAAGAGTCTGGAGGGAAGAGAGAAAGAATGGTCATGGGATATATTAGTTATTTATTTATTTTTTATTGTAAAATGACAATTTATAATTGCATAAATGTATGGGGTACAAAGTGATATTATAATTTATCAGCACAATGTGGAATAATTAAATCAAGCTAGTTAACATCTCCATCTCCTCAAATACTTAACATATTTTTGATAAGAAAATTTGAAATATACTCTCTGGGAAGTTTTGAAATGTACAATACTCTATTACTAACTGTATTCACCACACTGTACAGCAGAACTCAAAGAAAAAACATATTCCTCCTGTCCAACTGTCTAACTGAGATTTTGTACCCATCACCTCCCGTTCCCCCCCCCACCGCCCAGTGTATATAGTATATTAGTTTTCTGTTGCTGCTGTAACAAATTGCTACAAACATGTGGTTTTAAAACCACAACAGTTTTTTGGGAGGTAAAATATGCATAGCATAAAATTCATTATTTTAATAATTTTTAGGTGTGTGGTTCAGTGGCATTAAGTACATTCACATTCTTGTGTCATGGTCACCACCGTGCATCTCCAGAACCTTTGCATCTTCTCTGTACCTATTTAGCTTGAACTCCCCAGTCCCTCTTCCCCCAGCTCCTGGCAGCAACATTTTAATTTCTGTCTCCACGAATTTAATCACCCTAGATACTTCACGTAAGTGGAATCATATAATATTTGTCCTTTTGTGACTGGCTTATTTCGCTTAGCATAATGTGTTCAAGATTCATCCATGTTGTAGCGTGTGTCTATTGTGTGTCTATATTGTGTGTCGACCACACTCTGTGCGTCCATTCATCCATTGGTGGACACTGGGTTGTTTCGACTGTGAGTAATGCTGCTGTGAATATGGGTGTACAAGTGTCTGTCTGAGTCCCTGCTTTCATTTCCTTTGGGTATACAGGTTGAGCAGCCCAAATGCAAAATATGAAATGCTCCAAAATCTGAAACTTTTTGAGTGCTGACGTGACACTCAAAGGAAATGCTCATTGGAACATTTACAATTTTCAGATGCAGGGTGCTCAATGGTAAGTAAGGTGCAGATGTTCCAAAATGTGAAAAATCTGAACCCTGGAACACTTCTGGTCCCAAGCATTTCAGATAAGGGATACCCAGCCTGCCTACCCAGAAGGAGTTGTGTGTTCAATTTTCTGAGGAACTGCCATACTGTTCTCCGCAGTGCTGCACCATTTTGCCACAACTTTATTTTTTTTTGGCAGAAAGGAACAGACCTGGAATCACATGACTTTCTTATCTTGCAGTTTTATCCACAGTCTCATGGGTCTCACGGGTCTCCTGGTGCTAAAATCAAGGTGTTGGCAGTTCTGTCTTCCAGAGCTCTGGAGGGGAATCTGTTTCCTTGCCTTTTCTAGTTTCCGGCGCCTGTCTGTGCTCCTTGGCTCGTGGTCCCTTCCTCCATGGGTGGAATCCCTCTCCTGCTTGGAATCTCTCCTGTCCTTCCTTTTCCTCCTTAACCCAGCCAGGAAAGGATCTCTGCCTTTCAGGACCCTTGTAATTGGCTTGGGCCCGCCTGGATAGTCTAGGATGGTCTCCCCATCTCACGGTTGGTAACCTTCATCCCATCCAGACAGTCCCTTTTGCCGTGTAAAGTAACATATTCACAGGTTCCAGGGAGATCCGGCTGTGAACTGTCGGGAATATCTCTGAACGGCCTAGTCAAGGAAACTTAGTTCCTTGGTGGCTTCGTCTCAGGCTTTGAACACCCCTCCGGTCTATCTCTTCCCCTTGCCAACATTGTCCCGAAGCCCCCCGCGACCCTAACGGTTGGGTAGGCACTCCCCTCACTGTGTGGGCTGGCCGCCTGGAGCTTTCACAGTCTTCCCCTCTCCTGATATCAGAGCCTGTCCTCACTGGCCCCTTGGGAGAGACCAACACTAGTTGAGTTGGTCACAGAGTGAAGATAACTGTCCCATACTTTACAAAGCTTGTTCTTGTTCTCACCACATTCAGTCCTCACAGTAATCCAAGGTAAGTGGGGCAGACAGCATGGAGGTTCAGAGAGGTTAAGTTGCCCAGGGAGCATCACACAGCAAGTGGTGGAATTAGGACCCAGATCCTGGCTCCCAGGCAAACACTTCTTAGGAACGAGGTAAAGTTAACTGAGTACTTAACTATGTGTTGGATAGCTTTCTGTATGTATATCAGTATATCAAATTGTCACAGCCATGTAGTAAGATGGATGTATTTTCCCCCATTTTACAGGTGAGGAGAAAGGCTCAGAGAGGTCAAGCAATATGCCCAAGGTCACACAGCTAACAAGTGGTAGAGCTAAAATGGAATCATTGTCACTGGACTCCAAACCCTGTGTATCACCGCAGTGGCCCAGCAGCAGTGTTAGAAGATGACATGAGAACTGTGTGAGCTGTGGGTAATACTCACGCAGCAGAACTGAGAAGTCTCTCGTGGCTGTCCTGTGATTTTTGTGGCTCTTGATTGGGCAGTGTGGGCCATGAAGAGAGTGGGAACTGGCCCATAGTGTAGGAGAGAGAGTAGTGGGGGCGGTAGAAGGGGCGGACTGCCGAGAATCAGCGTGAGGTGTTGTGAAAGCCAGTGTCCGGAGGCTCAGGCTGTGTGTTCTGGGATGGGCCCTCAGCTTCCCCATTCCCCACCCAGCTGTGGGGGAGTTAGAGGAGGAGTTCCCCACGTTCCCTTCCAGCTGTTTGAAGGGTTGCGTTTGTGCAGACAGTCACTGCTGCAGGGCTTGGAGCATCCCTGTGGGCTGAGCCGATCTGGAAGAAACTGGGTTGGACTTTGCAAGGACTGGAGAGTCCTGACAGCTAGAGGCTCAGGCGCCCTGGACTTGCACTGGATGGGCCTCAGCCCACTCCCACTGTTCTGCTGGCCCCTCCTAGGCTGGTCCTGGGAGAAGCCCCTCTGCCCAGGTGTTGTAACTGGGAGAAGCTTCCCCTGCACGGAAGTGGTGAAGCAAAGACACAGACCTGTCTCTCGCCCTGGCCTGAACCACACTTACAAAAACAACCTACAGTTTCCCTTTTTGGAGGTGAGTGTATTTCCTTAGGTTCTGTCTTAATCTGTTCAGTTGCTGTAGCAAATCATCAAAGACTGGGAGGCTTGTAGATAATGATAACGAAATTTATCGCTCACCGTTCTGGAGGCTGGAAGTCCAAGGTCAAGGTGGCAGCAGGTTCAGTGTCTGATGAGGGCCTGCTTTCTGGTTCACAGAGGGTACCTTCTCCCTCCTTGCATGGTGGAGAGGGTGGGGAGGCCCTCTGGGGGTGTCTTTTATTAGATATAAGGACACTAATTCCACTCATGAGGGCTCTGCGCTCATGACCTAGTCCCCTTTCAGAGGTCCCCCCTCCAAGTGCCATCACATTGGGGGTTAAGGTTTTAACAAATGAATTTTGGGGACACACAAACCTTCAATCTATAGCAGGTCCTGACCATACCTTGGAGTCAGGACTTGGGTGTAGGACTTTTTTTTTTTGGTTACTGTCACTGTGCCTGTTACAAGAATCTTGTGGCATCTACTAGGACCGAGACCTGAGTGCCCCTCACATTCTGACCTGGGTGCCAGCCAGATAGTAACAGCATATCTGTGTGCACCTTCTTCCTCTGTTGTCCACCTTCCGCTCCTCGCAAATCCAGGATTGGGCTTGGCATTGCACCCAGACGTTAAATGACAGGTGTTGGCTCTTCTGGGAGCCTGTTTGCTGTGGGCAGTCCTCGAAGGGGAGCTCTGCCACGGAGAGCGAGGAGAGGAAGGAATAGCCCAGGCTTGCGAAGAACCCTGCCGTGGGGTTTGACAGCCCTCGCATGGGCTCTGCGTGCTCTTGGCATGCTTTATGTAGAAAGTGAGCCCCTCCTAACTCGCTCTGCCCTGCTCAGCTTTAAGGGCTGGTATGGAAAGGCAGGTGGGACTAGAGAAGGTGGTCTGTCAGTGCCCGGGCCAGGGCGAAAGTTCTGAGGACAGGCTGTGGGTGCCCTCGGGGTTGGAGCTCACGCAGGCCGCGGCCCTGCTTCTGCAGGTCCCTCCTCCTTGGCAGGTGTCCTCTCCAAGAGGCCTTTCAGAGGTGCCTCCCACACCCGTGGCCTCACCCTACCAGCAGTCTCGTGCCTCTGCTGCCCCCCTTACTCCTGGAGCCTGGAGCAGGTCCCCAGACCCAGGCGGGTGGGGGGATGGAAAGAAAACATTGCCCATTTCCTGTTGGTGCTTCTCCATCAGGAGGTTGGAAAATCCAACACAGCCAGTCTGCGTGCGCTCCACTCCTCCCATCCTCTGCCCTTCACGCTGTCCTGACCTTCCCACTTCATGTTTCTCCCCGACTCCACGCCCTGCCCCTCCACCCCTACAATTCTCATCCTGGGTATTACCAAATGGCCCATGGTCTTCTGGGACCCTCAAATCCTGTTTTCTATTTAATATTGGGTAAACTGATATAATAAGATGTTAAATAAAATCATGAGAACAAACTCGATATTAAATTGTTCCTATCCCCATTTTACAGATATGGAAAACTGAGGCACAGAAAGGTTAAGTAACCTGTCTGAGGTCACACAGCTAATAGGAAGCAGCATTAAGATTTGAACCTGAGCAGTCTAGCTTCGGAATCCATGTTCTTCCCACCGTTCTACACTGCCTTTAATGAAGTACCCAGGATCGCACAGTGAAAACTGGACATAGTAACCAGATGTCCTGATTCCTAATTTCATTCTATTCCATCACAACAGTGTTTCTAAAGCTCAGTCCTTGAAATATGAGTTCCTGGGTCCAGTGTGCTCAGTGAGGCAGTATGGTATAGCAGTAAAAGTCTTGGGGTTTAGAGCCAGACTGCCTGGGTTTAGATCTTGGCTCTGCCATTTACTAACTATAACCTTGGGCAAGTTATGTAACCTGTCCATACCTCAGTCTCTTCATTTCTAATATGAAGATGATAATTTTAGTGTTTGTCTCATAGGCTTGCTGTAAAGTTAAATTCCATGTGAAGTATTTAACATAGTGCCTGGTAGGTAGTAAGTGTTCAATAAATGGTAACTATTATTATAGACTAATGTTTGGGGACATTTCTTTTTTTAAGATACAGGGTCTCACTCTGTCACGCAGTCTGGAGTGCAGTGGTATGATCATAGCTCACTATAACCTTGAGCTCTGGGGCTCAAATGAAGCTCCTGCCTCAGCCTCCTATAGGCGTGTACAACCATGTCCAGCTAAATTTTTTTTTTTTTTTGGTAGAGACACAGTCTCTATGTTGCCCAGGCTGGTCTTGAACTCCTGGCCTCAAGCAATCCTCCCACCTCAGCTTCCCAAAGTGCTGAGATTGTAGGCATGAGCCACCACTCCCAGCCAGTTTGGGGAATTTGAGGATAGAGTTAAGCAGGCTTCTTTGTTACAGGACTTCTCAGAGCTTTTATTATGCTATTGAGAATTGGTAGTTTCCTGGAAGGGGATGTAGTAGTTATAGTCCATAATTATAGTAGTCGGCATTTTGCTAAATTTTTTGGGCAACTAATATCTCTTTTTGAACTATATACCGGCTGACTTCACAACTTGGAAGATAAGAAGTTGGTGTCAGAGAACACAGTTCAGGAAGCCCTGAGCTGTTCCCCGTGCTGCCTGCCTCTGCTGGGCGAGACTGAGCTGGGGGTGGGCTCCTGGTTAGATCTGAGCAAGACTCTGGGGGACGTGGATGGTAGGAGCTCAGAAGTAAGTAGGTTTATAGTGAAAATGGATGGACTTGATGCCTGGAGGAAATGTTTGGATCATGTGTGCTCTAGGAACCTGTAGCTGTTTGGCTGCCATCAGAGTGGACTGTCACATGCCAGGTGTGTCCTGCTCTACGGAAAGTCAATATGCAAAAATGTATATTGGGGAGCTTAATGTCCTCGCTAAGAGCCTTGGATTTATAAGTGTTTATTATGCTGTTCCTTGCCCTGTGGGCCAAATACTTCCTGTTTGATAATTAAGTGGTCTTAGGAGCAAGTGAAAGAGAGATTATAAAGGAGAAAATTGAAGTTGAGGGCTATTAAATGATGTGGCCAGGCTCGCTCAGCTACTAACTGGAGGCCAGGCCCAGGACCTCCATCCATTCTACAACGTTCACAGATGCCTGGGAGCGGGAGCATCGCCACTCAGTAGGTGCTCGCTGGTCCAGGGACTGGAGAAGTCCTGGGGAGGCGGGTTTTCTGGCCCTCATGTATTGATTGACAGGTGCCCCTCAAGCATCCAGGCTCCCGCTTCTCCTGAGTTGAATCAGCGCTGAGTCCTCTGCTGGCGTAGAAATCTAATCTTAGCTTAGAGTTCCAGCCACACTGTAGTTATACACACACACACACACACACACACACACACACAGAGATGGTCCCCACAATTGTATGGTTTTCAACTTTATGTTGGGATTGTGGTTTCTACTGAACGTGTTTCACTTTTGTGCCATTGTAAAGTTGAAAAGTCATTAACTTGAACCACAGGAAGTCTGAGACTGCTGTGTTGCCAGCATTAAATGCATTTTTGACTTAACGATATTCTTAACTTCCAATGGGTTTATCAGGGTGTAACCCCATTAGAAGTTGAGGAGCGTCTATATATATTTATTTTTAAAGTTCCTAGCATTTAGTGATATGAACAGTTACGGTTGAAATGATATGCAGTGTCTGGGATTGCTTCACAATAATACAGGGGAGTGGGTCGGGTCTGGATGGCTCAAGACTGGCCTTGAGGTGGTAATTGTTGAAGCTGAGGGATAGCTATTTATTGTAACATTGTGTTTTGAATATAATCTCCTTAATAAAAAGGTGTAAAAACTGTCAATCATTAATTAGTGGTTCGCTCCTTGGAATTCCCAGCCACTGTTCCGTGCGTGTGTACCGGGCCGGCTCCCACAGCTGCCTTTGCACGGGTGTGTGGGGCAGAGCTTGGGCTCTGTCTGCCTTCCCTCCTCCCCCATAGCTATGAGGGAGTGGAGTGGTGTGAACCAAGGCACTGAGGCTTTCTAGAACCTTCCAGCCGTGAGGAATGTCCTTGCCAGACGCCAGTTCAAAGCACATTTACTGCACTGTCTCCTCTGCCCTTGGGTCTTAGTGTGGGTCACCAAGGGCGGGAGCAGTGGGGACCGCCAGACAAGCCAGCCCGGCTTGGGCCGAAGGGGTCTCAGGTTTGCGATCAGCTTGGCGAGGTCAGGAAGGCAGGCACTGCGTCAGCTGCCAGGGGGCCACGTTCTGCCGCGGCCCCTCTCCCTTGCGTGTTTGTGAGTTGAGCAAGCCTTGTCCCTGGGGTATTTTAGCTACAAAACTGAGGGGGTTGGAAACTAGATAATCTCCGAGATCCTTCCAGTGTGGATGTTTGTGAGTCTGTAAGTCCAGGATTTGGGGTGAAGGCTGAAAGAGGTCCACTTCAGAAGCCCTAAGACCCCAGGGGAAGGAAGAGCTGTGAGAGGGGATGCCCTCATCCCGCCCACCAGACAAGCTTGGTCCGCGAGGGGAGGCCGGGCCCCAGGTCACTGGTTAAGATCCTTTTCCAGGTGAGATTCTTGGAACTGGGCTCCTTTAATTAAATAGACGTTTCTGTCTTGCCTAGGACCTTCTGTCTTGCATTTCGGGCTCCGGGCCCCCATCTGCACCTTGCTCTGGGCTGTTGCCTCCCTGTCTCCTGCCCAGTGGCCTGGGGAGGAATGGCCAGCCGGTCCCAGGGCTGGCTGACTCTTCATCTCCCCACACTGCGCCAGGCAGGCATGTGGACTGAAAGGGGGAAAACCCCAAACACAACTGCTTTTCCTTCTGTGCTCATAGCACTCGCAGGACTTCACTCCTGTGACCAGGTGTGTGTGGGGTTTTGCCCACCCTGCCCGGTTGTCTGACACCAGCTGGTGTCCTACAGCTCAGCTCGATTCTGACCCTACCTGGAGTTAGTGCAGACCCTGCAGGTTAAAGGGCTCAGTCCCACAAGACTGCCAAATACGTATCTCTTACTACGTCACAATATCACAGGGACCGTTACACCCGAATCTAGCTTAGTACCGGAGTGAAGAAAGTTTGCAGACGTGCAAATAAATCTCTTTCCTGTTTTTAAAAATGACACACATATATATGAGCATACGTAAACTAAATATACATAAGCACATTCATATATGTATACATTTATATAACATATATGCATACACACATTTCTGTTTGTGTGTGTGTCTTGAACTGTACATTAGAAACTGCTCCGTGGTGACCTTTACAGAGGAGGACAGAAGGAAGAGTGACTTTTGCTTTTCACCTCGTGCCTTTCTGTTTTTTTTGAATTTCCCTACAGTGTGCTTGTAGTCCATGTATTTATTTTTAAAATAAAATTTGCTTTTTAGCATAGTTTTAGGTTCACAGCAAAATTGAGAAACTACAGAGTTCCCATGCATGTCCTGCCCTGCGCATGCACGGGCTCCCCTGTCTGCACCCCTCCCAGTGGTGCCCTGTCACCGTCAGAGCCACCCACGGTCAGTTGTTTGCAGTAGGGTGCACTCGGTGTCACAGCACTTTCTCTGGGTTTTGACTCATGTATAATGACATATGTCCACCATCGTAGTACCGTACAGAATGGTTTCACTGCCCTTGAAACCCTCTGTGCTCCAACTCTTCACCACCCTGCCCTGACCTGCCCCACACAGGCACAATGTCCCCTGTCAACATCCACTAGCAACCCCTGATCTTTCTTCTGTCTCCATAGTTTTGCCTTTTCCAGAATATTATGCAGTTGGAATTATCCAGTGGGTAGCCTTTTCAGGTTGGCTTCTTTCACTTAGCACTATGCGTTTAATATGCATTTATCTGTGGTTCTTCACGGCTGGATAGCTCGTTTCTTTTTAGCACCGAATTGTCTGAGCGTACCATGGTTACCATTCACCTGCTAAAGGACACCTTGGTTGCTTCCAAGTTTTGGCAATTATTAATAAAACTACTGTGAACATTCACCTGCAGGTTTTTGTGTGTGGGCATAAGTTTTCAACTCATTTGGGTAAATACCAAGAGCCTGATTGCTAGATTGTCGGCAAAATTATGTTTAGTTTTGTAAGAAACTACCAAAGTGTCTTCCACAGTGGCTGTACCATTTTACCTTCCCACCAGCAGTGAATGAGAGTTCTTATTGCTCCATATCCTCACTAGCATTTGGTTTTATCAGTGTTTTGGATTTTGGCTGTTCTAATAGATGTGTAGTGGTATATCATTTTAATTTGCAATTCCTGATTGACATGTTGAACATATTTTCATATGCTTATTTGCCTTGCATATCCTCCTTGGTAATGTCTGTTCAGGTCTTTTGCCTATTTTTAAAATAATGTGGTTTGTTTTCTTGTTGAGTTTTAAGAGTTCTTTGTATATTTTGGATAACAGCCCCTTTATGAGATGTGTCTTTTGCAAATATTTTTTCCCATTCCATGGCTTGTCTTCTTTTCTTTTTATTTAAAAAAATGTATTGGCAGGGATTTTCAGAGCTGCACGGTTAAACTGTTGTCTTAGTTCATTTTGTGCTGCTATCACAGAATAGCACAGACTGGGTGATTTATAAGCAGAAGTTCTGGAGGCTGGGAAGATTGAGGGGCTGGGTCTGGTGAGGCCTTCTTGCTGTGTCGTAACATTGCAGAAAACATCACGTGGGAGAGAGAGAGAGCACGAGAGCGAGCGCGCGCTAAACTCACTTTTAAAGAAACCCACTTCCTTGATAAAGACAATAATCTATCCGTTAGGGCAGAGCCCTCATGACCTAATCATCTCTTAAAGGTCTCATCTCTCAACACGGTTGCATTGAGGATTGTTTCCAACACATGAACTTTGGGGAACATGTTCAGATAGTAGCAACTACATATTTATAGTTTGTGTAAAAACACATTAAGGATTTAGTGTTAAACAACTAGTACACAAAGGAGTATTTGAGCCACCAGGCTGGGGAAAGCCAGTGGAGGAGCATCCCACAAAAGCATCTGCTCTAGTCCAGGCCAGCTTGGTTTGCTGCTGGGCGCGGAGGGGCAGGAGGTCTCCTGCTGTGTGTTTTCTGGCCAGGGATGATGCTTCTGGGCCTGCCTGCTTCTCAGCATTAGCCCAGTGCAGGCTCCGTCCCCACGTGAGCCCTGTGCTGCCCTCTGGGGAGGACACTTCTGTACCTGAGTGCCAGGCATGGCAGTGCCGCCCCCTTCCCTTCCATGTCCTGGAGGTCAGGCAGGATGCCGGCAGATGCAGGAAGATGCGTATGGCCCGGCCTTGCTGCTGACCGGAGCCTGTACCTCCACCTCCCACTGCTGGGAGGCGAAAGGGCAAGGCTTCCCGCGGTGGGAGGGGGATGGCTGGGTGGGTGGAGTGAGGCCCTTCTCGTTCCGGGTAGTTTTGCCTGCTACGTAGCACAGCATTTCTGGATTCCTGTGTTGGGGGCTCCAGCTAGTGCCCTTGTGGAGCCCTTGAAATTGAATGATGTGCTTTTGGACACATACACAGCTGTAGGGAACAGGCCCTTCTGCAGTCCCTGAGAAGCCCCCAGGTAGCTGCTCTATTCTCTCAGCATTCCCTGTGCACTTCTGCTGGGCTGCCTAGGTCTGCTGCTTGTATTCAGAGCCTACCGTGGGGAAGAGGAATGCAAGATCAGACAAGCTAGACAGTGTCCAAGTTCCTTAGAGGAAAGAGTGTTTCTTAGAGCGTGGGCCACAGAAATCAGTTACATCAGACTTACTGGGATGGGGCTGCAGAGTGTGTGCCTGTTTACATTTCTGATTCTTGGGCCTATCCCAGGGTGAAGGGCCCACAGTCACAGGGGCCAAGGCAGCAGCGTGGCTGGGGAGCTCTCCAGGTGATCCTCATGGTGATGAAGCAGTGCTGCACCAAGGGTGGCCCGTGGCCAAGCAGTATCCACATCACCTGGAAGTGTGTTGGAAATGCAGCTTCTCGGGCCCTGCCCCAGACCCGCTGATTCAGATTCCGGGGCTGGGGCCCAGCCATCTGGGTTTTAACAGGCCCAACAGGTGACTGTTTTACAGAAGCACGGAGTTAGCTGGAGAGGGCCACAGCTGGGCGCAGGCAGTGCACAGCTGCACGCAGGTGGTCCCACTGAGGAAGGAAGGTGGTATTTACTCTGCAGCGTGCCCCGAGAGGCGGGACCGGAGGCCGGAAGTTCCTCAGAGGCAGGTTTCTAAGAATTGCAGCAACCCTAAGGAGGCCCTCTCCAGAGAGTCCCCGTGTCAGAGTGCCACGATTGGAAGTGGGCATAGAACTGGGGACATGCCCTGGCCTGTCAGCGTGCACCAGCTATGTTAAGCATGCCCTCACCCCATGCACCTTTTTCCTTTGTGAAAGAGGTAGGAGAACGGCACTGGTCAGGGTGGAAGGTGTGGCGCTCGTGGATGCCGGAGAGCGAGCAGATCTGCTGGAGTATAACTCACTGTGTTCCCTTCTGTCATGGAGAGCTGGGGCTGGGCAGGGTTGGGAGGGGAAGTGAGGTCTGTAGAAGTGCTGCCAAGCCTGGATATGGTGGCCCCGGGGTGCCTTGCTCTCTCCAGGGACAATCCCTGGTGGTGGCTCCTTTTGAGAAAACTCAGAAGACTGGACAGTTGGCAAAAGGGAGAAGAATGTAGGTTCTGTGAGTCCGGGAGTTGCGTGCTGGCCCTGCAGCCTCCTAGAGCATGGATCGTTGCGGAGGAGAGAGGCAGGCGCTGGGAGCTGCGTCCACTGGAAGGTCATGCCCAGTACTGGGCTGTGTTTACTTTTCTTCTGGGGCTAATTAGGCAGATAAGCTGCAGGGCTATTGGTCTGGTAGATGTGTTAGGACCCTCACTTGAATCTGCTGGGGAAATGTGCACTGGGTTGTGGCATTTAGATGGGGGACAGCTGGTGGAATGCCTGCACTTACAGTGGCACTTTGTGCCTGATGTCGAGCCGGGGAGTTGTCAGTGTGACCGTGCAGGAGTGTCCATCATTGGCCCTTTTGTCCTGGCTGCTTGTAAGAACACAAATGGCACACTTACCACGTGGGTCTGTGGACATGAAACAAACCCGAGAGGGTGCAAAGGTGTTTGACGTCGGTCAGAATCGCAGGAGATCTCGGCAGGCTGGAGCAACGGGCGGAACCCGAGGGAGAAATTTAACAGGAACCTGTAGAAGGTTTCCCACATCCAGAAAACCCACGGGTGCCAATCTAGGGAGGTGGGGAGCTGCGTCCGTGGGAGGAAGGAGGTGACAGTCCTGCCCTGTGCTCTTCGGACCACACCTGGGGCCTTTGGTTCCGAAAAGAGCTCAGAGAGGAGAGTGGGGAGCAGGCTTGGAGCTGTTTCATGTGGAAAATGATGGGAAGAAATGAGGCTGTCCTTTCAGAGGAGGGGAGGCCTGGACGGGTGTGTGGGGCCCTCCAGGGCACAGCTCGGTGCCAGGAGGCAGATTTTGACTCTTGCCAGGGAACTCCCTAAAAGCTGCCGCAGGAGTGAGACCATCACCCTGTGTGCAGGAGGCTGGCCTGCAGACCCTCCAGGCCTGGGTGAGGCTGCCTCGAGCTGAATGGGCCCTGTGTGCCTTGTTTCAGTCTTGGAAGAGCAGCCACCACTCCGAGGGACGGGAGGCGGTGGCCTCAAGTGAGCTCGGAAATCCCCGCCTGAATTGGGCCTTTTGAAAGTTGGTTTTTTAAATAGACAGTACATGCACGTGGCAGAAATGCAAAGTGTACGTATATAAACAGGATGCCTCATTCTCTTGCAGAGACAACCAGTATTACCCAGTTCCTTGTGTATCCTTCCAGGGATGGTCCATGCGTGTGTATACATAATGAACCACTAGTTTGTATGCTTCTGGGTTTTTTAATTAGCTTAGTACACACACAGCGGTGTACCTTGATTAGTAATCATGGTCATTTCCTATCCCCATGTATGGAGAGGGGCTAATTCTGAGAATAGCTGCGGAGCATCCACTGTGGGGGTCTGTTGTGATGTATTTAACCAGCCTCGCTCGCTGGTGGATGTTTAGGGGTTTGTTGTTGTTACAGATAATGCCGCAAAAGTGTCTGTCATTTCACAGGTGTGAGTTTGTCTGGGAAACAAATTTCTAGAAGTAGAGTTGCTGGATCAAAAGGTTTGTCTTTTTTTTTTTTTTTTTTTTGAGACAGAGTCTCACTCTGTTGCCCAGGCTAGAGTGCCGTGGCATCAGCCTAGCTCACAGCAACCTCAAACTCCTGAGCTCAAGGATCCTCCTGTCTCAGCCTCCCGAGTAGCTGGGACTACAGGCATGCACCACCATGCCCGGCTAATTTTTTCTATATATATTTTTAGCTGTCCATATAATTTCTTTCTATTTTTAGTAGAGATGGGGTCTCGCTCTTGCTCAGGCTGGTCTCGAACTCCTGAGCTCAAACGATCCGCCCACCTCGGCCTCCCAGAGTGCTAGGATTACAGGCGTGAGCCACCACGCCCGGCCAAGTTTGTCATTTTTAATGTTGACATCTCTATTTTCAAGTGGTGATTCTTTTAGCACGTTAGTGAAGGTGAACATCTTTAGTTCTTTTTCTGTAACTACATGTCATTTGACAGTTTCTCTAGTAGTTACTGGTCTTTTTCTTATTGTAAAACTTCCTAAGTTTGTCATTTCTCTTTATATTGTTTTCCTTATTTGTTTCTTATTATGCATAAATTTTACTTTATGTGTTTTGGGTTTGGGGCTGGCTACTTCTCACATTTAAACCTTTGGCCTGGCTGAAATTTATTTGGTGTAAGGAACAGATTGGTGTCCAGCTTTTGTTCTTCCTTGTTTTTCCCCCTCCTGCCTGGCTGTGGATGGGGCCTTTGGCCTCATTCCTCTGGGAGAAGATGAGGAGTGGAGAGTGGTTCTATGGTGGCTACAATGGCAGCTCCAGAGGGGAAGGTATCGGAGACACAGTTCGGCTCACCCTGCTCTCCTGTGGGGCAGTTCCTCCTATCTGAAGGGTCCTGGCCCACCCATCATTCGCTTCCCCCAGGCTCCTTCCTCACTAGTGATGTCTGAGGGTCTGGCAGAAGCTGGGCAGAAGGGCTGGGCTGTGGGCAGGCCGGGGAGAGCTTTGTGCTGACTGCCCGCCCAGCAGCAGGGAGGTGAGTCAGACCCTGTCCAAAGGCAGTACCCCTGGGGACCTCACCCACCACTTGCCTAGGGCTTCAGAAAGACCAAAACCTGTCTGTGCAAGGGGAAGGGTCTTTGGTCCACGCCACAGGTAGCCGATTCCAGCTTACTCCAAGGCCACTAGGCTCATTGTTTTGCCTACAGTCACCTCTGGACCTACTGACCAAAACAAATGACCCCCTAGGGCTGAGAACCAGGCCCACCCGTGGGGACCAGTGGCACCTTAAGGAAGTCCTTCAGCTTCCTTAAAAACAACATGGCCACTTCTTCAGGGTGGCTATGAATGCAGCTGGAATCTTACAAGTGGATACAGTGCCCAGAGCAATGGTTGTCAAAGTGGAGTCCCCAGACCAGTAACATCACCTGGGAACTTGTTCAAAATGTAGATTCTGGTTCTACTGACTCAGAAACTCTTGGGGGTGGAGCCCAGCAATGTGTTTAACATTCCCTCCTGATTCTGATGCACATTGCCCTTTGAGACCCAGTGTGTAAGGAGCGGCCGCTCACCCTGGGGCCAGCAGGTGTGATTGTTGAGGGAGCCTACAGGTTTCCTCCCGTGCCCTCACCTGCCATTCGGTGCCTCTGCAAACTGCAGCAACAGCTGCTATTAGCAAGAGTAGGCAGGTTGCATGACAGTCTTTGCATGGCTGGTGTCACCGTGGATCTGTGTCCCTCCTGAGCAGTTTAATTGGCACGGGACACTGCAGAGGGATCAGTGTACAGAGGGACTTTGTGAGAGCAGGTGTTCTACCTGGCACAGCAGGCAGGAGTCCTGGGTTCCCGGCCTCTCTCCTTCCCTCGCTGACCGATCTGCAAGTCTCTTGCTCTCTCTTAGCGTCAGCTGCCTTCTCTCAGAAACAGGGTGGTGCTGCCTCATCTGCCCTGATGCTGACCCTGCATCAGATGAGCCTCCTGAGGGCACTTCTTGCTTCTGGGAACAATGATTCCGAACCTTAGCAGGTCCCCTTGCGGGGTGAACCAGAGGTTGGGGAATGGAAAGTGTAGCTTAGGTCAGATCCAAGATGGGGGTGGCTGTGGACTGCTTGGGTCTGGAGGTTGGGCCCCGGGACGTAGGGGCCTCTGGCTTCCCCTGTTGCCAGATGGGTGGCGATAAGGACACAGGAAGATAAATACAGACAGACGTGGAGCCCTGAGAATGAGGCAGCGCGTGCCTTGGCTCCGAGGTTGGAGAACAGGTCCACATGCACTGTGTCGTCCCCAGAGGCAGCGTGAAGCTTGGGTGAGAGGGGTTTTCAAGGAAACCCACAGGCTCGTGGGTGGCGAATCCTCCTGCAGCCGTGGGTAGGGCTGCGATGTGGGCCTGACGCAGAAGTCGGGTGGCACGCTATCTCTAGCTAGAGACCCTGGCAGGAGAGGGCAGACTGGGCTGCCGGTGAGCCGGGCCTACTGCAGCTTCCCCTCCTGCGGGGTTCCGGTTGTGGTTGTTGCTGTTCTCTTGGGAAGCTGCACCAGCAAGCCTGCTGTGGGCTCCCAGGCAGGGCCTGAGTGTGCTTCCCTCTTCCCTTCCAGATCTGACCATGAGCTACCCAGGCTATCCCCCGCCACCAGGGGGCTACCCGCCGGCTCCACCAGGTAAGGGGGTCTGGGTGGGGCCGGGGTGGCAGGAGTGGAGAGGGGAAGAATTGCTCTTTCCTGGCTCCCCAGGCTCCCCTACAGCCCAGCCCAGCCCAGCAGGGGAACACAGGGACCACTGCCTGGGGCAGGGCTGGAGAATAGCACCCCCACTGCTGGGGCCTGGGAGGCCTGGGTTTGAAACCGGATCTGGAGGGCCCCAGACCAGGTGGGAACTGGGTCTCCTGCCTTGCGGATAACAGTGGGCACATGCCTTCACTTCTGAGACTCTTTTCTTCTTTGCAAAATGGCTTTGAGGGTCTCTCCCTCCCTCCCTGGGGTGCCCTGGATGCTGGTGACTTGGCCAGGTAAAGAAGCCTCTGGCACCATGTCCTCCAAAGTACTGCTGGGCAACGATCGCCCCTTGTCACTTCTCCTACCCTATGCTCAAGGTGCATGGTTTTGCAGCAGCGGGGTCACCCCTGCTGAGGGAGGAAGTGGAGGGAGATGTAGGGGTCAAAGGTCAGTCGCTGCGGCTGCTGGGAGCTGGGTGATGGGGTGAGGCTGCACCACGCGGTCAGGCGGGCAGGACCCGGCCCAGCTGCGATGCTTCTCTTCACACTTAGACGGCGCCTTCTCTCACCCAGGCCCCTCCTAGTTTTCCTGAGATTTTGCCTCCATGGTAGCAAAGGGAACTTGGGGGCCCCTGGTACCAGGGGAGACAGGGCCATTCCCAGGCTGGTTTTCCTGAGGATGCCTGTGCTGCTGCCCCCACCCCAGGGCACCCCCAGGCATCATTTGTTTCCTCCAGTCTGAGGACGCAGGGCCCACAGGTCATTCCAACCCTCCCTCCCATTTCACAAGTGAAGAATGGGCCTAGCCAGATAGGGGGCCCAGCCACTGTCCCAGGGCACGTCAGGGGCTGAGCTGGGCCACCTCCCTCTGAACAAGCCCACCCCCAGTGTGCCAGCACTGGCCTTCGTCCCCTCTCTCCAGTAGAAATCCCACCACTGCCACCTTCGCCAGCACAGCTGAGCAGCCCCCGAGCAGCAGAAGAGGGAGGAGGCAGGGGTTAGGGAAGGTCTGCTTCCCTGGGTTCCCGGAGTCCGGGAGTTCAGGAGCCAATTAGAGGCTGCGTGGACAGGAATGCGTCTCACAGGCTGGCTGCCCTGCTACTCGTCTCAGTGACAGGCCACGTATGAGCACCTGTCGGGCACCGAGCTGAGCCCTGCACAGTTTAACTCTGTCCTCATCGCAGCAGTTTGAAGCACACGCTAATCATTATCTCATTTGTTAGCTGGGGAAATGAACCTGGAGCAGGGGAGGGCCTGGCCCCAGGGCACGCACCTGTCCTGCTGGTTTCAGATGATGAGCTTGGGAGGGCACAGCCTGCCCTGGGAAATCCTTATCTCCTTAATACCTTACAGAGGCCTTTCGTCCTGGAAAGAGGGGAAGGCTTCCTCTCCTCTTCCTCTTTCTCCCCCGGCCTCTTTCTCCCCCAGTGTTTCTGTGTGGCCTGTAGTGCTGTCCCGAGGCTCTGCCTGGCCGCCTTTCCTGACCACCTGGGAGTTCGCATCTCTGCCTTTCCCCACCTGGCGGGGACCGGACGGGGCTAAAGGCTTGGCGTTGCTTTCAGGTGGCGGTACCTGGGGAGGTCCTGGCTACCCTCCACCCAACATGCCCCCCATCGGGCTGGATAACGTGGGCAACTACGCGGGGCAGTTCAACCAGGACTACCTCTCGGGAATGGTGAGTCCAGCCCTCCTGCCGAGGCTGCCCCTGGGCACACCTGCGTGGCTGGAGGGATGGGGCAGCTGGCTTCCTGGGGGTCCCGAGTTGTCTGTGTGTGTGTTCACTGTGGCGTGGAGTGTGAGGAGCAGCATCTCAGAACACGGGGATTTTCACCAGGGTTCTGGCCTCTGCTCACTGTCACTCTGTGGGTCTCATTCTTCCTGTCTGTAAAGTGAGGGGGAGGGGAATGCATTGGACAGGGCGGTCTCCCAGGTCCCTTCAGCTTTGCAGGGTCGGGTAGGGTGTGGTGCCTTCGTGGAGTATTCATTGCGCACCTATTGTGAGCTCGGCATAGGGCCGAGACGGCGGGAAGGATGTGTGCATGTGTGTTTGTGCCTGTGTGTGAGTGTGCATGTGTGTGCCACGTACGAGTGTCCATAAGCATGTGCGTGTGTATGTACTCGTACATATGGTGGGCTGTTCCAGTCGGGCCTGGGTGGGTGTACGGCGGGTAGCTTGGGAAGACATGCTACTTTTATTTGCTGTTTTGCTTTTAAAAATAATATATTTTGTCATGTGAAAACAAACATGTGCTTAGTGGAAACAGTGCAACCAACACATACCCTAATGTGTGCCAGGCCCAGTTCTAGGCACTAAGGATATGTGAATAAACAAACAAAAATCTCAGCCCTGGCAGGTTTATCATCCCCTGGGAGGAGATAGACAGTAACCTAAGTCCACTGTGGGCGTTACTAGAAGTGTGGGCGCTGGCGAGTAGGGTAGAGGGGTCGGAAATGTGAGTGGGGGAATGTGGGGTAATGATTTTAAGTTGGGGGGGTCAAGGCGGGCCTTGCTGAGAAGGGAGATTTGAGCAGAGATCTGCAGCGGGGAGGGATGTGCTCTGTGGATGTCCAGGGAGCCCAGCCCCCAAGGTGCCAGGGGAGGGGCCCAGGTGAGAGACAGGTCTGGGGTCCAGCTCTCACAGGGTGTGGGAGGCCATCCATGGTAAGAATTTAGGCTTTTATTCTGGGTGAGTCCACCTGAGCCACGCCGGCCAGAGGGGTCTGTGGCTAGCAGGCTGTTGTGATGGGGCCGCCCCCAAGCCTACGGATGGGGCCCCACACCTTCTTGGGCTGGGAGCTCTTACCTTCACCCAGGTGGTCTGGGATGGGAGGGGCAGCCATTTGGAGAGGGAAGGCCATCTCCCCTGCAGAAGAGGTTGAGGATCTCTGGTTTGGATCCAGAGAGATCTAAGTCAGGACTCCAGCTGCACTGTTCATTGGCTGTGTAGCTTTGAGCAAGTGACTTCACCTCTCTGAACCCATTTTGTCATCTGTGAAATGGGTATATGAAAAGAGCTTGGCCTTGGCAGGGCCTGCCACAGGCACTGGGTGCTATGCTGGGGGCCCGGGGGTTGAGCTCTGAGTGAGGCTTTGGGGGGCCATGCAGGGCTCAGGTCAGGGAAAGGCAGATGAACAGAGTGTGGCTGGGCCCCACTGGGCCCAGTAGTCTTAGGCTCTGCTTTGTGTACTTTCAGGCAGCCAACATGTCTGGGACGTTTGGAGGAGCCAACATGCCCAACCTGTACCCTGGGGCCCCTGGGGGCGGTTACCCGCCAGTGCCCCCCGGGGGATTCGGGCAGCCCCCCTCCGCCCAGCAGCCTGTTCCTCCATATGGGATGTACCCACCCCCTGGAGGAAACCCACCCCCTGGGATGCCCTCCTATCCGCCCTACCCAGGGGCCCCTGTGCCAGGCCAGCCGATGCCGCCCCCCGGGCAGCAGCCCCCAGGGGCCTACCCTGGACAGCCGCCAATGACCTACCCTGGGCAGCCACCAGTGCCACCCCCTGGGCAGCAGCAGCCGATGCCAAGCTACCCAGGATATGCAGGATCCGGGACCGTCACCCCTGCTGTGCCCCCAGCCCAGGTGAGTCCAGCCCAGTGCCACCCTCAGTTCAGGCCTGGACCCCAAATCCTGGAGACATGTGGCCCAAGAGGTGGGAAGACGGGGGAAGGCTCAGGCCTCCAGCTACACCTTCTTGTTTTAGCAAGAGTGTCACTTTCTCACTGGGTGTACTCCCTAAGGCCTGAGGGAGCTGCCCTGTTTCTCCGGGTTTGGTTAGATTGTCCACGTGTGCACTGGGTCAGGCATCCTAGTGGGCACTCTCCTCCTCCTTGTTAGTTACTGCCCAGGCCCCCGCTCCCAAGGCTTTATGCCCAGCAGCTCGTAGTCCTCAGTCCCCGGGATGTGCCCTCCCAGACAGGCTTTGGAGGAATCTTAAAATCCCCTTTGGGTGGGGAAAATTGTTGGCAGTTCCTCCAGGGTTGATCTTGGCTCATTTTGGAGAACAGTTCATGTTTGCAGAGCCTAGAATTCATTGTCATGGTTACATGGCTAGTGGTATGTGCTTGACAGCTATTTTTAGACAACAGGGTCCCCTTTGCTCCTCCCTCCACTGCCACACGCTCCCCCTCTCCATCCTCCCTCCCTTATGTTTTCTCTGAGCTTATCCCTGGCACTGTGTTATAACCGGTTTGTGCTAGCCACCGGGACGCCAGGCCGCTGGTAGGCAGTTTAGCCTGGAAAGTTCAGGTTTGCCGGTGTGTGCGGCCGCTGGAGTGTGGAGGGAGCCAGGCAGGTGGTGGTCGGGGAACAGTGCCGGGGAAGCGGCGCTGGTCAGAGGTAGTCAGGCTGCTGGTTACCACCGTGGAGGTTGGGTACCTGAGTCCACCTGGAGAGGATACGTGCGCTAGCCTGGCCCTGACGTGTGCTCACATGTGCCGTGGCGGTGAGGAGTCATGGGGAGGCCGTGGCTCCTGCCCCCAAGGCCGGCCCCTCATCAGGAATCTGGGCCCCAGCCCTGGAGGACCTGGGCGTAGGGCAGACTGTCAGCGTCAGGACTCAGCTGTAGGTGGGCTCCCAGCTCTGGGAGCCAGACGGAAGCTTCAGTACCAGACACAAGGCCAGACGGCAGTCAAGGTGGGCAGATTGGACATAGAGTCCTCTGTGCCCTGATGGGGGCCCCCTCAGGTAGCTCAGCTTAGAGAAAGGGCTGTTCCCAGAGCCTGGGGGTGGAGCAGCCTCGCACCTGGGGAGGGCGATGTGCAAGTCATCTCACCTGTGACTGTTTGTCCAAGTAGTTTGGAAATCGAGGCACCATCACAGATGCTTCTGGCTTTGACCCCTTGCGAGATGCCGAGGTCCTGCGGAAGGCCATGAAAGGCTTTGGTGAGAGACCCCGGGCGCCTCAAATCCTACCCCACCGTTTCCCAGTGGCTCTGTTGGGGCGGGGCGGGGGGGGGCGGTGTGGCAGGCCTGGTCCCTGTGTGATGGAAGCAGAGGTGGCCGTGGGGATGTAGTTGGGATGCCAGGAGAGTCCCCGGCTACAGAGCACCCTGTGAGCCCAGCCCTGTCCTCCCCACTCTCCCCTAGGGACGGACGAGCAGGCCATCATCGACTGCCTGGGGAGCCGCTCCAACAAGCAGCGGCAGCAGATCCTCCTGTCCTTCAAGACGGCTTATGGCAAGGTGAGTTGGGGTGCGGGCGGACAGCAAGGCATGTTGTTGGCTCCAGCACAGCCCTGCTCACCCTGCTTTCCCACGGGGCCAGGTGGCCTGGATCTCCTGGATGGATCGTAAGGTGCACAAAGCCATTTCCTGCTGCCAGCGGCCACCACCTGGTGGCATCTTTTAGAGGCAAAGGATGCCCTGAGGGAGAAACCCCAGAGCCATAGGGTACCCAGGTTTGGGAGAGGCTCCGGACATCTGGGTTCCAGCCCAGCTCTGCCATGGCTCACTGAGGTTGTGGCCATGTCGTCCCCTCCCTCCATCCCCACTCGGCCCTCAGTCTCCCTCCCCTGCCCTCTGCGTGAGCACCATAGGAGCTTCCGCTGATGGAAGAGCTTTTGAGGAAAAGGCTTTAGGTACTGAACAAGTACAAAGGGAGTGTATTTTGAACTTTTGGGGTTTTGATTCTTAAGATAAAAATTGGATAAATAGGCCGGGCGCGGTGGCTCACGCCTATAATCCTAGCACTCTGGGGGGCCGAGGCGGGTGGATCGCTCGAGGTCAGGAGTTCAAGACCAGCCTGAGCAAGAGTGAGACCCCGTCTCTACTAAAAATAGAAAGAAATTATCTGGACAACTAAAATATGTATATACAAAAAATTAGCCGGGCATGGTGGTGCATGCCTGTAGTCCCAGCTACTCGGGAGGCTGAGGCAGTAGGATCGCTTAAGCCCAGGAGTTTGAGGTTGCTGTGAGCTAGGCTGACGCCACGGCACTCACTGTAGCCTGGGCAACAAAGTGAGACTCTGTCTCAAAAAAAAAAAAAAAAAAAAAAATTGGATAAATATTGGATAGGTTAGTAGTGTGCTAGCCCAGTGCTTCTTAAACTTGAACGTGCCAAGCATCCCCTGGGTGTCGTGTTAAAATGCAGGCTCTGATGCGGGAGGTCTGGGCTGGGCCCGAGGTCAGGCGTTGCTCCCAGGCCCGCAGGTGATGCAGGTGTTGCTGGTCCTCAGATCTGGGAAATTGTTCTTGTTAGTCACCTTCGTGCATTCTCAAACTAGGCCTCTTTTTGTTTGTTTGTTTGACTCTTCAATCAGGATTTGATCAAAGATCTGAAATCTGAACTGTCAGGAAATTTTGAGAAGACAATTTTGGCTCTGATGAAGACCCCAGTCCTCTTTGACGTTTATGAGATAAAGGAAGCCATCAAGGTGTGTACGTGTGTGTGTGTGCACGCGTGCGTGTGTGTGTGTGTGTGTGTGTGGACGCATGGCCCAGAAGGAGGCCTGGCCCACGAGGTGTGTTATTAGCTGCTGTTGTCAGTGCAGCTCCTGGACCCTCCCGGGTTGGAGTCCCCATGCTACAGAAAGGGGAACTCCCAGTGGTTTCCCCCGGCGGCAAATGACATGTCATTTATCATTATCAAGCATCTAAATTTCTCTCCATCTTAAAACAATGTTGGGAGCCAGGGTTGTGAAAGAACTAGTGATCAGTGATAAGAAGAGAGGCAGGGGCCGTGGTTGGTAGCATCCTCGTTCATCAAGACTCTGATATTAGCAAATAACAGAAACATGCTAGAGTTTAAGCAAGACAAAGGTGGACAATCAGTTATCAGGATAAAAATGAGCTTCCTGGCACGGAGAGGGACGGGACGGGACCAGGGGTGTCAAGGGAAGAGACCCGGGCAGGACTTCTCTCGTCTCTGCTTCTTCCTGAGTGTCCACTTCGTTCCTCTGTCTGCTTCCGGGGTTCTCCTTCCGAGGCTGCTCCCAGGGGGTGCCTGTCAGCCACTCCCCACTTGTCCCCGAGACCCAGCTACAGAAGAGAGCAGCTGTCTCTACTGCATTCCACGAGGGGCAGGTTGTACTGGCTCCGCGTGGGCTCACTGTCTCCCCCAGTCCAGTTGGTTTTGACCCAGCGGCGGGTCCTGTCCATCCTGTCCAGTCCTACAGCTCTGTGTCTGACTCTGTGTGGGGAGCAGGCAGCCCACGGAAGGAGGAATCCTTGTGAATCAGACAGGAGCCCCAGAAGGACAGATTCCCCAGGAGAGGAGTCTACTCACCAGAGGCGCCGTAGGCACAGTGACTTTTCCCTGCCCCAAAAGGAGAAGCAGAGGGTTCGGTGTGGCGGCCGGGAAGGGAGAGCGGACACTGCGGAAGCGCATCTGCCTGCTTCATTCCAGGGAGGGGCTCGGGAGGCAGTTGGGGAGGTGATGGGGCCCTGGAGATGGCCCCCAGACATCTGTCCAGCTCCCATCTCCAGCCGGATTCACGAGGTGGTGGGTGTGAGTGTGGAAGTAACACGTGTAGGGTCAGCTGTCGCTCGGCAGCTGTGTGTCCGTGAGCATCTGTGAGGTGGGGACAGATCTCTCGGGACACGCGGTCAGCCCCGGGTAAGGTGGCTTATGCGTGAGCCCTTTGTAAACGCTGGGGAAGCTGACAGTGGCAGTATCGATACTCGGTAATCATAAAAACAGCTGTCACAATGTCATGCTTCCTGCCTGACAGTCACTAAGTGCTCTACACACATTAACTCGTTTAATCCTCATGACTTGCTTATGAGGTGGGTACTAGCGTCATTCCCATTTTATAGACAAGGAACCAGAGGCACAGAGAGGTTAAGTAATGGGCCCAAGGTCACACAGCTAGTAAGCCACAGAGGCTGCTGGCCCTGTCCTCTGCCTTCTCACTGTCCTTGGTGTAGCATCCCGTTCATCCTCATTGCTACTGCCTTTTCCTAGATGTCTCCAGGCACTCCACCATCCACTCTAGGACTCTAGTTTTTCCACTGTCCACTCTGATCTCACTTGCTTTTAACCCACTTTCTCAGTTTGTCTTCTCACTCATGGCTGAACTCGGAATGAAACAGACCTTGGTCTACATCTTAACCTGACCATTTACTGTGTGACCTTGGACAAGTCCCTATACCTCTCTGATTCTCAGTTTTCTGATCCACGGGGATGCCCTTAATGTGACCCGCTACTCATTGCCATTGTCACTGTCATTATCTGGTGCTTTCCTAGGGCCATGGAGGGGAGCTGGCACTCCAGGCCTGGGGACAGCATGATAGGTGTGTCTTGTCAGGGCCCTCTGCTGCTGGGGTTTGGGCCCTGGGGTCAGGGCAGCGCCGTGGCACCTGCTCCCTTTCCTGGGTGCTGGTGAGGGAGCCGTCACAAGCGTGTGGTTTGTTGTGTTCTCTGCCGCCTCAGGGGGCTGGCACCGACGAAGCCTGCCTGATTGAGATCCTCGCTTCCCGCAGCAACGAGCACATCCAGGAGCTGAGCAGAGCCTACAAAGCAGGTCAGGTGGGGCCAGGCCCTCTGCTGCCTGGGCCGTGGCCTCTCCCAAGGCCTCTGATTCCTTGCTGGCCTTCTTATCACTCCATCTCCTGTCACCCCCAACACACTAGGCTTTGACCCAAGACCCAACCCTGCCTGCTGTTTACGCGTTTACACTCTTACCTTAGTCACTTACCTTAGTCTTACCTTAGACTAAGGTGGGAGGGCTGGGAAAACCTCTTGGGTGTTGCTTGAGCCAAGCTGGACCAGAAGCTAGGTCAGCCTGGAGGTCAGAGGCTTGTAAGCCCTTGGAGGGCCAGGTGGGCCACCTGTCTCCTCGCACCTGAGACCCCCAGGCCTTTCTCTGCGGGGCCCACTGTCGACCGTGTCTGCAGTGGGCAGCTCCATGCACGGTGTTCAGAGTGGACCTTCTCTGCTTCTCCCTTTCAGAATTCAAGAAGACCCTGGAGGAGGCCATTCGAAGTGACACATCAGGGCACTTCCAGCGACTCCTCATCTCTCTCTCTCAGGTACGTCTCCCAGGAGGGGAAATCAGAGAGGTGGGACCGAGCAAGGGGGCAAGGGAAGGAGACGGGGAGGGAGTGGGCTTGACCGTACAACCTGCTTCCTTGCAGGGAAACCGAGATGAAAGCACAAACGTGGACATGTCCCTCATCCAGAGAGATGTCCAGGTGAGTGTGAGGCCAGGCCAGCCACCCCACCTGGGCTTCCTAAACCAGGGATGTTTCCCACTTTCTTGCCTCACGAGAGAGGTGCTTGGGGATGGAAGGAGCAGTAGTTAAGCAGTGGGTTCCAGAAGTTACGAGTTTCAGATGTCCTCTGCCACTTCTCAACTGTGTGGCCTTGAGCGTGTCACCCAACCTTCATTTGGGCTTCAGTTTCCACATATATGAGAGGGAACGTGTGAGATAGTAAATATTGCAGTGGTTCCTAGATCACAGTTACGGACGTGGGATTTCATGTGACTTGGTTTCCTCATGTTTCATTGCGTTTACCATTATGTTTGCAAAGGGGCAGAATTGGCACTTGCCTATTAAGCTTTTGAGGGTTTGGGCCTAGAAACCTGCTGTCAAATTAGTTGTGCAGCTTTGGAATTCTGCCCTTGTCCTTGTGAGTTGCAGATAAAAGGGGAAAGGTCCAGGCATCTGAACTCCTCTCTAGAGAAGAGTGGGCTTCCCATGCGTGGATTTAGACCATAGTGTTCTGGCTGGAGAGAGCCACGGTTTCCTGGTGGGACAGAACTGGCCATACCTCACTTTGTGCCCCTTCATTGCTCCTGCCACCCACGGCAGGGTATTCACCAGGAACTGCCGGTGATCTGATCACCTCTGCCACCTGTCAGGGTGGGACAGGACCTTGTGGCTTGTCCCCTTGTTAGGGCTAGAGGAGAGCTGCTCTTGTGGTCTGGTCCTTTTGCTTTCCAGGTGAGGAAACTGAGGCTCAGAAATGGTGAGCCCTGTGCCCAGAGAATCCTGGGGACAGAGTTTAGCCCCGTGGCTCTGTTTTCTTTGCCAAGGTAACACCTGTCTCTGCCTTGGTCCCAGACCTGCCTCAATGTCTCCCTGGCCTGTGACGTCCATTCCCATTTCTGGATCAGGGCTGGACCGCTGTGGCTCCCAGGCCCAGTTTCAAGGTCTGGTGCTCTGCTTCTCAGTTCCAGACCTGCTGTAGCCTTATCTTGATCTGTGGGATCTTGAGCCCCTGACTTCTGCCCTCTGCCCTCGCGTCTCAGTGCCCGTAGGTCCAAGGGCTGCTACCTGAGGCTTAGAAGGCACTTTAGGCTGCCGCAGTGGCTCACACCTGTAATCCTAGCACTCTGGGAGGTGGAGGTGGGAGGATCGCTGGAGCTCAGGAGTTCAAGACCAGCCTGAGCAAGAACGAGACCCGTCTCTACTAAAAATAGAAAAATTAGCTGGACATGCTGGCGCGTGCCTATAGTCCCAGCTACTTGGGAGGCTGAGGCAGAAAGATTGGTTGAACCCAGAAATTGGAGGTTGCAGTGAGCTATGATGACACCACTGCACTCTGGCCTAGGAGATAGAGCGAGACTCTGTCTCAAAAAAAAAAAACAAGAAGAAGAAGAAGGCACTTTAAGGGCCATCTAGTTCAGAGGTTGCAAATTGGCCAATATTTTGGACTCAAACCTTCAAAAGTTTAACAGGCAAATATAAATTCTGCTCCTTTGCAAACATAATGATAACATGCAATGAAACATGGGGTAGGTACAAAATTACATGAACTCCCGCACCCAGAACTCTGATCTTTTCCAGAACTCTGATCTATCAACCGTTGCAGTATTTATTGTCGCACATGTTCCTTCTTGTAGATAGGGAAACTACTTTGCCAGATTGGGAACTTGCACACGGAAGTCTGGATTTTTGGGTCTGGCGGCTGTGCGCCTGCGTGCCTGTATCATAGTGCTCAGCAGGTGCTGGAGAAGTAACCGCCCCACTGCGTGGTTACCCAGGGTCCCCCCTTCTCAGCTTCCCAGCTGGCCTGTTTCTCGAAGGTAGGTCACAGTTGGCCTCTGTGGGCTTTCCGGTTTGCAAACCCAAATCTCATCCAACCTTCACATTTTAGAAATGAGGAAACTGAGGCTTAGATGGGGCCCGTGGCCTGCCTAGCGTCCCAGGGCAAGTTGGTAGCAGAGCCAGGACTTGAGCCCAGGCGTCTCCTTCCGTGTTCTTCTCTGTGGCACAACTCCCTTGGGTTAAGCCTGTTCCTTTCCTGACCTGTGCCCCAGTCGGCCTTGGCTGTCCGCGTCCAAGTTTCCCACAGCCTCCGTCCTTGGTGCCACCCCGTGAGGGGACGTGTGGCAGGTGTCTGGCTCAGCACAGTGAGTGGAGCACAGCACGGGCCCCTCAGCTGGGCACTGCCCCCGTTTCCTAGGCGACCGGGGCCCAGGCCTGGGTCTGGGGTGGGGCTCACGCTGCATGTGCGTCTTCCTCTCTGTCCAGGAGCTGTATGCGGCCGGGGAGAACCGCCTGGGAACAGACGAGTCCAAGTTCAACGCCATTCTGTGCTCCCGGAGCCGGGCCCACCTGGTGGCAGGTAAGACAGGCCTGGGTCCCTCTAGGGCCAGTTAGGTGAGGGCAGACAGGGCACTCTGGGGAAACACCTTGTGGGAACACTTGTGGTCCCTCTGCCGGGCCTTTCGCTTCCTCAGAAGAGCCCCCTGGTGGTGGTTTGCGAGGTCCTGTGGGAGGGTTTCCTGAGTCCGGCAAGGGTTCCAGAGGACTTGAAGGAAGAGGGGAGGAAATGGGCGCTTCCCGTTGCCCGGCACCTTTCTACACTACAGTGTGGAATATTAGTGTTGGGAGAGCCTTTTGGGAGCACCTGATCCAGTCTTTTCCACAGTGTAGCATAGAAACCAGCATAACTATAACATCAGGCGGCGTTTACTCAGTCATTCAACAAACTCTCGCCACGTGCCCGTCTATCAGGTGTGGGGCAGGCGTGAGGGAGCTGTAGGGAGCAGAGCACTGCAGTCTGTGCTCGCGGGGTGCACCTTTTTGTTTGGGAGACAGACAGTAAACAGAAATGAGATGAAATCTGAATCAGATGGCGAATCCGGTAGAGAAGAGTAAAGCTGGAAGCAGGGGTGGGGAGTGCTGGCATGGTCCCCACGGAGGCAGCGGCTCTGATTTGAAGACCCTAAGGGGGCGCACGTGCAGAGGCCCTGCGGGGGGCTTCCCAGCAGCTGCCGGCACAGGGGTCTTATGGCTGGAACAGACGAGTGAGTGAGCAGGAGGTGAGGGCAGAGTCAGGAGAGGCCCTGCTGAAGTCTTCTCGGAGTTAAGTATTTATCTTGAGAAAAACAGGAAGCCACTGGAGGGTCCTGAGTAGAGGTGGCTGCGCATGCTCACTAGCTGCGGTGCTGAGAATGGAGTGAAGGGGTCCCTGGCCAAGGTGGGGAGCCATCAGGAGGCTGCTGTGGCCACCCAGGGGAGAAATGGTGGTGGCTCAGAGCAGGCGGGTAGGGCAGGGGGTGAGGAGGGGCAGTTCCGGCCCTGCTTGCTGATGACTTGCACGTGGTGCGTGGGAGGAGGAAGAGTCAGGGCTGACGTGGGGTCTCTTTCGGCCGAGCTGGGGGAGCGTGGGGCGGCCCTGGGCTGAGACTGGGGAGCTGTGGGTGGAGCGGGCTTTAGGCAGGAAGGCAGCAGAAGCCTAAGGGGCTGCGGTGCAGGGAGGCAGTGAGCCGGTGAGGCGGGAGGGCAGGAGGGGTCTGCACTGCATGTGGAAGTTGGGAGCTGTGAGTGGCCGAAGGTGTCAGGCTCTGGGACTGCAAGAGCTCCCCTTGGGAGGGAGACTTGAGGGGGCCCAGTGGTTTCAGGACAGGGTGCTGGGCCGGTGAAGGAGACCAAGAAGGAGCAGCTGGTGAGGTGGGAGGACCCAGGGGAAGGGGAGTCTCGGAGGCCAGTGTGTTGGAACGGCCCCTGCGAGTGGCAGGTGAGGTCTGAGGACAGTGACTACACTGAGCAATGTGGACAGCTCCAGCCAGGGCTGCTTCAGTGGGCGGTGGGGGTGAAACTTGCTCTGCGCCAGGCCCTGGGCTGAGTGCCGAATGCATGTTAAGTCCTGTGACACATGCGCCAGGTGCTGTGGTCCTGCCCGTGTCACAGTCGTGGCGGCAGGCACAGGGTGGTTGGGTCGCACAGCTAGAAATGGCTGAGCTCGGATTTGAACCCAGGCCTTCTGGCCCCAGAGCACACATTTCAGCCTCTACGCTGTCCTATAATGGGACGTGAGTGGACATATTTTCATCTTAATCATTGTTTATTGTAATGAATATAGAATATACAAGTAGCACATCAAGTCCATGATTTCACAAACTTTTTTGTTATTAAGAGAAAAGAGTAGCTGAGTTGAAGAAAATATTAATTAAAAGAGATACAGATATAGCAGAAATCACAACTTTGATATACAAATGGAACGTGAGACCCAGGCCGGGGAAGGAGAGGTTTATATTCAGGGCAGAGCTAGAGCTGGTAGGACCAGGTCTCCGTGGTGCCACCTGCCTCTCTGGGAGCCTGCAGTCCACCCCCCCCCCGGGTGCTCGGCCTGTCCTGGGTTGAGCTGGGCTGGGGGGCAGGGAGGGCAGCAGAAAGCAAAGCCGGCTGGGCGGGCTGGGCCCCAGCTCGCAGTCGGACTGAGAAGGACTCATGCATGAGGTGATGGCGAGGGAAGCAGGGAACTGGACGTGTGGGGGACTTGGGGCAAGAGGGAACACCGTATAGTGGTGCTCGGGGGACATCATGGAGGGGGATTAAGGTACAATTTGGTAAGTAGTTTGGCAGTCCTGGCAAGGGGAGCGCACGAGGGAGGGGTGTCAGGCGGGGCACGTGACTTGTGCCAGAGTCGGGCTGCCTCGAGAGCTGGCAGGTGCGGGCACAGGGAGGGACAGTGGGCTCCCTCGGGGCAGAGGCTGCCTCCCGTGAGTCCTGTCTTAGTCTGCTGGGGCTGCTGTGACAAAGTACCACAGACTGGGTGGCTTGAACAACAGATATTTACTTTCTTATAGTCCTGGGGGCTGCAAGTCCAAGGTCACGGTGCAGGCAGGGTTGGTTTCTTCTGAGGCCTCTTCCTGGCTTGTGCTCACGTGGGCTTTCCTCCACACAGACACATCGCTGGGATCTCTCTGAGACCCGTCAGATTGGATTAGGGCCTTGTGGTAATTTGATTACCTCTTTAAAGCCCTTATCTCCAAGTAGTTATATTCTAAGGGATTGGAGCTGGGACTTCAATGTATGAATTTTAGAGGGGGCACAGTTCAGTCCCTAACATACCCCTTTTGTCTTCCTACCAGTTTTCAACGAGTATCAGAGAATGACGGGTCGAGACATCGAGAAGAGTATCTGCCGGGAGATGTCCGGGGACCTGGAGCAGGGCATGCTGGCCGTGGGTGAGTGTCTCGGGCTCGCCTCGCCTGCCGGCCCAGCCACCGGGCTGGCGTGTCCTGCAAGTTCTCGGGACACTCACCCATGCTCAGTTTAGAGGTGGTGTAATGAAAGAGCCACAGAGTCCAAAATTGCTAAATCCAGGGTGTCCACATAGTGGGAAGTCATGCTGCTTCCCGGATCCCTGCGCTGTCCAGCCCCCAGCTGTGCCGGAGGTGTCCTGTTTGTGTTTCCAGCGCGCCCTGGAGAAGCGAGCTGCGGTGTGGGTATTCGTGGGAAGGCATCCAGCTGCTCTCTTGGAGGAAGATGACTCATATCCTGCCAAGTTTCCTCTAAAAATACATCCCTGCAGGCAGTTGTCAGATGTTTGTGATGGAAACACGTCGAAAGATTTTTACTCGCAACAGCAAAACAGGCCCGTGCTCAGGAGAGCTGGCTCAGCTCCCGGCATGGTGCTGTGCCTCGGACAGTGCCTGTGCCCTCCCAAGCGGGGCCTGGCAGGCCGCAGGTCCCTCCCCTGCCGTGCGGAGTTGGGTCTGTGGCCCTCGAAACCCTCTTTATATTCACGTGGGAGAATCCGTTTGCCTTGACTTTTGACTGTGCTTTTCTTGGGGCTTCCTGGGGGCCACAGATGGTAAATCCTCATTTCCTTCAGTGTCCCCTGGCAGGTCCTGTGGCCCAGGAGCCCTAGGGAGACACTCACTCCGCTCGGCCTCCCGTCCTCTGTTAGAGTCTTGGCCTCTCCAGTGCGCCCCTCCTGCCTGTGCAGTGACACGGTTCCTCTTCCCCAACCGTGCTTCATCCCCACACAGGTCCAGCGTCATTGAATCCCTGGCCCCTCTGGTTCTTTCACCACAGTGGTTGCCAGGAAGGAGGCTGGGTTGGTGTCCGGGCTCTGCCTGTTTCTGTTCCAAAGAGCTGGAGCCAAGATCGCGGGATAATTGAGCCTGCAGGAGGAGCAGGAGGAGAGATGGATGCAGTGATGCATTTGACATCTGGGCCTCCTAAGAGGACACTTGGGTACTCCGTGCCCCCTTGGGCTGAGAGTTTTCTGCAGATCTAGTTACGCTGAGTTTCTCTCTTCTAGTGAAATGTCTCAAGAATACCCCGGCCTTCTTTGCTGAAAGGCTCAACAAGGCCATGAGGGTACGTGACTCCCGTGTGCAGAGGGCCCAGGTCTGGGATGTCTCAGCCTCGCCTGTGACTGGCACCTAGGGCTGAGGGCGGAAGGCCTGGGGAGAGCCACTCCTCAGCCAGGAGGTCTGCGGGCCCCGGGACGGTGGGGAGGCGAGGAGGCCTGTGGCTCATGCTCCTGGGCGGACTCTCTTTAGGGGGCAGGAACGAAGGACCGGACCCTGATTCGCATCATGGTGTCTCGCAGTGAGGTCGACCTCCTGGACATCAGATTGGAGTACAAGCGGATGTACGGCAAGTCGCTGTACCACGACATCACGGTATGAGCCCTCTGCGGGCTGGCTGGGCTACCTTTTGGTGTCCCCATCACCTGGGCACCTTTCTGGCACCCCACCTTCTCTCCTTGGCACACCCATGTGCTTGGCTGCTGTGTCACGAGTGGGCAACTTGTTTATGGACCTCAGACTTATTCTTTTCAACTTGTTCATCGAGTTACCCCCGAACAGATTATAATCTCCTGAGGGCAGGGCAGGTCTTGGAGTGTGATTCTGTGATCTGTCCATGAGAACCCACATCGGCTCGGGCTCACTCAGCTCTGTGGCAGAGACCACGAGGTCGGGCAGTCAGAGTGAGGGCCCTGGGCTAACGCTGCTTGGAGTCCGGTCCCAGCTAACTGTGATCTTGAGCAGCTTCCTTAAACCTCCCTGCACCCCAGCTCCATCATGATGGTGAAAATCACAGTTCCTCCCTCAGAATGTTGTGGGTGTAGAATGCGGCAGTCCACGTAAAGTGCCCAATTAACGCTGGCCACTGTGTATCACTGTGCGCCAGGCCCAGGCTGACAAAGTTTATTGTTGTCTGGGTGGTCTGCCAGTTAAATCCCGAACTCACGTGAACCTTGAAATTGAATCACGGGGACCAGGTTCTGACTTCAGACTCAATAGCGTCTGATGGTGTCGACCTCCCATTGAGGGAAACCAGCCTCCAGGCCACACGAAGGATGCTGTTGGTAGAGAGTTAATGACGGCTTGCAGAGTATCTTCTGGGTGCCAGCAGGCTGTGCACGTCAGGAAGAAGCTGTAGGCCTCGCCCTCGGATTGCTTAGGGTGGAAGGAAATGATTAGGAATTAGCCAGGCCTGGCCTGCGCTCCTGGAGTGAGTGCGGTGGTCTCAGACAGAGGAGGGATGCGTGGGAGCCGGGTGGCCCGAGTCCTCCATCGGATGGTCACACACAAAATTGTTTCCAGAGCAGGACTCACCGTCCCGTAATGGTATGACCCGAGTTTGGTACAACATAAATGCACTGGGAGAAGAAGAGTATTGGTTAGCTCTGAGTAGTGGTTTTTAGGCTGATTGAAAATTTGTTTGTGATTATTTATCTGACTTGGATAATTGGGGCAAGTGCAGCTTTTTGTTTTTTAAGGGAGGCCTGGGAGGGAAGGCTGTCCCACGACAGCTGTGCCGCCCGCTCCAGGCCCAGCGGGGTGGGACATCTCCCTGGGACGGGGCCTGCCTCTCCATAAGGGCGCTTGGGCCACAAGCAGATCAGGAGTCAGAGGACTGAAAGTGGCTGCGCCTCCCTCAGCTGACACCCGCTTCGTTTCTGTGGCCAGGGAGATACTTCGGGGGATTACCGCAAGATCCTGCTGAAGATCTGCGGTGGCAACGACTGAGCAGTGAGTGACCGGCGGCTCGCTCTGCCCCAACAGCAGTGCCAGGGGAAGGCCAAAAGAATGTCCGTTTCCGACAAACCCACAAATAGCCCCAAGGTGTGCCGTCCCCCACCCCTGCTGATCCGTGCGTCGTGCTGGAGGACCTGGGTCCGTCCGGACTCTCTCAGGACGCCTTTTCCACTCCGTCCCCCTCGGCCTCTTGCTGCCCGGTAGATGTTTTAGTTCCTGACTCGTGCCCTCATTCCACTTTGCTTGTGGCTAAGATTCTTGGCTTCCTTTTAGTCATGTGATTCTATATTTTTACGTGGAGGCATTTTCTTTCTCACAGTCATGCCAGCCAAGGTGCACACGAGTCTGTCTGCTGCATACACATTTCTGGGGAGAGTGATTGGTGGGGGGAGCGCCGGGTCCTCACTGAGGAGAAAAAGGGAGGACCCTGAAGGTTAATCTTCGTGTCTGGTGAGAATGTGTCATTAGCTTTGTTATTGCCAAACTCACTCCTTTTTAGAAAAAAGAAAAAAAAGACCAGAAAGTCATCTGTTCCATCTTCCATGCAGAACCACGAGAACAAAGCCAGTTCCCTGCCAGTGACAGGGCTTCTTGTAATCTGGAATGTGCCTTAAACCTAAATGTCTGTAGCCAAAACCTGTTTCCAAATTAAAAGCCAGCCAACTCTGGAACATTCTGGAAATGTCTTCCTGGTGCCAGCTTATTTTCTTCTGCTTCGTGATTCTGCCCTGTGGCTCAGGGTTCCAGCCTTATTAGCCAACAGAAATTCACATAATTTTAAGTAGAAGCGTGTGCTCAGGAAATCCTGGGCATGAGCTGGTTTGCAGGGCCGGGGCTGTAAGGACATGAGGAGGGAGGCTCCTGCAATCCATGCTGGGGGCCAGACGCTGGGAGGGCGCAGGGATGTTGGTCGGGCGCAGGTGCAGTCCACTGAAGGAGAGGTGAGCGGAGTGTGGTCCTTCACCCAGGTCCTGAAGGAGGGCACAGGTGGGTAGAGGGGTGTGTGCTAATTCCTGGGGTCTCTCTGCAGGAGGCCAGAGAGGAGGATGGGGACAACCCAGAGAGGCCCAAGACCAGCGCCTTCCCTCAAGGACCCTCCAGTCTAAAAGGTGCTCCTGGCCAGGCCCTGTGCCCTTTGGTTGGTTATGTTAGGGAGAGGGGGAGTCCAGAAGGGACAGAATTTCTAGGAATGATGGTGTCACGTCCAGAAGCTCAGAGCTGGCCTTGCTGGTCAGGAGTCTCCACTCCCTTTCCAACCTCTTGTGTTGAAAAGTTTATAAAGGGGAGAATCCAGAGAGACTAGGCTAGATCAAGTCTGCTGGGCCCTGTAAGGAGCCCAAAGGAGTCACTTGTCTGCAGAGTAAACATTTGCTTGGGGACACCACCTGACTCCTCACTGCCCCTAAACATAGGAGAGGAAGAGTGAAACCCAAGGGGCATGGCACAGCCGTGAGCTGGGCACTGGCCCGGTCTACCCAGACCTGCCTCCCTGAGCCGAAGGCTGGTGGGCGCTGCAATTGACGGCAGGTCCTGGTCAACGTGTCAGCTCTGGCCCAGTGTCTGTGCCTGGAGCCCAAGCTGAGGCTCCACCCCTGTGGTCTCCCAAGAACCCCTCCCCTAGGGTAGCTGCTTGCCCTTGAGTGCCAGGTGGGACCTGCCTGATGGCACGAACTGCTTGGCATTGTACAGCTTACCGTGAACTCAGGCTGGTCCTGGTGGCCTCCTGAGCTGCCACAGTGCTCTGATGTAACTGGATGCTCTGTGACATTACTTTGCTCTGTTATCTACACCAGAGGTCTCAGTCTGGTGCCCAGGAGGCAGTATGGAGCCTATAGAGGCATTTACTTTGGTCCCCAAAGAGTCTGTAGAAAATTTAATTTGTTGCCAATATTTAAACATTGGGAGACTTCATATTTTTAAAAAAGCTAGACTCCTGACTTCTGTTGAAAACCCAGAACTTCTGGCATCACTGAGCCTGCATTCCTGCGTGGCTACAGCTGGGTTGCAGTTGCCCCCTTTAGGCAGGTACTCTCTGTTTGCCACAGGCCCCACCACTCCCTATTGTATTACACCAAGCCCCAAGCACATGGTACTTCTTTGGTCCCTGTAGGCCTTTGAGTTTGAGACCCCTGGTCTACCCACTTGGGGACCACCTGTGCTTATCCCAGTCCTGGTTCTCCCTGCCTTCCTGTCTCTCTGGCTGTCCTCTTGGTCATGCTTAAGGGATCTGACCCATGGTAAGTGTGGGCTGGAGGACTGCCTGGTCTCATTGCGATCTCCCTAGAGGCAAAGGCCTCCAAGAAAGTGGGAGATTGGGATCAACACTGTTGATTATGCTCAGGACAAAAAAGATGTGAGGAAGACATGTGACTCTACAGGTGACCTTTCTGAGAGAAAACACACTGGGTCTTTTCCTGCCTCCTGGAGATACTAGTCAAGTCCAGTCCATGCTATACATGCCTGATCTCACTTCTAAAATAGCAAGTAGAGGATGAAGCATCAGATAAATTCTGTCCTGAGTGAATTTTCAGCAGCTGTGGGGGTACTGAAAGGAACACCGTCTGTCGGGGGAAGGACCAGGACTAGGGTGAAGTGAGTGAGGTATTTGTCTCAGGTGCAAACTTAAAGCAGCCTTGGAGCGCTCACCTGGTGGATGGGCAGACAGTCCTCAAGGGGGTGGTTTTCTCAAGCCCTAGTGTGCATCAAGGTCATCTGGGGAGCTTGTTAAAGAGCAGGCCTCGGGCTGCACCCTCAGATTCTGAGCAGGTGTGGGGCTGGCAAAGTGCATCTGTAACTGCTATAATCTGATGCTGATCTAAATGTTGCTGTGGTGAGGCAGAGAACTGCTCCAGACTACAGTGTTCGTGCAGAGGGCAGATGAGCAGGTAGCAGGGTGTGCTTGGGATTCAGTCAGGTGAGGGAGATGGGATGAGGCACTCCTAGTTTTCGAAGGATTCATTTGCAAAGATGAACCTTTGCAGATGCCCATGGTCAAAGCAATAGCTGAATGCCATGCCATGTCCATCCTCTGTTGGCCTTGGCAGGGAGTTATAGGCCTCGCCTAGGACCTGGCCCCTTATTTTCACTGTAGGCTCTTTCCTGCCCTGGCTCATACGGAGTGGAATGAGACCTGGAAACGAATCAAGCTAACATATCGTCAGGCTGATAAAGGCGTGCATTTTCACCCCATCAAACCTGAAAACTCTCTCTGCCTGTGTTCCTCTAAGGGACCTGGACATCATGACTCAGTCCCTCACTGGTCCCCATACAGGGTCCCCTTTCAGTAAGAGTCAGTCAGCCCCCCAGCTCTACCAGGGACTCTCACCCCTACCCCCTGCTCCTTGGAAAGCTGCCCCTTGTCCTAATACTGGTGTCCAGCCTGAGCCTGGTTCCTTCTCAACAGTAAGAGCTGACATCTTGAAGCAAAGCAGCTCTGGCCTGAGAATCTATGAGGGGTAGAGTAGATCAAAGCTTCTGAAACTTTAATGTGGTCAACAAAAATGGAGTAAGGAGCTCGTTCCTTTCACAAAAGCAAGCAAGCTGGCAAAAACTGTCAGAGTCAACTCTATCTGAACTCGGGAAACTAATTGAAAGTTTACAGCAACCGGAGGAATGCTTAAGAAAAAAACCAGAATTCAGTAAGAGCTTTGTTGTGTTTTAGCTTTCATTGGCCCCATCCCCCACTCCCCAGCTTGGCAGCAGCATCGCAAACAGTATCCCACGTTCTCTGTGTATGTTCCTAGCACTGAAGGAAGCGGAGTCAGCCTTATTCTCAAGAAGTGTGGTTTTTATTTTGATCTGTTAAGTTGCTCCCCAAAAGACAGGCTTAAATGGCTTACTCTGATTTTGCCTAATTTGGAACTCTCCCAAGGTGAAGGTGGCAACCTGGGGGGGTGTTTCAAAGCCAAGTATTAGCCACCGATGCCTGGGAGAAGGAATAACAGTTGGGGCAAACAGGAGACAAACTGAAAAGGTTGAGGAGGAAAGGCTGCGAAATAAGATTCTTTGGGGGAATAAGAGCTTTAAAGATCTCCCATATGTTTCTGGGAAACTAGAAGGCCACACATATGCCCAGGGCTGGGCTCATGCTTAGAAAAGACTTGAGAAGACCCTATGCCCTCACTCCTAGCTGACCTTCAGGCTCTGCACAAGCAAGAAGTGAAGGCTAAGGCAGAGTTGTAAACTGCCTGGCTGAGGTGTGCCCCAACACAGAGAACACATCTGGAGGAGGAGGTTTTGGGGTTTTGGGTGGGAGGTGGTTCCAGGTGTTTATGGAAATCTGTTCACTCACTAGCTGACCACTAAGCTAATCAAACAGAGACTTCAGTGGCCACACCTGACAAAGAATACGAACTCTAAGAACTTAGTTCAGAAACATAACAAAACAAACTACAACAAATTCTGGGAAGGGGAGAAGAATTTGATTTCCAGAGTTGCCACATTATAATATTCAAAATGTCTAGTTTTCAATAAAAATTATGAGGCATGCAAAGAAACAAAGTATGGCTTATATATAGGAAAAAAGTCTATTAGTAGAAACGGAGGACAGCCCAGACATCGGACTTAACAAAGACTTTAAATCAACTATCTTAAAAATGTTCAAGAGCTAAAGGAAATCAGGAGAATGATGTCTCACCAAATAGAGAATATCAATGAAGAGATTGAAATTTTAAAAAGGAACCAAATAGAAATTCTGAAATAGAAAAAGTACAATACAATGAAAACTTCCTAGGGGGGTTCAAGAGCAGGCTAAGTTAAGTAGGCAGAAGAGGCTGGGCACATTGGCTCACGCCTATAATCCCAGCACTTTGGGAGGCTGAGGTGGGAGAACCGCTTGAGGCCAGGAGTTTAGGACCAACCTGGGCAACATAGTGAGACCCTGTCTCTACAAAAAATAATTTAAAAATTTTAGCCAGGTGTGGTGGTGTGGCCACTCAGGAAGCTGAGGCAGGAAGATTGCTGGAGCCCAAGAATTTGAGGCTTTGGTGAGCTATGATCACACCATTGCACTCCAGCCTGGGTGACAGATTGAGACCCTGTCTCTTAAAAAATTTAAGAAGGCTGGCCGGGCGCGGTGGCTCACGCCTGTAATCCTAGCACTCTGGGAGGCCAAGGTGGGCGGATCGTTTGAGCTCAGGAGTTCGAGACCAGCCTGAGCAAGAGCGAGACCCCACCTCTACTAAAAATAGAAAGAAATTATATGGACAGCTAAAAATATATATAGAAAAAATTAGCCGGGCATGGTGGCGCATGCCTGTAGTCCCAGCTACTCGGGAGGCTGAGGCAGGAGGATCGCTTGAGCTCAGGAGCTTGAGGTTGCTGTGAGCTAGGCTGACGCCACGGCACTCACTCTAGCCTGGGCAACAGAGTGAGACTCTGTCTCAAAAAAAAAAAAAAAAAAAAAAATTTAAGAAGGCAGAAGAAAGTCAGCAAACTTCAAATGAGGTCAGTTGAGATTACTCAGTCTGAGGTACGGAAAGGAAAAAGAAAATTAATACGCCTAAGACACCTGTGGTACACCATCAAGTGAACCAACATACACAATGAGAATCACAGGAAGAAAGAAAAAAGTAGCAGAAATATTTGAAGAAACAATGACTGAAAATGTAGTGAAAGACATTACACATACAAGAAGCTCAATGAATTATTAGTTGGGTCAACTCAAAGGGATTCACATCAGGATCTTATAATCAAAATGTCCAAAGACAAAGATAAAATCCTAACAGCAGAAAGAGCAACTTGACGCATACGAGAAATCTTCAATAAGATTAACAGCCAGTTTCTCATCAGAAATTACAGAAATCAGAAGGCATTGAGATAACATATTCAATGTAGTGAAAGAAAACTCATGGTCAACCAAGAATCCTATATCTACCAAAATATTCTTTTAAAATGAAGGTGAAATTAAGACATCCTGGATAAATGAAAACTGAGTTTATTGCAGGTAGAACTGCCTTACGAGAAATGCTAAGGAAAGTCCCTCAAGCTGAAATGAAAAACTACTGGACAGTAACTCAAATTCCATAGGCAAATATAAAAGTCAGTATTAATATACTTTTTGGTTTGTTACTCCTTTTTTTCCCTGGGTGATTTAAAAGACAACCACATCAAACAATAATTATAACTATATTAATGGGCACAAGATGTATAATGATGCAACTTGTCACAACATAAGGGTGGGTGACGAAGCTATATAGGAACTAAGTTCTTATATACTGCTAAAACTTGGTGTTAATTCAAAAACTAGACTGTTATAAATTAAGATGTTAATTGTAATCCCAGTAAAATTACCAAGAAAATTACTAAAAAATAAATTGTAAAAGAACAGAAGGAAATCAAAATGGTACACTGAAAACCATCGATAACACACAAAAGATGGAATAATGGAAGAACTGAGGAGCAAAAAAACAATATATAGAAAACAAATTGCAAAATGGCAGAAATCTTTCCTTACTAGTAATTACTTTAAATGTAAATGGAATCAACTCTCCAATCAACTCTCCAAAGACAGATTGGCTCAATGGATTAAAAAAACATGAGAGACAAAGAAGGACATTTTATTCTGATAAAAGAATCAATCCATAAAGATACAAAAATTATAAACATATGCACCTAATGACAAAGCCTCAAAGTTTGAAACAAGAATTGAAGGCAGAAATTGTCTATTTATAGTTGAAGACTTCAACATCCCACTTTCACTATTAGATAGAACAATTAGATAAAAGGTAAAAAAGATAACAACACTGTAAACCAACTAGACCTAACAGACATATATATGAAACACCCAACAACAGCTAATCATCAGGGAAATGCAAATTTAAACCACAATGAGATATCACCTTACTCCTGTTAGAATGGCTTTTATTAAAATGTCCAAAAACAATAGATGCTGGATGTGAATACACTCTTGGTGGGACTGCAAATTAGTAGAACCTCTATGGAAAACAGTGTGGAGATTCCTCAAAGAACTAAAAGTAGACCTAACCATCCTATCCAGTACTCCCACTACTGGGTATCTACCCAAAGGAAAAGAAGTCATTTTATCAAAAAGACACCTGCATGCAAATGTTTATTGTAGCACAACTCACAATTGCAGAGATGTGGAATCAACCCAAGTGTCCATCAACACATGAGTGAATTAACAAAATGTGGTATATGTATACCTTGGAGTACTACTCAGCCATCAAAAAGGATGAATTAATGCCTTTTGCAACAATTTTCAGGGAACCGGCGACCATTATCCTAAGTGAAGTAGCTAAAGAATGGAAAAACAAACACCACAGGCACTTGGTATTAAATTGGAACCAACTGATGAGCACACATGTACACAGAGGGAAGTAAAACTCAGTGGAAATTAAGCATGGGGGAAGGGGGAAGAGGGGAGGGGTAATAATCTACCTAACGGGTACAATGAACACTATTTGGGTGATGGGCACACTTATATCTGTGACTCAAGCATTACAAAAGTGATCCATATAACCAAAAACATTTGTATTCCCTTAGTATTTTGAAATAAGAAAAAAATGAATAGTAGAAAAACAGCTCTTTAATCATCTGAATCAAAATATTTTAATCAAGAAAACTAAAAAAATAAAATAGATGAGACACTCATCCTCAAATAAATATTCTTTTGGGGGTATGCCTTGTTAGACAGTTCTAAACAGTTGGTTCCCCATTAGAACACCAAGCTAGACACTGGAATTAGGGGGCCTTTTTTAACTTGCTTTAATTATGTGGATTAAAAAAAAACTCAAGTTTAAAGGCAAAAAATAAAAAAAATAAATAAAATGTGTGGGATGCAGTGAAAGCAGTATCCAGAGAGAAATTTATAACTGTAAATGCCTACATTAAAAAAGAAAAAACTGAAATTGATAACCTAAACTTCCCACTTTAAGTAATTAGAAAACAAAAAGCAAACAAAACTCAAGGCAACCAGAAAGAAAGAAAGGCCAGAGTGCAGATAAATGAAATGGAGAACAGGAAAACAACAGAATCAACAGGACAAACAATGATTCTCTGAAAATATCAACAAAATTGACGGGCCTTCAGCTAGACTCACACAAACATACATGCACACACAGAGAGAAGACTCAATTACTAAAATCAGAAAGTGGGGATATTACTAACAACTTTACAGAAATAAAAAGAAAAGAGTATAAGAAAATACTATGAACAATTGTATAGCAACCTATTAGATAACCTAGATGAAATGGAAAAAGTCCTAGAAACACACAAATTACCAAAACTGACTCAAGAAACAATAGAAAATATGAATAGATCTATAACAAGTAAAGAGATTAAATCAGTGATCCAAAACCTCCCAACAAGGAAAAGGCCAGGACCAGATAGCTTCACTGGTGAATTACATTAAATGTTTAAAGAAGCAACATCAATACTTCTCAAATTCTTCCCCCACACACAAAAAAAAGGAGAAAACACTTCCTAACTCATTCTGTGAGATCCATATTACCCTGATGAGAAAGCCAAAGACACCACAAGAGAACTACAGACCAATGTCCCTTATGAATATAGGTGCAAAAATCCTCAGTGAAATGCTAGCAAACTGAATCCAGCAGCATATGAAAAGGGTTATATACCACGACCAAGTGGGATTTATCCCAAGAATGCCAGGATCATTTGTTATATGAAAATCAATCAATGTAATACAAGTTATTAATAAAATGTAAGGAAAAAAACACATGATCATCTCAATGCAAAAAAAAAAAAAGCATTTGATAAAATAAACTCTCAACAAAGAATACAACAGAAATTTCTCAACCTGATAGAGTGCATCTGTGAAAAAACCATAGTTAACATTGCTGGTGGGGATGTAAAATCGTACAGCTGATATGCAAGACAGTTTGATGATTCTTCAAAAAAGTTAAACATAGAATTACCATTTGACTCAGCAGTTTCATTCCTAGTTATAGATCCAAGAGACATGAAAATATTATGTAAGGCCGGGCGCGGTGGCTGACGCCTGTAATCCTAGCACTCTGGGAGGCCGAGGCGGGTGGATCGCTCGAGGTCAGGAGTTCGAGACCAGCCTGAGCAAGAGTGAGACCCCGTCTCTACTAAAATTAGAAAGAAATTATATGGACAACTAAAATATATATATACAAAAAATTAGCCGGGCATGGTGGCGCATGCCTGTAGTCCCAGCTACTCGGGAGGCTGAGGCAGTAGGATCGCTTAAGCCCAGGAGTTTGAGGTTGCTGTGAGCTAGACTGACGCCACGGCACTCACTCTAGCCCGGGCAACAGAGTGAGACTCTGTCTCAAAAAAAAAAAAAAAAAGAAAAGAAAATATTATGTCCACACAAAAACTTGCACATGAATGTTTGTAGAAGCATTATTCATAATAGCCAAACTGTGCAAACAACCCAAATGTTCATGAATGGATGAATAAAATGTGGTATATCCATAGAATGGCCCACTATTCAGCCATAAAAAGGAATCAAGTACTGATTCATGATGTTACAGTATGCATGAATCTTGAAAACACTGTGCTTAATACAAAAGGCCACATATTGTGTGATTTCATTCATAGTAGTTCCCCTTATCCACAGGGGTGTGTTCCAAGATTCCCAGTGGATGCCTGAAACCACCGGTAGTACCAAACCCCACAATACTATGTTTTTTCCTATACATACACACCTATGATAAAGTTCAATTTATAAATTAGGCATAAGAGATTAATGATAATCATAAAATAGAACAATTGTGTCAGCATCACTCCTCTTGCACTTTGGGGCCACTGTTAAGTAAAATAAGTGTTACTTGAGTGCAAACCCTGTGATGTGGCCTGGTCTGAAAGCTGAGATGGCTCACGGTGGGAGGCGTATGCAGCGCGGTTATGCGGGACAAAAGGAGGATTCGTGTCCAGGCTGGGATGGAGTGCAACGTCCAGGGATTTCATCAGGCTACTTAGAATGTCATGCAATTTAACACTTATGAATTATTTCTAGAATTTTCCATGTACTATTTTCAGACCATGGCTGACTGCAGGTAACCGGAACCATGGAAGGCAACACCATGGATAAGGGGGAACCACTGCGTTTTAAATGGGCAAGCCCATAGCGACAGGCTAGTGGTTTCCAGGGGGCTGGGGGAAGGAAGGTTGGCAGGTGACTGCTCAATAGGCACAGGGTTTCTATTTGGGGTGATGAAAATGTTCTGGAATTGGTGGTGATGATTGCACAACATTGTGAATGTACCAAAAGCCACTTAATTTATACAGTTTAAAATGGTTAAAATGGTAAATTTTATGTTATGTGAATTGCACCTCAATGGAAAATTAAAAGAAAAAATTTTAATGGGCACACAAATGCCCTGGAGGTCTCATTACAATGAGGATTGTGACTCAGGAGCCTAGGCGGGGCCCAGGACGCTGCGTTTCTGACAAGCTCCCAGGTGACGCCATTGCTGCTCGTCTGTGGCCATGTTTTGAGTAGCTACTCAAAGGGTTTTTCTGCCGTGCTGCGTTACAGTTCTGGGCCTGGGTGTCTCACTTCTGTGAACACGTCTGCCCTGCAAATAAGGAGGGATGTGGTAGAGACGGCAGGGGGCTGGGGGAGAGGGCTCCCAGGTCCGAGCCCGGAGAAGGATGCAGGCCTCAGGGCACGGGGGTGGACGCACAAGGGGCTGTGGTTACAGGTCGCTCTGTCAGCAGACACAGAGGGGACCAGAGGAGTGGCTTTTATTTCACACAAAGCTGGGGAAGGCAGGAGAGAAGACGTGGCTGCGTCCTCAGAGGGTTGCTGCCGGCAGGTGTATTACCCGCCGCTGCCGGGCTCCTCCACCTCGGGGCTCAGAAGCTATCTGAAAGAAAGGGGTGGCCTCGGAGTGAGCAAGCAGGGGGTGCTGGAGGGTCTCCCGCCCAGCGGTGCCCCGCGACTCCCCTCCCTCCCCTGCCTCTCTGCCACCTGAGCCACTCACCGTCTCCAAGGAGGTCGGGGGCCGGGCTGAAGGGCCCGGGGGGCAAGTTCCAGGCCAGCTCCTCCAGCAGGCCCAGCAGGCCTTTCACTTCTGTCTCTAGGTGCTCCACTGTCTTCTCCAGCGTCTAGGACAGGAGCAGGAGACAAAAGCAAGGACAAGAGTGGTGCCACGTCCTGCTTCATCAGCCACATGCTAAGGAGCACCTAGAGGTCCAGTGGGTGCAGGGGGAAGGGGACTGGGTGCTTCAGGACCTGGGTCCTCCTCATTCATATTGTGCCCCTGCCTCAGTTTCCCCAGATGACAATATCATAGGGGCTCGCTCTTCAAGGCCACTTCCTGTGTGGCACTCAGTGGTTGGCATGGAGCGACCCTAGAACACCTTTTCCCTTTTGGACTTTGCAGCCTGGAGCTCACATTCCTTTTGTTGCCCTGCCCCCTGGTGGCATCTCTGCCAAATGACAGGTTTGGAATCCTGCAATTTTCTTTATTCAGGGTTCTTTTTTTTTTTTTTTTTTTTTTTGTTGAGACAGAGTCTCACTTTGTTGCCCAGGCTAGAGTGAGTGCCGTGGCGTCAGCTTAGCTCACAGCAACCTCAGACTCCTCGGCTTAAGCGATCCTACTGCCTCAGCCTCCCAAGTAGCTGGGACTACAGGCATGCGCCACTATGCCCGGCTAATTTTTTCTATATAGATTTTTAGTTGTCCATATAATGTCTTTCTATTTTTTTTTTTAGTAGAGACGGGGTCTCGCTCAGGCTGGTCTCGAACTCCTGACCTTGAGCAATCCACCTGCCTCGGCCTCCCAGAGTGCTAGGATTACAGGCGTGAGCCACCGCGCCCGGCCTTATTCAGGGTTCTTAACCTTTTTTTTTTTTTTTTGGTGTGTGTGCCATGGACCCCGTTGGCCATGTGGTGAAGCCTACAGACTTCTTCTCAGAATAATGCTTCAAGTGCAAAAAATAAAACATACAGAATTACCAAGGATACAAATTATATTAAAATGTTATTCAATTGTTAAAAATTAAATTTTTGATATAATATATGTATTTATTATCCCACTAAATCACAGGATCTAACATCAGACCTAACAACTACTGAAATTTTGACATGATGAGGAGTATAAATGATATGTGGAGATACAGCAACTATGACAGGGTGAAATTATCTGTGATGTCTATTGATGACAAAGTCACAGTACTATTAATACCGTGGTTTGCTGTCTGTATTTATGATGAATGAATGGATTTCAGTGAAGTTTAGCACTCCCATTTTTTAGGCTTGTGACAGTAAAGATGTCATTTTTTTCCCCCACACGAATTTTTGGGCTGCAGGTAGGAACCATGGCTGTATAACAAAACACAGTGATTGAATTTCCACCTTCGCGTCTGGTAATTACGTGGAGATCTCTCGGGGAGGGGGTGTAAGCAAGGCCCCGGGGGAGGGAGGGTCTGCTGGGGGCCGGTCAGCCAACAGCCCTGATGGGGCAGGGGCATGTTTAACCTGGTGACCACAGGGCAGCATTGCCTGGATTTCCTGACGTTCCAAAGAAAGCTTGCATCTGCACTCTGTGAAGCCACATGTCCTCCCAAACCACACTGTTACCTCCTGCATGACGTCCAGACGGCCTTGGACAGCCCCGTGCCTGTCACATCCTGTGCTCTGAGCTGGGCCTCCTCGGGAGGGGCTGAAGGGTTCTGCAGCTGCGGGAAAACAAGTCTTGTCAGTGCGGGGCCCTCGGTTTCCCTGTAACACCAGAGACTCTTGCAAAACACTGAGCTCCAGCGAGGGGGCCTGCCAACAACCGCACGGGTGAGCAGAGGAAGGCCCGGGTGTGGGTCTGTGTGCAAGCTGTGGCCACCTCAGTCCCTCACTCGTCTCTGTGACCACGGTCCCCTGCAGACCCAGGCGGGCTTCCTCAAGGAGGCGAGGCCTGAACTGGGACAGGTCAGGACAGGTGGAAAGACGCCAGCCAGGGGGAAGGGCACGGGCAAAGGCAGCGGTGTGGACGAGTGGCTCGGGGTGCAGAAACGCCACAGGGAGTCTGCAGCAGCTGAACACACAGGCCGGGCAGGGAGAACATGGCGAGGGGCACCCTGCAGGTGGAGCCAAGGGGGCAGAGCTTTAGCCCAGAGGCCGTAGTAAACCAATTCCCATGCATGTTTGGGGGTTTATTTTAACAGAAGAGTCACAGAGTCATACATGAATTTTTAAAGTATAGAATGGATGTGTCTATGAAGGCAGGAGGTCGCTGCAGTAATCAGGGTGAGAAGTGATGAACAGAGGCGGCAGCTGGAGGAAGAGAAAGGAAAATGAGCGGCCATAGGCCAGCATGGGCACCAGCGAGCAGCAGCCGACGCTGGATCCGAGCGCTTACCGCGCACCGTGTCGTGTGCCGAGCACAGGTGTTAACCTCTCCGACCACCTGTTATCTCCAGTTGACACACAGGGAAACTGACACACAGAGGGCTGAAATGGGTGTCTGAGGTCACAGCACCCGTGAGCAGAGGATCTGAGGTTTACCCACTCGGCCCTTGATTCATTATTTTTCTCCTCAACGTTTGTCCTTCCTGGCACCATCGCCCCCACACCAGACGTCTCCGAGCCCTGGGCTGAGCCCAGGTTTCAAGCTGGTAACTCCGAGATGCCTGTGGGGTGCCAGAGTTGGCTGAAGCCCTGGAGAGTACTGGCGCTCAGCAAGGAGGGGGCTGCCCCAAACGTCAAGAGAAGCCAGGAGTTTACGGATCCTACCGAGCATGGAAAAGTCAGTATGGCCTAACGCAGCAGGGAGGGCTAGCAAGATAAGGACCAGAAAAGCAGAATGCCACGAAAGGCCCTGCCGAATGTCACCCTGGCACTTTTGGCCAAGTGTTGGGGGCAAAGCAGAGTCTAGATTGCAGTGGGATGAGAAGGGAAGGCCGGGTCAGGGGGTGGACACTTGAACCCGGAGAACTTGTTCACCAAGCTTGGCTGTGAAGGAAGGGGACAGGTCACAAGGTCTAGAGAAGTGTTGATTGTTGTCCTTTCTGTCTTGTAAGCATTGGGAAACTCGACCATGCTTCCAGCTGAGGGACAGGAAGGAGACAGGAGAACGAAGGAATGCATTTCCTGAACCGATGGGTGGTCTGGGATCCAGAGGGCTGGGAAACCCCTGGAAGAAAGGGAGGTAATGCAGCAAAAACGGGCCAAGACACACCTGTACTTAGCGGCCGAAGAGCTGAGCGAGCTCCCACCTGACGGCCTCTACTCCCTCGGTAAAGTCAGAGGGAGGCACCTGCTGAAATTCAAGTAGGGAGGAGAGCTGGTTGTGAAGTTTGCAGGAATTCTGTGAGTGGGTTGTTAAACTTGGCCATTAAAGTGATGGCCGTGGTGAGAATATTTACACCATGGAAATGAGCACTCTTTCTTTATGAGCGCCAGTCTATCAGTGCACCACTGGGTGAGGGACTGGAATAGAGAGAGGGCTTCCAAAGGGGATGTGGAGAACGAGGGAGGCGGTGCGGGAGGACCATGCAGAATGGGTGGCATCGGTGAGGAACCACAGATCGTGGGGCCTCTGCCAGCTGTGCTCCCCCGCTGGGTGCAGAGCCAGGAAGACAGTCGGCTGGGTGGGGCTGACTCTGGGAGTTTGCGGATGAGTGTGCTGGGGCGAGGGGCCAGGGAGCTGAAATGTGACCAGGGAGGGGCCCTGGGGCCTAGCTGGGATGAAGGAGAGGAGGCCAAGAAGAGCGCCCATAAACTGGGAGAGAAATGGGGGTGCTGAAGGGACTGGAGGTCTCGATGAAGTCACAGGAGTAACAGGAGGGCCAAGTGGTAAGGGACATTGCAATTTTAGCTTTTAGAGGAGGAGCAGCTTCAGATAGTGACAATATCAACGTGGGCAAGACCTGGGGTGGGACAGGGATGGTGAGCCACTTTGCTAGTGGTGGATGTGTAACTGTGAGAGGTAAGTGGCTTGCCCAAGGTCACACTGTCAGCAAATGGCTGGACACCAAGCACCCTGACCTTCTCCTGGCCCCATCTCGGCAAGTGGCCTTCTGGGGCTCTGCTGGTGTCTTTCTGCCCTTAGATTTTCTGATTCCAGCTCTCTCTGGAAGCATTCAGGGATGGGAACCAAGACCAGGGACAAAACTGCCTTCAATTCTGAGCATCTTCAGTGGAGAACAATTTGTTTTTAAAATTCTCCTTTGCATTGTTTCCCTCCATTGAGCTTAGCAAAGCCTCTTCAAAGGTTAATGGTGCTACTGCCGAATCCGGGGCAGGGGGACATTATAATGGCACTTTGGCTGCTTTTTAAAAAGCGAGTCTCTTAGAGACCCATATCGAAACATTTACAGATGAAATGCTATGAGCTCTTGGGTTTACTTCAGAGTAATCCAGGCCTGGGTGGGGCTGGGGAGAGGCATGGGTGGGCTATGAGGCAAACAAGATTGGCCAAGAGTTGATCCCTGTGAAAGCTGAGTGACGCGTGCTCGGGGTGCATTCAGCTGCTCTCTCTGCGCTTGTGTATATGGTTTGAAATGTTCCATAACAAAAGCCAATTGTTGGATGGGGTTGTCAGCAAAGAGCAAAAGCTATCGTGGGCTGCAGGCAACCACGTAAAGTGTTCAGGGCGAGAGGCGGGTGAAGAGAGACCACAGAGGGTGGGGGCTGCATTCCACTCGGCCACACATCCTGAAGATGCTCTGGAGAGGCGGGAGCAGGGCTGGAGGTGGCCCCGACAAAGGGACTCCAAGTTCATTTGTCTCAGCTGACACCAGGCTGCTCAGCCTGGAGAGGAAAGGCTGGAGAGCTGTTCTCACCACAGGGCGGCCGTCCTGGGAAGAGGGGCCTGTCCTCAGTGGGTCTGTGGCCAAGTCTTTCCCCCGAGCTTCCCCTGCCCTCTCCCAGACCCTAACCCTCTTCCCTGGAGCACATCCCCCAGGCTTAGGCCAAGAGGCGGCAACATGCGCCCAGCAGGGATCTGGCTGCTTCAGGACTCACGCACACGGATCTGCTCCTCCCCGCCGGCCTACAACACCCTGTTCCCAGCGTGTCTGCGATGAGGTCTGACTTGGCTCCAGAACCCCCCCTGGGAAAAGCCCGGGCTGGGTCGCTCTCCACACAGCTCAGCACTAATCCCTCACATCTGGACAAAACCGTGCTCTGTGCAACCGCCACAACTGTCCATGAACTCATCGGGGCCTCCAAGAGCTCAGAGCAAGGACTAACACTCGGAGCAAGCTCGGAGCAAGGACTAACACTCCCCGTCGCGCCTGCTCCCTCCTGCACGGGGTCCTCACCAGGGGTCCTCACCACGGCTCAGCTCAGGCAGACCCCGTCTCAGCCCGGCATGGCCATTTATTGTTGTGGGGCCGAGAGAAGCTTTCTTCTCCTCCTGGAGCCTCTGCCGTCTGCTCTGTGAAATGGGGTGGGGTCAGCCTGAGGCCTGTGGCCCAGATGTCGCTCACCCATAATTCTTCTCTGTCTTTCCAAGCCAGCTGAGAGGCCTCAAAGGTCAGCTACAAGGACAGGAATGGGATGAGTGAAGGAGAAGCTTCTAGGACCAGAAGCTCCAGCAAGTCAAGAACTGAGTGCCTGCACACACACACACACACACACACACGCACACACACGCACAGGGCTGCCAGGAGGCTCAAACGAGAGGTGTGCGAAAGGCTGAAGGATTATCGTGATCCACCCTGAACGGCCAAGGCTGCGGTTCTGCTCCCTTCCTTCCTTCCCTCCCGCCCTCCCTGCCAGCTGGGAAACGGACCTCCTTGGATGCTGGGTTGTTTTCTCTGGCCAGGCTCCTGCTCCGGGCCTGATGTGCACCCTGGACGGTGGCCATGGGTGGGGCATCCTGTGCTGGTGAGAACAGGCTGCAGCGGAGCCAGGGACCCCGGGGGAGGGCTGGGCCGGGCCTGCGGCCCCAGTTAAAGACACGGCCACTGGATCCCGTCCTCCCACTTCCAGGCCTTCCAGGGAGACCTTTCGTATCTGGGACCCAAACAGTAAGAAAGCGCCCACCACGCCAACGATTTCTGCGATTTCTGCGCTGAGTGATGACAAACTTATTCTCAGCAGCGACTGTAAGTGCCACTGTGTCTTCTGCATCATCAAAGTCACAAAGTTGCTCTGACCAGCAACACTGGCCACTTGGGGGTTAATTATATTTGACCACATCCAGTATAATAGAATAATAAATTTTACCTCACCTAATATTGGTATAAAGATTCGTGATTCATTCAAAACCATCCGTGGTTGTGATTATTGTTAAAGCAGCAGAACGCAATTTCCAAACGATTCGATGAAGAACTCCAAAATGCGGAGCCACTCGGCTGAAAGAGAAGAGGGACCCCTCGAGCCCCCTGAGAGAGAGAGCTCGGATTACAAGGAACGTTTTTGTTTTGTTTTCTTTGGGGAGGGATGTGTCCTGTCTCCCCTGGTCTCTGGTCATTTTCCAGACTGGATTTGAGCCTTTTGATCATTCTGAGATGGTACCAATGTCATTCCAATGCATTCCGTGTCTGGCTGTTAGTACTTTTCTTAGGATACGAGCGAGGCTGCTGTAAGGAGGCAGGGGGCTGCCCGCCTCAATCACACACGTGTTCTCTCTCGGGTATAGATTCAGAGGTAGACTGGCTGGCGGTGGCGCTGCAGGCGGCTCTGCTCCCTGAGGCCACTCAGGGGCCCAAGATTACTTCCATCTTGGAATACTGTGTTTTTTAATCCACTGAATTATGATGTACTGAAGCACTCCCAAATCCCCAGGATGCTGAAAAGGTCTAGAAAGCCATCAAGGACAGAGCTCTGAGTGCTGTGGAAAGAGGCGGGTAGGAAGTCGGAGATTCAGTCTTTCCGACCAACTGTGCACCCTCTGCCTCTCTCAGCCTCCCTCCCCGCATCTGCAAGGCATGCGCCCTGCGCGACTGCTTTGCAGGATGGCTGTGTTGCTCCTGCTCTGGACGACGCCTTGGAACTGCCAAGTCATGTGCAGATGCCACACAGGCACATTTGCTTGGGAAGATGAAGGCACCAAGTCAGTCGGTCAGTGAAGCTCGAACCAGGACCCCGCCTCTCCAGGGAGTGTTTGGGGGGGCTTCTCCAGCAAGGACGCAGGGGCTCAGCGCTGACCCACTCTCTGGTTCCCTGATACATGCCAATCCACCGGCTGCCTCCTTGGCTTCTTCACCTTTAGAATGGGCACAGCCGAACTCTATATTCCAAGCTACCATTGATTTGTGATCGCTTATCGTGGCCCAAGCTTCTTGTTCAGTGCTTACAGCAGTCATTTCATTTAATTCTGTGAGGTCACTATTCTTATATTCCTCCCCCTCCCTTTTTTCCCCCACAGATTAGAAAACCAAAGAGCAAAGAGGTTAAGTAGCATGCCTAACATTACATAGTAGATGGTGGTGACATGTGACACCTTTGCAGCTGTCTCAGGGCCACAAGAGCCCAAATGTGCACCTTGGGTCAAATTGTCTTTGAGAAGTTCCCTCCCCACCATATCCATTTTTGTGAGAAGAGACACCATGATCCTCAGCACAGCCCTGTGGCAAAAGCAGAATCCCAGTGGAAGACAGATGCCCATGGGGACCTGGGGAACAGTGTTGGACAATGACAGCTTCCCCACTTGAACCCAAGGCATGGATGAGAATGGTTATACTAGTTAAAGGGATGAAGCTCTTAAGACTTCAAATTCCTCCAATAGAAAAATAGGACCTCGGCTGAAGCCTTACCTTAACAAAAGGTCTCTATAGGTAACACAAACAAGTTTTCTTCACTTCATATATAAAGAGCATTTACAGAACAATATGAAAAATCCCAACACCACAACTGAAAAAGTCTAAGACAATTTATAAGACAGTAGAAATGACCAATGTGCCTGTGAAGAAAAAGTCCAACTTCAGTAGTAATCAAAGGAATACAAATTAAAATAATGAAGACTATCTATAAAGTATTCTTGCAAAGAAAAATCTAACTGGGATCTGATCAAGCTTCTAGGTTTAGCTATCAGTTTATAGAAAATCCAAGGGGGAGAGGAACATTTAAATGATGCAAAAGGGATGCAATTAGCAAAATCTAAATGTGGAAAACTTTACAGGACAAACTTAGTTACTTCAACAAATAAATGTTAAGGGGAAAAAAAGGTAAGAGAACTTACATATTTAAAGAGACTTAACAGACTTATCAACCAAATGCAACGTATATAACCTTATTCTGATCAAACAAGTGAATTGTAAAAACCTATAACACAATCAAGGACTTCGAACACTGGTTGGAATATTTGATGATATTCAATCACACACCATTTTTTGAGTATGTTAATGGCACTGCAGTTATGTTCACTAAAACAGTATTTATCTCTTAGAGGTACACAGGGAATATTTATAGATAAAAATATATGATGCCTGGAATGTCCTTTAAAATAATCCAGGGAGAAGAGAGAAATTGGAGATTATAAATTTAATAAGATTGGTCATGAACTGATACTTGCTGAAACAGGGTTGATCAGTACATTACGCTATTCTGTTTTGGCATACTATTATTTTATACTTTATTTTTGTATCCAAAAGTTTTCATAATCAAAAGTAAAAAAAATGGAATATTGTCTGAAATCTGAAAGGTTATGCACAAAAATGTGTGAAATCTGTAAAATTACATTAATACATCTATATTTTCCTCCTTTTCTTCTTAATCTGTAGCAATGAGCAGGCATAATCAGAAAGAAAGATAAGGTTTGAAAGTGGGTTTAAATTTTTAAATACCAGTTGTGGCTAAAGGAGAAAGCAGGCTCTGAGAAAATATGGGTTGGTGTGTGTTCCCTCTATCATCCATTCTCTGAAGCCAGCCCCATGGGGCGGGCCTCATTCTCCCAGATTTGCAGAAGGGGACAGGCTCAGCCAGGCGAAGCCACTCACCCCAGGCAGGGGCTCCCCCGGGTCAGGGTGGCCTGGATCCTTTCTCTGAGTGCTCACTCCCACAGTTCCCTGGGCCCTGAGAGGGACTGGGGGCTCCTATCTTGGCACAGAACACTTCTGCCTATGTGGACCCAAGGGCCTGGCAGAGGGGGCGGGGAGGCCTGATGCTTGGCGAGGGCTCGGCCTTGGCACCGCGAGGCCTGAGCTTTCCCCTCGCCTGGCCCACTGGGATGAGCTGCAGCCACTCCCTGGGTAGACAGGGATGTGGGCTGTAGACTGTGATGTGCAGTGCAACATGCAGGCTGGTGGAACGTACAGTCCTAGGCTATACCCCAGTAAGTCACTTGACAAAGGTCACACTCTCTGAGCCTCACTGTGGAGGGGCAGTACTGAGGCTACTGGGGGGTGCAGAGGAGGAAAGGGATAGCACAAGGCAAGGACCCCAGCTAGTGGAGTACCCAGTAGGCCCCTCTCTCTTTCACATCCTCCCACCTCCACCCAAGGCAGCTTAGGCCCCCAGAGAAGCTCTCTGGGAACTTGGAGGCTGGCGTCCTCCCCTAGGCTGCGGAACCATCGCAGGCCACCTGGCAGGTGACGCAGTGGCCTTTCCCCTCCGGCTGCCTGCCTGTCTCCCTAAGGCTGTGCTGGGCCCAGGTTGGGGCATTCTCCCCCTGGAGCTCAGCTTCCTAGCAATGCGCTATAGAGCCAGGCCCGAGGGCGTGGGCAGCTCTGGGACGTTGCTGGCCTCCAGGGCGGCCCCAGCCAGCAGACTTGACCTCATGCCCCCAGATGCTTGGCTCCTTCTCTGTCGCCAGCTCTGGCCCTGGCACGGAGTTTGTTTTCTCCCTCTCTCTCCCCTCCTCCTTCCTTTTGCCATTTCAGTTACTCTCCTTCTTCCCTTCTCGTTCTCTTCTGTCTCTCAAACTCCTTTTTCTGTCTATCCTCATTGATATCCGTTTATCTCCAAAGCCTTTTGCTGTCTCAGCCTCTCCTTTTTCCTTTCCTCTTTTCATTCTTTCCTCTCTCCTTTATCTTTCCATTCCTCTGTCTTTATTTCTCTGCCTTTTTTTCCATCTGTGTCTGTTTTCTCTGAACATCTTTCTCTCCATCTCTCTCTCTCTCTCTCTCCATCTCGCCGCTGTGTCCAGCTCTGTCTCTCCCACCTTCCCTCCGCCTCTCTCTCTCTCTCTCTCTCCCCCCCCCCCCCACCTCGCCATCTGCTGGTCCCCCGGCTGTGGGTCCCCTGCCCTCGCCCGTGCCCCAGGGCCCGCGCCCCACTCACCGGCCAAGGCGCCCGCGGCGCGCAGCAGCGCGAGCCCGGCCAGCGCGCAGAGCAGGGGCCGCATGGTGCCGCCCGGCCGAGCGCAGCGCCGTCTGCCCGCGGCCGCCCTCCCCGGATCGCGCCGGCCCGGGAGGGAGGAAATGCTCGCAGCCCCAGCCAAAATTCCTGGGCGGCTCCGGGCGTTCTGGCTCGAGCGAACCCGCCCCCTCCAGAGGCCCCTCGGCACCCCGCGGACCCCGCGGAGCCCGGAGACCCCGGGTGCGGAGGGGCGACGTGCCACCGGGCGCCTCCCCAGGAAGGGGCCTCCCTCGGGGTCCCCGCGCTCCCGGAGGCCCCGGAGAGAAGGCGAGGGAGCCGGCGAGGGCACGGGCTTGCGGCGGCCGCCCCTGGGGTCAGGGATGTGTTATGAGCCCGTTTCACAGACCGGGAGACTGAAACGCAGGGAGACGTGCGCTCCTCCGTGTCATCCCCAGCTGTGGCGCAGGAATCTGAACCCGTCTCCTAGGAGTGTGGAAGCTTTCGTCTATTTACGAACGAGAAATTAATTCTAATGACACCGGACGGTGGCCCTGAGAGGGAGACTCAGACGCAGGGACTGCCTGCTACAAAAACTCACTGTTCTGGCAAAGGAGTAACAGCGATGTTAAAAAAGACACTGTTCAAAAAAGGCAAAATCCTGACTCGCATACAGATATTAAATGAGTGTGTGCTAAAGATTGTATTGAACTCGTTATTAATTAGTAATTGTTTTATCTGAAGACAAGAATTATTTTGTATATTATCAATTATCTACAATTTCCGGACTTGTAAAATAGTTTAAAGTCAAGGAAAGGCACAGCGCCCTGGCAGAATCAAAATCAGAGTGTTCAGCAAATGCTTAAGCCCTGTTTAGCGTGGGAGGAGGAAATGGAAAGAATTCGCATACTCACATGCTGAGTCTGCCCTGAAGGAGTTCACAGTCTAGTAACCATCATGATGTTCATAAGCTTTCACTGATTCACTTCCACATACATCACCTCTCTGAGCTCCGTGCCCCATGAGGGGCACATTGTTACATCCATCCTGCAGATCAAGATACTGAGTTTCAGAGAGGTTAAGAACCTTGCTGGTAGTCACACAGCTGCTATCATATGGCATCAGGATTTGAACCTAGTTCTGCTGCCTCTGCAGCCTCGTCCTCAGATGATACTATACAACAGGTCCCTGAAAGCCTGGGTATCCTTCTCCAGTCTAAGCAAGCTGGGTGGGTTTCTCCATTCTAAGAGCTGGGTGAGTTTTTTAGTAAATTTCACATCATCTCCCACTTCCCCCCAGTTTAGAACACAGTAGTGGAAACTTCATCCACAGGATACAACCATCCAACAAGTATAAAAAAGGTTGTTTTAGTGAAAATAGCAACAAAAACTGCAGCCTGAACTTATGTGCTGCAGAGCCCGGAGTGCCTTTCCTGGCTGTCACCAAGCCTGGGAGAATGTCTTTTTCCATCAAAAGTCCCCATTAGGGTTACCTGGAGCCCTTGCAGATCAAGGCTGCCTCTCTGCCTTCTTTGTCCCCGGCTGTGGCTGTGCAATTGTCCAATACAGTGTGCAAGTGTCACACTAGCCAGTAATGCTCTCTTCTCACTTCCTCCTCCAAAGCAAGATAATAACCATAGGCACAGAAATTCTGATTGAGTCTGTGGATCTGAGACAGAGACTTGGATCTAAATCTTTTAAAAGCCCTTCTAGGGATTATGATGCCCAGATGAACTGGCTCAGAAGAAGGATTTATTTCAGGAATGCCAAAAATTTCTCACACTTGGTGGTAGGACATGCCTAGGCAGTTTAGCCAGATGGGAAGTTGTCAAAGAACTGCCAAACTCACAAGGATTCTTGTAGCTCAGAGCCAGTGGGCTACCTAACATTGTGAGTTTAAGATGAAAAGAAAAATATGTATACAATACTTTCTTGTAGTGGTAGAACACAAAGTAATTAAGGGCAGAAAGTAAAACAAGGAACTCCTTTCTGTCACTAATTCCCTCTGCCCAACAATTCCATCCAGTCCCCTCGCTTGTTCCTTGTCTATTGGCTCCCTAGCTATCTAATATATTCTCAGACACAAACATATATACGTGAAATCAAATAATAGATATCAGGGCTAGGCGCCGTGCTCACGCCTGTAATCCTAGCACTCTGGGAAGCCAAGGCAGGAGGATCGCTTGAGCTCAGGAGTTCAAGACCAGCCTGAGCAAGAGCGAGACCCCGTCCCTACTAAAAATAGAAATATTAGCCAGGCATGGTGGCACATCCCTGTAGTCCCAGCTACTCAAGAGGCTGAGGCCGGAGGATTGCTCGAGCCCAGGAGTTTGAGGTTGCTGTGAGCTAGGCTGATGCCACGGCACTCTAGCCCGAGCGACAGAGTGAGACTTTGTCTCAAAAAAATAAAAATAAAAATAGATATTTTTGGGATTTGCTTTCATTCTTGTTTATCTCAGGCATAACATCAAATCTTGAAGATCATTTTCTGTGAGTACAAATAAATCTACTTCATTCCTTTTAAGCATCGCAAAATATTCCATGAGTGGATGCACCGTTATTTATCCACACAATTCCCTGTTGATGGACATGTAGGTTGTGTCCTTTTTCCTCCATAAAGCATGCTATAAGGAACATCCTTTTGCCTGTATCTTTATGTACATATTACACATTGGTGTATTTCTGAAAGGCTAGATTCCTGGAAGAGGAATCATGGAATCAGAGGGTCTTTTACATTTTGCCAGATAGGCCAAAAGCTGTCCCCCAACCTTTACTAAGCCCAGAGGAGGGACAGGGTGCTGAGAGGGCTGTTTTAAGGTGTGCCCAACTACATCGGAATCAAGGTTGGAATTGTGCTGTAGGGGGCGCCATTTACACAAACTATTAATACTTCTGGAGTGGAAGGACCTACAACAGCTAGTTGTAGACTAGCTGCCATGTATATTCTCCAACATTGGATATTTATCTTTTAAAATTTTGGTAATTCGATGATGGAAATGTTACCTTGTTGTTGTTTTTATTTCCTTGTTATTTATTACGAGTGAGACAGTTTTATTTGCCTACTCAATAACTTTTTTCTATTTTTCCCGTTTCCTTTACATATTCTGATTATTAACCGAATGCTGTTATATATGTTGGCAATGTTTTCTCCCAGTCTTCTGTTGTCTTTAACGTTCTTTGTGGTATCTTTCATTATTCAGAAGTTTCTCTTTTTTTTGAGACAGAGTCTTACTCTGTTGCCTGGGCTAGAGTTCCATGGTGTTAGCCTAGCTCACAGCAACCTCAGATTCCTGGGCTCAAACAATCCTCTTGCCTCAGCCTCCCGAGTATCTGGGACTACAGGCATGTGCCACCACATCCGGCTATTTTTTTCTATTTTTAGTAGGAACGGGGTCTCGCTCTTGCTCAGGCTGAGCTCAAACAATCCGCCTGCCTCGGCCTCCCAGAGTGCTAGGATTACAGGCGTGAGCCACCGCGCCCAGCCTATTCAGAAGTGTTAAATATTAGGTTGCCAAATCTCTCAATATTTTCTTTTATGGCTTGCAGGGTTTTCAACTTACTTATGATTCCTCACGTCAAAATTGTAAAAATATTTTCCAATATTTTCTTCAAATAGTTTTAAGTTTTTTAAAAGTCTAATCTCTAATCCATCTAGAATTTTTATGTAGTTGTGAGGAAAAGTCAAACTTAAAATTTTTTCCCTAATGGACATCTAAATACCTTAATTATCTTTATAGCGTGGTCCATCCTTTTGCCACTACTTTGAATGTAAAATAAATTGTTGGCTAGCTATTCATTTCCAAGGGGGGTTCTGGAAAAATCTCTAACCATCATGTCTGTTACAAGGTCAAAGAAACAAAAATCAAAATAGCCTTATTGTTTTAATAAATAGGGAAACTATTATTGGATGAAATTAAACAGCCATCCCTGACTTAAAAACAATAACAACAAACTCTAAGACGAGTAATAAAGGAAATAAAGGGACATTTTCTTAACAAGATAACGACTTTTATCCTAAAGCAACAGTTCGTATGTACATGCTGGAGAAAGGAGAGATGTGTTCTTTATTAAACCAGGAACGAGGTGAAGATACCACTATTAAAGCTAATTAATTATCTGTGATCTATCAATGAAATAAACCACACATCAAAAGAACAGATATTGTAAAGGAGATCGTAGAAGATTCTATTGCTTTCTTAGAAAATCCAGTAGGACTAGAAGAACTACTTGAATTACTCCATAAACTGGCTGGATTTAAAATAGATGTTTGAAAATGAATGTATTTCTTCCTACCAACAGAAACCAGCCCAAACATGTAAAGGTAAGCTCTGGGCAAGATGATAACAAGGACCCAATTTACTAACATTCTTCGAACATTCTCTCACAGTGACCGATGAAATTAAAAATAGGAGAGGCTGGCATTAGTGGTAGGAACTAGGAAAATATGCCAACCATATACCAGGCCTCAGAGCAAGTGGGCGGCCCCCTGGGGCTAATAAATAGCAAGTGTCATTCTTTATTATTATTCTGTTATTTACTAAACTTCTTCTCTGACCCTGTTATTGTGCTAAGGCTGTATGTGCATTATCTCATTTAATCCTTGCACAGTAACCTATAAAGTAGGTATCTTTATCCCCATTTTTCAAATAAGATATATGAAATATATTTAATCCAAGGTCAGAGGGTGGCAAGTCCCATGGGTCTTCAGCATTGTCAGGCCTCGAATCTCAGGCCCCAGGGAAGTCACCAGTGAGGGAATCTGGAGGAGGGTGGAGGTGAGAAGGGGGTGAATGGGATATCTGGAGGCCCGAGTGGCAAGCCCTACGCACTTAGGGGAGAATGCCTGAGCGAAGTGCCCCAGTGTGCAGGAGCTCCTCTTTCCCTTAATACTCCCGTGACCCTGGCAGGTAGCATCGCAATCCACACTGAACAGAATGTGAGGCTCGGAGAGTTGAGGTGGCCCAAGGAACACAGAGACTAGTTGAGAATTTGGGGATTTGCATCCAAGGTGCCCGTGTTGTGCCCCTGGGCTGCGTGCTGCCTCCCCCAGCAATGGTGCAGGGTGTGCACGGGTCCTCTTAGCCTGGCTGGGCCAAGCGCACGGTGTGGTGGGGAGTCTGGCCAGGGCTTGCTCTCCTACCCCATGCCCACAGGCAAGGGGCCAAGGGACACAGGAAATAGGGGCCAGCTGTCTCTCTGGGGATAGAGGTGGGGTGAGAGGCCAGCCCAATTGGAAGAGCCTGTGTGGCTGGGAGCGCCTGAGCTGCACAAAAGCTCCTTGTGTTTTCCTTTTGGCACAGCAAGGATTTCTAGAGCCACCAGGAAGACCCATGCCGGGAGAGCCCTCAGCAATGGAAGGGCACAGCCAGCCACCTCTCTGCATGGATGGTGGGGCTGCTAGCCACGGGCATAGGAATTATAACCAGAGAAAGTGACACAGTGGAGTGTGGGCGTGGATATCTCTGTTGGGGGTGGGAAAGGTGGGGAGGGGTACTTGACAACTTCAGATTTAAGAATTTGTTTATTGTTTTTTGAATCTACCCCCTTTCTTGCATGTAGTCCCGACTCCTCCCAGGTGGGAGAAGATGTGGGAAGAAGGGAAGGTCTGCTTGGTGCAGGGAGAAACGAAGTGTAGGGGCTTAATATTAACAATTATAATACCAGCAATTATAGTCCCAACAGCCAACATTCGTTGAATCCGACTTCACGTCCAGCACTGTGTGGAATACAGTATATAGTCTGTTTCTTAGTTAATCTTGGCCGCTACCATATGGAATGTGTTCTGTGGTTATCCCAGAGCTTGGCAATAGCACTTTCCCAACCAGTGTGTTTTGAAGTGACAAATCCACATTTAGAGGGGGAGGAAACTGGCCTAAAGGTCCAGCAAGTGAACTCAGCCCTGGCTGACCACAGTGCCTCGTATCCACCCACTCAGCCTGGAGATGTTTTTGCAGCAGGTTCGCATGGCCAAGTGTCATTTCAGTCCGTTGTAAACTCTGTGAATATTTCCCAATGATGCATTAACCTATGACTCCTGGATTCTCTGTGGGCTTGGGGAGCAGGGAGTCAGTTGGCACTGAATGTGCTTTCTGATCTTCTTTATACGCTTTTCTGTAATTGGGAGCATCCTTGAGAACCAGCTCCTCCAGAGAGAACATTCTCTGCAATGCTCTCTAGGGAGATGATCTCATTTTGGCTCCTTGAGGTGGGAGTTTGGGTAAAATATAAACAGTCTGAAGACACTACTTGGCTGACTATTCAAAGCATTTTGGAGTTAGTATCTCTTCATAAGGGAGGAAGAGGAACTGACTTCAAATCCTGACCTTCTCCTTACTCGCTGCTGTAGCCTTAGGCGGGTCATCTTCTCTCCCTGAGCCTCAATTTCCTCAGCAGTAAAGAGGAGATGATACTATCACCTATGTCATAGCAGAAAGATGTGAAAGGTAAAATCGTGACTCTCAAATGGGTATAAAATGAACTACGAACCGGGTGCAGTAGCTCACGCCTGTAATCCCAGCACTTTGGGAGGTTGAGTAGGGAGGATCGCTTGAGCCCAGGAGTTTGAGACCAGCCTGAACAACATAGTGGGACTCTGTGTCTACAGTAAACAAACAAACAAACAAATACATGGATTTAGCTGGGCATAGTAATGTGTGCCTGTTGCCCTAGCTATTTGGGAGGCTGAGGTGGGAGGATGTTTCCAGGCTGCAGTGAACTATGATGATGACTGTACTGAAGCCTGGGCAACAGAACAGAGCAATACCCGGTCTCCAAAAAAAAAAAAAAAAAGAGAGAGAGAGAAAGAACTGAGAACTGTGCTAAGAATTTAGAGGCTGAGGCAGGCGGATTGTTTGAGCTCAGGAGTTCGAGACCAGTCTGAGCAAGAGTGAGACCCCGTCTCTACCAAAAAAATAGAAAGAAATTAGCTGGACAACTAAAAATATATATATATAAAATTAGCCGGGCATGGTGGCACATGCCTGTAGTCCCAGCTACTCAGGAGGTTGAGGCAGAAGGATCGCTTGAGCCCAAGAGTTTGAGGTTGCTGTGAGCTAGACTGATGCCACAGCACTCTAGCCCGGGCAACAGAGCAAGACTCTGTCTAAAAAAAAAAAAAAAAAAAAAGAATTTTATTTCACCGAATTAATAAGGGAACCAAGCAGGTTATAACTGACTCAAAGGAGAAGTCAAAAAATTGCAAACTTATATGAAGCAAAGAAATGTCTAAACAAATGCACAAATGGAGCCCAAACCAGCTTCTTCCATGTTGGGAAAGGAAAGTCAATCGAACTTCGAACTTCTACTGGTCGGGACAGAATGTACATGTCTAGAGCCAAAAGTTATTTTCCTTTTTCTTTAAAGAAAGTTTTTTTCTTCCCAATCTCTAATGGAAAATTATATTTTGCATTTTTATCAAGTATCTACATTTTACAGAGTTGTGAAATAGCTTCCATGGAATCAAAATCAGATAATGCAAAAGGGTGTGGTATAGACTATGCTTACTTTTCCATTAGAAGAAAATTTGTCCCATAGTTTCCTTCTCTTTGGATCAAAAATAATCTCATATATTCCTATGTAATTCATCAATGGTAACATTATAGTTATTTCTGGTACCTCTCTTTTTATAAGGTGAAGTGACAAACCTTTTGTGATTTTTGGTGGGTTTTCTGGGTAAGCTCAACTATCACTAGTTTTATTTTATTTTATTTCACATTTAGGACAGATTTGGGGAATGCAAAACTCCAAAATTGTCAGGAGATTTGAACACTTAAAGTAGAATCATGGGTGTCTGAGAAATAATACTTGTCTACCCATTTGAAAGGGACAATAACACATTTAAAAATAAACATAGATGATATTAGGCCATTAAATATGAAATGTCCAATTTCGAATCAAAAGTTTAGTTTATTATATTTCAAACAATAAGCAGTACAATTAATCAAAGCATGCGCCTAAACTATCAACACAGTTTTACCATCTTAATGGTAGCTTGCTTATGCCAGCTGCGAAGAAACCTGGAGAGCAAGTGGTGAAAAAATCATGAAAGGCGTTTGCCACAGCTTGTTGAGAATTGAATATTTTTCCTTGCAAGAAGTGGTCCAAAGTCTGAAAGAAGCGGTAGTCAGTTGGTGCAAGGTCTGGTGAATATGGTGGATGACAGAGGACAGAGTGTTTCTAAGTCCAGCCTCTGTAATTTGAGCTGTGTTGTTTTTGGCGACTTGTGGTCATGCAAGAGGATTGGCCTGCCTCTATTGAGCAATCTCAGCTGCTTAATCGCAAGCATCCTCATCATTTCATCCAATTGGATGCAGTTGACATCCACTGTAGTTGACTGACCAGGTTTCATGAAGCTGTAATGGATAATACCAGCACTGGACCACCAAACAGACACCATTAGCTTTTTTGGATGAATATTCCATTTTGGACTGTATTTCAGCACTTCATGTTTATCCAACCATTGTGCCAAACACTTATGATTGTCACAAAGAATCCATTTTTTATCACACGTGACAATGCAGTGTAGAAATGGTTTGCTTTTATGTCGTGACAGCACAGAAAGGCAAGCTTCGAGACGATTTCTCTTCTGACACTCATTTAATTCATGCAGAACCCATCTATCCAGCTTCTTTACCTTGTCCATTTGCTTCAAATAGTCCAATATTGTAATAGTAACTTCAAACCTTGCTGCTAATTCACTCATAGGTTGAGATGGATTCGCTTCCACTACAGCTTTCAGCTCATCATTATCCACCTTGGTCTCAGGTCGCCCATGTGGCTTATTTTCAAGATAAAAATCACCAGAATGGAACTTCTCAAACCACTGACATACTATGTGTTCATTAGCCATACCCTTCCCAAACACTGCATTGATATTTGAAGCCGTCTGTGCTGCATTGGTTCCACGACAAAACTCATATTTGAAAATAACACGAATCTTTGACTTAGTCATGGTTTCACAAAAATTGTTCTAAAAAAATTTGAAAGATAATCACAAGCCAGACCATGCGTTTGAAAGAAAGAGGATGTACCTTCACAATAAAAATAAAACAAGAATGTCAAAGTGAAATGTCAGAGATAGCAACCGTCAAACTTAATACTTAAGGAAATCGGACATTTCCTACTTAATAACATGAGCGTAAAGAACTTCAGCTTTCTCGTAAGTAAGAAATCTTGTTTTTTAAATAATAAAGGTCATAATAAAATCAACATAAAGTTCAGATAATTATTCTGGTAAAACAGAATCTTTGCTAGCTAGGCAGGTTACATAGAAAAAAAGAATAACCCTTCATATTGTAGGTGAAGACAGCAACCCCCCCTCCCCCGCCCAGCAACAATTCCTGGCAGCCCCAGGCTGTTTGTTTGCCCGGCCTGTTTGGATCCCAACAATATGAAGTTTGCTGATCCATCTGTGGACCCCAGGATAAGAACTTCTATTTTAGAATTTCTAAATTTCTAAATGTGCCAAGTTCACCTTGACACATTCTGCAAAACAAGCCAGCCCTTAATGTCAGAGGGATGATCCAGCTCTGTCCCATTCCTGGGCACACCCCTTTGGTTACCCAGCCCCCTCGAGTCCCAGAAGCCTCCAAATCTCTATCTTCACCCGGCTTTGAGATGCTTGGTCTCTGGTTCACAGCCCCTGAAGGCCAATGTCCATTTACTGATCTGCTCCACCCAGTCTGGATGTATCTTTACACTGGAGGTGGTACCTGGTAGGCAGTTACAGGTGACCTTCCTGGGGCCACCACGGTATCACAGTGACCATGGGAGAAGGGCATATGCATCTGCTCAGGGGAGGGGCCTGGCCACGCCCACTCTGAGCAGCCCTCAGGGCCACATGAACTTGGATTGATGGTTGGTGGCCACATCAATCCTCCCTCCCAACCCTGTCCTGCTGAGCGAGCCCCTCCTCCTCCTTCCCTTGAATTTACTCCTTATGGTGACAAATCAGGAGTATCATGAAGTACAAATGTAATTTTTATGTAAGAAATTAGATGGTTCAAATATGTATTTCCCAGGTGTATTAGTCGATTCTCTGTTGATATAACTGAGTACCTGAGACTGGGTAATTTATAAAGAAAAGAAATTTATTTCTTACAGTTCTAAAAGCTGGGAAGTCCAAGGTCAAGGGCCTGCATCTGGTGAGGGCCTTCTTGCTGGTGGGGTCTCGCAGACCCCCAACGTGTTTCAGGGCATCTGTGGGGAGGGGGCTCAGGAGAGATGGCCAAACTGGCTTTTGTAACAGACCCACTCTTGTGAAAACTAACCCATTTCCTCGATAATCCATTAATGTATTAGTCCGTGAATGAATGAATTCCTTCATGAAGGCAGAGCCCTCATGACCTATCTTTTTTCAAAGGTCCAACTTCTCAGCACCTCTGTGTTAAGAATGAGGTTTCCAACACATGAACTTTTAGGGGATATAGTCAAGCCATACCCACCGCAAAACCTATTTCACTGTGAATATATTGATACGGGGGAGTGATTTTATGCTACGGTTACCTCTGTAATTTATAATTGATAGGCTCTGAACACACGGTACACAAATAGGCTTTGAAATATAGGTTTGATTCCTGGTTCTATCACTCACTAGTTCTGATTATAAACAAGCTACTTAATGCATTTGGCCCCAGTTTTCTAACTGGGAAAAATGGGTTAGCAATACCTACCTCCTGGGGTTTAAAGTGAGAATTAAACGAAAGAGTGCAAGCAAGGCTGTTAGCGTCATGCCTGGCACACAGTGAGTGTTTGATTAATGTTTGCTCTTATTTTTATTAATATGGAAGCTGTTCTGTAGGGTTTGTGCAGATTCAAAGAATATGATGAGATTTCATAAGAAATCTGCCCTCTGGTCAATGTGTGTTTTGTGGCAGGCATGACAGGATACCAGGACATTAGTGACACACTGAAAATTGAAATTTCCTCATGTATTTATTTTCCATTTCCTAGGAAATACTCTGTAATACCCAGAACATAAGTCCACAAACTCTGAATGTGCAGATGTTAAAGATTCATAAATGCTATGAATACCACCATTCTGTGTACATATGCAACATATTATTGCTGCTCCATTAACCAATGGCAAGAAAACCCCTGGGCCTGCAGTGTTTGCAGTATTTGCACATTGCTATGGATACAGTATCAAAGGCGGGTGCCATTAACAAGAACAGGATGTGGGGGCGACAGGGGGGGTTAAAGGCAACTAACAATGACAGAGACTATTCTCACTCTTAATACATCATTCTTGGATAAAAATTTGTAAAATATTTGGGAGGTGAGGCATGCTGTTGAGAACATTACTTTGGATGTTTCATCCAACACTGCTGACAGGCAGCTTGGTGGAAGAGTGAACTTTAGGGACCTAGATCTGCCACCAAATTGGCTATGTGTCTGATGGATACCTTCCTTCTTACACCCTCCGTCTCTCCCAGTGTAAAACTGCAGTCCCTTCCACTGTTCTGATCACAAGTGGACCACACACAAGATTTCATCTCATATCCTGTGTAGTTTAATGCAATTCTAGCTAAGTCAAGCAAAATTAAGATAGATTTGTGGAGGCAGCCAAGATGAGCTATGCTGGTTGGCCAGCCTGGGTTTTCTTTTTCTATTGTTACCTGTCTTGTTCACAAACCATGTAGATTTCAGTTCAGATTATCAATTCTCACACTGTCTTAGAGACAGATTTTTTTCCCCATTCAAGAGAGCAATATGGAATGTAGGCAAGCCAGCCCTTGTTGGCAAATTGTCAAAACGTCAATGAAAATTAGATTAAGTCCGTTACCAAAGTCGGTGTCCTCAGAGCCCTTCCCAAGATGCCAGTTAGTGGTGATTGACATATTGCCATATGAATGGGTCTTTAAGTCACAACACTATTCATTTAAATTAAAAATACAACAATGTGTATTTTGCAAGAATACATGCACACCAGACACATTGGAATTGTTGCTCAGGAGTGGGGACAGTAGGAAAATGGGGATAAAAGGAGATAAACAAAACAAGATGGAAGGCGACACCAAGATTCAAAGAGAGGATACAGTTTACCCAAAGCGATACAGCTAGCCAGGTATGCAGAACAGTTGGAACAGAGCTGTCACTCAAAGCCCAGGGTGCTAGTCCATTCCATTCCATTTCAAAAGGCTACTGCCTTTTGCTCTTAAGAGGAAATGACAACAATTAACAAGGGATTAAAATGCGAATTATTTGCCAACCCTCAGAGGCTTGCTATCTTGTTACTTTTTCCTTGAGAGTAAAGTACCTGCAAGATTCATGCAAATCTGGTCTTCCTTCTAAGGGAGCTTTGTCTTTCTCAGATCTTGTCTTGTCTTGATTGGTGTTAGGGCGGCCTTGACTCTCCCAATTTCATCTGAAGCTCTCCCTACTCTTTGCTGTTCTGGGCCCAAGCTAGCACAGGCACCCTGCTGGGACTCTTGTTTTCACAAACATCCGAAAAGAGCCGAAAGAAAGGAAATGTAAATCTTTCTCTTCACATTCCCCAGCTCACAGCCTTTAGAATCTGTTTCCATAGCCTCAAGGTGTTCTGGAAAAGCTCCCAGACCAGACAGCAGGGAGTAAACTCCAGGCCTTTGTTTCCTGCCCAAAATCACATTCCCTGTGATAGGTCTGACGACGTCTCAGAGATAACCAAATCTCCTGGAACAGAGGAACCAAGAAAGATGGACAACTAGACGTCTTGGGACTGCCTGCTAATTACTGCACAACAATTATTATTTTTCTCTTTGTCCCCATGAAAGCAGCAAGCCACCTGGCCTTGCTGCTGGTATCTCCCTTCTCTTTCTTTGGGACGTCATGCCATCTCTCTGCTCTCCCCTCTCCCCCTTCTCTCTCTCTCATTCTCTCTGTTCTAAAGGATAAAATAAACTTTTTTACTTTTACATCTTAATCTCTGTGAGAGTAATCTTTCTCCACTCATGCCGTGAGCAACTACTAGTCTTTTCCGTCCTAACAATGGGTAATTTCATTTCTTGGTAGCCAGGAAGGGAAGGTAAATTAATTCAGCTCAGGTTTTCTGACATTAATTACATTGAGGTTGTTAACGGAAAAGAAGCCAAATTCTGTAAAATAATTTTAAAGAGATTTATTCTGGCTGGGCGCAGTGGCTCACGCCTGTAATTCTGGCACTCTGGGAGGCCGAGGTGGGAAGATCAATCCCTCGAGGTCAGGAGTTTGAGACCAGCCTGAGCAAGAGAGACCCCGCCCGTCTCTACTAAAAATATAAAGAAATTATACGGACAACCAAAAATATATATAGAAAAAATTAGCCGGGCATGGCGGTACGTGACTGTAGTCACAGCTACCCAGGGAGGCTGAGGCCCGAGGATCGCTTGAGCCCAGGAGTTTGAGGTTGCTGTGAGCTAGGCTGACGCCATGGCACTCTCGCCAGGGCAAAAGAGGGAGACTCTGTCTCCAAAAAAAAGAGAGAGAGATTTATTCTGAACCAAATTTGAGGACCATGACGCAGAGCCACACCCAAGAAGTCTTGAGCAAGTGGACTCACTGTGGTTGGGTTACAGTTTGGTTTTATACATTTCAGGAAGACAAGGGTTACAGGTAAAGTCATAAATCAATACGTGGAAGGCATACATTGGTTTGGCCCGAAAAGGTGGGCCATCTTGAAGAGGAGAGCTTACAAGTTCTAGGTGGGTTTAAAGATTCTTTGACTCATAATTGGTTAAAGACGAGAAGCTTTGTCTAAAAGCTTGTAATGTTTTAAGATAAGGAGCTCTGTTAATCAGAGACAAGCCACCAGAGGACCTGCAGCTTTGTCTGGGGTACCCTTAGGCCTGTTAATGGGTTATAAAGGATGTCTCCAAGAAGGGGGCGGGCGCGGGATGAGGCATGTCTGACCTCCCTCCTCATGGCAGGCGATTTAGTTTTAGGGTATCCCCTTGGCCAAGAAGGAGTCCATTCAGCTGGTGGAAGAGAGAATCTTAAGATTTCATTTTAGTTCACAAGGTGAATAATTCCAGTTCATTGAGATTGTAGAGGACTCTAGAAGGTTAGAGAGTGGAAAGTTCTTTAAAATGTGGTTCTTCAATATCATTACTGTAGTGGTTTAAAATATATATATATTTTGGTTCTTAACCTGATATAATACTCTTCCAGGGATGGGTACCCCAAATACTATGTCTGGTGTTTTGTGAAAGAGCCTCTGTCCATTTTTGTCTGGGGAATCTACTATATGGTGGGCATCTATTATGAGAATTAACGCTTAGGGAAAGGGCAAAATAAGAATATTTATATGTGTTTGCTTTTATCTGCAAAATTACACACGGAAAGGATGAACCAGAAATTAAGGATATTTGTTATATAAGGGTAAATAAAAATAAGATCGAATTTTTCCTGTTGCCCAAAGGGAAAAAGACCTTCTTCCCCGTTGTCTATTCTTAGAGCATTTCCTTGAGAAAATTGTATTTATGTTTCTTTCCTGATCCCTTAGATGTGCATGTAAAACCTTTTTTAAATAGTTAACTAAGCCTCTAGAAAGCTTAACACCCAGGAATTTTTTTTTAAGGGCCTGGGAACCATCTCTTTGATTTTTTTTTTTTTTTATGGAACGCTTCACAAATTTGTGTGTCATCCTTGCGCAGGAGCCATGCTAATCTTCTCTGTATCGTTCTAATTTTAGTATATGTGCTGCCGTGTGCTGCCGAAGCACGCGCACATCTCTTTGAAATGTAAACGTCAAGGAAGATATCGCTCTTATTTTCTTGTCATCATGGGAGTTTAACCTGGAGCCTTGCTCCAATCTGTCTCTATGACCTGCTTGGTATAAAAATAGAAGTTCAATCTTTCCTTAGAATGAAGGTAATTAGCACAGATGGCCACTCACATTACCAGGTGAATTTAGGGTGAACTATGAAAGAATGTATAGCATTTGTATGTCAAGTCCCCTTCCATGAGGACAAGTTATCATTTATCTTGAGACATGTGTGCCCTGGATTGTATCTTGGCTATATAGAAGGCTGAGATTTCGTTCTGTCTTGGCGATCTCATTAACTCACTGCCTGTGCACATTTTAACTTTCCCCCTTCCTATAACATGTGGGAGGGACAGGAAGGGGACTAAGACTTCTCCAAGTACACCTTTTTACATAGCTCTTCCATTTGAGCCTTGCCAATGTCTTATATATTAAAAGACATAAAATAAAATTAAGAATGAGGGGGGAAAAAGAAACCCTAAAATTGAATATAAATTAGCAAATAAACTAAAATCCATCTGAATACCAATAGTATATCCAGAAGAAGAAAAAAGGTAACTTCTATAACAAGGATAAAAAGACTGCAAGGAAAATTTATTGTGAGTGGTAATACTGGCTGACAAAGGGAGCCATTCTAAAACTACTTTGTGCGTATTGTAGGGTTGAGTGATTGAGTGAATACATTGATGTTGTTGGAACCAGAGTTCTCACGGTGGGAGAAGGAGACATAAGAGGAAGAACCCTGTGGTATAGAACTGGAATTACAAGGGATCAGTATCAATTAATGATCTTTTAAAAAATCAATTTCCTCAGCTCTGTCCACTGAATGATTCTAAAAGCAATGACACTCTTTTTTTTTTTTTTTTTTTTTTGAGACAGAGTCTCACTCTGTTGCCCAGGCTAGAGTGAGTGCCGTGGCGTTAGCCTAGCTCACAGCAACCTCAAACTCCTGAGCTCAAGTGATCCTCCTGTCTCAGCCTCCCGAGTAGCTGGGACTACAGGCATGCACCACCATGCCCGGCTAATTTTTTTTCTATATATATTTTTAGCTGTCCATATAATTTCTTTCTATTTTTAGTAGAGATGGGGTCTCGCTCTTGCTCAGGCTGGTCTCGAACTTCTGAGCTCAAACGATCCGCCCACCTCGGCCTCCCAGAGTGCTAGGATTACAGGCGTGAGCCACCGCGCCCGGCCACAATGACACTCTTAGTAGCAAGGAACATACCAGATCTTGGTTCCTCAATATCTTTCTTTAATAAAAAGAAGCCAAACTGCTTAGACAAATGGCTGATTTCAGGGTTAGGGCAGAAAAATTACATCTCATTGAAAAATTATTTTTGTTTTTTTTTTCTTTTCTTCATTTTTTTCCAAGAGATTGGCCTTTGATTAAGAATTCTTAAAAACTGATGAGGGCACTTCAAAAGGACACAGGAACCAGCTTGAAGAGGCTCCCACTGGCCAAATTTGAGCATCAAAATACATAAGGGTAGAAATAGCTTGTAACACATGAAATAAAAAAGAATCCATGAGTTCATATTTATACTTAAAATATTAAACAAACGAATAAATGAAAATAGGAGGAGGGAAAGAAGGGAAAGCTCTTCTTACAGAAGAATGCCAACTAATAAATGTAAAAGAAGTGGTAGAAATAGGAAAATCACCAGTTTACAAACATCATAATAAACATTGGTTGAGGCAAGAACCATCGATGGATGCCTCAACCATTGGTGGGAACCCACAGATCCCTTGTTAATTCACAGGTGAGGGTGGGGAGCCCTTTAAAATGGAGAAAACCAGTGAATACCCACTTAACCACCTGGTGAAGTTTAGGGTCATTAATAACGAGACAAACATCATCATATGTCTTTTTTCTTTTTAGTGATTATATGAGTTTATTAATTTTCATCTGTGTTTGGCATCATGTAGGTGTAGCCTGGGTTAGCTCTTTTTTTTCTGTTGGGAAGTTATAAGATTTCATTATAAGAATTGTGTAGGGGGGACTGCTATTTCTTGAGTGCTTATGTTTCAAGAACTGTATAAATATTTTATATTTTTTCTCATTTTATTCCTTACAACAGTATATGAGGCCAGTCTTATAATTCTTATTTTATACATGAAGAAATGAAGCTAAACTTGGTTATATGGATTATGTAAATCAGCGTGTGTCTTCTGAAAACGACACAGCCTTACCTGGTACTTTGCCTTCTAGAGTGTTTAATTTCAGTCTGACAATGACGAAGGAGAAAATTGAAGGATATTTTTGCAATGTAACTGGCTTCAGCTCTTCAAAAAGTGTCATTAAAATAAAAAAAAAAGAAATTAAAAAGGCAGAGAAATTCTTCTCAATTAAAGGAGACTAAAGAAACCTGACAGCTACATGCTATTGTTAATGAACCCGCGAGAGGGCTTCCGTCTGTTGTCTGCCACACAGAAAGCCAGTTACTGAGACAAGGAGGATTGTCAAGAAAGGAGATTTATTGCGGTGGACATCAACTGGGAGGTGGGAGGATTATCTCAAATCTGCCTCCCTGATGACTGACAAGGTCAGAGGTGTTCCTGGAGGTGAAATGAATAATGCACGAGGTGAGTGAGCATCATTACGTGTTTGGGGGGAGTGCACAGAGGCGCAGTGAGAAATCATCCTGATACATACATTGCATGATCAAAAAATGGTGGTTAAGCCCCTCCCAGGGTGGAAATTTTAGTAGTATAAAGGAGGGAGGGGGTACTATCAGTTATCCTTTCAGTCTTGTGTGCATGCTCGTGGTGGGGAATAGGTTGCCCAGCAGGTCCTTGGGCAAGATTTGTGGTGGAATGCTGCTTATCTTGACTTCTCTGAACAATCGGATAGTGTAAAGCCTTGTGATTATCTTGTCACTGTAAGGAGGGCCCACTGTTTCTGACAAACAACTCAAAAGAGAGTGGATCAGTGAAATAGATTTACAAAGCTCTGGTCTGCAAATATTATTGGCCTGAGAACTTGAAACATAAGAGAACAGCAAAAAGGCACTTTTGCTCAGGGAGTCAGTTACACTATATGTAATCCTGGATTGGATCCTGGATCCCTCAACCCTCAACCTCTGAAAGGCTCTAAAAGACATTATTTGCACTATGGGAAAAATTTGAATCTAAACTGTGTATAAAATAATGTTAAAGTTCCCTGAGCCGGGTGGTGGCTCACGCCTGTGATCCCAGCAACTCAGAAGGCCAAGGCAGGAGAAGACCTTGAGCCCAGGAGTTGGAGACCAGCCTGGGCAACATAGCAAGACCCCATCTCTACAAAAAATACAAAAATTAGTTGGGTGTGCTGGTGCACATCTGTAGTCCCAGCTACTTGTGAGGCTGAGATGGGAGGATCACTTGAGCCCAGGAGTTCGAGGCTGCAGTGAGCTATTATGACGCCACTGCACTGTAGCCTGGGTGACAGCGTGAGACCCTGTCTCTAAAAATAAATCAATCAATAAAAATAAAGTCTCCGAACGTGAGAATTATGTTGGGGTTATGTAATACAACACCTATGTTCTTAGGACATGCACGCTGAAGGTGGAGTGTCATGACGTCAGCAACTACTCTGAAACAAAAATTATATATGGAGAGAGAAAAAGATTTTGATAAAGCTAATGTTGCAAAATGTTAACATCTGCTGAACCAAGGAGGTGAAGGGTATATGGATGTTCTCTGCATTCTTCTTGTTACTTTTCTGCAGGCTTGAAAAATTTCCAATAAAAACAATTATACTCTATTTTTGTTCTTACGATAGCGGCACCCAATTTCTCAGTTCATGTCTATTTATCCCAATTACTTTCTTGTATTTATCAGCATCTCTATTTCCCCTTACTAAGGCAACTACTTCAACCGACTCTCATGCTCCGTTAACTTATACCCCCCGACACATACACACATATTTGTCATCATGGATGTTTTCTAGGTTATATATAATTTTAATTCGAGGTTGTTTTGAAAGCATCATCTCTTTTTGCCTTTGATGACTATTCCCTCCTCTCCTTCCTCTGTTATTTATTGCAGCACTGCCTGGATTTTTTTTCCCTTTCTTTCTTTGAGATCTTCCAAAAGTGTTTTCAGTATCTTTGTGTGGCAAGTGTTCTGAGCCCTTGAATACAGGGGATTTTTCCATCACTCTCTCCCATTTGAATGATAATTTGACTCAATATAAAATTCTACATTCAAAGCTATTTTCCCTTTTTCTGTTCCATTGGTTTATGTGTCTGTTTTCATACCAGTGCCATGCTGTTTTGATTACTATAACTTTGTGATATATTTTGAAATCAGGTAGTGTGATGCCTCCAGCTTTGTTTTTTGTTTTAGATTGCTTTGGCTATTTGGAGTCTTTTGCTGTTCCATATGGATTTTAGGATTGTTTTTCTATGTCTGAGAAAAATGTCATTTGAATGATGATAGGGATTGCATCAAACCTGATCACTTTGGGTAGTATGGACATTTTAACAATATTAAATCTTCCAATTCATGAACATGGGATATATTTCCTTTTATTTATGTCTTCTTCAATTTCTTTCATCAATGTTTTACAGTTTTCAGTGTACAGAGCGTTTGCTTCCTTGGTTAAATGTATCCCTAGGTATTCAACTTTTTTGTAGCTACAGTACATGGAACTGCTTTCTTGATTTCTTTTCTGAATAGTTTGTTCTTAGCGTATGGAGAGACTACTGATTTTTGTATTTTGACTTTGTATCTTGCAAAGACACAAATTTACTGAATTTATCTATTAGTTTTAACAGTTTTGGGGTGGTATTTTCATTCTTTTAATGATGCTGCTGAGGTCCAGAAAGTGACACACTTGCCTAAAATCCTGTGGCTAGAGCCAGGTTGAACCCCATGCTTCAATCTCAGTGAGTACGGTAATACTTTTTGATTAACAGTGTGTCAAGTGTATCACTAGTATGTATGGTGATTTTAGATAATTATGCTTTCTTCTCATATGTATTAGAAAAAATATAATCAACAAACCAACTCTGAAATTTCACATTCTTGTTTAGGAAGATTTCTAAGAAAGTGAATTGCTTTAAATAAGTAATAACTTCAGGTGTAGCATGGACATGACTAAAGTTGTGAAGGTGGTCCCTATGTGTTTGAGGTTTAGAGAACTAACTCTTCCCTACTGTATATAATAGATGCCATTCGTCTTTCATTAATAACAATGAAAATTTCATCATTTTAGTGGCAATTCGTCCTGTGCAATGTGTTAGTATAAGGAAAAAGTAAGTAAAAGTTCTTTCATAAATATTTCCCTGAACAGTATTTGTAGTATATCAAAACTATTTCCCTTAACATATGGCTTACTGCAAACAGAAATGAGGCAACTAGTATACTCAGTCATTTAAGAAAGCTTAGGAGCCATCTTAAAATGTTTTATAAAAATTGCAAATACTGTACTGTGAATAGGATTTTCAACTGTTCACTGTGGAATCAGAGTATAAATCTCTTCATAAACGGACATGTGAAATGAAAATTAAAGACTCTCATTGTCCAGCCTGGATGAAAATGGAAACATAATTCACGATTTGGTGTGGACAAAGCCTTGCAGAGAGAAAGTTTCCATGGCCTTAGATATGTATTACTCAGCTACCCTACAAGCATTTTTTTTTCTGCGCTGACAAAAAAGAGAAGGGTAAATGATATATGCAACTCAGTCGCTAAACTAAAAGCTTTAATTAATGAGACTCCACGAAGGGCCCTAGGAAGATAAAAATTCTGTTCTCCAACTGCCATTGCAGAGCCTCTAACTTCTTTTGTGTTTTCAGACCCTCAATGTAAAGATGTAAGTGCCTTTACACATCTGGAATATAACCTCAAATCCAAGGCTTGTGTTAACACCATGGCTTATAAAACATGTTTAGACACAGATTGCATGGAGTCATAAACATGGTGAATGTAGGAATTACTGCTAGTTTATAAATAGGCCTGTTATTAAGTTCTGAGGTCACTGGTTTGCTTTTTTTGTTCTTCCAAACTACAAATGCTCTGGAAATCTTTGGGGTGGGCAAGACAACAGTTTAGTCTGTTCATCTTTCATGGTCGCTTCCACCACGATGCCTCTGGCCTTTTCTCATCCAAACTTAACATAAAGCAGTTTTTCCCTTATCACCACCATGACTACAACACACAGCCAAGATGTCGCCATTTGTTTATTTTTTGCCTCAAAGACTTATTTTAAGCTCATGAGCTGTCTGGGAGAGGGGCAACAACAGGCCCAGAATCCTATCTCTGTGTGTGTGACATTGGGTAAGTTACTTCACCTCCCTGGGATCAGTTTCTGGGTCTATAAAATGAATGATCTGCACTACTTGCTCCCTAAGATCCCCTTTGCTTCTAAGCCATGATAATATCCCAAATAAGATTATAGGATTTTACACACGTTATATATTGATGTTTTAGTCAACAATCATACTGCATATATGATGGTGGTCCCATAACATTATGATGCTGTATTTTTACTGTACCTTTTCAATGTTATGTTTAGATACACAAATACCATGTGCTACAATTACCCACACTATTCAGTACAGTAACATGCTGTACAGGTTGCTAGTTTAGAAGCAATAGCATACCATATAGCCTAGGTGTGCAGCAGGCTGTACCATCTAGGTTTGTGTAAGTGCACCGTATGGTATTTGCACAGTGGTGCAATCACCTAACGATGCATTTCTCAGAACATACCCCATTGTTTAGTGATGCATGACTGTACTTTTAGGCATTTAAAAAATGCCAGAACAATCCTTACTTGGTGCACAGATTGTATGAAATGCTCAATGAAATGAAAACAAAAGCAAAAAGGAGATAATCCTACAATGAAAAAGAGACACTCATATCCACCTGGTGACTCTGTGCGTGGAGGAGTTAAGTGGCCCATGGAAGTTTGCAAACATAGGAAGTATGTACCTTACAACCAGGGCATTCTGCAATTCTTTATCAATGAGAAACAAACTGATATTTGAACTGGACAAACAGTTCCCTAAGAGTCTATTTGAGAAAAAGAAGCAAATGCATGATACTATGTCAAAATTGACAAATACATTTGTGAGACACAATTCACAGAATTTTATTCAAGTTAATCCATTTTGTTCAATAACCTTCCGTATTGCTCCCAGCACCACTGTCATTGTTTTTTCCCTTTGGAGAGGACCATGTTTTTAAAAACTCTGGGTTGAATTTCCATCACGTTTAACTCCATGGTCAAAAATCTTTTTCCCTACCACAAAGCAACATCTTAATCACAAGACAAACCGAGGGAAAAACCTGAAATATATTTGCAGAAATTTATCTCCACTAGAAACAATTCATAGCCCACAATCTTTCAGGGTTGTACTTTTACTTGGGGGCTCTATTTTGGAAAGGGGCTTGTTTCTCATAAATGTTTGCAGAATACAAATAACCTGCCCTGCTGTATCATAGAAATGAGTACTAGTTTGCAAAGAACAAGCAAGCAGTCCTCCAGGGAAGGAGCCCAAATGGCTTGCAGGGGACAGAGTCAATAATCCTGCCTCCCCAACCTGTCAGCAGTAATGAGGTATAACCAGGTGAATGGGAGAGGTAGTGACTCGCAGGGGAACCCATGGGCTAGAATCTCTAAAACAGGAATGTTTGTGTATCTGAGTGAGTCAGAGCTGGAGGGAGACACCTAGTGTTCAGAGAAAGTGACCACGAATAGCAAAGTGTAAAAATGATACCCACAGAAAGGTGGTACCAATTAAAGCCAGTCTTGTGTTTTTCTTTTGAGATGAAGGAACACCGAATGGGTTGTGCAATTTTCACATAAAAATTGGAAATGATACTGAACAAGTGGAAAGCAAAACTGGTTTCCCTCCTTTGTTTAATATACACTGATGGAAGGGAAAAGTAAAGCTGTTTAAGATGTGGCCCTGAGCTGAAGGAGCAATCTGGCAGTGCCATCAGAGCCCTGCACACGACAGAGCACTCTGTCCCAGGGGCCCCGTGGACGGAAGGATCATTTCTGGCTGGCAGCACCAGGCAGGGCACTCCCCAGTCCTCTCCTCTTGGTTCCCAGCATGTCCTCCTGTGCCTCTGTGTCACTGCTCAGCCTGCCCTGTGCCGGGCACTTGCTCATCTTCCTGATCTTTTTCTGTAGCTCGAGAAAGGATCCTGCCTCCACAGGTACCTAATAAACACATGTAATTTACGTGTTGTGGAAGTGTCACTTGGTTCAGAAAAGTAGAAAAGAATTGGGGGAAAGGAGAGGTAAGATGGTGGTGGTGAGGGTAAGGTGTTTTGCTAACAAGTAAATTTAGTATGTGGCTCAGCCCAGATGAAAAGAGATCACCCAAAACAGTCAAGGACGTCAAGAAGGTAGGTGGAAGTCCTCAGCCAAATAGGTTAGTCTGCAGAACTGGAAAGCTAAAATCATTTCCTATTTCTTTCTGAAGTAACCACTGGTCTATTAAGCTCAACCAAACCATATAACAGAAAGATGACTAACTACTGGGTCTTAAATAGCTTTGAAGGGCAGATACTCTCTAGAAAGTAGGAAGATCACTGAGTAAACACTGTCTCCCTGCCACCCCGCCCCCAACCCCCACCATAAAAGATGAGGTTGAATGTAAAAGTGTAGAGAAAGCTTTTGAATATCTTCTTTAAGTTTGTTTTCGGCGCTTTGATCTATAAGCAATCAAGATGGAGAGAGACGCTATCCCAAATATGAAAGTCTGTAGGAACCAGAGTAGCCGAGCCCGACCATCTGTGATGCCTTTATACCTAAAAAACAAGAAACATTTAAACACCAGAATTTTAATCTTATGGTTTCATGGGATTTATTGTCTTCTATTTTTTTTTAAATTTATACCTTCCATCTAGTTTCATCAGGTTTATTTTGCTGTATTTCTCTGGCTTCTTAACTTGAATGGTTAGTTCATTTATTAATATTTTTCAACTTTGTTTTCTAGTAAATGCATTTTGGATGATTCACTATTCCCTGAGAACCAGTCTGGATACTGTCCAGGGTATGGTATTGTTTTTCATGTGATTCTGGTGAGTGGACAGGATAAAAAGCAACAGGCATGGCTTCAGAATAAGCATTTTGAAGACAGACCAGATATAAATCCTAGCTTGGCCACTTACCAGCTGTGACCTGGGACAGTTACTTACTATCTTTCAGAATCAGTTTTCTTGTCTGAAAAAATAGGAATAATGGTAGCTATCTCACCAAGTTTATGAGATAATATACACAAAGTGCTTAGGAAAGAGCTTGGCACATAGTAATGATAAACATTTGCTTATATAGTCACTCAAATTGTCTAAAACAAAGCTCAAAAGAAAATATATAATTGAAGTGAATAGCTTGCTACAGTTTCATCTGTCTATAGTAAGTCTCATTTGGATGACTTTTTATTTAAAACAAATTTTAGGCCGGGCGCGGTGGCTCACGCCTGTAATCCTAGCACTCTGGGAGGCCGAGGTGGGCGGATCGTTTGAGCTCAGGAGTTCGAGACCAGCCTGAGCAAGAGCGAGACCCCATCTCTACTAAAAATAGAAAGAAATTATACAGACAGCTAAATATATATATATATAGAAAAAATTAGCCGGGCATGGTGGCACATGCCTGTAATCCCAGCTACTCGGGAGGCTGAGACAGGAGGATCCCTTGAGCTCAGGAGTTTGAGGTTGCTGTGAGCTAGGCTGATGCCACGGCACTCACTCTAGCCTGGGCAAAAGAGTGAGACTCTGTCTCAAAAAAAATAAATAAATAAATAAAAAAAAATAAAACAAATTTTAAAAACAATAAATGTAAAAATGACATGATTTTCTACACTAATAGTTTAAAGGAGAAAGATCATATAAACATCTTAATATATGCAGAAGCATTTGACAAATTCCAACATACATTCTTAATAAAAGTTTACAGCAAACTTAGAAATACAGTAGAACTTCCTAATTTTGATAGAAGAGATCTAAAAAAATCTAGAATAAACATGATGGGAAACGTTGAAAGCTTTCCTCTGAGATTAAGAACCAGGCATGATGTTTACTAACTCCACTTCTAGTCAACACTGTATGGGAAGTGCTAGCCAGTGCAATAAGGGAAGAAACACAAATAAAAGCTACACAGAATTGAAAGAAGAAATAAAACTGTCTTATTTCTAGAGAGTAAAAAAAAAAAAGTATAGATGAACTATTATAATTAATACATGTATTAATATTTAGCAAGGTAGCTGGGTCAATATATAAAAATGGACTACATTCATATATACTACCATCAACCAATTAGAAAATTAAAAAAACTCATTTATAATGGCACACAAAAATAGAAGTAGCTGAAATTAATTTAACAAAGAATGTGACAGGGTGCGGTGGCTCACACCTGTAAACCTAGCACTCTGGGAGGCTGAGGCGGGAGGATCACTTGAGGTCAGGAGTTCAAGACCAGCCTGAGCAAGAGTGAGACCCCATCTCTACTAAAAATAGAAAGAAATTAGCCATACAACTAAAAATATATAGAAAAAAAATTAGCCTGGCGTGGTGGTGCATGCCTGTAGTCCCAGCTACTCGGGAGGCTGAGGCAGAAGGATAGCTTGAACCCAGGAGTTTGAGGTTGCTGTGAGCTACGCTGATGCCATGGCACTCTAGCCTGGGCAACAGAGTGAGACTCTGTCTCCAAAAAAAAATAAACAAAATAAATTAAATAATGTGTAAGACCTCTTTAAAAATTATAGAATTTTATTGCTACATTATTGGAGATCTAAATAAATGGAGATAGACCATTTCATGGTTTAGAAGACTCAATAACTGAAATATCCAATTGTCTCCAAATTAATTCATATGGTCAGTTCAATAAAAATCCCAACAGGTTTATTTTCTGTAGCATATGACAATGCATAAGAATATGCAAAAGTCTAGAATGGGCAACCCTCTTGAGCAATGAGGTGAGAGGACATGCTTTAACAAATACTAATGATCATATAGCTACTGCTATTATATTAAGACAGTGTTGCATTGGCTCAATGATAAACAAACAGACCAATGGAACAGAACAGACTTCAGAAACAGTGCCATACGTTGTGTATGTATGATGTAAGACAGGGAACATCACTGGAGAGTGAACATCTCAATAAATACCTCTGGGATAATTGAGCATCCATATGGAAAAAAGGTGAAGTTGGAAACCTCTCACAAAAAATCAGCTCCAGGTAGATTAAAGACTTAAATGTGAAAGACAAAATTCTAAAACTGTTAGAAGGTTGTGAAAGAATATCCTAATAATTTTAATAGATAGAAAAAATTAATAAATTTGACTATATTGATAAACTTGTTTATAAAAAGATCCAACAGAGTAAAAAAACCGTAAGAAAGGATATTTGCAAGACATCTAAATGACAAATTACTCAAATTCAGAAAAAAAAGTGCCTACAAGTGGTTAAGAAAAGGACAGACAACCCATTAGAAGAGTGTTGGTGAGGGTGTGGGGGAATAGGCACTCACACTTGGGTTGGAAGTATAAATTAGTCCCACAGTTCTGAAGGCAACATGGCAATATATATCAAAATTAAAAATATTCATTCTTTAAGCTTCAAATTCCAGATCTAGGAATTTATTCTAAGGGAATAAATATCAAAGTGGACCAAATGTATGAAATTCATGTTCACAGCAGTATTGCTTACGATAGTAAAAAGCTGCACACTTAAAAGTCTATCAGAGGGAGGATTTCTTAAATACATTAAGGTACATCCATATAATAGAATATTATACACTAATGTTAATGGATGGGGTAAGTTGATATGTACAGACACGGAAAATGTGAGCCCAGCATGGTGGCACCCTGGTAGTTCCAGCTACTCAGGAGGCCGAGGCAGGAGGATTGCTTGAGCCCAGGAGTTCAACGCCAGCCTGGGCAACATAGTTGAACTCCCTCTCAAACAAAATAAAATAAAATAAATTTAACAATAGGTATATGTGACAATGGAAAATAGTTATAAAAGAGTTTATGTGTGTATATAAAATTGTTTATAAATGCATAAAATTATAATGTTGTACACTAAACTCTTAATAGTGACTATTTTGGGGATTATAGGAGACTTTCATTTTCAATTTTATAAGCTGAGTTTTTAGTACAACATGTATAACTTTTTTTTAGAGACAGGTGTCTGTCACCCAAGCTGGAGTACACTGACACAATCATAGCTCACTGTAGCCTCAAACTCCTGAGCTTAAGCAATCCTCCTGCCTCAGCCTCCTGAGTAGTTGAGACTACAGGTGCATGCCACTATATCTGGCTAATTTTTCCTTTTAGTAGAGACGGAGTCTTGGTATATTGCCCAGGCTAGTCCTGAACTCCTGGCCTCAAGCAATCCTCCCACCCTGGCCTCCCAATGTGCTGGGATTACAGGCATGAGCCACCTCACCTGTCCTTATTTTCCACTTTTAAAAGTAATAGTAACCTTGACCAGAAAAAAATATTAATTGTAAAGCAATCTGGCATTACTAAAACCATGTTTTTCATTGCACCATACTTTATGTATATGCTTATATAAAGTACAAATGTAAACAGAATATTTTTCTAGTACTGGCACACAGTATTAATCTACACTGGCGTCTATTGAGTAGGGTCTGATTTAGGGGTTTTTAACTAGCACTGCATCCCAGAATTATATGTGGAGCTTTAAAAAAGAACTTATTCCTATTTCTGAAGCAAGACCTATTAGATGGGTCTGGAAACCAGACGGGAATATTTCGAAAGAGCTCCTCAGGTGATTCAGTTGTGAAACCACAATTGAGAATTGGGGCTATCCAGGGAATTTTTTAAAACTAATAAAAGTCATCTCAATTAAATAACTAAATAATTGATTAACACAAACAAAAATGAATTTATTCACCAGACATTTACTGAGTACTCCCTCTGTGCCAGGCTCAGCAACAGGCATGGGGATTTAGCTCTACCCTGAGAATGCTCTCAGCCTACAAGTGTATGAATTATTTAAATGTGGCTACTCTCAATTTGTATTAGATACCAAGAGAAAAGCCACAGAGATCTACTACAAAGACTTACTTGCACAATACCATGGCATACAAGGACTCTCCCACATGAATCAGCCAGGCAAGCCAATACCTGAAAAAAAAAAAAATTCAGTCTCGTTTAAGTCTAAGGTGATGGTTATCTACTGATGAAATCTAACACAGAAACCTCAAACAGAAAGGTGCCTTAATGTGAACTAGTACTACTCTTGGATATCTAAAGGGAACTGCAGGCCTTTCAAGTCTCTAGTGATGCCAGAGCTGCAGTGTCTACATCCCATTTCTGCAGCTCTCCTTACCCATTGCGCAGGAGGCTGTGATGGTGGTCTACCAGATACCGAGTGAAGGGGCCCAGGGGTCCGAGGCTCTGGTAAGGGATACTCTGAGGCCAGAAGACAACCCACTGAAAGAGAACCAGAGGCAGAAAATACCTATTAGATCACTTAAAATGTTTATTTTTGAGAGAGGCTATAAAATAATACTGATTCTACAAAAACAACTACAGACCAAAGAAACTCTGAACAGTTATCTGAGCCTCCATTCTCGACTTTTTTTTTCTAAAAACAACTCTACTGAGAGATTTATACTGAGAAAACTATGTGGTTATCAGAATCAGTGCTATTTTTAATAAATTCCTCCAAAACATTACTTTATGGAAGTTATTAGCGAATTTTAAGAGTTTATGTGCCTTGGCCAGCTTCTTTACTGCATAAACCATGACTTGACCAAATCCCCATTTCGTTTAGAATTCTATTCTCTTCTTCACTTTTTGTACCTCTAAACTGGGACTGATCCACTGTACAGAGATGGAAAGTGAGTGAGATCAGGTTTCTGAAGTTTTAATAGCAACTGCTTAATCAGTAAGGTTTCTGTAATCTTATATCAACTTAGCCCACAACCTATTTTTTCATGCGTCTTTCCCATTGTCCTTTAAACAAACTTTCTCGGCCAGACAAAAGTCGCTTTCTCTCAGTAGAGCTGTCTTCTTGCTTCCACGCCTATGCTGTAACAGTTATATCCTCTCTATCCCTCCTTACCAGCAAAACCCTACACATCCTTTAAGTTTATCCCCGGTTTCCAAGCAATTCCAACTGCCGCAAACATTCTGCTTCGGAAGCCCCGCCCTGACTCGGCGGGCCTACGGTGGTCTGCCAACCTGACTTCCTGCTCCTCGAGAGGCCAACTCGGCTAAGCCGTTAGTAACGGAGAAGGGGCCAGGATGCAAGCGCCGGAACACCTTCAAGCAGAAACCACCGTAAAGGCCCACCAAACTTCCGCTTACAAAGTAACCTAGGCAACAGTCAGAAGCGCGTGCGCACAGACAGGCCTCATTGCCACAACGCCCCCGGCCCTACGAGGGCCTGCCGGGCCCAAACATATGCACCGCCCACCCCACGCCTCACCGCGAAGTATCCCAGCCCCAGCGCCGTGACGAGCGCCGGCAAGGGTCTGGCCGTACGGAAATAGGCGGCAGCAGTCCTGCCGGCCTCCGACTTCGCTACTACCATCTTGAAAGACCTACATGCTGAGTCGCTTGGAGAGCTGTCCCTGCCCCACACAGGAAAAGCCTGACTAGCCGGTTTCTCAGCGCCTCACGTTCTAGGCCTGCTGCGCCCGCGTCTCCTTCTGGGCCCGGGGATCCAGTCCCCTCCCCCTGGGCTCCAAGCGCGCGGGAGCTGGCTTTGCGCCTGCGCGACCTCTCCAGGCTCGCGAGCGCGGATGCTGTGCTGAATGCAGCGCTGGTTCCCCTCGCGGGGCCGTGGCCGTCCTTACTGTGTAGTAGCCAAAGGACAGGATGATGACCGTGAACCAGAACAGACTGCCCCTCTGGAAGTAGGCCGCACCACCCGCCGCCGTCGCCATGGCCGCAGCACTTCTGCGGGAGTGCGCGGCTGGGCGCGTGGACACGGGGCGGGGCGGGGCCGGGGCGGGGCCTGGCGAGCGCTTCCCCCGCAGCACTGCCCCTGGCGCCCCGGGCACGGGCAGGTTCGGAAACTCCGCGAGAGCAAGTCTCCATTTTGTCCCGCGGCGGGAGAGGGGCCTTGGAATCCTGACATCTGGGCCCCGGTGGGCCAGTCATCATCTTATAAAGGGGACCCTTCTCTGACTGTCACTTTTCTGGATTTAAGATAAAGATGTTGAATTAGATGATGTTTTACTGCAAGTCTGCTTTTTAAACTTATGCTCTGTAGACGTTGGGAAATAATGCTCTTCCTCTTCATTAGTTAAGACGTATCGAGCCATACGGCAGGGTGCTTATGAGCTGGGATTGTGGAACACACTGCCTGGGTTGAAGTCCTCCCTCTGCCTCTCCAATTTATTTATTTTATTTTATTTTATTTATTTATTTTTTTTTTGAGACAGAGTCTCACTCTGTTGCCCAGGCTAGAGTGAGTGCCGTGTCGTCAGCCTAGCTCACAGCAACCTCAAACTCCTGAGCTCAAGCGATCCTCCTGTCTCAGCCTCCCGAGTAGCTGGGACTACAGGCATGCACCACCATGCCCGGCTAATTTTTTCTATATATATTTTTAGCTGTCCATATAATTTCTTTCTATTTTTAGTAGAGATGGGGTCTCGCTCTTGCTCAGGCTGGTCTCGAACTCCTGAGCTCAAACGATCCGCCCACCTCGGCCTCCCAGAGTGCTAGGATTACAGGCGTGAGCCACCGCGCCCGGCCTGCCTCTCCAATTTATGTACGTTGACACTGGTTACTTAGCCCCTCTGTGTCCTAGTTTCCCTATCTGTTAAATGAGAATATATCAGTTCCTGGAACTGCAAGCCTTTTGGAGTGGATTAAATCAGTTATCTGTGAAGGATATCTATGAAGAAATCACAACCGTATCGGGCCCACAGTGCTTTGTAAGTGATCATTACTAATATTGGTGAGCTTTTAGTGTATGTGCCAGGCCCTGTGCTAAGTGTCGTATCATCAATGTGCTGTGGGAGGCATATAGAGCCCTAGTGTGTTCTAATTAGAGTTCATGAGAGAGAGACGTTTCACCTGTGCCTTAAAAAGGGTAAATATTTAGGCCGGACGCGGTGGCTCATGTCTGCAATCCCAGTACTCTGGGGGTCTGAGGCGGGAGGATGCCTTGAGCTCAGGAGTTTGAGGTTGCAGTGAGCTATGGGCGCCACTGCACTCTACCGGCGCTGATGGAGTGAGACTCTGTCTCAAAAAAAAAGGGGGGGGTAAATACTTAATAATAGCTGTTATTTACTGAGCGTTTACTATATTCAAGGCATTGTTCTAAGTACTATGCAAGGATTAGCTCATTTGATTCTCAAAACAACCCCGTGCAGTGGACTATTGTCCATATTTGAAAGAAGAGTAAACTGAGCACAGAAAAGTGCCCAAAGTCATGTAAGGCCCAAGTGGGTAGAGGATGCTGAAATCGAAGTGGTGGCTGAGTGTTCCAAGTCCACAGAGGACACTTTTAACCATGCTAGACAAGATGTCAATATCCCCAGAAATTCTTCAGGTGACATGGAAACCAGACAAGGTTCTGTTTCGAGTGTCTTGGGCAGCAGTGTTTTAAAGAATGAATTTCAGAATACATGATACAATGCATTTCCCAGATAAGCCACAGTGCCCATAAATATCAAGGTTACAGTGACAAATGGTGTTTTCTTAGTCCTTATAGTCCTTTATCACAGCAGCCTCTTGATTCTTCTCCCTCTCTGAGTAACTCCTTGTTTTGTCATCTTTCCTTTTATTTCTTCTTCTCTAGATATGTTTTTCTTTTTTCTATTATTTTTGAGACAGTCTTGCTCTGTCTCCCTGGCTAGAGTGCAGTAGCGTGATCATAGCTCACTGCAACCTCAAACTCCCGAGCTCAAGCAATCCTCCTGCTTCATCCTCTGAAGTAGCTGGGACTGTAGTGGGCATGTACCACCACACCTGGCTAATTTTTCTGTTTTTGATGGAGACGGGGTCTTGCTTTTGCTCAGGCTGGTCTTGAACTCCTGACCTCAAGAGATGCTCCCTCCTCGGTCTCCCAGAATGTTAGGATTACAGGCATGAGCCACCACGCCTGGCCATGTTTTTTGGGATGATTAGTTGTCTATTTTGGAAAAAAACATTTTAAATGCTACTGCTCCCCCCACAAACACAAATAATGCAGTATTACAGGGTACAGAGGTGAATAGTCGCCCTAGGGGAGTTCTGACGAGATGGCTGTGGCGGAGGATGGACATGTGCTGAGATACAGCAAAAGACTCACACACTTTCCCTGGATCATAGGATGGGGGAGGGCAATCTAAGCCATCTTATGTAAATATGAATAGAGCGTTGTGTGTCTAGAGAATTAGGAGCAGTTTCCTTGTTAGAAGAAACAATGTGAAATTGAATGAAGGAAATTGAGGCTGGAAAGGCAGGAAGGTTCCTGATTGTGAATGGCATTGGGTATCAGACTGAGGGGTTTTGATTTGATCCTTTAGCCAAGGTGCGCGCGCGCTCTCTCTCTCTCTCTCTCTCTCTTTCTTTCTTTCTTCAGTAGAGTGAAAATATCTGGTGTACATTGGATAGAAATAAAATTGGAAGGAGGGGAAGAAGGAAAGAGGAAAGCTTAATAATAATGCAGTATAATGAGAATGGAGAAAAGGTTACATCATTCACTCAGATATTCAAGAATTATTTCTGAGGACCCATTTAGTGTCAGGTGGAGTGCTAGGCTCTGGAAATACAATTGTCAACAAGACAAATTCTTTCGGGTTGGACACAGTGTAGTTCAGATGACAGGCAAATCAATAATCAATAGGAATTTATTATTGAGGCAGCATAATGATATTTTAACACAAGTGTCTATTTTGCACTTACAACATGAGATTCTGTATTCAAGGGTTGCAAACAGAAATGTCCTCAGGGCATGGAGTGAATGAAAGAAGGGGCAGGACGATCCAGTAGGGAGCGGTGGTGAGATGCAGTGGGGATGGAAGGGAGGGAACCAGGGTGTGTTTGTCCTGCCTAAAAGTCTTCAAATAATGATAGTGATGATAATCAGGTTTTGGCAGAAATTTGGCCTGTGGTATCCAGTGGGTTTTTTGTTTTGTTTTTTTTTTTGATGTGCTTAGAAAGTGGTTAGCGTAAAGTTGCCAGACACAAATTTGTGGGGAAAAGAAAAAAAATTGGCACAAAGTAAAAACTCAAAAATGGTAGTTACTGTTCTTCTTGCAGTTATTATAGTTCAGCGAACTAAGTTTTGTGATGCGGGAGAAGGAGGCAAGCAAGTAGCTACAATTCAGTTTGGGAAAATACAAACTCATTGAACAGACAATTGGCATAAAATCATCTCAGCAAAACTCAGTGTGCTAAAAGCCAATTTGCCAAATCACCAGTTTGCCAAATTCACCAAATTTACAGGTTTTGGTGTACTTCAATAGGAATGTTAAATGGTTTTATTGAACATGTTCACTTTTGGTCACGGAGAAGGAAAATACTACATTTTTGAAGTGGGCAAACCAAGGTCTAACCATGTTTTTGGACATTTAAGTTAAACTTTTAACATCACTAAAGCAATAGGGAAAATAAATTAAAATATCCATTGGATCCAAAAAGTGGAGAAATGTCCTAAAACTCTGGGAAAAACCCGCCAGAGAAAAACAAGGAAAACAAAACCATTCTACAGAGCACCAAAAACCTATTGTTAATGGTGCCTTTTTCGTTTTAACCAGATGATCATCTTAATCAAATTGCCATGTTGATAACTTGCTTTTAGTCAAAATATTTTCTTCCAAAGTCACCTGGAACTCTCCTGTCTAGCACCTGAAACAGACGTACTAGCCCAGGAGGGCAGAGAGTATCTCAGTACCTGGAAACAGACAAGCCTGGTTAGCACGGAGTTTGCAGGAGTGAAAAAGGTCTCAAAGGGAGCTGAATGGGAGTTGTAGCCAGGGTCGGGTCGTGAAACTTGCTGTTGGGCATTCCAGTAAGTTCTGACTTTTCCTTGCAGGTGATAATTGGGGATTATGTATTTTTAAAAGTTCACTCAAATGCATTTGTGCCGTTCACAGCCATGTTGCTGGGCTCAATACACAGAACTGTATATATTTGGCTCTTACTGTTATGAGGCATTTTTTAAAAGGGTGAAGGACTCAGTGGATGTCCATTGAAGTCAAGTTTAATATAAATAATCTGAAGTAGAGAGTTTTCAAGGGAAAAAAAGATTGGCCAGCAGTATTTGATGACTTAGGAAGGAAGGTTAACCATGAGATCGGGCAGTTTAGGAGCTGATTTGTTGACCATCACTTTGCCAGTGATGTCTAAGTAATGGAGTGAGAACAGAGGAGAGACAAGTTGAGAAAAGAATGAAAAGCAAGGAAGTGAAGGTGTTTGGTAAAAATGATTTTGGAAGCAGCTTGGAGGAGGGGCCGAGAAGGTCGCCACCTAGTGTGAATTCAAGGTACTGAGAAAAAAATAAAACAAAGCTTACCTGAACTTTGAATTACTGGGAAGAAGAAAAAAAAAAAAAAAGCTGAAGAAATCAGTTTAGGTCCAACCTAATTTTGGTTTGCTCTACCCTCTCATTCTCCAATATCCTCCAACAGTTCCAAATTCCAAAATATTTTCTCAATTACAACAAAGCACAAAGTACCTGGTACTGCCTGGAAGGATTGGCTGAAGTCCTCAAGCAGACACCCACAAGTCATGGCTCATTAACATGACCTTCCATGATTTCATGTGCCCAGGTCTATTCCTCGTGCTTTTTCTTCATTTTGTTTGCCAAGGCACGATCTATCCTGAAATTAAGTGAGACACTGAATTCATCTGGGGCTCTTTCCCTCCTGCATGTCGACCATTAACTTGCCCAGTTAAAAACCTTACTTTCACCTGCCTTAAGTCCCTCTAGTTTTTTCCTCTTCTTAAGAGTTTGACCTTGGGTAAATTAGTAAATTTCTCTGTGCTTCAGTACTCATCCAAATAATAATATATATCCCCATAGGGCCACTACGAGATCTAAGTAAAATAGTGTCTGAAAAAATCCATTCTTTAAATAGAAAGAGGAACATATGAATTCTCCTGAATGCAGATGGATTAATGTAGAACAGCTGTCAAGCAGGCGTTGTGTTTCCCACACCTGCAGTACAAAAAAAATCTTTCAAGTGTCAATACCTTCTCCCACACGTTTAGGAAATTACAAAGTCCTAGGGACTTTGTAAAGAAAACCAAAAGGCCTGCAGTTTCCTCACTTGTACAATGGAGATTTTGGCTATCTCACAGGACTGTTTTAAGAATAAGATGAATTACCAAATGATTTAATGTCTATAAAACATTCGTCGTTTGTCTTATAATGTCCTTATTCAGGATTAATCTCTGGTCTCTCCTGCCTCCAGTCTCAGTATTCCTTCATCAGTGATTTATCAAGTGATGTGGATCATCTGCGAGCCTGCAAAGCTTCAGTCCTCACAGAGCGTGCAGTCTATGCGGTAACAGTGATGGCGACAAGCGTGAGGTTCAAGCTCAGACTGTCTGGGTCAGAGACTCACTCTGTGGTCTAAACCTCTTTGCCCCCAGTGTCCTCAAGTCTAAATGGGAATAAGATAGTACCTATTTCATAATAGGGATTAATAAGAAAATTGCTTTCAGTGGGTGCTCAACGAATGGAGGCCAGGATTTGAAAAAATGCATTGGGTAAAGCCACTAAGAGGTGTGTCTAGGGCGGGGCTGAGTCAAGGGCGTATCCTGGGTGGGCATCTCAGGGTAATATTTAATGAGTGCTGCTTTAGAGCAGCGCTGCTTTACTTGTAAAGGCTGGACTTGAGATCGACATGGCTTCCATCTCAGGGCCAGCAGAGCAGCCCGAGAAGAGAGAGGCTCAGGAGGGAAACAGCAGGCAGCCTCAGAGCCAGGGTTTGGACACAAGTAGGCAGGCTCCAAGAGACTCTGCTCCTAACCCCCAGGTTATGGCCGTGCAAAAGAAGGCTAGACTGGAGATCCACGTGACTTCCATCTCAGGGCCAGCAGAGCAGCCCGAGAAGAGAGAGGCTCAGGAGGGAAACAGCAGGCAGCCTCAGAGCCAGGGTTTGGACACAAGTAGGCAGGCTCCAAGAGACTCTGCTCCTAACCCCCAGGTTATGGCCGTGCAAAAGAAGGCTAGACTGGAGATCCACGTGACTTCCATCTCAGGGCCAGCAGAGCAGCCCGAGAAGAGAGAGGCTCAGGAGGGAAACAGCAGGCAGCCGTGCCCCAGGGCCCGTCAGCCTCAGAGCCAGGATTTGGACACAAGTAGGCAGGCTCCAAGAGACTCTGCTCCTAACCCCCAGGTTATGGCCGTGCAAAAGAAGGCTAGACTGGAGATCGACGTGACTTCCATCTCAGGGCCAGCAGAGCAGCCCGAGAAGAGAGAGGCTCAGGAAGGAAACAGCAGGCAGCCGTGCCCCAGGGCCCATCAGCCTCAGAGCCAGGATTTGGACACAAGTAGGCAGGCTCCAAGAAAGTCTGCTCCTAACCCTCAGGTTATGCCCGTGCAAAAGAAGGCTAGACTGGAGATCGACCTGACTTCCATCTCAGGGCCAGCAGAGCAGCCCGAGAAGAGAGAGGCTCAGGAGGAGAACAGCAGGCAGCCTCAGAGCCAGGATTTGGACACAGGTAGGCAGGCTCCAAGAGACTCTGCTCCTAACCCCCAGGTTATGCCCGTGCAAAAGAAGGCTAGACTGGAGATCGACGTGACTTCCATCTCAGGGCCAGCAGAGCAGCCCGAGAAGAGAGAGGCTCAGGAGGAGAACAGCAGGCAGCCTCAGAGCCAGGGTTTGGACACAAGTAGGCAGGCTCCAAGAGACTCTGCTCCTAACCCCCAGGTTATGGCCGTGCAAAAGAAGGCTAGACTGGAGATCGACGTGACTTCCATCTCAGGGCCAGCAGAGCAGCCCGAGAAGAGAGAGGCTCAGGAGGGAAACAGCAGGCAGCCGTGCCCCAGGGCCCGTCAGCCTCAGAGCCAGGATTTGGACACAGGTAGGCAGGCTCCAAGAGACTCTGCTCCTAACCCCCAGGTTATGGCCGTGCAAAAGAAGGCTGGTTTGGTTGCTGTATTTACTACAGGTGCTGAGTTTTTATTTTTAAGAAACTCATGTTTTTTAAACATGTGTTACATACAGGTTTGCTTCCTAGGAATGCTGGGAACTTTTTATGTTGAGTTAGGGTGAGTAGTGGGGGCTGGGGTGAAGCCTCAGACCAGATGGCCAAGGCCTGACTGTGCCCGGGGGACATTCCTAAGTGTAATTTTGCTGTGAACAAAATTTCTCTCATCCTCTTGTTAATGCTTTGCTTCCAAACCTTTTGGGGAACTTGGAGTCTCATGCCTGCTGCCTTGTGCTGAAGATCTTTGACGGTTCTCCAGCGCAATGGGCAGGAGAGTGGCATATTGAATTTGGCGGGGGGAACAGTTTTCTGCTAGGTAGAATTATCTTAAAACATTGCTTCCTTGACTCTTCTTTTTTTTTTTTTTCTTTTAGCCTAGACTTTACCATTATACAACCTTAACTCTTCCACCAACCTCCTCCTTCTGGCCAAGGATAAGACTTGATGAATATATCCTCTAGTGGCTCACTGATGTGATTAAGTACTATGCTCATTTTTCCATGAAAGAAATTGTCTTTGGGGCCATAAGACAGAATTTAGGATGCCTGTATTTCAAGGCAAGTTGATGTGAGGGATAGAAGTTTTTATTCAATTTTAAGTAACTCCTAAGAGTGGGTGGGATTGTGACTGATTGTTTATTTACAGTATTTTTCTGTGTTTGTCCTTAAGAAATCCTTAATCTTTTGTTGATTGCTTTGGGGTTATTTCTGACGAGGTTAGGGGTGCCTGGGTCTCTTTCCAGAGTCCTGATCCGATGTGGCTAGAGACCGAGAAGGGCCAGGAAATAGCCTCACAATGCCTTATTGTGGTTGGCCTCTCCCTCCTAGAACTGGTTAGCTGCCACCTTTGGGCTTTGGGTTAGGGGGTTCTGGAACAGACAGTAATGGAGGTGTTATTGTTCTTATAGTCTACTAGCTTAGGTCTCTCTTCCTTTTCTTATAAAACCATGAATCCCATAATGGGGGCTCCCAACATCATGATCTCATCTAACTCTAATTATCTCCCGAAGGCCCCACCTGCAAATACCATCAACATATAAATTTGGGGATTAAGTGTCCAACACATGAATTTTGGGAGGACACATTCAAACTAGCAGAAATCATCTAGGTCTGGTGCTTTTATTTAAGACACGCACTTGATAACTTTCTCTGTTTCTTCTATGGAAATCAATCTTGTTTATGCTTTCTATCTCAGTTGGTCCAGTTTTGGTAACTGTGTTCACCTAGAAGTTATTTTCCTTTCCTGTAGGTTTTCAAATTTATTTGCATAGAGATTGCACAATAGTCTCCTGTGACTTTTATTTTTTTATTTTTATTTTTTTTGCGACAGGGTCTCTGTTGCCCAGGCTAGAGTGCCGTGGCGTCAGCCTAGCTCACAGCAACCTCAAACTCCTGGGCTCAAGCAATCCTCCTGCCTCAGCCTCCCGAGTAGCTGGGATTATAGGCATGTGCCACCAGGCCCAGCTAATTTTTTCTATATATTTTTAGTTGTCCATATAATTTCTTTCTATTTTTAGTAGAGATGGGGTCTCGCTCTTGCTCAGGCTGGTCTCGAACTCCTGAGCTCAAACCATCCACCCGCCTCAGCCTCCCAGCGTGCTAGGATTACAGGCGTGAGCCACCGTGCCCGGCCCTTCCTGTGACTTTTAAAACCTCTCAATCAACAAACATTTTCCTCTTCTCTATTTTTATATATATTTGTACTTTTTCTACTTAAAACAATTAATTTTAAAATTGTGGTTAAAAACATGAGATTTACCACTGAAACTGCCTTTAAGTGTATAGTTTAGTAATTTCTCTCATTTTCTTGATAAAATCAGCTAGTAGTTTGTCTAATCAGTTTAACAAAATCAAGATTTTGATTTGTTTACAGATTGTTTTTAAACCTGTGCTCCAATCATTATTTTAATCTTAGCTATGCAATTTAAACACATAAAATGCTCACTTTAAGTCCCTTTGAAGTTTTTTTAGTAATCTTTTATTTGGATGAAGCTCATCCACTAGGATATCCCTCAGGAAGGACACATGTATAGCATTGTTTAAATTCTAATACATTGAAAAATACTTTTTAATGGCTTTGATACTTCACGGACAACTTGGTTCACTATAATATCTTTAGGTCACATTATTTTCTTACATTTCTCAAGTGCTCTAATGTTGCCTTAATTTGTGTTTTTGATCTCCAATCTAATTCCCTTGCCCTTATAAATTATTTTCTCTTTTTGCCTAGAGGCTCTGAGGAATTTTAATTTTAAAGTCTAATAAATTTGCTACAATATATCTTAGAGTTCATCATTCTGAGTGAATTTTCTGCAGTATCCTACAGACTCATTAAGCCGTGTAGATTTAGGTCTTCTATTTCTGGAATGTTTTCTTGGATTATTTTTTATTGTGGTAGAATGCAACATTACATGGCATTCAGTGGCATTAAGTACATTTACATTTACACTGTTGTGCAAGCATTACCACCATCTCTCCACAGAACTCATCTTGCAAATCTGAAACTTTGTACCCATTAAAAATAACTCCCCATTCCTCTCTCTCCTCAGCCCCTGTAAACCACCATTTTACTTTCTGTCTCTATGAATTTGACTACTCTAGGTATCTCATAAGTGGAATCGTATAGTATTTGTTTTTTGTAATTGGTTTATTTCACTTGGCATAACGTCCTCAAAGTTTATTCATGTTATAGCATGTGCCAGGCTGCTACCACACTAGAGAAGGGTTGGGGAAAGGATGTGTAAATTGGCTACAAAACCTTCAAGTGCCCTTTGATTGCTATATATAATCAAGAACACAGGAAAGACCAAAGTGGCTCTAACAATTGATACTTGTATCAGCATGCTGCTGATGCTGATTTCCTGTTTTCTTTAATGCTTCCCATTCCTCTCTTCCCCTACCCCCATACATTTAAATTGTTAGTTATCAGATTGGGTGAGCTGGTTTATTTGTATCTCCTCAATTACTAATGTGGCTCAGCATTTTTCATCAGTCTTTTCCTTTATAGTGTATGATTTTTGTTAGACTAAAATTTCTTCCCTACCAGGAGGTCATAAATGATTTCATTTTTCTCCTCACAGTTTTAAAGCTAGGCCTTAATCCATTAGTAATTTTATTATCACGAATAGGTATGAGGTTGGGCTCCACTTTTTAAAAAAATCTTATTTTACGAATGGTTAGCCAATGAATGGTGTTTTCCCCCGCTCTCGATACTAACATTCCCCAGTGATTTTCTTTTCATTTGTACATTTTCCAGGCTCTCCAGTTAAAGATAGTCATAAAGAAATAGGAATAAAAGGGAAAAAAGGAAAAACAAGACCACGACATAAATTTACTCAGGATGACCTGCATATACTTCGGCAGTCATTTGAACGAAATCCTTACCCTGATTTTACAACCAGGGAACAATTGTCCAAACAAATCCATTGAATCTTGCCTATAATTAACGTAAGTTAAATATTCAAAGCTTCGCATCAATGTAACTTTTTACAAATAATATGGAAAATGTAAAGAATTATGAAAGTTTAATAGAATTTGATCACATAGGACAAAGTGCTGTTTTATCAATTGTTCATCTCAATGTGGGTGTGAATGCAGCGTGTATACATCTTATGGAAAAATAGACTTGTGGGTTTGGGAGCAAAGTCAAGTCAAGAAGCTATTGTAATTGTCCAGAATAGGGATGGTGATGGTTTTGACCAGAGTGCTGGCTGTGGAATTATAGGGAACTGGGAAGATCTTTAATCTTTTAAAGGTGGAACTGCTGATAGTTTTTGAGGTATTGGGTATGCAGTGAGAGAAGGCAGAGATAAGGATGGTTCCAAAGTTTTGGCTTGAGCAAATGGAAGATTGGAGTTGTCCCTCCCTAACATAGGGAGGCTTGGGAGAAGGGCAGTTTCTGTCAGAGACATTTGGAGTTTTACTTTGGACACATTAAATTTGGTATGCTAATTAAACCTCCAAGGGGAGATAGTAAGTGAAAAATTAGACATACAAGTCTGAAGTGCAGGAGAAAGAATTTGGCTTGACGGTGTCAGGGCGTGGCATGGCACCCCACCACATGAGTAGTTGCTTCATAAGCATTTGTTACATGAACCAATACTCTGGGGAATCTCTGGTGTGATTTTTTAATAAATTGTTAAAGCTGCACAAAACTTTCCAGTATTAGAATTTATACTGTTTTATATACACATTTAGGAAGAGTTTCTTACTTCTTTATCCATTGATCATTGAATATATTGATTGACAATAGGAGAAAATTGTCTTAGTGGAAAATAAGAAAGAGAATATAAGAGTAGCTTTAGAGAAAAAAAGAAAAATATAGGCAAATCCTAGATAAGTCATGAAGTTTTTTTTATGAACTAGAAACATTTCAAGGGAAATACAAATGAATAGTTTCACATGAATATGATGTGAGTTGCTCAAGGTCAAACTGCTTTTTAATTATTTTTTATTCTCTATATCCATCAGAGGGATAGATTCCTAGAAGGAAGTGAGTGGATTATGGCTGGTCAAATTACACTGAACTGAAGTGAGCTACACGTGCTTAGAGAAAGTGCCCAGGATGTGGCCTGGAAGCAAGAATGGTTGAGGGAAGGGCCACAGCAGGCTTGGACATGAGAAAGTGAGCTCTTATGTTTTGGTTGAGTCCTCATGAAATCTACCTCCTAATCAGCTCTATAAGCTCTGATAGATTGACTCTCGCACCTCACCTTTCTGTAAAATATATGCAGTTATCTGTGTTATAGCAGTATTGAGAGGAGAAAATGAGTATGTCTGGAGGTGCCAGTGTCATTGTAGCCAGTCACAATTTTGTTTTAAGCAGGCATCATAGGTGTGGTTAAGAGATCCTTCTAGCTTAAGTGCTACTTAAACCAATTCTAAACTTGGAGGCAGGGGGCTTCCTGGAGAGAACAAACATCCAAAATTCCCCAGACACTCCTGCCTGTGCTATGTGACTCTGACTGCCCTACCACAACCAGAGCTCTTTAGGATGGATAGTCTAACACAGCACTTATCATCTGCACCTCCCCCACAGCCCTGGGGATTATGGTTGGCATGTATAATTATCTTCATCTTATGGAAAAGAAAAAAATGAAGACTGGAGGTGTTAAATGCTTTGGGTTACATATAAAATTCTGTCCAGCTTATTAAAAACTCCTTGTTCTATGTGTAGCCTTTTAGTACAATGAATTTAAGAACATGCTTCAGTATATTCTAAACCATAAATTTATCCTGATGGGGCAGCTTGAGTAAAATAAAGAAGTTGTGGGAATGTGTTTAGGTAACAGCTGAGGGTCTATTCTATTTAAATGCAGAGGGTTGCAAACAGGTTGAGACATTTTGAAAGGCCTGGGTTTGCATGTACAGAAGGGCCACTGCAGACTGAAAGTAGTTAGTTGAGACTTTGAAATTGTGCACAATTCATGACCTCCATAATGTGCGGCCCCAGGAAGGATTGCCTTCATTATTTGTGTCTTATTCAAGGTCAGGAAGCAAGTCAGTGATAATGCTGAGACTAAGCTTGACTATAAAATTCTCTTATATTGTAGAAATGTATTATGCAATATAACTAAAAAAGCAAATTTGATTTTTTTTTTTCTTTTTAGAACTGGTTTCAAAACAAAAGAGCCAAACTACCACCTACAGAGAGACGCAGAATATTTGCTACCTGGAAACTGAATAGATTCTCTGTGGAAGATCACCCACTTAGAAGCCTCCAGGAGGAGCAGGTGCAGCATCCCAACCACAGCACCGAGCAGGCCTCCTGCCATGCCCAGGAGGCTCTACTGGACAGTGCTGGCTGTTCTCTGGAGCCACGGGGGACTCCCAGTGATCAGGATGCCTCAAGTGACTCGAGCCCCAGCCATGAAAGCAAGCTTTGATTGTGCATATCAGTGTGACACAGGAAGTGATCCTTCTCCCAGCTATGGATCAGAAACCTTTCTTCATCCGCCTGCATCTTCTATGCAGTGTTTTGAGAGGGACAATCCTGAGACGGGAAAGGCCAGCCTGCAAGTCCCCTCCCTCTGTGCTATGTTTGTAGCGTGTAGCAGGAGGAGACAAAGGCCCATTGTTACTACCCACTATTTCAAGGACAGCTGCAGAACTGTTTGGGGATGTCATCTTCATCCTCGGCAGCCTCAGAATTACCAAGAGAAGCTGGTCTTCCAGGATCAAGTTCCAATGTACCTGAGTTCTAGGCGCAGCAGGTGCCCTCCTTTCAGTCACAGCAGCAGGTCCAATTTTTTCCAAGTAATGGAGAGTCCCTCTGCTCTCAATTGCAGCACGCACCTTCCACTGGGGCTGTTGATTTGTGGCAGGCCAAACTCACTGGTGCACCCGTTTGTCCCACCATTCCCTCTTGGGGGCCAAGAACATTTTGAAGCAGTGGTATCACACTAGCTTATATGTTTCCCATAAGTGCACTGGGCAGGGGCATGCCCACCATCGTGCTTGCCCTCTATCCCATCACATTTCCTGTAGGGCCAGGAGCTGCAGGCACTGAGGGTTTGGCAGCCAGAGCGTGATGGGGGTTGGAGTCCGGGGGTTTGGGGGGCCTTCTGCAAAGCCATCCACAACCATGGGGAAGGACGCTGGTGACCCAAGGAAGGGTTCCTTGCAACTTTCTGTGCTGAGAACTGGGGACTGCAAGTGTCCAGGGCCAGATCACAGTTCTTTGACATCAGGTCTGGTCCTGGGCCCTTTGGTTGTCAGGCACATGGAAGAAACCTTAGGAGAAGGAAGGGTAGCGCTGTCTCTGGAGCCAAAAATGGGAACTTAATTCGCCTGGAGGGGCAATTAGGATTTGCTTCTTAGCACCTGAGGTCAGAGTTTAGGCTCTGGAGATAACTGTCTGAGCTTGTTTCTGGCAAGAGCAGTGGGACTTATTCCCTGGCACTGGGACTTCATGCAAGTGGGAGTGTGAAATGAAACTGCGGATAAGACCCCAAGCTCTCCAGATGAGATGGACTCCCTGTGGCTGACAGAGATGCCCAACTTAAAATAATGAGAGTCAAGCAGCCATGGAGGGTCATATAGGAGCACCTTTGACATAACTAACTCCATCTTAGACAAATATTCCATCTTACCATTTCAAAAGGCGTCATGCCAACAGGGATGAGATGTTCAGAGACCACGCCCTACCAGATCAAGGCATAGCCCTTTACTGTTGGCCCTCACCAATATTGTCAAGGAGCATAAAAACAGCAGAACTTCACTAGCTGGATACAGCTGTCTCCGCAGACACTGTCTTGCTGTCACTCAAGATCTACACCCAGCCCCTGCCACTGAAGGCTCTGCCCAAATCAAGGAATTTGCTGTGACAAGCATCTGGAACAGCCTAAGGCATTATTCTTGTCCATTCGCACTCCTCAGACTGGTTCCTTAACCCCTTTTACTATCCCCTTTTCTCTTGATGTAAAATGTTACTTTGTGGAAATTTTAGTCAATAACATAAGTGATTGGCTGTATTGCTATGTGTGGTTTGCAACATTGAGTTGCAGATTGGCTGGAGCCTGTGCACCCACGGCTCACCACCGAGTGAACGTGCGGTGCTGAGGACAGCTGCCTCCTTGGGAACTTCTGTCCCTTGTGGCTTCTGTGATTGAATATGCATCAGTAAAAGTCTGGCCTTGCGGAAAGACGCAAACATGTGGGGACCAGGTTATGTTTGGCCTTGTGCTGCTCACAGCATAAGGTGAGAGAAGGGCAATCACACACCCTTTGTTCCCAGAAAGGGCAGCTCCAGACAAACATCCCCTCTGTTCCTCAGAACTAAGATGGTTCCAGAAACCAGAGCTGAGAGGCTGTGGCCTGAAAACTCCTCCCACCACTGCTTGAAAGTGGCATCCAACAGCCACCCTGGTTTGGGGCTTAAAAACTATCTAATTGGGGCTCAGTTATCTTCAGTCAATCAGGTCTGAATGAGTTTAAATCCTTCATTTGCATATGCAGACCTGATTGAAGGCTGGGGCTGGAACTTTTCCTATTTAAGCCAGACACCTTTTTGTTTCCCTGGAGCTTACTTTTGTTTTACACTGGAGGCTGGATCTCCCCAATCTGCAGATTTTTTTTTTTTAATAGAAAATAAAGCTTTCCGTTTTTTCTCTGCAAACCTCATGGTCTTTTGTTAACAGGAGTTAGGAATTTGTGTCTGGTTGCAAACAAAGGACTTTGTACCCTCCATGGAGTTTCTGGGGGGCTCATGGTATAATTCTGCTGCTCTTCAACCAGCTCCAGCAGGGACCCAAGGCTGGAGAGGAATAGGAGGGCAGCAGGGGGCAGGCCAGCTACAGGGGGGGTTTGGATAGTCTTAGGTCACCTCCTGGTATCTCTTTAAAACCAGCCTTCCCTTCTGCAACCTCTCCTGTCCCCAGGTGGCTGTACACAGAGTTTTCAGTCTCCTAAAGTGTGTATATCACCTGGCTTAGATGTGGTCAAAATGAATTCCCATAGGAAATTTTGTTGGCGTTTCTATCAACTTACAGGTGCTCTTTCTGGATCCTAGATCTTCTGTCATTTTGTACCCTGGTAGCCCATCACAATAGTTGTTGAAACAGTAGCTGTAGATGTGTTGATTTCCTCAAGAACGGAAGAAGCCAATGCAAAGTTTTTAGGTACACCTGCAAGAGTTTCATGAGGAATATCTGCCTGTTTGCACGTCCATTCTACAATTTTTAAAAAGTCAAGCTGAGTTTTATAAATGCCTAGACAGGTAGGAAGAAAGGATACAGGAACAAATAATTATGATTTGTATAAAAGCTTATTTCTTTGTACATTCTATCCCATAATATTCAAAATCTAATTACAATATTAAATACTTTTTTCTCACTGAAACGATTTGGCAAAATTGGAAATTCTTATTGAGGTATATTGACAGTTGCTTTGGTTTGAATGTTTGTCCCCTCTGAAAATCATGTTGAAACTTACTCCCCAATGTAACAGTGTCAGGAGGTGGGGCCTGTAAGAGGTGATTGGGTCATGATGGCTGTGTCATTGTGAATGGATTAATCATGGATTACTGGGTCAGTGGGATTCATGGGCGGTGGGTTAGTTATCAGGAGAGAGGGTCTATCATAAAAGCCAGTTTGGCTGTCTCGGGCGCCCCTTTCTCCCCAGGATGCTCTCTGCCATGGTATGACACAGGACGAGGCCCCCACCAGAAGCAGACCGGCCGCAGCCCCTTTACCTTGGACTTCTCAGCCTCCAGAACTGTAAGAAATAAATTTCAGAAGATGCACTAAGACAAATGTATATTTATGGTGTTCAGCAGGTTTCGATATATGTATACATTGTGAAATGATTATCACAATGAAGCTAATTAACATATCCATCACCTCACATAGGTATCATTTTTTGTGATGGTAACATTTAAAATCTACTCTTTAGCAACTTTCAAGTATAAGATATTAGCTATAATCACCATGCTGTGCATTAGTATGTTATATAACTCCACATTTATAGCTAATGGTGGGGACTGTGGTCTGTTGCTCCAGAATTTCCCTTGAGGTAAATGTATGACAATCACTGATGCTTAAATATAATAAATTTCATAATATGTTAAATTTACCATAACTTTATTTTTTAAAAAGGGCAAGTGGTATCTTTCTGAATCTAAAAATGCCTTGTACCTTCATTGTTTATAATTTTGTACTCTGGAACATCTATAAACATCCAAAGTACCAATTTATATGTGTATGTGTGTGTGTGTGCATATATATATGTCATAATAGCAAACTCTATGCTTTAATATTTTTCCTTTGAAAAGAATATGTGTACATAATTAGGTAGATTAGATATATAAATGTACTATATATCTATACATATATACATATTACATGTATATAAATATATATAGTACAAACTGTTACAAGAATTTATTATTCATTTTTATTACTAGAAAGCCAGTCTGTAGCAATTTGAAATAATCACTGGAAGTATATTATTGGCAAATAGTATAAATGTCACGCATGTCATAAAAAAGTGATTTCTAATTCAAAAAGGGGGATATAGTTTACAAATCTATTCAATTAAATTTTTAATCATTTTTAAATAAAATCTTGGATTGTTCTAGAAGTGGTTTAATTTCTGGTACTCTTCCTTGATCACTATAATCTTTTTTTTTTTTTTTTTTTTGAGACAGAGTCTCACTCTGTTGCCCAGGCTAGAGTGAGTGCCGTGGCGTCAGCCTAGCTCACAGCAACTTCAAACTCCTGGGCTCAAGCGATCCTCCTGTCTCAGCCTCCCGAGTAGCTGGGACTACAGGCATGAGCCACCATGCCCGGCTAATTTTTTCTATATATATATTTTTAGCTGTCCATATAATTTCTTTCTATTTTTAGTAGAGATGGGGTCTCGCTCTTGCTCAGGCTGGTCTCCAACTCCTGAGCTCAAACAATCCGCCCACCTCGGCCTCCCAGAGAGCTAGGATTACAGGCATGAGCCACCGTGCCTGGCCACTGTAATCTTTAATACATACTTTAGGTAAAATAAACTTTCCATTTTAAAATTGGATCTAAAAAATGAATACAAGAAAAACATAAATCTTGACTTTAATCTCACACCATACATATAAATTAATTTAAGATGGATCATAAACATAAAAACTAAAACACAGCCAGGCACAGTGGCTCACGTCTGTAATCCTAGCACTCTGGGAGGCTGAGGCGGGTGGATCATTTGAGCTCAGGAGTTCGAGACCAGCCTAAGCAAGAGTGAGACCCCTTCTCTACTAAAAAAAAAAAATAGAAAGAAATTATCTGGACAACTAAAAATATATAGAAAAATTAGCCGGGCGTGGTGGCGCATACTTGTAGTGTCAACTACTTGGGAGGCTGAGGCAGGAGGATCGCTTGAGCCCAGGAGCTTGAGGTTGCTGTGAGCTAGGCTGATGTCATGGCACTCTAGTTTGGGCAACAGAGTGAGAGTCTGTCTCAAAAAAAAAAAAAAAAAGAAAAAAACCTAAAACACTAATGGTTTTAAAGGACAATATAGAAGACAATGATCATGATTTGTGGCTCTGCAAAGGTTTATTATACCACAGAAATCAATAAAAGAAAATAATTGACATATTAGACTTCAAATCTGCTTATTAAAAGACATCATGGAAAAAATTAATAAGATCCATAGCCTGGAAGAAAACATTTATAAAACATATTAACAAAGGACTGATACCCATGATACATAAAGAAACATTACAACTCAATTACAGTCCAGGCATGGTGGCTCACACTTGTAATTCTAGCACTCTGGGAGGCTGAGGTGGGAGGATCCTTTGAGCTCAGGAGTTTGAGACCAGGCTGAGCAAGACCCCATCTCTACTAAAAATAGAAAAATTAGCCAGGTGTGGTGGCACATGCCTGTAGTCCCAGCTACTTGGGAGGCTGAGGCAAGAGGATCACCTCAGTCCAGGAGTCTGAGGTTGCTGTGAGCTAGACTGATGCCATGGCACTCTAGCCTGGGCAACAGAATGAGACTCTGTCTCAAAAAAAAACAAACAAAAAACAAAACAAAATCCCACAACACAATTAACAACAAAGAAGTGTGAGCCAACTTTCCACGTATAAAAATCACTCAACATTATTAAACATTAGGAAATGCAAATTAAAACTACAAAGGAATAGCACTACTATAGCCAACATAATGGCTAAAATTAAAGAGCTTAATAACATCAAATGTTGGTTAAAAATATGAAGCAAGCAGGACTCTCATACCTTGTTGGTAGAAATATAAAATAGTATGACTTTTGGCAAAGGGTCTGGTAGGTTCTTATAAAAGTTAAAATATATTATCATGTGACCTACCAATTCCACTCTTGGATATTAATATTTACCCAAGACAAAGGAAAACACATGTTCACAAAAAAACTACAAGAATGCCTATTGCAACTTTATTTATGATAGCCAAAAACTGGATTCTGGAGATACTGAATACAACTCAGTTGTCATCCCTTTATAGGATAATTCATGTACAAGTTCTTATCTAGCTTCACAATGGGCTACCACTCAGTAATAAAGCAAATAAATAAAATAATAGACTATGAGAAAAATCAAGGTAGAATTTTGTGAAGTAATATATATTTTGAAAGGGGTTTGGTTCAAAAATTAAGATCAAGAATAAACGTTTAAGAATTATACATGTCCATTTATGCAAATTTTACATCAAAGGAAAAACTATTGAAATTCAGCTAATGGTATGAATACAGATATATTTAGGGGAAATACACTGATATCTGAATTTTTTTGAAATATTTCAAAAAATAAAATAGACTGATTAGAAAAATAGCAAACTGTAATAAAGCATATATAGTAAATGTTAATGTTAGGATTTAGAAATATTCATGTTCATTATAAAATTCTTGCATCTTTGTTGTATAAAAATGCTCATAATACAATGTTTAAAAAAATTTTCAAAATGAGAACATAGAAGAAAATACAAAATGAGGAGGACAAGAAATTTAAAAAATGAACATACAGTATAAGTAGGAAAAAAGCTTTGAATATGTGAAATAAAATCAAAGGAAACAATGGAAATAATGCATAGATCACAGCCAAATAAATTATCACTAGGACAAATAGACAACCTACAGAATGGGAGAAAATATTTGGAAGCTATATGTCTGATAAAGGGCTGATAACTAGAATCTACATAGAACTCAGGAAAATCAGCAAGAAAAAATCAACCCCATTAAAAAGTGGGCAAAGGACATGAACAGAAAAGACATCTGCATTAGAATGTTTATAGCAGTACAATTCACAATTGCAAAGATTTGGAAACAACCCAAGTGCCTATCAATATATGAGTAGATTAATAAAATGCGCTATATGTATAAAACGGAGTACAACTCAGCCATAAAAAATGATGAACGTATTGTATTATCCTGGATGGAGCTGGAGCCCATTCTTATAAGTGTCACAAGAAGGGAAAAACAAACCACATGTACTCACCATTAAATTGGTACTAATTGATGAACACTAATGTGCACATATGGGAAGTAGCATTCATAGGGTGCTGGGCAGGTGGGAGAGGGGAGGAAAGGATGGGTAAATCCACACCTAACAGATGCGGTGTGTGCTGTCTGGGGGATGGGCGTGTTTGTCGGGTGGTGCAAAGGCAATTTACGCAACCAAAGCGTTTGTACCCACATAATACTCTGAAATTTAAAAAAATGCATAGATCAATGAAATAAAAAACAAACAACAGAGAAAATCAACAAAGAAAAAAGTAAGTTCTTTAAAAATAAAATTTATAACATTCTACCAAAATTGATCAAGATGAATGATAAAAATAACAAATTACCAATATCAGGAATAAAATGAGGGCCATCATTAATTCTACAGACATTAAAAAATAAGGGCAACTTAAATAACTCTGTTTCATTAAATTCAATAATTTACATGACAAAAATAGATTCTGCAAAGAAACCTAGTCATCAGAACTGACAGACGAAAAGGAAAATCTGAATAGGCCTATACCAATCAGAAATATTGTTTTATGATTTTAAAATATTTAATTGACAAAGGTTATATATATTCAATGTATACAACATAATGATATGATGTACATATACCTTTGTAATCATTAACACAATCAAGTTAATTAACACATCCATCACCACCCATGCTAAACATTAGAACCCCAGAACATGTTCACCTTATAACTGAAAGTTACTACCCTTTAATCAACATCTCCCCATTTCCCAATTCCACATCCAGCAGCAATGACCATTCTGCTTTCTGTTTGAGTTCGAGTTTTTTACATTCTGCATGTAATGAGATCATGTAGTATTTCGCTTCCTGTGTCTGCCTTTTTTCACTTAAACATAAAGTCTTCTCTAGGTTCATCCATGTTGTCACAAATGGCAGAACTTCCTGTTTTATGGCTGAATAATATTCCATTTCTTTATTCATCTATCAGGGAACACATAGTTTGTTTTCATTTCTTGGCAATTATGAACATGTAAAAAAATGCTGTAATAAACACGGAAGTGCAGATGTCTCTTTGACACAGTGATTTAATTTCATTTGGATATGTACTGGGAAGAGGGATTCCTGGATCATATATCCTGGATTCCGTAGACCTATTTTTAGTTTTCTTGAGAAAACCTCATGTTGTTTTCCATAGAGGCTGTAACAATTTACATTCTCCCCAACAGTGTACGAGAGTTCTCTTTTCTCTATATCCTCACCAACACTTGTTTTATCTTGCCTTTTTAAATTTTTTTAATATTTTTAATAATATAGAGATCAGGTCTCACTCTTGCTCAGGCTGTTCTTGAACTCCTAAGCTCAGGTGATCCTCCCACCTCGGCCTCCCACAGTGCTAGGATTACCGTCTTGCTCCGAGGCCCAGAGCAGGACACAGAAAAGCAACCCTTTCCAGGTGGCAGCTCCCCCCCCACCGCTGCTGTCCTCACAGGCTGCTGCCTCCGCAGCCCCTCCACCTGCCCCACCCCTGCCCGGATAGGCCAGACAGCTCCCAGCTCTTTCCCAATATCTGGCCGGAGCTGTTGAGACAAAGGAAGGGGAGAAGTGGACACAGCAGGTCCTGGCTCTTGAGATCTACAGATATGAGTTGCTTTTGCAATAGCCATAGGTCATTGTGCAACTCACTGGTCTCCGGACCTCCGATTCCTGGACATCTGTAAAACACAAGACAGTGATGATGCCACTCAACTCGCAGGGCTGCCGTGAGGTGCAGGGACTGAAAGTGTTCTGAAAACTCTAAGGTGACAGATGTGCGTCGCATGATGTGTATCAGTGGCAGGTTTCCAGAAGGCAGGGGGGGATAAGAGTGAGTGAGTCACAAAGAGGAAAATTGCCCCACTTCTCGAAGGGAGTTCTCAGAAGGCCAGGGCTGGGCGGCTCAGGTTACAGGGCAGGCATAAATAGTGGGTGCCTGCCTGGCAAAGGCTAGTCTGCCTGGAGCTCCTGGGGCCCTAGCAGAAGCCACCTGTGAGTGTGTCCGATCTTGCCTCTTGTTTTGTTTTTCCCATGTCCTGTGAATGTCCCCCCGCCCATCTGGGCAGGTCATCCTACTGGCGTGGAGGGGAGGGTGTGTGCGGCCGTTCTGGTCTAGGAGGTGTGGGCATGGGAGGGGAGGAGCGGTGGGGTAATGCGAGGCTCCCTGCCCCTCATTCAGGGCCTTGGCTCAGTGGGAGATTTGCTTTCTGAGCTGGGGGAGGGTGGAGGAGTGGGATCTGGCCCCCGCCCAGACCCCGGGCACCACTGTGTGGAAGCCTCGGGTGGGAAATGTGATTCCAAATTCTCTCTTGGCTCCTTCCCTGTCCCCAATTTCTTCAGAAAGGACAGTGGGGGACAGACCAGGTGTTCACAGGCTTGGGTTCTAAACCCTCCTGGTGCCAACTGCCTGTGGCACACGAGCAAACCCTTCTCTCATAGCCTCAAGTCTATACTTACAAAATACATTTACTGGATTAGGTCTCTGATTTCCGAACCAATGTTCATAACGTCTTACTCTGAAAGCTTAGCATAAGCAGGACACTGCCTGGGTTGAGGGGGCCGGGGCTCTGCCCACTCCATCCACTGCCCCGGCTAAGACACCTCTTCTGAATCCTGGGTCCAAAAACCTGGGAGTCTGCTCTCTCCAAAGCTCCTTCATGCTACAGTGGGTGGCGGTGCCTGCTGTGCCATCTCGCGCTGGCGGGCAGCGTGCCCACTGCCTTCCATTTCTCCCCAGAATCGGGCAGGGCCCCAGGGTTGCTCCGGCCTGGGTCTGGCCCTCGGTGCTCATGACTGAGCCTCTGCCAGAGCAGGGGCTACGAGGTAGTTGCTGTAGGCCGCGAGCCCACCTGGGTGTTTCTAGAGACTCCCAGGATACCTGGGGAAGTGGTGAAAGGCTAGTGCAAAATAGTGGTCGTCCACAGCCTGCAAGCACCAGCAGTCGGGAAGAGGCCACTTCTCTGGCCAGGAAGCCCCTCCCCTAGCACCACCCCAGCTGGCCTGGGGACCCCCCTCTTCTTTGCACAGGGCCCTCCAGCTTTGTTCCCAGCATCTGCGATTCTGAGCAGCTCTTGTCACTCATAACTTTATAGTTTCTCTTTGAGAGGAAAGATGCCTGACGCAGGGAGTGACCCAGGTCCTATACCCCACCACCCCCCGACCTCAGTTCCTGTGACCTTTTCGGATGGTAACTGGATGCCCTATTGGATAGTTTCTCTCACTTCCCCCCAAAATTAGCCTTCCACCTCACTGAGCCAGGCTGGTACGTCCCCTTCCCCCTCTTTTCCAAGCCCTCTCAGGTGGTCTGGGAAGAGCCACAGGTGTCTCAGGGTCTCTCCAGCTGCTTAGTTTAGCATCTCTGGTGCTAAACTTTCCCTTGGGTTCCTCTGGGACTTTTCTCATGGAGACAGCGGTCTGGTCTGGCAATGGCAAATCGCCCAGCAAACATGCAACCACACTCCCAGCCCGTGCTCAGGACGTCACTAAGACACCACCAAGCACTCAGGACTCTGGCTCAGTTTCAGACCAGCATTGTGGTCTGATACAGGCCCAGTGCTGGCCCGCGCAAGGCAGCTAGTGAGAAGACACAGGCTTGCCTTGTCCGAGCTAAGCCGACTGTGTGATGGCACAGACAGAGTGACGTCCAGGGAGGGGAGGGGTCCTGCCCAGAGACACTCACTGAATCCTTCCTGCTGTGACAGACAGCCTTGGTGAGGAATGCCACCTCCTAGCCACCACACCAAAGGTAGTGGCCCAAGGGAAGGCACAAGAAAGGACAACATGGGTCATTTGGGAATAAGGAGATGTTGATGTCAACCTAGATCAGAGTTCCAGCTGGGTAACTCGTGCCTGCCAAGGCCAGACCACGTGCTCACCTTGTCCCTAAACTGCTTTTGGAGTCCTGCTGCTCGGGGCCCCACAGCAGGGAAGAGAAAAGGTGGAAATGGGACTGGGCCAAGCCCTAACCCATGTCCTTGAGACAAGAGCATGTACTTTCTCTCTCTATTCATCTCCCCAGGCCATGCTGCTCCTTCTCTCGGCGCTGGTCCTGCTCACACAGCCTCTGGAGTACCTGGAAGCAGAAATGAAGATCTATTCCCAGAGAACAGTGGCTAACGCCTGCACCCTGGTCATGTGTAGCGCCGTGGAGAATGGCCTGCCTGGTCGCGATGGACGGGATGGGAGAGAGGGCCCCCGGGGCGAGAAGGGGGATCCAGGTAGAGCGGGCCTGTGGGCTTATCCTGGTGGGGAAGGTGGACATTGGGATTGTAACCGACCCGGCAGCTCTGGATGATCTGCTATGGAAGGCTTGGAGATGGGCTTCCTCCTCCCAAGGAGTGGGTTCCTCCTGACATTCAGCCCGCACTGCTCCACCAGCTGGCCAAGGAATGGCTGTGCTGAGCCCCTGTGCCTCCCTCCTTCACCCAACTGCCCTGACCTCTCCCTGGGATCCCAGGATCCCTCCCATCCCAAGAACAAGCAAATAGTAGATAAATTCCTGATATTTGGGACCTTCTAGAATCTGTGCCAGCAGTTAGCAGTTGTTCATTCTGATTAAATGATGCCTATGCAGGGTGTTAAATACTTTTAATATTTAACTAAACTGCACTGAATGAAGAGTGGGAAACGATTAGGTTCCATGGCCCCAGACTCAGGCCTGATCACAAGGATGTGCCCTAATGCATTACAGAGGGAGAAAGGGAGCTCACATTTCTTTGTCCAGCCCTGCGCTTGGACATTCACTTGAGTAGTTCATTTAATCCACCCAAAAGTCTTACAAGGGACATACTAATCTCCTTTGACAGGTAAGAAAACTGTGGCCCAGAGAGCTAAACAGCAGCCCTTCTGGAAGGTGGGGAGGACATGAGCGTTTGCATCAGGCAGGTCTAGGCTCGACTGCTAGTTCCTTCTGCACACCTGGGACCCTGGGGCAAGCCACTCAGTGACACTGAGTCTCAATTTGCTTACGTGCAATCAGGAATAATAACTACCACCCAGAGATGAATAATTGAGCCAAAGGCTTTATTTTTTTATTGAATCTTCAGGACCAAGTTGCATCTTCCTGTTGTACCAAATAGGTAAATTCTCCTGAGGTTACCAGAATATTGATGAATAAGGGACTTGTCCCTGGAAATACTGTCCCCTACCCAGGGGGAGAGGATCTCGGTCAGATTGGCAAGAAAGGAGAATTAGATTAATCAGCACCATGAGCCAAGGGGCCACCAAGGCACGGGGCTGGGCTTCAGAGGGATCAAATATGCTTTAACTTTCTGGAGCTGGCACTTTGAGGAGAAGGAAACTAATGACATTTAAGCTGGAAGATCAGGCAACATCCCTAGGCTCTGTGGGGAAGGGGCAGGTGAGTATCTGTCTGCCCGTTACTGACAGACAGCGGCTCCCGCCATGAACCAGACAGGGCTTGGGGAGCACCGCCCAGGGGTGAGCTCAGAAGAGGCGTGGGATTCGCCACACCAGTTCTGAGATCCCCAACTCGCTCTGGCTCCCAGAGGGGCCCTGGATTGAATCCCAGGGGGCCTTTCCCACGGCGGCCCTCAGAGCTTGCTACATGGAACATGGCCAAGATCTCCCTCTCCTGTACGCGTGGCCACCCCATGCACATCCCAGGCCTGGCTTTGGGTCGGACCCCAGGGGACCGCGTACAGTGGGGCCGGGGGAATGAGGCTCCTTTCTGCCCTCAATCCAGTCACTCGGCCATTGTGGGCCTGGGAATGTCCTGGGGAGCTTGGGGCATCCTGACCCAAGTAGGTCAGTGTGGGGCCAAAGTCTGCGCTCGTGACAACCATCCCTGCCGATGTTGTGTGTGTGTGTGCGCGTGCTGGGGTTGGAGTGCTGCGATGAGACGAGGGACATCTCACGCATTGTCTTCCTCACCTGTCACCCTGTCTCACAGTTTATCATGAGTCCTTTGTGGAGCAGGACCTGAGGCTGACACTTCATCTGGCCTGTTGCTAAGCACAGACTAGCTGCTGCAGAGATGGGTTCTTAGTGAACAAATGAGTGAGCAAATGGACAAATAACTGAATGAACAAGTTAGCGCCAACTGTCTGGTGTCCTTTCTGATACAAATGTTGGCTGCCCTGATATATATGGGGGGAGATCAGGAAGTCTGTGATCACAGGTAAGTGCTGGCAGGTTGCCTGCGTGAAGAGCGTGGCTCTGGCCGGGCACGGTGGCTCATGCCTGTGATCCTAGCATTCTGGGAGGCCAAGGCGGGAGGATCGCTCGAGGTCAGGAGTTCCAGACCAGCCTGAGCAAGAGTGAGACCCCGTCTCTACTAAAAAATAGAAACCAATTAGCTGGACAACTAAAAAAATATATATATAAAAATTAGCCGGGCATGGTGGCGCATGCCTGTAGTCCCAGCTACTCGGGAGGCTGAGGCAGGAGGATTGCTTGAGCCCAGGAGTCTGAGGTTGCTGTGAGCTAGGCTGATGCCATAGCACTCTAGCCCGGGCAAGAGTGAGACTCTGTGTCAAAAAAAAAAAAAAGGAAAAAAGATCGTGGCTCTGGGGCCGAGAAGGAGCACGGCATGGAAAGTCAGACAGGGCTTGGCCCACATCCTCCTCTGACTCGGGAAGGGCTGTTCCTTTTCTCCCTGTGAAACGGGTGTGCCGGCACCCTTTCCTGCCTCCCTGCTGGATCAGGGTGTGTGAAGGTGGACCGTGCACGCTCTGCAGAACCCTGAAGGAGTGCCAGGGACCCGACCCTGCAGGTGGCTGGTTCCTCTGGGGCCTAGGCCAGGTTTTTGTCAATTTCTTCTGCTGCTACAGGTTTACCAGGAGCTGTAGGACAAGCAGGGATGTCTGGACCAGCTGGCCCAGTTGGGCCCAAAGGGGACAATGGCTCTGCTGGAGAACCCGGACCAAAGGGAGACCCTGGACCATGTGGTGAGCAACTGGGCGTGGCATTTGGATGTCTCCAGGTGGTGCTGCTGCTAGGTTACGCCTGCAGGCAGGCACAGAGCCATCCCAGGAAGCACTGGGCACTGGGTTATTTCAGGACAGACGGGGCCTACTGTTGGGCAGAATGAAAATGCCACCTCTTGACCCCTCACCTTATTTTGTACCGCCCCTCCACCCCCTGCCTGGAGGATTCAGTGTCACTGACCGGGCTGGTCCTTCTTCTCAGGACCTCCAGGACTTCCAGGTGTGCCTGGTCCAGCTGGAACAGAAGGTGTCCAGGGGAAGCAGGGGAACATAGGCCCTCAAGGCAAACCAGGCCCAAAAGGAGAGGCTGGGCCCAAAGGTAGGTGGACAGTGTGGCCAGTCTGAGAGTGGGGAGGGAGGAATGACAATGGTGTCCATGATGTGACCTGAGGCATGCTCAGAGTGCCAGGAAGAGCCCAGACCATCAACGCTGCAAAGGCCTTGGCATGCAGCCCTCTCCCACACCCCCACGTTTACAGTTTTCTCCTTTTATCCTCCACAGAGGAACCCCAGGCAGCAAGGAGCAATCTCACCACTTCTCTCTCTGACCTTGGAGTTGTGGGTTAAAAGCTGCACTACTGAGAAAATGATCCCTGCTGAACACACTGTCAGCAGCGTTTATCCCTGTGTGTTCCTTCCCCAGGAGAAGTAGGTGCCCCGGGCACGCAGGGCTCTGCAGGGACAAGAGGCCCCACAGGCCCTAAGGGAGACAGAGGTGCCCCCGGCGAGCGTGGAGCCCCCGGGAATGCTGGGGCAGCAGGTGGGTGATGGCAAGAGCTGGTGCAGGGTTGGATCCAGTTCTCCTGTGCCCACTTGGGGCTATGAATGCCCACCCTCTCCACGGGCACCTGTAAAGTCAGAGCTGGCATTGCTGTGCAGTGGGGAGGGCGCATACCTAAGGAAGGTGAATTTAGAGGTTCTGGGGACTGTTTGTATCCAGGAAGAGTGCAGTGCTAAGCAACGAGGACATCTGTATGCAGGGAAGGTTATTCGTTGGATGATGGGGACAGCTGTACTCAGGGGGTGCTGATTGCTGGGGGATAGGGATGGTCGGTGTCCAGAGGGGAGGTGGCTGGGCTCTGGGAACAGGCTGTCTGCGAGGAGAATGTATTGCTGGGTAACAAGGACAGTCTTTGTCAGGGAAGGTGACAATGCTGGAAAATGGGTCCATAGCTCAGCCAGCCCTTCTTTGACCCCAGGGCCTGCTGGAGCCGTGGGTGTGCAGGGAGCTCCAGGTGCCAGGGGCCCCCCAGGACTGAAGGGGGACAGAGGTGTTCCTGGAGACAGAGGAGCCAAGGGAGAAAGTGGCCTTCCAGGTAAGGTGGCAGCTCCTGGCCCTGGGAACCCCCACCAGGCATGGCTGGGAGGAGAGGAGGGCTCTTCAGCCCAGGACAGCCCATCCTCTGGGATGTGTGCCCCATTAACGACAGGTGGCAGATGGAACTCAGGAAAGGCTGCCAGGCTGGAAGGCAGGAGCATTAGGTTTGGTCTTCGCCACCTAGTACTCACGGCAAGGCCTGGGCACTTTCTCCATCTGACCATTTGGAAAGCTGCAGCTGCCTTCCCAATGCACAGTTTTAATCATCAAAGAACCCAATGGATGGGAAACACAAGAGGAATGTGTATTCTTGTTCCACATCCGCCCCCTACAAATGGAGATGCCATTATATTCCCAGAATTTGGAGTCAAAATGTCATCTGGTTCGGTGTCAGTGAGGTACAGAGACGAGTTTGTCCACAGCAGAACCTAAGACCTCCCTGCACAGCAGGGGCCAACTGGGCCAGCAGATGTGGGCTTGCTGGGGGCCACCCCAAGTGTGTCTGTAGCTGGACACCATTCCCTTGAGGCCCAGACTCCGAGCTCCTCCCAGGCTGTCTGGACGAGTCTTCACTCAACGGTTTCTGTCCCCTGCAGACGCCGCTGCTCTGAGGCAGCAGGTGGAGGCCCTACAGGGACAGGTGCAGCACCTCCAGGCCGCCTTCTCTCAGTATAAGAAAGGTGAGTTCCTGGGTCTGAACCTGGGCCAGGCACTGACATTGGGCCCCGCCTGGGTCTGGGCCTTGGTTTGGGTTTGGGCTGGGACTGGATCTTTGGCCAGGCCTGAGGCTGAGCCCGGCCCTGGGACTAGGACGGGAATGAGCTGGGACCATGTCTAGGGCTGGACCTGGGACCACGGCAGGGAGTGGGGCTCAGGGTGGTGCGGGGCTAGAACAGGGCTGCCCGTGCTCCCGGTCCTGGACGTAGATCCAAAGGGCAAGGAGGAGGGCGTGGCCCACATCACCAGTTCACCAGGCTGGCAGAAGCATGCTTGCGGCTGGCTACCAGGCTCCGGAACACGCTGCAACCTCTGTGCCACCTGTGCCCTGAGACAGACTGATGCCCTGAGTCCAGTGCAATTCAGCAGAGCCTCACTCCCGCTACACTGTGCTGGTCCCTGGGGTAGGCAAGGGGACACTCAACATGGGCTGCATTTCTTACCTCTGTGGGGCCAGGTGTGGAAGTGCCCAGTGACATTGCCGCACAGCCCAGGGCAGTACAGAATCCAGGTCCTTTCCTGGGACCTGGGGCGGGGATACTGCTCTGGGAGTACAATGCAGGTGGCGGCCTGACCTTGGTGTGTGCTCATTGAATATCTCACCTTAGACCTGCTCCTGGCTCAAGCAGCAGGCAGGCTGCCTCTGGGCTCCAGTGCTGGGCTCTGCCTGCAGCTCCCGGGGTGTTTAGAGCAGAGATTCTGCCCTAACCCTGGAACCCTGAGGAGTCAGAGGCCTCTAGGAGCACATGCGTGAGTCCACCTCAGTCCCCAACTGCCCCTGCTGCTCTTTCCTGACATCACCTGTGAGTCCACAGCCTTCAGGCAAATCTCACTGAGCCAAAAATGGAAGTTTTCTGAAGGAATAGAGCATAAGGGGGCCTCATTGGATAAGACATAGGTAGGGTTGGCTCCTAAGTACCCAGACTCAGAGACGAGAGTGTCAAGCATTTGGTGTATCTCCCTCTGTCCACAGACATATTTGCATATGCACTCACTGGCTCATAGGCACACTGACGCAAGCACAAAGAATACGCGCATGTGCACCCGCCACGTGTGTACTTAAATGCCACCACTCACTGCGTACCCATCTACATACACGAGCTCACATCTGTGGGCACACACAAGCATGCACACACCCCCAGAGGGATGCTAGGGTATTTGAATGGATGCACTGGCATATCCATGCACCCACAGGCATACTCACCTAGGTGCATGCAGCAAAAACCCAGGAATGGCACATGAACTCTCGTGCCAACCTTGTCTGGGGCTGAGCCCACAGAGAACCTTCCCCCTGAGCCCTTGTTAAAGATGCTCAGGGGTGAAGGACAGTGGGTCAGGGTGTAGCTTGGACTCTGGGCAGCCTAAGAAGGCCAGGGGCTTGGCCCTCTCTGGAGTCTGAGGGTCCAGTGTCCTTTGCAGATTTCCATGCTTAGGCCCAGAAGCCACAGGGATGGAGAAAATTGGAATACAAAGAGATCCTTTTTTTTTTTTTTGAGACAGAGTCTCACTCTGTTGCCCAGGCTAGAGTGAGTGCTGTGGCGTCAGCCTAGCTCACAGCAACCTCAAACTCCTGGGCTCAGGCGATCCTCCTGCCTCAGCCTCCCAAGTAGCTGGGACTACAGGCATGTGCCACCATGCCCGGCTAATTTTTTCTATATATATATATTTTTTTTAGCTGTCTATATAATTTCTTTCTATTTTTAGTAGAGGTGGGGTCTCGCTCTTGCTCAGGCTGGTCTCGAACTCCTGAGCTCAAACGATCCGCCCACCTTGGCCTCCCAGAGTGCTAGGATTACAGGCGTGAGCCACCGCGCCCGGCCACAAAGAGATCCTTGACATGTCACTCAGGTGATACTTTTGTTAAGTGAGCGTTCCCTTTAGAGAGGAGGAATTGGAAATCCTGACGAGGGAAGTGACTTTCCCTTGCTGTCCCGGATGGTCAGTGCCAGGGTGGGTCTGGATGCCAGGTCTTCCGTTTCCCACCCAGGGCTCTCCCCAGCACAAACCCCACCACCGCCCCCCACGCACACATGCTCCTTTCCCTTGCCCTCCTCCCCTCCCCCTGCACCTGCCCCGTCTGGCTGGGGTGTCACCCACGTGCATGCCAATAGGCCCTGAGCAGAGACGAGCACATGACAGCTCTCAGACACCCCACCCTAGCCTCTTGTCTTCCCCCAGCCCGGCACACAGCACAGACCCTGTCTGACACCCCCACATCCCCTGCTGTTTGTGCCGGGATGACAGTGGGCTGGCTGCACTGTGTTTTCTGTACTCTCAGAAACTGGCCTAGACTACATGCTAATCAACCTGAGAAAAGTTGTTTAATTCTACATGGTAAAGGAGAAATTGATTCTGGCATACACCTTGAGCTGAAATAGAAATAGAAATGTCTGAGCTTCCGTGTCAGACAGCGAGGTTTAATCCCTAACTGCATATTTGATGGTTGCATCACTCTGGGCCTCTTACTCAACCCCTCTGAGCTCTAGTAAATGGGGAACAATGGTACCACCTTGCAGGGGAGCTGGGGCTGCTCTGGAACCGGGTGTCTCACTTGCATTCTCTCTGGTGCCCTGATATGCCCCGTATGGGCGGTCTGGGAAGCTCAGGTTGGAGCACAGAGGTCTCTGAGTCACTGAGCTCTGGCCAGGTGCTGCCACAGCCCCAACCTGACTCTCCTCTTCTCCTAGTCGAGCTCTTTCCCAATGGCCGAAGTGTAGGGGAGAAGATCTTCAAGACCGTAGGCCTGGAAAAGGCTTTTGAGGATGCGCAGCAGGTGTGCGTACAGGCTGGCGGACAGCTGGCGTCCCCACGCTCTGCAGCTGAGAATGCCGCCTTGCAACAGCTGGCCACAGACCAGAACAAGGCTGCCTTCCTGAGCATGACTGACACCAAGACAGAGGGCAAGTTCACCTACCCCACAGGGGAGCCCCTGGTCTATTCCAACTGGGCCCCGGGGGAGCCCAACAATGACGGCGGGGCAGAGAACTGCGTGGAGATCTTCACCAACGGCAAGTGGAACGACAAGGCTTGTGCAGAGCAGCGCCTCGTGATCTGCGAGTTCTGAGCCACCTGGGGTGGGTGGGGCAGTGCTTGGCGCAGGAGGCTGGCTAGCAAGTCAGTGCCCAGACCCGAGTGCTGCCAACATCCTAATAAAAAGGTGACCGCCTCTGCTGGCCAGGGCTTCTCTACGGAACGCAGCCAAAAGGTAGGGCTACTGCAGAACACCTCTCGGAGTAACACACGAGACAGCCTTCACACAGTGGCAGACCTGCAAGGGGAAGAAGGGGCCAGCCTGCAAGGGCTTTTATCCCCTGCAAGGGATAAAAGTAGGTTTCCAGTGACCTTCATGTCCCCAAATCCAATGGCTGCTTTTCAGCCCTCCTCAAACTATCAGCCGTATTTGATCCCACCAATCACTCACTCCTCTTTCAAATACTTCCTCCTTTCAGCTTCCAGGATGCCGCTCTCGCCTGCTTTGACTCTTACCTTATGGTGGCTCCTTATCGGTCCCTTTTGCTTGTCCCTCTTCCTCTACTTGACCACTTAATGGCGGAGTGCCCAAGCCTCAACTCTTACTTCTCTTCTCTCCTTACACTCACTCTAGAGATGAGCTCATCCTGTCCCCTGACTTCAGATTCCTTCTACAGGCTTATGGCTCCCACGTGTATACTCCTGTTCAGGGCTCTTAGCCAATGCAGGCTACAGCCCCAGGACCGGGAGGCCTCCATGGATGCCAGTTGCTTCATGGTCTGAGCTCAGGAAGCTGCACAGTATGTCAGGGTGACCTAGTAGGGCATGTCTGCCTCCTCAGCCAGACTGCATGGCCCTGCACCCCACAGACTCTTCCTCATCCCTGCACTGCCCAGGAGCTGTCTCCGTCCCTGTCAATATAACTGCCTCTTGGCTCATGGGAGGAGTATCAGCTGCACAATTCTAAAGGCATTTGAAATCTGAGGGAACTGTGGAGCAAAGGGTGTCTGACCAAACTCAAATTTACCTCCAACCCTTTTCTTGCCTGGTGGTTCCAGCTCTGTTCTTTGCCCACGCTACCTCAGAGATAATCTAGTTATATCCTCCTCATTTTCCACATATGGAAACCAAGGCACAGTGTGTGTGGGGGGGGGGGACTTGTGCAGGGACACAGGGCATGCCAGTGTTAGAGATAGGTCATGAATAAGGTCATTCTGACCCTGAAACTTATCCTTTTTGCCTGTAAATATACAGAACAAAGACCCCTGTATATTTAGTTGATTTTACTGAAGCACTTGCAAAAATGGCACCTAGATGAACCACAGCCCCACAACAGAGGCACACAAATACTCCCTCCCCAGACAGGAAACCAGCCACTCTGCCCATTGTTCACAGGGACCAGGGGTCCTGTCCTTCCTGGAGGAGACTCCTCCAGACCCCAGCTCTCCTGCAGGGCCATTTCATACACAGGACAGCATAGCTATAAAACAAAAGCTACACTTCAACAGCATTCAGTCAAGGCTCTCTGCTAAGATCTTTCTTTGTTACTAAGGAAAAAAAAAAAACCCAATTCCTGGCAGTTTCTGAAATACAAGCCAATTACACAATAATGAGCAAACAGCTCTCTAGTATGGAGGCCACACCTGGACACACTCATTGAGGGAGCTTAAAAAGGCTTTCTTTTTAAAATTGCAAGTAAGAGAAAAAACTGGACCTACTTTAAGCCAAAGAGAAGCATTTTTTACTAAGAATAGAGGTTTCTGAATGGGCTCAAAAAGGAGTAGGGGAGCACAGGCAATGCCATGCCACCTCCATGGCTCTGCTTCTGTCTGGGCATCTTTGCCTCTTTCCCTGCATTGCACACCAGCTGTCTCTGCTTCCTGGTCTCTTGATTGCCCGAGCATAGGGGATCGTGTCATGGAGACTGCCGCACAGAGATCAGAAACCCTCACCTAATAGCAATTAGAAACTCCTGTGGAAATAAGGCCACCTGTCTCAGATGCCCACCCTCGGTCCAATCAACTAAACTTTGGGGGTGGGACCACACAGCACAATATGGTCACCAGGATCCATGCAAGGTCATGGTGGTCTGGGCAGACCCTCTACAAGTGAGCATTACCCACCCCAATTCTTAAGCTAAGCCTATTTATTGACAAGGGGGAGGAATGAGTGGCAGAACCAGGTGAAGAGAAAAAATATCCTGTGGTGCTGAAGGCCTGGAATGTTGAGACCTCAAACCCCAAGAAGAAGCATCAGATCTGCCAGCACCATGGGGCACAGGGGTCTGGTTGCTGCCCAGCACGGAGAACAAGTGAGGAGGGCCATGTGGGCTCTGTAGACACAGCCGGATTAAAGTAGGGACTGAAGCAACTACTTCATCACTTCAGGTCCTGACTCCCATTCCTGAGCAGAGGTCTCTCCTGCACTGACATGCAGGGGTGAAGGTCAAGGCAGATCTCAGTGTCTGCCCCACTGCAGCCATAGCAGCCAGAGTGCCTCGCTTAGTAGCCTAAGTGTCAACTGAATCCAGGATAGGTGATTCTCCCACTTTCAGGAGATGTTATGACCCTCACAATGCCAGGTGACATCACAGCAGGAGGCTGAAACCCATCCATGTCTGGAAGAGGGAACTTTCATAGCAGTTTCCTAGAGAAGCTGCTGTTTCATAGTGTATTCTCAAGTCTCCTCTTGGTTTCCAACCTCTGTCACCAAACCAACCACATCCCGTGATGAGCAGCCAGTGCGGAGCCCTCTGATGTTCGCTTTTCTAGGACCCTATATTGTTCTGAATCTTCTGGCTATACAACATTGACAATTGAGTTGCTTAAGTTGAGAGCATTCTCAACCACTCTCACCTTCCGGATGTTCACTTTAATCCAAGTTTAATGATGTGCTTGACCTGTTTAAGGTGCCTACATTTTATATACTAGAGCAAAGAATCTGGGTATCTATTAGTGGAAATACAATATTAATTTATATGTCAAATATTTGTCCAGGTGCTGGACACAAAGATGGAAATGGCTAGTCATGCCCTCATAGATCCTGCTGCCCTGCACTTCCTCAACATTACAGAGAAGTAAGCGGTAGAACTGTGTCCCATCAATGGACAATAGAGGTGCTCAACAAGTGGATATAGAATGAATGGATGGATTATAAAAGCTTTTGACCAGGAGAATAGAGGAGAGCCATCTCCTTGTGTGATCACCAAGCCACTCAGAGACCAAGACACTCTTTATTACTGTCCACTCTAGTTGTCTGTGACTATTGGGCCCCTGTATGGGTGATAGCAGACATCTTATGGTAGATTTTACTGTTTTTCACCAGTATTTGGATGAGAGACCTTTTTTTTTTTTTTTTTTTTTTTGAGACAGAGTCTCACTCTGTTGCCCAGGCTAGAGTGAGTGCCGTGGCGTCAGCCTAGCTCACAGCAACCTCAAACTCCTGAGCTCAAGCGATCCTCCTGTTGGATGAGAGACCTTTTGAAAGCAGGCATGAACCTGTATTGTGGGTCATTTCTGGGTGGAAGCAGACAAGGGCAAATGCACATTTCTGAAACGCCCTCTCTTCTGCTGCCATGATGATTGCAGGATCGGTGGATATAAAGTTGTACGATCTGGCATTCTGGAACCCTGAGAAAACGCATGGGAAATGACCGTCCTTGGGGATCACCTGGGTCCCCTTGGACTCTGAGTAATACTGGGGGCTGTCACTGTAGCAGCCACAGCCCGTCTTTACTGATACATTTAGAGTATTACCATGTTTGACTTCCATTTACTCACGAGCCTGTGGGCTCTCTAAGACTGCCCGGCTGAAACACCTCTGGGCCACAGAGGGGGACTTTTGAGGGCCTTGCTTGAGCAAACTGGTACTTTTTAAAGTCCTGTTTGTAGGGCTGAATAAAGTGTTTTTAAGATGTCTCCAGGCCTTTTGATCTGAGGAAATTGCAGTGACCTCACTGCTAGCCCTTCTGCATGTTTATTTTTTAATTCCCTTAATACTTCATTTCAGCTGTGAGTGGCTGGGGCCAGGCCAGGGCTGCACAGTCAGATGGCAACTTCAGGCCGAGCAAATACTTTCTGAGACCAGAGGGATGGATGAGGGCAGGAGGGGAGGAAACAGGCAGTGGGTTTTGGGCAAGCCTGAGATGCCTGGCAGCTGGCTGGAGAGACAGCCTGAGAGAACAGAAAGAGGGACGGGAATTGTCCAAAGAATCTGGAAACTTACTGCATTCCCTCTAAAATGCTCACAGGAAAAAAAAAGAGAGAAAGTGATTGAAGCTGTGAGGACTTCATAAAGTGATTCTAAAGCTCTCATGAAAGAAGGAGTCCTGGAAGAATCAAGAAAATTGCTTAAAGTAACAATATAATTACAATGGACTTGGTTTTATAAAACTGGCATAATTAAAATACTGTATTAATAACATAGGAATAGACAGAATAATGAAAAAGAACAGGAAGTCTAAAAATATACGCACAATAAAAATAGAATACCAAAATTATAGGAAGACGATGACTTGTCAATTAATAATGCTGAATTAAATGGTTAAGTATTTAAAAGAAAAGTGAAATAAGATTTTTAAAATTTCATTTTATTTAGGAAATGGGGTCTTACTCCATCGCCTAGGCTGGAGTGCAGTAGAAAAATTATAGCTCCTTGTAACCTTGAACTCCTGGGCTCTGGTGATCCTCCTGCCTCAGCCTCCTGAGTAGTTGGGACCACAGACATGCACCACTATGCCTGCCCAATTTTTTTAAAGAATTTTTTTGTAGAGATGAGGGTCTCACTATGTTGCCTAGGCTGGTCTCGAACTCCTGGTCTCCAGTGATCCTCTCACTTTGACTTCCCAAAATGTGGGGATTACAGGTGTGAGCCACCCTGCTTCACCTATATTCTTTTAATTACATATGCAAATAAAAATTAGAAGAAAATATAAATAATGATTTACTTGGTCTTGGAGGGATAAAAGAGCTATCTAAGAATGCTATTAGAGAGGGAAACCCAAAGCCATAATATTGATACATCTGACTACGTAAGAAATTCTCTGCTGAAAAATAAAACACAACATGAAAAAAAAGCTGATGTATTTGCAATGTACCTAACAGATAAATAAATAAGAAAATGATTAATATCTAAACAGAAAAAAATGGAATAAGAATGGAAGAGGAAATTCATAAAAGAAGAAATACTAATGGCCAACAGTACTGAAACATGAAAAAAAATTCACAGTCTTAGTAACAATTAAAGAAACTCAAATCAAACAGTAATAAGTATCCCAAAACCTGTAGAAGAGAGGTAAGGATATACTCAGAGAAAAGTATATAACTTTACCTTCATTATTAAAAAATTAAAAAATTAAAGTCATGGACTGAAAATCGTTGAATTAAGTGTTCATCTTTCAAAACAAATTAAAAAAAAAAATAAAGGAAGGACCAAATAAATATAAAAATGAAATTAATGAAATATAAAATAAATAACAATAGAAATGACAAATTAACCCAGAAACCAGACTTTTAAAAACTTAAATTAGAAAAATATGTCCTGATAAATCTATATAAGAAAAGAACAGCCGACATGTGTAGTAGAAGCAACGAGAGAGGGGCTTTAACCACAGATATGAAAAAGATTAAAAGAATTTTGATGTAATATATTCAGCTTCTTTTAGGCATTGATCAGGATTGAAAGAGGCAGGGACTCAGGGGATTTGTCACTTTTCCCCACCCCTCCTTCGTTCTTGCTCTGTGGCCTGGGGTCAGATTCTATACCCCTTGCCCCGAAGCTCTGGGTGGTTTGTAGCTCCCTGGCTAATCAGGAGGAAGGTGGCGCTGCTTCTGCTTTGATCTGGAGTTTAGCCTATAACCTTGGTGTCTTAGGCAAGAACGACCACGTGACAGTGAGTGTGATGCTAACCCATCTCTTTCCCTTCCCCCTCCAGCTCTGACACGGGTGGGTGCTTCCACATCTGGACTCTCCAACCCCTTTCCCGTAGTGAATCCAAAATGCACACCACATTTTCTGACTCCTGCCCTTGGAGTGCTTGGGAACCAGACCCCATCAGTGTAGGAGAGATGATCACCCCAAAACTGCTCCCAGACAGAGCATGGGAAGAGTCAGCACAGCTGGGCAAGGTGAGCCCTCCAGAGGATGTTCTCAATGGGGAAAAGGGGCTCGCGTGAAACTCGGCATATGGCATACTTTTGTCATTGCCAAGGCCATAGGTTCTTACATGGGCTTGGAAGCTGGATGTATCAGGGGCACCAAGCAGGGTTGGATAGTGGGTCCTTTTCCACACACCATCTCAGATCCTTTGGTGATGACTACAGGGTTAAAATGGCTTTCAGGGTCCTGGCCAGGCTGTGTAGGAGGTAGCTGATTGGCTGTGCCTGCCACGCACATGGGAAGGAGAGGGTCGGCTGGTGGAACAACAACATCATCTCCATTTGAGACTTGTGGGAGATCCCCCTGTGTGTGCTGGTCCCTCTGCTGGTGGCCTATTTGGTCCCAGGCAGAGTCCCTAAAGTGTCCATAGTTACAAGTCCCCAGCCTGAACTCCTTTGTACTTTTGAGAGGATATTGGGTTGTCACAAAAATCACAAGCAAGCATTTGGTAGTGTTCTCCAAAAGAGCCTGATTCAGAGAAAAGCCCAAATTCTTTCCCTGCTGATGCTGAGGAAGGGAAAAAGTGACTGCATTTCAGAGACATACCCAGAAAGTCCACAGAGGGAACCCAGTGAGAAGCCCACAAATCCAGCCCCAAAGGGCCCAGGCAAGAGCAGCAGCAAATGCCCGTGTTGAAGGGGTTCTGAAATTGCCCTGGACGAAGAGATCTGTGAGGACGCGTGCAGGCCCTGCCCTAAGGAGCTCACAGTCTAGGTTTGGAAACGAGACAGACACGTTGACCAGCACCCGAGAATCCCACCAGTCCCGAGGGCTTGCTGCACAGGCAGGGCTGTCGGGATGCTGCGTGACCCCGTGGTCATCTAGAGGGACTGTGCATGTGGCTCTGGCCCTGCAGGGTGAGGGCAGAGCACGCGTGGGTGCAGCAACCAGGACAAAGTGGAGAGGGGCTCATGGGGCCCTCACCGCTCACCTGGCCTGGCGTGTGAGCCCTCCCTGGGTTTGCAGGCCTTGTCTCAGAGTGGACCAGCAGAGGGCAGCACGGGGCCACAGCACCTGTGCACGCGCCCACGCTGACCCGGCCAGGGATACCCAGCGAGTTTTGCCACTTTCCTCCAAATCCATCTTGAAGCTGAGTTAAGCTTCAGAGAAGGGAGTGGGGTCACACACCCTGGGGGAGGACTCAGGTTCATTCATTCATTTGTTCGTTCATTTATCCGTTCGACAGTTACTAATTGAGTGTGTATGTGGTTCCCAGCCCTTTTCAGAGCTCTGGGACTGCAGAGGTGAATGATGTAGCCTCGTACTACTGACAACAGCAGGGACAAATGCTCGCTTGGCCTTTACTGCAGGACAGCGCTGTCCTAATTGCCTTGCTTGTACTGCTTGTTTACGCCTCTCAACAACCCTCTGAGGTGAGCACTATTATTATCCCAATTACCAAGAAGGGGACTAAAGCACAGAGAGTGTGTTTGATGAGCCCAGGGTCACACAGCTGCAAACCGATGGAGCCAGGATTTGGATGCCGGCAGTCTGGCTCCAGAGTCCTCACTCTGAATGACTTTGCTACACTGCACCATTTAAACAAGCAGAAGGCCATGAGATATCAAATTGCTGATTGCTGAGAAGAAAATAAAACGGGGTGTTGTAATGCTGTCTGGGGTTGGAGCAACTTTAGATTCCGTGGTCAGAAAAGGACTCAGGCGAGGGGTACAATGGTGCCATATGGCCCAAGACCTGGCAGTGGAAGAGGGTCTTATTAGTGTTCAAACAATCTCTGTTGAGACTCTGTGGTCCTAGAACACAGCTTAGGGCCACCTGTGGACCTTTTGTTCGTGGCTAAGCACCCACACTCCTCACCCAGAGTCTCTGGCCCCACCCAGGGCCAGCGCTCATCAGTGGGGGATGTGCAGAGGGGCCTGGATGCAGGCTGGGGGAGGCCTTCAACACACACTCTTACATGCACAAAATCCGTGCAAATGGCCCCAAGCCCACATACACACGTGCCCCACTCAGGGTCTGGCCTGCCTGGTGCCTCACATGCTCTGATGCTCCTTGGAGCTGCTCCAACCCCACGCCCACTCCCTAAAGTCACAGGAGACAGTGAGACCCTGGAAAGGTGTAGGGAAGGTTTTACTAGCGGGGTGCTAGTCAGTGGAGGGAGATCATTTGGGGTCTGACAATATAAAGTTAAGCAGGACCCCATTTATCTCATGAGGGGCCCACAAGGAATGGAGAAGCCCTGGCTCCCAGGCTGTAGGGCAGGGGTGGTGAGAAGCTGGCAGGAACCACTGTTGTGACTGTATTTCTTGGAGCAGTGGTTTCCAAAACTGGCCAAACATCTGGATTACCTGAGGACCTCATGAAGATGACAGATTTCTGAGATTTTAATTCACTGGGTCCAGAATGGGGCCAAGATGATTTTGTCAAGCAGCCCAGTCACTTCTGCTGGTCGCTACCCTGAAGAAACGCATAAGGTGGCTCAAGCACAAGCCAGAACAGGGCAGACTGGACCATGGGTTGGCAGTGGCTAGCCTCGCCCACGGCATTTGTTCGGTTAATAAATGGCTCCTTGCACCCCACTTCTTTTAAGCATGACACCTGTTTTTGATGGACAAACCACTGGTTCATAGTTGGAGACACTGACCCTTCTGCACACAGGTGGCCGCCAGTGTTGAGAGCACCCCTTCCCAGATGGGCCCCCTGCCCGAGCGCCTCCCTCTTCCCGGCAGCCCATCAGCCACTCGGGGTTACCAGGACAACATCACTTTACAAAATCCACTTCCTGGCATCTCCAGTCCAGGCCCCCGATGACATCCAACCCCTTCCTGGTTAATGAAAAAAACCACAAAAATCCATGATTCCTGGCAGGCTCCAAAGCACCGACGAGTTACACAATAATAAGCAAACAGTTTTCCAGGTCAGAGGCACTGCCGTGACACACATATCCCAAGGGGGCAAATCTGGGGCATGTGACCCCTGGCACTGGTCCATCTCTGCCAGCCACAGACAAGGAGGTTTGAGGATGTGAATGCTAGGCCCTCAGCTGGGACCCCAAGTTCCCATCCTCTGGCTCAGGCTTGGCTAAAGTCACAGCAGCAGAGCTATAGGGCTCCAAAGACAGATTGTCCTGCAGGAACAAGGCCCTACAATTCCAGGATCCAGACCCAAACAGAAAGGAGCTGGAGCCTTGACTGTCACAAGTTTTGGTAGCTGTTTTTACTCTGACACAGCAAGCATATCACGATCGCATTGGCTATGTCTATTCTTTGGCAGAAGAACATTGACTTACAGGCATAACTTAAATCCAAAGTCTCCATCCATCTCAAGGGCAAGGAATACTTGCCATTCTAAGTTACCTAGACTGGCTTTCTATAGACTTCAGTAACAGTTGATAAGTGTTTAACTCATAATTAGTTCAGACAGAATTGCCAGGCAACTAAAACGGAAAACACTGCTCAGATCCTGCAGCTTGGCTCCTGAATTTGGGCCCTGCAGTCTGGATCCATGTGTGACCATTGATTCATCCAGCTTTAGAAGAGAGAAGACTTTGGAGACCAATTTACAGTTAGGGAAACTGAGGCCGAGGAAGGTGACATGCCACTCAGTACCTTAGTCAGGGAGCTAACCTCAAACCGCAATCTCCTATTTCCCAAATCTGAACCTCCCACCCACCAAACTTTCTCTTCTCCAGCCCTGACATGCTGCACAGAGGAGACCCAGCCCCTCCTCTCCCCCTGGGCGTGGCCCCAGAGCCTGAGCCCAGGCTGCACAGATTTCTGAACAGCAGCTTCCTTTCCTGGAATGCCTTGACCTTCAGGTGCCTACTTTGTGCAAGAGGTAGCAAAGGGAGACTGCAGCTCAGAGATGTCTGCCAGTTCCCTGGTCTAAAAACCAGCCTGGGGCATGAATGGCAGAGACACCTTTTCCATTAGGACCAACAACAGGGCCCAAGAGGTGGCTTACATTTGTCCCCATTCCTGAAGTCTCAAGGGGAATGTGTGGCCTTTGGCCCATAAGGTCTGTCCTTGAAATGCCTGTCTTCACTGGGTCCCCTGTACAAGAGATGGCAATCATTACATGCCCCTTAGGAAAGGAAACTGCCTGCCCTCAGCCCTTCAAAGAGCGCGTGCGCGAGAGAGACAGATTGTTTGGAGGGTCACCTTGAACCCATAATTTCTGATGTTCTAGGTCTTGGGAGGCCTGGATGAACTACAGTTTCTATCTATCTTTAGGCCCTCATGAGAATCCTGTATCTTCAAATTAGCTCCACCTGCTCCCAAGCGAACTTGCACCGGGCGCCCACTGGGAAATGAACATTGGGAAATGAACCCAGGGAGGTAATCTGTCTCAACTCTGGACTGCGGGAAGATGGTGGCAGGGGATATGTTTAGAGAGAGGGGCTCTGGAGAGATGACCAGGGGCTGCGTGGGGAGAGAACAAGCCCCACTTACCCGGGAGCCAACAGAGAAGCCTCCTGCCCTGCGAGGTGGCTGAGAGGGGAGAAAGTCAGCCAGGAGCTTCAAAGTGCCAGGGCGGGGTGGGGGGAAGGAGGACGGGTCTCGGGTCTCGGTTGGGGTGTAGGAAGCTGTGAGAGCAGGATCGTGAGGCTCTGGTGACTGAGGGATGTAGGAAGGAGGGAGAAGCCTGGAAGGAACTAATAGAAGCAGCCTGAAAGGGAGTGGAAGGATCGGAGCTTGCCCTGCAGGTTTTTAGTGCATTTCCCTGCGGGGACACTTGCTACACGCCGGGAAACGATCTGTGTGGAGCACGGTAACTGCATCTTCTACAGTTTTACTGTCCTGCACACAGTGTGAAAAAGGGTCCATTCATTTCAGTGTTGACCATGACAACCCTCTTACCGTAAAATCGAAAGAATTATATAATAGTTACCTGATAGGTTTCTCATTTTTGTCTCAGTCGTGAGAAAGTTCAGGTGTAACCGTTGTGCTTGGTTGCAGGAATTCTCTTGTTCTGGGTCACCCTATGTGTGTACCTTCCTCCCTTCTAAAAAGTTTCCGGTCTTTCCTTTGTCTATTTGCCGTAACCCAGGCTTCATATGTGCTTTGAAATTTTAAGCAGTTTCCTATTCTCTTGGCAAGCAGTCTGGAGTTGAGTTGGAAGTAGCGAACTGCTTTGCTCCTCATCACAAAAACACTCTTCTCCTTGCCCCCAAGTGCAGCACTTGGGGAAGAATCTCGAAGGATTGAACATTCAGTGATGTGACAGTCTAGGTGCACTAGAGGCCAAGGACACAGGTCCAGCCACCCTCAACTCATGGGCCCCAGCGTCTTCAGCACATCCCAGGCCTGTCCTGATAGTCCTGCAGAAGGAGAGCGTCTGGGAGAGAGCTCTGCCCAGCAGTTGCTTCCCAGGACCCAACCCATTTGTCCACTTGCAATTTTGAGGTTTTTTTTTTTTTTTTTCGTTTGTTTTGTTGAGACAGGGTCTCACTCTGTTGCCCAGGCATGAAGGCAGTGGCATGATCATAGCTCACTGCGTCCTCAAACTCCTGGCCTCAAGCGATCCTCCTGCCTCAGCCTCTGAGTAGCTGGGACTACAGGCGCGCACCACCCCATCCAGCTAATTTTTATATTTTTGTAGTGATGGAGTCCTTGCTATGTTGCTCAGGCTGGTCTCAAAATTCTGACCTCAAGCAATCCTCCCACCTGGGCTTCCCAAAGTGCTAGGATTATAGGTGTGAGCCACCATGCCCGGCCCACTTGTAATTTTTCAACATACCTGTTTAACAAATATTCATTGAGCACTTATTAATATGAGGTGCTTTTCCTGGTAGTTCCCATACAAAGAGAAATAAAATAGAAAACTAAAGTTAACCAAAGCTTTTCACTAAGTTAAAGTGGCACTTGGCCTGTTCACAAAATATGTTCTAATCTCATTGCGTGAATGACATACAGCAGGAGCGGCAGTCACCCTCTTCCCCTGGTTTGTTGTGTAATCTCAGATCCACTCCCCCTGAGAAGGCTGAAAAACATCCACGGCCATGAGCAGGGCGTGGGCTGAGACCGTGCCAGACCCCTGCTCGGAAGGGACATGTCACTTGCTGACTGTCTGAGGCCTCATAATTTGACCTACAGGGTGCGAAGCTCACTTTTGGGGAGGTTTTCCTCTTGTCTGTACTGAGAATGTGCCCATGACCTATAGTGGGATGAGGATGTCACAGTTGGGGGGGTGCTGCGTAGCAGGGGGGACGAGACCCAGGAGGCCCGTGGAGAAGGGCGCACCCTGCAGGACCATTTGCTTCCCCGCACGCCCCTGATATACGCCACAATATCGAACCAGTCTCCTAAAATTACGCAGGAAGGAAAAGCTGTTCTTTGCCCTCGAAGTCACCCTAGTGACTGATGTGCGGGGGTTGGGGGGCACAGCTACCTGGGCAGGGTGAGGGGACTCCTAGGACTAATGACTGTTATCTAGTAGGATGTTGCCAGGTATCACAGTCAGGCAGTGACAGGGTGTGTGGGGCAGCTCATGGACAACTGGAAACACCTGTGTCCTAGGGAGGCTGGGCTGGCCGTGGGCAGGAGCTCAGGGTGAGATTTTGGCATCAAGTAATGGCAATTTTTGGAGAAAAGGAATTAGGTCTCTCAGTGGCTGAGATTTACTGCCTACTCTGACACAGGTGTGGCCCTTCATGGGTCCCTCTAGGGGCCTGCAGTGTCCTCACCGCAAAAGGAGAGGTTAGACACGGCCGTCTCCACGGCGGCCTCGGGCTCAGTGCTGTGCTCCTGGCAGGACAGACAGTGTCCTTTGCCCTGGGCTGGACCAGAACCCTCGTGCCCCACAGTCAGCCCCTTCTCACTTCCTCACCCCACAATCAAATATATCCCTTTCATTTTCTCCCCAACCCCACGAAGGAAGGACTCAACACCAGGCGGGGGGAAACCAGCACCGAATTGTCTTTCAAAGCAGCAGAGAGTTCAGCAGGGAGCAGGGAGGGGCCGAGCACGCGCCTCTTCAGGCGGGAAACTCACAGACGGCCAGGAAGGAGGATTGGCAGGAGACGTCATTCCAGATCCCCTCCGTGAGGACAATCACACAGTCCTCCCCTGAGCCGAAGTCATTGGGCTCACCGCTCTTCCAGTTGCTGTAGGTCAGCCTCTCCCCCGTCACGTACGCGAACTGGCCTTCGGTGGCCTCATCTGTGATGCCCAGGAAGGCAATGTCTTTGGCCACATCCTGGATGGCCCTATTCTCCTCAGCATTCCTTGGGGCAGCCACAGTGGCCCGGAGCTCAGCACACAGAGCCTTCACTTTGGAAAAAGGCATCTTTTCCCTGTTGGTCACGTAGAGCTTCTTACCGTGCTTTTTGCCCAAGGAGAAGGCTTGCACTGAAATCACAAAGGTGGGTGAGGCAGACAGGGTTTGTAGCCCAGCTTTTTTTTTTTTTTTTTTTTGAGACAGAGTCTCACTCTCTTGCCCAGGCTAGAGTGAGTGCCGTGGCGTCAGCCTAGCTCACAGCAACCTCAGACTCCTGGGCTCAAGTGATCCTCCTGCCTCAGCCTCCCAAGTAGCTGGAACTACAGGCATGTGCCACCATGCCCGGCTAATTTTTTCTATTTTTAGTTGTTTGGCTAATTTCTTTCTCTTTTTAGTAGAGATGCGGTCTCGCTCTTGCTCAGGCTGGTCTCAAACTCCTGAGCTCAAGCGATCCTCCCGCCTTGGCCTCCCAGAGTGCTAGGATTACAGGCGTGAGCCACCATGCCCGGCCTAGCATTTTTGACAGTAGTCAAAAATGCCCTTCTCTGGGAACTCCGACACTGAAAAACAGCCCATGCCCACCCACCCGAGGACAGAGCCTAGGAAGGGGGCAGCCTCAGTCGCAGAGCCAGCGGTGGGAAACAGCCCCTGGCAGACAGCCTGCGCTCTCCTGGGATATGCCGCCCTTGAGGAAAACATCTGTTAGAAACTACGCTAGCACAGGTGGAGACGGGGGACATGCTTGGGCCTCACAGCTGGGCTTGGGCACCAAGGTGAGGAGGCAGGGACAGCCATCCGAGAACAGAGGGTGTGGGGGAAGAAGCAAAGACCCTGGAGACGACAGACCTTCATTCTGTCCTTCCTCTGCAGCTTCCCCAGCGGTGTGATGTCGACTGAGTTACCTGCACTTCCCGCCCCCGTGAACAGAACTAGTCTAATAACCACAGCCGGGGTTGGAGAGAGGATTGAAGGAAACCATGTTCCGAGAAAGCGCCCGCCCAGCACAGGCCCTGGCAGGTGTGACAAGTGTTGGTGATGTTAGTTCTCTTCCACCCTCTCCAGAACCTAGAGCACTCGGAAGAAGGGAGAGCCTAGGACACGCTGGGGACAGAAGCAGCTTACGCTTCTTGATGTGGTCCAGTTCTGCTCGCAGGCTGCTCACTTCTCTCTCTAAGCTGGCCAGCTTAGCCTCGGCAACTGCAAGGCAACAGGGAGAAGGAAATGAATGAAGAAGACCTTAAATCGGAGAGCAGAGCATTTTGCAAACAATAAAAATTAACAAAAAATTGGCTTACTAAAAAGTATGCTTATTCCAGAAAAATAAGAAGGCAAAAAGAAACAAAAGGATTAAAAACCCCTATATTCCTGCCTCTGCAAACATATCTTAGTATCCCTTGACAACTTGTAACTGTAGTTCTAGACCTTGTCTTCACATACTGCTTAAATATCACAGTTACAATAATTTGTAAGAAAAAACTCATTTCTCTCTCTTTTGAAAAATTTACTCTGTAATGCTTTTTCACTTCTCAGACCAGATAAACTTTTTAATACTTTTATTATTTTGGCCGACTGGTAGACAGATGTTAATATGAGGGTTGTCGTTTTTCTTTTGTTCTTACTGTTCTTATTGTTTTATTTTATGCTGAACTAAGTTGCGGTGATGTTCCCTGTTGTCCAGACATCCTACGGGGCAGACCATTTTCATGCCACTCTCGTGACAATAGACATAAACCCAACACCCGAAAGGGCCCGTTTCCTCCCTCGCAGCCTGGAGCCAACACTGGACGGGGGCGGCTGAACAAAAGCCAGGGCCCCTCTCCTGCAGAGGGGTGACGAGAAAGTGGCCCCACAGGGTTGGGAAGTCCGTACTGGGCACTCATGGGAATCCCCTTAGACCTCAAGTAACGCTGAGAGGGCGGAGGGTGCTGGGCCGGGAAGCAGAATTGAGCATCTCCCAGGGAGGCAGCAGAAGGGGCTCCTCCCTCCTGGCCCTCCAGTCCCAGGGCCCTGGATCCCCTCAGGCAAGACCAAGCCCAGGTGTGCCCCTTACTCGAATTATCTCCACGGTCTCCTTTTGAGCCTTTTGCTCCTGGAGGCCCAGTCGTTCCCCTCTCTCCTGGAGGCCCCATCTTCCCAGGAGGGCCCTGCAATCCTCTGAGCCCTTGACCTGTTGGAAGAAAAAGGAAACGTGACTCATGGCTGTCACTCATTTTCTTTTTCCAAAAGCTCAATACTCAATTCACATCGACCCCAGGAAACAGCCAGAGAGCTTAGTGGTGACCCAAAGAAGAAAGAATTTCCAGCGTCCCAGGGGAAGGCCTGTCCTGAGGGCCAGCTCCCGGAGCAGGCAGGACACCCCCTCTGCAGGGACCCCCACACGTCACCAATTCCTGGGTGGAAATGTGGGCTGCTGGGGAGTCAGAGAGCACTTTTGCTTTGGAGGCAGTGACATTGTACAGGGCTTATTCTGAGTGGACCAGCATCCATCACACTGAAAGGTGACCTCCCCAGGTCTCTGTGCGGGAACCCTCATATGGAACAGTCTCCTGCTGGAGGCCAAGATTTGGGAAGACAGAGCAGCATGTCCTGTACCTGGCTCTCCCTTTTCTCCCTTGGGTCCGTCTCGCCCGTCTCTGCCTGGGGTGCCGTTGGTGACGGGGATGCCGCAGGTGATCAGGGAGCAGGACTTCTGGGCATCCTCGCAGGCTTTTGTGTCTGAGCAGGATGTTACCACCGCACGCAGAAGGAGGACCAGGAGGGATGGAAACAGGAACATAGTCCTTACCTGGGAGTGGAAAAAGTCAAGGAGAATAATTCCACTTCCTCTTGTTTAGTCAACATTTGCCAGCAGCTCTGGTGTGCTGGGCCCTGTGCTCGGGACAGCAGACACAGAGGGGGATACCACGGCCCTTGGCTCTGAGTGACTCCCAGGCTACTAAGGAGACAGACAAGTAAAAAAAAAAGGTAGCCTTAGATCCGTGCTAAAATGAAGGTGGGTACAAGAATAATAGGGGCCCATTCTCCCTGGGGTCCCAGAGCACCTGTCAGCACAAGCCTTCATGGTTAGGCACCCCCTACCCTGAAAATTACAAACTAGCCCTGTTTCTGGTGGCCTAGCACAAAGGCAAACAGCCCATTGCCTGTGTAAGCTTTGGCCAAAGCCTGGATTTCTCAACTCCTTTTCTTGAAGGTCAAGGGCGCCTCAGTTTCTCTTTTCTTCCCTTTCCTACGGGCCCTGGGGCTGGACTCAGCAGGTAACCTGAGGTCCCACAAGGTCTGTTCCTTGGCTGGCCCTGGTTTATGATATCCACTCTCTCATTTCATGTAAAAATCCCTGTTTTACACGCCGGGGCCCCAGACATCCTCAGAACTGCAGCTGTTTCCGCAGCTACCTGTAGAGACTTGTATGAAGTCTCTATTTTGTGACAGGCTCTTGCTGGGGGCTCAGGACCCAGTGTGCCCGAAGGCAGGAATCTGACCCTCCAAGTGGAAACTTCTTTGGTTATCGTCCTGTCCAGATGAGACTTCCTTTTGTTTGAGATTTTCTATTGAGAGGCCATTTCTGCCAGGCAGAACCCAGGCTTGTGAAATTTCTGCTCACCCTGGGCCTGGCAGGGAGCCAGCTCATGCCCCTTCTCCTGGTAGTGTCCTCGTGTGCTGCCAGATGCCTCCCAGCTCCACCAGCCGTGGGCCCCCACCCAGCTGAAGGATGCCCGTCCAGCCTGTGCCCAGCTGGCCCCTCCTCCAGGACACCCTGGCAGCCCAGCCCCCGTGGGGCTCTCCCTCTGCTCCGCTCCGGCCTCTTACCCCAATGTCCCTGGGCCTTGCTGTGTAACTGCCACGTCTGCCCAGGCTGTCAGCTCTCTTGACCCTTCCCTTCCTCCGGGACTCAGTGAGAGGTGCCTAGTTGTAAGGGAACTTCCGAGATCATATCCTTCTCCACTTTTTTTCTTTCTTTTTTGCCTTTTTTTTAAACCTCCCCCGATAGTGCTGGAGGCCACGGTCAGGGCTTGTACCTGTTGCTGGCACATACACCCCATTTCTATTTTTCTCCTTGGAAAAGACCACGCTTTAGTTTGCTGATGGTCGAGTGGATCCAGGAAGGACACAGATGCCCCAGGTCTGATAGAGACAGAGGCCCCAGGTGGGCCTGACAATTCTATTAAAGCCCCTGCCGGGAACTCACCAGGATCAAGTCAAGAGGCCAGCCCTGCCCAGAACCCCACCTCTTTCCTCCAGAAATGACTTACTAGGGCTTCTGCAGAGCTCGGAGGCAGCGGCAGGGGAGCTGGCAGATGCCTTGGCGACGTCAGGCCCAGTTAGGCTGGTGACCAGGGACAGCACTGGACTGGCCTTCAACCCCAGATTAATAAACAACTACCCTTAGAACTGCCGTGTACTGGGAAGCTCTCCAGGGCTGCTGGTGGGGTCTCCAGCACAGCGCCAGGCGGCTCTCTACTGTAAGGCCCTAGCCTGCCCCTGTGCCTGCCCCTGCGCCTGCCCCGTCCTGGGCATCCTCTCCACGGCTCAGCACCTCTGAGCCAGTAAAATCTCAGGTTCTCAGGATAGTTTTCTCTAGATACTTACTTTCACAAGAAACACGCATAGACATTCCACCGGACAAACACGCGTGTGCATACACACACACACACACACACGCACGCACAAGCACACCTTTGTATCAGTTGTTCCGACTAGTTCCATGTGTGCTTCGTTTACTGCAGGGCCGGGGTGGAGAAAGGAGAGTCCTACAACACTGTATCACCTCATTCCTCCTTTCGCGTTCAGAGCATTTGTCAAATGTCTTCTTTGGGCACATCACAGGCCTAGGCGCAAGGGGGAGGAGTATTTATAACTTACGTTCAAAGCTGAATGTGAGCATTTGTACCAGCTGCTCCCTCTGCCCGGACATTTCTGTCTCTGTGTAGTTATTTGTTGCTATTCGGCGGATTTCAGCTTAAATATCATCTCTGGAGAAAGGGCTTTCCAAACCATTTAATTTTAGCCAGTCTGTCACTAAGTTACAGTTCTCTGTTCTAATGTTCTGCATATTATTTATCTCTATGTGAAATTGTTTTGTTTATTTAGTTGCATAATGATTTGCGACCCCACCCCATTAGGATGAGAACAGGGCCTTGTTCCCACACCTAGAAGTGTGTCTGGAAACAGCTGATGCTCAGTAGAGACTGATAGAACAAATGAATCCTCCAGCACCGCGTCCTCAGAGCCAACCTCTTGACGTCTCGCTGGCCGGGGCTAACCTCTGTGCCCACTTTACCAGGGATTTGACTTTCCTAGATCGGCAGCTGTATTCAAGACTTCTTTGTTCCCAGGGTGCACCCCGGGGCTGGGCACAGGGGTGGGCTCCGGTGCGGGAGTGAGGAGAAAAAATGAGACCTTGAAACAGATGCCAGACAGTCTGTGGCTCCTCAAGGCCTGGGCTTCTAGGAGTGTCCAGTTCTTATCGCCAGAGCCTGATCAAGTGGCCCAAGTCCCTGATGTAACCTTTAATGCCTGCCTTTCCCCAAACTCACACTCACTCTTTGAAACAATTTATCTTAACAACTCAAGAGGTTTGCTTTTTCCATGGTGGGGCACGGGGGTGGGCCGCTTCCCTTTGACTCTGTCTTGTGACAGGTGCTTTGGCTTCTCAAGGGTCATCAGCCCTGTATACTCATGTCATCGCGCCCTGCTCTGCAGCCCTCCTCATGCCCCTCACAGGGAGCCTGCCAGACACCAACAGGGGCCCCCACTGTAACGAAGATCCCCCTCAGGGCTGTGTTTCCTGGTGCCATGGACACAATTCTGAAGGGCCCACATGCCCAGAGGACAAGGGACATTCAATTCATACAGGACATAAGCAGACCTCCCAGAAAGGTGGGAATTCGAAACTGAGAGATTTGCATAAAATCAGGACCCTAAATGTGTACAGACTTAGAGAAAGTGGGGTTTGGGGGGGGCAGTGGGAGGGACAGACACCGGTGAGCAAAGGAGCAGGAAAGCTTTGATTCTGCTGGGGAGAAAGACTCTCCCTTAAGGACGTCTGCCCACAGATCTACCCTTTCACAGATCTGGGGTTTGAGTTTATGCTGCTATTATTATTACTACTGAATTTTGCCGTTTCAGCCAAGATGAAAAATTGTTTAGAATGTTCCAGTGCGTCACACCGTAGTGCACTATGGAGACATGAAAACAATGCAGAACCTTATCCGTAACCCAGGCACCGCAGGATTTTCTCAGATGGAGATCGGGAGAATCCGAGTTCACCTTGTGACAATCACAAAACATAGCAGGAAACAAGCGGAGTGAGAGTCGACAGAAACAAGTCTCAGAAACAGTCCTCCAAGGACCGCAGGCTCTATGACTGATAAATTGATATCCATTTAAAAGGAAGGTATAATTAAGGAACAAATACAAATTAAATAAACAAACTAAGGAAGTAACTTTAGAGCTAACAATAAAATCAAAAATTATTTCTTTGCAAAAAACATAAATTTGGAAACTATGACTATGGTCATTTGGATTGTTTCCAATTGTTTGCTTCCTCCTTGTTAGAAAGTTAGATATCCGCGCCCTTTGCCGTGGTGCTTTCCAGAGGCTCCTACTGGAGTACGTGGAGTAAACATCCAGACCCTTTGGTGTTTGGCTGGGCCACGTGACTGTGAGCAGCTACAAAGGGAGCAGCAGCTTTCAGTGCGCTTATAGGCTTAACATGGCCTTTGCGTTTCTTTCCCAATCACGGGAAGAATGCGTCCCCCGTTGTGACTAATATCAGGATAATTAAATGGTATGGAACAGACGTTAACTCACCTGAAAGCCTACAGTCCAGCCAACCACAGTGGAGTCCAGCCCAGCTCAGCCGAGATCAGCCAAAGCTCAGCAAATTGGAAGACCCAGAGCAAGAAATAAAAATGTTTGTTGTCGTAGACACCTGAGATGGAGATTTATTACATTTAGTGTTGCATTGGCTCACTGAACAATATCAATGATTAGTAGAAAAGGTATAGGAAATAAAGAAATCAGGAAGGAAAAGGAAATATTACCCTAATATAGACATTATAAAATTACATTATTGATTTTATAGCAATATATTTGAAAACTAGGTAAAATAGATAATATTAGAAAAAAGTTCAGAAGTATGTGGGCCTAAGTGTTAAAATGACTGATATATCATTAATAAAATATATATAGAAATGGAAATTATTAACCATCCCCCCATCAAAAAATGGTTTTCAGGTGAATTTTACTAAATCTTCAGAGAAGAGATAATTCCTCCTTCATATGAACAGCTTGTATCCAAAAGAGTAATTAGAATGATTAGCTAAACATGTAAATCAGAATGGATCAGGACAGAGCAAAAGAAGGGAACTCAGACAATTTATATGAATTTACAAGTACAGATGCAAAATGCAATATAAGAATTAGCTGTTAAAGTTCAGCAGTACATTCATGGTTAATAGTACAGTCTCTGGAATCTGACTCCCTGCATTCATTAGCCCATGAATTGGCTGCATGATTTCTGGCAACTCACTTTGACTTCTATGAGCCCCAATATTCTTATTTGTAAATTGGGGAGAATAAAGGCATTTATAGAATAGGGTTAATGAGGATTACATGAATTAATACAAGTAGAGTGCCTGGCACTCTGTGGAACGCAATATGGAGATACCTCAAAGAGCTAAAAGTAGAACAACCATTTGATCCAGCAATCCCATTACTGGGCATCTACCCAAAGGAAAATAAGACATTCTATGGAAAAAAACACCTGCGCTTGAATGTTTATAGCAGCACAATTCACAATTGCAAAGATGTGGAAACAACTCAAGTGCCCATCAATACATGAGTGGATTAATAAAATGTAGTATATGTACACCATGGAGTTCTACTCAGCCACAAAAACAATGGTGATCTAGCACCTCTTGTGTTATCTTGGATAGAGCTGGAACCCATTCTACTAAGTGAAGTATCACAAGAATGAAAAACAAACACCACATGTACTCACCATCAAATTGATATTAACTGATCAACACTTACGTGCACATTTAGTAGTAACATTCATTGGGTGTTGGGCAGGTGGGAGAGGGGAAAAGGGGATGGGTATATTCACACCTAATGGGTGTAGTGCTCACCGTCTGGGGGATGGACACGCTTGAAACTCTGACTCAGGTGGGGCAAAGGCAATATATGTAACCTAAACATTTGTACCCCCGTAATATGCTGAAATATATATATATATTAAGAAAAGCAAATAAAACCATAAAGTTAGTAAAAATAAACCTACTAAGAAATGGGCCAGGTGCAGTGGCTCATGCCTGTAATCCCAGCACTTTGGGAGGCTGAGGCAGGAGGATGGCTTGAGGCCAGTGGGGGCAACATAGCAAGACCTCATCTCTACAAACAATTTAAAAATTAGTTGAGTATTGTGGCAGATGCCTATAGCTCCAGCTGCTTGGGAGGCTAAGGTGGGAGGGTCAGTTGAGCCCAGGAATTCAAGGGTACAGTGAGCTGTGATCATGCCACTGTACTCCAGCCTGGGAGACAGAGTGAGAACTTGTCTTAAAAAAAAATAAAAGAGAGAGAGAGAGATAAGAAAACATCAATTTTCAGAGGCTTAAACTATCCATCTATAAAGTAGGGAATGCAGAGTGTCCCTGACTTATGTTGATTTGACTTAAAATTTTTCAACTTTATGATAGTTATAAAATGATACTTGTTCAGTGAAAACTGTACTTCAGGTACCCACACAACCATTCATTCACCTTCACTACAGTATTCAATGAATTACACAAGATATTCAACACTTTATTATAAAATAGGCTTTGTGTTAGATGATTTTGCCCAAATGTAGGCTAATGTAAGTGTTCTGAGCATGTTTAAGGTAGGCTAGGCTAAGCTATAAGGTTTAGGAGGTTAGCTGTATTAAATGCATTTTCAATTTATGAAATTTTCAACTTACGGTGTGCTTATTGGCACATATCCCCATAGTAAGTCAAGGAACGGAACATCTGCATATGTTTCTCCTTCTTGTTTTTTTTTGGGGGGGGTTGGGAGGAAGGCTCAATAATTTGTGTTTTGGGTCCTAAGCACATGTGGCAGGAAAATCAGATTAAAAATCGACATTCATGAAAGAATGAGAAATAATAGTTCCCCTCATCCCATTTGGTTTTGTGGGTTTTGATCCAGAGCTTCGTTTTGCCCAAGAAAAGCAGTAAATGCCACGGATGGGGGAGAGCATTCAAAGGTGTGAAGGTGGAAGGACTCGGAGCCTTTCTGAAGAGGGGGCACGTATGTGGTAGGGACACGGTCCCATTCCTACACAGCCCTGGGGCTGTGGGGGTATGGCCCCATTCCGTGCAGACCTGAGACTAGGGTGGCTCACCAAGGCCTGGGGCTGAGCCCTGAATGCCACCACCACTGCTGGGCTGTGGAAAACATCCACGTGGCTGAGTAGGGGATGGTAGGCGTGATATCACCACCCACAAATGGACCATGAGGACGCAGACCAGGAAATGTCTTAACACCAGCCATGTACACTGATGCCCAGATGTTCTGCCAAATGTTTTCTGCAGCTCCTCAGCCCCCTGTACAACCTGAAGGAGGACAGCGGGTGGCCCCTCCCACCAAACAAAGCAAGCACATCCACAGGTTGAATTTTCCATTCTTCAGGCCACTGGGGCCTCAGAGCCAGAGTTAATTTGATTTATAAAAACACAGAAGTGTGATTTTTTTTTGGAATAAAAAGCAATGGAAACGTTTATTAGCAAATTTATGATTTATTACATTTAAATCATCTTTGTTCAGCTGAAGGGTGGGGTAGTTAGGAGTGTGAGTTTCAGGTCCAGGTAGATGGATTTGGATACAGCCTGTGTCATTTGCTCTATGTAAATACTCAAAGCATTTAATGTCTCTAAACTTCAGTAGCCTCATGTAAAAAATGGGGAAAAAAACACCGGTTGTATGACATTGTGTAAAGATTAAATAATATCTAATAGGATGTATTAGAAGTGGTTGTCAAGGTGCTTGGTACATAGTATGTGCTCAACAAATAGTTTCTGTTGGTACTAACAGTTATGCTAATAATTTTGGTAGTTGGATGGATGGTAATAATTGTAACAGCCACAACCATTTTATCCTCATTTTGCAGATGAAGAAGTAGGCTCGGGGAAAATAAATGTCCTCAAGAGACACAGGGTACCTTGTCCACCCTAAGAGACAGCCTAAGACCTGGCACACAGCTGATCTTAATGAAATATTTGATTGAATGAATTAATGAAAGGAGAAGACAGAGCCAGTGGTGTGGTGAGTGGTATGAATGCCTCACTGAGGCCTGAAGTGGTGTACGGATATGTCCATCAGCAGGAAGTCACTCGGGTTATGTTTAGGGTGGGGAGCTCCTCCCTAGAGGCCCAGGCTGGCTGCTCTGAGGCCGGGGGGGCTGAGTTGGCATCCAAAGATTCAAAGAATCATACATGTCATTCACTAGGGTTGGGTTGGCCACCACCATGCTGAGGCATCTCCTGGCACTCTGACCTCATGGAGAGCTGATGAGGCATACCCCAGAGACCTCAGAGTCCCAGATAATCTCGAAAGCATCCTTAGCTCCCCACATTTGGAATTCCCCGGAAGTCTGCCTATGTTTGTCATTGCACTTGATCAAGACTGCTAATTCTGGAGAGGACTGGGCAGGAGGTGGGCCGCAGAGGGAGTCGGGCATGTGTGATTTGGGAGGGTCCTTCCATCCTGGGACCTCACTGTTGCCATCTGCAAATGGAAGAACTGGACAAGATGAGGGAGAAGGAGGTCTCCATCTCATGCCAAGGGCCAAGGTTAGCAGTGGCTGCCTTGAGTGCAGAGGTGAGAGGGGCTCAAAGGGGAGTGCCAAGACTGATCAGCGATTATGGGGGAAGAGTCAGGGCCCATCTGGGGAACGGAGAGGCCAAGGATGCCTCCAGCTCTAATAGCCACAGATACATTCTGTTGGAAAGGAGTTATAGCATCTCAGAGACCGTGCAGACCCTCAGGACGGAGGCTGAAGCAAGACAGGATCCCCTGTCCTGGGACCTAATTGCCTCTCAGAACTCACAGATGGCCAGTCGGTACTGCAGGCAGTTCTTGTCATTCCACTGCCCGTCTGCATACATCTCCACGCACTTCTCTTTGCCCCGACCCCTGGGCTCCCCCGGGTACCAGTTGGAGTAGTTGACGGGGGCTCCATCCAGGTAGCGGAAGTCTCCGGGGGTGGGGCCCTCGGCCAGGCCCAGGTAAGCATATGTGTTATGCTTCTTCACGATGCTTGCAATGGCCTCGTTTTCCTCCGGACTCCTTGGGACAGCAATGTGGCCGCCTGCTCTGGCACATGACTCTCTAATGGCATCAAAATTGACTGACTGCCCGTTGGTGGAGAAGATCTTCTCTCCCACTGCCAGCACGGACCCCTGCAAAGTGAGGACTAAGAGCAGAGGGTCTGGCTCAGCCCACTGACCTCTGTCCCTGCGCCCATCTCCCTTATTTGGGCTCTCTGCCATCAGGCTCGCTCCTTCTCTCCATCTCTGCCTCTCTCTGTCTTGCCTCTTCCAATCCTAGCTTCTAATTTCCCCTCTGTGCTCTCATCCATTCATTCACCCATTTAACAGTTACTTATTGCCAGAAACGGTGCAATGGCCTGGAATTCAATAGAAAGCAAGATGGGCAGAGAACTTGCTTTCCTAGGGTGTCAGGAGCACATCGTGTCTGCTTGTCTCCTCTGGGCCATTCAAAGACATAAGGAAAGGAAAGCGTCACTTCTTTACCCGCCTCCTGCATGCCCACACTAGTTGGTCAGGTCTCTAATCCAGAGGCTGGTGCTGAGGATGAGGGGTACTTGTGGGAGACCCCTACCCCATGAGGCCCCAAGGGGTCCCCTTACCTCCCACTGACTGCAGGATTTGATGTCTCAGGTCCTGGAGTGTGGTTTGGAGCTCCTCATCCAGATAAGCTGGAAGCCCTGTGGAGAGACCCCACCCCGGATTAGGGCCAAGCCATCACAGATCCCACTTGCTGTCAAGCAGGTGTTTTGCCAGCTGAAAGCTGGAACTCTGCCTTTTACTTGTCCATGCCCACTGCCTAGGCCCCAGGGTAAAAGGGCCCTCGAGGCTGGAGTGTGTTTCCACACTCCCTACACCCCCATCCTTTAAGGCAGCTTTGCAGCTGCTCAGTCCCTCCTGGCTCCTCTTTCTGGCTATGTCCCCTGCATGGCTGTCTGCCCACCTCTGTGGGGATTCCTGGCTTGTGGGCAGGCCCCTCCCCACCCTCCACCAAGGGTAAATATGGTTGTCTCTGCGCCCTCCTGATGGACCTGCCGGGCAGCTCCCCTCTGCGTGTGGGGCTCCCGATCGCCCTTCTGCCCGGATCCCTGACCCACCAAACCCTGTGCACCTTTCAGAATGGCCCCGGTGCCTCAGCCCCAGGAAGTGCCCCTGCCCCAGTGCTGCTCTCTTCCCACACCTGGCGCGGTGTCTCCCCGGCCGCAGTCATGGCGCACCGAGCACTTTGTATACCTGTCCATCTGTGAATTGTGACCACACCACTCAGACACCTCTGATTTCTCTCCTCAACCTCATATTCTCTGACTTGGGTTGAGCCAGACGTCCCTGGGGACCTGCAGGGTTTGTCTGATCCCCATTGTCCCTGTGTGACTGCACGGGGGCCATGCCCATGTTGCCACTGCCCACTGTCCCGCTCTGCTCACCTGGAGGGCCCCTCGCTCCAGGTTCCCCCTTTTCTCCACGCTCCCCAGTGACACCAGGGGCTCCAGTCAGGCCATCTCGCCCAGGGAGACCTGGCATTCCTCCAGGTGGGCCCATGGGACCTACAGAGAGAGGGGACAGGGATGTGTGGGATCTGTCACCCACAACTGGGTTGGGGCTAATGAGACTGGGTCTCCATTGTCACCTGGGCTGACTCACCTGTCACTCTGTGGGCACTTTGAGGATGGACTCAGGATGCTCCAACCTAAGGGCCCCAGGAAACTCCCACCCTGTCCTGCCCAGCCGACTCTTGGACCCAGCCTAGAGTCCTGGACAGATGGGCCTCCTGAAAATAGGTCTCTGTCCCTTGGCTGAGGGTGGGGTCTCCAACACAGTACCTGGAGGTCCAGGGTCTCCTTTGATACCGTCTCTCCCATCTCTGCCCGGCAGGCCGTGGGATCCAGGAATGCCAGGGACACCGGGGCTTCCGACACACACATCCTGCATGTCACACACAGTGCTGGAAACTGCCACCAAGGCGAGGGCAAGGGCCAGCGGGTGCAGCAGCATGGCGGCTCCTGCTGCTTCTCCTGCAGAAGGGAGGGGCCGTCCGCCCACCTGCAGCACCTGCAATGTCCGTCCCACTGTGCTTTGTTGGGACTCAGGAGCGGGGCAGAGAGCCAGGGCAGGTCTAGACAAGAGCGCTGGGAAGACCCAGACTCCCCACGGAAATTCCCAGCGTCATCTGCTATCCAACAGGTCTCGTGCCCTCTCCCTCTGGCTTGAGGTGGTGTGGTCCCCCGCAGGCGAGGAGGGGCAGAGTGAGGCGCTCCGGGGGTCAGAGGGCCTGGGTTCTAAGGGAGCCTCTTCTCTGTTAGGGCCTCACTGTGAGCCCCCGGGAAACTCGCTCCACCTCTCTAACCTCAGCTGGGTCTTCTGTGCTCTGGAGACAGCCCCGAGCTGTCCCTCCCAGCCTGTTAGAAGAAGGGATGTGGTCACTCATTCACTGTCCCTCCTACTCTCAGTGACCCTCTTTTCAGGTTCTAAGGGATCGTGGACCTGAGAATAAAAAGGTGTGGACAGGACCCACAGCCTCAAGGTGGTCAGTAATGGGGAGCCCCCTCCCCCTTCTCCTTGGGGGGCTATGCACTCACTCCCCATGCAGGCCCTGCTGAGCCCCCATGGGAATGGACCTGGCCAGGGACACAGTATAAGGATATTTGCAAGTCCGTCTCTCTGCACCCACATTTACGATGCTATGGAACCCCTCCCAGGGGACAGGGGGAGGCCCCCTCCTCCTAGCCCAGGCTGCAGTTAGGGCCGTGGCTGCTGGGCTGGTTCTCAGAGCCTGAGACCCCAGCGCTGGAGAAGACCCGGGGGATGGGGCCAACTCACCCTCGCACAGAGCCCCCAGGCTGCGTGGGTCTCTGCCTCCACGTCAGAGCAGTGAGTGCACAGCGCCATTTATAGGGATGTGGACTGCCAGGCTTCCTGCCACCCCGGAGAGGCCCCTGTCACAAGGGCCTCTACTCCAGGGAGGGAAGGCCGGAAGCAGCCATCTCGTGTACACAGCTCATTTCCCCGCAGAGCACTCAGGCTGGAGGAACACTTAGGACCCTTGAGGGGAGCACAGAGCCTGCTAACGAGAAACTCGAGGTCTGTAAGAAGGGAAATCTCCCACTGGCTGAGGGCACCACCCTGCCCGTAACTTGCGTCCTTAGCAGTGAAAGACGAGAGCCCTCACCCAGGCACTCATGGAGGTCCCTTTGCTTCCTGGTTTGTTTCCAGACGGGGTAGGGTAGAGGCTGCGGCTCGAGCTGAGTGTGGTCAGGATGAGCAAGAGCAAACTGTGTGCCCTGGGCCCCGGCTTGCCACCGAGCCCCTAGACCTCCTGGCCCCCGCCTCCGAAGCCTGCACCGGAGCCAGTGGGCTCCTGGGCGGAGGGCCAGGTAAACACTGCAGGTCCACTCTGCCCTGGAGGCTCAGCTGCGGGGAGGCCGGGCAGCACCCGGAAGGTCAGAGGAGAGCAGCAGTTTCTGTCACTGGCCGTGGGTGATGTCTGGCACCTGCAATGGTGATTATTTTAAGTGGTCGAATGATACATGAAGCTCTAATTGATGAGACCCCCTACTTAAGCCACTAGGTTAGGGGGGACTCTCTAACTGTGGGGGTGGTAACACTGGGGAACCAAGACAAGGGGACATCCCCATGCTTACTTGGAAGTGATCTGAAAAATCGTGAGGTCCTCGGGGAGGGTGGAGGTCTTCCGGGGAGTGGGAGCTCAGCTAACCGACTCCCTGATCCTCGGGGCAGGAAGCCAGGCAGTGGGAGTTCCAGCCTGGGTACGGTTGCTCACCACACATACGCCAATTACTGAGACAACAAGGATTGCCAAGGAAGAAAGGAATTTTTAATGCTAATGGTATCAGCTGGGAGAACAGGGTAGGCAGCCTCAAGTCCATCCCCCCAACTAAGGGAGAGTAGGGGCTTTTAGCCTGGGGCTGTGTGCACTGGGGCAGGTCGTGCTGATATTAACGAGGGGCTCTGTGCATTGGGACACGTTAGTGAGGAATGGTGAGTCTCCGTGTCAGGAAGTCTGTATAGGGGCCTTCGGAATCTCAGCTCCTTTGTCTTGCAGAAATCCCGCCATCTCTGGAAACAACTCAAACAGGTCAAGTAGTTAGTTCCACATCCTCCTCACCCTGCTCAGGCTCTTATGCCCGGTGCTGGGCCGTCTCTCTATGTGGATGGCTCCTCCGTGGGGACATCCTCTGGGCTCTGGCAGCCCACACCAAGCCACCTCCGAGGACGCAGCTTCACTCCACCTGGAGTCCTGCCCGCTGTGACAGGACGCTCTCCTCACTCAGTGTGATGGGAACCAGAAGGAAGACACTTTCTCCCGTGTGGGTGGAGTTGGATGGAGGGGGTGGCGAGTGGAGGTCACGTGCACTCCGAGGACAGTCGTGGACTTCTGCAGATTTGAGACCTCTGTCTTAGCTCCCAGGGGCTCTTCCCCTTCCTCCTTGTCCAGCTGCTCTGGGATCTGGCTGGATAAGGAGTCTGTATGTGGATGCCTGGAGCTTTTCTGTCTTTTTAGATTGTCACAACAACCTCTATGAGATGTACAGAAAGTAAATAAATCCTCATTTGGTATTTCAATCAACTGAGGTTGAGAGGGTTGCATGGATTGTCAAAATCGCCCAGATTTCCTCTATTCCAGCTTAAATCCTCTGCCATAATCTTCCCAAGGTTAGAGGGATGTGGGTATTCCATTTGTACCCAGAGACAAAGGCATGCCCAAATTAGTTTATGAATTTATATATATTTCAAGGTCACTTCTAATTACAGAAATCTAGGGGTCAGCTCAGCAACATGAAGGGAGTGGGAACTGAGGCTTTTCTTCTCTAATGCAGTGAGCACACTAAATAAATATGTGTTTGCAGTATATACATATACATACACACATATGTATTATGTATTTACACACAGGCATATATATTACATTAGTACCTTGCCAATAAATGTCATTTCATTTTTAAAAAAAAAATAACACAATAAATCTATTTCTATTACCTAGAAATGACATCCAATTTGTCTTAAAATTCACCACTCATTTTTATTTTAATTTTCACCAACACAGCTCTCTTTGCCCTGAACACTTTGAACACTATCTTGTGTGACTTCCAAACTCCAGAGAAACGTATCATGCTTGAGGCTTTGGGGAGAGGGAGATCAGCTTTCCCTATTCGGCCACCTCAAAGGATTGAAACTGGCAGGTGGCAGCAACTGTCTCTAAAGAAACATGCTCAGAAACACACACACACAAACGCACACACATTCTCTCACTTTGCACAAATAAGATCACACTGTAGATACTCTTCTGCAATTAGTGTTTTCGCACATATATCTCAGATATTTTTTTCAAATTAACACATAAGGATATAATTGTAACTGTAGCATTTCCTTGGGGTTTTCTTATTTTTAACTTTGGTAATGTACTCTTTACTCTTTCTTTAATTTTTTTTCTTTTTTGAGACAGAGTCTTGCTCTGTTGCCCAGGCTAGAGTGCCGTGGTGTCAGCCTAGCTCACAGCAACCTCAAATTCCTGGGCTAAAGCAATCCCTCTGCCTCAGCCTCTCGAGTAGCTGGGACTACAGACATGTGCCACCATGCCTGGCTAATTTTTTCTATATATATTTTTAGTTGTCCAGCTAATTTCTTTCTATTTTTAGTAGAAACAGGATCTTGCTCTTGCTCAGGCTGGTCTCAAACCCCTGACCTCAAGTGATCCTCCCGCCTCAGCCTCCCAGAGTGCTAGGATTACAGGTGTGAGTCACCGTGCCCAGCCTACTCTTTCTTTAATTTAAAAATTAAAAAAATTTTTAATTGACACATAAAAATCATATATATTTATGGAGTATAAACAATATTTTGATACATGTGTACAATATGCATTGATCAAATCAGGATCATTAACAATTAGCATATCATCTACTCAAACATTTATCATTTCTTTGTGTTGGGAACATCCAAAATCCTCTCTTCTAGCTATTTGAAAATATACAATAAATTATTGTTGACTGTAGTCACCCTACAGTGTTAGAGAAAAATAGAACTTATTTCTCCTATCCAGCTGTAATTTTTTTTTTTTTTTTTTTTTGAGACAGAGTCTCACTCTGTTGCCTGGGGTAGAGTGAGTGCCGTGGCGTCAGCCTAGTTCACAGCAACCTCAAACTCCTGGGCTTAAGCAATCCTCCTGCCTCAGCCTCCCGAGTAGCTGGGACTACAGGCATGCGCCACCATGCCTGGCTAATTTTTTCTATATATATTTTTGATTGGCCAGATAATTTCTTTCTATTTTTAGTAGAGACAGGGTCTTGCTCTTGCTCAGGCTGGCCAGCTGTAATTTTTTAAATTTTTTTACTAAACTCTTCCCATTCCTCCTCCCCAGCCTCTAGTAACCACTGTTCTAATTGCTACTTCTATGAGATCAACTTTGTTAGCTTTCACATATATGAATGAGAGCACATAGTATTTATCTTTCTGTGCCTGGCTTATTTCACTTAACATAATGACTCATCCATGTTGTCTCAGATGACAGAATTTTATTCTCTTTTATGGCTGAATAGTATTCCGTGGTGCATATATACCACATCTTCTTCATTCATTCATCTGTTATTGGACACCTAGGTTGAGTCCATATCTTGGCTATTGTGAATAGTGCTGCAATAAACACGAGCGTGCAGATGTTTCTTTGATATACTGATTTTATTTCCTTTGGATAAATGCCCAGTGGTGGAATTACTGGGTAATATGGTAGTTCTAGTTTTGGTTTTTTGAGGGACCTCCATACTATTCTCCCGGGTGGCTGAACTAGTTCATGTTCCTCCCAGTGGTGTAGAAGAGTTCCCTGTTTTCCATATCCTCACCAGCACTTGTTATTTTTTATCTTTTTAATAATGATCATCCTAACTGGAGTCAGATGGCATCTCATTGTGGTTTTGATTTTCATTTCTCTGGTGATTAGTGATGTTGAGCACTTTTTCATATATTTGTCAGCCATTTGTATGTCTTCTTTTGAGAAATGTCTGTTCAGATCATTTGCCCATTTTTAAACTGGATTGTTTATTTTTTGCTGTCAAGATATTTGAGTTCCTTGTATATTCAGGATATTAATCCCTTGTCAGATGAGTAGTTTGCAAATGTTTTCTCCCATTCTGCAGGTTGTGTCTTCACTCTATTGTTTCCTTTGCTGTGCAGAAGATTTTTAGTTTGATATAATTCCATTTGTCTATTCTTGCTTTGGTTGCCTGTGCTCTTGAGGTCTTCTTCATAAAATCTTTTCCTAGACCAATGTCCTGAAGCATTTCCCCTACATTTTCTTCTAGTAGTTTTATAATCATGGGTCTTATGTTTAAGTCTTTACTCCATTTTGAGTTTATTTTTGTATATGCTGAGAGGTGGGGGTATTGTCTCATTCATCTGTGTAAGGATATCCAGTTTTCCCATCACCATTTATTGAATACACATCCTTTCCCCCAAATGTGCACTATTGGCACCTCTGTAAAAATCAGTTGGCTGTAAATATGTGGATTTATTTCTAGATTTTCTATTCTATTTCCTTGTTCTATCTGTCTGTTTTTATGCCAATACCATGCTGTTTTGCTTATTATAGCTTTGTAGTGTAGTTTGAAGTCATGTACTATGATGCCTCTGGTTCTTTTTGCATAGAACTGCTTTGGCTATTTGGTGTCTTTTGTGATTAATACAAATATTGGGATTGTTTTTTTTCTAGTCCTGTGGAAATGTCATTGGCATTTTAATAAGGATTGCATCAAATCTGTAGATCATTTGGGAAGTATGGTCATTTTAACAATATTAATTCTTCCAATCCATAAACATAAGAAGTCTTTCCAATTTTTTGTAACCTCTTCAATTTCTTTTATTAGTGTTTTATAGTTTTCATCATAGAGATCTTTCACCTCCTTGGTTAAATTTATTCCTAGGGATCTAATTTTTTGGTAGCTATTGTAAATGATATTGCTTTCTCAATTTTTTTTCAGCTATTTTTTTATTGGTATATAGAAATGCTACTGATTTTTGTGTATTGATTTTGTATCCTGCAACTTTACTGAATTTGTTTATTAGTTCTAAGAGTTTTTGGTGGAGGTTTTAGGATTTTCTATTTGTAAGATCCTGTTGTCTGCAAGCTGGGACAATTTGACTTCCTCCTTTCCAATGTGGAAATAAAAGACGCCTTTTATTTTTTTCTCTTGACTAATTGCTCTGGCTTGGACTTCCAGTACCATCTTGAATAAGAATGATGAAAATTGGCATCCTTGTCTTGTTCCAGTTCTTAGAGGAAAAGCTTTCAACTTTTCCCCCATTCAGTATAATGTTAGCTGTGGGTTTGCCATATATGGCCTTTATTGTGTTGAATTATGTTCCTTCTGCACCTAATTTGTTGAGAGTTTTCATCAGGAAGGGATGTTGAATTTTGTTGAATACTTTTTCTGCATCTATTGAGCTAATCACATGGGTTTTATCCTTCATTCTATTCATGTAATGCCTCACATTTATTGATTTGCATTCATTGAACCATCCTTGTATCCCTGGGAAAAATAGTACTTAATCATGGTGCATCATGTTTTTGATGTGCTGTTGGATTTGGTTAGCTAGTATTTTGTTGAGAATTTTTGTACCTATGTTCATTAGGGATATTGGCTTGTAGTTTTCTGTTTTTGTTCTGTCCTTGTCTGGTTTTGGTCAGGGTAATGCTGGCCTTATGGAATGAGTTTGAAAGAACTCCTTCCCCTTAACTTTTTGGAATAGTTTGAGAATAATTGGTGTTATGTCTTCTTGAAAAGTTTGGTAGAATTCAGCAGTGAAGCCATCTGGTCCTGGACTTTTCTTTGCTGGGAGACTTTTTGTTGCAGGGTCAATCTTGGTCCTTATTGGTCTATTCAGTTTTTCTATATCTTCCTAGTTCAATCTTAGTAAGTTGTGTGTGTCTAGGAATTTATCCATTATCTCCAGGTTTTTCAATTTGTTGGCATATAGCTATTCATAATAGTGTCTAACAATCCTTTGTATTTCTGTGATGTCAGTTGTAAAGTCTCCTTTTCATTTCTGATTTTATTTACTTGGATCTATTTTCTTTTTCTTAGTCTAGCTGATGGTTTGTAGATTTGTTTATTTTTTCAAAAAAACAACTTTTCATTCCATTGATCTGTTGATTGGATTGGAGTTCATTCCATTGGCTGTACTGTTTGTTTAAGTCTCTATTTTGTTTATTTCTGCTCTGATCTTTATTATCTCTTTCTTTATACTAATTTTGGATTTTTTTCTTGCTTTTCTAGTTTCTTGAGGTGCATTATTAGGTTGTTTATTTGAAATCTTTCTACTTTTTTAATGGAGGTATTTAATGCTATAAATTTCCCTCTTAGTACTGCTTTTTTCTGTATCCTATAGGTTTTGGTATATTGTGTTTCTATTTTCAAATGTCTCAAGACATTTTTAAATATCCATCTTAATTTCTTCATTGAATCATTGGTTGTTCTAAAGCATGTTGTTTAATTTCAATGCATTTGTACAATCAATAATTATCATTATTGATTTCTAATTTTCATTTGTTGCAGCTTTTTTTTGTGGCCTAACATATGGTCTATCCTAGAGAATACTCCATATGCTGCTGAGAAGAATGTAAATTCTTCAGCTATTGGTTGAAATGTTCTGTAAATGTCTGTTAGGTCCATTTGGTTGATAGCACAGTTTAAATCTAATTTTTCTTTGTTAGTGTTCTGTCTAGATCATCTGTCCAATGCTGAGAGTGGAATGTTGAAGTCCCCAACTATACTGTATTGGAGTCTATCTCTATCTTTATACATCATATTTGCATTATATATCTGGGTACTCCAGTATTGGGTGCATACATATTTACAATTGTTATATCCACTTGCTGAATTAGATCCCTTTAATATTATATATAAACTTCTTTGTCTCTTTTTACAACTCTTGACTTAAAGTCTATTTTATCTATGTATAGCTACGCCTGCTCACTTTTGGTTTCTGTTTGCATGGATTATTTTTTTCTATTCCTTCACTTTCAGTCTATGTGCGTCTTTAAAGGTTAAGTAAATTTCTTTCAGGCAGCGTATAGTTGGATCTTTTTTTTTTTTTAATTCGTCCATCTAGCCTACATCTTTTAATTGGGAAATTTAATCTGTTTACATTCAAGATTATTACTGGTAAGTGAGGATTACTCCTGTTATTCTGTTAAATTGTTTTCTGGCTATTTTGTGTATCCTTTGTTTTTTTCCTCCCTCTCTTATTGTTTATCTTTGTGGTTTGGTGGTTTTCTATAATAATAAGATTTAGATCCTATCTCTCTTTCATTTGTGTTTCTGCTGTCCCAATGAGTTTTATACTTTTGCATATTTTTATGATAGTAGGTATCATCCTTTCACTTCCAGATATTAGACTCTCTTAAGCATTTCTTGTAATACCAGTCAGGTGGAGATGAATTCCCTCAGCCTCAGTCTTTGCTTGTCTGGTAAAGACTTTATTTCTCCTTCGTTTCTGAAGGATAGTTTTGCTGGACATAGTATTCTTGATTGACATTTTTTTTTTTCTTTCAGCACTTTGAAAATATCTCATTCTCTTCTGGCCTGTAAAGTTCCTGTTAAGAAATCTACTGTTAGTCTAATGGGAATTTCTTTATATGTGACATGATGGTTTTATCTTGCTGTTTTTAGAATTCTTTGTCTTTTACTTTTGATGGTTTGACTGTAGTGCCTCAGAGAGGACCTTTCTGGGTTGAATCTATCCAAACTCCAGGGAAACACACCATGCTTTAGGCTTTCAGGGGAGGGAGACAGCTTCTTCATTCTGCTACCTTGAAGTATTGAAACTGGCATGTGGCAGCAACTGTCTCCAAAGAAATACATTAAGAAACACTGGCCGGGCGCGGTGGCTCACGCCTGTAATCCTAGCTCTCTGGGAGGCCGAGGTGGGCGGATCGTTTGAGCTCAGGAGTTCGAGACCAGCCTGAGCAAGAGCGAGACCCCATCTCTACTAAAAATAGAAAGAAATTATAGACAGCTAAATATATATATAGAAAAAATTAGCCAGGAATGGTGGCACATGCCTGAAGTCCCAGCTACTCGGGAGGCTGAGGCAGGAGGATTGCTTGAGCCCAGGAGTTTGAGGTTGCTGTGAGCTAGGCTGACGCCATGGCACTCACTCTAGCCTGGGCAACAGAGTGAGACTCTGTCTCAAAAAAAAAAAAAAAAAAGAAACACACAGACACAGATACACAGGCACACACACATTCTTTTACTTTGCACAAATAAGGTCATAGTCTTCTGCAATTAGTATTTTCTCTTACAAACTTCAGACATCTTTTCCCATATGGATCACATACGGATCTAATTGTACTGTAGTCTTTTCTTGGGGTTTGTTTTTAATTTGAGTAATGTATTCTTTGCTCTCTTTTAATTTTTAAAAAAATTTTTGCACTTTAACACATTGTAACACAAAAAAGAATAAAATATATGTTTATGTCTCCATAAGTTATCACAAATTAAAAACCCATAAAACCATCAACCAGTTAAGAAGTAAACTTTGCCAACACTTCAGAGACTCTCGTATGCATCCTCTCAGTCTCTGCACCCTCTTCCTTCCCCATAGGAACCCATTATTCTGAACTCTATTGCCATCAATTAGTTATCCACTATGGTGCTGATAGACAATTGTTATTTCCTGGCATGTATAATGTCACTGTGAATGCCATGAGACAATCCAGCATATGCTCTTGTAGTCACCAGAAGGAGTCCCAGGGGTTCCTCAAATGCCCGATGGGAATTCCTGACCAAGACATCAAGGGCCCTTCCAGGGGCTCCATCTCCCTTCTCTTAAACTCCAACTATCCCAACCCTGCAATGATCCAGACATCAGGATCCTGTGTGGAAAAAGGGTTATGCCCTAATCCACGCTGACTCAGTCATCACCCAGCACATCTGGGACCTACGTGAGCCCTGGGCCTTCACAGCACTCACTTGCTGCAGGCTCCTTTCTCTCCCTCTCCCCGACTCGTCCTTTGCTCTCATCTCTTTCATCAAGACTATTTCTCCCAGGAAGATCATGAGCTCCCAGGGCAAGACAAAACAAAAAGAAATCATCTGTCAAGAGTATCTAACTCACTGGGTAAAGAGACAATAACTACGGCAACTCAGGCAGGGCTCCTGGCAGAGTGACCGGTGTGGGTAAAAACTCAGTCCATGCTGAGAATGTCCACACCTACAGGGTGACAGTCCCTGGCTCCCCGCACGCCAGTCCAGCACCCAACCTCTGATGACAGGAAGCAAGTGTTCCCTGGCTTGTGAGCCCTGGGGGGAGTTCACACCGTGCACCTGCAAAACTCCCAGCTCTAGAGTCTTCTGAAACCACCCCCTGGTGTGTTACTGTTGCTTTTGAGTTGACTGAATCCGGAGGACCTGTTGGGTGGGTGCTGGAGTCATCATTCACTGACCTAGGAGGAACTGACTCTGAGCAAATAAAGACTCCAGCTTCGATAAAAACTAATCTAAAACAACTTTGACCAAAATGATCATGGTTATCTGAGGGGTGGTGTTAACATAAAAAATTGCAAATATGAATATAAACATACAAAACTGGATACCTCACATATGGCCTGAACTAAAGGAACTCAGCTCCCTGCAAACCTCGCTCAGGTTTCCTCCTCTGCTTGAGCTGGGACTCTAACTCCAAGCCACATGGCCACGCAATCCTGCTTGAGACCTGAAGGGACACATGGGACATGGGCTTCACACTGCCCAAAGCCACAAGCCAGGAGCCAGGCCTGGAGGGACCTTTAGGGAGGACCTTTGGGGCCTGCCAGAGAACAACTATGGCAAGTGAGCACTGCAGGGACACTTACCACTAGCCACATCTGCTCCCACCACAAAGCCTTGTCCAGGGAACCCGACAGTACTGTCCTTAGGGCTGTGCCCACTGCCATGGCTCCATCTGCCCAGAGCCCTGCAGACATCCACAGGATAAAAAGGAATCTGCGTGAAATGGTATGTGGCAAAATTCCTGGTCCTAGGAGCAGCAGGGGTGCGGAAGACAGGACAACACAGAGCACAAGGCCAGGCGGCCCTTCCCTGTAGGGTCCTCTAGGAGCACACAGGCCACCTGAAGACACTCGTTCCAGGTGCATATGAGCCAGGGACGGGAGCACCGGGCTAACCCGCAGAGACTCACCGGTCATGAGCACTGATGTGAGGAAGCAAGAGTCCTGCAGAGAGCCGTTCCACACCCTTCCATGTCCTGCCCAGGAGTAATGGAGAGTGCACTGGTGGCCTTGCTGCACCTGTCATGGGGTCCGCACCCTGATACATGTCCACTGTGGTCCAGGTGGACAGGTCAGTCCTGAACAGGGAATTATAGAGCCCTGAGAGGTGAGAGGCTATGCATGGCAGGGACATAGGCTGGTGTCCTCGAGCAAAAGGGCCTTGATGGCCCCATGCAAGGGTTGGTTTCCAAGCCTGTAACCCTTCTCCAAATGAGAAGTATTTCTGATCCAAAAAGAACTGTTCCCAGGATGGCAGAGCCTGATGCTATCCACCCCTTCTCTCTACCACCAGAGTGGTGGCCAGCCACCTTTTTCCCTCAAACAGCAAAGACAACAGCCATGACACGCCAAGGCAGGACAGCGGAAAGACAGAGAATGTGCGCAAGCACACACAGACACACCCCCCAAATTTCAGCCCATGTACAACTGGGCTCTGCTCCTCATCAATAATGATGACCTTGCAATAGGCCTCAGTTCTTACACCTGTATAATGGGCATAAAGACAGCTAGCTCCTAGCTGACTGACGTTGGCTGCCTACACTGCATGGAATAACATTTGTATGCATTATCCATTCCCCCTAAGAAAAGTACTCCCCTAATAAAGGAAATAAATGGAGCACTCCCTGGGACACGAGGGAACACAGGTACACCAAGGCCCCAGGAATCCTGGTCAGACTGGCACAGGAACATCTGTCTCAATGGGACTGTCCTGTTTCAGAGAGATGGGATGCTGGGGAAGGAGCTTTGATCTCTTGGGGGCTCTGAATGGCCTCCCCGTGGCCGGGGATGGGGGCCACTGAGCCCTTGTTCCCCATGGGAACACACAGAGCTCCCAAGAGGGAGCCCCGCCTCTGTCCACAGGCAATGTGTGGGTCAGCTCTCCCCTCTGCTGGCTGCAAGAAAAACTGCAGCCAGCCAAGGGGCTGTGCAGACATGCTCATGCATTCCACATCCGGGAGGCTACTTCGTGTCCCGTGCCATGATAGGACAGGAGGCACGATTTTAATCCTCTGAGTCTCCCAGGCTGCAGCCATGTGAATTCTCTCCTACTGCTCCTGATTCTGATAGTAGAGTCTTTCCTCTGTGTGACTCCCTTTGTCAGGGCTCTTCTGGCTAAGTGTCCCATCCCTGTTTGTCCACAGAGGCCAGCTGAGTGCTGTGTCCTGGAGAAGCCTGATGTGAACCACTATGCATCCCCGAGTGCCTGCTAGGTGCTAGGCACTAGCTGTACTCTGTATGTTTACTGCATCCCTCCCAGGCTCCCTGCAAGGCAGGGTCGCTCTTCCTCTGTTCAGGTGTCCCTGAAGACCCCAGTGCATGCTCTGCCCACAATGGCCACAGCTGTGGATCAGGCTGTGCTCAGGCTCAGCCCGGCCTGTCACTCTGCAAGGTGAACCCAGTCAGGCTTCGTGCCAGGACTGCTCACTGGGTCACCTTGGGGCTCAGCCTTGCTCTCTGCCCACAGGTGCCCACACCCAGCCCTGGACATGCTTGATCCTGGCTTAGCCAGGCTGCTGGGAACAGCACCTTCCACACCCCAACCCAGAGTCTCTAGGCTGCAGATACCCCAGAGCTTGGCACAGGCTGCCCTGAGGCCCTGAGAATATGAATTTTATGGATGGTAGTGACACTGGGGCAGGCTCTTCATCCCAGATGAAGAGTCTGAGGGCCCCAGTGGCACAGATCTCCTAAGGTGGAGCAGAACTGAAGAATTCCAGCCTCTGTAGACCTTCTGCCACCCTGAGTAGCTGAGCTCAGTCCAGCCCTGGCCAGGACCCTGACAGCCAGAGGGCAGCAGCCCTACTGGGCCCAGACCAGGAGCTACCTCCTCTGCATGAGGTACCTCACCACGGCCAAGCCATATTTTTACATTTCTGGAGCCTGACAAATCACCTTCACTGTTGTCTTACCAGCAAGCAACACAGATGCATTGGCAGAGAGGAAGTGTTCTGATATTCTAGATGTCTCTGGTGGCTGAGCTGCTCCCAGATAATAGCATAGTTTAGGAAATAGTGGACTGTGTCATCAAATTAAAATTAACTCCTTATGTTTTCTAGAAATTATAAGAATAATTTAAATATTTACTATTTACTAAATTTTATCACTATTTACTAAATTTTATCCATAAGTTTATATTATATTGAGGTGTAATTTGAGTAAAAGTAAAATACATATTAAAAAAGTTTTTTGTTTTTTTTTTAACTAAAAACAAGTATAGACAATAAATTATACAGGGCCTCATGGTGATTAGGGATTTGGACTAGCAGGTCATGTGGAGGCTCACTGAAGCCAGGAGGTAGCTCATTTCCATTTCCTGGGTGGGGGTGTCTAGCCCTTGAGGAAGGACCAGAAGACAGTGACCCCTTCACGGAAGCCAGCTGAATAGTTCACCCAGGCTTCCTGGAGAAGGGGGCGGGAGGCGGGGTGGTTCCTCGCCATGAACTCCAAATTTGGGTCACTGGAAACATGGGCTTTGAGAACGGAGGAGAGGGGCAGAGGAAAGCCTAACATCCCCTAGGATAGAGTATGAAGGGAAGCGTGAGGCCATTTGGTTTCAGGGAAGGCTGCATCCCATGCCCAGGGGTCAGAGGGCAAATGCTCCATGTGGATCATTAGGTGCGTAAGGACCCACGTTTAGAAGCTCAGGGTTAATCTCTGTTTCCATATTCCTTGGCTCAGGTCTGCAGTTCCTGTCTGGAGATGATGAGGCTTCTTGTTGCTCCCAACCAACCATCGTGAGCTTTTAGTTCAAGGGGCAGAATTTGGCTCTGGGAAGAAGAAATCATTCCCTCCAGGTTTCCTTTAAGAGCCTTGAATCGCTTTCTGTAGATCTGCCCTGGGCAGATCACAAGTGAGACCTGCCCAGGGCACTAGGTACTCCTGGGCTTTTGTCTCATCTATCCCAGGGTGAAGCTTGACAAGGGCTTTCCATCCCACCACACTCATGCTGAACTGCGGCAGCACGTCCCCATCTCTCTGCACAGAAAGGATGGAAAACAACAGTCCATGCAAATGGAAATCAAAAGAAAGCTGGTAAAGCCGTTCTCATATCAGATAACATAGACTTCAAATCAAAGTAAAGAAAGACAAAGATGGTCATTATATAATGGTAAGGGGAACCATTCAACAAGAAGACATAACAATTCTAAATATTTACACACCTAACACAGGTGCACCCAGATTCATAAAACACATCCTGCTTGATCTAAACAAAATGATAAACAGCAGCACTACAATAGCTGGGGACTTCAACACCCCTCTGACAGAACAGGACAGATCCTCCAAAGAGAAAATAAACAAAGAAAGAATGGACTTAAACTGAACTGTAGAACAAATGGGAGTAACAGACATTTATAGAACATTCTACCCCCAAAACACTGAATATACATTCTTTTCATCAGCTCGTGGAACATTCTCTAAGACTGATCACATCCTAGGCCACAAAACATGTCTCAAAAAATTTAAAAAAAAAATAGAAATTATACCATGCATCTTCTCAGACCACAGTGGAATAAAATTAGAAATCAACTCCAACAGAAACACTCATCCACACACCACGTCATGGAAACTAAACAACCTACTGCTGATTGATAGTTGTGTCAAGGAGGAAATTAAGAAGACAATCAAAAGATTCCTCAAACTAAGTGATAAAGGGGACACAAGTTATCAAAATCTGTGGGATACAACTAAAGCAGTCCTGAGAGGAAAATTCATAGCCCTAAATACCTACATCTAAAAGACAGAAAGATCACAAACGAACAATTTAATGAATCATCTCAAGAAAGTGGAAAAGGAAGAGCAAACCAATCCCAAACTCAGCAGAATAAAAGAAATAATCAATATCAGAGCAGAGCTAAATGAAATTGATAACAAAAGAATTATACACAAGATTAATGAAACAAAAAGTTGATTCTTTGAAAAGATAAACAAAATTGAGAGGTCTCTCACTAGATTAACCAGAAGCAGAAAAGAAAGGACTCTACTAAGCTCAATCAGAAATGAAAAAGGATAAATCACAACTGATACCATGGAAATAAAGGAAAATATCATCTCTGAATACTATAAAAATCTCTGTACACATAAACTTGAAAACATCAAGGAAATGGACAAATTCTTGGAAGCACCCAGACTCCCTCAGTTCAATCAGGAAGAAATAGAATTCCTGAACAGACCAATATCAAGTATTGAAATTGAAGCAGCAATAAAAAATTTTCCAACAAAAAAAGTCCCAGACCAGATGGTGATGGTTTCACAACCAAACTTTACCAGACCTTCAAAGAAGAACTTGTACCTATACTGTAGAAATTATTCCATAACATCAAGAAGGAAGGAATCCTCCCCAACTCATTTTACAAAGCCAACATCACCCTTGATATTAAAACCAGGAAAGGACAAACAAGAAAAGAAAATTACAGACCAATATCTCTTACGAATATAGATGTAAAAATTCTCAATAAAATCCTAGTGAACGAAATTCAGTTGCACATAAAAAAAAAAAAAAATCCACCATGACCTAAGTGGGCTTCATACCAGACATGCAAGGATGGTTCAACATATGCAAATCTATAAGTGTAATTCACCACATAAATAGAAGCGACAACAAAGACTACATGATCCTCTCAATAGTCACAGAAAAAGCATTTGACAATATCCAGCACCATTTTATAATAACACTTAACAAAATAGGCATAAATGGGACTTATCTCAAATTATAAAAGCCATACATGACAAACCCACAGCCACCATCATACTGAACAGGGAAAAATTGACAGCATTTACGCTTAGAACTGGAATCAGACAAGGTTTTGCACTATTACAACTTCTATTCAACATAGTGCTGGAAGTCCTAGCCAAAGGAATCAGACAAGAGATGGAAATCAAGAGTATCCAAATGGGGAAAGAAGAGGTCAAACTATCACTCTTTGTGGATGATATGATCTTATATTTAGAAAACCCCTGGGTTGGGCGTGGTGGGTCATGCCTGTAATCCCAGCGCTCTGGGAGGCCGAGGCGGGCGGATTGTTTGAGCTCAGGAGTTCAAGACCAGCCTGAGCAAGAGTGAGACCCCATCTCTACTAAAAATAGAAAGAAATTATATGGACAGCTAAAATATACATAGAAAAATTAGCTGGGCATGGTGGCGCATACCTGTAGTCCCAGCTACTTGGGAGGCTGAGGCAGAAGGATCGCTTGAGCCCAGGAGTTTGAGGTTGCTGTGAGCTAGGCTGACACCACAGCACTCTAGCCTGGGCAACAGAGTGAGACTCTGTCTCAAAAAAGAAAGAAAGAAAGAAAGAAAGAAAACCCCAAAGACTCTGCCAAGAGACTCCTGGAATTGATAAACAAATTCAGCAAAGTTTCAGGTTACTAAATCAATGTACACAAATCAGTAGCATTCACATACGCCACCAACAATCTGAGAATCAAATCAAAGACTCAATACTTTTCACAATAGCAACAAGGAAAATAAAATACCTAGAAATATATTTAACTAAGGAGGTTGAGACCTCTTAACTAAGGAAAGACCGCTACAGGGAGAACTACGAAACACTCAGGAAGGAAATTGCAGAGGATGTAAACAGATGGAAAAACATATCATGTTCATAGATCAGCAGAATCAACATTGTTAAAATGTCTATATTTCCCAAAGTGATCTACAGATTCAATGCAATCCCCATTAAAATACCAACATCATTTTTTGCAGATCGAGGAAAAATAGTTCTTCATTTCATATGGAACTAGAAAAGACCCAGAATAGCCAAAGCAACCTTAAGCAATAAGAACAAATTGGGAGGCATAGCTTTACTAGACTTCAAGCTATACTACAAAGCTATAGTAACCAAAAAAACATGGTACTGGCACAAAAACAGAGACACAGACCAATGGATCAGAACAGAGAACCCTAATATAAAACCATCCTCATATTGCTATCTGGTCTTTGACAAAGCAGACAAAAACATACACTGGGGAAAAGAATCCCTATTCAATAAATGGAGCTGGGAAAATTAGATAGCCACATGTATAAGGCTGCAACAGGATCTGCACCTCTCACCACTCACAAAAATAAATTCACCATGGATAACAGACTTAAACCTAAGGAATGAAACTGTAAAAATTCTAGAAGAAAATGTTGGAAAAACTCCTCTAGATATTGGCCCAAGGCAAAGAATTTATGAAGAAGATCCCAAAGGCAATCACAACAACAACAAAAATTAACAAATGGGACTTCATTAAATTAAAAAGCTTCTGTATAGCCAAGGAAATAGTCAATTGAGTGAATAGACAACCTATAGAATGGGAGGAAATATTTGCATGCTATATATCCAATAAAGGGATAATAACCAGAATCTACAAAGAACTCAAAAAAATCAGTAAGAAAAAAATCTAACAATCTCATACAAAAGTGGACAAAAGACATTAACAAAAGCTTTTCAAGGCCGGGCGCGGTGGCTCACGCCTGTAATCCTAGCACTCTGGGAGGCCGAGGTGGGCGGATCGTTTGAGCTCAGGAGTTCCAGACCAGCCTGAGCAAGAGCGAGACCCCATCTCTACTAAAAATAGAAAGAAATTATATAGACAGCTAAAAATATATATAGAAAAAATTAGCCGGGCATGGTGGTGCATGCCTGTAGTCCCAGCTACTCGGGAGGCTGAGACAGGAGGATCGCTTGAGCTCAGGAGTTTGAGGTTGCTGTGAGGTAGGCTGACGCCACGGCACTCACTCTAGCCTGGGCAACAGAGTGAGACTCTGTCTCAAAAAAAAAAAAAAAAAACAAAAAAAAAAAACAAAAGCTTTTCAAAAGAACACAGACTAATGGCCAATAAATATATGAAAAAATGCTCAAAGTCTCTAATCACCAGGAAAGTGTAAATTAAAACCACAATGAGATATCACTAACTTCAGTGAGAATGGCTTTTATCAAAAAGTCCCAAAAGAACAGATGTAAAGAGAAGGGAACACTTACACTGTTGGTGGGAGGGCAAACTAGTACAACCTCTATAGAAAATAGTATGGAGATACCTCAAAGAACCAAAAGTAGACCTACCATTTGATCCAGCAATCCCTCTACTGGGTATTTACCCAAAGGAAAAAAAATCATTTTATCAAAAAGACACCTGCATTAGAATGTTTATTGCAGCACAATTCACAATCGCAAAGATGTGGAATCAACACAAGTGCCCATGAATACATGAGTGGATTAATAAAATGTGGTATATGTATACTGTGGAGTACTTACTACTCAGCCATAAAAAATGGTGAACTAATACCTTTTGTAACAACCTTGATGGAACTAGAGACCTTTCTTCTAAGCAAAGTATCAAGAATGGAAAAACAAATACCACATGTACTATTCAATTGGAACTAATTGATCAACACCCATGTGCACAAATGGTAGTAAAACTCAATGGAAACCAAGTGTGTGGGAAGGAGGAGGAGGGGATGGGTAAATTCACACCTAATGGGTACAACGCACACTATCTTGGTGATGGGCACACATATAACTGTAAATCAAACTGCACAAAAATAAATCATGTAAAAAACGTTTGTACCCCCGTAATATTCTGAAATAATTAGAAAAAATGCTGAGTGACCATTGTATATAAGTTTTCATAGTCACAGTGCTACACTCTTAAAAAAATAACTGTTAAATGATTGGAATTTACATCTCTGGGCACCTGAGCCTGGCAACACCTACTGGAGGGCAAGCAGAATCCTCGTATCTTGCAGAACCTCTTTGCTAAGAGGAGCTCAGGAGGCAGGAGGGATGGACACACCTACAACTCATTCTCTGATGTGCCCAGTGCTGCATCGGGCACCTGCTCTGTGCTGGGCCCTGCACTGGAGCCAGGTGTGAGATGCACACAAAGCAGACAAGGCCAGACCTTGGGAGTGCCAGGTCCTACAGGGGCAACAGGCTAAACAGGCAGGCACTGACATCCATAAAGAAGGCCAGCCTGCAAAGGGCAATTTTGTGTGACGACAGGTGTGTTGGTAAATTTGATTGTGGTAACCCTTGGACAATGTATACATATATCAAATCATCATGTCATACACCTTGAATATACACTATTTTTATTTGTCAAGTATACCTCAATGAAGCTGGAAAAAGAAAATTTTTCTTACTTGGGTTGACATATTTTCTTTAGTGTATGAGCTATAGAATTATTGCCATAACATCCTTATTAATAATAAAAATGTTTACTAAAAATAAAAGACTTACACAACCTTCACTATTTCAGTATCAGATAAAGATGGTGCCGGTTATAATTTATGGAGGATGTTTGAAGGCATCTTTCTGGACGTTGCCTTGGAAGCTGAGACTAAAAACATTCAGAGGAACCGCATGCGGAGAACAGAAGGGAGGTGGGTATGGCGGGAATTGAGTGAGGGGGGCGGGCTCCAAGGGTTAAACAAGGAATTATATCCATTGGCACATTTTGTTAAACACTGGGTGAGAAATGAAAAACGGAATGGAGCCGAAAAGAGAAGTTATCAAGGAAGGGGCTTTTCAGAAACACAAATTTCACCCGAAACCTACAGGGTGCGATAAAGTACCCATGGCAGAATGACATGTTCAAAGGTCCTGAGGCAGGAATGAGCTTGGCCTATTTGGAGAAGCCATAGAAACCAGGCAGTCTGCAGTGTGGTGGCGCAGGGGGAGCAGAGTCTGCAATGAGGGCAGGGGAGGAGCCCCTGCACAGCCACGCGCGGCAGGGACAGGCAGGCACTTACTTTTAATTGCGCTTGGAATGTATGAGATGCACAAAAGGGTCGTGATTGGGGTGGGGAAAATGGTCATACTTACTTTTTAAAACGACTGTGCCATTTCCCACATCACCCACAACCTCCACGTGGTTGGATTCATGGGACACTCCTGGGCCTCATGTCATCTAACTCATCAGTACCATTTCATACAGTTGATCCCTCCCTCGTTCTAGAAACACTGTCTTCACTTGGCTTCCGAGGACACCCCGTCCTGGGTTTCCTCCCGCCCCACTGGCGGCTCCCTCACAATCTCCTTGGCTCCTTCCACGTTTCCCTGACGTTGAGACGCTTGAGTGCTCCGTGGCGCAGTTGGTTCTCCTTGCTTTCACTCATTGTATTTTGCCTTTTATGTCTGTAGCTTTCTTCCTCCACAGGCAAGCGTTCTAATGTGTTTCATGAGAGTCTTTTTGTTCACATGTGTTCTTGCAAAGTCTGTACTCTTAATACTTCCCGTAATGTGTAATATTTCATGGCATATCCCACGTAGTGGCTTCACAGGGCATAGATTCTGTCTCAAAGGAGACCATGAGACCCTTTGGGCTTTGGCCTCCCCCTCCTGTCCCCCACTCTGCACGTTCCCGGGTCTTTGCTCACCTCTGCCCTCCTGTGCACCCCAGACTAGCCCCCTCAGCGTGGGTGGGAGGGGCTGCACGGCTCCCCGCAGCCCGCCCTGGGGACGTTCCCTGGAGCTGAGTCCCGGCCACACTGCGTGCGTGTTGGAACTGCGCAAGTCCGCCTCCTTCTGCTCTGACCACGCCTCCAGGACTGCGTCTTCGGGGCCACTGCAGGGACGATGTTCTAATTGAAAAGCATCATCTGTGTAGGCCCCTCACAACTGCAGATGTGTGAAGGGGAGATCGTACCCACCTCAAGGTCTGCCTCACCGCTACAGACCACCTCTGCAGACCACCTCTGCACTCGCTACAAGTCCAGCCCCTTACCCCGCCATCCGACAAAAGCTGCCCGAGCGCCCCCCTCTCGCGGCCTCACCAGACACCGTGAAGCCGGGGCAGGAGCGCTCCAGCAAGTGCTAAGGGACGCGGTGCCTGTGACCAAGAGAACACGCCCTGAAGCTTGAGGAGCCACCGCCAGCCAGGTGCCCCCGGTCACACCCCTAACCCTCTTGGGGCCTCAGTGTCCCCGCACGTAAAGTGGCTTTCCTGAGAACATGTACCTCACTGGGAGGTGGTAAGGGGTGAGTACGGCAGTGGTGTGGCCCACGTGCAGCTGGAGGATGAGCTCGTGAGGGGTGCGCCCCAGGCCGGTGACGCTGATGGGAGGACCCCAGCCCTGCTGGGGGTGGGTGGGGGAGTCAGGTAGTGCTACACACAGGGGGTGTCTCCAGGGTTTTGAAGACAAAAACTAAGCGTAAGGTAGTTGCTCCTTGAGTTTTTATTCACTATTCTAGTAAGAACTATGAACAAATAAAAGCAAGATCTCACTCCTCTAGCGGGTAGGGAAAGTATAAAATCCTGAATTTTTGCTTGGGACATTGTCCAAGTTAGAGGACTCACAGCCACCCGCAAACGTGTCCCTCCATCTACTGGAGGAACTTAAGGCTGACCCAGATCACCAGGAGCCTGCAGAGAGACCCGAGTTTCAGTATCATACACAAGCTCCAGGCTTTGAGGGCAGTTTGGGCTTCCCTTTCTGCCCTGAAGAGTTTCCTGTCCCGAGGGAAAGGCCAGGCCCAGGTGCAGGCTGCTGGCTCTCCAGGTGAGTCTTTCTTGGCCACCTCTGCCGGCCAGAAGGAGCACTGTGTGCCCTGGAAAGATGTCAAGGCCCCCTGGGGGGCATTCTCCTGGGGCCCGTGGGGGCCCCTACCTGAGCCTGTGGCTCTGGGAGCTCGAGAGGAGGTGCAGACGCTGCTGTCTGAGGCCCAGGCTGAGGACAGGTGGGGTGGGCGGTGCTGGCCAGGGATGGCAAAGCAGGGGAGTGTGCAGCTTCCAAGACCCTGGTGGACCAAGGACCACTCAGGCCCCTCAGCAGCAGATCTGTCCCCAGAAAACCACCTGGCGAAGGCAGAATCTCCTCAGGATATCTCACGCACCTTGCCCACCACTAGGAGGTGAGCCTGGCCCACTTAACATCAGTATCTGAGCCTTAGGGCTGGCCTTTCTAGAAGGGCACCTTAGGGCCCCCCATCACTTACTCCAATGGCACTAAACCCGCAGAACATACAAGGGGCCAAAGAAGGAGAAGGACTTGAAGTCCCCTAAGGGGCCAGTCACCTGTGCTAGGACAAGTTGCTGCTTCTGCTCCAAGAAGCCCAGGTAGGACGGACTGGGCTTAGACCACTTAACCCAGAGGTCCAAAATCCCCAGCCCCGAGTGTCTCTGAGTGGTCACGTGGCTAGGATGATAAGGCTGCCTGTTAATTCCAAACTCCAGCCCAGCCTGATGGGCCAGGGTGCCCAGCTCACCCTGAACTGTCTTCTGGGACAAATGAGACAAATGAAATTGTCCTATGGTTCCATCTTGACTTTGCAGACCATTGCCCAGGGCTCAAGAAGAGCCAGTGGGTTAATTCAATAATTCCCAGGAACCCCAGGTCTTCAGAGCAGAGTCCATGGCCTCACTGCAATCTGCTTAGTCATTGCTCAAGTCTGTTTCTGGTATGAGACGGGGTACACAGGCTCCTGAGTGAAAGCTCCTAGATTCATGTTGAGGCCCTGACACCTGTGGCTGTGGGACCTTGTGAAAGTTATCTAGACTCTCTGTGCCTTGGTGTCCCCCATTTATAAATGGGGTAATAAAAGGTGCTACCTTATCATGTTGCAGTGAAGAAAAAATGAGATCAGGGGTTAGCTGGGTCCCTCACATATTGTAGATACTTAGGAGACATCAGCCCCTGTTCTTATCCCTGCCAGATGCCTGGCCTGGGAGCGGCTTTGTGAAGCCTCTGGCTCAGGGGTGTTGGCAGCAGCTGTGAGGGAGACCCTGTGGCCCAGGCCCAGAGGGAACCTTGAGGTCTGTGAGTAGTGCTGACCTCACCATGGCCCACGTGGGGCGAGGAGGGGCTGGTCAGGGTCCAGGCTGCGCAGGGAGGAGAGTGAGGGCATTCACTCTGGACAGGGGTGCTTTTCCCACAAAATCAACGTTGCCCTGGTCTGAGGGAGAGGCAGGGAGACACCGTGATGACCCTCACACGGAGCTCTGACCCTCAGTACCAGGAAGCCACCTGCCTCTGGCCATGCATGGTGATGGCAGGACAGGACTAAATGAGAGGGACCCGGCTTTGTCCCGGAGGGCTGGTGGGTGGGGAGGGGAGTCAGCACCCAGAGCTCCAGGATGTTTGAGCTTTCGGATCCTGAAAAAGAGGAGCGTGGCCACCGGATGCCACCAGGATGAGGCCAGGCCCAGCTCCCCCCAGCTCTAAAATACAAGCTTCCTGGGAATCTCCCATGGGAACTCGTTTCTTCCGAAATGGCCATAGCATGCTGTCTTCTGGTAGATGGGCTTCTTCAAATCCAAATCCCTGTGTGTCCAGAAGAAAAGGTCATTTGAACATGGAACAGGAGCAGAGTGTGGGCGTGGCTAACAGACTCTAAGGGCACTCCTCCTCCTGTGGATTTCACGAGCACACCTCCCGTCTATGCCACACCACGGTCCTGTTTTCTAGCTTAGGAAACAGAGCTTGGAGATCCAGGGGCCAGGATTGGAACTCCAGCCTTATTAAGGTGCTTTTCTTGTCCTCACTCCACTGACCTGGCCTAGGCCAACGTCCACAAGCTCCAGAAAACAGAGGTGGCACGAGAAATGAGCATGTGGGAACAGGCTTGCCAACCCCATTCCCAGCCATGTGGGCATATCATTGTTTTCCTAAGATCCACACGCACTGCTCCCCCCATACCCAGCTGCTCAAAGATGAGTCCACTGGAGTTAGTGTCCCCTGGGCCAGCGGGGATCTTGTGCAGCCTCCCTCAAGCCAAAAAGCAGACCTCCTGCACTGGCTGTGCCCTGTGCTGGGCCAAGAGCTTGGGGACCCCCTACCGCCGAGAGGCTGACACACCCTTCTTTCTGCTCCCCTTCCAGCTGAGCTGAGCATCTGGGGAGGGGGCAGGCCCCACATAACAGCAGCCCGCGGTGCTTTTACCTGACGATGACGCCCGGCCGGAGGTCGAAGTTCTTGTTCACCACGTCCAGCAGCTCCCGCTCTGTCTTCTCAGAGGTTCCGTAGGTGAAGAGGGAAATGGACAGCGGCTCCGCCACACCGATGGCATAGGACACCTTCCAGAAGGGATCGGGGTCAGGGACTGAAGTCTCCATGCAGTGTCTGTCCCTCATGGGGGCCTTGCTGTCCTCAGGAAGGGGCAGCAGGGACCACTCATCTCTTGCCTGACAAGCTCCCCCTCAATTTGTCTGCCTAGAGTCCCCCACTGTCTTCATGGAGGGCGGTCCTGGCAGGGGCCCCTCTCCCTGAAGGTTTTGTTTTCCCTCCCTTAGGTTTCCAGAGTGCTGGCTACAGAGCCCAACATGATACCCCAGAGCCACGACCCTTGGCAAAGCACGAGGCTTCCCCACTCGGCCAACATCTCCTTACCCAGGGCAGGGCTGGGCAGGGGCCCTCAGCTGGGACAGGAAGGTGGGGTCAGAGGTGGGGGGCCCACCTGGACAAGCACTCTCCGGCAGAGCCCTGCTTTCACCAGGGACTTGGCCACCCAGCGGGCAGCGTATGCTGCGGAACGGTCCACCTTGGTGTAGTCCTTCCCAGAGAAGGCCCCGCCACCATGAGCCCCCCAGCCTCCATAGGTGTCCACAATAATCTTACGGCCAGTGACGCCCGCATCCCCCTGCAGAGGGAGAGAACAGAGAGAGGAGATGAGAAGCAGGGCCCTCCATGGCTGGGGGGGATGACGCTTAGGAAGGATGCCCTGAGGCTGCCTGCAGGCAATTTTCAAAGACCCCTTGGCCAGAAACCCTGGGCTCCAACCCCAGTTCCGACACTGACCCAGATACAGAAATCAGATAGCTTGTCAAAGCCTCATCAGAAAGTGCAGAAGACGGGCCAGAGGTTCTCTGGGGTCGCAGCTACCTCAGTGCCTTTGTTGTCTAGCCCATCACAACAGAGAGACGCACCCGCAGGCAGGAATTGCACGTGGAGAACACAGCCCTGGCTGTGGCCCTGGCCGGCGCCCATTTCCTGGGTGCACTGTGTGTAACATCAGCCAACAGCGATGTCTCTAAAAGGGCAGGGGCTCTGTGTGAAACAGGTGGGGGCAGTCTGCATGTCCCCCTCTTAGAGCTCCACAGTTCATCCCAGTATGTCTAGGCTTTGAGAAGTTCTGCAAGAAAAAACAGCAAGCTTTCCTTTTCACCCTGTGTTTCTACACTACATGGGCTCATAGAACCTGGGGCGGGGCTCGACTTTGTGGTGACACGTCCACAGCTTAGGTCCTGGGCGGCGGGCAGCAGCCTCTCAGAGGTGCTCTGCCAACCTCCACCTCCTCACGCCTGGGCCACAGGAGAGAGGAGCAGCAGGTGTCCCCATGTACAACACCCTGCCCCCCCGGGCGCCCACAGAGCGCAGGCAGCCTCTGGCAGAGACCTGCCACCTGGGCACTGTCAGCCACGAGCACACGCGGCAGCAGAGAGCGAGCACCTGAGCAGGGCGGCACAGCACGGCTGCAGAGCGGGAGGCTGGAGCGACAGAGCCAGGCAGGGCCAAGACTCACAGACGGACAGATACGGCAGGCCCCCAAGGAGAGCGCATTAAACGCGTGGAGGCCGGAATTCACAGACTTCACGTTTAGTCCACGGCCAGACCCGGCTGAGCCACGCAAAGCTGTCTCTTGTGGTCTTTGTGCTCCAAGACATGAGCAACCCCAGTAACAAGGACCAATCAGGGCCTCATTCAGAGACAAGGGCGCACCTGGGGACCGCCAATGACAAACCGTCCGCTGGGCTGCAGGTGGTAAATGGTGTCTTCATCCAGGTACTTGGCCGGCACCACGGCCTTGATCACCTGCTCCTTCAGGGCCTTGCGCATCTCCTCCAGCGTTATGTCCTCGTTGTGCTGCACGGAGATGACGATGGTGTGGATGCGCACGGGGATGACTGCGCCGTTGTCCTGGATGTACTGCACCGTCACCTGTCCATCAGAGGGCGGGGAAACACGGAGAGGCTGAGGCTGAGCCGAAGGCACCCCTTTGCCGGGTGCAGACACCCGGGAGGCAGGCAGGGGTCCCAGGTTCCCCACGGGGCCTCCTGTCCTCAACTCGTCTCTGGCAAGTTAATCTGACACATTCTTACATCTGGAAAACTGCCCAGTGCTATGGGATGATGGGCATGTGGCACAGCTGTGCCCACATGGGACCACAATCAGCACTGCATGGAAACTTGAGTTTCCCCATGACTTAGGACCCACTTGGATCCTCCCATAGACACCCAGGCCACACATCGTTGGCAGGTGCAGGGCTACCTTGGCCTTGGGCCATGGAGGGTCAAGAGAGGGCTTTGGCCAGGGGATATTTCTTGGTGCCCAGAAGCCTCTGAGATAGGAGAGGAGGAGCCTGGTGATGGTCCCTGCACCCTCAGGGGAGGAGCTCTGGGAGGGCATTGTGCCAGCAGATTTGCCTGCCACAGGGACAGGGTGAGAGGGACCCCAGCCAGGGTGGTGAAATAGAGGGAGCAGCAAGCTCTGGACTGCCAGCCTCTGGGCGTTTTCCCAAAGGAAGGAAGAGCAGAGCACACCTGGAGGGGAGGAACGTGCCTGCAACGCCCTAGCAAGCCAGGCCCAGGCACAAATCTAACATTCACTGCCACCACCATGGGCCCGTTCTGCGCCCATTCTATGCATCGTCAGTTAACACTTACGACATCACAGTGGGGGAAGTATTATTATCCCACTCCACAAGTGAGAAAAACAAAGCCATGAAACAATTTGTCTGAGGTCACACAGCCAGTGTGTGAAAGGCCAGAGGGCTGCACCCTCCTCTGTCCAGCCCACCAGCTGTGTCCCTCCCACTACACACAGATGCCCCCGCCCTTCTCCACAGACCCTGTCCTTCACTACACGTCAGTGAGCGCAGTCACAGACTGATCTGTTTTGGCAAAGAAGGAAAACAGTCTGAGCACCCCGGTGTGCAGAATGAGAGGGAAGGAGGCGGCGAGGACGGGAGACGAGGCTGGGAAAAAGCCGGCGTCGATTATGCGCGCCCTGTATGCTAGAAGCCGTTACCTCCACGTTACGGACAAGAAAGCTCAGGTTCCAGAATGTGAGTGCCTTGGTCCAGAGCACACAGCCAGAAGAGCCGGGGTCTGACCTGGAGCTGTGTGGCCTGGCAGACCGGGCTCTGCCCAGCAGGAGGTGGCCACTCTAGACCCTGAGGGATGTGCTGGCCACAGGCCCGATACTGCCTAAGGCAGTGGGACCCCTGAGAGCAGGGCCCAGAGGGTTTTAGGGACCTGTGGTACCTGCAGAGGTGCAGCTCTGCCAGATGGTCCTGGTAGGGACACTGGCCAGAGGGCACAGGACCGCTCCATACCCCAGGGCCTGGACAGGACCACGGGCAGCAAACAGTGCCTGCCCGGGATGGCACCTGTAGCACGGTCTCTGCCTGCCCCAGGCCCCTCAGACATCCGCCAAACACTGGATCTGTATCAAAGTCCTTCTCTGCGTCCTGCCTTGTCCAACAAGGTGGGGTCCAGAAGAAGGAAGAGAAAGAGCTCTGGCTGTGTGATGCTGGATGCTAGTGACACAGGGGACCAAGAGCAGCCTTTAAATGCTGACTATGCACTCACAGGCCCCGAGAGCGGGAGCTGAGGCAGGGTGGGGGGCGGGTAGGGGGTTCCCAGGAGGCAAGACCCCCGGGCCTGCTGCAGGGAGCTGCAGGAGAAGGCTCACATGCTGAGGGGCTGCTCGGGCCTGTCCCACTGCTCCCTGGGACAGCCCCGCCCCCACTCTGGCAAACCCCGCACGGTGGCCTTGGGGAACCACAGCGCAGGGTGGCGGAGCAAAGGGCTCTTATCTCATTGTGTCAGCAGATGTGGGGAAAAACACAGCACGGAAAACACAACTCTGACCCGGTACAAAAATAGCCACCCGCACCGCCACCGATTCTCAGTATCAGCAGCGAGGATTTGTTCAGGTGGAAAGACTCGTCCTGTTCACAGTCAGCACTGCTTAGATGATGAAAATCCTTCACAAACAGGGTGGGGAGAAGAAGGCCTGGGCCTCGTACCGGCCTCAAGCCCTGCGGGAGCGCGTGGAGCCAGCCAGTCTGCTCGGAGGGCCGAGGGGCACACGGGCTCCGTCCGCAGCCCCGCAGCCCCTCCGCCCCTCCGACCGGAGCTGGCCCCCAGCCTGCCCATGGCAGGGGACTGAGGCAGGCTCTGGTGTTCATACTACCATTTTTAAGAGAATTCCTCATGGGAAGGAACCCTAAAGGAATCCATCCACCCTTCCCTCCCTCGCTGCCTCCTAGACTTGGAAACCTGCTGTTTCGTATCTAAGGCAAGGGAAGGAGGCCAGTCCTGCTCCAGCTGGCCCGACAGGGGCTCCCCCGTTCCTCACTCCCACTCAGCCAGCTCCACCAGCTGCCTCACATCCCTGTTCTGGGGTTTCCTCTTCTGTGAATCTCCCCTGTTTTGCATCCAGCGCAGTCCCAGTCCAGGACGGCTCAGAGCCTGGTACCCTCCCACTCCACACGCTCTCCTTCCCCGCAACCTCAGAGAGCGCCGAGCAGTGCTGATGGCGCCACCTCCTGCCTTGGGGGCTCACATGGATGTCACAGGAAGTCCCAGGGAAGGGTTTCCTTTGGGCCATAAGCACACTCCCCTGCCCCAGGTGTAGCCATGGTGCAACCTCCGCCCTGTGCCTGGCTTACACTGGGGTTAGAAGGTTCTCCATCTCTGTCCACCTGGAGGAACAGGTGGAGCTATATGCACCACGCCCAGCTATAAAACCACATGTGCCAAATTCCAAGTGCAGGACAAGAGGAGGTGCTCTCTGGGAGTTGCGGGTTGCGGGGGGGGGGGGGGTGTGGGGGTAGGGAGCAAGAGGAGGTGAGAACTTTGCTGGCCACTCATGGACAGCTGAGGACCGGAGAAGGAGCCCAAGTAAGGTGAAGGGTAGGAGCCCAGATGCAAAGCAGTAAGAAACAAGGGGAACATGAGTGAAATGACGTAGATTAAGCAAGGATGGGGAGGAGGAAGGCAGAGGAAAGTAAAGTTGGAAGACCATAAAAGGCAACCAAGTAGATTTCCCCTCTCCCCTCACAGGAAGCAGGAAGTTGTTGAAAATACTGAGCAGCTATTTGAACATTAAAAAGTGAAGCCTGTCTGGGCGCGGTGGCTCACGCCTTAAATCCTAGCAGTCTGGGAGGCCGAGGCGGGAGGATCGTCTGAGCTCAGGAGTTTGAAACCAGCCTCAGCAAGAGCGAGACCCCATCTCTACTAAAAATAGAAAGAAATTAGCTGGACAACTAAAAATATATAGAAAAAATTAGCCGGGCATGGTGGCGCATGCCTGTAGCCCCAGCTACTCGGGAGGCTGAGGCAGGAGAATTGCTTGAGCCCAGGAGTTTGAGGTTGCTGTGAGCTAGGCTGACGCCACAGCACTCTAGCCTGGGCAACAGAGCGAGACTCGGTCTCAAAAAAAAAAAAAAAAAAGTGAAGCCTGAAGAGAGTTAACAGGAGTTTCCAAGCAGGGAGAAGCTCTGGGAGGGCAGGGCACTGATCCCGGCCTAGCTGGGCTGGAGCAAGAGGGGAGCTTGATAGGACAGACATGGGGCACAGGTAGGGTGGGGAGAGACACGCTGAGCAGGGCTGAGGAAAGGTGGCGCTCCAGCCCCTCCTTCAGCTGGGCAGGGGCTACAGGGTGCAGCAGGCTCTCAGGGCACATGTGTTTGCAGGGTGAAGGAGAAATGAAGCTAGTGAGTTAGAGAGACCAGCAAGCAGGTAGGTTTTGGAGCTGAGTGTGTGAAGGTGACAATGGGGTCCCACAAGTATGGCTAGAGGGAGAGCGTGTGCAGGAGGACGTGTGGGACCTTGGAGTCATGCTGGAGTGTGGAAGAGGAGCTGGGAAGGAAGCCATGAGGACAGGGCCCACGGGGCCAGCAAGGCTGGGGTGGGGTGGGGGGGTGGCATGGCAGGGCCGGCAGGAGGCCTTCACCTATAGCACTTGCATCACCTGGACCTTCAAATACGGACCTGGGAGGCGGATTTCAACACTGCAGGGAGCAGAGAGGTCAGGGCCCCTGGGGCCGGAGCTGGCAACATCAAAGGTAAAGCCTTTTTATGAGACACAAAGATAAGAAAAAGGGCCACTACGAGATGCAGACAGCACAGACAGCCTGTTCGAGGTGCGGAGCCCTGGCTACGTGGGACCAGAAAGTCTGAATCCGGTTAAGAAGTATGTGGCAGGATTAGGGGAGTCATCAGCAGCAACGTAGGCTAACAAGGGGGAAAAAATCTAGAACTGTTCTTTCAACTTTTCTGTATTTCTGGAATTTTTTATAATAAAATGTGCGGTAGACAACTGAAAGATTTTTTAAATAAATAGTTCTTTTCAAAATTGACAATTCTTTGAGACTGAACATTTTGATCTTAAAAATGACAGAATCAGGGCTTGGGTTGCTTAAAGGTTCTGCCTGAGGCTCTCCAGAAGGCAATTCAGCAGCTCACCTGAGTCTTTGAGTCGGGCCTCAGCCAGGGCAGGACACCAGAGTGCCTCAGGTCCGCCATGCGGGTGTTGAGCTTGTGAGCGAGGACGATGGTGAGGGGCATGCACTCGTCCGTCTCGTCCGTGGCGTAGCCGAACATCAAACCCTGCGGCAGGGCAGAGAGGAGGCTGAGCAGCACTGGCCCAGGAGCAACAGGACAGTGGCTTTCTGCCAGTCTAAAACTCCCCTGGTGCCTCATCCATGGAGCTCGCTCTCCACTGGGCACTTGCTGCGGAGAGGAGGACATAGTCCCTGACCCTCAGCTCTCTAGGAGGGGCGATGAGCCCAAACCCCGCATCAGCAACCACAGCCTTCCACAGCACAGCGGTGAAGCAGGGGTGTCCGACGCACTCCAGGCTCTCACGCTAGGAGGAGGGGTCCTCCCCAGGGTGTGATTAACCCATCACTCATGACCTTCCCTGGCTAGCTCCTCAACACAGGTCAGAGCCAGGTCTGAGCCAGACCACCCTGGAGGGAAGTCCCCACGTGGTTCCTACACTCAGTGCTGAGTTACCTGGTCTCCTGCGCCAACATCCTCTTCGCTTCTGTCCAGATGGACACCCTGGGCAATATCCAGGGACTGCTGCTCCAAAGCCACCAGCACATTGCAGGTCTTGAAGTCAAAGCCTAGGTGGAAGGGAACGTGAGCCTCAGTGGGGATGCATGTCAGACGGAGGGGGCTGAGAGTTTCCTGGGGGACTGCTCAGCTCCTGACATGCCACTCAGTGCCAGGGTGGGTGGTCTCTAACTCGCTGGGCTCTGTCCAGGCCCACAGCTGGGGCCCAGGTTGGGGGAGGCCCTGTGTCCTTCTCACACTATCATGTGGGACTGTTGGCCAATGAAAGTTCTCCATGGTACATTTTTACTGTACTATACTCAGTTAGACCTTGGTTTAAAAAACATGTCCAACACAGAACTGCAGCACTGAAATGAGGTGACATCGGGGCGGCTCTGGCTGGAGAGCAGGTGGCTGACTCACAGCCCTGCCCCTTAGGCCCTCCCAGAGGTGCCTCCCAGAACCCAGTTTGAAAACAACTACTCTGAGTGAAAATCAAGGGCTCCATCCAACACTGTCCCTCAGGAGCCCAGCTGTGTGCCCAACCCAAGTATTCAATATACTGAACAAATACCGTGCACATGAACAGTCCAGAGAGACTCCCAGAGCCAGGGTTCTCTGACCCGAGATGTGGGCAGGGTCAGGGGCAAATGGAAAAGCCACATGTCTGGGGCCAAGCTCTCCCTCCCACCCTGTCTGCCAAGCTAAGGCACAGAGGTGCAGGGCTGTCCCCTCCCCCCAGCATGCTGGGCACTGGTTCAGGGAAGTCCGGGCTAGCGGCAGCCCAGCCCAGCCAGCCCCCCGAGGATGCCGCTGTGCACAGGGGGTGTGTTCTCCTCCCACCCGGCCCTCCGAGCTCAGCTACAGGGACTGTGAGATTGAGGAGCTAAATGCACAGATGCCCCACCACAAGGCCAAGTGTCGTAACAAGCCACTACCCTCCTCCCTGAACCCCACGGCCATCCTCTTCCCAGTCCATTCCCCTATGCACACTGCCAGACTGGACTTACGGAAAAAACACAGGCAGACCCAAGCTACTGTTCATGCGCAAGCTTCAGGTGGGGACCTACTGCCAAAGACTAAAACTGAAGCTCCTCAGTTTGAGACAGCCCTTGCCCCCTGAACTCCTTTAGCCAACGTGAACTTGGGTTTACCCTTAAGTACAGCATCCTCTTCCACCTCTGCTAGGGCTCTCTGCCTAGAATGCTCTTCCTCCAGCTCCCCAACTCTACACTAGCTGTCAGTGAGTGTCCCTGGACCCTCCTGCAGTTCACCGGACACCAAGCCACAGACTCACCCCTGGGACACCTCACACTGCGTCATTTGAGGCTGGGCAGTCCCTCTGCCCTGGGAGCATCAGGTCACCTTTGCTCTTTACACCTTCCTATTCCCCAATGAATGTTTTTGAATTTGCAAATCAATGAAAAGTCTTTAAAGAACTGCCAAAGAGTTATCTTGTTCTGCATGAAACATTCCACATTTTACCTAATCACTTTCTGTCTAAATAGTGAATCTTCCCAGTGCTTAAAATCAAGCACGGGCTCCAAGTGATTTGGAAAAACAGAACTTAGGAGATCAAGGGGAGAGGCACAGGGCTTGGAAAAGGTAATGAGCCCAGCAACTCTGTAGCCAGGAGCAGTAAGGAGAGGCTGGCCCCAGGCCCTGCTAAGGCCATCACCCTGCGACAGTCCATCTGGCGTAGGTACGTTGACAAGCTCCAGCACGGAGGACCTCGGCCCACTGAGCCCATCTCAGCCAGGGCTGGGCTCTCACTCACTTCTCCCTTTCTAGGGGACATTGCCTCCTGGAAAAGTTCCCTGCTACCTAATGCAGAACAAGGTTTCCTCTTGAATAAGGGCTAAATAAATGTACGTAAACAAACTGGCTTTTCCTGGTAGAACGGGGAGGGCTCTGCATGGAAACATGATGGGAAGCTGCTAGTCTGGGACAATGGGTTTCCTCTGTGAACATGCTCCCATCCCGACTGGGAGAATTAACTGGCTCTCACTGCTTCTCTTCCCAGTGATTCTTGATACGCATCCCACCTCCCCCCAGAAAAACCTACTTTCATGCACTCAGGTGACACGGACTGCTCATGAGCGCTTTGGGCCGAGTCAGACAGTGTAGACTGAGCTTCTGCATGTCTGTGCCCTCATGCCGTGAGGGGCTCTCATTCATAAAGGTGGGGCCCGGGCATCTCTGCCTACCCTGACCCACAGGGATACCACACGTCACCCTAAACAACCAGCATGGGACACAGGCAGAAATGAGCACCTTCAAACAGTCACGCTTCCATTTGTGAGTCTTGGTCACAGGTTTAAGTCCAGCAAGGTTGGTCTGGATGTGGACGTTTTTGCAACTGTGTTAGGCCATTACATCTCTTATGGTAATTTTGGAGAATTAGGAGAGAGCCAACAGAGATGCAAAGGAATTATTCTTTAAAAACTGGAATTGCCCAAATATCTAATACCAGAGGCCAATATGGAACCTTTAAGAACTGGGGCCATCATCCTACCCAGGAAGCCAGTGTGGCTAAAGGGCCACTGAAGCTGCCATGGGATGTCACGAGCCCTCAGCACCTGGCCCTCACACCCTGTGTCCTCTGAGGCCCCTCTGGGCCATGCTGCTCCCTGGCCTGCCCAGTCTGAGATGTGGGAGTCTGCTTTGAGGCCTTCATTTCATCTAGCTCGGCCTGCCCCCACCTGGTTTTAGCAGTGCCCCTCCTCAGTTCCCTGCCAGGGCCTGTGCCTCTTCCCTGGGTTTGGGCTCCACTCTGCCTGGCACTGGTGCTAACCTGAGCCAACCTGTCTCCTTCGCCTGCTGCCAGCACCAGTGCTGGATTGAGTCGTCTTTTTCTGTGTCTACAATGGAAAGCAGCATGATGCAGTGGAAAGCACAAGCGTCCCAAACCTGGCAGCCACGTACTGACTGCATGACCTGACACCAATTGTTTACTTCTCTCTCAGTTTCCTCATCAGCAGGGGAAGTATGTCAGGGTTTCTGAAATGATGAAGACAACACATACCAAGAGACTACCACCTGTGCCTGGGGGGGACAGGTCCCCAACAGAAGGCAATGCCCTTTGTTTGGTGCTTCTTTCTCTTCCAAAGCCTCTGCCAGCACCAAGAAGGCAGGACCTTAAACAAGGCCAGCCAACAACAGACGGGCATGCGCTGGGTCCACTGGGCACCGCCGTCTGCTTGTCATACTTTTGCCAGAGCCTATGACCCCTGGAACCTGAAAGATGGGTCCAAGAAGGCTGAAAGCCTCGGGTTTGACTCAGCATTGGGGGGCTTTCTCGGCAGAGGCCAATGTGTCTTTGGGAGCTGGAGGCCCGCCCTCACCCTTGGCAGAGTCATCGTAGCCGATGTTCTTGATGGTGTCTCTCACCACCCGCTGGTAGTCCACCATGGCCCGCGAGGTGATCTCGCCACACAGCAGCACCATGCCCGTCTTACACACTGTCTCTGGAAGGGAAGGGGGCAGGGTGAGCGGCCCAGCACCACCAAGGGAAGCTCCAGTACCTAGACCTCTCACAGTGCTGATGAAAAGACACAAAGGGGCCTTACAAGGAATGGACTCCAGAAAGAGAATAAGAATGCCAATAAAAAGATTAAATCCCAGCAAAAAACACTGAGCATCTTCAAATGCTGCCTTGGAAAGAATCAGTCACACTTGAGTTCTACACAGAACACTTACCACGTGCATGAGCCTGGACAGCTTATTTAACCTCTCTAAGCCTTGGTTTCCTCAACTATTCAATGAAGATAGTAAGACCGCTGTGTGGGTTGAAATGAGACAATGGTGGTCTGTAGCTAACATAAAGAATGTAGTCAGTGCATGTTAGCACCCTCACCACACACACACATGCACATACACAATGTACACACACACACACACACACACACACACGGCAGGCCAAACTTCTCTCCAGACATTTACAAAGACAAGGTGTCAGGGTGAAGTCTACCTTCATAGGGCATGGGTCCCTGTAGTATTGGATACAGGGGCCAGGCTGCCACCAGAGAGGGAAGGATGAGTCTGTGCAACAGACAAGATGCGGCACTAACAGTGGTCTCTGCACTCGGGCACCCACACCCTGTGGCCTGGGTCACTCCCTGATGCAGCAGGCACCATGACCCCCATCTGTAAAGTGAATAGGCTGGACATGACCTCCCCCAGGGGTCCTCCAGGCTCTGTAGTCCCTGACTCCTGGGCACTCTGCCACTGTGCCAAGGGCTTCAACCCAGGCAAGGTTTTGCTGTCGAAGAACCTATCCTGCAGATAAAGGGGAAGATCTTCAGCCTGCATGAAGGTCTCTAGGAAGCAATGAATGATGCAGATATGAAAGAGGGCTTCAGTGCTTTAATTCTACAGTAATGTCCCTTAGGAAAGCTATTAGTTTATTTAAACGCAATTGGTGAAGATGCTGCCCTCCAGTTGCTCTTAAATGGGAGGCATTAGTTATTTTAAAACCCAAATCATACCACAAACTAGGGAAGAAAACAAAGGAAGGGGCCAGACATCTGTGTAACTAGCAAAGGCTCCTTCCTACCACAAGAGCACAGCACGTAACCACCCAGGCAGCTACCCTTGCTTCAGGCTCTTCCACCTCGTCTGCAGGAGTCACCTGAGAACTCCAGAAGGCCCCCTGGCTCCCAGTGGGATCAAGCATCGGGGAAGCTGCGTGCTAATCCAACCCTCCGATATTTAGTAAGACATCTAATGCCAAAGTCTTGCCAAAAACAATTATCGATTTGTTTTGTGGTTAGAAATGTTTTCCTTCCCTGTTACTACATAGGAGAGATTGCATAATCAAGAAACCTACTACAGACCAGAGGACAGAGACTTTGGAACTGAGGGGCGTGGCTCTACTATTAACTTCTCAGTGTAGCCCAAGCAGGTCTCCGGCAGCAAGGAGTTGGGTGTTTCTTACCGCAGGCCACCTTGGCGTTGGGGTCTTGCTTGAGATGGGCATCCAGCACCGCGTCACTGATCTGGTCGCAGATCTTATCTGGACAAGAACACGGGTGAGAATCACACAAATAGTAGGTATAGTAAATTTTTACTTCTTCCCATTCCTGCCTAATGTTGTATGACATGTATTATATAAGGTCACAGAGGTCCCTAAAAAATGAAATAAATTTCAAAATCAGCTCCTCTAAGAGACTAAAGCAATTCGCAAACACACAAATGTACATACACACTCTTCTAACTAAAACGTCTCTCATTCCTCATCATATTCCTTTTAATTGAAACATTTAGAAAAGTTCTAGAAATAGAAGTTAAAATAGTTAATAACATCAGGAAGAGCAGGTGCCAAGACGTAACATCCGATGGGACAAACAGCTGCAGGGCACTGCAGGTTCCACAAGCTGCAAGCTGCCGTGTGTAAAGCGCCACACCCAACACAGGGCTCCGCCTATAGAATTCTACAGGAGGACCCTGCACGTCACTGCTGTTTTGCAGAACATTTCCATAAGCGGCACCTTGGATCCTCCCGCAAGGTCACTCAGCCTCCCGAAGGCCAGATGTCCTAACAGCTGGGTTTGACCTCCTCAGCCAAGGTGGGCCTGGCAGGGGTTCAGCATGAGCTGGGATTTGATCTTGTTCTACTATTTGCCGTAATGACTCTACATGGTCTAGCACATAGACCACTAAATGGAACTGTAGAAAAAGCCACTCTTGCTGTGGGGTTATACAAACTGTCAATGCTCACCAATTAAGACATAAAAGTGACCTCTAAACATATTTCATCTCATTTAGTGTTCAAAATACCCAGAATCTTCTCTTAATAGAGTGATATGTTTTAAAGTTAATAAGCCTGAGCCAGAATCAAGTAGTTTGGCTCTCAAAAGCAGATATTAATTTCTGTAATGAAAGGTATTCATTAATCTGCCATTAAAGGCGAACACTCTACTCTTTCCTTTAGAAACCCCAGCAAACACGTTTGAGTTTTTCTATCTATCCTCCTGCCAGGGGCAGATCCCGGTGGTACGTCTGTGTTTGCCTCAGCCCATAGCCTCTGCAAATCCCTACAGATGAAGGCCTCTGCTGCTAAAATAAACACATGCTGGCCACCCTGGCCTAGCCCTCAGGATGCCCAGAAGCTTATTCACATGCTGATCAGGGATGTCTCCGCTTGTTTAAAGACAGACCACTCGCTCCCACTCTGCCTAGGGAAATGCAGCAGTGACCAGGGGTAAAGCCAGGGTCTAGCAAGGGCATCAAGATAGCACCACAAACTGAGACAAGGCCTAGGGGGTCCTTTCTGGACTGTTTTTTTAAGGCTTCAAAGTTTCTATCAATATCACTCCATAGGCTTAAGACAGTCAATAGTCGGTTTTTTTAGAAGTTTAAAAAGTACCATTAACTTTATCTTTCTGGTAGAGAGGAACTTTGGGAAGACAAGCAGAAAGTCATCAAGCCTTAGAGGAAACTGACTTTACACCCGGACAGTTAGTGACAAGTGAAAGGGGGATCAGACCAATGGATGGGCTGTCACTAAGTAGACAAAACCATCAATTTCTTGGCTGGAGTTTTCGTTCTCTGACTGCTGAGTGCATTGCTGTTGTGTGCAATGGGCCATTCTTGGGAACACTGGCCACTGTATGCCAAAGAACCCACTTCCTCCAGGTGGAGTAAATCTTTTTCCTAATCTATATATGACCTTCATTAACCATAAAGATGACCAGCAACGTCAGATTATAAATATAGTAAACCTTGAAACTTTATCTATAAAGCTATACACAATGAAACAGGCTACTTGAATTAAGTCACATACAAAACTCAATTTAATTCAAGGTTTTCAACAGCTATACTATTGACATTTTGGGTCAGATAATTCCTTGTTGTGGGGCTGTCCTGTGCCTTGTAGGCTGTTTAGCAGCATGCCTGGCCTCCACCCACCAGATTCTAGTGGCACCTTCCCCCCCGTCCTCCGTAGTTGTGACAACTAAAAACGTCTCCAGATATTACAAAATGCTCTTGGGGAAAGTGGCAAAAATGCCCCCAGTTGAGGACCACTGGCTAAAGCATGTGGAGTACTGCACTGAGGTGTCCAAAGCCAAGTGACAAGGTAGGGAAGTTAAATATCTTTAAGAAAGAACAAAAACAAGGACAATGGAAAAAGGTAGACTTGATAAGTCACTAAACACTTCAAATACTCACAAGAAGTTTGAAGAAGCACTTTAATACATAAACCTATATGTCTAGCCCCCAGGGTTCTTCAAGAACAGTGGTTCTCAAAGTGTGGTTCCCACACCAGCAGCACCAACATCTCCTGGGAACCTGTTAAGAATGCAAATTCCGGAGCCTCCCCTAAGACCTACTGAATCAGAAGCTCTGGGGCAGGGGTCCAGCATTGTGTATTTCAACAAGCCCTCTGGGTGATGCAGATGCACCCTGAAGTTTGAGAACAACTGTCCTGCAACCCGAGGCTCTGAATGTCTGGTTAGAGTCCTCGCCGTCACCAAGGAAGCCTCTCTCACTTCCCCCCACCACAGTCTACCTACTTCAACGCCTGGATGTTCTCCCTCTTCAGGAGGCCATCTGTACTCCTCTTAGATAATGTACCTGAGAACTCCAGTGCAATGAGAGCTAGCTCGGCACCAATCAGCCTTCACTTCTGAACTGCACGTGCTTTACGTGCCAAACTCAGTGACCTCTGGTCTTGTTTGAGGAATAGTCTCTGTTCATCCAAGTTGATCACTGATAATAAAGCTTTACTCGAAAAAAATCTATATATCAAGTTAAGACCTGATGGTACATTTTATATGTAGCCTACACTTTGCCAGCCAGCTGCTTGCTCTGCCGTGGCCCCGCCGTGCTGGCGGGCTGGTGGTGGCAGCAGTGTGGACCCTTGGCTTCATGACGAGTGACTGTCTTACAAAACTCTTCCAGTTTCTCTCCGTTTCTGCAGAGATCCCTTATGGTAACCAACACACATTGTTCTTAAGACCTCTAGGACAAGTGACTCCCTCGTACACAAAGTTACCGTTGGATGGGAGGAATAAGTTCTAGTGTTCCCTGGCACAGGAGGGTGACTGTAGTTAATCATAATATATTGTATATTTCAAAAGAGCTGAAAGAGAGATTTTGAATGTTCTCACCACAAAGCAATGATAAATGTTGAGGTGTTGGATATGCTAAGTACCCTGATTTGACCATTACATGTTGTGTACATGTATCAAAACATCACACCATACCCCATAAATATGCACAATCATTAAGTGTCAGTTAAAAAATGTTTTAAACAGGGACTCCCTCGGTTATGGGCTAGGAGTAACAGACTTGCCAGACGGCCCAGGACAACCTACTTACCCGGGTGTCCCTCTCCCACAGACTCTGACGTGAACATGAAGGCTCCTTCTTCGCTTAGAGAGTGGTCACACAGGCCGTCCACCGGTCCGTTCATCCTGCCACACTTCTCTCTAGCTTCTGCCAGGTGACGGTGTGGATGCTGAGCCTGCGCCTGAGTTTGTTCTCCAAGCCCAACAGGCTTGTCTTTGGCAGAGCCCCGGGGATCACCTCTGCCTGGCTGCCGGTGCGCACGTGAGAGTAAGACGAGGCGGCTGAGGAGGGAGGGAGTGGACAGCACGCAGATGTGTCACTGCCTCCGGCGGGTCAGAGCTTGCTCCTGAGTGACTCCTATATATGGGAAAGTGAAAGTGCCCGAATAATCATGTGAAAAAAAATTGGAGGAGTCCATTTCCTGGGAGGGGAGTCTTCTTACCTCGAGGAATTTCAGACCTTGGCTCTGATTTCCCAAACCCTAAGCACCTGGTCAACGTAAGGGAAAGGAGGCTGCATAGATTCTGAAGAACTAAGGCTGCTTTGGGACAGTCCTTCAGCTTCCCAGCTAATCTCCCTATTGGTCCAGGGGTAACAACCCACTTTGGAGAGCAGGGGTCTGTGGTTACTCAGAGATACAAACGGGCAGCAAGAGACTCTTTCCAAGAGATATGGTTTAGGCTAAGATTGCAACACAGTGTGGCTGTGCTGTTGGGAGGTCCCCTTCCTCCCCCACATCTTCTCTGGATTGGACTCTTCCCCTCCCACCTTCTCAGGGCAGAGCAGGAGCAAGCACCTGTGTTCTGAGCCAGCTGTGAGGTTACGTGACAGATTCACTTTAGAGGAAAAGCTTTTGAGTCCACTTGTTTTTGCTAACAGCAATCACCTAAACTGTCAACTTCTCTAAGAGGTTGGCAGGCATTTTAACGAGTAAGATGTTTAAAAAGTATCTGGGTAAGTTATAGAAAGCAATGTTTCTTTGGAAAAGGACTTTTGAGAGACAGACTCCTTACAGGGAAATTATCAGAACCCAGTTTCCCAAAGTTTCCAGATGATAAACATCTACATATTCAGTTCTATATACTTGATAAACACCATGTTCATGTTTTTGCATGTTTTCTGCATTGTTTTGCTTTGACCAAGCAAAGTAGTAAACAGGATTATGTCTTTAACTAGTTCATGCACCGAATGACAGCACCTCCCACCCACCTCATTCTCTCTCACTCTCAGATCTGGCTGCATCCTCAGACCCAAGGAACAATAGGGAATTGAGATCGCAGAGAATGAGGATGGGCGGAGAAACCAGTTCTCACCAAAATGCAATAAAAAGTAATCACCCAAAACCTCATGCATCAAAGGTTGGACTGTGGGAAGCAAAAGTTAGGAGGCAATACTTGCCTTTGATTTGTGGGTGTGAAAAACAAAGAAAGAAAGAAAGAAAGAAAGAAAGAAAGAAAGAGTTAGGAGTCAATAGCCCTAACAATTTTGGTGACCAAGCTTTCCCTCTGTGCTTATTATATAGCATTATTTAAAATTCTTATTCTGGCACAAATTCTGGTGCTCCAAATCTTGCACCATCCCTCCAGGGAATTAAAAGTGTATTGAAGTGACTGCTTCTGGAATAAAGTAAGGGATTTTTCACATACATATTTAATCAGATGCATTTAACAATGAGTGGGCTGAAGTGCTTAGGCACAAGACTGCTGAGAGTTCAGAGAGGAAAGGCCACTGGGAAGGGGTGGACAAATGAGGAATCAAATAGGGACTTTAGACAACAGAACCTAGTCACTGCCAGTGCACAGAGCCCCTCCTGTTTGCACTTAAAATATTTCAACATCACTGTCACTTTGTAAATTTCTTCTGGGTACATTAGTTTCAAACCTGGAGACAATACGAGCTAATGTTTAATTTGAACTGTAGACCTAGGTTTTCCCAGCAATTTGAACTGTATGATAGCCATTATGCCCTAAATTTGCTTTAAGAGCAAGATGAAGTTGAAGTATCAAGTACTCATAAAGGTTCCCAAAGCTAGAAAGAATACAGAAATCAAAGCAACAACTGCTCTCTGAATTCCCAAATGAGTAACGGCATTATGGGGTGGAGAGGCACCAGGGTGGTGGAACGTCCTGTATAGAGAAGTGGCACTTTCAGAAATATGTGCAGGAGGCTTCTGCAGCCTGGACACCAATTCAGAATGAGGGAAGGATCTGGAAGGCACCTAATTCAGTATCTATTCCATGTATGAGTTTCATATAACATCTCCACTAAACACTAAGAGGCCTTATGTTCTTTCAGTAAATAAATGTTAAGAAGAAATACACAGAGCATGGTGGTCAGAAGGGCAGGCTTCAGCAGTGGGGCTCCAGTTTGCTTCTAACCCACGATGCAGCCTGGAGCAGGCCTCCTAACCTCTCTAAGCTGTAGTCTCTTCACTTGTAAAGTGGGTTAAATAATTACCTACCTCAGTGTTGTTGTGAGAACTAAATGAGATCATTTAGGTATGATGAGTATTGAGCATAATGCTAGCACACAATAAAAATAAATACAGGGCCGGGCGTGGTGGCTCACGCCTGTAATCCTAGCACTCTGGGAGACCGAGGCAGGAGGATCGCTCGAGGTCAGGAGTTCGAGACCAGCCTGACCAAGAGTGAGACCCCGTCTCTACTAAAAATAGAAAGAAATTAACTGGACAACTAAAAATATATAGAAAAAATTAGCCGGGCATGGTGGCACATGCCTGTAGTCCCAGCTACTCGGGAGGCTGAGGCAGGAGGATTGCTTTAGCCCAGGAGTTGAGGTTGCTGTGAGCTAGGTTGATGCCTCGGCACTCTAGCCTGGCAACAGTGAGACTCTGTCTCAAAAAAAAAAAAAGAAAAGAAAAATTAGCTAATATTATTATTTAGCAGCCTATGTACACACATTAATACATAATTTTCTTCTGAATGAAACCAGATCATAACATGTGTGTGTATATATGTTATATATAAATGTATATAATTTAGCACCTTGCTGTTTTCCACAACATACTATGTTCCTCTTTCTACATCTCTGCATAAAGATAGATCTCATTTTTAGCACCTGAATAGTATCCCACAATAACGATGTACCATAAGTTATGTAACCATTTATTCCCCAATGGTTGAATATTTTCAATTTCTCTAGTTATTTAATATCTAATAATGCGGCAGTGAAGATCCTTATTCATAGCCATGTTTTTGTCAAGGTAATAATGGCAGGCCTTGGCAATGCTAAACCAGCCAAAAGATTTCACTTTTGTAATAAATTTTACCAGTTATATAAAAGAAATGGCAATTCAACCAAGAGTTAAAAATAGAAGTTTCAATCTGTCCCCTTGAGAAAGAATTGGCAGATCTTAGCAAATACATGATGACTTTGAAACCCAAACCCACGAGGACTTCATACCCCTAATTTGCCATTATAAACACAAATTGAATCATCCCTTGTGCACAAACTGTCCTGTCCTCTCTTACACATGAATCGTCCTAATGCCCCCGGCCCCAGCCCCACTGATTACCGAAGTCCAACGTGTGTCAAAGGCCCACAGTTGATCTCCCTTCAGCTCTGAAGCTTCACTGACAAGCCTCTGAAGGAACTTGGCTTTGGAAATAAATCGCACTTTCAGTCAGGTTTACCCCAGATGAAACCTCAAATATAAAATATTAACGGAAGACTGTTTCTGATAAGTAGCACATGTAAGTCCCACTGACCAGTTTCATGAAGGAGCTTTGAGGGCGCCTGGTCCCGGGTGGCATCATGAGGCAGCAGGGCTGGTGGGGTGGCCCTGGCCGGACGGCGCCCTTCACTGACTCAGGCGCAGCCACGCCTGATGGACATGCCACGGGCAGAAGAAGGGGCGATTCCGATGCCCTAGAACTCTAGATGCAGAAGGAGTGTGCCCAGCGCTACTTCAGGGCAAACATGGCATAATAACTGCATGGATTATTTTCAAGCAGATCTACTTATTTTACCTCATTAATTTAAGCACAAACTTTTCCTATATATGCCATCCTAGAACGTGAATAATTTATTTATGAAAGAAAGATAAAATTGATTCAGATTGTACATTTTAAAAATTTTAGATAATTTCAGCAATATATGAACTTCAATGGGTAAAAAGTCCAACTAAGCACTTGTTGGGGCTCAGAAAATGACATCCCAAAGCATGTCACCTTGGCATGCTGAGTACTTTGGACTGAAGGAGACTGGAAGGCCTCGGTCTCTCTGATCCTCTCTTGCCCTCCACTCTCTCGCCTCTCTTTCTTCCCCAAAGTGAGTCATAGAAACCAAAATTCCTCTTCCCCAAAATGGGTCGTAGAAACTAGAACTTCTCTCCTTTGAAGCAAACCATAAAACATAGAAAGGCCACTCTCTTCCTTCTCCCTTGACGACCCTCATCCCGCAGGGGTCCCGCATCATGCCCAAGAAGAAGGAACACTGCACAGAGAGGCCAGGAAGAATCTGAACACACAGGCCTTACTGGGTTTCCCTGCCCTTCTCGGTCTATTCCACACCCCTTGTCCAATCACATATCTACCTGGCTGTCCAGTCTGCACTAATCCTAAACACAGAAGTAGACAGTTTTCCCTGGGTCTCTGGGTTCCCATTTCTGAAGGCTCCCATGTCATGTAAAACTTTGATTAAGTAAATTTGTTATGCTTTTCTCTTGTTCATCTGTCTTTTGTTATAGGAGTGTTGGCCGTGACCCTTGTAATAGGTGAGGAAAGATATCACAACTTTCTGCCCCTACACACCCTATATACAACAGCTATTCTGAAAAGAGAGAAAAAATGTGGAAAGACATCATAGAAAAAGCAAGACCTGAGCTGGGCCCCAAAGGAATTATGGAACTTACAAAGGCATCAGGGAAACAGGGAGCCTCTGGCTGGGGGGAACGTCATCAGCCAAGAAGCCACAGCTGTTAGAGTAGATGCAGAACGTTGCCCCACCTCCAGCTGCAGAGGGCAGGGGCAGACAACTGGGCAGGGAGGTAGAGGGCCGAGGAGCCAGCACTCCAAGCAGTAAGTAGTCAGGCAGAGCAGCAACGAAACAGGAGTTTCAGTCTGACAGAAAAACACAAGCTAGATTGGATGAGGAAGACTCTAAAATCAGAGGGAAGAGTTAAGTCTTTTGCCTTGACTCAGGAGTAATGTAAAAAAGAAAAGACCCTGAGATGTTCACGTAATATAATGCAAACCTAGCTACGCATTGTCATTTTCAAAACTGGATTGCTTTCTTAGTAGAATTACCCCTTCTCCAAATATGCATCCCCCAACTTTTGAGGCTTGAAATCCTGGAAGATTGTTTCAATTTCTGATAGTCTATCATCATATCCAGTTGTCCATAGTCTGTTAATTCTTCTGCAGTGGTGCCTTGGAAGTCTCCCCCTCCATTTCTATGACACAGATGGTTACCTCTGCACACATTCTTATCATTTCACATTTGAGTTAGGCACCAGCTGGGCCCACCTGGCCCTCCACACCAACGTACCCTTAGGGCTTGGTACTGTGTTATACATACCAGGTATTTTAAAACTACCTGCTGACTCGTATCTAGAAAAATGAGCTATCTCTCGTGCTCACTAACCCTCAATTAAGGCACGCAAACAATATTTATGTAGTGAAAGCTGAGTCAATCTCTCAGAAACACTCCCACTCTACAGTATCATTCAGCAGTCAAAACATGAATAACAGTATCACATGCAAAGATAGGGATGGATTGTGGCAATATAATATTCAGTTTTTAAAAAAGCCAAATGACAATATATAACATGATACCCTTTTCAAAAAGACAAAAACAGTTTTAAAAACATAAATTTTAGGAATATATAAAGATGCAATAAAGGATACAAAAAGGTAGAGAAAGGAGTGATGTCACTGAAAATGGTATAGTATACAACTCCAGGGCTCCATCCCTCCACAAAATCAACTAACAAGCAAAACTGTCTGAATCAACTTTTGTGAACTCTGGAATCCAGTCAAGAACTCACAAAAAACTTAATGAAGAAAAAAGCTGCTACATTACCATAAAAGAGTGCTATGGCATGTAAATTGCCTGCCTCCCACACCCTGCTCTCCAGATCAGTGTGGCTATGAAGAAGGCAGCCCACATTCCTAGTTCAAGTTGCTAATGCCAGAGAGAGAAAAATGAATCTTATTCTCAAAGGACTGTAATTGTGTGTTTCAACTGACCTGTCTAGTGGCTCCCTGAAGGATTGGCACAAGGACTTGCCTTTTTGTTTTGCCCAACTCAAGCATTCCCAGGACTGCAGAAGCTTTCCAAGCAGTGACTGATGAAAATATTAAATATTTAAATGCAAAAGTGTTGGCTGCAACAGACTGGGGTGAGGGGTGACACTCAGGACAAGCAATAAACAGACCAAACCTGGGGAAGGAGGGGCTGGGAAGGAGATACATGGGGAACAAGTGTTTTTAAAAGCTACAATGTATACTGGGGAATCAAGAAGATGAGCACAAGCCCAGGGCTGGACACATGCTCAGAAAAAGTCAAAGAAGATCCTAAACCTAAACCTATCCCCTCTGGCTCACTTTCAGTCTTCATGCAAACAGGAAGTAAAGGTTAAGGCAGAGTTATAAATGGCCCAGCCAGGAAATAAAGGGTACCCTAATGCAGAGGGAATCTGCAAAGACTGGGAGGGTATGGTGGCTTTTTTCTTTTTCTTTTCTTTGCTCAAGGCATTTAAGGAAACTCCATCAAACACAAGCTGGCCATTGAGCTAATGTAACATAAACTTCATGGGTCACACATAACAAAGAGTACAGCCTTTATAAAAATAATTCAGAAAACTACTAATAAAACAAATAACAACAACTCACAAGATGCAACAACAAAACTGGGGGAGGGCGATAATCTGATTTCCAGTGTTGCTACATTATAATATTCAAAATATCCAGTTATCAATCAAAACTTATGAGACATGCAAAGAAACAAGAAAGTATGGCCATTCACTGGTGAAAAAATAAAACATCCCTGATAAAGCCTAGGCATTGGATTTATTAGACAAAGACTTTAAATGAACCATCTTAAATATGCTAAAAGAGCTAAAAGAATCCATAGAAAAAGAGCTAATGGAAACCAGGAGAACAATGTCTCACTAAATAGTGAATATCAATAAAGTGATGGAAAATTATATAAAAAAGAACCAAATAGAAATTCTGGAGCTGAAAAGTATAACAGAAATGCAAATGTCACTAGAGGGGTTCACCAGCAGATTTGGGCAGGCAGAAGAAAGAACCAGCATATATGAAGATGGGCCAATTGAGATTACTTCATCTAAAGAGCAAAAATAGGAAAAAAAAAAAAAAAAAGAAGAAGAAAAAAAATGAACAGAGCCTAAGATACTTGTAAGACAATACCAACCATACCAACATATGAATAATGAGATTCCAGGAGGGATAAGAGAGAGGCAAAGAACAGAAAGAAAGGAATGATGGCCAAAAATTTCCCAAATTTGATGAAAGACATGGATCTCTACATACAAGAATATCAACAAACTCTAAGCAAGATAAATTTTAGAAGAGCCACACTGAGACACCTTAAAGTAAAATGTTGAAAGTCAAATAAAAGAGAGACTCCTGAAAGCAGCAAGAGAGAAGCATCTCATCACATATAAGGATAGTAACAGCCAAAGATAACAGGATAGTAACAGTCAAAGATATTAACAGCCAATTTCTTATCAAATATTGTGTAGCCTAGGAACTGGGATAAGACATTTAATGTCTTGTGGGTGAAAAAAACTGTCAAATAATAATTCTATATCTGACAAAACTATCCAACAAAAATGAGGGAAAAATTAAGACATTCTCAGATAAATAAAAACTAAGGGAATCAAGTATTAGTAGCCACATCCTACAAGAAATGCTAAAAAGGGAGGCTGTCAGGATGAAAGGACACTAGACTGTAACTTGAAGCCATATAAAGAGGAAAAAATCACAGTACATACATAGATACATTACAAGTAAATTTAAAGACAGTATTACTGAATTTTTCATTTGTAATCCTTTTATCCTACTTCTATTTAAAAGCTAAATGCATAAAACAATAATTACAAATCTATGTTAATGAGTACACAATATACAAAGATGTAATTTGGAACAATAACAAAGGGGAAGATGGAGCTCTAAAGAACATCATCACTGTATAGTATTGAAACTACATTGGTATTAATTCAAACTTGATTGTTATGAATTGAAGATGTTAATTGTTATCCCAAGGGTAACCACTAAGAAAAAACTTTAAAGTATACAGAAAAAGAAATGACAAGAGAAGCAAAATTGTTCAGTAGAAAAATTCAATCACAAAAAGGTAGTAATGAAGAAATAGAGAAATAAAAACATATGACATATGGAAAACAAACAGCAAAATGGCAGCAGTAAGTCCTTCCTCATCAGTAACTACTTTAAATTCATACAGATTAAACCTTCTAATTAAAAGGTAAAATGGATTGACAAAAAATGATCCAATTATATACTGTCCACAAGAGACTTGCATTAGATTCAAAGATATAAATAAGTTGAAAGTGAAAGGATAGAAAAAGATATTACATGCAAATGGTAACTAAAGATAGTTGAGGTGATAAAACTATAATATTAGACAAAATATAATCTATGTCAAAAATTGTTACACAAGACAAAGATGGACATTATGTACTGATAAAAGGGTAAATTCATCCAGAAGATATAACAATTATAAACATATATGCACCTAACAACAGGGTATCAAACTATATGAGGCAAAAACTGACACAATTGAAGGGAAGGAATATCTAATTCCACAATTATAGTTTTCAATAACCCATTTTCAATAATTGGACAGAACTACACAGAAGAATATTAAGGAAATAGAGATCCTGGACAACATTATAAACTGACTAAACTCAGCCAACATGTGTAGAAAACCATACCCAACAACAGTAGAATACATGTCCTTCACAAGTACTCATGGAACATGCTCCAGCACAGACCACATGTTACTGCACAAAACAAAGTCTTATAAATTTTAAAAGACTGAAATCATACAAAATATTTTTTCCAACCACAATGGATTGAAGCTAGAAATCAGTAACAGGAGGAAGACTGAAAAATATGCAAATACATGGAAATTAGGCTACACAATCATAAACAACAAATTGGTCAAAGAAGAAATTACAAGTGAAATTTTAAAATATTTAGAGATGAATGAAAATGAAAGCAGAACATACCAAAACTTATGGGATGCAGAAAAAGCAGTACTCAAATGAATGTTTATAGCTATAAATGCTTATATTAAAAAAAGAAAAGAGATTCCATATCAATAACCTAAGTTATCATGTTAAGAAGCTAGCAAAACATCAAGCTAAACCCAAAGCTAATGTAAGGAGTTAAATAATAAAGATTAGAGTGGAGATAAATGAAGTAGAGAAAATTTAATGAAGCCAAAGGTGATTCTTTGAAAAAGATCTACAAAACTGAAAATTTTTAGCTCAACAGATTTAGAAAAAAGAGAGAAGGCGCAAATAACTAAAATCAGAAATAAAACTGGGACATTACTACTGAAATAAAAAGAATTATAAAATAATACTATGAACAATTATATGCCAATAAAATAATCCAGATAAAATGGTCAAATTCCTAAAAATACATAAACTACCAACAGTGATTCAAAGAAACAGAAAATCTTAACAGAACTATAAAAGGTAAAGAGATCGAAACAGTAATCTCACAACAAAGAAAAGCCTGGGACCAGATAACTTCACTAGTGAATTCTACCAAACATTCAAAGAAGAAATAACGCAAACCATTCTCAAACTCTTCCAAAAAATAGAAGAGAAGAAAACACTGCCTAACTATGTCTATGAGGCCAATATTACACTAACACCAAAGCCAGACAAAGACATCACAAGAAAGATTATAGACCAACATGCCAATGAATAAAAATGCAAAAATTCTCAACAAAATACTAGGAAACAAGCAGCATATTAAGAAAATTATACATTATACCTAAGTGGGATCTATCCTTGCAGCAATGCAAGAGTGCCTAAACATACCAAAAAATCAATGTGTAATAATATACTACATTAATAGAAAGAAAGAAAAAAACATGATCATCTCAATTGATACAGAAAATGCATTTGGCAAAATTCAACATTCGTGATAAAAACATACAACAAACTAAGAGCAGAAGTGAACTTCCTCAACATGATAAAATAACATTTGTGAAAAACCTACCACTTACATTTAATGGTGAAAGACTGAAAACTTTCCCCCTATGATCAAGAACAAGATAAAGATGCCTACTTTCATCACTTCCATTCAACATTATACTGAAAGTTCTAGTCAAAGCAATTAGAGAATAAAAAAGATGTACAAGGTACCCAGAAATAAAAAAGGGAGAATTTTTTAAAAAAGGAAAAAAAGTTAACCTATCTCTTTTTACAGATGACATGATCTTGTCTACAGAAAATTATAAAGAACACACACACACATACACACATACACTTATTAAAGCTAATAAACTAATTCAGCCAAGTTTCAGGCACAAGATCAACACTCAAAAATAAGTTGTGTTTCTGAAAATAAAATTAATAATTCCATTTATAGTAGCATCCAGAAGAATAAAATACTTAGAAAGAAATTTAACCAAAGAGGTCGAGACTTACACATGGAAAACTACAAAGCATCGTTAAATGAAATTACTTAAAAAACCTTAAGTAAATAGAACATCCTGTGTTCATGGATTAGAAGACTTAATATTGTTAAGATGTCAATACTACAACACTACTGAAAGCAATCTACAGATTCAATGCAATCTCTAGCAAAATCCCAGTGGCTTCTTTTGTAGAAATGAAAAATTTGATCCTAAAAGTCATCTGGATTTAAAGGGACCTTGAACAGCCAAAAAAAATCTTGAAGAAGAAAAACAAAGTTGGAGGACTCACACTTTCCAATTTCAAAACTTACTACAAAGTTACAGTAATCAGAACAGCATAGTATTGGCGTAAGGAGATACATATATATGCACACATATAGATATATATATGTATACATACATACACATACATACATACACACCAAAGAAATAGCATGGAGAGTTCAGAAATAAACTCACACATCTGTGGTCAACTGAATTTTGGCAAGGATGCCAAGACCCTTAAATAGGGAAAGACAAGTCTCTTCAATAAATGGTGCTAAGGACAACTAGATATCCAAATAATTGGAACCCTACCTCACACCATATACAAAAATTAACTCAAAATAAATAAAAAGCTACATATAAGAGCTAAACTATTAAATTCTTAGAAGAAGACATGGGGTAAATGTTTATAACCTTGTATTTATCAATGAATTCATAGATATGATACCAAAATCACAAGCACCCAAAGAAAAATAGATAAGTTAGGCTTCGTCAACATTTAAAACTTTTGTGCATCATAGGATATGATCAAGAAAGTGAAAAGACAATCTACTGAATGGGAGAAAATATTTGTAAATCATATATTTGTTACGGGTCTAGTTCCCAGAATATATATTAAAAAAAAATCTCTGACACCTCAACAAAAAGATACACACACACATGGGGGGAAAAAAGAATAGGCAAAGGAATTGAACAGACATTTCTTTCTACAAGCACATGAAAAGATGCTCAACATCATTAGTCATTTGGGAAATGTAAATCAAAACCACAATGAGCTATCACTTCACACCCACAGGATGCCTATAATTTTTTTGAAAAAGAAAATAAGGTTGAAGCTAAGCACAGTGGATCATGCCTGTAATCCCAGCATTTTGGGAGGCCAAAGTGGGAGGATTAATTGAGGCAAGGAGTTCAAAACCAGCCTGGGCAATATAGTGAGATCTCATCTCTAAAAAAAAAATTAAAAACTAGCCAGGCCTGGTGGCACATACCTATAGTCCCAGATACTAAGGAGGCTGAGGCAGGAGGATCACTTAAACCCAGGAATTCAAGGTGACAGTGAGCTATGATGATACCACTGCACTCCAGACTGAGCAACAGAGCAAGACCCTGTCTCAAAACAAAACAAACAAACAAAAAGAAACAAAAGAAAAGAAAGAAAAAAGTAAAGTTGGCAAGAATGTGGAGAAATTGGAACCCTAATGCATTGCTGGTAGAGATATTAAATGGTTCAGCCACTGTGGAACATAATTTGGTAGTCCCTTATAAGTTAAACATGGAATTACCATAAGACCACAATTCTACTCCTATACATATACCTAAGAGAAATGAAGACAAGTATTCAAACTCTTGTATGTGAATGTTGATTACAGCACTATTCACAAGAGCCAAAAGATAGAAACACCACAAATATCCATGAACTGATGAATGACTTGGAAAACGAGGTATATCTACACAATGGAATACTATTCAGACACAAAAAGAATAAGTACCAATAAATGCTACAACATGGATAAACCTCAAAAACATTATGCTATGTGAAAGTAGCCAGACACAAAATGTCACACATTGTATGATTCCATTTACTTGAAATATTCATAATAGGCAAATCCGTAGAGAGAAATCAGATTCCAGGTGCTGGGGGAGAGAAGAATGAGAGTGATGGCTGAATGGATATGGGGCTCTTTGGGGGGGATGATGAAAATTTTTTGGAATTAAGTAGAAGTAATTGTTGCACAATATGATTAATGTGCCACATGGCACTGAAATGTACACTTTAAAATGGTTAATTTTATGTTACGTGAATTTTACTTCAATAAAAAAAGGAAAGGAAAAGACTAGTGAACGCAGATTCAGGAGGATGAGTTTGAGTGGAAGCACGCTGGCAGTGAGAGGCGAAGGGCCTGTGGCTTGAGACAGGTCACTGTCAAGAATCAACTTCCGTTGGTGGAGGTGAACATTGTGTCATGCCACTGTTATTCCACAGTGTTTCTTACCTTGTTATTATAGCTAGAGAGACAGATGGACAAATAAACATGAGCCAAGAAAGCACTAATGATCAGCACATGTCATGGAATGAGGATTATGATGAATCCATTTTAATGTAGTTAAGGTCCAAATAAAACATATTTCAAATCACCTGGGTCCTTAAAAGTCAAAGGAGCTCAGGAGGCTGGGAACCACCTGGGAACGGCACCATGCTGCATCTGACTTTGTAGCCACAGCACCAGCTCTAGGCTTGACCAGCTCCGGGTGAAGCAGAAAGGAGAAGGGTGGAGAGGGCACAAGTAAGGGCTCACCCTTCTGCATCGTTATCGAGGCTGGGGGAGTCGGTCTGTGGAGTTTTCCAAAAACTAGAAAGCAACACAACATCCCAAACACCTCTGGGCTTTTTAAGGCTTGTTTCTCATGTAGAAATAAAAGCAAAATGTTTCATATTTTTCATATCAAATGGCACTGGGGACTTCCAATTACTGACAATGTTTCATTATTTTAGAGTTCTTTTTAGAAATAAAATTTATTGGGTTTTATTTTGGCATGATGTATGGTAATTGTGAAAAAATTTAGAAAATACTAAAAAGAAAAAATACATACTATGATCTTTCTACTCATAGATAGATAAGCATAATTAATATGTTGGTGTATTTTCTTTTGGAGGAAATATATCCCTATATATAGGTAAAGTCCCCTGTATGTATTGCTTAGATAAAAAAAACTTAAAAATAAATTAAACATGTAAAGTTCCACTTCCAGATAAGATGGAGTAAGCACAGACCACCCCGTCTCTTCCACTGACTGCAGCTAAAAAACCTATAAAAGACAGAACACATAGAGCAGCAATTTGAGTACTCTGACAAGTAAATAGCACCAGGCAGATAGGGAAAGAAGACTAGCATTCAAAGTACCACTGAACTGGTAGTAAGTTCCTATTTTTTCCTCCTGGAACCCTACTTGGGAAGTGCAAAACCCAGAAGTGGGCACAAGAACACAATGGAGAAAGTTCTAGAAGAAGTCTTCTAGTTCTAACTCAGAAGCAGGAAAGGGGATTACTCATTCTTTGAGAGAGTAGAGAGAAATCCTCTGTATTTTTTTGTTTGTTTTGTTTTCTAGAGCTCCAGCCTCAAGATAATTCCATAGCAATAAAATCATTAGTGGGGACCTGCAGGTACCTAAAACTCTGAGGGGAACTTTCTCTGTGATTAGAGAAGCTGTGGTCCTGGGTAAGTAGAGCCAGCCCCTGTTGCTTTTTTGTCTGCATGTTCTCCACCATTTGGCCTCAGATGTAGGCATAGATGTGGAAAGTGCACAGCAGAGTAGGGTAACTAAAGCCCAGCTTTCTGGATAAAGGCCCAAAAGGGGGAGACCCAGAGAGCTGGGAAAACTGGGAATAGACAGGCAGTCACTCAGGAAAGTATCACCATAAAGTTGTACATGCATAGAACACCAACATGCCAAAAGTCTTGATAAGTGAGCTAAGGGACAGATCACTGCCCAGGTCCTAAGTTTATTTCTGTGTTAATTAATTTAAGTCCACTATGGTGAGAGAACATATTTTGTTTGATTTCAAACCTTTTACATGCATTAAGACTTATTTTATGGCCTATCATATATATGGTCTTTCCTGGAAAATGTTCCATGTGTGCTGCTATTGTTGGGTGGAATATTCTATAAATGTCAGATCAAGTTAGTTGATGGAGTTGTTCAAGTTTGTGGGGTTGTTTTTCTTTTGTTTGTTTTGTTTTTGAGATAGAGTCTCACTCTGTTGCCCAGGCTAGAGTGCTGTGGCATCAGCCTAGCTCACAGCAACCTCAAACTCCTGGACTCAAGTGATCCTCCTGCCTCAGCCTCCCGAGTAGCTGGGACTACAGGGACATGCAACCACACCTGGCTAATTTTTTTAATTTTTAGTAGAGACAGGGTGTTGCTCTTGTCAGGCTGGTCTTTAACTCCTGACCTCAAGCTATCCTCCTGCCTCAGCCTCCCAGAGTGCTAGGATTACAGGTGTGAGCCACTGCACCCAGCTAGAATTGTTCAAATTTTCTATATCCTTACTGTTTTTCTGTCTAATTGTTCTATAAATTACTGAGAGTCAGGTATTGAAGTCTCCAACTATTATTGTTGAATGGACTCTACCTCCTTTTCAATTCTGTCATTTTTTGCTTTATTCATTTTGGGGCTCTGTTGTTAGATGCGTACATGTTTATAATTGTTATATTTTCCTGATGACTTTGACACTTTCATTATGTTACTCTTTGACTTCAATAATATCTTTGTCTTAAAGTTTATTTGCACAGTATCACTTTTCCATGTCTCTTGTAGACAACGTATAGTTGGCTCTTGGTTTCTTACCCAGTCTGACAAACTCTGAATTGTTTGATCCATTCACATTTAATCCAATTATCGATATGGTTGGATTTATGTCTACCATTTTCAATACAACTTTTAAAATTAAATGCTCAAAGAGGAATCAGTATAAACTCATGTTTGTCTTAAATAGATACAATTATTTTCATATAGAAATACTTACAGATGTGTATACACACACACACACACACACACACACACACATCGGTTAGCCTACACACATATATCTCCATTCTATCAGCTGCAAAGGCCTAAAAGCAACAAACTTCAGTAGCAACTGGCATCTAGGTCTTGGCTTGTAATATCATTCTCTACTTAAAGGAAGAATAATTCCTGGAAAAATAGCTGATCCTAGGACTGGGGCAGGAAACATATGAGATGAACCTGGAGAATTTTTGTAGTGTCAGAAAGTAATGTTAAAATAATAATAATTATATGGGTATGTCAAAGGGATATAGGAGCAAGTTGAAAGAGCTCCCAATGGCCTAAATTGGAACAATTTGAGTAACAAATATAGAATTTACAACCTAAATTATAAAATAAAAATTCATGTATCCATACTGATATAAATAAATTATTGAATAAATCCATAAATCTGGAGGAATACACAAATCTCCGATGCAGAAAAATTTCAAATAATTTATTTTGCTATTCCACCCTTAAGAAAGTGGAATGAATCTAACTCCCACTCCTTAAGTCTATGCTACACATAGTAACTTTCTTCCAAAAAGTACAGCATGGAAAGGAGAAAAACAAGTAACTTTACAGGGCAGAAATCTGACAAACACTACCTTAGCCAAGTGACCAAGGTGACCAAGATCAACAGTGATAAGTCATATTGATGACAGTTTGTACCCTTGATGTGATATGATGAAAATGATACTTCACCTTTGTGCTCTTACTCCCCAAAGCACATATAACCCCAGTCTGATCCTGATGAAAAGATAAGACAGAGTCCAACTAAAGGACATTCTACAAACACCTGACCAGTACTCCTCAAAACTGTCAAAGTCATTAAAACAAGGAAAATCTGAAACATTGTCACAACCAAGAGGAGCCTAAGGAGGCATAACTTTTAAATGTAAGACCCTGAAACGGAAAAAAAGACATTAGGGAAAAACTGAAGAAATCTGAATAAAGAATGAACTTCAGACAATAGTAACGCATAAATATTGTTTCATTCATTGTGACAAATGTGTATATAAGATGTTAATGAGAGGAGAAATTGGATACAGTTTATACAGAAACTCTATACTACCCCTGCAATAGTTCTGTAAATCTAAAACTGTCCTAAATTTTTGAAATTAAATATTTATCTTGGCTCATTCACTCTTGCATTCATCTACTCATTGAATTTAATTATTTGCTGAACACCTGCTACGTCCCAGGCACTGCTGTAGTCTCTGGAGATACAAACAGCAAACACAACCCAACATGTTTCTTGCGATCAACAAGCTTGTAGTCCGGTGGAAAATGAGACAAAGAACACTAAGTGATCGTAAAGCCATAGAAGGAATAAGTCATTATGTTCAAAATTAAAAACTATCTTCTTGAGTCTTTCTTATAAAGGAAAAAAATCTTTGAGAAGTTGAAGCCCTGGGTTGAACACCACAGAGTATGGCAGTTTGACAGCCAAGGAGCTGGATTTTCAAAGAGGAGCAAAAGCTCTTAAACCAAATAATGACATGCCTAGGAGGAGGCCCAGCCTCCCAACCCTAACGGGAACAATTACCCTGAGCCTAGGGTTACATCAGAGGGCAGGCTGGCTGTTTGCTCTCTGCACACCAGATCTGTGCCAGGGGACAAGATGTGGAGAGGACGCATCGTGCCCGGCTAGAGTGCTGCCTTGCTGTGTGGGCAGGATGGTGTGTGGGCAGCCGTGCCCAGGACAGGCTGCACTCCAGCTGCACAGGGTAGGCCCTTCCACAGTGGAAAGACCCGAGGGGCAGATCCGTGTGTGCCAGGTGAGATTAGGAAGCAATATTCCAGGCAACAGGAGTAACGTGTGCTTAAGGCCCAGGAGTTAGAGAACAAATAAAACCTGCATGACACTTCAAGGGGCTCAATGAGGCTGAGCATGGAGCGTGGGCTGGCAAACAACAAGAGAGGGGACCAGAGATGGTGGCAGAGGCCAGATCATGAAGAGCTCTGTGGGTCCTATGAAGAGTGTAGACTTTATCCTGAGGACAAAGAGAATCCAACCAAGGGTTGCAAGCAAAAGATGTACATGGATGGGGCATATAATCAGATATGGACTTTTACAGAAACCATTCTGCTAGCTGTTGCTCTCGTGTGGAAACTGGCCTAGGCAGGGCTGCCCTGGAACCAGGGAGATTACGTGGTAGAGTCAGAGAATAGAAGGAGGGTCTGGATACCTCACTGGATGTAGGAAGCAAAGGAGTGAGAGGATTCAGGGATGACTGAATCCTCCGGTCTGGGTAAAAACGTGGGATACCAGAGTAGAGTAAATAATGACAATAAACACAAACGCGGTGCGTTCCCAGGATGGATCCGCCACTACCAGGAAGTGACTGCCGGTGCCCTGGGGAAAAGTGGGTGCTCTAAGGGACCTAGTCCAGGTTCCTACCATGTGAATACTGGTGTTCCCTTCTGTGTGCACTCCCCAGGCCTTCTTCCAAGCCAACATCTTGCTCAACAGGTAATGATGTATGTAATTATACAAAAAACTCAAAGTGCTCTTTTATAGATATAAAATATAAAAGTAATCCCTGATAAGCAGAGCAATTTCTACAAGTAATTTTAAGAATATATGATTCTGTATTAAGTAAGCAATATTCTGAAGGTTGTTGGTATCACTAAGCAAACAGTACTCCTTTACATAAGCAACACACTCACCAAGATAAATATCCAGCCGAAGTAAAAATGGAAACAGCATGGGTGTATGCAGAATTAGCCAGTAATTTCAGAGGAAAAAGCAGGCAGCTGGGTGGGATAGGAGAACAGGGTATGATTGGCCAGTTCCTCTTCCAACCCAGGGTAACCTTGACGGAGGGGAGGAAAAGGATTATATAAGCACAATTGTTGTTATAGTGTCATGAATTATGAGTGCCTCTGTGGAATTCTCTACTTGGCTAGTAGTACCTCTGCTGTTGAATGACTTTTAATATTTTTGAAGTAGAAAATATATTGAGCCAAATCTATGAATCAATTCATAGCAATCAATACACTAAATACACTATACATGGTTTCAAGGAATTAGCTATCACCTCCCAATTCTAAAACTCTTCACTTAGAACACTGCTAAGATGTATTTAGATTTCTATCAGACATCTGTCGGCATCCCTAAAGACTGACATTTTGAAATAAAATCATAATGGCCATAGCCAGACAAAGTAAATCCCTTTTATTTTAAAAACTGAAGATTGTTTCAACTGACCTTATTAAATTTATAGAAATCTAAAATATCATGTTCCTCCCTCTAACTCACCATAAACTCATCACCACAGGGGAGAAATCTGGGAAGTGTGAATATACAGATTGACAGAGAACTGGAAACCTCAGTCCATACTTTACTTCATGGTGTTAAATCATTGACCTAAGGTTGCACAATACAGCCAAAGGCTAAGGCAGAGACAGAAGCCAGTTGCCTTTTTCCCAGAATACAATTTCTTCACTAAACAAATCCCCACCCCAAACAACAAAATAGGGAGTTAGAACATCTTAGAGGCCAAAATTGTAGAGAAAGAAAATTACAGCCATGAAGTAATCTGGCTTTAGTTTTCTCTTGATATTTTGTCTTTACCTTATTTACTCTAGAAATCAGTTTGATAAAAGAAATTAGTATTATTTGAGTCTAAATATTTCAAGTGAAATAAGAAATTAAAATAATTACTTAGGAAATTTAGGCCAAACTGATCCTCCCACCCAAATTTTCACTCCAAAAAGACACAAAATTTCACCAAAGGTGTTTCCTGTTTAGAAATGTCTATATTATTGTCTCATTTGGGGATTTAAGAGCAGATTTTACAAACCCCATGCGGAAGGCAGCCTCCCATGCCTACTCCTTCCCTGGTACCAATTTTCCATATTAATAAATATATATATAGAGAGAGTCTTGCAGTTTACAAAGCACTGTTGCAAGTGTCAGCTCATTCAGCTCTCACGACTCTGATGCAGGGAGTACCGCCCCGTCTTAGCGGAGGAAGAAGCTGAGGCCCAGGGAGATTAGGTGGTTTGTCTTGGGCTGCTCAGCTGGCAAGTGGCACAACACGCAAACTCAGCTCTTCTGACTCCACCTTCTCTCCTTTCCCTACACTGTACTGCCTATTAAAGCTGCTTCATTTTTTTCCTAATTAAAAATAATAAAATTATAGGGAATTTGCGTATTTATCTGCTGCCAGCTACTCTAATGCTTTCTGCTACCAGAGCTTAGACAAAAAGCCTTTCACGGCTTCATTTACAGAAAGCTGAACATTGAATGTTCCCGAGCTCTACTCAAAGAATCTCTGGACAATGAAGCAAACACATCTCTAAATCCACTGCTCAGTATGATCTGCTTCCACTGGATTTTGATCCATAAGGATAACTTGTACTGAATCCAATGAGTCATCAGATACCATAAAGAGAGAGTGACACCGTGCTCAGGCTGGGCTCGGAAGCAGCAGCGTGGGCCAAAAGCATTGCCAACCTGTGCCCACCACCCATGTCCCCACCTGAAGCAGCCCTCCACCACCTTACCTAGAAGGTGCTTTGTCGTCAAATGCCTCCAGCAACCCCAGCGCCTATCAAACACATTTCCTTTCCTCTCCAGCCCTGGGCGTCCTGAGTATGCCCCAAGGCCTTGTTAGTTCCTCAGCTATCGGCCTCAGCATCACCTGCGAACTCGTGTGAAATGCAGGATCTGGGCCCCACCCTAGACTCAGGAATTAGAATCTGCACTTTCACGAAATCCCCCACTAATTTGTAAGAAAGTCAAATTTGAGAAGCACTGCCCTACAAGAAAGGCCAAAGCAAGTGAACTCCCTCTTTTCTGGTTGCCACACCATCCTGTCCTTGGCTCTCAGAAGGCATTACCGCCAAGTTCAAACCCTCCAAGACCATCCCACCTGCTCATTTATTCTCCTAGTTTATGCAACTCAGCTAGGTTTTATGGTTTAGTAAAAGAGCTTGGGCCACTTTACACTAAAGTGTGAATAGCTAGTGATGCTGACAAACACGGTAGGTTCTGATGGAATATTACTGAGAGAACATAGTGGTAGCAGGAAAGTTGTAAAGTCAGAAAAACCTGAGTTTGAATCTTGGTTCTCTCAATGACCAGCTGTGAGAAATCTCAGAAGCTTAAATAACTCTCTGAACTTCTGTTTCTGCCTCTATAAAATGAGGGTAATGTCTACCCTACAAAAGGAGTAGGGACAATGCAAAACATCTTGTGTACCACGCCGGGCGCTCTCTTTCTTTTATGTGAATGAATCATAATATCAGGGAGCTCAAGACAGTATTGATGCAAATAAGTATCTAGCTGGTGTCCCTCCAGCCAGTGTGGCCACATAGGAGACACTCTGGAGTATGTAAGGATTTCCGGTGACTTGTAAAATCTCATCTGCCGACCACCATTAGCCTAGCTACACCAGAAGTCACTCACTGCACACCTCCCACCTAGTAAGTCCTCCTGCACTAACTTACGGAGTCCTCTGATTCAAAAGATGTTTCCCTTTTGTCCTTGAAGGAAGTGTTTAATCAGCAAATTAAAGGGCCAAAAATAATGGCCAGGGTAAAAGTAGGTTGAGATGTTTAAATTGTGATATGCCATTTTTAGCACTTAGAATATCATTTCAGCAATATCAAAGTACATGAACTAGAATTTTCATTATTCAATATGACTGGTAAAACGGTGCTTTACCTGATTTTAAAATTGTCAGCTTGATTAGTGACTATACTTGAAGATAATTAACTTTAAAAATGTAAACTAAAAGACATGAAAATAATTTTTAAAGATAATCCTTAAACTACATGTTATAAGTTCTTTTCAGAATTAATAATAGCTCATTAATTTTTAAATAAGGCCAAAAAAGCATAAAACATGAATAAAAATGATGCATTTAAACAAAATAAAACTTAACGTTTTTGCCAAACAGTAAAGACCATAAACCAAAAGGCAACCAGCCACCTGAGAGATTTCCCAACACATGCATCCAACAAAGAAAGTCAATAAGAGAGAAAAATCAATAGAGAATATCACAAATAATATGAACATGCAATTCCTGGAAGAGCAAATCCATTGTCCAATAAGCAGAAAAAGATGTGTGACCTGACTAGTAGGGAAAATGTAAGTTAAACAACAAAGACACTACCACATTACACTGCTGGGATGGGCAGAATATATTGAAGTGTAACATCACCAAGTATGGAAAAGGATATGTCATAACAGGAACGGCCTATATCCTGCTGGCAGGATTATAAACTCATGTGACCACTTGGGAAAGCAATCTTGCATTATCAAGTAGCTTGAGAATGGTCACAACCTGTGCCCCAGGCATCGCACAAGTGTGCCTTATATACTCTACAGCAACATTTTCCAAAGTGCCAGTGCTGACCAGCAGTAGCAGCAGCACCTGGGAGCTTGTTAGAAATGCAAATTCTCCAGACCCAGCCCTGACTTAATGACTTAAATGGGAGTGCATTTTTAAGAAACCCTCCAGCAGATTTGGATGTGTGCTAAAGTTTAACACTTTAACTGTTGTGAGTTATATTTAGCTCATGCTAGTTTTGAGCCCAGGGCCTGGTGAAGCAAAACCTGGGCAAAACCCTGCAGTTGGTTCGTGAAAATCTTATGTGTTGATGTTCTTATTGCTATAATTAATATTGACAAATTAATTCTAAAAGCATGGATTAAATGAATAGAAGTCAATAAATTTCATTTTTCATTAAATTAGAAAGGATCATTTTGTTTTTTCAAGTTTTTATTATATTTTTGTAATAAAACACCATGGCCCCAAGGAAAAATTTTTTTTTCTAGTGTGGCAATGTGTGTTAAGAACCAACAGAGAGACCAGCCTGAGCAAGAGCGAGACCCCATCTCTACTAAAAATAGAAAGAAATTATATGGACAGCTAAAAATATATATAGAAAAAATTAGCCGGGCATGGTGGTGCATGCCTGTAGTCCCAACTACTCGGGAGGCTGAGACAGGAGGATCCCTTGAGCTCAGGAGTTTGAGGTTGCTGTGAGCTGATGCCACGGCACTCACTCTAGCCTGGCAACAAAGTGAGACTCTGTCTCAAAAAAAAAAAAAAAAAAAAAAAGAACCAACAGAGAAACTTCACATATTAGTTCTCCTGTTCCAACATTAGACTGTGTCAGAAGGATCCTAGGTACGTTGTCATTGATAATATTCCCTAGAAAGGAGTGTCTGGCAGACCTTGGTTTACTAGTACAGTGTCACTTGAGAGTCAAGGGAAAATGTGCAAACATCCCATTTCCTCAAATGGACACATTTGCACAGAGATACACACATAGATGTACATATTCATACAAATAAAGCATTTAAAGCCATCTAAACACCTACCAATAGAAGAATGGATACAATGATATATTACGCTGCAGTTAAAATAAATGAAGTGGATATACATATTAATATATCAGCAGGGATAAATCTTGAAAATATAATGCTTAATGAAAAAAGCAAGTTGCAGAATGACAACTATAGTATGATACCATTTAACATTAAGTTAAAATCTCACCCCCCAAAAACTATCTTATTTATGGATAGATAAATATACATTTGTATAAAAACATCAAGGATGTATAACTGGGAATTATACCCACTGATCTCAAGATAATGGCTGTCTGTGGGTAAGAAATGAGAGGAATGGGATGGAGTAGGGGTACAAAGAGAACATTAAGTGTAAGATTTTATTTTTAAAAAACCTGTCAATTTTTTAAAAAGTAAAAGGGTAGTGTTTGTTAAATCTGGTTGGAAATAAAAGACATTGCTTATATTATTCTGTGTACTCTTCTGGATATTTGAACTACTTTACAGTAGTTTTAAAATTTCAAAGTTGTTCCTTATACTTGTGAATACTAAAAAACCTTATTTCTGTATAAGAAGAAATGTTTCAAAATGACTGACTCAAGAGGCTTTTAAAAATTGATTCTTTGTGACATCTAGTGGTAGCAGAAATAGTTATAATTTCACACCTCAAAGAGCTACAAGTAGAACTACCACTTGATCCAGCAATCCCATTACTGGGCATCTACCCAAAGGGAAAAAAAAAAGACATCTGCACTTGAATGTTTTTAGCAGCACAATTCACAATTGCAAAGATGTGGAAACAACCCAACTGCCCATCAATACATGAGTGGATTAGTAAAATGTGGCATATGTATACCATGGGGTTCTACTCAGCCACAAAAAACAATGGTGATCTAGCACCTCTTGTATTATCCTGGATAGAGCTGGAGCCCATTCTACTAAGTGAAGTATCACAAGAATGGAAAAACAAGCACCACATGTCTTCACCATCAAATTGGTGTTAACTGATTAACACTTATGTGCACATTTAGTACTAACATTCATTGGGTGTCAGGCGGTGGGAGTGGGGAGGAGGAGATGGGTATATTCATACCTAATGGGTGCAGTGCGCACCATCTGGGGGATGGACATGCTTGAAGCTCTGACTTGGGTGGGGCAAAGGCAATATATGTAACCTGAACATTTGTACCCCCATAATATGCTGAAATAAAAAATAAAAAAAGAAAGAAGGTAAAAAAAATACATGATTAGAAATAAACTTGATTCAATGTATTACGATCTGAATACTTGGTTTAATTTTATTTTCACAAAAAAATTAATTTTCAAAACCTTATGCTTTTGTTTTTTATTTGCTGTTTTCAGTGGTCTATACCTGAATATTTTTAATGAGGATGACACTTCGGAGTAAGATTATGATCTTGTATACATTAATTATGTGGCTCAGCTGCTGGTCTCCTGAAAAATGTATCAATTATGTCAGTTCTGGTGTCCCCCAAACAGGCAGCCTCCTGCTCTCCCACTCTCTGGCTCAGTGAGAGCAACCAGAAGCAGCTGTGAGCTTTCCTTTACACCCTACTACACACCAGCTGGCCAGGTGTCCCTCCCATCCCAGACCTGCATCTCTGCCTGACCCCTCTAAGCTCTCAACGCCCCACCATTGTTCTGTCACCCAGACTCTTCCTTGTCCTTCACCCCCATTCAATCAACTGCCAAGTCCATTTATAAAATATGTTCCCCCATCACTTGTTTTCCTTACATCCTCTTCATATTGTGAATGACTTCAGAACAGGTACCATGTTTTACACATATGTTCTCCATGAGAACCTAGTACAATGCTTGTCATATAGTATGTACCCAACAAATGGTCACTGAATTAATTCCCACTGCCACAGCCTAGGTTCAGACCATCATTACCTTAAATCTGGACTATTTCAACAGCATCCTAATCCTAAACCATCCTAAATACCAACAATAAAGCATCTTAAAACATCTCTTAGGTACCTGATACTGCTTTCTCATCCTCCAATCCCAACAAATGTTTTCAATGCAACTCTCATCTCTAGTCCCTTTCCAGCAGATACCATCCAAACATCTTAGCTTGGAATTTCATACGCTTCCAGATCTGGCTGACTTTCCTGAACTTCTCTCTCACTGCATCCCTGTACACATCAGCTATTCTTCAAGCCCCCTACAGGCACTCCCGCCTTTATTCCTCTGTGCACATTTTTACTCCTGCTCACCCATGATCAATTCTGCGCCTTTGCCTTTTGTTGTATTTCATTGGATTTTATTGGGTTTGGTTTAGTCTTTCACTTCCATGAAGTTCTACATGACTTCTCTCCACGTAAAGTTAATCATACTAACTACCAAACTGGTCATTCAAACCATGTGTCATTATTTATCTTCTTTCATGCGCCCTTGCTCGCCATCGGGAAACGTGCTTCTCAATGGTACTGACCATGTCTCACACCAGCTTGTGCACTCAGAATCTAGCTAAGTCCTCAGAGGGAAGCCAACTAAAAGAGATTTGTTAAAATGAGGAAAATTCAGCAAAGAATGGATGGCCATCGCTTGCAGTTAGTATAAGCCCACAAAACCTTTGATCTGGAAGGCCGCTGGGAAGGCACCACATGATTCTAAGGTGTGTGTTAAGCTGATCTTCCATATTTTGACAAGGGGCTGGAGACAGTGACACCAAGAAAATGACTAGTTAAAAACCTATCGCCTGTGGCTTCAGAACTTGAGAGGAATTGGAGCAAGTATTAGTCTAGAAGCGTGGCAACCACAGAAGAGTGAAGGATGACCCTCACTGATTAACTGGAACACTTGGAAAATAATGAAGCCACCTATGATACTAAAGAAGTAAAAAGGAGAAAGAACTTCTAAGAAGTTAACGTCAACTCTGTTTCATAGATAGCTACTTTTTTATGCTCTTGGTATATCCAAATACATTCAGTAGTTGTATGCCAAACCATGTCTAAAGAACTGAAGGAAAGTATATGGATGATGTTTTACCAAAGAAAAAGCATCAGTAAAGAGATATAAATCATAAAAGGAAAACAAACAGAAATTCAGGATCTGAAAAATTCAATGACTGGTGTGATAAATTTATATGAGGGACACAACAGTAGATCTGAGCTTGCAGAATAATGTTATCAGTGACTTTAAAGATAGGTCAAATGAGATTATCCCTTCTGAGAAACAGAAAAAAATAAGGCTAAAAGAATAGAGCCAGAGACCAGTGGGACACCGTCAAGTGTACCAACACATGCATAACAGAGATGCAGAAGGAGAGAAAAGAAGGAGCAAAAAGAGTATTTGAAGAAATAATGTCCCTAAATATCCCAAATTTGATGAAAACATTAATCTACACAAAAAGCCCAATTAACTTCAAGTAGGATAACTCCAAAGAGATTCACAGTGAGACAAATCATAATCAGTTTATCCAAAGGCAAAAGCAAAGAGTGAATCTTCAGGGCAAGAGAGAAGTGACTAATCATGTACAGGGGATCCTCAATAAAATTAAGGGCTAATTTCTCATCAAAAACCTTGGAGGACAAAAGGCAGTGGGAAGGCAGTGGGATGACATACTGAAGGTGGTGAAAGAAATACTGACAATCAATAATTCTATATCCAGAAAAACTATCATTCAAAAAATGAATGAGAAATAAGACATTCCCAGATTAACAAAATCATAGAATTCATTGCTAGTAGCCTTGCCCTATAAAAAATGCTAAAGGAATCCTTCTGGCTGGAATAAAAAGACAATAAACAGTAACTTGAACTCCCATGAAAAAATAAAGAGTGTCAGTAAATGTAAGTATATAGGTAAATAGAAAAGACAATATAAATTTTTTGTTTATAATTTTTTTCTCCTTTTTAAAAATTTATTTTTGACAGATAACACAGGATGTGTTTGTCATGTACAACATGATGTTTTGAAATATATATACATTACCAAATAGTTAAATCTAGCTAATTAGCAAATACATTACCTCACATAGCTCTCATATTTGTGGTGAGCACTTAACATCCACTTTGCATTATTCAAAAATACAATATATTGTCATTAACTATAGTCACCATGCTGTACAATAGATCTCTTGGATTTATTCTTCTTTCTAACTGTCATTATGGATCCTTTGACCAATGTCTCCTCATCCCTCACTCCTGCCTAACCACCCCCAGCTCTGGCAGCCATCATTTTATTCTTCACATTTATGACGTTAACTTTGTTAGATTTCCCATATGAGTGAGATCATGTGGTATTTGTCTTTCTGTGCCTGACTTATTTTCCTTAACATAATGTACTCTAGGTTCATCCATGTTGTTACAGATGATAGGATTTCATTTTTTAATGGCTGAATAGTATTCCATTATGTATGTACGAGGGCTGTCTGGAAAGTATCCAGCCATTGTTAATATAACGAGAACATATTGGATGGCGGACACTTTCCGGACAGCCCTCGTATACCACATTTTCTTTATCCATTCATGCACTGATGGAAACTTAGGTTGATTCCATGTCTTGGCTTTTGTGAATAACAATTGGCTAATGTGCAATAGGAGTACAGATATTTCTTCAATATACTGATTTCAGTTCCTTTGGATATATGATAGTAGTGGGATTGCTAGATCATATGGTAGCTCCATTTTTAATTTTTTGAGGAACCGCCATACTGTTTTCCATAATGGCTGTACCAATTTACATTCCCATCAACAGTGCATAAGAGTTTCCTTTTCTCCACATCCTGGCCAACACTTGTTATCTTTTGTGTTTTTAATCATAGCCATTCTAACTGGAGTGAGGTAATATGTCATTGTAGTTTTGGTTTGCATTTTCCAGATGATGAGTGATGTTGAGCATTTTTTCATATATCTATTGGCCAATTATATATCTTCTTTTGAGAAATGTCTATTCAGTTCTTCTGCTCATTTTTAATCGGATTATTTTCTTCCTATTGAGTTGAGTTCCTTATATAGTTTGTATATTAACCCGTTAGCAGATGTACAGTTTGCAAATATTTTCTCCTATTCTGTAGGTGGTCTCTTCACTCTGATGATTGTTTCCTTGGCTGTGCAGAAGGCTTTTAGTTCAACGGGATCACATTTATCTATTTTTGCTTTTGTTGCCCGTGCATTTGAGGTCTTATCCAAAAAAAATCATTGACCAGACCAATGTCATGAAGCTTTTCCTCTTTGTTTTCTTGTAGTCATTTCAGGTTTTACATTTAAGTCTTTAATCCCTTTTGAGTGGATTTTTGTGTGTAGTCCTATCTTATTTAAAAGACAACTGTATAAAGCAATAATTATAAATCTGTGTTGATGGGTATGCAAAGTATAAATATGATTTGTATGACAATAATGGGACAAAGGAAGCAGAAGAAATAGAGCTATATATGAGTAAAGTTTTTGTAAATAATCGAAATTAAACTAGTATTAATTAGAATTAGACTTATAAATTAACAGGTTATTTGTAATCCCTAAGAAAACAACAAAAAATATACTTGAAAAAAGACAACAGAATTAAAATGATATACCAGAATATACCTAACAAAAAAGGTACTAATGGAGGAATAGAGGAATGAAAAGATATAAGACATATAAAAATAGAAAATGGCAGATATAAATCCTAGTTTGCCAGTAATCACATTAAATATAAATAGATTAAACATGCCAATCAATCAAAAGGCATAGATTAATAGCATGAATGCCCACAAATATATATTTTGTATTCAAAGACACAAACAGGATGAAAGTGAAAGGATAGAGAAAGATATTTCATGCAAAGAGTAACCAAAATAGAGCTGAAGTGGTTATATTAAAATCAGACTTTAAGACAAAAAAATTTTACTAGAGATAAAGAAGAGCATTTTATATGATAAAAAGGTCAATCCATCAGGAAAATATAGCAATTATAAACACATGTACAGCTAAAAATTGAGACCCAGAAACTTATGAAGTGACAACAGACAGAATCTATGGGAGCAACAAATAATAACGCAAATGTTGGAGACTTCAATTCTTTCTTTTCAATAATAGAACAACTAGACAAAGGATCAAAAAGGAACTAAAAATAAATAAATAAATAAATAAAAAAACAAAAAAAAACAAAAAGGAACTAGAGGACTTGAATAACATTGTAAACACTAGACCTACAAATCTATAGAATACTCCACCCAAAAGCAGCAGAATATAGATTCTTCTCAAGCACACATAGAACATGCTCCAGAACAGACATATGCTAAGCCATACAACAACCTCAGATAAAATTTAAATTATTAAAATCACATAAAGTTGTTCTCTAACCATATAGAATGAAATTAGAAATTAAGAACAGAAGGAAATTTTGGAAAATTACAAATAAATGGAAATTAACACACTTATAAATAACCAATAGGTCAAAGAAGAAATCATAAGGGAAATTAGAAAATATTTTCTAATTGTAAAAACTGTCATTTTTTTATGGGAATGAAAAAGCCAACCCTAAAATTGATATGTAATTGCAAGGGAGCCCTAATAGTCAAAACAATAATGACAAAGAAGCAGAGAGTTGGAGGACTCACACTTCTCGATTTCAAAACTTACTAGAAAGCTACAATAATCAAAACAGTGTGGTACTGGCATACAGATCAATGGAACAGTTCTATTGCTAGAACTGAGGGTCTAGAAATAAACCCATACATCTATGGTCAATTGAGTTTCAATAAGAGGGCCAAGACCATTCAATGGAGAAAGAATAGCCTTACCAACAAATGGTGCTGGGATAACTGAATAGTCATATGCATACCTCATGCCATATATAAAAATTACTTTCTACCATATGTAAAAATTAACTAAAAATGTATCAAAGACCTAAATAAAATAACTAAAACTATAAAACTCTTCAAAGAAACTATACGAGTAAATATTCATGACTTTGGATTTGGCAATAATGTCTTAGGGATAACATTAAAAGAACAAGCAATAAAAGAAAAAATAGATAAATCAGACTTCATCAAATGAAAAACATTTGAGTATCAAAGGATACTATCAAGAGAGTAAAATGACCGATCACAGAACAGCAAAAAATACCTATAAATCTTATAACCAATAAGGGTTTAGTATCCAGAATATGTAAAGATCTCTTACAACTCAACAACCAAAAGGCAAACAACCAAATCAAAAAATAGACAAAGGACTTAAATGGACATTTTTCCAAAGAAGATGTACAAATGGCCAGCAAGCACAAGAAAAGATGCTTAAAGTCATTAGTCATTGAGGAATGCAAATCAAAACTCCAATGAGACACAACTTCATATTCATTAAAATAGTCACACATTTTTAAAAAAGAAGAAAATAAGTGTGGGTGAGGATGTGGAGAAACTGGAACACTCACACACCATGGGTGGGAATGTAAAATGGAGCAGCTGCTGTGGAAAACAATTTGGTGGCTCCTGAACAAGTTCACCATAGAACTTACCATATGACCCAGCAATTCCACTCCTAGGTATGTATGAAGATTGTAGGGGAAGAGGAGGGTTGGCCAAATGGTACAAAGTTTCTTTTTGGGGTGATGAAAATTTTCTAAAATTGAATGTGGCGATGGTCACACAACTCCACGAATATACTAAAAACCAATGAATTGTAAACTTTAAATCAGTGAGTTGCTTAGTATATGAATTACATATCAATAAAGCTGTTACTTCCGCCCCCCAAAAAAATCATGTACCACTACATTCAGGATAATACATCTTCAACCTAAACAAAATAAAGAATATAGCATTTACAGAAAAGAAAAGGGGATTCGAGAAAATTGGGCACCCAAAAATATCAAATAAAAATAAAGAATGAAGAGTATGAAGAAAAAAATATGTTAGACAAAAATAAAGTGCCCACAAATATTTTCTTTCTCCATCCACCTTAGCTGGAAACAAAAATTTACATAGAATCACGATGTATGGCATATTGACCACAACAGTGACACAGCATTTCAAAATGCTGAGAAATAACTGTTCCAGCACTACATTATCAAAATTGAACTACCAAATTTTTTATAAAAGTATAATATGGCCGGGCGCGGTGGCTCACGCCTGTAATCCTAGCACTCTGGGAGGCCAAGGCGGGTGGATCGCTCGAGGTCAGGAGTTCGAGACCAGCCTGAGCAAGAGTGAGACCCCGTCTCTACTAAAAATAGAAAGAAATTATATGGACAACTAAAATATATATATATATATACAAAAAATTAGCCGGGCATGGTGGTGCATGCCTGTAGTCCCAGCTACTCGGGAGGCTGAGGCAGGAGGATCGCTTGAGCCCAGGAGTTTGAGGTTGCTGTGAGGTAGGCTGAAGCCACGGCACTCACTCTAGCCCGGGCAACAGAGTGAGACTCTGTCTCAAAAAAAATAAATAAATAAAAGTATAATATGTTTTATTGCTGTGTTTCAGAAGTTGATATATAACTTCATCCTTGACTTTGGCTGAATAATCAGATTAGCTTTCTGCCATTCAAGATTCAGCAAAAATGTGTATTTGGTGCAACTGTATTTTAACATTCTCATCTTTTGCAGTGCGAAAAATTAGTTAAATTATCTATGCTTACATCCTTGACATCTCCCATGCTTCCATCCATTCCCTCCTCTTCTGGAATCATTGGGTTGCTCAATACCAGTTCAGCTGGAAAATCTAGAATATATCAGCCAAGCCCAGGACATCATCTAGCAACAGAAAGTCTATCAGAATAGGAGCCATCTCCATCCTTACCGATGGGTGGGTCTACTGTGAGTCTTGTTGCCATTAGGAGAACCCTCTTGAGGCCCTGAGATACAAGTCTGGGTACCGGCCCTATTTGGGAGTCACCTCCTTGAAGGGACAGGAACCTCCTCTGCCTCCTCCCTCTTGTGCCCAACTCTGGCTGGGAGCACTTTAACAAGACTATACCCTCGCCCAGAACCACAGTGGTTCACCCTGTGACTATCCAACACTCAGAGACTCCTACTGCCAAATCCAAGCTCCAGATAATACCCCTCAGACACGGCCACAGGTTGTGCCGAGCCCAAGAACCCCCTGAGCCTGTCTTCTGCCCCAGCCCTCCATGGTGGCACCCCCTCAGGCTGAGACCAAGGCCTGGAAGACACTGTACTCCTCGTATCCCATAAACACTGCTGCCTGGGTGGCTGTGCATGCAAGTCATCTGTTCTGGGGGCACAGGGCCTGGCAGCTGGACTGACACAGACATCATCTCTCCAGGGCCCCTGGGACTTTTTTCTCAAAAATGTACAGAACTGGTATGGAAGAATAACATTTCTTTTTAATGAAACTAATACTTTTCCTACCATTTATTCACTTTTTCTCTTCCCATTTATCTTAGTTCATTTTGTGTTGCTATTACAGAATACCACAGACTAGGTAATGTACAAAGAAAAGAAATTTATTTCTCACAGTTCTAGAGGCTAGAAAGTCCAAGGTCGAGAGGCCGCATCTGGTGAGAGGGTTCTTGTGGCATCATCCCATGGCGGAAGGTGGAGGAGTGACAGAGCAAGAGGGAGCCAAACTTGCCTTTATAACAAGCCCACTCTCACGCTAACCAACCCACTTAATCCACTCGTGTGAGCAGAGCCCTCGGGACCTAATCACCTCTTCAAGGTCCCACCTCTCAACACTGTTGCTTTGGGGATTAGGTTTCCAACACATGAACTTTGGGGGACACATCCAATCATAGCACTATTTAAGCAACCGGGCTATTCGGTTCTCATTGCCTCAGGTTTATAAACAAAAATCAAATCTAAAAAGAGAGGAGTCTGTTTCTGGCATTTGTGTTTTCATACCTGTGCCTTTAAGAACAGAAAGGACACATACCATAGACTTAGATTTGGAAGAATTTTGTAAAGGAAGTAAGGTTCTCCCACAAATCCAAGGATAGATCTGAAACTTCAAAGGGACCAAAAGTGTGTGGCCTGTAGCCAGTGGGATCGTCCCTTCAATAGTTGCCCTGGTATTTGAGCTTACTGATTGTTCCAGAAGACACTCTGTTTCTTTGCACCCCAAAACTTTGTTTGGTCCCATTCAATTCACTCTATGTGGAAACTTCCTACAACATGCCTGCATTTCATAGACCCCAAAGAGGAAGAGGGGACCCTGGACACCCAGCTGGGCAGACAGTGAGGAAGGGGAAGCCCCACATCTGTTCCCGGGTGTGGATGAACAAACTAAGCTGGAGAGTGGTGAAGCCCTCCTTCCCCATCCCAGCCCCGTCACCTAAGTGTAGATTAAGTGGTTCTATGAAGCATCACCTCCCAGCAAACTGGGGAAAGCTTTGCAGTTCACTCCCAGGGAGAGACGCCGTATCTGGAGCTTGCTGAATACCCCTGAGCCCTGCGCAGTGGCGGCCTCGTTCACAGACAGCAACTTGCCTCTCAGCCCGTCTTGCTCACACGCAGATGCACACGCTGTGTCAGCTTGTCCCCCCCCCCTTGGCCCCTTTTGGTTGCTTCAGCAAACTCTCCCATTTTCCCAGTGGAATCATACACATAACCAGTTGCACTAGGGGATCCAAAACAACATGCTAAGGCTGCCCTTGAAGCCCATTTGTGAAGGTGAATTCAGAGGAAAAAAAGAGGTAGAGTTCAAGCTTGGAGGAAAAACATACAAAGTGGGGACCTCATGATTTGAAACTTGAAACGAGCATAAAAATTTATTGTTCTTAGGCTGGTTGTTCCTACAAATCTTGGTCAATGTTTAATGCAACCTAAAAGCAAAATAAAAAGTAAATTTGCTTTAATTAGAACTCTGAAAAGGTATAAGCCAAAGAAAATAGAGTTTAGGTAATTTTTATGTGACTACGGGAATGAAGCTGAGCGTTTCAGACAATTTCAAATAATGTTCAAATAGAATATGATCATAAATTATGCTCTCTAGGTAGTTATCATCCCACCCTTTCTTCTATTTCTCTTGCTATGCTTTCTCGTTCTTGTGAGGTCCTCTTCCTGTGGCCACCCCTTAAAAGTTGGGATTTGTAACGGGTTTCTCCCTGAGCCCCCAGGCCTGCACACACTCAGCACTGTCCTAGGTATTGACTCACTCCCCTCGTGTCATTTAGCACAGATGCCCACGACTGTTGAATTTATATCTCCTGCCTGGGCCCTTTCCTCTCCTCTAGACCCACAGCATACATCAGCTGGTCTTGGCCATTTTCACCTGCGTAGCTCAGAGCCGCCTGAAAGGCAACGTCTCTGCAACTGAAGCCATCATTTTCAAAAAACCTACTTCCTCTTCTTATATTCATCAACTTATCACGTGGTAACACTCCTAGCTGATTTGCCCAGGGAAGAAATCTGGGCTTTCTCCTGACCCCCTCTCTCTCTTATCCTGCGAGCCAATCTCAAATCCACCCAGCTCTCTGTCTCTGCTGTCTAACCCTGGTTGTTTTGCGTCGGGTGACTGCAACAACCTCCTAAGTGGTTTCCCTTTTCCATTCCTGCCCCTCTCCAATTCTAGCTCCACCTTATAAAAACACAGATCAAATACTTAAATCCGTTTAATAACTCCCAAGGCACTTAAGTCCAAAATCCCTAGCAACACATGGAACCCAACATGACCCGGCCTTTCTCCACCTCTCCAGCTGTAAATCACACCTTTCTCCTAGCTCCATGCAACCCAGCCACAATCCTCAACTATTTCAGTTCCTTGAAAGTATCTTTCTCTCTCCCTCCTCTGGGCTCATCTCAGGCTAATCTCAAGCTTCACTTCCTCAAGAAGATTCAGCCTGACTAGATCAGGTCTCCCTTCTCTGTCCCTCAGAGCACCTGTACCACTGGCCCATGCCCTCAATGATTTTGCACAGTGACACATCGTAGCAGACATTTAATAAAAATGTATTCACAACAGACTAGCACCAAGTCCATCCAGTTCCACGTTCTGAACAGCTCTTGGAAACACCATTGGCTGCAGGCTGTCCATGTCCTGTTTCTCTAGATTACTACCATAGCCTCCTCACTGGTCTCAGACCAGCTTCTCCAGTCTCTTTGCCTTATCGTAGCCAGATGGTCTTTCTAACATGCAGTTCTGAACATATCAGCCTCCACTCCTTTTAGGATAAAATCTAAGCTCCTTAGCAGGAATTTTAAGTCCTTCCTTGGTCTGGTCCCTGCTTTCTCCCAGTCTCATCCCACAACCCTCCCTGCCTCACTCCCTCCAGACCCCCTCCTCTCTGCTCTCTGCCGGCAACACCATCCTCAGCCTCCCACACCACCACTCAGTAACAAATCATTGACTTTCTCCGGGAAGCCTTCCCTGACCAAGCTTCCTTGACTGTGCCAGCTGTCCCGCCTTGTCAGTGCACACTGACTAAAGTCACCCACTCTATCCTGCCACGACAGTCCTGGTTTACACCTGCTGGTATGGCTCAATTATTAATATTCTCCTTGCATCCTCAAAAACATACAAGTTTGGACAATAAATTACCTGATTACCCTAACTATGACTATTAAATGCTTGTCTATACCAGTTTGGACAATAAATTACCTGGTCATTCTAACAAAGACTATTAAATGCTTGTCTAACTGTCTGTTCCCGCCCCCAGACAGTAAACTCCACAAGGTATGAGACTGTCCTATTCACAACAGCATCTGGCACCGAGCCCGGCACACAGAAGACACGACATGTTTGTTAAGTAAACAAATGTACTCATATACTATAAAAGCATGCACTGTCATTAGGGTATTTATTTGGTTCTAGGGTTTGCTACTGAGAAATAAAATGGTAGCTTCCCCCCCAAATTTAAAGATTATATATTTTACACATGATTTTAAAAACACATTTTGGGGAAGTTTTGCAATTTTCAGAGTCTAAATTATAGATATAGATACGCCAGTGACACACTTCACAAAAAGGCAGAATGCCAATTAGGAATATGGTCAGCAACCAGGGAACTGGTTTTCAGTCTATAAAGCAAGAGGCCCATTTGTCAACCAACCCTGGCCTCATTTTCACTAGGCTTTACCTAAGTTTTTAAAAAATCTGATTTTTACAAAACATTTTGATACTTACATCAGATAAAACTGGTTCATCAAGTTCTTCCACTCTGCTCAAGTTAGGTGCTCCGTATCGATCACTGATTTCAGCCAGCGTTTTGCCTGAGTCTTGTGTTGCCCCCTACAATCATAAAATGCATTTTCACTTTTAAATGCCTTCAAAATTATGGGCCAGGTGCAGTGGCTCAAGCCGGTAATCCTAGCACTCTGGGAGGCTGAGCGGGAGGATCACTTAGGGTCAGGAGTTGACATTAGCCTAAGCAAGAGTGAGACCCTGTCTCTACAAAAAATTAAACAATTCATTGGATGTGGTGGTGTATGCCTATAGTTCTAGCTGCTTAGGAGGCTGAGGCAGGAGGATCGCTTGAGCCCAGGAGCTTGAGAGGTTGCAGTGGGCTATGGTGATGCCACTGCACTCTAGCTGGGGCAACAGAGTAAGACTCTCTCAAAAACAAAAATCTCCTTCAAAATTAATGCACTGCTTTTCTTTCAATTTTCATAAAAAATTTCTAAATTACATCAAAATGAAGCATTGTTAATTAATAGAATTAACCGATACCTGTTAATGACAAGAGAATTCTAGGAACAAATGCTAAAACTTATAAAAATACATGCAAAAATTCAAAATACTTATAAGTGATTATATATTCAATATCTCAGAATATTCTAGTTTTTAAAAATACAAACACAAACTGAATGTCCAATTTTTATTCACTTTGAGATTTTGCTTCAAAGCACATATTTATGACTTGTTATTAATGGAATATATATTTGGACTAGCTATTTTTACAATGTCCTTATTAAAAATGTAGCTACTAATGCATCAAAATTAAGCTTTACATTACAGAATACTCATTCATTTCATGTAACATAGAATGACTTTTTCTTCTCACCTCTGAATGTGAAGTGTCTTCACTCTTAGCCATATTCATTTTCATCTCCTTTAATATATAAAAATGAAAAAATATTTAGAATATACTTCATTTTGATTCCATGTTTAATTTTCAAGCATTTTTATTTTTACATAATGCTATGATCAATTTAAAGCAAAAATGATATCACTCTGTGAGGAGTGGTATGAATACAATTATCACAAAACTGCAGATCACAGCCTTAATACTCTACACTAAAAGAAGATGCTATGTTTTATATGTAAACTTATACATAAAACTTTTAAAAAATGAAATGGACTGAAACACTTAAACTGAAGCCACATTATTAGCAAATGTGAAAAGTGACAAAATAAAAATTCTAATAAATTCTTACAAGAAGAGATTTTAAAGAGAACTTGCAGTTGAGTTTTGCACATAGTAAGAAGTAAATATTTCTGAACGCACTAATCTGGCCCAAGTCACTACCGAATGCATAAATCTTCTCCATCGTGCCTGAGCGCTGCCCTCCAAGACACTCCCAACACTGCAGTAGGCATGTGCTGCCCAGCAGGGCAGGCGTCTTTCTGAACGTGAAGATGTTCCTCCAGCCAAGCCGAGCCTCGCCGTGGCCCCATCTTCTCACTCAGCAGGGTGATCTAACTGATCCTGAGCTGATTTGTTCTGGCTGTTGGAAGATTTGTGATCTCATGATCATACACATGGTCACCCTAATTACAGGGACGTATATGGTACTGTTTTCCCAACACCAGTCCACTTTTCTGGTAACTACTTTTTTTTTTTTTTTTTTTTTTCACATCACAGCGCTTATGTGCCATAAGTTGTAACAAGGTTTCAGGGAGGCGCATCTGATGCATGCACGTGAAAAACCAACCACCACGCTTAGGAACCACACAAGGATCACCTGGTAACTTCTCATCCCCGTCCACAAGGCTATAGTGGGAACACCCATGTTCTTATAGGATCATGTCCCCCAGCCACAGGGATGGATATTTCACACAAACTAAACCGGTCAGAATCCTTCCCCAAGATTCTTTTCTTAACTGGAGCCAAAAAAATAGAATCCATGCCTCTTAGATGGTAGGAGCCACAGCAGCGCGAGACTCGGGAGCCAGGAAGGACCACGTTTCTCACCCCGTGCTCATGTGCAGCAAGCCAGGCCACAGTGAGAGAGACTGAGACTGACCACCAGAGGGCAGCAGAGGCGAGAGCCTGGCAGCACCTGATTCTCTTGCTCGCAAAGGTCTGGAAGGCCCAATTGTACCAAGAGTCCTTCACACTGTACCTGTTAAACCCTTTCTTCAAACCAGGATCCTCCAAGTGAATTTCCTTTTGCAAGTGATAGTTTTAAGTTGTGTGTCAGCAGCCACAAGAAGGCCAAAGGCAAAAGACATGAATGGGCTCATCTCTGAGCAATGGGTGAAGCAGGGGTACTGGGGCGGGGCAGGGAGCGAGGGATGATAAGCCAGTAGGAATGTGGATCATTAAAGTCTGTGACTCTGGTCATACAGGCTGATGATGCCTGGAGATGATGAAATAACAGGAATGCAACACCCTGGAGCCGCAAAGCAGAGACCGATTCTTCCTACAGACTTCTAAGCATTCAAATATAGCTATCGGGTCACCTAAAAAAAATACTTTAAATTCCCTTACTTTGATCATTGTCTTCTTGATACGTTCCTGTTTTTCCTCTCCTTTTTCAACTTGGCTCACTGAATTGTTTTAATTTTTATGGATACATAGTAGTTGTACGTATTTATGGGGTCCCTGTGATATTTTGATACAAGCATAACTATGTATAATGATCAATCAGGGTAACTGAGATATTCATCACCTTAAACATTTATCATTTCTTTGTGAATCTTAATGAAAGAGAAAGAGGATTCTTAAATGTGTGTGTTCATATGTGCATATCCATATGCTCCTACTACACTCAGACTAAGAAAACATCAGCATCTGTACTTTTCAAAATTATGTATAGGGCTTTCAATTTATCCTTTAAAATCTTTTTTTTTAATTTAGTTCACCCTTCACACTTTTTTAAATGCTTTGAATAATGATGCTCTCATCTACGCATTAATAAACATATTGAACATATTCTATAAAACCTGCTTGATTTTAATTTTTTTTCAATTTAATGAAATAAATAATGGGAGCAACATTTGAGTAAGAGATAGTAGCTATAAACTCAGTCAACCAGATGTTTGGTCTATATGACATATACTTTTTGGATACCAGGGAATACTGGTCACAGTAGAGGCTTGACATTATACAGACACAATCGATGAAGATGGGCTTTTTAGAAATAAGTTACTGCACAGTTTATTTTAATGAAAAGCATGAAAAGTCCACCTAAAAACATATTTTAAAATGTAAATTATAGTTAATACATCTAACATGAAGAGATGTACTATTGTCTCAGAGATCAGAATATTCTCAATATTACAAAGAACTTAAACTACAACACCAGCTACCATAATTAGGAACAACTAACTTTTGACTAAAATGTTGAGAGTATCACTATTAGAGAACTCTACTGCTCACAAAGAAGTTTCACATACATGATCACAATTGATCATCACAACAATCCAATGAGATATCGTTGATAACATTATACTACTATCCCTATTTTTGAAACAGGTAAACCAAGAATGAAAAAGTTTCCGAATCTGTTTAAGGTACACAGCTAATGTGAGACGGGTTTTTAGATTACGAAGCTCATGATCTTTCTGCTATAATGGCTAAAAGAAACAGGTTGAGGATCCTAAGAAGTTTTAAATAAAATAGACACTTATAAAACTTCAAATTACCTTCTCTAATTGCTCTTGAGCTCTCTGTAGTTCTACTCTCTGTCTCTCTTTTTCTTGCTTTTCCAACTCCAGTTGGAGTGCCAGCTGTTGCTGAATAATCAGAAATACATGTCATATTATAGTCAAATTAATTGCAAGATAATTAAGTTTATAACCACCTAATTTCAGAAACTTACAAAAATAAATGATCACAGCCACCTAATGCTGCAGGTTTCTACAAATGCTTCCTGAGGCATAAAATTTTAAAAAGGAAGCTTCCTTAATCGCTAATTGTAGAAAGCATAATTTATACAAAATCAAATCATTTGCTCTGTTCCTCTTGAAGTTAAAAATGAGAGTACAGTAATTTTCTCAGACAAAATCTCTTTAAGCATAGATGGGTCTTCATATAGCCAAACCTTGGTTGTAGAACAGTGGGTCAGAAAAATCTTAAGAATATTATCTGAAATCATGGATAACCAACAATATATTTGGTCCCAACTCAATATATATGTCACACTGGTAGGGGCCAGCAATAAAGTCTGTTTTTGTACAGCCCATGAGCTAAGAATGGGTTTTATATTTTTAACTGGTTGGAAAAAAATCAAAAGAATAATATTTCATGACATATAAAAATTATATGAAATTCAAATTTCAGTATCCCTAAAGTTTTATTGAGACAAAGCCATGCTCATTTGCTTACGCATTGTCTATTGTCTATTTCTGCTTTTGCACTACAACAGCGGAGTGGAGTGGTTGCAACAGAGACCATACATGGCACTGTCATCGCTTTGTCCTGATGCTCTGCACACTACAAATCGGTGACATCATTATAACAGTGTTTGGAGTGCTATAGTATCACTATACCACATTGGAACAATTATATTCATCATATCAAAACAAGGGGTGAACTTTGAATGTCCCACTTTTAAAGCAAAATGGAGTGTAGATTATTTTGTTATCAAGTTAAACAGCAAAATATGACTTTTATTATACAATGACACTGTGCTAAAAGAATACAATAAGCATCAGCATTACCAGCACTCATCACAATATCCCCAACTCACATGAAAGCAAAGGTCAGAAAAATTAGAAAATTTAAACCAGAATTATCACTGAAGAATTTCTTCACAAAAATTAAAAATGAAAATAAGGCTGCAACAAAAGTAAGCTTCCAAGTAGCTGATGTGTTATCCAAGCAAGGAAAGATATTTACCAATGGCGAGTTAATTAAAACATGTTTGATTTCAGTGGCTGAAAACAAATGTGTCCAGAAAAAAAATAAGCTTGTTTAAGATTTTAGCCTTTTGGTGAGAACAGTTGTTCAAAGAGTTGACATTGGGAACAACATCAATAGTCAATAAAAACAAGGCAAATGATTTGGAGTGGTTTTCCTTGGCTCTGGATGAGTAGGCAGATGTTCCCAACACTGCTCAGTTGTTTATCTAAAGAGTTGATGCTGAGTTTGAAATGACTGAAGAACCAGCCTCTACAAATAGTCTTCATAGAACAATTGCAAACAAGAATATTTTCAAAGAAGTTGAGAAACACTAATTAAATACAACTGAAGTGAAATCTGCTAAGATGTGTTAGAATCAATGGTGATAAAAAAGAAATATGTTCCCAGTGTTGGGAACGTCTGCAGTGGCTCACACCTGTAATCCTATCACTCTGTGAGGCTGAGGTGGGAGGATTGCTCAAGGCCATGAGTTCAAGACCAGCCTGAGCAAGAGTGAGACCCTGTCTCTACAAAAAATAGAAAAATTAGCCAGGTGTGTGGTGCACACCTTTAGTCCAAGCTACTGGGGAGGCTGAGACAAGAGGATCGCTTGAGCCCAGGAGTTTGAGGTTGCTGTGAGCTATGATTGCACCACTGCACTCTAGCCAGGGTGAGAGAGTAAGACATTGTTTCAAAAAAAAAAAAAAAGTGTGGAATAGAAAAAGGATGAGCTGAACAAATTTACAAACTTGTGAGAAAACTCATGAGTGCTTAAAGCCTGTGAATATTCATCATGTTATTCAACAGCAGCTACTCTGCAAACAATTTTTGAATCTATCACGTGTTATTGAGCCAGTAGCGTCAACCATGACCTTCGTTCACTCTTGTAAACTTGACCATCGTCAGTTCTGTGAACTGCTGTCAGAAACAGAAGCTGAATATATCCAATTTGTCCTACCACGCAGCAGTTCCATGACTTAACAGTGGTAATGTTTTATTGTGAATTTTTGAGATCATGGTCAAGTTTTTATTTTTTATTGTGTAAATTTAAGGTGTACACAACATGATGTCTTGATATACATGTACAGTGAGAGGATTACTACAGGTAAGCAATTTAACATACCCATCATCTCACACAGTTACTTTTTTATGGTAACAGCACCTAAAACCTACATTCTTAAAACATTTTCAGTACATAATACAACATTATTCACTATAGGCCTCATGCTGTACCTTAGATCTCTGTATTGACTCATGCTACATAACTGCAATTCTGTGCCTTTCAATCTACATCTCCTCATCCTCCCCTCCCACCCCCAACACCCCACCTCGGTAACCACTTCTATTTTCTGTTTCTATGTATTCAACTTTTTGTTTTTTTAGATTTCCACATATAAGAGAGGTCATGCAGTATTTTTTGTTTTGTGTCTGGCTTATTTCACTTAATATAATGTCCTTCAGTTTCATTCCTGTTGTCACAAATGGCAGGACTCCCTTCTTTTTTAAAGCTGAATATTCCTTTATATATACATACATATATGACACACATATATGAGAGAGATATATAAGATATACATGAGATAGATAGGTAGATATCACAATTTCTTTATCCAGTCATCTCTTGACAGACACTTAGGTTGCTTCTGTTATCTTGGCTATTGTCAATAACGCTGCCATGAATATGGCAGTGTAGATCATCTCTATGAGATGCTGACTTAATTTCCTTTGGATATATACCCAGAAGAGGGATTGATGGGTCATGGTGTAGTTCTAGTCTTAACTTTTTGACATACCTCCGTACTGCTTTCCATAATAGCTGCACCAGCCTATTCTCACGAACAGTGTACAGAGTTCCCCTTCCTCCACACCCTCACCAACACTTGTTAACTCCTCTCTTTTGGATGACAGCCATCCTAACAGGTATGAGGTGGTATCTCATAGTGATTTAACTTTCCCTGATAACTAGTGATATTGAGCATCTTTTCACTGTTTTTAGGTCTTTTAGGCCATTTTTAGGTCTTCTTTGGAGAAATCTTTAATCAGATCTTTTGCCCATTTTTTAACTGGGTTACTTTTTTTTTTTGCTATTGAGTTTGAGCTCCTAATATATTTTGAATTTTAACCCCTTATCAGATATATGGTTCACAAATATTTTCTCCCAGTCCATAGGCTGCCTTTTCATTTGGTTGATTGTTTCCTTTGCTGTGCAGAAGCATGTTAATTTGATCTAGTCCCACTTGTTTATTTTTTCTTTTGTCTCCTGTGCTTTTGGTGTCATCTCCAAAAAATTCATTGCCAAGACAAAAGTCAAGGAGCTTTTCCCATACTATGTTTTCTTCTAGGAGTTTTACGGATTCAGGTCTTACATTTAGGTCTTTAATCCATTCTGAATGATTCTTGTGTATGTTGCAAGACTAGGGTCCAGTTCTAGTCTTTTGCCTGTGGATATCCAGTTGTCCCAACACTATCTGTTGAAGAGACAATCCTTTCCCTATTGTGTCTTCTCACAGGCCTTGTCGAAAACTGACTGTGTACGCTTGGGTTCATTCCTGGTCTCTATGTTCTGTTCCATTGTTCCATGTGTCTGACTTTAGGCCAGCACCATGTTGTTTTAATTATTGTAGCTTTGTGATATAATTTTGAATCAGGTGGTGTGATGCCTCCAACTTTGCTTATCTTTCTCAGGACTGCTTTGGCTATTTAGGAACTTTTGTGGGTCTATGTAAATTTTAGAATTTTTTGCTATTTCTGTGAAGAATGTCATTGGAATTTTTGTAGGGATTAAGTTGAATCTGTAGATTGCTTTAGGTTGTACAGACATTTTAAAAATATCAACTCTTCCAATTGCTAAAGACAGAATAGCTTTCCACATATTTGTGTCTTTAATTTTTCATTAGCATTTCATAGTTTTCAGTGTATAGATCTTTTACCTCTTTCGTTAAATTTATTCCTATTTTATCCTTTTTGATGCTATCTTCAATGGGGTTGTTTTCTTGATTTCTTCTTCAAATAGGTTATTAGTATACAAGATTTAAATTTTTCTTAATGAGAAGAACCACTCTCAACCACTATTATCAAACATTAATGGCTTTGGAAATTAGCTTTTGCTGCAGAATTGGTAATGTTTCTTAATTCCACCTAAAATTACAAGGCAGAACAGCACTTATATATAAAATTTACACTGTAGTAATGGCACTTCAACATCAACTCATGTTGTTGGAATCACAAATAATGTCAAGCTGCTTTACACACTCCCAGTGCTGTCACACACTGAAACAAGATATTAGATCTCCATTTTCACACAAATTGGCAATGGATATATTTTCTAATCTCAAGCTATAGTTCCAGAGTGTTTGTTAAGCCTCAATGTAAGTGCAAAAGAAATTCCTATATTTCAAAGTACATTTAATGGCCGGGCGCGGTGGCTCACGCCTGTAATCCTAGCACTCTGGGAGGCCGAGGCGGGAAGATTGCTCGAGGTCAGGAGTTTGAGACCAGCCTGAGCAAGAGCGAGACCCCGTCTCTACTAAAAATAGAAAGAAATTAACCGGACAACTAAAAATATATATAGAAAATATTAGCCGGGCATGGTAGCGCATGTCTGTAGTCCCAGCTACTCGGCAGGCTGAGGCGGTAGGATCGCTTAAGCCCAGGAGTTTGAGGTTGCTGTGAGCTAGGCTGATGCCACGGCACTCTAGCCTGGGCAACAGAGTGAGACTCTGTCTCAAAAACAAACAAACAAAAAAAAAAAAAACTGCCAAAATACATTTAACTGTGCAGTTAAGAAGCTTCCACCAACCTTTAATTGGAAGTGATTAAACTATAATACAAGGTAATGACATGTTAAAAGGCAAATATCAAGAGAGAAATCTAATAGAATTCTACAAATGCCTTCTAAGAGATGAATGTGCTGAATTTAAATTATATACATACAGACTGATATCATCATTTGACAGTACCTATCTGTGTGAAAAGACATTTCAAAGATGAAATACATAAAATCTCATTCTAGATTAGCATTAACAGATAAATATTTTTAATTGATTTTGATGATAGGGAACATTAATTTTGAACTCCAACTAAGTGAAATGTTATCTTTTTTAAAAAAATTTAATTCTCAATAGTAAGCCTGTGTTACAAAAATTTATATTCAATTATTATTATTATTTGATTTCATCAATAAAACATTTGTGGTAATTTTCTCTCTTGCTGTACCTATCTAATATACCATAACACCTACATAATTTCCTCAATTTTGCCTCTTGGCCTGCAAAGTATAAAATATCTACTATCTGACCATTTACAGATGAGTCTGCCAGTTCCCAAGCTAGAAACTAATTTCTCACCACCAGTCCAGCACCATCTCATAAATAAGCTAAGCTCATCCCATTAAGAGCATTTTACAACTCCATTGTTTAAATCATGCATATTTTAAATGATACATTTTTACAAATAGATAATAAACAGTGATTAATATTTGATTTACAAAAGGATTTTAAAGGTAATTTCTTGATAGTCCTATATATCCCCACTAAGATAAAAGTGATGGGTTAGGTAGCTAAAATGCAGAAACAATATCATTCAATCAACTTTCAGACATTGGTAGAAGTGGTGAAATAATACCAATCTTTCAACAATAATGCACAGTGCAGTTAAATACCAACCAGACTAGTCAAAAATAACCAGTTTCTTAACATTTTCAGGAAATTTTCAAAACCCAGTTCCTTTCTTCACACATGAGGAAAACCACTAGAGAGCCATTCAAACACACTAAAAAAAGAAAAACCAAAAAGCTTTTACCTCAATAATAAGCTCTGACATAGAAAATGGCAGTAAAAATACTTCTCTGTTGACAAGAAGCTGGGCTTGCAGGAGAGTGCCTGAATTCCCAGGCATTTCCCGGTGGCAGTACTGACTGTGAGGGCAGCTGCTCTTGCAGCCAGCAGGGAGGGGAGCAGCGTCCCCAGCCTCCAGCTCACCTATGCAGCCGGCTCCGGGAGTCCCCTCTGTTTCTTTTCTTCTCAGCCTCACTCTCAAGGCCTTCTCTGTTGGTTGGTCTCTCTTCTAGCATCTATTTTTGCCCACGAATCTACTTCTTTAACAGGCCATAAATTCTTCTGCGGAACATTATTTTATCTTCCACCCTCCAATACAATACTTAGGGTTCATTGCACAGCAGATAAGTTCATACGGGTCAACATAAGATGGCTAGAGAAATGTTTGATTTCTAGTATTGTCAAATTATATGTAAGTAAGATTTAGTAGATGAGTCAAAGAATGTTAAGTATCCCCCCATTTGTGATGTAATTGCCTTGGGGAAGGAGAACTGCTGAGAATCTCCTTATTCTGATAGACAGGGGACAGACAGTAGCCATAGGAGCTGTAGGAGGAAGAACGGATCCTCATTCAAACTTGCAGCTGCTGCAGGAGACACCTTGTCTGTTTGGACCAGAGTCTGACACCCAACTCAACACTTTGCAATCTTGCCTCAAGAATAAGCCAGGCCAGGCACAATGGTCACGCCTGTAATCCTAGCACTCTGGGAGGCCAAGACGGGAGTATCACTGGAGGTCAGGAGTTCGAAACCAGCATGAGCAAGAAGGAGATCCTGTCTCTACTAAAAATAGAAAAAAATTAGCCAGACAACTAAAACTAGAACAACAAAAAAAAATCTAGCCAGGTGTGGTAGTGCGTGTCTGTGGTCCCAGCTACTTGGGAGGCTGAGGAGCAGGATCGCTTGAGCCCAGGAGTTTGAGGTTGCTGTGAGCTAGGCTGACACCACAGCACTCTAGGCTGGGCAACAGAGTGAGACTCTGTCTCAAAAAGAAAAAAAAAAAAAGAATAAGCCAAATGACTGAAAATAAAGACTCAGAAGCAAAGTTTTCAACAGCCCTATCCATCTAAGGTGCCTAGAATTTTCTACTTCAGTATCAAGGATGGGAGATTAGGCAGAGAAGCTATTTGCCAGGTCTGTAATTTTATTTTTATCCAAACATCTAAATAATAGGCTTCTTTCCCTTTTTTAAATGTGTGGACTCGAGTTGAGACTCTAGCATTAAGTACTGTATGGTAGAACTATAGAGGTGGCTTAAATTTGGTTCAGAAGCTCTCTATAAAGTAACTTAGTCCAGAAGCCACTCTAGAACTTTCCCCTATTAGCGTCTACTCCATGCCCCATCCCGTCACCCATTCCCTTACCAACATCTTCAGCTCCCCAGTCCTGCTACCCCAGACCTACTTCAGCCCAAGGGTCTGCCTCTCCACATCTGCACTCAGATATCTAGGCCTACGTGAAGAAAATCACATAATCACACAACCAAGCCAAATGGCACCAATTATGAATACTTGGTCTCCAGCTGCCACCAGGTAATGGTAAGTTTCCTCAGTCAACTCTCTCTTCCCTTCTCCAAAGCCACCATTCCAAACCTTCACCCCTTTCCCCACCTCCTACCTTACCGCCTCATTCTTGGCAGATGATCATGGTCCCTAGTTCATAAAGAAAACATAAATGGTCACAAGGAGCTGCTCCCAATTTTGTTCCATGAAACCTACATACCCACAGTACCCTCTCCTCTTTCCCTCAGTTATAATCAAAGAAGTGACCTTCCGCCTGCTAAAGCCAATTCCTTCTGATCTCCACGGAGAGCTGACTCTATGAATCTTCCCCTCCCTTTCCTAATGTCAGTCACGTCCCCCTACTGCGCTCCTAAATCAAAACAAACACAAAACCATCTCTCCTTCCCCTCAAGATCTCCCTGAAAGCACTGCCTGCACTTTCCCTCTCCCCAGCTTACCCCCGGGCCACCTCATGCTCCACCCACCCTGCTCCGCCCAAATCGCAGCGGCTGTGAAGGAGCACTTTGCAGTTCAGCAATAGACAGGGCTGACCACTGAGTCTCACTGAAGCCCTCTCTCCCTGTGGCTTCTGTGACAGCACACCCTATGGTTTTGCTCTCACCCAGAGGCCTGCATCCTTTGTATTAGCAGCAGTGGTGAGGACAGAAATGTGGATCCGTGTTATACGTAAGTATAGTCATAAAATCTCACTGCTGCTTCTCCAGCAAACAAGACACCACATCCATAAAGGGGGAAACATCAGAAAGCCGTATCTAAGTAACCAGAGCTGGGGGGTTTTTCAGCATTTGGGTTGCGCCACACTGAGGCTGGCATCACTCATTCCAGTCACCTCTGAACTCTCTCACTTGCCTTACCTGCTGAAACAAGGCCTCCTCTGCTCTGAGCCTCTCCATCATCTCCTGCTCCATCAGAGCTAGCTCTCTTTCACGCTCCAGCTCGGCCATTTCCTTTTGTCTCTAGCATTGTTTAAAAACAATAGCACATGATTTATTAGACATAAAATGATTTGTAAAAATGATCTTGAAAAAAATCTTAATCACCAACAATAGGGATGGGGTTAAGCAAATTACAGTCTATCCATTTGGAAACTGTATAATAATTTGGGAAGATGTGTGTTTTATTTGAATAAAGAGCACAAAATTAAAATTATACATTATGTATGATCACAAGTAGGTAAAAAATAATTTAGGGATGCATGTGTAGAAAAAAGGCTATGCATAGAAGAAAACACCTAAAAATCTAAAGAGGCTTCTTTGAGTATTGCTTTCTCTTTTCTACTTTTTCATGTTTTCCAGGTTTTTATATAATAAATATTATTTTTATAATAGAAAAATAATAATACGAAATTTAAAAAAACAATTTGAGACAAATTGGGTCAATCATTTTACTCTTCTGATTTCCCAAAAGGAGATTGATACTTACCAATTGTTCCATGGTCACATTTTCTTTATACTTGTAAATCCACAGTGCTAAATATTCTATAGGATCCACTGGGCGAATTTTTGCCACTTCTGCAAGACCCTGAGTTAGACATGTCCCAAGGTGCTTTTGAAGGTATATCGACTCCATTTCTGACTTCTAGATAAGAACTTTTAAAAATAAGTGTTTTGCATTAGTACAGAAAATTTTCAATTAAGGCACAGTAGGAGTAAAGTCCAGGGAGGTCAACAAAACATTACACCCTATCACTAGTCATGGGGAGCCCCGTTAGGGATGGTACAAGCAAACTGGCCCCAGAAACTTCTCATGGTTTCCAAAAGGGCTCCACAGAAGTCACTACAACTAAAATAGTTTCAAAACCCAGGACTCTCAAGTCTAAAAGTCAGGAAAGAGATACTATCGTTACTGATTGCAGGACGACTTTATGCCAAGCAATGTGTGTCTCATTGAATCTTACAGCATAGCCCCTAAATGGGGTATCATGGCTCCCAGTGGACAGATGAGGAAGCCCGGCACTAAGAGCATAAGTGCACATTCAGGATCACACAGAGGACAGATGAAGGAGACAGAGTTTGCACCCACGTCCTGATTCCAGAGCCCCAACCCTAATGATTATACTAAGATGCTCCTCCTAAGCCATGAGAGCCACAAAATACCATGACAGTCCACCTTAAAAAAATTCATGAATTTCCAAGGCCAAAAAATAAAAATTCAGCCTCCAAAGAGCAGCAGATGACGCTCCCTCACAATCTGGCCCCAATTTTCTTTTCAGGTTCACCTCCAGACATCTCTCCCGTCCCAACACACCCCAGGTTCTGACTCCACTGCATATCCTGCCTTTCTGCTGATCACACCTAGCACTTGTCCACCTCCACGACTCTGCACGGATAATCCCTCACTCTCAACTTGCAAAATATCTCCCCACCTGCAAGGGGTAGATCATTCATTCCCTGAGCTTTCCCAGGCAACCCAAAGAAGTTCCTCCTTTTCCAAGCAGCTCACACAGCATTTGTTACACTACGTGAGAATTATCTGTGTGTGTGTGTGTGTGTGTGTGCACACGTCTCTGTCCTCCTACTAGAAGACAAGCTCCTCTAGCTTCTTGAGGAGTGTTTTTTTGTTTTTGTTTTTTTGAGGCAGGGTCTTGCTCTGTTGCCCAGGCCAGAGTGCAGTGGCATCATCCTAGCTCACTGCAACCTCAAACTCATGGGCTCAAGCAATGTTGAGAAGAGTTTTATTCACAGGGCTGACACAGCTGTCTCTCCAGGGTGGCAAGTGAATGAGTTCCTCCACTATCCCAGTTATGTCCCAGTCTTTCTGGTAACAGAGATACGAATAATCTTAGACTAGACTGTTTTTAAAAAAGAAAAAAATGCAACAACCACTATATCTCATGTGCTTTGAAAAACACTAAACACCCTCAAATTACCCTTAATATTTTATGAAATTCAGACTCTTCAGAGAATCTGATGACATGTACTCACTTATTCCACAAATACCTATTATCTGTCAGGCACCAGGATAGCTACTGGGAATACAAAACTGTCATGGATTTAATATCTGTGTTCCCGCCCCCAAATCCATATGTTAAAATCCTAACCCACAATGTGATGGTATTGGGAGGAGGTAATTAGATTATAAGAGTGGAGCCCTAATGAATGGGATTAATGACCTTATAAGAAGAAACAGGAGAGAATGGGATGTGAGAACACAACTAGAAGACAGCCGTCTGGAAACCAGGAAGAGGGTCCTCACCAGACACCAGAAATGCCAACGCCTTGATCCGGGACTTCCTAGTCTCTAGCACTGTGAGAAATAAATGTATGTTTTTATGACACCAGTCTATGGTAATTTGTTATAGAGCCCAAATTAAAACATAAACAGTCTCTGACTTCATGGACCTTACAGATGAGTAGGGGAGACAAATATTGGCCACATATTCAAATCAATAAATGTAAAATTGAAATTGAAATAACTGCTATGAAGACCAAATAATAGGGGTATTTGAACAAGTCAAGGAAGTCAAAGGAAGCTTCTCTGAGGGGTGATATTTGAACTAAGCTCAAATTTACTGAAAGAATTAGTTCTTCTTTAAGAGAATGAAGAGTCTCCCAGGTATGAAACAGGGCCCTGATATAGGAATGAGCATGGCGATTATGGGGGAGAGCATGCTAGTGTGTCTAGACCTGTCCCTGGACAAATTCACTAACGTTCTGCATAAAATTTCAGAAACACTGATATCCTGAGGTCCATCCATAGACCCCAATACTGCTTTTATGTCATGTGATGATGGCTGGAGTATAAAACGGTATAACCCCTAAGGAGGGGAATTTGGCAAAATCTAGAAAATCACATATGCATTTACCCTTTGATCCACCAATCTCACTTCTAGGATCCTGTCTCAAAGAGACCCTTGCAAAAATATGAAGTGGAATATACGCATAGCTATTGGCACCGTTATTTACAATAGTCAAACTGGAGCACCATCTCAATGTTCATCAAAAGGAGGACTGATGAAACATAGAAACACAACGGGTTATTATGCAGATACAAAACAGACTCCGGATGCTCTCTAAAGTAGGGAGTGATCTCTGGGACACAGAATGAAGTGAAAAAAGTAAGGTGCAGAATTTGTATGTGGTATGCAATATGCCATATACAATTTCTGTTTTAGCAATAGCAGCGGGGAAAGGAATGTGTATGTGTGTATACATAAATGTAGTCATAAAAACTAAAAACTCTAAAAATGGAAAACAAACTGGCACAGTGAATCTAATTCCGTATCAGGCTGGCACTGATGTCCTAACCACACACGGAAAAGAATTATTATAACTGACTTTGGAACACAGTATCCTCGCTGTACTTCTTCAGCGGGATATACTCTAAAGACAAAAATAATACATAGACATCTCAATGCCATTTGAAGTGAAGTAACATAAGAAAGGGAATGGACTCCTGTTACTGCTCCAATAAGGTAAAACATGGGAAGAGGACTGTTGTCCCTAAAAGGAAAACCTCTGGCCTAAGCGTTGGGCCAAGTCGAGGGTCTGTCTGGAATTTCTGGGCGTTGTATAGCGATGTATCACCGGGACCTGGGCGAGGCTTGCCATGTCGCTTAACATGTTTCCTGTTCATGAAACAATAAAATACTCATCTGTCCCACGGTAAGTTATTTTCCATGTACAAAACAGGCGTGTTGGCTAACCAGGAAAAAGCCTGTTCCCACAGAAACAGCTGCCTCCAGCCAGAAGAAACTGCCACAAGAGATAGAAGGAGGTCCCTTGCTGTCCCTGGGAGAGAGCCAGCCAGCCGAGTGGGCAGGGAGTGCACGGGGCAGCCGTGTCGGACTTGGCAAATAACACAGGTCACCTAGTTAAATATGAATTTCTGATAAACAACGAATAACTGTGTATGATACTACATTTGTACTAAAAAAGTAACTCGTTTATCTGAAATTCGAATTTAACTGGGCATGCTATACACTGTTTTATCCGGCAACCACGGACCTGGGGCGCTCGGGCTGGCTTTCCTACCCGGGTCCACCTCCCAATGCGGCAGGTGCCGCGCGGCTCACCGCTCAGGGCGAAGGTGGCGGCGCCGACGGGCCCCGGGCGCGAACCAGCCCCGGCTCGGCCTCGGGGTGAGTCCTGCGCGACTCCCAGGCTCCAACAGTGAGAACCGCCTCTGCCGGCCCCAACCCAGCCAAGCGAGAGGAAGGGTTCCTGGAAAAGGGCTGGTACCTTCTCAGTGCGCGCGCCCACCCTCAATCCAGGAGTCGCGTCCCGTTGCCAGGCAACGAGCACGCGCGCCTCGGGGGCCGAGTAGGCGCGTCGCAGGGAGGGGCCCGGATGGCGAGCGGAGGCGCGCGGGCCGAGGGCGCGGCAGAGGGCAGCGGGCGCGCGCGGGGATGAGCAGAGGAGACTTGCAGCGTAGCAGCTTTGCGAAGGGGGCCGCGGAAAAGAGCAATGGAGCCCGACAGGCAGGCCGGCACGCTCTGGGAGGGATGAACGGGGAGCGGGCTTTGGGGAAGACGCCATAAAGGGCTGGAGGACCGCCCCCCGCCAGAGTTCCTGGGAGACTGTCACTGCAAGCTCTGTGGCCCAGCAGTTTCACAGCTCCTCACCTTTGCACTTGCTGGTGACTTCTGCTTGGTTCCTTTTATTTTTTTATTTATTATTATTTCAGCATATTGTGGGGGTACAAAAGTTTACGTACAAAAGTTACGTATATTGCCCTTGCCCCCCCCCAGTCAGAGCTTCAAACGTGTCCATCCCCTAGACAGTGTGCATCCCACTCATTATGTATGTACACACCCATCCCCTCCCCGCCATCCGCCCGACACCCGATTAACGTTATTCCTAAATGTGCTGTTAGGTGATGATCAGTGAAACCAATTTGATGGTGAGTATACGTGGTGCTTATTTTTCCATTCTTGGGATACTTCACTTAGTAGAATGGGTTCCAACTCTATCCAGGAGAACATAAGAGATTCTATATGCCCATTATTTCTTATAGCTGAGTAATACTCCATGGTATACATATACCACTTTGTATTAATCCACTCATGTATTGATGGGCACTTGGGTTGTTTCCACATCTTTGCAATTGTGAATTGTGCTGCTAAAAACATTCAAGTGCAGATGTCTTTTTTATAGAATGTCTTTTTTTCTTTTGGGTAGATGCCCAGCAATGAGATTGCTGGATCAAATGGTAGGTCTACTTGTATCTGTTTAAGGTATCTCCATATTGCTTTCCACAGAGGTTGCACTAGTTAGCAGTCCCACCAGCAGTGTATTAGTGTTCCTGTCTCTTCGCATCCATGCCAATATTTATTGTTATGGGACTTTTTGATAAAGGCCATTCTCACTGGAGTTAAGTGATATCTCATTGTGGTTTTGATTTGCATTTCCCTGATGATTAGAGATGTTGAGCATTTTTTCATATGTTTGTTGGCCATTCTTCTGTCTTCTTTTGAAAAATTTCTGTTCATGTCCTTTGCTCACTTTTTGATAGGGTTGTTTGATTTTTTCTTGCTGATTTTCCTGAGTTCTAAATAGATTCTAGTTATCAGTCCTTTATTCTTCTTATCCAACTGCAACTTATTACCCATTGATCAATCTCCCCTCTCCACTCTGTACCCCCTTTCCCCCAGCCTCTGGCAACCACTATTCTACTCTCTACTTGTATGATAACATTTTTAGGCTCCTCATATGAGTGACAGCATGCAGTGTTTGTCTTTCTGTGCCTGGCTTATGTCCCATAATATAATGTCTTCCGGGCTTATCTATGTTGCTGCAAATAGCAGAATTTCATTTTTTTTTTTTGTTTTGGATAAATAGTATTCCATTGGGTGAATAGACCACATTTTCTTTATCCATTCATCCCTTGAAGGATACTTAGGTTGATTCCCTATTTTGGCTATTGTGGGTGCTGCAATAAACACAGTGTGCAGATATCTCTTCAATGTACTGATTTTATTTCCTGTGGATATATACCCAGTAGTAGGATTCCTGGATCATAGGGTAGTTCTATTTTTAATTTTGATTTTTTTGAGGAACCTCTATACTCTTTTCCATGGTGACTGTACTAATTTACATTCTTCACCAACAATGCACCAAACTGACACTTCAGTCAATTATGGACCTCATATATGACTGTGGTTCCAGATTATAATGGAGCTGAAAAATTCCTATCACCTAGTATTTACTTTTTAAAAACTTTTTATTTTTTAGAAAGAGGATCTCTCTCTGTTTCCCAGGGCTCAAGCGATCCTCCCACCTCGGCCTCCCAAAGTGCTGGGATTATAGGCGTGAGCCATCACATCCCTGTCTGGCCATTATTATTTGAGAGTATACGCCTTCTACTTATCTAAGGGAAAAAAAGTAAACTGTAAGACAGCCTCAAGCAGGTCCTTCAGGAGGTATTCTAGAAGGTCAGCATTGTTACCATAGGAGACCACAGCTCCATGTGTCATTGCCTCTGAAGACCTTCCAGTGGGACAAGATGTAGAGGTAGAAGACAGGGATATTGACAGTCCTGGCTCTGTGTAGGCCTAGACTAACGTGTGTGTTCATGTTTTAGTTTTTAACAAAAAAGTTTAAAAAAAATTAAAAATAAAAGCTTATAGAATAAAGATATAAACAAAAAAAATTTTTGTGTAGCTGTACAATATGTTTGTGTTTTAAGCTAAGTGTTATTACAAAAGAGTAAAGTTTAAAAAGTTAAAGTTTGTAAAGAAGTCACAGGAAGGTTAATTTATTGAAGAAAGTTTTAAATTTAGCTGAAGTGTACAATATTTATAAAGTCTACAATAATGTCTTAGTGTCAGGTTTCAGTGTGAAAATGTTGGTTCTTTGTGTGCCTGTGGCCGAAGAATGACCAGACACGCCAAAGTTAGGCAAACACGAAAATGAGGTTTATTGAGGAGAGAAAGATAGGGTTATAGGGCAAGAGCAAGATACAGGTTTACAGAGCATGACTCATACGCCACGGATGACGACTGGACCCATCCTCACAGCAAAGGAAGGGTTTGACACTGACTCCGAGTTGCCAATCACTCCCTCCAACATGGGACGAGACCAGCACCAGGACAGGCCCATCCCAGCACTGAAGGATAATCAAATCCTAGACACAGGATGACTGAGCAGTGATGCTGCCAGAGAAAGCTTTTAATCAAAAGGGAGAAATAGGAAAGTTGTCAGAATCAAAATGGAGTCATGTGTGTTAAAAAACAAAAACAAAAAAATCTGATAAATTGAGCTGAGGGAGTCTATGAGGACAGGGTTCTCATGCTTGTATATGTAATAATAAAAACTATCACAAAAGTCTTTGCAAAAACCACAAGCTTGCACAAACGCCATTGCAAAACTTACACAAAAAATACTTCTGTAAGAACATCTACCCAGCAACTGCCTGTTCAACACCACATTGGTGTCACCCATTTTATTGATCTTTGTAGACAAGAATGATGAGCTCAAAAATTTCAGTAACCCTCCTCATTTTTACTCTAAAAACCTCTTTCTCTATCTCCCTGAACGTGTGCATAGTTGATTACGGCATGTATATTCCATTCCCACTGCAATGCTCTATTCCTGAATAAAGTTTTCTTTTAGAGAGCCTTTCTCTGTTTGTTATTTAGGTCGACTCATACAAAAATGTTACACTAAGGCTGTTTTGGGAATTCATGGAGATAGTGTGTGTAGGGCACTGGGCACAATATCTGATACAAGAAGTGCCCAATAAACGTTAGCTCTCTGTAGGAAGGGGTTGCTCAGTCCTTCAGCCACTCCTGAGAAAGTACATTCCAGTGAAAACCTAGTTCCATGAGACCATCCACAGGCTCTGCCGAGTGAGAATGTGGCAGTGACGGCCCCTGCCCCATTCTGTGCACTCATGGACAGGAGGGGAGATGGCCAGCAAGCCTCCTGGGGGAGAGGGGTCATTCTGGGGTCAGTAGATGGCCCTGGAATAAAACGTCATGGAACATAATTTAATCAGATCCCATGAGTGTATCAAGGGGCCAGGTGAGGAGGCTGATGAGGGTGCCGGAAGTCCAGCTGTGCCCCAGACACTTGTGGGCAGCACTCCCACCTCAGCCACCGCTGCACTGTGTGCTTCCTCAGGCCACTCCCCTGTTGTAGAAGTACCCCTCGTGCCTGACAGTTGCCAAATTATAGCAGATTCTTAAAAAAGTATTAAGCCCTTCCGACTGCTCGATGCCTGCAATGGTGCCTACTGCAACCACTGTATTGGCTCTGTTTTACAGTAGAGAAAATAAGAGTCTCAGAACAGAACACTCCTCTGGTCCAGGTGACACATACAACGTGTGCCTGAGCCAGGGTTCCAGGGCCCAGGCCTGGCGGCTGGCATCCTCTCTCAATCCACAGTAAATACCGTCCCGGGCAAGCTACTGGTGCACCTGGCCAGGCCCAGACCCCGGGCTGCCGCCACTTCGCAGGAGCAGACACACAGGCTTGGGGTCCTCGGTGCTCAAGGGAAGGGAGAGCTGGGAACAGGGTGGGCAGATGCGGCTGTGAGGCAGACCCAGCCCCCAACCCAGCCTCACTGGGAGATAGCCCTGATCTGGGACGCTCTTGTGGCCCTGGGGGATTTATTCCCCTCCGACTCTGCAGATGAAGGGAGAGGTGGCTGGGCTTTGAGCCAGGTCCTCCTTCCACCTGTCCTGACTGCTGTCACCCCACAGTGTCCACAGGGAACAGGCAGCAAGCGCTGGAGGCTTGGCTGGCTGTGGGGACAGGTGGCATTGTGTGGGAAATGTGTGACTCAGAGGTACCAAGGGGACAACTTTCTAACGTCCCACAGGGAAACAGGGAGGCAGTGAGAGTGCTGGCCCAGGAGCCCACCCGGGCTCCCGCAGGACTCCAGGCTGCTGGAGCGCACTGGCCTCTGCCCACCCTGGCTGGCTCATTCCCATCCCTGATGAGGCCTGAGGCACCCCAGGTGCTCCTCAAGGAGCACTTCCTCTGGACTCTGCTGGGGGCTCCCACATCATTATAGCTTGTGCCAGCTGCTTCTGGGCCCATCTCTAGTGGGAGCTATCAGCCCGAATGTACTTGCAGACAGCGGGAGTTTATAGGTCCACAGCGATGACGTTGTTGCATCAACAAGTAGGAGGACTTGTTTTCTCTTCTAGACAAAAAGTCAATAGAAGCTGTAACATCTTCAAATGTCTCACTGCACAGGATCGGCAGTCTCTGAGCCTGACGCTAGGTTCTGCCTTGGGGCACCTATCCTAACGCAGAGATGCCCAAGCGGTGGTGGTTCCTGATCGTTTGCTGGTCATCAATCCTGCATGTCAGGCACAATGTTGGGGGCATGGCAGGATGAAAACAAACGGTCTGAAAGAGCTCACACAGGTGTAAAGATTTCACACACCTGTATGGAGCTAATGCACCTGTAAAGAGCTCACACACCTGCATAAGACTAATGCGCCCGTGTGGGGCTCACAGAGCTGTCTAGGGCTTACCCACCTACATGGGATCATATGCCTGTGTGGAGCTGCTGCACCTGTGTGGCCTCACACCATCCACACAGCAGTTGCTGTGCCCTAAGTGCATCCTCCACTCACCCTCACACCCTCCCCACGAGGCAGAGCCCACTGTCCGCCTTATAGACAAGGAGGCAGAGACATGAGGTCAGTCACCTGCTGGGCCCGCAGTGGATGGCTGTGTGTGTAGTGGGGAGTGCAGCGAAGTGATGTCTCGGGCAGAATGCAGGTGGCCCACGGAAGCCAGCCCAGACCATGCCTGGGAGCAGCCAGGCCCACTGCCCCCGGGAAGAGGAATGCACCCGTACCTCTGTCAGCACCTACTGACTGTGCAGCAGGGGGGAGCCGCATTGGCCCTGTGGAGACGCAGCAGACTTCCCCCAGGAAGCTGTGTTGGCTCTGTGGCCCTGTGCTGGACGGGACCTATGTGGTGGCCACCAGCACCTGCCTTGGCTTCCTGGACTGGGGGACATAGCAGGTGCAGTGGGTGACCTGGCTGCACAGGGACAAGCCCCATAACAGGTTCAACACTGGAAAGGTAGACCTCACTGGGAGGTTTGTGGCAGGTGAGCTTCTAAAAGGTGAGGGTGTGGCCTTGGCCCTCCGAGTCATGGGTCAGTGGAGGCACGAAGAGGCCGGCAGCCACCTGGGCAGTTCTACACTCATAGCAGGTGCGAGCAGAGCTGGGGGCTGTAGGAAGCTCTCCCTCGTTCCTGGAGGATGGAGCACAGACGTGCAGTCCATGGACTCATCGGGCTGGGCCGCCATTTTGGCAGGTTTCCTTCAATGCCAAACCTATCCTTTTCCCCTTTATGCCTCCTTGGTTCCCAGCTATCCACACAGACGTGGCCTTGGCCTCCCCTTGGGGTTAAATCCACCAGCATGTGGCAGTAGCCAAGAGCGCCTTCCTGAAGGCATTCAACGTTTTGTGAGAGCTTCATATTTGCCCTGGATGTTCTGGGGTGGGATTCAAAAGTTTACATGGTGATGCATTTAGCAACTCACAGAAATAATAACCATTTTATAGGAATACCACTATCCATTGCACTAGCATTCCAAACAACAGAAATGTGAAGCTAATGTCATAGACACTTCAACCATCTTCCATATTGAAAAGGTAGTTTTACTCATCTCTGTATGCCTACCTGCGTTCTAGGTCGATTATGCCTCAATGGATACATTGTGAGTGAACAGTTCTTCCGTCCCAAATAACTCCATTCCCCCTAAACTTTCCAAGTAATTATTGTAAATCTGTGGTGGGAGGTTTTGCTTGAATTATCTATGTAATTGCTATAATTCTCCATTTCCTTTTGGAGACACAGACATGGTCTCCAGTCTAAATACCTTTTGATAAAAATGAACAACTTTTCTTTAAAATTTCTTTACAGAAAACTCTTATGGGGATGGATTAGAGAAAACTAACGGGTGGGGGTGGGGGTGTGGAGTAAGGAAGAATGGAGTGTCTGGGAAGGAGAAATCCAAACAATCACTAGATTTAGCAAAACTTTAAATGGCTCCCATGTCAAGTAGTAAATACTAAATACTCAGTGGTTAAGAGAGTGTGATGATTAATATTCCAGATTCTAAACATTTATCCAGTGAATCATCTATTCACAGTTCATTCAGACTAGGTGATTGAGACTAATCAACTTAAAATGCATGGACATCTTCAGTGACAATTGGCATCCTACTTACAGCCTCTGGGGAAGTTCCCTGCAAGCTGTCTGTGGGACCACTAGTGCCAGTTGGACACATCCAGAGCACACATGGGAAACCCATTTTTCTTTCTTTATGACCTCTGTCTTAACGCAAAAGTAAAACATCCAATTACCTCCAGACCCCAGTGCATTTTCTTTCTTTTTTTTTTTCTTTGCCTCTTGATGCACTTTTATGGAACCCAGTGCATTTTCTTTTGGATTTTTTTTTTTTGGGGGGGTGGCCAAAAGTAGAGTGAGAGAGAGCTAAGTGGTGGGTGGGAAACAAGGGGAGAGGACAGAGACTTCCTGGGAGGTGTAAAGTGTCCCTTGGGCAGAGGGGGGAAAACTCAGGGGCCTCCAGATTCGCTTGTTTCCTTTGATGAATTCAAAAAGGTACAACTCTCAGTTTTTCTCAAATGCACGCCAGGCAAACGTTCAATTTCCCCACCTTGCTCTCAGGCAGCTTTGGGACTCTAGGATTATTTTTTTTTTTTTCGAGACAGAGTCTCACTTTGTTGCCCAGGCTAGAGTGAGTGCCGTGGCATCAGCCTAGCTCACAGCAACCTCAAACTCCTGGGCTCAAGCGATCCTCCTCCCTCAGCCTCCCAAGTAGCTGGGACTACAGGCATGCGCCACTATGCCCGGCTAATTTTTTTCTATATATATATATATTTAGTTGTCCATATAATTTCTTTCTATTTTTAGTAGAGACGGGGTCTCACTCTTGCTCAGGCTGGTCTCGAACTCCTGACCTTGAGCGATCCACCCGCCTCGGCCTCCCAGAGTGCTAGGATTACAGGCGTGAGCCACTGCGCCCGGCCTAGGATTATTTTCTAATTGGCCTATTTGCCAGGAAGGAAGTGATTTAAGGCTAAGGAGCCTAGAAGAAGATTTCAAGCCCAAGGAAGTGGAGCTTACATGTTCTCCATAGAAACATCGCGCTCCAACCCTGCTGGCCCAGGCTTGGAAATTGCAGCGAACCAAGCCCCAGCCTTGAGATCTGGCCAGCTCAGCAAGCGCTGGCTGCTCGCTTAATCGATTGCTTAGGCAGATAAAACCCTTCACTCATCGGGGTCCCGGGCTCCCTTCGATCGTCCCCTCCCAACCCCCAGCCACTGGCCTAGGAGAAGAACATTTAATGTCTGCAGCTCTGAGGCGCGGGATTCGGGGGCAAAAGGGGTCTGGGCGTCTGACGAGGAAGCGACCCCTAGCTACCGTGCGCTCTCTCGGACACTCCTTTCAACGCGCCCTTGGCCGAACGAGTTAACCTCGCCCCGCCGGGGGCCCAGGCTCCTCCACACCCCCTTCCCGGGCTTCCTCTGGCGGCTGCCGCACTGCTTTTAAACAGCCTTAACAGGACCAGGCAGTCCGGTCCCCCACCCGTGGTTTCTGGGGAGGACGCGAGTCTTGGGCCACCGAGAGCTTGTGGAGGGCGCCAACGTGGTGACTGCGGCGCGGAAGCCCCCGGCCGGCGATCAGCCACGGGAAGAGGGACAAAGAGCTCGGTCCCCAAGACTAAGCCCCTTCAGCCCAGATGGGCCAGAGCGCCCGGGTTCCCGGCACCTCCTTCTCCCCGGGCAATTGCAAAAGCGGCGCAGAAAGCCCTGGGGAGCCCTGGTTTGTCGACCTCTGCCGCTTCCAGTCGTCAGGCGACACCGCGTCACTCAGGACCGCACACGATAGCGACAGTCCGAGGAAGTGCTTCGCCCGACCCTACCTCCCGCCTTCCCCCGGCCGCCCGCCCCGGCGCCCCACCTCGCCGCCGCCCGAGGTGACTAGTTATTCAAGTCACGAGACCCCCTCCACCCACCCCTCCTGAGAAGAGCCATCTGCTGACAGGCCCACATCTGGCTGGCTAGTCATTCATTCATCAGAGTGTTATCTTGAATGCCTGCAAGGAGCTGCAACTCCTAGTGCTGAGTCCTGGGGCCAGGGAAGAACAAGACAAACAAGGTTCCTCCTTTTATGTAGCTTGTGTTCCTGGGGAGACCAAGAAATAAAATGCATTGGGATAGTGCTAAGAATGAAAGAAATTAAATACAGAGTAATGTGCTAAGAGAGTTCCTGAAAGCTGGGGTGTGTGTGGGGGAGTGTTGAAACACTGTGTCAGTGGCCAAATAGAGGGGGAGGCTTCTCTGAGGAGGTGAGCTGAGTCCTAAACATGGAGGACCCATCAGTCTCCAGGCAGGGGGAGCAGCAGGCGCAAGGCCCAGCTGACTGGGTCAGGCTGGGTGCCCGACCACACGGTCTGTAGACTGACCGGTGCTCTGACTTTTCCCTTGGATTTAGAGGTGGGAAGCACGACAGGAATTTTTACTTGGCAGTGGGAGCTGAAGGTAAAAGGTAGAGGGATGAAAGTTTGGGGTAATCAGAAACTCTGAGCCAGCGGAGGAAGTCAGATGGTGGCTCCATGTGGCACCTGCCTGAGCAGGAGAATGAAAACACAGGGCATTTACTTGTCGGTGAGGTTCCTGGAGCTGTCTTGAAATCCAAGCCACCTTGCAGTTCTGGTCTGCAAGAAGTCCCACCTTGTCATCAGCTTCTGTTCTTGCTGTTGCCAGATAGACTCAGTTCTTAATCTTGCACCATGTATACTTTCGGCACACCTCCCTTTTCCTTCTGCTGGTTCTCTTGCAGCCAGAGAACTTGACTGGAACAGAGCCATGTGGACCTGGGTTTGAATCCCTGGCTTTGCCCATATTAGCTGTGACTTTGAGCACAGCTTAAGCATCAGTACAGAGCTGTGTCCTTGTGGTGTTGTAGAGAGTAAAAGAGAGCCTAAAAGGAAAAGGGCCTGCAGAGGGTTTAGCACCCAGCAGGTGCTCAGGATGTGTGGCGTCCCTTTCTTCTTCCCCTTTCTCTCGTGCTTTAATGGCTTTTCAATGGCATGTCTCCCTCTCAGTATTGAATTCTCCTACTTTTATGGAGTCATCCTTATGGTTATCCCTCCACCCGTGTGTGTCTCTGGTCATTTCAGTGGCCCCTAAACTATAATTAGAAGAACACAATGGCAACTACCTTCCCCCTTCTAAATGGATCGACACTGTCACTTGTCTTCATGTGGCCGGAGTAGTAAGGATGGGTGTTGGATCTATTAATATTAACAAACTTGGTTTTAGACTTGTGAACATTTGTACTTAGATGGACCTGGAAATGGCTTGCAGTGAGAGAGGTGTGGGGACCAGGATGGTAGAGTGTGTCCTCCAGATGGTGACTGAAGGAGGAGAGGGGTAGGTAAAAGCCATCTCGGAGAAAAAGGTTCAGGAGAGGACACGAAATATGATATAAACATGGAGCAGGAGTTCTCTGTAGACCTTGGTCTAGCGGGGAAATAGAAATAAGGTCATCTCAGTATGGGGAAGCTGTTCCAGGCAGAGGCCAGTGTCTTTGAAGAGAACTCTGTAGTCTGGAGCCAAAGAGAAAGCTGTTATTTCTTCAGGCCAGAACAATACGGGAGGGGCTCTTACCTGTACTGGAAATGGAGGCCAGGGTGAACTAAGAAGCAAACTAAAGGTATCTGTAAGGTGTTGGTGTGTATGCCCACCTGTGCGGCTCCTACAAGCTGTGCTCATCCTTGTCTGCCTGAGTGCCATGATTTCCACGTGTCCACAGCAGGGTAAAGTGGAGCAGCCATGGCAGGCAAATGCTGCATTGCAGACACATGGGAGCAGAATGCTGCAAAGGTCCTCACAGATACCCTCCCTGATCCCAGGGGTGCACATCTTCAAGAGGACATCTGCAAGCCTTTCACAGCGGCATTGGAGTAGTATCCAAGCAGTGGTAGATGGTAGTGGAGATTTGGTTTGGGGGCTCTCCTAGGCTGCATCCTGCTATAGCCACTTACTGTCCCCTGGATGCATTGCATGGTTATGTTGTAGTTTCACATGGGCATGCAAAGGACGGAGAAGACATGGTCTCTGCTTGCAAGGAAATTTGCAACCAAGGAGAAATTCTGTAACAAGTACGGAGACTGCTCTTGACTTCAATCCCCTTCTTCCTGGCTCACGAGAGAGCTACAGTATCTATTGATTTTTTTTCCCAGGACCATGGTTGATAGAACCCAGAAGGTTCATGGCATCCATTTTGCATTTCCTTTCATGCCCTATTCCATCCAGGCTTTGCAGGTGGGCCAAATGGGGATATTTGAGAGTCCAGCTGGCACTATGAGTGCGACTAGAGAGAGACTGTGATTACAGCAACTGAGAGGCAGGCAGTCTTGCTCACTTTGACTGGTTGCCTTTGCAGAGATTTTCATGTTCGAAGTTAGGCAAAGTAGCCTGTCAGTTTATCTTTCTTTGTAGTAGTCACTTTTTCTATGAGAGTGTTAAACGCTGCTGCTGGGTGTGAGGTCAGTGAGGCTCAAGGCAAATGAGGATGTGAATGGCTGTGGAAGCCATGACCCATAGCACTGAATCTGTCCAGATTTCTCTGGGCACACAAGAGCTTTGATGTTGAGAAACACAGAAATAACTGGCCTCTTCACAGATTCAACAGACTGTCTCCGTCTCCAGGCAGTAGATGACTGAGCACTGGAGGGATCTGATCAAGGTCCCCTGAGTTTTTCCTCCCTGGCTGGGAGTGAGGAGGCATTTATTCCAGGTTGGCCATTGAGGAGAGGGGGAGGGCTGAGGCAGTGGCCTCCAGCATCTCTCCTCGGTTTATTACCTTTTATAGCAGGTACTGTGTGCTGGTGAAATGAGTATGTTTCAGTGCGGGGATCTCCTAGAGGAGAAGGACCTGTGAGCCACCTCGCTGTGTCCCTGTCCTCTAGGGGGATTGGCAAGTCTGGCCCATAGGAGACTCTTAATATGTGTGTGCTGAGTGAAGGAATAAGAGAATGTGACTCATGCTTTTTCTCACTGATGGGAGCATGTCACTGCTTCTGGAGATGACACAGGGATCTCCAGGGACAGCAAAAGTGTCCAGTTGGATACTCTTGTTTTTCTATTTTGTTCCTTCATATGCAGGGAGTGGCAGAGAGTAAGTCCCGCCAGTTAACAAAGAGAGCTTCATGTATACGGTGTGCACGGTTTTCTTAGGCAGTATGCTGTTAGCATTCTTACCTTCCATCTAAACCCAAAGCCATGTGCCTTCTTCCCCTAACAACACAGTGAAATATTTCTTTTAGGGTCAATACTGACTCCCTAGCTAACAGATTTGGATATTTCAAGTCCTTACTTAACTGTTTGCTACGTTTAATATTGTTAAATATGTCTTCCTTTTTTCTGCTTAAAGTAATTTTAAGAAGTTAATCAAAGAATAATGCATAAAATTTATGCAATCAGGGAGATTTGACAACTTAAAATATTGTGTACCAATCCCTGACCATCATATAATCCTCTAATTATTTAGGTATTCTTTATTTTCTTCCCAGCAACGTTGTATGATTTCCAGTGTAGAGATCTTGCACCTCTCTTACTACATATATTCCTTGGTATTTTTTGGTTTGGGCACTATTTTAAATGTTCTTTTCAAAATTTTATTTTCTAATTGTTTATTGTCAGTATATAGAATGCAATTGAGTTTGGGTGGCAGTTTATTTCATTGTGATAAAATATACCTAACAGAAAATTTACCATTTTAACCATTTTTAGGTGTATAGTTAGTTCAGTGACATTAAATACATTCACACTATTGTACAACCACCATTGATTTTTCATATCAACTGTATTGAGATATAACTTATATGTGTTTAAAATTCACCAATTTTAGGTGTACACTTCAAGAAGTTTTGATACATATGTCCACATCTAGCACATTTCCAACGCCCCCCAAGGGTCACATATTTCCCTTTACACGTGAAGAAATAGAGGCCCTAAAAGTTAAGCAAATTGCCTGAGGAAATGTTAGCAGGGAGGTGCAGTGTCTTGTCTCGAACCAAGCTGCCATCCTCTGATTCTTAAGCATTATTCTTTGCATGTCTTCACCACCCATGATGAAATACCCCAAAGAAAATAACCACGTCCAGCAGAAGAGAAACACCCCTTCTTTATCCCTTACAGAAACATCAGCAGCCATGGGTACCTCATTATCGTTAAAGTGCTGCCCAGCAACCAGGGGTCCCTCGTCCCCTGTGGAGGACTACACAAAGTCCTCTAGAAGGGACTCAGCATGGCATGAGCCCACTGCACCCAAGAACACCTTTGAGGGGTCCCTGCAAAGAGCTGGTAAGGTAAGGATATCTCAGACATCTTTCTGGCTCCAGCCAAGGTAGGACACCTCCATCCACATAGCTGGTTGGGCGCCTGCCCAGCAAAATTTCCTGTGAGCAGAGCATGACTTGGTCCAGTTCATTCACAGCTCCAGGTCTGGTTCCCATGTCCCTCGTGTGACCCGTAACTTCACTCCCACAACCACTAGTCAGGCTTGCATCCTCTCTCCACACTCACTCCTCCTCTTCCTTTCTCTGCCAGAGATTGTCATTCTCTTTATTATTTCCACCCTCTAACCTTCCCTTCTTCCTGAGTACCGTCTCTCCTCTAGGTTTTTGCAGAGGATATGCTGGGCACACTGAAGGCCCTCAAAATCAAGATCCAGAACGAGGAGTTGGCCAATGGGCGGTGCCAGATGGTGGCTGATATCACCATCTTATATCTGAAAAGAATGGTGAGGAGCCCTTGCCTCTGGGCTCGGAGAAAGGAAAGAAAGGACCCTGGGTCTGAGCCCAGGAGTTCTCTTTTGGTGGGTGCTGACATTTGGACCCAGTTGGGACCTGGGATATAAGCACCTCAAGTCTCTAAACAGTGTGATCAAGCCCATATCTTGCACCCTGAGTGCACCTGAAGAAATGTGACCTAGGCAGAATGGAAGACCCAGTAATGGAGGGAAGGGGTGAGGCAAAAGAGCTGAGACAGACAATGGGAAGGATTTGTGGTATTGGCTTTAGCACCTGCCCGGATCCTCAGCCTGCGTCCACCACTTCCTTCTGGGACACCATAGGCAGTCACCTTTGTTATTGTGACTCAACTAGTTGTCCCACTCAATTTTCTAACCTATATAAATCCACTCACCAGTGTGCTGGCCCACCTCTACACTGAGTGTTCATGCGATCAACCTGTCTATCCATCCACATAGTTTTGTAGTTGCTTTCCTGACGCTGGCTTAATCTGCCATCTTATTTTCTTAGTTAACTACTACGTAGGAGGTATCCTCCTTCCAGTTAACCTGCCTTCCCTTGGCACAGTTGTCTTGTGACCTAGACCTCTGACCTCCCAGGGACTTGCAGAAGTTGCTTCCACCACTTCCATCCACCCTCTTGATGGTCACTCGCAGCTACAGGGGACACTCTGTGCTTTGGAACCGCCAGTCCCCACCCACCCTCACCCCAACACACAAGCCAGAGACATTGCAGGCTGAGAACTTGTCCCTTCTTGTCTTCTGGTCCTCTTGCACACTCGAGGAAGCTCTTGCCCTCCAGCACCGGGAAGGTGAATGTTGGATGGGTGGGGTTGAGGTGAGTGAGCTCCCGCCCTCTTGAGAGAAGAGAATCACTTATTGACGGAAGCTGATTCTCAGAAGCCTGAGGACTCATCTTGGGGGTGAGCCTGGGAACAGCTAGCCCTTCTCTTTCCAGAGGCCACAGGGAGAACTGGAGGATGCATGTACATCACTCCTCCTGGCTCTGTGGTCACACAGCATAGAAATCATCACCAGTATGCTGTTGTATGACATCGAGAACAACAGAATGCCCCCAAGGAGCCTGCTGCTGGCACTGGAGCAGCTCAGTGTGCACCCAGGTCTGGACCCTGTGAGGGGAGAGTTTGTATGGGAAGGGGCTGGGGCAGCAGGAGAGGGGTCACTGTACGGAGTCTTGATTCTCCTAATTCTTCTCATGGGACAGCTCCACTTGGGCCACCGAGGGGGTGTGTGGGAGAGGAGGGTGACAATCCAGGATCCGTGTGGGCTGATGGGAACTGAGGAGGAGTTCCTGGGTACCAGGAATGGCTCAGAAGAGAGAGTATTAGGGTGTGAGAGACTGGGGCTGGGGAGAAGCCCGAGGAACAGAGATGAGTGAGAAGGCGGAACAGAAAGCCCCGTTCCGCAGAGGCGGGAGGGGCAAAGGTGGCAGTGAGGGGACATTGCTTAGGGAACACTGGGGCTGTGGATTGGATGAGAGGCTTGGAAGAACAATAGTATAGCAGGAGCAAGTAGAGAATAACCACACAGTCTTCCTCCTCCACACTGTCCCTGTGGCACCTGGTGACAGCAGTGGTTCTCTTACCCATTCCACTCCTGTCCCTTAATCAAAGACAAATCAAGTCATGAGGCAAATCACAGTCCCTGCCCTTTGTAGACCACTTGGAGCTGGGGCCAAAGAGAGGCTGGGAAGTCAGCCAGGCTTCTGGGCATCAGGTTCCAAAGGACAAGGCTCAAGTGTTGGGCTACAAGAGAAGCCCAGAGGACACAGCAATAGAAGCTGGACATGTGACTCCTGATCTAATCATGACGAATGCTCTCACATCCAGCTCAGAAAGCACATGTCTTTGGTCTTTCAAGTGTTCCTGAAAGGGGGTGCGTGTGCAGGTCGTGGCAGCCCCTGGCTCTTGTGTGCTGTGCTCACACCGACATGGAGCTTTACCCTCCCAGTGCTCCTTCCCAGAGGCAGCCAGATCAGGGCTGTGGGCCCCTTCCATAGCTGCAGAAACTGCAATTCAGGTCAATGAGGTACCTTGCTCCAGGTTACCAGGACTCTTTGCAGGCAAAGCTGGGGTCAGAAGCCAGGTCTCGTGGCCCCTAATCAGTAAGGCATCCTACACTGCAGCATGGCTGGAAGGCTCCCATCCCTAGGACGGGGGTGTCATTCCTGCTCTCTCCCTCCCAGACATAGAGAACTACCGGGATACCACGTGGGCCCGTATCCTGAGCCTGCTGAGAAAGACCAATGAGGAGAAGGATATGTTGTTGCTGTGTCAGGGTGAGGGTCAGGGTTCTGGAGAAAGCTCTGCGGGAATCAGGGAGGGTGCAAAGAAAGGCAGGAAAAGATGAGGTCTCTGAATGTGGATCCCAGGAGCCCAGGGAAGGGGTGCTCCATCGCCTGGTTTGGGGCCAGGATCCACCTTGATTGGGATGCCGGCAGTGTTGGCAGCCTCACCCATTCCCTTGCCCCTCTGGGTGGACCAGGTGCCATCACGGGGAGGATAGCTGGGAGATGGTGAATGGGCAGTGTTGCCAGCACAGGTCCCAGGGGCCCTCTTGGGGTCAGGAGTGGGGACTGTGTGCACATGTCTGTGTGTCTGTTTCCTCTGTGGGGAGGGAAGGGTGACGGAAGCTCCAACTCCCTGCTCCCCTCACAGTGCTCCATGGAGTGGCCACCAGTGCCCAGGTTGTCCTGGACAATGCCTCTCTGCAGGAGAGAGCAATGACCAGAGCGTTTATCAAAGTGGCCACCAAGGCTGATAAAACCCTCCAGGTTTTCTTCCACCATCAGCCCCTGGCCAGCAAAAGCAAGGCGGGAGCGGGAGGTAGCTGGCCTTGGGTGGATGGGCTGAAGGGGAGAGGCTGAGGCAAAGGTGGGCAGGGGCAGTGTCTGTCCACTTGCTTGTTTCTCACCGGGCTCTTCCGGAGCCGGGGTGGGGGAGGTGCTCCTCAGCCACCTCCTTGTGTTGACCAGAAAAGGGGACAGTCAGAAAACACTGCACTGTCCATTCACTTACTGGGTAATGATGCGGTTCTGTCATTTGCATTTGCTGGGCACCCTCTGCCTGCCAGGCACTGTGCCAGGCCCTGGGGACACCAAGATGAATGACGAGCTCAGGCAAATTCATTGTGTCTCTTTGGACACAGGTGGCAGAGAAAGCTCTGGAGACCACTGGCCAGCTCTTCTGTCTCCTGCAACACTCAGAACTTGAGAGGCTGTTGCACTCATGAACCGGATGGTCAACGACTTTGACATCCATACCAGTGAGGCCACTCTACATCTGCAAGATAATTGGGGGGTGAGAAGGAAACGTGTCTCGTTTGTGCATTCGGTATTTATTGAGTAGTTCATGCTGAAGCATGTTTGTAAATAAGCTTTCACTGGCACTCGGCCACGTCCATGCATTCACACACAGTTTGCGTGTTGTCCAAGGCTGCCTCTGAGCTACCGCAGCAGAGCAGCGGCTGCCACGGAAACCCTATGGCTGGCAGAGCCTAAAGCATTTCCTATCTGGCCTTTTACACAGAACGTTTGCTGAACCTGAGTGAGTGCAGCCCATGTTTATTGAGTAGCTGCTCTCAACAGGGCTGGGGAAGTGGCGATGGATAAGCCACTGTTCTTGTGTCAGAGCTGCTTTCTAGCTATGGGGAAGGGGCGACTAGAGGGAGCGGAGAAACTGTGATTAGTTCTGCCTGCTAGGATTTAAGGAAGCTTCAGATGTCAGAAGGGGTGATGTTTGAATTGCACCATGGAGAATAAGGCAGACAGCATAGACCAATAATGAGCAAGGAGGTTGAATTAGTAGTAAAATGGGTAATGGGAAGAAAAGCCCAGGACCTGATGGCTTCACTGCCAAATCCTACCAAACATTTAAAGAACTAATAAGAACACTTCTCAAACTCTTCCCCAAAATGAATACGATTGAAGAAACTCCTTTTACGAGGACAGCATTGCCATTATGCCCAAACCAGACAAAGACACTACGAGCAAATCCAATTTTACACCAATATTGCTGATGAACATACATGCAAAAATTCTCAACAAAATGCAGCCAGCCAAATTCAACAGCACATTAAAATCATCGTTCACCATGATCAACAGGGATGTTCTACACACACAGGTTCATGAATATGACAGAGCACGTTAAGAGAATGAAGGAAAAGAACCATGTGATTATCTTGAGTGATGCAGAAAAATTATTTGACAAAATTCAACATCCTTTCGTGATAAAAACTCTCAACAATTAAGTACAGATGGAATGTGCCAGAACACAGTAAGAGCACATGTGACAGGCCAAAGCGGACATCACACTCAGTGGACACATGGTGGGAGCTTTCTCTCCTTTGGCATCACAGCCTTATGCACAGTAGCCGAGGCACGGAATCCATCCACGGTCCATCCACAGTGAATGGGTGACCACAACGGGGCACACACACAGTGGGACACTATTCAGCCTTTCAACAGAAGGACATCCTGTCACTGTGACAACATAGATGGCCCTGGAGGGCATTCTGTTAAGTGAAAGAAACCAGGCAGAGGAAGACAGAGTTTCTGATTCTCTCAAACTTTCATCCCTCTACCTTTTACCTTCAGCTCCCACTGCCAAGTGAAAATTCCTGTCCTGCTTCCCACCTCTAAATCCCAAGGGAAAAGTCAGAGCACCGGTCAGCCTGCAGACCGTGTGGTCGGGCACCCAGCCTGACCCAATCAGCTGGGCCTTTCGCTTGCTGCTCCCCTGCCTGGAGACTGATGGGTCCTCCATGTTTAGGACTCAGCTCACCTCCTCATAGAAGCCTCCCCCTCTATCTGGCCACCGACACAGTGTTCCAACAGCCCCCCCCACACACACACCCCAGCTTTCAGGAACTCTCTTAGCACATTACTCTGTATTTAATTTCTTTCATTCTTAGCACTATCCCAATGCATTTTATTTCTTGGTCTCCCCCAGGAACACAAGCTACATAAAGGGAGGAACCTTGTTTGTCTTGTTCTTCCCTGGCCCCAGGACTCAGCACTAGGAGTTGCAGCTCCTTGCAGGCATTCAAGATAACACTCTGATGAATGAATGACTAGCCTGCCAGATGTGGGCCTGTCAGCAGATGGCTCTTCTCAGGAAGGGTGGGTGGAGGGGGTCTCGTGACTTGAATAACTAGTCCAAGGGGCCATTCTTTAATGATTTCAGATTGTTTTCATATAACCTCATGACTACACTATTGGTCAATATTTCTCTTAGGTTTATTTTATAGGTGAAGAAACAGATTCAGAAAAAGTTAAGTAACTTACCCAAGGTCACTCGATAGGTGATTGAACCCAGAAATGGAAGCATATAGGCCAGACCCTGAAGGCTTTGAGCTTCATACTGCATCACTCTTCCTCCCACCAGGGCAAGTAGGATGAAAAAGACAGACTTGGTCACCACACTCTAGAAGGACAACATCAAACAATACAAAATAAAACTCATTATTCTTTCGCTTCCCCGGGGGTGGTCATGAGGGATCTCATTATTCCAGAAGCTGCACAGCTACATCACAGTTCAAGAAATGTTTAGGGCAATCTAAGGATAATGGATTCACTAAGCCCCACCAAGGACACGTGGTGTAACTTTCTCAGACCCCCTCGTGGTGGCTATGGGAGGACAACCATGAGCTCCCACGCAAGTTCTCCTCAGAATGTTCCCCCACGGCTGAGGCACACACCAGCCAGCGAGTCTCATGCCCATTAAACCAGGTAAGATTTGTGGAAGGACCTCAGGTACATGTGAGTTCTCAAACTGTTCAATTTCTTCAGGCCTCGATTATCACTTGTCACATACTTACTGAGTATGAACCGTTGTTATGGAATGAATTGTGTCTCCCCAAATTCATGTGTTGAAGGCCTAAGCCCCAATGTGACTCTATGTGGAGATAAGGCTTTGAAGGAGGCAATTAAAGTTAAATGAGGTCATAAGTGTGCCGTCATCATCCAACAGAATTGATGGCTTTATAAGGGGAGAGAGAGAGAGAGAGAGACAGACAGACAGACAGACCTCGGTCCACCATGGGAGAACGCAGATAGAAGGTGGCCATCTGCAAGCCAGAAAGAGGCCTGGCCAGGAATCACCTCTGCCAGCACACTGATCTCAGACTTCTCAGCCTCCCGGCTGTGAGAAAATAAATTTGTTGTCTAAGTCACCTTGTCTGTGGTATTTTGTTATCACAGCCCTAACAGACAGAGGCAACTGTCTCCTAGGTACTATAATACTGCTGTGCTCCTAAAATGCTGAACTTCACACCTGGAAAGCACCACAGCCCCAAGAGAGCAGCTTTTCTGCACCTGCTGGCAACCCAAAGCCACGTCATACTGCAGGGCTGCCAGGCTCCGCCAGCCGGAGGACAGCCTGGCCCCTAACACCCACAGGATCACCTTCCTCTCTCCTGGCTCCCCTCCCAGCTGCATCCTCTGGGCTCTCACACTGCGTGGGACCCAACTAGCTATTTATTACTATTTATGTCCACTCCTATGGCACTTCCGCCAGCAACCCGCTCAACTGCATTCATCCCGGTCTCTTTACGGGACTCCTCCTTGATTCCCAGGTCTATGGGCCAGTAGAACTGCAGGGCCCTTGACAGGATGGGTGTAGGGTCAGGTGCCAAGATTGGGATCCCAGCTGTGTCCTTGCTGAGGTTTCTACCTCTAAGCCTCAGCTGCAGCACCTGTAAAACGGACATGGTAATAGTGCTCACCAAGGTCTTGTGGAGAAGCGTACAGAAGACGGAGGACAGAGCCCACGAAAGCGTTGTACAGACGGCCAGAAAAGATCAGTTTCGAGAGCGCTGGGCCAAGCCGAGCCTGTTGAGAACCTGACAGGCAATATCTGTTAGAAATCCCAGGGGCCGTGACAGTTTAACTGAAGGTGGCGCGTTCCTTCGTCTGGCCTTCCTTCTCTCATTGGCCTCTCGCCTGTCAATCAGACACCGGCTCCGCCCCTGCAGTTCCTGACCGTTTTCTCAGGCTGATGCGCCCCGCCCCTTTCAAATGAGGTCCCACAGGAGCACAGTGGCCCTGGCCTACAGCGATGTCACCCCCCCACCTCCCCACCCTCCGCCGTGGAGCATGCGCACTCTGGGTCTCGTGTGTGCCCGGGGCACGCGAAACTACGGGGTCTTGCTTGTGGGCACCACTGCACTTGCTTCGGACGTCGCAGCCTCAGGGCTGGGGTACCTTTGGAGCTGGTGACTTGTCCCTAGCGGAGATCAGGAGCCTGCAAGGCCTAGAGACCTGGAGCATGCCAACCCTGCTTCTCACTGTGAGCTGAAATAAAAGCTTAAGGCTCCCCCTCACCAGCTGAGTGGACCCCTCTTGGCCAAGGGATATCCTAAAACTAAATTGCCTGCCCTGAGGAGGGAGGTCAGACATGCCTCATCATGCTCCCCCCCCTTCTTGGAGACATCCTTTGTAACCCACTAACAGGCCTAGGGTACCCCAGACAAAGCTGCAGGTCCTCAATTTACACAACAAATGTATGTCTGTGGCTTGTCGCCTGGTGGCTTGTCTCTGATTGACAGAGCTCCTTAGCTTCAAACATTCCAAGCCTTTTGACAAAGCTTCATGTCTTTAACCAATTAAGAGTCAAAGAATCTTTAAACCCACCTAGAAACTGTAAGCCCCGCCCCCTTCGAAATGGCCCATCTTTTGGGGCCAAACCAATGTATGTCTCCCACGTATTGATTTATGACTTTACCTGTAACCCCTGTCTCCCTGAAATGTATAAAACCAAACTGTGACCAACCACAGGGAGTCCACTTGCTCAAGGCTTCTTGGGCGTGGCTCGGGCCCTAACTTCTTTTCCGTGGACATCACAAGATGTGTGATTCTGGCACATTATCAAACCTCCAGCGCCTCTGTGTCTTCCTCTAGTGTGGGGAGCTCATACCTACTTCTTTGTGCTGAGGGGAAGATTCCAGAGGACACAGGTCGTGGCATGATTAAGAGGTGTCTAGACGTAGTGACACCCAGTGAATGGAGGCTGCTGTTACTTTGCTGAGCTCCCATTACGTTAACAGTGTACAAACTGCGATAAATGGAAGGGACACATGGCATTATTCCTTTTTTATATGAGCAAGGTCTAGTAAAAACCATACAGAACTGCAGTGTGTTTACTAAGTGTGGCTTTCAAAGGCTGGGACTCAGAATTTCCAGGCTGTGTAGCAGCCACAGTCCAAACATCGAGCCCTGAGTGGCGTAATTCCCCAGTAGGAGTTGGTTACATCCCACCAAGCTGAGCAATCTTCCTAAAAACCTCCTGCAAACACCTAGCTGGTCCCCACATTCCTCACTCCACCTGTAGCAGGCAGGCTCAAATCCCCTCTGACCTGCTTAACAAACAAAAGCTGACTTGACAGACACCAGAGCTGCCACCTGCTCACTCCCCACACTCTACCCCAGAGGGAGTGTGTCTCTGTGCCCATGAATCTGATCAGGACACTTCTCTGGTTAAAAACAAACAAAATACTTTAATGTTTTTTTTTCTGCTCTTGGGATAAAAAACAGACTTAGCCTGGCCCAGCAGATCCTGTCTGGTCCACCCTACCCTTTCCTCTTTCTCCCCACACACCAGAAGCACCAAGGAGAGCATTTAAATCTCCAAAAATGAGCCACATCCTCCCAGGTTATACCTTACATTCTGCAAGATTTTCCCTGGAACTCCCTTCCCCACTGCTTGTTTTTTAAAACTCCACTCAGATGTCCCTTTGTCTGGGGAGTCTTATTGTACCCGCTACTTGGGTTAGGGTCTTGGACTATCGTCTGGAACCTGGGTACTTGTGGGTTGTCCCAGCTCATTCATGAGCTGTGCGACAACAGAAGCAGTGTCACCCTCATCTCTGGGTCCTCTGTGCCTGGCACAGGAATGGCCACAGTTGAGTGAATGAACCATGTGAAGACCCAGACAGTACATGAAGGCTAACACCAGCCACGTTCAAACAAAGGGACTGTTCTAAAGCAGCTTCAACGTCCTGTATTTTAAAAGGCCATCTATGTCATTGTAAAAAGCAAAGCATAGTTCATTCTAGCAATAGCTTGTAGGACAGCATGACATGCAGAACTGCAAAGCCAGAGGTGACTGGTTTGTGACGTTACCACCGTTAACACCAACAAGAAAAGGACCGTGTGGGGCCGGGCACGGTGGCTTACGCCTGTAATCCTAGCACTCTGGGAGGCCAAGGCGGGAGGATAGCTTGAGCTCAGGAGTTCGAGACTAGCCTGAACAAGAGCGAGACCCCGTCTCTACTAAAAATAGAAAGAAGTTATATGGACAGCTAAAAATATATATAGAAAAATATTAGCCGGGCATGGTGGCACATGCCTGTAGTCCCAGCTACTCGGGAGGCTGAGGCAGAAGGATTGCTCGAACCCAGGAGTTTGAGGTTGCTGTGAGCTAGACTGATGCCACGGCACTCTAGCCAGGGCAACAGAGTGAGACTCTGTCTCAAAAAAAAAAAAAGAAAAGAAAAAAGAAAACAACCGTGTGGTCTCAGCAATGCTATAGAACTCTGCCTGGCAATGCATGGACTGTGAAGGTTTAGGGTCACGTGTTTTGACAGAAAAAAAATAGCTTTAAAGCATTGACTCATGACTGTGGGATCGTATGTATTATGCTTGCCATTTCCTAACCTGCGGAATACAAAGCCAAACCAAGAGCCACATCCAGACAATGTTGGGACTGAATAGACTTTTCTTCCCTATTACTTTGTTCTCTTAGAGTTAAGACATGTAAACTTTAGAAAAATTGTTGATCAAGAACAAATGAGGTCCCAGCCATTTTTGGGTAAATGCTTCATGTCCCTTTAATAGGCTGCCAAATATGTGGACTCAGGAAAACTCAGGATATGAACAAGTGCTGCTTCCACTGAAGACCTCTCTATTCTGGAGAGGAAATACTTGCTTCACTACAATTCTTAATAGCCTCTCTACAGATTTCTCACCTCCCCAGATTATTTCTGCTTTCATTTCCTCCTTACATCTTTCTTGTATCCTTATCCTCACTCAGGGCCAGCTACATCATTTGAGAGGCCCTGTACAAAAATTATTAAGAATTTCAAGACAGCCACAGAAGAGCATTAAACCAAGTGTGGGCCCTTTTGAGTGCAGGGTACCGTGTGACTCTGTACGTTGCCTGCCCGTGAAGCTGGCTCTGCCCCCAATCATCTCATGCATTCACTGAAAGAATTCTGGATGCCAGGGTCTGCGCTCCGCACTGGGGCTCCAGCAGAAACGAGACATGGCCATCCTCTCTAATAATGATAATAACAAATGTGGGGATGATATGGCCCTGAGGACAAAACTATCAAATGCTACTGAGTGCTTACGTGCCAGGTGCGGCACCAGGTGCTTTCTGTGAATCACCTCCATCACTCTCCACACGGTCACACAGATGCGGACACTGGCTCGGAGAGCCTAAGTGACCTGCTTGATGTTAAGAGCAACTTGGCAGGGGACTTGGGTCTTAAACCCAGGTCCATGTCTCTTGTGAGGTTTTGGCTGTCTGTAAGTTTGTACCCCTTCTTGCCCTTGCTCAAATGATTTCCCCCACTCTGGCGATCTGGGCTTTCCTGGAGAATTGTGGCTGTTTTCCTTCAAGGCTGCTCACCCTCTTTTGTAGCCTCTGAAAGCCCCTTCCCAGCCTCCTTCATGAGGCCACAGCTCCCTTTGGTCTCCTCCTGGATGGTGAGTGCTGCTGCAGAGAACATCGGCTTGGTTGACGCTCATGTGCTGCAGCCACTACCCAGGGCCCCACGCTTTGCCTTTCTCCAGATTCTGGACACCTTGTAAGCAGTGGCTGTATCAGCTTGAGTTGAGCGAGCAGCTACCGCCTCACCCAGACCATTCTCTCCACCCCAGGGCTCTCTTCTCAAGCCATGCTCAAGCGTCGTGAACACTTTTCTGTCCACCTTCAGGGAGAGGTGCACCCAGCGAGTGCATGCTCCCAGAGCTCTGCTGCCTGGTCCCTGGGACATCCCCCTGCTCTTTCTTGCATACGTCCTTTGCCACACAGGTAAACTGCACACTTTCAGCTGTTTCCAACATATGTGTCTCTGAGAGGACGTATTTACATTTTTACTCCAAAATCCATGTTTACATAGTGGGATAAAATATTCCATGGTGAGAGAGAGAGAGATGCTTTACAAAAGACTTTCTGGAACACTTTTATGTTAGAAACAGCTTAAAATGTGCAGGTTGTTTGGGTAGCAACAGATGTAAGTTTCACATAACACCTAGCCAGCAGCTCCTGCTGGGAATACCTAACTAGAGGGAAGCTGTCTCTAGGAGTTGAGAGAAAGCAAGCTCCTTTCATTGAAGGATAGTATGCAGTTAGGGATGTTCACAGTTAGTGGCATGATGATTTTTCTTCTTTCTTTGCTTCTGCCAAATGAAAAAAGAGAAGAAGAGTAAGAGGAAACCAGAGAATAGACACTTTTCTGTCCTTCCGATGGTGGCTTCTCATGCTAAGGAAGGAGACTGGGTGCAAAGATGTTCTGAGCAATGGTAGGACCCGGCTCGGAGGGGCTTCTGATGCATGTTGCTCTGAATCCTCAGAAATGTCACCCATTCCTTGATGAAACTTAATTTCATAATAAAATATAGGCTAAATTAGAAAGGGGCTGTGACAATACTTCCTCTACAGATATGGCCTCATTACTCCTTCCTTAGGTGCAGCCCCACGTCCCTGGTTTTACGTGCGGACTCTGTGCTGCTCAGACCCTGGGTTGGTCCACCCCAATAAGAAGTATGTAAAAACCCTCAGGTTAGGCCAAAAATACTCTTTATGCTCTTGTTGTCTGCTCTTTCTTCTGTCTGACTGCCCATTCTGACTTGCTGCCTGTCCTGCGGGCCCCTCGATCTCTGTTGGGCATATCTGGGTCTCTGAGTGCCAAGGGGCAGGTTCTGCTCTAGTCAATGGCAAAAATAGCCCAGAAATGCGTTGGAAGACATTGGAGCTGATTTCTTAAACATCCTCGTCAATGATCATTTGTGCCATTAATATGTGCTATATTTAGCTGTTTAATTTAATATATAGTTAAATAAAAGGGAAGAATGGAAAATCTGTAGTCAGGTTCTTACATCTGTAAGCCCTGTGATCACAGCACACTACTGGGGGATGCTAAGAGGTCAAAGTGCAGCCTTTTGAGTAATTCCTCACATGACTAATGTTTGGAGATGTCAGTGACATGGCTCCTACTTCCTGTCCAAGCCACTCATTCCGCGTATCCTCTTGAGCCAATGTTTTCCTCTCTGTTCTCCATGTCTTCAGTCTTCCCTCTTTGCTACCTTGTTTACTCACAGTTCATACTTCCCAAAATACCACTTTTATCCCCGTTACTCCTCATCAACATCAGCTTATGCTCTTTCCTATCTAAGGGGCCAAGCTGAACCCTCCAGGCTGTGGCCAGGACTTGCTGCATTGTGTGTCCAAATCAATCACCTCTGTCTCCTGTATAGGAACTGAGCCCTCAAGAGCTTCGAGAAAACTCGTGAGATCACCAGGCCTGCTGATTGTTCTTAGGCAGCCATGGGCTCCAAGTCTTTTTTACAAAGATTTGAATAATGCCCAGGAGGTTGAGCGACTTGTTTGGTTGAGCTGGGAAAAGTGTGAAAGGACCAGAGATTCCCTCAGAAGGAGGCTCGATGCTCACGTGCTCACAGTTGCTCAAGTGGCAATGGTCTCCTACAGACATTTTCCCCAAGTCAGCGCCTCTAGCATGGGTCCCCAGCAGGTGGCATGAGTCCTGCTTATCCTGACATCCCCTCAAAGAGTTAGGAATGCCCCGAGGGTGCCAGTCTTTCTCACCAGATCCAGTGAAGCCCTTTGAGCCACTGCTGTGGTCTGGCCAGTTGTCTTTACATAGCATAACCCGTAAATGCCATCACGCCTGCCTTGCTGCCTTGTGCCCCTTTGTGGCACCAGTGTCTGTCCCCACCTCTGCAGATTCAGATCTGACAGGTCTGGCTCAGGCTCTTCTGGGAGTGCCTCCCTGACCACATTAGCACACACTACTTACTCCTGGCTCCACATTCCTATAGCAGATCAGTCCGTCTCATGGGTCTCTGTGCTAGGGTACAGCTCTGTTGACAAAGGAAAGGGCTTGGGTTGAAGTTAGAATGACCTGGATTCAGAGTCAGCCTCTAACACTTACTAGCTGTGTGACTACTGACATGTGGTGTAACCTCTGTCTTCTCACCTGTGACCGGTGGATAATCCTGACACCTCTAATGAAAAGGTAATTGTTGTAAGCGTCAAAATGGGATAATCTATGCAAAGCAACCAGCAAGTGAATGGGCTTAGTAGCTATTTAAAGGACCAAAACAGTCTGAGTCAGTTAGGCTGTGCGGATCTCAAGTTGCTTTGTGCATGCAAGCTTGTCTCTTTCTTGTGTGTGCGAAGTGCTAAGAAAACGCTTTTTAAATAAAATTAGGCCAAATGCTCCCCTCAGTGTCACTTTCCCTGCCTTGCCACATAGGCACTTAACAAAACGCAAGTATTAACACTCATTTACTATTGAAAACATTTCCTTAGTTACACACAAATGATTCTTTATGCAAGCTCCCAAGGCAAATGGGGAAAAGAATGTATTATTCTCATTTTTCTGGTGAAGAAACTGAGGCATCAATTAAACTTACGCCCCTCAAACGATCACATGAAGGTGTGGCAGAGTGTGGGTAGAGCACAGATCTCCCTGTCCCCAGGCCATGTCTGATCCTTTTAACTATGCTGCCACTCGAATTAACTTCTTTGTCTGCCCATCAGCTCTGCCCACCATGATTCTTGAGATCTGGGCACTCCCAATGCAGGGGCGTCAGACCCTGTAGACCTGCTTGCTCTGCCCTGCCCTGGGTCAGGAATCCCATCATCTTGGTGGCAGCTCTATGACATTGGCCAAGCTGTGACCATCTTTGGGCAGGTTGCAGGGAGCAGAGAGGGAGACAAAATGAAGGTGCCAAAGGACTGAGCCATAACCACATCCTAATGAAGCTGCTGAAGACACACAGCCCCTTTCCTTGGGGGCCTCCATTCTCTAATGCCACAGGCCCACCCTTCTCCCTTGTCTGCTATTCTTCCCCCTGCCTCCCTCCCCCCACCCCCATTTAAGGGACATTTAATGATTTCCCATCTTTTTTTCCCCTTGGCAATGACAAACAACATTGTGATGATTATCTTTATAATTAGATGTCTGTGCATGTTTTAAATTATTTTCTTAGCCACATTTTCCACCTGTGTTGTGTTCCATTCCCATTTGGAATGGGGCATGGATCTGGGACAGGCATATTCAGCAGTCCTGTGCAGTCCTAAGGATGAAATCATGATGGGGACAAGCAGTGGGCATAGCAGGACTGAAACCAGTAACCAGATGTGGCCAAATGGTCTACATTGCCCACAGTGGGCAGTACAGACCAAGATCCAGGTGCAGGAAAAATACCACTCCTTCACCCCTGACTCCCACGCCAAGGCTGTAGGAACTTAGGGCATTGCAGAAAAATAGAACAGAAAGAGGAAGGAGGGTGTATGAGTTTTCTATTGTTGCTGTAACAAATTTTTGCTACAACTTCGTGGCTTAAAATCACAAATGTAGTGGCTTAAAACAACACAAATTTATTCTTTTATAGTTCTGGAAGTCAAAAGTCTAAAATCAAATATTGACAGGACTGTGTTCTTTTTGAACTTTAGGAAAGAACCAGTTTTCTTGCCTTTCCTGGTTTCTAGAGGTCACATGCATTCTTTGGCTTGTAGCACATCACTGCAACTTCCAGTTGTATCCTTACATCTTCTCTTTGATCTTCCTGTCTACCTTTCATATGGACTTACGTGGTTACATTGGGCCCACCTATATACTGCAGGATAACGTCTCCATCATGAGATCCTTAATCACATTTGCACAGTCCATTTTGTTACATAAGGTAATATATTCATAGATTCTGGGGATTAGGACATGGGCACCTTTGGGGGACCCTTATTCAACCTACCATAGTCCACCTTATGGTCACCCAAAATTCATGTCCATCCCACACTCAAAATACATTCATCTCATCCCAACATCCTCCAAAGTTTCAACCCATTACAGCATCCACTCATAGTCCAAAATCTCATCTAAATATCATCAGCTCGAAGTCCCAAATCTTGTCATCTAAGCCAACTAAATCAAGTGTGAGTGAAATACTAAGTACGATCCATCTTGAGTCAAAATTCCTCTCCATCTGTGAATGAGAAAACTAGTTATCTGCTCCCAAAACATGATGGTGGAACAGTCATAGGCTACCAGTTGTAGACATGGCTGGGGGATCCACCGTTCACACGCCTAATCTCTTCAAAGAATCCTCTGTGTAATTGAAAACTGTTACTTTTTGTTCTTTCTGAGGCATGAGAAAAAGATTGTCTAGGCCACTCCTGGCTTTTCCTCCAGAGTGTGCTTTCCTGATGGTGAATCTCCTAATTGGCGTTTGCAATCTAGACAGGCTGAGAATTTCCCAAATAATCAAGTCCTGGTTCCTTTTTCTAAACAGTTCTTCCCTCAATTTTTCTCTTGCACTTTACTATAAGACACAAGAAGAAACAAAGCCACACATTCAATACACTTTTGGAAATTCTCCTCAGCGAAATATCCAAGTTCATTACCTACAAGCTCTGCTTATCATATAACCACAAGGCACAATTCAGCTAAGCTTCGTGTCACTAGGTAATGGAAATCTTCCTTCCAGTTTCCAATAAGATGTTCTCATTTCCTTCTGAGCCCTCACCAGCAGCACATTTAATACTTACCTCTCTACAAACGTTCTGTTCAGGAGTTATGTATTCTCTAAGATGACATACGTTTCTTCTACCATGCTCCTCACTTCCTTCTGAACCCTTGTTGGCGGAGTCCTTAGTACCCAAATATCTTCTAACAACTTCTTCAAGGACAGCTAGCTTGTTTCTATCATGCTCCTCCAAATTCTTTCATCTTATGCCCATTGCTCAACTCCGAAGCTGCTTCCACATTTTCACATGTTGGTTACACAGCACCCCCCTTCCAGGGTCCAAAGTCTGTATCGGTTTCCAATTACTGCTGTAATAAACTACCACAAACTCCATGGCGTAAGACAACACAAATGTATTCTCTGACAGTTATGGAGTCCAGAAGTCCAAAATCAAGTTATTGACAGTGCTATGCTACTTCTGGAGGCTTTAGGGAAAAATCTGTTTCCAGTTTATAAAGCCCACATGCAGAGGGGAACCCTGAATTTGATAAATTTTCTCCTCAAAGGGTTGAGTTTTAAATTGGAAGTCACTGGTACTTTGAATTGGCGGGTGTAATTTTCTCCTACTGAGTGAAAATAGAGGCTCAGCAGTCACGTTAAAATATAGATAAATGAAGGTTATACTACTATATACCTAATTTCCCTTATTATTGTGACTTTTTAAATATCTGCTACATGCATACTGACAAATTGTCCTCCAGAAAGATTGTACTAGTTGGTGCTTTCTGCAATTGTGAGTGAGTAACCCTTTCTTTTAACATTTGCCAAAAATGCCCACTATTATTATTTTTTCTTTATTTTTGGCAATTTAATAGGAGAACATGATATCTCATTGTTGTTATATTTGGCGTTTATTGAATTACAAGTAAAATTAAATATTTCTCTCATAGGTATTTGAAAAATTTTTGAGTAGGATAGGTATTTCCTAATTACTCTCTCTTCTGTGTTTATATAAAACTTTGTACTTTGTACATGTCTGTTATTGTCAGAGATGGCTAATGTTTCTCCAAATTCTGTTACCTCCCCCTTTCTTGGCGGTAGGATAATGGCAGAGTGTATGGGTGCCCAGCTGTTCTTCTTTTCCTAGATATTCCTTGTGGGAAGGTATGGCCATGTGATTAAATTCCTTCCAGTGGATGTGAGTGGAAGGGCGCACGCCACTTCCATGTCTGGCCCATGAAATCTCCCATAGAAGAGCAGCCACTGTGACATGGCAGCCATATTTTGAAGATGGCAGACTTTTTAGCATAGTGGAGGGCTACCTGTCCTGGACTATTGCATGGGCAAGATTTAGCATCTGCTTTGCCTCAGCCAACTGCAATTTACTGTACCATAATATACAGCTATAACACATTTAAATCTTTATTTTAAATGAAGCTCTTCTCCTTTATTGCACTATGAACAGAGTCCTTGCTTTAGTCATCTCTGTAGCCTCATGACACGGAGTGTATTTCCAATAAACATAATTGAATGAGCAGATGAATGAATGAGTTGCAGGTTTACTTGAAAAGACTCCTGCTGCTTCTCCTAGTTCAGTTCTCAGAGACATTGTTTGTTCCCATTACCAGGGGAAAGAAAGGAAACTACATATGTGAATTGCATGTTGACACTCAAGCCAATCCCAAGACATGTTTCCACTTACAAAATGTGATCTGCTTTCTTACCTGACAAGTCAGAGATCAGAAGGTGCTGATTTTACAGTCTCCCGACCTCTCAGGAGATGAGGAAGAACATCTCTCTGGATGCTTGTTCATTGTGGCATGACCATTACCGCTGCAAACTGAGTTCATGTGAAACTTCAGGCCTCCTACCTGGAGGAGAACAATCTTCTATCCCATGCTGGAAGTTAAATGGGCCCAGTGAAATCTGAATTTAGCTTCACAAATCCTCTGCTTTGTCATAGTGGAGAACTTTCCCTAATGCAGGGTGTTCTCCTGCAGATGGCTTGGGGCCAGAAGATAGGCTGGGTAATCTTAGCTGCTCCTACTGCCCTACAGTGTTCACTGAACTGGATTTTTTGTCTGTGAAAAAAATGGACCAGAGCTGGGTTGGTTGCCATGGTGACTGTATCAGGAGCCTTTGGGCCCTCTATCATCCTCCACTGACAGCTCCTGTGCGATGAACCCCCTGTGGGGTGTGGGTACCTCAATCCACAACCTTATGGAATCACCTTCCCAGGAAGATACAGTTCATTATGAAAAGATGGGCCAGTTTGCAAGGGAAATGGGTTCCTTGTTACCCCTTCTGGGACATGGTTTTCCGGTCACGTGAAGCTTGCCCAGATTATGATCTTAGGAACCCTCATAAATTAGCTCTTCAGCCAAAGTCCCTCTGGACCAGGGATCCAGCCTTTGACTGCCTCATCTTCTTCAGCCAGCAGCTGTCAAGGCTTTCTGAGTCTGGGATTTGTTCTTTCTTAGTAGATTTGGAATTATGAGTCCAACCACACAGAGGCAAATTCCTTCCTCTTGGGCTCAAGGGCACTATGGCTTCAGCTGTCCCCTGGTGACAAATATGTCTTGCCTCCTTTGATCTTTTCCAGGGTTCAACTTGTGGCTCACCAAGGGCTTCCTGGAGGGGCCTCCGGGGCTCTTGGCTCAGCCTTCTCGTACTGATGAACGGGTCAGTGTGGTAACACCCTAAATGTTCCATCCACATCCACTCTTGCCCCTCCAGTTCATTCTTCACAGAAGCCATGGAGCCTCTGAAACGTACATGCGATTATGTCACAGGCTGCCCAGCTCCCGGGGGCCTCCCCTCGCTGTTGGGATAAGGACGGGGCTGGCAGGGCGCAGTGCCTTTTGCAGTGGTGTTGCACACTCTTCCTCTTGTTCTCTGCACTCCAGCCACGCGGGCCTGCAGCTGAACTTTTCGAATGGGACTCACTTCTGCCACAGGGCCTTTGTGCAGGCTTCCCTCCCAACGGATTTCTCTTGCTTCTCCCTTTATCTGGTTTGCTCTTAGACATCTGTCAGATCTCTAAGTGTTCCTTCTCAGGATTCGCCTCTGCGGGTAATGACACACCGATGTGTGGTTATCTCCCTGATGCCCACTTGCTTACTAGGCTGTGAGGGCCACAAGAACAGGGTCTGGGACTATGGAGTGAGTACAGGCGTCTTCACAATCCCTGGCAAACACAGATTATTATACTCATTGTACAGATGAACAGATTTACGGCAAAAACCTCTCAATCTCTGTTGACTGCCGATTAAAGACCACAAACATTTCTCTGACGGTAAAGCTCAAGGATCAATATTTGATAATTGCTATTTCCATTCTGTTCGTGAGATTCCAATGGCCAGAGCCCAGTAGGATGATACAAAAGAGCCACCTGGTGGCAGGTGAAGATCAGTGTGGCTGGGACCAGGAAGGACCTGGACTTCCCAGGCTGGTGAGAGCCGCAGATGCTGGCCTCTGCCCTAGTGCCCTTCAGACTGTGTCTCTCTCCAGGGAGGGGGAGGGCAGCAAGGCCAGCACCAGGGCTCACTGACTTTCCTGGACCGACTTTACCTTCAAAAGAATAACAACAAGATTTATAGCTAGCTTCTTAACAGAAGCCACAGAACGTAAAAAATAATGAGATGACATCTTTAAAATGCCAAAAGAAAATAATCACCCATCTAGAATTCTAGATTTAGTGAAAATATTCTTCAAAAGCCATTTCCAGACCAACAAGAATTGAGAAAATTTGTTGCTAACAGACTGACATTAAAAGAAATATTTAGCTGGGTGCCTGGAGTCCCACCTACTTGGGAGGCTGAGGCGGGAGGATTGCTTGAGCCCAGGAGTTTGAGGCTGCAATGAGCTATGATCAATGATCGCACCTGTGAATAGCCACTGCACTCCAGCCTGGGCAACAGAGCGAGACTCTCTCTCCACAAAAAAAATTTAAAAATTAGCCAGGTGTGGTGGCGCATACTTGTAGTCTCAGCTACTTGGGAGGCTGAGGCAGGAGGATTGCTTGAGCCCAAGACTTTGAGGTTGCTGTGAGCTATGATGATGCCACTGCACTCTAGCCTGGGCAACAGAGTAAAACCCTGTCTCAACACAAAAAAAGAAAAAGAAAGAAAGAAAAGAAGGAAAGAAAAAGAAAGTAGTAACACAAAAGTTAAGGTAGAGTAAGTGGAATTAAAGTGTTCTAAGGTAACTACAGTACTTGAGAAAGTGGAAAATGTACTAATTGATATTAGAGCCTAATAGATCATGTATGGTTAAATATAATCTCTAGAGAATATTTAGCATATAGAGATGAGAAAGAAATAATTGTTAAAATTGATCAATCCAAAAAGAGACAAGAAAGGAGAAAAAGGGAACATAGACCAGGTGGGCTAATAGGAAAAAAATAGTAGAGTTAAACTCAAATATATCTATCTACCAGTCGTTACAAAAGACTGCAAGGAAAAGGTAAGGGACATGGGGATTTAGGGTACCACTGAGGTCTTACTGACGTGATGCCCTGGGATCCCAGCTGGCTCAGGATGGAAGGAAAGACATGCTTGATGGATGGAGAGGAGACAGAGGGGGCGAAGGCTGGGGTCTCCAGGACGTTCAGAACTTTCCCAGAGGGAGCCATCAAACGAGCATGGAGAGGTCAGAGTGGGGCACTTGAATTAGAGTTAGTGATATGGGGGTAGAGAAGTTATGAGTCAACAGTGATATCTTACCTCCGATTCGTGTGCCCTGCTTGGTACCCAGTAACCCTGGAAGGGAGAGTCCCAGTGAGTGACCCCAGCCTGCGAGTGTGTGCAGTGAGAGAGAAGTGCCACGAGATGGCAGCATTGGCCCACAGTTCCGTGCACAGCACCCTGCCATCTACAAGGCTTACTGGGGCTGAAGGCACTGGGGTGATTAGCACCCTGCATGAACGGAGCCTGTGCAAAATCTTCACGCTCTTCCTGATTGTTTCATCGCTTGCAGGTCAGCAGACTCGGGTAAGGGGAGACAAGGGGAGCTTGCAGACCTCCAGTCTTGGAAGATGGAGGCTTGTACGACCCCTTACTCCAAACCCCTTTTAACGGAGACCCTGAGTGGGCTCTTGAAAGCAAAAAGGTATCAATTTGAATTTTGGCTCTGACGCTTACTAGCTGTGTGACTCTGAGCAAGGTACTAACCTCTCTGAACCCCCGTTTCCTCATAAGCAAAATGAGGCTGACAACAGTACCATGTGGTGGATTCACTGAGATGGTTCCTGTAGCAGCGGCAGAGCCAGAGTGGGAGCTTAGTGTCCCCAGGACTCACTTTCTTTAACAGCAGTTGGTACTATTATTGGGCACCTACTCTGTGCCTCATAGAAGGCCATTAGTTTGGTATTATCACGCCCTTTTACAGATGAGGAAACTGAGGCTTGACTTCCTAAGGACACACGAACAGCATCCACGCCCAGGTCTGTCTGGCTCCAGAGCCCAGTTCTGCCCACCAAGGCAGGGGGCTCCCCTGTCAGGCCTCCCAGGCCAGCCCTTGGCATCACATCCTCCAGTTCCCTGGGGCCAGGAGCAAGTCCTTCTGTAGCGGCAGGGCGCCTTCTGCCAGCGCTCAGAACCTTTCAGGGCATTCCAAACCAACGAGGGACACGGTGCTTTTTCAAAGAAAAAGAGAGCTGTAAAATATCAATGCAGTGGAAAGTGCTTTGGATGTTTGGGCTTTTCCTCCCTTTCCCTTTCTTCCTGACTTGCTTCCCTTCTCCTTCTTCTTCTTATCCTCCTCCTCTTCCTTTTTCTTCTTCATGTGTGTTTAGGGATAAAGATGCCTAATGGGTGTGTAGTACTTTACCATTTACAGATATTTTCCCTGACAATGCTTGCCATGCAGGTGGTGGTTGTCAACTCGACTCTGTGGCAATGCCCCACCCCGGCCCCATCCCAGATGCAGAGGTGGTGACCCTCAAGGCCACTCCATTCCTAAGCACTGATGGGACTCAGGACATCTCACCCCAAACTATGACTACAGGAGACCAGAATATGGCACCCCAAAATATGCCTCTTCAGCATAAGGAGTATTTTGAGCTGGTTATTTTGAGAAACTGCAGGCACAGAAGAAGATCTGACAGTAAGAGCAAAAGTTACCCTTTTGTAAGAGAAGTTTCTATCCATGGAAGAAATTTCCATTTGTCAGGGTGTCTCCAATTTTGCACCAGGAAGAGGAGGGCACTAAATTATCAATGGAGAAGGCACTGACCTCAATCTGTGCAAACCTTCCCCTTGTCCGCCTCCCCATAGCTGGCCTTCCCCACACCCTTCTTTCTTTGTTTCAGTTCAAGACTATGTAAGTCTGAACTCAAACCCATGGCTTTTGCAGATTTACTCATTTCTCTGAGTGTCTCCCATGTATACATGAAGTAACATGTTATTAAACTTCTGTTTTTCTCTTGCTAGTCTGTCTTTTGTTACCAGGGTCCATCCCAACTACAAACTCATGAAGGCTAGAAAAAATTATTTTTCCTCCCCTACAGCACTTATCAAAAGGGGCCTATATGGCCTGTCCAGGACAAGTCCAGGTGAGGGACAGAAGCCCAGCCAATCCTGGGGCCCACTCGCTCCAGCCCCCACTCCCACCCCACCCTGGTCCCAGCCCCAGAGCCTGGCTGCTGCCAAGTCAGCCTGGTGCAAACACTTGTGCTCTATCTCCTGCCGTCTTGACCCTGTTTCCCTCTTCTCTGATAATCTATAAGGGTGGATGTTTTTGTTATCTTGTCACTGAAGTGCCTGCAGGGAAGAGATGTGCTCAAGGTCACTCAGCTGGCCAGGGGCAGAGGTAGACTCAGGGCTCAGGGCACTGACTCCCACTTTCTCATGCTCTGCCTGTTTGCCACGTGGCGTGGAAGAAACAGACTTGGCTCTGGGGTCTGCCACCCCATCACTGCCAGCTGTGTGCTGTGAAAAGCCACTTTACCTCTTTGAGCCTCGGTTTACTCATCTGTAAAATGGGGACAACAGTCCCATTTCACTGGGTTGTGGGGATCAAATGAGAGAAGATTCATGAAAATGCTTTTTATATTTGAGGATGTTTTTTCAAATATAAAGAAGGCTAAAATTAAGGCCTGATAAATAAACTACCACATATAAACTACCACATTTTGGGGATGGGGTAGCTCTTCCTTGAATGTGAACGAAATTTGCAGTGAGGGCCTGGCATGAGTCTCCTCGTTTAATTCCCTCAATAGCCCTAAGTGGACCCTGGGTTTCAGAGAGGTTTAGTAATTTTACCACTATCCCTCAGCTTACAAGTGTGAAGCCAAGATTCACACGGCACCCCCTCCTCTCCGCTGCTGTTCCCTAAACTTGCCTGCTGGGGGAGCTTGTTAAATAGATCTATTTTGGAGCCCCAGCCCGGACCCACTGAATAACGACTGCATTCATTTCATCATGTATGTATTGAACATTTATCATGTGCCCAGTGCTGAGTGAGAAAGAACAAGCAAGGTAGCTGAAGCCCCACCCGCAGGGAGCAGCATTCTGGAGGGGCCTGGAAACTGGGTGTGAGCCCCGGGGCCTTTGTGATCAGGCCAGTGTTTGCGGGATGCTGGTGATAAGACGAGATGCTGTGGGATCCAGTGGGACGCTCCGACAACCCGTCCACACTACCACGGGCACGGCCTCGAGGGGCACGGCGGCTCCTCTGAGCCCTGGGTGGCCACTGCAAAGACCAGGACCGATGGCCGTAGATCTTCCTGCGCTGTCGAGTCATCCAGATGCCTGCCGCTTGGGCCAGGCGGGACCAGGGGTCAGGAAGGTTCCCGCTTTCTTACCGAGAGTACACAGCAGCGTTACGTCCAGGGGCCCGAGGGCAGGGTGCAAGTTCTGGGTCTCCTGAAAATAGCCGCCTGGCCTGGGAGGCCCGGCTCAGCCTGGGGGTGAGCCCTGTTCCACCGCTAGAGAAGGGGATCAGGGAGCCATGGGGGGTGCATCTGGAGGGGCGCCTCTACAGGGCACTGGGGGCGAGCTGAGAGCTCCTCAGGCTCCTGGGGCGAAGGCTGCGGGAGCTGGAGGAGAGGGCTGAGCCACTCCTGGGTGGAGAAGCAGCGGCCGCAGCACCCGGGAGGCCCGGCTTCACCGCGCACCCCACCGCAGGCGCGGGTGCCTCCCTTTCCCCACCTGTGAAATGGGCGCATGCTGCCCCCGCCCAGCGCAAGACGGGGAGGTGACATCGGCGCGCAGGGGGAAGACAAAAGGCGACCAGCGAGCTAGCGGAGCGGGAAGCGCGGCCGGGGCGGGGCGGGGCAGGGCGGGCCGGGGGAGGAGCCGGGCCTGCGGGCCGCCGAGCCCGACTGGCAGTGGCCGTGCGCCCGGAGGCAGCGGCGGCGGCGCGGCGGCGACAGTAAGTGCGGGCTCTCCCGGCTCCGGCTGCCCCCTGCCCTGGGCTCCCAGCGGCTCCTTCTCGGGCCCCTCGGGGCTTCCGCGGGAGCCGCAGGACCCCAGCCCCTCCACGGCGCCTCCGAGGTGGCGCTTCTCGCTGTGTGCCTCTCCAGCGTCCCTCCTCTCCCTCGCTGCTCTCTACCTCCACCTTCTCCCCCAGATTCTCTCCCCTCCTCCCTGAGACTGGACCTCACCGCTTGGATGTGGGGGCCTGAGTATGTTCAAGTCAGCCCAAAGTATCCGGAAGGTGGATGACTCGGTCCACATTAGGAAGCCCCAGGCTGGGGGTGTCTGTGGCCTCTGGGTGATGCCCTGTGCTTCCCAGCTGTGCTTTCCCTAGGTTAGCTTCACCGGCTCCCTACCCCCATTTCACAGATCGGGACATCGAGGCACAGAGTGGAGATTGACTTAGCCAAAGTCAGAAACCTCTTGGAACCAGCACCCAGGCTTCCCCGGCCAGATGGTGTTTTACGGTGGCCTCAGAGCCCACTAGTTTCTGCCTGTTTGTGCGGGGGGGGGGGGGGGGGGGGAGGGGGGCTGCCCCTTGCTCCGTGTCACCCATGGAGGGAGCTGGGCCAAGCCTATGGCGGAGGACTACACTCCAGGCCACAGCCAGCTGTCTTGGGGAAGCTTGAGCTCTTCCTTGCCTTTCTTTTTCTTTCTTTTTCTTTCTTTTTTTAATCCAAAATCCAGCCGCTAGCTTTTATAAAGACTAATACGACTTTGCTCACTCCAGTGCCCTGGCCTGTGACCCGGGTTAGAGAAAATTCCTGGCTCCTTCTTCCGAAGCTCAGTCAAGGCTGAGTGGTTCTCAACAAATAGATGCCAAGAGCTGAGAAGGGGCCCTGGCCAGGTGTGGTCCTGAGTGACCCAGGGCTTGGCCCCTGCACCCACCCCCATAGCTGGAGCCTCTGGGAAGAACCACTTGCCAGTTCTCTGTTGTCCTGTATGGGTCATGATTATGATTTATACTTTTAAACGCTAATTTTATAAGTGTGTGTGTGCGTGTGTGTGCACGTGCTGTCTGGTTAGCTTGTGAACACTGGTCTCCGCGTGGATGGAGGCTGGGAAGGGAGTTTAAAATAGACTTGCTGACTGGATGCTCTGGCTTGGGCATCCGGCAGCCTCCCGCCTGCTGGCTCCGGGGTGCGTGCCGCCCTGGTGGGGAGGATGTCCTGGTCGTACAGAGTCCACTCATTCAGCAAACATTGACAGGCAGCCCTACATTGCTGCCTTTGCCTCTGCCCACGGCTCACCGGCGTCCAGGCCTGCAGGAAGGGTATCTGTGCTTGGAACCAGCAGACACGGGTTCACACTCCCAGCTGGTCCGCCGAGGAGCCGGGCAAGGGCCCCAGACTGCTTAGCAGTGTAATTTCACTCTTGCTATCTGGTAGCTCTGTGACCTTGGGCGAGTTACCCAACCTTTCTGAACTCAGACCCCTCATCTTGAAATGGGTCATAGAGTAGTAGCACCTAACGTGTTAGGCTGTTGTCAAGCTCAGGTCCGACCTATGCCAACCACAGACCTTGGCATGTGTTAGTACTGGACTTAATTTTAGTTATTGGGGAATTCTTTCTATTTGAATGTGGGACAAAGCAAGGCCTCAGTCTTTCCATCTGAAAAAAGGGGCCAATAATTTCTGCCCTGTCTAATGGCAAGGGATGCTATCAGGTTCTCCTGAGATAGTAGATAAGGTTCTGCACCCATATGAGGGTGTGTTCCCATCCTATCAGGAAGAAAGGTCCCGTTGTTGAGTAAGGCTCAGCCTCCTATAGGAGCCGAGATGCATGTATTTGTTGATTTATTGGGTAGGGAGGAAGCTACTGCAGATGTGACTCCGGAGTATCCCACCCTCAGCATTATGGAAATATTTCCCATTTATCAAGCTGCTGCCATACCCCAGGTGCTATCTGGAGCATAGAAGTGGGCATGCTACTTCACAGCCAAATTCGGCAGTCAGCCAGCCAGGCGACAAGCCCAGGATGCCGGGGAAGATGCTGACGTTTGTTCAACAGCTGCTACAGGTCAGGCATTGCCAGCCAGTGCTGTTGCATAACCATTGTAAGAAAAGGCTTCCCTGGGTTTCTAATTGGGGAAATCGAGGCTCAGAAGCCTGGTAACTTTGCCCAAGGCCATGTAGGAAATAGTTGCTGGCAGCCCAGAGTCCTCAGTTTGTGTTAGGTGCCACCACGGATCGGGAGTGGCTGTCTCCTGGGGTGAGCCCCAGGCAGGAGCTGCAAACCCAGGCTTGGCCGATTTCCCAGCCCATGACCTTCCAGTCTTTGGACCTCTCTTTCCCCACAAAGGGAACAAGGGAAAAGAGGCCCCACGCTGGGTTTGGAGACAACTCTAGACACCATCAGCTTTTTAAAAATTATTGTTTAATTTGGATGCTTTTATTTTTATTTATAATTTTAATTATCTTTGAACAGGTAATAAATTCACATGTTTCAAAATTCAGAAGGCACAGATGAGTACGCAGTGCAGCCCCCCCATCCCAGGCTCCCTCCTCAGAGGCAACCACTGTTAGAGGTTTCTCATGCATCCTTCCAGAGCTGCTCTGTGCACATACGAATACATATGTGTGTAGATTCTCCCCTCCCCACTTTTTTTTACATAAATAGTAGCATATTTACACCCTATCCTGCTCCTTACTTTTTTTACATAAAGTTGAAAAGAGCTTAGAGGTCATTCTTGGCCCATCAAAAGTCCTAATTCCCTTTCCTATGGCTGTATAGAATTTGAATGCCTTTAGACCACGTCTCAGGCCCCACTATGACACAGTGTTCTACACCTAGCCTATCCCTCATGTTTATGCTGCCTCCATTGCTATTTCCTGGTACGGGTGACCTCTGGGTCACTTATAGTTCTGACATCCTGTCCTTCAAGTCCGATTTTTGTCTTTCTCCCTGATCCTTAAAAATGATGTTCTCCAACCAGTCTTTGGTGGCTTTGTGGACCCCAGGGTGTAGAGGTATAGTCATTTTGTGGGATAGGTGAGTCCCCAGCTGTCCCCAGCCTCAGTTTCAGCTCACCTGCCCTGTCTCTGTTTCCCTCCCTGCCCCAATAGTGGCCATTGTCCCTGAGGATGACTTTCATCACAGTTCAAACTCCACCTACAGAAGCGCAAGCAGCTCTCTCGGAGCTGAGCAGGAGGCCCTGCTCGGGAGGCAGCGGGACTGCCTGCCGCCTGGCCTGCAGAGGCCCGAGGACCGCTTCAACGCCACCTACATCATCTTCTTCAGCCTGGGCGTTGGCACCTTGCTGCCATGGAGCTTCTTCATCACTGCCAAGGAGTACTGGATGTTCAAACTCAGCAATTCCTCCAGCCCGGCTACAGGGAAGGACTCTGAGGGCTCAGACATCCTGGTAAGGGCATGTTTCTCCCTCGAAGCAGGTGGGAGCAAGCAGCTGTACAGGTGGGCTGTACTTGGGTGCACCATCCCGGGGAGGTTTGCAGCATGCTGAGATTATGGTGTGGATTAGGAAGCTGTGTGGAGCGTAGTAGAAAGAACTCCATTCAGTTCTAAGTGCTTTGTGTTGTGTATGAGGCCTCCCGCCTCGAGTGCCAGGGGAGGATGGGGACGGATGAGTCACAATCCCAGCCTTCATATTGCTTACTATTTAACATGGGAAGAAGACACAAATGATGGTTCTGTGCACTGTAGTGTGGTAAATCCAAGAATCCAGAGTCCATGCCTCCAGGGGTTTGAAGGTGTGGATTTAATACTATTAAGTTCAGCTGTGAGTTACAGAAAATTCTGAAAGAGTAGTAGCTGAAACAAGGTGGAAGGTCTTTTTTCTCCCTCATTAAGTCCCGTAGGGCCTGCCCGGGGCTGGTATAATGGTCTATGGTGTCAGGAACCCAGTTGCTTCACCACGTGTGGCTTTTACATCCAAGGCCACCTCACAGTCCAAGATAGCTGTCGGAGCTCCAGCCATTACATCAGTAGGCAGAAGAGAGGAAGGAAAGGCCTGTCACCTAAGAACACTTCCTGGAAGTAACGCACATGGCTCTGCTTACATTTCACTGGTCAGTGCTCAGTCATGTGACCACATCAGCGGCAAAGGAGGCTGGGAAATGGGGTCTTTCGATGTAGTTTTCTCCCAGAGAGCCACATGCCGGCTAAAATGCGAGGTTCTGTAGTTACGGCAGACTGGGGAACATAAATTCTTGGGGATAAGTAGTGTGGTCACCAGGGGAGAGGTTGCCATGACTCAAAGTGGGTAGACTTGAAGAATGTGGAGGAGAAATTCCAGCTAGAAGAAAAAGGCTGGGCAGAGGCAGGATGGGAGGGAAGTTCAGGTGTGTGGGTGGCACAGCCTTTGGTTTTGCTGCGTGTGAGGCACAAGCAAGAGAGAAATAAGGCTTGAAATCACGGCCGGGCCTTGAAGTCATTGCCTGGGCCTTGAATGTCAGGGTGAGGAGGCTGAACTGCGTGTGGTTGACAGGCTGCTCCCTTTGCCAATGACTTTTCCAAGGTGGGGGTGGCGGGGGAAGAGTGTTAAAGAGAACGTTATTCTGACACTTGTTAAAACAGTAAGGAGAAAACGCTGTTTAAGAGACATTGTAGGCTGGGCGCGGTGGCTTACGCCTGTAATCCTAGCACTCTGGGAGGCCGAGGTGGGTGGATCGTTTGAGCTCAGGAGTTCGAAACCAGCCTGAGCAAGAGCGAGACCCCGTCTCTACTAAAAATAGAAAGAAATTATATGGACAGCTAAAAATATATATAGAAAAAATTAGCCGGGCATGGTGGCTCATGCCTATAGTCCCAGCTACTCGGGAGGCTGAGGCAGAAGGATCGCTTGAGGCCCGGAGTTTGAGGTTGCTGTGAGCTGGGCTGACACCACGGCACTCGCACAGACAACAGAGTGAGACTCTGTCTCAAAAAAAAAAAAAAAAGAGAGAGAGACATTGTAGTAGGGGAGGGAGATGGAGATGGAGCTCAGCTCTGAATGGGGATTTACAGCCAAGGAGCAGGGTGGGGGTCAGTGGAGAGAAATTAGCAAGAGGCAGCTTGGGGGTGGTGGTTCTTGCTGAACTGGCCTAACAGGATTCTTGCTGAAAGCAGGCCAAGGCCTCACACAGTTGACTCTTAGACAACATGGGTTTGACCTGCGCAAATTCACTCATATGCAGATGTTTTTCAACAAACAAGTATCAAAAATACAGTATTCGAGGGATGCAAAACCTGTGCCTATGGAGGGCCGACTTTTCGTATACTCAGGTTCTGTGGGGCCGACTGCGGGACTTGAGCATGCTCAGATTTTGGTATATGTGGGGGGCCCTGGAGCCAGTTCCCCGTGTATAGGAGAGAGGACTATACGTCAAAGGTGGGGGACAAGGAACTTGATCAGATGTCAAGGGCGGGGGATTCTGGCTAATCTGACTTAGCAGGATTCTTTGCTAAGACTGGGTTGGGCAGGCTGCAGACAGGCTGGGAGGGGTCAGGGCCAAGGTCGAGGCCTTGCTGAGAAGAGGGCTCAGAGGAGCCTGACTGAAGTTTTGTTCAAGGAGAGTCTCTGTCAGGAGCCTCAGTTTCTGCAGCTGACCCAGGATGGGGTGTTGCCTGCCACCCTGGCTGTGCCCCTCTTCTCCAGGGGTGCCTCAGGGACAAGAAGCGAGTGTGCTAGCAGACCCCGCTGTACCCCTCACGTGGCCCAGGAGGTGGCTCACCACTGATTCCCTGAAAAGCACCTTGGACATCCCTGGCCTAACCCCAGGGACCTCTCCTCAATTCTGTGGGTATGAGTCAGACACACCGAATGAGGCATCTCTTATTGCCTGTCTCCAGGACTCTCCTGTGGCTACACATCGGAACCACCCAGGGAGCTTCTTAAGAAATACCAATCCAGGCTGGGCTTCCCAGCACTTTGGGAGGCCAAGGTGGGACGATCGCTTAAGCCCAGGAGTTCGAGGCTGCAGTGAGCTGTGATTGTGCCATTGCACTCCAGCCTGGGCAACAGAGCAAGATCCTGTCTCTAAAAAAAAAATTAAAAATGCCATTCCAGGCCACACCCCAAGGATTCTGATTCAATTAGTCTGAAGGGGGTGGGGGCATTGGTGGTTTTGACCCTTGCGAGGGCCTTCTCTGTTAACAGAGGAATTCGTAGCTGCCTCCAGGGGCCGCAGCAGTGGAGTACAAACCATTTCTGTAGCTGGAGAAGTACCACAGGAATGCAGTGTAGCAGCTGAGAGCCTTGCCACTCAAGGTGTGGTCCTTGGACCGGTGGCATCCCCCGGATCTCTTAGTGACGTCAGGATCTGCATGTTACCAAGAACCTCAGGTGTCTGGCAGGCACAGTCGAGTTTGGGCACCACCGTCCAGGTGCTCTATAAACACTACTATTGTAATTATCGTTTGAGGGGTGGGGCCCACGCTCCTAAGTGCATGCGGATCTGTGTATTTCCAGAGGCACTGGCTCAGCTGGGTGCTTTATGATCCACCTTTATTTACCAGTGACTCAAGCGTCCCAGCTTTCTGCTGGCCTCTGTAAATCACCCAGCCCATTGGGCCTCCCCCAGAAGATCCCTGCCTGTCTCGGCCAGCGCGTGTGCACCTGTCCACCTCCTCTGTCCACCGCCTGGGCCCGGGGGCAGGCTGCCTCGGGAGGGAGGGAGGCCCAGGCCAGTCGCTGGGAGCCGTGAGCGGCTCCCCCCGCAAGGCCATCCCTTCCCAGCTGCAGGCACTTAGCATTCCAGGCCCTGCTGCAATGCTTTATTGCCTCTCCGAGTGCTGGCAGGTGCGGATGTAGTACCTGCGGCTGCCCGGAGCTCCTGGCTCTTGGCATCGGAGATGAGAGACCTGTCACCCCTCGATTCATGGGCTGGGTTTGGGAAACAAGCATGCTGGGGCGTTTCTGCATTTTGCGGGCCATTTTTCTTTGCCTCGTTCCTCATTCCTGCCACCCACCTCCCCAGCTCTTTCCCCCTCTTCCTGGCTTCCCTGGGAGAGGTGGCTGGTCTGCCCTGTCACCTGAGGGCAGCTTTGGGGGAAGGAGGGGAAGAGTTGGATGGGTCTGTCTCTAGTCATTACCTGCGACTCAATTAGCTGTGGGTCTGGATGTTTAGTTCTTTTCTGTTCTTTCCTTTGAATGTTTTCCAGGGATGGATACCATTTGTTGGGGAGTTTGACCCAGTAGCAATGTTTACCCGGACACCTCCCCCCCAAATTATGTCATTTTCAAGGTTATTCCCTTCTACCTGGACACATTTTGGGATGGTTTGGAAAGCATCCTGCCTGCCGTGCCCTCTCGTCTCTGTTCTCTGGAATAGGAACCTTAAATAAAGCCACCACAGGTCTGTTGGCCCAGGGCCCAAAACTTAGAGCACGAACGGGGAAGTTGATGTGAAAAGATGGCGCAGGGGAGCCACAACAGCCGCCAGTTCCTGAGCCGACTCTGAGCCCGCCAAGCTGGCGGGCGGTGCTGACACATTGTCTCTCATTAACCCTGCAAGGCAGATCTTAGTAACCCTTTTCTTCAGTCAAAAAGCCAGAGGCTCAGAAAGGTTAAGTAACCTGCCCAAAATCACACAGCGGGGAAGGGCTACAGAGAATTTCACAGGGCATTGAGGTGGATAGATGATTACTGATTACAAAATTGGAAACATACTCAGAGAGTGGTGAGTAGGCGACTGTCCTGAAGACCGGGCCGCCCCACATCCTGACTCCACGAACACCAGCTTCCTCCTATGGAGAGCCTGCCCTTAGTCTGGCCTGCTTTTCTAGCCTGAAAGCCCAGGCGCTGGCTGGGGGGAGATGCTACTCTTGGCATTTTCCTTGCGTTATCCCATTTAGCCCTCCAGCACCCCCGTAAGGCAGGAACTGTTATCATCCACCACAACAGGTGAGGATGCCTCCCCCACTAGTGAATACAGCTCTCTTACTGTACATCCCTAGATGTGCCCCCAGAATGTAGTAGCACATAATAAATATTTTTTGTATTAGTTATCGAATGGCTCCATACACCAATCCAAGTGATGGCATGGCTCTGCAAGGAAACAGAAGAAGATCTAGGGGTCACAGTGGCTACCTTGAAAGGAATTTTGCTCTTTCAGCTGGCCTGGCACAGATAGGAAGTGAGGTTCCTGCTGTAGGGAAGGAAGCCAGGTTAGCTTGGTTCAGCAAGTGGGTGGCCTGGGCATCCCCTCCCCTAATTTACAACCCGTTGGTCCTGGCCCAATCCCTCCGCCCTCCAAAGAAGCAGGATAGCATAACTTGGGCGCTGTCCTTACGACTAAGGGCAGGCATCCCAGTCCAGGGAGGAAGGTTAAAAGGAGTGAGGAAGAAATAGTTTGAAGAAGAGGAAACCAGATGACAGGTTATCAGAGGTCTTGGCAATGACCTGCTGACTTTACCGAATCCCTGCCACGCATCCCGAACCCACCCACCACTTGACCCAGCATTTTCTTTCATCCACAGGATGTCCTGGTGAGTTAAGTACTGTCAACCCCAGTTTCCAAATGGGGAAACTGAAGCTCGTGGGTTTTAGGCTACTGACCCAAGATCAGTGACAGCTGGGATTTGGACCACTTTGGAGGTCGGCAGAGGCCACGCTTGTACCCAGCACTCTCTCTGACCAGTCCACCCGCCTCGGTATTCTCTGCCCTGGCTGCACCCTGGGGTCACCTGCCCCACCACCCAGTTCTAATCCAGTCCAAGGAGGGGCCTGGGCACAAGCATTTTAAGTTCTCCAGATGAGGCTAAGATGCAGCCAGGTAAGAGCCCAGTAAAAGGTTACCACATCAGGGGTAAAAGCAGCTGTTCTCTGCCTCTACCAGAGCACCTGTTAAATGGGCTTAGGCTACATCATGATAGACTAAGGTGAGCCTTCTGGAAGAACTTCCTGCAGTGCAAGTCGTCACACCTGGCAGTTGAGGGAAGTTTCCTCCTTGTAGGGTTAGGGCAGGAAGTCCAAGGAATTGGCCTAGTCCACCTCAGAGTGGGGGGCTCCTCACGGGACCTTACAAACATAGGTAGGTGGCTAAAGGGTTTGGCGCTCGTACATGCTGTCGCTTGAGCGGGTGCCTTCCCCCAGCCCGCAGTCCTGCGCCGGCCAGTGATGGCCCCTGGGGGCCTTCGCCCTCCCTCTGGGTAAATGCTGCCCTTTCCCGGGCCTGGGGAGCCAAGTGGAGGTGGTTAGGGGACTGGAGGGCTCCGTAGCTGCCTTCCTCTTCCTTCCCATTTCCCAGCCTCCTGGAAAAGGAGCAGCAGGGCCTCAAGGTGGGTGTCTTAGTACCTGGGGTGTCTTAGTACCACAAAGCAAGAGCAAGTCAGCCATGACAGCGTAAGAGAGGCAGTCCTGGCCTCTGCTCCTCCAGGCCGCCGCATCGCAGCCCGGTCCTGGCCAGCCGGTGACCTCTCTGTGCTGTGTTGGGAGCCGAGTTACCTGCTCCGGGAGCTTTGAGAGTCCGGGGTCATCTGTTTCTTATAAGCTCCACCCTGGGAGAAAGCTGGGTCTGTTCTGTCTCACGGGACCACAGGGTAGCTTGGAGGAACGTGGATTTGGCAGCAGAAGGACTCTAGTCCTGGCAGTGCCCTCCCCTGCTGTGGGGCTTGGGAGCAGGCTCTGTGGCCCTGAGCCCTCTGCCCGCAGACCCCCTGGCAGCATTCACGCAGCGCTGCAGGTGCGGGGAGGGAGGGAAGTCTGACAGTCACTGCACAGCTCCTCCACGGCAGCTGCTGTGCGAGGTCCTCGCTGAACCCCAACATTCCCTGCCTTTACTAAGCTCTTACCATGGGCAGCCACTGGGCTAAGGGCACTGATGTGTTCATTAACGCAATGATATTTATTATTCAGCCTACTGTGTGCCAGAGGCTTTATTTTCATGATCTCTTTTGGTCCTTACTATCGCCCAAAGACATAGGTATTAATGTATTATACCCATTTGACGGAGAAGGAAACCATGGCTGAAAAAGTTTGAGTCATTTGCTTCCAGGTGCAAGGTCAGTGACAACTGGGACTCAGACCTGGGCCCTCTGAGCCCATGTTGTCCACGCTCTTAACCCCTGTGCTTTATGTCAGCATTTTCAAATGTTTTCAAACTTCTTTTGACCACAATCAATATTTCACCTGGCAAGACATCCGTGTCTATAATGGAAAAAAGTTCTCCATGAAGCAGCACCTACGCTCAAAAAAAGAAAACCTATCTGGATGCAGTTTTCAAGGAGGAGCAAGTGATCAATCAACAGGGGCAGTGCTGGTTGCAGCCATGTAGGGTGAGAATGGAGAGTTTGCCCTTGGGTTTGACCTTGTGCGGGTCCTTGGTGACCTTGGGGAACGGCACCGTGGTTGGGGGGCAGAAGCTGGAGCAGAGGCTGCGAGAGAGCATGGCGGGGGCAGGGGGGAGAGACAGTGGAAATGACAAACCTAGGGGACTATCTCAAGGAATTTTGCTTTAAATGGGAACAGGGCAATGAGGCAAGAGATGCAGGGAGCTGTGGTCAAGGAGGGTGAGAATTTTCTCTTCTTTTATTTTTACGAGGGGAGAAATAGCAGGCGGCTTCTGTGCCGAAGCGAGTGATCCAGCAGAGAGTGGGAAACGGGTGAGGAGGAAGAGGGAGCCCAGCTGAGCGAGGTCCGTGAGCAGGCCAGAGGGCTCGGGAGCACCGAGGAGGCAGGTTCCAGAATAGGATGCAGACAGCGCACCTTTAGTGATAGAGAGGAAGGCAGCAAAAGATTAAATAGAATAAAATAAAACTCTGGCTGTGACCCATCAAATGGATTTCATATCCTTTAATGGGCTGCAAGCTGTAATTTGAAAAGCCCTGCTCTGCCTGATTGGCTCTAACCTCCTAGCCATCCATGAGGATGCATTATGTCCTCACTCTACGGAGCAGGAAAGTGAAGACGCTAAGTGACGTGCTGGTGCTGTGTCGATACTAGGACGAGTGGGGGCTGCACCCCAGCATCAGAGTTCCTGGGGTGTTTGCCAAATGCCCAGACCCCCAGACCCTGCCCTGCTGACTGCATCCCCCGAGGCGGCCCCGATGTGGCCAGCCGGCAGGGGAGCAGTTATCCAGGACCCCTCCGTGTCACCGGCTGCTGCTGGAGGAGCGGGCACTGTTCTGGACGTGGACCACCTTGGTGCTCGAGTAGGCAGATCTTAGTGCCACTCAGATCTCTCTCCAAATCGAAAAGGTGTTTAGACTCCCTTTGGCAACCTACTTTTTAAGAGCAGAATTCCAGAGAGTGGTGCTGGGTGAAACTCCCCTCCCCCCACCATAAAAGCGCATTAAGGCAGGATTTAGGGTGAGCTTTGTCACCCCAGAGAAGGAGCTGGGGGTGGTCTGGGAGCCAGGCAGGGTGGGAGGGGCCCCAGGCGTCCTGCCACAGGGTGTGGGCGAGTGGCTGCCAGTCGCTTGGGCTGACATGGGTGGCTGCTCTAAACCATTTTTTAAAAATTAGAACCAAAAGTGAGTCATTTTTTTTTATTCCCTTGTCCACCCTCTGATTCTAACTGCACACCCAGCCAGGGTGCCTTTCCCAGTAAATATACCTGTGATGGCTTTTTGTTCTGTTTTTAACTCTTCCTGCATCCTTCCAAGGGGGAGAAAAAGCCCAGCTCGAAACGCTACCAGTCATGCCTTTGGTGGCCTCGGCTTCTCTGCTTATTTTCTCCCACGTGCTCACGACCCCCTGGCCCCACCCGCGCCGTGTTCCCTGGCCCTCCGGGCTAGCGACTTGCCTTCCATTTCATTTCTTCCTAAACGCGTCCTTAGAATCCAGAGGCGATTTCCTCGACAAATTAGAAGATGCCCCGGACCTTAGGTGTCCAAGCGTCTCTTTAACGTGATTGATTGATCACCATGAATACCCAGAGAGCAGGGCCCACGTTAGAGTCTCCACTGAGAAGCCCAGCGCCTTCACTGCAGGAGGTCAGTCTGGGACGGGTCCCTTGCTGGCCTCCTGCGGGTCCTCGCTGGCTGTGTATGTCCCTGTAGCCTGCTGTTTCAGCCCTCGAGCACCTCCAAAGGGAAGCAGCCTCCCCAAGGCGGAAACGGCACATTGTTGAGGAAGTGCCTGCTGGGGCTGAGGACTCCTCTTCCTGGTGGTCCCCGGGATTTCTTCTGCAGAGAGTGGCTGGAGCACCCCCAGACCACCTCCTCATTTTCGCCACGTCACAGGGCATGGCCCGTGTCCCCGGTTGTCAGTCTTGTGCTGCTGATGCATGGGGATCTTCTGGGGGCTACAGAAACTGTCAGGCGAGGGCTGTGTGGGTAGGTGGGGAGTTTTCTTGGAAGGCTTTCTTCCTCCTTTCCCCGGCCACGTGGCAGAGGTCAGGCTGCAAAAGAGGAAGGACAGGCTGGCCTGGGTTTCAGCAGTGAATGAGCCTCGAATCAGCTCATCCTCCGGGACCTCAGAGTCACTTGTGCATGGGTTTCCGAGACTCCCTGTTTCTCTGGTCCTCCCCCTGTGTCTGAGCCTCCTCTGCCTATTATGTCTCCAGCCTGAGGATGAGTAGAATGAAAATGAAAGAGGCCAGCTTGCCCCAGGTTAGGGGCCTAGGGAAAGTTTGGCAAAGGAAGGGCGTGTAAGAGTTGAGAGAAATGATGTTTCCATTTTCTTTGCTCACCCTGCATGGCAGAAGAACCCTGGGACTCAAGAGAGCTGACTTCTGTTTCTGACTGTTTCGTGCTTGCTGGGCGATTTGAGGCTCTGTTTCCTTCTTTAAGAAATGAGGAGGTTAGACTGCGGAGATTGGAGTGGCCAACTTTTTCTGCAAAGGGCCCCATAGTAAATATTTTAGGCCCCGCAATCTCTGTTTGCCACTCAGCTCTACCCTTGACAATATGTGAACAAATGGGCGTGACCCCAGGGCAGGGTTCCAGCATTTACAAAAAGGCTGTGGGCAGATTTGGCCCAAGGGCTGTCCTTTGCCTACCCCTGGTCTTGGGACACTCCCTTACGGTCCCTTCCCTTGCTGGTGTTCTGTTACAGAGGTACCTACCCTGCTTAATTTTTCTTCAAAGCACTTGTCATTGCCTGGCGTGTTATCTGTTTGTTTATGCTGGCTGTCTCCTTGACTACACCAGCAGTTTCATGAAGGCGGGAACTTGAGCCAGATCTCCCATGTCTAGAATATCTAGTGAGCTAAATGAACGTTTGTAGAAGGATTCCCCCGTGTCCATACGATCTGGTGAGCTAAGTGAGTATCTGCGGAAAGATGAATTCATCTCTAAGTGTTTGTGGAAGGGCTGTCATGTCCGTGCTAGGTGGGGTGGACGGGAGGAAGACCTGCCTCGTAGGACTGTATGCCGTGGTCCCGCATTCGGGGGGTTTGGAATCTCACTGTGGAGTTTCCCATGGTGGAGTGGTTATTTTGCCCAGAATGCTCCGATCACACCAGAGCAGACTCGCTCTCCCTGCCTGGTCAGCAGCATACCCTGCCCAAGTGTGCCCTGTCCCTCTAATTCTCCCCCGCATGGCCGTCACCCCAGCCTCAGCCTGTCGGGCCCGTGGGCATCCCCTGCCATCCATTCTCCATGGAGCCCTGCAGAGGCGATCTCTTTAAGACATAAGCAGATACAAGACACGGCCAGTGTACCAGATAAACGGGCCTGAGCTCTGGGGACAGAGGCCTGGGTTTAAGCTGTGTGACTTTGGGCAAGTTACCTGACCTCTCTGAGCCTCAGTTTCCTCATCTGGAACATGAATCTCCCCTCAGAGGGGTGCATGAGGTAAAGAATGCTCAGAACAGCAGAGCATGGGGAGGAATGGCCCAGGGAATGCACGCTGGTACCAGGTTTCTCAGCTGCTTCGAGTCCTGCAGTGGCTCCCATTGCCCTCCCACCACAGCCTGCCTGGGCCCCGGCCTCACGTCCTGCTCCCCCTCCCCATCCATACTCCACGCTCACCCCCATGGCTGCTTGAACACACCCAACTCATTCCTGCCTCAGGGCCAACAATACGCTGTTCCCTCCGTCCAGAATGCTTTTCCCCTCACACAGCTTATCCTGTGGGTCTCAGCCCAAACATCTGCTTTTAAGAGGCGTCTCTCACTACCCTTGCCAACATCAGTCTCCCCCGTTAGGTTCTAGTTTAGCCAATTATTTGGTTTTACTTTTTATTGCATTTATCCTAACTTGCAGTGTTTCCCTCCAATTGCCGTCGACTCACTTTTTGGCCTCCGTCGCTGGAGCTCTGGTGCCCCCAGCCCGGCGCACACTGGGCACACGAAGGTGCTCAGCCGTTAGTTGTCCAATAAGTGATTGAGCGCCAGAAGGTCAACCGCCATGCACTTTTGGGTGAATAAATGAACGGACGAATGAGCAGCCACTGCCACCTGCCCACCCCTCCGCTCAGTCCACCCACCCACTCTGTGCCCAGCCCCGAAGGTACCGTTTGCTGCTCAGCAGCCCCCCGGAGGCCCTAGTCCCTTCTGAAACAAACCCCTCATTGGCCTGCTGCCCGAGACCCTCCCGAGCCTCCCTCGGCTTCCCTCGCCTACACAGGCCCCATCGCCTAACCACACTGGAGCCCCCAGTGTGTCCTGAAAAGGGGCCGGAGGCGGGGGACGGTGCGCCGAGGTGCTGGGTGGGGGTGCTGGAGGCAGGGCTCCAGGGAGAAGAGGGCGCAGCGCTGGACCTGCCAGGAGGCAGATGAGGTGGCGCAAGGGTGGCCGGGCCCAGGGAGGAGCTTGAGCAAAGGCGGGAGGGAGGTGGGAGCTGGGGGCGCGGCTGGGCCCAGGGTGGGCAGGGGGGCGCGTGCAGGCATTGGGCGGGAATGCGAGTCACAGTCAGGTGATGGGGAGACGGGGCCAGCAGATGGGATTGGCCTGGGGTGAGGGCGAAGGAGGAAGCAAAGAAACTTTTGGGCTGAGAAAGGGGGGGGTGCGCATGGGGCCGTGGGAGGGGTTGCTGGGGGTCTTCCTTGAAGGCCTTCGATTTGGGACTGTGACCGAAGGCGGGGAGGAAACTAAGGATGGCGCTCAGGAGGCGCCTCAGGGTGGCAGAGCCAGAGGTGGACTGAGAAGATGGGGGTGGCTTTGGGACTCCAAGGAGGGGCACGCTGGGGGGCGGTGTGTGGGTTTCTCGTGGCTGCCGTCACCAAGTACCGCAGACTAGGGGACTAAGAAGCAAGGGTCGAGGGAAGAATCTTCCTTGCTTCTTCCAGCCTCTGGGGGCTCCCAGCGATCCGCGGCACCCTTGGCTTGTGGCAGTGTCACTGCAGTCTCTGCCTCCGTCCGGGTGTGGCCTGTCCTCCTCTTAGACAGGCACCCGTCCTTGCATTTGGGGTTCATCCTACTCCAGTGTGATCCCATCTTAGTTACTATATCTGCAAAGACCCTGTTTCCAAGTAAGGTCGCACTCTGAGGTCTGGGTAGGCACGAATCCAGCCCGCTATAGACGGGGTGGCGTGCGGCACCAGGAGTGTGAGGACCAGGCCTTGGTTGTGGCAGGCTGCAAGGAGGCCCCTGGGGTCCCTTTGAGGAAACGTTTCTCCAGGGCAGTGAGCAGGACGAGGGAGGCCCGGCAGTGTGGACGACGTTTTCAGGAAGTCTGGAGTGGAGGAAAGGAGGGGCCCTGTGGCTGGAGGAAGCAGAGTCCGAATGGTTTTGGTTTTTTTAGCCAAAGGGAAACCTAAAAGAGCCTCTTGGCCATCAGAGAAGGAGCCACCAGCAGTGAAGGAGAGAGGAAATGCAGGCAGGAAAGGTGAGAATTAGTGGTGCGAGTCTCCTACAAGTCAGCTCAGGCTGGAGGAAGAGCTCGGGGAGGGGAGAGGTCTGCTCTAGAAAGTCACACAGGGGAGGGAAGGTGGGGAAGCTCATTCCAGAAGACTCGGAACTTTGCTTATTTTCTGGCAGAGATTCCAAAGGAGGTATGAGAAAGGATCGAGGCTGGGAGGGCCTCCGAGGCTCAGCGAGCGAGAAGCACAGCGGCTCCCGTGAGCCAAGGCCGGGGCCGGTGTGGGTGCTGCGTGCAAAGGTCTGATGGGGGCTCCCCATCCCTAGGGTGGCTACAGTGGCTTAGTGTGTCTGGTCAGCATTTTTCCAGGGCTCACCTATGTGATTCCGACCACCGCTTTCTTCTGTCCTCAGGCCCCTGGCCACCCCACCCAGCCTAGGATCTCTGTGGCCCCTGCTCCCTGTCCAGCCAGCCCTCCCAGCCAACCACGCCCGGGGCCACACGCTCATTAACTCGTCCAGGCAAGTGCCCCAAACATAGGGCCTTGGGACCCGCAGAAGGGACACCAGCCCTGCCCCTGATGGGGACACCTGCCCTCTCTGCTCACCTCCCAGCCTGCTCAGGAATGATCTTAGCTGATGCCCAGGGTGAGGGCACCTTCCCTGCAACGTCCCAGGCCACGGAACTTGGCGATCCGAAGGCAGCGAGCTTGCAGTGGCAAACTATTCTTGGCTCAAGCCTGCTCGCTGCTGCTAATTTCATGCCCCTGTGATCCAGGTAACGCTCTGCTGCCTTGAGCTGCCACCCCCAGGCTTGAATCGCGTTTCCTCGCCCCACAGGAGCCCAGCTGCCTCTGCCGCCACGTTCTGGAGGTGGGGGCTGCGCAGAGCTGCCTCGCAGAAGCCGCGCGGTGGCACGGGCATCGGGTCTGCCGCAGCTCGTGACTAATTTGCTGCACTTATTTCAAAGTGCCCAAATGGCATTCAGGGGAGAGGAAGCTTAACCAGGGCCTGCCAGAGATAAACGGGCTCATTTCGGGGCCTCCCTGCCTGAAGAAACCTCTTTACCTGGACTCTGAGCCCAGAATTAAATTCTTCCAGAAGAGATGCTTAGCACGGAGCCTCTCAGCGTGGCGGAGGAGAGAAAATGTTCCCCGTCGTAAAATGGGCCTCACATCTGGCCAGCTGGCTCCGGTGGGTTTTTAAATTGTGTTTGAAGAGTGTTTTCCCCTTTCCTGGTGTTCACAAACTGGGCCAGAGTGTGGCAGATGAAAATGAGTTTCCTTGTCACCAACACGAGTGACTCCAGTGCCCCAAGCCCAGGCCGGATATGCCTTGTCCATAGTGACCTGGCTTCTGGGGGGCAGCGGGTGCCTGGCACCCCTGGGCCAGGGTCTGTCCACAGGCTGGATTATAAGCCCCACCCCCACCCCAGCTTGCACGGCCGGGACAGAAGCTGGGAAGCCTGCCCGGTGCTTCCTGACCACACCGCCCTCTCCCACTGGTCTGCGCTCAGCTGCCGACCACGTCCATCTGTTTCGGGTGGCTGGCAGGTGGGGGCTTCTTTCTTAATCTTTTTTTTCTTTTTAACACTACTGCAATCCATGGGCCCGTGGAAATGCCCTGGGGTTTGGGCGGTGGGGGTTGAGAGAAGAGATAGCCCTTCTGCGCCGCCCACCCTGAAAGAAACATGTGTCTCGTTGATAGAACCTCAGATCCCAAGAGCTGGTACCTGCGTGCTGTTAGGAAGGCACGGTGGCTGCCAGTCCCGGCCACTGGGGCATCCTGATGACACGCTGCGGCCCCAGTGAGTGTTTGGGCTGGTGCGTTTTACCTTTGTAGAGTGATGACAAATATATCTCCACCTGGTCCCTGCCCCACCCTGCGTCCCAAGGTCCTGTCACCAGCATTGCCCAGGTGTGTGCCTCTGGGATTAGCCTCAGGCTGCTTCTCTGTAAAATGGGAGCGATTCCAGCTGTGCCGTGCCTTACAAGCTGTGGTGAGAGCACGCGGGCTGGGGTCTGTGCAGGCCACGTGTAAGCGGTTTTGCTCCTGGTCACAGTTAACTAGCATTCCGCAGGGCTTCGTCTCCCTCCCTGGGTTACCTGACGGGAGAGCTCTGATGTCACTGCCGCCGGGGTCTGGGGGCTTGCAGGGTGCAGGTGGAGATAGTGGAGCTCCGGGGAGACAGTGCAGCTCTGGGAGGTCAGATCAGACATTCAAGGGTTGGAGCTTTTCCTCTGTTCCTCAGCGCTGGGCCTTGCCCCACATGGTTTGGTTCGACAACTCAGAGTGGCGATTGACAGGCCTCTCTCATTAGCACCCCGGGGGACGGGTGCCTTGGCTGCCTGAGGTTCCCCCAGCCCTCGCCACCTCTCCCCCAGTCACATGCGTTGGGTGAGGTTTGTTTCAGCTCAGCAGATTCCTGTTTGTGCGAGGAAAGGCTCAGAGGTCGGTTGCAGCAAGTGGACTTGAGTTGGCGTCCTCGGTGTGCCTGTGCGCCTGCCATTACCTCCTGTTGGCACGCCCGTCTCTCTCCACCTCCGTGTCTGTGTGACACGCTCCCCCGATCTGTCCAGCTGTCCTCCTCCCGTCCTCCCAGCACACCGCGTGTCTGCTGTGCCCAGCTCCAGGTTCACACCCGACTCCCGAGGGCACGCAGGTGCCACAGCTTCTCCGTCATACCTGCCCAGCTGCCGGCACAGTGCGGGCACACACGGGCCTGCCATGGGATTGCCAGCCGGCCTCAGGGTCTCCTGCCTGGGGCCCGCCTGCTGGAGCAGGGAAACCTGCGTGGGGAGGCGTCATGGGCTCGTAGCACCTCTGCCCTGCATCCCCCTGCCTTCCTCCCCTGCCTTCCTGCCAGATCACCTGCATCTTTAACCTGCAGATCTGTAAGGCCCAAACTGACCCCCAGGGCCTGCGGGTTTTCAACAGGCTACGCAAACGGCTGTTGCACAGCTCTGAGGGGCGCCGTGCAAATCACAGCCCCCGGGGTTGTGCGAAGCACAGCCTCTGCTGTCCAACACCGTGGCCCGGTGCTGTCTCCCGCACAGTCCTCCATCCCTCCACTCCTCTGTGGCTGCAGCTGCCTTTGGGGTCCACCTGTTCACCTCTAAAAATGCAGATAATTTCAGGGAACCTGCTGGGACAAAGAGCTGTTTGAAGGAGCTCTCAGGAATCAGGCCCAAGTGGAGGTGAACTCTGTGTAAATGATCCCCAAACACTGATTCTGTGCAAGCCATCTGTTAACCGCATGGACATTACGGGTTGCTTTGGAGGGGGCAGTACTGTTACCATCCTAGTCACAAATGTGTTCAAAGGTTCTCACATTTCCTTAAGCAAAATGGGAGAAGGTCGCCCCAGCACCCCGTGGAAGCCAATGAGATGATCCCAGGAGGGCAGTGCCAGCTGCAGGGCCGCAACGCACAGTCAGGAGTGGAAGGCGGGACCTTCACTGCAGGGTCCCGTGCAGTAGTCCATCAGGGAGGGAAGAGGGAAGCGAGGCAGGGGTGGAGACAGCAAATTCAGGGAGCTACCCCGTGACTGAGCTGGCCACAGCCTTGCAACAAAGCACACGTGGGACGTCTCCAGGGAAGCCACATGGAGCCACCACATTTCAGAGCAGTCGCACAGGGACAGGAAAGGCAAGCGGTTTATCTGTTGGCTCCTTCTACCTCCTGCCTCTCATCGGTCAAAGTCCACCTCATGGGGCTTTGACCCCCCCCCCCCTTCCAGGAGTGTGACCTGACCCTTCTCACAACCACTGGCGCAGCCGGCAGTGCGTAGGCCCAGGGGTCTCTCACTGGCAGCTGACTCCTCTGGTGGCAGTGGCTTTGTGACAGGGAGTCACTGGAGGGGCAGGGTGAACAGGTCTGGAATGACACGTAAACTAAATCCAGTTTCCTGAAATCAGCACATGTTGGTGAGGAAGGGCCGGGGGACTGATGTGCCCATCGAGCGTAGCCTCTGTCCCCAAGTGGGCAAGCACACTGGTCTTCCTGTCCGGCAGGAAGTGGTGTCAGCTGTCCCTGCTTTTATCGAGGAACTGACTGTAAGTTGAAACAGGAAGGCTGCAATATTCAGCACAACCCTGATGAGCAGGAACCCAGCTACCTGAAACCCTCATGAATTGGGAGTCTGTTTTGGCATAACAAAATACTACAGACTTAGTGGCTTAAAACAACAGACATTTACCATCACAGTTCCTGGGGGCCAGGAATCTGGGCACACCCTTAGCTGCGTCTTCTGCTTGAATTCTCACAAGGATGTCATCTGAGGTCTCATCTGAGGCTCAGTTGGGGAAGGACCCCTTCCATGCTCACTTGAGTCGGGTTGTTGGCAGAATCCAGTTCCCTGTGGTCTAGGCCTGAGAGCTTTGGTTTACTGCTGGGTGTTGGCAGGAGAACGTCTTTGGTGACTTGGGGCCTCTGAGCCAGCAAGGGAGAAAAAGCGAGTCCAGCAGGGTGGCAGCGGCAGCCTCATATTATATGACATGGTCCTGTCCACCCGTCGCCTTTGCTCTGCTGTCTCGGTCGGAGCAGTCACAGGTCCCGCCCACACGCAGGGTAAGAGGACAGGGGACAGAGATCGTGGAGCATCTCAGAGTCTGCCCTACCACACCCCACTTCACTAGAACTTCCTCACAGGCAAAAGCAGCCAGTGATTGAATAACCCGCCACGTGTTTATATCAGGAATTAAGTTTTGTTTTTGTTAAATTCCACGGGCGGTGCTGAGGCAGCCCACGCCACGGCTCCTGATCTGTGCGGATAGGACAGCCCAGCCCCGCGTCCGTTCCCCCACTGCACGTTCTCTGTAAGGGAGAGACACGGGCCCAGTCAACAGAACGGGACTCAGAGTCTTATCCAGTTGTCAGTATTCAAAATGCATTTCAACATTAAAAAACACGTTTTTCTGCTTATATATCAACGAACCAGAGCATCCAGTTACCTGGAAAATCCTCACTCCTGGAACATTCAGGGGGCCTGAGCCGGCTCAAAGAAACAAAAACAGAGATCCCTCGTCCTTCATGACGGCCGGTCACAGATTGAGCGACCACTGAAGGAAGGGGCCTTGCTGGGGGCTTGGGCTGGGGTGGTCTCTTCCCACGGGCCTCTCTCCTTTGCTCCCCCTGCCCCGAGCCCACCCGCCTCACAGAGGCCCAGCCACTGTGGCAAGGTGTAATTGATGCCCCAGAGCAGTCCAGGCTGTGCTGAGCCCGTCAAGGCAGGAACAATGAGGTGCACCTCCAGGCGGGAGGCTATTTCTAAGGCTCATGGTTGATGGACCACACTAGCTGCGATTATCATTTTAATTGCCAGGCCTCCATGGCCCTCTATTCAGGGTGCAGATTTCAAAGACCACAAAACACTCTGCAGGCTTAAAAGGGGACGGTAGAACGGCCTGTGCCTCAGACTAAAAGGGGCCCAATACAACATCTTTCTTTCTTGGCCTCTAGGTTGCAATCACACTCTCCCAGAAAGGAGAACTCTGGCCCTCCCTTTCAGGTCAGACTCACATCCCACCTCCTCTGGGACCTTCCCCAAACCCATCTCATCCCATTCTCTCAAGCACCTAGCCTCCCCTCCCCCCACCCCGGCCGTGCCCTGACCTGGAACCTCCCGCAGGTCCTTTCTCGGATTTGGCAAACAGCACGGGATTCTCACGTTTTGTCTTGTGGTGTTTTGACCTGTTAAAAAAACCTTCACGTTCCATCTTACCCTCCCGGTGGGCCCCGCTGTGTTCCACACGGGCAGGAGCTACACCATGCTCGGTGGGTTCTTTGGACTTTGCCAAGTGCTTTGCACTGATCGTTCTTTGTGCTTGGCACGTTTGTACTCAAAATGTTTCCTCGGTTAACTTTCTGAAGCTATCCAGAGTGGGAGACTCACACAGCTTCTTTTTTTTTGCTTGTTTATTTGTTTATTTTTTTGTTGTTGAGACAGAGTCTCACTTTGTTGCCCAGGCTAGAGTGAGTGCCGTGGCGTCAGCCTAGCTCACAGCAACCTCAGACTCCTCGGCTTAAGCGATCCTCCTGTCTCAGCCTCCTGAGTAGCTGGGACTACAGGCATGCACCACCATGCCTGGCTAATTTTTTCTATATAGATTTTTAGTTGTCCATATAATGTCTTTCTATTTTTAGTAGAGACGGGGTCTCGCTCTTGCTCAGGCTGGTCTCGAACTCCTGACCTCGAGCAATCCACCCACCTCGGCCTCCCAGAGTGCTAGGATTACAGGCGTGAGTCACCGCGCCCGGCCTTGCTTGTTTATTTAGGGTTAAACAATATAATTTATATAAAGTCCTTGTATTTGGTACATGGTAAGTGCTGACTACACACAGGCTATTATTGTCACAGCTTCGAACCCGTCATGACCTACCTGGTTCATGGTTTGCCCGTGAACAATGACCAAAGCCAAGAGACATCAGCCCTTTGCAGCGCTGTGCTGTGTTTTGAAGACGGGTTATCAAGGGACACTGCACCCATGGTACAGTCCATCTCGTGAGTGGACGTTCTCCGGGTTTTGACGTACGCAGCTGCCACGCTGCTGCTTTCGCTGTGAGTTCCAGAACGTTATAATCAGGAAAGTCTTTTCCTTTCAGTGGCCTCATGCGCTCTCTTTCATATCCCTGAGCTGCTGCTGGGAAAATGCCCTTTTTCCACATTCCGGCCAGTCCAGGAGCCGTTTCCCAAGATGGCTTTGACCTTCTGTAGCTGCTCTATCGAGAGAGCAAATCCAGAGTCAGAACAAAGTTTCCGTCTAGGGAGCAGCGCCTGATGCATGTCTAAGAGGTTTTACTTGGTTGCAAGAACGTGAGAATATGGTTGGGTCATAAAAAAACCCATGTGGGTAATCCCGCCCTTGGGCACTGGGCCAAGGAGGCTGATGGGCAGAGGTTTTCTTCTCAGACACATGCTGGGTCCTGCCCCGTTGCCTCAGTCTGTGGGTGGCAGCCTGAGCTGCAGGGCATCAGGGCTCACTGTGGACAGGGACGATGTCCTTATGTCACAGCAGTTAGTACAACTGACATCAACAGCTGTTTGTTGAGTGACTGAGTGAGTGGTCTTAGGCTGGAGACAGGCTGGGACCGTGTCGTCCTGTGGTGGGCTTACTCACGGCTCCTAGGTGTCTGAAGACAGCAGGGAGAAGCCCCCCGAGAGGGGCTCTATCTCTGCTCTGGGGTGGGCCCTCGCCTCCATCCGGGTGACCTCGGCAGCCTCTCGCTTGTGTGCTTCCAGAACTACTTTGAGAGCTACCTTGCCGTCGCCTCCACCGTGCCCTCCGTGCTGTGCCTCCTGGCCAACTTCCTGCTTATCAACAGGTAGGCCGCCCTCCTCCACGGCCCCACCCTCGCCCCTTGCCTCCGAGATGCCCCCTCATCCACACCTGCTTTCTCTCTGCCTACTGTGATGGTGGCCACCAAAGTAGGAGGCAGACAGCTCAGACTTGTCCACAAAGATTGAGAGGGCAGACCATCTGCCTGGGGCCACTGCTGTGACATCGTGGCAGCAGCCAGTGGGAGGTGTGTGGGGATCCAGAGGACTTCGTCCCTCCTCTTCTCAGGGGAGCCTGTCTCAGTGGCTGCAAGGCCTGTGGCCCCGAATGGTGGCCTACTGTTCAGTGCTAAGCTGGTAACACCAGCTGATGGGTCAGCCACTCACAAAGGAGGTCAAGGGGGAATTTCTGACGTTGCATTGGTGAGGGCTAGGAGAGGCTCCATCTGGATGCACCGTGGAAGGAGTTATTTAGAAGCTAGCCAGGCGAATTAGCATGACCCCCAGGCCCCACTGGGTGACTGTTGCTGGTCATTCTCGATTTGAGTTTATGTGGACAACAGTCCTAGCCCCTTTGCCTGCACTTCCCCTGCGCTGCTGCTGAGTGATAACAGCGGTGGTTATGTTATGGTCCAGAAACCTGACCTCTCCTGGGCATGGCCTACTGAGACCTTAGATCCCTGATGGCAAATCTATTTTTCCCAGCTCTGGTCCATTTGTAGTGACTGCCAGACCTCTGGTTGAATAGGATTCAACTCTGGTTGAAGCAGGTCTGGCTTCAGGGAGTGTGCTGTGGTTGATTAGTGATGTCTGCTCTAGGTACAGGAGTAGAGAGGGTGGCACCAGTGCCTCCTGGGTACCAAGCCTGAACAATAGATCAGTCTTTCCAAACATATCATGCTATGAGGCTGTTCCAGTTATCTGTTATTAAATAATGTGATCCCAAAACATAGTGGCTAAAATCAATAGCGATAGTTAGTATTTCTCATGTTCTGGGGGTTATCGAGGCTCAGCTGGCAACTCTGGCTCATTGTGTCTCCTACAGTTGCAGTCAGACAGCAGCTGGGGCTGGAACCCCTTTGTCTTCATATTCTCTCTCTCTTTCTCTCTCTCTCTCTCTCCCCGGCCCCCCACCCACCCTTTCCCTTTCTCTCTCTTTTTCCTTCCCTCCTGCTCCCCTCCAAGTCTCCCTGCTGGCCTCAGGGTGCTAGGACTGCTCACGTAGTGGCTGAAGGGCAAATGCCCCAAGAGAGCAGGGAGAAGCTGTGCTTCTGCCAGCCTCGACTGGGCGCGGCAGTTACAAAGCCCACTCAGTTTCAAAGTGACATGGACTCCACCTCCCGACAGAAAGAGTGTCAAAGGATTTGCACCTGTCTTAAAACCAAAGTGCGGTCTGGAAGAGTGAGGAGAGCGTTGCTCAGACGGGCCTGAGGGCCTTGCAGCCCCTCTTCCAGGCTGCAGGCTGCCGGGCAGGAGGCGGGTGGTTAAGCAGGGCTGCTCTGTCTCCAGCGAGGCGTGGGCTCCAGGCCAGCTGCCCTCCCGAGGATGGGCAAGGATAGTTCAGCAGTTATGGGACAATCTCCAGGGGACTAGCCCGCCCGGCCTGCCCTTGACTCTCCTGGGCTCTAGGGCAGGGGTGAGGGCAGCGTGGGGAAACGCTCCCAGGCCTCCGTCTGCCTCCAGGCTGTGGGAAGACGGTTTGGGGCTAAGTGGTTTTGTATTTAATGTGCGAGATTGAAGCATCTCCTTTTCTCCCCTCCTGGAGAACCCTGGTTTTCTCCGACTGGCTCATCCATAATCGCCAAGTGTTTTATTATGTTAAATCTGCAGCATCATAAATACTTATGAGGAGGATTTACATTTTGGAGACTTATGAAGAAATCAGTCCCCTGGGGTCCTGTGCCCTCACTGGTAAGGGGGTGGAGGAGCTGACAGCCCCCTCCTAGGATCTTCCTGGGAATGTGACCTGCCCCAGGCTCGGGCCTGGAACTGTCGTCTAGCCGTGCCTGTCCCCCGGGCCACTCTCCCTGCCCGGATGAGAGAAGCAGAGAGGGAAGCCAGTGTCCCCCATTAATGCACGCAGGACAGGCTTGCACCTGGCACGTGTCCTGAAGCTTGAGGAACGTTGGAGACAGCCCCGGCACCCATAGATGGAGGCTCTGGTCGAGAGTGGTTCATGCAGCAGGTAATTAGCAGGTGAGAAGGAGACCCGCCCAGGTGAGGGGCCTTGTGGGTCCAGAGCCAGTGTTCCAAACTGCAGGGCCCTTGGAATGCACGTGGCGTCTGCCCTCGCATCTGCCTCTCCTCCCGCCCTGGGTGTGCCTGAGCGAGAGGTCCCCCAGCTCTCTGCAAGGCCACCTTCCTGTCCAAGCCACTAATTACCTTGTAGTGACAGCACAGGGGAGGGCTCCTGCTGGACTTGGTCCTTACCTGCGGATGTCTCCAGCCACACCCCCCACCACGCCGAGGAGGGGGCAGGAGGCAGGAGGCAGGCAGCAGCCCCCACACCGCAGACCCCCACTTGTCTATTCATACTTCCAGCATTACCACGTGCCCGCCAGGCCCTCGGCTGGTGCCAGGGGAGAACAGGCAGGGCCCTGCCCTTGTACCCAGCATGTCCTTTGCCACCTCTTTGCCCCAAGGAACTGGTTAAAACTTTTTGATATTTGTCCCCAACCTCTCTGTCCACTTGAATTTCTTCAGATTCAGAATTATTAGCTGTTAGGGAACCTTAATATAATATTATCTTGTCAAGTCTCTTCTTTTTAGAGATGAAGGGACAGAGGCTCAGAGAGGTTGGATATTTTCCTGGGATCACACAGCAAATTGATGACAGAGCTGGGCAGGGCTCTGGTCTCCTGCCTCAGGCTCTCTGCCCTTTTTGGCTCTTATCTTGGGCATGGGGGCAGCTCCAGTTGCTCGGAAAAGGCGGGGGACCCTGTGTGACAAGAGTTGAGGGTGTAGGATCACCCCAAGCATCAGGGGTAAGGCTTGACTGCCGACCTCCAGGGCCCCTGGTGTGCTCTTACAGCTGATGCTGTAGGTCCCCAAGGCTCCAAGGGCTCCGCCCAGCTGCCCACTACCTCCTGCCCAGGCCCGAGTCCCCTGCAGACCCTGAAACAAGGATTCGAATGCAAGTAGTTTATTCGAGAGGTGAAGGTGGGAGAGTACAGAAGCCAGACAGGGAAGAAAAGGCAGCCAGTAGAGGATGCCCGATCCAGCCAGCTCCCACAGAAGGTGACCAGAGCTTAATCCATCCGGGGAACTCTGGGAGCCAGTGTGGACCACACAACCAAGCGGGGCTGGGGTACGTACCCCCCCACCTCCCTAGTCATGACTGGAGGTGCTCTCAGGAGGTGTTGCTTACCTGTCAGTTCCAGCTGCTCCGTGGACCGGTGTGTCCTGAAGTGGTAGGAGGGAGGGCATGTGGGCAGGACACCAGCAGCATCCCCTTGGTTTCTGACCATGTCGTTCCCCAGCTTCAAACCCTGGGCACTCTTGGTAGCAAAAGACACAAAAAAGGATTTTCTCATTCTTATAACTGGAAATTAAAGGCCGGTCTGCCTGCAGGCATCATTGGGTCTAGGGAATCTCCTTTTGCCCAGGCTCCATGTCCCCAGGCTCCACATGTCTCCACGTGGCTTTACTCTGTATGCAGCGTCACCACACACAGCTGGCACGATGGCAGCCAGCAGCTGCAGACACGGTCACAGCAGAGAGCTTCTCCCCACCAGCTTCCGTGCAGCAGTACCGGGGAGACTCACTGGCTGTGTGGTCACATGCTAATTCCTTCCTCAACCCCAGTGGCCTCGAGCATGGAACATTCTGATCCATGATGAGCCAAGGCTGGGTCATGTGCCCGTTGTTTGTGTTGCTGGTGTGGGTGAGGTGGCCGGCCACCGCCCCGGGACCTCCCGAGGATGGCTGGGATGGAGGAAGGAGTGTTCTCCCAGGGGGAGGGGTGTGGCAGAAAAGATACACACACACAGCCCCCCCCCCCCAGGACGTGGCTCCATGTTTCTCTCCAGCCTCATTTCAGCTCCCTGCACATGCCTCGCTCTCTCCAAGACATGCACAGTTATGTCCAGATGTGCTTCCTTGTCATCTTCATGGCCCAGCTTAGGTGTTGCCTCCAGACAGCCTTCCACAATGCTCGGGGTGGGTTTTGTGCCCCTCGGATGTGCCCCATGGTGCCCTGTGGCTTCCTGATGGAGCACTGAGACAGTGGAATGAATACCTGTTGCTGCTCTGTCCTGCGTCCCGGGCACCCAGCACCGTGCTTGACACACCGGCGTCGCCAGAGCGTGTTTGCAGGGCGAGCATGTTGCTGGCGGACTGAGCAGTGGCCTGGGGCTCCGCACACCTGGGTCCCGCCCCCGCTCCCCACAGACTCGCTCTGCAGCCTTGGACTGTCCCTTCTATTCCTCGGGCTCCCTCCGGCCTCTAACAGCGGCGGCAGTGCCTGCTCCGAGGACCAGATGGAAACTCAAAGTAGCCCGGGGCCACCAAAACACACTGAAAAAGCCTTTCTTGCTTCTCATGCTCATCATTTCACACCTACTTATGTACATAGATATTTTTTCTACCTTTCAAGTTTTTCTTTTTTTAGCCAAAAGAAAATTTATGTATATGAAATCTGGCTTTTTCCCAGCCCCCTACCCACTAGTTAGCAGGAACATTAACTAAACATCCAATGTGGTTTAAAGCTTAGTCTAATCTGATGATTTAAACAGCCCCTTGAGATGATGCTCTTGCTCCCTAGAATAAAAATGTGTGGTTTCTCAGCCAGCCTCCTGCCCTGCCTTTCCCCCCAGGCCAGTGTGGGGGCTGGGAGAAGTGAATGACTTGTATGTAGGCATGGGATTGTGGGGGTGGGGGCGGGTCCCCTAGGCTTGGGCGGCACTCAGGCTCAGCTGCTGCCATGACAACTGAGACCGTCACGTCACGGGAGAGTCGCCTGTCCTGGCCACCTGTTGTGTGCCACCCACATTTCCTTTATTCCAGAGGAGGCATAGGGCATCATTCTGAGACATCAGACGGGAGCCAGAGCTCCTGGGTTCACAGCTGAGTGACCTTGAGCAAGTTCCTTAACCTCTCTGACCTCAGCTTCCTTATCTGTATGCTGGGACAGGTAAGAATACCTGTCTTACAGAGGCAGTGTGAGGATTAAACGCATTAGCATATAGAGAACACTTAGCAGAGGGCCTAGCGCAAGTTAAGTACTAGTGAGCGTTTGCTGGGATGATGAGGATGTTCTTCCCCGTCCCCCCAGAGGCCCTGCTAAGTTTCAGGGGAAGGAAGCCCAGTGGGTAGTCGCTCTGTTTAGACACCAGACAAAGCCGGTGGAAGCTCAGCCGAGTGGCAGGAGAAGCAGGGCCTTGCCTCAGAAGTCCTGGCATCCTGTCCCTGAACCTCGCAGCAAGGTGAAAAGCAGCATTGTCCACTAGCGCTGGCCCTGAGCCAGACACTGCTTCCTGCACCCCCGACTATTCACCTCCCCAGAGCCCCACCCCCTCCCCGTTGTACAGGTGCCGAAGCTAACACCAGAGCCGTGGAGTCACTTCCCCAAGGCCGCACAGCGAGCGAGCCGGGAGGGCAGGATTCAAACGCAGGCCTCCCAGCCCCCAAGCTCTCCTGCTTCCCCTAAAGTCGTTCACCAGCCCGGCCCTGCGTGGGGGGCCCCAAGGGGTGTCTAACTACTTCTGGCGTCCTCGCCCCAGGGTTTCGGTCCATGTCCGCGTCCTGAGCTCTCTGACCATCATCCTGGCCATCTTCATGGTGATGATCGCGCTGGTGAAGGTGGACACCTCCTCCTGGACCCGCGGCTTCTTTGCGCTCACCATTGTCTGCATGGTGATCATGAGCAGTGCCTCTACCGTCTTCACCAGCAGCATCTACGGCATGACGGGCTCCTTCCCTATGAGGAATTCCCAGGCACTGTTATCAGGTGAGAGCCAGGACCTGCCACCTGGGAGTCACGCACGGGAGCCAGAGGTGAGCATGTGGTGGCTCTTCCAGAAGAGGCGATGATCGGTGTGCTGAGTGGGTTTCAGCCATCTGCCATTGTGTGACAAGCCACCCCAACACTGGTGGCTTAGAACAACAACAGTCATCATATTACTCACAAATTTGCAGCTTGGACAGGAGTTGGTGGGGACAGCTCTTCTGTGCTCCACGTGGCGTGAGCCGGCGCAGCTCGACCTGGGGCTGGAGGATCCACTTGCAAGACGGTGTGCTCTCCCGGTGTGCTGGAAGCTCAGCCAGGGCTGGCTCGGGCCAGGGGCCAAGGTTCCTCCCCCACAGACCTCACCATGCAGCTTGGGCATCCTCGTGGGGTGGTCTTTGGCCTGCAAGAGCGAGCATCTCAAGAGATCCAGGCAGAAGCTTTATTTCTGACTCAGTGACAGAAGCCACATGGGGTCACTTCCACCATGGCCATAAGCTCACCTAGACTCAAGACAGATGCACACATCTCGGTGGGAGAGTATGACAGTCGTGCTGTAAGAGGAGCAGGCGGGCGGGGAGACGTAGTCACAGCCATTTTTGCAGCCATGGTCTGGCCAGAGTGCAGTTCCTAGAGCCGGCCGCCCTTCCCTCCTTCTCCCCATGGCCCCTGCTCCCAGTCCTCTTCTCTTCTCTGTATCTTTCCTCCCCCTTATCTTTTCTCTCCTTCTTTTCCCCTTTCCTTCCTTCCTTCTGTCTTTTCTTCCTTCCTGATTTTATAGAGGACCTGCTATGTTCCAGAGATTCAAACATGAACAAGACTCCGTCCTCTCGGAGCTGATAGCCTAGTGACTGGACTCCTCGGTCCCCCAAACTTTGGCACTCCATGGGTGAGCCGTGCATGACGCGGGCCGACCCCTCCAGCTGACGTTTGGGTGCTGGAGCGATGAGCCTGTTATGGGGAGGCCTTGGCAGTGTTGCTGTCTGAGCTGGAGAAGCACATGTCTCTCACCCTGAGGGCCCTACAGAGCGAAAGAAGAGCCGGGTCAGTGGAGCCGGGTCAGTAGATAAGCAGGTGCTTTCCTGGTGAGCGCGCTCCCTGCAGCCAGACCGGAGGCTCAGCTGCTCTCTCTGTGTCCCTGTTGTGCAGACAAGGGCCCTAAACATTTGCCCACTTGGGAGGAATTTCGCAAAGAACCTGCGCCGTGCCCGTTAGTTAATAAAGCCAAGTAGTTTGTGGCCAGGATGACAAATACCTTGACAGGGGTATATCCCTTCCCCACTCGCCAGACATCACTAACAGATCCTTATCTTCCCTCCTGAGCCTCTAAATCCTTCTCAGCACAGCACTTGAGGCAAGTGCTCTCAACGGATCAGAGTCTAGATGTGAGCTTCAATCTGTTTGCCATTTTTGATATAGGATTAGGCTTCTGGCTCTATCCTGGGAAGGCCCTGGGCCCAAAATAAAATAAAATGAAAATGCACTCATTGCTAAGTTTCTCTAGTAAGGTCAACATGCCCCTAGCAATGCTTCAAGAAGGGCCACCGCAGGTTGGATTTAATCCTTCTGTTACCCCTGGCCTCAGAAAGAGGTTCTGATCCCCTCCTCTCCCTCCAGCCTGCTGGAGGACGATTTTTCAACACAACTTGAGCCTTGCTGGCCACCTCTCCAGGAGCCAGTGACAGACACACCACGTGTGTTGGCAGATGGCTCTGAGGTCCATCTGGCCACCTGTGGATCTTCTAGGGAAGGGGAGTCTCCTGTGAATTTTTCAGAAAGTCCATTTTTGAAAAGGCAGGGAAATTTAGTACTTATGCTCCAGTGTTAATGTCCCTGGGCCCTAAACCATTGTCACCCTTGTGCAAAGCCCCCATGGGTGCCCAGCGCCACCTTGCCAGCCCTGCCTGTTTGTTGTCCAGGGGAGCCCATCTGTGAATTCTGTGTGTGCTGGCATCAGAGGAACAATTCATTCATTTGGTGCTGATGTTTTTTCAAACCGCTCATTTGCATGTATTTCCATAACTGATGAGATAAAAGTAGGGAGTCGTGAAGGATGAGCTCCTGGAGGCCTGGCTTGTTGCTGATGATAATATTGTAAATTCTCTGCAAGTCGGAAGGAGAGAGAGGAAATCAATAGGCAGTGACGTTAAGATGTTAAGATCTCCCCCTCGGGGCGGCTGGGGAAAATCTTACTGAGTTTAACCCCAGTTCTTACAAACCGTCCAGGTGGGGATTACAGCTTCTCAGAAGTGGGCATCCTCTTGGCAAGGGGTTTACCCCGTTGCTGCTGCTTTGATGTGGGAAGGACAGAAATAGCCAGATACCTAACTGGGAATCAGAGTGGATTTGTTTGGTATTTGGCACTTCTCTGAGTGCTTTGCATGTAATAATCCTTTTAATCTTCATAACAGCCCTAAGAGGTGGGATTATTAACATCTTCATTGTATAGATGAGGAAACAGAGGCACAGAGAAGTTAAGGGACTTGCCCAGGGTCACACAGCTAGAAGTGGTAGAACTGAGATTGGACTGGGATGGACATTCTGATTCTAGAGTTCTTAATCATTATGCTAATTTTCATACCCTTGCACTTCCTCAAGTCCCACTGTCTAGCCTCACCTGAGCTAACAGAACTTGTGTTGGGAAGGTTGGGGGAAGAATCGTCCACAGAGACGTCAGGCAGAGCATGGGGACGTTGCACAGTGATGGTGCACCAGGGTGGACGGGGCCTGAACTGTCCCTCTCCCACTCTGCCCGTGCCACAGTGAGCGGGAGAGCGGTGCCCGGAGGACAGAGCAGGCATGCCGCGTGCACCAGCGTGTGGTTTGCTGTGCAGCCAGCCTTCCTCCCGCCTCGCTGGGAACAGATATTCTCATGCTCTGAAGTGGCAAAGTCGTCCAGCCAGTCAATCCAGCATCTCCGCCAGGCCCGCCCGTGTGGATGAGAACGGTCCTGGCCCGCAGCAGTGACCTTCCGCTCATTGTCCCTTTTCCACCGCAGTTTGGTGTCTTGTGATGGGTAGGACGAGTATTAGCCCCGATTTCCAGGCAAACAAACACAGGCCGAGGAGAGTAAGTGACATGCCCTCACTCATCCCAGCACTCCCAAGCCACTGCTCTCTGTTAGGTGAGGTGTGGTGGCCATACTGTCACTTGGGGTAATGTGTGTCAAAGCCCTAGGCAGGAACATGCCATGTGGCAGGGTGTTTGCATGCTCGTGTGTGTGAGTGTCTGTAGGTGTGTGGTTGTGTGCGTGTGTGTGTGTGTACTGTGCGTGTGCACGTGTGCTCACATGTGATAGTGCTGCAGCTGCCTGGGGGTGCAGGATAAGTTCTGTGAGCTCATGGGAGGGTAATGCAGTGGGGGTTTGTAGCCAGTGAGGGCTTCCCCGGAAAGGACAGCCTCAGGGGTAGCGAGTAAACCTTTGCTAGAACATTCCCTGAGCTTCTTTTGCATTGGTTGGTGGGTGCTTTGGGCCAACTGCAGAGAGGAGGAAATCCAGAGCTCTTTGGTATTTCCTACCCCTAAATCTAAAATTTCAGACCCCACTAGAAGGACAGCAAAGGTCAAGGGTCAGCCAGAGTAGCTCACACCTGTAATCCTAGCACTCTGGGAGGCCAAGGCAGGAGGATTGCTTGAGCTCAGGAGTTCGAGACCAGCCTGAGCAAGAGCGAGACCCCGTCTCTACGAAAAATAGAAAAATTAGCTAGGCATGATGGTGTGTGCCTGTAGTCCCAGCTACTCAGGAGGCTGAGGCAGGAGGATGGCTTGAGCCCAGGAGTTTGAGGTTGCTGTGAGCTATGATGACGCCACTACACTGTAGCCAATGTGATAGAGCAAGATTCTGTCTCAAAAAAAAAAAAAAAAAAAGGTCAAGGTTCAGAGGTGAAACTAGGAAGGGAAGCAGACTGGTGGGGCACCCCAGAGGCCGGGAGCCACCCCAGGCAGCAGCCTCTTAGCGAGTCGGATAGAGGGAAAGGAAGTCTGCACCCTGGAAAACTCCAGAACGCAGGGCTGCGGGATGCCTCCGCGTCTCCACGGCTTCGGGATACTGTAGGAACTATGGCATTTTTCACATCAGGAAATTTTGATTTTGGTCTGTTAACCCAAACAGAGAGCGACCATGGCCACTCACCTCCTCCTCTCCCACCCCTCACCGTCTCTGCCTTGTCCTCTGCTCTCTGTAGGAGGAGCCATGGGCGGGACCGTCTGCGCTGTGGCCTCGCTGGTGGACCTGGCAGCGTCCAGTGACGTGAGTGACAGCGCCCTGGCCTTCTTCCTGACGGCTGTCGTCTTCCTTGGGCTCTGCATGGGGCTGTACCTGCTGCTGCCCAGGCTGGAGTACGCCAGGTGAAGGGCCCGCCTCGCGCTGTCCACCCGTCCTTCTCTTGTGTGCAGAGCTGTGTGGTCTCCACTGGCACCCTCCTGTCAGCTAAGCAGGCTCTGTGCTGGTGGCCTTGTCTGTGGCCCGTCTCCCACTGGAGGATGCGTTCCACGAGTGCAGACCCTTGTGAGAGCTTTGCTTGCCGCTGTGCCCCAGCGCCTCGAGCTGTGCCTGGCTCGTAGCAGTTGCTCAACAAATTGGCCCAGCCAGCGGCCCCGAGAAGCTGGCTCCATGCTGTGCCCCGCAAGCAGCTGAAGCCTGCAAGTTTTAGGACAGGGAAGCCAGGTGGTAGAAGTGGGGCGTGAGGAATAGCAGTAATAAATAATAGTAACAGTGCCCATCACAGAACACCCCCACTCCGGCATTCGCTCCTGCTAGCAGGACATGTTGCATCCCATCCAATGCTCCTGCTCCCCTTAGGGGACAGCTCTGTTATTTATTATTTCCATGCACAGCTTAGAAAACCAGGGTTCAGAGGGGCAGCCAGTGGGCAGCAGAGCCAGGATTTGACCGTGACCCCAAACCTGTGCTTTTACCCACCCACTGCCTTTTGGGGCTTCTTTCCACTCTCCGGGGCCTCTTTTCTTGCGTTGAGTCTCTCTTTTGCTTTCTCTCCCCAGTTCCTCTTCCTTTCTTGTTGTTCTTTACAAACACATCCCTTGACTTTCTCTGCTGTTTCATTCTTTCCAAAGCATTTTCCTATCCATTATCGTATTTGATGTAGTAGAGCAGGTGTTACTGTCCCCATGTCGTAGGTGAGGAAACTGAGAACGACAGAGGCCCAGTGACTGGCCGTGGTCCCACGGTGTGTGAGCCGCAGAGCTGGGCAGGGATCTGCTCCGGACTCTGCCCTGTTCCGGGGCGCCCGTGTTTTGCGGTGGCACTGAGCTAAGCCATTTACGTATGTATTCTTGGCTCATTATTTACGACAACTTGTGTGGTTGTTATTGTGTTTTCCCACTTTACAGAAGAGGAAGAGTGTGGCTCAGGGGAGTTCACAGATGGGCCTGAGGTGACTCACCTGGTGAATCACAGGCAGGGATTTGAACTTGGAGCTGCCTCTTCCCAACAGATCACACTGCTTCCCTGGCTCATGACTGCGAGGGCCTTTCCTCATCGTTCATTCCTCCTGTCCCTGTGAGGAGTCACCTTGCTAAGCCCCAGGACCCCGATTCCCAGGCTGGGTTACTTTCCCCAGTGGTAGGATTGTCCGTCACTTCAGCTGGCCGCAGCAGCAGCTTCAGGGCTGTCATCAGAAATTGTCCAGTTGTGGCTCCACACTGACATCCCCATGATTCCTGGGCTCTGCCTGGCTCACTGTGCCCCCTAAGCACCCTGGCGCCTTGTCGTTACTTATTAAATTATTTTTGAGCTGGATGCGGTGGTGCGCGCCTGTAGTCCCAGCCACTTAGGAGGCTGAGGCAGGAGGCTGAGGCTGTAATGAGCTATGATTGCACCTGTGAATAGCCACCACACTCCAGCCTGGGCAACATAGTGAGACCCCACCTCTAAGAATAAAAAAAAAAAAAAAAAATTATTTTTGAGACAGTGAATGAGCAGAGAGGCAGGAGGGCCCCCTCGCTCCTTGTGCTGTTTCTCTGTGTCCTGCTTCACAGTGATTTGGGTGGGTCTGTTTCCAGTAGGAGGGCCAACATTCCCTATTTGCCTGGAATGGAAGGAGCTTCCAGGACAAGGGACTTTTAGTACTAAAACCAGGACAGTCTCAGGCAGACCAGGACGGTCAGTCACCCTAGTTTCCAGTTTCATTTGGGTAGGCCAAAGTCCTTTCCAGCCAAGCATGTGAGACCAAGAACACCCAGGGCTATGCTATCCTGTGGAATTTTCCATTTCTTTGCAGCTTGAAACTTAGGTCAAGATTTCTAAGTTTATAGATGCTCTTCTGAGGATGGAGCTCATGGAGAAAGCTCTGCCCCGAGGACTGCCCAGACTAAATCTTACATAAAAGGCTGCTCTTGGTGCTGTACTTGGAAGGGTGAGATGAGGCAGTAAGATTTGGAAGAACTTAGGAGGAAGAGTTTTTTTTTTGTTTTTTGAGACAAAGTCTCACTTTGTTGCCCGGGCTAGAGTGCTGTGGTGTCAGCCTAGCTCACAGCAACCTCAAACTCCTGGGCTCAAGTGATCCTCCTGCCTCAGTCTCCCGAGTAGCTGGGACTACAGGCATGCGCCACCATGCCTGGCTAATTTTTTCTATATATATTTTTAGATGTCCATATAATTTCTTTCTATTTTTAGTAGAGACAGGGATCTCGCTCTTGCTCAGGCTGGTCTCAAACTCCTGAGCTCAAGCGATCCACCCGCCTCGGCCTCCCAGAGTGTTAGGATTACAGGCGTGAGCCACTGCACCTGGCCAGGAGGAAGAGTTTTGACTGGAGAAATTGGTGGAGAGCTTCTCAGAGCAGACTTAAGACAAGGATCTAACCCTGAGTGGAGAGGGAAGTAAGAATATTCCTCTCCCTAGATAGTAATTGTGAAACTGGACAAGGTTCAAGGCCAAAGCACCCCATGCAGCATCGCACGGAAGAGCCATTCTGGGGAGGAACCCTCCCACCCGCTTGCTTGTTGTCTGTCAGCTCTTAGGATGGGGGGGCTGGCAGGAGCTCCAAAACCCCATGGCCCTGTCAAACCTCCCTTGCACAGAAGAGGGATGAAGCCCAGAGAGGTGCATGCCAGACCCAAGGTCACACAGGGAGGCAGAGGCAAGGCTGAAACCAGAACCCAGCTGTCACCAAGCTACTGTTTCCCACCCACACAAACACCAAGTCCTTCTGTTTGAGCTAATACAGTGAGTCTGTGTCTCTTGGTTGTCAGATCCTTGAGGCCCAGAGAGGTTGAGTGGCTCAAATAAGGTCACACAGCAACGCAGAGCGATCCACGCTTTCTCACTGGTCAGAGTAGCAGAAGGTGAAAGAGTCGTGATATTCAGTGTAGAAGATGTGGGGGGAGGACACTTTTATAGGTTATTTATCAGTACTTTCAAAAATTATGTTTTGAAGAGCGCTCTGTGCCTGGGGATTTAGCTAGAAACAATCAAATGTGGTCCTTGCCCCAGGGACCTGTCTTCTGTCAGAGGAAACAGGTGACAAACCAGTAAACCAATGCAATGATTGTAGATTGGAGTCAGTTTTTGTAAAGAAACAAGTGCTCTCGTGGAGATTAACAGAGCAGGCAGGTTATTCATTTAGGGTGCGTGAGTGGTCTGGAGCAGAGATAAATTGGTAGTACCTATTTGGAGAGAAGTTGATCGATACCTATCAAAATTTTAAAGCTGCAAACCTTTTAACCCAGCAATTTCCTCTTCTGGAAATCTGTCCTACCAAAATACTAGTGTGTGTGTGTGCAAAGATTTATGCATAGGGATATTCATTTATAGTAGTGAAACACGTTACATTATTTGTAGTTGTGAAAAGTTGGAGCCAACCTAAATGTCTGTCATGAGGGGAGCAGTTTAATCGCATATCCATACAGGGAACTGTCATGCACAACACAGCAAAGAGACAGAGCTGTACATTCCCGTGCAAAAGGACGGCTACGAAATATTGTTCTTTAGGCAATTCTGTGTATGCATTTACATATAATAGTTATTCATGCTTTAGACTTATATAAGGTATATATATGTATTATATATTTAGGCATTATTTTATTGCAGGAAGTTTTATAATATGTATAGTTTGATCCCACTTTTGCTTAAGAAATATAACCGTGTGTGTGTGTGTGTGTGTGTGTGTGGTGTTTGCATGTATTTTTTTTTTTTTTTTTTTTTGAGACAGAGTCTCACTCTGTTGCCCGGGCTAGAGTGAGTGCCGTGGCGTCAGTCTAGCTCACAGCAACCTCAAACTCCTGGGCTTAAGCGATCCTACTGCCTCAGCCTCCCCAGTAGCTGGGACTACAGGCATGCGCCACCATGCCCGGCTAATTTTTTGTATATATATATTTTTTAGTTGTCCATATAATTTCTTTCTATTTTTAGTAGAGACGGGGTCTCACTCTTGCTCAGGCTGGTCTCAAACTCCTGACCTTGAGCGATCCACCCGCCTCGGCCTCCCAGAGTGCTAGGATTACAGGCGTGAGCCACCGCGCCCGGCCGTTTGCATGTATTAAATACATGGAATGATACATACCAGATTGTTAATGGTCATTACCACTAAGGAATGAGATCAGAAGTGGGAGGAAATGAGAGCTCTCTTCCTACTTTGTCGTTTGTCTTTTGTGTTACTTGGATTCATTGTATCAAGCGTGTATTACTTTTGTAATTCTAAAGTTTTGTGTTTTTAAAAGCTGTTTTATCTCTGTCTCCCCTCTGCAAACATTACAAAAACAGGTGAGCCATGGCCAGTAACAGTGTGGCTCACGACTGTACTCCGAATACTCTGGGAGTCTGAGGCAGGAAGATCGCTTAAGCCCACGAGTTTGAGACCAGTCTGGGCAACATAGGAAGACCTTGTCTCTACAAAAAATTTAAAAATTAGCCAGGCATGGTGGCACATTCCTATAGTCCCAGCTTCTGGGGAGGCTGAGGCAGGAAGATCATTTGAGCCCAGGAGTTCAAGGCTGCAGTGAGCTATGATGCACCTGGGTGATAGAGACCCTGTCGCAAGATAACAAAAGTAACAAAAAAAAGAAAAAAAAGCAGGTGAGTCAGGACTCGAGCCCAGACTTACCATGTGGTGGTCATTGCTGGTTTCCTCTGTCCCTGCTCATGGTACGGCCACCCCCCAGAACAAGGGACAGGAGTCCAGCCTGGCAGGTAGGCCAGGGAGAGTGCAGGCCTCCTCTGGCCACCCTGCAACAGTATGTAGCATGTAGGAACCCGGGCCTGGTGGGCCATGTGGGGCTAGGGCTTTACATGCTGGGCCTGAGCACCCACCCCTGGCTGTGCTGACTCTGAGGTCTCCTGCTCCTCGTCCCTGGAAATCCCAAGTGACCTGCTTTATGGTGGCCCTCTCTCCTCCCTGCAGGTACTACATGAGGCCCGTTCGTCCAGCCCGAGTGTTTTCTGGTGATGAGGAGCCGATCCAAGACTCCCCCAGTGCCCCTTTGGTGGCCCCTGGATCCAGTGACTCCCACATACCACCCCTGCGCCCCATCCTGAAGACGACAGCTAGCCTGGGCTTCTGTGTCCTCTACGTCTTCTTCGTCACCAGCCTCATCTACCCCGCCATCTGCACCAACATCGAGTCCCTCGACAAGGGTTCAGGCTCCCCGTGGACCACCAAGTTCTTCACCCCCGTCACCATCTTCCTCCTGTACAACTTCGCTGACCTGTGTGGCCGGCAGCTCACAGCCTGGATCCAGGTGCCCGGGCCCAAGAGCAAGGTGCTCCTGGGGCTCGTGCTGCTCCGGACCTGCTTCGTCCCCCTCTTCGTGCTCTGTAACTACCAGCCCCGCATGCACCTGCAGACGGTGGTCTTCCAATCCGACGTCTACCCCATCCTCTTCTGCTCCCTGCTGGGGCTCAGCAATGGCTACCTCAGCACCCTGGCTCTCATCTACGGGCCTAAGATCGTGCCCAGGGAGCTGGCCGAGGCCACGGGGGTGGTGTTGACCTTCTACTTGTGCGTGGGCTTGCTGCTGGGCTCGGCCTGCTCTACCCTGCTGGTGCACCTCATCTAGGAGGGGAGCTGGAGAACATCAGTGCTGCCGGATGCTTCGGAGCCTCTGCAAGATGGGGCAGGAGAGCCCGGACGGGAGGAAAGGGCTGGAGTTTCACTTGGTGCAGAGGGCAGAGCACATTCAGGCCTCATCTCTCCCAAGATGCCAGCAAGCCATGTCCATGCCCGTCCCGTGCAAGGCAGAGGCATTGCAGACAGGTTAACAGAGCACTCCTGCAACATTTGAAGAAGACACAGTTACAAACCAGGGGTATCACCTTCATAGCTGATGGTTAACATTCCACCTTCTCCATAGCCCCTCAGAAAGGTATGGCGGCCAGTGTTGGACTCTGAGTTGTTACAAAGCCAGTGCCAAAACCCAGGCGCAGGCCCTGTGCATTCTTCCAGCCTTGCTCTTTCCAGCCGACAGCAGGATGTGAGAGAATCCTCAGCCCTCCCTACCCTGAGGGGGCCCCCTGGATTGGAGGTCCCCCAAGATGGCCAGTATTCAGGCCCCATACCCAAGTGTGAGCAGACCCCTGCATTCTGCGGGTGAAAGACCACACACCAACCAGCCCGGAAAACCCAGAAAGACAGGTCTTCTATAAACAGGCTTCATTCCAGAGGGTCCAGAGGGACCAGAGGGACCAGAGGGCCTCCCTGTGCTGGGAAGCTAGCATGGCAGGCCTGGGTTTTCAAATGGATCCTATGGCCTGGCAGTCAGTGGCCTGGGTCAGGGCAGGGTCTTCTAATCTTCATGTTTACAGCATAGAGAAGTTGACCCTTGAACAACAGGTCAGACCACTGGTTCAAGGGCATAATAAATACTTGAGTATTCAATGTAAGCCTCAGCGACGCCTATTTTAGTCAGGGTCTTGGCAGGCAACGGCATACCCAGATTGAGTAATTGGAGAATATTCTAAGAGCAGGTGAAGGAAGGCCAAGGGGCTATATATTCTGTCTGAGAACTAGTCATAGTGAGGCCATTCTAGCCCAGGCCTGATGTGGGGCGGGGAAGGAGTCCTTCTAGAGCCCAGAGATGTGACCGTGCTTGGGGATGCAGTCCAGCCTGCTGTCACCCCACAGCGGGGAGCTAACGGAACAAACTCCCTCCCTTCCTCCTCTGATCCCCTCCATGCCCTGCGGCTTACACCATGGCCAGGAGCAGGTGGGGGGTGGACATGGGGGCAGGGAGGTGTCTGGCCCAGGGTCTCATCCTTCATGAAGCCAGCGAGCACCTTGGCTTTCATGGGTTTCTTTGTCATAAAACATCAGTGGCGCTGAAGCAGCTTTGATGGGCAGGACCAGGTGTTGCTCTGTTCCGGTTTGTTGTGGGTAGTTGTGTGTGATGAAGCTGCTGTTTCAAAGGATGACTCCCGGGCTCTATGCCCCACCCGGGAGACTCGGGCCCCCGAACATTTGCCATCCCCTGATGCAAATAGCAATTTACATTTTTTCAGGTGCCTTGAAGGCTCCCACAAGGCTGCTCCTTGGGGCAGCAGGCTGGCTTGGGAATCAGAGAGAAAGATACCAGATCGGACCGGGAGTTCTTAAGAGTCTTGCAGGAAGAACAGAGCTTGCCCCCAAGAAGCGGTAACCCGGAGAGCTGCAAATCAGCCCGCTCCTCCTCTGCAGGAGCTCGCTGGCTTGGTGGAGTCCTGCGGAGGCTGATTAAGCCGGGAGACTGTCAGTAATCCACCCAGTGGCAGCAGCTGATGTTCCCCACCGTCTCAGTCTAGTACACACTCCCTCTCTTCGGCTCAGAGAATTGAAGAGGACACCCTTGAAAGGGTTTCTGTAACTTGATGCCTACAAAAAAAAAAAATTCTCCCCTCCCCCCTTCACAGCAACCTAAAATCTCCCCCTTGGTTTTTTCACCAACTTTAACACTGCAGGTGATTGGGCATCGGTCTCGCTGGTGACTCCGTTTCAGAGATGGGCAGCGTGCCCGCTTTCAAGTAAGCCAGCAGTGTCTGGGCTCGGAGCTGGGGACCACCCTGAGCTATGAGGAGGGCGTACTGGGGGTCTCAGGCTCTGCTGACAGGGAGTGGCTTTCAGAGAGGGGGGAGGCATCCCTGTGAGAGCGATGATTTGAAGTTAGCGTGAGTGCAGCGGAAGAGGTTGGTGGTGATGCTGTGACGCTGAGTTGGGGACTAAATCCCACCAGCTTCGCTGGGGGAGGAGAGGCCGCTCTTAGTTGGGAGGGGCTGGCTGCTCGGCTGGTTGGGGGGACCCTCTGGGCTTTTGCCCATACCCCCTTGTCACTCGCCTTAGTGGGCATGTCACGAAGGATCATGCCCTCCCAGGGAGGAAGGACAATGACAATGCATGTCCAGGCGGAGGGGTGGCCAGGGGAGTTCGGGCATCCTTGTTCCCTTCGTTGTGAGAGCAGCTCTTGGGGACCAGCTGCTCTGGGTCTCAAGTCTCACGTGCCCCCTCGCGAACTCGCTCATGCGTTTGGCGGGTGAGCAAAACTCAATATTGAGGAGGGGATTTTTCAGTGAGGGAGCTAGACGGGGTGCCCTGGGAAGCTGCCTTTGTCCAACAGTTCTCTGATTTAGTCCCAGGTGGCGGTTTTTGGGGCACCCCACACACTTTCATTTTCCTCCTTTTTTTCAACAAAGAAAGCCAGAGGCAGCCTCATGAATGGACTCTTCAACTAGTGGATGACAGGGACTTCTAAGAAAATGCTCATTCCTAGGTGCTTGGGGACATGAGGGGACTTGAACCAGGGATGGCATTACTAGCAAAGACCCCTCGCCTGGCTGCCTTCCACCCAGCGCCCCGGGGAGAAGACTTGAGCCCCCTAATCAAGCTTGGAGGCCACGTGGGAGGTGGAGCCCGGCTTCTGAACCAGTGTCACCCTTTTACAGAGAGCGCCAAGTAGAAGAAGGGGGCAAACCTGTCGACATATTTTATTCCAGTTGAGTTTAACCTTAAAGCCCAGCGCTTGTCTCAACGGTGTGGGCTTTCTGAGTGGAAGCATCTAGTGTCTGTTTTACCATGATCACTTCCTTGCTGGCAGCGTTGTCAGCCCCAGTGTTGCCCAGGCCCGCGTCACTGTTGCCCTTCACCCCCTGGCTGAGGCCAGCCAGGTTCCCAGTCCAGCTTTGACCCCGGCAGGATCCCAGACGGAATTTCAGCCTCACCAGCAGGTGGAAGCTGAGACTAGGCATGTAGCCACAGGGCCAGAGGCCAGGACAGACTTTCCACCCTGCTGCCCACATTTCCTACCCTGTGCCGGGCTGTACCTACATCATTTCCCCATCTGTAGATAAACACAGTGAGGCTCAGAGAGGTTAAGTAACTTTCCCAAGGTCACTCAGCTACCAAGTGGGAATCAAACCTAGGTTTTCCTAAACTCAGAAGTCCTCACCCACCCTGCCCTCTCGCCCTCCTAGTTGAGCCTGGACTTCCTCCTTGGTTCTTTATCCTGTCACCCCTTTTCCTCAATGTATGGCCTGGGTGGAGTTTTGTGCTAAGTTGATGTATTACCCAGAACTCTGCCACTGGCCCTGGCCTGAGTTGATCTGCCTGGTGTAGCTGGCCAGGCCCCTGCTGGACTGTGCCCCATGGATCCTGACCCTGGCCCACGTTGGGCCCACACACAGCTCTCCTTGTTGGGCACAGGGTCTTGTTGCTCCTTGTCCAGTCCCCAGACCCTGCCCCTCCCAGCCCCACTTCCCCCTCCTCCCCTGCACCAACCCCTGCTACTGAGTCACCCCCACATGGCATGCTGCTGCTGATGGACCTGTCTTGGGACAGCAGCGTTGGGGGACACAGTTTTGAAGGTCAGGAAGTCTTGCTGCCAGGCCTACCAGGCACTGGCTGTGTGAGTCAACCTTTCTGAGTCTCATTTCCTCATCCATAAAAGAGGGATAATAGTAAGTCCCAGAGCTGTGACCATCTGCTGTGCCACTGAGCCAGTGAGTCACCCCAGTCGTGCCCACTCCCCAGCCCACGCAGGCGAGAGCTGCCCCAGGGCTCACAGCCTTGGCAGCAGGTGACTCAAGGGCACAGTGCACACCCTCTGCTCCCACCCAGGCTGCAGCCACTCAGGAGGTGTGAGGCAGCCTCAGCCTGAGATGATGACCTCAACTTTGGGCTGGACCCCGAAGGAGAGTGACAAAGACGGCCATTGCTCTCTGCCCCTGCAAGACTCCAGCCAACTGACCCACTGGCCCTATGCACCCCACTAAGAACAGTTTCTGCCCTTGACTGGAAGTCAGAGGAGCTCCAGGGCCACAGCATGGGGCTAAGGAATAGCCAGTCATGGCTCCAGGTGCCAGGATGAAGCTGGAATGCTGGTCTGCCACCCTCCTGGCTGGGTCATTTTGACCAAGTCTTGCTGATGCCTTTTTCTCACGTCTAAAATGAGGAGCATCTCACGGCTGTAGAAAGGATTAACTAAGCCTCAGTGTTGCATGTGAAAGTCCCTGACGTACAGAAGATCCTCAGAAAATTTGTTTTTCTTCCACTCTCTGCTGCTGCCTGGACAGTTTGTTGCAATGCCCAGTTGCATTTCTGTGGCAGGTCATACCCTGTACCCGCTGTTCAGCACACCTGCCCGGCCCCCAGGCCTAGTACCTGATGCCTGTTGACACCCAGGCCCCCTGCCTGGGTCTGCCTGCCCAGACATGCCTGACCTGGGGGCAGGGTGCACCAGGCAGAAAGCGGAAAGTCTAAGACCCCACACCAAGCTCTGCTACTCACTTTGTCCTTTGGGCGAATTGCTTTACTTTTTTCTATGCCTCAGCTGGAAAATTGGGCGCCCCAGCCCTATCCTAGCTCCATCATGAACACACAGCCATGAACACGGATGCCCTGTAGAAACTGGTCAGATTCCAACATGGTTACAATGAGAGCCTGGGCTCTAGAGTCAGCCTGCTTGGGTTTGAGTCCTCTCCACTTCCTGGCTGTGTAACTGAAGGCAAGTCCAATCCCTGCCGCCATTCTCTCATCTGAACAATAGGAGTGATTGTAGTACTGGCCTAATATCCGGTTACTATGATATACTGGAATGCATAGAGAGCATTTACAGGAAAGTCTGGTGCTATACACTGAATGTTTGTGTCCTCCCAAATTCACATGTTCAAATCCTGACTCCCAATTTGATGGTATTAGGAAGTTGGGACTTTGGAAGGTGATTAGATAATGAGACATGGCCCTCATGAATGGGATTAGTGATCTTATCAAAGAGGCCCAAGAGAGATCCTTCACCCCTTCTTCCACGTGAGAACACATCATGAAGATGGTCCTCTGTGAACCAAGAGGTGGGTGCTCACCAGGTACTAAATCTGCTAAGGCCTTGATCTTGGATCTTCCAGCCTCCAGAACAGTGAAAAATAAATTTCTGTTGGGCATAATCTACCCAGTCTATGATACTTTTGTCATAGCAGCCAAACAGACTAAGACAGAAATTGGTACCAGGAGTAGGGTGCTGATATGACAAATACCTAAAAATATAGAGGCCTCTTTGGAACTGGGTTATGGGTAGAGGCTGGAAGAGTTTTGAGGTGCAGGTAGAAAAATCCTACATTGCCATGAACAGGCCTTCAAAGGCTGGTGAGGGACCAGAAAGAAAAGAGCAGAGCTTAGAGTTTAGAGAAAGCCTCAATCAGAGAGTTCCTGAGTAATCCCCAATAGACTATTAATACAAGTATGGACAGTAAAAGTCCTAAATCACAAACAGAAATGAGGGACATGTTATTGGGCAATGTAGGAAAGACTTGTTATAAAGTGTCAAAGAACTTGGCTGAATTGTGTTTGTGTCCCAGTATTTTGTGGAAGGTAGAACTGGAGAGCAATGAAATTGGATGCGTACCTGAGGACATTGCTAAGCAATGTTTTGAAGGTGTGGCTTGGCTCCTCCTGACTACATATAATACAATGTGAGAGGAGAGAAATGACTTAAAGATGGAAAGGTTAAGCGAAAAGGAAGCAGAACTTGAAGATTTGGAACATTCTCAGCCTATCCAAACTGCAAAAAATGAGAACACGGAGGGTGTGGCCAAGTGACTCTTTGATCAGGAGATGAATGTGGGTCGGCCGCCTGCCCTGGGTGAGAGGTCAGAGACTACAGCGCTGAGGCTCTGCAGGTCACTGCCGGCTGTGAGCTCCTGATCAGGCCCTGCTTCTGCAGCAGGACAAGGGCGTGGTCTACACCGCAGTAGAGGGAGGTGGAGTCGGTGAGCGCCTGCTGTGGTCAGGCTATGCCCGTGTTCAGTAACCCTGCCAGGTAGGGTCCGTCATCCCCACTTCACAGAAGAGGAAACAGAAAGAGGCCATGTTGGAATTCAGACCAGGGCTGTGAGACTCCAACACCTGTCTTTCCTCTCCACCCTGCTGCCTTAGAAGATTGAGACAAGCACTTCCAATTTAAATGGTTTGTGGATCTGGAGACTTCCAAGGCACACCCTGGGTGGGCGGGGTAGGGAGGGGGAGAGGCAGGGTCTGGATTAACTTGTCCAGTGTGAGTGACAGAGGCCACTCAGCCTGCCTCACTGCCTCTGTAGTGGCACTGAGGAGTCACTGGTCATCAGTAACCAAAGCTGCAGGTGTAATAGCCACTTGAAACATAAGGGTGACAAAGGCAAGGGCCGGGCATACGGAGCCTGTGATCCAGGTGGAAAACTGGACCTCACATGCCAGGTGCCTCTAGTGTGTCCTTTCTGGCATGCCAGGGAACCATGGTGGGACCCACCTTCTCAGACATGGAGAGAGGTAAAATATGAGGTCTTAAAATGAACACATTGCCTATTCCGGATTTAAAATGCATGCCTTGAGCTGAAGGGGGCCCTGAGGTCACCAAGTCCAACCTCTGCCTCTTGGCAGGACCACACCTGGGCCCCTGTAGACCGGCTGGCACTAGGCCTGTACTGACCAGCAGGTCCTTCCAGACTGAGTCCCGGAGGCCCAGAGAGACTGAGCATCCTCAGTGCTGTTCTTCTTTCTTTTTTCTTTTATTTTTTTAAGAGATAAAGTGTCACTCTGTCACCCAGGCTGGACTGTAGTGGCTATTCACAGGCGAGATCACAGCTCACTGCAGCCTCGGATTCCTGGGATCAAACGATCCTCCTGCCTCAGCCTCCCAAGGAGCTGGGACTACGAGTGTGCACTACCATGCCTGGCCTTTTTCTTTTAATGACATAATAACTATATTTTCCAAAACAAAATATTAGTGAAAAGAGCAGCATTGTTTTACATTTTTTATTGATATATAATAGAGGTACATAGTTTTGGGGTTCATGTGATAATTTAATATGTTCATATAATTTGTAAATATCAAGTCAGTGTAATTAGGATAGCCATCACCTTAAATACTTTTCTTTAGGCTAGATACATTCGAATTATTCTCTTCGAGCTATCTTGAAATATACAACAGATTATCGTAAACTACAGTCGCCCTACTGATCTGTCAAACACTAGGTCGTACCAGTGCTGTCCTTCCTCTGCTGGGAAGAGCCCCACGTCGGCAGCCCACTTCTCACACCGACTCCAGCAGGACGCGGGGCCTCCTCTGCAGGGATCTCACCCTGCAGCCCCCACCGCTACTGCACTGAACTCAGTCCCGCTCCCTGGAGCTTCATGAGGGCAGAATGTTCTAATGCTTCTGGATTTCCTGTGTCCTTCCTACTTCCTCCTAAGACCCTTACACAGGGCTTAATCTGGTGTCCCTGGGTGGAATGAGGGGTTCATGGAACCCCCAAGACCATATGCAGAAGTTTGCATGCACTTCCCCTGGGGAAAGGAGCTATCGCCTTCATCAGATCGTCAAAGGGGTCTGTGTTCTAAGGTTTCAGAGCCCGTGGGTGCCAAACTACAGTAACCTGTCCCTCTACAGAGCACAGTGCTTAAGAGCAGGGACTCTGAAGCCAGGCTGCCTGATTTTGAACCCTGACTCTATCCCTTGTTAGTCAGTGACCTTGGCAAGTTTCTCAATCTCTCCATGTCTCAGTTTCCTTATCTGTAAAAGGGGTTGACAGAGTGTCTATCCTCATGGAGTTGTTGCGGAGATTAAATAAGCGAATCCACATACAGCTCTCCCCCAGGCTAAATGATTACTTCTCCTCCTCGCTGCCCTGTGAGGCGGGCAGGGCAGGGGTTATCCTGACACTTTTCGATGCACCTGACGCAGGTGCAGCAGATCCTGCCAACTGGCCGGTGAAATAAATGCAGACAGGAAGCCTGCACGCTGCTCTCAGAGGTGGGAGGATGCCCTTTCGACAAGCTGGGAGATAAACCAGATCTTCCAACAGTTTCAGTCCTGGTCAAGTAGTGAGAACCAGTCATAGGCCCACAGGATGCAGAAGGTGGCTTGAGGCAGGAGTCAGAGGCCACACATTTGAAGGGCGCTGCTAGCACCTCCACGACAGCCTCTTCAAGTCCACTGCCAATCTTATTTCTAGAGAATTAGAGGAGCTACTGCTTAGTGAGCATTGTGAACCAAACATGTTACTCTTACTTAATCCATTTGCTCACACTATGAGGAAGCATCATTATCCCCATGTTTTATGTCAAATCTAAGACTCAGACACACAACTGTTAAGTGGCAGAGCTGAGATTCAAACCCAGGTCTGTCTGACCTCAGGACTCAAGCTCCTGATGACCATTACTATAGCAGCTGTCCTCATCACAGCCACCTGGAGCACTTGGATAGCATAGATTGCTGTACCCACCACCAGACTTTCTGATTCCCTAGATCTGGGGCAGGATCCAAGAATTTGCGTCTCCAGCAAGTTCTGAGGTGGTGCTGACGCTGTTGGACTGGGAACCCCACTTTGAGAACCACTGTGCTGGACCAGCGTGACGAGTGGTTGTCAGGAGCTCACACCTGGCCCAGGGAGAGAAAGTGGAGGCTTCATCTGCTGCTGTTCCAGTTGAGGGCTCAGGACTGGAAAGTCTTTAATGAAGCTAATGCATTGTGGACACTCAGCCTTGCTTTAAAATGATCACGGATTCAGGGCAGAGCCTTTGCATTCTAAGAGCCAAGCTCATCTTCTTCACCACGCACCGCCCTCCACCCCAGGTTGGCGCCCAGCGGCTCCACTCCTCACTTGCAGCTTTCCCGCCTGCTCCCTTCAGCTGAGGCCCAACACCAACAGTACTCAGGCGGGAGTGGGAGGGGGTGAGAGGGAGCGAGGGCTGGGGGGCAAGTCTCCAGGCTTGGAGGTGGCAAGCTGGGTGCTGTGTTCTTACCCCTCCCAGGCATCCTTGTAACTGGGGAACAGTGGGGTGGGGTGTGAGGTGGCCTCCTGCCAGAGTGGGGTCACACCTCCTACCTGTTCTCAAGAGCTCATTAGCTGCTCAGGTGATATTCACTGCTTTTCATTTTGCTGAGTCTTTGCTGAGACTCAAAAAGGGAAATGAGCCATTACCAAACAGCAACCCTTTTCTGAAACAGAAACTGAACTGACTGCATTTTCTTTTTCTTTTTTTTTTTTTTTTTTTTTCTTGAGACGGGGTCTCACTCTGTTGCCTGGGCTGGAGTGCTGTGGCGTCAGCCTAGCTCAGAGCAACCTCAAACTCCTGGGCTGGAGCAATCCTCCTGCCTCAGCCTCCCAAGTAGCTGGGACCACAGGCACGCGCCACCATGCCCGGCTAATTTTTTCTATATATATTTTTAGTTGTCTATATAATTTCTTTCTATTTTTTTAGTAGAGATGGGGGGTCTCGCTTTTGCTCAGGCTGGTCTCGATCTCTTGAGCTCAAATGATCCACCCGCCTCGGCCTCCCAGAGTGCTAGGATTACAGGCGTGAGCCACCGCGCCCGGCCGACTGCATTTTCTAATAACGCTTTATGAGCTAAGAATGCAGAAGTCTGGCCTTGCTTTATCAAAGTTGCTTTCCAGAAGAAAGCTGTGTCTGGCTCACCTTCTGCTTACAAAGCTCTGGGAGAAGGGGACAGGAGGGGTTAAATGCCAACATGGCCAGGCCCATGGGTGCCACACCAGTGGGAATTTAATAACTGGTCCTAGCCTGCAGTGAAGATGGCTGGAAATTTCCTTGCTTTTTGCTGTCCAAGATCCTCAGGCTCTCTCTGCGCTGTTGGGTAAGGATCAGCCACCTCCATTCTTTTTTTTTTTCCCCCAGCGACGAGGTCTTTACTCTGTCACCCAGGCTGGAGTGCAGTGGCATGATCAGAGCTCACTGCAGCCTTGAACTCCTGAGCTCAAGTGATCCTCTCACCTTAGCCTCCCAAATAGCTGGGACTACAGGTGTGAGCCACCACACCTAGACTCGAAACTTGAAATAGGAAGAGTCAGGATTTCAAGATTGTTCTTTTTTACACACCAAAGGAGGCAAGAAAAGCTTCATCTTTCTCTGCTGCACCCCTTTTAATAAAAGGATATGTTTTGTAAAATTTAGTCAAAAGGCCACACTTAAGGACTTAGAAGACCACATGTGGCCTTAAGGCTGCAGGTTCCCCACCCCTGGAGGGACGCTGGGCAAGTCACTAACCTCTCTGAGCCTCAGTTTCTTCATCTGTAAAATGAGCTTATTAATCTTGTGAACCACAAGATTCTGATCACGTCAGAGTGCCTTATAAACTGCAAAAAGCCTATAAAATAGCATAATCACTCTTGTTATAATTACATTGCCCTTAGATCTATTCACAGATTATCCCATGTAGGACCAAGGGGACATGACAGCCTGGAGCTCACAGTCCTTTCCCCTCCTGGACCATGTTCTGGGTACCTGGGACACCTAAATCCCTTGCCCACGTGGGCTCGAACCTGCAATGAGGGCCTGGGCAGCCTTTTCCTAGATCCATGCCCCCGAGGGCAGACTGCTCCAGGCACTCCTAGGCTTGAGGGACGGCTGTTGCAAGCGGTGCAGAGTTGAGACATACGGGTTGGCGATCCTCATTTGTGCGCAGGAAACCCCTCTAGATGTAGGCCTGAGCAGAACTCTGAGAAGTCAGAGAATTCTAGATTCAAACCTGACCTCCAGGTTGTTATAAAGGTTATCTGTGGCAAGGTAGAAAAAGAACATATTTTAAGTCTGTTACTTGATTCATACCTTATTAATATATATTGAGACACATTTGTACTCTTGTCCTAGGTCCCCAAATGTTTTTTATTACTGGAAGTTTGAATTCACTTCCTTTGAGCCAGGCAGACCTCTTATTTTCCTCTTTATCTGTGCCTTTCCTCATATTTCCCTCCCCTCTGTCTTCCCAAATATTCAAAGCTGAGCCTTATAGGATATATAGCCAGGATTAGTGGAGAGATTAGTAGAGACATCAGCAGCTCCCTTCTTCTCTCCCTTAAACCATTTCCTACCCCCTAAGGCTAAGGAACATGCAGGACAGATCACGGGCAGGGGCTGTGGGTCCTCCCTGGTCAATGGCTGCCTCGTTTTTGCCTCCTAAGCAGTTTCCAGATGGTGGTATCTGTGCAACTTCATGGTAAGAAGATAGAGCTCCACTGCTGTCACCGTGGTAACCCCTAAGGCAGGGGACTACATGATCCTAGTAAAAGCCAGGAGCCTCCATCCTGGTATCTCTGAGGGTGGGGGTGTGGCGGGGAAACATCCCTAGAAGCCTAGATTTTTGTTCAGAGAATGGCTACAGGAAGAGTGACACTGGCTGCCACTCCCCCATCACCACCTGCCACCTCCATCCTGAAAGGGTACAGGTCCTCAGCTGGCAGAAGGGAAAAGTTGGTTTGTAGAAGGTAGTAGCCAGGGATTTCCACCACCATGAGTTGGATGGGGCTTCTACTGGTGTAGGACCTGGATCTCCTAAGGTTTCCCTGTGCTGATGGTGTCATTTTATCTACGTTTTACTCCATGTAAAGCCCTTTCCCAAGGTCCCCTTCCTACTGAGACACTGTTTGTGAGTGCAGAGAATGGGGTTGCTTGCCTCTGAGTTGAGCCTCCCCTGCCTCAGAAAGTAAGACAAGAATAGCTGTTCCTACTTGCTTCTTTGGGTCCTGGGAAGATGCAGCAGCAGTAGTTGAGCAGCTTTTGGTGCACATCAAATCCCAGTAAACAGTTCATCTCACCTGTGCCTGAGATGGTTATAACACAGAGAAGGAGGGACACAGGAGAAAAGGGGAGAGGCTGCGATAGAGCCACTAGGAGCTATCCCCGCTCGCCACCTGCCCCACAGACCCTAAGAGAATCAGAGCAACTGCTGCATAGTGCACATGAACACTGGGGGCTCCGAGCACTACCGTGACCACTGTTTCTTCAAATGTGGAAGAGAAGTGCTGGTACTGTGCTGGGTGACTTTAGGTGCTGCCAGGCAGAGCGTTAAACAACACAGAATCTGTGTATGGAAGCTCTTCCCTTTTCAATTCTTTCAGTTCTGATTACCTGCAGGAGAAACTTTCCGTTTATTGGTTCACTTCTTCAACATCTTGCTAAAACTCAACATTCTCCCTTTTTAACAAAAAGAAACCAAACCTCAATTCCAGGTCTTGCCCACTAGAATGTTTTGTTTTTATTTGCATTTCTTTCTGTGGTTTATTACCTTGACAGGTGACATTGGTTTTCCGTTAAAGTAATAATATACAGTTTTAAAAAGTAAATATAAGTAAAGCAACTGAAAAAGAAATTAAAAAATACAGGTGAGACCAGGTGCAGTGGCTCATGCCTATAATCCCAGCACTTTGGGAGGCCAAGACAGGAGGATCACTTGAGGCCAGAAGTTCAAGACAGTCTGGGCAACATAGTGAGACCCAGTCCATACAAAAAAAAAAAAAAAATTAGCCAGGCATGGTGCTGAGCACCTGTAGTTCCAGCTACTTGGGAGTCTGAAGCATGAGGATTGCATGAGTCCAGGAGTTCGAGGTTGCAGTGAGCTATGATCATGCCACTGTACTTCAACTTAGTCAACAGAGCGAGACCCTGTCTCTAAAAAAATCAGTTGGTTTAGCAAACTTGGATATAGCAAATACTATTTTTTTCTCAATATAGCAAGTTTATCATTTTATAGGCAGAAGATCCAGGCAGGAGTCCTCAAACCCCAAAATGGTATCTGACATTTTAGGAAGAACATAGACAGCTGTCTCCCTTGAAACCCAGACAGTCACAGGCTAGATAAACTCCCCCTTTTAAATTTAGGGCCCCATTATCAAGAGTCATCCTGTTGTGGTTAGTGTTTTCAGTATTTTCATTAGCCAAGAAAAGTGAGAACTTCTTGGGCTACTGATTGTCCTCTTTAAGTTTGGGGCAAAAACCTGACCATTTTTCAGAGGCAAAGGGCTTCAGCGGTGCAGCGAGCTGTAAGTAGTAGAAGAGAGAAGAAGGTGTAAAAACAGAAGTAGAGCAAAGTGTGTGGGGAGCGGTCTAGGCCTCCTAGTGTATCCGCCCAGGACATGCATAGTCAGGCCCTCCACCTATCCCTGTGGGACACGCTTGTGGGACACACCTATCCGGGGCTATAAAAGCAGCTTGCATTTCCTGTTCGAGGTCTCTCGCCATGTAACTGTTGTAGGTTCCTCATTAAACTACTGTTGGAAGAACTCCAACTGGTCGTGTCGTACTTGCTGGCAACTGCGGCGCGACAAAAGTGTATGTAGGAAGTAGAAGACACAAAGCCAAAGCACCTTGAAGATTTTTAAAGACTTGAAACTCCGAAGAGTAGTAGAAATGAATCCCAGATTGTCCCTGTCCCTTACAAAGTTCTGACCAAAGCCACCTTGTTACAACTACTATGACAATTTGTCCACTAACCTCAACCAGGCCTTCAGTAGTTGCCAAGCACCTGGCTAAGACAGGACATCCTCTTGTCAAATCTCCTGTCAAACCTCACAAGAAGCCTTTAAGTTAAAATCGCAGGCTCTGGAGTTGCACTGCTTGGGTTTGGAAATCTGGCCCCATAGAGCTGTGTGAGTTACAGCAAATTAAATTATTCCCTGAGCCTCAGTTTACTCATCTCCAAAATGGATTTAATACCTGCCTCTTAAACTTCAACATTAAAACGTTTTTCAACGGTAGGAAGTAAGCAACCAGCAACAATGTCACTTATTATTATTCACTATTGGTATTATCAGTACCAGAAAGTCAAAAAAGCTTCCAGAGGTTGTCAACCTTTAATAATACGATTAAGTATATAGTTTATTGGAATCCAAAGCTAGAGGATGGCCACCCCAGAGTATAGTCAAGTTGCCCAGAATATACCGTCTTGATTAGCAGCAGTTACAAGTGGGTTTTTAAGGAAAGAAGAAACATTTCCTAAGCTGTTTACCACAAATTTACATTAAAATAAATTACTGATTGGCTACATTGTCCTTCATGTGACCAATTCCAGAACATCAAGATGATGGGTGAGGCACTAATCATGAAAAAATGTCTTTAAACAACTGTCCCCGAGCATGGGGGGGGGGACGGGGGTGGTGGTGTTACTGAAGTCCCATACTCCTGTCTCTCTGGGCCTGATAAACTTTGCATACTTCACTAGCTCGGACTGCTCTGAGCTATTTTTCTTTTCTCAAGGTTATTCCGCCCAAGGTCACAGAGCTGAAGCGAGTAAGCTAGACTGGTGGGATAGGTCCTGGAGATCTAGCTGGGGAGGCACGGGAGGGGATGGTGGCGAGGGGCGCAGGGCGTGGGCTCCTGGAAGATGCTCCAAGCCGCCGCCGGCCGCCTCGCATCCGGGGACTCAGCCCGGTTTCCCAGGGCTTGGACTGCCCGGAGACTCCCACAGCTGTGACAGACCAAGCGGGTTGCGGCGGACTGTCAGCCCCGCGAGGCCGTCCCGCTCGGTGACCCGCAGGGATGCCGGCCAGCCGCGCTCAGCTCGGACAGGAACTGCTCCCAATGCCTCGGCCTACGCCGCCCCCGCCGGCGTCTCTGGCTGCGAAACCGCCCAGAGCTTCTAAACACAAGGCCGAGCCGGCTTCCGGGAGCCGCGGGGCATGGCGGTAGCCGGGCCGTACAGCCAATCCCCGCGCGGGGGCGGGCGGTGGTTACCTGGCAACGGGGCGGACGCCCAGGTGAGGGGGCGGAGCCAGTGGGGCGGGGAGAACCAGTGTGGTAGCAGGAGGGGTGGCGACCTGCCAATTCCGGAGAAGGCAGTGTTTCCTGTTCCCAGTTCTCTCATTCCTACCTGGGCTTGAAAGAAAGAGAAGATCATCAAGGCAAATGATAAAAAACAAGAATAAACCGTGGGAACACATAATGACCCAAAAGGTACTCATATTTGTTAAGCACTTATTGTGGGCCTGGCTCTTTGCAAGGCTTATTTCATTTGTTCCTCAATCTATTTTGTAGGGAAAGTATGGTTACTGTTCCCCTTTTGTAAACGAGAACGGAGGTTTAGACAGATTAAACATCTTAAGCCGAACTACCTCAACTAGGGAGCGGCAGAGCTGGAATTTGAACCTGGGTGATCTGGAACTCAGGAAACCTAAATCTGTGTTCCTATTGGGACTTGCCTGGGCCAATCCAGGTTTTATGGGGTCTAAAGCTTAGCCTATTTGGGGAGCCATCTTTAGAAAAAAGAATTAAAAATCGCAAATATAAAATTAGGTACAAAAAAAAAAGAATACTTATTTAGAATGTAAAAAGAAAGCACAACACAAATATTTTTGTTCATTTTACAAAAATATATGACCATGTGAATGCATTGCTAGGGCCTCTACACAAAGGCATCCTTCACCCCAGCTTTCATTGAAATCCTTCAAGCAGATGTCAAGCTACCTTGCAGGTCTCCTCCCCACCCTGTATCCCAGCCAAAGGCCCTAGCAATAGGCTTAATGGGGCTATTCTGGTTGTGGGAGCAAGCTTGGCCAGCATAAACTTGAGTGCTAGAGAGTGGATGCCCTTGGAAACAGTCCTCAAATGCTGATGGACAAGGAGTTGGTGGATCAATTCCCTAGCTTCCTGATCCGAGTGGGATCATGCTGAGACAGTGGTTCTTAGGGTACAGTCCCAGACCAGCTGCAATCTGCATCACTTGAGAACTTGTTAGAAATGCAAATTATCTCTCACTGCATGATCTCAGAAAATAGTAATAATAATAATAATAAAAGAAAAGAAATGCAAATTCTCATCCTACTCTCTACACTTACTGACTGGGGAAGCTCTGGGGGATGGGGCCCAGTCATAGGTGTTTAACAAGCCCTCCTAGTGAGCCTCTGCTCCAGTTTGAGAACTGCTGTTCTGCTACACTGCTACCCAGAGTTCACTTGTGGGCTTGAGCTCCGGTTGTCTACAATGGTAACCTGTTCAACAACACACTTATTGTTGGGTCTCCTTCCTTTCTTTGTCTCATTTCCTCACTCTTCAACTGGGGCTTCCTGAGATCACCTCTAATAAACTACTTACACTTGAATCCTTGTCTCCAGTCAGCTTCTAGAGGAACACCGCCTTAGACAGAGAACAACAGGGGACGTGTCATTGCCCAGTGAGGAGGAGGCTGGTGGCTGGCACTCACAGAGGACCAAATGCACTGCTAAGTGCTTTGCTCTCATTGTGGCTTTGAAACCACCCTTTGTAAAATTAATAAGAAGCCGTAAGGTGGGAACAGTGGTAGGGGCCTGAAGTCTGCAAAAGTATAGGCATAGTTAAATACACACACAGAGACACACACACACACAGACACACACACACACACATATAAAACCAGCCATTGTTCCCTAGCTTGCTTTCCTATAATTGCTTACTACTCAGGAGTCACATAGCTGATGGTCATGAAGATTCTTAGCGTTCTTCTGTCAAGGGAAAAGAACCCAGACTCTGAAATAATTTGGCCTGAAAAGGCAGGGCTTCCCAAATGGGCAATTACAGGTTATAGGTGGGTTTAAAGATTCTTTGATTTATAATTGGTTGAAGAAGTGAAGCTTTGTCTAAAGGCTTGGAATGTTTCAAGTTAAGATAAGGAAGTCCGTTAATCAGAGACAAGTCACTGGACACATACTGAGACTCGTGATCTGTTGAGTAAATTGAGGACCTGCAGGTGTGGTTCAAGCCCTGTCCTGTATAGTCCTAGGCCTGTTAATGAGTTACAAAGGATATCACCAAGAGAAGGAGGCATGAGGAGGCATGTCTGACCTCCCTTCTCATGGCCAGCAACTCAGCTTTAGAGTATTTCTGGGTTCCTCTTGGCCAAGAGGGGGTCCATTCAGCTGGGGGGGCTTAAGATTTTATTTTAATTCACACTTCATTGCTCCCATAGATAACATCACCCTTGTGAAACCTGAGGCTGGTCTTTGAGATATCTTCCAGGCCCTGCATTCTGGTGGAACAACTGACTCAACCAGACCAGTGGCCCATGCCATGGAACCAACTCAACTGGTCTTGCACACTGGGAACTGACTCAGCACAAGAAGACAATTTCTGCTTCCCGACCCTATGAGTTCATCCCCAGCCAATCAGCAGGCCCAATTCCCTAGCCCTTTGCCTGAAAAACTATTTTTAAAAACCTTTTCTTCCAAATTCTCGGGGAAATGATTTGAGAAATTCCTCCTGTCTCCTTGCATGGCACCTGTGATATTAAACTCTATCTCTGCTGTCACCCCTGCTGTCTCAGTGTATCCGCTTCCTCTTGCACAGGGGGCAAATGAGCCTGGTTGGGCTGTAACAGCTTCATCCTTTCAAAGCCTCAATTACCCCCAACAGTCAAACAGAGGTTTGGAGAAGAATGAAGTGGCTTGTCCAGGGATTTGGACCCAGATCTGCCTAAGTCCAGAGGGCGAGCTTCATACCAGTGAGGGCAGAGGGCTGAGACAGGCAGGGACCCCTCTTAGGGGCCTTCTAGGCACCCCTCCTCCCCAAGCCTGGAAATAAGGAAGCTCTTCAGTCCCTTCAGGGGAAGTTCCAGGCACCTGGCTGGCCTTGAAAAGTGAACGGACAACCTGCTGAGAAGTAGGCCAGAGCCACAAGGTGTTTGGGTTCCCTATGGAAACTAAAAGATGGCATATTAACATATGTCACTGAGTTGTTTTTCAGAAACCCCCCCGCCTGATGGAAAATGCAGATAAGGGGGAACTGAGGACTTAAACTCTGACCACAGTTCTTTCTCCTCAATTTTCCCCTGAGGGGCCTGGAGGGCATCACACCCACCTTAACACTCCTTTCTGGCTAATCTCTGAATCCTCGTGTGACCTGTAGCCACCCCCTTCAGGACGACCTTCACAGATTGATCTACAGTTCTGCCTGCCTGAGATGTGCCCTTTCCTTTACAAACCCTGGCCTGTACGCCAGGGAGGAGTTCCAATCCTACACGTTAGCACGGTGCCCTGTGATAAAGATGCCTCTTTCTCCTGCTGCAGCTCTCAGCTTCAGTGTCTGGCTTCGCTGCACCGGCTGAACAGACCCCAGTTTGGTTCAGTAACAGGCCAGCCCACATTTTGTTCTTTTGTCACTCCTGCTCTTCTCAGAGCGGGCGGGTGTTACAGAAAAGTTACAGGAGGGCATCATTTTGGACTAAGTTTCTGCACTAGGCCCCAACAGACCAGACTAAAAATCAAAATGGAGTCACCCATGCTAGAGTTCCATGTCACGAAACCCAGAATCAGGAGAAAGAGGGAATAAACAATATATCAAACAGGCATGCTTAAATCTCAATCGGCATGATGATGAAGTTCCCTCTGCTTTAATCTTGAAGTCGTCTGCTACTATGCTAACCAATCAGTTCTTCTATTGTTCTTTCTCCCTGTCCCCACCTTTCAAGGAAAGTAGCTTTGAACCAACGAACACTGTCTTTGTTCTTTGCCTCTGCTCTCTGCAGCCCTTCTGTCTATAAAGCCAGTCTCTGCTCAGCTCATCGGAACACTTACTCTATTTTATGGGATGAATCTAGAATCACAATCAAGCTAATGAGATCTTTAAACTAAATCTGTTGTAATTTTGTCTTTTGACACAGGGATCCGGTCTTGTGAGGAGTGCTATGGGCTGTGCACCTTGGAAAAAATCTAGCGTGGACACTGCTGGCCTGGAAACTGGTGACACTGGTGGGGACACTGGTGAGAGCCCCTCACTCCCAGTGCCTGAGGCCCATCACTCAGCACTCCAAGGTCCATCCCCACACCATCCAGCCCACAGCATGTGGCCCTTAACTTGGAGCTGGAACCCTTCCTTTCACAAATACCTGGCACTCAATCAAGTCATCTGCTGCTGAGGGGCACTGTGGGGGCAGGGGGTGGGAATTGCCCATGAGCTCTGCTTTCTCCAATGTTTGGAGGCCCAAGGTCACTTGCTTCTACACATTTCTAGGAAACTGTAGCTCTCACTCCCTTGTCACCTACCCTCACCTCCTAGGCATGTACCCTCAAGAGCAATGCCCTTGCCTTCTTCTCTGGGCCCACAGCACCTGTGGCTTGACGTTCCAGCTGTCTTTCTTGTTAATAATTGTTCACCCCTCCCTCTCCCGTAATCCAGGAATGATGATGGCTACGTTAACAGGTGGGGGGCAGATGGGGAGACACTAACAAGATCACAAGCCTGCGTCTTTGGTTCTGCTGCTGACTTTGGGCAAGTCCATTTTTACCCCTCAGGGCCTTGTTTTGCTCATCTGTAAAGTGGGGAGTCCTAATTCCCTCCCCTGGGATTGTTCTAAGGAGGCCGTGCTCATGGCAGGCAGGCAGTGCACACACCTGAGACAGGCACGCGCGGTGATGGGTGCAGGTTTGCAACTGGGAACCCCCTTGCTCCCTCCATCACAACTGATGAGGGAACTCGGGGGCTTGTCTTGGGTTCTTCAGGACCCTGGTCTGCCAGGACATTGCTGGTGATGTCCAAAAGGTAAGGCCCTCTCCCCAGGACACTGCGGAGGGAGTGAACAGAAAGGGTTACTTCGGCGATCGCTAGGCTTAAGGATGCTCCAGTGCTTCACCCTGTCAAAAACCAACACTGTACCCCCACTTTCCAGTTGAAATCAGGTCCCTGTACAATAATCTCTCATCACACCATTCACTTTTCCTTTGGGACACTTATCACGAGTGGTAATTATATAGCTGCTTATGTGCGTATTTTGCTTTTTGGTTTTTTTTTTTTTTTTTTGAGACAGGGTCTAGCTCTGTTACCCAGGCTAGAGTGCAGTGGCGTCATCATTGCTCACTGCAACCTCAAACTCCTGGCCTCAAGTGATCCTCCCACCTTGGCCTCCCAAAGTACTAAGATTACAGATGTGAGCCACAATGCACAGCTTGCTCGTGTGTTTTTTAAAAACTTTTTCATTATGAAAACCTTTTAATGTTTACAAAAGAAAACAGAGTAGTATTAGTATCGTGAACTCCATGTACCCATCACCCAGCTTCAACAATGATCAACTCAGGGCCAATCTTGTTTTATCTGTACCCTCACTCACTCTCACCTTCCTGTATTCATCTGAGGCATCACATTTGTAAATGTGTTGGTATGTATCACTAAAAGGTAAAGTCTCTTGTATAAAACAGGACCACAAATACATGTCATAAGACATTTATCCCAACCCATAGAACGCACAGCACCAAGAGGGAACCCTAATGTGAACTGGACTTGGGGTGACAATGATAGATCAGTGTAGGCTCATCAGTTGTAACAAATGTACCACTCTGGTGGTGGGGGACATTGATAATGGGGGAGGCAGTCCATGTGTGGGGGCAGGAGGTATGTGGGAAATCTCTGTGCCTTCCTCTCAATTCTGCTGTGAACCTAAAACTGCTCTTAAAAACTTAAGTCTTAGTCAGGCACAGTGGCTCGTGCCTGTAATCCCAGCACTTTGTGATGCCGAGGTGGGAGGATTGCTTGTGCCCAGGAGTTCAACACTAGCCTGGATCACATAGAGAGACCCTGTCAAAAAAATAATAGCAATAAGTCTTTTTTTTTTTTTTGAGACAGAGTCTCACTCTGTTGCCAGGGCTAGTGTGCTGTGGCGTCAGCCTAGCTCACAGCAACCTCAAACTCCTGGGCTCAAGCGATCCTCCTGCCTCAGCCTCCCAGGTAGCTGGGACTATAGGCATACACCACCATGCCCAGCTAATTTTTTCTATATGTATTTTTAGTTGTCCAGCTAATTTTTTTCTATTTTTAGTAGAGACGTGGTCTCACTCTTGCTCAGGCTGGTCTCGAACTCCTGAGCCCAAACAATCCACCTGCCTCAGCCTCCCAGAGTGCTAGGATTACAGGCATGAGCCACCGCACCTGGCCAATAATGTCTTTAAAAATATAATAAAAGATCATAACCACAATCCTGTTATTAAACCTAAAAAATGAACAATAATTCCTTGACATGTGATTATTGTTAAACGTCTGTCTCCCTCCCCTGGGCTGGGAGCTTCATGAGAGCTTTCTATCTTGTCCTCAGCTGTATCCACAGTGCCTAGGACAGCCCCCGAGACCTGGTAGGTCCTCGGAAAGTAATTGTTGGGTGGATGGATGAATGGATGGACGGACGTATGGGAGAAAGGCGAAGGGAGCTGGGAGCCCACTTTGCTTTCCATGGATGCTGCCCCGTCCCTTCAGCGCTGGGGCAGGACGGCTGCTTGCAGGCCCACAGAATCTCCTACCCTCTCAGATGCGAGCAGCACCGTGCAGCTGTAAAACTCTCAGTTTCTTTCCCTCCCATCCTGCCTTCCGCTGAATCGGGCAGCAAGTCACTAATCCTCTCCTGATGGCTGCAGCCTGCTCCCCCTGTGCAGCTAATTCCACCTTCCGACTTAATCACCATACTTAGCGCTTTCAATAAGGGCTTTTCATCTTCAGAGTGCTGCTCAGGCATTAGATGATTACTGTAATCTGCCCGACTCCCACGGTGTCAACCAGGACAGCAGGGAAAGGACCGGGAGCTTCCCTCCATCTCTCGGAGACTCAGTTTCCTCATCTGTAGAATTGGGCTAATATACGTAAGTGGCACGGTTGGTGTAGGGGTTTAATCAAATGAGGTTGGTAAAGTGCCCAGCACTGTCCCCTGATGCCTAAGAAGCCCTCAGTAATTATCATCTTTCCCTTGTTTAATTTAGAGGTTAACTCTTACTGGAGAGCCCAACAGATCTGGATTTAAATCCAGCTTTCTCTATGTAGAGTTAAATTTTCTGAGCCTCAGTTTCCTCATCTCTAAAATGGGGGTGCCTACCTTACAGTTTGCTGAAAGGACTAAATAACATGCTATATGTGTGTGATGTGCCGGGCACAGTGCGGGACACCCGGTGAGTGCTTGTGGTCATTCCTAGAAGGAAATGCGGGCAGGGAGGGAGACAGCGGCTATGGTGCCCGTCGGAAAGGTGCCAGTTCCTTCTTTCCTCTTTTGTTCTCCAAGACATTCAAGGCAAAGAGAGATGCCTATTGTTCTCCCCACGATATCCCCAGCAACTGACGCTTTGCCTGGCTGTGTGCTCGATAAACGAGTAAGTGAAGGATGGAGGGAATTATATCTGAACAGCACCGGACAGTTTATAGGGGACTTCAGATCTTTCTTCATCTCACAAATGGTGTAGGTAAACAGGCCAGGGATTATACGCACATTTCACAGGTGAGAAAACTGAGGCTCAGGGAGATTAAACCCAAGGCCTATAAATCATAAAAGCTGGATCCACTCTCCCCCCAGTTTGGATGCATTAGGAGGAGTGTATTTGGTACTGCCCCCTAGAGGAGTTGGGCCTCTGTCTTAGCTGGAAGTCTTCTTGAAACCTTCTCAAGCTACAGACATTCTGTCTGCTATTCCTGCCTCTCACTATACTTGGTATGGGGCTGTATCCCAGTGTACCTGTTTTTTAGTTGCTGAGAATTTCAACAATAGGCAGCCATGAACAGCTGCTGTGGTTGTGCACTGTGGAACTCTAGCGGACAGATGCCATTCACCATGATAGCAATGAATCAGTAGAGAGAGGTTAAGTCTCCACCGTGAAGTTGGAGGTGACTCTAGGAGGAGGTAGAGGGCCCTCCCCATACACTGGATGGGCCTGGCTTAGGAGCTCTGTTCCAGGAACCAGGGCTTCTGGTACTTGCTGGCCTAATGCAGGGAGGCAGGGTCCATGATCGGAGTGTGAGAATCAGGAGGCTGATCTCCACCCTTCTTAGGGAGAAGGGTAGGAAAGCCCTGGGAGCTGAACCCTAGTTTTAAAACTTGAGGAAGCCGAGGAAAGGGAGCAAGACTTGAGCTAGGCACTTCATGTATTATATTGTATATGTTTTGTTACCTACACAGGCTACAACTTAATTATTAATCTTGTTAATAAAACTCTTTGGATAGGCATTATCAACTCTTGTTACAGAGGAGTTAACTGGGGCACACAGAAGCTAATTAAATTGCTCAAAGGGGCGGGGCACGGTGGCTCACGCCTGTAATCCTAGCACTCTGGGAGGCCGAAGTGGGAGGATTGCTCGAGGTCGGGAGTTTGAGACCAGCCTGAGCAAGAGCGAGACCCCATCTCTACTAAAAATAGAAAGAAATTAGCTGGACAACTAAAAATATAGAGAAAAAATTAGCTGGGCATGGTGGCACATGCCTGTAGTCCCAGCTACTCGGGAGGCTGAGGCAGGAGGATTGCTTGAGCCCAGGAATTTGAGGTTGCTGTGAGCTAGGCTGATGCCACGGCACTCTAGCCCAGGTGACAGAGCGAGACTCTGTCTCCTAAATAAATAAATAAATAAATAAATTGCTCAAAGGGTCACACAGCAAGGATTTGGCACAACTGGGATTCAAACTCAGGCCTGTACCCCCATAGTATGCTGAAATAAAAAAAAAAAAAAGCAAAAACAACTCAGGCCTGTCTGATTCCAGGCCCCACCCACTATGTTGTCTCTAGTTGTGACATGCATTTTATTAACACAAGGGAGGTAGCAGAGGCCCAGAGAGGGGCAGTGATTTGCCCAGAGTCACACAGCCAGCTAATGGCTGGGCAGAGACTGAATCCAAGAGTCCAGACTCCCAGTCCCAAAATGAGCCTCTTAGGGTACCTGGCCCACTGGAGGTCTTCAATTGCTATTTGTGATAGAAACAAGGCTAGGGAGAAACCCTGGATGGCTGGGGACAGGGGAGCGGGGGTGGGGGGTGGGAGGGCGGAGCAGACGGTGAAGAACCTCTAGGCTTTGCTGGGGACCACCACCCGCTGCTTTTCTGGCCCCATCTCTGTAGGAGTTGCCCTAGAGCCTTCCCCGCCAAGCAGGGCTGGGCGCGGAGGGGCGAGAGGTGCCGCGCGGCGCTCGGCCTCCAGGTGGCGCCCTGCACTGCAGATCTGGACTCCCCGGGGGCCAGCCCCTGCGGGGAGTTTTCCTGCTGCAGGGCCGGGCAGGACCAGGGCAGGTGGTCTCTGCCAGACTTTCAGGATGCCCCCAGATCGCCTTTTTCCTTTCTCCCCTTTCTCCCCAGAACCCTCTGCCTGGCTTTGGCAGCAAAGGGCTGGCAGCGCCCAGACTAGGCCTCAGCGCCCTCCTCTCTGGCCACGCCCTCCGCAGGGCCCTGTGTGAGAAACCCACCGGGACCTGGGGGTCGTCCAGCCGCTTCCCAGCTGCTTGACCTTGGCCAGTTCACGCAACCTCTTTGAGCCCTACTTCCCTCACCTGTAGAGTGGACGGGGGTTGTATTTCTGGGACATTGGGAGGATCAGATGGAACATTGATAAAGCGCCTGGCCCATGGCAGGTGCTCAGCGGAGGGGAACTATTCGGATTATGCTCGTGGACAGTGGCTGCCTGCCCTGATGTTACGTCTGCCGGGCTGCCATCTCCTCTCTTTCTGACCTCACGATGCCAGTCCATTGCAGCAGCAGTCCCCAACCTTTTTGGCACCAGGGACCGCTTTCATGGAAGACAATTTTTCTGCGGACTAGGGCGTGGTGGGCGGGGTGCAGGGGAGCTCTGCGGCCCAGTCCCTAACAGGCCACACTAGTTCTGGCTGGGGAAATGGGGGAACAGGAGTGACGTGTCCACTCCAGGCCAAGGCGTTGGGAGCCTGTGGACTCCTGCACCCTTTATTGCTCTGCTACAGTGACCTGTGTGCCCTCAGGGACATGTGTTCCAGCAGTATAGCTCTAAGTTGGGGGCACCCTGGATCCCCAAGCCACCCTTGGAGGAAAGCCATCCCACCAGCACTGCACCATGTGTGACCAAGAAGTAAACTTTTATCACCACTGAAGTTTCAGGGTCTGTTTATATCACAGTGTAACCTAGTTTAATTTTACTGATACAGCTTCCCTGTGCCTCAATTTTCTCATCAGTGGAATGGGGACAATACCAATAGTACCACTATCATGGAGCTGTTATAAGGATTAAATACGATCATGGATGCAACCCTCTTAAGCTGTAAAAATCTTAGTTTTATTATTCTACAGGAAGATACAGAACAGTATGAAATGGTCTTAGACCTCAGAGCAGGAAGGACCTTGGGACCCTGAACTCACTCCTCATGTTTAGATGAGGACACTGCGGCTCAGGGTGGGGGTGGGGTGCCTTATGCGGGGTCCTGCAGGCAGACTGTGGCAGAGTCAGGGCTGCGTCCTGGTTTTCTGAGCCGTGTCCAGTGTGCCTTCAGACACGCTTTGGTCCCTGCCCTCTGGGAGATTATGATCTAATTGGAAACAAGACAGACAGACTATGAAAAGATCATGAAAGATTCCGTGCTATACACAGATGCGGAGTCGTCCAGACAGTGAGGTTCCTGGGGGTCGGAGGAGGCTGGGGACCTGCCAGTCTGGGAAGTGGGCAGGGAAGACTTCCAGGAGGTGATGGGATTTGAAGAATGGGTTTCAGCAGAGAGGAGGGCGGGCAGCAGGCAATGGCAAGGGAGAGGACAATGTAAGCCCAGGCCAGGGGATAGGGAGGTCCAAAGAGGTCCAAAGATCCATAGGACAGATGATTCAGAGTATGGTCTGTGTAACCAGTCCCCTATTGAGGAACATGTAGGTTTCTTCCCCTTTTTGCTCCCTATCTTAAAGAGTACTGCACTAAGCACCCTCTCTGTATCTGTGCATTTTGCCAGTTGAGATAGATGCTTTGTACTGAAGCGAGGTTAGGTTGAACCTCGACGGGAACACTGACCTTATTTGCAGAGATGGGGTGGGGGCTGGGAGGCTTTGAATACCACGGTGATGCAGAGATGCTTCAACTTAATTCTTCAGGTCAAGAGCTCCCGATTTTAATCATTCACTTACCATACTTACCAATTTTGGCCTCTCCATGTAACAACTGTACTGTTATTGATCCAATTCAAATTTTAATCCCTCACTTTTAAACTCTTAAATTTATTTTTAAAACCTTTTTCTCACCACTATAATAGAGGCTGAGCAGAAGGCCTGATTCCTTCTGGTCCAAGAAAGAGAGATTATCAAGTGTTAAAGACACACTAGCACAAATGAGGGCATTCTCCTTTGGATGTTTATATAGGCTACAACAGAATAGAGCAGGGGATGACTTCCTTACTGTTTGATTCAAAGAGGTAACCGGCAGAAGGCTTGCATCTAGCAGGAAGTGATGTGTAGACCATACCGAATGGGGGGGGGGGGGAGGAAGTCCTGTCCTCTGACGACTGTTACAAAATGAGAGCAAGTTCTTTTCTTGGGTGGCTTCTAGAGGCTGGATCACATGATGAAAGGCGGCCTCTCCCTCTTTTTTTTTTTTTTAATTTTAGAGAGATTTATTCTGAGCCAAATGTGAGGATCATGACCCGGAGCCACACCCAAGAGGCCTTGAGCAAGTGGATTCTGCCCCTCTTTTTAATGGACATTAGCTGTGCCGTCACCGTCATTCTGTGGAATACACACCCACAGACAAAAAGAGGGAGGCAGACCCTCTGTGTACCAGTGTGGAAAGAGCTACAGGACATATCTTAAAAGAAAAAACAAAAAAACAAGTTATAAAACAATATATGCAGTGTCCAGTGACTGTTTATAAACAACAAAAAATTCTTTAAATTTGAAAACACACGCACACACACACACACACACACACACAACATCACTTCATTATTTCATTTTCCTTCACTCGGTTAGTGATACATCCAGTTGCCATTCTTCTAGGGTTAGCCTGGAGATGGAGCAGGCGTCCTTGATTTATTAACATTTACCATACGTTCACAGTTTTACCCACTTTGTGGACAATGCAAGGACCTTAGAGCGTTCCAACCCCATTTACCCCCTTCCTAACTCATGTGTTATGGTGTCATGTATTTTAATTATCTCCATGTATTTTAGACATTAGTTTTATACAACCAAGATTCATTTGTGTTTGCCTGTATTTCCCTTTCTATTGCTTCCTGAATATCCAAGCTTCCATCTGGGACCACTTTCTTTCTGCCTGAAGCATACCCTTGATATTTATTTTTATATTTGAGCCATTCATATGGTTCAAAATTCAAAAATACAGAAGTGTGGCACGATAGATATCTTTCTCTCCTACCCCTGCCCCCAGCCAAACACTATATATTCCATATGCACATAGAACATTCCTTGGAAGGAGACACACCAACTTGAGAACAGTGGTTTGTCTCCGTGATCTGAAGTGCTTGTGATGATAACGTATTCCTGTCTCCCATTTGCAAAGGAATAGGGAGTCAGGGCCCAGGACAGGCAGCCAGGAGACCCAGTCTCTTCTGCCTGACGGCCTTTCATTGTGTCCTGCAGTGGACAAAGCCTCTCTGTTATATGTGTGTGTCCACATTTGATCCTGGCCACAGCGCCGGTGGCCAGCAGGGGCAAGGTCCCCCAATCTCAGGACAGCTAATGCCCACAGCTCCCATTTTCATGAGTACTTACTAAATGCCAGGTACCACTTTACATTCATCGGCTCATCCAATCCTCACAACAGCTCTGCTAGTGTTCCAACATTTTATAGATGAGTAAACTGAGGCAAAGAGGAGTTAGGTAACCTGTCCAAGAGGCACAGCCAGGATTCAAACCAAGCCTAAATAGTCCAACTCCAGGCCATGCTGTTACTAACCCCATTTTACAGATGAGGAAACTGAGGCCCCCAAAGGTTGAGCCGTATGCTCAAAGTTGCAGAGTTGGTAGTGGCAGAGCAAGAAATCACATCTATGATTTTTGGGGTCAAAATCCATATCCCCCTGCCAATGATTTTCCTTTGCGCATTAGAATCACTCAAGGAGCTTTCCAGAATGCCATGTTCGGAGGTTAGCCCAGAGCAATCAAATCTGAATCTCTGATCTTATTTTTACACCCTGCCTCACCGCCCAGGAGCTTCTAGGGTTGAGAATGACTGTCCTTGCCCATAGAGGGACAAGGCTTGGAGCCAGACTGCTTGGATTTAGTTGAACCTGGACTTTCCCCTCGTTAGCTCCATGACCTTGGGCAATCTGCTTTTATATTCCTATGCTGCCTCAGTTTCCTTTTCTGTCAGTTTGGATAATTGTAGTGTCTTCTTCATGTGAGGATTGAGTGAGACATTCCATACAAAGACTTGGATTGTGGCTGGCACAAAAGCAGCTTTAAATAACCCCCAGCATTATCATTTTTATCATCGTTGTCATTATGATTATTTGCCGTGTGACTTTGTGCAGATCCTGTCCCTCTCTGAGCCTCAGGCTCTCCATCTGTGAGTACACCTTGAGGTTTGGACTGCATGGTTTTGAAAGGTATCTTCCAGCTCGGCTGTGCCCATGTCACCATCCACCGGCTGGATCTCAGGCCTCCTCCACCTGCCGCCACCCTTTTGGAAGCCCAGCCTGGTCCCTGTGGATGACAGGCATGTGTTTGGAGCCCCAGGGACATGGTTTTGTGGGACGAGTCCAGCCTGTGATCGTGCTGTTGCCTCCTCTCTCAGCCAGGACATGCTGGGCTGTGCAGAGAGGAATTGCCCACCAGGGGGTGGTGGCTGACAAAGCTCCAGCTGCCCCAGAGCGGCAGAGGGCCCTGGATGGGGGGCCCCTGGGAGAGGCAGGGTGGAGGACGAGGCAGAGCTGGGGCCCATGCCCACTGCCTACCGTGCCTAGGGCACTTGGTGCCAGTCCTTGCCACCAAGCGCCATGCTACACCAATGCATAATTCATGGCCCCGTGTGCCAATCTGTGCCAGCTTTAATTAGCTTCTAACTTTTTGTCATTCATTTTGCTATGAACACCTTATAAATAAATGATGGGCGAGGGGGAGTAGAGAGGGGGCAGGGACATGAGGGAAGGAGCCTCGCTCCTCAGGCCACCTAGAGCAGGGGTGAGCTTCGGAGGCTGGGCCCAGGGAGCCCCATGCCCTCCAGGGCTTTCCTGTCCCCACCCCACCCCTCTCTGCACATGGTGGCCCCAGCCCACCTTGTCAGCCTTCCCAGCCTGCTCCTTCACAAGGCAAGTCGAGCTGCCACAGCTGTGCCAGGCTCCAAGGGCTCACAAACCAAACTCGGGAGCACACATGTCTGGTTTATGGCGGCAGGCGCTGCCCCTGGAGAGGGCGAGCGGGCTGGGGACGCCTGCAGGAAGCGACAAACGGCTTTTTACCAGCTCGTGGATGGGATTAAGGGGAGAGCAGGAAGCAGTGCTGTTTGAGGCAGGACACAGACGCTGTTATGGAGGACACCCAGAGGAGAGGCGCTTACACACTTTAAAAATAATAATGGACCCTCCTGGGGAGGAGAGACTTGTATGTGAGTGTTGTTTTGTTTCTACAGTTTGTAAAGCACTTTAATGTGTATTTTCCTCTTTTGATCTGAATGGCAACCTTGGGAGGTTGCTGGGGGCCGGGGGCCATCACGCCCATTTGCAGTTGAGGAGACCAAGGCTTGGACAAGTAGGCTAAGCCCCTCGTCCACTGCGTCCTTGCCTAGAGAGCTTTGTATTACACCACATGGCCTCTCTTTCTTCCCCAGGGAAGGCAGCAGGGCAGAAAGAACCCTAGTGGAGGCTGGACAGCCAAGGTGGAATCAAATCCAGTACCAGGTGATTCAAGAGGCTGGACATGTTTGAAACAAAAGATTGGGAATGTCTCCTTCCCTCCTTTCCTTCCTCATTCGCTGAGAGTATCAGCAAGCTGGCTGGTTATTTGGTGTTTTGGGGATGCAAAGATATGGAAGGGAGATGCCCCTGCTCCACGGGCCAGCCCAGGCCATCCTGGGACAATGCCTTGTCCCCTGCTTTCCTTCCTGTAGCTCGTCATGCTCTTGCCTGTTACTGTGCATCTGCACCTCCAAGCCTCACCCCTCCCTCTCCAGCATCACTTGCTGAAGAAGCCCAGGGCTCCCGGCACGGCCCCCAGGCCCTTCATGGTCCACTCTTGCTCACCTCCTGAGACTCGCCTCTTACCTCTGCCCAGCGCACTCCTTGGTCCAGCCCTACTGCCGCAGTACCTGAAGTCTCTAAACTGTTTGATGTCCCTGTGACTTTGCACACACAGCCCCCTCTACCTCAAATGCCCTCACTGGCCTCATCTTGCCAGGAACACGTGTCTTTCAAGGCTCTGTTTAAATGGTCTGTCCTGTTTGAAGTCTTCCCCAATCTCTTTGGTTAGAGTGGACTGCACCCTGCTTGGGGTCCCCTCTGTCACTGCTGAACCAAGTCCCGGTCTCAAGAATGGCGTCATCCTACTGCTTCATAACTGTTTGTTTCTGTCTCTATCTCTTCAACTGGACTCTAGCTTCTCTGAGGACCAAAATGACATCATATGCTTCTCTGTGTCCTCAGCACCCAGCCCAGAGCTTGGCATACTACGGATGCCCCAGGAATGTGTGTTAGATAAATGAACAAGGACACAGTCCCTGCCTTGCAGGATCTTAAAATCGAATGTGTCTCCGGACTAAAGATGAACTTGAAGGCACTGCAGAGATGTGGCCACTTTTGGAGATGCCTGGACAAGATGTCCTATATATGGAAGGAGGCAGTATGTCACTTTTTTCTTTCTTTCTCTTTTCTTTTCAATTTCAGAAAAGGGGAAGTAGAGGTACTCTGGCAATGCTGACTCTGTCGCACTGTGCTCCGCTGCAATCAATGGAAGAATCCCAGGGGGTCTCCTTGACACTTACCTCCATCTCACCCCTAATCACTCCCTCTGCTAGTCCCGTAGATTTTACCTCCTGAATGCCACTTCTCTCCACTGTCACTTCACCCGCTGCCCCACCACTCCAGACTTCTGTCACCAACCACCTGGACAACCATAGCAGCCTACGGAAATGTGAGTTCCACCAGGGCACGGATCTGTGTGTGTGCATGCTCATGTGCGTGTTTTGTTCACTGATGTGTTCTAAGTTTCTGGATTCACAGGAGTAGCTAACTCTTTCTATAAAGGGCCAGACATAACTATTTTTGGTTTTGCAGGCCCTTCTGTCTCCGTCGCAACTCCTTAACTCTGCATTTGTAGCATGAAAGGAGTTAGAACTGGATAGGCGTGTCTGTGTTCCACTAAAATTTTATTTACAAAAGCACGTGGTGAGACAGATTTGACCTGTGGGTAGTAGTTTTCTGGCCCCTGGTCTACAAAATTTCCTGGCACATAGTTTTTGGCAAATAAATATTTTTAATTGAAGCAGTCTCCTCTTGTCATCTATTGCCTCCTCATCAAGTCCCCATTTTTCTAACCACAGACCAGATCATGACTGTCCTACCCCTCGACCTCCACCCCAACCACCTGCTTTGAAGCCTTCACCCTTAGGGTAAAGATCAACCCCTGATCAAGGCCAACATGCCCCGCACAGTCTGCCCTTTCTCCCACTCTGGCTTTACACTCACTGTGCTCCCCACCCTCTCTGGACTTCCTTCACTTCCTTACACATGCCAGCTCCTTCCTACCTTTGCACAAGTTGGTGGTGACTGCAGCCACCAATGCACTTACCCCAGTGTGGCCATTGTCCACAGTGGGTGCCTGGGGCCTTTGCACATGCTGTTTCTCCTGTCTAAAAGTCTATTCTCTCCCTCCATTGCTCATCCCTGAGAACTCAGCTCAGTCACCTCCTCTGGGAAGTCTTCCCTGATGTCCTAGGCCAGGTGACATTAAAGCACTCTTCTTTCTGGCCCTGATTCTGGCTATAATTTTACCTGCAGATGCGCTCATTGACTAATGCATGGTTCTCCTATTAGAGGAGCTCCACGAGGCACAAGGACCAAGCCTGTTTGGTTCCCCATCAGATTTCCAGAACCTATTTCAGTTAGGTAGCACATAGCAGTGACTACGAATGAATGAATGAATGAATAATGAATGAATGAATGGTAAAGAGCTGGAGCTTTGGAACCAGATTCTGAGTTTAATACATGACTCCACCACAGGGGCAAGTCACCAACTTCCCTAGAGCACGTTTTCGCACAGTAAAACTGGGATAATGGCAGGGCCTACCAGAAAGGCTGTGTTGAAGATACAGTGTGAGTTGAGCTCCAGAAAGTCTCAGCCCAGAGCCTGGCTCCAGGCAGCTACTGTCAATATACTGACTGGAACAGTGACAGGTCCAGAAATCCTGCCATATGAGAAACAATTTTTTTAAAAAATCAGAATGTTTAGCCTAGGGAAGTCAAGATTCAGAGCAGGGAACAACCCTCTTCAATCACATGGGTAGGGGACTCCTCCCGGATCCAGCTGTCTCAGAAAGTCACGAAGCCTCTGTCCCTATAGATGTACAAAAAGAAGCTGGGAGACCATTACTCCCGGCTGCTGCAGAAGGGCCTCCCGCACGGGTGAGGGTGCCTAGGTGACCTCAAGGGTCTGTTCCAACCCGGGGTCCCTCGCTTCTAAGTACGTGGAGGCATCCTGAGCTCGAGTGAGGGAGGGGGCGCAGGTGGGAGCTCATGAGTGGGGTGGGCGAAGGCAGCTGGTGAGAGCGAAGCGCCAAGCGGCCCCAAGGACTGGAGGGACCGCTCAGCAACTCCGGGAGCAGAGAGAGGGCGCTTAAAGCCAACAGATGGCGCGGGCTCACCTAGGCCGAGCGCCCGCCGGCTCGCTCGGGCTTCCCGGGAGCGTTCCTTGCTCGGCCCGAGGCGCGGAGCCGGCGGGAGGCTGGCGGGGCTCCCACCCCTCCGCGTGCCCCTCTGCGGGACGGCCAGCGGCCCTGCGGGGCATGGCTCTGGCACGCACCTGGAGCCGCCTCTGCGGGCTCCCTCCCTGCCCCTTTGGGGGATTCGTGGAGTTGCCACAGCAGCCGGTGCCATGACATCGGCAGAGGGCAGCTCCGCCAGCACTGAAATATTCATGCCCTGAGCGCCCGGCTGGGCTCCGCGCCGCTCCCGGGGGTCCGGGCGCGAACGGGCCGGGGGCTCGGGGTCCTGGCGGCCCACTGGGCGGGGGCGATCGGCGGAGCGCGGGCGGGCGGGGGCTGGGCGAGGCGGGAGGTGAGGGAGGGAGCGTCAGGAGGCGGGGTCTGGGTGGCGGGGGCCGAGCGGGGCGGGGGAAGCGAGGGAAAGTTGATCGCGGACTTGAGCGGCGGCGGCGGCTCGGGAGAGAGGGGCGCGGGCAGCGGGCGCGATGCTCGGCCAGAGGACTCGTCCGACGGCGGCCGGGCGCTGAGCCGGGCGGGGCGGGGCGGCCGGCGCCGGGCATGGAGCACGAGGGTGCCGAGCCTCGGGACGTTTGGGGCGTGCCTCGTCCGAGCCCGCGGCGCGCCTGAAGTTGCGGCCGGCGAGCGGCGAGCGGGCGGCCCGAGCGGACCCCGGAGCGGCCGGCGAGCCGCGGATGAGCCTTCGCGCCGGCGGCGAGACGCGGCGGTAGCCAGGGCCCGAGCAGGCGGCCCGCGGGGCCGATCCGGCGGAGAGCAGAGCCCGAGGCGCGGCGCGGCGCCGCTCCGCACACGCACACGGTACCACGAGCCGCGCACCGCCCCTTCCCTCCCCGCTTCCCTCGCTTTCCCCGCGCCGTTCGCCTGCCGCGCGGCGGGAAAGTTGGTCGCGATCGCAGCTGCCGAGCCACTTGTTCCCGGCGCGGCCATCGCCCGCGGCAGGCGCCCGGGGCCTCCTTCCGTGCCGGCCCCTGGCCGGGCTCTGCGCCCTGCTCGCAGCCCGCGGCCGGACACGCGGCAACTTTGATTCCCGGGAACTCGAATTTCCTCCGCGCTGGCCCTGGAAGGAGAGGCATCCGACCCCCTACCCCCGGTCCTGGGACCGCGAACATTCGGGGACGTTGCTCTTGGCGCTTCAGAGAGGGTCCAGGTCTAAGTAGGGGGAGAATTTCGGGAGTAGAGGGCGTTGGAATGCAATCCCGTCCCCATCTGAGCTCTGGGTCCCCATTTGGACAGTGGTGATGGGGTGGGGCGCACCCCCACTGCGGGGTGGGCAGCCGGGTTGAAGGGACCTAAAGTCACGTAGGTCCGCTCCCTTCATCACTTCGCTGTGCCCGCGGGAGACTCCAGGGGACTTATCCATTCTCCCCAGTCCGGTCTGGCTGCAGGAAGACGCGCCCCTCGCGGAGCCAGGAGCCTTGTGCGGCTCATGCTTGGCCTCCCGGCCCCGGGGCCGGCCCGCTACAGGCGGTGCTGGTTGTCCCCAGGGGCTCCCGCCTGGGAGCACTGCCCCCGGTCTCCACCGCAGATCAGCTCAGGACTCGTGCAGAGCCCGCGCATTCCAAGGTGGTGGCGGCTCCAGACGGCGGGCACTCGGTGCCTTGCTTTCCCCGGGGCGGGCACCTAGAGCGGCTGCCTCCATGCGGTGAATGGAGATCCACTGCCCTGGCCGCTGGCTGCCAGCCGCCGCCCCACTGCGACCCCAGCCCCACGCCTGGCGCAGTCAGCGGTCCACTGGGAGGAAATTATCCTTTCCTGGGTAGTAACACGCCCCCACCCTCCCCAGTAATTCATATAGCAGAGCCTTCCTCTTCTGCGAACTTTGCCTTCTAGGACCAGAGCAGGCATTGACCCTTGCCGTCCAGCCCCTTGGCAAGTGCCCCCACCCCAATTTGGATTTTAAAATAAGCTGGAGAGACAGGAGGATTGGTGTGTTTTGTGTGCGCGTGTGTGTGTGTGTGTGTGTGTGTGTGTTGGGTGGAGTCAGACCTTTGCACGGGGAAAAATTAGGGTGCCAGTTGGGGGTGGGCCTAAAGAACCTGATTGAGGCCAGGAGCAAGGTGCTGATGAGTCAGCCCGTGGAGGGGAGAGCTGGCTCGGAGTTAGTGCTTGGTTCATGGTGCAGGGGTAGGCGCACTGCGGTCAGCACCTATGGGGGTGTGGGGGACCAGATGTCGCTCTGCAGAGGAGGGGCTGGGAAGGGGCCTCTTGGCTGAAGGAATAGCAATGCTTGGTGCTGAATTCCAGGGCAGGAAGGCAGAGTGCCTGCATGGTAGAGAGGGAGCATACCCCACGAGCTGGAAAGGTGGCACTATGTAAATGACTGTGAACCAGGAAGCTCTGCTCCAGGTACTGGAGGAGCAGAGAGGGGTGGGAGGCCCAGCATCCTGGCCTTACCTGGGCTGGGCCCCCATATGCGTCTGTCTTGGCCTTCCTCACCGCCACATGGTGGGGCTCCTCACGTCTGCTTACCAAAGGGCTTGATTTGAGGGTTGTGATGGCAGATGGTCCTGGTTGCCTCCCAAATAGCTCCCCCAGCCAACAGGCTACCTTACCTGCAGTTTCACCTTTTGAGGTTCATTTCTTTGAGCTAAATAATTTAAAGGTCACCTTTCGGAAGTGCAAATTTAAGATGCACATTCTTCTGGAAGGTGAAGGTCTAGTGGAGCCTTGTTCCTCTGAGTGTGGCCTGAGGACATGCAGCATCAGCATCACCTGGGAGCTTGTTAGAAATGCAGATGCTTGGGCCCTCTCCCCAGGCCTCCTGAATCACAGTCTGTATTTGAAAAGATCTCTGCGGGGTTCGTGGGCTCAGTGAGGTTTGAGTGCTGGTCCACACTGTCTTGCAGGGAACGAGCATTTCATGGCTTGGTGCAGAGTGTGGAATAGGGCAGTGGATAAGAATGGAGGGATGAGAATAAGACTGAAACCTCTTTCCCTGGACCGTTGTGCTGGGTTGGGTTAAAAGTCCACCACTGGCCCCTTGGTGGCTGTACCCTGCTAATGCCTCAAGGATGTTGGTGTTTTGGGGGCCTTTAAACAGATTAGGATAACAGCTCAGCTCTCTGTGCAATTAAAACCGCACATGGAGCTGGACAAGGTGGTGTGCAGCTGTAGTTCCAGCTACTCAGGAGGCTGAGGTGGGGGAATCGCTTGAATCCAGGAGTTCAGGGCTGTGAATGGCCCTTGCACTCCAGCTTGTGCAACAAAGCAAGACCCATTCTCTAAAAAACAAATAAGCAAACAAAAAACTGCACATAGACCAGTAGGAGGTGGGTGGAGGGGACAGGGTTTCTGGAAGCTGGAGATGGTCTGCCTTTAGGGCGCCTGAGGCTGGGTAGATGCTGTGCCACAAACAGAGGAATTGAGCAACTGTCCTTCACCTCATCTGCCCCTCCAAGATGGGTGGGGTGGCCTATTGATAACACCTCTTGGTGCCCACTGGACTAATGCAGAGGGGCAGCTGCGTAGGTGCCAATTTGGAGCAGCCGGGGAGGAGAGGGTACTGACCAAGCTCTGCCCACGCCCCAGCCTGGACTGGACATCCCACTTCTACTGTCCTGGGGTGGTGGGAGGCCCCTAGTCCCAAGACGCAAAGCTGATTCCAAGGCATAGTGGCAGCTCACCCCCCTGGTCCTCTGGAGGAATGATGGTGACCCTGAAGCCATCAAGGCTGGCCTGAGAGTTGGTGATCTGAAGGACTACAGGAAAGGTTTAGATCAGAGGCCTGGTGGGATCAGTGGTGTCACAGGTGAAAGGTCATCACATGGCTCATGCACCCTAGTCCTGCCAAAAGAGCATGTCCTTCCCCTAGGCTAGCCTCTTTGTCAGGAAGAAGGCAGCTCTGCTGGGGGAAGGGTTGCAAGGAGGATCTGTGGGAGGACATGGATTAGCATGACCACGGGCCTTGCAAAGAGCGGGCTAACGTAAAAGCATTCTGACACTGATTTGAAAATCAGGCCGTGCGTGGTGGCTCCTGCCTGTAATCTCAGCACTTTGGGAGGCTGAAGTGGGAGGATTTCGTGAGGCCAGGAGTTCAAGACCAGCCTGGGCAACATGGCTAGACCCCGTCTCTACAAAAAAAAATTAGCTGGGCATGGTGGCAGGTACCTGTAGTCCCAGCTACTTGGGAGGCCGAGGCAAGAGGAACATTGCTTGAGCCCAAGAGTCAGAGGCTGCAGTGAGCTATGATCATGCCACTGCGTGCCAGCCTGGACAACAGAATGAAACCCTGTCTCTAAAAAAAAAAGTTTCAAAAATAACTAGGTTAATAAAAGTCTTACTATTTTCTTGAGCCCCCAGGTTTTAAAAAATTCATGGTTTAATGTATGAAATGTTTGTAAAAATTAACTTGTCTTTGAACTCATTGGTTTCAAATTTAATTAGAGTTTTTTTTTAAAAATTATTTTGAGCCTTTATTTGAGTTCCTGTTGGCACTGGGGCAGTCCTGTTTGTCCATTAATAGGTGAGCAAGGTCATTTACAAGTTGGACCCTGCTGGATAGGTTATTTCAAGATGGGAGTATTTTGCCTCCAGTAGAAGAGAAATAGGGATTGGACCGGATTCTTCCGTACTCCGGCCTCATGTTTGTAATGTGGGTCATACTGACACTGCTCAGGAGTTCGTGGCTCCAGCCAGGAAGCCTTCCTGACTGCTTGGGTGGGGTGGGCTGGCTGCGCTCCAGCCTGTGCCTCCCTCCTCCGGGTCCCCCCGTGGCGCTTTCTACCACTCTGCATCTAGCCCCTCACTAGCCGGTGGGCTCCTCCACGGCACAGGCTGTGTCTTTGTCTTCCTTGTATCCCCAGGGCCCACCGCACAGGTGGAGTTGGTGCTCAGTAACTGTTCATTGACTGCATGGGCTACTGCCACGTGATCGTTCTTCTGCCTTCTCTAGCCCTATTGTTAAGGGATCATTAACACACCAAGTGCTTACTTGCCTAAAATCAGTTTTAGCTATGCGTGTTGGTTACTTTCATTTGCTGTGCCCTGGGCTCTAGGCAGCTGCCCTTGGAGTAGAGGCCTCAAAGTCACATGCCCAAAGGGGCTGGGGTGCAGACAAGAGAGTGAAGCAGGGCCAAATGTAAGGCGACAGGGAGTGGTGGGGACTGTGGAGAGCTGAGGAGCAGAGGCCCCATGGAGAAGGCACAACTGTAGGCAAAACCCATGTATGTGCTAGGAGTCAGAATAATGGTCACACCTCTGGGGGTGTGATGGCTGGGGCACAAGAGGTGCTTCCTGAGTGCTGGAAATTACTATACGTTGATCTGAATGTCTACACCAGTGGTGAATGATCATTTTTGCAAGATACAATTCAGAAAACATTAGAACATTTATGGGCCGTATTCATTTGGATTCAACATAAAAATGGCTTTATTGAATCCACAGGGCAGAAAATGCATATTCTTACCAACCTCATTGACTAGAAGGGTGTCAGTGAGAAATCTGGAGCATTTAAGAAGTAGCCACATGGCCACATGGAGACAGCTTTCTAGCCTTTCACGGTGAAATTCGATCAGGGTCTGTCATGGGGAGTGGGATGGGCGGCTGCTGCTTCTCACAGAGCCGTATATTTGGGCCTTAGGATTCGTGCCTTTGGGACTGTCTCCCTTCGATAGTGAATGTCCACATGGCCCAGTGTATTGCCAGCGTATTGAATGGGAATATCAGACATCCCTCCTCATCCTCAGGAGCTGCAGGCTGTGTTGCCGAGGGTGTCACAGCTGGCTCAGGCTTAGCAGTCATAGTTTTTACATGTTCTAAAACCCCATGCAAGTGTTGGTCATTATTATGATCATAACCCAGGCCCTTCATGATTTCTATATGACAGTTTGGAGGCAGACAGAACTGGATTGAACACCAATCCTTGTACTCTTGAGCTCTGGAGCCTCGAGTCTGGCACATAACCTGGTCCAGGCCTTAGTTTTCTCATCTGTGAAATGGGAATAATTTTCAAATGCCCTGTAGACTTGCTGTGAGCACACATTAGATGAAAACTGTGTAGAAGACCTTTTGTGTGGTACCTGGCACACAGCATACATGCAAAATATAGCTTTTATTATATCCCTTTTCACTTATGTGTTAGGCACATTACATTCTAGTAAAGAGGTGAAACCTTTTCGTATTTTCCGAGCTTGATGATCTATAAGTTCGTAAATTGAATTCTTCCTGAATATATGTGCGTGTGTGTGTATGGTGCTATGATTTTTCATTTGGAATTACTTAATAATAATGGTAAAAAGATCCAGAAGTTTCACATAAAAATCTAGACTTCTGGCATCTCTGAATAGAACTGGCAACATTGGGTCCATGTTCCCAATTGACAGTTGTTGGTTGGAGCTGAGTTGCAGCTACCTCTTTTATTTTAAAAATTCTTTAATTGGGGAATATATACATAGGGCAAAGTAAATGGATCTTAAATGAAAGTGGTGAATTTTCACATATGTATACACTTGTGTACCCACCCCTCGCCCCTGACAGAGATACAGAATGTTTCCAGCCCCTTGGCAGATTCTCTCATGCCCCGCCCCACCCCCACCCCAGGCCACGTTGTCCCACTTCTGACTTCACGCTCACTTCTGTCACACGTGTGAGTTCTGCCTGCAGCAAAACTCATCTTTAGACCTAGGGGAGCCTGCAGGCTATAGTTTTACACAGTCCTCACCATTCCCTACTGTATCACTTTGGACCCCACTCTGCCCCTTTGCACTGCCTCCTGGCCCCTTTAGCCGTTTGCTTTTGTGACCTCTACTCAAGGGCTGGAAGAGTTCTTAGAGACCAGCTAGTCTTGCCATTTTACAAGTGGGGAAACTGAGGTCCAGAGCCAGGGAGTGGCTTGTTCAAGGCCCTCAGATGGAGCTTGGCCTGGGTGGTGGCCAGTCAGGGGCAGAGCCCTTCTCCTGCCCTCCCAGCACGCGGCGTGTTGAGAGCAGGCAGGCCTTTGTCTCCCAGACCCTGGTGGCCCGGGGCCTGGCCCTGCAATCACAGTCACCCAGAGCCTCCTGCCGCTGATCAGCCAAAGAGGGAAGGAGTTTTTTTTTTCTGGCCTGTGCCTTCCTGGAGATGCATCTTCCCCAAGGCAGGCTGTTAGCGGCACTGCCTTCCTCTTTAAAGGCCATGCTCCATCTGGAGAGGACCTGAGATGCCATTTGTGACAAGGGCCCTGTGTTCCACCTTGATTGTGTCTGTTTCTGAAGGAAGGCTGTAATTTGGGAGCCGGTGAAAGCGAGGGAGGGAGGGAAGTAGAGGAGGGAGCAAGAGAGTGGAGTGGGAGGGCAGAGAGGGAAAACAAAAGGGGCAGCACGACCCTGTCTGGCATCCATCTGTATCACTAATCCTGTCCCCAAGGAAGGCTGGCTTTTCCTGGCTTCCCCGGGTTAGGTGAGAGTAAGGGTGGGCTGGGTCCCTCCAAGGGGTGCCCTTTAGCTCTGCCCACTTCTGTTTTTAGCCTACAGTGACAGGACTTCATTTTCTTGGGCCGCCACATCCCTTCTCCTGCTCTGAGCTGCCCCTGGCCCGGGAGGGGGCTCATCTTGCCCTTTTTTTTTCTGTGGCCAGATTGCTGATATACTCTCCAGGGACCCAGGGGTGACAGAACTCAAAGCCAGGCCTCTCTTTGCTCCTCTACAGGGGTTGGGAGATGCATGGGTCAGCTGTCACTAGAAAACCAGCACATACTGGGTGGTGGGGTGGGGCCCTTCCAAACCCATCCTCTCTTGTGCTCCAGGGGGCCCCATCGCCACTGGGGAGGCCCATCATTCGGCCCTTCTGTCACCCAGTGCTGAGCATCACCTGTGTACCAGCCTCTACCTAGTTGCTGGGCTTCACGCTGAGAGTCTACAGCAGCTTTTTCCAATGGAAAAATAATGCCAGCCACATGTGTGGTTTAAAATTTTCCAGTAGCCACGTTTGTTAAAAGAAACAGGTGAAATGAGTTTTGAGAGTTGATTTTACTTACCCCAGTATATCCAAAATGTTATCCTTTCAACATGTAATCAATGCAACAAATTGTTAATATTTTATGTCCTTTCTTGCACTAAGTTTTCAGGATCCGGTGTGTAGTTTATATTTATGGGACATCACAATTTGGGCTCAGTACATGCTCGTGTTCCAGTGGCACGTCCCTCCATGCATCCCCCTGTAAGCACATTTCAGATGCTCAATGGTCACACGTGGCTGGTGGCTACTGTGTTGGCCTGGGGGAGCTAGACAGTAAATACGCACGTAAGGCAGTTACTGGTGCTTGTCGGCACTACAGAGAAACCAGGGGGTAATTGACCGGCCAGAGGGAGAGCCCGGGTGGCCAGGGGAGGCCTCTTGGAGGATGGGAAGATGAGGTCCCGATGGAGCTGAGCCTGGCAGGGATGGGGAGGAGGAGGAGCGGTAAGGAGGGGGCTGTGTGCACGGGCAGCCCCCCAGCACTCTGGACGCCGTGCCCACCAAGTGTGGGCTGCCCTGGCGTGGGGCCTGCAGTGGATAGCGGTACCTTAGAAAAATTTATCTTTGGTGTGTGCATTGGGGTGTGTTTGTTTCCCCATCTTCTCCGTGCTCTTTCCATGAAAAGGATGAGTATGAAGTTCGTCTTCCTCTTGCTTTTTGCACTTGGGAGTTTTCCAAGCGGGGAGTGAGATGGCCTGGGAGGCCGAGGAAGCTGCAGCAGTGTATAGTGTTTGGGTCCCCCTCTCGGGGTGGGGTGGGCTGGGGGTCTGGCCTGTCCACAGCAGAGGGCACTTGGATGCCAGAGTGTCTCTCAGGACATTTAGCAGACCTGGGCCCCATCTCCTCTGCCAGACTTGGGGCGTGGAAGAAGTCCCAGTGGGCAGACGCCTGGGGCCAGGTAAATGCAAACTGCCCTTGCTGCCTGGGCTTCCCCGGGCCAGGGGCGAACATTCCGGGTCCAGGCAGCTGGCAGGCACTGTGGCAAACTGCACATGCTCATCCTGTTAAAAGGGGACGCAGCCGCTACCATTTTTCTTGTGTTCCTAGGCAGGTGTGCAGAACAACTTTTAGGCTGGCTGGACCCTTTGATTTTTCAGAAGAATCCAGATTTTTAAAAAAAACCCAACAAAATCTACCTATTTAAAATGTAGCAACTGATTCAAATATGTGAAAACAGAGTGAGGCCATTCATTCATTTAGCGAGTCCTTACCGAGCCCCTACAATGTGGCAGGCACTGTCCCAGGCCCCGGGGGCCGTTGGTGGCCTCTGTCCTTGTGGAGTGTGTATGGTGGGAAAACCCTTCAGCAGGCTGCATGTGGCCCGTGCACGGCCAGGTGGTGACTTCTGTTACAGACTCAGTGTCAGAGCCAACAGCAGTAACGAGAAATGTTTATTAAGCACTCACTGTGTGCCAGGCCCCGCACTTAGCCCTGCACCTAAAACACCTGACTCAGTCCTCACACCTGCATGAGAGAAAGGGTCTGCTGTTACCCATGTTCTGCAGATGCGAAATCTGAGGCACAGAGAGAGGTTAATTCGCCCAAGTCACATAGCTGGCAGGTGGTGGGGCGGATTTGAGCCAAGGCAGGCTGGCTCCTTAATCATTACTCTCTATTGCACTTAAAGGAGGCCAGAGCCATATCCCTGCCCATACAGATGGAAACTGAGCTCAGAAATGACCAAAGACCTACCTGGGGTCCACAGAGAGGCAGTGGCCGGGCTGGGGCTGGGGCTGGCTCACCCCCTTTTAATCTAGTCCTGCCATGTATGTTTATTGCTGTCTGTGTTTTACCTGTCATTGACCCTGGGCTAAAGTTCAACATTCGGGCGCCTGCAGCGCCCAGGCAGGGGCTGTGAGAGAGTGAGGCTGGGTAGGGAACATCTGTGACAGCGCATGAAGCAGGTCATCTGCCCTGAGCAGGTTGCTCCTGTCTGGGAAGACCACATATGTCAGGGTCTCTGCGCTTGCCTGGACCTGAAGACCCCAGCCAGACCCTTCCCATCTGTACAGCGAGGGGCTGCATGCAGCGGTGCCTGGAATTTTGTCCCAGCCCCGCGCCTTTCCCTGCCGTTGGCCGGGCTGGCTCACGGGCTCCCTGCAGTATCCTGGCCGAGCATGTCAGTCTAAACGCACCTGGGCCTGCACTTCCTGCGTGTTGGCCGCAGTAACTTCGCTTGTACTTTTATGGCACTGGCGTTTGCATGGTAACCATGAGGCAGGGAAATGTGTGTGAATGATGAAGAAAAGTGCCCCCGACAAGTACGTGAGGACTTCAGAGATAGTCCCCGGGTGGACCCCTGTGGTTTCATCCTCTGAGCCACACTTTTCTCATCTGTAAAGTAGGGGACGAACCCCTTCTGGCCAAGCCACTTGATTCAGGGATTAAGGGGCTCTTGTGAAATACATCAAAGTGCTTGGCAAAATGAGATAGATACAAATCACGATAAATAAATATATGTTGTTTTTATTATCACTATGCATTAATGACTTGAACTGTGCATTGATATCTTATTTATAAGATATATGCAGAGAGAGATTTCAATAACATGACAATCTTGAAACCCAAAAAATAATGTTGTTGGAATGGCTTGATGACACTCTTTAGGCCCACTCTTATCAGTTTGACATCAGTGTTTTGGGGAAGGTGTGCAAGTCAACAAATATTTAATAAATACCGAACGGACAAGGCATGGCCTGTCTCCATGAGCTCTCACACTTCCTCAGAGCACCATATTCGGGACAGTTGGTTCAGCGTGCGTGTGTGTGTGTGTGTGTGTGTGTGTGTGTGACAGAGAGGAGGAGTGCTTCAGCTCCCTTTGGAAACTGTAGCGTCTCGTGCCGACTCAGCCAAGGTCTTCTTTCTTGGCTCTCCCTCACTGCCCCCAAAGTCCTCCCCTTTATCTGAAGTGCACGTGGCCGCTGGGGGCTGAGTTACCATGGGGGTGGCGTATCCCAGGAAGGGCGTGGGAAGGGTGTGGGGTGTGAAGAGTGGGGGAGGCTGCGGGTGAGACTGGCCAGCCGGCTGACCTGCCAAGCTGGGGCTGCTGCCCGCCAGAGGGCTGTTGGAAACTGGAGCTCAGGCCGGAAGAAGGGAGCCCATGAATAATACAGCGGGAGGGAGGCTGTTAACTAGGTGACCTCGTTGCACCTGTGTGCTTCACAGCTTCCTCAGGAGCCACTGTAGAGGGCCTGGGTGTCAGAGGCGAGGGCACAGGGGACTGGGAAAGGCCAGGTGGAAACACAATTTCTCCTTTTCACTTCCTGCTTTCCTTTCAGCTGTCTGGCTCAGAGGTTCAGTGTACTAACCACTCCTCCTTTCTGGCGTCGACCCAGACAGGCTTGGATGCACACGTGTGTGTGTGGGGGGGGGCGGTATGTGCCTACCCATGCGATGGCTGAATGTGAGGGTGGGCCTCCGCTCATGCCCTGCCCCCTCGGTCTGATTTCCAGGTCCATTTGCTGTACTGGGTATCAGGCCTGCCCTTGGTCACTGGCACAGATGTGCTGTGTCACTTTTGCCAAGGTGGCCCTCTCTCTGGGCTACTTCTGGCTGCCTTGGAAAAAGAAGCCTTCTGGGCAGGACTTTTTGTCTCCTGAGGCTTTGGCCTCTGACGAGGGGTAGGGGATACCCTGGCTTTCCTTTCTAATGCTGTGGAGTCTGTCATTTGAAGTGTTTGTCACTGGAGCCCTGGCTGCACCCGTCCGGACCTGGCACACAGGAGGTGCTGCTGCTCCCGTACCTCCCAGGCAGGCGAAGAAAGGCCCTGGGCGGAGATGAGGGCCTCTTCAAAGGGCAGGGAGCTTAAACGCATTGTTTAGGGCAAAGGGAGTGGGATGACAGTGCAGCAGGAGGGGTGGAAGGCAGACCCCCGGAGAAACTGGTTATGTGTATGCTGGGTGGAGGGTGGAGGGTGGAGGCTAGAACTCATTCTCAAAGGAACCTGGCTTTACCTTCCTAGGGGCTGTTTCCTGACCTCTGGCCTGGGGTGGGCAGCAGAGGGCCCCTGGTCAGTGCCTGGGACAGGAAAAGGTGCTGCTGGTGTCTCCTTCCTCTGTTGTCTTGAGTGCTGTCATCAGGGGCCTGACCCGTGAGCAGTTCTGAGACCCTCCTCCCCAGGATTGCAAAGGGACTTCTCCCCAGGCCCATGCTACAGCCTCAGCCTGCTCCCCCGGCGTTGGAGCCCAGGCCCAGTGGCTGGGGCCTGCCTGCTGCCCTGCAGTCTTAGAACTGAGCCTCCAAGAGGCTACACACGTCATCTCTGTGCATAGGCACGTTGACCTGCCTGGAAGAGGTGGGGAGTAACTCTTCCTTTGTGCCTGGTCTGGGTGGGTATGGCTGGGGCACCAGGCCTTAGCTGAGGGCCCATCCCCTAAACAAGGGGAAGTATTTCTGGCCCTGGAGCCAGACCACCCAGGTTCAAATCTTAGCTCTTCCACTTACGAGCTGTGTGACTTCAGGCAACTTAATTAATCATTGATCATTCTGTTCTTCAGTTTTCTCATCTGGAAAATGGGGATAACAGTATCTAACTCAAAGGGTTATTAGGAGGATTAAATGAGTTATCACATGTAAAATGCTTAGAAAAAATGCTTGCCACATAGTAAATGTTCAACAAATGTTGCTGTTATTTATTATTATGCTACTGTTATTCTTAGCTCCTGCATTCTGGGAGCTCATGGTCTTGCAGGCTGCCTGGGGATGCCAAAAGTAACTATCATACCTATGAGAAAGGCTATGTAGGTTGAAAGAGGGGGCAGCTCTGGAAGACTTCCTGGAGGGAGAGGGCCGCTTGCCCTGATGCTGTGTCTTCTCTGTGTCCATGAGCACTGTGCTTCCCGTGGTAGGAGGGCAGAGAGGCAGGCGGGCAGCAGTTAGTAGCACTGATGTTGGTGCCAGGCCAACTGGGACTTTTTTAGTCAACTTTTTCATTGAAGTATAACACATAGAGAAAAATGTGCAAATCATACATACAAGTCATATGGCCCGAGTTATCACACAGTGACTACTCCTATGTAACTATCACCCAGACCAAGAAAAAAGCGGTTACCCAAAACCATCTCCCCAGCTTTATCCCCCAAAGGTAACTCCTATCCTGACTTATAATACCATAGATTCATTTTGCCTATTTTGAACTTTATATAAATTGAATCATACAGTGGGTTCTCTTTGTGATGTTTCCTTGCACTTAACTTGTTTGTGAGGTTCATCCTGTTGTGTGTGGTTAACATTGGTTCATTTTCATTACTGCATAGTATTCCGTGGTGTGAATATACCACAATTTACCCATTCTACTGTTGATGGACAATTGGGTTGCTTCCAGTTTGGGGCTGTTATGAACAGTTGTGTGGGTGCCTTTTGGCATACACATGTGTATATGTAATTCTATTGGTATTTGACTGTTCTTATACCAATATAAGCTTTATAGCTTAATTACTATAGTTTTATATATGTAGTCTTGCTATCTGGTAGTGTAAATCCTTCAGTTTGTTCTTCTTCAAGACTCTTATTTATTTCTAGCTTTTCGCATTTCTATATGAATTTAGAATCATCTATTGAAATTCCACAAAACCCTGCTGAGATTTTGATTGAGAGAGAGAGGTCAATTTGAGGAAAATACACATCTTTATAATATTGTGTTTTCCAATCCATAAACAATATATGCTCCTCCATTTATCTAGTTCGTAATAAATTTCGTTCAAGAATGCTTTTTAGTTGTCTGTGTAGCAGTCTTGTACTTTTAAAATTAGATTTATTTCTATGTGTTTTATGCTTTTATACTATTGTGATTTTTTTTGTTTCTAATTATTTGTTTATCATATAAAAGTACAATTGAATTTTAAAAATATTGACCTGTTTTCTACAACCTTACTTAAATTTACTTATTAATTCTGGTAGTTTATATATAGAATTTTTTGATTTTTTTAACATGTATGATCATGTTTTCTGTGACTCATAACAGTTTTGTATCTTCCTTTCAGTACTTAGCTTTTTTTTTTTCTTGCCTTATTGCAATGGCAAGGACTTCTAGCAAAATAATGAATGGAAGTGGCACTAACGGGCATCCTTATTTTGGTTGTGGTATCAAGAAGCAAGATTTTGATAGTTTACCGTTAAGTATGGTGTTTGCTTTAGTTTTGTTTGTAGATGCCATTCATCAAATTAGGAAAGTTTTGTTCTAATCTTTTATTTTCAAAATTGTGGTAAAATATGTATAAAATAAAATTTACCATTTAAACCATTTTTAAGTGTACAGTTCTGTAGCATTAAGTACATTCAGAATGTTGTACAACTATTACCACTATCCATTTCCAAAACTTTTTCTTCATTCCAAAGAGAAACTCTGTACCCATTAAACAATAACGCTATTCTTTCTCCCGCAGCTGCTGGTAAACTCTTCTATTTTCTGTCTCTGTGAATTTGCCTATTCTGGGTATGTTGTGTAAGTGGAATCATATGGTATTTTTCTTTTTGTGTCTGGTTATTTTAATTAGCAGAATGTTTTCAAGGTTCATTGATATTGTAGCATGTATATAAATTTCATTTCTTTTAAAGGTTGGATAAGACCACACTGTATGTATATGCCAGGTTTTATTTATCCATCTCTTAATAGACATTTGGAGTGTTTCCACCTTCTGGTTATTGTGAATAATGCTGCTGTGAACATGAGTGTACAAATATCTGTTTGAGTTCCTGTTGTCAATTCTTTTGAGTACATACCTAGGAGTGAAATTCCTGGATAATATGGTAATTCTATGTTTAAGTTTTTTGTGGAGACTATTATGCTGTTTTTCACAGCAGCTGCACCATTTTGTATTCCCACCAGCAATGCACGAGGGTTACAGTTTCTCCACATGTCAATACTAGTTATGTTTTATTTTTCGATAATAGCCATCCTGATGGATGTGAAGTGCTATCACATTGTGGTTTTGATTTGCATTTCCCCAGTGGCTAGTGATGTTGAACATCTTTTCATGTGCTTATTGGCCATTTGTGTATCTTCTGTGACAAAATGGCTGTTTAACTCTTTTGCATAGTTTTGAATTGGGTTGTTTGTTGTTGTTGAGTTGTACATCTTTATATATTCTGGATATTAATCCTTTATCAGATACATGATTTATAAATATATTTTTCCCAGTCTATAGGCTGCTTTTTAACTCTGTAAATAGTATCCTTTGATGCCTATAAGTTTTAATCTTGCTGAAGATCAAACATCTTTTTTATTATTATTTCTACTGGCACTTTTGGTGTTGTTATCTGAGAAATCATTGCTAAATCCAGTATCATGAAAATTTTTCTCCTGTGTTTTCTAAGGGGAATATACTTCTAAGAAGTTTATAGCTTTAGTTCTTACGTTTAGGCCTTTGATCCATTTTGAGTTAGTTTTTGTATATGGTGTAAGATAAGAAACCAATCTGGTTCTTTTGTATGTGGATATACAGTTTTCCCAGCATCATTTGTTGAAAAGACTGTTTTTTTCCCATTGAATTGTCTTGGTACCCGTGTTGCAAATCAGTTGACCATATATGTTGTGGTTTATTTCTGGGCTTTCTGTTTTATTCCATTGGTCTGTATGTTGGTATTTATGACAATACCACATTTTGTTTGTTTGTTTGTTTTTTTTGAGACAGGTTTTGCTATGTTGCCCAGGCTGGTCTTGAACTCCTGGCCTCGAGTGATCCTCCCATCTCGGCCTCCCAAAATGCTGGGATTATAGGTGTGAGCTACTTCGTTTGGCCGTTACCATACTTTTTGATTACTGTGGCTTTGTAGTAAGTTTTGAAATCAGAAAGTGTGAGTCCTCCAACTTTGTTCTTTCTCAAAATTGTTTCTCTATTTGGGGGTTCTTTGAGATTCCATATAAAATCTTAGGATGGATTTTTCTATTTTTGTGAAAAATACCATTGGGATTTTGATGGAGGTTGAATTAAATCTATACATTGCTTTGGGTAGTATTGTACCTGAACAATAGTAGTAGCTTAACAATATTAAGTTTTTCAATCTATGAACACAGAATGTCTTTTCACTTATTTATGCCTTTAATGTCTTTCAGCAATATTTTATAGTTTTTGGTGTACAAGTCATTTGCCTCCTTGGTTAAATTTATTCCTAAGTATTTTATTCTTTTTGATGGTGATGTAAATTGAATTGTTTTCTTCATTTTCTTTTCAGATTTTTCATTAATTGTGTATAGAAATACAACTGATTTTTATGTGTTGATTTTGTGTAATGAAAACTCATATTGTTAAGCTCCTACAACTTTGCTGAATTCATTTATTACAGTTTTTTTGTGTGGAATCTTTAGAGTTTTCTGCATATAAGATCATGTCATCTGCAAAGAGATAATTTTACTTCTTCCTTTCCAATTTGGGTGCCTTTTATTTCTCTTTTTGCCTAATTGCTCTGGCTAGGACTTCCAATACTATGTTGAATGAAAGTGGCAGTAGGAGGCATCCTTGTTTTGTTACTGATCTTAGGGGAAAAGCTTTCAATCTTTCACCATTGAATGTGACGTTAGCTGTGGGTTCTTTTACATAGGCCTCTTCTATTCCTTTTTGCTAAGAGTTTTTATTGTAAATATGTGTGGAATTTTGGCCTGGGTGGTGGCCCACATCTGTAATCTTAGCACTCTTGGAGGCCAAGACAGGAGGATTGCTTGAGGCCAGGAGTTCGAGACCAGCCTGAGCAAGAGTGAGACCCGTCTCTACCAACAATAGAAAAATTAGCTGGGTGTGGTGGCACTTGCCTGTAGTCCCAGCTACTTGGAAGCCTGAGGGAGGAGAATCGCTTAAACCTAGGAGTTTGAGGTTGCAGTGAGCTGTGATGACACCACTGCACTCTAGCCAGGGTGACAGAATGAGACTCTGTCTCCAAAAAAATAAGTGTGAATTTTATCAAATGTATTGTTGCATCTGTTAAGATGTTATTTCTTCTGTTAATGTCGTGAATTATCCTGATAAATTTTCAAAAGTTAACCAACCTTGCGTTCTTAGAATAAATCTAGCTTTACTATGATGTGTTATTCTTTTCATAATCCCTTGTCTGCTATTGCAATAGCTGCAATAGCTTTTATTTGACTATTTTGCATGGCATATGTGAATTGCTAATATTCTGTTTAAGAGTTTTTAAAATCTATGGTCATGTGATTTTCGTTTCTTGTAATATCCTTGTCATATCATAGTATCAAGCTCTTGTGATCTCATAATACAAATTGGGAACTCTTCCTTCTTCTTCTGTTTTTCTGGAGGAGTTTGGATAAGATTTGTAGGATTTTTTTCCCCCTTAAATGTTTAGAAGAATTCAATAGAGAGCTTAGATTTCTTAGTGGGAAAGTTATAAATTACAGCTTCAATTTCTTTGGCAGAGATAGGACTATATATATTTCTGTGTTTTGTGTGTCAGTTTTAGCACATTGTATTCTTGAGAACTGTGTCCATTTTATGTTAATGTTCACATGAATTGCCATAAAGATATTCATAGTATCTCCTTAATTGTTCTTTTATAATCTTTATACTCTCTATAAAATCTGCAGTGATAGTTTTTCATTGATGATATTGGTTATATGTACCCTCTCTCTGATTTTCTTTGTCATCTTGTTGATTACTGGATTAATCAATTTTATTGGTCTTTTCAAAGAAGTAAGTAGCTTTTAGTTTTACTGATTTTTGTTTATTAAATTTTATGTTCTATTTTATTAATTTCTGTTCCTATTGGGAATGTGTATTTCCTGTTTTCTATTTTCTTTGGATTTAATTTACTTTTTTTTTTTTGAGGCAAGAATCTTGCTGTGTTGCCCCAGCTAGAGAGCAGTGGTGTCATCATAGCTCACTGCAGTCTCAAACTCCTAAGCTCAAGCAATTCTCTTGCCTCAGTCTCCCAAATAGCTGGGACTATAGGTGCACACTACCATGCCCAGCTAGTTTTTCTATTTTTAGTAGAGATGGGGTCTCGCTCTTGCTCAGGCTGGTCTCGAACTCCTGAGCTCAAGCGATCCTCCCACCTCAGCCTCCCAGAGTGCTAGGATTACAGGCGTGAGCCACCGCACCCCGCCCCTATGGGTTTTTTAGAACTGCATTGCTTTATTTTCAAACATGTGGGGATTCTCTAGTTTTTTATATTTTATATTTTTATATGGTTGTTTTTGAGCTTAATTCTACTATGATCGGAGAATATGCTTTGACAGATTTCAGGTCTTTGAAATGTTTTGAGAGTTACTTTATGGCCCGGCATGGTGGATATTGGTATATTTTTCCATTGTCCCACGAGAATAATGATTATTCTGTTATTGTGTGTAGTGTTCAGTTTTGTCAGTGAGGTTAAATATGTAAATCATGTTGTTCGGATGTTGGTATCCTTACTGATTTGTTTTCTACCTTTTCTATCAGTTATTGAGAAAGGTGTGTTGAAGTCTTTCATTACTATTGTGAATTTGTCTACTTACCTTTCCAGTTTTGTCAACTTTTGTGTATGTATTTGGAAGCTGCAATTATTAGGTAGGTAAAAATTTAGAATTGCTTTATCTTTTTACTTTATCTTCAACTGTTTTCCTGGTGGATTTACCCTTTGATCATGTTGAAACGTCTGTATTTAAAATATGTGTCTTTAATAATATTTATAATATCTAGTGGCTAGTATTACTGATGTCAAGCAGATTTTTCCTTAAGGTGTAACATGTCTGCTGTTTTAGCAGCTATGCCAGCTTTCTTTTGACTAGATTTTGCATGACAAAACTTTTCTCATCCCTTGATTTCAGGGTTATGTGTCCTTATAGTAGAAGTATGTCTTTTGTAAACAGAATGTAGTTGTTTTAAAATCTAGCCTTTTTTTGTCTTTGAGTATTTGTTGCATTTACATTTAATGTGATTACTGATGTATTTAGGTAATATCTACTATCTTAATAGTTAGTTGCTATTTATCCACCTGCTTGATCTTCCTTTTTGTACTACATTATTACCTTCTTTTGGATTCCTTGGGTATTTTTTACTATTCATTTTCCTCCTCTATTAGCCTGCTAATTATATAGTCCTATAGTCTTTTTGTAGTGGATACCCTAAAGATTATAGCTTGTATTCTTAACTTACTGGAGTCATCTTTTTTTTTTTTTTTTTTTATGTCTCTTAGACAAAGATAGGAGTTTAGAACACTTTAACTCCACGTACTACCCTTCTTCCTTTAGTGTTAGTGGATGTTTTAAATATTAATTGTACATATATTTTACATTTCACAAGACATTATTATACTTTCTTCTTTCAGTCAATATTCATTTGCTTATATATTTACCCTGTGATATTCTTTATTCTTTGTTGTATTTCATGTTCTCCTCTGGAATAATTTTCTCATTGTCTGACAATCTGTAATAGTCTGGGTCTGCTGTGGGAATTTTGCAGTTTTTGTTCATCTTCAAATGTGTTTATTACACCTTCACTTTTTTTTTTTTTTTTTTTTTTTGAGACAGAGTCTCACTTTGTTGCCCGGGCTAGAGTGAGTGCCATGGCGTCAGTCTAGCTCACAGCAACCTCAAACTCCTGGGCTCAAGCGATCCTACTGCCTCAGCCTCCCGAGTAGCTGGGACTACAGGCACGCGCCACCATGCCCGGCTAATTTTTTCTATATATATTTTAGTTGTCCATATAATTTCTTTCTATTTTTAGTAGAGACGGGGTCTTGCTCTTGCTCAGGCTGGTCTCGAACTCCTGACCTTGAGCAATCCACCCGCCTCGGCCTCCTAGAGTGCTAGGATTACAGGCGTGAGCCACCGCGCCCGGCCTTACACCTTCACTTTTGAAGGAAATTTTTACTGAGTGTAGAATTTTCTTGTCACACTAAAGATGTCATTCAATTCATTGTCTTCTGGCTCTCATAGTTTCTTTCAAAAAGTCACTGGTAAGTTTTATTAGCATCTGTGAACCTAATGTGTCTTTTCTCTCTGGCTCCTTTAAATTTTTTGCTTTTGCCATTGGTTTTTAACAGTTGTACTTTGATTTATCCTGATTTTTATTCATAGCATTAATCCAATCTGTGGCTTGATATTTTAATTCAGTTTCAAGGTTTTTGGCCAATATATTTTCAATTATTGCTTCTGCCATATTCTCTCTGTTCTTTCTTTGGGACTTAAATTACACACCTGTACTAGACATTTTCTTTTCACCACGTATATTAAAGTATTTTATCAGTTTCCTGTGTGTTTTTCTCTCTGCTTCATTCTCGTTATTTTCTACGAGACGAAGTTCAGTTCACTGTTCTTTTCAGCTGTGTCTAATTCACTGGTAAACCCATCTATTCAGATCTTGACTTACTATATTATTCATTTTTGGAATTTCTTTTCATTTATTTTGTTGTCTCTAATTCTCTGGTGAAATTGTATTTTTTGGTCAACTATTTTCTTGAATGTATAATCACTATAATTTTTTAAGCCCATATTTGATAACTCTAGTATCTGAGTGACCTGGGAGCTTGTTTTTATTATCTGTTTTTTTCCTTTGTCCTGTTTATGGTAGGGCTGGTAATTTTTTATGCACGCCAGTCATTTTGTATGAAACCTTGTCGAGGCTCCGGATGATGCTGATCCTTTTTAGAGAAAATTCTCCTTATCATCTGGCAGGCAGCAGAGCAGCCCATCATCGCAGGCCAGGCAGGGCCTGAGCTGACTCAGGCTGCGTTCAAGTGTTTTTTTTTTTTGAGGCAGAGTCTCACTTTGTCACCCTGGGTAGAGTGCAGTGGTGTCATTGTAGCTCACTGCAACCTCAAACTCCTGGGCTTAAGCAATCCTCTTGCCTCAGCCTCCCGAGTAGCTGGGACTACAGGTGCATGCCAACCACGCCTGGCTAATTTTTCTATTTTTATTTATTTAAAAAATTTTTTTTACTCTTTTTGAGACAGAGTCTCACTCTGTCACCCAGGCTAGAGTGCCAAGGTGTCAGCCTAGCTCATAGCAACCTCCACTTCCTGGGCTCAAGCGATCTGGCCTCCCAAGTAGCTGAGACTACAGGCCCGTGCCACCACACCTGGCTAATTTTTCTATTTTTAGCAGAGATAGGGTCTCACTCTTGCTCAGGCTGACCTGAATTCCTGACCTCAAGTGATCCTCCGACCTCGGCTTCCCAGGATTACAAACATGAGCCACCGCGCCTGGCCCTGTGAAAGTGTTTATAATGCTTGATCTACTTCTGGCTTATCCACTCCTGAAACAACTCTCCAGGGCTCAGGTAACCGACAGCCTGGGGTATTAACTCCAACTGGTCTCCTTGATGGGTCTAAACTCCAATTTTTGTCTCCCTGTTAATGTGAGTCAGCTGAAAACTCCGCCATTCTGCCCTTCTGGTGCTTTCTGCTTGGTTCCTTAGCTGCTTCTCGCCGCAGTTTAAGAAATAGCAGATATTTTGAGGGGAAAACTGGTCCTGAGTGCTGAGTTCACTTCTCCTTGGGATCTGGGATCCTCAAGCCCTCGCTGCCTTGTTGGCCCCACCGTCAATTTTAATCTCCCCAGGCTTATGCGATGGCGCGAGTTCTGCTGGCTTCTCCACTCCCGTTTCTTGCCAAAGCCCTGAGTGCAGAGGAGGCTCTCAGACGGTTGGGCTACCCCCGGAGCTTCCTTTCTCTGGGGATCTTTGCACCTTGGCTCTGTCTGCCCTGACAGCTCTCTGGTACCTTCAAGCAGACTTTTAGTTTTTGGTCCAGATTTTCTAGTCTCCTTAAGGTTGTTGGTTTGTCTGCCAAAGTTATGGCAGCATAGCTGGAAGCAGCACCCAGTTGGGATTTGAATCCCGGTTCACTGTGTACTGGGGTTCATGACCTCTTCTCTCTTAGTCTCAATCTCCTCGTCTGTGAAATGGGTGTAACAATAACAGCGTCCTCCTTATGGGATGGTTGTAAGATCTAACTAATAAACAGTGTTTGCCACATAGTATGCATTCAACAAAGGATAGCTACCATAATGGCAATTTTTATCCTTCTTGTTGTTGTATTGTTAAGTGACCAAAAAGTCTGGGAAGGTGTCAGGGCTTCCATGTTATGGCCCTGAGGGCACCGTGGGTTGGTGTTCTTCTGTGGCCCCAGTGTGGATTCAGCCACCTGCTCCCTCCCTCTGCTCTAAAAGATACGAACGTTCCTCCCTCCCTCTGGTACCGCCTTCCCTGCACCCTGCAATACCACAGTGCGCAACGCTTTCTTCTCTTGGCTGCACTGGCCCAGGGCTCTTGTGCTGCCGGAATGGACTCCCTGGAGAGTGAAGTGACCTGGAGGGGGATGAGGAAGCGTCCCCTTAGCCTCTACCCTGGCCCTTCTCCTTGTCCCCCGCGGCCGCCACTGTGCCTTTCCCAGTGGGGCTGGTGTGAGGAAGGCCCTGGAGGCAGCTCCCAGGCCCTTTAGCATGGACATGCGAGACATTTTCCCCACGGAAAGTCCCCAGCCTAGAAGGGCATTGGGGGGCCACTCAGATGTATTAATACAAAACCACTTGCAGGTTTGTGCAGTTTTAATTTTCCTCATTTTCCCCACCATTATGTTAATTTTCGAACATGTAGAAGGTTGAAAGACTTGTACAGTGAGCACCTATATGCCTACTGCCGGAATTCCATAGTTTATGTTTGTTTCATTTTCTTTGTCATGTATCTGTCTGTCCGTTCCCCATCTGCCCAGCACAGCACTGCTTTTGGATGCATCTCAGAGTTAGTCATGAACAGCACTTCACTTTACCTCTGAACACTTGAGCAGTGTGTCATTAAGTGGTCAACTCACCGAATTTAAAAACCAGAAGTGGGAGCTGAAGCTTAACTCAGGCAGGAGGACAAGGGAGCGTGATCCAAGAAGGGAAGTGGGAGGCGTCCCCAGGGGCTGCACTCCTAGCACCTGGGACCCTGCTGGTGACCAGGCTGCAGGGACAGGGTCTGTCTTGGCTTTTGTGGAAGGCCTTGCACCCAGCAGCTGTGGCTGGCACTCAGGAGGAGTTTGTTGAGTGAATGAATGACTTGCTCCAAAGGGCAGGAGTTGACCATGTGACTCTGGAGACCAGAAGTCCAGACATGGAGGGGAAGTTACTGGAAGGCAGATTGGGGTCCATTAGAAGAAGAAATTTGTCTTCCTTCCTTTCTGTTTTTTGAAAGACCAAATTATCTTGCTTTTCTCAAATTTATTTTCGGGTAGGTAATATAGCACACACAGAATATCCAAAAGGCCCCAAATGGAATCCAGTGCGACACATCTCTCCCCTCCTCTCGCCTCCAGCCACCCAGGTTTCCCTCCCAGAAGGGGTCAGTTCTGGTTTTAGCATCCTCTCCAATAGTCTGTGTACACACACGTTGATGGTGACGATGCTAATATAAGAACACTTGGTGAGCACTTACTGTGTGTGAGGTTGTACTCCAGGTATTTGGCACATATTTCCTCATTTGATGCTCATAACAACCCTATGAAGTAGGTCTTACTATCGTCTCCATTTCAGAGATGAGGGAAACTGAGGCACAGGAAGGCTAAGCGGCTCTTGGGCAGTCCGGGTGTGAGTCCCGGGCTCTGGCTGCTCTCTCTGCCTCTGCTCTACCCGCTTCAGTGTTTCTGAGCGCCACCCCCATCTAGAAGGTCTCCGCAGTGGCCTGGAAGTGTCCCCTGAGAGCACCAGGCTGGCTGAGGAGGTGCTGAGCTCCCTGTCCTTGGAGGACATTCCACCAGACGACCCCCAAAGCCTCTTCGCAAAGAGCTTTGCTCCTTTCTTTCCCCAGCCTCGGTCTGTGCTGCTGCCCAGCCTGTGGGGTCTCCAGGGCCTTCTGCTGCCCCCTTTAACCCGCTCGTAGGAGCCCTGTCTGCACGCGTGGGGAAGGGGGTCTGCGCTCCCCTCCCTGATGGCGAGAGGCACTGCTGGGTCACACGGCACGGCTGTGTCCAGCCAGGCATCGTCCCCTCTGCCCCTTTCCCCTCTGCCTGCCCCCCCATGTGTGACCTGGCCCCTCCCCCTTCATCCCCACCCTGGCCCGGCCCGAGGAGAACCTGGATGCTGGGGAGGCGGGTGGGGGCATATGGGAAAGAGCCGGGGAAAAATTCTTCACTGGGAACAAATCTCATTTTCAAGAAAGTCTTGACAAAATGAGGCATTAAATTACAATATTTCGGAGAGCGTCGTAATTCTATTGCAGACAGCCCTTCATCATGGAATCTGAAAGCTGGGAAAATACAAAACTCATTAGATTAAAATAAACCACCTACTGCTCTGGAGAAAAGCTTATTTATCAATATCAATTTACTTATGATTACTCTGGCCTGCAATTTGTTATTTTTAAGAATTATGATTTGTGTATTGCTCATACAGATGTGAAATATTTTTTCCTAAATGGAGTATTTTAAAAAAGATATCCTTGTCCTTAGAAAAGGTTAGAAAGTGGTTACTAAGGAGGAGGAGGGGAAGAGGGTCAGAAAATAAATTAAAAGAGGCAGGTGTGGATGGTGAGAAGGGGTGTGTGAGAGAGGGGCTGAACGGGAGCAGATGTGGATGGAGAGAACCAGGAGTCATGTGAAGTCTTTGGGTCTTTAAAAGAGACCCAAGATTTGATTCATTAAGAGGAAGGATATCCTAATTAACCAAGCCGTCCAAAAGGTGGAATGTGTCCTGATAGGTAGTGAGCTTCCTGTCACTGGAGGTATACAAATTCAGGTTGAAGGTCTATGAAGGAGGATGCTGTAGAGTACAATAGTCAGATGAGGAGGCAACTATGGTCCCCTCCAATCCTGGTGTTCAGTGATTCTCTGAATCAGACACACTGGGTCTGGAAGGTGGGACAGTGTGGGGTGGTCCCACACTGCTTAGAAGAGATGGCACTAGATTGGGTGTCAAGGAACCACCATCTTGAATTCATGGGCTCCAGTGCTCCTGGCTCGGGGAAGCCTTTGCCGTGTGGTACCGTGGAAAGAGCGGGAGCCAGAGCCACTTGAGTTCGAATCCTGCTGCCATCACTTGCTGCTTTGAGACCTCAGATGCTTCCAGACTCTCCCTGAGCCTTCCTCACAGGTCATGGTGAGGATTTATGAAGTTCTGTCGAAAATCTAGCATGTGGTAGGCACACTCAGCACATGCTAAAACTCTTCCCTCCTCTCTTTCTGGGCCTCAGTTTCCCCATCTGCAAAATGAGCAGCTTGCTGGGGATCTCCAGGTTCTTTCTGGCTGTAGATTTCTGCCCCAGGTTTTCAGTGTTCCTTGTATAATGGAGGAAGGGGCTTGGGGTGGGGAGCCCCCCGGCCTCTGCAGGCCTGCCCGCCAGCTCAGACCGCCTTCATCCGCAGCTGCAGCAATGCGGGTGGTTTTCCTGGTTGAAGGACCCACTATAAACTCTCTGTGTGCTTGGTCTGTCCTCGGGAACTGGACTCCCATTTCACAGATGGGAAAGTGGAGGCCCAGAAAGGAGAGGAATTGTGTGCTCGTCTGCCTTCCCCATAGCACTGCGGCCTCTACTCTGACTCCATTTCCTGGACAGCTTCCTGGGGACAGGGCAGAGGGGCAAAGTCTTCAGAGTTCTTGAGGGAGTTCAGCATTGGGACACCCCCGCTGTAGCCTCTGGGAGGAAGGGCTGTGCTGTGGTACCCCTCTTTCCCTCTCTGCCTCCTTTCCTCCCTTCCATTTATTCTTTTATATTTTCAACAACTAATATTGAACACCTCCTATGTTATGGCAGCCCCTGTGTTAGGCTCTGGCGTGACCAATGTGAATTAGGCATGTCCTTGAGGTCCAGTGAGGGAGACAGACGTGTGCCCACACACACACGGCGTATGGAGGGCTTGAACAGGGGAGTCTGTCAGGGGATGGTGAGGTAGAGGAAGGCATGCTAAAGCCTAGCTGGTAAAATCAGGGAAGACTTCCCAGAGGAGGTGATGGCCAAGCCCTACTGAAGGAGGAGAAGGAACATGCTATGGAATCTTGTGCCTCTACAGAGCTGGGGCTCAGTGATGATCACATGGCCAGCTGTGCATTCCAGCCAGAGCCGGGTGTGAAGCCACTCCCTGCCCAGGCTCTGGGCAGGTCCTTTGCCTCTGGAGCAGGAGGACTGTTCTCGTCTGGGCCCCGGTGAGGGGCACATTTGGGCAGAGGTTGACAGTGGACAGGCAGGGGAGAGAGCCAGTCAGCAGCTCTGGGAGGGTGGTTTGGCCCCCGTGGGTGATGTGTTTGCTGAGGGGTGGAATGGGGGAGGGAGGTAGGGAGGGTGGTGGCAGGAGGTGACAGCTTTGTGGGGGCTCAACTTAAATCCCAAATTTCAGTCCAGGCATACCGGGGTCTCAGCACCGCAGGGTTTAGGGTCATGCCTCTCATCCTCCCTGAGATTTAGTTTCACCATCTGGAAAATGGGGTGATGTTCCTGCCTCCAAGGTGCGCGAGGGCCAAGCGACCCAGAGGCTGGCGGTGCTCAGCCTGGCAGGGCGGGACGGGAGGCGCTCTCTGCCCTGTTCTGAGATCGCCGGCTCTGGGGTGTGTCCTGCCTGCTCTCACGGACCCTGCAGGGCAGGTGTCGCATGCTTGTGATGAGCATGGCAGGGTGACGTGCTCTACACACGTAACGGAGCATTGCCGTCCCTACGACTGTCGTTATCAGCTTGTGAATTGAGCAGGAGACACGGGGGACAGAGGTGGGGCAAGGCAAGGGGACGCTTGAATCGGTAGGATGTGTGTCGCATGCCAGGTGCACTCCTGGGCGCTCTTGGGTGTGCTGTCATTTGGGCCTCACGACGTTGCACCTCGCAGGTGCTGTCGTCTCAGTCAGGACAGAGGGGAAACCAGGCAGAGCAGGGGTTTGCAACTGGGTCTCACTCCGCCTGAGGGTTCTGTGTGGGAGTGTCCCTCTCGCCCCTCAGGCAGGTAGCCTGGTGGGACCCAGGTTTCTCACTGAGCTCTTAGTCGAGGGCCCCTTCCCACCGAGCCCCACTGGGCCCCTCTTTCTCCTTTTGGGAGCTGTGATATTAATATGCACAAAAACAATGCAAACAGCATCTCACTCAATTATGTAGGGAGGAAGTAGCTGTCACAGGCAATCTGGAAAAGATATATCACTGAACTCAAAGGGAAAACTTACCGTTAGGGGGCTCGTGCCTTGTGCCCCTCCTCCCTGCTTCCTGGGCTGGGGACGCAGCTTCCCAGAAGGAGGTCAGTGTCCCCTGTCCCTGCAGGGACCCCTGCCCCGACTTGGCGGAGAGTGTGTCTTACAGCTGGCTGGCGGGCTCCTGTCCTGGCCTTCCCTGCAGCACAGTGTCAGGCTGTCCAAGCTGGAAGGCACCTTGTTTGCTCATTCCATCAGCCATTGGGTGTTCACTGTGCACCTACTGTATACCAGGTTCTGGGCTGGTTGGGGAGGAGCTGGCATGCAGCGTCATCAGGGAAACACTCATGCAAACCAGAGCTCTCCAGGCACCAGGTCAAGGGCTTTAAAATAGCATCAGTCACATATTAGGGGTCCCAGACACAGAGCAGAGGGACTGCTTCTGCCTGGGGGGCTGGGAGGGACTCAGTGAAGGCTCCTCAGTCCCTATGTGGCCAAGTGGGAGGAAGGGCCTCTGGCTGCAGGGCAAGCAAAGGCGGGAGCTGTGATGTCCTAGGTAGCATTTTGCAGATAAGGACACTGAGGCCTGGAGAGGCCTGATGCCCTGCTCAGGGTCACACAGCTGACTCATGGCTGTGCCCAGGGAGAGAACTCCTGTTTGTACCCAAGGACAGGAAGGAGGGGCTGAGTGCTGAAGGGGTGTCTGTGAAGACGGGAGAATGTCATGGAAGGGTGTCCAGGAGTGGGTGAGGGTGGAAGGGGAGGGAGCCAGCGGGGCTGACATCACAGCGGGGCACAGAGAGAGAGAGAGAGGGATGAATGAATAGGCTCCCAGGTTGTTAAATCCCAGGCCTGGCCTGGCTGGTTTCTGAGTTCCTGGTGGGTGGGACCACAGCAGGAGGTGGGCAGCTACGTGCTCTTGGTCTCACCTTCATTCCCCGCCCGAGAGTCCCAGGCTCTGCTGCTGGCCACCCCCCCCCCCCCCCGGCTGATCCGCAGCATCAAATCCATCCTCTCAGTGCTCAGTTTCCCCATCTGTGACATGGGTGTCACATCTACCTGTCTGCATTTACAGTCACACGTACAGAAAGCCTTTGCAGAGTTCAGTCACCAGACAGATGTTCTCCTAGCAGCTGCCTGGACTTGGTGGGGGGCACAGGATGGAAATTGCTGGCTTCCCAGCATTTGGGAACTTGACAGGTTACCTAGCTTGATTTTGATAAGCTTTGGTTTCTACACTAGCTTGCTTGCTTTATTTATTTATTTATTTATTTTTAAGTGCATATTTTATTTTTAAAAACAGCTTTATTGATCTGTAATTCACATATGATCTAATTTATCCACTTAAAGTATACAATGCAATGGTTATTAGTACATTCACAGATATGTGCAACCATCGTCACAGCCTATTTGAGAACATTTTCATCACCTCGGAGAGACACCCCATACCCGTTAGCTATGTCCCCTTCGTCCTCCCATCACCCCCTGCCCCTGCAACCACTGACCTACTTTCTGTCTCTGTAGATTTGTCTAATCTGAACATTTCATATGAACGAATTCATAATATGCGATTTGTGACTGGCTTCTTTGACTTAGTAGAATGTTGTCAGGGTTCATCCGTGCTGTAGCGTGTATCGGTACTTCATTCCTCTTTATGGCTGAGTGACATTCCATTGTTTGGATGTACCACATTTGGTTTGTCCACTTGTCTGTTGAAGGATATTTGGTTTGTTTCCACTTTTTGGGTACTATGAATAATGCTATTATAAATCTTTGGGTACAAGCTTCTGTGTGGACATATGTCTTCGTTTCTCTTGAGTATGTACCTAGGAGAGGAACTGCTGGGTCCCATGGTAACTGTTTAATCATTTGAGGACCCACCAGACTGTTGTTAAAGTGGCTGCACCATTTGTACCTTCTCGCCAGCAACATATGAGGGTTTGAGTTCTCTCCATTCTCGCCAACACTGTCTTTTTCATTTCAGCTGTCCTAGTGCGTGGGAAAGGATATCTCATTGTGGTTTCGACTTGCATTTTCTGGTAACTAATGATGTCAAGCATCTTTTCATGTGCTTATTGGCCTTTTGTATGTCTTCCTTGGAGAAATGTCTATTCATCTCCTTTGCCCATTTTTTATTTGAGTTGTTTGTCTTTTTTACTGTTGAGTTGTTAAAGTTCTTTATATGTTCTAGATGCAACTCGCTTATCAGATATGTGGTTTGCCGGTATTTCTACCATTCTGTGGGTTGTCTTTTCATTTTCTTGATAGTGGCCTTTGAAGCACAAAAGATTTTAATTTTGATGAAGTCCAATTTATTTTTTCTTTTCTTGCATGTGCTTTTGGTGTCCTATCTAAGAAATCATTGACTAATCCTAGGTCGTGAATGTTTACACCAGTTTTTCTTGCGAGTTTTATAGTTTTAGCTTTTCCATCTAAGTCTTTGATCTCTTTTGAGTTCATTTTTGTATATGGAGTGAGGTAGGGTCCAACTTCATTCTTTTGCCTATGGATGTCCAGTTTTCCCAGCACCAGCTGTTGGAAAGACTGTTTTTTCCCAGTTGAAATGTTTAGGCACTCTTGTTGAAAATCAGTTGACCATGGACACGTGGTTTTATTTCTGGACTCTTGATTCGATTCCATCAATCTGTATGTTCCTCCATATTCCAGAACCATCCTGTCTTGATTACTAACTTTGTTTTTAAATGGGATATCTGCTACTTTATTTAAATGCTATTAGTAACCCAATGCAGATAGCTTAGAAAATACAGGAAAACACTGAGAATAAAAAAAAAAAAAAAAAACAACCCACCAGTAATCTAATTATTCAAAGATACAACAAAGACACAATAAAGATACAAACACATGTTGTCTATTTTCTATACAGATATATACATTTATAATTTGTGGGTTTTTCCAACATGGGCACACATTACACAAAGTCTCGTAGCTTACACTTTCTGTTTAACAATTTGTCATGGACATGTTTCCTTGTCAATAAATGTCCTCCGAAAACATGATTTTCAGTGGCTGCCTAGTAGTCTGCTGTCCGAACATAGCATAATTTACTCATGTGAACCTCTGTCATTGATTATGGAGTTGCCTGTTTTTACCAGTATAACTGCTGCTGCCGACATGCTCGGGACAGAAATCTTTTTGCCATGTTTCTGACTGTTTCCTTAGGGAGAATTCCTCTTGGTGGAATTGCTAAGTCAAAAGGTGTGACTGTTTTTAAGGCTATAGTTTTATTGTGCCACGTGGCCTCCCAGAAGGTCGAGCCAGTTTATGCTAGAGGAGATTTTCACAAAGAAAATACTCTGTAGAACAGGCTGCCTCAAAAGCAGGTTTGGCTCTTGGCCCATTAGGGTCCCTCCCTGTTGTCATGTTCCAGTCCTTCTGTTAGAGGTGACAGTGGGGAAGAGCTTGAGAGATGGACAGAGAAAAGGGGCGCCCACCCTGCCAGACCCTCCTCCACACCCTCTCCGCTTGGTCTCAGCCCCTGGCTGGGGGTCTGGGTCCCTCCACCCCCCTAGAACTTAAACTAAAGGTGAGGGGAGACACAGAACCAACGCAAAGATGAATATGTACCTGCAAAATGTGTTGAGAGCTGGAAGGCAAGAACTGGGTACAGTGAAAAAAACAAGGGCGGCCAGCTGTGGTGGGGGGCGATGAGGGATGGTCTCCCTGAGCAGGGGACAGGTGAGCTGAGACATGACAAAATCAGGGTTAGAGCATGGTGCCTGGGCTGATTTTCAGCTGGTGGCACTCAGAAATTATCCCGACTGGGCTGGCCCCTGCTGTGATCGGTGTGCCCTTCTGCACGGATTGTTAATTTTTTTTTTTTTTTGAGTGATAACATGAGATGTGCTGTAGCCTTTTCTTTTCTTTTTTTTTTTTTTTTAAATTGTGGTAAAATATGCATGACATAAAATATATCATTTTAACCATTTTCAGGTGCATAGTTTTGTGGCAGTAAGTACGTTCACACTGCTGTGCAACCGTCACCACCATCCTTCTCCACAACTCTCCGTCTTGTAAAACTGAAACTCTACCCAGGAAACGCCAACTCCCCATCCCTCCCTCCCCCAACCCCCGGTACCCACAGTTCTGCTTTCTGTCTCCATGAATTTGACTATGCCACGTACATCGTATAGGTAGTACAATATGTGTCCTGTGTGTCTGGCTTCTTTAACTTAAGCATGTCTTCAAGGCTCATTCACGGTGTAGCCTGTGTCAGAATTTTCTACCTTTTTAAGGGGAATAATATTCCATCGTATGGATATACCACATTTTGTTTATCCATTCAACTGTTGATCGATGGACATTTGTGTTTCTTTGACCTTTTGGCTACTGCGAATAATGCTGCTATAAACATCAGTGTACAAACGTATGTTCAAGTTCTTGCTTTCAGTTTTTTTGTGTATATACCCAGAAGTGGAATTCCTGGATCAGATTGCTAATTCTGTGATTTCTTTTTTGAGGAACTGCCACCCTGCTTTCTACAGTGGCTATGTCCTTTTATAGTCCCACCAGCAAGGCACAGGAGTTCCAATTTTTCCACCAACACTTGTTTTATGTGTGTCGTGTTTTGTCCTAGTCATCCTACTGGGCCAAAGCAGATCTCACGACCAAGTTCAGCATGAAGGGCGGGAAAGTCCACTCTGGTGTGGGTATAGGTGTGCCATCCTGCTGCAGAGGAGGGAAGGCTTGGGACCAGTGATCTGATCAAGCACAGTGAGGGCCAGGGGCTGGGAATGAGCCTGGGAGGTCCGAGGCTGAGCGGGGGCAGGTGAGGCTGAAGTACGGTGACGGGGGCAGGGAGGAGAGTGGCGTGTACCGGGTGTGTGGAAGATACTCATTAACTGAATTAAGCAAAAGAAGGTATCGAGACTGACCGGATGGGTAGAGATGAATTTGCTGAGATGGGAAAGGCGAGGACTGGAACCTATTTAGAGAAGGAATCGGATGCTGTTGGACCTGTTAAATTGTAGAGACACGTGTCGGTGGGCAAATGGCTGTAGCAGACGAAGCGGACTCTGCTTGCAAGGAGCCGAGGGCTTTGTGGCAGGAGGAGGACGTGGGCATGCCTAGCCATACCCCACAGCTGGGGAAGATGCCTCCAAAAACGTACGAGGGTGCACTGAGGATCCCACCTCCAGCAGGGGCCCAGGGTGGCTTCCTAGAAGAGGTGGCATTTGAGCCACACGGCTGGACGTGCACGATGGGGCCAGCTGGGGCTCCAGGTGGAGGGAACAGCCAGCCACAGTGCAGGGGAAGCACACAGGGTGCAGCGACTGGTGGTGACCCCAGTGAGGCGCGGGAGCCAGGCCTGGGCCAGGGCCTGTCGGCTGTTACCCCCCTGGTGAGTCGGGGGCTGGGAGGAAGCTGCCCTCGATCAACCCCATTCTCTGCTCCATGCCCTGATGGGGCTGAGGATCGAGGATCTGTCTTTCTGGAGCTCGAAACAGCGAGAGCCCAGCGATGGGAAAGGTGTGGAGAAACCCACCCTTTCCCGATGTCTGGGGGGAGTGGGACTTGGTGCACCCTCTTTGGAGGGCAGTTTGTCCACACCTATAAAAATAGGAAAATTTCCTACTTCTGAGTGTGCCATAGACATACTCATGTGTACACGTAGGAACAAAGATATTCACTGTGGCTTTCTTTGTCAAAGCAAAGGATTAAAAACAGCCTAAATGTCCATCGGCGGAGGACTAACGTGTGTCCCCCACATAGAAGGACACCTCGCAGCTCAGCAGGTACCGGAATGCAACCGTCTGCAGGACGCACTGTGACGTGAGACAGCCGAGAGTCGCGTGAATACCGTCTGGGCCCTCTTCAAAGAGAGGGGGCCCGGTGTGCTGTCTGGTTATCTGAACATAAGGACTTCTGGGATGATGCCTCAGGGCCGCCTCTGGGAAGGAGGTGTGTGCACGGGGCTTGAGAGACTCACTTCTGCTGTACACCTTTTTGTTTAGTTATTTAGCCTGTCTGTATATTGCTTATAAAAAGAATAAAGTGAAGTAAAACATGTCTCTTGCTGAATGACCTTTTCAAAAGTGTAGGTCAAGGGGACCCAGAGACACCAGGCCCCACGTGGAGGATGCTGAGGCCTGTGGCACCCCACCCTGGGGTCTCAGGTCGTGCCCCCCCCCAGCCCTGCCTGGCTTACCTGCCCACCCCCAGGCGTCACTTCATGGAAACTTCTGGGAGGGATCTTGGGGAGGGTGCAAGAACAGAGTGGCCACGAGGTGGTCTTGTCCCTGCATTCCCGGGGCAGCCTCTGTGGCCAGCGCCCTGGATGGTGTGGGCTGTGAAGCACTGGCAGCTGACGGGGGCTCATCCGTTAGTGGCCCTAATGGTGTTGTCTGCAGGCGCCTTCTGCACGCACGAACTTCTCTGTGTGTAGCGGTGGTGAATAATCCCCAAATTGTATTTGATTTCTGCGGTGCATTTCTGTATTTCTATTCAAAGTTGAGTGCATCTGATTTTATGGGAATTCATAACAGTTCAAACTAAATTGTGGCACCCTGCTGTGAAAATCTCTCACTTCTGAGAAACAGAACCGCTGCCCAGATGTCCCCTCCTGCCCTCGCCCTTCTCCTGCTCTGCTCCCTCCTGCCCTGGAGTGCTGGACAGGAGGCGCAGCCTCTCGCCTTGTGCACTCCTGCCCTCGAGCCTCCTGAGCGGCTGCAGGGGGAGGTGGGGGTGCTGATGTAGGCCCTGCCCTGGGAGTTAGGCCCAGAACGAGCCGCTTCCCAAAACAGAGGCGAGTGCTTTGCTCCAACAGCAACAAGGAATGTGGCTTTCTAGTCTAGGAACCCAGGCTGCCCTGGGCTTCTAAGTTATTTTTCTGGGATCTAGAGGCTTTTGGTGAAATCCCTACAGACTGGGTAGTGGGGGAGCTTTACAAGGAACCTGGCTTCCCCCAGTCTGGGTGAAGATGTGGGGACAGGAAGGAGGGGGCCCTCCAGGGCTGGGCCAGGGGCCCCAACTGGGCAGTGGGCGCCTTGTGAGCACATCTCCTAGAAGACGTTGCAGAGCCCAGTTTTGTATACGTCCTGGCACACGCTTTTCCTCCAAACTCCTCACCTGGGGAGAGGAGGACCCCCGGTACGGGCCAAGCTTCAGACCAGGGCCTTGTCTCTGAGCCTGGGTTTTAGGCTGTTCGGCTCACGGCGGGTCACGGAGGCGGCATGGGGAAGTCCTCTGATGTTGGCAGTAACCAGACCACACCCAGCATGGGGAGGCCCAGTACGGCAGGGATTAAGAGACAGAGAGGTAGGGGCCTCTGGAGCCTGGGACCCCCTGCCCAGGATGCAGGGAGCTCCATGTCCCTAGAAGCATCTGGTAGCAGCAGAGGGAGTGTGGTCAGCCAGGGGACCCCTGAGGACCTTTCCAACTCCGAGAGTCTCCTCTGGTGGACCTGGGACCGGGGGCTTCAGGGCGGCTCAGGAGAGTGTAGGAAGGAATTTTCTATTCGGAGTTGCCCACACGTTCACAGGCTGTGGCAGGGTTCTGGTAGAGTGGACATGAGCCAGGCCACTGGTTGTAAAAACACTGGGTGCTTATTACTGAAAATGTGGCACATGCAGAAGGGACTAGGGAGACAGTGACATCACCCCAGCCTCAGATCACGTAGCGCCACCGTCTCACATCCACAGCCCCGCGTGTGCACACTCTCCACGCTCGTGCACACACGCACGTAGCCACACACTGTCCTCTGCTTCCTGGGGACGCCCCGCAATTGAGCCAGGCCCCGGTGGCTATCTAAGCTGCTCCACTGTCATAAAGAAAGCACAGTGGCCATCTCTGTGGCTCAGGGTCCAGGCACAGCCACGCTGCCTTCCTTAGCTAAAGTTCTGGAGGTGGAATTGCTGGCCACGGGGTGCCTGCATTCCCAGGCTCTTCAGACAATTTTCAAAGATCGATTGATTCTCTGCCACGGTGCCCCCGCTCAGGGGTGTGGGAGCCTTGCTGATCTTGCCTCTGGTGGCACGCGGTATCCCCTCCTCACTGGTGACCCCCACGCTTCTGCCTCCGGCCCGGCCTCAGGCCTGGACTCTGGTGGAACTATCGCAGCTGCCTCCCGCCATCGCCCTGTGGCTGTCGGCAGCCAGACTCGCCATGCGCCAGCTGACTCTGATCCTGCCCCGGGCCAGCCCCACCTGCAGCCTCTCCTGTCCTGGCGAATAGCAACGCCGTCCTCCCAGATGCTTGGACCCGGTTCCTTGCACAGCCACGTCCTCTCCCGCAGGAAACCTTCTCGGCCCCACCTTGAAATATGCCCAGAATCTGCCAGATCTCACACCCCACCCCTGCCTCCGTCTTCCCGGGCCAGCTTCACTGCAGTAGCCTCTGCACCAATCTGTTTCTGCGCTTGTCCCTGTGGCACGTCACCATCCCAGCGGCCCCCAGGCTGCTTGGAAACGGAAGTCGTTCATGGCGCTCCTTTACTCACAGTTGGTGGGCTACAAGGAGTCTCTGCCCCCATCTCCCACAGCTCTCCTCGCCACGCACCCCACTTCCAGCCACACTGGCCTCCTCGTGTTCCTCAAGCGCACGAGGCACCCGCCTCAGGGCCTTTGCACAGGCTGCTCCCTCTGCCTGGAACACGTTTCTCCCAGATGTGCTGATGGCTTGTTCTCCCGCTTCTTCAATTGCATGTTCTTGTGTCACTGTCCCATGACTTCTTAGCTGTGTGACCTTGGGCAAGTTGTTTAACCTCTCTGAGCCTCAGCATGTAGAACACGTGGTATATCACAGTTCCTGGCATACAGCATAGACTTGGTAAATGTGAATGTTTGGCATCTGTGCAGCTCAAACCTCAGTTCCTCTGCAAACCCTGGAATTTCTCTCTTCGGATGGCCCTGGGTAGTGACAGTCTTTATCACTTGTTTAACACCTAGAACATGTTTCCAGCCATTCTCACGGCCCTGTATGTCGCCACAGTGCCTGGCACAGGGTTTGGCATAAAGTAGGATGTTGGAAATTAGCAGGCTGAGGGCTTTGGGGCCTGACTGTGTATCTCCCAGGCAGTGGGGGAGCTCTAAGCCAGGCACCTGAAAGACTTTGGGGCAGGTGGCTTTGACTCTGCTTGTGCCTCTGGGGCAGTTCTCTGGCACGTGCCCAGGGCCAGGCAGGAAACCCAGCATGGAAGGGCGTGTCTGTTTCCTGATCCAGTGGGGAGAGGAGAGGCTTGGTGGGAGCTCAGGCCCTGTCCTGTGGGTGGGCAGCCTCACCCGGTAGAGGAAGCACCTGGCTGTGCTTGGTGGGAGGTGGGAAGGCCAGGAGGCTGCAGGAGCAGCTGTTGCACAGGGCAGAGAGAGGTCAGGCTGTCCCGGGGGCCCCGTGTAGCTTGCTGTAGCCCCCATGCTGAGGGAATGCCAGCAGACAAAGGCAGCATCCATCACGACACCTGGGCTGGAGGTCGGGACCCAAGGGCCTCTTCCTGCTGCCATCTGCCTCTGCTCTCTCCAGGCCTTGCTCTCCTCCCCATGGCCAAAGGGGCCAGAGGAAGAACAAGGTCTGGGACCTCAGAGAAAACCCGGTGGGAGGATGAACCGATTCAGGCCTGGCCTCCTTGCTCTGCCATTTGCAGCCTGTGCCGCCTCTCCCCGAGGTAAGGATGGAGGCAGAGTCAGGATGGAGCTAAGATGGTCTCTGTTTCTGCATACTCTGGAGGTGGCCCCCATCAATCCTGCAAAACCAGGCTTGTATTTGTCCACCCTGGACTGACAGACAGGGTCACTGAGGCAGTTTGATCGCCTCTGAAGGGGAAGGGAGATGAACAGACGTTAAGGAGAGAGGTCGGGGGCCCCGCGTGCCCAGCAGTGTCAGGGCCTGAGCAGGTTCTGTGGGAGGCGAGAGGCTTTGCGCATCGTGTGTGTTGTGTGCAGGTGCTCACTTCTTGGGGGACTTTCCTCCTGTGCTTATTGTGTGGTGTGTACCGCGTTCCTTGAGGCAAGGCCGGGCCTTCCCTTTTTATATGGTCAGGAAACGGGAGCAGCAGCATGGCGTGACGGAAACAGCGTGGGACTCAGAGTCAGGCAGACTTGGTTCAGATCGTGGAGGGACCTCTCTGAGCCTCAATTTCCTCATCTGTATAAGGGGGACAGGACTACCTATTTCATAGAGATTTTCTGAAAGACTTAGTAAAAATGATACCATGAAAATCCTTGGCTGGTGGGATTGTCTAGCAAGTGTTTGTTTTCTTCCTTCCTTCCACTGCAAACTTCCTGCAACACCCAGCAGCATGGTGGGAGTTCCACAACTCCCCAGCTATTTGTGGATGATGTTCTTAGCAGATGTTGTTTAATTCTCATAACATCTGGTTTGGAAAGGCAGAGGGCTGGAATTTTTTTTTGTTGTTGTTTAAAGATACTCAGTATGAGGTGTCAGATTGTCACTTAATTGCACCGTGCCTCGGTTTCTCCACTTGTAAATCAGGGGTAATGCTAGTGCTGGTGGCTGGCTTCTTTGCAGGATAGGACAGGATAATGCAAGGGAACAGATGGAGAGTGGTCTGAGCATTTAGAAAAAGGCATCTTGCTCAGCCTTCCTAGTAGTTAGGGAAATGTAAATTAAAGCAACAATGCCATACCATTTTTCATGTGTCCGATTGGCAGCCATTTAAAAGAGGGATCGCTTCCAGGTGGGAACACAGGCCCTCTCGTACACTGCTGGCAGGACTGCGAATTGCCACCTTTTCCAGAAGGTAACATGGCAATGTCTAGTAAAAGTTTACACACATGCTCTATGTTGTATGCGGCAATGCCACTGTCAGAGAGCTGAACTGAAATGCAAAGTCCCAACACGTTATGTGTGGAGAGATGTTCACGGTGGCGTTGTCTGTCATGGCAGGAATCTAGAAACATCCAAATGCCCATCAGTAGGAGATGAAGTCTGCATTGTGAAACAACCCTACTATGCACTGTCATTAGCTCTTAAAAAGAAGAAAGTGGTTCTAAGCAACGTTGGCCCTGGAGGGTCATCTGTGGAATATCATGACGTGGGAAAAGCAAATGGCTTTTTTTTTTTTTTTGAGACAGAGTCTCACCCTGTTGCCCAGGCTAGAGTGCCGTGGTGTCAGCCTCGCTCACAGCAACCTCAAATTCCTGGGCTAAAGCAATCCCTCTGCCTCAGCCTCTCGAGTAGCTGGGACTACAGGCATGTGCCACCATGCCCGGCTAATTTTTCTATATATAATTTTAGCTGTCCATATAATTTCTTTCTATTTTCAGTAGAGACAGGGTCTTTCTCTTGCTCAGGCTGGTCTCGAACTCCTGAGCTCAAACAATCCGCCCATCCCGGCCTCCCAGAGTGCTAGGATTACAGGCGTGAGCCACTGAGCCTGGCCAGCAAATGGCTTTTATATAGAGGGTGCCTCCTTCATTCTCAAGGTGAACGGCAGCCGCGCGGCTCCACGCGTGTGTGAGTGGGAACGTGTTTGCCTGGGTGCAGAGAAAGGCCTGGTGGGATGTGCGCCAGGCTCAGCCTGCCCGTTCTAGCCGTCAGACAGGTCATGTTTGGCACGAAAAGTGTTACTTACAGATTGAATTACTTGCCAACATTTCGAAATTGAATCGTTGTAAAAAGCCTGATTTGCAGTTTTTCGCAGAGAAAAATCAGAAGCTGCACCACACTGGGTCCACATTCCCTCTTGGCTGGAACACATCAGCAGCTGCCGCTTTTGGACAGAGCATGTGGCCTCCAAATGGCCATCGTCGCCACCCAGCCGGCGTCCCTCTCACTCAGGTTGCCTGCCTGGCCCTGTAGGCAGTGCAGTTTGCAGCCCCCTGTGGTGGGCGGTGAATATTTGGCAACTCAGGGCTGTGGACGTGCAGGGATGGGATGGCGGTTTCGTCCTTTATATTCAAACACATCTTGGAGATTTCTATTCTGGAAATGACTGTTTCATGCTTTGTGATTAAGACATTTTAAGTACAATGTCATAAGGGAAACAAAAGGGTGCCACGGACCGTTGTGTGTCGTGTTGGGTCAGGAACCGTCTGGCGGGACCTCGTTGTCCACTCGGGACGTGGGCTGGCCGGGAGAGACTGCTCCAGCTCCAGAGTTAAGGGGCTGAGCTCTCGGCTCTTTCTTCATCTCTCAGCCCTAGATCTTGCAGCGATGTGCAAGTCTCTCCAAAGCATCCTTTCTTCCAGTTCCACTCACCTCCCCGTGTCCTTCCTGGTGGCTCATTGACAGGGAGGTGGTACGTCAACCTGGCTCCAGGTGCTGACGCCACTCACCAGCTGGGGGTCTCTGAGCAAATCATTTAATGGCTCTAATCCTCCAGACCCCACCTTGTGAACCAGGGAGGGGAGCACCCCCCAGGCCAGATGCACAGCAGGTGCTCACTTGCTCGCTGGAGGGGGATGTGTGTGAGCCCGTCCTGTGCTCACAGGGCTGATGGTTCTGTGGGGGGCTGGCATTCCCAGCTGGTGAGCAAGGCCCCTGGCGTCACTGCTGGGCCCTAGGGAGGCCTGAGCTGCTGGAGGAGCAAGAAAGAGCCAGAAGGCCATGGCCCTGCTGTAATGGGGCTGGGCAGGCTGCTGCCGTGGTGGGAGAGAGCAGTCCACCCTCCCTGCCATCCTTAGAGACGGGACCTGGCCTTGCAGAGTCTCCATCAGCTGGGCCCCAGATCTCTGTAGAGTTCAGCTCTGAGGCCCCCCAAATTCAGCCTCAGCCTCCCACAGATGCTGTGGGGTCCTGGGCAGGTCACCTCCCCTCTCTGTGCCTCTTTGGACACCATGACCCGCTGCCTCCTTTCATATCGAAGGTTACGGGATAATATGGTGGATATTAAAACAACACAGGAAAAGATATGCTCATTGGGCATGTCGTGGTGGGCTTGTTGGACTTGCCAGCCCACTCTCAGACCCCTGTCTTCCCATCAGCACCTGTCTCCTTGATGTGTCCTCAAGCTAACCAGGCTCTGTCACTCTTGGGGTATGTGTTCCTGGGGGCTGGAGGCAGCAGCCCCTCCCTCCATCCATTGAGCCTGGAACTTGTCACCAGTGCACCCTCCATGTCTTCCACTGAGCTTTGCACACAGAGTCCCCCAAGCAGGGCGGCCAGTCCCCACCAGGGCAGACACGTCCCTATGGGCACCACCCCCAACCTGGTTACTCATACCCAGGATTGGACGATGACAAAACCAAATGACACAGACCATCTCTTCTTTCCCGTGTCCCCTTCCCTCCCCCATCTGAGTTGGTTCCTTCTCCTCCTTCCTGGCCCTGGTCTCCCTGGGGCTGCAGGGTTGGGGGTGCCCCAGGGGCTGAAGAGCAGCCCCCCACGTAGGAGGCTTCTCACTCTCTTCTCCTTGTCCCCACAGGAGCCATGCGGTGCCACGTTGCCACCAGCTGCCACGTGGTCTGGCTTTTTGTGCTGATCTCCGGATGCCGGGGTAAGTCCGGCCTTCCCCTCCGCTGCCCCCCGCACGGGAGGCCGGGCTGGAGGCCGTCGGGGCCAGCAGTTCGGCTGTGCCCTGGGACTCCGGAGCCCTGCCTTGCTGTGTGACGGAGGCACACACTTCTCTCTATGGGCCTCGGTCGCCTTCTGCAGCTCTCACGGGGCTGAAAATACCAGCTGTCCCCAGGCTGGGGCACGAGGCGGCAATGGGAGGAGCCTTGAGAAATACTTGGGTTCTAAGGGGAGGAACATCCGTGACCGTGACCTGCCCTGCTGGGGTGAGGGACCGGCCACAGTTCTGTTTAGTTTCACAGCTGTCTCCTGAGTGCCTACTGTGTGATGCTTAGTGTGCCTACTGTGCCCATCCCTGGGGGCTGGAGGAAATAGCTCATTCCAAGGAGTTCAGAGGCTAGCGGGGAGAAGGGCACACCCAGATTTGCTGTAATGCAGGGTGAGTAGAGTGGGAATGGACGGGGGACATGGCTCCAGAGAAGTCCGTCAGAAGAAAAGCGTAATTGGGCTGCAGGAATAGGAGGAACCCGGCCAGAAGGGTGAGAATTTGACCTTGGCTTGGACGACCAACAAGTAGTTGTAGATTAGGGGAGAGGGAGGAAGGGCATCCTGGTGGAAGCTCATCATGGCCAAAGTGGCGGCAGTCGGGAGCCTTCGTCTCTGCAGGGGACCAGCCCTCCTCCCCCCGGCCTCGCAGCAGCCGGCTCAGAGTGCCAGCTCTGGGGCCCACGGAGGAGGCCGGGAAAGGCCTCGGCATTTGCCTGTCTCTCGGCCCTAGACAGCGGGTCGTGGGGAGCAGAGCAGCTCTGGGCTGCGCTGAGGAAGGCCGGGACAGCAGGCATGCCTGGCATGGTGTCCCCCAGGGCCAGGGCGGCTCTGGGGAAGAGCTGTGAGCATGGCCTGCCTGGCGACACAGGCAAACACATTCCTGTGGGGGGCAGCGCCTTCTCCCACTCCAGGGAGCCAGCTGGAATCTCTGGAGGAAGCTGCAGCCTCATGCTTGTGGTAGTGTCCCTGGCATCCTGCAGCCTGAGAGTCTCCTCTCCTTGCCTCCACTTTTGGAGGGATCCCTACTTGAATGCCTCCTACGACAGGAAGCTCACTCCCATTCAGGCAGCCCAGGAGCACAGCACAATCTCAGAGTCTCAGAGGAAGAATGGGAAGGAGTCTCAGACTCTTTCTCAACTCCTGGCACATTTTACCAGAGGAGAAACTGAATCCTGGAGAAGCAGCTGTCCCGTGGTCGTACCAAGCAGGGGTCTCTGATCCTCCGTGGGGGCTGTAGGCAGGATACCACCCGCCACCCGCCCCTGGATGAGGCTTCCCACAAGGGGCAGGGAGGGGCAGCTCTGCCCTGTGGGTTTGCTGGACAGTGGAAGTCACAGCACTTTCCTCAGCCCTCCCAGGGCCTCTGTGACCTTGGACGCTCATGCCCTCCCCCTACTCTGTTCTGCTCACTTTCTTCGTCAGTTAAAGTGAGATACATACGCAGAAAACGAGCAGGTGCTGGGGCCTCGGCCGCCTTCCTCGGCGAGACGCGGCCGTCTCCCCTGAGCTCTGCAGATGAAACGCGGGTCAGGCATTCAAGGCGGGCACAAGAAAGGGGCATAGAGCCAGCCTCTGGGTTCCAGTCCCACATGTTCCACGGGGCTCCCTTGGGCAAGTGTCCTGACCTCTCTGGTTCAGTCGCCCCCACCTACCCAGCATCTCCCTCATTTATATTCCCTGCCTGGTCCTTATTTCTAAAACGGGAACAATAATGGACTTTCCTTCTTGGGTTGTCACAATGGTCAAATGAATTAATATGTACGTTGAGCACTTAGAATAGTGCCTGGCACCTTTTAGGTGCTTGGTAAGTGTTAGCTCTTTTATATCAGCAGTAATCTTTCTCTAGGGGGAGCAAAATGGGGCACAGAAACAGAGAAGCTAAGCAAGTTGCCCAGGGCTACCCAGCAATTTTATGGCAAAACACGGGTGATCAGCCCGCAGTGGGCTAGCCTACTTTGCCATACATACGAGGGTCCTTCCCTCTCTCCTTGCTGGGCACAGTCACCTCTTCCTGGTCCCCATCCGAAGTGGCCAGTGCTGTTCCTTTAGCATGGCAGGGCAGTGGCTGACCTTAGGGACGAAGGGTGAGTGGTTGACGACACCACCTTCCCATGCCGTCCTCTGGACACCTGCCCCTGACACAGCCCTTCACTTGTCCCCACTCTGTTTCCACCTGGCCCTGTCTCCCTGCTGGACTCTCCTCCCATCCCTGCAGTCAGAGATGGGTCAGGCTCAGGGAAACCCGCCCAGTGTCAAAACCCCTCATCAGTCTGTCACCTCCCTGCGAAGCCTCCTACCCTTCTCCCGCCCTCTCCCCTCTGGCCTCTGTGTGCTCCCGGCACTTGTCATTCGTCATCTGTGGGCTTGCAGGGGAGGCAGGAGGTGAAGGCCTGAGCGGGCCCACCCCTCCCCATCCTAGCCTGGCCGGCCAGGGAACATCGTGCTGTGTCATTCCGGTGGTCCCCGGGCGCTGGGCTTGAGGGGCACCTGACCGTGGGGCTGCCCAGCTTCCCCACCCGACGTCAGCATGTCACGCTCCTGTCCACTGGGGCTCCTGTGGGCCACTCAGGACCACGCAGAGCCACCACAGCAGTGACCCTGGTGCACAGGATGGCTCTGGCAGGGAGGCAGCGTGGGGGGCAGGGCGGGGCTTTTTGTCTCCATCCTGAGGCTGGGAAACAGGGCAGAGAGGGAGAGGAGTCTGCCCAAGGTCCCCCAGCAGCGAGTCGCGGAGCATGCAAGGCCCCTGGTTCTTTGGAAGCGTCTCTGTGCCCCCGTCCAGTGCTCCTTCCTTGTCTTGGAGGGCAGGGTTGGTGGGGGTGGCGGTGGAGGGACTCTGTCGTTCTCCCCAGCGTGGATCTCAGCGTGAGCCACTGTGCCTTCAGCCCCCGTCACCGTGCTGAGCCTGGGGAGCCAGGCCCGGGCTTGGATTCAGCCCGGCTCAAATCCAGTGTTCTCAGGCCCTCAGAGGAACCCCCAGCCCCTGGTTCTGGGTGAAGTTTGTGCCCACCAGTGCCTGGGAGTTCCACGTCAGGTCCCCTGCACACCGCGCCCAGCCTTTGTTCCTTCCTCGCCCGGTGTGTGGAAGTCCTTGTCCTCCCTCTCTCCCCTCTCCCTCGGGCCTGCAAGGTGTTTGAAATGCCGAAAGCTGGCGGCCTACTCCCTGTCTACCTTTGCGGGTGGCCGGGCGGGCAGGGAGAGGGCTGGGGCAGAGCTTGGCGCTGCAGGCCTGTGGTGGGGTGAGCTGTGTGGGGCCAGGACACAGGGGTGGCGTGGGCTCGGGAAGCCGGGATTCTCCTCCCCCAGCAATCAGCCACTGTCACCGCCCCTTCTACATCCGCTCATGCTCCCACTTCACAGGAGGGCTCAAGGCAGCGGCTTTGCCTCAGGAGCACACGGCTGTCATGCTTTAAGGTGGTTTTTGAGAGAAGAAGTCACACCTGTCTGTCCCTCCTAGTCCTAGGTGCCTGCACTGGCAGCCCAGGGCCGCCAGGCTCCGAGGGAGGCGGCCCTGCTCTGGGAACGCGGGTCCTGCTTGGGATGTGGCAGGCGACGCACGTCTCTGCCCAGCTGCCGGTGCAGAGCTCTCGGCGGCTGATTATCGGCAGGTCTTGTAAAATAAAATTTAAAAATGAGCGACGCTCCTGCAGGCAGTTTTTTTTTCCTCGCTGGTTTCCCACCCCCAGCAGCCCGACCTGCTCCTGACTTCTCTGGGCACCCTGGACCCTGCTCCGCGGCTTCCTGCTTTCCTGAGACGGAGCCCGGGCCCCCAGCAGGGATCAGAAACCTTCCCCTCTGGCTGCGAGGGCGGCGCCTTTATTAATACCAATGTTAATAAGAGCTACCATTTATCGAGCGCTTGGGTGTGTGCCAGGGGCCCGGTGCTGAGCGCTTTATGTATGTAATCTCATTTAATCCTCAGGTTAGCCGTGAAGTAAGTCCTATTATTATGGCAGTTTTACACTCGGGTAAACTGAGACATGGGATGATCATGGGGCTAGAAAAGGCACAGGAAGGTCTCCAAACAGGCAAGGCCCTTGACCGGCAGCCTCTCTTTGAGGCTTTTACGTTCCTGGCATGAGAGGGTGGAAGTGTGTGTGCAGGTGCATATGGGTATTTGCAGTGGTCAGGGAGGGCTTCCTGGAGGAAGGGATGTCTATAAGGAGATTTGAAGGATGAATAGGAGTTTGGCACATGATGGCAGGAGGGCTAGCAGTCCTGTCCAGGAAGAGAGAGAGGGGCCAGGATGAGGGACCAGAAATGGCATCGGCTTGGCTGCTTGAGTGAGTTGGGGGAGGAAGATGCCAGAGCCTCCTAGCTCTGCCCGGGCCCCACTAGGAGGCATCCCGGGCTGGAGGAGGAAGTGCCCCACCCTGATTCCAGCCTCCTCGCCCTCTGGGAGCCTGGCACAAGCGCTGAGAGATAAGTGCTAAGGGAGCCCCAGTGAGCAGGGACCCTGGCAGGCCCAGCAGGAGCCCCTCATGGCGAGTGCTGCACAGTGTTGGCCCCGCTGTGAGCCAGACCAGCTCCCTCCCGCTTGGCAGGGACCACGGGGGAAGTGCCCTCGCTGGCCGGCGGGAGGCCCCGGGAGGAGCGTGGGGGCAGGCGAAACCGGCCTTGGGGCCTTGGGGAGGCTCTGTGGGGAGAACTTGTGGCGTGAGGGCTCCCCGTAGGTGCTAAGCTCCTCAGCCATGTGGGCGTCACCCTGACCCCTTCCACAGCCGGCCCCTACTCCAAGGCCACCAGCGTGGCACACGGTTAGCAGAACAAGCTTTGGGGTCTGGGCCTGTGCCGCTGGCCAGCTGTGTGAGCAAGCGAGTAAGCCAACTTACTTGTCCCCTGTAGTCCTCGTTTTCCCTGGTGGGATGCGGGTGTGACAGCACCTGCCTGCCCGTCAGGATTGAGTGAGGTGGTCTAAGTAGCTAGTACAGAGAAGGGGACCCATAGAGGGTAGCCGTTATTGTCACTGCCGTTATCACGTTCTGTGGGATCAGCCAGCCGTTCTTTCACATGACGAGTAGTACTGTGGGTCTTCTAGGTGCCAGGCCCTGTGCTGGGCTCAGGGCTACCATGGACAACCAAGCCCCTGTCCTTGCAGAGCTCACATTCTATCTAGAGCCACACCGTTCAATAGAAATACAGCACAAGGCCGGGTACAGTGGCTCACACCTGTAACCCCAGCACCTTGGGAGGCCGAGGCGGGAAGATTGCTTGAGGCTAGGAGTTCTAGACCAGCCTGGGCAACATAGCAAGACCCCATCTCTACAAAAAATAAAAAAAATTAGCCAGGCATGGTGGCGCATGCCTGTAGTCCCAGCTACTTAGGAGGGAGAGGCAGGAGGATCACTTGAGACCAGGAGTTTGAGGTTGCTGTGAGCTATGCTGACACCACTGCGCTCCAGCCTAGACAACAGATCTGATGTGGCCATAACTAAACAGAACCTTCTGTGCCAGGACTAATTGTATTTTTGTCGCATCATGTTGCATACATTTGTATTTTCCTTTTACTTTGGGCAAGTTATTATTGAGAAAGTAAATATATGTCTCTAAAAGAAAAAAGAAAAGATCACAGCACAAACCACATGTGTAATTTTAATTTTTCTGGGAGCCACATTAGAAAAGTAAAAAGAAACGGGTGAAATTCATTTTAATAATATATTTTACTTGATCTAATATATCCAAAATAATATCATTTCAACATGTAATCAATATAAAAGAATAACGAGCTATTTTACGCTAATTTTTCTTTGCACAAAGTGTTGAAATCCCGTGTGTATTTTGCATGCAGAGCACTGCCCGTGTGGACTGTGCTTCTAGGCACGTGTGGCCGGAGGCCTCGCTGGCCACGCAGCCTGACCGCTGCCCGCCCGCCCACTGGCATTCTCTGCCATTTGCCTCGAGGCAGGACAGTGGCCTGCGGGGTGCTGAGAAGTTGACCTTACAGAGTGTGTGAAGCTGGCGTGGGGGTGCGTGGCTGACACTCTTGTCCTCTGACTTCCAGGCCAGGTGAACCGGCTGCCTTTCTTCACCAACCACTTCTTTGACACCTACCTGCTGATCAGCGAGGACACGCCCGTGGGTGAGTGCGTGCCGGCTGGTGGGCGTGCCGGGTGGCATGGGGTGCCCTCCCTTCCCGCAAGTGAAGGGGATCTTACAGGTCGAGACCATCTTCCACCTGTTACTGGAATCTTTTCCACGGTGTTCATCTGGGGTCCCTCTGGAGACAGGGCACCCGGTACTTCCTGTGTGGCCCATTCCAACAGAGGGGAGTTCCGAACGTCCAGTGATGGAGCATGTTGAGCCCCAGGGGCTTCACTTCCATGGCTGGCACTAGATTGGATTCCTCTTCCACTTGAAGCCCTTGTGGATATTTGAAGGCTGCAGCTATTGTAGAGTTTGTTTTGTGGCTTTTCGTACTTTTCTGTGATTACTAAGTTTTCAGTATTGAGTATGCCTGGTTTTGCCATTAGGAAAAAAATAGCCATTTAGGACGTGATCACAAGCAACCCAGTGCCCGGCTGGAGTTGCCCCGTCCCCAGCCAAGCACCTGCCTTCCCGAGGGCCTGGCTCCCACGCCTGCCACTAGAGATTTGCAGAGAGGGGGCCCGGTGAGCCGAAGGACCCCATGGCCCTAGCTCAGCTCTGTGGACCCAGAAGTTTCTCAGGAAGCGGGGGTGAATTGCAGGCACCCTCCTGCAGCTGTGCTGGTGGGAAGGTGCCTGTGAGCACGCAGGCACACGGCATCCTTGAAAGGGGCCCGCCCCCTTCCAGCGACAGCCCTCCTCTGTCCTCTCATTCTCGCCGATGTCACTTTAGGGAAAGTGCCTGTCCTTGGGGCTTCTTGCACTTGGGTCTGCCTCCTCTGCGGGTGCAGAGGCAGGGGCTGTGTGCCAGAGGCTGTGCACATCGGGGGTCAGCGCGGTACATGCTTTTGGAGCATCACTTGTACTTGAAAATGAGACAGGACGGCTTGGAGTGGGGAGAGGTATTAAGATATTTACCCATTAAGTCGTTTAAAACACTCCTCCACATACAACCAGTGCCAGTGCGTGGCAGAGTGCTTGCACAATCCTTCAAAGAAGGTCTCTGCTGAAGGGGGCACCTTAGGGGGGCCCAGACTCTCCCCTGCTGGTTGTGGGGGTGTGAGCAGCCCCTTTCGCTCTGTCTGGTGGACGCTTTTTGCAGGGGGTTGCTGGGCACAGTGGGCATGCTCTGCCTGTTGTGGGGTTGTCCCCGTGGCCAGTAGCACTTTGTTTCTGGGGTGTTTGGGGGGCCCTCGGTGGAAAGTGGCTATACTTTTGGCAACAGATGAGCGTCGTAAGGCTGGATTTGGGGTTGGGGTTTGGGGATGTGGGCGTTGAGGGGCCATCCTGGAAGGAGCAGCCTGCCTGTGTAGGATGCCCTTCCAAAGGGTGAGCTCGCCCCTCTGGGGGTGGAGTGTACCCGCAGGTCTCTTGGGGACCCTGCTGAGCTGTATGCTCCCCTCTGTACTGGGCTGGGGGATGTTTGTGGGCACTGGAATTGTGACACAGCTGTGCTCTTTTGGTGGAATTCATCCGTGGCTCCCTGCCCACCCAGACCCGGATGGGGCTGGCACAGAGCCGGCAGGGTGGGCACCCAGTTCATGTATGTAGGCAAACGAGTGTGTGATTAGCAGCGCTCATCACCGTTGGTGTCCACGTTAATAACCTCATCCTCTGGGAGATTCCTTTGGAGCAGGAGGGCCACTGAGGCAGGGGCCTGGCCAGCCACTAACTGACCCTGGTGCTGGCTGGGGGAGGTGAGGGCCCCTCTCAAGGGAGCACTGCAGGTTCTGTCCCCAACCTGTGATCGCAGGCTCAGCCCTGAGCGTGGGGTCCTCGGAGGCCTGTGGTGCGGGAAGGTGATCGGGTGGGCTGCGGAGGGGCAGGCACGGCTTGGCCAGTGCTGGCACGGCGAGTCAGGCTGCACGCCCACCCAGCGCACCGCCAGCAGGCCCTGCTCCGTTGCCTTTGGCTCTGGCTCCTGATTGTCTTTTGCAAATGCCGCATCGATCGGCCTCCGGGAGCAACTCCCAGGACTCAGCCCTGTTAAGGCTCCACTTGGCAGTCACAGCGGGGGCGTCTGTCTAGTGCGGTGGGGATTGATCCCCGGCTCCAGGGGGCCCCGTAGGATTGAGAGGGGGCTCAGTGAGCTGGAAGACAATCATACTCATCTGTCTGGGCAGGGTGAGTGTTGAGCTGGCCCAGCACTCAGGCAGCCTCCTCTCTTCCTTTTATATCAGGATGGGGCAGCCTGGCTGTGTGACCTTCCGCACAGCACCGTACCTCTCTGGGTGCCTACCTCCCCATCTTGCCAATGAGAAGGCTTCAGAAAGATGGGCCCGGTGGGCTTTGGTTTGGGCAGCCTGGGTGAGACAGGCCCGGAGCCCTCGGCTGGGTGCTGCACCCACGTGGCAGAGGGCAGGTGCAGATTCTCGCCCATGGCAGGCTCCATGGGTGCCGGCCTCCCACCAGCCTGCAGGGAGAGGGGGAGGGCTGATGTTTCAGACGTCCAGCGCCAGGGCTCATTATCCAGCTTCTGCTTGGACACCCAGTGACAGGGAGCTCGTGATCTGACGAGGCAGCTCACTTCTGGGCTGTGGGACAGTTGCAGGAATAAAAAATTCTTCCTAATACTAGTATGAAACCTGCCTCCCTGGAACTGCCCACTGGGTCTAATTCTCATTGTGGGAGCCTTACAGAATAATAAAAATAATACGTATGATAGACTGTACCTATAATGTGTATTATTGTAACAACATTTATGGAATGTTCAAAGCAGTGTCCTAAGTGTTTTTACGTATTAATTGATTTTTTAAATTCCTTTTAAGAGTTGGAGGCAGAGTTTGGTTATAGGCTCTCTTTATGCAGTTCCTGTGCACGTGCTCTCCTGGGTTAAAGACTGGGACTTTTATCCACCCCAGCCTTCTGGGCCTTTCCGCGTTTTCTGCTCTTGCCTCAATTCCCAGCCATGGGCCAGTGGCTCGGGGGCGAAGGGGAGGGCACAGCGTGGCCATCTGACATCCCCCGCAGAGGCTGCGTGTTCCATTGCTGTCTCCTCACCTGTCTCGGCCCCAATTCCCTCTGTGCGATGTTCTTTTTCGAAGACCGTCTCCCAGCCAGAGAAGACAGAAGCCAAATGAGGTCATTAAGTAGCTCTGCCTTCTCCCGGTCTGTTGACATGGCCCCGCTCCCCCAGACAGGGCCCCTTGTCCCTGCGTGTCCTGCTCCCGTCGTGAATATCAGTCCCTGGCAGCAGAGCCGGGCCGGGGGGGGCAGTGTGGGGGCGGATGGATGGCCCAGGCCCTGGTCACGCTGGTTGGCATCACCGGCACCACAGCCCAGGCTATCAGCAGTGAATGGCCGCACCCTAAATGGACTCCTTTAGGGTGAGGACAGGGGCTGCCGGGGTGCTGTCTCCCGTCCACCCACCGACTCGACTCCAAGCCCTGCACCGGCATTGCTCATGTTGACATCACCAGTGACTTCTGTGTTGCTAAATCCCATTGTCCATCCCCAGACCTGTGACCTTCCAGGGGTTGATCTTTTTCTCCTCTGGGACACCACCGTCCCCGTCTCAGCCGCTTGACTGGTTCCTCCACATCTCCCCACCTCTTGGCGTTGGAGGGCCCCGGGGCTCAGGTCTTGTGTCTCTTCCCCTCGTTCTCACCCCTGGTGGTCGAGTGTAGCCTCGAGGCTTAGATGCCACCTGTGTGCTGACAACTCCTGGCTTTATTGTTTCCTGCCCAGGCTGCTGCGCAGGTGAACTCCTGGTCTCCCTGAGCACCCGCCTCCCTGCCAGCCTCTCCCATCCTGGCCGCGCTCCTTCCTTCTGGCTGCTCAGGTCAAAAGTTTGGGCTCATCCCCGATGCCTCTTGTTCTCCCTGACCTCACATCCATCCATCAGGAAATCCTGTTGGCTCTATCTTCAGAATCGTTCTGGAATCTTCTCACCCCTCCTGTCCTACCACCATGGTCCAAGCCTGGTTTATCCCAGCAGCTTGCTCATGTCTCAGTGGTGGCCCTGATGCTGCCCTAGCCCCTGCTGTGGCCTTTCCTCATCACGGCCATGGGCTGGTCCTGCTCACAGTCTGCTCCGGCCCCTCCACCCAGGCGGGGTGAAAGCCAGCACTCGTGAGTGGCACCGCGGCTGTTTGCAGTCCCCGCCCCCCACCCCTGCGGCTCTCGGACCTCACCCCTACCCTCCATCCCCTCGCTTGTCCCACTTCGTCCTCACTGGTCTCCTTGCAGCTCCTTAAGTGTGAGAGGACGTCCCTGCCTCGCGGCCCATGCATTTCTGTCCTGCTGCTGGAACGTGGTGGGCCTCCGCTCGCCAGCCAGGTCCCTTCAGTGCCACCACCTCTGGGTGGCCTTCCTGGTGCTGCCCAACAGCGGTAAAGTGCTGCTTCCTTTGCCTTCTCCAGTGCCTGGGCATCCTCTCTGTTAGTCCCCATGGTGATGCTGTTATCACTCACCTGTGCCTGGCCATCACTGTGTACCTAGGGCCTAGCCCTGTGCCTCGCATGTGTCTGGAACTTGGGGTGCCAGAGGGAAGGAGTGAGTGTCTGGACTTGGTGAGCATGTGGGGGAATCTTCCAAGGCAGGGGCTGTGGGCTGGCTCCATGCCTGCTCGCCATCCCTCCTGGAGCCTCGGGCCAGGCGCCCCCCTCCCCAGGGTGCGTCAGGAGTGTGATGTTGGTGACGATGGGGATGGCTGCCCAGGGAATGGGCCCAGGAGAGCACTTTCCTGCAGATGGCACAGACGCTGTACGTGCCTGTGTTTGTGAATGGCGAGGCCTGCGCCGTGCCAGGGGTCCTGTTTTTATCATCCCAGCTGCCTGCCTGAGCTGCACGTGGCATATTTGCTGGGGACCCTTGGGGCATCTGGGCCCTGGCTGGCCCCAGGGGAGGGACACAGCAGGGGCAGCATGAAGCCTGGCTTGGAGACACCGAGCTGATCAAGGAAGTCCAGGAGGGGTCCTGGTGGGTACCAAGCCCATCGGCCTTGGCCACTACTCTCATGCCTTGGGCCCTGGAGGGCTGCAGGGTCCCCCACTCTTCTAAACACCCCCAGCCACAAGCTACCCAAGTGCCTACAGGAATGTGTGACCTCCTTTTCACGGCTTGTCACCCCACTCCCCACAGACACCCCGCTCTCCAGACATGCTGACCGGCCAGTGCCCGACCGTCCTGCCCTCTCTCCCTGTGCCTTTGCCCATGCTGTCCCCGCGGCCAGCGCCTTTCCCTTCCCGGCCTGGGGCGTTCCTGCTCGTCTTTCTAGGTGAGCTCAGAGGTTACCTGCTCTGCGAGGCCTCCGCGGCCTCCACTCCCCCGCTCTCCTTCCAGCTTTGTCTTTGCATCTCTGAAGTCCCTCAGCACGTTCTGTCGTTATTTGTGTGTGACTCCCCATTGGACAATTAATTTTTACTTATTAATTTTATTAATATCGACATTACAACTAATTATCACTTTAGTATTTATGGATGATATCAGATTGCAGAGTGGTAATAGCTACTAACTATTGACAGCCAGCCTCCTGCCGGGGCCTCCGTTAAGCATTTGGAATGCATGGGTCCCTGTCGACCTCGCAGTCACTCTCCTAGGGAGGTGGCAGTATCTCCCTTCCACAGCCGAGCAAGCTGAGCGGGCACGGAGGGTGCCACGCACAGTGCCCGGCACAAAGTGGGCCTCGGCAGCTGCTCGGTGAGCGAGTGGGCGAGGGAATGAATGGGTGGTGTTGAGTGCCTTGCAGATTCCCCTCCCCTTGGCTCCCTGTCCTTCTGTTTGTCACCAAGGTTGGTGCACATGGAGCCGACTTCCCCAGGCATGACCCCCTGTACCCCCAAAGCATCTGAGCCACAATTAAGGTGACAGTGCCCGTGCTAATCACCCACATGAGTACATTAGTCTTGTCGGGAGCCATTAAGGTGAGAGCTCGGGATTCATTAGGATGGATCGGGCCCAGGCAGCGCCTGGCACCGCTGCCAGTCTGCGCTGATTAATTTCTCCGTAAACTCCATCAATGCCCAGCTGTTTCGTCTGGACCCAGGGAGAGCAATTTTCAGCTGGGCTGACCCCGCGTCAGCGGTCTCGCAGACGGGAGCGGAGCAACTGCAAGCAGGCCCCCAGCTCCCCGCGGCCAGGGAGACAGGGAGGGCGGATGCGGAGGGGATGGCGGCTGTGTGGGCAGCCTGCGCTCAGGGACGGCCACCCAGATGCCAGGTGAGAGAGGAGTCCAGGAGGGGTGGGGGCCTTTGCTAGGACTAGTTTCTGCACCTGGTGCTCTGGAAGGAGCTGTCGCTCCTCCCCTTCTCTTTTTAAAGAGAAGAAACCATCTCTTGGGAGGGGGGAAGAACCACAACGTGAGAATCATTTTACTCTTAACCAGAAGGTTCCTTAGGACTGACGCAGGCGGGAGGGGGTCATGGTGCCCCAGAGCAGTCCTTTGGCCAAGGCTGGTGGCAAAGCAACAGGGACTGTAGGACTAGAGGGACGGGAATGTGAGGGGTCCAGGGGGTCCCAAATATCAGCTGGGTGTGTGCTGCCTGCGTGGTTGGGCTTTTCTGCTGACCGTCGGTACAGAGGCGGTATAGCCTGGTAGGTGACAGTGACACAAAAAAACACAGGGTGTGTTAGACAGTAGTGAGTGCCAGGGAGAAATAATCACCTGTGGTTGAAGTTAAGGTCAGAGGCAGACGGTGGAGGGGGTAACAGTCTGTATCCCTCACCTTGCTTTTTACCTTCCACCTGAAGGATCCGCAGAGGGCCCGTGATGAACCCCTGGGACTTCTTTTTGATAACCGCTGTTTCAGTCCAACACTCCCACTTTACAGATGCAGACAGTGAGGCCCAGACTGCCTGGGTGTGAATCCCAGGTCTGTTTCAAGCTGTGTGTCTCACTTTCCTAATCTGCAAAATGGGGATAATAATACTGCGTTTACCTCTTTGGATTTGTGTGACTGTTACATGGCTGGCACATAGCAAGTGCTTAAAAACGGAAGCTGTAATTTAAACTTGTTCACTTGCTTTTAAATTCCTGTAAACAGGTTTTTAAAAGGAGACAAATGTATCAGACAAGCTTCTTTGTTGCCTGCTGGAGAAGGCACCTCTGGCTGTCCGTTCGCGGGAAGGCTGCTGGGAGCTCTCAGAATTGACAACAGCTAAAGGACCTCGCCTGTAAATTGGCCAGACAATCTGGCCAGCTGGTCACTGCTATTATCATGAATGAATTTTACCACTCGTGGCCCGGACAGCAATGTCCGGTTGGCTGAGCCCATGGCCTGTGTCTGGGCTCAGTCTGCAAGGGTGTGGGGGCTAGTGAGGGTCTCCTAGCTACACCTAATGGGAAAGCCTCCAAAAACAAGAGGGGTGGGACTAGATGGCACCCCCATAGAGAGACAAATGTCCATTTTATACCATCAGCATGAAATCCCAGGACTGAGATGCTGTTTTCCTAACACATATTAAAATAAATACATAGCTTTTAAGATTAAAAAACATCTTCTTCGTACCCCCAGACCATCTCAAGTAGCATGAGTGGACCCCCACTAGGCTTCAAAGAGCACTGGTCCAGACCAGTGGGTTTAATTTTTATTTGTTTTTTAAAATTTTTCTTTTGAAATAATTTTAGACTTATGGAAAAATTGCAAAATAGCACAAAGAGTCCCATATATACCCTTCACCCAGCTTCCCATAGTGTTCACATCTTGCATAACCATAATACAATTATGGAAACCAGGAAAGTAACATCGATGCAACGCTGTTAATGACAGAGCTTACTCAGATTTCACCAGCTTTCCCACTGATGTTCTTTTTCTGCCGGCAAGATGATTTCTAAACATCTTTTTTAGCTGTGGAACTAACTGTTTGGGCAAATGGAATCTTGCCCAGAAGTCTAGTATGTAGACAGACAGACAGACACACACATATATATGTACTTATATTCATTTATTCATGCAACAAATGTTTTGCTGAGTATTTTCTTTGCCTCAGATACTGTTCCAGGTACTGGGAATATGAACAAAACAGATGAAAATCCCTGACCTGACAGAGCGACATTCTAGTGAGGGGAACAGACAGAAAGCAACGGAGAAGAAAAATATACAGAGTGTTATATATTATTCTAAGGCAAAATAATCATTGGTGGAAGTTAAGATCCGGGTGGACAGTGGGGTTGTGCGTGTAACAGCCTGTATTCCTCACTTCTGCGTTCCCGCTTCCTGCAGGATCTTCAGAGGCCCATGGTAAACTCCCAGGGCCTCCTGGAAGACAGTTTGATGACCGCTGTTCTAGACAAACAGTCCCACTTTACAGATAGGAAACTGAGGCTGGAGAGGGAGGAGCTTGCCCAACGTCCCCGACAAGTTGCTGTTGAGCTCCAGACTGAAGCCTTCCCCTACCTCACTCACCAGCGGCAGAGAGAATTCCAGGGGGCTCTGCCCATGCAGTCCCGTGGTGCCTCCAGGCCTGGGAAGGTGTCCTGGGTTGGTGGGCTTCGAGCTTGGGACTTGAGGTTTGGAGCAGGGGCCCTAGATGCCTCACAGCTGCCACGATCTGGGGGTAGAGTGCTTAAAGAGGGGAAATAAGAGTAGCCCAGAGGCTCCCTGGGATGTTGGCAAGGGGGCCTTAATTTTAGAAGAAGAAGGTGATCTAGTGTCTTCCAGATGATCAGTTGCTGGAACGATTGACCTGGGGCCCTCGGGTCTTGGTGCCCTCACAGAGCTGGGGTTTTACTCTTCCTTCTGTGAGGTGGGAGGGATGACTTGCAAGACCCCCGGGAGGGCCTGGGCACCTCTGTGGCCTTGCCTCCTCTCTGCCTTTCTCTAAGGGGGTGATAGGACACATCAGTGCCCTCCTGGGAGTCTTGCGGGCTGCAGCCACTCCTAGGAGGCCCCTGCCTGGGCATGTCTGGAGCCTGTGACAGCCCCGGCTGTGGACTGCCCCTCAGCACACAGGTGTGGAGGTGGGTTGGCTGCAGCCACAGAAACACTAATGATGATGATGATGTGCCGCCTGCTGTGCGGGCATGCTGTCGATGCCATGCCCTGGACACCTGTGCCACGCTGTGCTGGGGGTGGGGCAGGGACATGCACATTAAACAGAACTAGGGAAATAGCAACTATCTTTTATTACTCACTCACTCTGTGTCTACATCAGCTCTTCATACACAATGCTTCATTGACTCCTCATCGCAAACTGAGAAAAGTGGGTCTTATCACCCTCATTTTGCAGATGAGGAAGCAGAGGCTCAGAGAAGTTAAGTAACTTGCGCAGGGTCACCCAGCTTGTATGGGATGGAAATTGGACTTGAACTCAGTGCTGCCTGACCCCAAAGCCCGTGCACTTAATCACAACTCTGGAATTCTGTCTTTGCTTTTGTGGAGCTCCAGTCTGAGTGGAGAAGAGAGCCAGTGTTAAATGACCAGCCCTCCCCGGGCAAGTGGGAGGCATGAGCTACAGAGTGTTGCTAATGCCCCAAAGAGGAAGGCATTCATCCTGGGCACAGGATGGAGAGGTCTTCATCATAGAGGTGGCATGGAGTGGTTGGGTTTTGGCAGGATGAAGCCACAGGGGAGGCATTACAGAAAAGGGTGATGGAACAGGCTGACCAGAGTGGGGCAAGCAATTTGTGTTGTGTCTTGGATGGCCAAAATAGGTTGTTGTGGTTAAAAATAAAAATAATAATAATACTAGTAGTTATTTAGTGCCCGTTTTACTGGTTAGGTTATCTGCATGATCTCATTTAATCCTTACAGTGGTGACAGGAAGTCTGTTCTATCCTGTCTCCGTGTTACGGGCTCAGAGAGCAAGCTGCCCAAGGTCCCACAGCCAACAAGCAGCGGAGTTAGGTTTGAATTCCAAGTTCAGTCTCCAATGTCCATTCTCTTCCTACCCTGCTATGCTGCCTCTCAGGATCGTGTAGAGTCTTTCCTCCGTCTGTCGCCCAGGAAAGAGTCTCAGTGGCCAGTGTTCCACACAGGAGAGGTGCCGGGTTAAGGGGCAGCTGCTCCTGGGGAGGGGAGATTGGCCGGTACAGCTGGCTGTGCCCCCGTGCAGCTGTGTGAGCTTGGGGAAGTCAGTTTCCCCATCCGGGCCTCGCCTCCCCGTTACTCAGAAGATGCCTGTCCTTGCTGGACATACTATGCAGAGTAAGAAATAATGCTGGAAAATGACTTGGGCAAAACCAGATGAAAGTAGATTAGTCAGGTCTCTTGCTCCGGGGTCCGTGGCCTTTTCCAGTGACCAGCGGCGTGGCCAGGCAGCAGGCACCGCCTTCGTGGGGGCCGAGGACGGGCAGATGAGCCTGGCTCAGCTGTGCTGTCGGGTCGGGGATGTGCTGAGCTTGCAGCCAACCGGGAACACTTGGGCTCCCAGGGAACCAGCCGAAGGTGTAATTTACAAGAGCTGAAAACTCTCCAGCTGGCGGAGGAGACGGTGGCAGGCAGGGCCGACTTTGAACTTGTCATCACTCCCCTCATCCGACTGTTCTTTAACATGCCTCAGGGGACTTGCGAGCCTGACTGTCCAACTACGGCTTAGCCTGGAACGGGACATCAAGTTGTTCCATCAGCCCTTCACCAAGAAAGGGCCTGGACACCCAGGAAAGTTGTCCCATGTGCAGGGGTCTCCTGGAAGGTCCCCTCACGGTGCACTGAGCACTGCGAGGGAGGCACAGGGCCTCTGGGTTCTGGTCTCAGCTCTGCCACTTATTAGCTCTGTGGCCACAGGCAAGTCCCTTAGCCTCTCTGAGCCTCGTTTTCCTCTTCTGGAAACAGGGATGGTCATACTTGCCTGGCCAACCTCACAGCAGCTTATGAAAGAGCTTTGAAAATGAAAGCGGTACCAGTGGGGGCGTCATTCCTATAGAGCAATTGGTCTTTAGATGCTTCCTCTTCCAAGAAGCCCTCCGTTGTTGCATCTTCACCAAGTGTGGGCTGTGTCACAGGCTACTTCACCTCTCTCTGCCTCAGTTTACTCAGTTAGAAAATGTGGGTAATGATCACACTGTTATCTGCTTATAGGGATGTGGTGAGGAGTAAATAAGCTAATGAAAGTCAGGCATTTAGAACTGTGTTTGGGCACATAGGATGGATGTGAGCTGTTATTTTTATTTTTACTAGTATTTTTCCCAATTAGGTGAGAAGCAGCTTGAGGGAAGATGTCCTATATGGCCAAAGCCCACTGTGCCAACACATAAATATTTGGTGTGGTTTTAGGCATTACTCTTCCAAAGGACATTTTTACCCTCCAGTTGGAAGAGGCCCAGAGGCCCCTGGTCCCACCTTCCAGCCTGACCAGGACCCCCGGTACAGCTGCCTGTCAGCAGGAGGTGCAGGTGCCGGCTGGGCCCTTGCGGCAGTTGGCAACTCCGTGTCTCGCCAGGCAGCGAGCACCACCTGCCTACCGACGGGCTGGCTGCCTCCTGCCGCCCCCCGTCCATGCGGGTCTGCCCCAGAGCTCCCTGGAGTCAGCCTGTCCCTCTTCGCACGATGGGGTCCAGGCTCTGCAGACAGAGGGTGTCCCCTGGATCTGCTCCTTCCTCTACAGCACCAGCTCTGTAGCTCCTCACCCTCAGGGCAGGCTCGGCTCACCTTCTCCCTCCTGATCCCCCTCCTGTGTGCCAGGTGTTGTGCTGAGGGCTTTTTGCCACCTTGCCCATTTAATCTTGGCAGTGCCCTATGAAGGAGATAGTTATGAAGCCCGATTTACAGATGAGGAAACTGAGGCTTAGAGAGGTTGTCACCTGCCCGGGGCTCCAGGTCATTAAGCTGCTGAGCTGGATTCAAGCCCACGTCTCTTTCCCTCCATAAGCAATGCTCTACCCTCTTTGGCACAGATCAGAGTGGACATAGAGGACCTTCCAGCACTGGGGCTGCTACGGGGTCAGTCCTGGCTCACCATCTTCCTCACTTGCCTTCATGCCACAGTGGACAGAGGGGCAAGAGCCTCCACGCTTGGTCCTCTCTGGGCCCCGGCCCTTGGGCGAGGGAGAGGCCATGCCCTGCTGTCACAGTGCTGCCCCTGGGCTCCCCTCTCCTGGCTGTCTTGGCGGCAGGAGCCCTAGCGCTTCCTAGGATTGATTTGGCCTTTGAAAAGGATAATTCAAGATGAATACGCCGGCGTCCGACTGGAGAGCGATGGAGAGATTATTGAGTGTTGAACCTGCTTCGCCGCATCGCCTGCTTTATGAGCTCTCCAGAGAAACCCTATGTTGTAGATAACTCAGGCCTGACGGGCAGGGAGCTGGCGTTTGTCTCCACGCTCCCTGGTGAGCAGTGCTGGTGGGGCCCCGGCCCCCTGCTCGCCCCGGCTGGGAGCCAAGAAGCAGCTTCTGGCCCCATCACGGTGCCGACCGTGTCCGCCTCCCTGCCCATCCAGCCCCCTTTCTCGCCCTGTGCTGCCCCAGAAGGTGGGGTGGGGGCAGTGGGGCCCACCTGCTGGGTCGCTGGGGTGGTGAGTGGGCCAGAGCCTACGCACACATCTCTTTGACTTCTGGCACCTGTCACCCCCAGGGGTAGCCAGCCTCATCACTAGGGACACCAGCTCTGCAGGTTGGCGTGCTCCCTGGGAGGTCGGGAAGGATCTGTAGAGCAGGGACTCAGTAGGCTCTTTGGGGAGGTGACACACAGGGGCACGAGGTCAGGGGAGCAAGGCCCTCGTGGGCCCGGCAGCTCAACTTAACCCTGGTCACCCCTGTTGTTTGTCCTAATCAGTCCCTGCTCCTGCCACCCCTGCAGCCCCGCGGTATTCTAGGGGACAGACGGGGTGGAGACAGGAATAGACCAAGTTGCAAATTCTTCCAGGGCAGGCCAGGGCCCAGGTCTTCAAGCCTTGTTAGGTGGGCTCACCTGGCGTGTGCAGCACGCTGGCCTCCTTCCTCAGAGAGCCCGGGGCCCTGGCACAGGGGCAGCACACGGGGGGCCCTAGTTCTGCGTGTGTTGACTTGCATGTCTGTCCGGCCCATGAGCACACTCAGCCTGGCGGTGACAGCTGCAGGTAGGAGAAGGCTTTTCCGGGGAGAGGCGTCCGGAGGAGGGATGCCAGGGGAGACGCGCGAGGGGCAGCAGGGCCCTCCCCACAGTGCGGCCCAGTAATGAACAGTTGTTGCCCTGGGGGGTCCCTGGGGGTGGCCCAGCGATGGCGCCAGCCTTCTGACGTGTTTAACACAGACTGCGTCTCCTGCTGACCCTTGCTCATCTCTGTGCCCCGTCACACCGCAGGACGGCAGGAGACGGCAGCGACTTGGGCTGACAGCAGCCCACAGCCCTGCACTGTTTCCCTCGCCCCGGATCCTCACCACAGCGCAGAGGCCACCGTCACGCCTGCGTAATAGGGGAAGTAGTGACTTGTCCAGAGTTGAGGAGCTTGTTACATGGCAGCCCCAGGGTTTAAATCCAGCGGTCTGGCCCCTGGGGAGCGGGCTCATGTCTGCAGTGCCGGCTCTGTTCCCCGCAGGGTGCCCTGGGTAAGCTGCCCCTGCTCTTCAGGCCTCAGTTTCTCCATCTTACAAACTGAGGATAACACGCCTCTCCCATCCCGTTCTTTTCTCTCCACCAGCACGCAGTTCTCGAACTCCAGCACCCTCCAGAATCCCCTGGAAGGCTTGTTACAACCCTGATTGCCAGCCTCATCCCCTGAGTGTGGAAACCCCTGAGTTTCTGATTCAGTAGGTCCAGGGTAGAGCCCAAGAACTTGCATTTCCAACAAGTTCTCAGGGAATGCTGCTGCTGCTGGTTTGGAGACCCCGCTGGACACCGCTGCCCTGGCCACGCTGCTTCCCGGCCCCTGCACTTGGCTCCTCCACCACCCAGGCCCGGTCAGTTCTGCAGCCCTGGCAGTGTCTGCTCTTTGGGCATCGCGCTGGGCTTCCTGGGACCTGCCTCTGCCGGCCGTTTTGCAGGTCCCCTGCCTGGGACACGCCTGTGTTTCCACACTCCAGCGGGAGCTCATCATCAGTAACAGATGTGTGAATTAAGAGGGGGCCATGGGGAGGGCAGGCATGGAGCCGGAGCCGGGGCTGAGATGCCCAGCACAGCGTGCCCCCAGCCCCGCCTTTTGTGTTTACACAGAGTGGCCGTGGGCAGCGGACATAATTACTCCTGACGGCCTTCATTAAAAGCTCTGGAGCAATTTACAGTCAATTAAGGAGAAGGGAACTGCTTCCCTCTTCAGGCACTCCCCCCCCACCTGCTTCAGAGGGAGTCCTGCCGGAGCTGTGCAAGCCGGGGTTTCAGGGACAAGGAGGAGGAGGAGGAGGAGGAGGAGGAGGAGGAGGAGGAGGAGGAGGAGGAGGAGGGTGGCTGAGGAAGAGGAGGAGGAGGAGGAGGAGGAGGAGGAGGAGGGGGAGGGTGGCTGAGGAAGAGGAGGAGGAGGAGGAAGAGGAGGATGATTGTGGCTGAGGAGGAGGAGGAGGAGGAGGAGGGTGGCTTCTGAAGCCAGTGAACTCACTGTCCTCACGGAGTCAGCAGCCAAGCCATGGGTCACAAGCTCTTGGCGCAGTGCTCACAGTGTGCTGTGAGAGGCCGTGTGCCCAGGAGGAAAGTGCTCTGAGCCCTGGCTCTGCCCCTACGCACGCAGAGACCTCGGGCACTTCTGTCACCTCTCTGAGCCTCAGTTTTCTTATCTGTAAAATGGGGCTGGTTGAGCATACTTTGCAGAGCTGTTAAGATTGTTTAGTGAAATAACAAATGTGGTGAGCACAGGGTCTGGCCCCACCAGGTGCTTGGTGGCTGGGACGGACACTCCTGTTCCACCTGGCGACCTTCACCTGCCCCAAAAGGCTGTATAGATGTTGATAGTCCTAAATCCTCCCCCTTCCCTCCCTCCCTCTTAGGACACAGGAGACCAGAAGATGCAAGTGGGGAGTGTCCTCTGGGCCGGGCCTCCGACCTCAGAGAGCCTGGGGGCCAAGGTGGACAAGCTCTTCTTTTGTCTAAAGGCCAACGTAGGAAAATGAAAATGCTTGCCAGCCGCAGTTCACCCATCTAAAATGAAAATAGCTTCATTGAATGCCACGGGGGGAAGTGCACATTTTCACAACTTAGATTATCTACTTGGTTGACTAGAAACATATCAATGAGAAAACTGGCACTGCTTCCTAGCTCCAAAAATATAAATATCTGAGTCTATTTGAGAAGTGGCAGTAAAGAGCCACGTTCTGAAATTAGATCAAGGGCCATATTGAGAGGACAGGCTGCCCGGGAGCCCCCAGGTGCTTGTCCCTGCTCCAACACGGTGCCCTTGTTTGGGGAGATGACATATGACATGTGACATATGCCCAACACAGAGCCTGGCACACTGTCAAGGCCGGTAACTCCCAGCCTGACCTCACCCAGCTGCCAAGAAGTGTTGCCTTTTCCTGTCCTGAAATCCAGTTATTTTGTTTCCGGTCCTCTGCCTATTAAAAGAACAATGAGGAATGAGTTCGGGGCTATCCCTGTCCCCTGCCATTCCTCCCCTCGGGGAGGCTCTGTTCTCAGCATCCCTTGTCTGGGTCCCCAGGGCTCTGGGCGAAGTGGGGGCAGCAGGGATGGCTGAATGGGGGTTGGGGAAAGTTAGTATTCTCTTACCGGCCAGCTCTCCTGGCAGTTTTCTCATCTGTAAATTAGGACAGTGACTCTCTTGTTACTGGCATCAGTGGGTGTGAAGTTCCCAGGGTGTCCAAGAGCCAGGACCCAGGGGCCAAAGGTGTCTTCATTTTAGAACTTCACCTGTTTTGCCTGAAGGTTGTCTGCTGAATTTCCCAGTCTCTGTCCCTCCTTCCGTGGGGGCAGTGTCCTGCCCTCAACAGATCACAGCCCTGGCCCGATGGGGTTCTTACATTGGCCACTTCTTTTTGAGAAAGGTGTAGAGATTTTTTTTTTTTACGTATCACCCTATGTTTAGAGTCCTCATTAGAATATTTTCATTTAGACTGGGTGAGGTGGCTCACGCCTATAAAGTAATCCCAGCACTTTGGGAGGCCAAGGCGGGGAGGATGGCTTGAGTCTAGGAGTTTGAGACCAGCGTGGACACCATATTGAGACCCCATCTATACAAACAATTTAAAAAATTAGCCAAGTGTGGTGACATGCACCTATAGTCCCAGCTATTCGGGAGGCTGAAGCAAGAGGATCGATTGCTTGAGCCCAAGAGTTTGAGATGGCAGTGAGCTATGATTGCACCACTGCACTCCAGCCTGGGAGACAGAGCAAGACTTTGTCTCTTAAAAAAAAAAAAAATGTTTTCATTTATCCAACACCCAACACATACAGTACTTACTTTGGGTCAGTAACTGCTATAAGTTCTTTTAATCCTTATGACAATGCTGTGAGGAAGGTACAATTATTACCATTCCCATTTTATAGATGGGGAAACTGAGGCAAACAGGGAGAAGTGATTTGCCCCAGATCATACAGCTGATGAGTGGGATTTGAACTTGAGCCTTTTGACACCAGCACCCACCCTCTTAACCAAGGTGTTCTGCTACCTGCTAATAACAGTAATGACAGTAGTAATAATAGCTTGTTTATTGAGCACCTATAAGGTACCAGGTACATTATACACATTATTGCATCAAATCTTTATGATAACCCATAAGGTAGGTATTTATGTTTCTATGTGGCAGATGAGGAAACTGAGACTTAGAAAGAATAATGAACTTGGCCGTGGTCATAGAACTAGTTAACAGTGGAGCCAAGACTGAAATCCAGGGCAGCCTGCCAGTGTGTCCCTACCTGCAGGGACCTAGATGATGGTCGGATGGTCGTTCCCCCACCACTCCTGCTGCATTTCCTGGATCCGCCAGTTATCTGTGGTGAGGACTTGTCCCATCCAGAAGCAATTCCACTCAGCCCCACTGTGCTAGAGCCTGGGCCAATGACTCGCCTGCACGGTTCTGAGTGATGCCGAGTGCGTGGTGGGGGGTGGAGGGTGTGGAGGGGATGGAAGTGCATGGATGTCAGGCCCACTCGTGGATGATGGACTGTGGGCCCAGGTCACGTGTTGCCATATGCCCCTTCCTGGTGGCAGCTAGATCTCCTTACTGGTTAAACCTAGTACTAACAGGAACGTAAGTCACTCAAAGTTGCATTGTACCGTGACACTCCTGAATTCAAATCCCCTTTTCTCCTGTCCTTCTGACTGTCCCATAGAGTTAATGAGAGCTGTCATTTATGGAGGGCCGACTGGGGGCCAAGACTTCATATGCGTTGTCTCATTCAATCCTCACAGCAGCCCAGGATGAGGGCAAGATGGTTATAGCTTCATTTCTTCCAGCATGAGCTACTTCAAGCATGTGGAAGAGTGGAGGGCTGCACCGTCCAGTGTGGTAGCTAGCCACTAGCTACATGTGGCTATGTAAATGCAAATTAATTACAATTAAATAAGAACATAAAATTCACTTCTCATTCACACTGGTCACACTGCAAGTGTTCCATAGCCACCCGTGTTGGGTGGCTGCAGTGTTGACAGTGTGGGTAGAGAAAGTTTGCATCATGGCAGCAGACCCTGTTGCCTGGTGTGGAGCATGTCTGTTCTGCAGTCAGCAGCCTGGCCAGAGCCACTCAGCAGGGGACAGGCAGCCCTCGAGGGAATGCGTGGGCTCTCAAGCCCTGTCCCCATGCCTGGCTGTCATCCCTGCCCCTGAGGACAAAGAACATTCTCTCTAGGTAGCCAAGAGGCACATGAGGTGCAAAGGGGCAGTGTGACCCACCCAAGGTCAAGAGGCTGGAGATGCCTGGGGAATGGAAACCGAGGGCCCCGAGCCATGCAGTGCCACCCAGCTCTCCCAGCCCCCAGCCGGGCCAGCTCAGGGGCGCTGTGCCCACCCCTCGGCCGGAGGCAGCCCTGCTGGCTGGGAATTTTTACAGCTGTTTATCGGAGGTCATTCCATCTGGGAATGAAATAACTCTCCCCATAGCCACTATGAATTTTTCGCTTCCCTGGGAAAAAAAACAGCCCCTGTGATTGGAACATTGTCTGCAGTCCTGTCAGGTAGCTGGCGGTGAGTGACAGGAGAGAGAAAGCAAACGGCTGAAAGCCATTACCCTCTTACTTCAGTGGAGTTGGAAAAATAGTCATAAATTAGTGCCGGGCCCTGCACGAGGGGAGAGGAAGAAAACACAAGAAAGAAAAAAAAATTCTCCCTAGAAAGTCATAATTTTCCTCCAGGTGGGAGGAGAAGGATGTTCAGAAGGTGATGTCTTGGAAGAGGCTGCGCGTCACCCGTCACCCCCCCTTTGCTGGTCAGCTCTTGCTGCCACACCCCGGGACGGAGTCCAAGGGAGGCAGGATGCTCAGGGAAAGCAAGAGGGACTGTGCTATCTCTCCCCGCACCCCAGGGCCACCTCCTGCAGGGGTAGCACCCTGCCTGAGCGTGTGTGTGAGCACGTGTGTGTGAGCATGTGAGGTGTGTCCCTGTCCATGTGGGTGCAGGCACATGAGAGTGTCTCTCTTCACATGTGTATGTGTGTATCAGCCCACGTGTGTGAGTCCCTGCCCATGTGTATGAGTGTGCACACATACATATGAGCGCGTGTCCCAGCTCACACGTGTGTACCTGCCAACATGCGTGTTCCTGCACGTGTGTGCACATGCATGCTTGTGTGTGTGCACATATGAGTGTGTCCCTGCACACGTGCGTGTGTGTGTGTGTGTGTGTGTGCTGATGTGTCTGTGGGGTGATGCCTGTGAATGCACCTGTCGCCTTGCGTGGTGTGTGTTTAAGAGAGTGCGGCTTCACCTTCTTTTCATACTTGGCTTCTTCTATACATTTGTAGTGACCCACTGGAACATCTCCGCCATTGACGAGGCAGCCTGAGCAGGGTGTGTGTGTGTGTGTGTGTGTGTGTACACCCACGGGGTTGCAGACTGCCTTGGAGGCTGCTGTTCATTATGAGGCTGGCATCTGGGGAGAGCAAAAGGACAGCTTGTGAGCCCTGCAGGGATGGGTGTGCTCTGCTCGGGGCTGTCATTACTTAAAGGACATAGCCTCTGCTTTCTTTGTGGGGCCAAAGGTGTTTCTCTGTGGAGGATGGTAGGAGGAACTGTGAGGAGGGGCTGGGCACAAGGCAGAATGGCTCGCGAGCCCCTTTGGAGACCCCAGAGCAGGAGAGTGAAGGGTCACCTGGACCTGGGCTGCTGGGAGCACCCACCTGCGTTCAGGGTGTGCCGTGTACAGACGTGAACGTGTGAACTTGCACAAGAACGTTTTGTAGGTGGATAGCGTGTGCCAGTGGTTGTCATATCTTAGCGTGCATCAGAATCCTCTGGAAGGCTTGCTGAAACAGGTTGCTGGGCCCCGTCCCCAGAGCTTCTGGTTCGGCAAGTGTGAGGTGGGGCCTGAGAATCTGCATTTCTAACAAGCTCCAGGGGATGTTGATGATGCTGGTCTGGGGACCCCACTTTGAGAACCACTGACACCCACCTTTGACAGAGTCCTTTAATGCCTCCCCAGTACCGCAAGCCTGTGAGGCTGGGCAGGGAGGTAGTGCAGGGCAGCGGGTGAGAGCAGAGATTACCAGGACGGGAGCTGACTGCTGGGGTGTTGAAGTCTGACTCTGCCTCCTACCACCTGCGTGACCTTAGGCAAGTTACTTAACCTCTCTGTGCTTGGGCTTCCTCATCCATGAAGTGAGGAGGATGATAAAATCCACTGTGAGGGCTGGCGTGTGGGAACTTAGCACATGTAAAAGGCTTAGAATATTGCCTCGTACCTAGACAGCACTGTGTGCATTGGCTGATATCATTATCTCCACTTTGCAGATGAGCAAACTGAGGTGAGTGGAACCCCAGGCCACACTGCAAGTTAAGGCAAAGCTGGAATGAGAACCCAGGCTCCCAACTCCTAGCCAGTGCCTCTATGCGCCTCTCCCCCACCATATTATGATCCCCAAGTGCTCTTTATCGGGGTCCCTCGGTTCCAGCCATCCCTGTGGCCAACCCAGTGGTTTGTTTCCTGAGCCTCCCTTCGTGGGGCGGAGGGAGGCAGACTCTTACTTCTTCCTCTCAGAGAGGAAGTGGGGCTGAAACAAACCCTGATGGGCCAGCTCCGACCTCTGCCCCATCCCATAGGCTCCTGGTGCCACCTGTGACCTGGCCCCACCTGTGACCTGGCCCCATCCTCTTCTGTCCCCAGCTCCTCAAGCTCTGCCAGTGAAGCTCCTGGCCCTGCTGGGTCCTGCACCTGCATACTTGTGCACACAATGCATACACACTTGTGTATATAGTGCATGCACACAGACATATACTCATGCATATACATACATGTACGCACACACAGGCTGTGGCTCAGAAATCTCAGTCTCCCGGGCAGAGGAGGAAGCCTGCAGAGGAGGCGTTTATAGTGGACTCTCAGCAGCTGTGGATCAGAGAGAGGCCTGCTCTGTCCCAGCCTACTGGGGCCTTTCTGTGGGGAACAGAATCCTAGAACTGTGTGGTTTTGAAGTGGGCAACATCAGCGTTCGATGGGCTTTCTGCTCCATTCCACAGTGCTCCCTGAGCACCCACTGGGTGCTGGAGGTTCTCAGCAGGCGCTTTGGCCCCACCTGCCAGGCATTCCGTTCGCAGTTGCAGTGAGAGGGTCACTCTTCTCAGCCAACCGTGACTGCCCAGGCTGGCCGTGGGTCCTAAGGAGGGTAAGCTGAGAGGGCTGGGGGTGGGCACAGCAGAGAGTCACGCCCCTGGGGAGGGGCCCTCTGGAAGGAGCACGGGCACTGCAGTCATACTGGCCCCAAATTCTCTGCTCTGACACCTCTGTGCATGACCCTGGAGATGTGCTGGAATCAGGGTCCTCATTCCAAACTTGTTGGTCTCTGCTGAGGATTAAAGGAGCGAATGTGTGTGTTGGTGGCTCAGTGTGCACCACAGGCCCTTGGACTAACACTGTCCAGGGTCAGGTATCGAGCAGAAGGTGGGATTTAAGCCAGGTCTTGATGGATGCTGGGCGGAACCTCAGCAGGCAGAAATGAAGAGGACAGGCCAAGGCTCGGAGGCAGGGGCTGCTGGGCTGTTCTCCCACTACGCTGTCCCCACACACAGCCCGGGTGGGGCTGTCACTGGCACCGTCAGGCAGCATTGGCCCCTCCTCCTCGGGGCTCCTGGACTCCTGCCTACGTCATTGCCTGTGTTTAACGTCTTTGATTCAGTCACTAGTTCATTATCTGTCCTCCCACATCCCCCAAAGGGGTTGTCGTCGAGAGAGGGACTTTGACTTCTTGTCCTCGAAGCCCTGCTCCCAGCTCAGATGGGCCCAGTCATTAACCCCCTGCCGTGCCTAGCCCGTGTGCCTTTCTCTCACCCGTCTCTCTGCCACCCTCCTCTCCCTCTTCTCTGCCACTGCCCATCTCCCACCTCCCTTGTCTCCCTGGCCCCTGGACCTCTGGGCAGTCCTTTTGGTGGCACCCAGGAAAAGAGGGGTTACTGTAGCCAGGATGGGTGCTCTGACCTAGAACAATGTCCTCGACCCCCAATGTGTGCACCCCGCCCCTGCCAGCCAGGCTGCCCAGTGCCCCTCCCTTCCCTTCTGTCCCCCTCCCTTCCCCTTCCTTCCTCCTCCTCTTCCTCCATCCTCCATCTTCCATCCTTCATCCAACAAATGGCATAAGCAGAGCTCTGTGCTCAGCACCAAGGGAGTTTTAAGTTTATATTTAACATTAAAAGGAGCTTTCCACCTGTTGGGAGGTACGGCCAACCACCTGCATAAAAAGATTTAACTAGCCCCCGAGTTCAGCCACCGAGAGTCTGCCACAGGAGTTTTGATGGAGTCCAAAGTAAACATGAGCTGCGATGAAGACATTTCGAGAGGCTCATGGCTGATACAGAGCAACATAAGGGCAGTGCTGATGAATAGTCCTTGAGCACCTACCGCAGGGTGTCCCTTCCGTCCTAACTCACAGCCCTCCTGGACCCTGTGTCTCCCTCCACCAACTTTCATTCCTTTTCCATTCAAGCTCCTTTAAAAAAAAAAAAAAAAAGACTTTGTTCTGTAGTGTTATTGAGGTGTAATTGACAGATGATAGACTGCACCATTTAAAGTTTTGACATAAATCTACGACCATGGAACCATCACCACCATCAAGATAGCAAATATATCCATCACCCCCAGAAGTTTCCTTTGCGTCCTTCCTTTCTGTCCCCCACCCCCTCCGCAGGTAACCCCTGAGCTGCCTGCTGTCACTGCAGATCATTCTGCCTTTCCCAGAATCTCATGTAAGTGGCTAATAGTGTATGTACTTTTTTCGTCTGCCTTGTTTTACTCAGTATAATTATTTTGAGATCCATTCATGTTGTGTATGTCAACAGTTCATTCCTTTTCATTGAGTTATATTCCATTGTAAAGAAGTATCACAATTTGTTTATCCTTTTGCCCATTGATAGACATTTGGGTTGTTTCCAGTTTGGGGCTATTCCAAATAAAGCTTTTATGAACATTTGTGTATTTTGTGTGGACCTGCTTTATTTCTCTTGGGAAAATATCTAAGAGTGGCATTACTGAATCGTATGTATAGGCTTAACTTTTCCATTTCCTTTAAAAAATATATTTAAAAAATTTTTAGAGATGAGTTATCATTGTGTTGCCCCGGCTGGATTTGAACTCCTGGGCTCAAGTGATCCTCCTGGGCAGCTGGGATTAGAGGTGTGCACCACTGCGTCTGGCGTAGATTTAACTTTTTAAGAATCTGCCCACTGTTTTTTGAAGTGGTTGTACCCTTTTACTTTCCTGCCAGCAGTGTAAGAGGGTCCCAGTTGCTTCTCTCACCAGCACGTGGCATGGGTGCCTTTTTAAAAAAAAATTGTAATGAAATATACATAATATAAAATTTACAACTGTAACCATTTTTAAGTGTACGATTCAGTGGCATTAAGTACATTCACAATGTTGTGCAGCCATCAGCACTGTTTCCAGAACACATTTTCATTATTCCAAACAGAAACTCTGTACCCATTAAATAATAACTCCCCATTCTCCCCGCACCCCCAGGCCCTGGCGACCTCTATGCTGGGAGGTATTTTAAATGTTAGCCATTCTAGTAGGTGTGTAGCATCTCACTGTGGTTTGAATTTGCATTTTCCTAATGACCGATGATGTTGAGCATCTTTTCACGTACAAATTCATTTGCCATCCATATATCTACTTTGGTGAAGCAGCTAGTAAAATCTTTAACCATTTTTTTAAAAAATGCGTTGTTCATTTTCTTATTGAGTTTTGAGAGTTCTTTATATGTAGATAAAGGACTCATACATCTGAGTCCTTTAGCAGATATGTGATTTTGCAGATGTTTTCTCCCAGGCTGTGGCTCGTGTTTCGTTCTCTTAGTGGAAGTGTTGGCAGGGTGGGGTGAGCAGCCAGGCTCGTACACTCGCTCGCTCTTCACCTCCGTCCCTGGCTTACCCTCCACCCCCGGCAGCCCGGCTCTCGCTCCCACTGTGCCACTGACGTGGCTTTCACCCTGCCCGGTCCCATGCATGTTTTGCAGACCGTATCTCCCGGGACCCCCTGCTGCGTTTGGCCCTGCAGACCCTTCACGACCTGGAACGCTGCGTCGCAGGCCCCCGCATCTCTCCCACCTCTGTGACCAGGCTCCGCCTTCTCTCTCTCTCCTCCCGCTTGGCCCTGGTGCCTCCCCTCGTGTGCCCTCTGCCCCCTTTACGTGCGCATGGTGGGACCTCCTTGTTCCCAGTGTTCCTGCCCCCTGGCAGGCCTGGCCTAGGTGTCCTTTCCCTTTTCTTTTCCTTCATCCCTCCCAAGCCATCTCTCTTCTGGGAAACCTTCCTGGAGTCCTTCCTCGGGGTCTGTCCCCTCTGCTCCCGTGGCCTGTGCTACAGCCCAGCACGAGCCCTATCACACGGAAATGATCTGTTTGTGTGTTCGTTTCCTTCACTAGGCAGTGACTGCTGTGAGAGTCAACGTGACTTCTAATTTGTGTTTTTGTCCCCCATCCACAGGTGTGCCTGGAATGGGTTTGGTGCTCGGTAAATGGTGGGTGATTGATTACATGTCAGGACTGGACCCTGGGCCAGCCCTGAGCTTGTGTGCCGTCGGATCCATTCTGGGCCTTCTCCAGCTCTGCTCTGAGTTGTGGGAGCTAACCCACGGGCTGCTCCCCTGGACTCGCGGGTCAGCGGGCGTCCGCCTGGGTTTAGCCAGAGGGAGGCCCTGGCAGGAGATGGGCGGTACGAGGGAGGAGGAGCCAGGGTGTTTCTCCCTCACTCTTTCCTTGCATGGTGACTCCAGTGGCTGTGTCTTTCCTGGCTTCTGGTCACATCAGCTCCTCCCTTGTCCCTCTAGCATAGAGCTGGCTGTGGTGGCTTCCTGCTGCTGCTAGCTTCTGGGTCACTTCCCGACCCGTTGGGCCACTTAACTCCTCCGTCACCCATGTGACCGAGGCCCTGTGTTAAACCCCCTCTTTGTGCAGCTGTAACAGTGTTTCTCTCTTCCTGGTTGGACCCTCACTGACCAGACTGACCACTGACCAGTGGAGGGATTGTCCCCTGCACTTGTCCAGAGTGCTGGCCCAGGCTCCCCTGTCCGGGGAGTGCAGGGGTGAGTGGCAGGCCACAGGCCAGGCCCCAGCTGCTCTGTCCTCAGTCGTTGGCCTTGAAGGTCCTGCCAGGTACTCCACGGCCAGTGGGGCCCGAGTCCTTGTGCTGGGGTCCCCGAGGGAGAGGTGCGAGGTGGTCTCAGGGAGGGGTCAGAGGGCAAGGGGTGGGTGAGCAGGCTGGCGGTGCCAGGACTCCCCTGCTCTGTGTGTGGCGGCCCCGTTATCTGTCGAGCCTGCTGAGAGGTACAAGCCAGAGTGGTCCCAGGTGGTGGGATAATAGCATCTTTAATTGTGCTCGGAATGAGATTAACTTCTTATCTGACAGTTTGACATCTTTATTGTTATTAATGCTTGGGTAATGCATTGTTATTTTTATAAACTCTGTGGTGGCAAACATTTTCCCTTTATTTGGATTAAAAATAGATGTATCTGTTACTTCTCATTACCCCAGGCTGGGACTCAGGTCCCTGGCTGGGGAGCAGGGAGCTGGGGGAAGGGAGGCCACATCCGCCAAGTCATCTCCCAAGTGGCCCGAGGTGGGGGGGGGCTGCCCCAGAGCTGGTCACTTGGCAACGGCACAGCCGAGGTCCGGGCAGTCACTGCCCGGGAGGACAGGGTGCAGAGAGGCGGTGTTCTGGAATACACTGACGTTCTCCGCAGCATTAGCTGGACGGAGAAGGAAGACGGAAGGAGTGAATATTTACAAATGCTCTGGAAGAACCCAGAGCACCCTGTGTTTATTCGTTTGTTCATTCATGAGCGTTTGTTGGTCCCCCACCACGTGCCAGATGCAGTGTGAGGTGCTGGTGTCCCGAGCTGCTGGCCTCCAGGTCACCTCTCCTGAGGGTGGGGCGAGGGCAGGGCAGGGTAATACCAAGGTCGTGGAGTTAGGCTGTCGGGGCCCAAACCTTGGTACCCAGATGTCCCAGGGCAAGCTCCTCAACCTCTCCAAGCCTCAGTTTCCCTCTCTGTAAAGTAGAGGTGAAAAAAGCATTTATTCCCAAAGTTCTTGGGAGCATTAACTACATGTGAAAATATTTGGTACCCTGCCTGGGGCCCAGAAGAGGCAAACGAGATTAGGGATAATTATCATAGGTGCAGCTCTGGATGTGGGGCAGGTCCCTGCAGGAGGACGGCTGGGGGCCCGGGTGAGCTGCGGGAGGCAGTGCCCACAGCCTGCCCCCCGACGGCCCCTATGAGCGTCTTGCCCCCTCCCTGGTGACCCATTGCTCGCTCCTGGGCCTGGGCGCCTCCACTTACTTAGTCGTTAGCCCGGCTGACAAGGTCGATAATGCCTCTGCCTTGGAGAGCTGGCGCCGACGTCTTTATCAAAGCCAATATTAATTTTCACTAATTAGGAGCTGCCACTAATGAGCATCACAGCTAATTTAGCTCATCTATAACCCAGGAATGGCACTGCTCTCGTGCCAGGCTTCAGAGTCCAGGACGCTGGTGCCCGCTGCCTCCCCCGCCCCCTTGCCGCAGAGCTAGGGGCGCCAGCTGCCAGTGCAGCCTCATCGTGCTGCCTGGGCCAGCTTGTTCTGCAGGGTCCAGCGGCCTCCGTCTCCAGGGAGTCCCCTGGGTGGGGCTAACAGGGCGAGTCCCTCAGGAGGGGTCAGAGCGTATGCCTACCAGCCCCTAACGTGGATTTGAAATAAGGGGATCAATTTGGGAAGCTTCCTTTTTAATTAGGACGGTGTCCCTGCTGAGGCTCTGGCTCCATTCCAAAGCCTCTGCTACCTCCTCCAGGAATCCTTCAGAGACCATCTGAGCCCATGGAGACCATTCCCCACTTGGAGAGAGTGTAGTCCTCACTGGCCAAACATTTGGCAGCTAATCAAGGCCTGTCCATGACAGTGTTTGCCATGTTGCCTTCTCCCGGGAGATGGTAGAGCATGGTGGTTAGAAGGTGGGCCTTGCATTCTAGCAGTTAGCAGCTGTTAGACCTGTGCCTCAGTTTCCTCTTTGGTAAAATGGAGAAAATGATGTATTGCACCTAGGGACATTGCTTGGGCAGGATGAGTCAGTGCCTTAGCTGTGATCATTGCTTTTAATTTTCAAATTGTGGTTGGAGGGTCCACATGCTTAAGTCTTGTGTCGTCTGTCAGACTCTCTCCTTGAGAGAACATATCCGTCCTTGTGCCCCTCTGTGCCCAGCACAGCTTTGCTTAGAGCAGTCAGCTGGTCGAGAGCCCTGGCTGCAGGCCGAGCCCCCAGTGCAGTGCCAGTAACGTTGAATGAATGAGTGGACCTGGATTCTTACTGCTCCCCTCTGAGACTTAGTTTCCCCATCTGTAAGACGGGGCCGTTGGCCTGGTCAGTCTCTAAGACTCCTCTCAGCGCTTCCATTCCGAGATCCTAGAAACTTCAGGTACCTGTCTGGTGAGTGGATGGATGCCGGCCTCTGCCCCTCACCAGAATGACCTGGCTGGTGCTTATTTGCCTCTCCAGGTCCTGCGAGGGCGGCTTCCAGTTCTCAGGTCGCCTGAGGTTAGATGCTGGCTGGAGCTGTGCAACCTTGGGGCAGGGCCACGTTGCTCCCTCTGCAGGGCCAGGTGTTGCTCTCTCTCCCTTCTCCCTCTCCACGCCTCCCCACCCTCAAGCCAGCACAGAGAGGTGCTCACCTGGCCTGGCCCCCTGATGCACAGTGCCGTCCCTGGGAGCTGCCCAGGGGTGTCCTCTGCCCTCCACCCTCCTGGGCCCCTGCCTTTGAGGATCGTGGTGGGGAGCGAGGGGTAGTAGGAGAGGGGACATGGGGGGGGGATGGGCTTAGACTCTCTGGTTTGGAGAATTCCTGCTCCTGCCTTCCTCTCTCCATTTCCTGCTGTGCAGCCTGAGCTCTTGGCTCAGGAAGGGGAGGGTTGCAGGAGGGCGGATGAGGACATCTTTTTTGCACTTATCACCTCGGAAAAGCGACCTTCAGGCCGAGCCAAGTTTGGGGGAAGTGCCTTCAGGCGTGACAGATTTGACTATAAATCTCTGGTATTAATGCCCGGTTCCCAAGGTCTGTCATTCTGTATGCCTGCGTGACAAGTGAAAACAGTGTGCAGCCCATCTGTCACCCAGGGGTGCCCACCCCCCGCTGGCTTTGCCTGAGGAGGGGTGGCGGGCTGGGGGCAGGGGTGTGAGGGAAAAGGTGGGGAAGATCTGGCCACTGACAGGGGCAGGGATTGCAGCCAACGGTCCTAGAGAGCAGGACCTGAGGGGCAGAGGCTGGAACACAGGGAAGAGGCCGTGGGCCCGTGCCTGGGGTCCGTGCCTGGGGCCCATGCCTGGGGCGGGTGGGAAACACGCAAGCCCACAAGGAGCCGGGCACTTGGGTCAGCTCTGGCTCCTCTTCCAGTCTCCTGCCTGGCCTAGGCAGGTCAGCTGCCCTCCCTGGGCCTCAGTTTCCACTCTTCAGAACAAGAGGGTGGTGGAGACGATTTCCGAGGTCCTTCACCCTCTGTTCGTGGGGAGCCCCCACCTCACTGGCAGCTTTCAGACCTTTGGTGATTTGTTTGGTGGGAGCTGAGGAGCACTTGTGACTGTGTCTGAAAGGGTCTTCACTTTCTCAGCCCAACCATCTCACCACATTGACAAGGAATCCAGAGCTCAGAGAAGGGAGGCTACGTGCTCAAGGTCACACAGCAGATGGCTGGGTAGGGAGCCAAGAAAGGGGGAAGATGTGTTCCCAGATCCAATTTGCTCCTTCGGGTTCTCTGGAAAGATTTGGTGCTGGAACAGACACTTCCGGTCCAAGTGGAAAACCACTGACTTGGCCGAGGGCACAGAGGACGGGACAGCAGGCAGCGCAGAGAGGGCCCGTGTGCTGGGCCTCGTCCACTTTGCTCCTGTTTTAAACTTTTTATTTTTCAAGTGGTTTGAATTGTGAAATATATCACAGAGAGAAGCGTCCTACAGAAGTTGGACGTACCCGTTCGGGGACCATTACAGAGCGAGCACATCTCACCCTAAGGATCGCCAGGAACTTCAGAGCACCCCCGTTCCCGAGCTGGCCTGACTGCTCCCACCTTCTCAGGAGCTGGACACCCCACCTCTTATGTCTCCTCTTGAGTGAGGACATCTGCCTAGGGAATCTGGGAGGGGTGACTTGACCGAGAGGAGCACTGGCGGGGTTAGGGCTGTTTCACCCTTGGCCTTGAGTGAGACCCCAGAGGGAGTCACTCTTCAGCCTCTGCTTCTTGGCCTCTGCGTGGCATCCCACGTGGCCGGCTCCTGGCGCTTCTCCCTCTTTTCCCCCAAGGCTCTGCTCCTGACCACCCCTTCTTGGCCTTCCTCCCACGCCCCGCTTTGAAGGTTGGGCTTCCCCCAGCCTCTGTCTTCAGCCCCCTTCCCTGCACCCTCCGCACAGGGAAGTCCATTCCCTACGGACCTCAACTCTGCCGTGGCTTCCACTGCCACGTGCAAGGTCCAGCTTGGTAACCCTTTTCCAGCTCACCCCTTGTCCTGAGACCTCTAGGCCTGTATGTGCACCTGTGTCCTGGACCTCACTAATGAGCATCACAGCTCAGACACGGGTCTCCACTAGAACTTGTCTTCTCCTTTTCATCTGAAACTCAGTTACTGGTACCAGTTCCCTATGCCAGAACTTCGCACGTCAACTTTCTCGCCCTTTGCTGAGTCACTAGATCTTGCTGTTTCTGAAGTGTCTCACACTGCCTGTCCTTTGCTGTCCCTGCGGGGCCCTTACTGTCTCTGCTTAGGCAGGATCGGCAAATCCCTAGCACTCATGCCACGTTTTTCTCAGCCTGTGCCCAGGCCAGACATCACTAGCCAATCGTACTTTTTCTTTTCTCAACACAGCGTCCCAGACAGCCACTGCCAACCTATCAGAATTGGCACGTAACGTGAGAGTGATTTGCTGTCCGTGGTCTAGGTTTTATCATAACCTCCCAACTAGTCTCCTTGCCTTCGGTGTCTGTCTACGCAAATCTATCTTCTACACATCTGCCAAAAGAATCTTTTTAAGAGTACAAATGAAGCCAGGTTACCCTTCTACTTTAAAATCTTTTTATAGCTCCCTGGTGCCAACAGGATAGAATAAAAGCTTTGTAGTGCAGCACACAGGGCCCTTCATGGTCCAGGCCCTGCTGTCCCCTCTCAACATCTCAGCCACACGCATCTCCTACCACTGCGTCCTATGCCCCTCCACTCCTACGTGCCCGGGGACGCGCAGTCCTAGCCACACGCCTAACAGCCGCATACCCCGGGGCCTTTGCTCCTGCAGCTCCCATGAATGCCCTCCTTCCCCCTCTGCCCCATGCTGATTCCTTCACATCCTTCAAGGCTGTGACATACCCTATCATAGTGAGTTGCCCCCTCTGTTCTCCCGGAGCATCCTGAACACCCCTGCGGGACAGAGCTGTGGCCGGGGCCCACTTGCAGTTCCTGCTGCATCTGACCATTGTCCGTCTCCAGGACCTGGTGCTGGTCTGGGCACACGTGGGCCCCAGGGAGCTCACTGGATGCCATGACTCCCTCCCCCTGTTTCTCAGGGCTCTCTGGTGCTGCTCTCAGAGCTAAGGGTCACCCCAAGTTCAATGGCACATTAGTAACTCCAGTTGGAGAAACTGAAGAAAGGTCTTTTCTCCTCTCCTTTTTTTATAAGAGTGGAGAGGTTGGGCAGGCAGCGAGCTGGTCTGTCTGTCCTGGTATTTTTCATGTCTGCTCGCTGGTCACATGGAGACGCGATGGCTTGGGGTTGAGGGAAGGAAGGGTCTGGCCGTTTACTGGGCATCTGTGTCAAGCTAGGAACTTCCAAATGTGTTTCTTCTTTTAGTCCTCAGAACCACCCTAAGAAACAGGAATAATTGTCTCCAGTATGAATATGAGGCTCAGAGAGGGCAAGGAGAAGTGCCTTGCCCAGAGTCACACAGCAGGTAGTAAAGGAGGCAGGATTTAAACCCAGGTTCTCTTTGTTCCAGACCGATCTCTAACCTGCCCTCACAAAGGGAGAGGGGAAGGCAGGGCGAATGCTTTGGGGTTGCCCCCTGCTCATCTCTTTCATCTCTCCTCTCCCTTCTCCCAGGGAGCGGTTTCACCAGGGTTTCTTGGGAGCCTGCAGGGGGGAGCCTTCAGGAGGTTTTTTTCTAAGAACTGGGGGTGGGGGATGAACTGAATCCCGTAAGAGAGCAGGGGTGAGTGGGGAAGGGGCCAAGGCCAAGGGTGAGCCTGCCCATCTGCAGGGGACCTTTGTGACAGGCTGAGAGGGTTCGGAGGGACCACGACGGGCTCTCCTGAGCCAGGAACACTTCCCTGCCCCTGCTCCCGCCAGTGCAGAGATGCCACCATCAGGGGCCACTCCTCTGGGGCTTTAAACCTTCAATTCTCCAAAAGACAATGTGCTCCCGGGAAGCCTCACACCTCGGCCAGGTTACTGGGACATGAGCTGTGAGGATCTGCCAGGTGCCGGGAAGTGAGAGAGCTGGAGCAGGGGAGGCCCAGGGCTGGGGGAACCAAGCTGGGGCGATGCCGGGACGGGAAAGGGGAGGGGACGGACAGAGGCACACACTGCCGTGAGAGCAGCGTGAGGTTCGGTGGGGTGCGTGTGCGTGCGTGTGTGTGCGTGTGTGTGTGTGTGTGTATCCATGAGGGGACCCATATGGGGACTTGAGGAGCCACTGCTCAGGCACGTGGCTGAGATGATGTACTTTTTAGTATCATCTCAGGGGCTCAACACAACGAAGGCTTCTTTCTCCTGCACACAAAGTGCAAGGTGGGTGACTCTCTGGGCACCTGCCCACTGCAAGGTCCACCTGCTACAGTCCCTGGCTCTGCTGCCACCTCACCATGTTGCCTCCAAGTGCACTGCAGCAGGGGAGCAGGAGAGGGGAGAAGGTGCCTCTGCTCCAGGCTTTGGCTGGGAGGAGACACAGGTCACTTCCTCCTGTACCCATGCACGGCCAGACCCCGTGCATGGCCCCACAGGAGTGCCAGGGGGTTGGGGAATGAGGGTGTGCATGGGAACATCAGGCACCACTGGACACGTGCCTGCCACAGGGGCTGGGCAGGACCTGTGGGCTTCAGTCTGCAGCACGTCCACCCACCTTCACGTGTGGTCCTTACCCCCGTCGGGCCCTGGCATTTCTGCAGCAGTTTATTCCACAAGCACTTAAGCCAGGCTGTGGCGAGCAGGACATGGACGCTGCTGTCCCGGGTCTGACGGGGCCTGGGGCAGCCAAACCACCTCGAAAGTGAGGCTGCTCTGCAGGCCTGTTGGAGCCTGGGCTGTCGGGGAGGCCCCGAGGTGGTGGCCACGCTGGAGCCCAGACCTGAGGGACAGCGTGGATGTGAGGATGGAGGAGCAAAGGCACGAGGCAGGAGGGAGCGTTACCCGTGTCCTGCATGCCCTGATGGGTCTGATGAGGGAAAGGACGGGGTTGGGATACCGAGTGTGGAGAAGGGCAGAGGGCCCGGGACCAGTGCAGGGAGACCAGGTGGAGGAGGCTCAGACTGGAGGGGAACGTGGACGTGGATGGGGTGTATTTGGGGATGGCCTTGACAGCACTTGCTGAGGAGCTGGCTGTTGGGGTGACACGTAAGGGAGATGGTGGAATCAAACATGGCTCCCCACGTCTGGCTTTTGGAGCTAGGCAGGTAGTGATGCCTTCTAGGAGGGAGTTGGACGTTCCCTTTTAGACAGCCTGGCTTTGGGTGTCCAAGTGGATGTGTCCAGATGGCTTTGTGAAAATCTTCAGCCTCACAGCCGGGGAACCTTGTGGCAGGGTTGAGGTTTGGGGTGGGGACTTTGCAACCCCTGGGGAGCCCCACCGCCTGGCCTTGTCATTGTCAGCTGTGGCCCTGGTGGTGGCCACATTTCCTTGGTGGGAGTCCTGAAACGTGGCTCAGCTTGTGGGTGCACTGGCTTCTCCTGGGTGTCTGCAGGGCCCCAGCACAGCCTGAGGGGCCCCTCAAAGAAGTGCTTTGATAAACAGGTACATTAAAAGGGAGAGAGTTCTCTGTCCCCAGAGGGTACAGAGTGGCCGGGACAAGTGAAGGGGAGAAGGCCTAGAGTGGGCCTCACCTGAAACAGGCGCAGGCAGGCAGCAGGCTGCCCACTCACACCCACCCCTGGCAGTCAGGGAACGGGGAAGGAAGGGGTGTGTGTTTGCACGGGCAGAAGATGCCCCAGAGCCCCCGGGAAGGGACCAGGGCTTCGGGGAAGTATCTCAGTGGTGCCTCTTGTGGAGCTCCTGTAGGATAAACCAGGGTGGTTGGGGCCCCGGGTGCCCTGGGCCAGGCCCTGACCTGCCACCTCTCTGTACCTGGGGGCCCTTCAGCAAATAGTCTGGTCAGTACCAGCCTCTGCCTGAACGATGGACAGTTGGGGCCAGGGAGGAAAGCTTTTAAACTCTGGGAGCTGGGAAATTTCTGGAGAGGGCAACTGGCAGGAAAGGACTTCTGGGATCAATTTCTCCTCTGCCAAATTCCATTTTGAGCCCAACTCCGAATGCCTGGGGGCTTCCTTGCACTCTCTGGTTCTCTGGAAGTCTTGGAAGTGGCTATGGCAGGGTCCTTGGGGCCAGCCCTGAGTCTGGCACCTTGAGGGGGTCCCCTTGCCTACCGGGGTGAACGAGCCCCTGCCAGCCTGTAGCAGTGGGCCCGTGCGGCATCTCGCCTATTTCCCGTCAGCTCAGTGCTGAGCGGTGTCAGGAGAGCCTGGGCCGCCCTTCCCTGCAAGGGGCTGGCGTGGCTGGGTCCTCTTCCCACCCTCCCTTCCCAGGGGAGCAGGAGCTGGATTGAGGCCCTTTGCAATGGGGGCTGAGCCAAGTCCCGGTGTCCCCACTCTGTGTGTCCCCACCCCACAGCCTCATCTCCAGCAGCCACTGGGCTTCCGCTTCCTTAATTCTTCCTCTGTAAGTCTTCCCTCTCTTCTTAGTCGCTCCCTTGGTCTTTTTCTTCCTCTTTCCTTTCCTTCCTTCTCTCTTTCCTTCCCCTCCTCTCCTTTCTCCCTTTGCATTTCCTTATTTCCTCTAGTGTTGAACTTCCAAAGTAGAGCTCCCCATAGAGGTCCCAGAATCCCTTGCAGGTCTACACCTCCTCACCTTCCTGGACCACCACCCCAAGAGAGAGACCTCTCTATATTCTTCTCTCAGCCCTTGGACTGCTTTAAAGTTGATACCAGAACTTTCTGGCCTCTTGGGAGGATGGACCCCACCGGCAGGGGAGAGGCTGGGGGTATTGCTGGTATTTCAGCTCTCTTACCTCTAAGAGGACCTGGGGGGCTTAGCAGGGAAAGCCCGGTGGGACTGGAGACTCGGGAGGAGGACACAAAGCGGCGTATCCGGAGGAAGCAGAGGGATTAGGTGGTGTCAGGGGCCCGAGTGGAGCAGATTACAACATTTGGGGCATTGTATTTGGCCCTAATTTTCTGACAGTTAAATCCAAAAGGGAACCATACCGAAGTGTTTCCAGGCAACAGAAAGCGTGCTGATTAATCTGTAGAGGCAGTTTTCTCCCTGGAAGTAAATCTGAGGCAGGAATTGATCATGTGGGTCCAGCACAAAGGACATTGAGCGGTGTCGTTGACAGCATCTTCGGCTGCAGAAGATACAGAAATGCTGTCCAGCGGCCCATCCTGGTGGGCAGAGGCAGGGGCCTGACACTAAATCACGACTCAGCGGTGGCCCAGATGCCCGCAGGGCTGTGGCTGAGGCTGGGGGCTTTGCACCTGGCACTTCCTCTCCATCACTCGTCCCCAGGTGCAAGTTCCCCTTAATAGCCGCAATGGTGGGAAAGGGGGAAATTCGCACCCCCTGGGCCTTCTCCATCCTGGGGGCCAGTCCCTGTGCTCAGTGCTTTATGCGGATTGGCTGATTTAATCTCCGCAGTGGTCTGTGTGACGGATGCGATATTGCACCTGTTCTCTAGGTGAGAACACTGAGGCGTAGAGAGAGTAAGTTCCAGTCCTGGGACTGGGGGAAGCAAAATCACTCTGTTGGTGTACATGCTTGCACACGTTACCTGCGCTTCCACGGTCACTCTCCTGCGCGCACACACACATGCACACGTACACGCATGCCTCTTACATCCCATTTTTGTGTCCTCCCTGCCTGAGCTTCTGGAAGGAGGTGCTGGCTCTTGTCCTCCAGCTAGAGAGCTCCTGTGGAATTCGTGGTTCTGGGGCCCTCCTGCCATCCCACACTTCCCGCGGCCACAGCGTGCAGCTGCGGCTGTCCTAGGGCCTGTGCCTGGATGTGGGGGGCGAGGGCCTGAGGCGCAGCGGCCCCCATTACTCACAGGTGGGAGGATGTGAGAACAGTCTGGCCGCTCTTAAACATCTCTCCACGTCGTCCTCATTAATAACTGTAATGCCGGCATCATTCGCTCTTAAATAGCCTCATTTATCAACAAGCAATTTGCCGTGGCGAGGTGGCAGGGACGCAGATAAGCAGACGGGGCCGAGGTGCTTGCAAGACACCTGCCAAGTATCTTTCTCTCTCCTCCTCCATCTCCCAGGGGAGCGGAGAAAGAGGAGGCGGTGGGCAGGAGGCTCCGAGAGCTTTGGAGCAGTGTGGGACAGGCATGGCTGCTGGGGAGGCCCCGGCCCTGCCTGGGTCCCCGGGTATGTGGCACTTGCGCAGGTCCTCTGTGTGACAGCTCCGTCAGTAGAGCGCAGGCCTGAGAGTCAGGAGGTCAGAGCCCGGCCCTGCTCTGCCACCTCCTGGTGGTGACCTTGGGGACAATTTTTGACCACCCACTGTGTCATCTGTCAACATTAGCAGCGATGGTGGGCATCCTTGTCTTGTTTCTGATCTTAAAAGGCTTTTCCGTTAAGTATAATGCCTGCTGTGGGTTTCTGGCACATAAAGTCTATTGAATTGAGGATGTTCCCTTCTATTCCTCGTTTGCTGGGTTTATTACAAGTAGGTGTCGACCTTCTCGTATGCATTGATAGACTCATCTGTGAAATGGCGACCTCATAGCCATTGTGGGGACTGAATGAATAACTTACACACAAGTTCACGCTAAAGAACCGTGTTGTTTAGGATATTGACTGCAAGTTACAGAAAATTGGCTGGCAGTGGTGTAAACACACACCCAATAGGGGTGTGTGTTTTTCTTATAGAAAGAGGTCGGGGGGGGGTGGCAGTTGCTGGAATTGGTTGGTTCAGGGCAGGGGTAGGGAACCTGTGGCCTTCCAGGTCTTTAAGTGCAGCCTTTTGACTGAATCCTAATTTTACAGAACACATCCTTTTGTTTTTATTAATACATTTTTGTTCATCTTTTATATTTTTATTTTATTTTTAAGATGAATGTATTTAAAATACCAAAGAATAAGTTTCAATGAATTAATCCTCCCAGATTGACTGGCACGATTAGAACATTAGTAGCCATAATGGCCAAACTGACGGTTGCTACGCTCATGATGTAGCTTGAACTTCCCCCGCCTGACTGACGCCACTATCACCGGAGGCTGGTTGGCAAGAGTTTACGGGGGTCAAGTACTCCAGTCTGTTATCAGCTTTGGCAACGTACACCGTGTTTCTGTTTGAAGTGGAATCTGTGAATAGTTGCACAGCTCAAGAGTATTTTTTAATCCTGTCTGCTTAACAGCCCATCATGTCAAAGAAGACCAAGAGAATGCTGAAGAAAGAAAACAGATTTTTTTAATGAGGATTGGGAACTGCAATATTATCTTGTTTCTGCTAAAGAGAAGATGATTTGCTTGCTTCGTGATACTGCAGTATCAACATTACAGAAATTCAATGCTCATCAGCATTATAATACTCAGAAGGGCCACATATAGTTTAAATTAGAGGAGGAGACATGAAAGGTTGTATTACAGAAATTAAAAGATGAAAAGCAAAAGCAAAGGCAATTCTTTCAAGCAGCAATAAGACCTGGAAATAATGTCACTGAAGCAACTTATAAAGTAGTTTATATACTTTGGGGAAAAAGGGAAGCCATTCAGTGATGTAGAAATTGTGAAAGAATGCATTGTCAAAGTTGTAGGATGCTTAGACCCTGATAACGTTTCAGAGTACAAACAACTGCCTCTTTCAAGGAGAACCATAACTGACTGGCTGCATGAATTAGCCTTCAACTTAACAGAACAACCTCATGCAATAGTTCAAAAGGAAAATATATATTATTCAATCACTTTGGATGAATCAACTGATACTACTGACTTGGCTCAGGTTTTATACTTCATTCAGGTCATAACAAGATTTTCTTTACTATGAAGAGTTGCTCGCTGTGGGCACTCTTGCAGACAAAACACAGGGAATAGATATCGTCAACAACTTTCAAGATAAATGTCATGAAGTTGGGATGACTTTGGTACATAAAGTGAGTGTATGTACAGACAGTGCACCTTCCATGACAGGAAAACATGAAGGGTTTATTGCACAGATTAAAAAAAAGAAGAGACCCTCTCTTCTCTCAGAAGAGATCCTTCTCTCTCAGAAAGATGCTCTCATTTCTTTTCATTGTATCTTGAATCAGCAAAAGCTCTGTGCTAAAACTACTATATCAAGTGACACTTTGCAACAAGTTATAAGTATTGTTAACTATATTCGTGCAAATGCAACACAGGCATCCTCAGTTTACTAACATGCTAAAGTTCAACAATGAGGTATTCAGTGTGGATTTGCCATATCATTCTAAAGTGCTTTGGCTATCACAGGGACAGGTGCTAGCCAAAATTTTATCTCTGTGAGTACAGATAGTTAAATGTTATCAAGAACAGAATCAGCGATGCAAATTATTGAAAGAAAGATTTCTATAGGAATGCAGCATTTCTGTGTGATATCATTTCAAATCAAAATGACTTTAATATTTCTTTGCAAAGTAAAACTAAGTCAACATATGATATGTGGCAAAAAATCCAAGCATTTCGAAAAAAACTATCTTTCTTCAAGACGCTTCTTCTTCAAAAGGAAATTTTGGATGAACATTTTCCCCAGTTAGCAAAGGCCACTGATGAGCAGGATGATAAATGTGAATCATTTGAAGAATACACAGCTGTTATAGACCTATTAATTGGAGAATACAATGAAAGGTTCACTGACTTTGAGAATCATGACATCACATTCAAATTAGCATTTCAGCCTCACCGAGTTGATATCACCAAGGCACCTAAAGAACTACAGATGAAATTGATTGAGCTCTCAGTAGACGAAATTTTAAAGTCATTGTTTGATGCTAAGAAAGATCCAATTGAAATATGGAAAAATGCAGAATACCCAGGCCTTTGGCAACATGCCCCAAAAATGCTTTCTTGCTTTTCAACCACTTATTGCTGCAAATCTACAATCTCCTCCCTAGCCCAAATCAAGACACCCTTAAGGTCACAAATGACTGAGACCATCTAGAGGATCAACTGAAACTGTGGACCTCCAGGATACAACCAAATATTCAAATGCTTTCCAACAAAAAGCAGACACAACAAAGTCATTAAAAGGTTCATTAACTTTAAAATTAACAAATAGTTTTCATTGTTTGAAATGACTAAGTACATAGTAGTTAGATTTTTACAAAATAATGTACATTGTTAAGTATATCTAATTGAAGTTTCTTGAATGCGGCTTTATTTGATTACGGCTAAATTAATGTGGCCTTCCAACATGAACAGGTTCCCCACCGCAGGTTCAGGGGGTGAATGACACCTTCCGAGATCCCTGTTCTTTCTGTCTTTTGCCATCCTCCCTGCGTTGAGCTCTTGTCCTCAGGCTGCCATATCTAGGACATTCCAGGCAGGAGCAAGGGAGGGGGAGCCAAAGTTCATTCTTTCTTTGGAAGGATATTTCCACTTGCTCGCAAGCAGACTTGCCCGTACATCTCCTTGGCCAGAGTCAGCCCAGGCAGTGAGCCTGCCTGACAGCTCAGCCCACCATCATTATCCCCCGAGGCAGGAGACGGGCCTGCCTCCCTGGGCTTGAGGGTCTTCCTCTGGCTGTCTGAATGAACCGGGGCTATGTGCAGAGAAGCAACGTGGAGGAGGTGGGTACTCCAGGGCTGGTTTGGAGTCCGTTGCTTCAGGCGATGCTGTCCTGCCCTCAGGATGCTCTGATTCCACAACAAAGCCACAAGCAAACAGGAGGGGTGTCTGGGCTTCCCATGCTGGGATGTGTGGACCCAGCTGGCACACAGAAGCCACCGATAAATCTGACTTATCTTCCTGGAGACCTGGAGAACTAATTTTATTTGGTAATGGAATGGAGAAAAGAACATTTTATATTAAAATAAGCATGAATATATTGATGTTTTGGAGCAGAATGCAGAATTTACATAGATTTTTCAAGACAGGCCCACTGGACTCTAGGCTCCTGGAAGGCGGGAGCCACACCTGTCCATTGTTATTTAGACGTCTGTGACAATTTATTGAATGAATAAGTGAGTAAATTAAGATGCAAACAATTACAATATTAAACACAGTTTCATCTTTGGGGTCTGCTTCTTTTAGGCTCTTCATTTCCAGAGGTACAAGTTCCCTTCTCTGCTTCTAGGGATATTTCGGTGTGAACCACTGAATTAGCAGATTAGCTGGTGGAGACTTCAGGTGCTCCGAGAGTACAGAGGAGGGGAGGCAGAAGAGTGTGTACTGTCAAGGAGGGCTTCTTGGAGGAGGTGCGCCTTGAGGAGAGATGGGATGGGAGGCAGGGAGGAGCCTTTGTAGCATGCGCCAGCCTTGGGCAGAGGGCAGGATTGTGATGGGATCAACCTTGGGCCCAACTGAAGGTAATGTGACTTAAGGTGGCATCCTGTCTCCCAGGGGTTCCCCGTATGTCGTCTTACACCAGCTTAGAACAGAGTAGGACAGAGATATCCTAATCCTCATTTGATAGATAGAAAATGGAGGCATTCCACAGTCAGTAGGGGGTGAGGCTGGAGTCCACCCTCACCTCCAGCGCTCGTATTCTTGGACCACTTCTCACTGTCTTAGGCCAGGGTTTCTGGAAACAGACTCTGAGATGGACATTTGTGTGCAGGGGTGAGGGGAGCAGGACTGGGCAGAGGAGAAGTGGAACTGCAATGCAGCTGCAGCAAAGCCTCAGCCCACCCTCTGTGGAGCCGCAGGACAGGGAGGATCCATACGGAGGAAGTGACCAGGCCACACAATGGGCAAAGACTGCCCCTGGGAGGGGTGCAAGCGTGGGCAAGGCCTATGCTCCGTGCCTCTCCCTCTGTTGGCAGAAGCAGCCCCTCCATCAGCTCCCCAGGGTGTACCTAGAACAAGCTGGTCCCCCTGCCTGGCGTGGTCCTCTCTCCTCTCCCACCTGCCCGACTCCAGCTGATCCTCCAAGTCCAAGTCCACGTGTCATTTCCTTTATCTCTAAGATCTCCCGTCAGAGATACAGCCAAGTACAGGGAAGTAGACTGCCACTCGTACAAAAGTGGGGCATCGATTCCTTGCACGGTCAAAAGCTGAATATTACTTTTAATTCCCCCAAAACTTAAGTGCTAATAGCCTCCTATTGACTGGAACCCTTACCAATAACATAAACTGTGGATGAACACATATTTTGTATGTGATAGGTATTATATATTGCATTCTTACAATAAAGTAAGCTGGAGAAAAGAAAATGTTATTAAGAAAATCATAAGGAAGGGAAAATATATTTACCATTTATTAAGTGGAAATGGATCATCATAAAGGTCTTCATCCTCACTCACGTTGAGCATTCTGAGGAAGAGGAGGGGGTGGTCCTGCTGTCTCAGGGGCGACAGAGGCGGAAGGAGGAGGTGGAAGGGGAGGCGGGGGAGGCAGCATACTCAGTATAACTTTTACTGAAAAAGAAGCTGCATATAAGTGGACCTGCATGGTTCAAACCAGCATTGTTCGAGAGGCAGCTGTACACACACACGTATTTGCTTATATGTGCACATCCTAAACCTATCTCAGGAAAGATACCTAAGAAATGCAAACAGCAATTCTTGCATGGTAAGGACTGAATGGGTGGGGGGCTTTTTCTGAATTTTGGATGATGAAAATTAACTATTGATAAAATTAAAATAAATCAAATAATTACTAAAAAGAATTGTGAAATCATTTGGTGGGGTGGGGCCTAGCTGCTCACGTTTCTCCATATGGCCCTTATCACCACTGTCGTGAAATAATTCATGGTGTGGTTATTTATTTAGAGTTCCCCTCCCCCTCGGGTCGTAAGCGTGGGGAAGCGGTCTTGCCCACCTCGGGAACGTGCCCAGCACGCCCTGGTGAGCGTTGGAGGCTCTGCAGCCACCGTCCTCAGGCTGCCTGCTGTTCTCCCCTCTCTCCTTCTCCCTCCTTCTCCCTCCCCATGCATAAAAACAGCCTGCTCCCTTCTCAGTTTTTGCCTATTAATGCTCTTTATGATCACTTATGCATCCAGCCTGGAGGCCCTTGCATAATACATCCGCCCCGTGCACACACCGTGGCTGCATACATAATGCGGAGGCGTCCGCATTCCCCAGGCCGTGGCCCCTGCCCCTCTCTGTACCTTTCTGGGAACCTCAACTGCTGTCCACCAGGTGCCAACTCTGTGCCCTGCAAGGGGCCAGGCCGTAGGCCAGGGTCAGGTGCTTGGGGAGTGGGGAGATGGAACGCAGACAGTTGTTCATGTGGCTAATGAAGTCCGTCAGTGGGCATGCGCGGCTTTGGGGGTGGGCTTGGTCAGGGAAGGCTTCCCGGCCCCTGCCAGGAGAGGCCTGGGCTGCAGTGTGGAGGAAAAGGCATTTTCTAGGAGAAGGGAGGTGAAGGGGCTTCCAAACAGAGGAACGTTGGCCTGAGTACAGGATGCTGTGAGTTTGGGGACAGTTACCAGAGAAACACATGGGAACCGCTCCACCCAGGAATGAGGGTTGTCTGCCAGGCCTGGGCCCCCTGACTGCTGGGTTTGGCTGCAGTGCCTTGACACCCCTTGTGCGGTTCCACCTGATTAGTCACTCATTTGTCCCCTCCAACCAGTATTACACCAGCGATCCATTTGCTGCACTTTGTTCCCAGCCTTTATTTGTTTGACCTACTCAGAGTTTCTTTAAACATCTGATTATTTGCCAACACTTAATGTTGGAATTTTTCTAACAAAACGTAGATGTCCAGTTTTCGTTGATTGCATCTGGCAATCATCAGCTGGAACCAAGAAAGCTGCCGCTTTAGATGGGACACGTGCCCTGCCATTCCCGTTCCCTTCGGTCCTCACCCGAACTTCTTTGTTCATCTCTGTTTCCTACCTGATCCCTAACGGCATTGAGCTCGTGACTTTATTGATTCCTAAAGAGACCAATTAAATAGCCGGAACATGTCTTTGTTTCATTCTTGTTCTTGAAAGATATTTTTGCTTAATGTGGAATTCTAAGTTGGCATTTACTTTCTCTCAGGACATTGAAGAGAGCAGTCTATTGACTTGGGCCTCCATTGTTGTCTTGAGAAATTACCTCCCAGTTTAAATGCTGGTTCCTTGAAGGTAGTCTGTTCTTCCTCTCTGGTTGCTTTTAAGATATTCTGTTTTTCTTTGGTGTCCTGCAGTTTTGCTGTGACCTGACTGGGTCATTGGGCTTCTTGAATCTGTGTGGAGTTTTTATTAATTCTGGGACATTCTCAGTCATTATTTATTCAAATATTGCTTCTGCACCATTCTTTGCTTCTGGAGTCTCAGTGAAATGTAAGTTAGGCCTTTTAATTTTATCCTCTATGCTTCTTTTTTTTTTTTTTTGAGACAGAGTCTCACTCTGTTGCCTGGGCTAGAGTGAGTGCCGTGGCTTCAGCCTAGCTCACAGCAACCTCAAACTCCTGGGCTCAAGCGATCCTCCTGCCTCAGCCTCCCGAGTAGCTGGGACTACAGGCATGCACCACCATGCCCGGCTAATTTTTTGTATATATATATTTTAGTTGTCCATATAATTTCTTTCTATTTTTAGTAGAGACGGGGGTCTCACTCTTGCTCAGGCTGGTCTCGAACTCCTGACCTCGAGGGATCCACCCGCCTCGGCCTCCCAGAGTGCTAGGATTACAGGCGTGAGCCACCGCGCCCGGCCTCCTCCATGCTTCTTAACCCTCTGTTATATTGTTCGTCTTTGACCATCTGTTCTGCATCCTGGATAATTTCTTCAATTTTATCTTTCAGCTAACTAATTCTCTTTTCAATCATGTCTAATCTATAAAACCAATACATTTGAAACTCTAATCATCAGATTTTGATTTCTAAGAGTTCTATTTGATCCCTTTAAAAATTTTCCTTGCTCTATGCTTATATGCGAGCCTCTCTTGTAGTTATTGAAACATAGTAAACTGCGGTCCCCGAGCCCCGGGCTGCAGACCGGTACCAGTTCGTGGCCTGTTAGGAACTGGGCTACACAGCAGGAGGGGAGTGGTGGGTTAGCCAGCGAACCTTCGTCTGTGTTTACAGCCTCTCCCCACCGCTCACATCACTGCCTGAGCTCCGCCTCCTGTCAGATCAGTGGCTGCATTAGATTCTCATAGGAGCGTGAACCCTGCTGTAAACTGCACACTCGAGGGATCTAGGTTGCGGCTCCTTGTGAGAACCTAACGCCTGATGATCTGAGGTGGAGCTGAGGCGGTGATGCTAGTGCTGGGGAGCAGCTGCAGATGTAATAAATGTAATGGGCTTCAATCATCCCGAAACCACTGCCCCTCCCTGCCCCCCTGCTCTGTGGGAAAACTGTCTTCCATGAGACCAGTCCCTGCTGCCAAAAAGGTTGGGGACCACTGATAGTAAACATATTTTATATGTGCCCAATAATTTCAATATCTGAAGTGTTTGAGGGTCTGATTATGCTATTTTTTTCTTTAGGTTTTCATTCATAATGGCTTGCTTATCGTGTGAGTGTGTGTGAGTGTGTGTGTGTGTGAATTTTGACTGTGAGCTACTCACGCGGTTGATGGGGCGGGAGATTCTCTGAGACCTGAGATGCAGGCGGGTTCCTCTAGAGGGGTTTGTGTTAAGCTGTTAAGCTCACTGCTTGTCTGGGGCCACTTTAGATTAAATGCTCCACTGAGGGGTCTTCAGCCCCCCTAGCAGTGAGGATTCGGGCTGCAGGTGCGCGTGCGCCATCTTAAGGTTACGCTTCCTCAAGGGCCATCCTGCCCTATCCAGCACCACCGCATCAGAGAGGTCACTTTCTTCTCTTTTTTTAGACTTCTGGTTTGCGTGGGGATATGGATTTATTTCTGGTTCTCCCCTTACGACAAGGGTGTGGTTCCTTAGGGTCCCTGCTTTAGTAGGGGTGTCTCCTGTTAGACTCCCTACTCTGGGTGAGGCAAGATTAGGCCCTTTTCTCCTCTTTCTGAGCCCCGGGGGCTGTCAAAATGAAAACTCAGTTTTACCTGGTTTAGTAAATGACCCAGCCTCTCTGAGTTTCTTTCTTCACTTAGTATTTAGCTTGAGTATTCTTTATTTTCTTATCAACTCATTTATCTACTTAATAAGTTTAAAAACAGGCTCACACCTGTAATCCCAGAGGATTGCCTGAGGCCAGGAGTCTGAGACCAGGCTGGGCAACATAGTGAGACCCCATCTCAAAAAAAAAAAAAATTGCCAGGAGTGGTGGTGTACACCTGTGGTCCTACCTACTTGGGAGGCTGGGGTGGGAGGATTGCTTGAGCCCAGGAGTTTGAGGTCCCAGCCTAGGTGACAGAGGGAGACTCTGTCTCTAAAAAAATAAAAAGTCTTATCTGGTGTTTTCAGTTGTTCCCAACTTCCTGCTTTATCCAGGTACCTACACCACTTTGTCAGAACCAGAAATCAAGACCATGTAAACCATGGCCTATTTGAGAGCAGGAATATTTTTCTTGCTATTTATGTTATGACTCTTTTTGATTCCCACTGTCTAGTGTTGTGTCTGGCACACATACTGAGGCCATGGGATAGATCCTCCGTATATGTTAATTGAGTGATGAATGACTGAGTAGGTGAGTGAATAATGAGTAGATTAGTGGATAAGATGGAAGATCATCACATTACAGAGGAGGAAATTGAGACCCAAAGAGGCCAAGTGACTTTCCAAAGCTATCCAGGAGTTGATAGCTGAGCCAGTGCTGCATGTATGAGGCCCATGAAGGATGGCCAGGCCCTGGCTCAGACCAGGCACCCATGACGTCTTTATCAATTACTTGGGAAATGATAATATTGACCAACACTTACTGAACACGGCCTTATGTGTTAGGCACTTGTTAAGTGCTTTGCATACGTTAACTTAATTCTCACAGCAAACTTGTAAGGTACTTATTGTTATTATTCCCATTCTACAGATGAGGAAACTGAGGCACAAAGAGGCAAAGCAACTTGCCCAAGGTCGCTCACTGAGTAGAACTAGGAGATCCAGGATTCAAACCCAACCAAATCTAGATCCAGAGCCCCACCCCAACTGCTGCATTGAGAGTGTCTGTAACCGTGGTGACAGGTGTGGGTGCAAAGGTGTGTGGGGGCCAAGCTCTGGGCAGTTCCTTGGCTACATGGCAAGGGGACCTCAGCTCTTCGCTTACCTGTTCCCACTTCCCACCTACCCATGCCCCCTGTTTCCACCACGTGGGGCCTGAGAGCTGCCAGCTGTGTCTACACAGCACTGGAAGGATGGAAACTAATTCCAATGGACAGAGGACCTCCAAGGACTCCAGAAGTTTGCCCTCTGCCTGACTAAAAACTAAACACACCCAATTAAAGAACATCCATCCCAATTAGGCAGAGCGCAGGCAGGTTGGGCATTAGGAAAGCTGTCTGACTCTCCCCCTCTTCCCTCTGCCCCTCACACAAAGGCAGCAGGACATCCCTCGGGACGTGCCCAGCAGAGACTGAGGATGGAGTCCTTGGTGTGGCCTTTACCATTATAAGAACCACACCCTGCAGCACTAGAACCTTGCCACCTTGCGTTTAGACAATGAATGAATGAAGTGACGATCACTGTCAGTTCAGTAGACACCGACCGAGGGCCTGTCTGTGCCAGGTACTACTCGAGGCTCTGGAAATACATCCAGGAACAAGGGGCACAGTCCGTGCCCTCGGGGTGCTCGCAGGCAGGTGGGAGATGCAGACCCGGGGATCAACAGCTGGTTGGGACACAGCGTCGGGGGTGCTGTGGTTGGATCTGCCGCAGGGGTCTGGGAACCTCTCTGGGATGTCTGGATTGGGAAGTGCTCCTCTTGTGCTTTCTAGCTTGACACTTGTCATTGCTTCTTAGGCAGGAACAAGGCCAGCAAGGTGGTGCCACTTGCTTAGGCTACACAGGTGGGCCAGGAGCGGAACCTGGGCCCCTGGCTTCAGTGCTGGAAGCCCACACTGGATGGCTCTGGACGGCTCTGGACATGCTGCTCAACTGCGCCAAACTGTAGTGTCTTCTGTCAAGAGTGTGCAGCCCCTGGATGGCCCAGGAGTGTGGGGGTTGGGGGTGGGGAAGACCTGGACTCAGTGGCTGGGGAGATCCTTCCTAAGTCTTGGGTGTTGTGCACATATTTTCAGTTACCATGATTATGACGCCAGGGGCTCAGGACTTGGCCCGAGTGAAAGCAGCTCACACGGTGCCCCCTCGCCCCGGCCCCCACTGCCATCCTTAGAGCTGAGCAGGCCCAGGTTCCCGACTCCTGAATGGTGACTTAGAACCAGCAGGGACACAGGCAGAACGTGGGGGAGCGTTCTCAGACTCTGCGCTCGTGGAACCCTCCACGGCAGGGATTCTGGTAGTCCCTCGGGTGAGAACAGCTCATCTGTCCCTGTCCTCGTCTGTTCATTTGTGTATCCACCCTCCATCCACCCGCCCGGCCACTCACCTGCCCGCCCCAAGAAGAGACAAGCCTGAAGTCTAAACAGCCGGAAGGAGAAGCTCCGGGGCCAGGGTTTCTCCAATTATCATTTTCTGTCCCACTAGTGCCCTTTGAGAAGCTCTCGGAAAAAAGGGTTTCTTGGCCGAACAGATTTGGGGAAGGCGGTTTCTTCTCCACCACCTCGTGGAGCTTCGCGGCGCACACCCGTGCAATGAAGGCTCCTGAGAGGTCCTGCGGGAAAGAACCCTGCTCATATTTTTTTCTACTGCAATGTTCCCTAGACCTTTTTGACCAAGGAACGCTTTGTCATGGAGTACCTGTAAGCCTCCCAGGGAATTAATGATTCGTGAAATACACTTTGGGAAGCTTTCCTTTAAGCACGAAATCTTTTTTTAATTATAATGACTTGCATGGAATATTCATAAGATCTACTATATACCTACCTTCTCACATAGGGATGACTTACCACTCGGCACTTTGTTGGCACATCATTGAACGTATCACCATGAATAGCAGTGTGTTAATATAATGATGCATTTGTCACTGATAGGAGCTAGTGAAGGGACTCAAATGATTTTAAATTCTCACATTTGAGAGAATGTTTTTATCTTTCCCTTTTGTGAGCAGAAGTTGTTGTTTGCTTCCTATTATTGTCCATGTACCTGCCAGAGATTACCATGAATTGAAAAAAAACAAAGCACCAACCTCATTATAATTATATGTAAACCAAGAGTTAACAGGCTCTGAGTGAGGATCTGACCACCTCTCTCTTTTTCTTAATGAGCTTGAAATCTAGTGCATGTATTTTGTGCCATGACTTTTAGCTACTCAAAAGCCTTGGGGCGAATTTCCTGCTTTTCTTCTATGTTCTGGATACCTGAGTATATAGGATGAAACCCTATATGTGGAGTGTAAGTAAACCCTCCGTGGAAGGAAGGCCTTCTGTGAATCATTTGGGGCTGGTATTGGATAAGAATGTTGTCTTCAAGGTCAGACAGTCCTGGGGCTTGAATCATGGCTCTACCTTTTCCTAGCTGTGTGATCTTGGGCAAGTTGCGAAACCTTTCTGAGACTCAGTCTTCTCATTTGAGTATGGAAATACCTTCCTCACATGTTTGTGGTAAATATTAAATGGGGTTGTGCATGCAAAGTGCCTGCCATACGGTAGATGCTCAGTAAATGCTGGCAAGACTGGGACTAGGGTGAGGCAAGCCAGTTGCCCCAGGCACAGAAATTCATGAGGTCCTCTTGGACTTGTGCAGGCACGAGGCAGCACCTCGATTGAGCATGTCCTGGGTGTCGTGCTTGCCTCATGCCAGTCTCCACCCTGGCTAATAGGATGCTCTCCCCCTGCAGTTGTTCTCAGAGTCTGAGCACCTGGAAGGCCTTGGTTAAATGAGAGAGACCCAGCCCCACCACCTGTAACTGCCTCCCACCTAAGGCGGCAGGTGAGCCCAGTGGGAGGACGGGCTGCAGCTGTGCCTGGGGAGAGATGGGACTTGGGGGTAGGGAGGAGGAAGGCTGAAGGCGCTTGCTCGCCTGGGCCCTCCCAGGGCAGGAGCCACCATGGAGCCCCTGAATGAGGGCAGGGCCTCTGCCAGCTGGGCTGGACCCCCTCTTCCCCGTTAAAACTTCTAAAAACACAAACAGAGGCTAGAGCAGCATTTGCATAAATCTCATTAGAAAAAGTGCAAGTTTCATAAATCTTGTGATAAATTAGTGCGATATCGTTCTCAACGTGATGTATTAATTTTAGGGCAAAATGAATGGTGCTGTGATCATTGTGGGTAATTATGAGTCTCCTCAAAGAGGAAGTGATTTCTGGAGGGACTTTTCTGGCCTCTTCGAGGTGGGAGGGTGGGAGGAGAGGAGGGCTGAGGGAAGGGTGTCTTTCTCACGTGCTTTTCTGGTTGCACCTTTCGTAGTTTCTTCTCCACTGTCGAAAGGTGAGAAGTCGGGTTGGGTCTCTAGCTAAGGGGTGTACAGCGGGACTGCAGAAGGCGACGGGATTCTGAAGTCAGGCCTCGGGGCCCAGATTCCCTAGAACCAAGTTATCTTTGAAGGGAGTTTTTAAGGGCTAGGACCTGGGCCCACGGAAGCTCTAGCCCGGGGTTTTCAAAAGCGTGATCTCGACCAGCAGCATTAGCATCACCTGGCAGCTTGTTAGCACTGCAGATTCTGAATCAGAAATTCCAGGAGGGGCCCCGGAACCTGCGTTTTAAGCCAGCTGTCCTGGTGATTCTGATATACGCCTATGTTTGGGGATAACTACCCTAACCCAGCGGTTCTCAGCTTGGCTGCGTGCTGGAGTCACTTGGGGAGTTATAACAAAATACACTGATGCCCGGGCCCTGCACTGGACCAGTTAATTAAAACAGAATCCTTGCGGGGTGGGACCAGGGCATCCTTATTTTTAGAAGCTCCCCAGGTGATGTTAATATGAAATCAGGTCGAGACGCACTACATCAAAGCCACCAATTAACTTTTTTTTAATATATATATATTGGGATTTGGAAAATTTTGAACATGGGAAGGGACAACAGAGAATATAATTTTTTTTTTTTTTTTGCTCTGCCTGTGGATTGGCCTAAGCTGAACGTGCTCCACTGCAGCTAGGGACCCACGAATATGAACATGTGGGGACCTGGCTGAGGTCCCTGGCTTCCCTGTAGCTGTGGTTCCCACCCTTCCTGCACAGTAGCAACACAGAACTTTCCAGAGTCCAGCTGGACCCGAGACCAATTAATCGCCACCTTGAGGGTATTCGACACAGGCACGGGTATAGTTTGAAAGCTCCAGGTGATTCCAATGCGCCAATAAGTTTGGGAGCCACTGACCTGTAGGCTTTCCTACGCCATAGTTTCCCGGACGTGTCCGGAAGATTGAAGGAGCCTCAGACATCACCAAGGCCCCAGATATCAACTTCCCAGCCCATCAGAATCACTTGGGTGGTTCTGTTGGTTTTCAAATCCTGATGCTTGACTCATACCTTGAGATTCTGAGGTAAGTGGTCTGGGGTCAAAAGTGCTACAGGTGGTTCTAACGTGCAGCGCGGGCCGAGGCCCACTGGGCTGCAGTAACCCTTTGTTGCGCTGGGACGGAGGCCTGGAGGAGCAAAGGCCACCCTGGAGGTGGCAGCCTTTTCGTGGAGAGTCACCCTCCAGCCAGCCACTGCCCTCCCCCACGGTCACATCCAGGGGACTGTGATGGGTGACACGAGCACAGCCCCGCTCCTGAGCTGTGGGGAGTGTGAGCTGGGACTTCGCTCTGGAGCTCAGGGCAGGAGGGGAGCGCCAGGGTTGCTTCTGAGCAGGAAGGAGCCAGCGTGTGTGTGTGTGTGTGTGTGTGTGCGCGCGCGTGTGCCGGCTAGTGTTTGGATAATCTCCTCGTGAGCCTTTAATGGCCTGCAGTGCTCTGTTTATTTTAATGATAATGTCAAGTTCAATTTGCCGTCATTTTTCCACATTTCCTTTTGTAAAGTTGACTGAACAATTCACTGAATTGAAAAGTTTCGGGAGAGGGGAAAACACGCCCACCCCACTATTATCACTGTTATTAAATCTGGTAACTACCGTTTGGCTCTCCGAGCCCTGAGACAGGACTTCAGCCCCTGTGGGCCTGGGAGCTGCAGCTAGGACTCAGGAAGGTCAGACAGAACATTCCAGAGCCCCTTTATTCATGGCTGTTTCATGCTCAGGCTGCTATTTCTGGGCAGAAAAAAAAATATCCAGTCTCCCATGGACCCTGGCTGCTGGCTCTGTGGTAGCTCATTCTCCAAGTATCTCAACCACATTGTCCCCCTGGAGAGCCAGGACTGGGTGGTCTGTGCCCTTCTGTCCTCTAGTGCTAAGCACCTGCCCCGAGCATAGTATGTGGCAGACAGAACCTTAATATTGCAGATATTTTAACTGGACGGGACCTTGATGTGGTGTAGCAGAAAGAACATTGTATAGGGAACTTGGGGACAAATTTAAGTGTCAGCTCCACCACCTGTTAGCAGTTCAGCTGGGTGGCCCTGGACTTGTCACCAGGCCTTCCCTGCTGCACACCTCCACATGACGCCCAGAAACTGTGACCTACCTGGGGACCAGCATGGGCACATGACACTTCAACCCAAGGACCTCTGTGCTTTGGCCGTTGACACCAGCCCCCTCATGGGGAGGAGGGGAAGCTCAGAGAGGTGAATGATTTGCCCACGGTCACACAGCTAGTTGCTTTAGCTGAGCGTGAACCAGGGCCAGCCACGTCAGTTGTATGCCTGGCCAATTCTCTCAGTGTTAAGAGAGGGAATTCTCTGAGGCTGCCTTGCTCCCAAAGCTTCTCCTGTGTCCCAAGCTTCCAACCCCCTGTCCCTGGACTCCATGGAGTGCTTGTCCTGAGGGTCACAGCCCCTGGACCAGACAAAGGGCAGGGACACAGCTCTACAAGTGCCAAGTCTGGGTTGTAGGGGCTCAGTGCCTGCCTCCCGGCCTGGCAGCCCTCGGCAAATGCCGGCCCTTGTTTGCTGTTGTGCTAGAGGCGGAAGAGCTCCAGGTTTCTGAGAGTCAGGACCAGGTCCTTTAATTATTGGTTTTCAACATCTGATCTTTCCTCTTGGGTGTATTCATTTTAAAAAAGGTGTGTGTGAAATGAAAGGAAATCAGTATGTCAAAGGGATAGCTGCATTCTCAGGTTTACCGCAGCGCTACTCACAGTAGCCAGGGTATGGAATCAACCTAAGTGTCCTTCAGAGGATGAATGGATAAAGAAAACGCGGTACGTAGACAAAATGGAATACTACTTGGCCATAAAAAGAAGGAAATCCTGTCAGTTGCAGCAACATGGATGGAACCGGAGGTCATTGTGTTCAGTAAAATAAGCCAGGCACAGAAAGACAGATTTCACATATTGTCACTCACATGCGGGAAGGTAGAGAGTGGGCTGTGGTCACCAGAGGCCGGGAAGTGTATGGGGACGGGGGACAAGAGGGTTCGGTTAATAGGTACAAAAACACCGTTAGGTAGAAAGAAAAAGTTGTGGTGTTCGATAGCACAGTAGGGTGACTATAGTGAACATTAATTTATTGTATATTTCAAAAGAGCTAGAAGAGAAGATTTGAAATGTTCCCAACACGAAGAAATGATAAATGTTCCAGGTGATGGAAATCCTGCAATAAACACCCTGATTTGATCCTCACACATCGTGTGCGTGTAGCAAACTATCACATGTACCCCATGTCTATGCCGCCAGCACCTCTGGTTTGTATCGTCCTGCTCTGTTTAATGCCCCCTTCTTCCCTGGAGCCGCCCCGTGGCCGGCCAGGCGTGTGTTTGCCAGGTGAGCGGCAGCCCCTCTTCTGACTCTCAGGCGAGGATGGCATCTTGCTGGCGGGTGGTAAGGGGGCTGTGGGAAGCCAGCGTGCTGGAGGAGCGCCCCCCCCCCCGTCCCTGCCCCTGGGTGCTCACCTTCAGACCAATATCCAGGGCCACCTGGCAGCCCCCACAGGGGTTAGTTGCTGTGGATGAGAAGAAGGCTGTGTTCAGCTTCTGGATTTGGGGCTTGGATAAAAGTCTTTGCAAGAAAAGCTTTGAAGGTGGTGGAATCAGATAGACTTGGGTTGGAATCTTGGCTCTGCCACCTCCTGGCTGTGTGACCTTGGGTCAGTCACTTTGCCTCTCTGAGCCTCAGTGCTCTCACCTGTGTAGCAGGGATGTAACCCCTCTGTGTAGGGCCGTCGAGAGAAGTAAATGACAGTGAGTGAATGCAAACCATTGAGTGCGGTGCCTGGCAAACAGTGGTGCTTAATGAACGCTAGTGTCCTTTCCCCAGTCAGCTCATGCGTCTACTCTGAGTGGACAGGGTTGCAGGAAAGAGCAGGTGTGAATATGGCCTGTGGGTTATAGAGACAGGGACAGTTCCCTTTATCCAGGGCAAGGTGTTGGTCAGTGGAGGGCGGGCTTGGAGGCCACCTGCCTCCCAGGAGAGAAGGGGCCAGTGTCCAATCTGGCTCTATCCCCTCTGGCTTCTCCCAGGTGGGTATAGGCAGAGCCTGGGACAAATAACAGCTCCCCTGAGGTCAAACCAAGTTCAAGACCCGGGGGAGATTAGAGAGAAGGAGGCTGGCCAGAGGCAGGAGAGTGGGGAGGGGGAACCTAAGACAAATGATGAGATTATCCCCAGGAATCAAGGCACTTAACTGGCCTGTCTGGTCCCAGGGGAGAGACAAATGAGATTGCAGGCTCCAAGGCCAGTTCAGGCTCTGGGAGACTCACACCAGGGGGAGGGGGAAGGAGAAGCCCCTGGCTCTGGCAGAGACCAAGGTCAGACAGGAGGAGGAGGTGGGATGGGGTGGGGGCTGTGTGTCAGGCCACATGGCCATAGTGGGGGTGATTGGGGTGCGGAGTGGTTATTCTCAGAAAACCTTGGTCATAACCCATGGCCTTGGAATTCGGGGTTGGGGTCTGCATCTGCATCTCCTTGGCCCAGCTACTCCCCGAGGCACAGCCCTCTCCCAGCCAGGGCCCTGGCCTCCCATTCCCCAAAATGAGAAGGGGCTTTGTCTGGTTCTCATTTCAGCCATAGCTCGTCCCTGTTTCTGAGCTGGCCTGTAGACTCCAAGGCTGATCCTGTCCCTCCAGAACCTGGTCGAGGCAGACTGCTATGCTAGATTCTTGGCCCCTGGATGGGAAGGGACAGTAGATCATGGCTGGTGTGAAGTCCTTTTAGGTCACAGATTGCAGAAGATTTGCTTTGCCATGCCTTGTGGGATTGATTATGGTGGATGCATGGAACCCAGTGTTGTGAAGGATTCTGAAGTTGATATAGATTGAACAGAAAAGGGTGCTATGATTGATTAGTAAGGTCTGTGTGATAAAGAAATGTGTCTGGCCAGCTCCCTGGCTCCTAGAGGACCAGCAGTTAATCATGGGGGCGGTGGGGGAGGGAGCTGGTGAGGAAGAGGAGAAGGCAGATCTGCCGAGCATGGCCCAGAACACAGACTCTGCCTGCTGTGCAGAGCCACAGACAATGAATCTGAGAGAGAGAGGAGAGAGAACTTCATGGCAGAGGTGGTGTTTGGGGCATGCATTTAAGGTTGGCTGGGATTCGAGAGCCAGTGAGAGAGGGAAGGGGCTCCCAGGCTGAAGGAACAGCAGCAGCAGAGGTGTGGGAGCATGCAAGGGCAGGGTGTGCTTGCGGGATGACACCCGCGGTCTGGCAGGCTGGGCCCAAGGCTGCAGCGGGAAATGTGAGTAGTCAGGGAGGTTGAGGCCGTGTTGGGAGGAGCATGGGACACCATGGCAAGGAATTCGGTTTTAATTCTCTGGGAACTATGGCAGGTGCTTGAGCAGGGGGTGGTGCAATCAAAGGTGTGCTTTAGTAGGGACGCTGCCGCAAGGGCGAAGCATGTGTGTTCTCTTACCCTTATTCAGAACCCTCTCGGTGTTTTGGGAATAAACATAGCTTTCCTCCATCTCCCATGCAGAAAAAATAAAAAGCGTTGCAGCCTGGCCCAGCCCTTGTCTAGCAGGCAGAGAGCCACAGCTCTCCAGGAGGGCCACGGCACCAATCCCAGCCTCGCCCTCTCGCAAATAACAACAATAATAGCAATAACAGTCATCTCAGCGATCAGCATGGGCCCAGCAGGGCCTCAGAGGAAGCTGGGATTGTCCGCCCCTTGCCTGGAAGAGAGACACAGCCTGCCGCTGAGGGGCGAGGCCACAGTGGAACATGGGTCACCAGCCCTGCTCCTCCCCGGGACCTTTGCCATCTGCTGAGCAAATCCCTACCTGGCTTCCGGGTCGGGGTCCACGGCCCCAGGATGAGGGACTCAGCTTTCAGAAGAGGGTACACAGTCCCCAGCATAGGGTACAGGGCCAGTTCCTGAGAGACTTGCCCCTAGCCATTGCACAGCCATGATTCCACCTGCGTCCAAAGCCAAGTGCTGTGGGTTTGGGCATTACTAAGTTTCGATTAGCCGTGCTTTTCCCCATCCATTAGTGCACATAATTAAGAATTAACTTGCTATCCACTCTCTCTCATCAAGCTCAGAGATCTTCGTGACTTTTGGGAGCTGTCTTCTCCCACCACCTCTAGGCAGTCGGCAGGACTCATTGTCTACTCAATGACTATGTGTTGAGTGCTTCTGGGGTGCCAGCCCCTGCACTGGGCTTAGGGACAGGACGGGGAATGTGACAGGTCAGGCCACTGCTCCCATGGAGCTTACACAGGTGTGCTGGTGGCAGGCAGGGTGGGTTTGGGTAGCTGGTTAGCAAGTTGAGTGGATAAACAGATCCTTCCCGAGAGAGACTGTGAAGACAGTCACTTGGGGTGTGGGGACACTGGGTGACCAGGTGTCTTGTTAGCTAGACTCTGTCCGTCTGATCGAGAATTCGAGGAAGCCCTCCCCAAGACAGCAACTCTTGACTTGAGAAGTGAATACTGGGAAAGTGGCATGCAGTGACCTAGGGTAGGAACATTCCCAGAGAAGCCACAACCAGGGCAAAGGCCCTGAGGCAGCCACGAACTTGGCCTGTCAGAAACAGGGAGACGGCCTGTCGGGGCAGAGAGGGGTGAGCCCAGGGAGCCTGTGAGATGCAGAGGATGTGCTATCTTGGGCTAGATCTCTTGGGCCTTGGACATGATCTGATATAAGTTGTTTTTTTTTTTTTTTAATTTTTAAATTGTAAAATGTACGTTACATAAAATTTACCATCTTAGCCATTTTTAAGCATACGGTCCAATAGTCTTAAGTACACTCACATTGTTGTATAACCAATCTCGGGAACTCTTTTTATGTTGGAAACAGAAACTCTGTACCCATTAAACAACAGTCCTCCATCCTGCCCTCCCCTGGCCCCGGTAACCACCACTCTGCTTTCCGTCTCTATGAATTTGACTACTCTGGGTACCTCCATAAGTAAGATCGTACTGCAATCATCTTTGTGTGACTGGCTTATTTTACTTAGCATAATGTCCTCAAGCTTTATCTGTATTGTAGCATGTGTCAGAATTTCCTTCCTTTTTAAGGCTAAATAATCTTCCATTGGATGCATATACCATATTTTGCTTCTCCATTCGTCCGTGGGTGGGCGCTTGGGTTGCTTCTACCTTTTGGCTATTGTGACTAATGCTGCTATGAACACAGATGTAGAATGATTAAATTCTTTAATGTTCTGCTTTCCACCATGAGGCTAGGCTGGGCCCAGCCTGGGTAGCGTTGGTGTAGAGTGGTGGGGGGATTGGTCTAGCGGGATGAACCCTGAGGGCAGGGGGCCAAGTGCGCAGAATCCTCCAACTGCACCGATTGAGCCAGGAGCCCTCAGACTGAGCCTTTAAATCATCCTGGGACTGGAAGAGCTTTTCTCTGCATCTCAAATGTGAGCCATAAACCAGGCTGACTTACAGGCAGTACTTACTGGTCCGGTTGTTTATGGCCAACGTTTTTTTGTGATTGGTTGATGCCTGTACTGTGCCCATTGTTAAATATTTGAATATCACTCTGCTATAAACAAACTCCAGCACTTCTAAATCTGGCTGGGCACAAAGGTCTCTTGCGGGGAGAGTAGGGGCTGCTGTTCAAAAGTTTACACTCTGGGCTCCCCACCAGCCGACCCCACCGTTCCCAGCACTGGGAATCTGCATTGTACCAGGCTCTGCAGGGGGTTCCAATGCACAGTCTTAGAGGGTGTCTTGTTTGGGTGCCCCCAGAAACAGATTTGGTGATGAGGATGTAAGTACAAGTGTTTACTTGGGGAGAAGATCACGGGAAACCCAGCTAAGGGCGTGAGGATGTGAGACAGGGAAGGGAAGGAAGCCGTAAAGATGCATTGTCAACCGTGTCACCACTGTGGCAACTGGAGATTAATCTGTTGGGACACTCCAAGAGCCAGTGTAGAGCACGTCCCTCTGAGTTATGCCCTTGAGAGGTAGGGGAGCTGGGTCTCTCATCTTTATCTTCTGTCTTCCGACAGTCATTGGTTGAGCTTTGCTAAAACAGCTTTAGTTCCCTGGCCCTCCCAGCCTGTGCCGTTTGGGGGAGCAGCAGTCTCCGGCGGCCAGAACCCCTCAGGCAGAGAGTCCCAGGGGCTGGCGGGTGGAGGCCAAGCTGTGTTTGGGGAAATGGTATGTGCTGAAGGGTAGTGGGCAGGGGGCCCACCCAGCTCCCATCTCTATCACAAAGGGGCGCCCCAGCCCCCGTGAAGCATTGAGCATCCTCCTTACCACCAAAAAGAACTCCAGGCCTCGTCCATTACTGGTGGGAATGTAAAATGATGTAGGCACTGTGGAAAACAATTTGGCAGCTCCTCAATAAATTAAACTTAGAATTACTATATGACCCAAGAATTTCACTCCTAAGCATATGGCCAGAAGAATTAAAAACAGGTGTTCAAAAAAAAACTTGTGCACAAATGTTCATAATAGCATTATGCACAATAGCCAAAAGGGGGAAATAACCCAAATGTCCATCAGCTGAAGAATGGTTAAGCGTGTTGCATCCACACAATGGAATATTACTCAGCTGTAAAAAGGAGTGAAGAGCCAACATGTGCTGTGACGCGGATGAACCTTGAGAACATAACGCCAAGTGAGAGAAGTCAGACACAAAACGCCATGTGTTGTGTGATTCAGTTCACACGAAATGTCCAGAATCGGCAACTCCCTAGGGACAAGAAGTGGATTAGTGGTTGCCAGAGGCCGGGGGTGAGGGCAGGAATGGGGAGTGACTGCTTAATGGGTATGTGGTTTCTTTTGGGGGTGATGAAATGTCATGGAGTTAGATAGTGGTGATGGTCGCACCACATTGTGAACGTACTAAATGCCACTAAATTGTACACTTACATAGTTCAGGTGGTAAATTTCATGTGATGTGTATTTTACCACAAAAAAAAAAAAAAAAAAAAAAAAAAAAAGAACTCCAGGGATCTTACAGCCCCGAGATGCAAGGGACACTCTCTGTTTATCAGGTGGGAAACAAACCTAGTATGTGGCAGGTACACCCAGGGTCACCCCGCCAGGAGTAGTTCTCCTCACTGGCTGCTGCTGAGGGCCCTGGGCTGCAATTGGGAACTTCACGCATTGGCCTCAGTTCCATGGGAACGGTGCAAACAAACAGTGGTTGCTGGAAGCCTCCCCTAGCGGAGGAAGGAGCCAGGGCGCCGCTTCTGCAGAGCGGCGGAACAGTGCTGGGCGGGGGAGTATGTGCCCAGCTGGAAAATTGCGGGGCGTCTCGTCTTAAATATAATATTAAATCAGCACCTCTAATTAGTACACTTAGAAAAGGTCACTAGCAATTACCTGGGACACAAAAGAAGGCATGAGCAGGCAAGAGCCCGTGAGGAAGCCAAAAAGGACCATTTTGAGCAGCACATAATTGAGGGGAAAATGGATAAAAGTCCAGGAAATTACAGGGTGGGTGACAGCAGCTGATGGCTGCGTCCCTGTCCTGCCCAGTGCCCCCCTTCCCGGGAGGACCTGAGCGGCAGGGCTGAGAGAGCCATTTGGGATATTGGGCCCAGTTGTGTAGCCTTGGCCGGAGGGCCAGTGTGGCCTTCCCAGAATCTGTCACCTTGGCCGCCGGGAGCTTGGCCCCACATCCCCCACCTGGGCTGGGCCTGAAGGAGGTTGGCAGGTGAGGTCTGCAGTCCAGGGGGCTGCAGACTGCCGCCGACTCGTCGTACTGTGGGCAAGCAGAGCACCTGTGGGCCCCAGTATCCCCGTGTGGAATCTGCCCAAGGCACTGGGAAGTAGCTCAGTGTTTCTCAAACTTTGCCACTAAAGGTCCCCTGAGGACAATGGAAAGGAAATGTTTATTCCTGGAAGTCGGGGTGAGAGGCTGGAAATTCTATTATAGCTTTAGGTTATATCTCAAAAAATAAATGTGACATTCTGCTCCCAATATGTTCCTGTTTGTTTTAGTATAAAACTATTGTTTGTCATGGAACAATGCAGATTCTTTGGGAAGATGTGCTTGGTTTATCTATGACTTTCACACACCCACTCCTGCACCTTCTAGAAAGAGCATGGACCTGGGAATCTGGGAGTTTGGAAGCTTGGGTTTGAGTCCTGACTTTGTTGTTCACCATCTTACTTTGGGCACCTTGCTAAATGCCTTCAGCTTCTCCATCTCTAAAATGGAAAGGTTGGGCTCTGAGGTTGCTCCAACTTTGTTCCATGATTTTACTCCTCCTCCTCCCATTTCTCACCTCCTCCCATTGCACTGGATGCTGCCATGTCCTACTCTGTTGTTCAGCTGCTTGACTTTGGAGAGACTGCTTTGCCTCTGTGAGCCTCAACTTTCTAATCTATAAAATGGATAGAATAATGATTACCACTCAGAGCTGCTGGGAGGGTTAAAGAGAGAACCCATGGGAATGGACCTAGAGTCTAACATATCATAAGAGCCCAGTGAATGCCCAGTATCTTCCTCTTCCAAGTTTTGGACTTCCAGTTAGGGTCTGATAGAGTTATGTCTATGCAAGTCCTAAATCTTGAGTTCACATATTCAAGTGTTGAGATGTGTGAGGTTTGGAAACAGATGTGGGCTCTAGGCCCCAAATGCCTGGCATGTGGATTCCATCTCAGCCATTCACTAACCATGAGGCCATGGTAAATTACTTCACTCTTTGTTGCCCTGTTAAATGGGGAGAATAACAGTAAGGACTGAATTAGTACGTGGAAATCCCTTAGCTCAGTGCCTGCCTTATGATTAGGGCTCAAAAATGTTAGCCCCCATTGTCACGTTAGAATTGTTCTTTTATTTTTATTTATGTATTTATTTGTTTGTTTAGTTTGAGACAGAGTCTTGCTCTATTGCCCTGGCTAGAGTGCAGTGGCATCGTCATAGCTCATTGCAGCCTCAAACTCCTGGGCTCAAGTGATCCTCCTGCCTCAGCCTGCTGAGTAGCTGGGACTATAGGCATGTGCCACCATGCCTGGCTAATATTTTCTATTTTTAGTAGAGATGAGGTCTCTCTCTTACTTAGGCTGATCTCAAACTCTTGACCTTATGCAGTTCTGCCTCGGCCTCCCAGAGTACTAGGATTACAGGAGTGAGCCACCACGCCCAGCCAGAACTGTTCTTTTTAAAAGTTCACTTACAAAAGCTCATTAGCCTTCTTTTCTAGATAAAATGTCTAGAATTTGGAATCTTTCTTTTAAAGTTGATCCTCTGAGCAATTTGGTAAATATGTGAGTCAATATTTGGGGAATAAGATGTCTGTTTCATTTTATAGTGTAAACTGAAACCTTGAAAGAAGTGATTTGCCCGAGGCCATGGTTCTGATCTAACTGCCCCTTTGAGGATTGGATGAAGACTGTAGATTCACTCTTTTCAGAAAATGACACGCTGTACACTCATAACATTTTGTGTATGAGAGTTTAAGGACCTCCTGAAACTAAGGTGACCAACTGTCGCAGTTTGCCTGAGGCTTCCTGGTTTTAGCACATGGACTGAGAAATGCCTCAGTCCTAGGCAAACCAGGGTGGTTGGTCACCTTACCTGAAAACTATACCAGGAGCTGTGAACCCCGGGAGAAGATGCTTCTTAGGCAGTGTACAGGCCAAGCATCCTGATGCCTGGGTGGCCTCTGCCCCAGGCTTTGCTTCCTGGTGAGGGATGACACCTACCTCTCGATCCCTTTCTTGAGGATAGGAACTAGAGCTTGTCACCCAGTTCTAGACTGGAGTTCCTTATGGCTGAGCTACATCTTCTTAAGCTCTGTGTACTCCAGTGCTTATCACAAGGCCAGCACCTAGTCACTCTTAAATGAATGCCAGAACGCGTTGCAAAATACTCTGAATTAGAAAAAGTGCTTCCATTTGCAAAAGACAGAAGAAACCCAACTCAACTGATTTAGGCCAAAGAAAAGGCATCAGGTGTGTGGGGGGTTGGGTAGGGGGAGACAGTTATTAGCTCATATAGCTGAGAAGTCCAGAGGATGGAACTAATATCAGGCACAGCTGGCTACAGACTCTCAACCATCAGAAATGTGCCTTTCTGTGCACCATTTGGCTCTGTTTTCCTCCTTGTTGGCCTCATTCTAGGGCAGGCCCTTCCTGTGTGGTACAAAGATGGCTGCCAGTGATGCCACTGAGCAACCCCAGTGGAAAGAGAGCTCCTCTTTCCCAGTTGTTCCAGCAAAAGTCCCAGGGCTGGCTTTGATTGGCTAATTTGGATCACACGCTCATGCCTGAACCAATCATCGTGACCTGGGAAATGGAATCCTCTGATTGGCTATGGCTGAGTTATGTGCCCATCTTGGAACGTAGGACTTGAAATGTTGGCCTAACCTCATCTGAGCTACTTAGAGAGGGGGGTCTTCAAACTAAAATCAGAAAAGGGGGTTAGACAAAAGTTGTAGCTGTCCCTTATGCACTCAGAACATGGTAAATGATGGTTCCCTGCTACTGCCATCAGTAGGGCCGTGACAAGTAGGCCAGGGTGGAGGTGGGGAGCCTGGGTCAGAGCCCAAAGCTTCACAGGTGTTCTTGTGATGATCGGGGACCTGCTGGAGGTTTGTTGAGTGGCTGCTGCCTGCTAGGAGTTCAGCCACCTGAGCAAAGTGCTAAGGAATGAAGCTGACCTCCCATATTTGCCATCTGTTCTCTCCCTTGGCTACCCCAGGTTCCTCTGTGACCCAGTTGCTGGCCCGAGACATGGACAATGACCCCCTGGTGTTTGGCGTGTCTGGGGAGGAGGCCTCCCGCTTCTTTGCTGTGGAGCCTGACACTGGCGTGGTGTGGCTCCGGCAGCCACTGGACAGAGAGGTATGACTTGCCTGTACCCCTGCCCCAGTCCTTTCCTGGGGGCAGAAGCAGACCCTGGGGCAAGGGTGGCTCATCATCTTTTAGGGGCCTTCCTCTGAGACCCCATTCTGGCTCTGAAGAAGCATCTTCCTGCCTGAATGGTGTCTCTCTTCAAGGGCCAATGCTGATGTCTGGATTTAGGATTAGAACGGGATGCCGAGAGTTTTCTCAAAGCAAGGGGCAACATTGGATAGACAAGAAGGACAGTGACCTTGGGTTTATCCTCTGTAGAATGGGGCTCCATGGGGAGTACACGGCTACCTTCACCCCCACCAAATGTTCCCCCAAAGGACATTTTCCAGAGAAGCAGGTAGCCCTTAGCAAATTAGGATAAGGGTTTGAACACAACCTCAATCTGTGCCCTCTCCTTGTATTTGATGAAGGGGCAACAGAGATGTCTAGTGACTTGCTCAGTATCACCCAGCAACTTAGAGACAGAGCCAAGATACTGAAATGCTTAACTTCTTTCTTTTATTGCTCTTTTAAGAGAAGTGTCCATATTCCACACCTACTTCCCCAACCCAAAGGGCAATGCTAGTTTTTAGGGAAGACTTTGGATATCCAGTCCCAAGCAGGCACGTTTCTGGGGCAATACTGGAGCCCTCCCACCCCCTCTTAGGACCGGGGACCCAGGACCTCAGCACGCCTCTCTAACTCTGCCCTCTCCCCTCCCTCCCTTTCCTTTCAGACCAAGTCGGAGTTCACGGTGGAGTTCTCCGTCAGCGACCACCAGGGGGTGAGTGTGCCCTGGGCCCCTGCTGTCCTGAGAGGCACGTTCGTGGGCACTGCCCCTTGGGTGGAAAGAGGCCGGAGGCAGTGGCAGCGCTCATGCCCCGCCCTTCTCTCGCCAGGTGATCACACGGAAGGTGAACATCCAGGTGGGGGATGTGAACGACAACGCGCCCACGTTTCACAACCAGCCCTACAGTGTCCGCATCCCGGAGGTAGGAGCTGCCGGGGTTGCACCTGGCAGCTTGGGGGCTGCTGCTCCTCGGCCGCGGGGTGCAGGGGGGGGTCAGCTGGGGAGAGGGCAGCGCCGGCTCTTCTCCTGCCCACTTCTCCAGACCTCAGCCCCGGTGTCAACCCTGGGCAGGCTGGTGAACGTGCCGGCACCTCTGGGGATGGGAGCCAGCCTGGGGACAGGAAGGGCGGCCTGCAGTGGGTTGGTAGGGCCTCATGCCTAAGACACGGCCTGCCGTGGCTGAGCCCCACAGCTCCAGCTGGGGTCAGCTGTGGGACAGGAGTCGAGAGGGGGAGGTGTCGCACCTCTTCCCTTCATTCACAGCCAAGTGTGGCCCTTGGGCAGGCCTGACCCCAGGCCTTCCCGCTTTGGCCAAAATCAGGTCCCCCCAGGACACACCGAGCTTGCGCTTCCAGGAAGGGGCTTTCCCCAGCCCTGCACTCGCCCCCACTGTCTCCTGGCCCTGGCGTGTGTACTCTGAGCATGTTTGCATGAGTGCATGCGTGTAAAATCAAGCCATTGCTGGTAATTGAGAAGTACAAATTATTGCATTACAAACGGTTCGTTAATAAGCTGGCTGCTGGTGCCCGATGGCACCGGGGTTCTCGTCACTTGCTGGCCCTCACCTGGGAGGCTGATGGCAGTCTTACCGCGCTGGCAGTTAGTGATTCAAAGACCGTGTAGGTGGTGGGTAAAGAGCTTCTAACCGGGAGTCCCTTAGGGCAGCAGTAAAGGGTTGGGATGGGAACAGTAGGTGACAGAACCCTCTGGAAGAGCTGGTTGGCACCGTGGCATTTGAATTCTAACCCCTTTATGTTATCAGTCCTTGGGTCAGGGAACAAAAGGGTTTTCAGAGAATATCAGTTCATATATGAGGCTCCTCATGGGAGTGACTTGCCCCAGGGCACAAGCTTTGACTTTGAACCTTCTGACTTCCAGGGCAGGCTCAGACTCCCTCAAGGGTGACGAGATCTAGCTCACGAGACCCAGTCCCTGGCCTGAGTTACTCAGCTGTTGCGCCAGACGGAGGGAAGGACAAATGCTCGGGTGGGGATGCAGCAGGGGCACTGTGCCCTTCCCCTGTCTGGGGTGGGACAGGAGGGGTGGGACAGTCCTAAGCATGGGGGCACGGTGCCCTGAGCTGTGGCCAGAGTGCCCGGGGACTGCAGCTTGGCTCCAGCTCTCTCTCATTTGGAAGTCTCCCTAATTTAATTAAGGGCCTCTACGTGCCAGCCTGCACTCCGGGCCTGGGCTCAGAAACCAAGGGCACGGCTCAGAGTTAATGAGCCTCGGACCCATTGCTCAGCTGCCATCCTGGCAGGCATGGCCGCCCTCTGTCTTCCCTCGCAGGGGCAGCCGGCAGCGGCACTGGCAAGGGGACTCGGGGTCGCATCCCTCCCCCCCAGCCCTGGGTCAGGGCCAGGCTTTTCCTCTGTCCCGCTCCAGAAGATGTCACCTCCAACACCCAGCCCTGCTGGAATCCCCTGGGATTCTCCAAAGGCCTCTGCCTCCAAGGAGAGAGCCTCTTTGGTCATTCATTTATTTAACAAATATTTATTGAGTGTCTGCTGTGGGCTCGGCTCCGAGCCAGGTTCTCGTTGCACAGAGACCTGGGAGGCCACAGGGATATGGAATGGCAGGAGTTAGAACTAGAGGCAGGGGACCCTGGGCCTCGCCCCTGCTCTGCTCCCGGATTGCTGGGTTCGTTTGGGCATGTCACTTCACCTCTCTGGGCCATAGTCTTCCTTATCTAATAAAGATGAAGGGCAGGCAGGATAAAGTGGCCTGCTCCTGCCCGTCTGACGAGGGGAGGGGAGGCTGAGAGGGGCCGGCCGCAAAGGACACATAGTCCTTGGAGGAAGGCCCGCGTGGTTTACTCGCTTGTGTGTAGACATGCCCAGGTCACTTCAGTGGCCCGATACTTGATGCCCTACTTGGGGCTGCTCCGTGTGGCCAGTGGAGATGTGGTGTCACCTGGACGGAGGCCAGGCTACCCCCGACCTGAGGTGGCTTGGTACTGATCAGCCCTGGCATGGTGTGGTCACCTGAGATGGAACTTAGCTGTCTGGCCCAGGCCCCAGCTAGGGTACCCGCACAGGGTCTACTGGCCCCTGGCCCAGAATTGAGCCCAAGGTTTCCTGCTTGCATTGAGGTTGCCCCAGACCCCCAGGCCCCTGCCCTTGAGAAGTGTGATTCAGTGGCAGAGGCCCTGCGGGCGTGAACGGAATGACAATGCAAACCAGAGAAATGGTGGGGCATGGGGTGGGGCACTGCAGACCCTGTTAGGCCAGAGGGCTGCCAGAGTGATTAGAGAAATCTCAGCAGGCTTCCTGGAATAGGTGTGTTTCCAGCAGACTCTGGCCAAGGTGAGCAGTGGATTCTCCTGTATTGTAGCGCGGGAAGAGGGAGACTAGAGTCAAGACACTGGGTTCTAGTTCTAGCTGTGCCAACAACTGGCTGGGTAAGACTTTAGACTTGTCACTGCCCCTCTGGTGGCTTCAGTCCCAACAGCTATCAGACTAGGGAGTTGGAGCGGGCTCTACAGTTCTGAATCAGTAGGCTGGGGAGCGCCGGCCCAGGAAGCTGCATTTTAAACCAACTCCTCTGTGGCAGTGAGACCAGCCAGGTTCGGGAAGCCCTGGGGGATCCCTCCAGAGGTTTGCTGAGAGGTGCTGAGGCAGCCCATTATGGATGAGAACTTTCAGCCCTGCCTGGACATGTGGCCCACGGGGACCCAGGCTCCTGAGGCCAGGAACAGTGGGGGTGGGGTGGCGGGGACCGGCCAAGGCCAGGCACTGCCCCTTCATCAGGAGGAGCTCGCTGACCCCGCCCACCCCTCCCTGGTCCCCACCTCTCTGAGAGCCCCCGCCCCCGCCTCCGCCCCGCCCCTGCTGGGAACAGCCAGGCAGGTGTGTGTTTGGGTTTGTTTGTTCTCAGTTCCCCTCTCGCCCACCCCTTCTCCCCTCACTAAGCTGTTCTCCATGTAATTATCCATTTTATCAGGGTGAAAGGCCCTGCAATTCACTTGTCGAAGCCCTAACGAGGCAGCGTGGATGCTTTCAAGTCCGTAAAGAAAAGGGAAATCCTGCTAGAATTGGCAACTTAATTCACCAAGCCAGCCTCGACAGACCTCATTAAGTCCCCGTGTATTCATTTCAGGCTAATGGCTGTCATGCTGACTGCTGTTTGATTTGCTGTAATAGACTTTTATGGCGTTGCAATTTGCTCAAACGCGTTTGCCTGTGTCTGTGCCCAGCGGTGCTGCTCCAGCACCTCCGTTAGGGGTGCGTGCCTGCCTTGCTGACCTTCAGCGCTGCCCCGTCCTGCCCCTCCCAGGGCCACCCTCTCAGCCCTCCGGTGTGCCCCCGGAGGTGACCCTAGTGCCGGGCTGTTTGGGCAGGGGTGGGCGTGAGGTGAGAAGTCAGGGTGTGCCTGGTGGCTGGCGGGGTCAGGGAGTCAGGAGGGCCCTCTGGGGTCTCAGGGATGGCTGTGTCCTTGACATTCTGCCAAGTTCAACTCCTAAGCTGGGCAGTCTCGGCTTTTACCCACGTGGCCTCATCCTACCTTTCCAACTCACCTTTTGGTATTATCTTCTGGTTTTCCACCACATGAGTTCTCCTATCAGCCAGACGGCTGATACAGTGACTATTAATGTGTCTGTCTGTCTGTCTGTCTCTAATACACAAACACTGTACTTTTCTAACTAGTACTAGAGTTCAGCCTAACTCAACTCTGCCTGTCCTTCAAAGTCCAGATCTGATCCACTAATTTTTTTTTTTCAATGAACATGACAGATATTTATTAAATAGCTACTGAGCGGGGCCCAGGGATTCTAAGCTGACTTAGACATGGAGGGTAGGGAAAAGGACTCTACCACTTGCCAGCTGTGTGACTTTAGACAGGTGGCTTAACCTCTCTGGACCCAGTTTTCTTATCTGTGAGATGAGCAGCAATATCTATCTGTTTTGCAGGATTGTTGTGAGAGCTATAATGATGTAGGTAGGAAAGGTCCTCATCCAAGTTCGTGGTTCATAGTATAATTTAGTAAAATGCTGGTGATTAAGACCAAGGTCTTTATCCTCAGGAAAGGTAATTTTACAAAGAGAAAGACAAGTAAGTGAATGTATAACTACTTAAATGTATTAAATGCCACAGTAGTTCGTGCATGTGCAGCGTGATGGAAGCACTGTGGTCTGTACGTGGGGGCTATTTGTTTGGGGCCTTAGATGATGAGTAGGAGTTTATTAGAGATGGAGACTATGGTATCTCTGAATATCATTCACTTTCTGAGATCCTTTGGCCTCTGCATATATTGGAATGTCCCAAAAGGAGAGGTGAACTCTAACCCCTGATCAGAGACGCTGCTGAGGAGGGACAGTGGCTGTGTGGGTGTGTACCCCTTGCAGGTCCCCACTGTTACCTCATGGAAACAAAGCCAGGCGGGAAGTGGCCCTCTGGGTCTCTGCCCAGGTCTCTGTGACAGGTCCTGCCCAGACCCTTGTTGCCTGTGGCTCCAGGAGACCAGCTTGAGGTAGGGGACAAGGCTGCTTGTGGGGATGGGCTAGAGCTGGGACAAGATAACAGGAGACTGAGAGAGGGACAGTCCTTGCCTGAGCCTCAGTGCTGGCCGAGGCAGGGTCAGAGCCAGAGCCCAGGCTCTAAGCCACACCGTCTGTCCGTGTCACTGAATAAGGACGGGTGGAAGTCACTCATTCCCTGGACCTCCTTACTAGTGGGAAGGTGGAGAGCAGAAGGGTGCTCGTGGAGACATTTGTCAATGAAATCAAATAAATAATTCATTTCTATAATAATAATAATAAGTTGTTAGAGCTGTGCTCTGTGGGATCTCACTGAGCCCTCACCACCCCTCATGGGGCAGTCACTCCTGTCATCCCCATTCTGCAGACACGACACGGATGTAGACAGGTTACACGACTGGCCCAAAGCTGCTCAAGGGACGGAGCCACGATCAGGTGACAGGCGGGGTGTGTGACTTTCGGCGAGGAGCTTCACGTCCCCCTGCAAAGCAGACATAATTGTCCTGCCTTGCAGACACGGCTGTGAAGATGGAGTAAACGAGATCCTGTGTGTGGGGTGCTCGGCCCGGGGCCCAGGGTGAGCGAGTGCCCAGTGAATGGTCGTGGCTGGCATTTGCACGTCTGTCTCTGCCACCAGACTGAGCAGGGCCCGAGCGTGGTCACCTGTGCGTCCTCAGTGCCCAGCCCGGGGCCGGGCGTGAGAATGGTGCTCACTGAGTGTCTTTTGAACGGATGGACGTCCCAAATGGACGGAGCCATGCCGCTGGCTCTGCCTCTTGGGTGGTTTTGGGGACACGAGGAGCGTTTATGCAGAGTGCTTCTCCCCGCCACCCGTCTTACCGAGGCGAGGGGTTCCTTGCTGAGCACAGTGCAGTGTGGGCCGAGGAGCAGCCAGGCCTGGTGCTGGGCTGGAGGGGGCACGCTCACATGGCCCCCACACCCCACCTTCCTCCCAGACCCCTGAGAGCGTCTGTGCTGGTGCCCGCCGGCTCCTGGGTCCCAGCCATGCCATCCTCTGCACTGTGGCATGTGAGGAGCCCTGGACTGGTGGCCAGATGAGGCCCAGAGCATGCAGAGGGGGACTTGGCCAAAGAGGCCACCTTATTAGCACCCACCAGCGCCGGCAGCAGTCCCCGCAGCTACCCTTGTGCAGGCCAGCGTGCCTTCCAGGTGCTGCGTGACTTATAAACTGCGTCCTCAGGTTGCAGCGAGAGGTGGGGGGAGGGTGGGGGCTCCCACTGGCTTGTGCCCACTGTTCCCCCTGCAGTGTCAGCTCCACTCATGAGCGTGTCATCGCCCACGCCAGGAGAGACAGCCCCTTGACAGGCCATATTAATTTATACCTCGGGGCCACGGTGCCCGGCGGCCCCTCTGCATCTGTAACCACCCGCCTATTGATCTGGAGGGGAGGCCAATAAATCATCCCGGGGCCAGAGCGGTTTGTTCTGGCCAAGCAGTGTCTCTGTGCCCTGGGCGAGCACCTCCATCAGCACAGTGACACACACCTGGAGCCTTCCTCTCTAGGCACACAGCCTGCGGCAGCCAGGACAACACTCTGGGCTGGTCGCGACGAAGACAGAGATGCGCAGGGCAGAGCGGCAGGGCCGCCCCTTTCCCACCGTCCTGAGGGTACTTATTTCCATAACATCATCTGTTAGCTGTCCACGTGACACCTCTGCAAGTTAGGGGAGAATTATTCTTTCCATTTTATAGATGAGAAGCTGAGGCCAGGGCGAATTCACTGACTTCTGCATGTCCTCCAGTGTTGGACACGCCTGCAGCTAGAGCCATCGTCTTCCCTCTGGTGTCCTGCCTCCTGCAGGGCCCTTTTAACTCTTTCCCACTTTTCAGCATCCTTGCACGTGTGCTTTTGCAGTTTTCCATGGCCTGCTTACGATGTGTCACAGCTTGCGGGATGACTCCCTGATCCAGCCAGGGTCGGGGAGATAGCTGGGCCCTCTGGGCCCCATGCATAGGCTCCCCCCAGCCAAGGCTGAGGGCTGTCGCCCACACCGCACGCACGGGCTGAGGGGTCCAGTGGAGAGGCTGCACTCAGAGCTGGTCCTCGGAGTGAGCACCACCCTGCTGGACATCGCCTTGTGGCTCAGGACCCAGCGTGGTCATGGTGACACCCATTCCTTGTGGTGTGCAGGGTTAGTGGGCCCCAGAGGCCTCCACGAGTTCCGTCACCATTGTGCACACAGCACTGTTTGTGAGAAGTAGGTGACCTCCACCCCCTGCCACGGGCTAAATGCCAGCCTGCTCCCCTTGCCTGCAGGAAAGAGTCAACACCTTCCTGCCACCTCCTCCTTGGAGGAGAGGAGAGAATAGAGTCCCACAAAACCAGGGCCCAGAGAGCTCAGCCCAGCCACACACTGCGAGGCTCCTTGCTCCCTTCTCCGGCCAGTGGGGAGGACCCCCGGCCCCCCGTGACCTCCATAACACCCCTCCTCCCATGCCCATGGACACCCTCCACCACCCTCAGCACCAGGAAAGAGGACAGTGCGGGAGCAGGAGATTCAGGGAGCCCAGATGTAATTAAAATTATTATTTTGTTTTAATGGTAATAATGTTCTTAATTACATCGGTTTCCTCGCCGATTCTGGCTGGAAGTCTTTGGGGGCCCATATAATTCTATTGCAGTGACTGCGGGACCCTCTGCCATGCATACGAAGCAGGGGGCTGTGCAGAGCCCGGCTCGCGGGCATTAGGGATTCTCTGGCACGAGCTGGGACCCCTTTTATTGCGGCCCCCTGCCCTTTAAATAAGGCAGCTCTAAATGGAGGCAGACGGCGGCTGCTGGGGGGGGCTCTGCTGCAGGGTTGGGCTGTCAGCCCCACGCGCCTGGGGTCTGTCTGTCTGCGTTCAGGGTCAGCTCCTTTTCTCTAAAATGGTCTCCTCACCCCGGGGTGGGGCCTGTTGGGGGAAGGGTGCAGGTCTCCTGCCCTCACCCCTTTTCTCCAAGCAGGGGGGCACCCTGGGTGGGGGCAGGCGTAGAAAATAGGGCTGGGAAGGCCCTGCCTGCAGCAGGCACAGCTTTGCTTTCCTGCACCCCGAGAACCTGTGCCCATGTGATCTGGGGACCCTACCACGGCACACTGTGACAGGGCCATGCGCATGTAGGCTCTCACTCCACACTGGAGGCCGTGAGCAAGGTCTTAGCCTCTCTGGGCCTCAGTTTCTTCATCTGTAAGATAGGGATACATGGATCTGTAAAAGTGCCCTGAGACCACGTGTATGAAGTGCCATGCACGTAGGTATCGCTTGGTAACTGATAGGTATTAACTGTCGTTAGGAAAAGGTCTCCGAGAACTTCAGCAAAGTGGCTTGGAAATCCAAGGAGCCCGGCAGGCAGGCTCCGTCCGTGCGGGCTGGCTGGCTGGTGTTGGTGACCAGGAAGCTGACAGTCGAGTGGGAATCAGGAAACGTGTGGAAAACATGAAATAAAGACATATGACAAGGGAGAAATGAAATCGTCATCAAGAAATAAGTAGTGATAGGCTGAGAGTGCTCCACACAGACTCATTGAAACCAGCGCAGAGTGACCGTCAAGGTGACTTAATCCAACCACACATTCCCTAGTGGGGCAGCACACCCAGGGGGGCAAGAGACTTGCCCAGGGTCGCCCTTCAGGTGGCGGGGGAAGATCACAGGTGGCCGGGGAAGATTCTCGGGGAATTGGTCTCCAGACCCTGTGAACCGGAGCCCGTCCCTGGGCCAGAGGCACGGACCGTGTTCCCCAGGGGCCCTGGGTGCCCGGAGCCAGGCTGGCTGCGGGTGCTGCCTCCGGTGTGAGCCCTGGACCCGGGCTGCGTCCTCGATGCAGGTCACAGGTGCCCACGAGTGTGGCTCGACCCCCAGCTTGCTACGCTGCTCCCCCTGTTTCTGGGGGCTCTGGGATTCTGTCTCAGCCCCTCCCCTTATCCTAACAAGTTCAGAGTATTGTCAAAACAGCCTGGGGACAGGCCTGGCCGCCCCTGTGACATTGAGGCCCGCCACACAATAGGCTTGTTTTGATGTGTTTGCAGGCTGCCTGACCCACCTTGTTTTCTACCAGGAGGGGGAAGAAATAGAGCAAGCGAGCTGTTGGTTGATGGAATTATTATAATTTCTCTGATTCCTTAGCAGCCTTTAATTACTTTGCAACTTTGTGGTGTTGGCTGGAAGCTGTGAGGGCTGGGCTCTCCCTCTTCATAATAACCTTAAGTGGAACCCGCCTGTCCATCTATTAAAAAGCCCGCTCTTCTCTCCAGATGAGATAACACCACTGAGAGATTTCACCCAGGGCGTAATCACTAGGTACAATGTAATCGTCCCCGATCACTGTCTTCATCCCCAGTCGGCCAGCCCACCTCCGGGCGCGGGGCATTGCCAGCCACTAAGAGCCAGACGCCTGGTCACGTCCTTGTCCAGGAGGGTTGCAGGCTCAGGCTGGTCCCCCTCCCAGTCCTGCCCCCCCGAGAGGGAAAGGATGTGGGCGGCTTTTCCCACTGACCCTGCCCATCTCTGCACCTCCTGGTCTGGGCCCAGCTGCACCTACCACCATTCCCAGCACAAACCCTACATTGCAGAAATTCATTCCATTTGCATAAGACTTTAAGCTCCAGGCATTCCTGTCCTCCCTGTCCTCAGCCCCCGCTATGGGGTGTCACTTTCCTGCTGCCCAGCCTTTGTTCATGTTCTTGCTGTGCCCTGCCCCGAGATGCTGTCAGCCAAGCCCACTGTGCCATCTTCTTCCCACCGTCAGCCAAACCCCACTCTTCCTTCCTCAGAACGAGCCAGTGGGAGAGGGTGGGAGAGGTTGGTCCTCTGTGCCCACAAGCAAACCAAGTGCTAGAGAAGCCACAGCAGTTGTCCCCTTCAGAAGTGGCCACTGGGATCTGACCCCAGGCCCTTCGCTGAGTCTCCTATCTGCTGGACTTGAAGCACAAGTCCCTGTCCTTGGCAGTTGCTCCTTACACCCACCCCACCCCACCTTCCAACCCCACTCTGGGTGGACCTCCTGTCTCTGGACCCGGGTCATCTGGGTGCTGAGCCTTCCTCCGGCTGGCTCAGGCTGGGGCAACCCCTCCTGTCTTGGTCACCTGCCTGTGCACACTGGGGTGGGTGACTTCAGTGAGTTAGAGGGAGGTGAGCTATAACCCGGAGGGGGCATGAGCCCCACCTGCAGCTGGGAGCTCCGGCGGGTCACTTCACCCTTCCAGGGCTCAGTCTGCCTCTCTGTTAAATGGGACTGTTCATCACAGGACAGCAAGGCCTCGAGCTTAGAGCCTCATGCAAGTGACATGGATTAACCCTTGGAGCATTGTCTGCATTGGCCCCCACAGGCTTCTGTAAGTTTGTTTTGTTTTGCTTTGAGTAAATGTATTACTTACACACACATACGGAGAAGTGGACAATCACGTGTTCAGCTTTATGAGTTATTGCAAAATGAACACATCTGTGTAACTGTACCCCATCAAGGACCAGAAATTCACCTGGACCTGGAAGCACCCTCATGTCCCTCCCTGTTCCTCCCCATCCCCTAAAGGGTCACCACTGTCCTGGCTTCTAGCACCACAGACTGCTCTTGCCCATTGTCATTTTGTGATCTATATTCCATTAGGCTTTTAGTATCACCTAAGCCCCCGGGAACAGACAGCCAGCTTCCTCTTGGAGGCCGTTCCCGCAGTGCTTAGGAGCACTGTGCTGGGAATCTCGAGGCCAGAGTTGGAATCCTGATCTCACCACCTACATCTGGGGGTCACTGGGAAACTTACTGTTTCTGATGCAGCAGGCGTGGGTGTGGTGCTGACACAGGCTTGACACTGTGCAGGTGACATGGGACAGTCTGCACATGGTGTGCACTGGAGGGACTGCCCCCTGCAGTCATTGCCTTGAGACATCTCTCCCTGGTTGAGGGTCCTCTGCAGGTGGACACAGAGCTGCCCAGGTGCTGGGATGGGGGAAAGGCAGTCACAGGGAACTAAATGGAATGGAGGAAACTTGGGTTGAGAGAATGAGGAAGGGCCCTCATATTCTTTCCTTTGATCCTCAGAGTAGTCCCTCAAGTTGCTAAGAAAGGTATGATTGTCCTCATGTTAGAGCTGGGGAAATGGGCCCAGAGAGGTTAAGTGACTTGTCCAAGGTCACACAGCGATTCCCAGATCTCGTTCTCATTCTGCCTCCAAAGCAAGTCCGCGTGCATCTTACCTTAGAGTATCCACTCTGGGTTTGGGTTTACTGTGAGGCTGCTGCCTTCAGAGGAGCCAGCCCTGAGCCTGGAGACGGTGGGAGGAGGAGGGTGTGTGGTTAGGGGGAGGAACGCTTCCCAAGTGACCTTTACTGTGTTCCAGCACCTTGAGCCTCCCACCAAGCTGCGATTCATATCAGCAACCCAATCTCAGGCCTGCACAGGAAAACAAAAATCTTTAAAGGCTTCTTAGCAGTTTGAACTGATTTTTTTTTTTTTTTTTTTTTTCCTCTTTCCTGGTCAGGGCTGGGGCAGGGCCAAGGGAATGGGAGAAGAATAATAAATTCTTCTAAAGCATTGTCTTTCTCTTCATCTCCCTCAAACCCTCAGATTCCCCAAATTCAGGGACTACCAAACCTTAAAAAAAAAAATTCCTCCCAACGTAGCCTAAAAGATGGAGATGGAGGGAGATGCAATAGCAGCTATTGGGGCGGAAAGCCCTAAATGGTGTGGAAGTAATGCCTAAAGTGTGCTGGCGATTACAGACATTTCCACGGAGCCTCGCTCGGGCGGCACGGGTCGGCGCCGGCAGTCGTAGGGAAATAAATAAATAAGTGAGCAAGCCTTGGAGATCCCGGTTAACCGTTGCCGTGCAGCAGGGTGGGATGGGGCAGGTCACTGGTGAGGGCAGGAGGAGGGTAAGAGGCTCATTCATTCATTCTCCATCCGTCCATTCATCCAACTATATTGAGTCCCTGTGATGGGCAAAGGATGTTGCAAAAACCTGTCTGTGGTGCTCTGAGACGGAAGAATCCTGCAGGGTTGGCAGGGTCTCGCCCTGGCCCCTCTCCAGCCTCCCCTTGAGCATCCCTCCCCTTGCTCTTTTGTATTCCTGCCCCGAGGGCGCTGTGCCACGGGGCCTTTACACGGCCTTTCCCTTTCCTTCTCTCTGGAACGCCATCACCCTCCCCCATTTTCATGAACTCCTACCTTCCCCTGAGATCTTTGACCCCAGATTCATCCCTCCTCCCAGCGCAGAACGGATTCTTGGGTTCTGGGCCTTCAGAGCACCAGAGCTTTGACCTTGGGGTGTAATCATTCACTTACATGCAGGACTGTCTGATTCGATCACTGTTGTTAGTCTCTCGCACATGACTGCGAGCTCTGTTAGAGCAGGGCACGTCCACGGGGCCATCTTTCCAGCACAGGGTGGGCGCTCAGGGCCTGGAGCCCGCTGGGGACTCAGTAACGATCTGTTGCATGATGCAGTCCCTGCCTTTGGGGAGCTTCTGCCCCCCTTCTCTAACCTTTAAGAGAGAAAATCCATGAACCAATCCTTGGAGTGCTCTATTCCCGAGGCCGCAGGCCGAAGGCATCTCAGAAGTGCCGTCTGAGTCCCCGGCTGAGGCTGGTTTGAAGGCAACTGGCAGGAAACTGAGGACGCCTCACTTAGGGCTACTGGAGGAAAGGGTGTCACCTCGTGGGGCTGAGGGATGGGGGGCAAAATAACACCCCCTCCAAAGATGTCCACGTCCTAGTTCCTAGAAGCTGTGAGTATGTCACCTCCCATGGCAAAAGGGACTTGGCTGATGCGATTAAGTTAAGGATCTTGACGTGCAAGGGATATTGCAAAAACCTCTCCTGAGACAGGGAGATTATCCTGTGTGGTTTTGCTCTGTGGGCCACGGTAATCACCAGGGGCCTTATCATAAGAGGAAGGAGGGTCAGAGAAGATGTCACAGATGTCGCAGAGAGAGAGAGAGAGAGAGAGAGAGAGAGAGAGATAGATATTTGAGGTTGTTATGCTGCTGGCTTTGAAGACAGAAGGAGAGGACAGGAGCCAAGGAATGTGGGTGGCCTCTAGAAGCTGAAAAAGGCAAGGGAACAGGTGTCCCTTAGAGCCTCAGGAAAGAACGCAGCGTTGTTAATATCTTGATATTAGCCCAGTGAGTCCCGTTTTGGACTTCTGACCTCCAGAACTGTAAGAAGATAAATTTGTGTTGTTTTAAGCCACTGTGTTTGTGGTCGTTTGTTACGGCAGCCACGGGAAACTGATACGGGGTGTTTAGAAGGCAGAGCAGTAGGGTGTGCATCCTAAAGTGCACCCCTGCAGCACCCCCAAGCTCTGGCTCCCTTGCTTCTCTGAGGCCCTTCAGGCCAGAGAATGGGTGGCCCCAGAGGCGGGTTGAATGGACGTGAGTACGAAGCTGGTGGTTATTGAGAGTGATCCACCACGAGGGCCAGCCACGGGCAGGGCATCCGGGGCTGGGGAGGGCAGCTGGCTGGGGAGGGGCTCCGCGGAAGCTGTGGGGAGAGGTGGGAGAGTCGGGGAGTCCAGAGCTGCCAGCTCCGGGCAAGAGCCCATGCAGTGGGTGTGGAGACAGGGAGAGCTGGAGGTAAGGGGTGCTGGGAAGTGCTGCATCCAAGTGGCCGCCATGCTGCTGGGACACCACGGAGGAGGACTCAGCAGGGGCCTGAGCACTGTTGCCCCTCTGGGGAAGCCTGGCCTCTTGGGAGACCCAGTGCTTGAGGACCTGGGCAGCCACCACCCAAAGCTGGGCTCTCTGGGTCGCTGAGGGGTGGAGCAGGGTGGTCCGCGCATCCCAGCCGTGGTGCTGCAGGGAAGCTGGGCCGTGTCCCCACCCTGCGCCATCCTGGCTCCCAACCCCCTGTCCTCCCAGGGCGTGTGTCGATATCAAGCACATCTTCCTCCAGGCAGCAGAGTTGGACAGATGAGCTCTAGATGAGTGTGGCAACGTGGCCATTCCTGCTCTGTTCCATCCCTGCGCCGCCTTGCCCTGCCGCAGGCCGGGCTCCCTGCTGCGTCTGGGTCTGGGACTGGCTTGGGTCTGAGCCGGCAGAGGGGCCCCCCTGTCCCTCGGCCCCCTACCTGCTTCTTTATTTCTGGGGTGAGTACAGACCCCCAAAGATGGAAAAGGCTGCCGGAGGGCCAGGGGCACTAAGAGGGAAGGGATGGGGCATGAGCCTGAGGAGGCCTGGCACGGGGCTCAGAGTGACCGTTCCCTCCTCCGACCTCCTGTTCCAGCTTCTGTTTATACACTTGTCTGACACCTGGACCTCCCCGTCCCGAGTTCCAGGACTCACAAACTGGTGCGAGATGGGGTCTGTGTCTTATGATTTCCTTGAACCCCTGAAGTCCAGGGGTACTGGGCACCAGGAAAGCACTCGCAATAACGAAGGCTGCATGTGCCGTCACTGCCGTGCTTGCCACAACCCGTCTGTGACCAGGTATTGGGATCATCCCCCTTTTTACCAGGGGGACCCTCAGTTGTCCCTGCCACAGAGCAGATACGGGATGTGGGTCCTGTCGGCCCCTCCCTGCGCCCCTTCCTGCGCCGTGTCTCTGTTGCCGTGGGTGGAGGGCTGGGCTGCGTCCCACGGGTCAGGTCCTCCGAGAGCCCAGCAGCCAGCAGAGCTCTGTGAGGGTGGAGTGGGCTCCCAGGGCAGGGGTCCTGGGCTGGGGCCCCCTGCCGCCCTCCTGAGCCTTCCCCTCACCTCCTCTTTCCAGCACACCCCAGTGCCTTGGGCCAGCATAGGGCAGAGTGGGGTGGGGAGGACAGACACCTCCCCAGTCCTGGAGAGCCAGGCTGGGCACCTTGTTCCTGGAGAGAGGGCCTCCCGCCCCGCACCATGCACGCACGCGTGCACACACCTTCGCCACGTCCGCCCTGCCTCCTTCTGTCCCAGGTGTCTCCCTCACGGGTCAGTGCCCCCGAGTGCTAAATCATGAGCAAATCGGCCACAACCAGCAGGAGGCCAGGAGGACACAGGGAGGGGACGCTGCCATCAAGGCCATTAGCACCGAGCTGGCCAGGCAGACAAATCACAGCTGATTGGAAGAAAGCAGCCCAGCCTCCTCTTCTGGGCACTGTGTGTAGCCCTCCGAGTTGTGCTGCGGAGTGGGTGTGCGTGGAACGTGTGTGCTCTCAAAATTCACAGAGCATGCACGGTTCTTGGAATGAACACTTGGTTTTGTCTGCCCCATGAGAACAGTGTGCAGGTGGGAGCAGTTTCCCCTCTACCCGGAATGGTTTAGAGGTCTTTGATCTTGAAGGTAGCAGAGAAGCAAGACCAGGCACCAGGAGTTAGGCCTGGGTGTGAATTCTGCCCCTGGGCTAGTGATTTAGCCTCTCTGAGCCTCAGTTTTTCTCATCTGTAAAATGGGGACAGTCACAAAACCTTGTGAAGCGCTTAGGAACAGGACTTGCCTGGCAACATAGTAAGTGCTCCATAGTTGAGAGGGGCCCAGGGGGACCCCTGCATATCACTTCAAGTGCAGGAGAGTAGAGATGAGCTTGTTTCCACTTGGACTCTTTGAACTGGAGCAGACCTCACCTCCCAGCCACCCATGGCTGGACTGGGATCCTCCCATATGTTTTGGGGCCTCTCTTCTCATCTCTCTGGGCCTCAGTTTACCCATCTGTACAGTGGGGTTAATAACCTTGGCTCTGGCTAGCTTCCTGGCTAGTCAGGGTTGTTACAAGAGACAGAAGAGCCAATGGGTACATAATGACGTGTAACCCACAGCCCAGCTCCCCAGGTCATGACCTGGCTGAATAATGCCATGATGCCGTGGCACTAAGAGGGGTCTGGATGGCATTCCTGTCCCCAGGAGGAGAAGGCAGGGATGGTGTTGTGACAAGGAAGACCACCCTGCGATACGTCACTTCATGGAGCCCCTTGGGACTTGGGTCTCGGTGTTGTCTCCCCAAGGAAGTTCACAGTCAGTTACATCCCAACAGTTGGTGAGTGGAGGCAGGGCATATGTTGGTAAACTGAGGCCCAGGACCGCAGTGCCCTCTCGGCCTGGCTGGTGCCTTAGGACAGGTCCCTTCCCATAGTCACCCCTGGAGGGCCCGGTAGGGACCATCAGGCGGGCAGGCCCGTCCCTTCTGCACGGCTGGCCTTGCAGCCGGCCTGCGGCAGACACGGCTTTTTTGTTTTTGGTTAAAAAGCCTCATCGGAGCGTTATGATATTGGAATGTGAAGGGTAATTGAGCTGAAAGCTATTCTCTTCCTGCGACCGGCGCGATAGGAGTGATTGAGGTGCCTGGGCCTCTGCGCCAGCCTGGGAATCCTGATGAAAAGTCCGTGGAGAGATGGGGACCTATAGGCGAGGAATGGAGCCCACCCCAGAACCGTCCCCACCCTGGGGGCCTCCATGCAGCATGCCCCCTGGAACTCTGAGCTGCCGCCGGGCCTCCAAACACCTGGAGCAGACAGCCACAGCCCCCAGTGTGCTGTGTGGGGGAGGGGCTCCAGTGGCAGGTCTTTGGGCAGGGGGACCCGGCACTGGACTGAAACCAGCAGAACAGGCTCTTGCCTGTGTCCCCCACTCTCTCCTGACAGCTTTGTCTTTTAATAGGACACATCTCTTGCCCCTACTCTGTAGAAGGATCTCTTTACATTGAGTCTCTCTCTCTCTCCATGTTCTATCCCACCTCTGGCAGAAGCCTGAGACTCTGTATTTCTGCCAAGCTCCCAGATAATGCCAACGCTGCTGGTCCTCCCACCTCACTTTAAGAACTAAGGTTCTAGGACACAACCAGGGCCATGGGCTAAGTAAGAGTGACCCAAATGTTCAATGCAGGGCCCAACTGTGAGGGAGCCACCCAGGGTGACAATAGCCAGTTCTGGAGCAGGGCCTCCCTCTGAGGTTGTGCAGGTAGTGCACTGAGCAAGGAGAGTGCTGGTGAAATGCTGCCTCAGTGCTGCTCATGAAGCCATGCACCTTGGAGCTGGATGGCAGTGCCTGGAGAAAGGAGCATGATTTTCTGGCCCTAGAAGGGCCATTTGCTCACCAAGCTATGTACTCAGAGGGCAAGGTCCTCTCTGAAGGGTGTCTTTTTCTAATTTTGCACAAAAGCACCAGACAAGCATGCTTCTGCCTACCCCCATTCTTCCTTCCATCACACACCCGCTCAGTCTCACTACATCTGGCAGAATATGGAAGTCTAAGGAGAAGGGAGCCTTGACTGTATCACGCTCATACTTTAAGACTCAGTTTCTCCCTTAGTCACCCCCAGCCCCACCTGGGTGGGGAGAGTAGGCTCAGGGCTGCCCGAGCTCTGAAAGCCCAAGGAACAGGCTCCTTCCTTCCTCCTGCCCCCTCCCTGCCCATAGAGCTCAGCTGGAGGGATTAGGCCAGGACAGGCCCCTCTTGCCCAGCCTGGAGTGGGACCAGGCCTGCTGCAAGGAGGAGGCCTCCTTAAGGAAGGATAAACTGCCCCACCCCGACACCCAGCCTACCCCCCTCCCCTAGCACACGCGCACACACGTGCACGCCAAACTCAGTCTCTCTGCCTGGCCGGTTATTAATTGCCATGCAGGCCGAGCTGAATGGGTCCCATTAATATGTGCTCCAGCAGCTCCTAGGAGCCCGGGCTTGTGCTGGGATGCCGCAGCTTATCTCTGCCGGCCAGGCTCTCCTCGCACAGGACTCCACTGGCATATAACAAGTGCTCCTTGGGGGCTCCGGGCCCGTGTGCCAGGCCCGGCAAGGAGAGACAGCCCCACCCCTCGTGGCTCTGCCAGCCAGCTCCCAGCTGAGCCCAGGCCTTCCCAGCTCACCCTGCTGGTGCCCACAGGCTGGGTGGGGCCCCTCAGTAGCCAGAGCCACAGCCACAGGACAGGTGGACAGGCCTCTGCAGGCTGCCAGGCCGCTTCTCATATGCACACCCCCGCCTGAAGTGCCCCTTTCTACTCAGTGTTGCTCTGCCAAGGGCTGGAGCGATGGTGTTGTCATTCTTCTTGCCTGGCTGGCATGTCAGCAGCGGGCAGGTGTGCGAGGCTGGGTCTCCGGAGGACTTGCAGGTAAATGGAGCCATCATGTCTTTCTCACTCTTTCCCAAGTCCCTGCCGTGCCTAGTCTCATCTCACGTGCCTCCGACCAGGGCTGGCCTGCACCACCCGTGACCATCCGAAGTGGGAGGAGTCAGATTGCTCATTTTCCCAGCTCTGTCCTGCCAATGAACACAGTGATAACGCATGGCTGATCCTCACTGAACATGTCCCAGGGGCCAGGAACTGTGCTCAGGACTTTCCAGGCATCATTTCGTTCTTTCACCACTTTGGAGAAAAGTGCATTCTCTTTTCTCATCATGCAGGTAAGGAAGCAGAGGCCCAGAACCCGCTGTGACTGCCCAGGGTCACGCAGCTGGCTAGCAGCCGCCAGCATATGCACCACAAATAGAGCACCTTTGTGTGTGCACCTTGCTGTGACATGGGGCTCTTGGCTCTCTGGAATCATCCAGGACAAATTCAGGCCTCTCTGTATTATAAGAAAATTCTTCCTATGTCCAGTTGGCATATGTTTCCCTGCCTTTGGCACCCCGTTGATCCAGGTTTGCTGGCTGGGCTTGGGGTCAGTGTATGCCAGTGTGGCCACGGGAGGCTGCTGCGGGGTTGGGCTCTCCCCCGGGCCATTAGCACTAGTGTGTGAACCTCTGCCCCGCTTGTGACTGGCTCACAAGGGCTTGTACAGAGCAGTCCTGTCTTCCCCAGCATCCCGCAGCTGTGGACCCTTGGGCTTCAGGGCTAGCTTTTTGCCAGGGAAACAATCGGTGTCCCCTCCTCCCCCGAGGTCATAGTCCAGCATTCCTTGTTCACGAATTTGAGCCCCTTTGTTGGGTGTTCCCAGACTCCACTGGCACTAACCTATCTCCAAAAGTACTGTTCTTCTTCACTTTTAAGATGCCCATTTGCCCCTTATTTAAAATAGATGAAATTGAGATGTGTCTGAGTCACCTACAGTGTTTGCCTGCTCGAGTAGTGACCACACTCACCTCACCAGAGTGTGCCTGTCCCTGCCCTTGCTGAGGCAGGGGCTGAGGACAAGGGAGCCTCCATAGGCCATCACTGCCCTGATCCTCCTAACCACAGACGACACCCACAGCTGGCACTTCCTGTATAGCCAGGAAGTGCCGACATGTTTGACTCCTGTACTCAGCCTGATTCAGCATCAGCGTGGTACCCCAGGGCCAGCCCCTCTGGACCAAGCCTTTCCTCATCAGTAGCCTCTGAGTGTACGGTTCAGAGCCGCTCAGAGGGGAGCAGCAGTATTAATTTTACATTCTGCTCACCAGTTTGGTTTTCTAAGGAGTTAAAGAATGTGGGGCTGGACTGAATGTTTCTCACTCTTGTTCAGAAGACCCTTCGTCCCCAGGGAAACCAAAAGCCAGCCCCTCCCAGAAATGACGAGTCCCTCTGAGAGACCCCACAGCAAAAGGCAGAAGAAGCTGCTTGGGAGCTGGGAAGGAGGGGCGGAGACTTCTGCGGGGGCCTGAGACTTGGGGAACTGAGTCAGCTCAAGGCATGAGGACCTTTGGAGGGAGGCCAGTCCCCCCTCCTTCCCCCACCACAGCCCTTCCCAGAAGCCCTCGGGCAGGAAGGCTCTAATTGATGAACTTGTTCCTCTGTAGCTGTCACATGTCTCCAGTTCATTACAGCCCCATCTGCCTCTCCCCGAAGCCGCTCTCCTGCCCGCCCCTCGGCTGTCTGAGGGAGAGAGCGCCCGCCACAAGAGCAGCTGGGCGCTGAGGCCCCGCCATTATCTCGGAGAGTCCAATCAGGGTAATGGCAGGCCCTCCTTCAGGAGAACTGAGTGTCAGGACAGGGGTGGTGGGGAGCCCATGGAACTTGAGGTAGTTAACCCCTGGCCTTCCAGAGGCTGGGGCCACAGCCAGGCAGGCCCCCCTGGTGTAGCCCTGCCCGTGGGCCCTCTCTGAGGTCCACTTGCAACTAGGGGGCTAGGCGGAGACTCGGGCAACCTGGCCTTTTGAGTCTCCAACCCCGAGCTTCCTTTACACTAAGGACTAGAGCTTTCCAATCAGTAGGGTTAAGTTTGAGCCTAGCAAGTGTTTTTAGTTGTCTGTATGTGCCCAGCACTATATCTGGCACCTCGGAGTGTGACACTGTCCCTGTATTCTGGCATCTCCTGGGTGGGATCCACATCTGTGTCACAGACGGCATCCAGGGAGTGAGTGGAGAAGCAGCACAGTGTGCTCTGGAACCACGAGACCCCTCTGATTCTTGTCCCTGCCACCAGTCACTTATAATCTATTCCTTGGCTTCCTTGCCTGCACAATGAGGATATTACTACTTCCTTGTTCACCTCTAGGGTTAGGCCCTGCCATGCTGTATTTAGCCTTTAATTTTATGAGTAATAAATTCAACAAATACTTATTGGCTCCTGGGATATGGAAGACACAAACGGAACACAGCCCTACCCTCCAGGAGCCTCTAGTCTAATGAGGGAGACAAGGAGAAACCCACACGATTGTGAACCAAGGCTGGCTGGACACACACACACAAACACCAGTGGGGCCTGCAAAGGCCGGAAGGTGCTTAGCTGGGGCAGCCTAAGTTAGAAACCGAGGTTGATGAGAGCCCCGTGATAAAGGACCCAGCATTCCCCAGTCGGTGGTTTGCACTTTCTCCTCTTAGGCGCTGGAAAGGTTGGAGGGCTTTGCGGCCGTGGGGGATGCAGTCGTAGCTGTGCTTCTGGGAAGGGTCTCTGTCGGCTGCAGGGAGGATGGATGGGGTGGCAGAACACGGTGTGCAAATAGATATTCTCTGCCCTCACCCCCCACCATCACCAGCTGTCTAAACCTATAACTCCCTGTTGTAGAAAAGCCATCTTGTCCCACTTCCCGTTTTCCTGCATTATTTTTTCCAGAGGTTTCAGAAAGTATCTCCTTTGAAGCTCCCACTGTCCCCTCCACATTCCCGGCCAGGGGCTGAATTTTAACCACTCTATTTTCTTTACTGATTTTATGATAAACAGCCCAGTGTTTCCTGATGCCTTTCGTAAGTGTGTCAGGCTGTCCCTCGAGGCGCTGCTGCATCCCTTCACTCCGAGACATCCATCGCGTCCCCACCAATGCCTGATTGTCCCCAGATCCCACTGTTCCTTCCAAGTAGCCAGCACTTTTCCAGTCCACCCCAGATCCACGCGCTTTGGGGGTAAGTGTCCATCATCTCGGGCGGAATCTGGGTCAGGCTGGCTCATAAACGAGCCCACGCAACAGGCCCCCTCACATCGACCAAGGGGCACCTGTCCTGATTTTTCACTTTTCCTGCCACTCTTGCCTCTGGGAGGACTGGCCGCCCCAGGAGCACAAAAGCGCCATCGCTGCTGGAAAGATCTTCCCATTGCTGGCGCAGCCCCGCTATTGCGGGTGCCTTAACCCAAGTCAGCCTTCTGTTGGCTGATACAGAAATGAAATGATTTTGTTTAAAACTTTCTGAGCCTGGCACTTGCACGAATTACCTTTTATTCCTGAAGTTTAGAAGAGCGCTGCCAGCTTGACGGCCGGCCCATCTCCATGTGCACCCCAGTTCGCCACCACCTCCCTGCCTCGCCAGGACCAACATTTGAACTCGTACGAGGGTCAGAGCCGCGTACCTCGATGTTAGACCCTGCTGACATCTTAGGTTCTCTCCCAGCCCTGACTTCCACTGTTCGGCGGCTCTGAGCTGAGGGTGGCACCTGTCCCCGTGCTGGACACTGAAGGCAGGGCAGTTACAGACACCGCCACAGGCCCGACCGATTGCTTGGAACTGAGGAGTGCGGCTGAGGATCTATGGGCACTCACTCTTGCTCTAAACTCCAGGGTTGTAGAGGCCCTTCTTGGCTTGGGCAGGCTGGGGGAAGAGGTCCTTCCAGCTGAGAAAGCCAGTGGTCCCTGTCCTGGTGCCTGAGACCCCCTATCTCCCCCTCCCCATGCAGGCAGCCGGGAGAGCACCCCTCGGGGCTGGGCTCACTCTGCCACAGGCCTGTGTCCTCCGAGACTCTCGAGGGAGGCATGGCTGGCTGCCCGCTCATGCCCAGTCTCCATCCAGACTGCTCATTGCACTTTTTATGGCTTGGAGCTGGGGTTTATGGAGCAGGAGAAAGACAGCAGTAGGACTGAAGGAAGGGCGGCCTGGGTGGGGGCGGGTGGATGGTGCTTGTAACCTCTGGTTAAGCCCAAAGACGCTGCGTGAATTATGGCCACGTCTTCCTCGGTGCCCACTTGCATTCCTGATCAGATCACCATTTTCTGCTGGCAGAAGGGTGAGCTCCGATCCCCTCACTCAGGGCCCAGGCCCCCCCGCCTTCCTGGGCTTGTTCTAGGTGGCGAGGAGTCTTCAGAGCCACAGGCCCCAGGAGTCTGCCTTACAGACATATGGGGCTTTGTGACACCCCAGGGGCTTTGCTCCACATCCCGGTGGTTCAAGGGAACTGCCTCACGTTGAGGCCGTTCAGTGGGTCTTAAGCAGCAGGAAGAAAGCTTCGCTGATGGACAGACACCAGTCGTAATGGGCTTCCACTATGCAGAGCTCTGTGGGGTAGGACTTGACCTGTGTCCTGCCTGGCAGCAGGGTTTGCGTGTTCCCCAGGCCCAGTGGCATCTGCCCTGGGCTGGCTAGCTGATGTGAGCCCCAAGGGGGGGACTTGCCAAGGCACAGCCAGAGTCCACGCTCCCCTGTGTGCCCTGAGCACATAAGGATTGAAGCCGGGCAAATGGCATCACATCTCGACTTTGTTCTCACCCAGAAGTGCTGAACAGGCAGCTCTCTCCATGTGGCATTGGGTTTGGACACTGTGGAAAGTGTCCATCACCGAAACAGACAATGTCAGCTCAAGACAGACAGTTGGGGAAACCACCGAGGAAAGGACACGCACTCCTGGCTGAAGTCCTCACTCGCCATGCTGAGGGACCGGCTGGCTGGGCTCTGCACTGGCTGGGGGCCAGAGGGCAGGCAGAAGGCTCGCTCCCTGCCCTGGTGCGGCCCCTGCCCTCTGGGAGCCCACACGCCAGTCATGGGAAGGAGAGCCCAATGCAGAAGTGAGCAGGACAGCATGGGGACAGGGAGACACGGGAGGGTTACTCAAGTGCAGGCTGGGAGTGTGGGGACAGAGAGGGCTCCATGGAAGGAAGGAGGTGCCCCTGAACACTGGTGAGGCCTGACAGGTGCCCAGGTGATGGGGGCTGCGTTTAGACAGAGGAGCAGGAGGAGGGATGAGCGTGGTCCAATGGGCCGGTGGGAGGAGGCTGGTCTGACCGAACCAGAGAAGGTGCTGGGGAGGAGGAGGGGAGAGAGAGCCAGAGACGGTGGAAGGAACAGGCTGTGGAGGGCTTTAGAAGGCAGAGGATTTGCTTCTGATGGAGTGGAAATAGTGAGCCACTAAATGTTTTGGAGCGGTGGCATGACACAAGGAGAGTGGGTGGGAGGAAGACTATCATGAAAACAGGCAGTGAGTGGGCAGGCTGCCGGGATTTGGGTTGCAGCATGGGTTTGGAATGGGGCTGGGCTGGAGGCTCACTTTTGGGTGGGGCAGAGTTGGAGACAGTGGATAATGGAAACCCACCACCACCAATCAATCCGTAGTCCTTCTGTCCCATTCCAGAAGGGGTCAGTGGGGTAAGCTGGGGCATGTGACGTGTGACGTGATGGGGAAGGGAGATAGTGTCACAGTAAGGTGGGGGGCGGGGATCCTGTGTGGTAGAGGTGGGGGAAGGGACCCATCAGGGTGCAGTGGGGTGACTGGGGGGCCAGGAGACCAGGTGAGCCCCTCAGCTGTGCCCCTCGTGCCATGGGAGGCCTCTGCAAGCCTTGAGGACAGTCTGGCCTGTAAAATTGGGACGAGAGTCGGGATGTTGGGATATTTGTTTGCAAGGCTGCTCTGAGTGGCCTTTGACACCATGTGCTGGGCAGAACCGCTGCAGGACCGTCAGACTTTGTCCCATCCCTCCAACTCCCTCTGGGTCCACAGCGAGGGCCTGGGGCGGGGTGGAAGCAGGGGCAAGTGCCCACCCTTTGGGGCTGGCAGCCCCTAGTCCCCCAGCAGAAGAGCAGCTTGATTCTCTAATTGAATAATGTGTGGAAATAATGGGATTTCTCCCAGAACCATCGCTTGTGTTTCAGAGCCAAATCATAACGAGAAAGTCATTAGTAGTAATAAACACAGCAGAGAGCTCGGGACATGATCCATCAGGGCTCTGACGGACGGAGCACTGGGGAGGGGGAGCCATCCCATTTGCATTTTCATTAGCTAGCAGAATGTCACCCCCCCCCCAAAAAAAGTCAAAATGCTAGAAAACACATTAATATAAGGGATTTTTCTCCGGTATCACTGATGTTGAGGACAATGCAGCCAATAATAGCTTTGCCTCTGCCAAGTGGCTCTTTGTATTTCCTTAAAAACTGAGTGTTGTCAAGGTAATTTCCACATCCCATCCCTTCTCACTTTGTGTGTAGCGAGGAGCCCAGGAGTGAATGGACCACATGTGTGCTTAGTCTCTGGAGCCTGCCTGTCCCCACGTCCACCCCAAAAAGGCACCGTAGGGAACATATCCAGCCTCGTCCTAGGCCCCAGATGACCATCTGGGACCATCTAAGGAGTCCCCATTTCGGGCCTGTGCTGTGTCGGCTAATTTCAAACATCATTTCATTTCCTCGCGACTCTTTTGAGATGACAGTGCTATCATTATCTTATTTAGCAAATGAAGAGAGTGAAGCCAAGAAAAACTTAAATCAGCTGCTCATGTGCCCTCAGCTGCTGTAGGGCAGAGCTGGGACTCAAACCTGCCTTCTCATAGGAGGCCTCGCACGAAGTAGCTGCCCGATAAATCTCTCAGCAGTTTCTCTCCAAGGCCTCCTGAGTAGGAGCCAGCAGCCAGCGCCGTTCATAGCACTGGGTCCATTTCACAGATGGGAATAACTGAGACCCAAAGTCAGGGCCAAGATTACAGCAAGGCAGGGAGAAAGGTAACTGAGTCCACATTCCTCCTGCCTCACACGCCCCGCTGTGGTCTCTACTGGTCACGTTGCTCAGGAAAGAGAAACTAAGAAAGTGATAAATGAGTTCATTCTCAAATACACCAAGGGTTAACCCAAAGCTGAGACCTTCTCATGCATTCCAGCATGTGTTAGTAACTTACCACCACGTCCCCGACCACTGGACAGTGAGGGTAAATATGCCAGCCTGGTGCCTGGCTGTGTCCTGGTGTAGCACAGCCACCGTCGCCCTCCCAGGATTCCGGAGCCTCAGCTGTCAGAATCAGAAAGACCCTTCCAGCCTATCTGGCCTCACTTGACATTTGAGGAAACTGAGGCCCAGACAAGAGAAATGACTTGTTCTAGAACCCATGATCGTTGGAACCGTTGGCCCACCCCCCCCTAAAAAAAAACCATTTCTCTTCCTGTTCCCCTGTCATGTCCAACATACTTTTCTGTGTTCTTCAGATGAATCAGACTTTAGCAAAACAGAATACAAGGCGAGTGCATGAGGACGGTCTGGTGCGGAGGGAACACACTCTGGCGAATGACAGGCAGCTACAAGAACTGCCTTCTCGGTGGATGCAGCGCGCGATAAACTCCCGGGAGTTAGCAATCAATCACAACTGTTTGTACTTTCGTTTCTTTAAATGAGCACATTTGGGTTCTGACAGTATACCGGGTGCTTTTTGCCTGCTCTGTTCTCCTAAATCCTCGTCCAGGCCTTGTGAGGTTGCCAGGGCAGGAGTTCTTATCGCTACGGTACTCAGGGGGAAACTGAGGCTGGAGGCGGGGACTTGCTGCGTTCGTGGTTGGTGAAGGGACGGAATCAGAAGGTGGCAGACACGGGTGGGAATCACAGCAAAGGCCCTGGGCTCTGTCAATGCTCCCCTCTCTTGATTTTGACCCAGAGAAAGCAGTTCTACCTGCCTCCTGGTGACCTCTGGAGTTTCTAGTACGCTGCCCCCTCCTGGTATAAGCTGTCCCCAAGCCTGTCCCTGCCTAGTTCTCTCTTCCCAGCTGGTGGGGTGGCGGGTGGCAGCGCCCTCCAGAGAGCAGAACCCTGGACCCGTCCTCCCCTCAGCCCCTGGGCCCTTCCCCTGAGCACCCCAGCCAGGAACCAGAGTGAGCACCCTGGTGTATGGTGCAGCCCAGGACTGACACCTCTCACGCCTGTCCTGCCCCCGCCCACCTGTAGCCTGGCACTCCCTGGCTCCTGGCTACTTGGAGCAGGGGTGCTCAGTGTGCAGAGCCAGGGCAGGGCCGCTCCCCCAAGCTCCCTCCCTTCCTTTACCTCTCTCTCTCTGTCTCTCTCTCTCTCTCCTTTCCTTCCTTGCTTGTGGCTTTGTTTGTTAGACACATGTCAAGCCTGATGAACTAAATGATGCAAAACTGGAGATATAACAGCTTCTTTTATCTCCTATTTCAAAACCCAATTTGTTCCTGCTGTCTCCCGAGGCTGCACTCCTCACTGGCCTCTATCCTACTTGGAGAACTCTGCATATTCACGCCCCTCACCCTCCAACCTTCCCTCCCCTCCCCTCCCCTCCCCTCCCCTCCCTCATCTCTCTTCCCTCTCCCTCCACCTGTGCCTCTCCTGGACCTCTCCTCCTTTCTCTCCCTCCCTCCTCTCATTTATCCCTGACTCTGACTCCTTTGGCCTCTTCCTGTCTCTCCATCTCTCTGCCTGTTTCTTTTCTTTCTCCCTCTCCTGTTTACCCTACCCGTCTTCCCTCTTCCCTCCCTTTGAGGACAGGCTATAAGTGTTTGCCTTCCTCCCATTACACAGAGGTGGAAAGCAGGGGTCCCTGCTGGTGCAGTGGCTGGCGGAGAGCAGGTTGGCTTTAGAAACTTTCTTTGCGCCTGGGAGCTATGGGCCTCTCTTTCAACAGGAAGTCCCTAGGGTTGGGGTGGGGGGCACCCTTCCAGGACTTTCTGCGCATTAAGGATGCGGAGCACCAGCTCATCTCAGATGTTATGTGGCCAGGTGGTGGGACTTCCTCCTGGACGGTGAGGTGGGGCTGGGTGGGGATGGGAGGGGGCGAGGCTGGCAGACCACAGTCCACAGCCCTCCTGGGTCTGTCTGCGCTGGGGAGCAGCCCCGCTGTCAGCCCAGATCCGGGACCAGAAAGCAGCTCACTTTCCTCTGCCTTCCCCACCTCGCTGGGCGGTTTCAGCTTGACGGGGTTACTCGCCATGGTGCTGAGCGTCCGCAGACCCTGCGGGCAGTGCCCGTGCGGGCTGGGTACCAGACTGTGTCGCAGAATGGCCTGTCCACCTCATCCTCCCCAGGCTCACAGCTGCTGGCCCTCGGGGGCTGACAGAGGAGTGGGGACCGCTCTGTTGCCACCCGCACAAACCACACACATGTGCTGTCGATGATGACGTGACATGGTCTCTACTGCCCCAAGAAGATCCCTTCTATTCCCCCAAGAGAAAAGGGAGCAGGGGTTACCCCCGTTTCACCTCTTCCCTGCCCTTTCAGAGGCCAAAGAGAGGACAGGGAGGCCCTGAGGGGGGCTGGAAGGACTCTTTCAAGAAGGAGTGTCTCGGCCTACCCCTCTCAGTCGTGCCAGCAGGGCCTCGGCCCACAGACTCCCGGCAGCCCAGCTCTGTGCTAATGCCACGTTCCCAGGTGACTGCCCATCCCAGCCCCTAGTGGGAAGGGCTTGTCCAGCAGGACACAGCTGATCAGGTGCTGGGACTAGAGCAAGGTCTTCTGCCTGCTGTCCCCGGGCCAGGTGCACGCTTGGAATGGATGGGTCTCCCGCACGGTTCCCACTATTTCCACCCCAAGGCCTGGCTCTTGGGGTGGAACCCCACGTTCCTCTCAAGCAGGCCCCCACCTCTTCCTTCTGGTGTCAGGAGGTGGGTAAGGAGACGGTCCCAGATCTGCCGCCAGCCCAGGCTTCTGTCGCACAGGCTGCCTGAGCCCTGTTCCCGAGCACACAATTCTCATGCAGCTGGTGGCCCCCTTGGAAACAGACCGTCATCAGGCTCTTATGGATCTTTCAAACCCCCTTCTCTCCCTAATAATCCCTCCTCTGGGGCGGTATTGATTCCTAGCCGCTGGCTGCCTCTTGGTATGCGGGGGCCCAGTTTGGGGTGGATAAATGACTGTGCTGTCATTTTCACGCAGCAATTACCCGCTCTGATTCCTCTCCTCCCGGCCCCCGCCCCAGCCACACGGCCACCCGCTTACTGACAACACACTCGAGCCCTGGCCAGTCCCTGGCCAGTCGGGCACGGAGCCCGTGGACGCATGAGCCCCAGGAAGTTGGTAGGAGCAGAAACTTTGGGAAGGCAGGTCTGGGGCCCCAGCTCTGGGCTGGAGGGCAGGTGGGAGGCAGGTCCCAGAACTACGGGCTGCTGGGAGGAAACCTCTTCACTCCAGACACTGGGGGATACCAGGGAGTGTGCCTGTGGCATCACACGTCATTTTCATGGGAGTCGCTTAGCACATGTGAACAGAGAGCTTCCAGCAGGAATTTCTTCACCCAGCTGCCTCCCTGGGTTTCCCCAGCCCTGGCTGTGCCGGGGTTTGGTGTGCAGGCCCAGCTCAGCGTTTTACATCAGAGGTCAGCAACAAGTTCTGTAAAAGACCAGAGAGAAAATACCCGAGGCTTTGCAGACCATATGGTCTCTGTTGCAACCACTCAACTTTCTTGTTGCACAAAAGCAGCCGCAGACGACATATAAACAAATGAGGGTGACAGGACAACTTTATGGATGCTGAAATTTGAATTTTATGTAATTTTTACATGTCACAAAATATTCTTCTTCTTTAAACACTTAAAAATGTAACAGCCATTCTTAGCTAGCGGTTTGAACGGAAACAGGCAGTAGGCCAGATGTGGCCCATAGACCATCACCAGGGACTTTTGTACCTGCTGCTCTTCCTCTCCCCATTTTCCAGACAGGGCAACCGAGGCTCTCAGAGGCAGTGTTCTGGTCACACGCGGGAGGAAGATGCGTGATGACTAGGGATATCTCAGTGTGTGAAGCCCCTCTCCGAGCGTCCATGTCGCGTACCTGGGGATAGAGAGGTGGCACAGCTTGGTGGGTAACAGCCAGGATCTGAGCACCATGCCTGGGGTTGGATCGCAGCCCTATAAGCTCCGTGTGACCCTGGGCAAGTTATTTCACTTCGCCAGAGCCTCAGTTTCCTCATATGGAAAATGGGGAAGAGTGGGATAGAGGATGAACTAATCCCTAATGATCGTACAGCTAAGAATAATGATTAATCTGTGACTCTGACTTTCAGCCTTGGCCCTCTGTCCTCAGGGTCTTAGTGTGCTTGGCGATTCTTAGTCTCAAGGCCCCCACCTCCTACCGCGGGACTCAGGGCCTGGCCTCCCGGCCTGCCCAGCAGATGTCCGTTCTCCGGGGCCCCCTCTGCCTACAAGTCTTATCCCTGGAGCAGCCTTTCTCTGGCTTTGCAGGGAGGCTGAGCTCTGTGGGCACCCACCTGGGCAGGAGGCCGAGGAGATAAGGCCAGCCAAGGACTGGCTACCGATACCTGGCGTGAAATTGAAAAGCATCAGACTCCTGCCTCCACAGCCCGGTGCCCCGAGGGGGAGAAGGCTAGGAGTGGTGAAGGAAACCGAACCGCCCCTCCGTGCAGTGCGCTGGCCGCTGGGCTGGGCTCCAGGCTGTCACACTCCAGCTGTCCTCGCCCCGCCTCCCAGAGAAGCACAGGCAGAGCAGGTTCTTACAAGTTCAGCTTCTTTGAGGATGCCGGTGGCTGTGAGCAGGGAGCCCCTTTCCAGGGCAAGTTGGAGGGGCTTCCATGGGCCTGGGGGTTTAAGTGGGCCTAGTGCCTCCTGGCTTTAGGGTCGGGGAAAGTCCTTAGGAAAGGGAGTTGAACGTGAGTGTGTAGGCTTCGCCCTTGTGGAATTATGCCCATCCAGAGGCCAAGGTTGTCGTAGAGCTCTAAGGACATTCTGATGCAAGACCAGCAAGTCCGGAACTCCACAGTGCCTGGATGCAGATGCCTCTGGGGCCCCAGGCCACACCTGGGGCACCAAGGCCCAGAGAGCTAAGCACCTGGCCCCAGGCGCACAGGGAGCCTGGGAAAGGACTCTCACTCCGGCATCCTAGTGTGATCTGGAGCTTGTCACCCTCCAGGCCTCCTGCCCCTGAGGGTTTCCATCACCCAGAGAGCCCCGGAGGAAACGTTGCCAGCATAGACTAGAGGATGGGGCCCAGGGACAGCCCTCACTGTCAAAGCACCCACAGGATGGGATGTGACGTTGGCAGTGACCTCTCCAGGGTCTATCCCTGGGGATGACTGGCCGACTGCTTATTAGGCTCCATCTATAGCTGATGCCGTCCGTGCCAGGTGAACACGTGCCAGGTGATTTGCTGTACAAACACCCAGGCCTTGTAGAGGATTCTGGTTATGACAGTCTGAGCAAACGGGGAGGAAGTCAACCGCCTTTCTTTCCATCAGTAACGTGAATTTTACTGCAAGTTTTCATATTTCTCCTGGCCACTCTGGCAAGGAAGAAGGTTCTCTTCCCATTTGACAGATGGGAAAACAGAGGCCCAGGTGGGTCCTGTGATTACTCTCAGGCCCTGTAGAGTTCAGGGGCCAGTGTGGAGCTGGACCTCCCACACCCTGTCATCAGCCACCTCCCATGTGGGGGTGGGGAGGGTCCCAGGGCTGCTGGGAGCTGTGACTCAGTTCTCTCAAAGCTGCTGAGGACGGAGGGTGGAGGGAAGCCCAGCAGATGGGGCCTTGGGCCTCTTGGAGGTGCCCCACTTGTAAAACACAGCCCGAGGAGGAGAACAAAGCGTGGGGAAGAGCAAAGTGGAGGTGAGAGCAGGCTGTATTTGCTGTCCCCTAAGCCATCAGCTCTGTTAAAGGGCCAGCCTTGTCCCTGTGGAGCGGAGTAGGATGAGTAGGCAGGTCTCAGCTTTTAATCAAAGTTACATTAGATGAAGCTTTTATTATTCACCTGGCTTTATTATAGCCCTTTTTACTCTGAGGTTAGAAGTTAATTTTCCTGGTTCTTACTGAACTCAGGACTGCATGGCTGCCATTGACACAGGAGAGGAGGCCGGGAGTAGGGGGGAAAAATGGAGGAGGGGGGAGAAATCAAATCAAATAAACTCACCTCATCCAGTGGACCGAGAGAGTGGACGGAAAACAACTTTAATAACAGGGGAAGGTTCCAGAGGTGGGAGCAGGCTGGTGAAATCAGACCTAATCAGCCTTAGCAGGAGGGGTTCCAATCACCCCCAGCTTCGCCGAGGGAGGGCGGAGCGGAGGAGGCTGGAGAGGGAGCAGGCTGGGGGCTGGACAGCGGCAATCAGGGCCCTGGCAGAGCCTGCCCCTCGCTGCTGCCCCCTCTTCCCTATTCTGGCTGCGGGGGTGGGCATGCTGGCAGAGAGGTTAACCGGCTAGTGACCGGGACAGAGGAGAGGACCACACACCCACACCAGGCCCAAGGGTCGTGAGCACATGGCCCTGGGATGCACTGAACCTCCCAAATCCCCCTCCCATTAGGCACAAAGTAGAAGCCACCAGTGCCACCACCAAGACCCACAAGGCAAAGAACTTTGGCCGCAGCTGTCTGGGAGAGGAAGACAGTGCTGCTTTTTCTAGCTCTTTCCACCTTCAAAGGGAATCGGATCATTTTCACTTGACTTCTCAGCCAGCCAAGAGCCCCTCAAATGGTACTCCAATTTCTTCACATTTAGGGAGTCATTTTATGGCTACATGTAGAGGTGGGGGGCGGCCCGTGGGTGACGTCTGGTGTCTATTTGTGACTGGTGCAATGTGTGACCTGGGGTCAGCCTGGGGCCAGGGTCAGGGCTACCCCTTCTCCCCGGACCCTCTGGCCACGGCACCGGGAGAGAGAAACCACGTCCCACCCGTGAGTTACTGCTGAAGGAGAGATTTATATCCTCCAAACAGCCGTTAGGCCAAAAGCACCAGATGTGATGGCGTAGAAGAGACAGCGCTTCTCACCCAGCCTTTCCCTGTGGTTGATCATTTAATCTCTTTAGTTCCTGCTACACAGGCTGCGGAGAGGAGAGGCTGGGCTGAAACAGGCTTGGGTGCTCCCAGGCTGCTGCAGGGGAGGGGGACGATGGAGCGGCTGTCCCTGGAGAGAGGTCAGTGGCCCTCAGAGAAACCCATCAGGTTGTTCTCATCTCCCCGTGTGTTTCATTAACAGTGAGAGAGTTCGCACGTTGTCAGCTTTCTCGGGTTGTCTTCAGCTTGTCATCCGCGAGCATGCGTTGTGTCCCCTGCACGGGCTACAGGTGGCCGATTTCTGTTTGGTCTGTGGGGTGGGGGGGGGCGGGAAGTGCTTACCCCCCAGAGTCTTTGAACTTGCAGCCTGGTAAGCTTTGGGTGCCACGTACCATCTTCCTGTTTGTTCCTAGTCATTCAATCCAGAGCTAGTTCTTGCAGGCCTACTGTGTGTCGGGCACTGTTCTCAGAGCTGAACAAAAACAACAACGTCTCTGTGGTTGGCAGTTTTCATCTAGCCGGGAAGGCAGCAAAGCCACATGTACAGCTAACTCTGTTGGTGAAGAGGGCCACGAGGAGATAAAGCAGGCGAGGGCTGGCGAGGGACGGCCTCCTCTGAGGACAGGACACAGAGACATTGAGGGAGTGAAGCACGTACCACCTGGGGGTGGCGACTCTCCAGGCAGAGGCAAAGTGGGTGCAGAGGCCACCCCCACACCCCGTGGAGTACAGGCAATGCCAGGAGGGCATCAGGGTTGTGTAGACACCTGAGGGAAGTACCAGGGCCAGACCTGGGTAAGGTCAAAAGTGGGGGCTTTGGAGTCATGTGCAACCCAGGGTCCGAGCTTGCCCGTCCAGGGACTTCCGGTCCTGCAGCCTCATTTCCCCTTGACCTGATGGCCGCAGCGTCCTCAGACTCAGGGCAGGGAAATCCTGGTGTTGCAGCTTGGTTCTACTCTCGGGGTCTTGTCTCAAAGCCCCGCCTCCTCCCCCCCACTGTTGGCCGTGGCCTCCTTACAAATGTCCCTTCTCCATGCTTATTTCGGCCAGCTGTGCTCAGTCCAAAGTGTCTCCTCTCTACCTTTGGAGCTGGCGGAGATACAAGTGGAAGAAACAGAGGCATTTGTTCATGCAGAAAATATATTCAGAGTGGCTTCTGTGTCCCAAGGAAAGGGACATGGTGGTGCTCGGGGTACCGTGGGGGGCAAGGCAGTCACGGAGTTTTAATGCACTGTGAGCAGTGTTAATGCAATGTGATGGGTGCTGCGATGGAGCCCATAGACGGGGCCCCCACCCCGGCTCGGGGAACTGGGAAGGCTTTCTGGAGCAGGTGATAACAAGGTGAGACTGAAGAATGCACAGGAGATTGCCCATGTGTCCCCTGGACCTAGAACTCTGCTTGCTACATATTAGGTGCTCAGTAGGTATTTGTTGAATGAATGAATAAGGAAGAATGTTGCAAACAGAGAGAACAGCAGGAGCAAAGACCCCAGGTACCAGATCCAGGTAGTGGAGGGGCAGGTGCAGCATCCTTCACGGCAGACCGCTCGATGCAGAGGAGGGACAGAGCTTCTAGATGGCTTGCCCCATGAGGGTAGGGACCTGCCTAGCACGTCTAGAACATAGTGCTTGGTAGATATCTGTTGAAGGATGAAAGAGAGAAGCTTGGGAGCTGGTATTTCCCAACCTTCTCACTAGATAGGAAAATGAGGAGGGGTCAAGAGAGGGATGCCCAGGATCTCATCCATTCAACAAATGTTTTTTGGTACCAGCTTGATGCTGGGCACCATGCTGGGCCCTGGGGACGCAGGGGAGAGCAGAAGCAGGTGTGGCCCTGCCCTCCAGGAGCTTACATCTAGTGGGGGAGTCAGATGGTGGCCAGAGAGTCATCTAAGTATGAAGAGACTGAGCCCCAGGGAAAAGCCCAGGCAGCTCTGAGCAAATACAGCCAAGGACCTGCCCCAGACTGGGGGTCAGAGAAGGTTCTGGAGGAAACAGGACTCGGTTGAGATGGGAAGGCCAAGTAGGCACGAATGGAGGGTGAGGATGAGGATGGACAGCACAGGCAGGCTCCGAGGCGGCACAGCACCGGTTCAGTTGAGGAAGTGGGAGAAGGCCGGAGGGCTGGAGCAGGTCCAGAGGAGCTGAGGGAGCGAAGGGGAGCCCCTAGCCAGGCAGGCTGTAAGGGCTTCCCTGATGGTAACTGGAGGTCAGCAGGAAGGCGCTGGTGGGTTACTGGAGGGTGGGGACAGGGTTGCCGCACCCCAAGCTGCTGTGTGTTTCAGAGCATCCATACCTCAGCTGGGGGATCCACTTGCCAGGGCCAGAGAGGAGGCTGCTGGGTGGTCCAGGCGAGGCAGGAGGGCGGGTGGGAGGGAGAGGAAACTGCAAGGAAGAGCCTGGCTCCTGGCTTGGAAACTGCAGGCAGAGGGAATGCATTGCCATTTGTGGAGCCAGGGACAGTTTCCAGGGCGATTTAGAGTTTGTTCTTAGACGTATGGAGTCCAAAGTGTCTTTGACTCTTTGTGGAAGTATCAAGTGGGCAGTGGCTTGTTGGGACCCAGAGGGGCCTCCATGGAGGTGGGGGTCCCTTGGCTGTTGTAGCCAAGGTTATGGACCACTTGGCCTGCTTGACTCCAGCCAGTGACAGGAGCCAGAAGAGAGGCCCAGTGGGATGGGGTCAGTCTGAGGCTGGTGGCTGCTCCCCCAGCCTGCCTGGAGCCTGTCAGCTGTGTGGTGACGGAGTGCATTTCTCCGTACCGTAATAGATTTGGGCTCAGCAGTTGGATCTAAGTGCTTTCTGCCCTGACGTTCAGAAATGAGCACTGGGGCGGCGGGAGGGCTGGGATGGGGGGAGCCCAGGGACAGGGCCACAGCCTGCCGGGGCCTGCTGCGTGCCTGAATAAATACGTGTTTGCCACATCACATACTGTCATCCAGCAGCTGGGCGTGCGGGGAGGGCAGAGAGGAGAGAGTGTCTTTGTGTGTGTTGTGTGTGGCAGAGGGTGATGGCCTGTGGGTTTGTGCTCCAGGACCAATGGCCTTGGGGGACAGGAACATCTCCAGGTCCAGGTGGGATGGACAGCTTCTTCCCCCTGAATGTGACATCTTTTTCTTCCTTCATTTAGCAAAAATCTTGGTCACAGGCACCAGCTCTCCTCCAAGTGGAAAGTACAGAAAACAGGGGAAGCAAAGTCTTAAGTGGGTTGGGAAGCAGCAATAAAGAGCCCCTGACTTGGGGAACCAGGAGGAAAATGCAGCCCGGTGTACATGTGCCACCTCCCTGTAGATCTCCTGGCATGTGATGCCAAACCTGGCCAAGGAGGGCACTGTGTACTCACAGAGACACAAGGAAGAAGGAAGTAGTACAGTCCCCAGGCTGGTACTTAGTGGTTGTCATTTCATCTTTTAGGGGGACAACTTGTATATAAAAAAGTCTGCATTTAAGATCAGTGTTGAGCTGCCTCTTATTAGATTGCGAAGCCTGTCCCCATGAAGAGGCCACTGCCTTTGCCACATGTGCTAGATGTAGCCTAAGCTCAGGCACAGCCACCAAGAATTCTTAAGAAAACCAGCTCTGAGTCTGGGTAGGCCTCTGTCGTGGCTCAAGAAAAGTGACTTCCCGCCTGCAATCACCGTAATTGATAGCTCACGGGACAGAGACAGTAAATAATTGTTCCACAAATTTCAAGAGCGGGGCGTAATTAGTACAGTTAACAGTGTTAGGTGATTAATTGGCCCATTCAGCTCCAGTGTGAATGAGGAGGAAGTGAGCAGGAGAGGGGCCGGAGTCCCCCAGACACCCAGCTGTGGGCTGTGGCCCACTGCTAATCAGCCAGGATCTGGCCTCCGAAACAGCAGCTGACAGCCAGTTGGCGTCAACCTCCTCGGGCCGGGGCAGAGGGCAGGTCGCTGGCAAGGGCCCCCAGAGGTGGTCACAGGAGTAGAGACCCACAGTGGAAAGAACTGGATTTGATGTCCGTGTCATCTCATCTGTTAGCCAAAGGTCCGAAAGATGTTGTAAGTGGAAGATAAGATTGGCTGATTGATTCACGTAGGAGGGGAAGAAGCACTGATTCATATAGCTCCAGACTCCCAAGTTGGAGGAAACCCAGAGAAGTCCTTGAACTGACCTTTTGACTGCCAGGCTGAACTGCTCTTGGGCATCCCCGTCAGAGGAGACTGGATCCTATTATAAAGTCCTCTAGGGAAAGATGCGCTAAACAGGGGTAACAAACAGCTTTCAAATCATATGCCATTCCAGTGCATTGATCGAAGCTGCTTAGTGTGCTGGATTGGGAATCCTGAGGCTGAGTCTGGGAAGAGCACTGTGATCGATTGGCACTGCCTGCCGTGAGTGCAGAAGGAGCGGAGGTGGCCTGCATGCCAACCATTTTCGGATGGAAAATCCGCCTGAATCACTCAGGCCAGTCTCACATTCTCCTCCAGCGGGGTTTTGTGGGGTGTTGCTTACTGCCCCAGAGAAGCAAAAACGGTCTCGACCACAGCTTTAAGGCACTGGAGGGTGTGAGAGACAACCAGGAAGACAGCTACTGACCCAGATTGTTGGGGTCCCTTTCTTGCCCTTGCAATATCACAGTGTGAAGCTCAGAGCAGAGGAGTGGAGGGTTGAGACTGACCTGCTGGTGTATCCAGCTAACCCCGCCTCTACTAGTATACTGACTCATCCTGGGCAGACGTGGGCTTCTCTTTGGAAAGAGCTGGTGTTGGGAGCTTTGGACTGAGGCAGAGCTGAGTCCCAAGCCCGGCCTTTCCTCTGGGAGTGTGGATAAGCCGCTTAACCTCTCTAAACCTGTTTCCTCTCCTTTACGATGGGGACAAAGCCTCAGGGACCACTTTGACAGCCGATGAGGAAGAAGTATATAAGATTTCCAGCATCACGCTGGTCACTGGACAAGTGAATTTTCTCCCTGGATGTTCTGAGGTTTGAGGTGAAATATTAAGACCGATCTGAATGTGGGAAACATCTTGAGAACAAATGGCTGCCATAGCCACACCCTGGCAACCCAGGTTCACCCCAGGGTCCCACTGCTGTGACTCCTTTCCCCACTGTCCCATCTTCAGGACCATTGGGCATGCTGGATTTTGGGGGGGCCAAGCCCAATCACACTTCTGACCCGGAGGTTGCTGAGTGTGGGGGAAGGCTCTGGGGAGAGCAGGAGGAGTGCCTAGGGGTGGGGGAGGTGGGAGGAAAAACAGATGCAGAAACGTCTGGAAGAGGCTTGCCCTTCCACCCCCACAGACAGCCCCCGCCGCTGCCTCCCCCAGCCAAGAGGCAGAGGCGCACTCGCAGCAGAAAACACACACATATTTGCAAGCTACAGTACGAACGAGTGGCAAACCTAATGATTCGTGATTATTATTTGAAGGGTCCCACTGTTACAGATTTATTTGTCATTTCTTGTAATAACACCGACGGTAATGAATTCATTTGTATTAATGTGAGTGTCACGAGGACTTCCGTCGAAATTCCGCATTAATTAATGTACCATTAAAACAAAGTGTCGCCCAATTAATATCAAACAGAGGTAAGGCTGCCAGGGTCCTCTTCATCTGGGTTTCATTTGTAATTCATGGTATTAGCACCCTGCTTAATGAAAGTCATTTGCAATTCCTACCCCTGGTCTCTCCTGCTTCCTGGGGGAAGGTCAGCGTGCCCTAGGAGCTGCTGGGCCCTTCCCTGGGCACCCTGGGGCCAGGAGGAGGAGGAGGAGGAGGGACAAGAAAAGCTGTGTTTCTCCTTGTACATTGATCTCAGCATTCTTAATTCCAGCAGGGGTCTGGGGAGGCCCTTGGGATTTCCTGACCAGGCTGGTTATCCTTTTGAACTACCCTAGAGGCACCTGTCCCAGGTTCTGTTAGGGAAAGGAAGGCTAGTTTGTTTCTTGGTCAAGTCTGGCCTTAACAGATGAGGCCATGGCTGTCCTAGGACCACCTTTGAGCAGGGCGCATCTGGGATTCCAGGTCTCCATCTTTTCTTGGGGTCAGTCTAGTGATCTTCTTCTGGTCTTTGCGTGTCAGGACTTCTGTCTGTCCCTGAAGCCAGTGGTAGTGCCCTGTGGGCCTTGGTCTACCAGGCACAGTAGACCGAGGGATGGGACCCCTGCCCTGTTCCTCCCACAACCCCTGCGGGGGATTCCCACCTGCAGCAGAGACAGCCTTTAGAACTCTCATGACCTCTATCCTGGAACAGTTCCCAAGGACAACAGAGTGGGGCTCCTTCCCCTCCCGAGCTGTGTTCCTTGGGTGAGTGGAACTCCTTGGGCCACCCCTGCCCAAGTAGGAGAATGTGAGGCTGCCACTACCTGGCAATAGTGAAGTTCGCTGCAATGATGGCAACTGCTACTATCATGACCGTGGGCCTGGCCCTAGGCTAAGTGTCTCAGAATCGTCACTTCATCGGGGACCCACAGATCCAGGAGGAAGGTGTTTTCATCCCCAGTGTACAAATGAGAAAACTGAGGCTCAAAGAGCTTCAGTACTTGGCCAAGTTCGCACAGAAGTGGAAGAGGGAGCGGGACAGGTAGCTGGGACTTGCCTCCCGTCTTTCCGGGGCCCGTGGTCCACTGGAGGGCTGGTGGGACAGGGCCACAGGGTGCAAGGCCTCTGGTGTCCTGGTCCATCGTGACCTTGGCTGTCCTCAGACGGTCTTTTCCCACCAATCGCCCACATGCAGGAGTTGCGCCCTGTAGACCTAGCACAGGGGGGCACCTACGGCCGGCCGTGGGGCGTTGTAACCTGTGTTTTGTCCACCTGAGGGTGTCACGTGTCTCAATGGAGAGTGAGGCTCTTAAAAAAACGAAAGAGAAAGAGAATTGCGTTTATTGATTTTCACTTCAGAACATGCTGCCTTTATATATTCTGAGGACAGCCCCAGAGCAAAGGGGCTGGTTTTGCAGCGGAGAGCCTTAGATTTCAGGAAGGACTCACAGTTATACCCTTACAGAGCAGGAAAGGAATGTGGCAGTAAGGTGCTTCAGCTCCGCCATTGTCTGGACAAGGACCCACAAGCCAGAAAGGTTTGATTCTTGTCCAGGATCACACAGAGGCCACAGGGATCCCAGGTCTTCTGTCCCCGAGGCTGGGCTCTTTCTGCCATCCCACACTGCTTCCCGAGAGGTTAAGAAGGATGTGTGTTCAGGCAGCCACCTTGCATCCGTGTCGGGACAGGGGAGGGGACGATAGCAGGTAAGCACGGACGCAGGCATCTCAGTTGGAACATCCTGTCCGGTCCCCTCCACTCTCCAGGTCTCTGTCATTTTCCCGTCTGTAAAGTGGGGTGACTGGGCTAGGGCTGTGCTTCTCCACCTTGGCTTTGCATGAGAACTCCTTTGGGAATTTAAAAACAGCAGAGCCTGGGGGTGGACCCCGGCAATGATATTTTTTAAAAGCCCCTCTGGGATTTTCATGCGCAGCCAGGAGTATGAACTGTTGGAACAGGCGAGCTCTAAAGTCTTTTTAACCTATGATCATTCCAGTCTTGCTCAGTGAGTTTCTGCAGCTACCCTCTCCCTGCCTGGGTCCAGGGCCCACCAACCCCCCTCTCTCCCAGCCCTCCCCAGCCCTCAGCTTCCCTGACGCCAGGTGTGAGCCTCCCCCAGCTCTGTCTGCCTTTAAGCCCCCGGGCACCAAGTGACAGGTTCCACTTATCACCTCACACTGCCTGAAGGGCCGGCAGCAGTCCCCACAGGGATGGGAGAGGCAAAAACCACACCGGGCCTAACCCACACTCATGCCTGCCCAGGCCTCTGCCACCTCCTTCATCCGCCCCTTCAGAATGCACGCCTGGCTGGGGACAAGGGGCCCACGGCTGGGAGGAGCCCGAGGGGAGGGGGAGGAGAGACAGCAGAGGCTGCATTGCTTGAGCTGTCTTCTTATTCAGAATCCATTTATTAGCCGCAGCCTCCCATAGATGTAAGACCCGCCCTAAGGAGATTTGCATATTCATTTTGTTTAACGTGATTCATCATCTGCGAGGGAATTTGGGGGCTGGGAGATGGAGCCCCATTTGTGAGCAATGGATCTGGGTACAGAGAGCTCAGGGCAGCGTTAGAGGCCTCTGCACATCCAGAGTGGGACGCTTGGGACGGAGGCGCATGGTGCATGCCACCCAGCGGGTTCCCCGGGCCTTTCATCTCTGAGCGCAGAGCAGGGACCTCGGCCTTCAAAACCATCCACTCCCTTCCAGACCCCCCATCATAAGTAACATTTACAAAGTACGTTACAGTTTACATACCCTTGTCTATACACACTTCTGCCCTTAACCCTTACGCCTGCCCCACGAGGTGATAACGTTATGATAAGAGCAGAGGGTGTATGGAATACCTCGTATGCACTAAGCTCTTTCCACACAATGTCTCCCATAAACCTCACAATAACCCCATGAGGCAGGCTTTCTTATTATATCCATCTCACTATAAGGAAACTGAGGCTCAGAGAGGCTTCCCAACTTCCCTGCAACAACACAGCACATAAGGGGTGGAGCTAGGGCTCAAACTGCAAATTCCCTGACACCTTTGCTCCCTCACATCCTCCCTTTATTGTGTCTGTTTTCCTCTGCATAGATAAGCATGCATAATTACCCTTAGCCATTTTTGTGTTAGAAAGAGGAGGATGTGAGTGTGGCCAACACAGTCCCGTGCTGTGTTGCTTCATAAATGTGTTAGGGACAGGTGAATGAAAGAACCTGATAGATCCAGGTAGCTGACTCCTCCCCTTCTAGCACCTTTCCAGAGACTCCGGACACCTGTCATATTCTGAACCTGGAACCTCTGGCTGGCCTAAGTCATTCTGTAGCAACCCCTGTAACCCTCCTTAGTCGTCCCTAGCACTTAGCCAGCATGACAGGATCACAATTCCTCAAGGTCATCTTGGCCAGCCCCCTGCCCCTGGGCCTGGTCAGCGTTGCACAGGCATCACTGGGAAGAGTATGGTGTTGGGAGAGGAGCTTAGGCTCTGCAGCAGCCTGCCTGGGTGTGAACCCCAGGGCTCTGGCTCATCATCACAGGGCCTGGGGCATCTGGAAGATGGGGACAGTGATAGTGTGTATTGCAGGGGGCCACCATCAGGATTATACGAGATAATGCACATGAAACACTTAAAACAGGGCCTGACGTGTAGGCAGTCGTCAGTAAATGTGAGTTATTATTGGGGACTACATGCATCCATCAGTCACCACTTTCTAGAACCTACCAAGTCTCAAGACCGCTGCGTGCCTCAGCCCCCTGCAGCCCTGGGCTCAGAGACAATGTCCTGGAACCCAGGTGACCCAGGTTATGACTGCAGGCTGGCTTTTTAGAGAGGACTCTTCTATAGGTCACATCGTACCTCGCCTGGGTTTTTCTCTTAGAATTTGCTGCCTCAGGAGAAGGTTGCAAAGATTTTGTTTGTTTGTTTGTTTGTTGGCCTTAGATTTTTCAAAGTGCATTTCCACTGTTAACTCCTTTTCTCTCCACCCCAGCTCTATGGAGAAGATTGTACAGGGATTACTATATCTATTTCCTAGATGGGAAAACTGAGGCATTAGGTGTTTATGCTGACACCCTATGGCAACAGAGAAGGAAGTCATGCAGATTGTTCCTGGAGAGCAGCCAGAATGTGACCCAGAGTTTGGGACTGTTATTTCTGGATTTTTCCCAATCAGGCCAGTGTGCATGGAGGGTAATATAGTCACCAAATAGATCCTTCCCAGCCTCCAGAAGCTGGTTTCAAAGTCCCTGCTGGGGCTAGGGGACGAGGCTCCCAGCAGCCACTCAGGCTCATCTTTCAGGTTGGGATGGAGTAGAGGGTACTCTGAGCAGCTCAGGACAGGATGTCTCAACTCATGCCTTTAATCTCAGTGGCTGCTCCCATTCCATGGAGAGGAAATGGAAGCCCAGCCCCTGAGGGAAGGGTGGTGCTGCCTGCTGGGTGGTGCAGAGCCACCATGGCCCTTCCTGTCCTCTTCTTTTCTTGCACATGGCCTTCAGCCAACTGCTGGGTGGGTGGGCTGGCCAGCCGTGCAGCATCCCTGATGCATAGTACCCTGTGCTGCCGCACGCTCCGTCCCTCTGCTCCTGCTGGTCAGCAAGTGAGTGGGTGCATGTAGGGGTGTCTGGAGGAGGCAGGTGTGTGGACTGTCCTGGAATGTGAGCACTAATGAAAGGTGGCACGGCAGGGGGGTCTCCAAACTCTACCGTCATTCATTCATTCTACAAGGTCCCTGGGCCAGGTTGGGGATGAGGAAAATTACCTGGGATATCCTTAGTGTCTGAGTAAGAAGGACCTGGGGCCATTTCACACTTGGGTATCACACTGGCTTTGGAGATCAACTTCCGAGAAGAATGGAAGGAGGTCCCAGATGTCCCTCTGATGAGGCTCCACCCAGCCCTGTGGGTCCAGCATCCGGCAAAGGCTGGGGCCAGTGTGTGCATGGGATGGGAGCTGGGCGTGTGTGCTGGAAACCTGGTTGGAGCCGACAGCCTCTTCTAGGAAGGGAGAGAGCGTCAGTCCCCAGACACTGGGTGATGTCTGACCTCTGCTCTCTAGGGGAAATACTTAAATACCCAAAGGAATACAGGTAGAAAAGACAGAAGCCTCGTGAGCATGGTGTGAGGCGGGGCCACACTTTGGGGCTGGCAGGTAGACCAGCCTGACCAGAGCAGAGGGCCTCAGTGGGCCAGTAGTGAAAGGTGGGTTTGGAGAGAGAAGGTTTGATCAGACGGTGGTGACATTCAAGGTCTGGGAGACTTTGCCTTGGAGGTAAAAGAGGAATGATGGTGTTCGAGGAGGAAAATGAGATGGGAGATGAGCGCTTTAGGGCAGGGACTCTGCAGGATCCATTACAGCAGGGCTGAGAGGGAGGAGGCCACTCGGTGGTCCAGCCATAGGGAGAGACTTTTTGTCATTTTTTATATTAATTTTTATCAAAGTAATATATGTATGAGTTTAAAAGTCAAATATTAATAGCACAGCTCAGCTTATAATAAAAACATCAGTGCCCTGCGCCATCCTTCCCCACTCTGATTCCCACCCTGAGACAATCTCATTTGATTTCTGATATTTATCTTATTCAAAATCACATGTTTGTATATATTTTTTTAGTTTTGAACATTATCTATTGACTTCCAGCTATGGAGGATGCGAATTTCACTTTTATGTCATAGTCTACCTTACCTTTGCCACACACACAGTCACACTTACACACTCACATACACGCACACACCGCTCTCTTGATATTCACCATCCACCCTTCAGACATAATCATATCCCTCCTTTAGCTAAAACAGCATTTAGTGTATATGGTATTGTGATTATGTAAATGGCATTTGTGGCAGAGCCACATAATATACTGTAATTATATTTCCTCTTTTGTTTTCCTTAGATTGAATAATCACCTCTTTTTTGTTTGCTTAGTATTCTTCAGTGTTTTCTGTAGGGATCCTCTCATGATATTAAAAATATGTTGATTTTTAAAATTCGGTTTGTATTTTTCTTGGGAACATTTTCCCTGGACTGCCCATCCTCCTGCCCACCCCGGACTGGCTGCTCCAGAGAGAGTCAGAACTTGAGCTCTGCAGGTGGAATGGCAGGAGGCGTGACGTGCAGAGGGCGTGGGAGAGGGAAAGAGTCACCCTGGGAAATCTCTCATCTTTCTGCTGTATTGGATTCCATTTCATGGATCCCATATTTTCCTCTTTCTTGGTTTACCTCTCATTATGGCGGAGTACACCCATCAGTAATTTCCAGGAAAAGGGTTCATGGAATTTTATTTTCACTTTATTTGAAAAATGTGTTTATTCTATGCTTATATTTGTTGATAGTTTGGCTGAGTATAGAATTCTGGAATGGAAATACTTTTCCTCGTAATGTGAAGTTATTTTCTCCTCTGTGCTTCAGCCCATAGTGATGCTATTGAGAACTTTGATGCCACTTTGAGTCCTGATCCTTTACATGTGGCCTTTCGAGTGCCCTCTGAAAGTCTCTAGGATTTTTTATATTTTTATACTCAGTGTTTTGAAACTTCATGGTTTTATGCCTCAGAGTGGGTCTTTCTTCTGAACACACAGTGGTCTCTTTCAATCTGGAAACATGCCCTTCAGGTCTTGGGTATTTTCTTGTGTTACGTCTTCGGTAATTTCCTCCCCTTCATTTACTTTGTTTTTTCTCTCTGGAATTCCTGTTAGTTGGTGACGGGTCTTCTGAATTCCTCTGATTTTCTTCCTTTTCTCCTTCATTTTCATCTCTTTGAGTTTTGTTCTACTTTTGGAGAAATTTCTTTATCTTCCAACTCTTCTGTTGAGTTTTAAATTTCTCCTAGACCTTTCTTCTTCTCGGAATATTCTTATTCCAAAGATGCTATGTCTTGTCTTGCTAAAGATGTTAAAAATACTTATTGTTGTTATGCCTTTTTTCTGTTTTTCCCCTCTGTCTTTCATACAAGCGGCTCTTCTCAAATGTTTAGCAATCCTTAGTTGTCTCTTCATATTTAAGAGTTCACATGCAGCTGCCTGGAAGCTCGCTGTGTGTTTGGGGCAGCGTAGGGTGGAAGCTGCTTGTTCACTGGTGGGCTTCATTATGGGGTGATTAGATGAGGACCTAGCTATTTCTCTGAGGCAACTACAACATGTTAATACAGGTGGTCCCCAGGTTACGGACAAGATATTACACTCCTGAGAATGTCTTTAGGTCAGATTTGTATGTAACTTGGATCCATGGTAAACAGCACATATACGCTAGTAATAATAATAGTAAGAACAATACTATAATGGCTCATATGTGGTAATAATAATGCAGCTTAATACTGCAGTAATAATAATAATACCCGTGTGCTGTAATAATAAGTTACAGAAACTATTGTGCTCTTTCTTTTCATTCAAACATAACATAAAAACAAAGTCATACAAAAGGTTTACATAGGAGATAGGAGAAATTTCAAAAAAGACTGTTAAAGGTGAACACTCACCTAATGCTGCTTCAATGTCTTGCTCACTGGAAGTGGCATTTTTGCGTCAGGAAGGCAGCTGACATTAATCAGAAGCTGATGACGGAGATGGTGCTGGAGAAGATTGGGTGGGTGCGAAGAGTCAGGGTTTGATTCTGTCACTCGATGGGGGAGCTCACCACCCAAGTCAGTGTCTTGCAAAAGGTATGTAGGGTTGTTCACACAGCCTTGTTCTTTTCTTCATCATAAATGGCCTTGTAGCAGCTAATGTCCTCACTAACTGCACGGGAAACCTTCGTAAACCTCTCAGTGTTAGGATCTTGCTCCACAAGCTTAGCAAATCCTGCTTCACTGAGACGAAAAGCTTCAGCTAATCCTTTTGTTGTAAACTTTCTTGGCTCTGGGTCTTCCGATCCGTGGTGTTCTTGTGTTTCTATCAGCTGCTTCTCCATCGATCTACGAGACTAGCTGCTAGGTAGAGATGCTGTGTCGACAAACCACTTGCACCGTGCAGGTTTACGGAAGAAACTAGTTCCCAAATTATTAATTATTTAATTACAAGTCATCCTTATGGGGAGCCATAGGAGCCTGGCTGTAAGTACAGAACGCTTTAAGTCTGGCCGTCCATCACCCGGGACTGCCTGTATTTGTTTTCTCTTGGGCGGGTTCTGCCATGCCCTCCCTAGCTCTCAGTCTTCAGGGGCCGAATGGCAAAAGAGGCCTGATGGGGGACGGGAGATGCAGATTTCCTGTTTTCAGGGCCTTTTGCAGCTCCCAGCCCAAGTCCAGAGCCCCACTAACTCAGACCCTCCAGAAAGTAAATCTGTCTTCTGCAAGAGTTGGGGAAGGGATTTGGGAGTCTAGCCACCCCTTTGAAAGATGTTCGCCCAGTCTTCCTGTTTCAGCCCTGCCCCATTCCCTCACATTCGGCGTCCCCTGGTGTCTCTAGGGCCTGAGCTTTTCCCGTGTCCTGCGAGGCAGGCCCAAGCGGCGGCTTTCCCGTCTCCTAGGGCGGTTGTAACTGGCCCATCTGTTTCCAGTTACCAGGATTTTGTTGACATCTCTCATCTGCTGTTGTCTCTTCTCCTGTTCTTTTTGCCCTTGTGGATTTATGCATTTTTAATTCCCTTATTGTCATTTTGGTGAGGGGTTGGGACGAAAACAGAAATAAATGGATGTGTTCAATCTGCCATGTTCACCACATAGTCTCGATGCTTCTAAAACATTTATTGAATGCCTTCTATGCGCAAGCGGCAGTGCTAGGACTGAAGAGGCGGCCAAGGTACCTAACAAAGAGGAAGAGAAGGATGAGGAGTGGGAGGCCAGAGAGAGGGGGAAGTTCAAGATCACTCCGTCAGGTCAGCAGGGCCATTAGACTTTGATGAATGTGTTCCAGGAGTTCAGAAGAGACAGCCCACAGCTGGAGGGTGGCAAAGGCGGGACTCTGAGGAGGGACCTAGGGATGGGAGAGTGCTGAGCTAGGTCCCGAGAACAGCTGGGGAGGCCAGCCCAGCCCCAGGGAAAAGTTCTCGAGCTGTGTCGGGGTGTGAGTGACTTAGGGCCCAGCCCTCTGGGGATCCTTCTGCCCACAGAGCTAGCACCTCCACCTGGCAGCCCACCCTGACTCTCAGAGAATACCCGCCATCTTCTAGATCCAGCATGCATCCCCCGAGAGAGAGCAGACACTGGTAGAGAGAAGAGATGTCTGAAGTGATCGCTTCCTGATTCCTCCACAGGGAGTGCGTGTGTGCACGTGTGGGTTTGTGCACACACGAGCCTGCCTTCTCCCTGGCAACAGTGGGGCCCCTGAGACATCTATCAAGGTCTAGTGGGCACTTGCCCCTCCTGGTTTTCCCTCTGCGTTGCTCCTTGAATCTTGCTCGCAAACGCCTTCTTGCCTATATGAGAAAGAAATAGAGCCCACATCTCCCATGGACCCGTGTCCTCTCCTTTACTGCTCTCCCAGGAGCTAAAATGCCACGAAACCTCCAAAGCCTCATATTTGGGAGTGAGACCCGCCCAAAGCACCCCAGTGGGCCTGCAGGGTCACCAATGCAGTGGTGCCTGTTTTAGCAGCCACAGAAACCAAAAGGCAGATGTTTCCCCTCTGCCCCAGGGGCCCTTGTTCAGAAAGTTCCTCACTTTTGACTTCAGTTCTTCTTGTTACAATGGGAGCCTGTTTCCTTATTCTTAGTGAAAGTGTGAATTTCCTTCTGAAATTCTTTTTGGGCTAAGGCTCCCCATCAACCCTCTCTTCTCTGAACTGGACAACCTGAAGTCCTCCTCTTGGGCTGCCACCCTCCCCACCAGCTCTTCCAGACTGGGCAGTGGATCAATCAGTTCCACCGAGGAGGGGCCCTGAGCCCACTCTCCACCCTCATCTCTGGCCCCTGTGGTCTGGGGACAGAAAGCTGGAATCTTGATTCCACCACTTCTGAGCTGTGTGACTTTGGATAAGTTGCTTCATCTCTCTGAGCTTCCACTTCTCCCCTGTGGGAAAAGGAAGCAATGAGCTAGATGTGTGAAAATCCCAGGCCACAGGCAGATGGCAGGGGTGGAATCAGTGGTGACCCCCTCCCCTCCCCACCCACCCCCCAGGCACCCCCAGCCCAGCCTCTGAGCAGCATGGGAGCCTCTGTCCCTAGCTCTGATCCACCAAGGCGCCTGCACCTTGTCAGAACTCCATCTGTCAGGAATTTATTACTAATGCATTTTATAACAGGCTCTATAATAAGATATTAAACACTGTAGTGGCATCTAGCAAGCATTCCATAAATATTAATAACGCCTTTAGAGATGGCACCTACGGTGGAAACGGTAGGGCTTTCTGCTGAGATTTGGTCAAGGGTATGGAATAAATCTAATTGCGGGGGGTGTGCCGGGAAGACAAGAGGGCGTGGCATCCTTCTTTTCCTCTCTCCTACCTTCCTTTCTCTTGCTCCTTCATTTTTATACTTTTCCTTTATTCACAACTTTCCCTCTATAATGTTTCTTTTTTCCCTCTTTCAGTTAGTTCTTTTCCCCTCAACTCTCTTCTCTTGCAAATTCTCTTCCTCTGATTCCCCTTTTCCCTTTGGCCCCAGTCCTGGCCCTCCCCTGTCCCAGCCCATTTTCCTCTGTGCCCTGTGCCCTCCCCTCCTCCCTCACCGTCCTATGCCCTCCTCCTTTCTTTACCCCACCCGCCACCGCCACCGCCACCGCCACCGCCACCGCCACCGCTGTTTTCTCCTCCCTGCCCCTCTGCTGCTCTCCCCTGGCCCTGCTCTCCCTCGCTGCACACACCCCTGCACCCTGTTCCAGTGAGCACCCCTGAGCCACCTCTGGAGAAGCCTGGAGTGTAATGTAACTCACACTGCACGTGAGACGGGAGCTATTTATCATTATTATTAATGAACAAGATCCCTTGTATGGCAGAACTTTCCCAGAGTCTATTCCCTTGTCACCCCAGGAGTAGCAAAAAGATTTATTTGTCTCTGAATTGCACAGGGTGGCCCATTTACAGCAGGTCCATCAGAAGTGATGTGGAGCTTAAATGGGGACTGGAAGAACAGGGCCTGCCCTGCCCATGACCTGCAGTGGCGTGGGCCACCTGCTGAGAGGGACTACTTGACAGGTGTAAGGGTTGCCTAAACACACTCCCAGGTCCCCTGAAGGCACAGGCAGTGCATTTTGGGAGACTTCCTTTGAAATGGCCCAGAGCCATAAGGGAGTAGGTAGGACTGGGCGGGGGTCCCATGGAGAATGGGGTGCTGGAAGCAGAGTAGGGGCAGAGAAGCAGACCCAGAGGCCTGCTCAGGAGCAGAAGTAGTCATGCCCCCTGGGGCCTTTACTCCAAAGACCGGAGCTGCTCTTCTCCAGCAAGAAGGTGGACCCAGGACCAGTTTCCACAATGAATGTGTAGGGACAGGTTGCCCGAGAATAGGGCAGGCCTGACGCCCTGCTGAAATGGGCCTTTTGGCACTGTTTGCAGAGCTCTGGCCCACGGTTCTGTAGACCCCAAACCCCAGCCCAGACACCAGAGAAGCACCTTCCCCCGATCTCCTGTTGTCGTACGGCAGAGCCTGGCTGTGCCAGGCATCTCTCCTCTAGGCCTGTCCTGCTGATTGTGTCAAGTCCGAGATCAAGCTGTCCCCTGCCCACCTGCCACCTCCCCACATGCATGCTGATAATTGCCAGTGACCTGAGTGGATTTGCATGTTAAAAGGAGTGTCTGGGGACACTTAAAAAGAAGAGGGAGCCTGCATTCATCCGGGAAGCTTTATTCTTCTCCCCATTATAACCTCCCAGCCTCGTGTCTGCCGGCACTGTGCCCTCATTAGCAGTCTAGGAGTGGTGGCCTGGAGCTTTGCGTTCTGTGGCCCAGCTATGTGCATTAAAAGGGCAGAATCCCAGCAGGAGAGGGTCGGGGTGAGCCTGGGGCGGAGCTACAGGAAGGAGGAAGCCCCACCCATGGCTGGGCATGGCCTGGGCGTCCCAAGTGGGAGCAGGGAGCTGAGACCCATGGAGGCCGGTGTGAGCAAGGGGGTGCCCACAGGAAGGACAGCAGAGATAGGGTCACAGCACCACAGCCTAGCGCAGGAAGTGAAGTCAGACGGGGCCTGTGAAGACCAGGGCGGGGAGGCTCTCCGGGCCTCGTCTCCATTTTTTTCCCTCACTGTGCTCTGCTCCCCTCACTGCAGATGGGCTTCCTCTAACTGCTCGTGGCTTCTCTGCCACCCTGTAATTGTGGCCTCCATGTGGCTTCTGGTCTGTCATGGTGCCCACTCCAGCCCTAACAAGATAACAAAGATCTTCTTTTCAGATTCCCACGGAAAACTGATTTAATTTCTGAGGCTGCATCTGATTGGCCTGCTTGGGTCAGGTGGGGTACCCCTAGACCAATCAGATGCAGCCTGGATCTGAAGTCACATGGACAAACATGGCTGACTAGATCCCTTCCCTTGAGCAGAGGTGTGGTCATGTGGAGCAGCGTGTCTTGGACGAGGGTGGCAGGGAGGCAGCTGGTGGCATCTCTGTAGGAAAGGTGGAAAGAGCAATATAAATGAGTTAGGGCACCCAGTTTCTACTCACAGGCTCTGCCATGACTACCTGTGGAACCTGGAGCAAGACACGTCTCCTCTCTGGGCTCTTTTTTTGCATCATAGAAGGGGAAGGCTAGACTGAATAATCCGCAAAGTCCATCCAGCTCCTACATTTGAGCCATCCCATAGTGGTGCGTGGTCAGGACTGGACTTCTTGGTTAGGAGCTTCCCTGGCCTCCAGGTTCCCCTCTCACCCCTGCCTTGGATCCAAGGCTCTCAAACCCATTTGGGAGGCTCTCCTGAGGCCCCCCCATCCTCACCCTGTCTGCAGTAGCCACAAACCAATCAATGGAGATGTCCTCTTTCTGAATTTTAAGGTTCCCATCTGTCCAAGTTCAAGGAGAAGAGATTCGTTGGCTGTGTACACTATTTCTAATATTTCTCCCTTTAAGTGGGGCTCATCTCACCCTGCCTGGGATAATACTTTATTACTATAATAACAATTGCAATTACCATTTATTGAATATTGCTCAATATTGCCATGTGCCTGGCCCAGAGAGAATATTTTTTAATTTTCTTCACACCTTATCTCATACAATTCATTCTCACAACAACCCTAGAAAGTAGGTACTGCAAACAGCTCTATTTTACAGATGAGGAAACTGAGGAGGTTTAACAGTGTATGTCTGAGGTCTCCCACTAGAAAGGCCCAGACTCAAAGCTAGGGGGTCTGACTTGCTCTGAGCCACCAGGTTTTACTGCCCACAGTATACTTGGAAACCCAGATGCACCTGGCCCTATGAAGGAAATCTGCTTGCGTTGAGGCTACAGTCCTATGTGCACATCTGTGCATTTCTGCAGAACAATAGCTGGGTGTTCAGAGAAGCCCCCCGTGTATGTGCTAAGTGCCCCCTCAGCCCTATTTCCCTGATGGAGCATGGTGCCGAGGACCTGAAATGCCGGAAGTCAGCATTCTTTTCTCTTCAAAAGCCTGTCCCTTCTAAGTGTATGAATGGTTCTTTGCCAGGCCCGCTAAAAACCTTTTCTAAGTTATGCAGAAATTAAATGGGTTTTCACTGCAGGGCATGAAACATAATCCAAGAAGGTCAGACACAGGGACCATCACTTCTTTTCCCACTTTTCTACCATTTCCGGGATTGTGCTCTTAAAGCCTCTGATCAGATGCATAGAAAACCTTTGCCCTGGACCACGTGGTATGGATGCGTAAAATGTCCTCGCCTCCCTGAGGCCAGGAGCTGGAGAGCTGACATCTCGTGGGAGCCATCCCTCTCCCCTGGGCACTGGCTTCCTACGGAGGGTGTTGGTTGACTGGCCGAGTGCTCTGACATGCTGTGCAGCTACTGTTTTCAATACTGAAGTCAGAACGTGGCCATCCCTTCTTGTGGCAGGAACTGTGGGCACCCACAGAGAGTGTTGTTCTGGATACGTGGGGCCAGCTCTTGCACTTATGTGTGAGCTAGAGGTGAGGGGGAGATGGAGCAGGAGAGAGAACCATGGTGAGCCATGGATCTCAGAAAGATCTCCTTAAGGCTGGTGCCACCCTGGTGAGCACGTCAGGACAGGGCTGGCTTTACTGAGCTCAGTGCCAGGGGACTTCGGTCCCCAGGGCTTTGCATGTGGTGAATCAGGGTATGTACTTGTAGGATGCCTGTATCGGTCAGGGTCTCGGCAAGAAAAAGGTCATCTCAGGTAGTTCCAGTAGAGGCATTTCCATGAGGAGACTACTCACAGAGGGGTGGGCGGGGCTGGGGAAAATAAGGGAGGTTGAGGCACCCAGGGGTTAGCAACAGTGGGAAGCTCTTATACCCCTAGGGCTAAAGGGAGAAGGGAAGGAAAATAGTTTTACCAGAGCCCACTGACAGCTGGGGCTGGGGAGGAGAAGGTGCTGGGCTGGAGCTGGAAGGAATGGAGGAGTAAGACCCCAAACCCTTTCTCCTGCCCTCTGAGCTCCTTCCAGAACCTTCCATTGGCAGAACCCAACTGGAAGGCAACCGGCAAGGGAGCCTGGAGGTGCTGTACATTGAGGACCTGGGGTTAGGGGGAGGCAGAACAGGGTACCCAGTGGGTCATGACAGGGAGAGGGGATTAGGCAGGCAGGCAATGCCCAGGATGGTCCTGTTACTGTCAGGGCTTCTTGACACCTCCTTGCCCTACCCTTGAAGGGCCCTTGTGAGCACCCTCTAGAAGGCATTCAGACGTTAAAATCACAACTGCCGTCTTCTCAGCATTTACGTGCTGGGATGTCTACACCTTCACACTAACCCTACGAGATATTATTAACCTCAGTATACAGAGAGGGGATCAAGGATCGAAGAGATTAAATAATTAACCCAAAGGCACACAGCAAGGCTAGGATTCTAACAAGTGGTTGCTCTATCCCTGAAACCCTAGCCCTTATCTGCCCCAACCCCTTGCAGACCTGATTCTCTTTTGGAGGCAATGAGCCCCTTCCAAGCAGCCGAGTCCAGGAGGGCAGACCTAGCAGAGAAGAAGCATGTGCAAAGGCCCAGAGGCCTGAGGGAGCCTGCTGGGATTGAGAAGTACAAATAGCTCTACTTTTATCTACAGCAGGAGATAGAATGTGAAGGGGAGGCAGGGTCAGACCACAAGGGCCTGCGTTCTGTGCAGAGAGCACTGGGGAGTCACGGCTGGTGAGGAGGAGGGGCCTCTCACTGCCAGCCTCCTGTCCCCAGGGGACAGAGTGGTTGGCATGGGCAGTTATGAGCCAGTCCGTTCAGCCCCACATGTGCCTGCTGACAGGGGCCAGTTAGGAAGAAGTCATGGCAACTCCGTGGCATTGTTCTCTGGAGGCCCCTTCCAGCCTAGGCGCTCTACAAAGAACACCCCTGCCTCAAGCACACGGTCTGTCATCCCCCTGCGGGAAGGACTGCCAGGAGGTCCCTGAAAATGAAGCCTGTGGCTTGGACAGCCAAGGGGCATTGGACAGCGGAAATGAAACCTTCAAGAAATGTGTTTGGGGACCAAAAGGCCCCTCATCCAGAACTCCAGGATGAGCAGATCATCTTTGGAGCTGGTGCTCTTACAGCCACCAGGAGGCCATAAAAAAAAAAAAAAATAGATACTGCGTTTTGAATTCCTCTGAACCCTCCTAGAATGAAAATGACAAAGCCCCGGGTCTGGTTGGCTGGAGGGCTGTGGTTCATGGGCTCTTGGGGACTAGTCCCTGATGGAGGCAGCTGCTCCACGCCGTGGCTCATCCTTGCATTTGCTTTGCTGTCACCCCCAGAACACTCCAGTGGGGACGCCCATCTTCATCGTGAATGCCACGGACCCCGACCTGGGTGCGGGCGGCAGCGTCCTCTACTCCTTCCAGCCCCCCTCCCAGTTCTTCACCATCGACAGTGCCCGCGGCATCGTCACAGTGATCCGGGAGCTGGACTACGAGACCACGCAGGCCTACCAGCTCACGGTCAACGCCACGGTGAGTCGCCATACTGGGGCCCCGGCAACCAGGCGTCTGCCTCTTCCACCCTCGGAGAGAGCAATGGGGCATCCCAACGGGACATGACTCAGTTCCATGCTGCTCAAGGATCTATAATAATGATACTCGCCTTAGTAATAACAAAAATGATGGCCGACGTGACTGAAGGCTCGTGCTGCGTCCCTGGCACTGTGCTGAGCACTTAAACAGACTGTCTCTAGTAAACCTCAAGCAGCCCTGTGTTGTAAGTGTTATTAAGATGCCCATTTTACAGATGAGAAAACTGAGGCTCAAGAGCAATTCACTGACTTGCCCATAGTCACCCAGGAGCCCAACTTCAGAGCCTGTTCTGGTAACCTCCTTGGGACATTCATAGTGCAGGGCTCTTGCTCTCTGGGACACACGATGGAGGTGTCCACCCAGTTGTGTCCTGACACCACCCAACAGGCAGGAGCCAAGGGCCTCTTCTCCCCAGAGTGGTGACACTCACACAGTAGGGAGCATCCACCTGTGCCAGGCACCCTCCTGGCCCCTGGGAATTCCAGGCTGCGTTAGTCAAGGACAAGAGGCAGGAGAGAAGTGATTATGCCATGTTATGGCTGACTGTTGAGACTCACACAGCTGATGAACAGTGGCGGGGCAAGAACCCAAACCCAGGTTTTCTAACTCCTAGTGCAGTGCTCTGATCACCATGCCCCGTGGCCAGGAGTCTCTGAAACTGTAGGACATCAGAGCTTGGCCTTTGTTGCCAGCTGTTTGTGGGGTCTGGGGAACAGGCCAGCCACACCCTAAATAAGATCCTGACCTGCAGTCCCCTCTTCCCTGCTCCTGGATGCTGCCTCAGGGCATAGCTGGGGCCGTCAGCTGGCAGCAGGGCCAAAAGTTGACCTGCTGTCCCTTAGATTTTTGTTTCTAAAGCTTAGTCCTGGAAGCCAGCCTGGGCATAATAGCAAGACCCCATCGCTACAAAATTTTTTTTAAAAATTAGCCAGCCATGGTGGTGCACACCTGTAGTCCCACCTACTCAGGAGGCTGAGGCAGGAGGATCGCTTGAGCCCAGGAGTTTGAGGCTGCAGGAACTATGATCAAGCCATTACACTCCAGCCTGGGCAATAGAGCAAGACCCTGTTTCAAAAAACAAACAAACGAAAAAAAAAAAAGCTTAGGCCAAGAGCAAAACAAACTATAGGAGTCTCTCTTGACCCTCCAGAATCCATTTACCTGACACACAGCACCCACCCCTGGCCCCGTGTAGCTGCAGGGGGCTCCCAGCAGCACCGGCAGGTCACAGAGCCCAGATCCCGGGTTGAGGACCCAGTTTGGAAAGATGGGGCTCCCCCAGGCTTGGCTGAGATGCAGAGGGGCTTCAAAAGCCAGGAAATGCAAACTTGTTTGACCCTGACCCAGTGGGCTGTGGGGAGATCACTGCAGATGACACTCACATTCTTTCCTTCTCCCCTAGTTAAGTATTGGTCGCCTGGGAGGAGGTGTGTGTGTTTGTAAAACTGCTGTTTATAAAACTAACTTCTGGGGTCAAGGGGACTTGCAAGCCCAGAATTTGCTTTCTGCACACACTCACCTGCACTTTCCGCACGCCCTTGCACCCACACGCTGCTCTCTGCCACCCTTCATTTGCACACACCCAGGCCCAGAAACATGCAGATGCTCCTCCTCTTTCTCTACCAACCTTTCACTGTGGGATAATTTTCTTTTACCATAAACGTGGCTTTGGGCCCTGGGGACTAGACCAGAGCTGGGCACAGGTAAGAATCCAGGTGGCTGGGCCTGCCAAGAGGCCTGGGCTCAAGCTGGGATGATGAATACAGTTAAATTGCTGTTAATCTCCCAGCAGTCAGGAGCAGAGGACAGGAGAGGTACTAGAAGTCCGTCAGCGGACGGCTTCCCACTCACTCCTGGATGAGCTGACACCACAAGTCCCTCTTGGGGCTGGCACTCTGCCTTGGCCACTAGGCATTTCCACAAGGAGATTCTTCTGCACGGCGTCCCAGGGAGCAGTGTGGGTTCCCAGCCACCAGTGTGTGGGCACCAGGGTGAGAACAAGCTGCTGAGAGTCGCAGGCCCCAGAGTCACAGCTGGAGCCTGGCAGAATGCCTGCTCCTCCAGATGTAACCACTGCTGTCCCCTTTCCCCACCATAGAGTCCAGGGTGGGCTAGACAGGGGTGTCTGTGGCACGAACAGGATGCAGCCACAGGTGTGGGATGGGGAGGGCATGTGCCAGGATGAACGAAAGCCAGCAGCCCACAAAAGCCTGGTAATGGCAAATCAGAACCACTGGCATCCCCTGCCCAAGAGGTTGGGGGACTTGTTCTGAGCCTCCCCACTCTGGCCCCAGGTGCCTGGTGGCCGTTCAGGTCCCTGGCTGGGAGCTCTCCTGGTGGGCAGTGCCCAAGCCTGGGCTGTGGGCCCCTGGCCTTGAGTCTAGTGGGCTGTCTCCCCACAGCCCTCTGCTCAGCTCCTGTTTCCAGACTCTCCTCTTCTGGCTGCACCCACTGCCCACCCCTGCAGCCCTTCCCACCGTCTCCTGGCCTGCCCCATCCAGCCCTCCCACCTCCTGGACGCTGCAGCTCTATCTCTGGTGGGCAGGAGCAGGTGCCAGGCTTGTAATGTCAGTGCCTTGCATCATTCAGGACAAACCAAGGGAGAGAATCTTCGAGAATTTATAAGCCCAGGGTCATTCAGTTGAGCCCTCCATCTCACAGAGAAGGATACTGAGATTCAGGAGGGAAAAGAACTCGTTTGAGGCTACCCAGCAGGTTAGAGACTGAGCTGATGTTAGAGCTCAAGTCCAGACTGTTAAGGGCAAATTTTTATGTAAAAGGACCTGAGTTTGAGTCCTGGCTATGCACTTACCAGTTGTGTGTCTCCGGGCAAGTTACTTAACCTCTCTGAGTCTCTGTTAACTCATCTGAATAATGGGGCCATAACAATTACAAATGTAAACAAAGTGCCCAGCACAGGGCCTGGTCTGTGATCCGTGTCCAGCACTGTGGCTGCCATTATTGCTGGCTGTCGCTCTTCCATAGCAGCCGGCTACTTAAACAGAAGACAGAAGATGGGTTTCGGGGGTCCCTTCTTGGCAAGCCTTTTTTAAATTTCCTTTTTTTTATGAGACGAGTCTCACTGTGTTGCCCAGGTTGGAGTCAGTCGCGGCTCATAGGTGCGATTGCAGCTCACTGCAGCCTTGAACTCCTGGGCTCGAGAGATCCTCTCGCCTCAGCCTCCCGAGTAGCTGGGACTACAGGCTCATTGATGAACTTTTATAGGATGAAATTCCCAACTAACTTGGCCTGCCTGGCCTCAGGGGTGTGGGCTGCAGGACCTCTAGGGACGCCTTCCTGGAGCCCCCCAGATGTCACAGGCCCTGGAGCGCCCCCTGCTGGTCTGACTGGGAAAATCACCTGACCGGTAAATTCACAGCCAGAGCAGGGACGCAGGTCCCAGAGTAACCCCCTCTGTGGCCAGACGGCCTTTCTTCTGAGGAGTCTCCATCCTACTCAGTCCCCTGCTGCCCTGAGATGGGGGGGGGGCAGGAAATGGGCACAGAGAGGGGCAGTGCCCCCCAGTGGAACACAGCAAAGAGGCTGAGGACAGCACCATTGCTTTAGCCCAAGCCAGTCACCCCACCAACAGACGTTGGGTGGTCAGGCTGGCCCAGTGGCGCAGGAGATCTGGCTCTCACCCAGCCTGCTCTGTGACACTGGGCAGGCCACCTTCCTCTGGGCCTTAGAGGCCCAGTTTGTGTTTTCCTCCAAAGCTCAGGAATTCCGATAGGTTCTTAGCGTTCTTGAGCTTCCTCTTACGAAGCCCTTCCCTGCGGAAGTGCAAGAGCACGTGTGTGTGTGTGTGTGTGTGTGTGTGTATGTGTACGTTGTATCACACGTTATAGGTCTCTGTGTGTGCATGCGTGTACATATGTGTGTGCATGTCTACAACATCACTCAACCTAAGGCTGTATACTCTATTTGTTCCCGAAGGATCAAGACAAGACCAGGCCTCTGTCCACCCTGGCCAACTTGGCCATCATCATCACAGACGTCCAGGACATGGACCCCATCTTCATCAACCTGCCTTATAGCACCAACATCTACGAGCATTCTCCTCCGGTAAGACCCCCCGGCCCTGGTTGGGGGACGGGCTCCCCCTTGGCTTGCCCCCCCCACAGTCCCCAGGCATGGTGGTGATGGGTACCCTAGCACAGTGAAACCCCAACCCCTCCTCACCCCACACCCCACCTCACCCTCTGGTCACCCCAGAGGGCTCCCAGGGGCAGAGAACAAGGCCTGCTAGGGAAGCAAGGGAGCCGCTCAGGAAGGTGTGTGTGGACGGGTGGAGATGGCTGTGGGAAATCCAGCCGGGGCTGGAGGGTGGATTTGGACTCAGGCTCCACAGAACATCAGTGTGGCTCAGCCGTGTCCCCCACGGGCCAGTCTGCGTCTGTTGGCCATCAGCACCGCCCAGGATGGCGACAGCTTGCCCTCCCCACGGGCCCTGGCTCTAGCTGCCGTCCCCAACTGCTCAGTCTTAGGGTTTCTCAAGTCCAGGTTACCAAGAGAGGCTCCTGATTTTGTGCAGTGTCACAAGGTCATAGGTCGCCAGGCGGCCTGTAGACTGGCTGCCGTTGGGCCACGTGTCCACCCTGGTCCAGTCAGCTGGGACTGGGCATCTTAGAGAACAAAGCACGCAGCTGCCCACTCCCAGGGGTGTGGGTGGGGCAGCTTTTCTCAGCTGTGGGACAGGCAGGCAATGACAGGCATCCCTAGTCCAGTCACCGTCCGTGCTTCTGTGCAAACTAGAACGAAACACCCACCTGGGCTGATAATTTAGAAAAGGGCACCTCCTCTGGGCAGACACAACTCCTGATATCAGGTTGGGGAACAGAATTTGTGGGAAGAAAAATGTGCCCTTTCTTTTCAGGAAACTTCAGGGAAGCTTGCGCGTGCTCAGGGCCCACCTACACACCTGCACAGCTCAGAGAAGTGAGGTTAAGTGACAGGCAGGCTTCCTTTTTTTTTTTTTTTTTTTCTTTCCTGAAAAACTTAGCGGATGCAAGTGTTGTTTGTTACATGGAAGTCAGGGTTTTCAGTGTGCCTGTCACCAGAAGAGTATACATGGCACTTGACAGGCAGATTTTTTATCCCTCACCCCCTCCCATCCTCTCCCCTTGTCAGTTGCCAGTGCCCCTTGCAGCTCTTTATGACCACATATATCCTTCATTTAGCTCCCACTTGTAAGTGAGAACATGTGGTATCTGTTTTTCCATTCCTAAAATGCTTTGCTTAGGATAATGGTCTCCAGTTCCATCCAAGTTGCTGCAAAGGACGTTATTTCATTCCCTTTTGTGGCTGAGTAGCACCCCATGGTGTGTGTGGTGTGTATATGCGTCACAGGCAGGTTTTCTGTCCCCGGGTGCACACTGTGCCCCTGGGCCTGACCCCAGCTTGGAGATCATGGCTATCCCGACCACTGGCATCCTTGATTTGGCTGTTTCCAAGTACTGGGCCCAGCCTCCTGGTGTGGGACTAGCGTTTGGCCACTCCCTTCTTGGGGCCAGCTGTGGAGGGAGGATCTAACAAGCAAATTTGCTACTGCAGATGTTTGAAGCTGCTTTGAGAGCAGAGGGCGATGTCTCCCACCCCCAGCCTCTGTTGCTTTGCATCCTACGGACAAGGATAAGCCCCAGCTTTTGAGACTGAAGACTGTCCCTGCTCAGCCCGGCCCAGCTCGTCTCCCATGACTTCCCCAGACCCCTTTCACTCTTCCCCCACCCCACCATTCCCAGGCTGACATCTCAGTGTCGGGTTAGATCTGACATGCTGTTTTCAGATGAAAACGATCTGCCCCTGGCCCATGAATGTCCCCAGGGTACTTAGGGCCGTTGAACAGCTTGCCTGCTGCACTAAAGTCTGCTGGGGTAGCACACGGTGGGTGCTCGGGAAGTGTTTATGGGATGGGTGAATGAGGAAGTGAGCCATAGTGCTCTCCCCATCCTGCACCCTCTCCACCCTTCGAGCCTGCTCTCATTGCCAATCCAAAGTCCACCCACCCAGTTCACTCTCCCCCTTTCTGAGAATTTTTTCTTGACTTCTTCCCTGCCAGTCCCAGAGGTGGCGATCCTGCTCCCTCAACTCTGGTAGAATTGACTCTCTCCATGCAGCATAATTTTCCATGTAATTATAGTCTCACCTGTAATGTTCTCCTGTGTACGTGGGTTTCCCGACTCTCTGGGACTCACAGGATGCCCTGGGAGCTCAAAAGTAACCCGTGTTCTTTGGGTCTCCCAGGGCATCATGCCCAGGGCTGAGTGCAGAGAAAGTGCCTGAAGCCAGCTGGATTGAAGTGGGTGGCCGGGCAGCCCAAGGAGTGCAAGAAGTCCCCACACTGCCGTCACTCGCCTTGGCCAACTCTCACGGCCTCCTGAGCACTTCCTTGCTGGGAAACCAGGGCTGATAGTGTCTGCGGTCGTGCCTCCCTCACCTTGGGGCTTTAATGATAAGATGTGCCTGCTGGCAATTATAGGACATTCAACCACGGTGGCTGGTGACCTGGTCAGTCAGTATCTATCGTGGCCAGATTGGGTTGGGGCTCCCAGCCTCAGCTTCCTTTCAGAGGCGCAGTGGTCGGCGAGAAGGGTGTCCTTGGTTTGTGTTTTTCCAGCATCCCTGTGTCTTAGCAGAGCAATCCTAAATTAAACTAGTACATGTTTCTGTTTCAGGTCTGCAGATTTGAGTGTGTCCATCCATTCATTCTGGGCTTCATTCCTTTATTCCTCCATCAGCATTTATCAGACCCCGCCTGTGTGCAGGCCCTGTGCTAAACCACACCCTCTGTTCTCCAGATGATTCCACGGCCTACGGCTAGCTGCCCTCAGTCTGGGCAGACCAGACACTTGCCCACCTTAGCGCCTAGTCTCCTCACGCTTGTCCTTAGCACCTCATACGATTCTCCTCTCGGGCTCAGGGATCTTGATGTCTCTTTGCCTTGCCAGAGTTGTCCCTTTGTCCCCCTCAAGAACACTAAGGCCAGTGCCTGGGCAGCTGCTGGACGCCCAGTCTGGGAGGGCAGGTCTGGGCCCCACTGGGTGGCTCGTGACTGGGCTGGGGAAGCCAGAGGGGAAGTGAGTCTGGGCTTTCAGACTGCCCCGGGCCTGGCCTGGCCCTCCCGGCGCCCGCAGAAGCATCCTCCGTGTCCACGCACCTGCCTTCCCTCCCTTCTCCACGCCGGGAGGAGTTCTTGAGTCCCCTCGTCTCCTGCAAAGCTTTTCCCCTTCGGCTGATCTCCCCACACGCCTAGGCTGGTTTTTCCAGGCTTCTAATTGGTTTCTGTGCCTTGATCTGGGCCCTCCCTGTCCCGTTACGGTGTGGAGCCCTGATTTAACGCAGCAATTCCCAGGCCGGCCAGGGCTGTGGCACACCGTGGCCTGTCAGCCTCCCGCCCCGGGGACCCCGGCACCCACCCGCCCAGCCTCTGCTGCCCAGGGCCCCGTTTGGACCTTCCCCACGCTCCCCGCCCCCCTCTTTATCTGCGGCTCCCAGCATGCGCCTCCCTGTATCAGTGCATCGGGCGGGCGGCCTCATCTAAAGTGTATATATTACCTAATAAAATCCTTCTTATTTGGGATTATTGCATCAGATTTTAATTTCCTCACTCGAGCAGCAGCATGTCGGCCTGCCCGTCAGTGAAGGACCGATGGAAGGTGAAAAGAGCGGATAAACTGCACAAATTACTGCCAGCCGATGCCTATCAGCCCTTTGACTGGAATTGACTGGAATTAAGGACTGAGAAATAGGATTTTCTACCTCAGGGTGTGCTGTGGCAGCTCTGGTTGGAAGTCCCCTCCAGCCCCGCGGCCTCCTCCCCACCGAGGGCGCCTCCCACTCCCGAAGCAAACCGCACGTCCCCCTTTCAAGTCCCTAATCCTGTCATGGAAGTGGGGGCGGGGGTGTCTCAGCCGAGCTGGCAGGGAAGGAGGAGGACAGGGACTCCTGAGGCCAGGCGCAGCCCAGGCGGGCTCCTGTGTCACGGCTTCCTGGAAGGGGACAAGCAAAAAAAGGGAGAGACAGGGTCCCTTCTAGAGAATCCAGCTTCTCTCGACAGTGGCCCCTCTTTCCTGCCGGTACCCAGGCCTCACGGGCTGGGGCTGTATCCACCCCTCCTGGCACACCCGCGGGGTGCAGAACCCTGGGCCTCTCACTTCCCCGCCAGGGAGCAATGGGCCCCCATGTGCTGGGGCCTCCCATTCCCCAGTCACCCTCACCCACCCACTCACCATCCCTGTGACCCTCAGCAAGCGCCTGAACCCTCTGGGCCTCCGTTTCCTTGTGAGGGTGTGAGAGCACCTACACACACCTGCACAGTGAGGAAAGAGAGGGGGCGGGAATGGCACACAGCCGGTGCTCAGCTAGTGCTAGTTCTCCTGGGAGGCTGTTAGCTGTTCTTGGTTTGTTTTTTTTTTTTTTTTTTTTGAGACACAGTCTCACTCTGTCACCCTGCAGTGGTGTCAGCCTAGCTCACTGCAGCCTCAAACTCCTGGGCTCAAGTGATGCTCCCAACTCAGCCTCCCAGGTAGCTAGGACTACAGGCGCACACCACCATGCCTGGCTAATTATTAATGTCTTATTTTTTTTATAGAGATGGGGTCTCCCTGTGTTGCTCAGGCTGGTCTTGAATTCCTGGGATCAAGTGATCCTCCTGCCTCAGCCTCCCAAAGTGCTAGGATTACAGGTGTGAGCCACCACACCCAGACCAGATGTTCTTATAATGCACAGAAAACTCCTTGTCTCTAGGGTGAAGAGGATTAATCTGGGGTGTTAAGGAGTTTGAATGTGCTGAAATTGTTTAGAAACATCACATGTATGTGCGTTATCTGGGAAGAGGCACCTGAGTTTTCATCAGATGCACCTAGCACTTCCAGGCCCCATTTAATATTAACAGTTGCATTCATAGCATTTGCTGTGCATCAGGTGCTGTTCTGGGTGCTTTACATGTATCAGCTGCTGCGGAGTGGGGATTGTGATTATACCCATTTTATAGATGGGGAAAACAAGGCAGCGAGAGGTTAAAAGTGACTTACTCAAAAGATTCAAATGCAGGCAGTCTCGCAACAGACCCAGACCCTTAACCATCTTGCTGTACTCCTTCTTCCCTCCCATCACAGGAGGCAGGACCCCACAGGCCTGCAAGTCGTTAGCGTCTCTAGGGAGAGCCTCATTAGCCAGGAGGCCCGTTGCTCCCTGAAACATGGGTTCCCATGGAGGGAAGAAGCCCCGTGGCTTCTTGAGCCCTCCAGCTGGCCCTGGGCCTGCCCGTCTGCCTTCCTGGCCAGCCGGGGAGGATCCCTGGAGGACCACTGCAGCCAGAGCGCCCTCGAGAGCGGGGCCGGCTCTGGGCTGGGCAAGGCCGCACTTCTCTATCCCCTCGTCTTTAGAAATAAGTTTCAGTATATTGAAAATATAATCACTGAGACTCTGGAACAAGAGCCGTGGGTTCCCAGGAGCCCCCGCTCCTCCCTGTTAATTCCTTCTCATAACATTTCCAGTCTTTCTGGCTGCACTTGTATTAAAAGCTCAGGGTTTTATTAAAAGTGGATTTATTTACCCAAAAAGAGATGAAACCCCAAAGTTTTCCAGGAGTCTGTCAGAGCTTGCTTCATGGAAGCTCGGATGTGACCCTTCTGGGCAGAGTCCTCCTTGTCCTCCTGTCTTGGAGAGCCAGCTGGCCCCCTTGAGCCCACCCCCCAACAGGGCTCTGGGCAGCCCAGCGCTGGAATGCCCAGGGGGAGGTGCTCGCAGGGCTCTGAGGACTGAGGGTTCTTTGGCCACCAGGTCCCGTCTTTGCACAGGCCCACACTGGCCACCTTGTCCTGTCCTCCTAAGGCTCCCTGTCCCAGGCACTGGGCCTAGTTGCCCTGGCGGGCCAGGAGCAGGTGGAGGACCGCGGGGAAGGGCAGCAGTGCCTGGGGAGGGACAGGTGGTGCCGTCCCCTGCCGCGTCCTGGCAGTGAGACTGGGAGGAGGTGGGGAGGAGCAGCTCCCCCAGGGTAGAGAGCCTGTGATCAGGGAACAAGCCTCTCAGCACAGGAGATGGGGTCGGGGGGTGCAGTGCAGGCTTCAGCCTCCTGCTGACAAATGGTGAGTGGAGCAGAGGCAGCCAAGGCCACCAGAGCCCTTCATTAGACAAGCAGATGCCAGCGCTGATATATCCTCAGAGGCTGGGGACAGGACCTGTTCTTCTGTCCATCACTAGGGAAAGCTGCAAGCGAGGGACAGAACCTCAGGCCAGCAGGGTGGGCAGGCGCACGGGCACAGGCAATGGTATGGTAGGGCCCGGGGAGCAAGGTTAGGGCTTCCCTGGGCAAGGGGCGACTCAGCAAGTGGCGGCAGTGACCTTAGGGTCCTCTCATTTGTCTGTTTATTCAGTCAGTCAACCAGCCAGTCAGCTGATGTTTGAATATGCCCATTATATGCGAGGATCTCTTCCTAAGGTAGTCTCGTGCCTCCACGCCCTTGCCTGTACTGTATCTCCGACCTAGAACACTTTCCTTCTCACTTTCTTTCCCTGGAAAATTCCTATACATTCTTCATGGCCCATCCTAAATGTCGCCATCTGTGCAACCCTTTGCCAGTTCCTCCAGCTGGACTTCTCCCCCGTTCCGTACAGTTGTCCATCTGAGCCATATGTGTCTGCATGCTCTCCGTGTGTGTGCAGAAGCTGTCCCTGCACATGTCCTTGGCTCCTCACCAGACTGTGTCCCCATCCTGGTAGTCCCAGCTCCTGGCCCTGCCCCGCCAGTGCTGCAGGAAGAATGAGTGGGGGGTGGGGCAGAGCCACTGAGGCAGGAGCTACCAGGAGCAGTGCTGTATGGGGCGTGGTTCCCAGGGCCATGGTGGCCTCCAGGGCTGCTGCGGTCATCCCTGGAGATACCTGCTTTCAGGACTTACGGTGCTTTCATCCGTAGAGTAATTGATCCATGATGTTCTCCCTTATTCAGACCCCAGTGAAAGCAAGGTCCCGGGGGGGGGGGGTGTTGTCAATTATACTAAGGTGGGACAGACTGAGGCCAGAGGTCACACAGCAACGTGATGGGTGGTTGAGGTAGACACCAGATCTCTTGTCTCTTTGCTGGATGCCCCTTCTCTGTTCTTCTCCCGCAGGTGGTTCATCCGACATGACGAGGGACGTGGGGAGGGGAAGGGGGAGTGAGAGCATCAGTGAGGCTGGGCCTCCCCACAGGATTGGGGGAGGGGGCTTCAGTGTGTGTCCCAGGGACAGTGGGGGCAGCTGAGGCCTGAGCACTCGGCACCTCCTTCCTGGGCTGGCCTTGCTGCCGGGAGTCGGCCTGGGGAGGGAAGCTCCGGTGCCACCACGGCTACAGAGAAAGCGGCCTAGGGGACCAAACTCAAGTCCCTCCTCTCTCCCGCCCAGGGCACGACGGTGCGCATTATCACTGCCATCGACCAGGATAAAGGACGTCCCCGGGGGATTGGCTACACCATCGTGTCAGGTAAGGCAAAGACTGCCCCTGTGTCCTCCACCCAAGAAGCACCTCTGTAGGGGTCTCAGGCTCTGAGGGTCTAGGGAGAAGTCTGTGGGCATGTGGAACAGTGTATGGACTATCTCTAGGGGGACAGTCCTCACCAAAGGACCCAAGAAGGGGACCGACTGGATGAAGAAAGGAGGCCACAGTGTCTGGGGGCTGCTTGGGTGGCACTGGGGGTGGGAGTGTGTGCTGCGGTCCAAGATCTGAGGCCTGGGGGCACTTTGGGGCTCTAAGCCTGGGGCATTGGTGACTCCCATCTAACCTCCTTCTGTGCTCTGGGTTTTTCTTTTTCTTTTCCTGTTTGATGAAAAGGTAGCAGTTTTGACATCATTTTAGAACAAATGGAGCAGCAACTTCAGCTGATTTCATACTCTTTTCACCTTTCCAACCATTGGGAATTCGTGTCTCATCTGGAAAGTTGCAGGGGGAGACACCTTAGCCTTCTCCTTCCCTACCCAGATCCTGTGGCCGAGCAGACAAGGGGCTGACTGCAGGGTTCCCTGACCCACGATCCCACCAGAGACCGGCAAAACGGCAGCTCCGGTTGGCTGTTGGGCTGGGTGGTCTTGGGCAAGGTTGCTGGTGAGAGGTCCAGTAAGAGGCTGCTCCTCCCCCGCACAGGCTCTGCCCTGCCCCCTGCTCAGCCCACGAGCTGGTGAAGGGTCAGCCTGGCGCATCTGGGCAGTCCAGACCAATGGCCAAGAGGATGGCAGGCCACCAGACCAGTTTCCACTCATTGTCCCTGCCTACCACACCCCCACGTCCACAAGAACAGGGAGTGGCATTGTTGCAGCATGTTCTCCCTAATGCTCAAAAGACAGCAGGGCATAGTGATCAGGAATGTAGAGGATGGAGTCTCTTGAGCCAGACTGTTTTGGGTGGGTCCCTATACCTCAGTTTGTCATCCATAAAATGGGTATAATAAGAGTACCTACCTCAAGGTGGTTTAAGGGTCAGATGAGACTGAATGAGGTGGCTCACACCTATAATCCCAGCACTTCGGGAGGCCGAGGTTGGGAGGATCACTTGAGGCTAGGAGTTCAAGACCAGCCTGGGCAATACAGCAAGACCCCATCTCTACAAAAAATAAAACAATTAGCTGGGCCCAGTTGTGCCCCTGTAGTCCCAGGTACTCGGGAGGCTGAGGCAGGAGGATCACTTGAGCCCAGGAGTTTGAGGTTGCAGTGAGCTATGATCACAGCACTGCACTTTAGCCTGAGTGCCAGAGTAAGACCCTGTCTCAAAAAAAAAGGGGGGGTGTCAGATTATTAAATATATATATGTAGAGATCTTAATTAATGTATATAAAGTATTTCATAAGTGTTAGCTAATATTATTATTATGGCTAGCAGCTAATACTACCTTGGGAACCTAGGGATTAGCTGGTGGGAGGGAGACACCTCACGTCCTTGGAAATGCAGGGAATCAGGGGTGTCATGGGCTCCTGTGACCTGCAGTCGCTGGCATGACTATTACTGTGTCCCTAAGCCAGGGGCACCTCAGGACCCAGAGCAAACACCAGCCCAGCCCTGGTAGTGAATGTCAGCAGGAGCACGGGTTTGGGCCTCCTTCTACCCCGCCCCCCCATTTCCCATTCTGGTTCCCAGTGCAGGACTCGGCATAGAGTAACCTCAATATGTACTTGTGTTATGAATGAATGAATTATGAATGAATGACATTCTAGGGTAGTGATTTTTCCAACTCCAGCATGCCCAAGAATCACCTGGGGCTCCTACCAAAAATGCAGAGACCTTGGCCCCTACAGAGATTCTCCTTCTGCAGGTCTGGGATGGGATCCAGGGAAGGTCCCTTCTCACAGTGTCCCAGGCAGTTGTGGTGCAGGTGGTCCTAGGGCAAGACATGAGAAAGCCAGTCCTCGGAAGGAGACCGTCCTGCAGGAGGGCAGGATGCCCCGGGAACCGAGGGCCCTTTCCAGGTGGGGCGGGGACTGGGGAGGCCCATCCTGAGACAAGGAGCTTTTGCTGGGGAACTGAGGAAACACCAGAGAGTTCCCAGGGCGATGGAGTTAAGGGGCCGGGATAAAGTGGCGGTGGGAAGGGGATGTGGGGCCGGGTGGGGGAGCGTCTCTGTGTCTTCACTGCGTCTGGGCTGGTTCCAGATACACCCCAGTCTGGAAGGGGCTGGTAGCGAGGACCCGACCCGAGGGCATGCCAGACGGAAACTCCTGCAGTGATGGGGCATCTGGGGACAGCTGCCTGCCACACTTTGGAGGGGCATAGTCTCCTGGGCCAGGTCCCCAAGTGCAGACAGCAGAATGAGAGGGAGACCTAGGATGTGAAACCACATGGAAGGGATGTGTCTGGAGGTGGGGGCAGGAGGCAGAAACTTCTGGAAGGCCTGGGGCACTTAGCATAGCTTTATAGGATTCCCACTGCCAGCACAGATGTGCCTTGGGGGCTTTTAGAAAGGATGACAAATGGGTTTCCTCTCACATGCCAACTTTGATTGATTGGCAATGGCTACCTGAAGAGGATCCTGGAGCCAAACAGGCTCAGTGCAGTATTCAACTGGTCAAGTCTGCTGTGGGTGTGGCAAGGGAGAGGGCGGCACCTGTGCCAAGTATTTGGCATCCTTGCTAAGTCAGCACTGGGACCACACTTACAGGGTGGCCCTCGATCATCCTCTGTCAACTGGGTGTTGGTCACCACCCTAGCCTGCTCAAAGCCCTGTCGGATAAAGAGCAGCTTGAGGAAAGGGCGGTCTTCCTTTCCTTCCCCACCCACCCTGACTGGCTCCACTGGGCTGCCCTGCCCCATTCCCGCCCCCTTTGCCCTGGCCCTGGGCTGGCACGGTCTCCCCGAGAGCCAATGTCGTTGGGAGCTGAAAGCAGGCAGATAGATAGGCAGGAGGGTACAGTCCCAGGGGAGCAGGTGGACAGCGGGCCAGGATTTGGCCTCATCTCTACTTCCCTTGGCCAGTGTAGATGCTGCCGAAAAGAACACTGTCTGCCAAGGGCCTGTCTCACACACCTGCCCCTCTGGTGACACTTGGTTGCAGCCCTCTCCTGGGTGGCTCGGCCAGTGCCCATTTAGCATGAAGCAGGCAGGAGAGATGGCTCATGTGCCCAGTCACCCGAGGGCATCTTCACCGCACAGGACGGATGAGGCCAGACGGGGTGTCTGCTGAGCCCGCAGGCTGGGCCGGCTGGCCCGAGGGCCACCAGGAGCCCGCCCCAGCCCTAGGTGCTCAGGAACCATTCTCCTTTGAAAGCAAGAACCGAGGTCTTTGAGGGCCCCCAGAGCCAGGTGAGGAGTCCTGAGGGCCACTAGTGTGGGTGACTCAAGTCTCCAGTCACCTTAGGAGCCTGGGCTGGTGGTGGCTGTGTCTGCGTGTAAGTGAGGCCTGCCTGCCCCACGCGGGTGGACACAGGCCCGAGCCCACAGGGGTCCATGGCACAGGTTAACCTGCTCGGCTCCCCGAGGCCCCGTTCCCTCGGGGCTGTTTATCAGCCCCGCAGCTGCGGGGATTTATGTCCGCACACCAGCGCTTTCCCCATTACTAATGACCCCTCTGTTTTGCCAAGAACAAAGAGGCCTTCAGCGGTAAGTTATGGCTCCATTGCCATCAATTTGTTCTCGGCCCCTCGTGGCCTAACTGAGACTGGGGAATGACAAGTTCTTTCCCATGGAGGACCTGGCATGGGCCCCATCTGCTCCCTCAGCCTGCACCTGTCCTGCCACCCACGAGGGGCATCATCTCCTTGGGGGCCTGACCAAAACCAAACAAGGTTTTGTGGGCTCCCCTGCGCGATGGCCAGCCCAGCCTGTGGTCTCAGCAGACACCCCTTCTGGCCTTATCCCTCCTCTGCCAGGCAGAGACAGTCCTGCTTCAAGGGGCAGCTGTGCCCATCCCACCCCAGAGGACTGGACTTGGAGCCTGAAGTTACAGGTTTGAGGCCCAGCTCTGCCAGCAGTGTTCCCAGCGAGATGTTTGATCTCTCAGCCCCATGGTCCTCACCCATGGAATGGGGTTAATAATCCCCACGGTGCATGAGATGGTGCTGGGGAACTCTAAAGGGCCATAAAATGTTAAGGATTATTAATTATCACGGAGTGAGCGGGACCCAGGGTCCCTGGGACCTGTTTGTTCATTTCCTCCTTCGTTCGTTTGCCTGCAGAGCAGTGGCCGAGAGTAGCGGCTCTGGGGCGCTGTCCATGGTAGTGAAGTGACCACCCGCTGTGCTGGTCCCTGCGGTCGCCCACGCGGCTACTGAGCACTTTAGATGCGGCTACTCTGAACTGAGATGTGCTGTAAACATAACACACAGGATCTTGAAGACTTAGTATGACAAAAAAAGTTCATAAAATATCTCATTAATAGTGTTTTACATTGATGACGTATTGAAATGATAATATTTTGCATATACGGGGTTACATACGTTATTTAAATTAACATCACCTTTTTCTTTTTCTGTAGCTACTAGAGAATTTTAAATTACACATGTGCTCACCTTCTGTTTCCGTGGGCAGCTGTGTTCTAGAAGTAGGCTGCCTCGGCTTAGCTTCTACCACCAACCGGCTGGGTGGCCTTCTGGGCATCCATTTCCAATCTGCAAAATGGAGATAGTGATGGCCTGTGCCTCACGGGATGCCGTGGGGAGTGAGCAAGCTGACACAAGCAAACACTAGAAGAGCACCTGGTTTGATAGTAAGTGCTCAACAAACATGGACTCTTAACGCCCACCCACAGTTGCCTGGGCCAGGAGCTGTGCTAATGTCCTGAGAGATGGTGGGGACCGAGGCACCATCTCGGCCTCAGAAGCCCGCAGTTGGGTTGGAGACTCTCCTGTAAAGAGGCAGCTCTGGTGCCCTGGTGGAACCCTGTGCCGGGGCAGCTCGGGATATGTTGAGGCTGGCATGCAGCGATGGCTCCTTGGTGGGCGGGGCCGGGGGGGGCATTAGACTGTTCTCTCTACTTCTGTGTATGTTGAAAAATATCCATAATATACTGTGAGAAAGAATCACATCGCGGGGTGGGGAGACTCTAGCAGGAAGAGAGGAGGGCAGGCTGGAGGAACAGCGCGTGCAGAGATCCGAGAGCAGGACAGCGGCACCTTCCTGCCACTGCAGTAATTCGGCGCAGCAGAGCACAGAGCACAAGGGAGGTCGTGGGGACATGAGGCCACAGGAGGCAGGGCCAGGCTGGGCAGTATGTGGGAGGGCCGGCTCAGGGGAATGCTGGGCCTTGGTCCTGAGAGCAGCGGGGAGAATGGCGTAGTGTCCAGCTGAGAGGGAGTGGCAGTCCCCACCAGCCAGCCACGAGTGGGGGACAGAGCCAGACAGAGCCCAAGGAGCGCGAGGAGGCTGAGTTGGCGGGAGGCGCTGATGGGACAGTGCTCTAGGCGAGGGGGAGCTCTGTCCTCTCTCCACGCTGGAGAGGCCTCGTCCCTTCTTGTGACCCACACCCCTTTCCATCTGCTGTCTTCTGCAGCTCGGGAACCTCCCCAGAGTGAGGAGAGGGGAACCCCGTTTACTGGGTGTCTGCCATGTGCCAGGCACAGTCTGGACACAAGTCATCCCTTGAAACAGTCGATGAGGAAGATAACGTTGCTCCACTTTGTAGACGGGAAAGCAAGGCTCAGAGAGTTGGCAGAGACTGGCAAATGGTCACAGCTGCCAAGTGACAGGGCAGGGATTTGAACCCAAGTCTCTCAGGCCCCAGAACCGCCCAGTTTCCATGCCAACATAGTTCCAAAGTGCAGTCCCCAGACTGGCAGCTTCAGCACCATCTGAAAATTACTAGAAATCCAAAGTTTTGCACCTGATCCTAAACCTACGGAGTCAGAAACTCTGGGGGTGGCCCCTAGGGTGCTTCTGCTGCTGGGCTGGGACCTCGCTTTGAGAAGCTCTGGCCTAAAAGAGCACGTGCTCTTAACAACGGTGATATTACCCCCAAGGGGGTGAGACTTTGTACTTGATGGGAACAAAAAATATCTTAGTCTTTTTACATATAAAGCAGATACATGTTATATCCGTCATCTTGAAATTTCATGTGGGGGGAGTTGAGCAATTAGGAAAAAATGTCTCAAGTGGCTGCTGGGCCAGGGGTCGGGGGTGAGGTGGGCCAGAATGAAAAGAAGCTTGAGAAACACTGGTCTAGAATAAAGGACAGGTGAGAAGTAACGAGGCTGAAAGCCTCACTCCAGCTTGAAAGGCAGTGGCCTCATGACCAGGTCACACCAGGGGACCCGCCCAGGTATGTTAGCAAAAGACAAAACCTCTCCTGTTTGTCTCTGGGTTTTATTTTAATGCTACCAAGTGAGCAGCATCCTTGAAAATACATTGAGGGCTGTGAGGGGAAGGCTGCGTGTGTGTGTGTGTGTGTGTGTGTGTGTGCGCATGCGCGCATGGGTGTGTGTGTTGACAGAGAGAATAATCAGATACAGTCAGGCTCGCACAACCCCCCCATATGCCAATAACTGAATCAGGCCCCTGGCCATGGCCCGGTGGGGGGCAGCTATCACAGGAGACTATCGTGCGAAACACATCAAAGCCCTTGTGATTAAGCCGCTTGGCATTTTTCTCCCCCTGAGAAGTGAAAACTCAGGAGAAGCAGAATTGCTTTGGAATCTGAATCAAACACTGCAGCCCCTGGCCTGGGGTGGCTTGGAATCCCCAGACACTTCAGGGCGTCAGAGGGAATGGCCCGCCTGGCCAGAGCCAAGAGGTGGCCAGGGAGGAGTGGAGGGCAGATCAGAGGGGCGGGGGCCAGTTGCTAGAGGACATAGGAGGCAACAGAAGTGGGTTCTTGAGTGCGGCTGGGGTGGGGGAAATGAACATGAGGTCCTTGGGAGAGTGAGCTCACAGGAGTTCTGGATGGATTAGAGCAGGACGCACTGGAATGAGGACACTCTGCTAACAGGCTACTGCTCCAATCTAGCCTTGCCCGGGGAGGTCTAGGGAGCCATTGTGGAGATGTACCGGAGGGGAGACAGCAGGCTCTGGTGATGGACTGAAAGTGGATGTTGCAAGAAAAGGAGGAGACAAACTACTAACCTCTGAGTCTAGGTTTCTGGGGTTGAAGTGGTGGCCTAGCCAGAAAGGGGCATACTCACAAGGAAAGCCAACCTGTTTACACCCTAGACCTGTGAATGCCACCCGAGACCCACATCAGCACATGTACCAGAACACCCCATCTCTCACCCACGGCAGACATCACTAAATGATCCCAGCACACGGATGGGCCTCCATGCCTTTCTTGCCTGCCCTCTGGTAGCCATTAGCAGTTGACAAGCACTCTTTGTCAAGCTGGAATGAACATGCTATCCAAGGTTTAGATTTGGCCCTTTTGCATCCCAAAGCTCTCTTTTTCAAGAAAATCTAGGGACAGAGCCTCTGGAGGGTTTTTTACTTAATTATACAAATAAGCTGGCAATATTATTATATTTACAGTTCTCTCCCTCTACCATACCAAAACAACAATCTATCACACCAACACTCACGGCCTCTTGACGGACCACAGGAGAGCCCACACTTCATTCTCCCCATCTTCCTCCCTCCTCTCTCCAGGGTGCGCTTCCCGCCAGCCAGCCTCTCGTGCTGCTCGGCCCACCTTCCTGATAAACCAGTCTTTACTGCCGTGCTCATGATTCCTTGTTCCTCCTCTCCCTTAATGAGGCCCGGTGTGCTCTTGGTCAGTAACAGCGCTGGCCCCTTGCTTCCTTCCCATAAATAACACGGTCATGGACTTTTAAGAGGTTTCACGGCAGCACAGTCTGAGACTCTGCCTCTCTGCATCTCGTCTTCCCCATGCCCTCCTCATGGGCAGGAGTCTCTGTCCCTTACATGGGACATATAGCCTCCTGGGTGCCCACTGTACTGTGGAAGCACCCTCAGAACCTGCCCCTTCTTTGCAGCCTGAATCCGCTTCCCCAGCTGGGCAAGGCGTGGACTGCACAGGGCTCAGCTCAGAGAGCCGCTGCTATTCAGACTGCCTGGGCTCCGGCAGACTGAGTCAACCCACCCTTTGGGGATTTGGGGATTTGGGGAGGGTTCTAATTTATGTCTGGAGGTTGTTTGGTGGCGGTGAGGGGATTCTAGCCTGCTTCCCCATGTCAGCAGGTGTTTGTCTTTTTTCTTTCTTGGCTCTTTTCTGCTTTTTCCTCGTCTCTAAGATAACTGCTTTGTATTGACTTCCAAGGGCTTTGAGATCTTTGGAGGAATGTGAAATTAGCCAACATTTAGTTTGCATTCTCTTTCTCTCTTCACTTGGTCCACCTCCGGTACACAGCATTGATTTAAACATAATTTTTGGCTCACGATCGACATTGGGCCATGGTGGCTCTCTTCCATTTGATTCTTAACTTTTAATAATATTGTGGACACCCATGAACCGACCAGCCCACCAAAAGCTAGACCGTCACCCACACCTTCCATCTGCCCATATGTTCCTCTTCTGTCCCATCCCGGCCTCCCATCCCCCAGAACCACATCTTTGAATCTTGCAGTTTTTCATTCCTTTGTTTTTAGAAAATATCTTATCATATATATATGGATCACATATTACTTGGGTTTAGTCGTCTTTGAACTTTATTAAAAAAAAGTATCATAGTCTCCTAGGACTTGTGTTTTCTGCTCAATATTATACATCCAAGATTCTTCCATGTTGTTTGGTGTCGGTATTGTTTGTTCATTTTTGCTGTTGTATATTACTCCATCATGTGAAAACAGCACACATTTATCTGTGTCGGTGAGTGTATGAGTTGATTTTTGTTATTACAAACTGTGCTGCTGTGAACACCTTCTCCATCTCTCTCTGAGTGTGTGCGAGTTTGCTTTAGGCTACATATGTCATCTCTCACTGTCACTATACCCCCAGAATGTCACTGGCTAGAGACATTTTACAGATGAAGAAGCTCAGAGTTCATGAAACCTGCTTAGGGTCACGTGACACATGAGTGGCGGGCCCAGGATTCAAACCCAGACCTTCCTGCTTCTAAAACTCGCCTTCTTTCTGCCACCACTTCCTGTTCCACCTGAGAAGCCAAGTAATTCCTGTCAACCTATGGGTCTGTGCGCAGGACTGGAATGTTAGGATTCGTTCATTCAGCCATGCATATGTTCACGCATTCATTCAGTTAACCAGTGGATGAAATGAAATGGCTACTGCATGCCCGCTCCATGCTAGACCCCTGGGACCAAAGGCCACTGTCACCGCCCTCGTGGAGTTCATGTTCTAGTGCAGAGGAGGGATGATAAATAAGTCGGCAAAGACAGTGATTCCCAGCTGTGTTAAGCATCAGGAAGAAGATGCCGGGGTGAGGAGAAGGCGGCTGGGGTGAGGAGGCATTTAGGAAGGGGATTTGGGAAGGTGGTCTGGGGTGATTTCAGCTGCTTGCTGCAGCCTGCCAGGCTGTGGGCGCGGGAGGAGATCCCTGTCTCTCTCTTTCCACCTTGGAAAAGGTCTCCTAGTATCTTTTGGAGGCTTTGAACCTGAGTCGAGCCCCACTAAGCAGCTCAGATGCCCAGCGCCCTTTTTAATCTGACTCACTGGATGGCTGCTCAGCTTTCAAGGCAGCCCCCAGCCGGGGCTAATCTGAAATAAAAGTTTTTATTTATCTAGCTTGATACCTGGTACAAGGTTAAATCATACAAGAGAAAAAGCAATAAAAGAGAAAGATTAAGCATAAGGCACCGTCTTAGGCATGCCCTTTTGCAATATGGTTACAAAGATATTAAGCCTGAAGTCACCCGCAACCCCACATTGCTGTTCCCTTGCCCCTCAGAGCGGGAGGGAGGAGAGGACGGGGTGGGCGCCGCAGGAGGGAGACCCCCTGGGGTGCCCTGCAGAGAGGGTAAGCAGCCAGATGGAGTTCTAGCTACTCAGCCCATCAGCCCTCTCCCACCCCCACGCAGCTCTGATTCATGACTTTCCAGGGGAACAAAAACATTGACATCTGCACCTACGTTCCTATCAGCGTATCCATAGCATCAGTATTTATTATGTGCAAGGCACCCTGGGGACGGGGAGTAGGGGGGTGAGAGGCCTTAGTGACAGTCCCTTCCCACGGTCAGCCCGGGTTCAAATCTCAGGTGACCTTGAGGGGGTTACTTCTGTCTGTGCCTCAGTTTCCTCATAAAATGGAAATATTCATAGGGTTATTTTAAGGGTTACATGAGTTAATGCAAGTAAAGCTCTCAAAACTGCCTCACATAGTACTCACTCAAGAAATGTTATCTATTATTAGTAGCATCAAAGAAATGATAGTCCGGTTGATGATAAACACAGGAAAAACGATACCTGGGTTCCTCAGTGTATAGGTATTGACGGGGTCTCTAAAAATCCAGATGTCACTGGCTCGTGCCCCTCCCCCATGCCTGCATAACCCAAGTTCAGCTGTCTGTAAAATCCCCACACATGTCGCAGAGGCACCTGCAGGGTGGGGAAGGAGGCAGTTCCCATATGCTTTCTAACTGCCAGGTCTGCTGCTCCTGACCCCTGTGGGTGTCCCCTGTGCAAAGCCACCCACCAGGCCCCTACTGTTAGCACACCCCACGGCCCTTGGAATGGCCCAGCATCCTCTGGACGCTCCATGACCCTGGAGCCAAAATGTATTCCAGGCAGAAATAGGGGAGCTCCTCGCCCTGCACAGGCTGCATTTGGGATCTGGGTCCCCCAGCACCGCTGCTTGGTCCCCCGCACACAGCAGGCCACCTTTCCCCCCCCAATGCAAACAGCCCTTCCCTCTGTAGGGCCAGACAGGGCCACGAGGACACCTTGCCACCCTCCCCGCCCCATCTTTCCTCGGGAGCTCATGCTTTAAAGCAATTTTTAGAAAAAGAAAAGAAGGGAGTGAGGGAGGAGAGAAAGAAAGAAAAAGAGAAGAAACCTTTCTTTTAGCCAAAATGTCAGCCTACTGAAAGCCCACCCGCCCGTTAAGCAGCCATGTCCAGTGCAGACCCCAGGGAGAAACAACTGCACAGGTAATTCATCATAAAAGGCGAAGCATGGCATATATAATAAATACTTCAAGAGGTCAGGAAAGGCAGTCCTTGAAGCATGATTCGGGGAGACCCTGAGGAAGGGGCAGTGTGGCCAGCTGCAGGGTAGGGTGTGAGCACACATTCAGGGGACCTTCCTCTCCAGCCCCAACACACTCCTGTGGGTCAGGACTCACATTAGGAGAGCTTTGAATGCCGGGCCAAGCATAGCTAACACTTCTTGGGTGCTTAGGAGCAGATCTAAATGGTTTACCTGCATCTGCTCTTTTAATCCTGCCAATAACCCTATGAGCTGGCACTATTATTGTTAGCCCCATTTTACAGGTGAGGAAGCTGAGGCCCAGTTGCCCAAGGTGGTGGTGGGTGGTAGAGCTGGGAATTGAACCCAGCAGGCTGGCTCCAGATCCACTCTTCTCTACCAGCCCCTGCCCCGAGCACCTGCCCGGGCTGCCCCAGTTTGGGGTCTCCAGCTCTCCCTCTGGGCTTGGCCAGACTTCCTGTGCCCCTCCGCAGCCTGTCTCTCGGCCTCTCTGTCAAGTGCTCTGAGTCAATTAACTCGCAGCTCCCATTCAAATATTTGACCAATATCCTGGAAACAGAGATTTCAGAGGAGATATTTTCAGACATTGATTGAACTGAACAAACATTCTGGCAGAATGAATTTATTGCTCAACATCTCATTCTGCCGGGCTGTGCTCCATCCCACCCCCCAGATGGCATTTCTTTCTGGGAGAGAGGTGGGGTGGGATCAGGCCGGCTCTGTTTTCCAGCTCCCTGGCCCTCTCACCCGCTCCCGATGCTCTCGCTGTTCCCGCTGTGGGTGCATGAGGACTCCCCTGCTCCGAAGGACCATATCAACAAAGCACTTTTGAGTCCCTGAGGCAGAGACTGTAGGACACTTCTCAGCAACACCCAGCAGACCAATGGTTACCTTAAAGGGGCTGATGACTAGTTTTCTTCATAATGACGATGGGAGTCCTAAATGTCAGGAAGAGCATTTCAGTTGAGACTTAAAGGAGCACTTTGGAAATGAGGATTTGAGGCCCTAGGATGCTTTTGGCCCTTTTTAGAAGTGTGTAGGGACAGGAAAGTTGCCCGTTAATGATTCAGCAGGTGCTTAGTGAGGGCTCAGTGAGCCGGCTCCCACACTGGGTGGTCTTGGGGAGACAAGGCCATGTAATGGGCATTGGAAATGGGAAACCTTGAGGACCTGCTTGTCCAGCCACGTGGCATTTGCTGGGTGGCTGGTGCTGTCTGTGAGTCCTGGGGGAGATCAGAGGAGGCTGAAGGGGCTGGGGCTGGGGCGGGGGCGAGGACAGTGGCTTCACCCCAGAGCTGGCTTCCCAGCTGTGAGATGATACTCCTGAGAGGTGATTTTAAATGATGCACAGGTGGGGCGTGAAATAACATGGAATCACACAACGAGACAGCTATTCCCTTCTTCATGCCCTTTCAGAATTTCTGTCTCGTCAGTTCTGTCCAGAAGAAAGTCCAGTTGGGTGCTCACGTCCTTGACCCCTCTGGAGCCTGCAGAGGCCAAGCTGATGCAGCTAACCACACGGGCAAACCACATCCGCTCGTTTTCCCCACGCGACAGTCACCCCCTGTGTATGGCCAATGAACTGGTTCTCTACTTGTGATGCTCTTAAATAGTTTCTTTTAGGACGATTTTTAAAGGGAAAAAATTGAATCAAATTAAAGAAAAATATTAAACAGATAATAATACAAATTGCATACAAATATGGTAGGAATCAGGAGAGTGGCATCCAGATGACTAAAGACTGGGTACTCCTGATGTAGGAGTGCCTTCCCGAGTGGTGTGGGTGACTTTCCTTCTGAGAACCACCTCAGTACATGTGAGGGGCTGAGAACAGCTCCCGGCACAGTGCACGCTCAGGAGTGCCAGTCCTGCGTGGGACAGGACGGTGGGAGTGAAGCCACCTTGGAAACAGGGTGCACTGGTGCCCAGGAGGGGGCATTCTTGGGACTGATGGAGGGGTTGGTTAGGTGGCAAGGACAGCATCCCAAGCCTTGAGATGAACAAAGGCTTAGAGGGAGGACCAAGGGACATTTAAAGGGCAGTGGACAGGCCAACCAGGCTGCAGAAGAGGAAAGGTGGAAGGTGATTTGAAGGGTCTTGAGGCCCAAGCGAAGGAGAGTGGATTGTTCCTTTCAGGGCACTTGTGATTACAAGAATCCAAGTGCCCTCCAGAAGCTCGGGGACAGGGGCTTTCTGTGAGGCTCAGGGTTCCCGCTGGTGTCGAGAGCAGACCATCCTCAGAGTCGGGCCTTCTGGGACCAGGAGCTACGACACCAAGTGGCATTTTCTTCCTTCTGACAGCATCTGTGTGAGTTCCCTATGGTGGCCGCAGCAAACTACCACAAACTTAGTGGCTTAAAACAACAGAAATTTTTTCTGTTACAGTTAGGGAGGCCAGAAGTCTGAAATGGGTCCTCTTAGAGCTAAAATCAAGGTGTCACGGGGCTGGTTCCTTCTGGAGACTCCAGCAGAGAATCCCTTCCTCGCCTCTTCCAGCTTACGGTGGCTCCAGCATGCCTTGGCTTGTGGCTGCATTGCTCCAGGCCCCTCTTCCCTGGTCACATTGCTTTCTCCTCTCTTGCAGTCAAGTCTCCCCTGCCCCTCTGTTAGGAGGACCTTGTGATTACATGTAAGGCCCAGCCAGAAAATCCAGGAGAATCTCCCCATCTCAACTTCCTTAACTGAATCGTATCTGCCAAGTCCCTTTTGCCATGTAAGGTACCATTCAGAGGTTGCAGGGTGTAGGACCTGGATGTCTTTGGCCATTATCAGCCTGCCACAGCCTCTCTGCCCTCTCTGAGCCCTTGCCCCCCTCTGCTGCCTCCCTCATGGTCTCACCTGGTCCACAATGGCCAGGCTGCCTCCTCTTCATCACGGTTGCTCTTGCAATGTCTTCCAGCTGCTGTCTCAGCTGCTAACCATTGCTATAGTCCAGTTCTCCCATTCCAGGTTTCCTAGAGGGGTCAGACTGTGGCCAGCTTGCCATCACAAGAGTGTCCACAGGTGTCGGGACCTGGCAGCCTGAGATGGTGTCAGCTGGGCAGCTAGTGCAGGACAGGGCAGTAGGGCCATGAGTGGGGCAGGCTCCAGATACATCTGACAGGCCAATGGGACAGAATAGAACTCTTAGAACCAGAGCCATGGATAAATATGGGAACTTGTTATATGACAAAAGTGGCACCACAAATCACTGAGGAAAGGATGACTTGTTTAGTAGCTGGTGTTGGGAAAACTAGCTCACTATGTGGAAAAAAAAAATAGTAAAGCAAGATCCCTACCATGCACCATATCCAAGGTGGACTCCAGATGGATTAAAGACCTCAATGTAAAAGGTAAAATATAAAGCTCATAAAAGGAAACATGTGGGTATATCTTTGTGACCTTGTAGTAGGAAAGGACTTTTTAGTACCCCAAGAGCACATGCTATAGAAGAAAAATTGATCTACATCAAAGGAGTTCCAACTCAATAGCAATATATAGACAAAGTTAACAACAAATGATATATAGGGAGAGTTTTGCACCAGTTAAAACCAATAAGGGACTAATAGCTAGAATGTGTAAGGAATTCCTGCATATCAACAGGGAAAAGTTAGGATATCCTACAGAAAAAGGCAAAGGATAGTCATAGGATGGGGAACCCTGATGACTTAGGCACAGGTAGAGATCCTGAAACTGATGAGAAATCAGAGAAATGTACATGGCATCTACAGTGACCAACCTTTTCACATCCCACATCGGCACACGAGCCAAATCCTCCCCTTGCCTGGTTTGTTTTTTTTTTTTTTTTTGTATGGCCTGCAAGCTCAGAATAGGTTTTAAAGTAGTTTTGCAGTTGATCTGAGGTTAGTAAACACTGTATGTGAACTCCAGTTAAGCGAAATGTTATCTCCCACCATAAAAATTCCGTTTTTCTCGGTAGACCTATATTATAAAACATTGTGCTAGGGGCCAGCCGTGGTGGCTCGCGCCTGTAATCCCAGCACTTTGGAAGGCCGAGGTGGGAGGATCCTTTGAGGCCAGGAGTCTGAGGCTGCAGTGAGCTAGGATCGTGCCAGGGCACTCCAGCCCAGGCGAAAGAATGAGACCCTGCTCAATCATTATTACATTTTGAATTCATCAAAAATTTTTGTGGAAATTTGTTTGCTTTCTTGTTAAAGAAATACCAACATAACATCCTCGATTTTGCCTCTTGGCCTGCAAAGTCGAAAATATTTGCTATGGCCTTTTCCAGAGAAAGTCTGGCAGCCCCTGCACTACAGTATACTCTCTGGCAGTTAGAAGCCACACGCTATTCGGTCGAATCACATAAAATCACCACTCTTTCCTGAGGGACTTTTGGTAGGTCAAAAATGGTTGAGTGGCAGCAATTTCATATGCTTCGACTCGACAGATGTACATACAGCAAACTAGGTAAATATTCAAAACCTAGTTTTGAGAATTTATAAAAGAAATAGAAAGGGATAACATAATACCATTTCTGTAATATAAAAGAAGCAAGAAAGCAATAGCAGCAGCAGATATTTAACAAGAATACGTTCATATTTGGAGACGCAGCGAAGCACTGGAATTGGTACTCATCTTGGAGAAGAGAGTGGGTAGGATGGGGGTGAAGACGAAGCCCAACCGTGATGGCGTTTACTAGTAGTCACTGGGTAATGGCCATGCGCCTGGCACTGCTTTAAGCAGCTCACGTGTGTTAACTCATTTACTCCTCACAGCGCCCTGGAGAGGAAGGCACTATCATTGCGCACACTTTACAGATACCCAGAGAGGCTACATAACTTGCCCAAGGCTACTCAGCTTGTAAATGTCAAAGCCAGGATTTGGACCCTGGCAGTTTGGGCTCCAGTTTTGCAGATCAAATCTGAGGTCCAGTGATGTAGGTGTAGTTCAGGGTGTAAAGGTGGACCCAACATATCCGGAAAAGCTAACTCCCCTTCTACCTAAATCCTACACCCCACCCCTGCCCACCCCATGCCCAGGAAGCCCCTGGTGTTGCTTTCTCCTCTTGCTTCTCCAGGATCCAGAACACCTGTCTCAGCCTCTGACTATCCTATAGGCACACGATCCAGAATGAGGACGTGTGGACCCTGTGCCTGCCTTGCCCCAACCTGGAGTGACGGGGTGTGTCACCCACAGAACAAAATGGCTGACCAGAGAAATGGCTCTGGCATTAGCATACTGAGATACCAGCTTAGGGCTTTGGATCAGATAGGTCCAAGTTCAAATCCTGACTCTGAGTTCAACTGTTGGTGGGACCTTGACAAATCTCTTCTGTAAATAAAGAAAACACCTACCTCAAAGAGGGGCAGTGCCTGGCACAGTGCCTGGTTTATAGAAAGTGCTTGGTAAATTACTATTGTTCACTGACCTCACCTAGGGGAAGTGACGGCTTTTCACTGCACATTCTTAAAAGAAGGGCTCTTGGGAGGAGCAGGGAGGAGCCTATGTCATTCTGTTTACCTAATTAGTCTGCCTGGTCCCCCCTTACCCATCTTACTATATCCTTCCCCTCTTCTAAAACTCATCACACTCACCTCCTCCAGGGAGCTTTCCCTGACCACCAACTTGCGTCATCTGCTTAGCTGACAGGAGCAGGTTGGTCGCCCCCATTCCATCTCTAATGGGGAGGTTTATGCCCACCCAGCAGCGCAGCTTCCATTTTCTCTCCGACCCACTATCCCTTGACCCCATGCCCAGGACAGTGTCACCTCTGGCACGGCTGCCTGGTTGGCCTGGGGCTTCACAAGCATTTGTCTCCTTTGCCTCACTCCCTCCCTTTCCGTCGTAGTGACCGCTGACTTCCTGGGAATCCACAGGTCCACAGGCCCCTGGGACATGAGCTGCTGACCCCTGCAGCCCTGCCCAGGTCCCAAACACACCACCTTTACAGCCCAGAGAGAAGCCGTTCTTTCCTGGGGGACTTCTATTCGTGTGGGCCCGGGCACCTGCAGGGGCCTTCCCCTAAGTTATCCGTCCCTGAGACAATGATCTGAGGGGATGTGTCCTGTCTGGGATTGCCCGAGTTGTATGTGGCACAGCAAGCAGTTGGCACCAAGCCACTTGCACCCACATCCAGGAACTTTCTGCCACACACTAGCCACTTTCAAGCTCAGAGTAGTTACCATATGACTCCCATGTTCCTACCATGAAATCTTTCTCTTCCCCTAGTTCTCCAGGGAAACTGAAGCCCACACCAACCGACTTTCCTCCATGGCCATGTGACTCAGAACCACTAATTGGGGCTTTGCTCCGGGCAGCCCACTCTGTAATTAGCACTGATTTTCCCTGGCACCAAGGGTGGTGCCTTCGCCCTGGCTCTGCTCAGAGAGGAGGGACTGGCCTAGGGTGAGAGCAGGAAACAGAAAGTCCCCGGGACCCCACCTCTTTTGCAGCCGTAATGACAATAGGGTGTCGTGGGATCCCACACAAGGATGTCTGTCCCATGCAAGGCCCTCTATAGAGATTGCGTCTTATGCACACAATAAGCACTATTGGTGTCTCTGTTTCACAGATGAGGAAAGTGAGGCTCAGAAAGATTATATAACATTTAGGGTCATGCTAGGCCAAGAAGTGGCAGAGCCAGGATTCAAACCCAGGTCTGCATGAGTCTAAAGTCCATATGCTTTCCACGGAACCACCCTGCCTCATTGGATCATCATGACAACCCTGTCTAGGCCCTGGGACATGGGCTATTTTACAGATGGGTAAACTGAGGCTCGGAGAGGTCCAGAAACTCAAGGTCATGTGATTGGTGAAGTGGTAGGTGCTGGACTGGCCCGTGGTCCAGTCTTTGTTCTGTCCAGTGAACATAGACCTTCCCCGTCCATACCGGGACCCCTTCCTGTTGAGTCGGGGCAGCAGGAGGAGTAATGAGGAGAAGAGATGAGGCTAGCTTGCCTGGGTCGATGTGAGAAGCGGAAGGGAGGCCCAGCTGGATGGGTCACGAAGGGCCAAGTTGCAGGAAGTGCTGGGAGTGAGGCGGACCTGCGGGGCAGGAGGCCACACGGCGCATCTTACGAGAGTGAAGTGATGAACCGGCACTTTACAATGCCCGCTCACCCTGCCCGCCCCACGGCCTGCCTCCCAGCCCGGGGCCCCACCTCCCTGCCGCCTGGCGCTCCCTCCCTCCCAGGTTGGGGACATCCGGCCGCTGAGGTCAGGTCTTTGTTTGAAGGACGGATAATTAATCCCACAAAGTAATCCCCAGCACACTCTGGCAGATTGATGGAGCTCGCCTCTGTCCCAGGAACTCTGCCTCATCATCTTTCATTTCCCAGGCAAAGCGAGTGACTTGTTATATCATAGGCCCCACGCCAATAGGAATTTCATTTAGGGGAGTTCTCCAGGTGGAGGGAGATTGATAACCCAGGCCTGGGCAAGAACCCACAGCAGACCTGGGCTGGCGGGGAGGGGAGCGGGGCAGGCACCATTGGCCTCCTCATTCCCCTTGCTGGGCTCCATCTTTCTCCCAACACGGGGACCCTGTTTCATGGGGCCTCACCTGTCCCAGGCCACAGGGACCAGATATCATCCGTTCCAACCCTCCCAAGCCTCAGATGAGAAAACAGGCCCAGAGCACTGAGGCGAGACTTGCTTCCTAGGCTGGCTTTTTCGGATACTCTACCCCGGCTGTCCCCGCCTGCTCTGCCCTGAAACTGCCACAGGTATGAGAAGCTGTCAGGGGTCGTTGCTGGTGGTCCCTTGGAGCCTGCCTCCCAAGGAGGGGGAGGGGAGTGGGGTTGGCAGGGCCTGGCAGCTCATCTACCAAGCAGTGAGGAAGGAGGGGTGTGGCCCTGGGGCCAAGGTAGTTGCTTCTGGTCTATTGGCTCTGCCTGTAGCTTTCTGGGCAGTTTGGGGAGGCTGTCATTGTCCCCTTTTGTCACACAAGGAGTCTGGGCTCATTTGCTTATTCATAAATATTTATCAGGCAGCACTCATGTACCCACTGCTGGGGATATGGCCATGAACAAGACAGACAAAGCCACTGTCCTCAGAGATTCTCTTCTGACACACCACACTGCTGTCCCACCCCACCCTCAAAGAGCAGGGCGGGCCCAGGCTGTGGGCACCGGGAAGGGAAGGGAGAGCCCAGGCACAGCGCCGAGAGTGGGGGTCAGCGTGGCAGCGTGCAGGCAGACGGCGGCACCACCCTTGCCAACTTGGCAGCCCCTTGTCAACAGGGACTGAGCATGGTGGGGCTGGCTGCATCCTGAGGCTCACACCCGGCCCTCGGTAATTAAAGCCATAAGTTATCTTCCGACGGGGAGCCTGCACGGGGGCTGCCAACGCTGGCATTGCTTGGGGCTTAGCGCTGGGAGGGAGAGTGGGCAGAGGTTTATGCAAGGGGCTGGAGATCAAAGCCTGCCCTCCTTTCTGGCCTGGGCTGAAGGGAGCGTTTGGGCTCTGTGGCTCTGCTTGGTGCTGGGGACTGTGCCAGGAGCTTCCTCCACAAGCACAGAGCTTACTTCCTCTTTTCCATGGGCCCCGAGAGTCTCGATCTTGCACAACACCCCGAAAGATGCCATCTGTCTCCAGCAGGGTCCTTTGCTCCCCCTCCCCTCCAGGAGTGTCTGCTCCCAGAGCTTGGCGTGGGGATGCTATAGGGTGTCCACTGCGCTGGGAGCTTCCCGGAGAAACTGCCCTCCTGCCAAGAGACTAGCGTCTGTAGCCCAGGCCAGCTGATGGGGAGGGAGGCAGGGCCGAGAGCCCCTGTAATTGAGAAGGACACCAGCCCACGCGTCCTGAGGGTGGCCCAGTGGGAAAGACCCTGAACTCTGTCCTGTGACTTCTGCTTTTCAAAAAAGTGACTGAAGCCTTTGCAAAGATCTTGGTTGCTGAGCCGCCTCCTTTCTGGTCAAAAAGGCAAGGACACCTCTCTTTTTCCTGCTTCTCGCTTGCTCAGCAGAAGTTCCTGCCTGTGTGAGCCAGGGGATGGGAGCATCTTGGGACATCCCTCCCTGTCTGGCTGGGTTCATTCATCAAGCATTTTCTGAACGCCTACTTGGTGCGGGGCACTGGGCCAGGGGCTGGGGACATAACGTGACATCTGGGGCTGAGGCTCTAGCTGGAAGGATGAGGGCAGTTCTGGAGGCTGCCGGGATGAAATGGCCAACTACCCCTCCCTACCCGGCCCTGGAACCTCCTCGGAGAAACAGGGCCAAGTTCACGGGCAAATGTGAGATATTAAATATTCCAAAAAGTACAGAAACTGATACACACACCCCTATGTATTCACCACCCTGATGACATTTGTTGACATTTTGTTACATTTGCTTTCAATCTTTTTTGCTCTTCTTTTTGTTCTTGTTTAAGAAATGAAACATTGCAGATATTGTTAAAGACTCCATTTCTTTCCAAATTCAGTGATCTCTGAGGACTGAGTAAAAAGGCCTCTGATCCTGATGTTGGCTTCAAAAATGGGGTCCCTGATTTGAATATGGACTGTGTCTTAGGTGGCATTGAGGAATCATTCATTTTGTTTAGTGTGATTGGCATATTTGGTTGCATTTTTAAAAGTCCCTATGAGAGATGTATACGCTATTTAAAGATGAACTGGAAATTTGCTGTGATAATACCATAAAAAATTGGTGGTGGTGATTTTAAAATAAATAAGGTTGGCAAAATTTCGACGATTGTTGAATCTGGGTGATGGGGACATAGAGCCTCACTGTGCTCTTGTCTCTAAGTTTGTATATGTTTGAAATTTTCCACGGTAAAAGGTTTTCTTACAAGTGTGGTCCCCAAAGTTTCCTAAGAGTGGTCTGAGATCCACACCTGACCTGTGGCCTCGATGGGCACCCAGACTGGAGCCAGACTTGAGGTCAACCTGTATGGTGTCAGACCTGCTTCTAACGTGCTGTGTGTTGTTGGCCAAGTTACTCCTCATCTCTGATCCTCATTTCCCCAGGGGTAGAAGGAAAAGCTTGAACATGATAGGCTCTAAGCACCTTTCCACTTTCCATCTCTGACACTTGACACGTCTAACTTGTATTGCTCAGAGACCCCATGGGAGGGAAGCTGTGGGAACACACCTTTTGTGCCTTCAGTTTCTTCAGTGGGTTTTCCAGTCCAGCAGCTTCTGGAGATAGCCTTTGCAAAAAAGGTTCTGTGGCCAGAAAAGTTGGAAAGACACTGCATCACAATGCCTTGTCCTGGCAAGTCACAATGTTCCTTAGCACAGTAAAGGCTCTGACAAATCCTGCAGCAAAGATACCTGTTCAGCATCTCCCAAATTTATTTGACCACAGAACTTTTTAAAAGTTGGCCTTACCTGTACCCCATGGCATCAGGGTTCCTGGGGAAACCCTGGCCTTCTTGTGTTCAGACTGGTGGCTTTTGCCCCAGAGGACAAATTTGTCATCTTTTCTTGTGAACATGATGATTCTGACTCATTTTGAGTAGGGCATAGGATTTTTTATGTTTTCCACATTGCTGGGTGGGTTTGTGCTAAACTAAATCTGTAGTTTTTTCCCTCAGTCATTCCCTGACCAGAAACATCTGCTTTGATGTTATACTCTGAGTCATTGACCAGATGCCGGAAAACCCTGAAACATCAGGAAAGCGGGCCTGGCACAATCTGTGGCCTTCCTGGTGGAGCCTTCTAGAAGCAGAGTTTCTTGAAAGAAGTAGGAGAAAAAACACAGACTTTGGCATTAAAGGCCATGGGTTCAAATTTCAGCTCAACCACTTATAAGCCTTATGACTCGGGACAAGTTCTTTGACCTCTTTCCTCAGTTTACTAATTAACAAGGTTGTGAGGTTTAAAAACAGCGTATTATGTGTCGAGTGCCAAGTTTCTTTCCTTTTCCGAAAGAATTTATAACAACAGCTAATATTTATTGAGCACTTATTATGTGCTGTACACTGGGCTGAATGAAATAGATGCGTTACCTTTAATCCTCACATCAGCTCTATGAGATTAAGAATTAGCCCTTTCTTTTATAGTCAAGGAAACTAACACCCAGAGAGGGTCAGTGACTCACCCACAGCCACACACCTGTGAGGAGTGATACTGAGATTTGAACCCTGGTCCCAGCCACTGGGACAGCTGCCCCTTTTAGAAAGATCAGATGCAGATAAAGACCTGTTGATCCCTGGCCTGCCTGGTTAGTTTCCTGCTCTTGGGTGATTAGGTAACGCGAAGTCAGAGCCTGTGCCCTCCTACACTGCCATGGCATCTTAAAACTGAAAAAGTCCTGGGACCTCCAGGTTCCCTGAGGCCCCTGACCACTAACTCCATCCCTTGGGGTCCCCTCTGGGGGTCAGGGGGACACCCGGTGTGCTGGACTCAGCCCCTCCATCTGTTTCAGCCAGGCAGCTAGCTTTATTTTTGGCTGTATACTAGGGTTCTGCGTGAGATTTTGTCTGATAAAAGAATCTACTTCTAAAACAGACATTTGGAAAACCACTGCCATAGAAAGGCCCTGTCTTTTTTAAACAGGGGAGAACCCTGAGGCCCAGAGAAGTTAAATGACTTGCCCAGGGTCACAGCTGTCCTCTGAGCCCCAGGCAGATCTCTGTCTTCTCTTCAGGCCTCGGAGCAGGAGCCAGGCTGAGGGGGGCTCTGCAGCCCCCAGGGAGCCCCTCAAGGTCAGTTGTCGGGCCGGCCCTGCCAGCTGGTGGCCAGTCTCTATGAAGATAACTGTGTCTGAGGCTGGCTCCCTGAACCTCGTCCGACCACATCTATTTCTGGGCTGCGGAGCCCTGACGGAGCACAATTTGATTCATAAATTACCCAGCTCAAGGTGTGTGTGATGGGCTCTCCTTCCAGAGATTTGAAAGTCATTCACTCTGGAACTTGCGGCACTTGGGGCGGGAGGGGGCAGCCGTGGGGCTGCTGGGCTCAACACTCCCGGAGGAGAAGTGAGGGAAGTCAGGGAGGGCCCAGCACACCCGGGAGAGCTGCTCTGTGCCAGCTCTGTCCTCCCCGCACTCCAGGAGCCAGAGTCTGTTGTCGTCCTGATCTGGCAGGTGAGGACACTGAGGCTCGGAGGTGGTGGAGCTGGGACTTCAGGGCCCTCTGTTGCCAGAGCTGCTTCCACGTGGTCACGGTGGCGGAGAGACAATGGACTGAACGAATGGCATTTAGAGGAAGAGGTTGGACCCTGGGGAAGAGGACTTGAAGGGAAGGTTCGGGGCGCCAAGCCTCCGTGTCCCACAGACTCCAGTGTGCACCTGCGCCTGGCTCTGCACCCAGCCAGCCCCGCTTCCCGTCTTCCCTCTCTAACCTCCCCCAGTTCCAGGCACTGCGTGGTCCCACCTGCCCCAGGCACCTGGGTCACCATCCTTGACACATCCTGACATAGGCTCAGCACTTTGCAGTTTGTAAAGCATTTTCAGATTCCTTGTCTCATTGAGCCTTTAAACAGCCCTGTGAGCTGGGAAGATACTCTCACCTCCTGTGAGGAAACCGAGGCTCAGAGCACCGCCAGCCCAGAGGCAGGAATCCCGTCTCCTGACTGCATGTCCGGGCCTCGGGAGTCCTGGAGTGGGTTCTTTACACGTGCACTTTGTCCTCCGGCTGGAGGTGACCAGGCGTCCCCATTAAAGGGTGGGCTCCAGGGGAGGGGGGGCATTACGCACCCCACCCCCACCCTGTGCCCAGGCCAGAGAGGCCCGGCGGTGTGGTAGGTGGTCTGTGGTGCCCCCACGCCCCGAGTAGCCCTGTCCCTGGGCTGTCTCCCCCATGTCCCATTGCTGGATCGGCACCGAGGTGCCGAAGGAGGGTTCACAGGAGAGGTGGCAGCACCACCAGGATGACAGGCAGCGCATACCCCCTTCGTGCCTTTTCTCCTTGGGTGTCTGATCACTGTCCTCTTTGTTTTCTTAAGTGTCTCCCCTCCTCCTTCCCCCTCCCCCTCCCGCTCTGGGACAAGGCCTTTCAGATCATCAAATATCAAACGCTGCTTATGTGAGGACTGAGATGGCTTTATCGGGCCGTAAATCTCCCTGAGCCCTGACCTCTCTTGAGTGCCAAACCTCGGCTGAGTTATGTGGGCCGTGCCCAGCAGCGGGCAGAGCAGACGGCCCTCTGGGGAGCACAGGCTGGGGGACCCAGTACACCTTGGCACCCCCCTTGGCCTAAGGGGGGACCCCAGCTGAGAGGAGGCTTGGGTGTTTGGGCCCACCTGCCCCAGGCCCAGGAGGTAACCAGGTGAGCAGGCGAGGGAGCAGGTGGGGCCCAGAGGCACCTGCAGCCCTCCGCTCTCCTTCTCACCTTGCTCATCTCCTGGCCAGCCCCTGGCCCTCAGGGCGAGGGAGCACCAGTCCCACACGGGCGAGACCAAGCCTAGGGCAGCCATGAGGGCCATTTGAGACCCAGAAGACTCAGGTTCTAATCCCAACAGGGTCACTAAGTAGCCACGTGTCCTTGGACATGTCACTTCACTTGACTCAGCCTCAGTTTCCTTATCTGACAAGTGGGGTAGCAGTGCTGGCCTCGCAGGGCATTTGAGGACCCACTGAGATTGTGCATGTGAACAGACATGCAAAGTGCTTTGTCAACAGGCGGAAACATACCTCTTTCCCATCTCTCGGGGGCAGGCTGGCATGTGGACCAAGCCTGCAGGCTCTGGAGGCACACAGCCTGGCCTTGAATCCTGGTTCTGCCACTTACCAGCAGTGTGGCTTCAGGCAAATCATTTACTCTCTCTGTGCCTCAGTTTTCTTACCTGTAAAATGGGCACAACAGTAATAATGGGAATAATGGTGATGATGGCCTCCACATGGAGTGGCTATGAAGGACAACATGTAAAGCACGCAGAAGCCTGCCTGGCATGCAGTGGGCTCGCAGTAAACATTGCTCTCATTATTGCTCTTTTTCTTACTACCATCACCCACCCTGTGCCCTCATCACCAACAGGCCTTCCTGCCGCCGCCTGCCTCCTTCAGAGACTCCTCACTGCCGTCAGACAGAAATCCAAACTGCTTGCCTGGCAGTAGAAGCTCCCGCCTCCTGGCATCAGCTGCTGCTGCCATGGCTTCCTGTGAACCGTCCGCCCTCCTACTGGCTCCCCACCTGGGAAGCCACGGCCCCACCTCCACCCTCTGGCTCATGCTGGTCTCCCTGGCAGGAATGCCCTCTCTCTCCTTGCTTGCCCCAGCCCTGCCCTCCGACACCCAGATGAAGGAGCCCCTCCTCCGCCAGCCCCCCCTGCAGGAATCTTCCAGGGCCTGGTGAGCTGCCCTCAGCAGGGCTGGGCTCCTTTTTGGCACAGGTCCTGTTTCTGCATCTAGACTGGACGCCGCTTGGGGGCAGGGCCCTCACCTCTCCGGTGCCTCGCAAACGCCTCTGTGAGCAAATAACCTTCCTCCATCGCCCCACTGATGTAGCAATGGCCAAGGCAGGAAAGGTCCCTGCCCTCAGGGAGAGGGAATGCAGTGACTTGTTGTGAATAATGGTGGTAACCCACGTAGAGGAAGACTTGCCCATTCCAGTGAGTCAGTGCACAAATCAGCCTGCATCTAGCACCAGCTTGGAGCACACAGACACACATCGTCAAACATTGGGGGTGTTCTTGTGGTAAAATATACATAACACAAAATTTACTATTTTAAAGTGTACAACTGAGTGGCGTTAATCACATTCACAATGTTGTTCAACCATTGCCACTGTGTAGGTGCAGAACTCCGGGGATTATTTTTTAAAGGAACTTGTATTGACCTTTTTTTTTTTTTTTTAAAGTAATTCAAACAAGTCCAAAAGGGAAAAGCTGAAATGGCTGTAGGGCAATGGTTCTCAACCAGGGGCGATTTTCCCTCCAGGGGACATTTGGCAGTATCTGGAGATTTTTTGGCTGTCACCTGTCGGGGAAAGTGCTACAGGTATCTGGTGGGTAGAGGCCCGGGACTCTGCTAGACATCCTGGGATGCACAGGCCAGGCCCCCCACAGCAAAGACGTATCCAGCCCCAAATGTCAGCAGTGCTGAGGATGAGAAACTGTCCTGGCATTATCACTCAGATAATCTTGGTTAACATTTTGTTAACATTTCATTCCTTTTCCTATGCATATATTTTTTTAAACCAAAAAAAAAAAAAAAAAAATCTTACAGAACTAGGCTATTTTGTGACTCCTTTTTTTAAAAACATATCTTAAGCATTTCTATTTTTTCAAGTCACTAACTTCTCTTCTTCAACTTGTTAGTGACTGGCTGAATTTCCATATCGTAACTTATTTAACTAATCCCCTACCGTTGGACATTTAGGCTGTCCCCAGTTTTCCTTATTGAATGACACCGTGGTAAACATACTGGTGGCTGCATTTGTGGGCACATCTGTGTTTATTCCCTTTGAATAAATTCCCCGAGTTGCAGAGTAAAGGTTTTTCAAGAGAGGGAGAGATTGTGATGCTAACTGTAGTCCCTGGTAACGTCTTGCTGGTCACCAGGAAAGCGTCCTGGGAGGACCGGGGCCGTCTCTCCAGGGCTTTCCATTTCCCAGGGAGCCCTGCACGGCGCACTGCTGGGGGTGGGAGGAGCGTGGCCTGACCCTTGGCAATCCCAACATCATAGGTTTGACTATCCTTGGCCACTCAAGTTAATGTTTCATAAATTGGAGCCAGTTATTAGCAAATTAATCAGAGTCCAGTTTGTAGTCTTATTAGGAGAGGTAATCATGTGTTGGTTTAAGTGAGCTTAATAAAAATCGTCATTGTGTGAAGTGCCGGTACGACAAGCAGACTGCAGTTCGCACCTACGTGGGGGCCTGAAGGTTGTCCTGCCCTGGCTGGACAGTAATGACTGTAATTAACTAAGATGGCTCCGCTCAAACAAACTATCACTGCGGTTGCACCCGGAGGGTATTACAGCCCCAGCTGGATCTGCTAATTGGCCAATCCCTCCTCGTGGGCCCTGGTGCAGTTGTGATGTTCTCTGGTGTGTGACATTGGGAGTCACCCCGTTATCAGCTGCTCCGTAGCTTTCTACACTAGCCTCAGAATGGCCCTCTGACATTCCTGCTTCAGCCCACTCCTTCATTCAGAAAGCATTTATTGATCACCTACTGTGTATCTGCTGGGCACTTGGGGAAACCCAGTCCCCACCCTCCCGGGGCTTCCATTCTAGTGGGGGAACAGTAAGAAACACATAAACAGATGAAAGGGACCTTCAGAAAGTAGAAGTGCTTTGAAAGAAGTGAAAGCAGATACGGGAGGGAGTGTGATGGGTGAGGGTGGGAAGGTGGGGTGGGGTGGGGAGGGCTCCTCGGTGGAGTGACATTTGAGCTAAGGCCCGAATGCAAGCGAGGCACCTAGCAAAGATCTGCAGGGAAGAGGGTACCAGGCAGCTTGGGGAAAGCTTCGTGCAGGGGGTCAGCTCCCCCCACCCCCCACCCCAGGGCCCTCAGGTAGGCAGCAGGCTCTCAGCCCCCCCCTCCCCTGGTTGAAAGCTGCGGTAACCCACACCGCTGGTTGCCATATGTTGATCACGGAGCTGTTGAATGCAGCCCAGCCCAGATGCCACGCAGGATGCAGGCCCCCTTTTGTCAGCAGGCAGCTAAGTAACAATTTTTAATTCATAAGATATCTTGCCCAGAGCCCATATCTCATGCTGACTCCCAAGCTTCATCCGACGGTGATGCAGTTCTGTACCCATCAGAATGACATGGCTCCACTGGCCGGTGACGGGCCTGCAGGCCAGCCGGCCCCAGGGGCCCAGGTGGCTTAGTCCAATCACACGTAGCTGTTTAATGGGCTGCACCTGGCAGTGGAGACAGGCCCTTTGGTGGAGAGGAGGACCTCTGGATGGGACATGAACTCTTTAGCTTCATAGTAGCTGAGCTTAACTCATTGCTCCACCCCTCACTGCCTAGATGACCTAGCGCAGGTTATTTTTTAACCTCTCTGTGCCTTAGTTTCCTCATCTGTAAAATGGGGATAGTCTGCCTGTCTTGTAGGGATTTGGGAGGACTGAGAAAGATATGCCCACAAACACTTTGCACAGGGCCCAGCACAAGGCAAGAACTCAGTATATGCTGGCCATTGTGGGGACAGCCTCTCACGCTCTGGATGGAATAAGCCACAGTTGGGACCAACTTGGTCCGATTCTTCTATTCGGAAAACAGGCCTGGCAGGAAAAGAACAGACAGGAACCAAAATGTGTGCCTCCTATGTACCAGGCACCACAATAAGTGCTTTGCATACATGATCACACCTGACCCTCACACAGCCCAGTAAGGTGGGAGCTGTTACCCACACTTTACAGATGAGGAATCTGGCTTGAAGGAATTAGCGGTTTGCAGGAGGCCTCCCAGCTGGTACGTGCAGAGCTGTTGTTGGCACCTGGCTCTGTCTTCGTCCCGAGGGTTTGTGCTCAGCAGGCAGTCTGCACTTGGTGTCGGGTAATAGACTCCCACGCAGACTGTGGCTAGAAGAGGGAGTGGAGTGTAAATCCCAGCTCTTCTCACTTCCTTCCTGGGCAGGGCCAGGGGACCAAGTCAGAGGCCAGGGAGGGATCAGCATCCCACAGGCCATCTCATCCAGCCTCCTGCCTCCGTTCAGGGACTGGTATTTGAAGGGATGGTTGCTTAGGCCCAGAAGATTACCAGCTCTTCGTAAGCCACGGCTTTTTCTTCTTTTCTCTCATATTTGGACACGGGAGCCCAAACGTGCCCCCACCTCTTATGTGCTGCTTGCAGGAAGACAATCTTCAGGCCATCCAACAAATGTTTAATGAGTGCCATTCTGGGTACTGCCAGCGATGGAAGCATGGGACCCCAGCCCTCATCCCCAGGGCCATGCTCCTGAGGGCCACACTGGGTCTCTGGGCGTGAGAACAGGGGGCCCCACAGCACAGGGCGGCCAGCCCTCAAGGGCTCAGGGGAGCCACAGATGAGGCTCAGCTTCCTGTAGCAGGCGACACTGGATCCTCAGAAAGGGCAGGACTCAGACCGGAGGGGGAGCCCTGGGTTTTCCTCTACCTCCAAGGCAGGGGAGCGAAGGCAGGACACGGTGGCTGTTAGCCCAGCGGAGCAGACAAAGCAATTGAAAGTCATCAGCCTGTGTTCCCACACGCACCATCGGCCACTCACTAAACTGCTTTTCACCAGACCCGGCTCCACTGTGGGTCACGATGCTGCCGGGGAGATAACAAGGGGACAAGATGTGGGAGTGATGAGATTTGGCAGCAGGCAGGAGGAGGGGTGCAGAGTGGGGGCGGGGAGCCCACCAGCCTACAGGAACCAGGAGGTGGGAGGGTGAGCCTACGCTGCCCCTGCCCCCACAGCCCAGCGAGAGAGCTGCCCCTCCCCCTAGGCCTGACCACCCCCTGCAGCCCCTCCCTGTCCCCCTCCCTCCCCTCTGCCTTTGACCGTCTAGAAAACTGTAGAAGCCCTGTGCTTGACTCTGCTGCGCCCTCTAGCTGCCACTCCACCTCTCGCCTTGTTTTTTACACCAACTCTGGGGCAGCAGCACCTGCACTTACTGTCCCCACTTCTGTGCCCCACCCTCCCTGAGTGTGTTAAAGTCTGGCTCTGGGGACATCTGACGACCCGGTCAGTGGCCTTTGCCAGACCCTCCTCCTGAGCCCAGGGGTGCCGTGTGAGGCTGCCTCCTCCTGCCTCCTGCCATTGCCATCTTCTTCCCCTGCCTCTGAATATCCCTGCTTATCCTTGGAGAACCAAACATCGGCCACGACGGCCAGCCTTGCCTGGGCCACTTTTCCTCAGTGCCGGCGCGAGTCCCTGGTGCCACTGTGCTGACAGCTCCAGTCTCCAGCCTGCCTCTCCCACTGGTCCCAGCTGCAGGCCACCTCCCCAGATGCCTGGAAGACATCGCCACGTGCACATTCTGCTGCTGTGCAGAACTCTATCATGGAGAAGTTGATCTAGAACTTTCCAGAATATGTTTTTTATCTAGGACTCCCTCTGGAGAGAAAGAGCAAGGTTGTTGATACCTCACTCTAGGAAGGAGGGTGGTCCCCTACTTGTCTGACCATATTTCCTTGTCCTGTAGTACAGGGCCAAGTGCAGAGTGGGCGCAAACTCGTGTGTAGAGCAAATGCGTGTGGGAGGGAGAGGGACATAAATCTAAGTCCAAGCTGGCCACTTACCAGTCATGTGACCACGGGCAAGTTATTTAACATCTCTGAGCCTGCTTCCTCTCACGGAAAACGGGATATCTTCTTATAAGGTGATTGTAAAGGAACAAGAAATATAATTGTATGAATAGCTTAGCTCCGTGCCTGCCACATGGTAAGTGTTCGATAAGTAGCAGCTACTATTTTTTAATAAATAGGGGAATGAAGGCGGTGGCCCCTACCTCGGCAGCCTTTCACGCTTTTGCAGACATGATTCATACCCTCTCAACCTCCCTCTTGCAAATCTGAAAAGGTCTTGATTCTGGGAGCTCCTAGAGGAGGTGGCTGCCCCCGGAGGAGAACCAGCATGGCCAGTAATGACCTGCTTTTCTCCTTTGTGATTGCTTTGAGTCACCAGTTCCCGGAATCCTTAGGACGCTAAAGGTGCAGCCCCCACTTCCACCCTGAGAACCCCTCCCCTGCCAGGTATACCTCCCACTCACTCAAGATAGCACCTGTCCACCCAGGGGAAGCAGCTGCCCTTCTGCGCAGCAATGGGGGCTGAGCAGGTGAAAGCCGTCCCCAGTGAGCCGCCCCGGCCCCCCGTGGGACTTGGATAAAGAATGTCTGGGAGACCAGAGGGCTCACATGGTGGTGTCAGTTTCCAGGAGAGCAAAGAAATTCGTGAGTGTGGCTGCCAAGCCCACAGCCCCACGGGAAGGGAGGGTGTAGGGGTGGGGGAGTAGGGAGGGGAGCGAGGCAGGGAAGCAGTGCCCCCCAGGGGTGAGTGATGGAGGGAGCAGAGGTTAGAGCCCTGGGTGTGAGACCTTGTGGATCTGAGGGTTTTGTCCTGGGCCTCGGCCTCAGGGCGGCCAACAGGTAAACACTGTCTCCTGGCAAGAGCCTGGCACTGCTGGCTCTGTGTCCCTGCTGGGCAAACAGCTGTAGGCACGGGCTCCTTGGGTAGGGGAGCACCATATCAACTCGTTTACCCCTCACAGCAACACCCTGGGTGGGTACTATTATTACCCCCATTTTATGCACTAGTAAACCGAGGCCCACATATGGCAAGTAACTTGACCGAGGTCGCACAGCTAGTAAGTAGCAGAACCATGATTTGAACCCATGCAGTCTGCCTCCAGAGGACATAATCTTAACCCCTCTCCGTTCCATGTTGCTTGTCTTCAGGGCCCTTAGCTCAGCAGGTGCTTACACTCTCAGTAGTGTGATATAGCATACATGTCAATCCTTAGGACACTCCGCGTGAGACTGAAGGCGTGAGCCTTGCCTGCTTTTCTCTGCTGATTTTGCAGCACCTTGCATACAGTAGGTGCTCAATGTGAACTTAAAGGAATGAGTGAAAGTGAATAAAGGAATGAGTGAATCTTTGAGTGAGACATGGGCTTGGCACCTGCCTAGGGTGCAGGGCTCATCTCCTGCCCCTGCCCGAGACCAGCAGCCTCCCAGCAAGTGCTAATGTTGCCATGGTGACAGTAAGAGCATCTCACTGAGTCAGTGCCTCACATTGGTGGCCTTGTCAGCTCTCTAGGTGTAGCCTTTTCTGGCTGTTGGTCCTGGGAGTTAGTCATCGTTCTCGGCAGGAGGCTGGAAGGTGAATGCCACACAGATAGATGTGTGAAAAAGAAGAGTGTGTGTTGGGGAGGGTCCCCCGTTTGTTTCAGTGTGTTCTATTTGGGGACTGTTTGCCTGCAGGTTTGTTGGAGAAGGTGCCTAGGTCCGGGCAAGGGGTGTTTTACGTGCTGGGGACAGATGCTGGGTTGGCAGTGGGCACCGTGACCATGAATGGGGCGTAGGTGCTGCGTGGGGAGACACAATTGAGGGTCCAGGGTGGGTAGCCCTGTTTTCCAAACCAAAAACTAAAGCACATCATTTAACAAGGGGCTTCTGGTTTGTGAATCATTTATAAGAAAAATCTCACAAAGATAAAAATTGAATCACGTTTAGTTAAACATTTGATAGGTTCCTTTATTGGAAAGAATAAATTTATATGAAAATCTGGAATGACAGGATGCTGGCCATGGGGCTGGGGGGAGGCTCATGCCTGCGAGCGTGGGGGGGAGGGGGGAGGGGCGGGAGGCTCTGAGGTCTTGCCTGGGGCAGCCCTTCGGCTCAGCCTTAGGGGCTCAGAGGACCCAGCCCCACACGAGACCCTGCCATGCCTGTGCTTCACCCACTGCAGCACCGATGGCCCTGTACTATAGGGCTACAACCCCCAATAGAATGTGTCCCCATTAGAAGAAGCACAATAATTGTAAATGACTGAATGAACGAACAGATGAAAGCACACATCTTTTGTTTCCCCAGCAGCAAAATTCCTAGCCAAAGAAACTCCCTCTATTCATGCATTTCTGTGCCTCCTTGCAATCCTGTCCTCCCCACTACCCAGACACAGCCATGCAGAACCCAGCAGGAAGGGACCTTGGTCTCTGATGGCCGCGGGAGGAAGCCTTAGGCAAGAAGGAGGCTGGAGTGGCATCCCCTCCTGCGTCAGAGACCCCGAAGCCCATAGTCTGGGAGTGACGTGAGACCTAAACAGATTCTAGTCATCAGCAGCCTCTCCTGGCCTCGGCCGACCCCCGCGGTGGGCTGGGAGGTCAGGAGGGAGCAGGCCTCTAGCCACTGCCCCGGGAATAAGTGGGCTGCGTTGCTGACCAGTACAGACGGTAACTCAGCATGGATTGGCCAAGAACAGCCTCTGTCCCAAAGTCTAAAGTTAGAAGAGGAAATTGTTTCCCCTTGTCCTTTCCGCTAATTAATCTGAGAGATGATACAAGCCCTACTATGCCCAGATCCCTTGAGAGCCAGGTAGGGGAGGAGCAAGGCAGCTTGGTAGGCAATCCTGGTGTTCCCTGTGTGTTGAGGTTTGGGTGTTAACCCTGCGTGTGCTCCAGGGTCCAGCTCAAACGTTAGCAGCAACACTTACTGAGGAACTGTTCCAAGGCAATATACACACTTCCGCACTCATTTCATCCTCATAGCCCTATAGAGTAGATGCCATTATTATCCTTGTTTTAAAGGTGAGGGAACCAAGGCACAGAGGGGTTGGGTAAGTTGTCCAAGGTCACACAGCTAGTATGAGCTCTAGGGAATTAATGCCACCTCTTCCATGAAGCTTTCCTTCTTTGAGCTTTCCAGTCTGCGAGCAGCCTCTCCCTGCTGTGAATCTCAGAGGTGCCAGAGGTTGCTTCCCAGGCTGCAGATGCTTCAGTGTCGGCATTCCTGGCAGACTGACATGTTGGTGCCCCACAATGCCACGCTCAGGGCCTGGCTGTGGGGCGGCTGCCCTGGGGGTTGCTAGGTGTGGGAGTGAATGGGAAGGAGGGAGTATGTGAACGGACCAGCAACCTGGTTAGTGAAGAAGAGAGCAGAGTGGATTGGGATTTCCCAGGTGAATCCACAGCCTGGTGGGAAGGGCACAGGGCAAGGGTGGGAGCCCATGCAGAGCTGGCCCAGGTGGGGAACATGCCTGCCACCATGTACCCACACTGGCCAGGTACCTTGGGGGGCAGTTGTGAAAGTCCCCCATCTTCAGAGGGCTTTTCAGCAGAGCAGGAAGATCAGAGTAACACACAGGAAGCAACTGGAGAACAGTCAGTTACAGAACTATGGCTGCTGCCTACAGGGACCTGAAGGGTCAGCTAGAGAAGTCAGGGTGGCCTTCCTGGAGGAAGAGGTGAAGAAGGCACTGGGCTGGGAGGCCGGGAGGGTGAGGACAAGAGAGGAAGGTGGGCACTGAAAGACAAGAAGGCAGGAATGAGCATGGTGATTTGGAGAACCCAAGAAAACCAGTGTGAGGGCACCAGGTGTCTGTGGAGGGGAGAGAGGGTGGGGTTACAGAGGCATCGCTTTGAGACAGGTGTCATTTGGGTATGATTTCTGTCAATACTGTGCATGTGTATCTTAAATTTTAATAAGGACTTAACATAAGCACTTATTTTTTAAACTGAATTATGTTTTTAACTTATATTTATCATAAAAGGAAACTTTATATCACTGCCATAAATAGAAAATTAGAATAGAATAGTATAGAATAGAATGTGACCATGAAAATAAGCACAAGGGAAACAAAACAAGGTTACTGTGTCCTAGGTGGGTACCATTCCCTTTGGAAGGCTCTGAGCCTGAAGCCGGCTCTCACTTTGTTGGAAAGGGGAGTGAGCCAGTGTTAGAGAGGTGTTAACGGTATACTAGCGCCAAACCAAGACTTTCCCCCTGGCTCAGGGAGAGGCCGGAAGGAGACTGGAAAGGGCCTGATGTTCTCATTCTGTGATCGTTGCTGTCTGCTGAGTGCCTGGACTGCGGGCTCCTGTGGACTTCTCTCCACTGCTCTTTAACCAGCGTCCCTGTTACGTTACTGATTAGTCCTGCATGCCCAGAGAGGAGCCCTGGGCCCAGTCACACTGGAATGTTTCTCTGTCTTGCAGGGAATACCAACAGCATCTTTGCCCTGGACTACATCAGTGGGGCGTTGACCTTGAATGGCCTGCTGGACCGGGAGAACCCCCTGTACAGCCACGGCTTCATCTTGACCGTGAAGGTGAGACCCAGGGGGTAGGCACCCGCACCCCAGGTGGAGGGATGCCCTCGCTGTGACGCCAGGCCCCAGCAGCGTTCGAGGGTCCTGCCCCAGGTGCAGGCTCCAGAAGGACGTCACTTCTGCTCCTTCACTCTGCACTGACTGCCCCGGCCCTGTCGGGAAGGTATCAAGTGTGGGTCTGCTGGGCATTTCATATCTGTTATCAATACTGCACAGCATTGGGACTGTTATCCCCATCTCAGGGATGAGGAGGCACATAGTAGGTGCTCGTCCTATGGTCCTGACTGTTGTGCCATCCTTTCTCTGTTGAAGTCACCTAGAATTCTGGAGTTTGCCCCATTTCTGGGGTTTTGTCCCATTTCTAAATTTAATGGCATTCTTGGGTTAAGAAACAGCAATGCCATAGGGAGGAAATGGAAGCTGCTGGGGTCCCCACCCTGGAAGGAGCAGTGGAGCCACACATACCCCTGCCCCTGCAGCCACCTGCCACTCATGGCCGGTTTTAATTGAAATCAATGACTTGCTGAGCCATTCCCTGGGAAGACCCATTTAGGGGTGTGGATCCTGCCTGAGCACAGGGGCCTCCCCAGCCCCAGCCATCGACTGAGGAGGGGGTGGCCCAAAGACTGAGACGAGGGGCTCTGAGAAGGAGCCCTTTCCGTGGGCATGGGGAGGATGGCACAGCCCAGCTGGCCCTCAGTTGCTCTCCTTGACCTTGAGAGGCCCTGCAGCAGCAATGAATTTGCCCCTGCCTCTCACCTGCTCAGGGGTGGGGAAGCTGCGGGAGGGCGTGCTAACACCACCTTCCCCACTCCTGCCCTCCCCTCCTGTCTCTGCTGCCCTCCTGCCCAGGCGAGTGGTCAGCTCCACCAGGAGAGCAGCCCCATGGTCCCAGCACCACCCCCATTCCCCGTAGGACTCCAGCTCAGCTTTCCATCTTTATACAGAATGTGAGGGTGGGTTCCCAGACTTGGCTGCGAATCCCAATACCCTGGGAAGCTGGTGAAAGACACCTGTTCTGTGTCTCCCGCCCAGAGATTCTGGTTCAGAGGGTTGGGGTCAGAACTGGGAATGGGTATTTGGACGCCTGGGGCTCTGATCCAGAGACTGAGCACCCAGATATCTGAACCAGCCCACCTATTTCTGAGTTCGACCCAGACCCTCATAGCGCCAGCCACAGCGTTCAGTCCATAGAGGATGCTCGGTTATGTCTTGATTAACCACCAGCACAGAAATTCTTGGCCTGTTTCGTCATCTGCAAAATTGAGTAGGCTGGGAACGGTAGCTCACGCCTAAAATCCTAGCATTCTGGAAGGCTGAGGAGGGAAGATCGCTCGAGGTCAGGAGTTCGAAACCAGCCTGAGCAAGAGCGAGACCCCATCTCTACTAAAAATAGAAAAAAATTAGCCGGACAACTAAGGATTTATATAAAAAATTAGCCAGGCATGGTGGCACATGCTTGTAGTCCCAGCTACTTGGGAGGCTGAGGCAGGATTGCTTGAGCCCAGGAGTTTGAGGTTGCTGTGAGCTAGGCTGATGCCACGGCACTCTAGCCTGAGCAACGGAGGGAGACTCTGTCTCAAAAAAAAAAAAAAAAATTTAAGTAAAGACTCTCCCTTTGCCTCGTGATGAACCCCCAGATCTATTTGGTCCTCCCTACCCCATCTCATCCATCTCCTGTCTGTTCTAGGATCCTACGGCCTGAGTTTGAAACCTACTGTGGCTGTGTGTCCTTGTACAAGTTACTTAACCTTTCTGAGCCTCAGTTTCCTTATCACTAAAATGGGGATAATAATGATGGAATCTTCCTCCTGGGGTTGTGGTGAAGATCAGATGGGCTAATTCACATTAAAGCCCAGTGCCCAGCACTGAGAAAGTCCTTGGTAAGCAGTAGCTGTCACTGAGAGTATGGCTGCCTTCACCCCTGCAGTGATTGTCCTCTGTCTGCAGGGCACAGAGCTGAATGATGACCGCACCCCATCTGATGCCACAGTCACCACAACCTTCAATATCCTGGTTATTGACATCAATGACAATGCCCCAGAGTTCAACAGCTCCGAGTACAGTGTGGCCATCACTGAGCTGGCGCAGGTCGGCTTTGCCCTTCCCCTCTTCATCCAGGTGGTGGACAAGGATGAGGTGAGTCCCCAGATACACGGCCCATCCAGACGCGCCACCCTGCCCCTGCTGTGCAACCTGGGAGGGATGCCAGGCGTCTCTGGGCGTCAGGTCCTCAGCTATAAAATAGAAAGAAATATTGCTGGACCCTGCCTCTGCTAGGTTCTGAGGATAAATAAGCCTGCAAAAATCCATAGTCTCTGCTTTTGGACTACCCCCCACACCTGGAGAAAAACATGTGGGCACACACCTCCAGTGTGTAGTTATTTATTCAGAAGTTATATACATGATCATCATACTACTCCAGTATGCACATTATAAAGCATGCACAAAAATAGCAATTTTAAAAGGTAGAAATAAGCCATAAGTACATTTTCTCACACCCCGATGGATCATCTCTCTGGGATGCATGTGCCCCAGTTCATGCTCCTGTATAAATGACAACCTTGGCATAAAGCCTGATTCCTGTTTTCAGCGTAATAATGACACCGCTTCTCCATGTGAGGAGTTCACCCAGGGGACCTAAGTGTTTCAGAGGAGATCTCAGGCCGTAAGACGATGTCTGCATCACCTTGTTCAAGAGGTCTAGTGGAAGTGGGGGAAGGGTGGGGAGGACGGGGAGGGAAGGGGCTCTGGGCCAGGCTACAGCCCCTCCTGCCAGCCCTGCCACACCCTACATCAGCAGGCAGCAGGCAGGGCCAGAGCCCGTCTGGGGACAGGTCTCTCTCCCTTCAGGACCCTCTCAGCCTGCCTCCCCCTGTCCCCCTTGTGCCCCCTCCCTGCCCACCAGCAGCCACCGTGTTAATAAGACTACTATTTATTACTGCTGCTCCCCTCGCACTCTCTGCTCAGGAATTCCATTAGGATTCCAGCCCGAGGTGCTTCTCTTCAATTACTCCTCCAGAGGGGCTCCTGCGCAGGCCTTGCTCCTGGCTGGGCTTCCTCCTCCCCTCCCCCGAGGAGCCCCTCTCCACCCTGGCTGCTTGGCAGACCCCCCGCCATGCCTACCCAGGAGCCCCTCCTCCCACATCCTTTGCCCACCTGCTGTCAGCGTCTCTCAACTGGACACGGCCTCCCAAAGACACAGGGCCACCAGGGCGAGTCAGTCCCACTGCGGGGGTGTGTGCGCACATGTGTGTGTGCCCGTGTTTCCATCTCCTGCGAGTCACTCCATACCTGTCTGTCTGAGATACCTAAAGAATGCCCTGATCACCTACTGTTTACGAGGAGTGTAACCCATGCTCCCTCTCCCAAGGGGCCAACAGTAGGTTTATGCAAATATGTATTAATACATTTTAAAACATATTTAAAAATGTAGTAATTTTTAAAGGGGGAGAAAAACAGGTATAAAATATATTCTAATATTTTCTCAAACCCCGGTGGATCATCTTGTATCGCCCTGGAGTGCAGGCACCCCCTTTAGAGATGACTGTGTGAATGAGAACATCAGAAGAAAGTCCCATCCTTGGTTTCAGGCGAGGAGCAATGCTCACGGGAAGAGAAACACTAATACCAGCATGGGGTTCAAGGTCCAGTGGCCACAGGCAGTGCAGGTTCTGCTGGAGCAGGGGCAGCAGGGGCTGGGAGGATCAGGAAAGGCTCTGTGGCGAGAGGGGTCTTGGGCGGAGCCTTGGGACGCACAGGAAGGTTGGCTGGCCAGGCTGGGCAGGGGCCCACAGCGAGGCCCCAGAGGCAGAGAAGTAGATCCAGGGAACAGGCAGTAACCCACATGAACAATGCCCCGGAGGGCCTCGAATGCCAAGCCAAGGAATCCGGGCTTGATCTGGGAGGCACCCCAGAAGGGAGGCAGCTCGTGTACTGGCAGCACAAGCTCTAGAATCAGACAAGGCCCGTGTTTAAGTCCCGTCTTGCTATTTACTAGCTCTGTGACCCCAGGTGAATTCTTGAGCCTCACCGTGCTCATCTGTTTAAAAAAAGAAATAGAAAACAAAGAGAATGTGTCGGTCAGTTTATACTGCAGTGACACGTTAACTCCAAAATGGAAGTTTATTTCTCACCCGTATTACCTGTCCAGCATGGGTCGGCAGGGACTCCGCCCTCCGTGTGGTCACTCGGTGCAGTCTGCAGTGTCGCGGTCACTGCAGCCGGGAGAGAGACAGCTAGAGGGTTAAGCACCGGCTCCTCTGTGCTTCGTCTCAGAAGTGGCTCTGTGACTTCCTCCCAGTGGCCCGTTAGCCAGAACTATTAAGTAGTTACATGCCCCCAGCTCACCGCAGAAGGTGGGAACTGTGGAGAAGCAGCTAAGTATTGCCTCTGCCCAGAGGGTATCAACAAGGGACGTGCAGAGGACAGGAGAGATGTATGCAGGGATCCGCACGGGCCCTGCCACACAAACCATTAGCCATTGTCATTACTCGGGAGCTGCGGCCCTGACCAGGACTGGGCCCAGCGAGCATCGCCCACAGTAAAGCCAGCAGGGCCTGCTCTCCACGACTGCTGGGGGGCTGCCAAGGTCACCCGGCCCCCTTGGTTTAATCTCAGGCTCCTTTTGCTAGAAGCCCTGTCTGAAGTGTCTGCAGGAATGCTGAGGGGTGTCTGGGTCCAGCCTGCCTCGAGTGACTTCCCCCCGCCCAGGCACAGCCATCATCCCTGCTCTCCGTCACTGCTGCCCGGTCTGACAGCAGAGGCCCGCTCCTCACCACAGAATCCCACTCCTCCGGGGCACAGCGACGTGCAGAGGGAGAGCTCACAGGAGGAGAGGCAGCCCAGAAGCCCAGGCTACCCCACTGTAAGGTCCTCTGGGCCATCGTCCATGTGGTCCAGGCTCGTTCCTCCATCCGAGGGCGGGGTCAGTTGCTTTCTGCTCCAGCCCTGCTCTCCCGTGTCTCCCATTCCTCTCTGGAGGGATTCAGCACTGGGCTTGGGTACCACGACCGAAGGGTAAGTCCAGGTGCGCAGCGTGGCGCGTTCAGCCACATTCCTGACAGGAACGGGAGACAGAAGTTACTGGCACTTGAGCACTGCCGGAGCGTCCAGAATCTGGGAGAAATCAGGCAACTGTTGCAAAAGAGATTTTAGAAGATTGTTGTTTCTTGCAGTCCCCTTTCTGAGGGGAGAATACACCTGTCGGGACTTGTGTCTGGGTTGAAGGTGACTCTGGATTTGCTTGCTGTCCAGAAAAATGTGTTCACTGGGCAACTTTGGAGGAGGGAAGGGAGCGTGAGGAGAGGTCAGGGTCCTTTGTAGGCTCTGTAGAACCATGTGACTGCCTGGCACTCCCGATTGCGGTTTTCCAGGGATTAGTGTAGTGATCTCGTTAATACCTGTCTCCCAGTTACACCGAATGATCCAGCACTCACAGCATAACCAGCGCCGTATACTCTGTCCGGAACTTGGGAGGCGCTCTGGAAACGAGCATGGGTCGAGATAACGGGTGGCTGAATGATAAAGTAGCAATGAGATGGCCCAGGGCTTTTCCCAGACTGGGCCCTACTGAGTTTTTGTAGGAACGGTGACCCTAAAAGTCCACTGTGGACAGTAGTGGGTGCTGATGAGAAACAGAGAGGGAAGGAGGAAGCAGTTTAACCCCCAGAGGGAACTCTGTGGCAGTCCTTCCTAATAAGGATGCTAATCTAATTCACGGTCCCCACCAGACCCAAGGTCCTGCTCAGACTCTTACTGAATCTCAGGCTCTGCCAGGCCATTCACAACAACAAAGGTGCTCGAACAAGGCCCTTTCTATCTCCCAGGGACTCTATCCACATTGTCAGGTCTCACTGAGCAATTTCTTCTCCTTCCCCGGTTATAGAAAACCCGCAGAAGCCAGGGAAGGAAGGGCTGGGGTGGGCCGAAACCAACAGCAACCCATTTGTACCGGGTGACAGTTGAGATGCAAATAGGTGGTTGTGATGCAAATCGGGGAAAAGAAAAAATGGAAGGCAAAGGCCCCAGAAGTCAGCCTTGGTGTGGGGAGCTCATCTCTGAGTTGGAAATTAAAGGTTGCGGCAGCCTCATTCCCCTGCTCGGGGGCTGCCGAGCCCCTGCTGGGCATTTTCTTGTGTCTTCCTCGGTGTTCTTGTTCTGGGAAGTCACAGTAAATGGCCACACTGTCACCCACTCGGATTCCTACAGCACATATCCTTGCCCCCACCCTTGCCCTCAACATATTCCTTGTGTTTCTCCATTTGCTCAGCTTTTCCTCTCCTGGCCTCGCCCCCCTGACATGCCTCTGGGCTGAGTCAGCCACGGGCAGTCCTTGCCCATCTGCACGGGAGCGTGTTGGGCGGCTTGGAATTTTCTGTTCAGCTGTCCTAAAAACCACTCTTGTACTTAGATGCGAGTGGATCATCTGTGGGTTGCATCGCCTCCTTTGAAGGGTCCGACAGACAGAGGAGGGGCGGGAGAGGGAGGCAGGGGTGTGGGGGCCCACGCACGCCTCTGGCTGCCTTGCAAATACCAGCAAGGGGCTTTTTTTTAAAATAGTATTTGTGTTATGCACGACCCCTCCCAGTTGACCCAGATAGCTGAAAATGGACAGTTCCTCTCATCTGCTGTCAGGAGAAATCGCATTCTCGTGCGCTGGACCTTTCTTCTCCGGAGTTACGCGCGTTTGATCCACCTTATTTCTGCCCACTCCTGACCCACAGCTTCTCAGAACATATTTGCTGCTGTCCTTGAGAATCATTTTTGCAGAGGAGAGGGATTAGAGTGGGGAATGGGGAGCCACCATCCTCTCTCCTGTGTCCTCCCCAGTAGAGGCCCCTACTGCCCAGTTCTGGCTGTTTCTGGGAGCTGGAATCATTTCACAAAGGCCTTTGGGCCTCATTAATTTGCCGATCCCCCGGCAAGTCTCCCTGAGGGACTATATTGAAATTTATGCAGGGGGGAGTTATTCATTCACTCAACAAACATTATGGTGCCCCTATTGCGTGCCTGCCACTGTGCCTGGTCCTGGGGAGATTGTGCTGGAGGAAGAAGCCCCCACACCATTGCAGGTAGACCAGATGTTTAGAAGTCAGTAAACGGGGTGAGTGATGTGGCAGGGTGCGGGTGATTTTTGACTCAGTGGGCTCAGAATGCCTTCCAAGGAGGTGCTGTGTGAGCTGAGGTTAAGCGGTGTGAGGAGGCAGCCACACAGAGCTGCAGAGAGAACATTCCAGCAGCAGGTGCTCTCCTGTTATGGCAGAGGTCCCACAAGGGCAATGGCCTTGCATTTTCAAGGAGCAGAAAGGAGGCGGACGGCCAGGGCAGGATACGGCCTTGTCAGGGCCAGGTGAGGCAGGAAAGCATTTTTCTGTTACTGTGAGCCCAGTGGGAAGCCAGGGAACGGACATGGCTTAAGTCACCTTTTTCAAGGAGCCCTCTGATTGCTGTGTTGAAAACGGACTGTCAGGGGCAAGGGTGGAAGCAGGAAAATGGAGCAAAGTCTCCTACATGAGAGACTCTCCTGCCTTCCTTGGTCACCCGTTCCAGCCAGCAGCTGCTTTCTGGTGTGTCACTAGAGGCTCTCTTGAAGTTTAGCCATTTTCCTCTTAAGTTGATTGCAAGAAGCCCAAGAACCCTCAGACTCCTTATGAGACCCTAAAAGTCCAAGAGAAACCGCCCTTCAGAACTCTTCCCGGAGGGCATGGAGTTGGCCCCTCCAGTCTGTGCGGCACAGGCGCTCTGAGGCACCATCGGCCCAGGGTTTTGATCTCTGACCACAGCATCTGCTACCAGACCTACCCCAGCTGCCCCGAGAGAGCGGCGGCAAGAGACCCAAGCCAGGTTCTCAGCCCAGTTCTGTTCCTCACTCGCGGGGATTCCAGGCAAGCCGGTCTCCACTGTGTGCCTCGGTGTCCACCTCTGGGAAACCATGAGTGGGCCCAGTCATCTTTAAGACTCCACAAGTCCTAACATCCTATTCATCCGAGAGGACCTGAGTAGGAAGGAGAGGGTGCGGCCTGAGCTTCCCACCCCACACCTGCCCCCACCTTCGGCCCATCCTTCACTGAGCTGGCTCTGAGTCATCCCACTTCAGGCAGAGGGGCCTGGGTGTCCCCTACGAGCCCCTTCTCCGCCCCCATCCCCCAGCCTGCCCATGTGTTTGGTACCCACTGGAGCATCCTTACGTAAAGCAGAGAGGAAGGCAGCCAGAGTGATTAAAAGCAAAAACAAGGGCTCTGTAGCCAGACTGCCTGGTTCATACCTTGGCCCTCCCGCTTTTGATCTGTGTGACTTTAGGGGACTTCCCTAGGCTCTGATTCCATTTTCTTATCTGCAAAATAGAGAAAATAATAGTATCTACCTCACAGGGCTGTTACGAGGATTAAATGAGTTCCTGTGTGTTTTGAATGGTACCTGGCCTATAGAAAGCTCTCTTTCTTTTTTTTTTTTTTTTTTTTTTAATTTCAGCTCATTATGGGGATACAAAAGTTCAGGTTATATGTATTGCCCATACCTACGTGATGAGTGCGATGCGCACTGTCTGGGGAATGGACATGCTTGAAGCTCTCTTTCTGAGTTAACTCCCAGCCCTGGGAGATACATGTATTATTTTGCCTTTTCTACAGAGGAGGAGGGGCTTAGGGGGCTTGCCCAAGGTCACACAGCTAGTGGGTGGCAGAGCTTGGCCTTGAACTCTCGATCCTGTGCTTCTTGCATGTGCTGTGGGGCTCCCTCCTCTGTTTTCCAAACCCTGACGATGTTCACCTCCCACTGCTGGTGAGGAGAGGAGCTGACCCGCAGCGTAGACACGAGTGGGCGCGTGGGGTTAGAGCTGTCACCTATGGGGAAACGGCCCTGAGCGGGGCCTTAAGGAGAAGCGAGAACCCTCCCTGCACGTGGACAGAAAGCCATCCTCCTCTGGTGCGAGGCGCGTCACCTCTGGGGGTCCCTTAGGACTAGAGGGTTGAGAATTCAGTCCCACGGGTCAGTCCCCCCAAGCGGGTGGGTCCTCCCACTTCCCCACGGCTGGTAGGAGGGGGAGGGGGGCGGGGGCTGCAACACAGAGGTGAGCGGGGACACAGCTGGCAGGAGCTGATTCCTGTTTCAGGCAGGAGATGACACGATTCATTTTGTTTGAGGGGCATAGAAAAAAAAACTGAGAGAATTACCCACCTCCCCAAGGAGAGAACATCAAATAAATAAATAAAAGAAAGCAAATGACGGAGAGAAGGCTGCACTGCAGAATGCCGGGGGTGTGCATTGCGTGTGCATGTGTGTGCGTGTGCGTGTGCGTGCGCGGTGGGCAGCGAAGGGGAGGCTGCTCTCGTTCTCCTGCTAATCTCGGTCTTTATTTTTATCCATCGCCCTCATTTTCCATTCCACGTGTGTTCCAGGCCTGTCAGGGAACTGCAGCCCGCAACCTTGTATTTATTTAAATTTATTTTCGCATTTGTTCCTGTTGGTCTGTTTGTCCCGGGCCCTCCCCACGCAGCTCCACCGAGGCTGTGCTCCCGGCTGCAGCCTCTCCTGCGGCCTCCCAGCTCCTTTCAGTCCCCGAGTTCGGAACCGCCCTGGGCACCGCGACCCCGGGTGGAGAAAAACCCGCACCTTTATTTTCACTAACTTCTAACTGGACTTTAGCATTTCCTTTAATTACAAATGCAGACACAGACCGCGGTGGTGGCATGAGCAGTACCTGTGGTTCTGAGCCCGAGAGAAATCTCAGATATTTTCATATCACATTACAGGTGAAAACAGGAATCTCAAAATACCATTTACATTCATCGCTACCTTGAAATGACAGCATATATTAGACCCGCCGCGGAATTTCATTTGTTTAATGCATTCTGAACTACATACACGACTATAACAACCTTTTAAAAATACTTTGATAACTGTATTTCAAAATAATTAGCTGACTTTGTGGTCCCATGTATTTTGTTTTATGGAATTAAAAAAAATTCCTCTGAGAAGGGGGTTCATGGGCTTCCCCAGACGGGTCCATGGCACAAACAGATGAGAAACTCCTCTTCGGTCCCTGTCCTCGCTAACGGTCACCCTGCCCCAGCCCCCTCCCTGGGCTTGTGCTTCGTGGCTGACTGGCTGACATCGGCTTAGCGTTGGCATCCAGGTGGGGGCGCGGGTGGGAGCAGGGAGGAGATAAGGCCCCTGGCTCCATGTCACTTGTTCAGCTGAGGGTCCATTTTCCAGCTCTGGACTCTCCAGGCCACTGTTCTGCTGGGCCCCAGAAATCTACACCCCAGCATCTACTTTGCGGGAGAGCATAGATACATGTCCTTGCCAGCCCAGACAGTCATTGTAGTTGCCCTAAACTCCCCCTGCCCACTGATGTGACCCTCCGTTTTCCTATTTCCTAAGCAATTAGAAAGCAAATCTAGAAGGAGCAAAGAGAAGCAGGCGAGAGAGGGAGAGCAGGCTGCCAGGCTGGGGGCGTGTGTCGGGTTTTGCATTCAGTGGTTGTGTGATTATCCCATTATCCAGACCCTTCCTTCTCCTCCAAGAAGGAGATAACTGGGATCTGGCTGGAAAAAGGAAGTGTGTGGAAAGCCCCCACCATCCTGTACCTCGCACCCAGCCTGTGATTTCATCAATGAAGTCACGTGGAGAGAAGGCAGGGGGTGAGGGCGCTTGTCCAGGGAGCAACCAAGGCAAGGCATGCGGAGAAGTCGAGTGTGCATCACCTCACCCCATGTGCTAGGCCAGGGGGGCCCATCTTGGCTGCTCTTATTTCTGAAAGGTTCTCTGGTGATTCGGACCCTGTAGCAGGGGTAAGTGTCCACCCAAAGCAATGTCCACACAGCCGGGGCCTAGGATCCTTGGTGCCTGGGTGAGCATCTCTCTGGGTCTCTGTCCCCCTCACCCCGGCCTGGCAGTGGGCAGGGGGTTGTTTGCAAGGCCTGGGCTGTCTCACAGCTTCAGCTCAGATTTCTAGGGTTCCTCCCCTAAGATTTAGGCTCTCCAGGAAAATATCTGTTGACTTCAAAGCAAAGCCGTCCTGGAAGGGAAGCTGTAGGGAGCAAGACAGGCCTATCTGCGCCTTTTCCCATTAATTTCTCCCCAGTTGCCTTCGCCGAGGCTCTTATTATGATGATGATGATTATTAAGATTTTTCTGTCCACGGCTGCATCCCATGGTGTGATTCCTCCCAGCATGCTAAGCTCTAGCCTCCCTGAGGACCAGAGGGTGTCCTCTGCCGTGATTCAGACACCTCCTAATTTAGTGCCATCGTAAATCTAATTAGCATGCTATTTACACAGAGCCCATGGCCCTGGCAGGGGGTGTGAAGCAGGGCCTAGTTGGCAGCCGCAGTGCCAGCACCGTCCCTCACCCCTCCCCACCTGCTCCCGTGGCTCCCGGCCACGAGTACCCTCTGGTGGTGGGAGTTCATCCTTCCTGTTGGATTTGCGGAATGTTCCCCCTTCACACCATGTCCCTGGCGGTCTCCTCCCCACACCCGCCACCACCCACGCTTGTGAACAGGCCTGGCACCATGGGAAGTAGTGGAATCGTTTTACCCTGAGAGTCATGCTCCCTACAAACAGCAGCTGGTCTTCCTGAAGATCCCCTGGGACTCAGGAGCAGAGCTTGCAGACTAGCCCTCTGTCGCTTTTCCTCTCTCCGTCACCTCTTGGCTGGCTCCTGCCCTCCCAGGTTCCCCTTCACTGTGGGTGCCGGTGAGCCCAGTTTTACTCTAGAATGTGGTGTCTCCCTCCCACCCCCCACCCCCGCCTGCCCTATTTGCCACCTCCCGCTGTGGCACCCTGACAGTAACAGGTGGTGTGTCCTGTCTTCCCCTGTCATGAAGGGTAGGGGAGCACAGCTCAGCTGGGAGTTGTGCCTGTGTGTCTTACCCCACCGCCACGATTGCGGGCTGTGAAATACACTAGTCAACAAGTAGCAGGAACCACAGAGTCCTGCTGGGCAGCTGTGGTGAGGGTGGGCCACCGAGGAGCACAGGAGCCCCCTCCCCAGCCCCACGCCTGGCTCTGCTTTCCTGGGCTCCTGCTAACGCCATCCCCTGAAGAGGGAGAGTGGTGCAGGGGCGGGCTGGGGGGCAGAGGGGCAAGGCCTTTCGTGGCAAGGCAAGATGTCATGGCTGTGCTGCTGCTGTCCATGAAGGCTTAGGGCAGACCCTCCCTGCTCCCTCTCCAGGCCTCAGTTTCTCCATCTGTTAACAAGGAATTGAGAAGTGAGAAGTTGTTTTCAGCATCAAGGTTGTCAGATGTTTACATCCTGTGTTAGAAAGTACAGAGTATGTTTTCCCCTCCTTGATCCTGACAGGTGCTAGTGTCAACAGCAGAAGATATCTCTGCTTTTTTCCCATGAGCAAAATGAGGCTCAGAGAAGAAGCCTTTTAAGGAAGGTCACAGAGCACGGGAAAGCATACCTGATGGCTAGGTATGCAGGCGCAGTAACAGGCGCCCACGGGGTGGGAAGAAGAGATGCCCTGGGAGTTCCTGCTTTCGCTTATTCAACAAATATTTGTTGAGCACCTACTAGGTGCCAGATGCTATTCTAGGAATCACTCATCAGGGAACACAATGGACAAAGTCCAGCCCTGGGCAGCTTACAGTCCAATGGTGCCAGACTAAAGAAACAAACAAATGGACATTCCTTCAGGTGGTGATAGGAGCCCCGGAGGGAAATCAAGCCAGATGAGGGGTTGGAGGGAGTGCTGGGGAGGGGTAGGACGGCCAGAGGAGGCCTCCCTGATAAGGTGACATCTGAGGAGAGACTGAGGCCCAGGTGAGGCGAGTCCTGCAGATACCTGGTGGAAGAGCATTCCAGGCAGAGGGAAGAGCAAAGGGGCCCCTGAGGCAGGAGTGTGCCTGCGCGTCCACGGCCAGGAGACAGGTCAGAGAGGGGCGCCGTGGTCAGGGCTCGCTCTCAGAGTGACACAGGAAGCCGCCCGAGGGGAACCAGCAGGCAGCGATGTGATGTGCGTGAGGTTTCAAAAGGATGCTCTGGAAACGACCCAGATGTCTGTCCATCAGCTGCTGAATGGGTAAAGAAAGCGCGCACTGTTGGTCACACATGACAGGAAAGAGGTACCGACGCAGGTGACAACAGGGACGGACCTCGAGAGCATTGTGCTGAGTGACAAAAGGCCATCATCGTGTGATGCCATGGATAGGAAATGCCCAGAAGAGGCAAGTCCATGCAGACAGAAGGCAGATTAGTGGCTGCCAGGGGCTGGGGAAGGGGAGGGGGAGTGACTGCTCAATGGATACAGAGCTTCGTTTTAGGGTGATGAAATGTTTTGGAACTAGATAGAGGTAGTCGTGGTTGCACAACCTAGTGAAGATCATACTAAATAAAAAGCATTGACTTGTACACTGTAAAGTGGTTAGAAGGGTGACTTTTATGTTACATGAATTTTAACTCAATTTAAAAAAAATTTTTTAAAAAGGCAGCTCTGGCTGCCGGGGTAGAGGTGGCCCTTCTTGGCGGCCACTCAGATGGGGCCGGGTGGCGGCGGCGGAGGCGCTTGGAGGGTGAGAAGTGGTCGGCTGCTGCATCTGTTCTGAAGCGAGTCGACAGGATTCGCTGATGTGGGAGGCAGGCAGGGAGGGAGTTAGGAACGGCTGCACAAGGTGTTTGGCCTGAGCAGTTAGAAAAATGGAGTTCTTCCTTCCTGATTCGGTAAAGCAGTCGATTTGACCAGGGGATGATGGAATCTGCAGGTTAGCTTTCAACATGTTACGTTTGACTTGCTTGTTAGACTCCCAAATGGAAATGCCAGGAAGGCAGCTGGACCGTGCTGCTAGGTGTCTAGCAAGCAGCCTGGGGTGGGAGACTCTGGCTTGTAGCATTTGGTGTTCCCCGTGGTGGAAATGCTCCTCTGCGTGTCCCAGCACCCCCAGCCCCCACTGTGTGGACCCAGGTTGGAGGTGGAAATGGAAGTGTCACCAACATCCAGGTTGTATTTAAAGCCACGGGTCTAGCTGGGCTCCCGTGGGGAAGGGGTGTGGATAGAGTGGAGAGGTGGGTGGGGGCTGGGCAGCCTGGACAGCCTAATGACTCAGGTTAGGGTAGAAGAGGAGGACTGAGGAGCCGCCCCTGGGGGAAGGCAGGGAGGACCAAGAGGGAGCACCTAAGAACAGCAGGGTGATTGAGATGAAGGAGGGGGTGGGGTACGCTGGAACAGAGGCAGGACTCAGAAGATGGAGGCAGCCCTAACATCTATCAATAGTTGCAAATTAGCACGCATCTCTGGGTTTGCTTCTCTGCTTTCAGTATAATGCCTTATTTTGATTGCCCTCATTAGGGAATGTCCAAACCTGCTAACATTTACTGAACAGCGTGTTTTTTTTTTTAATCCACTTGGCTCCCTCTTCCACCTGCCTCCAAAGCCCTCCTCTGGCACACCGGGTGGCCAGGTTTCTCACAGGGCTGCGGGATGCGCCCCCCACCACCTGGCACCTCGGGGTCCGTGCAGATATGCCAACTAGTCCTACAGGGACTGTGCTTAAATAAGCAAATCACCAAGGCGAAGTGAGAATCAGATGAATCTCAAAGGCATTACGCTGAGTATGTCAGCTGCTATGTTCTGCATGTGGGTGACATTCTCAAAATGACAAAATTATAGTGACAAAGAAGAGATCAGAGGTTGCCAGGGGTTAGGGGTGGGAGAGGGGTGACTGTAAAACGATAGGGCAAGGGAGATTTTGGAGTGGTGGAACTGTTCTGCATCCTGGTTCGAGGGGGTGGGTGATGCATCTATGCACGTGTTAAACTTCATAGAACTGTATACCAAAAAAGGTCAGTTTTACTGCATGTTAATTAAGAAAATAAATTATAAATTATTAAAGATCTTCCCACCCACCCCAAAAAAAGGATGAAGTGAAAGGTAGCAGCATAAACAGCACCACCGGTGGACTTTTAGACTAACATAGCACCATCCTTCTCTCCACTGTTGTTAAGTCACCAAGTATGTTATATGCACCCCCCCCCCATATAGCCGGAAAGGTAGGCTGGAGAGCCTTGAATGCTGCTGTGTGTTTGACCCTAATTCTGCAGGCACTTGGGAGCCATAGATGGCCCTTGAGCACCAGTGATATCCTCAGAACTATACTTTAGGTTGATCACTCTGGACACATGGAGAATGGGGGTAATGAATGAGGGTGAGGGCAGAGAGCATGGGTGGGTGGGGACCGGGCCAGGGGTCAGGCCTGCTTGGATGTGGGGTCTGAGGGAAAGGCAGGGGTTGGGATGAGGTTGGGGTCTGGAGTCCTAGCAGTGACAATGACAGAAGCTCAAAGGGGCAGGGGCTAGATGGAGAAGATGGGAGCTGCCACCGCCCTGACGGCAGTGGCCAGGCCTCCCTGGTTTCATCTCTGCCACAGCTTAGCTCCTCACTGAATGCCACCCATCCACCCTGCCGCTCTCTCTCCAAGTCTCTGAATCTGATCCTCTCTCTCTTTCTCTCCCTCTCCCTCTCTCTCTTCCTCCTTCCCACCTTAGTCCATTTTCTGTTGCTTGCAACAGAATACCTAAAACTGAGTAATTTATAAGAAACAAAATTTCTTGCAGTTCTGGAGGCTGCAAAGTCCAAGGTCAAGGGGCTGCACCCAGTGAGGGTCTACCTTGCTGGTGGGGACCCTCCGCAGTCCCAAGGCAGCACAGCACAACACATGGCAGGGGGCTGAGCATGCTAAGTGCTAGCTCAGGTCTCTCTTCCTCTTCTTATAAAGCTGCCAGTCCTCCTCCCAGGATAACCCATTAATCCATTAACCTATTAATCCATTAATCCGTGAATGGATTAATCCATTCACCAGGGCAGAGCCCTCATGCTCCAATCACCTCTTAAAGGCCCCACTTCTCAATACTGCCACATGGGGGATTAAGCTTCAACTTGAGTTTTGGAGAGGACATTCAAACCATAGCACCACCCTTCCTCCTCTATGTCTCTGTCTCCTGCATTTTTTCTCACATCTACACATTCGCAGATAAGCGCGCACACACCTGGATCATTCATGCATTCATCCCTTTGTCCATTCACCAGTAGCTACCCCCTATATGGAATGTGTTAAGTAGGAGGGGCCCAGAGGCAGCTGAGTGACAAGGAGGGCTGTCACCAGGTATGGTCACCCCTCCATCTGAGCCTAGTGCCTGTCCCAGCCCAGGACCCATTTCTTAGGGCATTTGTGGTGTCTTTGTTCACTGGGAAGGGGACCCAAGGCCGGGCAGCTCCCCCTTGGCAGAGGGCTAGGAAGGGGAAAGAGATGAATCACACACCTGCTCTTGGCTTCCTGGACCCCTGGACCCCTGGACCCCAGGTTCATGGCCTCCTATGGCAATGGGATCCCTCATTTTGAAAGGCCGCCCAGAGAGGTCACAAAGCAGGTCAGCTCCAGGGCTCCTCCTCCTCTCCTGCCCCCTCCACTCCTCTCCACCCGCAAAGGCAGGGGGAAGATGGACTCGCTCTTAGAGGAGAGACAGTGGAATACAAAGCGGTGTGATTAGCAGCTGGCCGTGTCCCCCTCCTGATTTCCATAAGGTGTTTAGATTTCTTTGGCCACACATCTCCCTCTGTGGGAGCAGGGAAAGAGTTTAGCATGGTAAATAGACAGCGCCAGGCAGCTGCTGAGTGGGAGCGCCAACTCCCAGCTCCACACTCTGCCCTCCCTGCTCCTTGTCCAGAGGCCCCTAGAGGGCCTGGCCAGAAAGCAGAGGCCGGGATACCCAGGAGGCCACCGAGGCCAGTGGCTGTCCCGTCAGGCCTGTGATCTTCCTAGAAGGGGCCCCAGAGGGAGGAGTGGGACCCGATGCACACCTTTTCTCCTGTATCTGGACTCTCCTCCCTGCGTCTCTGAGGACACTTACACCCCATTTTAGCCCCCACCCCAACCCTGGCCAAAACTGAAGTGCAGAGTTTGCCAGGGGAGTGAGGGAAGGGGTTGAGGCCAGGTACAGGGGTGAGGTTCAAATTGACATATTCAGATTAGAAGGCTAGACTTTAGAGTTAGAAATATGGCCACCTGTGCTAGGAGACAAGCCCGGGTTGCAGGACAGGGCCACATGGAAGGGATAGTGGAGCTTTCCATGTAGGGTAGGTGCCTTCCAACCAGGGTCCCATGCTGGAGGGAGGGAGGGAGGGACATGGCCTGGCTCCCCTGGGATCATGGCGGCGGGGGTTGGGGAGCAGAGCATGGCGTCCTAGAATTGAGAACTTGGGCCTCATAAATCCTATGTGGCCGTCCCTGTCCTCTGCTCATGAATTACCAGCCCAGGTGGCTGTAGCAGCAGCTGCTGTATCTGGGACTGGAAAGGTCCCTACGTCACCTGGGTCTTCCACATAAAGCTTGCCCTTTGGGCCTGCCCACAGGCACTGCTGAGGAGAGCCTACCCCTCTTGACCAGCCCCCAAGGCCACTTCATCTCATCAAGCATCCACTGGGCTGATGGCTCTGGTCACTAGAGGCCCAGGGCAGCCCAAAGATTTGAACCCCACCAGAAATGGCTATTTGCTTAAGACATAGAAATGAAGCCAGAGTGCAGTTCCCACTTGGAGATGGGTCCAGTTAACTTTGCTTTATCCCTCAGACATGGGTGGCACCTATGACCCCCTAGACAGGACCCACCCAGGGCATTGGTCTCCAAGGCTGAGCCAGGGCCGTTAGTCAGCTGTGCACCCGTCCTTCCTGGCAGAGGACCAGCCCCTTTACGTGTGCGCTGTGTGAGATGGGAGTCCCTGGAGTCAGAGCAGCCTTTAGGGAGCCCCTGTAGAAAACTGGGGCTAGTGTGGTGGAGACTAGATCTGCAGAACCCTTTGCTCTCCGTACCAAGTGCATGATCCCTAGCTGCACCTGGCCCGCACCTGGCCAGCGATGCCGACGCCCCCTGCTGGGCTCTCACAGACAGGCCTCCCTATCTGCTGCCCTTGACCACCTGCGACTGTCCAGGTTGCAGCACTGCTCCACATCCTGGGATCCCCCTCAGTCTCAGGCAGACCAGGACAGCTGGTCACCTGGGGGCAGTGCCCCACCATTTCTGATTCAAGCCTGAGAGGTGACCCACTACCGGAGTAGAAAAACCCAGGCTCTGAGCAGGACAAGCCTGGAATGCAGGAGAGAGGGACAGCAGGGCTGAGCTATGAACCATGTGACGTGGGCTTGGCTGGGTCCCTGGAGTTGGGTTCCGTGTCCAGGAATGGGGTTAGGGGGACACAGGAGACAGGTGGCAAGGTGTAGCGGGCTTTGGAAGTGTGAGATCCCATAGCGCACTGGGGTGGTAGGCTACAAATTAGGAAAACAGAAGAATATTCCCTCATTTGCCTTATGCAAGTACCCAGTGCACGTTGGAATTCACTTTCCAGAAAAGGACGCTGGCTCCAGGGCTGACCCAAGGGAGGGGGAGGTGTGCACGAGCAGGTGAGGGGTACCTGCCGGCCTTGTGCCCACTTCTACGGACAGATAATCCACATCTGCGATGAAAATGACGGCTCTCTGGCATTCTTTCCCCGAAGTGCCAGCTGCCAATCGGATTGAATTAGATTTCACAGGGGTTTTTGCAATACATGGAATTCACCAGCAAATTACTCTTAAAGAGGGAAAATCAATCATTTGGAGCAGAGATAAGCTGAAGGCAAGGCAGCCTCGGATTGATCCCGTCTGTGCAGGCGTGTGCGGAATTCAACAGATAACCTGGGGAGAGGAGGACGGGGAGGCAGGCAGACAGGGGCAGAACGGGGTAGGGAGGGAACAGTGAACAGAGAAAGTGGGGGGGAGGAAGGTAGGAAGGGAAGAGAGGATGTCTTGGGCCATTCAGGCTGCTGTAACAAGCTACCAGAGACTGACTGGGTGGCTTATAAACCTCAGAAACTTCCCTCTCTCTGTTCTGGAGGCTGGGAAGTCCAAGACCAAGGTGCTGGTAGATTCAGTGTCTGGTGAGAGCCTGCTTCCTGGTTCACAGATGCTGTCTTCCTACTGTGTCCCCACGAGGCAGGATGAGCAAGGGTCACTCTGGGGTCCCTTTATAAGGGCACTAATCCCATTCATGAGTACTCTGCCCTCATGACCTCATGATCTCCCAAAGGCCCCACCCTCCTTGGGGGTTAGGATTTCAACATATGAATGGGGGAGGGACACAAGCATTCAGTCTGTAGCAGAAGAGAGGAGGTGAGGGGAAGATAAAGGAGAGAAAAGAAGAGAAAGACAAAGCAGTGACAGAGAAGGCAAGGAGAGAGGAGAAGGGAGCCTGAGGGACAGGAGAGAGATCTTGGGCTGGAGGGTGGAAAGCAATTGAAAGAGCACAGTGGGTGTTAATGGGCCTTAGAGAATTGCCCAGTCCAAGCTTCCCATTTTGCGGATCAGGAAACTTCCCATTTTGTAGGCCCAGATGGGGGAGGGGGCGGAGAAGGGCCTTCCCTGGTCACACAGCCATATATGGCAGCTCCAGAGAAAACGGATTCCTGACCTCAGGCCCATATTGCTCAAGGGCCCAAACCACAGAGGAGCTTGGGAAGAGGAACGTAGCTGGGACGAGAGCCTGAAATGAGGGCAGCGTCCTTCACCCTGACGCAGGCCTGAGAGGTGGCCGGCTCCCAGATGGGGAAATGGAGGCTCCAGGAGCCAGACAAGCCTGGAATGCAGACGAGGAAGCAGGGCTGAGCTACGGCCAAGCCCTGGCCGGATACAGGCAGGGGCAGGGAAACTCGGTGCCCCCTTAGGTGTGGAGGCTGGAGGGAGAAGCAGCCCCCACGCTTTGACACGAAACGGGAGGGAGAGGCCTGCCCTCGTCCCACTTTGCCCTGCCTGATTGGGGTTAATTAAGTGGAAGGACTGACAAAGGAGTGATAAAGAATACATCTTCAATGGACTTTGATTTTCCGCTACTCGATAGCATGGATCAGACCAACAGAAGGCACAGTGGGTGAGAGGAGGGGACCTACAGCCCCTGCCCATGGTGGGTCCCCTCACTCCTGTGAGCAGCCAAGCCTTTGCCCTCTCTGCCTGCTCCTCTCATTCCCTGCCAAGGTCTAGGAACCAGCCCCTCTGGTACTTCCTCCCCTACGGACCCTTCCTAGAACAATAACAGCTCCCCTTTACTGAGCACTTACTCTGTCCCAGGCCCTTGACCAAGATGTGGCAGCTCACCCACAACGGCCCTATCAGGTAGGCTTCATTCTTCCTGCTTTGCAGATGAGGTAATTGAGGCTCAAGGAGGTGAAATTGCTTGTGCAAAAATCACACAGCTGAAGGGGGAGCCTGAGTGGGCTCAGGTCTGACTCCACAAGTTGTGCTTTTAACCACCACTAGTTTAGGGCTTCATACCCTGAAATCTTGGGTCTTGGGGACTCTTTGCTGGCAGGCCTGGGTTCCAGACAGGGTAGGTTTCTCTGAGGGTGGCATTGATTCTGAGGGCCCCTCTCTCCAATCCAGGTCCCCTGCCCCATTCCCAGCTTGGGCTGGCGGGACACCGTCAGTGCCTCCTAGGGGCCTGTTGAGAACGCTGACCCTTCTCCCTCACCTCAGCATCCCCCTGGCCCCCCACCCCCACACAGAGATGGCCTTGGTCCACTCTGCATTCCTATGACCCTGGTATTTTCCCTTCTGTTGAAAGGAACTAAGGTCCCCTCCAGGGGCATGGTGTAGTTCACAGGGTCCCTTGGCATTCGGGGTTCACAAGGCCCCTGCCACCAAGGACTCTCCTAGCTCAGGCAAGAAGACACAGTCACATGCTCACAAAATATGCTGGGGCAAAGAAACAATAGCGCTTTCATTTAACCCTGTGAGGTGTGCTTACTCTCCCCACTTCACAGATGAAGAAACTGAGGCTCCAGGAGCGGGAGTGAGTTGCCTAAGGGCATACAGCTGAGAAGCGACTGAGCCTGTTTGGATCCTGCTCTCTTGCCCCTGCAGCACACCACTGGGTCACTAACCCAGGCACCACCCTGACAGATGGCAGAGAGAGAGGGGGATGAACAACCTGAGGGGCAAACTGGTGTCTCGGTCAGCAGGACAGTGCTGGGGGTGGGGGGAGGCAGGGGGAGGAGGCATCCGCAGGCCTCAGGTCCAGGGAGGGGGCCTGGAGGTGGGTCCAGCCTTCCTCCCCCTGAGGGATCAGGTCATCTGCAGGTGCGCAGGTGCTCAGAGCTCTCAGGTGACATGTGGAAGCCACACTCAGAAAGAAGTCAGGCCACTCCTACCCAGCCTGACAGCAGCAGGGGGCCAGCCTGAAATCCGCAGTCCAGCACCGGGCAAGGCCCGTGTGCCGGTTCAATAACATAACCCCCACCCTTGCCCCTCCCTCCCACAGCTGATGTTTGCTGAGGGCCCAGCACGTAATAAACGCTCAGTAAATAGCTGCAAAACCACACGGGGCCGCGTTGCTGCGGGGCGGCTGGGACGAGAGCCGCAGAGAGCAGAGGCGGCAGTGCCGGCTGTGGCTGTCCCCGAGGCCCGCGCTCCACCTCCGGGGCGGGGCAGGAGGGCAGGGTTTGGGGAAGCGGGGGGCTGGGCAGCCCCTCCTGGCAGCGGGCTGATAAGGCGCTGCCCCGGCGTGGGGGGAAGTCTGCGGTCACCAGCAGCAAAGTGCTGAAGCCAAGCCGCATTTCACGCGTCCTTCCCCTCCCGATAAATAAACGCAGCCGAGCCTCGGCGCGGCCTCCCCGCGGGCAGCCGCGGCTCCCGGCCCGCGCTGGGCTATCAGCCTTCTCATCGCCTCTCCCAGCTGGAAGAGAATTTAATCCACGGGCTGCTCTCCGCACACACCGGGCTCCTTTTGATGTTCCTCTTTATCTCCCTCCCCAACAAAATCGCCGCTGGACAGCTCCCGCAGTACTCCCGCCTCCGCGCCTCGGTCCCACGAAGGCGGCCCCGAGTGGGACAAGGGCGCCGAGGAGGCCCAGCGGGAGCGAGGAGCCGCGCACCCCGCCCGCTCCGCTCCTGACCTTGGTGCGCGCGCTTGGCCCGCGGGCCTCATTCTGCCACTTGTGGCGTGGGGAGCGGGGCTGTGCGCTACGCCCGCTCTTGGCTCTTGGCGTCACATCGGCAGCATTTGGGAGCTGTGCTGTGTGGCCGGAGGCGGCTAAGAGCTCAGACTCCCCAGGAGGGAGTTCCAGCCCTTCGTCAGCAGCTGTGCAGCTTGAACAGGGACGCTCTCCGGCCTCAGTTTCCCTCTCCAGAAAAGGGGTGGGCTGACGCGGATTTACTGAGCCGTTGTTTAGATTCTGGTTAAGGCGTGTGAAGCCCATAGTTGGGAGTTGACGAATGCTTGCGTTTAACAAATGCTGTCATTATAAACGGCTCCCAGCTGAGGGCTGCAGTCAGTGAGGGTTTTGCACCAGCTTAGCGAATGGGGTGAATATCTCACACACATATACTGAGGGCTGACAGTCACAAATCAAGTCCAAGCAGGAACTGGCCCTTTGGGGACGCTCTGGAAGGAGCAGGCTGAGCATTCGAGGTGACCTGGGGTCCTGATGACTGCAGTTGTGAAGGCGAGGGGAGCAGACCTCAGGCATTGAGACCCAGAGCACTCTCTTGTGGGGTCGGGAAGCTTGTCCCCTCTGGGTGCTCCAGCCTCACCAGGTACTTAACCTGAACCTAAGCGGAGCTCACACCATCTCCAGGCGTCCCTTCAGTCCCGCGTGGTCAACCTCAGCTGCGCGAGATTGGCAATTGGAGCCGCCCCAGCCGGCTCGTGGTTCTGTCTTCTCTGCTCACACACCATATCTTGCAGGTCGATTCTCTCCAGTTCTCAGACTTGCTCGTCCCTGGTATCGCCCATCCCAGTGGTGTTCAGGCATCAGCGTGCGACAGAATGCCTGGCAGGCGTGCTGAGACAGGGTGCTGGACCCCACCCCCAGAATTTCTGATCTGCACATCTATCTGGTCGTGGCCCCCACATTTGCATGTCTAGCAAGGTCCCAGGTGATGCTGATGCTGCAGGGCCCAGGGACACACTTGCAAAACCACTGTTCTACCCTAGTAGTCCTCACCCTTGGGGGAACATTGGCACGAGTAACCTGAAGAGCTTTACAGAGTCCTGATGCCTGGGTTTCCACCCCTCCCCTGGTCTGATTTCCGTGGTCTACTGTGCAGCCTAGGCATGGGGTATTTTAAAGCTGTCCATGTGATTTGGGTATGTGGCCGGTGGAGTCACCACTCTATGCCTGTCCCCTGCTCACCTCTCTGGACTCCTGTGGGTGTCTGCAAGCTGCAAGCTGCTCTCCCTGCCCCACTGATGTCTTCCAAACCCTGCCTGTGCGGCATGGTTCCCTGGGGACCATGGCAACGATGCAGCTTTCCCAGCCCCCCAGATATTCTGACACAGTGGCTCTGGGCGTCTGCATTTCTTTTGAGAGCTCTGCTGGCAGTTCTGATCCAGGGTGAGGACAGCACTGGTGTGACTTGCACATGGCTCCAAACTTCCCTAACATGGGTCCTGTGCAGATAATAACAAATCATTGATTATGTATTCCTCACTCTGTGCCTTTGCTTAGGCTGGTGGTTCTCAAAGGGTGGTCTTGGATCAGCATCACCAGGAACTTGGTTAAAAATGCAAGTTCACAGCCTCCAACCCAGACCTACAGAATCAGAAATTCCGGGGAAAGGAAGGGTGATGGGAGAGGGTAGCACTCTGCAGTTTAACAAACCCACTGGGTGATTCTGAGACACGCTAAGGATCGTGTTTAAAGCCACTTCCTCCACCTGGAATCCCTTCTCTGCTAGTCCAAAAGTGTCCGAAAGTAGTACCTTCCTCCGTTCCTAACACCAGCTCAAAATTCCCCTTCCTGGGGCAGCCTCCCCTGCTTGGCCTCCCCTGCGGCTCAGCCCAGAGTGCTCAGCTGTGCCATTGCAGTCAGCTCCGGTGACTGACACTGCTGACCGCGGGACCGGTGCGTCCCAGGCTGTGCACTCGCCAACCAGCCTGGCACTTCCTTTGGCCTGGGAAGCTACGAGGGGTTGTGGGAAGGTGCACTGGCCTGGGAGCTGGGCCTGAGCTCGGGCTCTTACCCCTCACTGTGCTGCCAGGTCCCTGTGCAAGCGCAGGCAGCTCACTCAACCTCTCTGAGATCCCTTTCCACGGGAGGGGTCTTCATCTCCACCCCATGGCCATGGGAAGAGTAACCAAGTGAAGGTGACGAAGAGCTGCTGAAGCGCAGTCACTCCCTTAGCACCCGCTGTGTGTCCTGGTCTGATGGGGGCTTTACACTGCCCCGAGGCATGATCCGCAGCCTCAGGGGGCTCTCGGCAATGCAGAATAACTGGGGACTGTGTAACCAGGGGATAGAAGCCCTGCAGCCACTAAGGAAAATGAGGCAAATACTTGGTACTTATAAGGTGTTTAGAGCAGTGCCTGGCACAGAGTAGGTGCTCCATAAATATGTGCTATATTGTTTATTGCCCTTGTTAGCATCGTCATCTATTTGTGCAGTTATGGAGCAATTGCCGAGACATAGTTTTACATGGAAAAAGCCCGACACGGAGCAATGTGTATAGCATGCTACCGTTCGTGTCAAAGAAGGGAGCATATATAATGGTCATATACACATGGATTTCCTGGGGAAAGAGACAGGGGAATGGGGTGTGATGGCTGCCTCTGGGCTCTGGAGTAGCTGGGCCAGCGGGGAGAGGGAGCCGAGTTGTGTGCCCTTTATGGTTTTTAACTATTGGAAAATTTTCCATGTGTCTGCTTAGCATGTCTGTGACATTTTTCATGTTAGGAAAATAAAAACATGACAGTGTTTGGAGATGATTCCTGCAGGGGTTTATCCAGGCTCCTGGGAGTGGGATGCAGGATGGGGCGCCACCCCTCCCAGCCCATGCTGCGGCCTTCTGGGAGGGAGTGGACAGAGATGAGGGACACGGGCACCCTGCCCTCCTCTGGCCTCCGCACCCATCATGCCCCGCACCTCTTCCTTCTGGGTCCCAGGCTTGTCCCTGTCCTGCTCCACTGCCCAGCACACCTGCGCAAACACGCGCTGCAGCCATCCAAGGCCGGAGGGGGCTGCCCCCCTAGGGCAGGTGTGGTCCTGGGGTCCGCCTAGGGCTTCCCTTCCTTACCTGACCTGGATCTCACCAACTTTTCTCTCCGATTCCTTCCTCCTCTCCGTACCTCTCTGGCTGCTTCTGTCTGTCTCCATATCCTTGACTGCCGACTCCCACTGACAGAATTTGGTAAGTGAGCCTCAGAAGGGCAGGGCCTGGGCTTGGGGAGGACTCCACAGTGGGCTTCCGGGCAGAGGGCATCAAAGAGGGCACAGCTCGGCCCTCCCTCATGCTCTCCGGCCTGCAGGTCCTGGGGTTGAGGGCCCAAGGTTCAGGGAAGGAGAGGTGTTGGTGTCACCTGTTCAGAGCTGTCACACTCTGCTGGCTTTACCTATTAGTGCCCCTTCGGGCATTGAATTGGTCCCCTCCACCTGACGGATGGATTCCACGCCAGGGAGAACTGGAAACTGCAGCCCGGCAGGCCCAGAGGAGTTTCTGCCACAACCCATGGGGAGCCCCTGCTGCTTGTCTGGACCCAGAATTAGCAAGAGAGGGCTAAGGGGGTCAGCTTCCCCTACCCTGCTCAAAGCCTCTGTACCAGGGACAGGGCACAGGCTCTGAGAAAAACTTAAATCCAGCAAGTGCCCTTATCTTGCCAGTTTGGTAAATGGAAAAAACTCAGGAGACGAATTGGTAGATATTAACATGCATTCATTCCACAAATGTGTGGCACACTTGTGGGCCAGCTCCAGGGGCGTAAGAATCCAGTGAACTCTCAGGCTTCACTGGGGGTGTCATTTCCTGGCTGAACAGCCTGCCCTAAGTGGGACAGGAACCAGCCTGCAGGGACCATCCCCTCGGATCATGTAAAGGCTTCTGGGACCAGGGTTGCCTGGTGTCTCCCATCACCAGGAACAGGTTCCAGAAGGGAGTCCCCCAGTAGGCCCTGGGCAACCAAGAAGAGAGGCAGGCAGGCTTCCTTTGCCAGCCGCTGGTTCAACAGGAAAGGGCCCGTGTGCAGAGGGGCTGTGCTGGGCACTGGGCCGGGGTGGGCTGGGACCTGCCTGTGGACTGTGAGCCCTGGCTGGTGACCTACTGGGCATCTGCAACAAGGTCTGGAGGAAGCTCTGGACTGGTTACAAAGCACAGGCCGCCCACCTGGAGGAGTTTGGGGGTGGGAGTAACTTCCCCCATGCAGGCAGGAAAAGGAAGCTGAGTCACATTCTGAGCAGGCCAGACTTCAGGGAGTCAGGAAGCCACATCTCCCACCTTCAGCGATGGCTCCTTCTCCTAATCTAGGGACTCTAGTAACATGGACACATCATATGCTTTGAGGATGAGTTGCGGGGTATCTGAGGGCTCTGTGAGCCACAGCCCTGGTTAGAATGATCAGAAACACTGAGCTAGAGTGAGGCACCCCACCGCCCAGCTCCTGAAACTATGGCTTGGGCCATGGGGACACAGCAGAGCCCATGATGGGGTGGCCGCTCCATGCTCAGCCTGGGATCCAGTGTCCTCCAGGGCTGGCCACAGCGTGGGGTATGCGGCAGTTCACTTTGCCACTCGGTCTTCTGGGTTGTTCCATTTCATGTGTAGGCACCCCAGTGTTCTCCCTGAGTGGCTGCTTCCAGAGGAGGAAGGGGGCGCAGCAGCAGCCTCGTCCCTCGTCCCTCGTGTCCTCTCCTGTCCAAGCCTGTCATGGCCACTTAACTGCTTCTCTTCCCTCCATTCCCTTCTCACCGCTTTCTGCCCTTTCCTCCGTCTCCCCGCTGGGTCTTGCAGCTGGCGGGTCCCTCCCCAGGTGGGGTCACTGGGGCAGAGAAAGAGGGCAGGAGATGGAAGTGAACCAAGCCACCTGGAGGGGACATTGTGGGCATCCGACAGGATGAGGATGGTGAAAAAGCCAGAGGAAATTTCCAGAGGGCCTAGACACGGGCAGGTGGGGTCTGGGTGCTGGGCCAGGAAAGGCCTACTTTGCCCCCACCTCACCCACCGGCCCCACAGGGGTAGCTCCCGCTCGCCCTTGGGGGGCCCTGGCCACCGCGCCCTTTCTGACTGGTTTCTCCTCCATTCTTGACCCAGGGCCTGAACAGCATGTTCGAGGTGTACCTGGTGGGGAACAACTCCCACCACTTCATCATCTCCCCCACCTCGGTCCAAGGGAAGGCGGACATTCGCATGCGGGTGGCCATCCCGCTGGACTACGAGACCGTGGACCGCTACGACTTTGACGTAAGCCCCACCCCCACTCCCCAGTCCTTGGGCCGGGTGGGGTGATTTCAGGGGAGTCTGGGTGAGGCGGATCACACCATTGCCTTAAATCCCGCCTCCACTGCTCCCCACTTTCCCTTGCGGGTATGACCAGAGAGGCCCGCTGCAAGATGGCAGAGGCCGGGCCGAGCTCCCCTTTCCAAGGACAGGCAATGTCCAGGAACTGAGTGGAATTTTACCAGGCACCGTCACGGCTTCAGAGCCGCATCAGGAGGCTCTGCTGCCTGTCTGCCAGCCCAGCCCCCGTCAGCCCCCTCCCTGGCAGAATCAGTGGCCATCGGTGGCCCTGTAGAGCAGTGACGGAGGGGCTCACAGTGGGATGCAGCTGGATTGGGCCGTGGCTCTAACAGGCGCTCTAGGCTGGGACTGGCCCAAGGAGGACTTAGGGGGCTCAAGGGCTCTGGGAACATGTCGGGGCTTACCTGGGCCCCTCCTCTGCACACCAGCTCTTTGCCAATGAGAGCGTGCCCGACCATGTGGGCTATGCCAAGGTGAAGATCGCCCTCATCAACGAGAATGACAACCGGCCCATCTTCAGCCAGCCACTGTACAACGTCAGCCTGTACGAGAACGTCACCGTGGGGACTTCCGTGCTGACAGTCCTGGTGAGTCCTCGCTGTCCTACAAGGCCACTGAGCTCTCTGGGACAGACCAGAGTGAGGCAGCCGGAGGGATTTTGTCCATGGAGTCTGGGCAATCAGGGGAGGGGGTGCCCCAAGGCCCCAGAGGCCGTGTTTGTTGGCGTATGAAGGCTTCTGGACTCTCTGTACTGGGGCTCTCTTGGCCTAGGCTGCAACATGGAAAAAGAGCCAACCTGGGGGGTGAGAAATTAGGCTGAGGACACTGGTTTTCTGCCTCTTCCCTGAGAGGGACTGAGTGTGGGTGGGTCAGGAGCCCTGGAAGCCCTGGGTGGGTGGGAAGATGCCATACCTCTCTGAGTAGGGCGACCCTCCCTATCTGGGCACAGGCCCCAGAGAAGCACGCACTCCTTGAGGGTACCGGATGCCGGTGGCTGGGACTCGCCCTTTGACAAGGGACCCTCCCAGTGTCCATTTGTATCAGTCAGTACCATTGGTTTCAAGGGACAGAAACCCTGAAGTGGTTCAAGCAAAAAAGGGTTGGCTCATGCAACTAAAATGTCTAAGTGATTTCAGGCATGGCTGCATCCCGGAACTCAATCGTGCCGGAGTCCCGTCTCCAGCACTGGGCTCTGCTTTTTTGCATTGGCAGAGAGGGGCACCAGCACCTCTAGGCTGACTTTTTTCCAATTTATCAACTCTCATGGGCAAAATTCTTTTTCAGTAGTTCCAATGGATTCTCATTGGCCCAGCTCTTGGGCCATCCTGGAACCAATTGTGATTCTGGTGTGCCAGGCATGAGTCACACTCCCCCTCATGGAGCCAGGGGTAGAGGCAGCCCTGTCCAAATTACACTGGCTGAAAATAGGGAGGAGGCTTCTATTGTAAGAAGACAAGGGGTTGGATGCTGAGCAGATCAAAGTGGTAGATGTGTGCTACACAAGCTCGGGGCTTTTGCCCATAGTAGGTGCTCAATAAATGTTACAGGGTTTAACTCACTGCTGGCCCCGCCCTGCCCACCTGCAGCCCCCAGAGTCCTTATGCCCATTTCTTTCTTCATCCCCAACCCAAGCAGAGACGTTGCCTGTGATACCGGGACCCCGCTCCAAAGTGTGTTTACTCTACAGACAGATGGTCTGAAACCACACTGAGCCCCCAGGCCTTCCCATCTGACAGTTATTAATATTTCAAACAGATGTTTAGCTAGTCAGGCCGTCAGACGTGAACAGTAAGTCTGCTGCAGCTGTTTCCTCCAGCCCCTGGCTCCCCGGCTTTCACCAGGGTGCTCCCCGCAATAAATCTCCTGGTGCTGGAGGCCCTGGGACCCTCTTCCAGCCTCTCGGAGAGCTAGTGCCAGAGGCTCTGGCCTTCTGGACCCAAAGGGAGTGTCTTCAGCCCCCCACCCACCTTTGAACATCAGGGTAAAGGGCACCAAGCACCCTGGGCTTCAGGGGCCGCACAGGGGGTGGAGGTCCTGTGCCACACAGGTCTGGGACCATGTGGCAAAGAATTCTAGCGTCAGGTCCGGGCTTGGTGGGCGTCAGAGGATTCCTTCCTGGCATTCTTGCTGGGGACAGCGGTTCTCACTTGGCAGTTCCAAGTTCCTGTGGCTCTGGGGAAGGATTGGGGGAAACCCATGGAGCAAGGGTAAGACGTGAAGTGTGAGAAGAGACACCCCTGGCTAGTGGCGCCAAGGACAGGTGTGTCAGGCCCAGTCCAGTCTCGGCTGGCACTGGGGAGGAGACTCTGACGGATGTGCGCCCTCGAGACCGGGTTTCATCCAGAGCTGGAGCAGGGCCTGCAGTGGACCCACCTGACCCTCCTCTAGTCCCTCTCCCGGGCCCCCTCAGGTGGTTCACAGATGAGCTCAGGCTCCTCTGTGGCCACCAAGGGCCTCTGCCCAGGGCTGACCGATCCACCCAGCCTCTGGTTCCCCGATTCCTTCATCCCAGGCCTCACCCACCTCCTTCTCCAGCCCCAGCCCCAGGGTTCGTGGAACTGTGAGGTGCGAGGGTCTGTTGCACCCGGCGATAGCTCTCACAGCAGGGCTGTGTGTCTGAAGGAGGACCTGTGTGCTGGCTCGTCTGTGTCACCTGAGCACCTTCACTTCCTCGTCTACAAAGTGGGCATGACACCTCCCAGTTGCTGTAAAGAGGATGTAAAAGCATCTGGATCACCCACCCACCCACCAGCATCTCCTGGTCTCCCCAAGAGGCTTCCAGAGCTCCTAGCCCACAGCAAGTTTCCGGGCCACGCCACCCACACCGCCCGCCCTGCCCTGGCCTCCCCACCCTGCCGTCCTCCACGCACACCTGGGGTCAGCCTGATCTCCCCACCTCCTTTGCCGCAGGAGGGGCTGAAGTTATAGCTGCCTGCTCAGGGACTGTGAAATTCCTTCTCCCTGACCTTTTCTGGGATGTTATTAAAATGTTTCATGGGCAGTTGTGTCAGAAAAAAAATTATGAAGAAAAGGAAAATGTTTTAATTTGCACCAAAGGCAGGAGCAGAGCCTGCTGCAAGGGCCTCCCCACCCCCCACCCTGGCATGACGCTGCTTCAGTGGCCTGTCCTGGGGGAAGGTGGCAGTTTAAGAGTGGTTTGGGGAAGCTGGCAGAGGAAGGGCTGTCTCTGCCAGCCTGGGCATCCTGGTGGGGGTGGAGGGGCCAGACCTCACCTCCCTGCTCCTGGACCGCCCCCAGCCCAGGGTTTGAGGCCCTTACAGCCTCCAGTAACAGCAGAATGAGCTCCCACTGGTGGTGGGGACAGAGTGAGGACCTGGGGTTCAGAGGCTTCACCTTTTGCCCTAACCCTGCTCCTGCTTGGGTTAGTCACACAGAAGCTACTTTTGGTCTTAGCATCTCATCTGTAAAACAAAGACAATAGATTAAAATGTGTCCCGTGGTACCTTCTAGACTTAGTGCCCGGGGCACTCATGCCAGAGGCAAGAGATGGCTGAGGTGACCTCTGAGGACTGACACTATTACTTCTGCTACTGCTGCTACTACTACTATGACAGTCATGTCAACAGCTGTGATTATTGAATACTGACTGTAAACCATGCACTTCATACTCCTTATAGTCGTCTCTCAGTATCTGCGGGGGACGTTCCAGCATCCCCCCTCCCCGAAATCCACACATACTCACGTCCCGCAGTTGGCCCTGCAGAACCCGCACATACGAAACCTCGGCTCTCTGTATGTGTGGGTTCCTCATTCTCGGATACTGCATTTTCGATCCACGTGTTTGGTTGAAAAAAATTCACATATAAATGAACCCACACAGTTCAAACCTGTGCTGTTCAAGGGTCAGTTGTATTTCTAACCTGGTCGGTAGACGCCGTTATTCTCACTTTACAGATGAGGAAACTAAGGGTCAGGGAAGTCAGGAACTTGCTCGGGGTCCCAGGGCTAGTAAGTGACTGAACTGGAATTCGCACAGACTCCTGACCCCGAGCCACGGGTTCTTAACTGGTCAGCTGCCCATCCAGAAGGTTCTGTGCTGGACCACGGAGCGTTGGCCTTGGAGCAACATTCAGAGCTGAGGGTAAAGAGAGCTGGAGAGTGTTAATTCTCTCTGCAGCACCCAAGGGGACAGGCCACAGGGTCACTCCAAGCATTGTGTTCTTGGGTGATGCTCTGGACCCTTAGAACCTGGGCACCATCGGGTGAGTTTTCACCTCTCTGGGCCTCAAGCTGCTCGGGGATCAGAGCCGTGTGAGCTTTGTCACTGGGGTCAGGGAGACTTGAGCACTTGGCTCAGGGAAGCAGGAATCCCAGGGCAGCCAGGGCTGTCTTCTTTAGGAAAGGCTTCCTGGGAGGAGGAAGGACTTCCTCCAGATGAGTGTCAGCAGGAGCTGGGCCTCTGAAGGGTGACCACGCAGGGGAGGGTGTGCAGGGGTACATGTACCCACACATGTGTGGGTATGCTTGGGTGTGTGTAGGAGTGTGTGTGTTGTGCTTTTGTTGCCTGTGAATGTACATGGGTTTGCAACCATGTAAACTCAGGGGTATGTGTATACAATATACACATGTGTATATGCATGTGTGTGCCAGTGCATATACATGTTGCAACTACATGCATCCAGGCATGTGTATACACACAATATACATACATGTGTGTACATGCATGGACAAGTCTTTGGATGATGCTGGTATCTCCCCATCATCTGGGTTGTGTGGTTTGTTTCCCTCTCCTAGGCCACTCTGTGCCTCTCGCCTTCCAATCCTGATTCCTGACCTGGCAACAGAAGTCAGAGGGACAGGCCAAGGAGTGTCTTGTCCTGGTACCCTGCTAGGCATGGGGCAGCCCTGCAGCCTGGCCAGTCAGTGTCTGGGACCTGGCAGGGTTTGTGGGTGCCTCTGGACAGTACGAGAGCTACGGGACTAATCCAACCATTCATTCATTCATTCATTCAACAAATGTTTATTGAATACCTACCTGGCCCAAGAAATGAATCCTTATATTAAGTATTATTTCATATTAACTATTACTTGCTATGACGGAGAGATCAGGGAGCTACAAGATCCTATAATAGGGTTCCTGACTTTGGGGTCCAAGAAGTCTTCCCTGAGGAAGTGGCATTTGGTAGTCATTAACAGGTAAACAAGGAGAAGGAAAAATGGTGGAGAAAGAGAGAGCAGCATGTGCAAAGGCCCTGTGGCTGAAGTGCAGCGAGGCGGGTGTGATGTGCAGGGAGATGTGGTCCTGCTCCTTTGAAATAAATGGGCTTGGCTATCTCTCTTCTTTTCACATTGATACCCACCCCAAATATGCCTGTTGGGGTGCTGTTCTGACAGTGGGGAAGGCCTGTATCAAACCGTTCACCCACCCTTGCTTATTCCCTCCTTATAGCAGTGGTAGGCATTTGGAAACAGCTGGTAGAGGTTGTACCCGGGGTGTGCAAGGAGCCAGCTTGGGCTCCTGCAGTACAGGGCTCATGTCCCTGGATTTATTAGCTCCATGTCCCCTGGGCAGTGGGAAGGGGAAGTGTGCTGAAGAAGGACAGCAGCTGGGAGGGAGGCCACCCCTGGGGCGGAGCTTCCTGAACTCCAGGGCATTCACTCTCTGCTCCAGGCGGTGGGCCCCAGCAGGAATGGACAGAGGATGGACTGTCAGACAGACAGACTTCTTCCCCAGTCAGGAAGTCAAAGCAAGGAGAGGCACTTGACAGTCCTGACCGGGCAGGTGTGGGCCCCGGGAGCAGCTCAAGTCTGCTCAGCCCTGGGGTAGAGCACCACCTCCCGGCTCCAGGCAGGCCTGATCCCTGGTCGGGCCAGAAGGCACGCTCCTCTCTCGCCTCCCTGCCCCCCTTCCCAGCCTGTCCCTGAGAGGCTGCTGACATCTTGGGCGGGTCATAAGTCATCGGGGAGGACCTGGAATCCTGTTTCAAGTGGGCTGGTCCCTCCTTCCCGGGACAGACGGGAAAGTAGCACCGCCCACCTGCCTGGCTGGGTCGTTGGGCGACACAGTGCAGAGACGCGGTTTGAATAGTTAAGACTGGCAGATACCAGGAGTGGGTGTTACTAATGTATCGTTGGCCTGAGGGTCTGATCTGGCCGCCCCCCACCCCTTCAGCCTGTGTGCGAGCCCAGCTCTGCCACGGTGGGCCCTGGACACGCCTCACTTCCCTCCTCTGTGGCGTGGGGGAGAGGACCTGCTAGGATCCTTCCTGGGAGGGTGTCGTGACACCCGAATGAGACTCGGCGCAGAGCCTGGCTGGGAACACGCTCAGGAAATGGCAGCAAGTCGTGCCCGACCTCCTGGCTGAGGCTCTGGGGAGCACCAGCCCTGACAGGGACACCACCTTGGGGTGGCAGCCCTGCCTTGGCAGCCGTGTGACCTGGGCTAGCGCCGAGCCTCTGGGGTCCCGGTGAGGTGATGGGGCCATGTGCTGGCCCCAGGCCTTCTGGCTCCATGACGCTGTGGTCCCAGTCGCTCTGCCCAAGAGGAAAGGAGACTCGCTCTTGCAGTTTAGTTTTACTCCCAGCAACGTGGACCTGCCTCCCACGCTATGAGGGTCCCCCACCCACCCACCGGCCTCTAGAGCCCCTCTCCTGCCCTGCCCCTCCCTCTCCCATCCCCCATCTGGAAGTTTGGGGAAGATTCCCAAGGCCTTCACCTCCCACTCCCAGAGCTAACTGGCTTTTCCTCCCTCTCCTGACACACCAGCACACAGCCCTGCTGCGTCAGTGCCAGCCCCGTGGCTATTTGTCCCCTTCTCTCCTTCCTCTACACCGACAGCAAACACCATTGACACCAAAGGGAAAAGATGGGTGTGATGTCATTGCCCCAGGCTGCCCTGGTGAAGTTCAGCTTCAATCCTGGAGGACTTCAAATGCAGGGGGCCTCTTCCGTCAGCTGTCAGGCTGCAGGGCCTCTCCCCCAGCTCTGTGACTGCCAGGACACCCCAGCCTGCAGACTCAGAGATCACCCCTGCCCCCGTACTGCTGAATCCGAAACATCTAACATGGGCCCCACCCAGGGTGCTGGGAAGCCGATGGCCCCGCCAGGCGATCTGAGGTGGCCAGTCCCCTCCCTGGGACTTCGATGGTGCTCCCTGGGACTCACCCCAGTTTCTCCCTGTTCCCTCGGTCCCTAGCGGAAGGGCGTATTGCTCTGTAACATCAGTGGAGACGTCCTGGCTATATCAACTGCTGTAGGAGGGAACCTTGCTAGGAGCAAGGCTTTGAAACCAGAGGGACCCAGGTTCAAATCCTGGCTTTGCCGCTTGCTGTCTCTGACCCTGGGCAGGTGCTTAGCTTTGCCCTGACCCTCAGTCTCCAGAGTTTGCTGTGGGGGTAATAATAAGATACTTATCTCGTGATTAAGAGAGACAGGGGATTTAAAGCACTTAGTGCATCAAATGGGGAAATGACAGCTGTGATTACTAGTATTATTACTGTTATTCTTCTCCACCACGAAGGTTTGTTCCATCTATTCAGGGGTCAGCGGAGCTTTAGAGATCACTGGCTCTTAAGCTTAGGTCTCTGGGTTCCTAGATTTTCTGCCTTTGGCTTCAACTTCCCTGGACTCTGGGCACATTGATTGAGTTCTTGCCTGTGCCCAACCCTGGGAATCCTACACACAGGCTCTAGCCTCATGGGACAGAACACAGAGGAAGGTTAAATAAGACTGCGGGAAAGAACCAAGACTCTCAGGAGAGAGGCAGACAATAAATGCTACCAGGTGTGCAGTGACTCAGGGACCTGGGCTCAGAGGAGCCCCGCACTCGGGTTAATGCTCTGCTGGGCCATCTTGGAGTTCTGAATGCTTTTTGCACAAAGGGCCCTGCGGATTATACAGCTTGCCCTGCTACAGCGGTTTTATAATTCTCTGCTCCCAGAAACTCGGTGCTCTCCGTGTTTCTCCTGCATTCGACAGTCCGTCGGTAGGCAGTAAAGGCTAGCCTTGGGCCGCACTCTGAGCAAAGTGCTGGGACTTCCCTTCTCACAGAGCTCCTTTCAGGTCCTGTTGCTGTGTGAGCAGCCACCCCAAACTTACCATCGTAGACCACAGCCATTTTGTTACGCTCATGGATTCGGGGGTCAGGAATAGAGAAAGAGTACAGCAGGGAAGGCCTGGGGTGACCCGACCAGCTGGAGGCTGGGACAGTGGGGCCTGGACGATCCCCTTCAGTGGTGGCCTCTCACTCCCGTGCCTGGGGCCTGGACTGGGCTGGCTGAAGGATGGACTCAGCTGGATGGTCGTCGTCGCCTGAGCCAGGGGTTCCGAGTGGCAGCAGCTCAGGGGAGGCCTCTGGGGAGGGAGTGTCCCGAGAGAACCAGGCGGAAGCTGCATGGCCTCTTCTGACCTAGCGCCCCTGAAGTCTGTTGGTTCTAAGTCACTGAGGCAAGTCCAGAGGCAAGGGGAAGGGGCATGTCCCGCCCCAGCTCTCCCTGGGAGGAACGTCAAGGAATTACGCAAACACAAATGTCTTAGAAGCGCTCACAGCTCACTCCAGTTCAGTGCCCCTTGCGGAGATGGCACGTGTGAGCACAGTGCCACGAGACGGCAGTGTCCCTCCCTCCTCCTGGGTGTTGCACAGACAAGCAGGAGAGCCGCGGAAGGGAACCCTTCACATCCTGTGTCCAGGAGGGAGGGAGGGGGAAGGAGTAATCCCTGCGGCCCCCAGGCACTGCCTGGCCATAGAGTCCAAACCCCCTAGGCCTGGGTTGGCATTCAAGGCCTCCACCACCTGGCCCTGAGCTGCTTTCCAGCCCTTGCCCCCCGCACCCCTCACCCCCTTTCCCCCTGCCCACCTGGAGCCTTGGTCTTCCCTGCAAGCCCCACATTACTGTGGCGGTGTCTTTGCTCACACTACTTCCCCTCCCCCGCCTCTCCCTCCTATTTTGAGGGTATCAAAATCTGCTGACCCTAAGGGCCAGCCCACTTGGCAGCCCCCCCTTGAGAAGCCCTGTCCCTGGTAACTGGCCAGTGCCCCCTCTCTGAGTCCCCGGCACGCTGTGCACCTCGCTCCCCTGGCTGCCCTCCACTCGCAGAGGGCTCTCGCCGCTACTTTCTTGCTGGCGCCACTGGAAACCTTTCCCAGTCGGTTCGCTCTGTCTCCTGTCCCCAGCCCTGGGGTGTGCAGCACAAAGGAGCTTTGACTCCTGTGGTCTGGGGCATCTAGGGCAGCTTCCTGGAGGAAGGGATGAGGACAGGAGAAGAAGGTAGGCAGAGGCCTCGTGGGGAAACTGAGGCACAGAGAGGGTTAATTGTACATACAAGGTCACCCAGCCAGTTGCCAGCAGGGATGTTTGTCCGAGTCTGAAGCCTCATAACCCCACATTGCACTGTATGTGCCAGGCTCCCTGCACTTCCCCTCTGGGATGAGGGCACGGAGGAGACTGCCGGCCAGGGAGCCCCAAGGCCGGGGTTCCAGGACTGACTCGCTGTGTGGCCTGTGCCGTCTCGTCCCCTGATGTGCCTCCGTCTCCTGCTCAGTCCAAGGAGAGGGCAGACTGGATGGCTTCTGAATGCCCTTCGCAGGCCAGACAGGGGCCTGGAGATGCAGACCCCACCCCGGGGCCAAGGCCACCAGATTGCAGGATCCCTGGGCCTCCTATCCCTAATCAGGCACGTGAGTCCAAGCCAGGGTGAAATCTGCCCAGCCCCTCAGCCTGCTCCATAGACAGCTGCGCAGGAGCTGACCCTGCTTCCCTGCTGCTGGGCCAGGCCGGTGCCCTGGGGCTTCCTGGCCCTCTGACACCCGTGTCTGCCTCGACTGTCTGCTGTCCCCTTCCCCTCCCAGAGCAGGACTCTGCACCCTCGGGGGCAAAGGGTGCCCTCCAGATGCACCTCCCATACAGTCCCTCACTCAGTGACTATTTGTCAAGGGCCTAGGATGACGGCGGTGAGCCAGACACACAGACGTCCCTGTCCATTCCACGGGCAGGGGACAGATGGTGAACAAAGAAGGTCAGAGCAGGCGGGGTGGGCATAAGTGTCATGGGGACGACAGAACTGGCAGGGCTGGGGTTGCTACTGGATCATATCAAGAGGTCAAAGAGGGCAGGCGTCTCACAGAAGGTGACCTGAGATGGAGCCCAGAAAGAAGCAAGTGGGGATCGGGTTGAAAATCCAGGAAAGAGAAGCCCAGGTGAGGGTGTGGGTGAAAGGCTGCGAGGCCAGAGCCTGGCCGTGGTGGATGAGCAGACGGCAGGGGCGGGACGGATGAGGCCAGGAGGTGGCGAGGCCTTTCACCCTGGCTGGGCCCGGGAGCCCGTGGGGCGGGGGGCGAGTCTAGGAGAGACTTGAGGATGGATCTCGTGGCTGCTGGTGGAGAGTAGGCCGGGGGTGGGGACGGAGGGGGCCGGGGTGGACGCAGCCCTGAGGCTGCTGCGAGAAGCAGAGGGACAAGGGCTCCAACCCAGCAGGTGGAAGATTCAAGATCCTTTCCAAGGCCCTACCCTCCTCCCCCAGCCCAGGCTCAAGCTGCTTCCCCACTGTCCTCCCCAGGCCAGCAAGGTTTACCCTCCTTCATCTCCACCTGACTACATGGGCGACAGCCCCGGGCTGGTGTCCTGCCTCAGCTTCCTACCAGCAAGCTGGCCTTGGGCAGATGACTGTCCCTCGATTTCCATTTCCTCCTCTATAGAATGGGAAGAGTAATTTCTACCTCGACAATGTTGCAAAATAATGTCTGTCAAGGTCATAGGCTAGGGCCTGCATACAGCAAGTGCTCCCAAAGCGTGCCGGTGCCTGCTGTGTGTCAGGCATCTGGGATTCTCCATGGCTTTCTAGAACAGCAGCGTCTCCTGCTTCTGCTAGCATTGGTTCTACTTAATTCTAACTGTTGTATAAAGCTGGCGACAAAAATTGTCAACATGAATTATTAGTAAGTTTTGGAGATGGTAACACGACCCAAGGGGAAGGCCCTGTCTGCATACTTTAGCACAACCCAAGAGGACAGACAGTCAGGGTACGGAAGGCAGCCCCAGCCCTCTGCCTGGGCAACGCTAGAAGCCAGACTGCCCTCCAGGCCTGGGCCTGCTCAGCCCCCACCTGGTGCTCTCCCTGCCCCACCTGACACCCCTCACCATTGGCATCTTAATTGATCTCATTGTTCTCAAACCCTTGAGACCTGAGACTCCAGCTGTGCTTAAGCAGAACAAAATCTCTTCCAATTTCCCCACCGTTTAAAAGAAAATTGAATTCTTTATCTGCAGCCTGGGGAGGAGAAGAGGAAGGAGGGAGGGGGGAGAGAGAGTCTTTCTCTCTTTCTCTCTCTCTCTCTCTCTCTGGTCACCCCAGCCTGGCCTTTGTAGACACACCCTCTCCTGTTTGGGTGAGTCTAAGGCTGTACTTCTGGGTCCCATTAATGGGCTTTGCGGTTCATCTCAGATCAGAGGAGCTGGGGGCGGGAGCTAGAGGAGGCTGAGCTGGCTGATGGTGATTGACAGGTCTAGAGTTCTCTGACTGTCAGGCCTGTGTGCTCCTTGCCTGTGTTTATCTCTTTAATCTAAATATCAATTGGTGAAACCTAAATGGGATGGAATGAGAGGTAGGACAGGTGCTAAAGAGAGAGAGAGAGAGAGAGAGAGAGAGAAAGTACACAGCAGGCTGCTGCCTTCTGTAGCCACTACCCTGGGATTCTGGAAGGAGCCTGGACAGGGCTGGGGGTTAGAAAGCTGCGGCAGGGAGGGGTTGCTAACCAGGCCTAAGTCAGGATGTGGAACTGGGGCTCCCCCACCTCTGCCCCTGAAGCGAATTGCCCTGGACCTTGTGTGAAGTGGGCAGTTTCCAGCGAATTCGTCATTCAGCAAATTGATTTTTGACAAATTGATGTGAGGCCCCATTGCCTGTCCCGCCTGTAAAGCACTCCAGAGCCTCTGTCACTGGTACCTCCAGAACCCACCATCCTTGACAAGGAGAAGCTCTCCTTGGCCTCTTTGCCCAAACAAGAGGGCCCCGTTGTTAATCATCACAGGCCTGAGGACGGGTGTTGTGAGCTTAGTAAATGCCAAGCACATGTCACTCATCTCTTCTGTCCCCATTGTACAGTAGAAACTGAGTCCCGGAGAAGGAAGTAACCTGCCCAAGGTCAGCCAGCTAGTGAGTGGCCAGGCCAGGATTCAAGCCCTGGTCTGCCTGGCTCCAAAGCCCCTGGACTCTTCTCCCTTTGCCAGTCCCCACCAGGAGCCCATCCCCAAGCCCAGCGCCAGCCTGCTGTCGGAAGGGGCCGTCTCCAGAGTCCAGGAAAGTGGGCATGCGTGGCGGGAGCCGCTCACTCACCAGATGACCTTGAGCAGGTCCCTGGCTCCAGGGGCCTCAGTGTCCTCATCTGGAAAATGAAGGGGTGTGCCGGTGCTCTCTGAGGCCCCCTGTGCTAACAACACGTGACCGCCTGCCCCCAGACAGTACCCTCCTGCGCAGAGCCCGTCAGAAGTCACCCTCCAGCAGGTTAGCTGCTGCTTGTCCCGACTCAGGCAATTGCTCAGAGGACACCAGAGCGAAGAAAATGCACCCCTTGGGTGAGGGGACAGTGGGTAGCCATACAAGTGGCCAGGGCTAGAATGAGCTCATAAGTGCTGCAAACCACGTGCCGGTACAAAGGCCACCTGTGCCACATGCTGGGAAGGTCGTGAGCCCTGGCACCCAGGTGACAAGGGTGGGAGTGACCAGGAGTGGCCACCAGGGCCTCGGCCTGAGAGTTTATCCTGGGAGCAAGTGGGTGGGGCCCCCAGACGTCCAGGGAGAGGTGGAGCTGGGCCTGTGGGTTTGGGGCGAATCAATCTTGCTGTATTATACAATCGCTGTAGGAGGGATGGTGGCTGTGATTCCTTCCAGCTCATTCCTGGAGTGGCTCAAAGTCCCATATGCCTGTTGGTTTGTTTGGTGTTTTTCAAAAAAATTTTTTGAACTATGATCCGTAGTAAAAGCTATTTAACTTCATGACGCAGGATACACACTCACACTCACCTGTCTCGAACAAAACAGTATTTCCTGACTGCATGCAATAACACACCCTAGTATTTTCTATTTTATTCTACTAGATTTCGCTTTCTAAAATGCTAGTCATGACCCACTAGATTGATTTCATGACCAACCAATGGGTGCTGACCTAAGTTTGAACATCTCTGGAAGGAGCCTTCTCTGCTTTACCATCTGATCATGATGATGATGATGATATCAACTCATGTTTCTCAGGTGCTCCCTACAGGGGCAGAAGAGTAAAGACCCCAGCACACGCTCCAGACTTAGACCTGGATAGTCTGAGTCTGACTCAGCCATTTCTGAGCTATGAGACTTCGAATAGGTTACTTACATCAGCAGTGACCCCACACAGCCACCAGCAACAGAGACCTCAAAACTAGTTGCTTAAATAAGATCGAAGGGTGTTTTTCTCCCATATGAAAGCAGTGTAGAGGTGAGCAGCCATGGGTGGCTCCTTCAAGCTCTCTTCTTCGCCATTCCTAGGGTGTGGCCTCATCTTCATGGTCCAAGATGGTTGCTAGAACTCCAGCCATCACACCCATATTTCAAGCTACAGGAGAGAGGAAGTGAAGAATTCTTTCTTTCCTCCTTTCTCCCTTTTAAGGAGACTTCTGGAAATGTCTTGCAAACTTGCGCTTTTATCTCATTGGCCAGAACTTAGTCATGTGGCTGTGCCTAGCTGCAAAGGAGGATGGGGATTGTATTAACAGTATTTCCAGGTAGCACTGTGCCCAGAGCTGTTAATGTGAGCAAGGGAGCAGGGATGTGAAATCTCTGCCAAATCGTCTTTGTGTGCCTCAGTTTCCTCTTCTGGAAAACGGCGATGATGATAGTTCCTTACGGATTTGTGTGGGAGTTCAATGAGAGAATACAGGTAAAGTGCCTGACACAGAATAAGTGCTAAACAAATGATAGGTACCAATATTCAGTTCCCAGTGCCAATCTGCACACCTTACGTGCATGTTATCAAATCCCCATGGCACCCTGCGGAGGTCGAAGTTAGCCTCCCGTTTTACAGATGAGAGCACTGAGGTTCGGAGAAGTTAGCTGTGTGCCAGATGACACACCGTGGAAAGGACAGAGCTGAGGTATGAACCCCCTTGTCTCTAGGATGCCACAGTCCTTTCTCTTAACCATGAGGTGACACAGCCTCCTCATGGAGACTGAACTCCTCCCCCAGAGCCTGGTGAAACTGTGGGGCCAAAGATATGATAATGACATACAAACTGAACTTGATTAGCAACGTCCAAGCTGAACCCAGGTCCAGGGCTCTCTCTGCCCGCCCAGCCACCTGCAGGGGTACCCACCCACCCACCTAGAGGAGAAACAAGACCAGGACAAAAGACCCCTTCTGCCTTCCACTGTAGTAAGACCTGTAAACTCAGAGTCAGAAGATCAAGGTCTTTGACTCACTGAATAGCCCTGGGCCAGCCCCTTTTCTCTCTAAGCCTCAGTTTCTCCATCTGGAAAGTAAGAATGCTGCTGAAGCCTCTACCTTCTGGGGACATTTTTAAAGAACAGTGAGGCCAGAGTGTTTTGAACTCCCAGGGAAGCAAGTCTTCATAAAAGAGACAGGCGGCTCTCCTCTCAGTGGCTTTCTCCGGCCTGTGTTAGAACATTCTGACTACTGCGGGTGGGGTGGGCAGAGGAGTGAGGCACCCAAATGCCAGGGGCCTGGGGGTGGGGGCTGCTTCTCAGGCAGGAGTGCTCCCAGCATGCCCCCTCCCACCCTGCGAGCCCGTACGGAGTCCGCGTCTCACTCTCAAGGAGCAGCCCTGGGCTGCATTGGCCCAGGTGAGTGAGGGGCCGGGCCGCGGCCCTCTGCTGGTCTCGGAGATCGTGGGTGATTTATATTTCCTGCGTCGGACTTTGACCTTAATTTCTTCTGGCGGTGTGGGGCTGTAAAATTCATTAGGGACCCGCGGGCGGAGTGATGGAGATGTCAGGCGGGCAATCGTGTGGGTATTTAATCTATCAGATGTGTAGCTTGCCATTTAGGGAGACAACACGAGAATGTGGAATCAATATGGTTCATTAGCGAGCTGCGCGTGCCGGCCCAATAAGCACCCACCAATGACAGCAGGTGTGGGGGTGTCCTGCCAGGCGCCCAGTCACCTTGGCGTCAGGACACATGCCTGGAGCATGGGCGGTGACCAGCCCCCACCCAGGTACCTCTCCACTCCCCCACTAGCCCAGGAGCTGCCTGTCACCTACATATCCAACAGGGGCAGGCTTCAGACTTGAGGGTGCACTGCTGAGATGCATTTTACGGTGGGCGTTCCCAGCCCTGGTTGGGCTGCACCCCCGGGGGTTGATTGGACTGGTTTTTCCTCTGCTCCCAGCTCCTCAGTACATAAGGTCCCACTTAACTAAACCTCAGACACAGGGTCTGTCCCCACATCTCCCTGACACCCTCCTCTTCTCCTCTACCGCACAATCCCAGCTTGATAACTGGCCCCAGAGAGGCCCCAAGTCATTTCTGATTGTGACTGTCTCACTTGCCCCTGGCCAGCCATCCTCCCTGCTCCTGCATCTGCAGGAAAAAAAGGCTTTCTGCATCCCAGCTTTCTTTGTTTGGTGATCAGATGTGATTTAAGAAAAAAAAAAGTCACTCAATTGAGTCTTCACAAACCCAAGCGCTTTAGAGAAGGGACAGTGTTGTAAAAGGGCTTTAGGAGTGGGATTTTTTTTTTTTTTTTTTTTCACTTTACTGTGTCTTTGTGACCATCAGACTAGGATCCCAGCTCTGCCAGTGACTAACAGTCAGACCCTGAGCCACTTGCAGCTGTGAGCACACTGTCTGGCTCACCGTGTGTCCCCAGCATCCAGCATGGGGGTGCTGTCCTAGGTCTGGCTCCCCCAGAAGCGGACGCTGAGACAGGATTGGAGGGCAGGCAGCTTACTCAGGAAGTGATCCCAGGAAACTAAGGCAGGCGGTGGGGAAGTGAGGCGAGGTGGCTAAAGGTTGCGTCATGAAGCCAGTTTCCACTGTGGGCAACTAGGCCTCAGTCCCACTGGGACTCTGGGATGGAGGCTGTGCCTCCGAGTTATGCTAGCTCGGGGCGAGGAGGCTGGGGTGTAGGTCCACCGACTCTCCACCACCACTGAGCGAGGGCAGCTTCTGGGGACGTGAATGCCCCCATCACTGTGGCTGCTTCCACGAGACAAAAGCCCGCAGGCAGAGAGAGGCCAGGCACTCCTAGTAAAGCAGCCCCTGGTGTTTAAGATGAGCACCGAGTAGCTGTGTGTGACTTCGGCAGCCTCTGCCACAGTCAGGCACATGGGAGATGTTCGGTGCCTACTTGGGGAAGGAAGGCGCGAGCCTCAATTTCCTTGTCTGTGAAGGGAGGGGCAGAGCACCCCCTCTTGGATGTGGTGCCCCAGCACGGGGGCTGCCCGTCACAAGCACTGGATTCCTGGCAGCCATGGTAACGATGTTAGCCATGACCATGATGGGGAGGAGAGTGGGCGGGGGGGCACTGCCGCTTGGCCAGGCTGCTGCTCCCCGCCTGGGGACACTGAGGCTCACCAAGCAGGTCCTCGCATGATCAGAGATTCCAGTCTGGGCTCTGACCTCATATAGGGGAGCTTTGCCAAGTCAGGATTTTTGCGTTGTTCCTAGGGAAGTGTCTGTCCAGATGGCTCTCAGGATGGGTACCTGGGAGGCCTGGCCGGCTTATCGCAGGCTCCACCTGGGCAGCTCTGAAGCCTAGCTCTGCTGCTCACCTGCTGTGTGGCCTTGAGCAAATTGCCAGCCCTCTCTGAGCCTTCCATTCCTCATCTGCACAATGGGTTAATAATGCCATTCCCACAGGCTTGTGAGGACCAAGGGAAATTGGGGACAGCCCCTGGCCTGTGGCAGGCATTTGGAATTTGTTAAGCCTCCCCCACCCCCTTCCCCAGTTACCACCTGCATTAGTTTCCTAGGGTGCTGCAACAAATTGCCACAAACTTCGTGGCTGAAAGCAACAGGAATTTACTCTCTTCCAGCTCTGGAGGTCAGAAATCTGAAATCAAGATGTTGGCAGAGCTACCCTTCCTCCAAAGGGCATATCTTTTTTTGGGGGGGGGTGGTCACCATTCAACCCATTGCACCACCCTTGAAGCTGTCTTAAGTAGTAACAGAGACATGTTGATAGAATGTTGTACCAAGGACGTGAGAGGCTGGCCACATGGGCCTGACAGCTCTTCCAAAATGTGCTTTCATCTCTTCTCTCCACCCCTCAGCCCCACTGGGAGTCACCCACCCGGGGACTGCAGCCTCCGTGGCTTTGCTCACTCTGTTGCCCACCTGGAATGCTCTCCAGACCTCTCAGAGCCCAGCTGGATTCTAGCTGAGAATCCCACTCCATCTCCTCCAGGAAACCCTTTGACTCCTGGTCCCTGGTCTTCTCTTGGCCCTCAGGCTCCATTGCCGCTCCTGTCTATACCATTTTTTGACCCTTAACCTCTGGCCTTGCTGGGTTCTTTCTCTTGCCCTGTGTGGGGACGACGTCTCCCCAGTGGGGCAGGGAGCTCCTTGGGGGCCGAGGCTGCCTTGGACACTTCCTGGCTTATTTACTTGGCATGTATGCAGTCAATGCTTGAGAAAGATCAGGGTTACCCCACCCACAAGTGCCTAGGCTCATTCACGGAGAGGCTGCCTTGCCCTCCCTGCTCAGCAGGCCTTTCAGGGCGGAGCTGGAGAGAGCCCACTCCTAATACAGTTAGAGAAACTGAGGCACGAGAACATGGAATGACTTATCCAAGCCACACGGGCAGCCAGGCACAGGGCCAGCATCCTGACACCCAGTCCACGGTATGCTCAAAAGCTTCAGCTTTGGAATCAAACACAGGTTCAAATCCTGGCTCTGCCACTTAGGCCTAGAGACCTCAGGCAAGTTATTGAAACTCCCTGGGCCTCAGTTCCTCATCTAAAAAATGGGCATGATAATGTGGTCAATGGGGGACATAATATGAGTCAATATGGGGAGAAAATGAAACAGTTCACTCACTAGAGTAGTGCCTGACACAGAGTAAATACTCGACAGCTTGTTGAATAAAACCACTAATCACTAAGGTTATTCTAAAAAGTAGATGAGAGGCCGGGCACAGTGGCTCACGCCTGTAATCCCACACTTTGGGAGGCAGAGCAGGAGGATCACTTGAGCCCAGGAGTTCAAGACCAGCCTGAGCAACATGGTGAGACCCGTTTCTACAAAAAATTAAAGAATTAGCCAGGCATGGTGGCACACACCTGTAGTCCCAGCTACTCAGGAGGCTGAGGCAGGAAGACCGCTTGACCCCGAGAGTTCAAGGTTACAGTGAGCTATGATCATGCCACTGCACTTTAGCCTGGGCCTAGGAGTAAGACCCTATCTCAAAGAAGAAAAAAAGTAGATGAAATACCTTATGTAAATCGCCTGCCTTCATGTCTGACACATAGCAGAATCGCAGGACTGCTGTGTGACTTGAGGAATATCGCTTAACTTCTCTGAGCCTCACTTTCCCTCCCCATCCATAACATGAAGATAGAAGACAGTACGCATCTCACAGAGTGGGAGTGGAGATTAAATATGTCAATATACATGCATTTCTTAAAATAATGCCTGGAACCCAATGAGGACTAAACAGGGAGAGTTAGTGTTACTGTTTCTGCCGTTAGTAGCAGCGGTTTCTTCATCTGTAAAATGGAACGTGACCCGCATCTTGCTGGTTGTTTTAAGGATTAGGGATGAGTCACGTCAAGTGCCTCGCATAGTGCCAGGCCCACAGACGGCACTCAGCGACAGAGTGATCTTAGTTATCCCTGTGTCTCTGAGGGAGGCCCCCTTACCCCTCCTCCAGGCATCTCCCCAGCAAGAGGCGCCGGGGACCACCAGGCAGTGCCAGGCACCTGGCGCAGGCAGCTACTGGCCACCCTGACAGCTTCTGACATACCGTAATTGCTTCCCCACTACAACTCCTTTAAGCACAGAGCTGCTGGCCAGAGCAATTTGCTCCCCATCAATTTTTATTTCCAGGTTTTAAAATAAAATAAAGGGAAATAAAGAAGGGGGTGGGGGAGCCCAAGAACAACACCACTTCTGCAATAACAAACAAGACCTCACACCTTGAGAGCGCCTGTCAGCCTTCCTCCCCCTGCAGGACTGACACATTAATAAACGGGGCTCAGGCCTGGCTTGCGCTGGAGCAGCCCTCCTGCAGGGCTTAGCGCCACTTCCCCTCCACCTCCGCCTGGACGGCTGCTGGCACAGCCCAGGCGGGTGGGAGGGCTGGGTGAGAGGGGCTCAGCAGGAGCGTGTTTGCAAAGGGCTGGAAAAAGAGAGCTCTTAGAACTAGGGGTGGAAATCGTAGCCCTAGCTCCACTTGGCAAGGGGTTCCTGTGCCAGGCACAGATCTAAAGCACCTTGCGTGTGTTTCCTTCTTAATCTTCACAATAACTCCATGAGGCAGGTACTGTGGTTATTCCCCTTTTACAGATGAGGAAACTGAGGCTCAGAGTGGATGTCGCTGTGGTTATTCCTGTTCCTCTTCCTTTGACCTCCTTACCCCTCCCACCCTTCTCTGTCTCCCCGCTGCCCATCAGCCTTCTAGGGGCCTCTCCTCCCTGAAAAAGTCCTTCTACCTAGGATTCAAGACTCCTGGCTTTTCTGCTAAAAAGGACCTCATAAGTCATCAAATATAATCTCATTCGTTCTTTTATTTATTTCACTGGTATCTGTTGAAGGCTTCCTGTGAGCCAGGCCCTGGGTGGATGCTGGGGACCCGTGGGGAACATGGCAGACTTGGTTCCTCCCTCGTAAAGCTTATATTCTAATCGGAGATGGCGAGTCAACATTCGCCCAGATTCTCCTGCCAAAACCATGAGCTTCTCCCCGCCAGCAAGACTTGTCAGCTCCAGATTCCAAACGTACCTGGAGTCCAGCCTGTCCCAGCACTTCCTGACTCCCACCACCCCCATGTGACTGCCTTAAAGGAGTCACCTCTGCTCTGAGGTGGCTGTCCCGGGAGTCAGAGCAGCTTTCACAGCCTTTACAGCTGCAGGTTGCATCCTGCCAGCTGAGGGCAGGGATGGGAAGGGGCTGCCGGCAGGAGGTCTGGGAAGAACAAACTAGGAGAGGGAACCGTTGTGCGAAGTGGTGAGGCAGGAGCCAGCTGGGCCTGCGAGGAACCAAGAGGCTGTCTGAGTGGCAGCAGCGGAGGGCAGCTCGTGGGTGTGAGTGAGGAGAGGGGCTCCGTGGAGGATGGACTGACTGCCGGCCCAAGGACAGACAGCAGCGGGCACCACTCAGAGGCCATACAGTGCACCGGCCTAAGCCTGGTGTCTTACCCAGAGTCCCACAGCTGGGCACGGAGGGCAAAACCCAGGTCCTACCCCACAGCCAGTGGGATTCCATGACTGTGCACTCAGCTCCAAATCCTTCTGAGGCCCTTTGTGCCTGGTCTTGCGCTGTGCCCCCCAGGGAGAAGCTCATGTCTCACCCCCACGGAGCGGGGAGTCCGGCAGGGCTAGCAGAGATGCGCTAACCCAAGTTCCACCTGCAACTGGCTGTTAGCAGCTGTCAGGAAAACTGGACTGAGAGGGATCCTGAGACCTTCTCTGTAGTCAGTGCCACCATCCATTAGTAATGTCTGCCGTGGGCACGGGTGATGGAGTAGCAGCCGTCCAGCCCAGGTTCACAATGAAACCAAAGGGAGGGAAGGTTCCCTTCCCTTTCTCTGCAGCCCCCCACCAGTCGGGTCCCCACCTTTTTCTCACGGCCTTCCCATTTGGTTCCTGCACCACAGCAGGTGTTTTGAGCCCCAGCCCAGCCTTCCCAGTAGCACCCTCTTGTTTTAAGGCCTCCCATGTACTCAGAAGGCCCAGAGCAGGCACCAGGGGCTTTTCCTCTGCTCCATCATCTCCCCTGTGCCCTACTGCTCACTGCCTGATACCACTGCCTACCCGGAACACGTACCCTCATATCCCTCACACATCGTCCCACGGGAGGCATTTTCCCTAGGGCCACCATCATTTCCTCTTCTCCCGGGAGCATGGCCACCCCAGGAAGGCCCATGAAGGTGCTCAGAGCAGCAGCTTCCTGCCAAACTTCTCCCTTGCTCACCTAACACCCACCATGCCCCCGTCCATCTGGCCCTGGCTTCCTTCTTAGGTTAGCTAACTGCCATCTGAGGTGAGGGGAGAAACTGAGGCACCAGTGTTGCCCTAGAAGCCTGGGGCAGACTGGGTGAAATCGCCTGGCCCCTGGCTTCTACCTCAAGTGCCAGAGAGAAGCTGAAGTCCTCGTCCACAGCACTGTGGGAGGGAGCGCGGGGACAGGGGAGGCCCGGCCTTGGGGGCCTCAGCAGGCGTGTGGAGGTCACCCCAGCCTCTGCGCTACCAGGTTCTCCTCACTGCGTGCTGCCCTGCCCTCCTGCCTGACCCGGCCACTCCAGCCCCCTGGAGCTTGTGAGAGTGCAGTTAATCTCATGCAGTTTAAGGACTTACTCAGAGGGGCTCTGCGGATGATGAATGTGGAAAGCATTACCAGCGAAGCACCGGGCTCCGCGGAGCTGTTTAAAAATGCATTCTCCCATGTAAATTTCTGCTCCATCAATCCTTATGACATGTCAAACATTGCTATTGTTTCCTGAACAAATTGTACCGCGTGCCCTTCTCTGCAGATTTGTGCATGGGAGCAGAACTGCTCGCCGGCGCCTGCCACCTGCCTCTGTCGCTGGGACCCAGGGCTGCGGCGGAGGCAGCTGGGCCCGCCTTGCTTCAGAGCAGAAGCCCCGTGCGGGGCGTCCGGGCACGGGTGCGTGACGGGGTGCGGGCGCTGGTGCGGAGTGATTGAGTGTGTGCCTGCGGCCTGCCAGTCTGTGGCCTGTGGGGACAGATGCTCAGGTGGCTGGGGACGGGGTCCAGAGGGGACCACAGAGGCTGAGACAGGGTGGGAGCTTTGGGTGGTGTCTACCTGAGCCAAATGGAGAGAGAAAAAGGGAGAACGTTTCTGGGAGAGTATTTGGGGGTGAGATGGGGGTGCAGCATGCAGGGAAGTATTGGGGGCTGCCTGGGACACAGAGACAGGGGGAGAGAGAGAGAGAGAGTGTAGGAGGCAGGGAAGTATGAGTACACAGGAAGAGAAAAGGCGGCTGGAGAGTGTAAAAGCCCTGAGCAAGGCAAGCGTCTGACCTGTCAGAGAAGAGAATTGGTGATGGCAGAAGGGATGGGCCACGGTTTGGAGGGCGACCCCAGGAGGCCAGAGGACGTGAGGACTGTAAGAGCAGGCAGGAGTCAGTGGAGGCAAAAGACCCAGCACCAGCAGATGGGTGTCTATGAGGCCATGATGAGGGACAAGAGCAAGGCACAGGGACAGGTGTGCAGGGGTGCATGGGGACAGTGTGTCGGCAAGGCAGCGGGTGGAGGGTGGCCCTTGCTCTGGGGCAAATGAATGGAAGAGGCTAAGAGTAGATGACTGTTCATCGCACAGACAGACTGGGTAAGAAGGGGGTTCTCGGGAAGGGGACAAAGACATAGGACTGACCACTGTTGGGGTGGTGGGTCCCCTGGGAGAGGGTGTGACAGGTGGCACTGACCATCAGAGGGCACAGAGTCCTGGGCACACAAGGTGCAAGGAGAACATATTCTGAGCGTGCTGGGACAAGAGCAGCAGTGGGTCGGGAAGGGCACCTGCAGCCAGCCGGGCTGTCCCATCTTTGAGCAGTGACCTCAGGTGGACACACAGTTTCCACCAGTCCTGGCCCTGAGCCACCTGCACAATCCAAGACCAAACATGGGGCGGGGTTGGGGGCCTTCCTCGAGGGTCTGTGGATGGCACTTGCTTGGGTGTCTGCGAGTCTAGACTGAGGGCCTGCGTCCTGGGAAACCACAGCCAGAGACCCCTGCTGATGGCTGTGCCACCCTCCAGGCAGAGCCTGGGGGGCAGAAGTTGCTGTTGCAAGCAGGAGAAAATGTGGGATCCCATCTGGCTTTTACAGGGTGGAGAGAAGGACCCTGGTGGGAGCACCCTGGCTCCCATAGCTGAGCTCTCGAGCTGCAGGAAGACCACTTTCCCTCAGGGCCCCCAATGGGAGGAGCGGAGGAGGGGCGTGGTTAAGAGCACATGCCTTGGAGGTGACCATGTTGGGCTCATGTCCCAGCACTGTGGCTGTTTGACCTTGGGTGAGTTGATTGATCTCTCTGAGCCTCAGTTCCCTCCTTTATCTGTAAAATGGGGATAATATGGGTGCTGGTCTCATAGGGCTGAGAAGATAGAATGAAATAAAGTACAGGAAACGCTTGGTGAATTTTGTGGTTCATAGTTAAGTACTCAAATCAAAACGGCAGGGATGCTATCTTGCCCCACCCCCCACCTCCCGGCGGCTGGGAGAAAGATCTGCACCTGTGATTCGGGCCTGGCCAGTCTGGGGATGTGGCCGTTCCCCCACCGCAGGCGCCTACACTCACCTTGTCTTAACCTTGGAGTTTTCCCCCTGTGTGTATTTATTTTTTTCCTTTTTGTCAGCAGAAGAAAATTACACTTCTGCCGGCATTGTCCATCACAGAAATAAGCACTTTCGGATGCAATTATAAAGGCCCAAATGAGGGAATTAGTTTTGCTGGTAATGCCAGCGTTGGGGGGAATCGGAGGGAAAAATGAATCAGGGGTTTGGCAGCAGCCAGTCCGGGCTGCATCCTGTCCCCACGTGCCGACCTCAGGACCGGTGCTGACCGCAGGGAGGGGCGCCGACCCGGGCTGCAGGCGCTTCGGCTGAGGGAGGCTGGTGGGGGGTGGGGGGGGGCGTCCTGCCCCTCCTCCAGGCTCGGGGCGGCAAGGGCACAGCTAAAGTCACCTTGCTGAGGTCTTCTCCAGGACAGATCCATCTACACCAGCGCCCTCTGACCTTCAAGCCCATTTTCTCTCTTTATTTTCCTCATAGTTCTTACCACTATCCGAAATTGTGCTATTTAGTTATTTCTCTCCTCGTTATCTGTCTTCTCATTCTGATTTTAAGTCGCATTCCAGTGAGGACCTCGTCATGCTTAGGCTGTGACTTCAGTGCCTGGCACAGTAGCCAGCACATTGGAAAAGCTTAAAAAGTACTTACTGAGTATGTGACTGAGTGAGGGTCTGGTCACTGTCCTCAAGAAGGTGCTTCCAGCAGTAGGCGGGGCAACTCCCAGCTGCCGACCACGCCCACCGTGCCCTTCTCCACCTGCCCGGCCCTGGGGAGCTTCCGCAGGAGGCCTGAGCTTTGGAGACGAGTTGTCACCCTGGGCCTCGCCCCCCGGACGATCTGAGCAGCCCCACTGTCACTGCTCACTGCCCACCGTGGTGTCCGCTGGTGGGACGTCAGCCCCACGGAGGGAAGGTCATGCTGGCCCTCAGTGGCTGGAAATGAAAATCTCAGATTTTACTAAATTGGCAAAGATTTTGAGCCCTCTCTGGGGCACAAGATAGAACACAAAAATGAATTAAATACAGAAATCTCCTTCACGGGGGCAAACACAGGCAGTTTTCAAGAATGGCAGATTGTGCTGTGTGTTCCAAGAGAGATGTGACCAGGGGCTCTTGGGTCAAGACCAGTGAACAATCAGGGAGCTCTTTAAGGAAAGGGGCATTTGGGATGGACCCAGAGGGGTGGATCAGAGTTCAGACGGCAGTTGTAGAATGAGAGGATGGGGTAACCAGCATGAGATGCAGTCTGGGGTGCATCAGGGAAGAGGTGGGTACAAGAACCCTAAGGCCAACCAGGTTGTGGACAGCCTTGACACCAGGATGTTGATCTGGAATTAATTCCGCAGGTAATGGGGAGCCATTGAAGGTTTTTGAGCAGAGGAGAATGATCATTTTAGCCATTGGTTTTGACTTCTTGCCCCTGGTCCTTTTATGAGAGCCTCGACTAGTAAAATTTACTAGTGTGTACCTGTGACCACCAACCTAGAGCCTGGGGGAGCCACGGTGGGATGGTAGCAGAGACACAGGGACACCAGGGGGAGGAGCCTGGAGCACAGTTAAGGTGCTCCCCTGAAACCCTGGTTTAGCATTTCTTAGAGTTGCCACGTACAATCTGAGAGCCACCTGGCGTGGCCAGCTGGGCCATCCCCTTCCCCCATCCCCGAAGCATCTGACTGGCCTGGGAGACCCCAGAAGTCACCCTGGAGGGAGACAGATGTGCTCCTTCCTAGTATGTGGCAGGGAAGGGGGTGTTCATGGCATGGAGGGAAATGTTATTCTCTGTGCACAGGCCCTTGGTCACTCCTCAGACCCTCCTTCCTAAAGTGATCCCAGGCGTCACTGTCACTTTATTTGTCTGTTGGACTTTCAGTTGGTCTGCCACAGCAAGTCTTGGGAGGACGTTGTTTACAAGGTGCCATGACAAGCAGAGAGGGGCTGGGATGGAGCAGGCGCTGCCCCCGCTGGCTGGGGCAGGATGGCAGGTGGGCGGTGGGGAAGGCCGCTGCAGAGCCCCCTGCGGGGCTGGGTCACCAGCGCCTGTGGAGACGCTCCAGGCCGCGGTGCCACAGGGTGGCACTCAGGCTGCCTGTCCCACAAGGCGCCAGTGGTTTACTCTGGGATGCGAAGGCCAGCTCTCCACCACTCACCAGCTGTGACATCTTGAGCAAGTCACTAATCATCACCTGTAAAAGGGGGCGGGGTTATAACAGTACGTACCTGCGGGGATGTGGCAAAACTAAACCTGTACGGTTGTATGTGTCGCATAGATTGGGTGCAGACGTAGCATAGGTGACAGGGATGTAAGTACCTTTCACGAGCTGCCTTTGTGCCCAGGCCTTGTCCTAGGTTCTGGGCACATCTCAGGGAGCCGCAGCCCGGTGTAGAGAGACACGCAGGAGCACAGCGTCAGTCCTCCGTGGGGCCGGGGCTGGGGCTGCTGCGTGAGTGCAGGGGGGAGCCCTAGCCCCACCTTGCGGGGTCCGGGGGCCGCACGGGTCCAGTCTGGTCAGAGAGGGGGCTGGACGTGCCAGGCGGACAATGTGTGTAAGGGGGAGGGGCTTTCCCCTGAGGGCAGACTCTCTGCCCCCACTCCCGGGCCCAGGGCCCAGTGGCCCTGCTGAAGCCCAGCCTGGCCCGACTGCCCCCGAGAGGCCCTCAGCGTCCGCGCTGGCCGCCCCCACCCTGGCAGGGCAGGAAGCAGCTGTTCATCTCCTTGTTCTCCTTCACACATTTGAAAATGAACGCTCTCCCTCCTCCTCTTCACCCGGCATACATATTTCACTCGGTCATTACGCGGTGGCACTAAAGGACTCACAAATCTTCCCTGGTCAGCTTCAGCTTCGGTGGCCTGGGCAGGCAGCAAGAGGCCCAAGGGACGGGGTCACTGTGGGAGCCGTGGCGTGCCCAGCCCAACCCGGGCAGGAAAGGCCTGGCCCCAGGGGGTGGGGGCCGTCTTCTGCTCTAAGACAGTCCCCTCTTGTCCCACAGGGCTGACCACTTAATTTCCCTGGGCCTCAGCTGCTCCAGGTCCCAGGGTGAGGGGAGTGGACGAGGGCACCTGAGGGTCCTTCCCGCCCTGACAGTCCAGAGCTATTCTGTGGGGCACCAGATAGGGAGGGCTTGGCCCCCATGGGCCAGCCCAGCCCGTCCCTTCCTGCACGCCCAGCCCCTGCGTCTCAGCTGGCTGTCCTCCCACTTTTCCCTTCCCCCTTCCCCGCTTGCTCCACTGTCTTCCCCTTCCTTTTGTCTTCCTTTTCTTCATCCACATCTCTCTGCCTGCCACCCTCTTCTCACTGGAGTTTGCTCATTCATTTTTCAAGCATTTGCAAAGCATCTGTGTGTGACAGCCACTGTCTGTGCAGGGCACTGAGCCCACCAGGTGCCGCCCAGCCCTCATCCTTCCCCAGACCCTTTCTTTTCTTTTCTTTTCTTTTCTTTTTTTTTTTTTTTTTTTTGAGACATGGTCTTGCCCTGTCCCCCAGGCTGGAGTGCAGTGGCATCATCATAGCTCACTGCAACCTTGAGCTCCTGGGCTCAAGCAATCCTCCTGCCTCAGCCTCCGGAGTAGCTGGGACTACAGGCATGCGCCACCATGTCCAGCTAATTTCTACTGTTAGTAGAAGCGGGGTCTCGATATGTTGCTCAGGCCGGGCTCAATCGATCCTCCCTCCTCGGCCTCCCAGAGTGCTAGGATTACAGGCGTGAGTCACCGCACCTGACCTAGACCCTTTCCTTTGACAAAGTAGGACGATGAGGTCTGAGAGGGTACAGTCTGGTCACACAGTGACCTAGGCTGTTGACAGTGGCCCGGAACTGGGGTCTCTACACCACGCTGACCCCTCAGTGGGCTCAGAGGCGTCTCGGTCAGTTCTTCCCTGCACCAAGCCACTGTCACTGCGGTCCAGCCAGCCCATGCATGGTGCTGATTACTTGTCAGTGGAACTTAGGGGTGGGAAGGGCTTGGGATTCCTCCCTCTCCCCTTCTCCTCGGGTCCCTGGAAGGGGAGGATGGGGTTAGGGTCATTATGGGGAGCTGTGGTCCTCTCTCCCCTGGAATAGCCAGGCTCCCTTCCTTGAGAACAAGTGCTCCCTTGGTTCGGAGGCAATAACAGATGGGGGCCGAGGGCGTGGCAAGACGGCGCAGGGACCAAACCCAGCATTGTTCTTTTTCTAGCCGTGAAGTCTTGGGTGAGCTATTTCCCAGCTCTGTGCCTCAGTTTCTCCATCTGTAACTTGGAAGTGGGACTGATAATCGTACCTGCCTCATAGGGTTGTTAGGAGGATGAAACGAGTAACGCGGGTAAGGTGCTCAGTAACCCGCGGTTGCTGTGCTCGTGAGGAGTAGCTCGGGGCAGTGGCAGGGGAAGCGCCGGGGAGCCGGTCCTGGCTGGGCGGGCAGGTGACGTCACTTGGCACCTTCCTATCACGTGCGCGACGTGCATCCCCTGAGAACCTGTGAGGAGCTCGGCCAGGGCAGTGGCAGAGGTCTGCACGCAGTCTACGGGAACATGGCCCTGGGGACACGGACCGGAAATCCGGCCCGAGAGGCAGCCCTATAAAAGCAGGGAGCCCGAGCCCCCAGAAACGGCATCCTTCCGTGTAGCCAAGTTTTCTGGGTAACTGAGATCTTAACTCATAAGATCGTATTTTTCATTTTATTCATTTGGGATAGAAATGTATGCTTCACTTATCTGCCTTCCTGAACTGAATATACTGAACACAAATTAGCTTGTCCTTGAAAATTCAGGTTTATCCTAAAGAAAATGGAATTTAATGCATTTTGTAGAATCCAGGAGACTTAAGAGGAGCCTCATAAGATATTTAGTACAAAGGCATCACAACGCGTCGGCAGCAGGGCCTTTATCCACTTAAAATCATAGAAGAACCCTGAGTGTGAAACCCCAGGTCAGTCCGAGGCCGTTCCCTCCTGGCATCTGGTGGCGGCAACAGTTTGTCCAGCTCCAGGGCAGGGGCCTGGGAGGGGAGCAGAGGTCACCTCTAGGACAGTGCCTGGCATGGAGTATGTGCTTGATAAGTAACTATTGAATGAATGAACGAATGGTGTCATTTAGCCTGCGCTGTGGATTATAACCATGCCGGGGACAATACAGAAGCCCACAGTCCCAGCCACAAACGCCATCCCCCTCTAGAACTGCCGTCGTCTTGGGGAAGGGAGGAGGTGGAGGGGGTCCCCACCGGGGTGGCCTTGAGGAAGGAGCACCAGGCAGGGGGTGGGGAGGCCAGCTTCTACTCCACTCTGCTCCTGACCTGCTCACAACACAGAGTGGCAGCAGGCTCATGCTGGGCCTCACTGGGTGCTGGGCCTCAGTTTTACGATCTGTGAGATGGGTGGGAATGTCTGTCTTCCTCATTACATGGATGCTTGTGAGTATAAAATGAGGTCATAATAAGCATGGATGTTCTCTGCAAATGTCAATGATATGATGGTGATGTAGGCCACCAGCAGCATTGCCATTGTCATCCGCATAACCTGGCCCCTCTCCCTTCAGTCTCTTTTGACTGGAAGTGACTTGGCACCATCCGGTTAAAAGGGGTCTAAATAAGCCAGACACAGTGGCTTGTGCCAGTAATTGCAGCACTTTGGGAGGCTGAGGCAGGAGGATGACTTAAATCCAGGAGTTCAAGACCAGCCGGGGCAACACAGTAAGACCCCTGTCCCTACAAAAACAAAATGAAAACCAAAAAGAGGACTCTCAGTGGACTCAGTGGACTCACAACCCAAACTGAGGGTGGGAGGAGATGTTGGAACAGATTCAGGGCTCTAAAACTACCAGGATCCGGCCCTCTCCTCTGTGTGCAACTTCATCCTCCGCAACAGCCAGCAGCTCCCAGCTCACACTGTCCCAGCTCTCCTCCCTGAAGGAAAGCTTTTACCCCCAGCAACAATAGGAATAATCCCAGGGGGTTCTGATAGACCTGGCTGTGGGCCGGGGCCACTGCCCGGCCTGTCCCTGTGACCGGGGAAGGGTAGGCAGCTCCCACTCAGACCGTTTGAGCAGGGAAAGGGACCAAAGAAGGTGAATGGGATGGGTGGACACTGCTAGGAGAGAAGGTTGCCAGGCAGATAGGTCTGTCCTGTGCGGGCAGTACATTCTTGCAGGGTCACAGAAGCGGGGACCAGACCCCCCAAGGTTCCTGCCCCACTGGGCAACGCATCTGACTTGGAGGAGTTAGGCACTGGGGCAGAGTCACCAGAAGACACCACCGGATGCCTGAAGCCACACCCACCTCCATTCATGCCACGTCACAGTACTGCAGGCTGTGACCCCAGGCCACAGGTCCAGGCTCTCCCCCCCAAGCCCTCTAAGCATCTGTAGAGAAAAAGCCCACCCGGCCTGACATGAGTCCAGGGGGCAGTTTCACGCAGTTAGAGATTACTGGTAGGAGACCAGCCCTGTAGAACTGTGCTCTCCGATATAAATTTAAACAGCCACGTGTGGCCAGTGACAACGTTATTGAACATGATGGCTCTAGAGAATTCGGCCTGGGCCAGAGGGGCTGTGGGGGAGAACATGGACACTTCCTCCGCGGGTCTGGCAGTAACGACTTCCTGTTCTCACCACTGCAGGCAACAGACAACGACGTGGGCACCTTCGGGGAAGTCAGCTACTTCTTCAGTGATGACCCTGACAGGTGAGGCTCGGCCCCCAGCACCGCACAGTGGCCTCTGCTCCTCATGAGGCCCGGGAAACTTTGCAGTGCCCAGGGAGGGAGGGCGCTGGGCCCCGCAGCTGGAGCACTGGACTGGGAGTCGGAACCCGTGGGCACTGTTGCTAATTTGGCCCTAATTGTGGTATAGTCTTGGTCAAGTCCCCTCAGCCCTCTGGGGCATAGTTTCTCCGGCTCTCAAAAGGTAGCCTTTGGCTTTGGGAATGGAGAAAATTGTGTCTCTGAGAGGTTTTCAAGCACTAACGATTGCACATCGCCATTGCCACTACCACCAGCAGCAGCTAACGTTTAGGAAGCCCTTACTGTGTGTCAGGGGCATTGTCAAGTGCTTTACGTGCATTTGCTCGTGGAATCCTCACAGCTAAATGCCAGAGGAACTCGGTGCCGGCCACTGTTAGCATCCCCACTTTACAGATGAGGAAACTGTCCTCAGAGAGGCTGAGTCACTTGCCCAAAGTCACACAGCTGGTAGGTGCCAGGGCCAGGCCTCTGCATGTGGGCATCACCACTAGGATACACAGCCTCCCTCCCCCAGAGGGGGCTGTCATCGTGCAACAGCCCACAGTGGGTTCATGGCCTCAGTGCCTGACCTGTACCAGCCTTGGCCTGCCATCCGCCGTGGTGACATGGTTCTGGGTTGGTTCTGGCCATTTCTTTCCCTTGTCTTCAGTTAATCCGAGCCAAGGGGAAGCCCTCTCATTTTAACATGCTCTAAGGCCAAGTGTCTGATGAATCTAGAAGCCCAACAGAAGGAGTAAGACAGTGGCTGTCAACTTGAATTACTGGCCCCGACTGTGTGTGTGAATGATCAAGAAGAGACTGGGAGATTGTTAGGTGGGTCCAGCCATTCTCTGCCCCTCTGTGATGGGGGCCTCCAAATGGGAGGAAGGCGCCAGCACAGCTGAATGCACCGGGCACCGTGTCCCTCGGGGGACCGTGTTCACGTGGCTTTGTCTTGATCACCTTGGACCTTCTCATCTCTTCCCATCTTCTGAGCCCCGGGGCTTTCCCCGTCTCTGAGCCAGAACCTTCCAGGCTTCTGGCTGGCGGCTGTGGACCAGGTCAGAGCACACAAATGTCAACTGACAGCTCAGCTGAAGCTCTCAAGGGGACGTTTAGAGGAGGCAGTTAGAGAGAGAGTCCCGCTGGACCGTGCTGCTCCCCAGGAGACGTTTGCCAGCAGGGCTCAGCCCCTCGAACCCAAGGGCGAGCCCCCAGAGAGGACCAACCGCCCCTCCCTTCGCCGGATGCTTTGCTGCCTGTGTGGACCATTTTGCTGCAAACCCACATAGGATGGCAGAGTTTCTGACCCTCTCAGTTCTCCGGCATCTAAATACCTCCGGTGAGGAGACACTCCTGTCCACAGCAGGAAGAGGGTCATCCTGCCTGAGTCTCCCGCTCAGTTAAATCGGCAGCTCCACCTGTGTCTGACCACCCCACCCTCGTGTGATCCTGGTCCTGCCCCCGACGCCCCAGCCCCCTTTACAAATTAGCCATCCTCGTGTAGCGCAAGCAAAAGAGAAGGCAGATTCCGACTTCATTTATTTCTCTGTTTGGCGCCTCAGGCAAGGACAGGCTGGTAAATGCAGCCCCGTATCGACAAGCCTGCTTTCAACACGGTGTCCTTTCTCTGCCCCTTCCTGCCCGAACAGGTTCTCCCTGGACAAGGACACGGGCCTCATCGTGCTGATCGCCAGGCTGGACTACGAGCTCATCCAGCGCTTCACCTTGACGGTCATCGCCCGGGACGGGGGCGGCGAGGAGACCACGGGCCGGGTCAGGGTCAACGTGCTGGATGTCAATGACAATGTGCCCACGTTCCAGAAGGACGCCTACGTGGGTGCCCTGAGAGAGAACGAGCCTTCTGTCACACAGCTGGTGCGGCTCCGGGTAAGGTGCCAGGGAGTCCTGCGTGCCAGCCACTCACCTTGTCCTTCTCCTGTGCTGCCCCTTGACCACACCCTCGGGAAGCCACCACTGCACAGATTTGGGGGTCAGATTCTTGGTCTGTGGCGGGCGTCCTCTGGGCATCACCTGGTGTCCCTGCTGACTGAGTGGAGCTACGTGCACAGTGTCTGCGTCAGCTTCAATTTTAGGTCACCGTTTAGCACAAGGATCCCCCCACCGCCATTCCCCTTGGCAAGGACATCGAGTGGGAGGAGTTCCTTGCGTAAGGACCCCATCCGAGCTATTTAGCGGCTGCCCACAGTCAGGAAGTGCCGCAGCTGGAAGGAGCCACGCAGGCCACGGGGTACAGCCAAGTGTCCTCCTGCAGCGAGTCCCCACCAAGCTTCCATGACCTCCGACCACAGACCTTAGTGTCCTCATGCCCCTTCCCCACTCTGCCGACCCAAAGTGACAGGACCCAGAGCCTCTGTTTGGAGTGTGTTTCTGACGCAGGGAGGGAGGAAGGCGAGGGTGGAGGGGTGGGCGCAGGCCTGCCAACATGGCCACGGCTCCCCAGGGCCCTGCCCGCCCGTCCCACTCGGCTCCCGCTGCACTCAGTGGTGGGGCCCACGGGAAGCTCGCTAGGGTTGGAGACAATCTGGAAAGAAGCTAATTAATTCAACAGCCCCAGAAGAAAGTCAAGGGGTAGAAGGATTCCCTGGCCCCATGCCAAGTGCCTTCTTTCCTCCTGGCATTTGTGCAACTGTGTGCCAGACACCATGCTGGCCTCCAGGTGTGCAGCGGCAGTCAAGAGGCATAAGGTTTCTGCCCGTGTGAAGCTGATGGTCTGAGCAACGCGGTCAGAAATTAAACAAGGAATTACAGTTGGGGGCCCAGGGAATGATAGGGTACACCGCCCAAGGGCCCTGACCCAGTCTGGGGCGGGGGGTTCAAGCTGGGCTGGGAGGGTGTGGGGGACAGTCATGCCAGCTATGGCAGTAACCCTCCTAGCCTCTGGGACATCCCCCGCCCCCATCTTCCTGGGCCTCTGCCTGTCCTCTAGGTTTCCCAGGCCTCCTCCATACCCAGCACCTGGAGGGGAGCAGGGCGTCTGCTGGGAGCCAGAGGGTGGCCTCCAGCTGAGGGACAAGGCGGGCCTCCTGGAGTCCTGGGCCAGGGCATGACCCAGGGCTGGCTCACCCAAAAAAAGGAACTCTGACAGGGCCCAGCCCTGCCCACCCCTTTTGGCCCCTGGCCTTCTGCGAGCTCTGGGCCCTGTCTGCCTTCTTCCTTCCAGGCCACGGACGAGGACTCTCCTCCCAACAACCAGATCACCTACAGCATCGTCAGCGCCTCCGCCTTTGCCAGCTACTTCGACATCAGCGTGTACGAGGGCTATGGAGGTCTGTGTGCGCTGAACTGAGCCCAGGAAGGAGGGCTGGGGGAGGGGCAGGCACCCTTCTTTCTCCCTGACACCCTGGATGACCCAGGAGGCTGCCCTGGGCTCCTGCTGGGTGGAGCAGCATGTGACCTGAGGTCCCCCTTTCACAGGGTTGACCTCTGTGTCTCACACCAGCCGGATCTTTCTCTGTCTTAGGCCCACAGCCAGCCCTGTAGGCATCCTGGGAATCTGATGTTACCGGAATCTGTGGGGTGTCCCGTTTCTTACCAAGGCTGCCAGGGCAGGTCCATGGGGCAGAAGCTTGTTAGCTAAGCCACACCATTCTTTGAGTGGTCCTGTGGCCTCCTGTCAGCCTTCCCAGGCTGTGGCCTTTCCCTGCCTGCCCTGCCGTGAGTCCTGATCCCCAGAGCCCTGGCAGGGAACAGCAGCAGCAACCTCAAGCTCCAATATCCCAAAAGAAAACACCCCATCTTTCAGATGAAGCAGCTAAGGCCCAGAGACAGGGAGCAACTTGCCTGAGGTTGCCCAGCAAAGCCACTGAGCTTGGTACTAAGTCCCCACACGATCTGGCTCTCAGCTGCCATTCTAGCCTTGCCTCTCAGCACCCCTTCCCCCCCAGAATCCAGCCTCTTCAAGCCCCCAACGCTCTCTCCGCTTACAGTGGTCGCCTCCATGTCTTTGCAGAGTCTGTTCCTTCTCCCAGGAAAGCCCTTCCTCCCTGCCCCTTTGCCCTGCCCTCCTTTGGCTGGTAAGCTCATAGCCTCTGGCTGGCTTTAAGGGCTCATTTGACACCTTCTCTCGGAAACTTCTCTAGTTCTTAAAGACTGGATTAGGCAGAACAAAGGGATGCACACGGAATGACTCTAGGTCCAGTGCTCCTTCCTCCAGTGCCCCACAGTGAGGTCAGGGAGACACTGTCGCAGAAATTGCAGTCCTGGCCCCAGAGGCCACAGCCCAGTGTTCTCTATAAAATCTATACCCCTCTTTAAAAAGCTTAAAAGTTCCATGTCTCTCCCCACCCCCAACCCCGTACCCTCCTCTCTGCTAGAAGAATCCCCTTAGATTCTATATTACTAAAGCAATAATTTTGTTTCCCTTTTCCAAATAGAAGGTTGCAGTTTAATATTGTTGTAATGCCTTTGCAGACTACCTTTGCATGCCCCCCACTCCCAAGCCAATATGCCTTCCCTCCCCATTTGAGAATCAATGGCTTAGCACAAACAAGTACTGATGGAGAGAGGCCAGGCGTGTGCAGTGGTGGGCACATTTGAGGACGAGGTATCTGTACTAGCTCCCTGCAAATCCTGCCTCTCGGCCTGGGTCTGCCTTTGGCGTTAGTGTTCTCCACTCACCTCCAAACGGAGTTCTGCCAAAGGTAAGATCTGCAGCACCTGACCCCAAGTGTCTCCCCAAGGGGTCTGAATAGTGCCCAGAGTGAGCCACTGGATGGGCACAAAGAGCCCCTGGGTGAAGGGGGGAGGGAGGGAAGATAAGAGAGGGAGAAAGAGGAGAAAAATACACAGGGCCAGAGGGGGCCAAGGAGGGTGCTGCCATCTGTACCCACTGCCCAGCCTTCCCTGCCACCCCCAATGCTGGGCAACAAATGGAGAACTCTGCTTATCTGGAGAGAGGGGTGGTGACAGGGACAGGGCTAGAGAGCCTGGGGCATGACCCTGTCCTCCCAACAGCTTCCAGACTGATGGGGAAAAATACATAAAGAAAAATGCCAGATGAGGGGGTGTGACAGACAGACAAGCAGACAGTAGTGTCTACTAGGGAGGACCCTGGCCTCTGGATTCAGCCAGACCTGGGCTCATATCCCAGCTCTATTAAGTTGCTAGCTGTGTGACCTTGGGCAAGTTACTGAACCTCTCTGGGCTTGGTTTCTTCATCTGTAAAAGTGGGGCTTTCATTACCACCAAAATAGTTATCAGCTGGTGGGCTCAGCACAGGGGCCTGGAACATATCAGGCAGTCAGTAAACCTAAGACAAGACCATTAAGTTGCAGGTGTTCAGAAAGCACGGCAGAGCTGACTTGGGCCATGCCAGCTGTACCTTCTGTGCCCAAAGGGGAGCCCTGGCTGGCCGGGCATCTGAAGGCTGCTTACAGGGGTGCCGGGTCTCTGCTCTTGTCATTTCAGTGATCAGTGTGAGCCGCCCCCTGGATTATGAACAGATCCCCAACGGACTGATATATCTGACTGTCATGGCCAAAGACGCTGGCAACCCCCCTCTTAATAGCACCGTTCCTGTCACCATCGAGGTGTTTGTAAGTACCCAGGGCTCTGGCCTTGTCCTTCGTGGGTAAGGAGTGGTGAGTGCTTCCCAGAGTGTCACGGATCCTGCCTGAACCCAGTGGTGTAGAACTGTGTCCCCACGTCCTTGGCCGTCCCGACAGCTCGGAGAGTTACCGGCAGACCATCCCAAAGCCGGCCCCTAGCAAACCTCTGCCACCGCTGCAGCAACCAAGCTGCCTCCCAGCTTGGCCAAGGGAGGCCCCGGGCCCCGAAACTCAAGAAGAGCCAGATTGTCCTGCTCTGACGTCATCTGGGGACCTCAGGACACCCTTGGATGGGGAATGGGAGCCGGGAGTCAGGCCAGGATGAACTGTCATGGGGTTCCTTTATTTCTGGCCGCATTCTGTGAAGTCCAGGGCATTCCTGGAAGGTCTTCTTCTCTCTTCTCCCTCTCTATATATCCCCCTCTGCCTTTTTTCCCTTCCTTTTTCCACTCCTCTGAAGATCTAAAGGGGTCTGAAATCAAACCACAGCTTGTCTGACATGAATATCAAGCACACCTTAGTGCTTTTTGTGTCGGAAATTGTCCGTCACTGCATCCGTCTCCACACTGGTTCATTTGCCCCGTGCCACATGGGGATGCAGAGTGTGGTGTGACATCGGGGCCAGCGGGCCTCTCCCTGCTGAGACTCCCCCCCGCACCCCCGTGCATGCACAGGCATCCCCCGCCCCGTCTGCAGGAGAGGGTGGACACGTGCTGGAAGAGTCAGTGCACTGCCGGCTCCAGGAGGATGCGATCCGATGGGCAGGTTAGGAGATGCACTACGACCCGACAGGAGAGCTCAGAGGCTCTCGCCCCAGAGCAGGCTGCTGGACAGCTCCCCTCACAGCCCCTGGCACTGCCCCACACCCAGCGTGCGCCAGTTCCCAAGTGCAAAGGTCCTTGTCTGGGCCGGGGGCCCCTTTTCTTGCTGAATAGGATGGAGCTGGAAGTGGAAGTGGAGCTGATGCCTAAGGGGGAGCCCCCAGGTGGGCAGGTAAGAGCAGGATTTAGGGGCAGAGCCAGGGACAGCAAAGGGCAGGGCAGAGAGTTGGGGCCTTGCTTCTAGATTCTTTATGTCTGCGACCTCGGGCTTCAGGGAGTGTCAGGGGAAGAAGGACAAAGAAGAGAAGATCCACAGACACCTAAGAACTTGCCCATCTCGAACTGCAGCCTCCCACCTCTGCATGCCAGACGGACACCAAAGAGCTAGAATGCGTTTCCTGCCAATCAGGACCACGTGCCGCAGGCTTCACCACACGGGCAACTCGACCACAACCCCCAGACCTCCCCTAATCCTGGCCACACCCACAGCCCTGACCAACCCACCCAACTCTTCAACCAGCCGGGAGGCTGCTCTGCCCGGGCGGGCAGTGAGTGCCGCCTGCGTGCAGTGAGTGCCGCCTGCGTGCAGTGCAGCAGCAGGACGTGAAGGTGAACTTGAAGCCTGCTCCACGCCCCAGCAGACGCTGAATGCAAAGAGGGGCGTGGCTTTGGAGGCACATGGGTCTGAAGCCCGGCTCTGCCACCTTCCAGCTCTGGGGCTCTGAAACTCAGTTTCCTCATCTAGAAAAGGATAATCATGGTACCTGCCTTATGATATTGTTGTGAGGATGAAATGAGATCACACAGGTGGCAGCTGGCACGTTGGTGGTCATCACAGCTGATGAGACAGCCACGCGTACCAGCAGCAGCGCCCATGCCCTGGCCTGTCGCTAGTGCAAGGGGGACTTCCAGAGAGCAGCTGGGGCAGATGGGAGCCCGCTAGGCTTTGGGGGAGCAGACACAGAAGAGGGTAAGGGGAGGGGAGGGGAGGGCTGGGGAAATCAGCTGAAGTGCTTTCCCCCAGCGCAGGGCTGGGTGGCCCCGGTAGCCAAATGGAAACCAGCACTTGAGCCCCAGCAAGGTGCCGGGGGCTTCTATTCACCCAGGCCTGTTCAATCCCATTTTACAGATGAGGGAGCTGAGGCTCAGGGAGGGAGTGTAGCTGGCCCGTGGTCACCAGTGCCTTCCTCACTTCCCGCTAGTAAGGGCAGGGCTAGGATCTGAACCCTGACCTGAATGACTCCTGCGTGACATTCTTTCTGCCACAGCCATAGGCCCGGAGCTTTGGGAATCCCCATGCACCTGTGGTTGAGACCAGTGCGTCTCAAAGTTCCCTGTGCACCGGAACCACCGGGGATCTTCTTATAATAAGATGCAGATTCTTATTTAGTGGGTCTGAGGTAAGGCCGGGATTCTACATTTCTGACCAGCTCCCAGGTGATTCCGATGCTTCTGGTCGGGGGACCCCACTTTGAGTAGCAAAACTTTTGAAGATCTGCCCTCAGGGGATTCTGAAACCCAGGCTCTGCCCCAGACCCCAGACCCTTCCCCACCTGTGGCTCAATTAAGGAAAGGACCTGGCGTCTCTGTTGCCTCAGCCCCTCAAAGGGGCCAGAGCAGGCAGGAAGAGGAAGCCCAAAGGGCTGAACTGGCCTGTTATCCACTGCGAGCGGAAGAGCGGCCTCCCTCCCTGGCACCAGAGAGCGGAGTGTCCATGCCCAGGGCTGTGTGGGGGCAGGAACCCGCCTCGCTCGCCATTCAGCAAGCCAGGGGCTGCCCCGGCATGGAACCGCAGCGGTCCAGGAGAAGGGACCCCACGTTCAAATCCCCTCAGAGCCGTCATGGGGTCGCAGGGGCCAGCCCTGACCCCCGGGCAGCAGGAAGGTCTGACAGCGAAGACAGGTGCCACCTCAGCTGTGAGTGAGCGTTGTCTCTCGAGCACGGTTTTCAGAGGGCACAGTCACTTGTGTCTAAGGACCACACTTGAAAAGGTCACCGACTTTGGGTTTATTTTGCACATGGGTGGTTTCTAAGTAGCTGTCACTCGGCTAAGCTGCCTCCTCCCTCCACCAAAAGGATTTTCTCTCAACTGAAGGAAAAAAAAACCCAACAACCCCAGCAGAGATGAAGGAGTGACGGCCGCACTCACCGCACAGGCTGGGGGTGGGGAGAGGCAGGTGGAAGTGACAGGGCTCCAGGAGGGGGGGTGAGAGGAGCCCGGTGATTCCTTTTCATCCACTGCTTGTTGGTTTTTAATAAAGAAGTCAAACTCGGTTTGTAGATTTCCCATTAGGGGACAATAAGCTTTTGTAGAGGGAGCCGCTGAATTAGAACTAATAGCGAATGCAGCGCCAAGATCCAGGGAAATATCACCGCTAATAAGTTTCTGCCTCACGCTCTGTCACTGACATTCTCGGCACTGTTTGGTGCAGCCAAGCAGAAGCTCAAATGTCTAAGTATATGGGGCACTCGTGCCCGCGCCATGGGCCAGGGACCAGGGGCCAGGGAGATGCCCAGGCGCGTTGTTGAGGGAGTCCTGAGACCGCCTGTTATCCTGGGCGAGGGACAGGTCACAGGAGCCGTGTGCAGTCCAGAGCCAGGGGACAGACTGGAGAGGAAAAGGGCCATTCCGTTCTGGGCAGCCACGATCCTGGCGGGCTGATTCTCTCAGGTCCCAAGGGGTGGGGGGCCAGAGATTGGCCCCCATCTCTTCCATGATTGCTCAGCCAGAGTGTCTGCAGCAAAAGGGGCTTAGCACAGAGTCACTCCCTCAAAGGGCTCTCAGTTCCCTGAGAAATGAGGCCTCAGAGCACAAACCCTGAAGATCTGAAGTATAAAAACTGCCCTGGGGGGCCGGGACTCAGCCTGACCCCTGAGCTCTGCACCAGGCTCTCAGGGATAGGGGAGGAGTCGGCGCCAAGGGGCCAGGGAGGTCCCTGCAAGGGAGGGATTCTCGGGAGGGGTTGCGAGAGCAGTTGGCGAGGATGACCCTTGTAAAGGGCAGGAAGCCTCTTCTCACCGAAGAGGAGAGGCCGGGAGTGGAGGTGCAGCCGGGGCAGGAGGGGGCAGAGGGGCATCTGGGCTCCAGTTCCCCTGAGACCGGCCACCCACCTGGCCCTGCTCAGCCCCTCAGCGGGAAGGGAGGAGGGATTGCTCCAGAGCCGACAGGGTGGGGCTCTAGGCCGGGGTTTGTGGGACGGGGGGGAGCTGTTGTTCTCTGTGTGAGGACGGGCCTGGCTGCACCTGCCTGCGGTCACCCCAGGGCAGGAGTCAGACTCTGGAACCACCTGACCCTGGCCTGCCACTGCGTATGTCAGTATCTGTGGGGAGGGGTGCTCCTTTCTCCCTTCATTCTGGAAGAGCCCTAGAACCTTCCACCATCATCTTGGCTGAACTGGGTGGGAGGGCCGAGTGGGCACCCCCAGCGTGGGGGCTGGTGAGCTGAGGGTGGGAGCTGGAGTGAGCTTGGAGCTCAGCTGGAAGACCCGGGGAGCGCAGGGGAGCAGGGAGTGGTCGGCAATCCCAGCGCGGCCTTCATTCTCCATCTCCCTGTCCGTCCTGTCCTCACCGTCCCTTCCTGAGCCCTGCATACTTCCCCAAGGCCTGTCCTACCTCCTTGAACCACAGCCCCCCAGAGGGACGCCTGACCCCCTCGTAACACCCACCTGGCTCTGGCTACATGTAGAGGCCAGAGCTCCTTAGTGCCAGCTGGGCCCAGCCTGACCCCTGGGTGCCCGCCTTGGACAGCTGAGCGGCCCAGCTGCCTCCCTGGATCCTGCAGCCTGCCCATTTTCCTTCCAGGATGAGAATGACAACCCTCCTACCTTCAGCAAGCCTGCCTACTTCGTTTCCGTGGTGGAGAACATCATGGCAGGTATGGGCCTGGGTGCAGTGGGGGCTGGGGCACGGGGCAGGGGGACGTGAATGCAGGCAGCCAGCAGGCGTGGCACCTGTGGTGTACAAACCCCTGCATTGCACAAAAATCCAGAGAGGTCCATGGAATTCTATGTCTGTTTCCCAGGCCAAGAATCCTGTGACAGATCAGGGAGCCTTTGGAGACATCCAGTTATCTGTCAGCAACAGCTTTCACAGGGCACCTCTGTGTGCGGGCGCTCGGGGCACCTGGTCCGGGCCTCCTGCAGCTGCAGTCGAACAGGGCAGATTATACCGATGGCTGATTAATTAAGCAACCTGGACTAAACGATCTAGAGTGTGCAGAGAGTTCTGAGACTAGAGGGCTGGGAGGCAGGTCCCAGGGGCCGTGATTTCAGAGCGGGTGGCTTTGAGAGATGGCATGTGTTCCTATGTAAGGCTGAGAACGAGAACCTCATCCCGGGGCCAGGCCTCGGGTGTCAGGGCCCGGCTTGCAGCCCCAGGACCACCAGCTCCGTGCTCAGACTCCAGGGGATCTGCTCTGTCTTCGGGGCAGGCTGGCAGCGTGACTCTTGCACCAAGAGTGGACTGTCCCATGTCAGGAACTGATAGAGCAGCTGAAGGGAAAGGGGACAGCTGGAGTTAGGCACAGATGGAGTTAGGGACAGTGGAGTTTGGGATGGCGGAGTCAGGGGACAGTGGGTCAGGGCACAGTGGAGTTAGGGGACAGCTGGAGTCATGAATTGCCTTCCGTGGCACCACAGAGCCTTCTAAAAAAACCTCTGGGACCCCAGTGGTGCCTGACGATGAGCTGGTGGGTCTTCAGTTGCACCCAGCCCGCCTTTGTGTCCCAGTCAGGCATCCCCTGGAGAATGTCATGCGTAGAGGGACCCTGCATTCCCCACCACCCCCAAGCTTTGCCCAGGAGGGGCCTTCACTGTGGCTCTTAAGCCTTAGCCACGTTGGTGTGCTCGGGTGAAGGGCTGCGTCAGAGCTCATGTGCTGGTCCTCCTGCTCAGGCCCGGCCTGAAGGTCACGTTCAAGGCCCCAGGGCTGCCTGGACGGGCCACCGTGCCCTGCCTGGCCCCCAGCCCCCTGCTGGCCCCTTCCCCCAGGGCCTACTGGTTCATCAGGGTGGTAACCCCAGCTCTGCTGTCCAGCGGGTGCTCACGGCGGCGGAGCGGTGCCCTGCAGGCCGTGTCCCCTGGGGTCCCCCCCAGCACCCCCACAGGGTAGGCATTACTATTAGACCCGTGTGCAGAGGAGGAGGCTGAGGCTCAGGCTCGTTAAGGCACCTGCGAGGTCCTGTGGGCTCCCAGCCTGGGTGTGACGGCTCCAGGAGCACACTGAGCCTTCTCACCAGCCCAGCTGGCACGAGGGTGGCAGGACGGGCTGAGCCCAACAGCCCTGCGGGCACAGTCTCAGGACACGCTGCTCCCAGGGCTGGACAGGGCAGCTGGAACAACCGGCCCCCGAGCCGGGATCCCCAGAGCTGGAAATGAAGGTGAAGGCCATAACTGGACATTAAAGAGAAAATAAAACCCCTATAAATTCCCCTGTGATCAAGATAAAACGAGACCAAAATTGAATACAATAAATGTAGAATAATTTAATATGGAACTTCATCTCTTTTTAACTTAAAATAAAAGCTGGTTGATCTGAGTGTATTTGCTGTGCCGGCTCGCCAGGCGGGGGCCAGGTAGCGGCCGTGGTGTCCTCGATGAGGTCGGGCCAGGAGGGGAGGAGGCCAGAAGAAGACAGGGAGGGCCCAGTCCGCACAGCCCAGGGACCTGGGCTACAGGTGCCGTGCATGAGCACCCTCACCCCAGGGCACCCCAGCAGACAGGCTTCCCGCCTCCTGAGAGCTGGTCACAGGAGATTCTGTGCTGCTCCCTGGCCTGGGACCGCGAGCCTGGGGACCCAGGGTGAGTGGCACCCCTCTCTCCTTTATCTCCGGAAGGAGCCACAGTGCTGTTCCTGAATGCCACGGACCTGGACCGCTCCCGGGAGTACGGCCAGGAGTCCATCATCTACTCCCTGGAGGGCTCCTCCCAGTTTCGGATCAATGCCCGCTCGGGTAAGCCTCCATCCCAGCGCCTGGTCCTCGCCACCTCAGCCGACTGTCCCTACCCAGCCCCGGGACCAGCCTCTGGGCCGGGGTCTCCTCCCTTTCCGTGTTGAGCAAGCCAGCCTTGAGCACCCACTTTTATCCCTGAAATATTCATGTGAGTGTGATTGCTGCTCTTACCCCAAAAAAATCACACCATGAATTTATCCACTAAAGGATGTCTTTTAAGGGTGAAGAGTCCTATTATGTTTAAAATGTGTTCCATTTTACAAACAGCTGGTTAACACACTACTCTTTGGGGACACCTTCATTCAAGCCCAAGTGTCCCCCTCCCTCAGCTGTCAACCTCGTTCTCGAATCCTGGCTGCTCTTCTTACACAGTTGCGTGCCTCAGTTTCCCCACCTACAAAAGGAGGATGATCACATTGAAGCTGTTGTGTGGATTAAGTGAGTTCTTATAGGGAACACACTTAGAATAATCCCTGGCGTTTAATAAGTGCTAAAAAAAAAAAATTACTATCATTATTCTCTTTTGTTTAGTCACCTAAGACCTCCCCCACCTCAGGCTCCCTGCTCAGCCCACGTACCTCTCTTCTTTCTTCTTCATCTCTCCGTGTGCCTCCCTCCAGCTTTCTCTCCTCCTTGCCCCTGGGAGGAAAGGGGGCAGAAAGAAGCAACAAGAGACCCAGGCTTTTCAGCCAGACCTGGGAAGGAACCTTGGACCCCTGCACGTTCATTCAGAAATCCCGGGGCCTGCTCCAAGCCAGTGCTATGCTAGGTGCGGGGGTACAGCAAGGAGTATGAGTCGGCCCTGTCCTCGTGGGGTTCCAAGTCAGCTTAGTGGGTGTGCAACGCACCCCGCCTCCAAGTACTCATTTCTGTATGAGTTAAGGGAACTCTGGGTGCTAAAGAGGTAAACCCTGACATCACAGTTGCTTAAAACGATACAAATTCTATTAATAATTCTTACAGTAGTCCAATGTCCAATGCAGATGTTTAGTGGACAGCCTTCTGGGACCCAGGCTCTTTCCACGTTGTGGCTCCAAGGCCCCTGCAGAAGGGAAAAGGGAACTTGGAGTATTGAGCCAGGAGGAGGGCAGCTATGGGCCAGGCCTAGAAGTGACCGGTGTCCCTTCTGCCCGCATCCCATCAGCCAGACCAATCAGTGGCCTGTCTGGGTGCAAGGACAGCCGGGAGCACAGGCCCTGCCTGGCAGCCACTCTCCAGCAATACTTCCACCCAGGGAAGGGAGAGGAATCTTTGGTGGACACTGGCCATGCCTGCCACGTGTCAGCGGCCCAGCAGGGCATTAGGTCTTCCTGTTATCCCGCCCGCCCTGGTTGAAGTCATCCTCCATCCCTCTTTTGTCCCCTCTCCCTGGAAGCTCAGGGCGCAGACGGCTGGTGCTGACGTGTGCAAAGACTGAAGAGGGGGATCCGGGCCATGATGAGCCCCTCCTCCCACCCCTGAGAAGACGGGGCCTTCCTCCCTCTTTGCCACGTGAATATTAACCACGTGCCAGCACTGTTCTGAGTGGCCTGACCAGCATCATCCCATCCCACCCCCTCCCCACTCTGCGAGGCAGTTACTGGCATCAGCCCCATTTCCAAGTGAGTAAACTGAGGCACAGGAGAGGTTAGGTAACTTGACTAAGAACTCACAGGAGGTGAACTTCCGACTCCAGAGCCCAGGTGCCAAACACGGCATTGTAGGGAGCCACGTTAGAGCTGCGTCCCGCCCCCCCAGATGCAGTGGTGGCTCCCCGGCCTTTCAGCCACTCCCCTTTCCCCCCCAGTCGGCGGCTGCAGCCCACCTGGGCCCTTTAATGATGACACGGATATTTTCTTGCTGCCTTAATACAGCTTCTTCCTCTCCAAAGGTGTGAGCGTTTTCCTCTGAGCTCCTTGGTCACATTAGCCAGGCCCGCTCCACAGAGGTGGCCTAATTGGATCTAATTTCCCAGACAAGAGAGGCCATCCATCATGCCGACAAGTTCACGTTTAGAACTTTTAGAGATTAATTTCTTCCTCGCCCTGCCAATTAATCGACACCACCCCGGCAGGGCGTGTGGCTTGTTGCGCAGACCTTTGCCAGTCTTCCGTTCCTGGCCTTGGCCCTGCACTGCCCTGTCCCCCCACCCCCAGCTCCCGGCTCAGCCCTGCACAGGCCAGAGGACAAGCCAGCATGCCAGGGAGGGAAATGTCAGGGTAGAAGGGGTCCCAGAGACCATCTGGCCCAGCTCCCTTGTTTTATGGTAGAAGAAACCAAGCACAGAGAAGTTAAGCAACTTGCCCCAGGTCACACAGCTCAGGCGACAGGCATGAAAAGGTGGGTGGAACATAGTCCCTGCCCGTGAGGAACGCTCACAGTCTGTCGGAAGGAAACACTCATTTTCTGAGTGTTGGGAGTTCACCTGTAGTTATTTCAGCCTCACGACACCTCTGATTGGAAGTCACACTAATCTTTGTTTTATAGATGAGAAAACTAAGACTCAAAGAAATGAAATAAATTTCTCAAGGCCAGGCGTCTGGGAAGGGCCATGATCAGAATTCAAACCTGGGTCTCCCTGTCTCTCCCACGCTGATGAGAGATGGTAAATGGCCTGGCTGTGACGATGGTGCCAAAGACGCTTATGCTGGCCCACACCTGCTCCCAAGCACCAACTGTGTGCTTTTTTGATCATGAACTCCATCTTCAATACCATCCACTTGGTAGCTCAAATGGGCCCTAGAGGGGGTATTTACACCGTGGACATGAGCAAATGGCTTTTTTTTCTTTTGGGGAGCCGGTTGTCAAACATATACCAGCACGTCACTACCAGGTGACATCCGCATTTCAGTTACGCTAACATACAAAGAAACGTCAAACATGGGCTGACAAAAAATGTGGTTTAACTGTTCATATTTAGCAGAATAACTTATTTACATGCTAAAAAAATTTTAAGGCCATATAATTATGCCATTCACCGGGTAATTAGGAAATTAGTTTGGAACTATGAATTCTCAATGCACCGTAGGTCGGACTGTCCAGTAATGAGTCACAGGTGAGAACACACGTGAACCACTTGGTGTTTCTCCTTCCTGTCGTATTTCTGTGACTATATAAATAAACAGTGCTGGGCACTGTTCTGAGATTTCCATATATTAACTAAATTAATCCCATAGCAGCCCTATGAGGTAGGTCCTATTATTGTTCCCTTTTGACCATATGAGGAAACTGAGGCACGGAGGATTTAAGTAACTAGTTCCAGGCGGTAAAGCCTGGAAGACAATGTCAAAAGTCTAGGCAAGAGGTCCCCCGGGACTGAGTTCAAGGCCCTCCTGCCCTGTTCTCCAGCCTTTCCCCTGGTGGGCCTGCAGTCCCCAGCTTACCAGATGCAGCACTTCCTCCGCACGGGGTGAGAGTGCCCGGGTCCAGGGAACTGGCTCAAGGCCCGGGTGCTTCCCCCTCACCCTCTGTGAACACCACGTCCCCAACATGCACACGCCGCCAGGTGACTGCAGCTTGCTAACGTGTCTTGGGCATGCTCCCGCCCCGCGCCCCCTCCCCGGGCCAAACCCTCTCACGCACGCTCTTGCCCCTCCGGCAGGGGAGATCACCACCACGTCTCTGCTGGACCGAGAGATCAAGTCTGAGTACATCCTCATCGTCCGGGCAGTGGATGGGGGTGTGGGCCACAACCAGAAAACTGGCATCGCCACCGTGAGTGCCCACCCCTCCCGTGTCCCCGGCCACCGTTCCCAGCTCATCTCCAACTTGCCCCCTTGGGCCTGTGGGCCCCTGTGTCCTGAGCACTGTGGGAGTGAGTGAGATGGCAGGTGCCAACTTGTCCTCAGCAGAGGTCAGCCTGGGGGTCACCACAGCTGTAGGGAAGGAGGCCCTTGCCACCTGGGATGTGGGGCACTCAGGAGGAGCAAAATGAAATACTTTCTCTCCTGCCCCACAAGGCCACCTGGGCAGGTGGCAGAAGGCACGCTCCCCACTGTTCCCTCCCTGCCTTGGCACCTGCCAGAAACAGAAGTGGCATTCCTGCCAGGAAGAGCAGCCCGGGGCGGGAAGCGGGGCCCTGGAGGGTCTCTGGGACCTTGTCACTGCCCAGCCAGCCCTTGCCTCAGTTTCCCTACCGTGAGGTAGTAGGACCGGTGGAGGCCCAGAGCCCCCATCCGTGGTCTCGTCACCTGTCCCGCCACTGCGCCCGGAGAGTAGAAAGCTAGAGGAGGGAACGTAGGGGCCTGAATGTGCTCTTGGCTGCAGAGGGCAATGGGGAGTGAGGGGCAGGACTGCTGACAGGCCACTAGAGTCACCTCTCCTTCTCATCCCCCGTTTGGGGTTTTGGCTCTTCCTCGGAACCTGTCTCTTGACCTCCCCCTGCCCGCCACAGCCACCCCCATCACTGCCCAGCCGGAGGGGCTGGGGACGGTATCACTTGGCCTGGGGCTTGGCAGAAAAGTCCCCAGTGCCCTCCCCTGTCAGGAGAGGCCCCTGCTAGTAGGAATAGGAGCCCCCTAAATAATTCACCTAGTGGCAGGTGAGCAGGGAAATTGCTTGGCTTTAGCTGAGACCGGAAAGCTCGGGGATTCCATGTGATCCCTCACCCTGTCAGTCATCTTCAACCGAGACTGGGGTGGCATGGGAAAAGTCTCAGGTTGCAGCAAGGATTTCTGGGTCATCGCATCCATTCCTCTTGCTCCTGTCCTGGAAAGCCCAGGCCCTGCCCGAGGCTCCCAGAGTTGGTGGAGTCAATGCAGAGATGGCAGGCGGGCATCTGAGTGCCACCCGCTGGGGGCCCTGCCCTGCCTGGGCCATCTCAGCTGGGTGCGTCCCACAGCGCCCCTTGTGGCTCCACAGGTGAACATCACCCTCCTGGACATCAACGACAACCACCCCACCTGGAAGGATGCCCCCTACTACATCAACCTGGTGGAGATGACGCCTCCCGACTCCGACGTGACCACGGTAGGTGCGGTGGGCAGCGGACGTGCCCTGCGGGCCTGCCCATGTGGGGCTGATGGACCTGACGTTCTGGAAGCTCTCTTGCGTGGTGAAAGGCGGTCAGAGATTGAGGGAAAGCCCTCACCCAGCCTCCAGTGTCAGCAGGCTCCAGGCTTCATCAAAGGACAGTGGCAGGGGAGCTAGGGCTGCTTTGGCTTGTAAGCCGCACGTGCCCTAGACTGCGGGACTCTGGCCACCCTCTCAGGAGGGCCCCCACCCTCAAATGGTACAGGCTGTAGTCCTACCCCAGTGCCTTTCCTTCACCACCCCGTCACTGCGTCCACCAGCCAGGGTCAGCTCCCCCACAGGCTGGACCTCAAGGCTGCCCCAGCAGGGGGCTTGAAGTTCACCCCAGGAACTTTCTAGCATGGGATTTGCCAGGTTTGCACAGGCCCCTGTGTGTGTTGTGTGCACATAAGTCGAGGTGACTGTGTGCAGGGATGTGACTTGGGCTGCAGAGGGGAGACATAGCCAAAGCCACCGGGCATCCAAATTGGAGACCAGTGTCATGGGCAAGCTCAGGAAAGCCAGGGTCGGGTGCCCACTTGATCTGCTCAGCTCTGAGAGTGACATTTATAAGCCTTCTCCTCCTCCCACCCTGGCGTCCCATGTGGCCTCATCTGGGGAGGCTAGTCTCCAAATGGCCAGCCCCACTGCCACCAACCCAGCCCCGAGATGGACATGAACCCTGACAGCTCATGCCAGCCCATTAACTGAACACCGGGGACATGCCCCACCCGGGGCCAGGGGCTTCTCGTGAGTTCTCTCCCATCCCCGTAATAATCCCACGTGGCAGGGGGATTCTGCCCCCATCTCACTGTGGAGGAGATGGAGACTCAGAGTTCAAGGGATTTGCCCAAGTTTGCAGAGCAAGTAAGAGGTGGTGTCGAGACTCGAACCCAGGTCTGTCTGACTTTGAGGCAAGGGATTAGAAAATTACCTGGCCCAGTCCTTATTCCTGTGCTGGCTCAGAGGGTGCCTTGGCATGTGGCCCAGGTCCTGAGGAACTGGAGAACTCGGGCAAATTTTTCATCCAGTAACCTTGGGCTGGTGATGCCTGCCCTCCCCATCCTGCCCCTCATCAACCACGCCCAGTAGTGGCCAGGCCCACCTGGGTCTAGGTAGGAGAGGGGGTCAACCTGGAAGGAAGGTCAAAGACAGGGAGGAAGGGGTTGGCCGTCACACCTGTCCTGTCCACCTTTCCACGTGTGCAAGATCTGACTGGCTCTCCACCGGAGTAGGGGTGTCCCCTCCCAGAGAGTCCAGTGGCGCAGGGCAGGGGTGAGGGATGTGGAAAATGGAGACCAGCATTCTAGGGAAGAAAAATCTGATTTTTCAAAGCCCCTGGTGGGGGAATTCCTTCCAGCTCAGGGCCAGGTCTCAAAACCACTACCCTGGGCCATCTGCACAGCCCTCTTAGGCTCTCTGGTGGGTGCTCTCTGCTGCCCCCGCATGGGCACTTGCCAGCTGTGTGACCTTGAGCAAGCTACTTAACCTCTCTGTGCTCCAATCTTCTCATCTAGAAAATGGGGTTAGGCCGGGCGCGGTGGCTCACGCCTGTAATCCTAGCACTCTGGGAGGCCGAGGCGGGTGGATCGCTCAAGGTCAGGAGTTCGAGACCAGCCTGAGCAACAGCGAGACCCCATCTCTACTAAAAATAGAAAGAAATTATATGGACAACTAAAAATATATATATAGAAAAATTAGCCGGGCATAGTGGCGCATGCCTGTAGTCCCAGCTACTTGGGAGGCTGAGGCAGGAGGATCGCTTGAGCCCAGGAGTTTGAGGTTGCTGTGAGCTAGGCTGACGCCACAGTACTCACTCTAGCCCGGGCAACAAAGTGAGACTCTGTCTCAAAAAAAAAAAAAAAAGAAAATGGGGTTAGTATGAGGTCCCACCTGATAGAGTTGTGGTCCGTACTCGAATGAGCCAAAATATAGAAAGCACTGGTGCGTGGTGCATGATCAATGCATGGTAGCAGTCATCATCATCATCATCATCATGTTGGATATTGGAATCCCATCTGTCTTGTTCCCTGTGAACCACACTGCCTAGCACAGTGCCAGGCACATTGTAGGTGTTCAAAATATTTACTGTTGAGGGCTTGTTCAGCTGCTGAATATCTAACCTTTCCTCCCCTCCCCACCCGGCTCTGCCAGGCCGGGGCTGGGTCTGCCTTGTCAAAGGAATCTAGCGTGTGTGGCCCAGGACTTTCCCAAGGGCTCCTTCTAGAAGGGGCGCTGGCCACAGCCCCTGGAGCCTGAGGCACAGGGCGATCCCAGGGCCTTTTCAGAGCCTGTGTGCGGACAAGTGTGTGCCCACGTGTGCCTGTATTCGGGTGCCTTCGGAGTTGGGGTGTGCGCATCTGTGTGGGCCAGGTATGGCCTGGCACGTGGGCACCCAGGACGTCCCCCTGGCCAGCCGTGCACTCTCTGCCAGTGAGATTTTGGTCCAGTCTCCCTCCTGGCTCCTGCAGCCTCCTTCAAGGACCTGGCTGATGGGCATTGATTTAGAGCCTTTCAAAGCCCTCCAGCAAAATAAAGGAGAGGGGAGAGGGAGAGAATTATTCCCCGTCAGGCCAGGAGAAAAATGACGAGCGTGAAATGGAAAATAAATGAGGGGAAAGTGGTGAGATTCTACAGAATTGCCCAGCAGGGAGCCTGCAGGAGGGGTCGCAGCCCCCACTCCGAGCCCCCAACCCACCCTGTGACCAGGCAGTGGGCCGAGAGGCCCGAGACCAGTGCCCACCCGCAAACCAGGGCCACTTGGAAGCAGCTGCCCCAGGCACTCTCTGGCACAGGCGGCAGGTCAGGCAAAAGGGAGAGAAGTGGAGGCCCCTCCAAGGGGAAATTGATCTCAGCATGTTCAGCAACAGGCTGCTGACCTGGAATAGGTCATTTAACTGCTCCATACCTCAGTTTCTCCATCCAGAAAATGGGTATAAAAAATCTCTCACTCCTCTAACTGATGAGAGAAGCATTGCAGAAATGTAGGGGAGCTGGTCTTCCTTGTCCATCAGTAAAATGACTTTGCCTGATTTGAGTTATGCCTGGAGTGCCTAAAAGCCCCATTTCCTGTTTGCAGCATGGGGGGGTCCCCTTTATGGAGGCTGGGGAAACTGAGGCAACATGCCCACAGCATGATGAGGGCAGGGATCACCTCTTCCCTCTCCCTTGGTGCTGCAAGGCTGGGAGCAGAGAGGGGTGGGCAGAGCAGTGTGAGGTGGGTCGGGGGCTGCCTCCCACCTCTCCGAGGCAGAAGCGGGCCTAGGGTGGTGCAGGCTTCCGCCCCTGCGTGGGCGTCTCTCGCCGGCCTCCCTGGGGCCCAGGGAGGGGGCAGATAGGCTTTTTCAGCCACGGAGCCCATCTGTCTGTTCTGGTCTGGTGGCCCCAGAGACACCTCCAGCTGGGGATTAAGCCAGAGGAGGGACAGATTCTGCTGCCACAGCACAAAAGGCCCCACATCAAGTAAGATGAAGGAGCTGTCATCACCAAGTGTCCTGGAGTTAAGAATGACACTGTCCTGATGAGGCCCTAGGGACTGTGGTCACCTCCCCCCATTGATCTGTCCACCTCTGGTGGGGGCGGTGAGCTAGGGGTGAGGGCTGCTGCTGTCCTGGTCCTCGAGGACCCTCCAGGCTGGGTCGGCTTCAAGGCAGGTGCTGTGTGACCTTGAGTCTGGCCTGTGCCTCTCTGGGCTCTGCTTTCCCCTGGTGGCTGGTTAGAGAGCTCCCCCAACAGAGCAGGGCATTGTCAGGCACAGGGGACCTCGGCAAGGACAAGGAGCCCTCGGAGATCTCAGATGGTCCTTTGCCAGGATCTGGGAACCTAAGGGACAGCAGACTGTGGCTGGGACAGCACTGAGCATTGGTCCCTTCATGGGGTGGGGGCTTATAAGTGGGGCCAGGAGGTGGGTGGAGAGTTGAGGGGGCCAGAGCGTCTGCCCAGGAGTGTTTCTCCCTTGCAGGGAGGCTCAGCCCTGTCCCTCCTCTGCCCCTCCTCCCAGCCCCATGACTGTCCCAACTTGCTGGGTCCCACCTTCCAAGCTGGGGCCCAGCCCATGGCTCCTCTCCATGCCCTGTCATCCCTGGGGTCACAGGGGCCAGTTCTTTTCAAATCCCCTCACAGTCAAAAGCTCCAAAGGAAGGAGGAGAGGGTTGGATAAAGAGGAACCCAGTCTCCAAAATCCAGGGCTTCAAATCCTTTCAAAAGCTCAGCCAAGGGTACAGGGACTCCACAGCCCTTCCCAGCCCCCACTCTGGAGAGTCCCATGGTCAGGGACCTGCTGGGGGCCCCTGCTCTCCCAGAGCCCATGGACATGTCACCCTGCATGTTTGGAGGGGAAGGACACAAAGCCGTGCTGCGGTGCTGTGTAGCGGGTAGAGTCCCAGCTCTGCCGCTTCCTGGCCGCCAGACCTTGGGAGCCTCACTGAGCCTCATCTGTGAAATGGGTATAATTACAGGTTTCTGCCTCATAGGGTTGTTGACAAAGTAGGTGGAGATGACCTGGCGCTCCTGAGACAGTGGGTGCCTGCTGTGTGCAGGTGTGTGCTGGGTGCTGTCGGGTGCGCCAGTGGCAAGGCGGGGTTACCACCCCCACTCTTACAGAGCGGGGGCCTGGGATTAACTGGAGAAAGGGACTTGCCTGTGGTCAGAGCTCACGGGTGTTGCCAGAGAGCACAGGGCTTCCACTGCTCATTCGTTGTCCGAACCTCCTGCCTCAGACCCTGTTGCTGGGGCCAGGAGGGAGGCCCACTTCCTGGGCCTAAGCCAGGGGTGCCTGGGACCAGTGTGTGAGCTCACATAACCCCGGGCAGACCCAAAGGCACCCTCCCTGGGCTGGGCTCAGTGACGGGGCCTGTGTCGCGGGCAGGTGGTGGCTGTGGACCCGGACCTGGGCGAGAACGGCACCCTGGTGTACAGCATCCAGCCGCCCAACAAGTTCTACAGCCTCAACAGCACCACGGGCAAGATCCGCACCACCCACGTCATGCTGGACCGGGAGAACCCCGACCCCCACGAGGCGGAGCTAATGCGCAAGATCGTCGTCTCTGTCACTGACTGTACGGACCCCCGCACCCCTCACAGCCCCGCACACCTTGGGCTGTGGCCTTTGACTCGGGCCTGTGGGCGTCCCCCAGTGACTGGTCCTCTGGGGGTCCTGGGCCCACCCAGAAGGGCTGTGTCTGGTCACTAGGAGTAATACCCACGTCCGGGTTGCAATCCCACAGAGCACCCCGAGGGGGCGGAGGACCTGGGGCGGGGGTGCCAGGCCCAGGCTGCTTCCTGGGGGGCCGTCAGGATGGAAGTGCTCTGTCGCCCTCTCCCCGCTCACCCTCCTCCCTGTCCCTTTCCTCTTGCACCTGGCTTACCCTCTCCTCGGCCCCCTCTCGCTCCCCATTCTCCGCAGGTGGCAGCCCCCCTCTGAGAGCCACCAGCAGTGCCACGGTGTTTGTGAACCTCTTGGACCTCAATGACAATGACCCCACCTTTCAGAACCTGCCCTTTGTGGCCGAGGTGCTCGAAGGGACCCCTGCAGGGGTCTCCGTCTACCAAGTGAGTCTCCCTCAGCTTGTCCCCCCCACCAGCCAACAAGTGGGCAGTGTGTGCCCGTAGGTGCCTAGCCCCGTGGCCACAGAGAGTATGCAAACAAGCCCCACCAGGCATGAGGAGCCCGTGCTGTGAGAGCTCGCCAGTGGCTGGGGTGGTCTGGGAAGGCTTCCTGGAGGAGGAGGGCTTGAGCTGGGTCTTGGAGAGGGGGAGGGGAAGGAGAAGGAGAAGGAGGCAAAGAATTCTGGGAAGCCTAGTTGGAAAGTTTCTCAGGGCCTGATATGGAGGTCTGGCCCAAGACCTTCAATGCCCCAAGCCTGCAGGTGATTCTAGAATATAAAGGAAGCCAGACCAGTGAAGTCCACCTTCCCTGTGTGGCTATGCCCCTTGCCCATGCCCTCGCGTAAGCCCCAGGGCAGCTCCCTGCAGTGGATGAGACCCTCCCCACTTTGTAGGAGACTTTAAAGAGACTTGCCCAAGTCCCTGTGGCCAAGAAGAGGTAGGGCCTGACCTTGAACCTGGCCCCTTTGCCTCCTGTTCCATCATCCTTCTAGTCAGGAAGACCCTGAAGGTGCTGAGTTAGGGGAGGTGACGCCCTACCAGGGGCCATGTAGAAACACCAGAAGACCCTCATGGTGAAGAGCACAGACTTTGGAGTCCAACCAATATGGGTGTAGATCCCAACTCCACCACCGGTGTGCTGTGTGACCTGCAGCAAACTACTTAACCTCTCTGAGCCTCAGTTTTCTCCCCTGTGAAATGGAGATGATAATAGTACCTGCCTGGCTGTGCTGTAGGGATTCAATCAGATATACACGTGAAACAACCTGGCGCTTGCACTGCAGGAAATACACGGTAGCTGCTGTGTTCATTGAGTGTCTGCCATGAGGGTTTAACCCTACAGACGATGGGGTCGCCCATTCCCATTCGAAGAAGACAGGGTTGTTTGTCGGGATGCCAGAGTGGGTAACCTTGGTGGTGCCCCACAGGCCCGCTGTGCCTCAGTTTCTTCATGTGTAAAAGGAGATTAATAGCGTTCTCTGGTCCCCAGAGCATTCATTCTCTCCAGAAGAACATTCTCCCCAAATTCCCAGCAGGGGGCGCTGCCATCCAGGGAGCGGCAACCAGTCCCCTAGGGAGAGTCCGCAAACGGGAGAGGGGCGGGGTGAGAGCAGACGAACCCCCAAACCCAGTTCTCTGGGGCACACAGACAGTGAGGGAAGAGACGCCCACCCGCGCGACTTCTGAGCTCACGGAGGAGGTGGCTCCGAGTCATGGAAGGTGGCTGAAGCAGCAGGGAGTGTTCAACTTGAACGCTGTCTTCAGCTGCAGGACAGGGGTGCTGACTTGAGCCGTGTGGCTCCCTGGCCCCATCCAGAACCTCCACCGACAAAGATTTCTGCAGGATGTGCAGAACCTTCTCCAGGGAGTAGAGCTGTGTGCAAAAAGTAGAAGTAGTGAGCCCCCTGTCCTGGAGAGCGTTCAAGCTGAGCCTGGGCATCCTCTTGTCCAGTCTGTCGGATGTGAGTCAGACCACAGGACTTTGCCCTTATCTGCCAATCCTGGGAGCCTTGGCGCAATCCAAAGCTCTTATTTTTAACTTGCTACACGTTTTCCCCAAATGTCTTGAATCCGCGCCTGTGACACTTTGAGGGTATGAGCTGGGCGACCTCTGATGGGCACTGGAGGGGCAGGAGGGGCCTTGCCTGCACGTGGCCTCACATGGCTGTGTTAGGCAATGATGAAATCCTCAAGTGACTTTTAAAAAATAACCATCGATATTACTATCATCTTACTTTTGCTGTTGTCTTACAAATCAAAACCGAGCAGGGGGAGGGAAGCCTGTTACCTGAGCGTTCTGTGCAGCTGAGCTCCAGGAAACTGAAGGGGGCTGTAAGCTGTAGCAGCTGCTCCAAGCCAGCACTGGAAGGGCTGGAGGGTGGTGGAAGACTGCTGAACACTGGAGAGTTCGGAGGGTCCGCAGCCCGCTGCAGCAAATCTGGGAGGGCTTCCTAACAGGGAGAGCGGAGTATAAAGGGGGAAGGCTGTGGGGAGCTGCACCCTTGGTCTAAAAAGTCCCTTCTCCATTCTAACCTTGGCCTCAGTACATCTGGACCCGAGGGCGTCTGGATGGCTTTCCTCTGACACGCTGCCCCCTTAGAGAGCCTCTGGGAGGGTGTGTTGGGGACGGTGGCCTGGCCTGAGGCTCAGAGGGGAGCAGGTGTGTCTGGCTGCAGCCAAGTGTGGGTCGGCAGGGAGGAGGGGCTCCTCTCAGGGAGAAGCATCAGTCCTGGTGTCCCCACTCTTCACGCTGCCCCTCCTCTCCCTCAGGCGGTGGCCATCGACCTGGACGAGGGCCTGAACGGGCTGGTGTCCTACCGCATGCAGGTGGGCGTGCCCCGCATGGACTTCCTCATCAACAGCAGCAGCGGCGTGGTGGTCACCACCACCGAGCTGGACCGCGAGCGCATCGCCGAGTACCAGCTGCGGGTAGTGGCCAGCGACGCGGGCACGCCCACCAAGAGCTCCACCAGCACGCTCACCATCCGCGGTGAGAGGACGGGGTGCGCCTGCTCTGTGCGGAGCGCGCAGGCGCGGGCCTGGGGCAGTGCCGGGCGGGGCAGGGAGCCCACGCTGTCTGCCGGAGTTGTGGGCACAGGCTCCCTTGCTAATGGGGGGCCCTCCACAACTGGAGCCATTCAACACAGCAGACCTTCCCTGTCTCCCCCAAGTTAACAACGGCAGCGGAGCCTTCTCCCCACCCGGCCCCTGCCTTCAGTGCCCCAGAGCCCAGGGGCAGTGGCCTGGACCCACTGCCAAGGTCCTCTTAGCTCCTGATCCCGGCAGCAGCAGAGAGGGTTTGAGCAGGGTTGGGACTCTCGGGGTCATGAGCGGGCGGGGGAGGCTGCAGGGCCCTCTGTCCTCGTTGGAAGGCCAGAGTTGTTGTTTGCATGTGGAAAGACTTCCCCTCCCATGGGTGTGGGGCGCCTGGGTCAGCAGTGGAAGGGCATCGCCCTGGGAAGAAGGCAGCTGGGATTCCCAGACTCCCTAAGATCCCTCATCCCCCTGGCTCTGCCTTCTCTTGGTGCAGGGTGGGGTACTGTTTCTTATCCACTCTGGATGTGTCTTTAACTTTCGGGACCAGGTGGGGATATGAGCTGCTGCCAGAGGGCCAGGAGTAACCCTGGGGAAGTATGTGCAAGGCTTAAGGGGCAAGACGTGGCCTGTTCGCTAGGCCTGTTCTGTCCCGTCCTGGCTCCTGCCGGCCTGCGTGGGAGGGGCGGGGGGGGGTGGTTAGCCTGGCACGGGCCTCCCTCACCCCTCAGGGAGACCTAGGATGGCAGGGATTAGAGAGAGCCCAGCGTTCTCTTTCCTGTCGTTCCAAGGCTTGCCTGTGGGCTCCTGGGGCCGGTTTGAGGACGATAGACGGGGAGTGTGTCCAGTCTTTAAGAAGAGAGGACCCATGGGGGGCCTTTCTCCAAGGCTTAGCAGAAACCGTGTCATCAAACGAGCCCATCATTTCTCCTGCCATACCACGCAGAGTAGCCATAGTGGGTGGGGTCAGTCCACCGTGAAGGCCACCCCAACGCCCCTGTGCCTGAGCACGAGGGGCCTGGCACGCAGAGCTGACAAACAAGTCTTTACAGGAAATTGGACCGTTTGGGGGAAAATCTTCCAAGCCAGCTCCCTTCCCTGAGACCTCGTCACACACAGGGGCCTCCTCAAGCCTGCAGCCCTCCGCTCTGTCACTGTGACTTTGGACAAGTCACTCGGCTGCCCTGAGCTTCCATTGCTCAGCTACACAGCGTGTCTAAGGATGCCTGCCCCATAAGGACGCCGTGGGGGGACGCCTGGTCCTGGATGGGAAGCACTTGGCGAGGGCTTGGCACGTGGGAGGAGCTCACAAAGGGTCACTGTCATCGTCATTATCATAAGCATTGTTGTCCCCTTCATCGCTGTTAGGCGCGTACTGGAGAGAGGCTCTGGGGTCTCTCTCCCCCCTCTGACAGCTTAAGCAGCAACAAGCCCCCAGGGAACAGGGACAGTGGAGGGTCTGGAGCTCTGGTCAGCTTGGTCCTGGGCCTGGTGGGCATAGGGGGCCCTGGGCTCATGACCAGGAGGTGCTGACACAGGTGCCACTGGGAGCCTATGACTCCCTTGGAAATTCATGTCCCGCTTGGTCTGGGGCCTGAGCCACTGCTTGGAGCTGGGCCGTCTGAGGCAGAACGCAGGCCTAGCCCGGGCTCCCGTTCTGCCCTGCAGTGCTGGACGTGAACGACGAGACGCCCACCTTCTTCCCGGCCGTGTACAACGTGTCCGTGTCCGAGGACGTGCCGCGTGACTTCCGGGTGGTCTGGCTGAACTGCACGGACAATGATGTGGGCCTCAATGCGGAGCTCAGCTACTTCATCACAGGTCCTGCCCCCACCTCCACTCGGGCCCCCCGGGGCCCTGGCTCCACCCCTCCACCCCTCCCAGGTGTAGAGCAGGGGAGCGTGGGAAGGAGGCCAAGTCTCCACCATCCGCCTCTAGCCCCTCTGAAGATGCGCTCTGGGCTTCACAGCTGGATCGCACTGGTCGGGCTCCCTGGGGACCCCTGAATCTGTTGGCCGCAGAGATGGGGGAGGATCTACCAAGATTCTTTCTGGAGGGAGGTGGAGCCAGTGCCTCCTGCGGAGGAGCCCTGACCCCCATGCCCCCCAAGTCAGGGTCACAAAGCTATGACTAGAAGATTGTGGCCTGTTCCTCCCCAGGGACCCTTTACTCATGAGAAGTCCCCTCTGTTCAGAGGCAGATGCTTTAGATCTCCCCAAATGAAATGATTTTAGCTCAAAAATGTTGAGTAGCTATCACCTGGAGAGCTGTGGAGACAGATTATGAGGCCATGGCCTGGCTCCAGAGTGGAAAGGGAGCCGTGATCCATTGGTGATGTCTGCCACGGTGGTAGGATGGGTAGGTGGTGGCAAACAGGCCATGCATTTGTCATTCCTGGATTAGAACAGCTTCTCAGCCTTTTTCAGTCCCTGATACACCTGAGAGGTGTGGAACAGGGAGGGGGGGTAGTCTTCTACATTCTTAAACTCTCCCTTGGCCATTATATCGGCTCAGTCTTTGCTCTGTCCACGACCTGCCTGCAGCCACATCACACAAATGTTGTATATGCATCTGTGCCCGTACACTGGTGCAGTGCGCACACCAGCCTCCCTGATAGCTTTCCCCTGAGCCAGAATCGTGGCTCACAACCCATGCGTAGCTTGCTGCAGCCGATGTGACTTTCAGCCCTCAGTCTCTCCTCTCCAGATCCTTCTCTCCCTCCCCTCTCTAAAGGGACCAGCACCCTCAGGCCACCTCCTCACGGTCTGGCCCACAAATCAGCCCTAGAAAATGCTTAGTTACCAAGTCCCCCTCACATGGCCCCAGCCCTGTGGCTCAGCTATCGGTGTTACTCGTATCTTAGTTCTTTCCTTGTCCCCCCGGAACAAGGTTATGTCTCTTGCAGATGGTACTTAAGAATTGGGGAGCACTGGAGGTTTGGGGGTCATGGGTCTTTCCCCAGGGGCAAATTAGTAAGGATAAGGAAGAACCCAGAGGACTTCCCAGCACCCCAAAGTGGCGGGTTCCTGCTCACCTGCTGAGAGCGCTCCGAGCTTTGCAGTGCGTTCTGCAGGGAGCCACGTGGAGTCCTGGCCCAGGCTCACCCCAAACCTAATGCAGCGATGCCCTCTGCTGCCCAGAACACCGCACTGCCCGCCAGCTGGCGGGAGAGGGGTCTCCCGCACCGTTCCTGGAGTCCTTTCCTGGCTCCCATCCACCCCGGAGAAGAGACCCTTGCACTTGTACCTGTCCCAGAACTCAGGAAGATTCAGTGGCACCTGTCTCCTGTCCACCTGCCTTTACTCTTCCCTCTGTGGAGCCTCCATGAGTCCCCACTCGGCCCAGCCCTCCCCAGGCCCAAGGTGAGGGGCCTGGAGAATGCTCAGTCGACCCCAGAGTCCTCAGCCACATATAAAGGCCCCAGGGCAGGCGAACTGCTCAGACACTTCTGTAGGACAGGTTCTCGGTGTCAGCACACGAGGGAAGCTCAGAGCAGCACAGAAACCTCACTAAAGGATCGTGTCTGCTCTCTGTGAGGTGGAGACTAGATGAAACCATCCATATGAAGTGCCTGGTACACAGTAGGTGCTCAGTAAATGTTAGACACTTACTCCACGCATCCAGCGCCCCCGCCTGAGCCCACCTGGCCCATACTCTCGTCAGAGCCCCTCGGGCAGGGCTGAGTTGACAGCACAGCCGTCCACTCCCGGACACCTGCAGCGCATCCCAGTCAGGAGCAGAGTCGGGTGCCACCCGCTTCCCCTGGCCAGGAGCTGTCTCCCAACCCAAAGCTTCCTTCTCCTTGGCCCACAGGTGGAAACGTGGATGGGAAGTTCAGCGTGGGCTACCGCGACGCCGTCGTGAGGACGGTGGTGAGCCTGGACCGGGAGACCACAGCCGCGTACACGCTCATTCTCGAGGCCATCGGTACGTGCCAGCCTGCCCCGCACACTACCGACACGGTGATTCTGGGCAGAGGTCACATGGGGTGCCCTTCCAGGAGCCAGGCCTTGAGCCAAAGGCTGAACTCTGCCCCGACACCAGTGGAGAAGGGGCCACCAGACACTTACCAAATATCACTGATTGCTTGCTGGGCATGAGGCTTGCTGCTCGGTGCTACATGCGAGATGCTAGGATGGTAAGGCGGGGGCTACACGGCGGGGGACCCACGTGCAGGCAACTCACTGCAAAACCAGGCAACACAAAGTAGAAAGGGAGAAGGATGACAGAGTATTGGGCAGAAAGAGTGGTGAAAGCATGGAGGGGGGAGAGGTCAAGGAAGCCTTCCTGGAGGAAGTGGCATCTGGAAGTGCCGTTGAGTCATCAGGACTCTTAGTTTCAAATTTAAAAATAAAATAAACTGACTTCAGCAATATGGGCTCACAAAACCAGTGCCCTGGGAGATCTAGCTTCAGGTATGGCTGGACTCAGGGCCCAGGTGATGCAATCAGGCCTCATTCTCTGCGTTGGCTGGCTCTGCCTCCCGTGTGCTAAATCATTGCCGCAGCCCCGCCTTTACATCCTCTCAGGTCCAGGCGCAGCAGCAGGGAAGACAGTCTCTTTCCCAGTCTCCCCCGCAGAAGCCCTCAGATTAGCTCTGATTGGTTCCGTCCTGGCCCAGTGCCTGTCACCTAAGTCACGTGCCCATCCCTGGAGCCGCAGGCAGTCCCACCTGCCCAGAATCCCAGGCCTCAGAGTCAGGAAAGGAGGGTCCTCCGGGACGTTCAGGGCATGACGTTCCGGGAGAGAGTAGGTAATGCCGATGGGCAGAAACAGGGGGTGCCAGGCACAGCCTTGAAGGCCACGTGAGGTTTCAGTACTAGAGAAACAGGGAGGGCGTTTCAGGCAGAGGCACCAGCTCATGCAAGGGCCTGGAGGTGGGATAGAACCGTGTGTGTGCGTGTGTGTGTGTGTACATGTGCATGTGTGCGTGTATGTGTGTGTGTGTGTGTGTGCGGCAGCTGGCCCATGGTATGGCCTACCCTCGTGGAGGCCTAAACGTTGAGGTAGATTCTAAAAGTTTAGCCTTTGGTCTTTGGGCAGCAGGGAGCTCTTGAGGGCTCTGGAGAAGGGTTTTTTTTTGTTTTTTTTTTTTGTTTTTTTTTTTGAGACAGAGTCTCACTCTGTTGCCCAGGCTAGAGTGAGTGCCGTGGCGTCAGCCTAGCTCACAGCAACCTCAAACTCCTGAGCTCAAGCGATCCTCCTGTCTCAGCCTCCCGAGTAGCTGGGACTACAGGCATGCGCCACCATGCCCGGCTAATTTTTTCTATATATATTTTTAGCTGTCCATATAATTTCTTTCTATTTTTAGTAGAGGTGGGGTCTCGCTCTTGCTCAGGCTGGTCTCGAACTCCTGAGCTCAAACGATCCGCCCACCTCGGCCTCCCAGAGTGCTAGGATTACAGGCGTGAGCCACCGCGCCCGGCCTGGAGAAGGGTTTGATGAAGCCGGGGTCCCCCAGGCGCCCAGGCCCTCCCCAGAGCACCGATTTCATGTTTGCAGTGAGCTCTGGGTGAGAAGGGGCCGAGCTCTCTATGCCTCACTCTTCCCAGCCAGCTGTCCCTCCCAGCCCACTCATGCCCCAGATGCCCCTCCCCTGCTCTCCTCCCATCCTGGGGCGGCCACCCCACCCTCTGGAGAGCTGTCACCCCCTGAGTCTACCCTGTGCCTCAGGCACTGGCTGGCAGGAGGGGGGCCTCCCTGCTCACACTGACCCAGCCAGAGCAAGTGAGCAGAACCCTCAGGGTGGTGGGGGGCTGGTCTGGAGAGGTGTTTAGGAGGGCGACAAGACGTCCCCCGGGTAGGTGACAGCACTCCAGCGTGTGTGGTCAGCTGGCCCAGGGAAGACAGATGGAGTCACCCCTGGTCCCCAGCCAACTCCAGCTGCCTGTGCTCCTCCCTGGGTGACTGTTCTTGCCTGGACACGCAGCACTGAGCACCAGCTCCTCCCGCCAGGGAGAACAGCCCAGGAGCTGCCCCTGGGGCTGAGCCAAGGCTCCTGTCCCCACCACCTCCCCAGCCCGGGGAGGGACCTGCACGGAACTGGAGGGGCAGAGTCCCTGGATACCTCGGGCTGAGGCCAAGCAGAGCCCGTGTCCCTGAATGCAGAAGCCCCCGGGCCAAGCTCTCCTGCAGCGTGGTTGTTTGACCCACCCAGTGTTTTATAGGGAATGACAATTAGTTGTAAACATTTAAAAGCCAGAAGACTTTATTTTAAAAACTTCAGATGTTTGGTTTCTCTTGAGAAATCAAAAGATCTGGTGTCCCTGGGCCCACAGTCTGCCTGTCAACTGTGGACTGGAGCCGAGGACAGCAGCCCCTTGAGGCAGGCGCACCCAGGTGGGCACCTTACCCGCCTGGCCCTGACAGCATTTGACGTTTTACTCTTACTGCCTGTATCCGTTTCTAGGTTTGTTGTAACAAATTACCACATACTCGGTGGCTTAAAACAACAGAAATTTATTCTCTCGTGATTCTGGAGGACAGAAGTTCAAAGTCAAGGTGCTGGCAGGGCTGCCCTTCCTCCAAAGGCTCTGGGGGAGAATCCTTCTTGACTCCTCCAGTTCCTGGCGTCTAGAGGTGTCCCTGGCTGTGGCTGCATCTGTCAGCCCGGTCTCTGCCTCCGTCTCCTCTCTCAGATTGCACTCTGCCTTTCTCCACTGAGGACACTTGTCATTGGATTTGTGGCCCACCCCCGATAATCCAGAATAATCTCGTCTCAAGATCCTTAATATAATTACATCTTCAAAAGCCCCTGTTCCAAATAAATTAACATTCACAGGTTCCCATGGGAGCCACCATTCAATCCACTTGAGTGCCTCAGTCGCCTCCTCTGTGAAGTGGGGACAATAATGACAGTGTCTACATCACAGGGTCACTGTGAGGACTGAAGGGGTTGGAGCACTGCCTGGCGCGTGGCCTTCTCTAAAGATTAGATACTGTTACTGTCGGTCTTGCCTAGAAAGGAAGAGGCCAGCGTGGGTGGGATGGGACAGGGCGCATCTCTGGCTGGCGCCCGGGAGTGTGCACAGGCCCAGGAAGCTTGCTCCAGGGCGGCCACTAACACCTGTCCTCCTCCACCTCCTTCAGACAACGGCCCCGTGGGGAAGCGGCGCACGGGCACAGCCACCGTGTTCGTCACCGTCCTGGACGTGAATGACAACCGGCCCATCTTTCTGCAGAGCAGCTATGAGGCCAGCGTCCCCGAGGACATCCCTGAGGGCCACAGCATCGTGCAGGCAGGTGGCCCATGGCCCCGCGGGGCACATGGCAGGCTGGGGACAGGCAGGGCCACACTCAGCTCTGAGGGCACCTGCTCAGGGGCATCATGGTGGGGAGGGACAGAAACAGGTGAGGGTCCAGGGTGGACCTGCTGCTCTGAAAGTAGGTGGTGCTGTGGGAATAGGGGGACCCAGGCCCACTCCCCACTCCTGGGGAGAGTGGGCCCCAGGTTGTGTAGCTGAGGCCAGGGCCCTGGCTCCTCCACAAGCAGAAGGAAGGCCTGGGTCTCCCTCCCCACAGCCCGCTCCACACCGCCTACCCCACCCAGGGGGCCGTTCAGAGCAGGGAGGAGAGGGAGATGTCACATTTTCCCGGAAAGGAGCTGGGGAAAGAGAGCCAGGGCCCAGCGAGGCCCAGAACAGAGCCGCTTTCACAGGGCCCTTGGCCGAGGCTCCCTCTCGGGAAGTAAACAGGCACTAGAAGAAAGGGCTCCTTTGCCCAGGGAGCAGGGGCAACAGCCCCAAGGCTCAGAGGGAGAGAGGGGGGGACCCTGACAGTGAAGCCCGCTGCCCTCCCCCGCCCCTGCCCAGGAGGCCAAAGTTGCTGGGTGGGGAGGGAGGCCGGGAATGAATTCCTCGCTGCCAGCCTCGGGGTTTCCGACTCCACTCGGAGACCGAGCCAAACACAGCAGATCTGGGCCTGCCCGCTGGGCCGGGCTCCCAGGCTTGGGAGGAGCAGGAGCGTGGGAGGCCGGGAGCGTGCCCACCTGCTGCATCAGGACCAGGAGGAGGCAGGAAAGGGCCTGGGACCAGGGGCTGACTCCCAGGAGCACAGAGAGCCCAGGAAGCCCGGGGATTTGCAAGAGTGTGGTGGCTGGTTCCAGAAGGAGAAAGGAGGAGTGTTCTCTCCTCTGGGCCTCAGCTCATGAGGACTTGGAGAACCCCCTCCCCACATAGCTGGGCCCCACCCCGGCTTACTGACATGTCCCAGGACCAGTGGCCTACCCAAACTGAGGGGACCACCAGACCTCTGAGAGCTCCCCTCCCCATCCCAGCTATTCCTCCTCCTCCAGGCCTCAGGGCAGCCCTCCCTGCTGCCCCCAACTGCCAAGACCCTGGTGGCAGGCAGCCCTGGCCAGGAGCGGATGACTGCAGACTGAATTCAGCCAGGGATGTTTCAGGGAGGCCTTGGGGAAGCAAACCAGGAAGAGGTTAACAAGCAGAAAGGGAGGAGGAACAAAACCTTTTGGGAGGAGGCCTGCCCCACTTTCTAAACCCCAAAGAATTGGTTTCTATTTACACAACACTACTTGGGCTGAAATCCTAGAGTCTGAGTAATGTAGGGCAGCCCTGATCTGATTCTCGCCATTTCCCAGGGAGAAATTCATGGTCTCAGGGTGGCTTCTCCAAAGCCCCGTGAGTAAGTTTCTTGCACAGCTAGACTTGCTCTTTGGTCCGATCCGCCTGGAGGGCCAGCGTAGTGGGCCTCTCCAGCAGGGCCTGCTTGGATAGAAATCTTTCTAGGGGCATCCGAGAGCAGAAGAGGGCTCTGTGTTGTGCAGGCTTCCACTAGGACTCCTGCTTCGCGGGGCAGGGACACCCAGGCTGGGCCACCCCTCACTCAGCAAACAGAGGCCCCATACTTCTGTGCCCAGAGCCGAGGAGTCAAAACGAGGCGCTGGGCAAGGTCTGGCTCTCTGCAAGCTCCCAGGCTTGCTGGGAGAGACCAAGGGTGGTTCAGCTGGAGGGCAAAGAGAGCTCCACAGAGTGAGGTGTAGGCGACAGTCGGGGAGGACAGGTAGTTCGGTTTGCCTGCAGTCTTGGGTCAAAAGGAGACTAGAAAGGTAAGTTGGAGCCAGCTCCCAGAGGGCACTGCACTCTGGGCTCAGAAACCTTAGCTGTATCCAGCTAGCCTTAGGGAGCCAGTGAAGGTTTTGGAGCCAGAGAGTGGCATACCAGAGCTCACTCATTGAGACGACTTGGCTGACTGCTCTATAGGTCACAGGAAGGTGACCTTATGGGCCAGGGCAGCTCCGTGGTGGGGCCCTGGCCAGCTGGCTGTCTGGGACAGGAGCTAGGCAGCTCAGGCTCCACTCTGCCCACTCTCCAAATTCGGGACCAAACCGAAGCGTTTAACCCAGGCCTTTGGAGGAGAGGTCAAGGGTTGGGGACTCTGAGAAGTCTCTCCTGGGGTGGGATTGCTTTGGCAGCTAGCCAGTCAGTGCAGCAGTCACCAAAACACATAGCATACCTAGTGTGGTCCAGGCCTGGGGTCCCACAGCTGTCCTGGAGAGGTCCCGGCCATCCCACCCGAGGGGAGGCTGCCCCCTTCCCTGGGCGAGGCATGGAGCCACTGTGAGGTGTCTGCAGAGCCCAGCTGGCACCCCCTCCAGCTGCTGGCAGTGCTCTGCCTCTTGCCACTCTGTTGCAGCAGCAGCCTGAACTCTGAAACCAGCCTCTTAACCCATCCTCAGCCCCTTCCTGACCGACCCTAACGTGGGCGCCTTGAAGGGGGCCCGTCACGACAGCTGCCAGGGTGTGATCTGGTAGCTTCCTGCTTGCCCCTGCTCCCCGCTGCTCCCAGGCATCTGATCCACCAGGAGCATGGTGGCTGCTCCCACGGATTACCAGGAAGACACTGGCAGGGCCCAGGAAGTCCAAGGAGAGAAGTCCCGGGTTCACTCTTGCCTTGGGCACTGAGTCAGCACAGACAGCAGGACAGTACCCTCTCCCAGGGCAGGCTGAGTGTTTCGCTTGGCTGGAGGGAACCTGTGGCCATGGCAACTTTTGGCACCTGGAGGGAGGGTGGGGCTTCTGTTGGGGAGCAGGGGTGCTGCTTCCAGGAGGTAGTTGCCAGAAAGGGGCCCCAGGGAGCCCCAAGTTGTATCCTGCAGAGCCTCAGGCCAAGGGCCCACGTGGCTATGGGTGCTCATCCCTTGGTCCAGGGGTCTTCCAGTAAGCAGCAGCTGGGGGGTCTGCAGAGAGGAAGGTACTCTTCCGGGGGCCATCTCTGGAAAAGGGCACCGGCCTAGACACCCAGGAAACCGCTGAGGGTGAGCGTGTGGCCCAGGTTGCTTGGGCCACTGTCTGCCTGCAGTGCCAGGCTCTGTCCGAGACAGGAGAATCTGCAGGTGGATCTGTGTGTGGACACCTGTCACATCTTGGTAGATTCCGTGCAGTCATAGTCGCTGCGGTTGTCACCGCATTCCGGCAGGGGGCGTCGAGGGGCAGCAGGCCTGCCGCGGCGGAAGCTGTGCAGGGAGCGGCGCAGCGAGCCCAGGCGCTTCCAGAGCCGGAGCTGGGGCTCGCTGGGGCTCCCGGGGTGGTGGGGCATGCACTCTCGAGCCCCGCGGCGGCTCGGGTCCAGCGCGGCCGGCTTGCAGAGCGTCAGAAACAGCAGACAGGTGGCCAGCACGAGGAAGATGCAGGCCAGGGCAATGAGCACGGGGAGGGGGTCGGCTGCCTCTGCAGGGGGCCCCGGGGTGACCAGAGCTGAGAGGAAGGTGAGGGGCGTGGTGGCCGGGGAGCTGGTGAGGCTGGGGCCCTCTGTGCTCATGGCTTCTGCAACAGCAACAGGACAGAAGCTCAGAGGCAGATCAGCTGGACCTGGGCAGGGGAGGGAGGGGAGGCTTTCCCGGGAACACCGATGGGGCTGGGTCCTGTCCAGCTGCAGAGCACCAAGGCCACATGCCAGGTTAGCGCAGCGAGGCCCAGAAAGATGTCAAGTCCAGGTGCACACACCGCTGGTAAGGGACAGGGCTGGGCCTGAGTGCAGGGCCTCTTTCTGCTACCTCCCACCCCACCCGTCTGCCATGGAGGGGACAAGAGGCTTGCCTTTCGGCATTTTCACTTCATTCCCATAAATTTCCATGGAGTCCTAGGCCTGAGAACTTGAGAGAAAACTTGAGATCTAGGACCAGCTGTCAGTAAGTTGCTCTGTGACCAGGAGCGAGCCTTACATGATGAGATGCTACAGCCGGCAGGGACCCTGGCACCTATCTGATGCCCAAGGCTGCAACCTGGGGGCCTACAGGTGTGTTTTCTTGGGTCCTTGCAGTGTTTTTATAAATTTAATTGTGAAATTTTTTTTAAAAAACCAAGAGATTTCACATAAATATCTGAGTGGCTGGCCTCTCGTAAAATGTCAGAATTTCACCACTGGCAACACCAAGCCTGTGTTCCTGCCCAATTCTGGCAGCCACTGTCCCCTTTAGACAGGGCCCTGGGGCCAGCTCACCGCACTCCCCCGAAGCCCACCACATACCTTATTTCACCAGCCTGGCCTTGTGGGCTTTCCAATGTAGTTCAACCTGCTCCCGTGACAGGTAGGGAAACTGAGGCCCAGTCAGGGGGCAGCCAAGCCCAAGCCACATTGTGAGCCAGTGGCCAAGCAAAGCCCGGGTTTCCTGACTCCTAGCCCCATGGCCTTTCCACCCCTCTGGCCCCAGCTCTCTCTCTGAGCTCAGGGAGCTGCTCCGGGAGCAGGTGGGAAATAAGCCCCAAGGGGTTGACAAGCAGGGGCTGGAAACCTCCCCAGAGACATCAGTCACCTGATGGGGCATTTCCGTTATCACTTACGAGGATCCCATTAGAGGGAAACCGGCAGATGGTCCCTGTAGATGGGAAATCAGGCTGAGCTTTTGGTTGAATATGTCTGGGGTTGCAAATAAAAATGCATACAGAGCCTGGCCAGCAGGTACCGAGTGACCAGAGGGGACAGGTGGGCAGGGCTGCCTGGAGAGCGCTGGCTGGGCCTTCTCAAGGACACGGAGGGGCCCAGCCCAGTCTGACGGTGCCAGAATGCAGGCCCCGTGTGGTCGGCTCTGCCAGTTTCCGTGAGAAGGCAGAAATCTGAAGTTTTAGGCAAACATTCCTGATGTTTAAATGTTGGCAACTAATTCAAATTTAAGGCAAGAAAGAAGGGGCCGAGGGGAGACACTGCCAAGACCAAATAAACTTGAAATGAATTTTCAAATATATGAAACACCACACAGGCCAAACAAGACACATGAGCAGGCTACATGGAGCTTGCAGGCCAGCATTTGTGATCTCTGAATTCTAACGCAAGATAGGAAATCCCAAAGAAGATAAACGTAAATAAAAAAATAGTAATAAGTATTCTCTTTGACCGGGGAGTCTTTCAGGAGGCTGGGCGCTGGCAGATTTCCTCCTTCCCAGCTTGCGGCTTAGTCTCACTCTCAGCCGAGTTGCTAGCTCTGAAGCCCGGCAGGAGGAAAGGCCTCAAGTCATGCCCAGGCTCTGCGTGTAGCCCTTTAGCTAAAGGGAGCCCCTGTCGCCAGGTGGTGGAGAGGGGAGCCGGCCACCAGGTCCCCCACCCCGGGGAGCCCCCGTGCCCACCCCAGGCACTCACCAGCAGCCGCAGGACCTAACTCCTGGCTCCCCGTGCCCAGCGACTAAGGGCATCCAGTGTGCCCCAGCTCCCACCCATGCCCTACCACCACCCCTCCCAGCATTTCCAGACAGAAAACGACCCCTCCCAGCTGGAAACTTTGATGCCCGTCTAGCTGCCCGAGGCCTCCGCCTTTCAGGCATCAGGCCTAGAGAGCGCTCTGGCCGGGCAACCGGACGTGGGTTGGCTCTTCCTTGAGTCCGAGCAGGGAGGAGGGCTGGGGTGCGCCCACTGCCATCTCCCATGGGGAGAAACCAGCTGTCTGTCCTACCCTGGGCAAGGCTTGGCTGGGAGGGAGAAACGGGCAGTCTGCTATGGGAGATGGCTCAATCCTACTAGTCCTAACTTTATTTCAAGACCTTCAGATGGATCTGGAGACCCTAGCAGGCTAGCAAAGAGGGTCCAGGCTTCAGGCCTTGGGATCTGCTCTAATAACCGGATAAGTGGAGTTGTCATTAGCATCTGAGTGCTTCTTGTGGCAGCAAGAGAGCGCAAAGTGCTTGAAAACAAAACGCCCTCCCTGGCGCATGCTCGAGTTCAGCTGCCAGGCACCCTGCCACCCTTTGCTGACCCGCCGGCAAGGGCCAGCTGGTTCTGGGCAGAGAAGGCTCCACCAGACCAAGGCTGGGAGTCATCTCGGGGGCAGTCGAAGCCTCTCCCTTCCCGCTGGAGCCAGGGTACCCCAGCGGGCCCTGCTCTGGGTGTATCTCTGTAAGCTCAGTCTGGAACCTTCCTCTTCCCTTAGCAGAGCAGGGCCTGCTGTGGGCAGGGAAGACGTCTGTGTGGCCTCAGGCTAGCCACTGCCCCTTGCTGGGGCTTGTTTCCGCCCTCTGCAGAACCAGAGGGGCTGCCCAGGTCTGAGCACAGCCTCACATCCTCCCCAGAGTCCCCCAGCAAGCGTCTCACCCCCACTTCCTTCACCGAACCTGCTCCTGCAGCCCCCAGGCACTGACCTCAGAGCCAGCCCTCAGCAGTCCTGCTCGGTGGAGAGGTCTTCTCAGCTGTGCAACGGAGGCCCAAGGAGCAGCGGGCGGTGCCCATGCCCCCAGCCCTGCCCTGGGCTCTGCTGTGCCCTGCACCCCCCAGTCAGCCAGCCCCGGCAGAGTGGGCCTTCTCCCTTCGCTCTCCAGCTGGGCCTGGCTTTGTCCGGAAAAGTCCCGGCGCTGCCTTGGGGGAGAGGACATGCAGGAGGGTAGGTATGGCAGCTGGGCAGGAGGGAGAGGGGGCCTGTCCAGAGGAGCTGGGGCTCCTGAGCCTTCCCACGGCCTTGGCCTCGCTCCAGCCTGTCTCCTTGGAGCCCTCTCGGGGCGAGAGGCACCGGGGAGATGCAGGGGGAGGGTTTTGCTGCCTCTCGAGGCCCCATGGCTCTCACCTTCCCCCACTGCGAGTTTAAATGGTATGATCGGGCAGCCCGCGGCCGCTATTCAGTGCCTGCCAGCCTCCAGGTTACCGGGGAGAGGGGCCAGAGTGGCACCGCCGGGTAGGACAGGCAGAGTGACGGCCAGGCCCAGCGGCCCCTCAGGCCCCTTTTCTTCCAGGCTTCTCCCTCCACTCCTCAGAAAAGCACCTTCCCCTTGAAGGCGTCTGGCTGCAGAAGTGAGGGGTGAGAGGCACATTCAAAGGTCTGTTTTTCAGGGGATCACAGGGCAGAAAGCACAGGACTGAGGGACAGTGAGGCTGAGCTCCTTACAGTTTGGTGGCCCTCGGAGACCCTCGGCGGAGTTCCTCCACACCACACCACGCACGCGCACACACACTCTCATACTCACACTGGCACTGACACACTCAGACACACACTGACACTCATAGACACACTCACACACACAGATACACACTGACACACACTGACACACAGAGACACACTCACACACATAGATACATATACGTACACTCATATACGTATACACACACACTGAGACACATACACTGGCACTGACACACAGACACACACTGACACAGACACACACACACAGATACACACTAACACACGCAGACACACACACTAACACACACACACACACACACGCTCACACACTCCCCTCCCCCAGCCTCCTTTCTCCCCGGAAGCCAGCGTGTCCCTGGAGCCAGCCACCTGCTTAGGAGCCTGAGTCGTGAGTGGCTGCCCTGTCGGGGACCTCCAGGCTCCCAGAAGTGCAACACAGGCAGGGAATTGTGGCTCTGGCCCAAGACCTGGGTGTGGGACCCACCCCTTTCCCGGAGCCCCAGTTTTCAGTTTTTAGCTCTCCCCTCCTTCCCTTGACCACAGAACGAGGCACTGTCTGCCCGCCCCAAAATGGGGTCCAGAGAGCAGTGGCCTGCCAGGGTCATCCAGTGAGTTAGTGGCAGGGGATCTGGTGCAGTCCCCTGGCCTGGGTGGGGGCATGGGAAGCAGGCATCTGGTGCCGTGAATGAGCGGCAGCCCACCCAAAGCTGTTCCCACGTGCCCAGAGCCGCCACTGGGATTCCTGCCTTCCCTGCCCTCATTTTCCCAAACTGATGGAACGTCTCATCTATGGCCCCAGTTCTCCTGAGAGCAGAAAGCAAAACTTCTGGGGTGGTGCAGGCTGCTGGGGGAGGGGGGCATCACAGACAGTCGATCAGGGCGTGCCCTGGACAGCTCGGCTCTCGATCCTGTACCGATCCCGCCCAGATCTGGACTGTCCAAGCACCCCACATCATCCCTCCACCTTCCAGCTATCAGGATTCTCAGGGAAGGGGGAGAGACAGAACTGCACAGCGAGGGCAACCCAGCCATCCCCACCTCCAGTATCCATCAAGGGGGCCTCCCTGGAGAAGGCAGCATAACTCATAATGTCAACCTTCACACCTATCCCTGTGCCAGGCACCAGGCGAGATACTTTGCAAGATGACCTCTAACATTCCATCAACCCTGCAAGGTGGGTTATCATTGTGCCCAGTCTACAGATGAGAAAACTGAGGCTCAGGGAGTCAAGTACTTATCCATGGTCCCATAGCCAGTAAGTGACAAAGCCTGGATTCACACGTGGATGTGCCAGACCCAGAGCCCTTGTTCCTTTTACTCCAGCATACTTCCCCACCTCCCCACCTTCAGCAGTCTCCTTGGAATCCTTGGACACACACCCCTCTGTCCCTGGCTGTCCACCGAGTCTGACCAGGCCCACCCTGGTGCCAGGCTCATCGCTGGCACTGGCCCCCACCTGTCACGCCTGTGCTGCACGTTCTGCCGAGGCTCCCACTGCCCTTGTGCTATCTATCGAGGCCCTTGTTCCACTCATCCCCCCAGACCCCTCTGCTGTGTCCCAGCATGGGCCCGTCACTCCAGACAGACTGGGTGCCCGGTCCCTTGCTCAGCCCCTCAGCAGCCTCTACTTTTGCTCACGTTTCCCAGCCTGAATATGTTCCTGAACCTTCTCTACGAAGCCAGGTCCTCCTCATCCTTCTAAACACAGCTCCCTCCTTTGGCAACCTTTGGTCAGTCCCACCCTCAGTGGCCTCTGCTCTCTTGATCTTGCTAGCAAGATCCTCCTCTCCTCTGGAAGTCTGTCCAGTGGGCAAAGATAGGAAAGCCTGTATTAGGGCTTCCGGTGGCAAGAAACAAAAATCTAATTCACATTATCTTGGGCAATGGGAGAAGTATATAGAGCAATACTGGGATACCCCACAGAATCAGAGGAAAAATCAAACAGGGAAAAGGAGACACAGCTGGGCTCCCGGAGTAACTGGGACCAGGGGCCCAAGTACTGCCGTGCTCCGTGCTGTGTGCGTGTGCCTTTCATCTGTACTCACGGAATGTCAGAGATCTGCTACTCAGTCGTTCACATATTCAGTCAACAATATGTTGTCCCTCCTGTGCACAAGGGTCGTTGTTCTAGAGACCACAGACGTAGCAGTGCACAAAGCCCTCTCTTTCGGAGGGGATAAGTGATAAACAAAGATACAGTGTGTCGGAGGGCAATGGGGGCAGGGAAGGCCAGAGTATTGGAGTGGTGCTACAACTTCATGTACAGTGGCCGGGGAGAGCCTTGTGAGAAGACGATGTGTGAGTGAAGACCTGGGGGAGAGGAGGGGAGAGCACGCACACTCCTGGAGGGAGAGCTTGCCAGGCAGAGGAAAAGCCAGGACAAAAGCCCCGAGGCTGGCATGCACTTGGCGTCCAAGAAACAGCAAGGAGTCCCGCGTGGCTAGGGCAGAGTTAATGTGCAAAGAGTGGCGAAGGTGAGCTCAGAGAGGCCGGGGCAGGGATGTTGATATTCTCACATCTTACTGCTAGAAAGACTGACTCATTCTGGGCCCCAGATCAGCAGTCCCAGAGAAGGCTGTGATTGGCTCAGCTTTGATCAGGTGCCTGCTCCTGGACCAATCCCCTCTGGCCCTAGCGGTGGGGTCAGTAAGAACATGGTGGCTCCAGGGCAACACCATAGGGTTGAAGTGAGAGGCGGGGAGAAAAGGAGGGGCGGATCCAGAAGTGGGAGGGTGCAGAGCCTTACAGAGCAGTTCACCACCAATCTTCCAGGATGACATGTCATGGCCACACAGTCGCGCCTCTTTCTGCACCACCTTGCAGGGGTGTTCTCCACCTGTTTCAGGTGGGTAGAGTAGGTATTCAGTTCTTGGCTTGACAGGACTCACCTTGGGGCCAGCTACGGTTCTGCCAGCGGCCTCAAGCCCAGACTCCTTGTAAAAAGGGCTGAGCGCAGGGCAGTGTCTCGGAGTGAGAACAACACAGCCCCAGGTCCCACCAGAGACAGCACATAAGCCTGAGGTACGGCCAGGCAAGCCAGGGAGAACTGAAACTAGACTGGAGTGATCGTGTGCGTGAATGAGCGTGGAGCCGTCGTTGCGGGGAGGGCTCTCGGCTTCCACAAAGTGACCGTTACAGTACACAGTGGCCAGCTGGGACCCAGCATGGCCAGCATGGCTTCAGGCCAAGGAAGTGTGAGCAGGAAGCAGCCATGCAATCCAGCCACCCTCGGTGAGGCTTCTGGGCTCTCAAAAGCTGGCAGGTAGGGCATTGTGGAGGTGTGGGACAACCTGTTCAAGCCTGGATCCAGCGAGCTGCAGTGCCAGCATCCACCCCCCGTCCTCCCCGAGACCCTGGAGGAGGGTCAGGGAGCAGAGCTGGCCCTGGACAGGCAGTGTGGGGCCATCACGGTCGGATGTCCTCACTGGGATGAGAAAGACACACGTGTCCCCTCGTCCCCACACTCCCGGCCTCTGTGGGAAACCATGAGGTTGGCAGGACAGGAGAGGGGAGGGGGAGGGAGGGAAAAGGGCCCACAAACCTCTTTTCTCTCTGCTGAGTGGAATTCCAGAAGTAACTCCAGTGTCTCCTTCTCCCTCAGCTGAAAGCCACAGACGCAGATGAGGGCGAGTTCGGGCGGGTGTGGTACCGCATCCTCCGTGGTAAGCGGGGCTGCCCTGGGATGGGGGGCCAGCCCTCCTGCCTCTGTTAGGGCAGAGCCCCTCTAGGCTGCCCCAGGTCTGGGAGGTGAGGCCAAGGGAGCCCCAAGAGCTGTACACAGGGGGCGGGGCCAAAGGGAGGAACGGGGAAATCCTCTAGTTGGACGCATGTAAAGTGAGGGTGCTGCATCCCATTGCTACGCTCCCAAAGTCCCTCGCGTCCCACAGTGCTTCCCAAGGCCACCACCCTGACAGAGGGGCCTTGAAGACCAGGGCAGCCCCCCAGTGAGCTCTCCAGGGATTGAGTCTACTGGTCCAGCCAGAATCAAGTGCCCACCCCTGAGCCAGTCACTCTGGCCAGAAAATAAAAGGTGCTGATCTGCCTACTTCTGGAGTCAGGGTACCGTTACTGCAGGACGGGGCAACGGGTGCCAGACCAGCCTGGAGATGTCACTGAAATCCTGGATTCAGCCACCCACAGAGAATTTGGTTTGGGTGCCTTTTTGTCATACCCCAGATCCTTCTGAAATACTAAAATGCCTCACTCCACCTACGCCTGTGAGTGTAGGGGTCAAGGGAGACCCCCTAGGCTTCCCACAAGGAGGGCACAGGTGAATTTATGCGCACCCCGCCCCCCCCAGCCACACCGGGCCCAGGCAGCACGGGGCAGAGGCCCCCTTGCCATGTGGGCTCCAGCCAGGTTCCCAAGACCTCTGGGCAGGGTCAACGTTCCAGGGGGACCGGAGCCCCTGCTCTAGGGCAGAGCCCATGAACATCATCTGTCCCTCCACACAGGTAACCACGGCAACAACTTCCGGATCCATGTCGGCAACGGGCTCCTGATGCGAGGGCCCCGGCCCCTGGACCGGGAGCGGAACTCGTCGCACGTGCTGACGGTGGAGGCCTACAACCATGACCTGGGCCCCATGCGGAGCTCCGTCAGGGTGAGGGCTGGGGCCACGGCCACAGCTAGACTGGAGATGGCCACCAGTTGGGACCTAGTGGGGGAAGGGCACTAGGGCTGGGGGTTGGTGAAGGATGCCCAGCCCAGGATCTTGGACTTGTCGTTTTGCTCTGAGCTTCAGTTTTCCAGGCACGGAAGGGAGTCGCTGATACTGCTGTCTTTCCTGAGATGAAAGAGGTGTCCTTGCCATACTAACCCCCGTGTCCACATAGCTCCCTAGGGTGAGCCAAGGAAACCTCACGTAGATGATCTTGGAGGTGTAGATGCCAACCTCATTTTACCAATGAGGAAACTGAGGCACAGAGAAGTTGCTAGTCATAGAATTAGGACTTGAGCCCACATCTTCTGACTACAAGTTCAGTGCTCTTTCCATGGAAACTGTCCCTAAAATATCCCAGTCACGTCTCCCAGCTGCCCCATCAAGTGCATTCTTTTTTTGCCCCCTCCCCCTTACTTGTGCAGTTGAAATCAACTCAGCCTGAACCTCGCACACACACAAATGTTCCCACCGGCTGGGTGGGGTCACGCACACTCCTGCCCAGCAGCAGGGGGATGACTGAGATGAATGAGATGACCTCTCAAGGCCACCCCCACCCCACTGCCCACTCAGCAGCTGCCAGCCCCTTCCCCTACACGGTGGGAAGTGAGTCAGACCCAGACGTCAGGAGTAGGAGGGAGACGGGAGAAGTGAGTGGAGAGAGCAGGGGCTTTTACGCAGACTGAGCAGGTTGTGTTATCAGCCCATCTCCACCGCTGTTTCCCCGGCTGGAAACAATGAGCAGAGCTACCTGGGCCCTGCTGGGGTGGGTGACTCAGCCTGGGCCCAGCTCCTGCCATGTCCCGGCAGCTTTGGCCCAGGGGGAGATGGAAAGAGACACCTGGGTCCCTCCCACTGCCCTCGGAGGGAGGGCTACCCGGTGGAAATGGCCACGGGGGCCAGATCCCCTGGGTTCTTACCGGGCCCTGGCGACTGAGGGTCAGACACAGTTACCTGAATACGCACCTGGGCCCTCCCATACAGCCATGCTCACCTGCATGACTGTGACCTGCTTGCTCACGTGTGATCAGTACACCCATGGTAGAGCCTGTCCTCTGTGGGGCCCGAGTCAGGCCACAGAATGACGGATGTCAGCGAAGCTTGGGTTTGGTCCCTAGACTTCAGGCTTCCTAACCGCAGCCCTCCTGGTGGCCCCCTCAGTCCCCACCCCGCAGGAGTGGTGGGCACCTGTCTCCAGGGCCTGCTCCTGAGAGTGCCTTGGCACTGTGGCTGCAAACGTCTCTTAGCCACAAACCTTCTTTGTAAATGAAATGGTGTGCAGCATCCCAGGGCCCTGTGTGAAACAGATCCAAGCCAGGCTGTGCCGATTGGTGCCGGGGTGGGGCACCCTGAGCCACACCCGCTCAGCCACCCACCTCCCTGCGAACCAGGAGAAATAATAAAACCACACACAACACTGTGCCTGGCATTTTTCTAAGTCCTTCATGGACTTTAACTCCTGTGGCCCTCATAATAGCCCTATGAGGTGGGCACTGTCGTTATACCCATTTTATAGATGAGGAGCTTGAGGCAAAGCGGAATTAGGCAGCTTGTTTAGGGCCACACAGCAGTAAGGGCAGAGCCAGGTTTCACACCCACCGCTACGCTACACTGCCTCACACAAGGCTCTTCAGAGCACACTGGAAACCACTGCTTCGTCCCCAAAGGGTCATGTTAAAGTGGGAATTTGGGGGCCCGCACAGTCTCCACACCCCTGAGACCCAGGAAAGCTGGGGACCTTCCTGAAGACAGTGCGGGGACTCGGGCTTTGCCCTGCGTTCATTTGCCCAGCAGCAGTAGAGATGGCTGGCAGGGCACCCGCCTTCTCCAGTTCCTGCTGCAGAGACCAGGGACAGCCCAGAAGAGGGGTCAGGGATGGCGGAGGGAAAAGTCCTCGTAGAGACTGGGTGTCTCAGAACGTACATGGCGCTTGTGCATGCACATACACGCACACACATGCACACACGTCTCCTCTCCCGCCCCCGTTGGGGGGCACAGCACTGGATGGACAGTGGGTCTGGTTCTCGGGGGGCCCGGCAGCTCTCTCCCGCTCAGCAAGAGCTTGGCAGACCTCTGTGCTTCCTGTACAGCTGCGTCTCTCAGGTCTGCAAACCACACACCATCTTGCCTCCTGCCTCTGCTGCTAAAAACAAGGCTGAAACCAACGAGAGGATGGTGGCATGCAGCCAGACTCATGGAGAGCAGGCCCCACCCAGGCCCCATGCCACTACCCTCTTCTTTTTATGGTCCTATCAGACTGGCCCTGTTTCTTCCCCACGACCCTTGGAGTCAAGGTCGCTGGGACAGGCAGAGTCAGGAAGAGGGAGGCTCACAGTTCTGAAAGATGGATAGTTAGTTTCTGTTTACAGAAAGAGAGTTCCCGAAATTCATCCATGCAAATTCCCCCCGACAACCGCCCCACCCAGGATCTCCCCAGCCAAGTTCTCACTGCAGCCAAATTTAGAAGGTTCCAGCCTGTGAGCAGCTGTGCTCTGGGGTGGACACTTTAGTTTGCATAGTGGGTTTTGGGTGTCTGGACTTGAAAAGTCTGATGACACAGCAGGGCTGCGGGAGCCCCGAGAGCAGCGATGTGGACAAACCGCCGCCCCCATGCCTCTCGCCCCCAGCTCCACACTGCCGGGAGTCCCCCACTAGTCAGGCCGCCAGATGCCCCTTCACTTCCCTCCAGCTAATTCCCTGCTAAGCCCTGACGAGAAACTAGGGCCAGTTCCAGAAGCAACGACCAGAAGCCAGACAGACATGCTTCCGACACTGGGCCTCCACCAGCGCTGGTGCCACGTGTGAAACCTGTGCGGGGCGCCACTGCCCTGTCCCGTCCCCATCTGCTCCCCTCTGCACTCTGCGGGCCGGTTCCTGCTGGCCCTGGCTCCGCTTGGTCGGAAGAGGCTGCCTCTTCCGCCCAGGCCAGCTTACCCCAGCATAGAGCAGAGAGCCGTAGGGTTGGGGAATTGGGAACCAGGAGAGCCCCATCCTCTTTCCAGCCCTCTCCGTTGCTGTGAGGCCTTGGGCAAGTCACTTCCTCTCTTTGGGCCTCTGTTCCCCCATCTGTGAAAAGACGGGGCCCTGGGCTTCCCTACAGCTCCTTGAGCGCCCGCACCGTGTGGCTGTCACTCTGTGAGGCCCTCCCCTCCCGACACAGCCCTGTCCACACCTGCACCGACCCTCCCTGTGCTCCTGGGGAGGGGCCGGGGCGCTTTTCTCCGCCCATAAACGTGGCTCTCCCTAAACATCTTGTAAACTGTATCGTTATGTTTATCATGCACGACATGCATATTCATTAACAAGAACTTAGAAAGTACCGACAAGCAGTGAGGGAATTATGCATAATTGCACAATTCAGAAATAGCCGCCGTCTTGGGTGGGGTCCCCAGCAGCAAACCCTGAGACAAGGATGGGGTGAAGGTGATGTGTAAGAAGTGTCCCCAGGAAAAGCTGGAAGGGGGGTGGGACCAGGAAGGAAAAGCAGCCAGCAAAGTGCCATGGAGGGAAAGGTGCCTCCACCCACAGGGAGTTCTAGAGAGTTCCCTCCCTGCCCCAAACAGAGCCAAGGAAGCCGGAGCCCTTGTACTCCACGCCCATCAGTCATTGGCTAAGGGCTGCACCAGGGGGTGCAAATTTCCAGGCGTTTCTGCTCTCTAGGTGTTTGGTTTCCAGCGGCCCAGGTGGTGGGGTGGGGTTGGTCCCCCTCAAAGAGCCACCGATGCTGGCCACTGGCCACGAGACGGTGCACGCGAATCATAAAGGGGTCTGAGCGCTGACATCCTCTGCTACAACCGCCATTAAATTTTTATGTCTGTTCCCCAAGATATATTTTGATATTTAAATGGGGTCATTTTGAATTTTTTCAAGCACTTTTGTGTGCCCTGGCTCATTTTGTCTTCATAACAACCTTAGGAGTTGGCATGGAATGTGAACTATGATATTGATATTACCATTTCGTAACTGAGAAACCCGATGGTCAAAAAGAGTCACTGATTAGTCACAGGTCCCCGCAGGGTTGGTTGCAGAGCCCAGAGTAAGATAAGATTCATTCCTAAACAAATAATGTTTGAGCACCTGCCACGTGCCAGGCACCGTGCGAGATGGGAGGACACGGCGACCAGCAAGACGGCCCCAGACCCCCTCCCACCACAGGGAGCTCCCAGCTGGCCCAGGGGAGCTGTGACCACACCAATAGGCCACAGTGGGCCAAGCCCTGCGCCCCACCCTGACCTGGCCCCCGGCCCGCTCCCGCAGGTGATCGTGTATGTGGAGGACGTCAACGACGAGGCCCCGGTGTTCACACAGCAGCAGTACAGCCGCCTGGGGCTTCGAGAGACCGCGGGCGTCGGCACGTCGGTCATTGTCGTCCGAGCCACCGACCGAGACACTGGTGAGGCCAGCAGGGGGGAAGCCAGGGGGCTCCATTGCTCAAAGTGACCCTCCCCAGCCCACCCAGGCCACTCCTGCAGTGACCATCATCCTCAGATGCCTCAGGCTCCCTCATTCAGCCCCTGGGATGGTCTTGATCACTCCCCGCCACACCCAGGCCCAAGAGGACTGGAGTCAGGGGGAACTGTCCCCATCTGTGGGTGGACAGAGGACAGGTCACAAGCTTGACAAGTCCAGGTTCATCATCCCAGGACTGGCGGCTCCCTGCTGGCTTGGGCGAGGCACTGGGCAGGGCTGGGAGGGGTACAAGCTGCCTGCCGCCTGCTCCTCCAGCCAGCCACGGCTCCGTGTCCCACAGGGCCAGCTCAGGGCCCGGCACACAGACCCCCAAGCGGCACTGCCCCTCCTGTTCTGCAGGGCGGTGTGCCCTGGAGGTGGCCTAAACCCCGCTGAGGTCACGATCCCCAGGGTTGGCCACAGCCAGCAGTGCAAAACAAAGGAGAAACACGCCTGGTCTCGCGGACCTCTCTGTGGGGCCTGGGCTGTCAGGCCTGCACCCCAGCCAGGAGCACAGCCAGAAAGGAGCTCTTTCTGGGGGTCCGCCACCCCCCAGATGAGGCTCCCTGAGCTCCTGCTCTCCCTCGTGTCAGATTCTCTGCCAGCTCCCAAGCTCAGCATCCCCCTCCCCCCTGCAGCACGGACAGGGCGGAGGGAGAAACATGTCCGAAAACCCTCAGGTGGATTATTCTCCCTAAAGGCTATGTTAATACAGGTTAAGTCACATATGGTGCTATGGCCCAGTGGTTCGTGGCCTTTTCTGGGTCAGGAATCTCTTTGAGAAACTAGTAAAAGCTATGGGTCCTCCTCCCAGGAAAATGCGCACCCATTCGGAGTTTTGCAAGTAGCTTTAAGGAAGTCTTGCATTCTCCTAGTGGTTTCCTGCCCTCTCCTCGATGAATTCAGCCTAAGGAATCTCAGCTCTAGCTCCTGGTTGAATGGTGTGTTCCAAGGCACAGGAATGTGGGGTGTAGGGAGTGGGGAACACAGGGAAGGTGTCCCTGGCGCTGAAACCCTTCCATCAGAGGAACCAAATGAAGGCTTGGCCCCCTCTGGGCCTGCTGCCTCACCTAACTAACACTTTCCAGATCAAAGCCCCCACTGCAAGAAGTCCTTAATCCCCCATCCTCTGTTTGTCCAAATGTCGAAGGGAGAGGCTTGAGCTTGAATGTTGAGGCTCCCGGAGCAGAACCGACCCCCTCTGGCATCTCTCTGGTGCCAGGGCCAGGCCCCAGAGGAAGGGTCACCAGTGTGTGCTGGACCTTGCCGTCCACACTGACCTTGACCCATCTCTTCCACATCGGTTGGGGTGATCCGGCCCACAGAGGTGGGGCAGCGCGTGCTGAGTGGGCCAGCCCAGGCCCGCAGCCACAGGGCAGCCCCGCTTACTGCCCCGGGACTGCACGGCCTCTGTGTCCTCCTGCAGGGGATGGTGGCCTGGTGAACTACCGCATCCTGTCGGGCACAGAGGGGAAGTTCGAGATTGACGAGAGCACGGGGCTTGTCATCACCGTGGACTACCTGGACTACGAGACCAAGACCAGCTACCTGATGAACGTGTCTGCCACCGACCAGGCCCCCCCCTTCAACCAGGGCTTCTGCAGCGTCTACGTCACCCTGCTCAACGAGCTGGACGAGGCCGTGCAGTTCTCCAACGCCTCCTACGAGGCCGCCATCCTGGAGAACCTGGCCCTGGGCACCGAGGTCGTGCGGGTCCAGGCCTACTCCATCGACAACCTCAACCAGATCACCTACCGCTTCGACGCCTACACCAGCGCCCAGGCCAAAGCCCTCTTCAAGATAGATGCGGTCACGGTGAGGGGGGCTGCGGGCCGGTAGCACCATCCTCTAAATCTCGCAGCACTCACCGAGCTCCTTCTGTCTGCACGGCGCTCTCCTCTTTGTCATACAGTGTCCTTGAGATAAACATCCCCAAAACACTTGCCTTTTAGTATGTAGCTAGCTGGTATCCTTGTTGCCAGACAGTGAATGTTTGCAACAGGAAGAACCAATTGTTTTTCCTTCTATATTCACACTCATCATAGAATATTTTGCCTCTGGTCACCAGAATGTGTGTGGGGCTTTCCCTGGTACCGACAACCGATCTCTGACTCCCTGGACACCTGCTGGCTATGCTGTAATTCAGATCAATTCTGGACATTCCTGTCTGGAGTTAGCATCAGATCCCACCGGTTAAGGGCTGCGTCCCTCCCATACACCAGCCAGTTCTCCAGCGGACGCCATAGTGTCCAAGCCCACAGGCTGAGGGCTCAGCCCCACGAAACTGCCCCTACTTCAGATGCCATCGCAAGCCCCAGGTTGTGATCTGTGCTTCTGACCAACCGGCTATAAACCAGGGCTCCCGTGACCCCCTCCTCGGTTCAGTTAATTTGCTAGCGCAGCTCACAGAACTTAGGAAAACACTTTACTTATTCCCGATAAATGACAAAGGATATTTGAAAGGATACAAAGCGGCAGATGAAGAGATACATAGAGCAAGGTATGGGGGAGGGGCGCGGAGCTTCCGTACCCTCTCCAGGCACACCACCCTTCGGGGACCGCCACGGGCTCAGCAGTCTGAAAGCTCTCTGAACCCTGCAGTCCAGGGTTTTTGTGGAGGCTTCTCACATAGGCCTGGTCAATTATCAACTCGATCCCCAGCCCTTCCCTCTCCTGGATGGTGGGGGTGGGGGTGGGGATGAAAGGTCCAAACTGCTAACCATGGCTTGGTCTTTCTGGTGACCAGCGCCCATCCAGGAGCCCACCAAGAGTTGCCTCCTTGGACCAAAAGATTCCTATCACCCAGGAGAAAGCAAGGGATTAGGAGCTCTGTGCCAGGAACCAGGGACAGAGACAGAAAATATATTGCTTATTCTATCACAATATCACAGAAAGCTGTACAAGTCATCATTTTTCCCTTTTGACCTTGGCTGTTAGGAAGCTCAGGTATAAATTCTGTGCTTCGTTGCAATAGCTATTCGTAGCGAGGCGCCTGGTGCAGCTGTCTCGCATCTGCAGCCTGGCTCTTGCTCCTCCGTCTGTGCTCTAGCGTGCCTTTGAAAAGACACAAGGTATGAGTCACTGCAGTGTGCCAGGCCTTCTCTTGGAGGATACTGGGATCACAAACGAACACAAAGATGAACAAGACCCTTCCCAGCCCTCAGAGAGTTCTCAGGCTAGGCGTGGAAATGGGCATAATGAAGGATGCACGTCACAGCACCACAGGGAAGGTGTGACAAGACGACAGTGGTAGCACGCAGCACCTCTGGGGCCCGAGTAAGCCAGCAGTCCTGCCTGGCTGCGGAAGCAGGACGCTTCCCAGCAGAGGTGGCTTCCGAGTGGGACGCGAGGAGAAGCAGGGTTTCAACCAACAGCTTCGTGGGGAAGTTAAGCCGGGCAGAGGGAGTGACACGGAGGTGGGAACGTGGGCGGGAAGGTCACGGTCAGTGAGGGTGCGATGTTGTCACTCACCCCCCTGGCCCCTCCTGTAGGGTGTCGTCACAGTCAAGGGCCTGGTGGACCGGGAGGAGGGAGACTTCTACACTCTGACAGTGGTGGCAGACGACGGCGGCCCCAAGGTGGACTCCACTGTGGTGAGTGGTCCGCAGGTGTGAGCCCCACAGGTGCAGCCCATCACCCCCCAAGACACTGCCGAACCCACACCTTCACCAGCCACCCAGCCTGTGGGCCAGCAGTGGGCAAGGGTCTTGACAGCTGGCCCAGGGACGGCACTGTGGCCGGCCGTGCTGCACCTCCCGGCAGCCTGGGCCAGGATGGGACCTCAGGCAGGTGGGAGCGGGGTCTGGAGGAGCCCAGAGCGCTAACCATCTGCATCTCTGCCTTCTCTCTCGCTGCCCCGCTCCTGCCGACCCTGCCTGTAGAAGGTGAGTAGCCTGGGGACCGGGCCCCTCATGCTGTCACTATGGCCAGTGCTGGTTCAGCCGTGTGCGGCTGGGCCTTCCCGCCCGCCCCAGAGACAGGCAGTGGGTGGGCCTGCAGCAAGTCCCCCCCCCAGTCCATCCACTCTCACACCTGGGGCCCAGGCCCCTCTCGGGCACATCCCCTGTCTCTGTCCTCCCTGTCCTGCCCGGCCCCCATGGGTTCCTGGGGTGGGGGTGCACTCACAACAGCGTAGCTGGAACACGCAATGGAAGACCACTGAGGCCTCCTCCCAGCTCTGCTCCTCACTGGCTGTGTGTCACAGGCAAGCTGCTTAACCTCTCTGTGCTTCCCTTCCTGGGATCTAAAATGAGGGTCACACCAGCATCCCTGCCCTCTTCAGAGGGTGTGATGAAAGTAGCGGGAGATGGCGGGTAGGAAGCCCTTGGGAAACCAGTCCTGGAGGCGGGCGTGATGGCAGTGACGTGTTCTGTCCTGGTGCCTCAGCTGCCACATCTGTAAAGGGGACCCCCTCCCTCTCTCGGAGGTGGGTGTAGGCATGTGAAGTGGGGTGCACAGTGCCAGGGCCTCCAGAGTGCTTGGGAAGTGCTGCTGTGGGCATGGGGTGAGTTGCTGCCCACAGGACAGCCCCCGAGTAAAGGCAGGGAAGGCCGTGTGCTGGGGGTACTTGGGGGAGGGTGGCCTGCTGGGGTCGGAGGTGTCAGACAAGGCTCCTGGGCCACGGGTCAGCCTGAAGGGGGAGGCGGGCAGGGGAGCCCAGGCTGGGCGTGAAATGGGAGTGGGCCCAGGGATGGCCGCCTGAGGGGGATGCAGGGGTGTGGCTTTCACGGGGCACTCTGCAATCCATTCGGCCTGGGCACCCCCAGTCGGGTCAGCTGCCGTCTGGAACCCACATGGGGCGTCCGGCTCATCACCCGCTCAGCCCTGGGCACAGTCACATTGTCACTCCCCACTGAGTCCCTTTCACATTAGCCTAAGGAGGAGACGCCAACCCAGTGTCCAGGCTAAGAGCCAAACACAGCTGCCCGGGGGCCTCAGCCCTCGGCTCCCTGGAGGTGCCTGGTTCCTGCGGCCCTGGTTGTGGTGCAGTGACCCCTGAAGGACCCTCCCTCTGTGATCAACGTGGCCCCCACACCCCCCCCAGGAGATCCCGGAGGGTGGTGCTGAGCAAGCCCTGGGCGGGGGGTGGGGAGCAGTGCTGTGACCTCCAGCTCCCGAGAGGCTCCCGGCCTCCCGGCCAGAGGGGCCGAGACCCAGGGAGGCGGAGTGGGCCTTCGTGAGCCTCTGCACGTGGGTCCATCAGGGGGCCCAACTGGCCCTCACCCCTGGGCTGTCGCGAGGAGCCTGGGAGGAAGGCAGCAGGGATGGCCGGGATGCCCCCTCCGTGGGCCAAGCAGCCACTTCCCTTGCGTGGCTGGCGAGGGCTTCAGAGCACACACTCCTGCGTGGGCCCCTGTGTTTCCAGTCACCTTCACTGTCTTCCAGGAAACAGGGCCACCCCGCTTTGCTCTGCCCTGGCTTCCTCTCAGAGGCTCCCAGACGCCACTGCCCCAGATACAGCACCCTGGTAGCCCCAAACGGGTGTGAGGTGCTAGGGTGGAGGCAGGGGGAGGGGCCCTGTAAAGGTAGCACGGCTTCCTCTGCGAGGCTGGAACCAAACCACAGCTCACCTCCACCTGACTCCTCCCTGGCCCGGCAGCCCCTGAGGCCGGGGAGGGGTGGGCAGGCAGACAGGAAGGGCAGGCTGGGTGGGGGGTGGCTCTGCCGTCAGAGCTCTTGGGCAGCACCCTCAGGCCTTCAGGGATGGGGGAGGGAAGAGTGGACCACGAGGGCCCGGGTGGGGACACAGACTCCTATGTAATTCCATAGCCCTGGGCACCTGTCCCCGCTTCTGGCCCACCGAGGCCCAGCAGCCCTCACCCTTGCCTCGCAGTCAGCACCATGATCAGAGTAGTGGTTGTGCGGGGAACACCTACTGTGTGCCGGGCACTGGGCTCAGGCTACAGCGGGAAGCCAAAACCAGGCACAGCGCCTGCCTTCGTGAACATGAGGTATAGTGAGAGAAAGACATTGAACGAATGATCACACCAGTGAATGGATTCCCCAAGAGAAAACCTATAATAAGACGCCCTCTTGGACTTCCCCGAGGAAGTGACTGTAGCTGACTCTGCAGAATGCATAGGAGTTAGTGCGGCTAAGAAGGAAGGGCATTTCTGGCAGTGGGAACAGCATGTGCAAAGGTCCTGTGGTGTAAGGAAACAGCGAGCCAAAACAAGGCCTTGACCAGAGTGAAGGGGTTTGGGAGGGATCAGATCACAGGGGACTTGTCTGTTTTCACCCTGAGAACAGTGCGGTCGGCATTGTTGTTCCCATATCACAGGGAACAGACTGGGGCTTGGGACTTCAGGGAGCTCCCTAACCAGCATTCCTGACAGATAGGCAGAGGCCTGGTGAGGGAAATCGTGAATGTGTGCCGGGCAGGCATGTGAGACAGGGACAGCAACATACACCCCTCAACTCTGTGTCTGCTCACTTTCTCCTCCCAGCACCCCAGTGTGGCAGGTGGTCTCATTCTGATTTCCAGCCGAGAAATAGCAAATCAGAGAGCTGGAATAACTATTGCCAAAATCACGCAGCGGGTAAGGGGTAGAGTTGGTCCTGCTGCAAAGCCAGGGTGGCTCCCCTAAGGTTCCGACAGCCGCCTGAAGACGGGCGCGTGGCTGGAACCGACGGGAGGAAGCTGCCGGGAGAGAGGATGAAGTGGCATTTCCTCCGCAGTGCGGACGGGCAGGGCGGGCCTGAGAGCCCCAAACCCTGGCCCGGGGCAGCGCGGTGGGAGAACCCGAGCCTCCTCCCGCCCCGCTCATGCCCAGTCAGTGAACACGGCGGCGCCTGGGGTTCCGGCCTCTGTGGCCTGTGGCTGTCCGTGGCTGCGGGCGTCAGCCGCCGTGGGCCTTCTTTCCGGGCCCGCTGGCCCGCCCGAGCCGTGGCCAGGAAGCAGTTTGCCCTTGTGTGCAGTGTGCATCTGCCTGGTTTGTATCGGGCAGTCGGACTGCACCTGCCTTCCCCATCTGCCCCTCCCCAACGGGGCCACCAAGCCGCCTCGTGGCCTGGCCTGTCCCTGGGCCTATTCTTTCTCTCTGACCCAGAGCTTGCCAACAAGGAGGCCTTCAGGCAGTATCTGGTCACCAGTTGTATTTTAGTCAGCCCACACATCATTTTCTTCTTTAATTTGTTTTATTACTCAGCAGCTAATTTCACTTAAAAATCTGGATTCCTTGTTTCTTTTGAAAAACAGGAAGCTATACCAATTCCAGGCCAGCATTTCCAGCCTCCGTCCCCTCTAGCCAGGGCCCGGCTTCCCAGTTCCCTCCGTCCCCACCACCTCTGAGGGTCTCCCCGCCCGTCCCCTCCCCTTGCCCTCCTGGCCCCCAGCATTGAGTGAGTGTGGCGCCCCCACCCCCAGACTGCTGGGACAAATGGGCTGGGGCCCCCTTTGTAAACCAGGATTGGCCTGGGTGGGCTCCAAGAGCTCACTGATGTTCCAGAACTGACCGGGGGTCTGGTCCCAGCTGGACCCACTGCAGGACGTAGGTGCTTGGAGCCGGGGAGGGGAAGTGGGTGGCAGGTCTCTGACCACATTCACCCCCAGGTCTACATCACTGTGCTGGATGAGAATGACAACAGCCCCCGGTTTGACTTCACCTCCGACTCGGCGGTCAGTGTACCCGAGGACTGTCCTGCGGGCCAGCGAGTGGCTACGGTCAAGGCCCGGGACCCTGATGCTGGCAGCAACGGGCAGGTGGGCACCCCGCAAAATAGCCAGGACCTGCCCTGAGAGTGGGGCCCCACAGCTCCTCAGGTAGAGAGCCCGTCTAAGCCGTCCCTGTCGACAGGTGCTAAGGGGAGGCTCATTCAGGCTCTGCCCCTGAGCAGACACCTGCACCCGGCCCAGCCTGTGGTCAGGGCGGAGGCGCAGCTGCCCTGCCTGGGGCACGTGGACCTGGAACCTGAAGGCTGGCCCCCGAAGCGAGGCGACTCCATCATCACCATGCCCACAAACCACACAGTACCTTGCTCCTCGCATGCCAGCTCTGGGGCCAGCCTCCCCACAGCCCCAGGCCCCTGAGGGGACGTGCCATGCCCGCAGCAGGAAGCATTGCCCTTCGCTCCAGGCCAGGACACCCCAGAGCGCAGGAGAAGCACGTCGGTGTTCACACTGCAGTTATCTGTTCTGTGCGTCGGGCGAAGTGTCTGAGGAGGTGTTAAAGATGGCTTGCACACCTCTGGGGCGAGACATGCTGGCTTTGGGGTCACAACCATGTGGGCTCAAATCTCTTCAGCATTTGCAAACTGTGTGACCTTGGCTGGTTGCCCCAGGCCAGTACGCTGGCATCCCCCAGGCCCAGGGGCCTGCCTCAGGCATGGCGCACCTCCCTAGGCGGCCACACCCGTTCTGAGGGACATAAATCACGTCTGCATAAAACGCTGTATTCCCAAACACCCTTGCTGAACAGGGGGCCTGGGTGGGCAGGGGCAGGTCCCCTTGGCCTGATGTGGCCACCAGGCCTCCCCACCTCCTCACCACTCCCCCTCTCTCCTCCCGACAGGTGGTCTTCTCCCTGGCCTCTGGCAACATCGCTGGGGCCTTTGACATCGTCACTACCAACGACTCCATTGGGGAAGTGTTTGTGGCCAGGCCCCTGGACAGAGAAGAGCTCGACCGCTATATCCTCAAGGTGGGGACTGTCCCGCTCAGGCTGAGAGGTGGCTGCTGGCTCAGCCCCTGGACTGGCCACTACTGACCGTCGAGGAGGGAGCTCAACCTTCAGCACACCCTGGTGGTCAGCTTCCTGCTGTCACCAAGTCACATGGGGCCAGCTGCACCCCTCAGGGCTGAGAGCACAGTGCGGCTGACCAAGAGAGGGTGACCAAGGAGGGGGGTGGTCTCTGGATTCCTGGGAGGAAGCAGCTGAGGTGTCTGTCCCTGCCGTAAGAGCCAGGACGGAAGGTCCGGTGGAGCTGGGAGAGCCCCATCCCTTCCACAAACACAATGGGACCTTGGGCAAGTTACTTGCTCTGTCAGGGCCTCGGTTTAACCATCTGTGCAATATACAAAAAAAAAAGAAACCCCCACCTAACCTGCCTCTGCCGAGGTGAGAAACAAGTGCAGGTGTGAGGAGCCACAAAGGCCACCATTATTGCAGAATGGCTGTGGCTGGCAAGTCTGCGGAAGACTCTCTGGGGACCTCGGGGCTGCACGGCTGCAAGGGCCTGAGCTCCCGCAGCACTTACTGCTGCCTCCCCGGCCATGTGGGCAGCGCTGGGCTCCCAGGGACAGGCTCGGCCCGTGGTTAGGACTCCAGCTCGTTGCTGGGAAGATTGTTTGAGGCTCTTTCCTTATTTTCCAGAGACCAGATCTGAGTGTGTGGGACAGGGGCCTTTGAAGCTAAGGGCAGGAGCCTAGTCCGTTTGCAGGCCCGGGGTCAGATTCAGGGGCTGGCACTGCCCAGAATACAGTCAGGGGTAGGTCGGGAGGTAAAGACTTGGGCACACTGGAGTCGGGTTCCAAATGAGGGTCCCAAGTCAGACGAGGATTGGGCCAGGATTGGTCACAGCGTGGGGCAGAAGGTAAAAGCTCTGGGGAGAGCCCAGGACTGGCCAGGCCACCGGGGGCAGGGGTGGGTCAGCGAGTCTCTCTGCCCTCCCAAGTCCTCCCCACTGAGGGGACAGCACCTTCAGACTCCACGTTCCTGGTCCTCCTCCGCCCTTGGGCCCTGACTCCAGTCATTCTCCCCCACACAGGTTGTGGCTTCCGACCGTGGCACCCCTCCACGGAAGAAGGACCACATCCTGCAGGTGACCGTCCTGGACGTCAATGACAACCCTCCGGTGATCGAGAGCCCCTTTGGCTACAATGTCAGCGTCAACGAGGTGAGCGCAGCTCTGGCGTCCGCTGGGGCCGGGAGCCATGGCTCGTTCCTAGTTACACCCTAACCCTGGCCTGGGCCCGATCTCGGTGCCTTTCTGTGGTCGGGGAGAAGCGAGGAGAGAAAAGAAAGTTGCCTTTCACCTAACAGAGAACTGAAATTTACCTTGGGAGAACCGCTTTCATTATAAAAAGAAATCTTATTTTTTATATTATAAAATATGTATCTGTTACTCAGTCCTAAGACTGAGCCACTCCAGGAGAATTTTCGCCCCGGCGTTGCTGGGTGTCACGCCAGGTTGGACGTTCGTGAGTCAGGGTGGCATGAGACAGGTCCGTCTCTCGGCCCAGGGGCAGGCTGTGTGGACTCGCACACGCTCCTTCCCCGCACCCCAGTCTCCTCACCTGTAAGTGGGGGCGACGCCAGTACCCGCCTCGTGGGTTGTAGAGGACTCAGCGTGTAGTTGGTGCCCACGGAATGTTCACCGCCGCCACCCTGACCCTCCTCAGCGCGGCTCCAGGGTAGACAGAGCGAAGCTTTCGTAGGTCCCGGGGAAGCCGCTGGGCTGCCGGGAGCAGGTGCTAGACTTTGCCCCAAACGCCGAGACTCCAGAATGACCACGTGCCTGCTCTCCTCCCAGAACGTGGGCGGAGGCACTGCTGTGGTCCAGGTGAGGGCCACCGACCGTGACATTGGGATCAACGGTGTCCTGTCCTACTACATCACTGAGGGCAATGAGGACATGACCTTCCGCATGGACCGCATCAGCGGTGAGATCGCCACGCGGCCCGCCCCGCCCGACCGCGAGCGCCAGAGCTTCTACCACCTGGTGGTCACCGTGGAGGACGAGGGCACCCCCACCCTGTCGGTGAGTGACGGGGTGGCCGCAGGGAGGGGAGGGCGGGCCGGGGCAGCCCTGGCTCTGTGCGAGGGAAGCGAGATGGGCGGAGTGGGACTCCCCGCGGCCGGGGATCCTTTAGCCCGTGAGCCCTCGCGTGCCTGTGGAGGGCCCGTGGTGTGCAAGGCTGGGTGCTCCTTCGCCCGGGTCGGCAGCTACTCTGAGTCTGTATTTAGTCCTCTGGGTCCTCACAGAGCAGCGCTGTGGGATGGCGCAGGTGGAGCTTCTACATCGGGCCGGTCCGGGGAGCAAGCAGGTGTGAATCCAGCCCCTACTCCACCTGCCGAGCTGTGCACCGTGGGGCCACACTCTCGCGCGTGGTGGTGCCTTATGGGAAAGGTGGCCCTCTTCCCCTATGTCGTGTGGGCTGACATGCTGTCACAGCACGTCAGGGTGGGAAGAAACTGACATCCGTGATTCAGGCCGATGCGCGAATGAACAAGGCAATGCTCAAGGTTTGCAAGGTTGGAGAAGCGGGTGGGGGCCTTAGGGGCTCGGTGACTATCAGGGGTGACAAACTGCAGTGGGTGTACTTTGTAAATTGAGACTGGGGAATTTGGAGTCAGGAGCACTGCGAGCTGACTGCATGATCATGAGCAAGTCAGAACCTCTGAGCATATCGGTTCTGTCATCTGCAAAAGAGAGATAGTATCTACCTCATAGGTGTTGTCTGGGGAATCAAATGAGCTCATGTCTGGAAGCACTTGGTAAACCATGGGGAGGAGGAGGATGATATCAGCTATCTATTGCCACAATAATGCTGCATTACAAACCAAACAATACACAGAGGTGTGAAACAACAACTTACTTAGCTCCAGTTCTGCAGGTTGGCAGTTTAGACCTGGCTCAGCTGGGCAGTTCTTCTGGTCTCAGTGGGAACCCCTCGTTTGTGTGTGGTCAGCTGCATATCAGCTGGGTGGCTGCACTTTTCAGGGTCTGTTGGCTGTCGGCTGGGGTGACAGGGGCGTCTCCTCCTCCAGAGGGTGAGGCCCATGCTTGTGCACAGGAGATGGCAGGGTGCCGGAGGGGGCGGAAGCATGCAAGGCCTCTTGAGTCCCCGGCTTGGACCTGGCACAAGGTCACTTCTGCCACACTCTGTTAACCACAGCAAGTCACAAGGCCAGCCCAGATTCAAGACATGGGGAAATAAACTCCACCTTTTGAAGGAGTGACCTGTAAGGTCACATTGCGAAGAGCGGGCGGAGGATTCGGGACACTTCTTCATCTGTCTCCCTGAGGGAGCCTGATTATAAATGAGGCCTCAGCTCTGTCCCTTCCCCCCACAGCAGGTGACTCTGGTAGGCCCCTCCCCTCTGCCAACAGCACTGTGGGAGGTGGAGTTACATCAGGTCTGGGCTGGGCTCTTTCTCTGGAGTGTCTCTGGGGACGTTGGTAGAAATTGGGTCAATAATCCCAGGAAAGCCCCCACCACATTCCGAGGAGCCCAGAAAATGAGACTGGCTCTGGGCAGCCCCCTGGGCAGCCCTAGGGATGCCCAGTGTCACCACTAATCACTTCAGCCATTCACACCTAGTGGACTAAACAAGGCACATTGACAGGACACAGGTAACTAACTAGGCAGGGTGGGGGTGAGGCAGGTGAGGGTATCATTTCTTATGGTAGCATAGAAGGACCCAGTGTTGACATAACCCCTCCCCAACTGTACCTAGCTTCAGACTGGATCATCCAATAGCATCTATGATATATTTGGCCACAATATAACATAAACTTAACTATAGAGCCATAAATAAATATGAGTAAGTTTCTCACGTTAACAAAAACTCTGGAGAGAATTGCGAATATTGACTTCATGCTCAGTGATGTCAGAGCTAATGTTCTTGGCCTTTCCCTCATGGTTGCAAGATAGCTGCTGTAGCTGCAGGCATCACGTCAGCATTCAAGGCAGGAAGATGCCAAAAAGACAAAGAGATAGGGTAGCCACTTCTTCCCCTTTATCAGGAAAGCAGAAGATTTCTTAGAACCACCCTCCAGAGTTCTGTGTATGTGTCCTTGGCCAGAAGTGTATCACATGGATACCCTGGATACAAGGGAGATTAGAAAAAATGAGGGACAGGATTTTCATAATTGGCTTATTACTTGGAGACCAGATACCTCACTGCCCCCACACAAAAGCAGACTCTGTTAGTGAGGAAAGGGCAGAGAATGGATTTGGGGTGAGGCAAAATGTGACACTATTTGCCACACTGCCCTCCCCGATCCTGACATAGGCCAGTGAGCACACCGCTCCCACCCCCACAGTCCTAGACCTTCCTAGGGAGGCAGTCGGTGGGACACACACGTTCTAAGACCCTGAGGTTTGGAGGCAAAATCGGGCTTCCTTTTGGTTCCCAGAAAAAATGGGGAATTGAAGAAATGGGAAATCACCCCAGCCAGCCACATGTAAACACCCAGAAGAGGTGGGCCACTGTCCTCACAGGCCGGTCCCTGCCATTCTGGCACCAGCAGCAACAGGTTCCAACTTGAGAAAGATTTATAGGAAAAAACTTTTAAGTTGAAGAGAATCTAGCCCTTCTTCAATTCGTCCCCCTTTCCTTCGAGCTAGTTTTGCAGGGGACACCGCAGTGAAGAACTGCAGTGACCACAGGAACATAGTTTGAGAAACTAGCACTAGACCATGTTCATTCATTCATCTGTTCACTGATTCATTCATCCAGCCACTGTCCCCTGAGTGCCCGCTGTGTGCCCGGCACCGGAGGTAGAGGACGGCAGTGTGGTCCATGGCCTGAAGAGACGCAGTTGAGTAAGGAAGGCGTTGAGGACATCCATGTGCGGGGGCCACAGTGCAGACGGGGCCCTTGGAAGAGCTTGGGGACGGCCTCCTGGAGGAGCTGACACCTGGGCTGAGTCCGGCCAGTCAGTCACGGTCAGCACAGCCAAGCAAAAAATGTATTCTGGGGATCAGCTTGAACAAAGGCCCAAGAGCAGGCAGTAATCAGAGGTGGGTTCTGGGAGCCACAGGTAGTTCAGGCCCAGGCAGCATTCAGAGCAGAGCAGACAGGGCTCTCTGTCCACACGCCCTCCCTGTGACAGTCTATTTGGGGTTCGCCCGAAAGGCTGGTCTCGCTGGCCTTTTTTTTTTTTTTTTTTTTTGAGACAGGGTCTTGCTTTGTCACCCGGGCTAGAATGCAACGGCACCAGAGTAGCTCACTGCAACCTCAAACTCCTGGGCTCAAGTCATCCTCCTGCCTCAACCTCCAGAGTAGCTGGGACTACAGGCTTGTACCACCATGCCTGGCTGTTTTTTACTTTTTGTAGACATGGGGTCTTTCTATGTTGCCCAGGCTGGTCTCAAACTCTTAGGCTCAAGCAATCCTCCTGCCTCAGCCTCCGAGAGTGCTGAGATTACAGGTGTGAGCCACTGCCCCACCTGGCCTTTTTTTTTTTTTTTTTTTTTTTGAGACAGGGTCTTGCTGTGTTGCCAGGCTGGAGTGCAGTGGCTTGGTCACAGCTCACTGCAGCCCTTCTGCCTTCTTAAGAGCCCGCTCCATTACCTCCTGGCCTGGCTAAGCCAGGGAGAGGATGGGGCAGAAGCTGGCAAGCTGGAGCCCTGCGGTCAATGCCTGCCGTGATTGGCATTCACCTCCAAAGAGCACCGGACCCTCACCTCTGGGCAGTGAACCCCTCTCAGGGTCATGAGTATCCCCAAGGACAGAGCCAAGGGCCATGCCAGAGGTGACCAGAGCAGGGCCCTTCTCCGTCAGTGGGCAGATTTCACTGAATGAGTGTGGGAGGCAGGAGGATTATCCCAGCCTCTCCTGGAGCAACCAGCGCCCTGAGCAGCATCAGGCCAGCCATCCTGAGAGTCCAGGAAGGGGGGCCATAGTCTAACAGGGGTCAGAAGGCAAGTACCACCCTGTCAGATCTGTCCAGAGAAACCCGGCAGGCCCACACACCACCTTTTTATTCCCACCTGCAATTATCTGTCTGGTTTCAAGCTAGCCCTCACTGGCCCAGGACCAACCTTCCTGGAGGACAAGGGCGTGCGAGATTCATTCATTCATTTATCCAACAACTACGTGCCAGGCCTGAAATGGAGGCTAGGAAGCCAGAGATGTGTCAGGCACAGTTCTGCGCTCCCGTAGCCTCCAATCTGGTGGAGGATGGATGTGTAGCAGTTACCACACTGGGATGTAGCAGAGTGCTAGGAGCTCAGAGCTGGGAGCCAGGGTAGCTTTTCTGGAGGAGGCATCATTTGCGTCCCTGTCTTAAAAGATGAGGTTCTCTAAGCAGGGGCCTGGGTTTCAGTTGCCAAGAGCCTGCTGCAAGCCAAGGAAAATCCTATGTCTGAGCCCCGCCATATCTACTTATCTCCCTGAGACCCTCCTCCCCCCAGTTTCCTGAGAGCTGGACTTTGCCGCAAACAGCCTGGGCTGCCTCCACCCAGCCTCAGCCTGTATCACCCGGGCTCTGAACAGCTGTGCTACAAGGGCATCCGGACCAGCCCCAGGCCTGCCACACAATGGTGTGCCACCCGGCCAGGGGAAGTCATTGTGCAGCCTTGGGCCTCTGGCTAGTTCCAGGCCACGGGCAGGGAGGCCAGACTTGGGGGAGGGGTCTAAATGGTTGTCAGGGAGGCCCCTGCGAAGGAAGGGCTGGGCCCAGGGAGGAAGGAGGGAAGGCAACTGGGAGGTCAGGGGCCGAGCCCAGCCTCAGAGGCACTTTGGCAGGGGGTGGGGAGGGAGGAAGGGCCTAACCCGGGCCTCCCTGGCACGTGAGTAACAGCCAGCAGACAATGTAATCCCAGATAACAGGGCCAGGCTTCTCAGGCCGGGGAGACCTGCAGAAGTCACCTGTCCAGGCAGAAGGACAGAAAATCTTTCAGTACCCCCCTTCTGTACACGAGTCCCCAGTGGTAGCCCCATGATAGTCTTGGCAGCTCACCTTGCGTCTTGAGGACGGCGGGCTCTTCTGTTTATTAAACTTGGGCCCTGCTGCCATTGTGAGCCCTGCTTCCCCTCTTCCCCTGGCTTAAGGTCAGGAAATCCCAGCCTGGCCCTTTCCCTGTGCTGTCCACCACGGAGGACCAGCATGAATCAATCCAGACCCTCCCCTTAGCCTGGCTTCTTTTTTTTTTTTTGTGACAGAGTCTCGCTTTATTGCCCAGGCTAGAGTAAGTGCCGTGGCATCAGCCTAGCTCACAGCAACCTCAAACTCCTGGGCTCAAGCGATCCTCCTGCCTCAGCCTCCCGAGTAGCTGGGACTACAGGCATGTGCCACCATGCCCGGCTAATTTTTTCTGTATATATTTTTAGTTGGCCAGATAATTTCTTTCTATATTTTTTTAGTAGAGCTGGGGTCTCGCTCTTGCTCAGGCTGGTCTCGAACTCCTGAGCTCAAACGATCCTCCTGCCTCGGCTTCCCTGAGTGCTAGGAGTACAGGCGTGAGGCACCTCACCCAGCCCAGCCTGGCTTCTTGAGGGAGGTTCTGCAGCTGCCCAAATGCTGCACATACTACTGGCTAAGTTCCTCCAGCAGACCCTGGGGCTCAGTGGCTGGCTGAGGGTTTCTCTCTTCCCCATGCCCTGATGCAAGCACGAGGCATGCATGGGCCACGGTGCCTCTCGGGAGTCTTATGGATTCTCAGTTGCCAGGTAGAAAACGGGGTGGCAGGAGCTGACGCGGAAGACACCTACACGACAGCAGCAGGGTCTTCTGGACCCATGAGAAGCCCAGGCAGGGCAGGCAGAGCACAGATAGGAACATTTCTGGTGTGGAGTGAGGTGGAGCCATGGACTTGTGGGCACAGGTTCATCTCCCAGGGCCTGAAATGCACTTAGGCAAGTCCAAGGTGAAGGCTAAGCCAGCCCTGGCCTATGATGCCATTCAGTTCAGTGACGAAGAAGGAGCACAGACCTGGGAAGCAGGAGACCCAGGCTCTGGTCCCAGTTCCACCATTCACTTGTTCTGACAAGACACAGACCTTTCAGAACCTTAATTTCCCTATGCATTAAATGGGAACAGTAAAACCTTCCAGGATTTCTAGCAGTGGGTGGGGATGGGGGAGACCTCAAACAAGTAGTAACACAAGTGAAAATGTTTTAAAAGGCACAGAATGTGACAACAGAAAAGGCAAAGATATGGTACACATGCTGCCACTCCCCTCTCCTGAGCCCAAGGCAGACAACGTCAGCCGATCTCAGCGCTTTCTCAGCAATCTGTATTCACACTTCAGAATCCCTCTCAACATATTAAATAGACTCCAGGAAGCCATCTCATAGATCAGAATTGCAAGAGAAAGTGAAAGATCTGCCCCCTGGCCTGCACAAGCTCAGGGCATGACTGTCGGAGGTCCCACCAGGCCCAGGCAGAGCTGCTGGGGACTAGAGCTGGTGGGAAGTCGGAGGCGGCCTGCCCGTTGTGAGGGGCTCAGAACAGAACTCTGGCCTCTCGGTTCTGCCCAGCACGCAGTGGCTGTGTATCAGTTATTAGCTCTGCAACAAAGTGTGAAGGCCAGACTGTTACTGGACCCTGCCCTTCGGGAACTCACAGAACAGTAAGGCAGACACGGCGTCCGTGGGGTAAGAGGAGCAACACTGCAAATTAGGGAATGCCCAGCGAACAGGCCAGGTGGCCAGTGCTCTCTCTGGGCTGAGCCAGATGCTCAGCTGGGCTGTGAGTGTCGGTTTTTCAAGAGGCCTTTGTACCCAGCATCCTGGTCGGCAATCCCACTTCCTCTTTTGCCCATTGCAGCTCCCTCAGTGAATGTCCCCCCGGTCCCCAGCACAGCCGGGCCAGCCCTGGAGTGCTCCAGCTGCCACCGGGAAGGCCTCTTCCATGAGGCAGGACTACAGTGCCCAAGCTGGTGGAGGTGGGTGGGTGGCAGGACCTCTGCAGCCCCCAGCCCCACCGCATCCTCCCGAGCCCCCCCACCACGGAGCACCCGTGACAAAGGCCATGCCTCAGCTCCTCTGCCCAGGCCCTGAGCTGCTGCGCGTAGTGGAGCTCTGGCCAGGCAGGAGTCTTTGAGAAGCAGGTTCTGCTGCTCCCGCACGCCCACCCAGCACCCGTCACCACAGCCTCCCCGGGCAGGGCCAGCCTGACCAGCAGCAGTCACCAGTGGCCTCCGTGGCATGTTTTTAGGGAGTGTCAAGCAGCCCCCACTGTGTCAGCAAACTTCTGAGGGTGGCTCAGAGTCCATTCCCTCAGCCCCTCCCTCGGAGGGAAGAAAGGCAGGAAGTGTCTATTAAATGTGCATGTCAGGAGATAGCTAAGGCAGCCTCTAATCCCTGATTGATCTCCTAACAATGAACTCGTTCCTAGAAACACAGATTGACCCCACCCCTGGGCCTCGCACAGGGCCAGAAACCTGGAGCCTCCTGCTCCAGCCCCACGCTGCTCCCAAGCAAACCTCCTCCAGGCCCCAGCATTCCTCCTGTCCCCCTGGTGCCACCATGTCCCATGCACCCCAGCCCATAGCCACCAGGGCTGGCACCTGAGGCACCACCATCCCGGGACCACATGCAGGGCTGCTCCAGCACCCTGCCCTCCCCGGCAGCAGCAGGGGGGTGTCCCCAGCATGCCGCATGCGGGGCTCACAGGCATGGATGCAGATGGAACCAGGAGCACAGAGTAAATTTCACTGAAAACAGGAAGCCACAAAGCTGAGACGCGTTCACTTGTGAGGGTCCAAAGAAGAGAGCGGAGGCCGTGCAGGAGGAAGCTGGGGAGGAAGTGTGGTGGCTGTTCTGCTACGGGCCACCTCCCTCCATCTACGCAGCTGCCGAGCCTGGGGTCTGGCAGCTAAATTCTTAGAAGTTGTCTCTGCCTCGAGCTCAGAAGCTGAGGGCTGGGGCCCGGCCAGTGTCCCCGTCCCCACGGGACAGGGCACACAGTCTTCCTGGGCTGTGGGCTTGTCCTTTGACCCTAGGGGCAGCCCAGCCCTGCCCTGGAGCAGGTGTCACTTCCCAACTCCCGCCCTGTGGGCCTCCGTGAATTGTCAGAACAGCACCTTCTTTCTACAGCAGCTAGCACTGAGTGTCCTTGGCAGCACATGGAGTAGAAGAGGGGATCCCAGGGACAAAGCAGGAGTGAGGGTTTTAGTGTTCTGGCCACTCAAGGTGGGGGACCCATCTCGAAACTCCCAGGTCCCCGGCGCAGCCCAGGCACAGCAGGAGGCCCGAGTGGCCCATGACTTTGGGCCTAACAGGGCAGCTTGGAAGCAGGGCCATGTGTCCAGGTGGGGCTCCCTGGCCGCAGCCGCAGGCCCACGGCTCACAGCCCAGAGCTGCTCCCCTTTTCTGCCCCCACCCCTGCCCACTGGGCCCTCTGTCCTACCCCCAGGCCCAGCTCAGCAGAGCCAGTGTCTCTGCTAGAAGACCAGTGCCTCGACGGGACTATGCCCTCCACAGCGCCCAGGGCTCCCGTCCCCTGGAAGCTGGGGGGGGGTTCTGCCCAGCCCGCCTCACCCCTCCCCACTCCCAGGCACCTCCTTCCATGTTTCCACCCTACAATGTGCAGAGACCTCCCCCCTTTCTCCCATGCTTTAAAATCCTTCAGTCACAATTCCACAAAGGACTCCACTTGTATACATGTATAAAAACAAATCCAGGCCATGCCGGATACAGGATATGGGAACACACCCACCCGGCTCCTCCCACCGACCGGGCCAGGCACAGATTGTACGGAATGGAAGGCCAAAGGCAGGGGTGGGGGAGCGTGTTCCTTAGGCCTTGGGCACTTCGGAAGCAGAGTGGGGTTTAAGCCCAGCTCTTACAATCCGTGCACAGGGTTTGCACCTGTTGCCCCATGTAGTTTTTAATAGCACCCCCCTTTCACACTCAGAGGTGTCCCAGTGTGGACAAGACATTATGTGGCATCCTTGCTATGGCCCACGCTGACCAGTGGGAGTCAGGGGTGGGGAGGGCAGGAGGGGGAGCCCCCTCCACTCACCTTCCCAGCAGGCCCCACCCGCCTGCCCTCACCGCTGTTTGCGGTGGGTGGTGCAACCTCTGGCCTGGCCGCGGATTGCCCAAGATGCCGATTGGCTCACAGTGGCCACTGTGCCCCAATATGTACTTCCTGTTTTGAGGCCTCTGGCCACTGAACTCTGGGGACCAGAATGTAGGCAGTGGGAGCCCCAGATTGGCTTAACCTGCTGACAGGTCTTCAGAGAAACTGCTGGTAGGAGGCAGCTGGGGATGGCTCCAATGCGGGGGGTGGGCAGGCCCAGGCAGACAGGCGCAGCCCCAGTGCCCCCATGGGTACAAAGAGTAGGTCTGACAGAAGAGTAGCCTCGGCAACGCGGGGGAGCCAGGTCACCACAGCGGGGAAGAGTCCCTCCACATCTTGCCCTGTGCCTTGGGCCTGGGAGGGTGGCACCTCCAGTCCCATTGAAGCTGCCATGTCCCGAGGCTCATGGAGAGAGGCTGCTGCAGAGCTGGAGGTTCTGAGTCTTTTTAGGATGTAGGTCATTTGGCATCTGTAGCTGGTGAATTTCTGGTCTCTAGGGGGGAATCCCAGCACCCCAACATCCTTGGGACAGGGGCTGAGCCATCCAGCGTCTGCCCCCTTCCCCCCTGTAGCATCCGGAGGGCTGAGGGGCTGGGCATCAGGGCTGTCGCAGTCTGGACTCAGAGCAGGAGGGACAGAGCCAGGGCCAAGGCGGCCACTCAGAGGGCCAGGCCTGGCTCAAATACACCTGCCCCAGACCCAGCCACAACTGCCCACTGTCCCCTGGCTGGTCTAGACGACATCAAAGTTTGGGGAGTCAGGGACAGGCTCTGCAAAAGAAAGGAGGAGCAAAGTGAAAGGGGACTCCTCTGTCCCTCACCCCCACCCCACACCCTGAGGCTGCGAGGACTCCCCAGGGAGGCTGGGGAGTGAGGCTGATGCCCTGCAGGCCATGGGGTCATGACCTTGCAGGGCACGGTGCTGTGAAGGTCAGGAAACGCTTACCCAGGGATGGGAAGAAGACGTCCCCGGGGCCCGGAGGAGACAGCGGAGTGCTGGGCTCGGAGAGCAGGTGCCGCCCGGACTCAGAAGGCTGCCGCTGGGCCACATAGGACAGGGGGGGCCTGGGCTTGGCCTCGGGCATCCCTTGGGAGGGTGCAGAGGCCTCAAAGCCAGGGTTTTCAATCCCCTGAGTGTTGCTGCCATAGGATCAGAGTTGAAAGTCATCTGTGCTGCCCGGAGTATGGCCTCTGCCCTCCCTGCCTCCAGCTCTTCTCTCCTCCCCTCCCCTCCCCTCCCCTGCCTCCCCAGCCCCAAGCCTCAGTGGCCTGCCCAGCAAGCAGGAAGGAACCAGGCCCGCAGAGGAAAGGCCTTGGGCCGCGCTCTCCCACCCGCCCAGGGCTGAGGCCGCAAGGCTACCCTCAGGACAGACCCCAGCGCCTTCCTGCGGTCTGACCAGTAGTCTGACCATCAGCCCCAGCCCCGCCAGGAAGCCTGGGATCAAAAGCACTTCAGGACACCAGCCTCAGGAGTTTAGGGACAAGTTTCTCTTTGGTAGGTAGAGTTAATGGCATTAGGATTAAATGTCCCAAAGCTTGTCTTGAGCTAAGGAGACGGGCTCTCTTTTCTTCCCAGTTAGCAGTAGGACAACCTCTAAAGACCCCCCAACTGTGAGATTGTAGCAGGACTCCCAACAGCACTTCCTTTGACCTGTCTTGAAAATCATCCCTTCAAACACCCAGAGGAGCTCTGCGTTTGGTGTTGTAGGAACTGGGGCCTAGTCCCTGCATGTGGCTGGTTCCCTGAGCACATCCTCTGGACCAGGCTGCGCGCCAGCTCCCTGCCCAGAATGCACCAACACACACCCTCCTGTCCGCTCCATCCCGGCCTGCTGCCCCCTCTGGGTCTCTTCAGCCTCTCCCCTCCTGGCCTGCAGCAGCCTGACAGTGTCTCCTATGGTTCCCTGCCGGGAGGAGCCGCAGCTCCCAGGTTGTGGCTGGGGCTGGGCCCTCTGGCCTCCTCCGCGTATGTCAGTGTCTGCCCCAGGTCAGCTGCTTCCTCCCCATCCCCATCCCCATCCCCATCCTAGCCCAGGCTGACTACTGAGGCCCAAAGGAGAGTGTGTGGCACATCTCAGCAGAATCAGAGCTCAGCCGCTGGGCGAGGGTGGCGGGAGGACAGCCAATAGCACAGATGTGTGGGCTGCAGCAGCAGATGGCGGGCGCTCCTCTGACCAGCTGTGCCAGGCAGCTCAGCAGGAGCCCTGTGCACAGAACTACCTCCTCCCTGCCAGCTGGCCCTGGCAAGTTTTCTCAAGAAGGTCTCTGTGGGCCTTACCTGTCCATCCGCACCAGTTCCTGGGCACCTAGGGACAGACAGAGAGGCTGGTCACAGGAGGGGAGGCTTCCCCAGACAGCATCCATGCCCCTGCTGGCAGATGCCACTTGGGGAGTGGGACCCAAGCTCAGGCGGGCCCTGCTCAGCCCTGGACCCCACCTCTGTTCACGTGGGAGCCTGTCTGGTGGCGCTCTGCAGGGCTGTCCAGCAGGCGGGGTCTCAGTGAGTAGCCCATTTTGACCATTGATAAATGAAAGTGTCTGCATTTTCCAAGCATGTAGGACAACATTTGCCACCAGGAAACGAAAGGCAGCCCGTGCTTTCACCTATGGCTTGATATACACAGTGTCAGACCTTCAGGATTTTACTAATTGTTATCAACCAAAGGCCGGGCTCCTGAATTGGCTAACTGTGTCGTTTCCTAGTTGGACATTTGCCACATTCTGGTCTCTAGCCATGACTTACTGGGTGGGAGTGTCCAGGGTCAGTTCCTAATTAGACAGTTCCCTGTCCTCTCTGTCCCACCCCCTATGTGGCCTAGCAGGGTGGCATGAGAGGGGACGTCTCTCAGGGGAACCTTAGGGGTCTGAGCACCTAATCACTTCCCAGCCGTTCCACCTACTTTCTGCTGCTCACGCAACCTGCTGCCACTTGCCCCACTCTTGGGGCTCCCCACTCCCCAAACTGGCCACCAGCTAGATGCAGTGGCCCCAACTTCCCTCTTTCTTGCAGCACCCCGTGTACTCCCACAGGTCCTTCTCGTTTTCAGGAGCTGCCAGTGACTATGGGGAAACAGGCGGGGAGGGAGGGGAGCAGCAGAACAAGCACGGGGAAGTGACACAAAGTTCCTGAAATCTACTAGAGTGGTGGCTGCTTTGCAGGGCAACCCCCGTGGGCCAGGCGACCTGCAGGTGTGCAAAGGTACTCCCACATCTCACCCTCGCCACCACGCTCTGGGGTCAGGACTGTTGGTCCCATTTTAGAGCTGGGGAAACTGAGGCTCGGTCTAAAGCTGGCCACCTGCTGGCCTCTCCAGCAGACTGCCCTCCCGAGGGCTCCCAGCCATGTGGCTCATCCCTGGGCAGGTCCTCCAGGCCAGCTTCCCGCCTGGAGTGCACCAGCGCACACTCCCCGTGCCTGGCTGCCCTGGGTCCTCTTCTGTTCCAAGCCTCACCTCACCCCTGCCTCAGCCATTCCTGTAGGGAGGTTGTGGTGGGTTTATGAGGGGAATCTGGGCGTCCCGAAAGTAAGGGTGAGGTGGCCACAGCCCCCAAGTCACCTGCTGTGGGGCTCCAGGTCGGCCTGTAGGAATGAGGGGAGGGAGGGTTGTCAAGTTGTTAGGGCCCGGCCACAGGAAATCAGGTGCGAGCCAAAAGCCACCTGGTGACAGCAGCAGTCCTCCCTCAGTTACCTTCTGCAACCAGGCAGAGGAGAAGAGACCAGGCAGGGGGTGCAGGGGCAAAGGTCTTGCTCCCGGGGGACTCAGACTTACCAAGGCTCACGGGCAGGGTCAGGAGCCAGGCAAGGGGCACTGTCACCCCAGGGGTGGGGGGGCAAATGGCATTTGTGGCTATGATTTGAAGCCCAGCCCCACCACTCAGTCAATATATGCTTCCTTAAGCAAGTTCCTTAACCTCTGTGCCTCAGTTTACTCATCTATAAAATGGGGACAACGGTGGTACCAAATTCTTGGAGTTGTAATGAGCAATACAGGGGACAGTGTATATGACAAGCTTGGCAAAGTGCCAGGTACAGCGCTCCTATCAGTCAGGGGGTGTTGGCTACGACGCTGGTGCTGATGAAGTTTTATAGGGTGGAATTATGTTCCCCAGAAAGAGCATGAGTTGAAGGCTCTGAGGTCAAATCCCAGCTCTGCCTCTGACTAAGTTATGTCACATTCAGTTAGTTACTTAACCCTGCCGATCTTGGGCTTCTCGTCTGTATAAGGAAAGGGGTGCACTAAGCTATCTCTAAGGCCCCTCCCACTTGTGATGTTCCAAGGATCATTTTTGTCCCAATAGTTGCAACTAATTACAGAATGAGCCTACCCATACCTTAAAGCAGATCCCCAAAGGATCTCTGAGTGGCAGCATTTTTATAAAGCAATTTGAGCTACTCCATGTGATTATTCATTCACTCGCAGATATTTACGGAGTGCCAAGCCAGCACAGGCTGAGAGTCAAAGGTGCTGGCGGGCACTCAGACCCCAGAAATGGCAGACCTGGTTCCCTTCCCTTCCCTCGGCCACTGAGCCCAGATCCTTGCAGGGAGAGTGGCAGCTCCCATCTCTCCAGTGGAGAGGAACTGCGCCTGCCTCGTGTCTTTGCTAATCCCGGGAGCTGAGCTGGGGGCTGGGGCGGGTCACTCACAACCCCCACCCACCCCGCGCAGGCAGGGCTACTCACGGCGGTTGGAGGCCGCCTGCCTTTGCTTGTAGACCAGGAGCAGGATGAGGGGGAGGCAAAGGATTCCCACGATGCAGGCGCCCGTCGCCAGGGCTGCAGCCGTGATGTCTGGAAGGGCAGAGACGCAGCCAAGGTGAAGCCCCATTCCCACTGCTCCTCCCAAGGGGAAACTGAGGCCCAGAGAGGGAAGGCCAGGCAGTAGGGGGACCCACCTTTACCCAGGGCCCCACAGCCAGACCCTCAGTGACCTGCAGAAGCATGGAAGGTCTGGGGACCTCCTTGCAAAGACAGCCCCATGCCCACCCCCGCTAAGTGGGCCCAGAGCACACAGCAAGGAGACCTATAGCTGACAGCTGAGGCAGCTCCAGGGAGGAGAGGGGACAGAGTCCTCATCCCGGCCCACAGGGGACGGCTGGACCACCCAGAAAAGAGGGATCAGGCCCTCCGCAGACCCCAGGCCACAGAGTTCAAGGTCAAAAGGGGCCCAAGTGATGAAAAAGTTTTGGAAATAGATAGCAGTGATGGTTGCACAACATTGTGAGTGTGATTAATGCTACCGAATTACACACTTAAAGTTATTAAAATGGCAAATTTTATGTTATATAGGTTTTACCATAATAAATAAAAAGCCTCAACTCAACCCAGAGACCCCGTAGCTCGGGGGGGGGGGCTTCTGGAACCCCCACCTCTTGATCTCACCACACAGGTCACGGGGAAAAAGCTTGCGGCGAGAACTAGAGAAACGTGAATCCTTGTCTGACATTTTTAAAATTTAAACTCAATTATAAAAAAGTAAAACATACAAATTAAAAATATATTCAAAAGTCTCCCCCTCCCCTGGACGCACAGTCACTGTCCGCAGCTCCTTGTGGTCCAGACACGTTCCCGGCGTGAACAGGAGACGTGGGGTCACGTGACGGTGGCTTTTCCCACCAAGCAGAGCTTGGACGTCTTTCTATACCAGCACCGCAACCTACCTCATTCTGCTCAGGGTTTTATCGCACAGCTCGCCCCAGAGTTATTGCAACAGACCCCTGCTGGTAGACACGTTTGCTTCTACTTCCGACGTAACTAATAATGTAGCAGCGAACCGCTTGTGCACCGTCTTTGCTCACTGGGGCAGGTACATCTGTCCATAAATTTCTAGACCTCAAAGCTCCGAGCCAAAAAGTATGCGCGTTTTCTTTTAGGCTACTGCGAAATTGCCCTCTGAAAAGGTTGTGCCGCTTCATAATCCCAACAGCGTGGGGAGGTTTGATTTATTTCAGTCCATCTGCTGACTGCAGAAGTTTAGCTGGGAACAGACGTGCCCTCAGACCACAACCAGCATAAACGCATTTCCTTCCCCATTTTACCCCTTCCCCGGGCCAAAAGATGGGCCGGGATACCTGGTCAGGGTCAGCTTCGGCCCAGCGAGCTCCGGGAGGTGGATGGGCTGTGGTCTAAATGCTGCCTTTGCACTACTTGTTTGGGAATAAGGGCCATTTTTGCGTTGCTTTACCAGCCGATGGTGTAAACAAGTTTTCAGGGGGGTTGTTCACACCGCAGAAGAGAACAAACTGTTTTCAGGCACTTTACAAGTACCCACTGGGGCAGGAACAGTTGCTACGCTAATTACAAAGCAAGTTCCGCTCCGCGTGACAGCAAGTTCCCTGCAGATCTTAGCGAGGCTGCATTTTGATGTGGAATATTGAAGGTAAAGACGTTCTGTAACTCAGACGTTTCGGTATTTATTTCGAAACCCCCATCAAAGAGCCTGATGGTGGACAGCATCTGAGCAGCCAGTTGCAAAACGCTCTTTTCTCGTCATCACAGCAGGTCTCCCCTGGACTGTCACTAAGCAACGTTCTGTGAGGCTCGCCAGGTGCTCTCCGATCCCTGATCCCTGCCTGCCTTGGGGGCTTAGACAGACCTCCCTGCCTAACTCTTGTCCCCAGGTGAAGATTCCCCCTCTGTGGCCCCTCTAGGGGATCAGGACATGGCTTCACTTCGAGAGCCTGAGGTTTCCGTACAGCCTGGGCTGAGAGTTGAGGCTGGGGCAGGGGGGCAGAGGTTTGGCATCAGGTCTGTGGGGGACAGCTGCCCTCTGAAGCCACGGGCATCTCTGCAGAGCCCAGCCTCACCGAGGTCCCCCACCCCTTGCCCCAAGCATGGCCAGTGCCTGGGCTAGCACCCACTGGAGGAGGGGAATGGCTTGGTCACCGTCCAGAGCCAGGCTTATCCTGGGAAGTTGATCAGGCGCTGGCAGAGCAGCCGCCAATACCACACTAGGGAGCGTGCCAGGCCCTTACAGGGCAGGGCGGGATGGGAGGGGCCCGGGCTGCTCCGTCATTGTCCAGGGCCTGCCAGGTACCCTGTGGGCATGTGTGGAGGAGGGAGTTTGGCTGCTGAGGGCAGGGCTGGCTGGTTTCTCAGGGTGGAGGCAGGTGAAAGCAGACAGCGCGTCCTGTGTTGGGGAGATGAGCTGCCCAGCCCCCTTCCCTGGGCTCAGTGAAAACCACAGCCCCTTGGCAACGCAGCAGCTTTCTGGGTACCGACTTCCCGGGTCTCATCCCCTGTTACCTACCCCCACCTCAGGCTGACTTGGGCTTTCATGTCATTTCATAGTCCAGTTACTCCCCTACTTCCCAAGGATAACATTAAGAGGCTTGGGCCGAACTTAGAGAAGGAAAACTCAAAGAACTTCTTGGCTAGAAGCATCGTTAAACTGATCGGGTACCATGGCTGGCTGCAGAGCACCCATCAGAGGGGGCAGGAGTTGGGGCCTTTCCAAAGGGAAGAATAGTGGACAGCAACACCCAGCGGCCAGCCCTGGGCCCACTAAGCACAGTGACATGGGCCACCAGGCAAGTATTTCTAAAACTGTTAGAAAACAGGACCATGTCCACAGCCTGCTACCATTCACTTGCCGTCCTGCCTTGGCACAGGGGAATGGGTGAGTTGACTTGGAAAGTCAGGCCTAGAATTGTGCAACCAGAAGAAATTATAGCCAACACTTACACAGCTGTGCTCTGTGCCAGGCGTGGTCCTTAGCGCTTGAAACAAGTACGTCATTTTAGCCTCATAACAAGCCTGGAAAGTAAGTACTTATCATCATCCCCATCTTACATATAAGAAAACGAGGGCACAGAGAGGTTAACAGCTTGGCTGCTTCCAGATCTGTGCTCCTAACCACGCCACCACACGGCCTTCACTAGAATGGACTCAAGTTGCAACTATGGCCCATACAGTACTCTTTTTTTTAGTTGTCAACGTTTTATAATTGAGAGACTTCACATAAAATCTGGCTTCTGGCTTTGCTTGAAGATTTAGTGGCTCTGGAAACCCTGGGCCCCCCTGCGGACACAGCAGGTGGCAATGGCCTTAGACTGGTGGCTGAGTACTCGCCGCAGTCCCCACCCCTCCCAATGTCTTACTGACCAGCTCTTAGGCCCCAAGGACGTAAGAGCTTTTGGTCCCTGATTCAGCCCTTAGATAACGCTGAATGGCGCCCTGTTAGAAGGAAAGGAACACACCTGCTGCTGTTCTCAGCAGGGAAGCGGTACCCAGAGAAGGCACGTGCTTCCGAAGCCCCCGCACCCGACCCGAAAGTACATCCGAGTTTCTCTTCATGTGGGTCCGTGTCTGCCACAGTGCCAGGTCCCCAGACTGCTAGAACCAAGAGTTTGGAAGGGAACTTGAGAGGCCATGGAAGCCATCCCCTGCCCTCAGCCGCGGGGACACAACCAAGGATGTCCCTTTGGTCCTCAAGCAGCCAATCCATGGAGAGAGTGGCTCAGAGAAGTAAGGGCCAGAGTGAGGCTTTGCATCCCTGATGCGTGCAGAGAGAGAGCGATGAAAATGTCAACACCCAAGGGCAGAGGTGCCCGGCAGAGGGAGCCTGGCCCACTCTTGACAGCCAAGTTCAAAGTTTCCACATCACCCTCGGGCTCTTATCAGCCCGAGGATGTCTCCTGGAAGTCCCCAGGGGCTTTCTTTCCCCTGAATTCCAGCAGCTGCTGCTCTAGAAACTAGATCAGGAGAAATGAACTACAGCTCCACTCCCTCTCCATTTTGCCCCTGGTCTCCCTAGCATTGTCCCCTCTGACATCGCTTGTCTCTGTCCCCAAGACTGAAAGCGTACAGCTAATTTTCAGGAAGCTGGTGCTGACAGGGGAAGGCGGCACAGCGCCTAGGCACAGAGTCAGGCGTTCTGGGTCTGAGAGAACAGGAGCAAGTCCCGTCACCTTGGTTTCCACACCTTGTGACATGGGGGTGGTGGCAGAGGGGACGGTCCCTGCTAGAGCTCACGGAGGAAGCTGTGGGACTGGGGTGGTTGCTCAGAGTGGAAGGAGCCGTGGGGAAGTGAACGTCGCCGGGTTGGCTGCCCCGTCCCGTACACGGGCACACGTGTGTGCACACAGTCACGAACCCGCTGCGTGGGAAGGAAGGGGCTGCTCTGAGGCCTCTCTCCGCCCTCGGCAGGGAGCCATCCGGAGGAGAAGTGAGGACAGTGGCGGTGGCTGGGTGAGCGACACCCGGCTCTGCAGTGTGCAGGGAGAGGGGCCTGAACCGAAGGCTTTCTCAGTCCCATGTGTCAGCTTAGGCCAAAACGCACGTTCTTACTTTGCTCCTGGCCAGTCCATCTGTTGGTCTGAAAAAGCAGCAGTGTGAGTGAAAAGTCGCCGCAGCCTGCGAGCTTGGCTGGGGGCTGCAGTTTAGCTGCCCTGCTTCCGGCTTAGGCTCTTGTGCATGTCCTCCTGGACGCTTCGGTGTCTCCAGGCCTCGGCAGGGGCCGGTGCGCACCACATGCCTGGCACACCCGGGTGGACAGACGGCTGTGGAAGCCACGACCACCTCCTCTCAGAAGAGGAAGGCGTCCCTAAGACTGAGTGCCCGGCACCCTTGCCCTGTAGGGCACCTCTGGGCAAACACCAGGGGCCCGGCCGCACCCACTGCGCTGCACACCCAGTCCTCTCCTGTCCCCTCCACTAAGCTGGGAAAAAGGTAAGTGAGCAGAGCTAAGCAGGCTGCCACCAGATTGCAGCTGTGCTGCTCTGGGCGGTGCGAGTTTGGGCAAGTTGTGCCACCTCTCTGGGCCTCTGTTTCACAGAGTGAAGACGGTGACGCCTGCTTCCTGGAGTCCTTATGAGAATCCGTGAGAGTAATACTTAACAGGTCTCAGCACAATGCCTGTCACCCAGTAGGAGCTCAGGAAAGGTAGTTCTCTTCCCCTTCCTGAGCCTGCCCCTCCTCCCTACCCCATACACGCAACAAGGAAACTTTAAGTAGTTGAATCCTAAGCCAAGAGGACTCCCACAGTCCCCCAACCTTCCCCAGTTGCAGAGGGTGGCACTCAGCAGCATGTGCCACCCAGTACCTGTCACGGGGCCCTTCCCCTGGCCAACGGGCACTGCCAGGGTGCAGCCCCTGCAGGGAGTCAGGAGCAGAGACTCCAGAGCCAGGCGGTAGGGGGATGGGTTTGGGGGTCTGCAGCAAGGAGGAAGCAAAAGGGACGGGCAGCAGAGAAGGAGAATGGGGGCCCAGGCGCTTGGGGTGATGAGGTCAGAGTTCAGAACAGGGTCTGGGTCCAGGATGAGGACAGAGGAGAGCAGAGAGCCCAGCAGGGGCAAGAGGGAGGTCCCTTACTTTCACTCTCCTGGGGGGAGGATGGGTACGCGATGCATTTGGACGGTGCATCTTTGCCTGCGGGAGCAAAGAGAAGGGCCGTCAGGTGGGCATCAGGCCCAGGAGGCCAGGGAGGCCTGTCCAGGCCAGCGTCCCCCTCCCGTCACAGGTACTCATGCTGTCACTCGGCAGTATTGGCCCAGCTGGAGCCTGCACACGTATGCACACATGCACACACACACACACACACACACACACCCTGGCATGTTCTCACCATGCCTGTTCTCATGCCACCCCAGGGGCATGTGGATGCCTGCTGGCGCCCACACCTCTACCCGGCCCACCAGCCTTTGCATTCTCTCCTGGACACGCACACACGTCCCCTGAAAGCCATGCAGCCATCCACCGACTCACACTCCAGGGTGCAAATTAGTCCCACTGTTGCCCATGCACTCCCAGCCGTGGTGTCATCATCAGCACAGTCACACTCCAGCCCAGGCACGTACAGCCTTGCACATTAAAAAGTTCCATTGTCACAGACGGAGCCACGTACATCCACCTTCTCCATCACACCAGCTAACCACACACCCACACTCCACACACCCACAGCCACCCTGTCTCACACACACGCTCTCTGGAGTGCCAGTGTCACCCATACAGCCTTACATACCACCCAGCACAGCGTCACACACAGTCATACCGTCAGACACACAGCCCCACGCGCTCCCAGGCTGTCACAGGCAGGACACCCTCACCTGTCTGCACCTGCAGCTCCATGGCACCGTGGACCCGGTGCTCCGAGTGGTGGTGCCTGATCTCCACCACCAGGCAGCAGTAGAGGCCGCCGTCCAGCAGGGTCAGGTTGCGCATGGTGATGGAGAAGTTGCCGTGGTGGTCGGAGGCCGACTCCAGCCCGTGGCGCTGGGCCAGGTCCTGGCTGGTGTTGGCGGCCTGGTGGCCTCCGTGGTGCAGGTGAAGGTCCTGGAACGTGAGGTTGCGGATGGGCTGGCGCTCCGAGCAGGCCTGCACCTCACCCCGCGAGCTGCGGTACCATGTCTTGTAGAAGGTCACATCGTGTCCTTTGGCCACAGGGCCCAAGAGCTTGCAGCTGAGAGTGACATTCTGCCCCTCAGGACACACGTACAGGGAATACGGCGTGGCTACCTTGAAGGCTGCCACCAGACCTGCTCAGAAAGAGGAGAGCCCCGTCACCTGCCTGAGCCAGCACTGCTACTCCCTTGTGCCCCCAGAGCGGGGAAGAACCTTGGCCTCAGCCACTCCCCAGCCGCAGGCCCAGGGTGAGTCAGCTGACTTCCCTAAGCCTGGCCTCCCGGTTAGTGCACGAACCGACTCCATCCCAGGCTGTGCCGGAGGAGCCCAGGAGCTTCCCCAACGGAGGGTGCCCTGGACACTCTGAGGCAGTTGACACGGCCGAGGAATGTCCCTCTCCCAGGTAGAGCATGCGCCCTGCTCCTGCTCCCCACTGCAGACACTATGGCTGTGCCCAGCGTGGCCCTGGCACTGCCCAGCCTCCGCGCCCAGCCTCTTGGGTGGGAGGCAGGATAAGGGGCAGAAAGGCTGTTTGGAACAGCAGCTCTTTGTCCTTGGTCACCCTGCTGGGAGCCATCAGCACCTTCTGCTCCTTCCCACTCCTGAGACTGGACGTGTCCTCCCAGCTCCTCCTCAGGGAGCACCAACAGAGCACCTGCGTGTGCGAGGTCTGCGCCAGGTGCTGCGTCTCACCTGGATGCTGCACACATGGCCTCCCTTCGGGAGCTGACGATCTGGCCGGGCAGATGAGGTTTGCATTCATGACAAAGGAACCCCCTGCGCAAAGCCCAACTGGTGCCAGCCTTCAGGGCACTTGGAGGAGGGAGGAAAAAGCCTTCCGGGGATGGTCAAGGGACTTCCTGTAGGAGGGAGGGTCTTTGGACTTGATGGACAGATAGGATTGCGACCAGCAGAGAGGGTGCCCTAGGCAAGCTGGTGGGGAAACAGGAAAACCCAAGATGTCTGAGGGACAGGGAACGAATGCACGAAAGGTTATCACATCCATGCCCCTGCCACCCATCCAACCTTAGAAACATTTCCTAGTTCCGTTTTTTCCAATAAGCAGATGAAGCAACCTCCTGGTCCCCTTTCCCTGCCCCAGCCCTCCAGCATGTACTCGTGGTGACCCTCAGAAGACTTTTGAAAACAGAGTACTGGGGCTGGAGGCCCCATCCTCTCTCTAGCTGTGTGTGCCTCAGTTTCCTCACCTGTGCAATGGCAAAAATACTGACTACAACACAGGGTTGTGAGAAGACTGAATAAGGAAAAGACGAGAACACAAGATGTGAGCTCTAATGCCCTCTGCAGACATGTGCGGGATAGCTATAGTTATGTATGTTGGTGTTATTTTTATCTTAATTGGTATCTCAGGGGCTGCTGTACGTTGGCAGACAGGAAGGGAAGGTTTGGAAGTATGTACAGAAGCCAATCTGATACGTCCTCTTCATTGCCCCAGCCACGGACGTCACCTGGAACCAAGATAATGCCACATCCTCCTCCAGACACCCCTTCCCTGCCCTCAGAGCCCAGGACCGTTGGCCGCAGGCTGGGACCAGGCAAAAGGGCAGAAGGCCTTGCCCAGTAGAGAAGGAGGCAGCCAGGTGGGGCTTTTGGAGTTGGCCTGGCTGCACTAGAGACTGGAGTCTAGTAGCTGTGAGTTACTTAGACACCAGGCCTCAGACTATTCATCATAAAACAGAAAGGAAAACATCCACCTGGCAGAGTCAGGGCAAGGATTAGTAATAACTTACATGAAGTGTTCTGAAAGTGCCTTGCGAGTAGTGGGTGCTTGATACTTGGGAGCCAGTAGTTCACTAATTCATTTAGCAATTCAATAAATATTTCCCGGGAGTGAAGACCACCATGGAATGGAGAAGCAAGCTTCAAACTCTTTTATGCTAAGGTGTGAATGACTGACAACAGCTTGTGATCGTATCCTGGAGTATTTATGCATTTAAAGGAGAGTACCAGAAGGCAGCAGAGCCATGTCCCCAAAAAGTATGTCGGCAGGAGTGGAGTTTTAAGTCCTAGAAGGTAAGGAAGACAGATAGACACACACCAGAGCCTCTCCCTCACTCTGCCCACATATGAGAGCGAGCCATGTCTGGGAGCCCCAGATTTTTGGAAAGTCATTGCCAAAATGAGCAGAGATTTCAGAACTTCTTTGGCAAGATACTGGTCTCCTTTTCAGGCAGCAACACAGAGGCCCAGAAACGGAAAGTAGTTTGACTGAAGTTCCAGAGGGTATGAACTCAGAGCCTAGAGCACAGGAGACTTCAAGTTAGAACTGTAATAATACGAAGGAATATGCTGTGCTAAGGGCTTGTGCGCATATCTAACAACCCTATAAAGTATTGTTTTTATTCCCATTTCGCTGATGAGGAAACTAAGGCCCAGAGAAGTTATGTAACTAACTTACAATCACACAGCAAGTCTGTGCTAGAGCCAGAATTAAACTCAGGCACTTAGACACTACACTGAAGAAAAAAGTTCAGAAACTGAGGCTGGGCACAGTGGCTCACACCTGTGATCCCAGCACTATGGGAGGCCAAGGTAGGAGGATCGCTTGAGCCTCAAATTCGAGGTTACAGTGGACTATGATTGGGCCACTGCACTCCAGCCTAGGCAACAGAGTGAGACCCTGTCTGTTTAAAAAAAAAAAAGTTCAGAAAACTGGAAGCCCAGAGCTACCCCCAGCCTTTAGACATATTTTATATGACCTTCAAAGTATTTGTAACTTTTTTTGAGATTGCAACATTTAAAAAATTGGAATTTGATATGAAAATTCTGACTTTTATCTTCTCTTTAAAAATAAGAAGATAACACTAACGCAGCTTTCCCACAAGGCAGCTGTCTGCTGGAGCCTCCCCGTTAGAGGGGCACCTGCGTTCTAGCTGGGGTCCCCAGCACTCTGTAATGTTGCCACGTGGCCTGCTTCAGTCTCTCACCATATTTGCTTGGCCCCATGGACATTTGAGTTTGTGATGCATGAGTGTGGCTCCTTGGGCTAGCAGGGGTGGGACTCCACTGCCCAAGCCCCTCATCCTGCAGATGTGACCCTCGGGCTCAGACAGGAGAGGACCCACCCGAGGTCCCCAGTGGGAGCCTGCAGAGCAGGGACTAACCAGCTCTCTGACCGCGAACCTGCGGCGGGCTCGGTAGAAGCCGAGCCCCAGAAGGCCTAGCTGCACGCTTGCCTTGTCCATGCCAGCCTGGCTTCCCCTCACACACCTGCATGGGGTCGGTGTGGCTGCAAAACTATGGCTAGGCCAGAAAATGGAGGTGGGGAGTACTTAGGGAAGGGGCTCTCCCACACACTCCCAGAAGAACCAAAACCCGCCCAAAGAGTGGACCCTGGCGTGACCTCTGCCCTGTGCTGCCCCTTTGCCCGGCAGGCCATGTGGCAGCTCCCACCGGCACCTCTCCCAGATGCCACTCCTTTCTCCTGGGGCTCAGGCGGAATTCAGCTCCACCACATACGCTTGGGGGCTGTCGGGGGGGGGCTGGCCTGGCAGAGGTGGGGCTGCAGGCCTGGCGGGGCGCTGAGGAAGGCGGGCAGAGGAGTGGTGGAGGCAGAAGCAGGAAGTGGAGCCCAAAGCTGACCTGGGTTGGGTGGGGACCAACAAGTGGACAGAGGTGTGGATGGGGTGAGGCTGAGATGTGGGCAAGGTGGGGCTAGCTTGGTGGGCGGGCTGTGTGTCCCCATGAACAAGGAGATGGGGCAGGGAGCCAGGCTGAGAGCCCTCAGGGTCCAAGCAGTGGTGTTAATGACCCCAGGATTGACAGCGGTGGGGCCTTGAACCCTGGAGGTAACTTCCTTGAAACCCAAGGGCAACACAGAAGTAGAGTGTCAGGACCGGGGAGAGGGGGCATTGCTCAATGCCCGACACCGCCCCACCACAGACACTCAGGCCACCCACCCCACAGGTCCCAAAAGGACCTCTTCCCCTTTTAGAAAAAAGGAGAAGCTGCACTGGGATTCAGGTTTGGGGGGCAGGGGAGAATGTTCCTTTTCAAGCAAAAGGGCTAGACAGAAGTGGGCCAAGGGTCTACAGGGTTTCGTCCTGGGGGGAGGGAGGGAGAGCCAGAAAACATCCTGTTTGTTGTGTCTGAGACTCCTGCCAGGACAAGGCCCAGAGCAGCCTGTCCTTGGGAGGACAGTCAAGGGCATGGCGCTGGGGAAAATAGCACACAGGCGTGCAGAGGGCCTGCACATGCCCCCGTGCACGGCCCGGCTGGAATTATAATTATTTGGTTGGAGGATGTTGCTCATTGTCAGCAGCAGATCCTTTCGGACACCTGGGTCATTGTCGGAGACCGGGGAAAGTGGGTGGGGAGGAAGGCCCCTGGCTCCAGGGTGGCAGGGAACATGTGAGACAGGAAAACCACCCAGGCCCTGGGCCAGGCGGGAACCGTCCAGTCACCGTGCTGCTCTGGGGCCCAGCGCCCTCCGCTCTCCCCGCTGGGTACGGAGGCAGGGGTTGTGAGAAGAAGAATGCTGTGAACCCGGGAAATTCCTGGTTTCAGGATTAAAACTCTGCCCTGGGCAGCAAGATCACCGGGCCCAGTGCCCACTTAGCTGTGCCCTTGCTATGTGCCCTTGGGCAGGTCCCACCCTTCCCGGGGCCTCCCCTTCTTCATCTTACCCTGAGAGCTGCCCCGAGTTCCCAGGCCCCCTGCAGCTCCGAAGTCCTGTGGGCTCATGACCACTTATGCTGTGCTAGGCACTTGCTGAGCACTTTCTTTCTTTCTTTTTTATTTTATTTTATTTTTTTTTTTTGAGATAGTAGCTCACTCTGTCACCCAGGCTGGAGTGCAATGGTCCGATCATGCCTCACTGCAGCCTCAAACTCCTGGGCTCAAGGGATCCTCCTGCCTCAGCCTCCTGAGTATTTGGGACTACAGGTGTATGCCACCACACCTGGCTAATTTTTTAATTTTTTGTACAAATGGGGTCTTGCTATGTTGCTCAGGCTGGTCTTGAATTCCTGGCCTCAAGCGATCTTCCTGCCTTGGCCTCCCAAAGTATTGAGATTACAGGCATGAGCCACCGCATGGTGGAGCACTTTACATTTGTCTCATTAAATTCTCCTAAGCCCGTGACATGGGTATTATCATCCCCATTTTAAAGACAAGGAAAGGGGCTCAGAGAAGTCAAGCTACTTGCCCAAAGGCAAGCAGCCCTGTGTGGCTGAGCTGAGAGCCACACTGTGGACAGGCCAGCACTGCAGACAGGAAGAGCCCCCCGTCCCTCCAAACCCTCCAGGGTCAGATGGGGCTGACACCTCATCCTTCAGCTATTGAGAGAATGAACTGACCCTGAGTTGACCTCTCCACCCTCCACGCAACCGTTGCTCTTTCAGATGCAAACTGAAAACAGCATTCTTTCATTCCACAGATATTTATCATGGTCCTGGCAGGAGCCAGGCTCACGGCAGAGAGGGACATGCCCTGCTTCTGCCACTTTCTAGCTGTGGCACCCTCAGCCTCTAGTAACAGTTTCTGTCCCAGTACAGGGGAAAGGAGCTTTTGTTTGGCGTCTTCTCTCTACCTCAGTTTTTGTGATCGTCACCTCTTTCCGCCCAGCAGGCCGCGGGTGAACCCTTGTGGGTGTGCACGGGATGGGTGTGTGTGGGTGTGGACAGGCCTGTGTGTTTTCCCTGACTGGGCGTGAACCTAGCCTGCAGTCGCCCAGGCAACTTTGGGCCCCAGCCTTTGGAGGTGGGTCCCCAGCTTGGTTAGTTGGGCCTAGGAGGCGCCACTCCAACAGCTGAACTCTGTCCAGCCGCTAGGGGTTGCCAAGCAAACAGTTATTAATAGCCTGCTGTTGTTAGCCCTGCACTAGGTACAAAAGACCTAGTCCTTGGCTTCACAGGGGACCTCAAAGAGACATGGGACCTGGTTCCAGCTCCCCACCAGGGTCCATCCCCCAGGATGGTCCACAGGGCCGTAAGGAAAGACTGGGCTGTGTCTTTATCAAGATGCAGAGCACAGAGGGAAACACAGGCAGGGACCGATCGGGACAGAATTGCCAGCACTAAGAAGGGAGGTGTCCCGGGGCAAAGGCTGAGGGCCCGAAGCCAGCAAGTCTGCCCATGGGCCTCCTCGGCCCATGAGGACAAAGGGCATCTCAGATGTGTTTATTGATACCTGCCCCTGCAGGAAGTGTCCATTCACATCAGACCAAGGAGGCCGGGAAGGGGAAGCCAGGCTCTATTGGAGGAAGCGGCGCTTCCAGCACCTTGGGAAAGCATCCGCGCATCCGGGGCTGGAGGCTGGAGGCCAGCGTGCTCCCCGGGAGGGCCTGGGCAGCTGGCCAGAGGCCCTGGCCGGTGGACGCTTCTCCGGATGACTCTCCCAGAAGCGCCAGGCCCTCCCCGAGGAGGACTGTGTACGGCCCAGGCTGCCAGCTCCAGCCGGCTGCCCTCGTGACCTCATGCTGCGAAGACCTGCTGAGGTTCGGATTCAGGTCTTTTTGCCTCCCACCCTAGGAGGCAGGTACTCACATCACCTGCGTTCTACAGGCGAGGAAACTGAAGGACAGAGAGGTTAAGTAGCTTGCCCAGAGTCTCACAACCACTCCGTGGTGGTGCCAGGATCTGAACCCAGGCAGCCGGCTCCTGGGGCCCTCGTGCCATCAGACTGCTCTCTAGACACTAGAGGTAGCCAGGGCCAGACTGGAAGCCCCACCTCCTTCCTGCAGATGGACAGATGGCCTGGCCAATGAGGTGGCCCCAGCTTCCCTGGCAGCATCTCTAACATGGGTAGTTTTACTTTTGGTTTTACAACGTTCAATAACGTTGAATCATATATAGAGAAGGTTATTCCCTTTTCAGTTCTCTTTCAATCTTGATTACATCAAAGTGAAAGTCCCAGTTTGATGCCAATATGTCGCCAAACCATCTTTCTCTCACTTGCTAGTCTCCTTATTTTATTTTACTTTTCAAGGGACAACAGCAGGTTTCAGACTCAGAGCCTTCCTCAGGCTAAAGTTTCCAACTAGAATTTAATACCCTTATTTGGTTTTCCCGTTACGTATTTTATGGTTTTGTGCTATTTATGGCCAGTGATACAGGCTTTCCACTTATAGCAGTGATATAAAGTTTCCTTTTAAAATCTACTCACTCAATAAAAAAAAGAGTAGATTTAAAGAAAAAAATAAGTAAATATGATAACAGGCAGACATTGCAGAAATCATAAAGGTGCTAAGCAAGTGACTGAAGCTCGGGAATCACCATCATGGAGTTACCCTTCAGAAGAGAGAGGTCAGCCTCGCTGGGAACGTGCCACCCAGCCTGCCCGTGCACAGATAAAGGGGAAGTGTGTGTGGTCCCACAATGAGTGAACAGCAGAGGTAGGACTTGACCCCAGGTCCCCGTGGAAAATAAGATCCAACGCAGAAAGGTTAAAGGAACTGGGCTTGCTCGGTGAGCAGCAGAGCAACAACTTCACTGAATTACTGATGGGCAAGATGTTAACAGGAGAACCTGTGGGCACCTCCATGGACATTTCAGACTATAAGTGCCTAGAGGTGTCTACAGGTGGCTGGACCCAGCCCTGCATCCTTCAGACTCCAGGATTTTAGAGAAATCAGCCAATGCCTTCCCATGCCCTGGGCACCACAGGGCCCTGTTGACAGCAAGGAGCTCGGAGGGGAAGCCAATGGCATGTGGCCCCTGGAAGCCATAACAATATCACACGGCATTCACAACGAGCCAGGTGCTGTGTGACGTGTTTGTTCATCAGCTCTTCACAGCAGCCCTCTGAGGGAGGTGCTACCATCACCCCCATTTTAGAGATGGGGGAACTTGTTCAGGGTTGCTGAGTAACTTGCCCAATGTCACAGAGCAGTATGTGGCCAAAAGCCAAACAGCAAAGGGCTGTACAGAAGCCCTGGCATGCAGGGCACACAACCCCAGGTCCCTTGCTTCTCCGATCCCCCCACCATGCCATCAGGAAGGCTTTGGGAGTGCCAGTACTGCTGCTAAGGGAATCCACAGGCCCTGCGGAAGCCACGGTGCTGACTCCTGGCTCACCCTCCTCTGGTGAGGCCAGACTGACCCTGGATCAATGGTTGGCCTAAGGCCTGGGGCCTCAAGCTCAGTATGTGGGACATGGTCACTGCCAACAAGTCCCTCCTCAAGGACCGCTTCCTTTCTTCCTTCTGCTCAGGCCTAAGACCCCATACTGTGTGCATATAGGGAGGTGGCCCCTTTTAGCTTCCCAGCAATGCACACCTTGCCTGGGCCACCCTCTCCCATGGAGGTCAGGCCCCAGCAGAACCTCTGCCCTGCTTGGAGGGAAACAGGAGCAACCAGCCCAGCTCAGGAGGAGGCTCCCAGTATTGCTGGCCCCTGGGTGTTCCTGGCATTGGTAGACGTGTCTCATGCCATGGACTGGCCTCAGGCTGTTTCTCTCTACTCCAGGGCCTCTGGGCAGTGGGTTGTGGGTTTCCTAAGAGCTGACCGTGGCTGCGTCAGAGGCTTGCAGCATTGGGTTACACAACAAGGTCCTGCAGCCTGGCTTACTGTGCGGGGGAAGGTGGGGTCTTCCCTCCCTAGGCTCAGTGCACCCCGGTGAGCTTGAAAGTGCTAGTCCCAGAGTTTGGGACTCCTGAGTCAGTCTGTAAGGACAGGGCAAAGATATTAACTTCCACAGGTCCTGGGAATGCCCATGGGGAAGAAGAGGCTCTGCAACCCTTGGGGTCTGCTGGGTCCTGGCTCCTTAGGTGCCCCCCTGCACTCATCTCGCCCTGAGTCAGGCCCAGGAAAGAGTATCTTCAATGTTTCCTGGGCTCCTGAACACCACACTCACCACTACCATTCTCCTTGGTGCTGGCCCAGCCCCCAAAGCTGGAAGAACAGGCCTGCACCTGCCACTCCATCTCACCTTCCCAGCACAAAGGCTTTGACCTTTAGCAACCCTGCTCAGGGCAGCCCAGCACCTCAGCAGGTCCATGAGCATCCTTCCCAACTCACAGACCCCCCTGGCCTCGCACGACCAGGCCTCCGTCGGCCATCTGCCTTGTTGCACGCTGCACTAGGTAGTTGGATGAATGTCTATTGGTGTGCCTATGCTACAGCTAAGCATCCCAGACAGTTTAAAGCCAGGGGAATGCTCCTGACTCCTTCCAGTGGGGAGCCACATCAAGCCCTAATGAGCTCCCTGAGCCGGACCCAGGAAGGGATGGCCCTTTGTGCACCAAGTTGTGTGAGTAGCCAAGACCTCTGGGAGTGAAGGCTTCTAGGTCTGTGGGCAATATAGGGTGAGGGGCTTTGCTCTGCTACCAGATACTCCACAAGCTGGGTTCTGGGCCTCTAGAACTCAGTTTCCAGATGGGCTGCTGAACAGAGAACAGCCCCGATAAGAAGGGCAGGAAGGGGGAAAGAAAACAGGAAGGGCCTCATGGGGTCATTTGGGGAGGATGGGGCAGGGCAGGTGGCCCATGGAGGGTGGGGTGCTGGTCTTCCTGCCTGCCACTATCCCCTGCTCCTTCTGGAGGCCATGCCCTGCCATGAGCATGGCCTTGGTGTCCAGACTGCCCCAGTCCACCCCCAGCCCCCACTCTCCCCCTCCCTCTGGATATCATCTTGGGGTGCATCTTAGGCAGCTCTGTCTGTGGGCTGTGAGCCCCTCCTCAGAGGTGCAGGGCCAGCCTCTGAGTGCTGAGATAACACATTGCCAGCAGGCACCCTAGTTTGTTTCTGAGGTGTCTTCCAGGTTTTCCCAGTCTCCTCCTCTCCCCCTCATCCATCTCCCTCTCCTCTTGCAGCCCGCCCATTGGGTCCCTCTGCCAAGCCCTCTGCCTCCCTCTGACTCCTGCATGACTCATAATTTCCCTGGGCCCTTCCCATTAAGTCTGGTTCCACAGGCTGCCTGCTGGCCCCCTCTTCCCTGAGATCCAGCCTCTTCGGCTCCGGGCAGTCAAGAACCAGGGCCAAGCAGAGGGTCCCAGGGCCTCTGCCCTCACCCCGGGAGCCCTTGTACCATCTGGACAGCCTGGACTTTGGAAGGGGAAAGTGGTGCTTCCCTGTGTGGGGCTTCTGTGTTTGAACTGAGGAAACTGGGTCCAGAGAGATGCCATGAGTTACCCAGGGACCCAGAAGGGGGTCGTGCTGAGCTGGGAGATGTCCTGCATCCTCCCAGTGTCCCACACTGCTCCCTGAGCTGCAGCCTCTCCAGGGCGGCAGGAATCAGCTGACCCTCAGCCACCAGATGCTCAGAATAGGGACCAGGTGGGCAGTGCTGCCCATGTCTGGGAGTGGACCAGTGCCCACCAAGGGTCGGCCAGAAGTGTCACCAAGGCACAGGCACTGGCTGAGAGGACAGCACCCCCTGCGATTCCGGAGCCCTAAGGCCAGAGGGGCAGGGAGATGCTGGCTGTCAACAGCCTGTCCCATCCACTAGAACACACTGGGGCTGCCCCCACCCTGTCCCTCTCCTGCTCCAGAGAAGCTACTTGTGTCCTGGGCTCTCAGGGCAGGGAAGGGTTGGACAGGCAGCCGTCAGAGGACAGCCTTGCCTGCTGCTTGGACAGCTGTCAGAGCGTGCAGATGCCCCAGCGCCTAGCTGGGGCACTTGGCAGAGTTGCCACTCTCCCTGCCCAGCGGTCCCGGCAGCCTCCGGGCTGTGGGTGGAGTACGGTGCACGGTCACAACAAGCTGAGGGGACTCCCAGGATGTGCCCGTCCTGCGGCACCCAGCCCGACCCGCTGTCCTTTCTCGGCGTTCTTCCCCAGCGCCCAGCCTCCCCCGACCTTACCTCGGGACGCAGCCAGGAAGAGAGCGAGGAGCAGGGGCCCCCAGCGCCGGCTGCCGGCCTCGGGGGCCGCGGGGACATCCATGTCGCCGTCGACGGAGCAGCGTCTGGCGCTGCGGGCAGGAGAGGGGCGCGGGCGCGCAGGGGAGCTCCCGATGCGCGGGGAGCGGGCGGGACGCGGCCGGCGCGGGGACACCTCCCGCGAGCGAGTGCGAGCGACTGAGCGCGGCCGGCGGCCCGGCGCGGCAGCTCCAGGCCCCGCAGCGCCCCCGGGGGGCCGCAGGGCGCACTGCCTCCCCGAGGGTCCCGCGGGCGGGGCTTCCTGGCCAGCGCGCGTTGGCGAGTCAGCCCTACTTGGTCGCCACTTTAAAGCCCTTTCTACTGCCCCCCAGTCCTTTTCGGAGAGGATTATTGTTGTGCCTCCTGAGAAGTCGATCTGTGTCTAACCTAGCTCGGCGCAGGTTATCCCCGTGTGTGTCTGCCCTCCCCCACCAGCCTTTGACCGGTCTGGGGGCAGGGACTTGTACCCTGCCTCCTCCAGCCAGCCCAGGGCTTGGTGGCGGTAGGCGCTCCGAGTTGTGGAATGAATGAATGAACGAACGAACGACGGAATCTGACACTGTGAAGAGCCGGCAAGTTGGAGCCAGCTTGACTGTAGATTCAGAGCCTGAGACACCCTTGTGTGCACACACAGAACAGGTGCTGGAGTGCACCACAGGCTGGGCACGTCCCTACCCCGGACACACACGTCTGCTGGTGCGTCTCAGCTGCCCCTCAGGCGTGTCCCCAGCTCTCACCCCTGGTCCCCTGGAGACCCATAGGACACTCTCAGGCACCCCCTTCACAAAGTGCCCTGACCCTGCCCTCACCCCCACCCAGTCCCTGCAGCTGTCACACCAGGCCCGAGGTTACCAAACAGTTGGTTTGTCATCTGGCTCTTCTGCCTCCCAAGCCAGATTACAAACTTTTGGGGACCACAGCCTCTGCCTGATGTTTCTGAGTTCCTGACACAAAGCTGGGTGTGGAGAGGGTGTTTATTGCACTCCTATCTGATGGACAGACCGTGAATAAGTGAGCGTGTGACGGAGGAGTGGAGGTGACCATGGCTGGGACCAGGCACTGAGGAGTGGGAGGGTGTAACCATTTCACCCATGTCACTCCAGACTGGTCGAAGCCACCAGGGGGGTTGCTGGTCCCTGAGGGATCTTGAGTTCATAGGTGACCCCCAGGCTGAAGGACAGAAGACAGCCAGAGTCCAGCTGGTCAGGAAGCAAGCTAGTGTCTGAATAGGAGCCAGGAATTCGGGGTGCCCCATGGGTAGCCTGATCCAAGTCACAGGCTCTCTGGGGGCTCTCAGCCCTCGCTCCAGGGCCAGGGAAGGCTATAACAGAGGAAGGGTAGGGCGTCATGTGTACTAGGTGGCCTTGTACAGGCCCAGGATCCCTGGAACCGGGGAACTGCCCTGGGATGGGAGCCTAGAGGGTATACGCCAGGTCCTTGGGTATGATCCTGACGTTATGACCCCACCTTGGGAGACAGCCCAGGGCCCCTTCTGCTGGCAAAATGTGGGCTCTCTTCCACCAGGGAAGATACAAAGCCAACTGAGATCAGGTAGGTGCTGGGCCCTCTTCCCACCCGGCCTTCCTCTGGCAGAGGTGAGGTGGGTCACTCAGGGGTGAGCCCCTAGAGTACCCCTGCTTCAACACTTCCTGGCTTGGCCTTGCCCAGGCCACCCTTACAACCAGACTCCCTTTGCCCAGGGCCTGGCAGGAGGGGGAGCCTGGGATCTGAGGGAGGGGAGCAACGGCCCTGCCAACCCCTCCCCAGGGGGCTAGAGCACTTGAGCTGGGCCCAGTCCCCTCCTCCTTCCCACTTCCTTCCTCCCCACCGAGCTGCCCACCACTGAGCCTCCTGGGGCTGTGTCAGGGTAAGACAAAGGTATTGCTCAAGGGGCATGGTTCAGGAACCTCAAGCACTGATTCCTCAACACCAGGGCAGCGCAGGAAGGGCTCAGCTGAGAGGGCCTTTGGGGCACTGACTTCCTCCTCACTCCAAGGGCCGAGGAAGTCAAACCCCCCTCCCCCACCAAGCCCAGGTCTGGTCTCAGAGCAAGAGGGCTCGGAGGGTGAATTTCTTAGAACCTTCCATTGCCAACCCCTGCGGCCGGCACCATGGTTGGACCCACTTCCAGGGAGTCTGGGAGGTGAGTCTGGGATAGTGGGAAATGCCAGCACCTCCACCCCCAGGTGAGGCTGGAATCCCGCCCTTTCCTGCAGGTGGCGCGCCTGTGCTCCCGCTGGCAGGGGGAGGGGCTCAGCACTCAAGTGGTGACAGCTCACAGCTGCATCCAGGACCGTGCATCGCCACCAGATGAACATGCTAGCCTTCCGTGACAGTCATTTTTACTCAAATATTTAGGCCCCTCCCCACACTATTTTTAATGAAAACAACCACAAACACATTATGGAGATGGATGTAGGATCCATATGAGCTTTCAATGAGAACATGAGAGATTTCAATGATATTTCATTCTTGAGGCAAACAGTTCAGGCTCTTCCCCTGACTGTGCGAGTTCCCTCTCCTCTCTTGGTGGAAAAGTTTGTGAAATGTTAAGGTAATGCATTTTCCCTCCTTGTATGCTTGCTATCTTGATAAAGACTTACTGAGGCTTTGCAACCCAAAGGAATGTCACCTCTCTAATGGTAGGGATTTAGTCCACATGGCTGCTGACAACAGACCAGAGCCCAGAATGTCTGAGCTGGAAGAGACTTTAGAGATCAAGCCAGGTCCTTTATTAACAGACAGGAAAGGTCCAGAGAGGGCATGCGACCTGCCCAAGGTCACACGGCTCCATTTCAAGGCTGCCAACTCTACCTGCTTTGGAAATAGTTTCAGCAACCACCCAATACACCTCACCCCCAAGATCCAGAGCCACGGGTCAGAGGAATTGTCACCTCCTCATGAGCAGTGACAGCCTTTTTGAGTCCAGGTTGCCTGCCCATCTATCCATCCCTCACCAGAACCAGGCAGGCCTAAGGAAAAAGTTGTCCACAAGTTGTCCACAGTCAGCTTTTTGCATCAGCTGTTTTCTGTTCTCTGGCTTTGGCAATGGTCTAGTCATATTCTCTCTACCCAAGCATCTTTGCAGGTGTTATCACCTTATTATCTTATATTAGTCACTAATTATGGCCTGTATTAGTCAGGAGCCTGGCAGGAAACAGCTGGCACACTCAGAAAGGACTCACCTGGAGAGAGTTAATGGCGAGACTATTTAGAGAGGGCTGTTGAAGCGCCAGAGAGACTAGCAGCCGGCCGCAGGGAGCTGTTACCACCCACGTGTCCGAAGGGAAAGAAGAGGAGGTGGTTGCCGGAGCCCAGTGAGAGCTGGAGCTGTGAAAGGGGCCCCCCAGCAGGAGAAACGCGGCCACGGGCAGCCCTGCAGTGAGGAACGGAGGGAGTGTGGAAGGAGGCCCCCCCCTCCTGTCTTCTGCCAGGACCTCCCACTGGCCAAAGCCATCCGGAAGCCAGACAGCAGGGGAGCCGGGTAAGGCAGTCAGTGCCCAGGGACATCTTCCCAGGCGGAGAAGGGCAGAGAATGACTGGGGTAGGAGGGAAGATGAGGACAAGGATACCAGCACATGGCTAGTCTGTGTCCGCTTTCTACTCTGCTCTTGAAGTGCCACACCAGCTGTTTCTGGTTGGTTCTTGAGTGCTGAATATTGCTTGTGGTCCGACTGGCCAGAGATGGCCAGTCACAGAGCATGTTGAAGAGACTGTTCTTGAAGCAAAGTCTTGTTCAATGAGTTCTATTTTTCACAGCTGAACAAATTCTGCCCATGAAATCTCCATAAACCCAATGTCTTCCTTCTTAAAAATGCTGAAAATATATATTTCTTCCATTTACATGAAAAATAGGTAAATCTTAAATACTATGTTCAGCTGGGTGCCTCACATTCTTGCCCCTTGGAGTCTGGCAGGAGACCCAAGGCCACTAGGGCCCCGGCCCAGGCAGAGTTCTGGGCTGGGGTGACGACTGGGGTTCATCCCATACACCAGTTTTAATTACTACAGAACTGTGCTGACAAGGATCCTGAGTTTGCACCTGGCCTCAGCAGTGCTGTGATTGATTAGTGCTGTCTGCCATGGGCATGGACAGAGGCTTGGTGGTACAAGTACCATCTCGGACCTGAGCAGTTCCCTAGCTTGGCTTTTCATGGAGCTTCTATTCTTTCTTCCTCTACCAGCCTGTGGCTTCCCTCCCCTCCATGCTTTCTTCTCCCTCTCCCTCTCCCTCCCCATGTTGAGCCACACTGAGTTCAGCCCAGGAGAACAGCCATCTAGATCTACCTGAGTCCCTCTAGCCACCTGACCACGGACCTGACTGTGCTCTTCTCCACAGGCCACCACGCACGTGTACGTGACCATCGTGGACGAGAACGATAATGCACCTGTGTTCCAGCAGCCCCACTACGAGGTGCTGCTGGATGAGGGCCCGGACACAGTCAACACCAGCCTCCTCACCGTGCAGGCACTGGACCCAGATGAGGGGCCCAACGGCACAGTTGCCTACGCCATCGTCGCAGGCAACATCATCAACACCTTCCGGATCGACAGACACACGGTCAGCAACTGGCAGCAGGGTCAGGACGAGGGGTGAAGCCTCTCTGGGGCTTGGAGGGGAGTGCCGTGACATGAGGGGACACAGCAAAGACAGAGTCCAGGAGGACACCGTGCGGGTACCCAGTGTGGGAGGATGAGAAGTTGGTGGGTGGGGCCTGGTACAGAGGGCAACAGGAGTTCCCCGCCATGGCCAGGATGTCAGGGCCTGCTTCCTGGGTCGGTCAGTGGGCGCCCCAGACCTACCAGCCCGAGGTCCACCCTTGTCCCTTCTGTGTCCCCAGGGCGTCATCACTGCCATCAAGGAGCTGGACTACGAGATCAGCCATGGCCGCTACACCCTGATCGTCACTGCCACAGACCAATGCCTCATCTCATCCCACCGCCTCACCTCTACCACCACGGTGGGTGGGAGGGACACAGCTTGGAGGTGGGGGAAGGACAAGGCCCAGAAGGCTCCGGTGGGGCAGGTGGGAAAAGACTGCCCAAGGGAAATGCCTAAATCTAAGGGCCCCGTCCTAGTCTCGGCAGCTGACCCCAACTTGCTGTGTGACTTGTGTGTCACTGAACCTCTTTGTGTTGCTGTATCTCTCAGACAGGTGACAACCCCTGTCTTCCTTCCCTTCATGGGAGAAGTGTGAACTGGGGTGTAGTCAAACTAACAGGGTTCCAGGTCCCTGCTCTTCTGTCTAGCTGTGTCACCCTGGGCAAGTCACTAGCCTCTCTGAGCTTCAGTTTCCTCCCCTGTGAAAGGGGGATAATAAAAACTATGTTTCTGGGTGTGGGAGGAGCGAAAGAGACCCTGTAAAACGACCAGCGTACAGCAATAACTGGAAGTTTATGGCATTGTTACTGTGATGAGTACGCCCATAAAAAGGCTTTGACAGTAACAATAAGTCACCCACCCCCCTCATCCCGCGTGAGGCAGGGTTATCAGGTCCGGTTTGCAGATGAAGAAACTGGGGCCCACGGAGCGGTGGGCCCAGCACAAGGCTGGCTGGGGTGGGACCCCCTAAGCGTGTGCACCATCTCAGGTGCTTGTGAACGTGAATGACATCAACGACAACGTGCCTACCTTCCCCCGGGACTATGAGGGACCCTTTGACGTCACTGAAGGCCAGCCGGGGCCCAGAGTGTGGACCTTCCTGGCCCAGGACCGGGACTCAGGCCCGAATGGGCAGGTGGAGTACAGCATCGTGGACGGAGACCCTCTGGGTGAGTGGGGCCTGCACTGGGGGGCGAGGCGGGGGGATGATGCAGACGGCCTCTCCCCACCTGCTCAGGAGAGGACAAGACGGGAGCTCTCAAGGGCCTTGGCCCCACCACTGTGCGATCTAGCCCTCTCTGGGCCTCAGTTTCCCCATCCAGAAGATGATGGAAATATCTTCCCCTACCCCTTCTCCACACGATGTGGTGAGAACACCCTGAAGTCTGGGAACAGAGGCTAGTGGTCTGGAGGGTCACAGACCCCTTTGAGAATCTGATTGAAAATGCCCCTAGGTCATGCCCAGAGTGAAAGCCCCGGGGCAGAGGAAGGATGACAGGAGCCCCCGGGCACACGTTCAGGGAGCTCCCAGCTTTCCCCGCACCCGTTAATAGCCTTCACCTTCCCAACCGTCACGGCTCTTCTCCTTGATGGAGGAGCAGCGTGTGCCGTGGCCTCAGGAGTGATTTCTCAAGTCAGATTTTACTCACTTCTGCAGGGTACAAATCCCAAACCCAATGGCCCCTGGAGTCATGCAAAAAACATTTGAGGGAGAAGGGTTCAGGACAGACAATAAGGAGCAGTGGGGACTGTGGCAGCTGCAGCTCAGCTCCTACCAATTGTCGCAGGCCCAGGTGCCAGGCCTTCCCCTTGTTAAAAGAAAAGCAGAAATCCAAATCTTTGTGAAATATCCGGATTTGTAATTGATCATTCAGTAAGTATTTATTGAGTCCCTCCCACGTGTCGGCCATATGCCAGGTGCTGAGGGCACAGAACAAATCCCCGTCTATAGAGTATATGTTCCAGTTGGAGGTAACAATGAAGCAACTGATTAAGTAGATGAATTAGTATACTGGGAAGTGCTGAGTGCTATGGAGAAAAATAAAACCCACCTGGAGGATGGGGAGTGCCAGAGTGAAGGCAGGAATTGTAGATAGGAAAGGCCTGAAGAAGGTGAGAGATGGGAGCTTCCCAGGTGGAGGAAACAGCACGTGCAAAGGCCCTGAGGTCGGAGCATGCCTGCTATGTTCATGAAGGAGCAAAAAGACCCTGTGGCTGGCAGGAAGGTGAGCAAAGAGAAGAATGGGAAGAGATGATATCAGAGAGGTAGTGGGCCCAGATACTATTGGGCCCTGAGGGCCATCATGAGGGCTTAGCTTTTGCTGTGAGTGAGGTGGGAACCATAGGAGGTCTTTGAACAGAGGAGGGACATGATTTTTTTTTTTTTTTTTGAGACAGAGTCTCACTCTGTTGCCCAGGCTAGAGTGAGTGCCGTGGCGTCAGCCTAGCTCACAGCAACCTCAAACGCCTGAGCTCAAGCGATCCTACTGTCTCAGCCTCCCGAGTAGCTGGGACTACAGGCATGCACCACCATGCCCGGCTAATTTTTTCTATATATATTTTTAGCTGTCCATATAATTTCTTTCTATTTTTAGTAGAGATGGGGTCTCGCTCTTGCTCAGGCTGGGACATGATTTAACTTAGGTTTTAATAGGGCCATTCCAGTTCCTGTGCTCAGAACAGACCCCAGGGGTTAGGGATGAGAGCTGGGAGGCCAGATGGGAGCCTGTTGCAGTCACTCAGGCTGAGCTGGGGTAGCTGGGACTGGGTGGTGGCACCGGGGCTGGTGAGAGGTGGCCAGCCCTGGTCTGTTTCAGAGGTGGAGCCAGCAGGATGGGCTGACTGGCCGTGGGATGTGAGAGGAAGTGAAGGTTTTGGCGTGAGCAGCTGGAAAGATGGCGTTGCCATTGACAGATGGAAGGCAGCTGCAACAAGAGGTGGTGGGGGGAAAGGCGAGGGTAGGTTGGAGATGTTGGCTAGGGCTGCGCGTTCAAGCCAGGAGTTCAGGAGAGAGGCTGGGAGTTGTCAGCACAGAGACATTTAGAGCCAGGAGACAGAAGGAAGGCAGAGAGGAAGTAGAGGGGTCCCAGGATAGAACATTGAACAGAGGCTCATTTGCAATTGAGAGGCTGGAAGCAAAAGCAACCCGCTTCCGCTTCCGGAAGGCCTGGTTTGGAGCCCCTGCTGTCCAGAGCCTGTGGTGGTCACTGTTCTGACCTCCCGTTCACGTCCACGGTCTCCTCTCTGGGCAAGCACTGTGCTTTCCTCTTCAGAAACCAGCGTAGCGAGGGCCTTTCTTCTCTGCCGTTTTCACAAACACGGAGGTTTTGTGATGTCATGGGAGTCCCTGCTCCTGTACAGGAAGTGCCAGAGCCTGGGGCAGAGGCAGATGCTGGGTGGGCAGCTGAGCCCCCCATCCAGTGAGGGGGTCCTCTCTGCATCCCAGCTTTGGGGTACAGGGCGCACACCTGTGCCCCAGCGCAATGCAGAGCACTCCATCCATGGGCCTTTGGAGTCATGGGCAAAACCTCCCATTCCTCCCAGGAATGTGGGACCTTGAGGGGGTGTCCTGGGAGACCGAGGCAGGCTCCCTGAGGGAGGGAGGGGCCTGGGAGTTTCCCTAGGCTGACCGTGCTGGGGGGTCCCTCCCCGCAGGCAGGAAGAGTAGACATGTAGAGCCCAAAGGTTACTCCGGAATCAGCGAGCACGGCCTCCATCCCGGAAGTGATAAATGGAGGCCCAGAGAGGTGACGATGGCCTAATGGTGTACTGCAGCCGGCTGGCATGGGTCAGGCATCCATTTCTCATACCGCCTCCCACCCCTGCATTCACGTTGGTAACTTGAGCAGGTGACAAATGTTACAATTCAGGGCCGCTTTCTGTGCAGAGTTGGTTTAGCAACACACCACCCGGTGAGGACACACACCCGGGACCTCAACGTAAAGGTCACCTGGAGGGGCTCCCGTCTGTGGGGAGACGTCAGGGTGACTGGGCTCTTGCAAGCCCCGCTAAGCCCCGAGGAGGAGCTCTGCAGTCAGCGAATAGTCGGGAAACCGGCCACACCTGCTCGAGCCTTCCAAGGAGCTGCAGCTGCCCTTGCTGGTCCAGCCCACTCCTGGGACCCCTTCCCTGCATCCTCGTCCTCCCCGAAGGCTCCCAGTTTTCTGAGAGGGTGCCTGGGCTCCCTTTCAGCATCTCCCTAATGACACACAAGGTGGGCCAGGCTTTGTCCAGTACCAGCACGACCCTGAGGTGGCATCTCTTTATTAGCCCATTTTTCAGATGAAAACATCAAGGCAAGGCTGAGTAACATACCCGGGGGCAGAGAGGAATGACGTCACAGATGCAGACCTATAGATATGAGTGAACCAAAAGCCTATGCTTAACCCGCTGGCTCTAGAAGGTGTGCAGGGCTGGGGGCTCTGGCCCCAGGGCGAGCTGCAGAGGAGGATAATTCGCAGTGTGGGGGCCTTCGGCCTGCCCACCTCCCAGCCCCTCAGCCCCTCCGTCCTGCCTCCCTGAGCCTTCGAGCGGATGCTATGGTGTCTCCCTGGGCTTTAGGGAGGGCAGGAGGCCATCTGCGCGCAGGTGGCCAGGGCCTGAGACAGGGCTGGGAAACCCCTGGAAAGGGAATCCCCAGTTCTTTGGAGACCGTGGAGCATCGGGGTCAGGAAATCCTGCTTCAAGCAGCTTCCGCCCCTCCAGGCAGGGCGAAGCCTGTGTGGACGGAGAGGGGCCTGGGAGCGGAAGGGCTGGGGGGAAATCCAGCCGCAGGTGGGACTCGGAGGGGCTGTTTTTGAAAATCAGAGCCGTAGGAACTGGAGTGGGGAATGGTGCGGTAGGATCTGAAGAGGCAGGTGGCGAGAGCTGTTGGGGAGCTTAGGCCTCTGTCCTTGCTGGGCCCCTGTATGCTGTGTGTCCATGAGCAAGTCAGTGTCCCACTCTGGGCCTCTTTCCCCAAGTGTCAGAAGGGAAAGTGAAGGAAGTAACCTACCTGGTCCAGTTCCTGGGAGAGGCACAGAGGTGGCCCCCCTTCCTCAGGCTCTCCCCACCTCCCTTGCTCACTCCCCTTCTTACCAGAGCCTCAGCCCTCGTATCCCACCCCTGCCTTCTCTCCACTCCAGCCGGGCTCCCTCTTGCCCCCCTGGTTTCCTTTCCCTCTGCCTCTTCCCCTCCACCCTCCCAGCCCTCACCCCTCCCTCCTGCACCTCCACCCTGGTCAGCTCTGCGTGGTGGTGTCTGGAGAGACCACAAGTCCCGTGGGACCCAGGGGGCCGAGCCCCAGGGCCCTGGGTTTGAATCCTGGTTCTGTCTTTAGCTTGCTGTGGGAGTGTGGACAATCATCACCCTTCCCTGGACCCCCAATTCATTCTCCGAAGGACATTGAGGGACTGGATGGTTTCTGAGGTCCCTTCCAGGTCAGAGTCTGAGAATCCGAGGTTCTTGCTCTAGACACTCTCAGGCCAAGACAAGGATGGAGGCCAGGGGGCCAGCTGAGGGTCCTCGGCACCATCAGGGAAGGAAATCGGGGTCACCACAGGCCGGGGAGAACCCCCTCTGCGCTCTACCTGTGGCTCACCACGGGGGCTGGGGACGTCCCTGCCCCTAGTCCCTCCCCTCTGCCTGTCCTCGTGCCTGTGAGGTCACCGTTAGCAAAACGTTCCTCTGTGTAGCGCTTTGCCCTTCCCAATATCCTTTCGGAGACATGGTACCTGGGAGGGATCGCGCACTACAGAGCGCCTGGTCCCTTCCTTAATCCGTTTCTGATCAGTGGTGGTTAGAAGGAGGGTGCGTGCCTGGAAAAGGAGCCCCCACTTTTTCAACATAACCATGTTAGCCAGGTCAGTCCCTGGCCTGCCCATGGCCCAGGGAGGGGAGCTGGTCTGGTCTGGCACCGCAGGCGCACAGGGGGAGTGAGGGGGCCCGGGCCCACCTGCATCTGTTGCCCACGCACCTGCACGCCCCAGCCCTGGGGCAGGTCCCATAAGGGTCTAAGTGGGGGCCCTGGAGGGCCCATGCGCCAGCTGTCCCCAGCCCTGGTGAGCAAGGCTTGCTAGAGGAGGCGGGGAGAGGCCTGGGCTCTCGGCCTTTCCTGACTAACCCCCGGCTCTCCGGGGCGGCACCCAGGGGAGTTTGTGATCTCTCCGGTGGAGGGCGTGCTGCGGGTCCGGAAGGATGTGGAGCTGGACCGGGAGACCATTGCCTTCTACAACCTGACCCTCTGTGCCCGCGACAGGGGCGTGCCCCCCCTCAGCTCCACGGTGAGTCGGGGGCCCCTCCCCTGGCTCCCCCTCGCTGGCCCCTGTACTCTCTATGGAGAGTCCCGTAAACACTGTCACCCTCGTGCCCAGAGAGGCTGCTCTGGAGCCAGTCCGTGCCTCCCGGCCCCTTAACAGACTTCCAAGTGCCCCCCGGGCTCACCCAGCACCCTGGAGAGGCTGCCATTGAGCCAGGCCTCTGCACCCCAGCCCGGCCCCTCCTCTAACCCTCTGCACCCCGCCCTCCTCTGCCTCTACTTTTTCTGCTCTCCTCATCATCCTCTTGCCTCTTCTATGATCTTTTTGTTCCTTCCTCTTCCTTCTGCACAACCAACGGTGCCTTCCCTTCCTCCACCCTGCTCCGTCCCACCCACCACCTCCCCCTGGGTTGCCGTGTCCACCATCCCTTGCTCCTCCTCCTCCTCCGTCTGGCCCCAGATGCTGGTGGGGATCCGGGTGCTGGACATCAACGACAACGACCCCGTGCTCCTGAACCTGCCCATGAACGTCACCATCAGCGAGAACAGCCCCGTCTCCAGCTTTGTCACCCACATCCTGGCCAGCGACGCAGACAGCGGCTGCAACGCGCTCCTCACCTTCAACATCACTGCGGGCAACCGCGAGCGGGCCTTCGTCATCAATGCCACGGTAGGGCCAGGCCTGGCCCGGGGACCCCCAGGGTTTCTAGGGAAAAAGAGGACCCTGCCCTAGAGGGTCTGCCGCTGTCTGGGCTTCTCCCGGTCCTGGTTCCTCCGTGGCGATGAGGACGTCTCTGTGGGGAGCCTGGAGCCTTGGATTCCCCAATGAGCCGCCTCTGGGGTCTAGGTTACCTAGAGCCACCCCTGAGGCTTGTCATGTGCAGAGATGGGGCCAGAGCCTCTGGGACCCCTTGGTCCGCCCCAGGATGCACCAGGAAGGCCTCACTCAGCCTCTTGGAGCGTCCGTAGACTGCTGACACCGTGGGGTCCTCAGAGGGCCCATCCCTTGGAGGCAGCGAGACCTGGGCATCGGTGGGTCACTCGCACCCTGGCAAGACCCTGCCAGCCCACATGTGGCCTTCTAGACCATTGCATAGGCAATTTAGGGAGGGGATTTGCAGCCACCCCTGGAGCTGCAGACAGAGTAGTTGGCACGTGGGTCAGAGCCCCAAGTGGGGAATAGGTCTCCGCTCAGCTCACCAGCCCTCCACATCCCAGACAGGGATTGTGACTGTGAACCGGCCCCTGGACCGTGAGCGGATCCCGGAGTACAAGCTGACCGTTTCCGTGAAGGACAACCCGGAGAACCCACGCATAGCCAGGAGGGTGAGGCTGGAGGGTGACACTGGGAGCAGGGCTGGGTGCTGGAGGCGGCCGGAGAGAGAACACATCACCCCTCCCGCAGGCGGCACGGCCCGGGCATAGATGCACAGGCCTTGGCGCGCGCAAGGCTGGGTTCAAATCCCAGTTCCCCCTTTCTGCCTGTCAGTAGGTGTGTGGCTTTGGCAAGTTAATTTCCATGGGCCTCTGTTTTCTCTCCTGCAAAATGAAGGTCACACCTAGCCCCAAAGCTGCAGAGAGGATGAAGGAGCCAATATATGTCAAGTCCTCAGCACGGTGCCTGGCACGTGGCAGACACTCAGTGAATGCCAGCGTTATTTTCCTACCCAAACCTCCGATACCCCGCAGTTGTGCATCGTGTGGGCCTGCGTGTACTCACAGACACGTGCTCTGAAGTCCTGGAAGGGTTGCATTTGCTGGGTGGCTTTTCCCTTGAAAGCCAAAGAAATTACTAAAAGGAGGCAAAGCGAATAGTCCCTTTGGGGTTGGGGACGGCTCTCTCTCGCCAGCCCATGAGGTCTGTGGCAGAGCCCTGGCCAGGAGTCCCAGGGCCTGGGTCATCTTAGCTCTGCTCCTGACTTGCTGTCAGGTTCTTTCTGGGCCTCAGTTTCCCCACCTGTCTAGCCAGAGGAGACTCGGGCTGGAGGAAGTCATGAGCCACCTGCCTCCCTCCCTCAGTGCCCCCTGCTCCCTGCCTCCTCTGCTTCCTCCCTCCTCCCCCTGCTCCCGCCTCCTCCTTGCTCTCCTTTTCCTCTGCCTTCAGGGAGGCCCGAGTCATCCTGGGAAGCAGTAGCGTTGAGTGGTGGGGATCAAGAGGCTTGGGGGCTGGTCCCCCCTCTGCCACTGTGTCACCGTGCAGCTTTGAGTGGTCACTCGCCCTCTGTGTACCCTCACTTCTGAAATGCTGATGGCGTCCGGGGCACTGGGAGGTTCCCAGGTTGGAAAGGCGCGAAGTGCAGGGCGGGTGAGAGTCAGGGTGAACTCACCAGGGCATCCGGTGAGCCTTGAGGGTCTGAAAAACAGGACCCATCTTCCTGCCTGAAGTCCCCCCTTGCCACGAGGTGGACCATGATTAAATACCTCTCCCGTCAGCCCTCTCCTGAGACCTTCACCACACCTCTGTGGGGGCGCTGAGATCCCCATTTGCCAGACTGGAAAACAGAGACTATGCCAGGGCCACCTAGCGAGCTGCTAACAGAGCAGCGTCTTGAACCCGGTCTCTGGCCCCTGGCGTGGGCTTTGTTGACGCCCCACCTCTGAGCCCTAGTTCCCTTCCTCCCAGCCCCTTTCCACGGGGGGCACTTTGCTAGCCATGGCCTGCAATCTGCCTGTTCCACCCCCACAGGATTTTGACTTGCTGCTGATCTTTCTTGCGGATGAGAATGACAACCACCCCCTGTTTACTGAGAGCACCTACCAGGCAGAGGTGATGGAAAACTCTCCCGCTGGTAGGTGCCGGGCCCGCCTGGGAACGCCTGCCACTGCCGGGCACCACCGGGGCCTGGGGGGCCTGACCTCCCTCGTGCCCAACAGCACAGCTGACCGTAGACCCCAGTGGGTGCGGGAGGGTGCTGCGTGGGAGGCCACAGCTCTGAGGGCTGCTGGCCTGGGGCTGCCAGGCCTCTTAGGGGCCACCAAAGAGGCCACAGGTCTGGTTGGAAGAGACAGTTGGGGTCGTTAGTCTCCAGGGTGGTCTGAGAGCAGCCCCACTGTCCCCCAAGAGGGGCATTTAAGGTGTAAGGACTACCCTGGAGAGAGGGTGAGCCCACCCCTCCCTGCTCCCACCACCCCAGGAGTGCAGGGCATCCCGCAGGCATCTGGAAGCTCTGGGGAGCATCTATAATCAGAGGTGGGGGCTGGGGGCCCTGGGTAGGCAGCGTAGGTCTTTCCCACACATGGGCACCGACCAGCCTCACCTCCCTTCAGAGAAGCAGGATCTCTTCTTCCGTGGGCCCCTGGGCGGCTCCCGCGCTGCTCCAGCCTCCCCAGCACCTGCCTCACCTCTGGGCAGGCGTCCCCTCTAGGAGAATTTTATTCTTGAACCTGTGTTTGTGTGTGTATGCATGTGTGCGCTCACATGTGCCAGCGTGTGTGGTGCTACACATGTGCACAGACACACAAGCACGTGGGCGCCCCGACGATGCCCTCGTATGCAAACGTGCCCGCCGCAGAGGCACACAAGCTCACAACCAGGGAAGCCCGGGCTTGTGCGTGCTCATGGCCTGTGAACACAGAGACCGGCACGCACGTGTGGGTTCCTGGCCATGTATAGTCAGGCCCCTGAAGATAGAGCACTGTGTACACACACATGTGGACAGACGAGGCCCACGTGGGAGGGGATGTCAGGGAGCCCCGGACCCTCCCGAGGAGCAGCCAGCCTCAAAGGCTGCTGGGAAGCAGGCGTGGCTCTGGGCGGGCCAGGGGCTTGCTCACCACTCTCGTGTTTTCTCCCCAGCAGGGCTTTGAGGCCGCTCCCCAGGCATCTGCGTTCAGTCTGCCAAGGCTGCCGCAGGCCCGCCCCCAGGGCCTCCCACCCTGTCCACCTCACCCCTCCCTCTCATCCATCGTCAGCCATGGCTCACCGGGACGGGCAGGGGAGGGGGGAGGGCAGGGGGCCGGGTCGGGCCTGCAGTGACCCCTGTCCTCCTGGCCCAGGGACCCCCCTCACGGTGCTCAATGGGCCCATCCTGGCCCTGGATGCAGACCAGGACATCTACGCCGTGGTGACCTACCAGCTGCTGGGCGCCCAAAGTGGCCTCTTTGACATCAACAACAGCACTGGTGAGGCCTCTGTGCCACGCCGGGCACTCCCAGCCCGACTCTGGGGTGGGAATGGCCCCGCTGCTAGCTCTAGGGCCTCCCTTCTCAGTGCCGGACCCAGCTCTGCATGGGGACCCCCTTCCTCACAGCCCGGGGTCCCTATCCTGCAGCTGGATTAGGCCACCCAAGGGACCAGGCAGGAGGACCCAGGAGGAGGCTTGGAGACGACACATGGAACCTGCTGGCGCACACACTTTCAGCCTAGGCAGAGAGCCCCGACCCACCGCCTTCATCTCCCATGCCCAGGCCAGAGGCCCAGGCCCCTAGCCCGCCAGATGTAGCCAAAGCAACTTTCCTGTCCTCAGCCAGACCCAAGGCTCCCCAGAGACCATGTCGTATCAGTCCGGTCCCACACAGGAGGCTGATCGGGTGACAGGTGCCAACAGGGAGGCACATCTCTCAATGGAGCAGGTCAATCCCCCGCCCTGGGTCACTCTTCCCAGCCAGGAGTCATGAGGACTGCAGAGATCGCCTGTGGAGGGGACAACAGGAGACACATGGGGGCCCTCCCTAAACACAGGCCATTGAACCTTTGGGAAAGAAAGTCATCGTGTTCCTTTCTCTGTTCCTCTTTCATCTCTCCCCATCATGCCCCCATCTCCCGTCGGCTCTCACCCTGTCTACCCACTCTACCCCTTTTCCTTTATGTCTCCCCGGCTGGTGGCACTGGGTGCCAGGCCTGGTGACTGTGAGGTCAGATGTGATCATTGACCGGGAAGCCTTCTCGCCCCCCGTCCTGGACCTCCTGCTGCTGGCTGAGGACATCGGGCTGCTCAATGGCACGGCTCAACTGCTGGTCACCATCCTGGATGACAATGACAATGTGCCCACCTTTAGCCCTGCCGCCCTCACTGTCCACCTGCTGGAGAACTGCCCACCAGGTAAGCAGGGGACAGGCCCCAGGCCCCCACCATGAGCTGGTTGGTGGTCAGTGGGGACTGGAGGCTCAGGTTGGGCACAGAATTCACCTCCAGTGGGAAGAGAGGCACCGAGGGGAGTCGGGAGACCTGGCTCCCTGCTGCCCTCCTCGAGCCTCAGTGTCTTGTCCGCAGCACCAGATTAAATATGCTCCATCCGTGCTCCTGGATGGAAAGACTATTTTACTAGCACTCTGGGAGGCCGAGGCAGGCGGATTGTTTGAGCTCAGGAGTTCGAGACCAGCCTGAGCAAGAGTGAGACCCCATCTCTACTAAAAATAGAAAGAAATTATATGGACAGCTAAAAATATATATAGAAAAAATTAGCCGGACATGGTGGCACATGCCTGTAGTCCCAGCTACTCGGGAGGCTGAGGCAGGAGGATCGCTTGAGCCCAGGAGTCTGCGATTGCTGTGAGCTAGGCTGACGCCATGGCACTCTAGCCGGGGCAACAGAACGAGACTCTGTCTCAAAAAAAAAAAAAAAAAATTTTTTTTTTTTAAAATCAAAATAGGATCAACATGACTCCCATCAAAATCAAAATATGATTTGATTCTAAATTTCAAAGAGTAAGAAAATTTTGAGAAATAAGTATAATAAAGATAGATTTGCCTTTCAAAATAGTATAATATATTACAAAGCTATAGTATGTAAAACCATGTGATATGAGCATAAGACTCTGGGGCGAAGTAGCCCAAAAACAGATACTGGTAAATTAAAGAATATAATATTATGTGATAAAGGAAGCAATTAATGAGAAAGCTACTTACTTGGTGTGCAAAAAACTGATTTAATATAATCAATTATATAAATATATGTTAGATTATATTAATATAATCTATATGTAATCTAATTATATAATCTAATATTTAGGTAGATTCTCACCCCATATCAGACAAAAAAATAAAACCCAGAAATATGCTAAAGAAAACATAAAAGAGTAGAAAACACTAAACAATAAAAGAGAGGAAAATTCATGTGACTGTCTGATTTCTGGATAAGATGGTTCTAAGCATAAAAGAAACAGAAGAATTCAAAAGGAAAAATATTAAATTTCTATGCATATAATGTATATATATTTTGAGACAGAGTTTTGCTCTGTCACCTGGGTTAGAGTGTAGTGGCGTCATCACTGGAACCTCAAACTCCTGGGCTCAAGCGATCCTCCTACCTCAGCCTCCTGAGTAGCTGGGGCTATAGTTGCGTGCCACCATGCCCAGCTAATTTTTCCTATCTTTTGTAGAGACAGAAACTCACTATGTTGCTCAGGCTGGTCTTGAACTCCTAGCCTCAAGCGCTCCTCCTGCCTCAGCCTCCCAAACTCCTAGGATTATAGGCATGAGCCACCACACCTGGCCTGTTTTGTTTTGTTTTGTTTTGTTGGAGTGCAGTGGCACAATCACAGCTCACTGCAGCCTCAAACTCCTGGGTACACATGATCGTCCTGCCTGAGGCTCCCAAAGTGCTGGGATTACTGAGCCACTGCCACAAATTTAAACTTCTTTACATCCAACAGTTATAGCCAATATTGAAAGGCAAACAACAAACTGAGAAAAAGATATTTGTCTCAAGTTGTTATAATTACATAATTTGTATAAATGGACAGAAAAATGAGCAAAAGACTAAAAGCAATTTGCAGAAAATACAGCTAACCATTAGATTATAAAATATTATCTAATCAAAAAATAAAAATACCATTTTCCTGTAATTATTGCTAACATGAAAAGTGTATAAAAGATAAATAAAAACTGGCTATCATGAGAAGGGGCCCCTTGTGCACCAACAAACGTGTCTTGGTCCGATCTTTCTGGAAGAGGCCACTGTGCTCACTCCCCGTTCCCTCCCCCACAGGATTCTCAGTCCTTCAAGTCACAGCCACAGATGAGGACAGTGGCCTCAATGGGGAGCTGGTCTATCGGATAGAAGCCGGGGCTCAGGACCGCTTTCTCATCCACCCTGTCACCGGCGTCATCCGCGTCAGCAATGCCACCATCGACAGGGAGGAGCAAGACTCCTACAGGCTGACAGTGGTGGCCACTGACCGGGGCACTGTTCCTCTCTCTGGCACGGCCATCGTCACCATCCTGATCGATGATGTCAATGACTCCCGCCCCGAATTCCTCAACCCCATCCAGACAGTGAGCGTGCTGGAGTCAGCCAAACCAGGCACTGTCATTGCCAATGTCACCGCCATTGACCGCGACCTCAACCCAAAGCTGGAGTACCACATCATCGGCATCGTGGCCAAGGATGACACTGACCTCCTGGTGCCCGACCAGGAGGACGCCTTCGCAGTGAATATCAACACAGGTATAAGGGCCTGCACCCCTGCCACCCGCCTCTGCCCTGACTCCCTGCCCAGCTCCGTGCTCCCTGCCTTCCTCCTTCCTTCCTCTTCCTTCTCTTTCCCTGCCGCTCCCTTTCCGCTGTCTTCTCTCCCCTGTCGGCACCGTATCCTTCCCTCCTTCTCTTCCTCCTCTCCCCTGACCAGCTCCTCTGGTCTTCTGTTTTCTTTCTTTCTTTCTTTTTTTTTTTTTTTAGACAGAGTCTCACTCTGTTGCCCGGGCTAGAGTGCCATGGCATCTGCCTAGCTCACAGCAACCTCAGACTCCTGGGCTCAAGCAATCCTTCTGCCTCAGCCTCCTGAGTAGCTGGGACTACAGGCATGCACCACCATGCCCGGCTGATTTTTTTTCTATATATCTTTAGTTGTCCAGCTAATTTCTTTCTATATTTTTTTAGTAGAGCCGGGGTCTCGCTCTTGCTCAGGCTGGTCTCGAACTCCTGACCTCGAGCAATCCTCCCACCTCGGCCTCCCAGAGTGCTAGGATTACAGGTGTGAGCCACTGTACCCGGCCTCCTCTGGTCTTCTGATCCCCTTACTCTACGCATCACACCACACTCACGCCAGCATTAAATGCTGGAATGTTTTCATGTTTGTAACTTTAGAAGAAATGATACCTTATTTTAAATATGCATTTTGAATAACCAAGTGTTTGCGCCCTCTCTCCCTGTGTATGCTGGCCATTTAAATCCTCTAAGATTTTCTTATGCTGTCACAAGACAAAGGGAACTGTGGCTTATCTTTCACACTTTATACAGCTTATTGTAATTTGGATGTTTTTACCATTTGACCAAAAGTTAGATGTTTTCACTCTTTGGGGGAGTTAGGAAAGACATGGTACCTGACAGGTGTACTTCTTGGAAGGCCCAGATGAATTACAGAAAAATCAACGTGGCTATGGCAAAATGCTAAAAATCATTGTTATTCAGAGAAATGTATAGTAAAACGGCAATGAGATATCAGTTTTCCGTATGTGATTAGCAGATATTAGGATGCTGGACAGTGTTGATATTGGTGACAATGTGTGAACTTTGGAGCCCTCGTGCGCTACCATGAGGCAGATTCCACCATCTGGACAGCCTTGCACTAAGTACACTCATACCCCAGGACCTAGCAATTCCACTTCCGAGGATATCTCTCAAAGAAATTGTCAGGGCGTTAATGGGACTGTCTAAGGATGTTCGCTGCAGATTAATTGGTGGTGGTGGGAGATTGAGAGTAAAATGTGGGTGCACACCATGGGGGTGCCAGGCAGCAGGACAAAGTAACAGATTAGACTCACACCAAGCAATGTGGGTGGGGCTTCATAACAAGTTCTTACTGAAAACAGTAAGAAATGGGATGAGATATACACCCCGACACTATTTGCATAAGTGTAAAATACACACAAAACAATACATGATTTTTAGGAATACTTTTAAGTAAAAACTATCCTTCAATACATTACAGTGATTGCCCGAGGGCTGGAGGAGAATGGGGATAGAAGGGAGTAGATACATTCAGAAAGCAAGAGAGGTGCCAGTGATCATAGTGTACAGCGAACCAAAGAGTATGACTATGATTAGCTCAATCTGCATATAAGGCCCAAAGGAAAAAAGAAGAAAGAAAAACCAGGAGCACTAGGAGAGGTTAGATAAAATCAGCCCCGTCCCAGTTTAGCAAAATCCCTGGCGGCATGGGCTGGTCAGGACCATGGAGAGCTGCTCCGTGCCCTGCTCAGCTCCATGCTGCACGGAGCCTCCACCGCTTTTCTCCTTTCTGTTCTCCCTCCCTCCCACTGACTCTCTTCTTTCTATTTTTCTTTCCAGTGTCTTCTCTGCCTCCTTCCTCAGGCTCTCCCCACCCTTGCTCACTTCCCTGCCCTTTCTTCTTGCCAGAGCCTCAGCCCCTGAGCTCTCCACTCCAGCTGGGCTCCTGCTTGCTCCCCTGGTTTCCTTCCCCTGTGCCTGTCCCTCCACACCTCCCTGTGTCCCCTGCCCTGGTCAGCTTTGAGTCCCCACCACCCCCACGCCCCGCTCCACTCCCTCCCTGCCGCACCCTGAACTAACTGATGTTAACCCTCTTCTCTCTTCCTCACGGCTGGCAGGCCCACAGGTTTGAGCTCTGTTTCTCTGTCACTTCCCACCTCATCTCTTCTCTGCTTCACCCCATTGCCTTCCTCCATGCTCACCGCACCCCCCACCACCCTTCCTGCCCTGTGGGGCCCGGGCCCAGGCCGTGGCCCAGCCTTTGCAGACTGAATGCAGCCGCCCTCTCCCCATCCTCGCTCCCCAGCCTGGGGGACAGGGAGCGAGAGTAGGAAGAGGAGGAGGAGGAGGAGGAGGCGGCCCAGGGTAAGTGACCACCCCATGCTGGGGACCCACGGAGGACAGAAGCCCAGCAGGGGGATCCGCTGAGGGGGGAGGGGATCCCAGAGACCCCAGTGCCCAAGAGGGAGAGGAGGCCTCCCTCTAGGATGAGGCCAGTGGGAGGAGGAGCCACCAGGCCCTCTGGCAGGCAGGAAGAAGAAAGGTCCCAGGAAAGCCAGCTCTGAGGTCGGCCAAACTAGGTCCATCCAGTCCAAGCCCAAGCTTCTGGAAGGTTCCTCTCTAATTTGGGGAGGAGGCAGAGATTCTGAGAGGCAGTGGGCAGAAGAGAAGGAAACTCTTTGCTGAGACTAACATAGGGCGAATGCGCCCATCCCACAATCCGCCCATTTCACTCCCCATGTTATTGAGACAAAGGGGTGGGCCTTTGTCTCCCACCAGTGTCCCCTCCAGGGAACCCTTCAGGGCTTTCCAGCTGCCATGACCTTCCTTTATACTTGATCTCCCTAGAATATGAGCATTTTCTTTAAAATTGTGATGCAATACACATAACAAAATTCATCTTAGCCGTCTTTCAGCGCACAGTTCGGTAGTGCGAGGCACGGTCCCGCTGTTGTAGAATGTGAGGATTTTTAACCAAGCAAGTATAGTATATAGCACTTGCTGTGTGCCAAGTACCACTCCAGGTTCTTTACAAATGGAAACTCATTTAAGGTTTCTAATCCTCAAAGTAGCCCCGTGCGGCAGGTTCTGTAATGACCGGGTTCGCAGACAAGGAGACGGAGGTGCCCAGGGGTTAAATGACTCGCCCAGAGTCTCGGCTAGTGAGTCCCGAATGGAGGGCAGAGCCGCGCGCCCCAGCTTGTGTGGGCAGCCGCGGGCCCATCCCCGCCGCAAGTGCCAGGGTCCACTGGGCACCGTCGCCCTCTGTGGGGACTGGGAGGTCTGGTCAGGAGCACCCCTGGGGGCCCAGGTTTTAGGAGATTCTACTCAGGCTGAACCTGACTTGGCCTGGTCCACAGGGTCTGTAATGGTGAAGTCCCCCCTGAACCGGGAGCTTGTTGCCACCTATGAGGTCACTCTCTCGGTGATTGACAATGCCAGCGATCTACCAGAGCGCTCTGTCAGCGTGCCAAACGGTAAGTCCCCTGCAGACATCTCTCATTGGTTACTCAGAGCCATCAGGGCGGGGGGCCACGGGCCGCAGCTGCAGTTGCTGGCAGGAGTCAGGCAACACCAGGGCATGGGAGGTGGCAGCTACAGCGAGGCTCAGGGTGGCAGTTGTAACGCAGAGCTCGGCACTGTGTGCCAGCCGAACCCCAAGGCGCAGAGTGGGGAGGAGGCTTGGTGAAGCCTGCAAGGGGGCTGAGAAAAGGCTGGGTTGCCAGAGGTTAGGTCAGAGTCCGTTTGTCAGAACTGGTGACTGGGTGTGGCCCGGGTGTGAGGCAGGAACCTCATAATCTGATAGGAAGCCGCAAGGATCAGCACAGAGGAAGCAGAGAGCAAGGACAGTGGCTGCAGGGCACAGACACCGCACTGGGGCTGCAAGCACTGCGGGCAAGAGAGGGCCCCAGTGCTGCCCTCTGCGGGTCAGGCATGGACCCCCGAGGCATGGCCGGAGGGTCTGCCAGAGTGGGGGTGGGTGGGGCAGTGGGATGGGGTGGCCTCAGCAGCCTCTGCCATGCAGCAAGGACAGCGGTTGCGGTGGGGGACCAGCCTGGCAGATGTCGGCTGCTTATCGCCACGGCCCAGAGGCCCATGTTTTCCGGAAGGAAGGGCACACTGGTCATCTCTTCTGTGTCAAGCTCAGAAGATAAAGGGCCCAGGCTGGTTATGTGGAGGGGACAACTCAGATGGGATATTGGGTCTTAAAGATCATCTTAGTCCTATCTCATTGAGCAGGTTAGGAAGCGGGCACAGTAGGGGCCAAGGGTTCCACCAAGGTCACCAGCCCTTCCCCTTATGGAGGAGTGAGTGACCAGACCAGAGGACAGGGCCACATGCCTCAGGCTGAGGGGGGGGGGGGGTCAATGCTCAGGGAGTTCCAGGAGGGCTGAGAGATGCTACGTCCTCCCGGCTTGGCCGAGGCTTGGCAAGGCCTGGCCCAGCCACACTGACCCCTCCCCCCACCCCCACCCCAGCCAAGCTGACAGTTAACATCCTGGACGTCAATGACAACACGCCCCAGTTCAAGCCCTTCGGGATCACCTACTACACAGAGCGGATCCTGGAGGGGGCCACCCCGGGGACCACGCTCATTGCTGTGGCAGCCGTGGACCCCGACAAGGGCCTCAACGGGCTGATCACCTACACCCTGCTGGACCTCGTGCCCCCAGGCTATGTCCAGCTGGAAGACTCCTCAGCAGGTAGGTCTGAAATCTGCCAGAGGAGGTTGGGGGACACAGGTCTCTGCCTGCTTAGCCCCTGAGAGGGACCGTGGCCCGCTTCTCGCCCACTGCAGCCCCTTGTGGCCAGCATCCCGTCCATTCCCAGATTCCCGAACTAGAGAAAGGACAGCACGCTTGGTCCTGGGTTGGGACGGAAGCGCCCTTGATGTCTGCCAGAAACCTGGAATAAATTCTCCCCGCCCTCTCCGCCACCCAGGCTCCTACTGTTACTACCACTCGGAGCAGGAAAGCCAAGAGGGAAGTGTCCTGGGAGGTCCCGGGCATGTCCATCCCTTTGGCTTGTGAGAAGCTTTCTCACCCCCCATAAGGAGAACAGCTGGACTCCAGCCCCTCTGGGCCCTCTGGCCTGCCACTGGGCCCTCTGGCCTGCCACTGGGCAGTGCTGCTTGGCCACCCTCCTCCTCAAGGGCCACACCTGCCCCTCAGAGCTCCAGGTCCCTCTCTTCATACTTTGGAAAGCTTTCCTGAGTGAGGAGTGGCCAAAATGGCAGTGGCTGCCTCTGTGTCTCAGGGAAGGTCATTGCCAACCGGACAGTGGACTATGAGGAGGTGCACTGGCTCAACTTCACCGTGAGGGCCTCAGACAATGGGTCCCCGCCTCGCGCTGCTGAGATCCCTGTCTACCTGGAGATCGTGGACATCAATGACAACAACCCCATCTTTGACCAGCCTTCCTACCAGGTGGGGGCCAGCCCAACAGGCCGGGTCCAGGGCCTGTGCCCATTCCTTGGGGTCTGGGCATCTTCCACTCCGACCCTGCCAGCCTCGAAGCTGCAGTACCCAGCCCGTGAGCCGCTTGATGCTCTGGGCTCCCTGCATCATTGTTCCTAGGGCCAAGCCAGGGCTCTAGGACTGACCTTGTCCTACTCTCTCCCTGCCCGCCGGGCTCCAGGAGGCCGTCTTTGAGGACGTGCCTGTGGGCACAGTCGTCCTGACAGTCACTGCTACAGATGCCGACTCGGGCAACTATGCCCTCATTGAATACAGCCTTGGGGACGGAGAGGGCAAGTTTGCCATCAACCCCACCACAGTAAGTGCGTGATGGAGGCCTGGGTTCTAGAAGTGGGCAGGGCCCAGCGTCATGGGCTGAGAAGCCACCAAAACTACTACTGCAGTCATCCCCGTGTTTCTGGGTCCTGCCACCTGGACATCTGTAGCCTCAAAGGTTCTTTAGCCAAGTCAGCAAACCCTGTTCTAAGAGGCCCAGACATCCTGTAGACGGCAGCCTTTCTGTCCCAGCAGACATGGAAGGAAGTGGCCAAAGGCTTTGGGAACTAGATCTTTGTGGGACAACTTCTGAAATATATTCTCTCCAGACTAAAAAACCTGATTAAGATCTGCTTTTTGAAACTGTCAAAAGAGGCCAGGCGTGGTGGCTCATGCCTGTAATCCTAGCACTCTGGGAGGCAGAGGCAGGAGGATCACTTGAAGTCAGAAGTTCGAGACCAGCCTGAGCAAGGGCGAGCCCCCATCTCTACTAAAAATAGAAAAAATTAGTCAGGCCTGGTGGTGCACGCCTCTAGTCCCAGCTACTCGGGAGGCTGAGGCAGGAGGATCCCTTGAGCCCAGGAGTTTGAGGTTGTTGCAGTGAACTATGATGATGCCACTGAACTCTAGCCAGGGCCGCAGAGTGAGACTCTGTCTCAAAAAATTAAAAAAATTAAAAAAAAAAGATAAGAGAAAAGAAAAGAAAAAAGAAACTGTCAAAAGAAAGGCATGGGAAGTGTTGCAGAAAATAGACACAGTGTTTGAGCACCTACTGGATCCAAGGCCCTATACTCAGTGCGGGGGAAGGGAAGATGCCCCAAAGGGTGCATCCCCCATGCTCTCCTGAGTCTCAGACCCATGGAAGAGCAGAAATTCAGGAGAAAAGATGGGTGACGATTTCAAATGTCTACTGAGTGGTTCAAAGCTGCTATTTTCAATATAGGGAGGGAGCCCTGTGGGCTGGGGCTGCTCAGTCAGCCGGGGTCTTCCCCAGTCACTGAGGCCGGAACTAGACTTTCCCTCCCACTGCCCCTCTATGCCCACAAACCCCCCCTCCCTCGGCACTCTGCCCTTTCAGTGGGGTTCACTCCTTCCTGTTTGGTGTGGGCAATCAGACATGGCTCCTGGCCTGGCATTAAGAAGAATGAATATTTATAGAGCACCTACTATATGCCAAGCCCTGGTCAGGCAGTTAGCTCCAGACCGGGCTGATCACCCTGTCTCCAGGTAGCTTAGGGTAGTGAAGGCAAGAAAGATGGGAGCTCCCTAGGGACAGGGGCTACTGTCCCTTGTCCAGTGCTGTATCTCCAGAGCCCAGAATAGTGTCTGGCCATAGTAGATGCTCAATAAATACCTGTTGAATGATTAAAGAACCTAAAGCCACCTTCCCCTACTAGGGTGACATCTGTGTGCTATCCTCTCTGGACCGGGAGAAGAAGGACCTCTATATCCTGACTGCCTTGGCCAAAGACAATCCTGGGGATGTAGCCAGCAACCGTCGAGAAAATTCGGTGCAGGTGAGGGGTGCCAACCTGAGCCTGGGGTTGTGGAGACAGCAAGCAAAGCCTTTAGCAAGTGACTATGGCAGGGTGAGAGTAGAGCCACCAAGTCCCCTCAGAGACATGATGGCAGGAAGGAGAAGGCAAGAGGATGACGGGGTGGGTCACAATTGCTGTGGCTTAGGAAGACAGAGACTCTGGGAGACATCTCTTGTGCCAAACCACTGCTAAGGCAGCTAAACACACCTGGGTGAAACCCAAATAAAGCCTGGGGCTCCACGGGGCTCAGTGCTGCCATAGTGCCCCACTGAAAGAAAACACAGTCCAATAGCCCAACATAACTATAAAATTAATCATCTAAATTTGTTTCTTAAAGAATATTAACAAGGGATCAGATTCACAGCCCCATTCCTGTCCCAATCCCAGTGTCCACACAGTTGCTGTGAGGCAGCATCTCCCCTTTTCCACCCAAAGTCCCACACTCGAAGCTTTGCTTTCTCTCTGCCTCGTCTCCCTCCTTTCTGCCTCCCGCCTGTCTTCCTGAGCTCATCTGCCACGTCTCCCTCACAGTAACCTGATTATCCACAGGAAACTCTCCTAAGCTGGGGTGAAGGGTGAGGTGGTGAGAAGCCCATGAGCCGAGACAGGTTCCCTTCAGCAGGTGGAGGGAAAGAGCTGGGAGCGCTCACACATACCTGACTCTTGTCCCTGTCACACACGCATGTGCCGTGCTGCGAAAAGCACAGTATCTGGAGTCGGAAGACTAAGGTTCCACTAGCTGAGCAAACTGCATATGTCAGTTAACCTCTATGAGCTGCAGTTGTCAAGTCCGAAAAGGAGGGTGCAGATGTGGTGACGAGGACCTGGGGAGGTCACGTGGGTTGAAAGTGCTCCATGCACTGAAAGGGGGTCTTGCAAGTCGCTGCTGTGAAGGGCTCTGATTCGGATGAGGGTGTGGACAGGCAGGGCCACAGCAGCCAGGGTTTGCTGTGTCCACGGGGTCTTCCCTGGGCTGCGGGGTCAGCAGGGGAAGCCAGGACTCAGGCCAGACACAAATCCCAGTCAACAGGGGCCTTAGGGAGTGGACGAATCCCAGCGATCGGCATTAAGGTCCAGAGATTAGAGCCAGAGTCACAGGCCACCGTGAGGAGTAGCAAGGACAAAGGGCTGTGGGTGGGCCGGCAAGAGGGCGCCTGCTTCAGGGTACAGGTGCGAATTGCCTGTTAACCGTGGTTCTAACTGCCGAGTATCTCCTCGAGCCAGGCCCCTTGCTGAGGATCTAGCACACATCACCACGTGTGAGATAAGACGATAATGCCCACTTGTACTGCTAAGGAAACTGAAGCTCAGGGGGTTAAATACATTCCTTGAGGTCAGACCCCAACACATCAGAAGACGGTGGCTCCCTCCCAAGGTGGTGCCTGTCCCTCCTCTGCCCAAGCTTCTGCCCATCACGCTCCTGACCTTTGGCCTTGACCTCCCCCCGCAGGTGGTGATCCAAGTGCTGGATGTCAACGACTGCCGGCCACAGTTCTCCAAGCCCCAGTTCAGCACGAGTGTGTACGAGAACGAACCGGCAGGCACCTCTGTCATCACCATGATGGCCACTGACCAGGACGAAGGCTCCAACGGGGAGTTGACCTACTCGCTGGAGGGCCCCGGTGTGGGTGTGTAGCCTTCCCTAGACACCCATGATACCTTGGCGGGGGGAGGGGGGCGGGCTGCCATGCCTGCAGCCCCAGGCCAGGAGGAGGAGGAGGAGGAGGAGGGATGGGAAGGATGCCTCACTCAGATCCACACCCTACTCTCCCGCCCCACCTGCCAGAGGCCTTCCACGTGGACATGGACTCGGGCCTGGTGACCACACAGCGGCCACTGCAGTCCTATGAGAGGTTCAACCTGACCGTGGTGGCCACGGATGGCGGGCAGCCCCCACTCTGGGGCACCACCATGCTCCTGGTGGAGGTCATCGACGTCAATGACAACCGCCCCGTCTTTGTGCGCCCGCCCAATGGCACCATCCTCCACATCAGAGAGGTACTCCTGTCCCCCGGGACTTCCTTCCAGCATCCCTTTCCAGTATCCAGCCCTCTTCTTCGTCCCTCGACCCCATTGTCAAGGTGGGGGAACAGGCCAGAGAAGACAGCAGACGCACCCCGTGCCACACAGGGCAGTATTGAGCAGTGGTTAGTAGTACGGGCCGTGCTAGCAAAAGATCTTGGGTTCAAGTCTAACTCTACTGCTTACCAGGCCAATGACCTTGAGCAAATGACTTCTCTGAGTCTGTTTTTTCATCTTCAAAACAGGACTAGTAATAGTAAATGCCCACTTGTTACTCCTAGATGTCTCCCAAGAAGGACCGTCTCCCCCACAACCCACTTCCCTCACACTTGTCTCAAAATAAACACGCATGCCCCTTCTGTCTGTCTGCCATTCTGCTGATACCAGTGTGGAGACAGCCTGGGAGCTGAAGACAAGCATCACAATAAGAAACAAGGGGAAGTGGCCGAGGTTCTGGAATCTCTCCAATTTTTCTTCCATTCCTTGGTCTAAGTTGCCATATAAGATAGGGGAAGTTCTGCTCTTCCCTCTTCCTCCTACGCACCCAAGCCCAGAATGCTCCTTACTGGGACAGTTAGGGGGTCTCCCACTTGTTCTTTGTTCTCCAAACTCCAGCAAGTCTCCATGTTTTAGAATGTCATTGCTAAATCCTTCTTGTCACTCTTTGAGGTCCTACGTTAGAAAACTCTCCCAGGGCTGAGCTCTAAGAAACATTGTGGGTTTTTTTACCTTGTGATTTGCTTTTACCTTGTGTCTAGTTTCACATCTGCAATGACTGAGCAGTCTTTGCTCTGCCCACTAGGGAGCTCAGAGTGGTCAGCCCACCTTGATGAGCCTGCAGAGACTTAGGGTACATACTTTGTCTCCCACCCTTCAGCTTCAACTTCCTGCCAACCATTTTTTTCTTTACCCTAATTTTTTTAACTTGTTCAATCTTATTTATATATCCTTGTCAGCTGCTTCAAATCTTTTTTGTGGAATGAGGAAGGTATAAATTAATAATAATCTAGGTCTTTTTCATACGAAAGACTCCATTTACTAAGATTTCCCTTTCAAGGGCTCCATATTTGGAAAGATTTATGTCTCCCGAACGTCCAGCATTTATTAAGTAATTATCTATTTGTCATCCCACTTTTTATTAATTACATGTAACTGCCATTTGGAACTTCTGCTTGTCATGATCAATGATAGAAACAATGAAACTATGCAGAGCTGATAATTTTTCAACTAAAAGCAAAGAAATCTGCTCTTTTTCTTTTGCCGTGGGCAGTCTTACGGGTCAATGTCTGGTTTCAGTTAGGTGTTTTGATACCTTATACTTAACTCAAGGGCATTCAGGAGACTGAGCTCAGAGGGTGAAGAGGTATGTCCCGGTTCTGGGGGGAATTGGTAACAGGGTAGACCCCGGCGGCCAATCTCTATCCACCATGCCACCTGCCCACGTCCGGCATTCTCAGGTACCCCACTGGATGGATGGTGCTGCCGGGGGATTCCCAGAGTGCCTGTGGTCGGGGTAGCAGAGACAGCAAGACGGACACGGGACAAAGGGTGGCTGTGGCTTCAGCTTTTGGATTCTCCTTCTGTCCCCTAAACCTCGGCATGCAATGGGCCTGGAGGGATGGAGGGAGACTGGAGCATGTGGATCCCAGGCTGGACTGTCAGTGGGCAGTCCTTGGCTCCGGGTGGGGAGGAAGGCAGAGGGACAATAGCAGGTGCTTGGAATCCACAAGAGTCCAGCCAAGCCGGGTGCTGGGAGGTGGCGAGGGCATTCCGCTGCTGCAGGAGGAACAGCAAGCGCTCCACGGGCCGGGAGCTGGGATTCCCTCGGATGTCCAGGAGCCTCCCTTCCCTGCCCCCGCAGGAGATCCCACTGGGCTCCAACGTGTACGAGGTCTACGCCACCGACAAGGACGAGGGCCTCAACGGGGCGGTGCGCTACAGCTTCCTGAAGACGGCGGGCAACCGGGACTGGGAGTACTTCACCATCGACCCGGTCAGCGGCCTCATCCAGTCGGCACAGCGCCTGGACCGAGAGAAGCAGGCGGTGTACAGCGTAAGGGCGGGGCCGGCGCGGGGGTGGGCGGGGCTTTCCTCTGGGGGAGGGGCTTCCCTGCTGCAGGGCCTGACCTCCCACCTGGACTGTCTAGGGGACCCTGCCCCCAGAGAGTGCCCGCCTGGGGCCCTAGGCCAACGCCCCCTCAGCCTTCCCCTCTGCGCTCTTTGCTCCTAGATAATCTTGGTGGCCAGCGACATGGGCCAGCCGGTGCCATATGAGACCATGCAGCCGCTGCAGGTGGCCCTGGAGGACATTGACGACAACGAACCCCTCTTCGTGAGGCCTCCAGTGCGTTTGCCTTTCCCCTGCGCCAGTCACACACAGGGACTCACCTGCCAGCAAGCACACACATGCACACGCTCCCCTGTACACACTGTGCCGGAATACACATTTGATGTTAGACACGGAAACACCTGTCTGCATGCACTTCTTACAAGAACAACTATTTATTAAGCAGCTATGGTTCGCTATATTGAGCAGTATTTCAAGACACTAACCAATGGTTAAAAAGGCCGGGCGCGGTGGCTCAGGCCTATAATCCTAGCAGTCTGGGAGGCCAAGGCGGGTGGATCACTTGAGCTCAGGAGTTCGAGACCAGCCTGAGCAAGAGCGAGACTCCTGTCTCCACTAAAAATAGAAAGAAATTAGCTGGACAACTGAAAATATATATAGAAAAAATTAGCTGGGCACGGTGGCACATGCCTGTAGTAGGGAGGCTGAGGCAGGAGGATCGCTTGAGCCCAGGAGTTTGCGGTTGCTGTGAGCTGGGCTGACGCCACGGCACTCACTCTAGCCTGGGCAACAGAGTGAGACTCTGTCTCAAAAAAAAAAAAAAAAAAAAAAGCAGACCAAAATGCCTGACTCATGGAGCTCATGTTCTTGCATTTGCACGCATGTGCACGCACACACACCCGCACACACACAGAGGGAGCATGACAATCAGTTCGGGTTCGTTGAGGTGGGGCTGAGATGAAACTGAACAGCAGGGCTGAAGCCCCTCGTTTGGACTCCAGCTCTCTGATGTGGTGGCTTTTCCTGCCTGTGTGTACGTGGGACGGGCTGCTCCCCGGAAACTCTGAGCGTGCCTGTGTACACATGCATGTGCACAGCACAGTACGTGCACGCCCCCCTCATTGGGACTCAGTCAGGTGCTGGGATACTGCAGAGAACATGCCAAGTCTAGCCCTGCCCTCATGGAGGACATCACTGGGTGACAGTCCCTGAAGCAGAGCTCAGGTCCCCAGACCCTGCCCTTGTCTCCTTGAGGTTACAGCAGTCCTGCTCTCCCCATAAGGCCTGGACAGTAGACTCCCTCAGTAGCCACAAAGTCACGGCCCAGGGCCCCCAGCAGGGACTGGGAGCTCAGGCCTTCCCTTGGCCTCCTGTGACGACATCCCCTTCCCCCCGCAGAAAGGCAGCCCCCAGTACCAGCTGCTGACAGTGCCTGAGCACTCGCCACGCGGCACCCTCGTGGGCAACGTGACGGGCGCCGTGGACGCAGATGAGGGCCCCAATGCCATCGTGTACTACTTCATCGCAGGTGGGGCCTGACGGAGCCGGTGCCCTACCCACCCTGGGGCTGGAGATGACCCAAATAGGCCCCGCCCCGGCCCTGCCCCCTCACCCTGTGCCATGGTCCCACCCTCAGCCGGCAACGAAGAGAAGAACTTCCATCTGCAGCCGGACGGGCGCCTGCTGGTGCTGCGGGACCTGGACCGGGAGCGAGAAGCCGTCTTCTCCTTCATCGTCAAGGCCTCCAGCAACCGCAGCTGGACGCCTCCCCGTGGACCCTCCCCAGCCCTCGACCTCGTCGGTGACCTCACCCTGCAGGAGGTGCGCGTCGTGCTAGAGGACATCAACGACCAGCCGCCGCGCTTCACCAAGGCTGAGTACACTGCAGGTGCAGGGACTGGAGTCTGGACACGGGGTGTGGGGTGGCCCCCTGCCCTGCCACTTACACCACCTGCCCGTTCCTGCAGGGGTGGCCACTGATGCCAAAGTGGGCTCGGAGTTGATCCAGGTGCTGGCCCTGGACGCAGACATTGGCAACAACAGCCTCGTCTTCTACAGCATCCTGGCCATCCACTACTTCCGGACCCTTGCCAACGACTCTGAAGATGTGGGCCAGGTCTTCACCATGGGTAGGAGCCTGGCGGCACATGGGTGGCCTCCAGCCAAGACCTCCCAGTCACTACGGGGAATGTAATCTGGAGGAGATGGGGGCTGTGTGAGCACCACGGGATATGGGTGGCCCTCTAGCCAGTCGTGTCAGCCTTCTACTCATCCGCCATCCAACGAGCTGTTCTCTAAAACTAGAGAACAGTTAGTTCTACATCTACCTACCTGCTCTTCCTTTCTTTATTCTTGTCTCCTCATATATCCATTCTTTATCCATCCAATCTGTCCATCTGTCCATCCATCCATCCAGCCATCTACCCTTCCAAACATCTGTCCATCCATCCATCCATCCAATCATCTACCCTTCCGTCCATCTGTACATCCATTCATCTTTCCTTCCTTTCATCTATCCATTTGTCCATCCTTCCTCCTTTCGTCCATCTGTCCTTCCATCCATCCGTCCTACCTTCCTTCCCTCTATCCATCTACTTTCCTATCCATCCATCCACCCTTTCATCCCTCTCTCCATCTTTCTCTTCTCCTTTCCATTATATCTTCCCGTTTTTCCATTTGTGCACCTCACCCTCCTGTGTGCCAGGCATCGTGCTAGGCACTGGGCAGCTGGAACTCGAAGAGCACACTTATGTGAAATGCCTACAAACATGCAAGCTCGCTCGTGCATTTGCTATGTGGATGGCTGAGATTCTCTGGGTCAGACTCTAGAAAGTGCCCTTTTGGGTGCCCCATTACCTTACTTCCAGCCGCAAGGCTTCTCCCCCTTCTCTTCTACACACATCTTACCTGTATGCCAGTCTTGAATGCCAGGAGGATTCCTTGGCCTGGCATTCAAGGCTCTCTAGGTCTTCCTCCTAATCCTTCTTTCTGCTTGCTCCACCACCTAACCGTCCTTAACCTAGCTGACCTGTTTATCGTTCCCTCAGCCTGCTCTATTCCATCCTCCCCTGGCCTTTGACCCCTCTGCCTTCCTTTCCCAGCATGCCATTTTGATCCCCATCTCTGCCTTCAGATATACCTCCCCCATCCTATGAGGTCTAGTTCAAGATGCCATCCCTTGAGTTCGTACGGCTGTTTTTCTTTGTTTGTTTTTTTACACAGAGTCTCACTCTGTCACCCAGGCTGGAGTGCAGTGGCATGATCATAGCTTACTGCAATCTTGAATTCCTGGGCTTAAGCGATCCCTTTGCCTCAGCCTCCTGAGTAGCTGGGATTACAAGCGTGAGCCACCATACCTGGCTAATTTTTAAATCTTTTGTAAAGACAGGGTCTTGCTATGTTGCCCTGGCTGGTCTTGAACTCCTAGCCTCAAGTGATCCTCCTGCCTCATCCTCCCAAAGTGCTGGGATTACAGGTGTAAGCTACCATGTCCAGCCTCACTGCTCTTTTTTTTTTTTTTTTTTTTATAGACACGGGGTCTCGCTCTTGCTCAGGCTGGTCTCGAACTCCTGACCTCGAGCTATACACCCGCCGCGGCCTCCCAGAGTGCTAGGATTTTAGGCATGAGCCACCGCGCCTGGCCCCGCTGCTCTTATTTTAATAAACCAAAGCACAGAGAGGTTAAATAGCTTGCTAGAGGTCACACAGCTAGAAAGTGGCAGATTTTGAAGCCAGGTCCGCTGTCTTTTAAGAGAAGGCTATGCTGTACCACCTCTGCTCATCTCTGTTCTATGTTTGTGGAATTCTGAACTACATGCGTTTGAAAGAGAGGGAGAAAGACAGACACTAGGGGGGTTCAGAAGTGGTCCATGGCACCCCAGCATTTGACAGCAGTCACAAACTTGTCAGCCTTGGGCCAGCGCAGCCGAGAGTTGTGTTTTGTTTAATATGCAGAGTGTTTAAATAAAAACCTAGGCAATGGTTTAAAATTAGAGGATCTCACATGAGAATGGGAATGCTCAATTTCTCTAGGAAAAGCGCAAGGTCTGGCGACACAGGCTACACTCCTTCACAACAGTAACCAGCCGAGCTGAGGTCTGAGCCGCTGCCCCATCTGAAGGATGGGCACCGTTCCCACTCATCTGTCACCTCTGCTCCCTGCTGGGCCCTGTGGGCATTTGTGCTTTGTCCCCTAGGAGTGCCTGCCTACCCCAGGGCTCTTGCCCCCTTCCCGGGGGATGCAGGCGGCACTGGGTAACCTCTGAGCTCTGCCCCACCCTCGGGCTCTTCCCGCAGGGAGTGTGGACGGCATCCTGCGCACCTTCGACCTCTTTATGGCCTACAGCCCTGGCTACTTCGTGGTGGACATTGTGGCCCGAGACCTGGCAGGCCACAACGACACAGCCATCATTGGCATCTACATCCTGAGGGACGACCAGCGCGTCAAGATTGTCATTAATGAGATCCCGGATCGCGTGCGTGGCTTCGAGGAAGAGTTCATCCGCCTGCTCTCCAACATCACTGGTGCCATCGTCAACACTGATGACGTGCAGGTGCCCCATGAGACCCACCCTGGCGATGGGGCAGTGGAGGGAGAAGAGGGCGACCGGGCCACGAGGAAGGACAGGGCTTATATGGAAAGTTCAGGGACATGAAAGGGGGTATATATCTCCCTTGGTCATTTCCTGGCAGTGTGGCTTTGAGACAGTTCTCCCAGGTCTCTAGGCCTCAGTTTCCTCATCTGTAAAATGGGGCTAATACATAGTACCCGGCCCAGTGTGGGTGAAGTGATGAGCACTGTGCTTGGTCCTCAGCGAGCATTCAGTAGTGATGTGTCTGTTAGCAGGGTAGGGCAGGAGGGGCTCCTGGAAGAGGCCCGCCCATCCCCACCCCGCCCCTGCCCACGCTGTGGTGGCCACACCCCACAATGCCCCTTCCCGCCTAGTTCCACGTGGACAAGAAGGGGCGGGTGAACTTCGCGCAGACAGAACTACTCATCCACGTGGTGAACCGTGATACCAACCGCATCCTGGACGTGGACCGGTGAGTGGGGGCCTTTTCTTGGACCGTGGGACTGTCTGTCTGCCTCTTTGCCCTGGAGCTGGGGAGGGTCCCCCCAAAGGAGGCACAGACAGCACCATCCGGCCCGCTGTGTGGGGCTCTGTCCCAGGGCTGGTGGGGAGAGCAGAGTTTGGGGGTGTGAGCAGAGCTCTGTCCCTCTGAGCCTTACTCTCCCCACCTGTGAACGGGAATATCCCCCAGGATCCCATGCAGAGGTACGAGCCCCCCAAGACACAGCCGTCCTAGGCAGGTGGGCTTTCATCTTGCGCAGCCTGGGGTGGTGCACTTTGGGCTGGAGGTGGGAGCAGAGCAGACTGTCCCGGGGAGTGGCTCCTGGGGGACGGCCGAAGAGGGGAGCTAAGGCCCCTGCCCCTCGCCCAGGGTGATCCAGATGATCGACGAGAACAAGGAACAGCTGCGGAATCTTTTCCGGAACTACAATGTGCTGGACGTGCAGCCTGCCATCTCTGTCCGGCTGCCCGATGACATGTCCGCCCTGCAGGTACTGTGGCAGCCCCACCCCACAGCCCTCCCCACCATCCCCCCCACCTCCCCCCCCAACACCACCCTCCCCCCCCAACACGACCCTCCCCCCCACCGCCCCCGTCTCCCCAGGGTCATGCCTGGCCCTGCTCTCCCGCAGATGGCGATCATTGTCCTGGCCATCCTCCTCTTCCTGGCCGCCATGCTCTTTGTCCTCATGAACTGGTACTACAGGACCGTGTGAGTGTCCCCCACTCCCGCTCCCAGCTGGGGGCTGACCGCCTGCTCCCAGACAGCTGAGAGGCAGGCAGGGCCGGCCCTGAGATGCAAACTCGGCCATCTCCCTCACCAGCGCCTCTCTCTGCTTCTCTCCAGACACAAGAGGAAGCTCAAAGCCATCGTGGCTGGGTCAGCAGGTGAGTGAGGGCCGTGGGAAGGGAGAGGGACCCTGGGGCCCTCACAAGGCTGGTTGAGCCCCTTCTCCTGCACACTGTGACCCTTCTCCCTGCAGGGAACCGCGGCTTCATCGACATCATGGACATGCCTAACACCAACAAGTACTCCTTTGATGGGTGAGTGGGGTCCTCAAGCCCTGCCCAGTTTCCTTTGGGGCTTGGCCTGCCGGGACCCAGCGGGGAAGAAGATGCCCTCAGCCTCCCAAGTGCTGAGAGAGCACAGACAGGACACCTGGGGTGTGGGCGCCTCCTGGTGGGCTGACTGCCCCTCTCTCTCCACCCTCCTAAACCCCCACCCTGGATCAGCCCCAAGTTCCAGGGGGTGTACATAGACTTTGGGCACCCGGTGCAGGATGAGGCCTCTGCACCAAAGGTGGTCCAGACTGACATGTCACCCTGGTTCTAGGAGGATTGGGATCCTAGGATGGGGGCACGCACCCACTGGTGCCATGGCCAAGGGGCCTGCTTCCCGTGGCCCTGAACCTCCAGTTCTGCTACAGAACTAGAAGGCACTACAGGTGGTCAGGGAAACGGACAGGGGTGAGAGCTGAGGCTGGGAGGGCATCTGCTACTTGAGCCTCCCTCCTTGCCCCACCCCATTCTGCTCCCCAATGGCAGAGCCAACCCCGTGTGGCTGGATCCCTTCTGTCGGAACCTGGAGCTGGCCGCCCAGGCCGAGCACGAGGATGACCTGCCAGAGAACCTGAGTGAGATCGCCGACCTGTGGAACAGCCCCACCCGCACCCACGTGAGCCCGGGCCAGGGCGGGGGCTAGGGGTGGCGTGTGCAGGCGATGGTGAGGGACAGGGGTGGAGGGGGTGGGTCTTTGCTGCCTCTGGCCAAGGAGCTAGGTTCTTCCGGGGCAGGGTCCCCTAACCTGTCTATGTGTGGTATATACCTCGACTCCAGCTAACGTTCCCCTCTCCCCAGGGAACTTTCGGACGTGAACCAGCAGCGGTCAAGCCTGACGATGACCGATACCTGCGGGCAGCCATCCAGGAGTATGACAACATTGCCAAGCTGGGCCAGATCATTCGGGAGGGGCCCATCAAGGTGAGCCCTCCCCACAGGCTCCTGCACCCAGACGCCCGGCTGAACCTGGACCCCACTCTAGAGGATATAGGGAGGTGGACAGCCCCAGGCTCAGCTAGACCTGCCCTCCGCTGGGGTGAGAACACCACAGCTAAGAAGAGGCCTGGGCACGGGGGGCTGCTAGGGAGCTGCTCCGCCTGTGGTGGCCTCGAGCCCAGGCCTCAAGAGTGGGCCCACGTGGGTTCTGGCTGGCCACTGTCACCAGGCTCTGCTTCCGATCCTCTGCCCTAGGATCAGCCTTGACTCCCAGAAGGAATGGGCGAGGGGTGGGGCAGGTGGGAGGGCCCTTGGTGGGGGGTTAACCCTCTCCCTCCCCCAGGGCTCGCTGCTGAAGGTGGTCCTGGAGGATTACCTGCGGCTCAAAAAGCTCTTTGCACAGCGGATGGTGCAAAAAGCCTCCTCCTGCCACTCCTCCATCTCCGAGGTAGCCGGCCGGGTGGCCGGGAGCTGTGTGCCGTGCCCCAGCCCTGGGGGTGTGCCCCTCTCTCTCTCCGCCCCCCCACCATACGTGTGCTGTAATGATTATGTCAACACTTTCAAAAGCCAGACTTTATCTAAAAACTGATTCCTAGCTAGGCCCAAATTCCCACAGGAATAGGCTAACGTGGAACAGCCCCACACAGGACAAAAGTGCCATTTGTGCGTCTGCCACACCCTATGTATCCCCTCCAACTTGTCCTGTAGACACTTTCTACTGGGACACAATTCATGTCGATTCTGCTTGAGGCCAACTTGGTACCAAACGCAGATAGCACAACTGAGTCACAGGATTTCCATAGAGCTTCAGCGTGAATATAGACAATTCAAGATTCCACAGGAAGCCCATGCTCCTGAGAACACATCCATGGTTCCCCTCTGCACCTAGTTTGAGAAACACCGACACAGGCTGACAGGCCTGCTGTGGCAGGAGCCCAGTGGTCCCTGCGGGAGGTCGGGAGGAAACAGGCACATAGCAGGTGGCACTCCGGGGCCATCCACCTGCTCGCTCCTTGGGGCACGGCCCTGAGCAGGGGTGGTCCCGGCCTCTTGCAGCTGATCCAGACTGAGCTGGACGAGGAGCCGGGGGATCGGAGCCCAGGCCAGGGCAGCCTGCGCTTCTGCCACAAGCCGCCCGTGGAGCTCAAGGGGCCCGACGGGATCCACGTGGTGCACGGCAGCACGGGCACGCTGCTGGCCACCGACCTCAACAGCCTGCCTGAGGACGACCAGAAGGCCCTGGGCCGCTCACTGGAGACACTGACTGCCGCAGAGGCTACTGCCTTCGAGCGCAACGCCCGCACAGAGTCCGCCAAATCCACGCCCCTGCACAAGCTGCGGGATGTGATCATGGAGAGCCCCCTGGAGATCACGGAGCTGTGACTAGACAGGGAAGTCTCCCTGGTGTGACCAGCGCCCGTCCCACCGCCCCTTCCCAGGGCAAGCGCAGGGGCAGGGGCAGGGGCAGGGGCAGGGTCCCCTCCCCGGGCCAGTACTGCGGGGACAACCTTGGGTTGACCCTGGCAGCCCACACGAGCTGCTTGGACAGATTCTACTTTTGCCAGACACTCATTCAGCACCTGATCGCTACCTTCATAAAATCTGTTATTTTTTTAAGAAAACCAAACAAAAATGCTAGGTGTCTAAGGACAAGGTAAGGAGGGTCACGGGGGACCCAGGAACCAACTCGGCTCAGGCTGAGCTGGAAGGGGCTGAGCAGGCCCTCTCCCCATCCCCTCTCCACCCAAGCAAGCACCACCCGCCCCACCAAGCTCCTGTAACCCTCAGAGCGGGAGCCAGGCACCCGGGGGAGGGAGGGCAGGAGCTGGCATCCCCTGCTGGCCCAACACCTTAACTTCAGGTCCAGTCCCCCTGCATTTCTGCCCCATCCCTGCTGGACGTCCAGGTGGAGCAGGGAGTGATCCTTGCCCCCCTCCCCCCACCATGGACAAGGTCAATGTCAATGGACAAGCATTCTCTCCATTTCACTGGCTTCCCAAATGTGCCCAGCTTATAAAGAGAAATGACTGCTGCTCCCTTGGGTTTTGAATGTAGTGTTCGTGTGTATTCCTTTTTTACATTATCCTCTCAGTATTTTCCCCTTGGATTTGTTTAACTGGCACTCACTGAAAGTTTCTGGAATGGCCTGTTTAAAAAGAGAAGCAACTCACAAGGAACCGGCAATACACTCTGGCTCTGGTAAACTACCCGCGTGGCTGGCCTATGGGGGGAAGGGGAGGGGGAGGGGGCGGGGATGGCAGGGTTTGGAAGGGGTGATGGGGCCCGACCTTCAGGTGCTCCCCTGCCTCGCTGCTGGCCTGGTCTCTCGGGGGACCAGGCAGGATTTTTTTCCTTACCTACTTTGCTTTCTTTCTCTGGCCAAGAGGAGTCACAGGGCTGCTAGGGACTGAGGCGGCCGTGGGCTCAGAGACCAAACTGTCCTGGCTGAGCGTCAGAGAAACTCAGGTCCAGATCTGGTTAACAGAACTTTATTGTTAAATCAGAGAAACTTCAGTGCAAAACAAACAAAAATCAAGTCCATTTAATAGCAACTGCACGTCTTGCTGGCTTTGCTGGTCTCTTGGCAACCAGAAGTGGAACAGAAGCTTCAGTGGCAAAAAGTACAGCAGCCAAGACCCCAGACAGTATCCACACCCACACCCACAGACCCCTCAGCTTGTCACCCTCTACCAGGAAGCCAGAGGCTTAGGAGCTTGTCATCCACATTTATTTGAAATGAAAGGTCCAAAGAGCATCTGTAAGATGGGGGAGGGGTGCAGAGCTGACGCAGGGCCTCAGCAGCCCGGTGGACACGAGCAGGCACAAGGCAGCCACCACTGTTTACACGTTCACACACACAAGCCAGGCCCACAGGACCCCCTGGAGAGCTAGCAGGTTACATTCAGGCAGATGTCCTCCTTCCCACCCAAACCCACAGAACCAAGACAAGGCATCACCAGGAAAGACTGGACAGCTAAGTCAAGGGTTGACCCAGGGACCGCAAACCCTCTGCCCCACCAGTGTCCCCTGAGCCACCAGCAGCTGCTTCCAAAATCTGTGCTATTACAATGAGAATTATTTAAAAAGCCTGATTCTGAGCATCTACTCTTTCATATAAAACTGCCTTTGTTTTGCTGCTTTGTACAGCAGCCGACAGGCTCAGGAAGGGGAGAGGGTCCTTCCTTAGGGTGGGAGACAGCCTCAGAAGCCCAAGCACCTGTGAGGCCCGAGGATGACGGCCTCCTGGCAAGAAACGCACGCCAGCACCAACAGCCCCTTCTCCTCCAGTAGGTGCCATGCAAGACCTCCAGTGTACATTGTCATCGTCCGTCGAGCAAAGAGAAAAGGGACACTGAAGCAGCTATGTCAGCAGGGGCTGCCCCCCACAGGACAGCAATGCTACAATGAGGGGGTAGAAATGGGGGAGGCGGGGGTAGGGGGGTCCTATTTTCATAACAAAGTCAAATAGATCTGTGCGTTCATTCCCCCAAACACACAAGTAGGAAAAGATGCTGCGGTTTCTGCAAGATGCAATGTTCCTTCTAGTTCCACACATGACGTTTGCAATGTTCCACAGCCTGGCAGGAGAGAGGAAACTGGGTTTAGTCTTCAGACAACAAACCCCATCACCCCAAAACAGGACCCATTATGTGTCCTGGGTTAGCTGGATGGCACCAGACACTAAAGACCCCAGACAGTATCTCATTTAAAACCAGGGAGCACATGGCCATCAGAGCTTTGGGGGCTCATGAGGCAAGAGTCAGAGCAGCAGATTCAAAGACCATAGTGTCTCGCAGATGAGCACGCAGGTAGGCCCAGCTCGGGGCCCTTTACCTACTCACACCTGGTGTTCAGCATCCTGCTGACAGGCTGCACAGAGAGACCTAGGCAGAACCTCCTCGCCAACAGCTCAGGGATAGCTCAGACCTTGAAAAGTGGACCCAAAGGCACATTTACCCAGGACAGTGGCAAAACCAGTTCCACCACTGACCGTGCCGTGGGGTGGGGGTGACGGTGCAGATGGGCTGGAGCCTGGCTTGAGGAAGGAGTTGGACATGGCCAAGGGTGTGGGCCCCTCTGCCCTTCCCTACAGTGGTATGTGATGACACAATATCCCCTGACATGGTCACATAAGAAACCCCAGTGAGGAAGAAAAAGTTGCGCAAAGAAACATTAAGTAACGGGCCGGACCAAACATCCCCGCCCAGGAAAGCAGCACAAGTCCCCCAACTGGTGACTGCCCAGCCAGGGCAGTGACATGGCAGCCTGAGGCTGCTGGGCAGGGGCCACCCCTCAGGGCTATTCAAGAAGAGCTCTGCTTGGCCTTGAGTGAAGACTCAGGCCAGGCTGCAGCCAGGACAAACGTGCCCCGGGACAAGAGGACTTGGGCAAGGGTCTGGGCAGTAAGTCCCACAGGCCTTGTGCAATCCCTGGAGTGACCTTGTGCAAATCTGACACTGTCACAAGCGAACTGAAGACAAAACCAAGAAAACAGAAGCAAAAAAAAATACTAAAGAGTATCAGCCCACACACGCTCCACTACAATCGTGTAGTCAGCCCGACCTTGGCTGGGCGGCCGTGAGGAAGCCTAACCGCCATTCAGGGCCTCAGTTTTCACTGTATAAAAACAGGGTAGACGCTGATGACTGAGGTTCCTGTACAACAGGATTCTCCGAGCTGCCTGCTGGCGAGGCTCGTGGCACCCGCTGAGCTACTCACATTGCACTGGGCTGCTGTCTCTGCGTTCTGGCACCAGTAGCTTGGGCCCCAGACACACTTTTCAGTTCCCAAAAGGGGCTTACGGGCTGAGGGGCAGGCTCCAATTTTCTATATGGTGAGAAAAGGACAAAAGAAAGGGGAGAATTAGAGCTGCCCAACTGATCTCCTTCAACACTAAGACAACAGCTTGCAGAAGCAGCTGGACTCTGAGATCTTTCAGAAGAACACCAGGATTGCTGAGTAAAGCAATGGAGCTTCCAGGCCTGACTCCCTGCCTCGGCCCTCCACCTTCCACCCTCCAGCCCCAGAAACCCTGCCCCGAGGCCGACAGTCTCAGAGGAACCCTTCCAGGCTGTGCAGCTCCTCCCAGGTTACAGCTGCCCGAGAGGACCCACATGCCTGGTGACACTTACCAAGCACACAAAGGAAGGCTCCATCACCTCCACCAGGACCTCTAGCAGCACAGGCTCATACTCAGTCACAAACTGATCACACTGCAAAGTGAAGCGGGGATAGGTCCAGGTCTGGGTGCATCCAAGCAGAGTGGGAGCACAAAAGGCTGGGACAGGCCCTGGACACACTCTTCTCCCGGAGTCCCTGACATTCCCAGGCCACTGGACCCTGGGCCCTCCCTTCCCAGACACCCACCTACACTTGGCCTAAGCTCAGGTTGTTTCGCCCCAGTGGCTCCACTTGACCCAACAAATCATGTCTAACTAAAACCTCACTGGACTCCATGCCAGTGAGGCAAAAACAGCTAGTTTCTCTGTAAACCTAGAAAAACAAATATAATTAAAAAAAAAAAAACAAAAAAAAAACAGCTAGTTTCCCTCCCTCAAAACTTTAATCAGAGGTACGATCAGTGAGCTAACCCAGCCTCTGCAAGCTCCCAGGAGGTTCTGACACTCTGGCCTAAAGCAGCCCAAGGTGTACCTGCTTCTCGTAGGGGTCAGGCAGGAAGCTGCAGCCTTTCTCGAGAGCATCCAGGATCTCTTGCTTGGTGCTGTTTTTCTCCAGATTGTGATCCAAATAGCTAACCAGTTTCTTGCACACCTCACAGAAGCCACCGTCCTTCACTTCAATCACTTGTGCTACACAGGAGGGCACAGGGCTCAATGCTGGCAGGACCTTCCCAGACCCAAGAGGGCCACTGTCCTCCCCACCACCACCACCACCACCACCACGCCCTGGGCTCACCAGTCAGTGCGGGCCGCTCTGTGCGGGAGCAGAGGTGGACCAAGCTGCACACCAGCTCAGGGCTGGTCTCGTGCAAGATGCTCAGGATGGAGCTGCCGTATGTGTCCACTATCTCCTGGCACTCTTCCGACCAGGACCTGGGCAACTTCAAGCATACCTTATCCAAACCTTCGAGTATTTCTTCCTGAAACACAAGGAGAGGACCATGTTAGAAGATGGGAGGCTGGGCAGGGGTGAGAGAGATTCTGAAAACACTGACAAGACGAGGGAATGAGCCAACAGTGGGGTGCTGTTTCCTCCCTCAAAAGACTACCAAGCGACAAAGACCAGAGCCGCCAAGCAGGGCAACAGTAGACTCCCCCCCCTCAGCCTGGAGAAACTGCCTTCTAAAGGATGGGGACGGGGCTGTACATGTTCCCAGGCTGGTGTAACACAACAGCAAGGGCCAAGCCCCTCTTCCACTGGACTCTCCCAGTGGGATGTTCCGGCTCAGTGGGACAGGAGAGAGCCTCCCTCTGCAAGGACAGCATACCTCAGTCTTGTTGTTGTCAATCAGCTTGACCACCTCCTTCACCAAGAACTCACACACCTCGCAAGACACACCAGCCTTCATCTGGACCAGGTCCTTCTGTTGAAAGAGTAGAAGGGGCACTTTAATGCTGGGACTTGTGTTCCGTGGTCTTGCTCCCCTAAAGGAGAGGGACGCAGAGACAAGGGTAGGCTAGCGTCACCCCAAGGGGCCACTGCCTACTCGAAATGATGTGTGGCTTCCTCCCAATATCCAAGTTCAATTCTGTTTTTCATACAATGGGGGGCCTCATTCCTTTCCTCAATCCTCCCCCATCACCTTCCCCCTGACTCACACTCAAAAAAAAAAAAAAACCACCCAGGACTTCATACTTCAGGAGAGAGGTGCCTATATAATGTTTTCAGTTACAATCATTTCATCACTCTGTGTTCATTTTGGGGAGGTAGATGGAGGAGCAAGAACAGAGTGAGGGATTCACTACGTGTCCACTATTTTTTTCTTTTCGTTTTTTTTTTTTTTTTAACATGAACGGATGGGAAGTGAGGTTCTTTTTTTGAGACACAGTCTTGCTCTGTCGCCCTGGGTAGAGGGCAGCAGTGTCATCGTAGCTCACTGCAACCTCAAACTCCTGGGCTCAAGCGATCCTCCTGCCTCGGCCTCCCATAGTGCTAGGATTACAGGCATGAGCCACCGCGCCTGGCCTTTATTTTTTATCTTTTTTCTTTTATAATGTTTTATCTGAGTCAGTTTTCATTCAATCTGTCCAATATTTAGGAGACAGAGTTTTAAACACATTTCGGGTCTGCTCTTGAGTTTCCCAAGTCTCATTAGCACCTGAGACTGCTTTCCTAGAACCTACTTTAATATAGCAATACTGTTTGAGTCCACTTGGCTCAAGGCTTCTTGGGTATGGTTCCGGGTCAAAAAAAAAAAAAAAAAAAATACAGCAATACTGTTACAGAGAACCTTCTGTGACAATGGAAACATTCTTTATGTCTGCTGTCCAACATGGCGGGCACTGCCTACATGTGTCTACTAATACATGATATGCAGCTGGTGTAACCAAGGAACTGAATTTTTAATACACTCACTGACACACTAGAAAAGAAAATTTTTTCCTTGGGGCCATAGTGTTTTATTACAAAAATAGAATAAACACTTTGAAAGCAATCCTTTCTAATTTAATGAAAAACTTGTTATTTTTTATTGTTTTCTGTGCATGAGTTATATGCAACTTGAAAAACAGTTCACACGTCTCCCAAGGTGAAGAGACATGTGAGTTACATATGCTTCATGAGGCCCAGGCCCAAAACTATTGAGTTAAATACAAACTCACATGGCAGTTAATGTGTTAATTTTGCTTCACTTTAAGTAGCCACATGTGGTTAGAGTACAAGCTATAATTCTTCATTTTTTTCTGGACATTCTTTGGCTGGCAGGGTGGGCTGGGGCCTGGGAGCGCCTTGTGGGAAGAGAGGCAGGAAGCAGTGCCTCCTGGACTCCACCTGATGCTTCAGCCCTCCCTGTGGGCCACAAACTCTGCACATGCAGACAAAGGGAACAGAGGGAGACAAGATAGCTGGCAGTCAAATGTCATGAGTTGTTCTGGAACAAGAAATGTATGCATGTGCCGTATGTTAAGGTATCATGTGGCCTGGGCCCTGAGAACTAGAATGCAAGTCCACGGGCACAAGGACATCATTTGTTGATCATAGCCCCTAATACACTGCCTGACCCATCATAAGTACTGCATACAAATCCATTATGGAATGAAGTAGTAGGATCTTTGTGAAGAGTTCTGGGTGAACAAAATACATACATACATACAGGCAGCAGGCGCAGTGAGGCTTCAACATGAGCTCTGCAGGGGCATTCGAAGTATGGAAAGGACCCCGAAAGTACATGTGAGAAGGTCAGAATGAAGCCAGGCACTGAAAAATCATCTCAAATGGCATGCTGAAAAAAATGTAGGCTTGATCCTATGAACACTAGGGTTTATAACCAAGGGAATAAAGTGTTTTTGAAAGAACTGGGGGTCGGGGGATGGCCACATTAGTATAGGGAATACCATCAAATAATGGCTTCAAACTCAAATAACGTTTAGGACCCAGGCAGGAAACCAAAAAAGGAGTGTGACTTGCAGGATGTGACACAACATGGGATGGTGTCACACTGCACAGCCTAGCTGGTACACAAGAACACCAGGTACCTTAATGGGCTCCACCAGCTCCAGGGCAGGGATGATGTTCTCGGCGGCCACTTTGGCAGGGATCAGAGTCTGCATGGGCATTTCCTTCACCTCATCACAGAACCCAACCAGCCCACAAATCTCCTTGGGTTGCTGAAGAGAGCAGAGAACAAGCAGTGAGATGCAGGCTGGCGCCCCCCACCCTCCGCCCTCCGTCCCACTCTCTACACACAAAGGATGGGGTGCTGGGGAGCACCCCGGTCCCAGTGTCAAGGCTGACTCCCCCCGAGATGGACAGATTCCAGATTCAGTTTGATAGGGCTTGTGTCCAAAAGCAGAGCACATGTGCCAGTTACATCCGGGGAGGAGGTCATGCAAAGCTCTGAAGGGACATGAGGCAGAGCCACTTCCTCTGCTGTTCCACCAGGGCCCCGTGAGGAAGGGAGACTCCCAGAACCTTCAGCATCTCCAAGGACAGCTGGTCTGCTCTAGAATGTTCTTCTCAGCTCACTCTCAGTAGGAAGTAAGCTATATATTCTTTTTAGAGAGGGAACTACTGGCCCATGAACTAACAGAAAATCGAATGTGTTAGAAATAAACCCAAACAGGATCTTTCAGTGGCAGGACCATTTAAAATGATACATTAAGGGGAAATGCTGGCTTTTTTTTAAAACCACATTCTATGTTCACAACTGTATACAGTACATGTGAAAACCCAACCCCCCAATTTGATGAATCTTGACTTCAAGTCACAAGACTGATCCCTTTCCCTTTCACCATTTAGACACCTGATCTCTTTCACCATTTGGACACCAAACCACAGAGAACCAGTTAGTGTGGACACCTTGACTAACACAATGAGCAAGACAAGTATACAAACTCTGTATACTGTATCAATCAAATGTAACCAGCAGCCACCTCTGGGCCTGATGGCATTTGCCTCCTACCACCAAACCCGAAAGCAGCAGGAAGAGGAGTGTTAAAGATGACACCTGTTAAGGGAAGAGTGCTAGATCATGACTATGTTTTAATATCAAGAAGGCTCCAGAATTAAATAAGGTTGGGAGAGTCTGAAAAGTATATCCCAAATACCCTGCCTTTGGCACATGTTTAAGAATGGGGAGGGAATCCGAATGAGGCTGAAGATACAGCAAGATTTTTGGAAAAAGATGTCAAGATGCAGGAGGCGTATGGCTGCTTTTGTCTCAGGATCAGCTTAGTTCTAACTTTTTGAGGAGGCTGAGGGGAAAATTCAGACATTTCAACCAAAGTCCTCTTCCATTAGACTTCAAAATACCTTTTAAAAAAATCTGTAACTCTAATCCTAGAGATAAACGCCAATGCTCAGAAGGGGCAGTGCTCAGCATGGCCATAAGAGGGCACTAGTTCAGGGCAAGTACAGACTGGAGCTCAGTTCCCGTAGTGTGCCATCTGATGTGGCTCCAGAGCCCAAAGCACCCTGTCACCCAGGGGGGCAGAAGCCACAATCAAGGAATTGTTTCCAACTCTCTGGATCCAACAGCCAGGGAACAGTCTGCCAACTGTGTGCAAAGGATTTGCTCATGCAGCAGAAGCATTTCTGGGGTTATGAAGAAGAGCACTAAAGACATGCAACCCCTACTCGCGTAGTGACAGACACAAGGTGTCCTACTGGAAATCAGGCCTACGCTGGCCTGCCTGATTGGCTTACACTGAAAGAAGCTGAGCCACCTCTGGGACCACCCAGTTTCCCATCATGACACTGGTGGCCTGCACGTATGTATGTTTTGTGTTGACTTGACCAGAGCACAAGGCTCCGTTGGCTTTGTTTTCTGGCCCCGTGAAGGGGAGAGGAGACCCTCTAACACCTCAAGTGCCGATTTACAGGACAGAGATGCAGAAGCTCTCCCCACCCTATTAACACAGAGTGACCCTGCCTTTTGCAACCATTCCTTGTATCTGTCAGAGCTAATCACGCCATACCAAAAATAAAAAAGAGCAAAGTTAACCAGGAGAAGCAGCAGACCACTACTACAAGCAAATTCCCCAACACATACCTGATCCTGCTGTTCAACAAAAAAACAGGAAATCGGAGATGAAAATAAGGGAAAGGAAAGGACACAACAGTTAAGAAAAATTAAAATAACAATCAAGCAGTTAACCAGGTATAAGGATATCACAGGAAGTTCAGGGAAAACACTCCTGTAGTCGGGTATTAGCAACCTACCTTGTTCCTGCTCTCATGGACAAGGGGGACCTGAAAGCTACTCTGGCCCTCCTTAAGCAGCAGACCACTTGAGGGCCATCCAGCTAGTGTGTGCACCGTCCCCATGCCCGACACACAACACTGTGCAGCAAGGTCCCCAGAAAACGCTCCTTTATGGTTTCCATCCTCAGGGGCCTAATCCCACCAGGCCTGCAAGGCCTTCCCCACAGGTTAGTGATAAGCAGCTCACAAGACATGGGGCTGCCCAAATAAGGGGGTGTGTGTTATAAAACACACCCTGAGGGGTCCGGAAGCCTGATCTTGACTCTCCACAGCCCAGGTCTTACAGCAATCTACCCCAGGTGGCCAAATGCCAGCCTAGAAGGCCAATTTGACAATTTATCAAAAGGCTTGCACTTTGATTGAGCAATTCCAGCTTTAGTTATCTACACTAAGGAGAAAGACAGGGATTTGGCTCTAAGGACATTCATCATCCCAAAGGCAAACCTCAAAACAGCAGCCAGCCAGCCACAGGGGATTGGTTACATAAATTATGTTCTGTGCACACACCTGGTTATGCAACTACTTAAAAACCATTTGTATAAGAATATTTAATGACCAATATATTTTCAGGCAAAAAATGGAAACTACAAAGTAGTATATAAAATACAACCCCATTGTTTTTTGAAACCCCAAATGATTTTTGACATGAGAAGTAGTGTCCATATTTTCAAAAACTTTCCATACACTGTAACTTTTATAATGAAAAAAAAATACGTAAGTTAGCTATAAGGAAGCACTTCACTAGATCAAGTCACGTCAAAGGCTTATTTTTACCTACTTCAGGTGCATATCTTTGTAGGCTGTTTTTAGAACAAGGTAGGGTGTGAGTAATAATCCCAAATAAACTACGGTGCCTAGACAGCTTACTTGAGTGGTGAGAGCAGGGTCAGAAAGTAAATATTTTAGGCTTTTCGGGCCCTCAGGTCCCAGCTGCAACTAGTCAACTAACTGTGCGCTGCTGTAGCACAAAACAGCATCACTGTGTTTATAAAACCTTACTTATACAACAGGTGGCAGGCCACAGTTTGCTGACCTCTGGATTGGAGAACAAACTCAAAGACTGTACGTCAATCTCAGGGTAGTCAGAAACTCAGAATGACAGCGAGGGAAAGGTATAACCCATCCCTCTCACCCTTGCCGGTTAGATCTAAGGAGGCCCGTGCCTGCTCCCAATGTAAGGGTGGCTTCAGGCCACCCTGCTCTGGACAGCAGTCGTGTGCATGGAGCTAGCTAGCTCGTTTCCCATGAGGGATGAGGGATGTTCCCTCCCTCTAATGAAGGACCGCCCGCCCCCGCCGCCATGTATCAAAAGCCAGTGCAGGAGTTAGGGGCTCAAGCAGCAGTTACAGCTGGCACTGCTGCAGTGCAAGGACCAACTCTGGGAGGCAGTATTCCTCCACCAAGGCTGTAACACAGTAGTGTCACACAGGCCCGGCTTACTTACAGAGCACACTATTTCTACAGATCCCAGGGTTAAAGCCAGATCTAGAAATCTGATATGCCCACATTTGCAAAGACCAATCACCAGGAAGCCACCAGGGCAGTCTTGGGGACCAAGATGCTTCAGCCTTTCCCCCTGGCAAGGAGGAGGTACTGAGATTACAAGTGGAGAATCTGCTACCCAGAGGGTTCACTTTGGCCCACTTTAAGTTAAAGGGAGACTAAGTCATACAGTTTTCAAAAATTCCTGGAAATGACAAAATTTGAAAAAATAAAAATGCTAACAAGGGGCTTCCCCTGCCACCTACCATATGCATCATCATTTGGACAGCAATTTCAGAATACTGGCTGATATAGTTCTTGCACTGGGGAGAGAGAAACAGATTGTTAAACTAATTATTGCAACAATGCACCAGAAAAAAAAAAAAACAGAACAGCATTTCCAACAGTGTCAACTAGTGACTATCAAGCAAGTTTCCAGAGTAGAATTTTGTAAACGTCTGCTCTGGGTAATAAGATAAAAATGACAATTTGTCTAATTCTATAATTTACAAGAAATGCATGCAAAAGATGTTTTGAAAATGTTTATCAGGGGGCCTTAGAGAGTCCATGCTCCTATCTCCTTTATTTTATGGCCCAAACTTGCCCCAAGGTCATACAGCAATTATTCAGGGGCAATTTAGAAAGAATGTAGCTAAACGATATACTGCTTAGGAATTGGAGATTACTCTTCAAATTCATTTACATATTCTCAGGATTATAAAGTTTAAATCCAGTAGAGTCAAGTTGCAATGATTTTCAACTGCATATTTTCACCCAAATCGAGACACTTCCAGTATACCCTCATAGAACAGTCCGTCATAATTGGTGTGCTATCACCGTATTACCAAGGGTACTATGACAGCCCTCAGACAGGGCTTAATTGGGAAACCAATTAAAATAGCAATATGCAAAGATATTAAAAATGACACTACAGGATTCCCAAGCTTTCAAGATAAATGAATGTGAACCTGATCGCCATTCCTAAAGAGACTAAGTCCCTGGGGAGAAACTCTCCCCTTCCAGAGCCAGCCACTCCCACCCAGAGAGCCCGCTCTGTATCCCTGAGCATGGAGTTACTACAAGCGACCTCCCCAAATGCTGGGCTAGCAGGTTTTTTTCAGTTGTCAGGTACCAAAACCAGCATTTTTGTCTTACATATCCACCTCACAAGTGTGGCTAATAAATGCTGGAAGAGGGCCCAAGAAATGAAACCATCTAAGGGGCGAAAAAAATGAGTTTCTGAGCCCACAGGACTAAGGGAGGCTTCCAGGTGAACATCCTGCAAGCCAGTGTGCACGGCTTCCACGGCCGCCCACATCTGCTGTGCGAACAGACTTGGAATCATGAGACTCACACACAAACAACAGCCATGCTTTCAAAAACAGGGTTAGAAGAGGCTAATACATAGTGACTGGAAGAAAAAAAGAAAATTCACAAAAGTGGTCTCTTTCCATTCTTTTGTCCCTGGAGTTTTGTTACATATCCAGATTCAATTAACCAAAGTGTATGTAAGTCCCCACTACCTATTCCAGTTACTTTCTGGGGAAAAAAAAAAGAATGTTAGTTGAACAACCTCTTCCTCACAGCTATTAGCTTGGAACTTAAAATGGTACCACAGGAAGTAACACATTACATTTTCTTAGCTCTCCCACTCTGTCTTGGAGCCCAGCTCCCTGGCTCAGATGCGTGAGGAGACAGGGCTCACCATGTCGGCCATGCCAGGCCCCAGGCGGTCACACTGCTCCTTGGCATGCTCCACCAAGGCCTCGACGAAGGTGGAGTTGGTCCTTACGGCATTCTGGATGTCGGTCACCATCTGAATGCAGTCCTGGCAAACATCCCCATCAGCCTACAGAGAAAGGGCAGTTAGGCTGGCCACACTGCGACCAAGAGGATTCAGATTCCTAGCAAAAGGCTGCTCACGCTCACGGCCACAGCACCGGGGGACTTGCTGCACAGTGCCTAACGCACTGTCAGGCTCCAGCGTTACTGACAGGCTTAACATCAACTGGGTGTTCATCATAGTAACAGTATGGTATAAAAGCGGAGAAATCTTTGCATATTTTACATATTGTATTCTTTAGAAACTCTTTGGTACAACCATTTGAAGGCCAGCTCATGCCACTGTGAAGTCAAATGAAGGGACAGTCCCTCATTTAAGAACCATGCACACACATACCACCCCTTTCCTATCTCACTTCCAATGCAACCAAAAATAGGGTCCTCAGCGGCAGGGCCCACTGCCTTACCTTCGGCTGGGGCTTGCTGCGGGAGCCATCCTGAGGGTAGAGGAGGAGAGGGATGTTGGCCATGAAGGGAGCCACCACCTCAGTCATGTCCAGTTCCGGGATCTTATTGGACTCGAGCTGCTTCTGGTGATTCAGCTCTGCCAAGTGCTTCTGGAGAGACTCGCAGAGGTTGAGGGCGGAGCACACCTCCCCAGGACGGCTCTGGCGGGAAAGAAGCCCAGCTGAAAATCCTCTCCCAAAGGAAAACAAAACAGGCACCTGGTGCCTCTGAATTAGTCCCTCTCCTTAAATCCCTTAAAAAGAAACATAAAACTGGCCAGGCAGAGCAGCGCATGCCTGTAATCCTAGCACTCTGAGAGGCTGAGCAAGGAGGATCGCTTGAGCCCAGGAGTCTGAAACCAGCTGAGTCAACATATCGAGACCTCATCTCTACTAAAAATTTTTAAAAATTAGCTGGTGTGGTGGTGTGCACTTGTAGTCCCAGCTACTCGGGAGGCTAAGACAGGAGGATCGCTTTAGCCTAGGAGTTTGAGGTTGCTGTGAGCTATGATTGAACCACTGCACTCCAGCCTGGGCAAAAGAGCGAGACCCTGTCAAGAAAGAAAGAAAGAAAACAAAGAAGAAAAGAAAGAGAAAGGAAGGGGGGCGGGGGAGGAATGAAGGAAGGAAGGAAGAAATGAAAGGAAGAAAAACAAGAAAGACAGAAACAAAACTGTTGCCCATGGTCAAACTGCTGAGAATATCAAAATTAACAATTCAAGTGCCCAAGAACACAGCAAGCAGCCTCTGAGCTTCCCAAATTGTCCTGTTAGGCTTCCTAAATGCTCTCTGCTCACTATCAGCTCTTCTTTAAAGGAGTATGAGCTTTTGGCTGGAGGCGGAGGGGCAGCAATTCTGAGCCACTTTCCCCAAATGAGCTAACACAATCTACTAGTTACAAATACCTTCCATATATGCTGGCAGCTCCCAAGTTTTTATCTTTTATCTTGACTCGCACACACATACTCACCTCACAGACATCTCAAACTGATCTGATTCTACCCCATCCAACCTGCTCCTCCTCCATCTCCATTTTAGCAAGTGACTCCACCACCATCTTCCCAGAAACCTGGAAGGCACTCCTAACTCTTCCCTCTCCCGTACACACCTCCAGCACAAGCAACTCCAGTCCCTTCATCCTCCAAAACAGAATTTGAATCTGCCATCTCCACCAGCCCTAACACATCTCTCTCACAAGGCAATGACCTCCTGAGGGCCTGCCAGCTTCTGCTCTTGCAGTTCCTTCCTGTCAATGGGACCTAGACCAACCCCTTTGAAAAATGTGTCTATGGCCATGACACTCCTCTCCTTGATAAGTGCAAGGGCTTCCTGCTGCACTTGCAATCCTAGGCCTTGTATGGTGGGACCCCTGCCTTCCTCACCAAAACACCTCTCAAACCTCTCCTTTCTCAAGGCCGTTCTAGATTCCACAAAGCTAGCTCCTTATTTGTTGTTGAAAACCCAGTCTCTGGCACATGGTTTGTGCACAGTATATACGTGTGGAATGAAAGATGAGCATCCTTGTAGCTGAGCCCCCAAGGACATTCCCTGAATTATCCTTAACTATAAATTCACAGAAATTGATTCAGTAAAGTGAAATTATTTGCTTGCTCAAACAGTCGTTTAAAGATTTGACATGAACTATCCAAATGGCATCTATAAATGTTATGGTGGTGTCCATTCCTTCAGTGACCCTCCCAGTCCCCATGTGCCACACCCCCACCAACCCCAACAAGTTACAAGCAGAGTGACCTGCTGTGCCAAAGCTACTTTGGATGTCAAAACTACAGTGACGCACTGTTGAGGAATCCCAAGCTATGAACCGACTTTCCATTTTAATCACTCTACTCTGGCTGGTACCCCTCCCGGGCCCCAGCAGCAGCTTGAAGGAAGAGCCCATTCTCCATCACTTACTATCTCTCCTTTAATCATGTCCAGGATGACAGGGAGGTAGGAGTCGACTATCTCCTTGCACAAGGCAGACGCATTCTGGCTGGGAAGCCAGTCACAGGTCTTCTCCAAGTACACGAGGATCTCCTCCTACGAGAGGACACGAGGCAAGGGTGAGAATCAGGACAGCCTTCCTCCCTGCGAACAGGCTGAAGGCAGAGGCCTTCTATGACTCCAGGAAGGGCAAGTCTGGAAACAGCCAGCCTTCAGGGAAAAGGACCCGGTTAAGGCCCAGTGGTTGCCCCTGGCTCGATCAGATCAATCAGGCAAAAGCAGATAAGAAACTTCAAAATGAAGATCCTTTGATCTGCAGTCCCACAGGCACAGGAGATTCTGAAAAGAGATAGCCAAACTGGACCTAGATGTTAGTGGCATGCAATATAACCTCCCAATTAACTTTGGGCATTTCATACTTAGTCCAGGGGTCAGCAACACAGGCAGGCCCTGCAGCCTATTTTTGTATAGCCCAAGCTAAGAATGGTCTTTACATTTTCAACATTTTTTAAAAAGAGACTATGTGGACCAGGCGCAGTGGCTCACGCCTATAATCTTAACACTCTCGCAGGCCAAGGCGGGTGGATCGTTTGAGCTCAGGAGTTTGAGACCAGCCTGAGCAAGAGCGACCCTGTCTCTACTAAAAATACAAACAAGGGCCAGGCGCGGTGGCTCACGCCTGTAATCCTAGCACTCTGGGAGGCCGAGGCGGGTGGATTGCTCAAGGTCAGGAGTTCGAGATCAGCCTGAGCAAGAGCGAGACCTTGTCTCTACTAAAAATAGAAAGAAATTATCTGGCCAACTAAAATATATATAGAAAAAATTAGCCGGGCATGGTGGCACATGCCTGTAGTCCCAGCTACTCGGGAGGCTGAGGCGGTAGGATCGCTTAAGCCCAGGAGTTTGAGGTTGCTGTGAGCTAGGCTGACGCCACGGCACTCACTCTAGCCCGGGCAACAAAGCGAGACTCTGTCTCAAAAAAAAAAAAAAAAAAGAAACAAATTAGCTGGACAACTAAAAATATATAGAAAAAATTAGCCGGGCATGGTGGCGTATGCCTGTAGTCCCAGCTACTTGGGAGGCTGAGGTAGGAGGATCGCTTGAGCCCAGGAGTTTGAGGTTGCTGTGAGCTAGGCTGATGCCACGGCAGTCTAGCCCAATAGCCCAGGCAACAAAGTGAGACTCTCGTCTCAAAAAATAAAAAAAATAAAAATAAATAAATAAATACAAGACTATGTGACAGAGACAGTATGTGGCCTATAAGGCCTAAAATATTTTCTCCTTGGCCCTTTACAGAAGACATTTGTCACCCCCAGGCCTAGACCATTCCTCTTTAGACCCCCAGAGCCCCAGCCTCCTAAGGAACTGATACCCATGCCAACAGCTCACACACCGTCCCCACTCACAGCCACTCACCTCAGTGGCATTGTCCTTCAGCATGTCGCCAGCTGCGGTGATAACATCTTTGCATATATCACATGGAAGGGATTTCTAAGAAGACAGAACATGAGAGGAGAGAGATCTGTATTTGTAGGACACAATTCATACCCCACACAGCTGAAAACCCCTGTGGCCTATATCCTGTTCTATCTAACCACGGATACAATTGAGACCACGTCCTAGCTCCCCAACCTACATGAGAAGCACTGGGTCACCACAGGGAAGGAAGAAGTGTGAGGGATTAGAACACTGTGGCTTACTCAATACAAACCCTTGTCTGGTACCCGCTTCCCCTTAGCCCCCTACTCAGTGTACATGGCACAGACCAATTCCATAGGAACGCTTGCAACAACTCTGAGGAAACCGAGGCTCAGGTCATAGCAACACCAGAGTCATATGCTATGACAGAGTCATAGCAACACCACAGAGTAAGAGATGGGTGGGGCAGGAAACACATTCTGTACATTCACGCTGGAACTGGCTTTATCTGTGCTTTCTCTGCCTTCTACCTCCCAGGCAAGTTAAGGACTTATGTCAATCTTCTGGTAAGCCTGGGCCTCGGTGCCCCACCTAGGCCAGAGGCCATGGAATTTCTAGTGGAAGAATGCACAAACCTCCTTCTTGGTGTCAACTTTCAACCCATGGAGAAAGAACTAACCTGTGTGGATGAGATTAAGGATACCTGTGCATTTAGAGAAACCAGTTGGAACCTTTGGACCTAGTCAGGCTAATGTAGTTATACTTTGGTATCTGAGAGGATAGCACTTCCAGGACCTCACACCCACACTCATCCCAGTGAATACCAAAATCCAGGATGCTCAAGTCCCCTGGTAGGCCCTCCGCATCCGTGGATACAGAGGGCCAACTGCGCTGTGCATGGGGCCATACTGAGAGAGAGCCAGGCCACAACATCATCCAGTCAAAAAAGGTTTAAAGTCCTTACTTAACACACAATAATTAAACTCGAAAAAAGGAAGCGGTATTAAAAACAAGACTGAAGACGAAGACAACTTAGGAACCAATTCTGAAAGTAGTTTTGGCCACAGAGGGCAGTTCCATGAATAATTCAGAAACTGTTTTGAAAAGAGCAGTGCTTTTTATTAATAATTAAGCTTTCTTCTCTTACTGAAGGAGCACTACTGGGCACTGACAAGTTTTAGAACTCAAACTGCACTCAGTCACACACGGCCTGTACCCCAGGGTGGCCTGCACATCCCGGAGTGAGCCAGGAGCAACACCTTCTGCGTCTGCTGGCGTAGTCAGCAAAGCGTGGTCTCCTGAGAGGGTTCGGGGCTCATGAAGAATGCACACGAGGCTTGTCGTCTTAGACCGTGCCCCACATTGATATGCTATATTCAACATCATTTAGATGAAAGATCAGTGGTACCTTTCCCAGAGTGGTTACAGCTAAATATAAAATTTTAAATAGCTACTAAGCTCTAGCGTCTCTAACAGTGGTTTGCTGAGGGTGGTGAGAGAACAAAATATCGAATGGAGAAAGTAGGATGTACCTTTTGGAGTGAGTGACCAGGGACAGAGCCACAGCTGTGTGCCCAGTGCTGGGAATGGGCACTGCAAACCTGCTGGCCCCTAATCTGGGGTGGGACGTGGGACCTGCACAGAGGCCCAGAAGGCAGTGTGCAGCACACGGTAGCAGGCACGGAAGACCTTGTCCTATCTGCCACCAAGAGACCGGGCAGCCTCAGGGAAATGAAACCTAACGTCTCTGAGCCTCCATTTCCTCTGTGGTAAAACAGGTACACCCATCAGATCCTGCCTCCCGCAGAGGTCACAATGATCAATGAGCAAAACCAGGCAAGAGAAAGTGCTCTGTCAACTCGCCAGTGAGTTGCAGACACTAAAGGGGACCCTTGGGAAGAGCCGGCTGGGACCAGAGGATGGACAGGCACTCACCACCGTTGGCTTGTTCCAGACCGTCTGCAGGCAGTGCTTCACCGCCCCACAGTCGGCAGCCGTCTTCACGTTCTGGCACCACACTGCCGAGCCTCTGGTGCATTCTTTCAGGCCAAGGACGGGGCCCGCTAGAGCTAAAAAGAAAACCAACATGAAGAGGTGGCCTGTTACCGGCAAACTAGGTCCACCTCACTTATTTCCCCAAGGCCAAGAGCTAGCCCTGGCCTGAGAGCTGGATGCCCTCGCTTGGCCCCTCACCAGCCACATGAAACCCCAATCACAAAGCCACATGGCTGTGGCCGGTCCAGAAGCTTGGTTGTCAAGTCACAGAACTGGAAGGGACTCATTTATCTGGTTCATTTTTATCGTCTCCAACTACCTTTGTTCCTTTGTTTCAGGCAGGGTTTCACTCTGTCACCCAGGCTGGAGTGCAGTGGCTTGATCATAGCCCACTGCAGCCTCGAACTCCTGGCCTCAAGTGATCCTCCTGCCTCAGCCTCCCAAAGTGCTAGGACTACAGGGGTGAGCCACCGCACCTGGCTCTAACTACTTTTAAACAGTATTAGCGAGTGTCTGGCCTTTAAATCTTCATAACCTTAAAAAGTTTCCATAAATAATGAAAGAAACCACAGGAGAAAAGACCAATAGATTTAAATAAATGGAAAATTTTAACTTCTGCAGGATGAAGGTTTTATAAGAACCTGTATCAAAAATACCAAGATTCATATCCTTATTATAGAAAACTATGATACTTAAAAGTTGTGCAAGTAGATCACTTTTATTTATTTATTTATTTTTTTGGAGACAGAGTCTCACTCTGTTGTTGCCCGGGCTACAGTGCCGTGGCATCAGCCTAGCTCACAGCAACCTCAAACTCCTGGGCTCAAGCAATCTTCCTGCCTCAGCCTCCCAAGTAGCTGGGACTACAGGCATACGCCACCATGCCCGGCTAATTTTTTTCTATATATTTTTAGTTGTCCAGCTAATTTCTTTCTATTTTTAGTAGAGACAGGGTCTCGCTCTTGCTCAGGCTGGTCTTGAACTCCTGGCCTCCAGCGATCCTCCCACTTCAGCCTCCCGGAGTGCTAGGATTACAGGTGTGAGCCACTGTGCTCAGCCAAGTAGATCACTTTTATAAATCTAATTCTACTGTGTGAGTTTTTGCATATAAACGAGTTTACTAGCAGAAAATAAGTCTGCATAAGCCACTTTGATACCACAAAGTGAACGTGTCCACTCAAAACCAGGTGCAGGTGTTTCATCTACCATGGTAATCAGGGAATGACTTGGGAAGAGCCCCATTCACAGGTGGGTTCAGGAGAAAACAGACAAAAGGTTCGACATCATCTAGGACCAAAGAAATGCCAGGTTAAAGCAAGGTGCCATATTTTGAAAGATAAACTATCCAAGGAGGAGAGCCAGGTTTGGCATCATCATGTGCCTGTAGTCCCAGCCACTCGGGAGGCTGAGGCAGGAGGATGGCTTGAGCCCAGGAGTCTGAGGTTGCAGTGAGCTATGATGATGCCACTGCACTATACCCAGGGTGACAGAGGGGGACTCTGTCTCCAAAAAAAAAAAAAAGACTAGTCATAATGAGACACCAATATCTATTTAAAAAAAATTAGCCAAGGGAGGAAAAAGAAACTTGAAACTTGTCATGGAATAGTGATAAGTTTGTAATAAGAAATTCATTGTTCTAGGGCTGATATCAGTGTGCTGGTAAGTACTTCTCAAATTAACGTATTTCAAGGACTGAAAAAAAATTCCTCCTTAAAAAGCAAATCCACATCTAGAAAACCATTAAAGAAGCCCAGCAGTTTAACAGGTAAAATATGATATGTATAAATACATTTATTGAGCATAATTTATAATACTAAAAACACATAGGTGTGATCTGAATGGCCAAAAATAGAGGGAAAAAACCAATATTTTACTAAAATATTATGTACTGTATACTTATAAAGATGTGTACGAAATAGGAAAAAATTCAAGAATATGAAATTATACAGGAGTTGTATAACGATCAGAAAAGAAAGCAGGATGGCTGGCTGAATTATTATTTTTTAAACTCCCAATATTATGTTATGTGTATAGAATTGTTAAAAAATATTTTATAAACTGCCTTGAGAGTGCCTATGTTTCTTAGAACAGGTCTACGGTATTCTTGATTTTAGAACCAAAAGTGGAGAAAAAGCCCTCAGATTCACATCTCTCCTGTAACCCAACTGTTCGGCTAGGAAACAACAGATTACATTAGACTATACACAGAGGATGACAGCACAGGGTCAAACTCCAGCAGATCTCACAGGAGAGGTGAACCAACTTCTGTTGTAAACAGGAGGCATGTGGCCCAAGTCTGAGAAGAAAACCCGAGAGCCACCTGAGAAATACGTTTTCAGGAGTCATGTTGTATGCTGGTTCTCCTTGTAAGCCAAATGAGAGAGTACAGGAATTCTTTTTTTTTTTTTTTTTTTTTTGTTGAGACAGAGTCTCACTTTGTTGCCCAGGCTAGAGTGAGTGCCGTGGCGTCAGCTTAGCTCACAGCAACCTCAGACTCCTCGGCTTAAGCGATCCTACTGCCTCAGCCTCCCGAGTAGCTGGGACTACAGGCATGCGCCACTATGCCCGGCTAATTTTTTCTATATAGATTTTTAGTTGTCCATATAATGTCTTTCCATTTTTAGTAGAGACGGGGTCTCGCTCAGGCTGGTCTCGAACTCCTAACCTTGAGCAATCCACCCGCCTCGGCCTCCCAGAGTGCTAGGATTACAGGCGTGAGCCACCTCGCCCGGCCGTGAGTACAGGAATTCTATACACGCGTAACACGCACATAGTAAACAACCACGTAGATAGGTAGGTGTTCTTCCTCCAGGAAAGGGAAGGGAATGAAATGCTGTCATTACTACTTCCACAAGCTACTCATGCAAAGAATGAGTCCCCCAAAAGCTCAAGCGAGATCACTCTTTAGACACCAACGAATGAATGATTACTATGATGCCTAGGTTATAGCCTTCCCTGACCCTTGGGAGCAAAATCACACACACAAGCAGTTCACAACCTCGACCGAACTGGCCACACTTCAAAAGCTGTTGGTTTGAACTCTGCTTTCCATGGGAAAACGTGCCAGATTCAATTAAATTCCCCAGATGTCTCACAAAGGTTTTAACCCATAATAGTTAACCTGTAACATGGCCAAGCTAGGTTGTTGGCAGCTTCAGTCATAGATCCAAGGAAGAGGCTGGAAGGGAGGCAGAAATTGAGTCATGAGGGAAAGGGTTCTGGGGAGCACAGGGTCACAGAGACTGCACAAATGGGAGCCCCAAGACCCTGCAGGTGCTGGGCCCCCAGGACTCCTGAAAAGCACCACTGCCTGGTTCCACCTCCAAATCAGGAAGGAGCCCAAGTAACGAGCGGGAAGCTACCAAAATGAGTCTCTAGACACAGGAACACACAGTGATACACAGGGAAACCAGAAGAGGACGGACGAAGGCATCGGCAGACCAGAGCCAAGACAGAGGGTTCACCAAGAAAAGCAGGGGCAAGTAACCCCAATTCTCATTCTTACAAACGCAAAGTCAAGTATAACTTCGATACAGCTACTTTCTCCAACCTTCTTAGCCAGGAACTAGCTACAATTGACCAAAACCTATCAGGTTTCTGGGAACACAACTCAGTATCACAGGCGCATAAACAAGAATACTTTGTAGGTTGTTTATTCCTTCTAGGATTTTGAAATAGTCATGATCTTCAATAATGACTTTATGTTTTGGCTACTCTGGATGGAAAATAATCTTAGGCAGCCCCCAGTCTCTGAGACTGGTCCAGCTAACACAAACCTAACAGCACCTCCTGATCCCAAAAGTTGCTGTTAATCAATGACCTACTGAACGGTAGGCAAGCCTCTCCCGCAGAACTAGAGGTCAAAATGTATGCACGGTGGAGAAGCTGTCACACTTATAAAGTCATTGATCCCTGTCTCGGATCTTGAAGAAAATTTTTTAAAAAGTCATTGCTCCCTGGTTGTCTAGTGGTTGGGGGAAAAAAAAGAAAAAGGTCATCAGGTTCTAGCCTAAAACAGATTCTGTGGACACTGAATCTGTTCCAACTCCTAGATATTCAGTTCTCAGCAAGATGTCTCCTTCTACCTCTAACCTAAAGCCAAACTTACAAAAGTACGTGTTATAAAAATGGTCTGTGGCAGAAAACAGATTTGATTTCCCAGGATGAGCTGACACAGGTCAATAGAGAAGCCACTGTGTGTCCTCAGGATCAGTAACGCAGGCTGAAACCCAAGTCTCAGGTGACACTAGTGAGTTACACGCTGCTGAGAGGTAGAGGTGTTTATTCGGTGAGCTGATTTCCTGACAGAGAGCCAGAACTTTTGGGATATGGATCACTTTTCCAGAAAATGTATTCACACACAAAATTTGCACACCATTTCAGGAGGTTCTCAGGGACCCCAGCATTTAATCACAAAGCTCCAGAGACAAGGATGTTTTTTTCTCCACACAAGTGGGAAAACGGCTAAGATGAAGGCATGGTTACCAAATTCCATGATGGGGCCAAGGCTGGTGCTGTCAGGCGGGAGACCTAAGTGAACAGGCCTTCTCTGACCCCAAGAGTAAGTAACGGTGATGTGATACAATGTGGCAGTGGAAATGGGGAACAAAGCTGGAGCAAAGGGAACAGCTGACAAAGCCTTCAAGACGAAATGGGAACCCGCACCTGTAAGATGGTGATACAGTGGCTAAGTGGAAAGTGGGTAGGAGAATTCCAGAACATTTCAAAGGAGAAAAATTGTCCTTTGTCTTCTCAGGGGTGGAGCAAAGGGAAGTGGCAGGAGCCAGGATGCAAAGGCGGACAGATCTCAGGTACACTGGGAAGGGCCTTACTTGCCCCACACACCCCAAGGGCTCACCTGGGGCAGTATTACAGGAACCTCTAGGGACTTCTGAGAAGTGACAGGACAAGCAAGCTCATGCTTGTGTCTCAACTACCCAGGCAGGGGGTGGCAGAGGAACTGAACAGGAGGTGTGAGATACAAATGACAGAACACCTAAATGGAAGGCTAATTCAAAAAAGTCCAAACAAGAAACAGTAGAAAGAAGCAAGAGCTGAGAGAGAGGCTAACAGTCCAAAAGAAGATAGGAAAATGAAACGAACTGGCTTCAACGGGAAGGCTGCCAGGCTAAAGGGAAAACAAAACAAGAAAGCAAAGGCCAACAGCACAAGGATGGAGGTGGTGGTCAGAAGCCAGCATGAGTGGATGGCAGGGCACAGGCCACAGGAAGGGCAGGTACACCTGTGACCAGAGTGAGCAGCTCAGCCTCGGGCAGGAAAGTGAGGACACGGGATAAAGAATCTTTGAGAGATAAGCAAGGGCATCTTCAAACAGGTGAAGGACACCTTTTACCTTTCCACGTGAGAACAGAGCCATTCGGGTGGTTCCAGACCACAGACCTCAGAACAACCGTAGGTAGAGGTTAAGGGAAGTAGACCACAGCTCAAGGTAAGAAACATACTTAACACCCACAGGGGTATAAAAAGAGACTGGGTGGCTTCATTACGTGATGAACTTTCCAACGGTGGAAGCAATCAAGCAGAAACAAAATGCTCAACCTATGAGCAATTCTGTGTGAGAGGGATCCTCTGAGTGGTGAGCTGAACTAGAAGACTTCCAAGGGGCTTCAAGTCTTCTTATAATAATGAGGCAGATGACATTTTCAGTATTTACAGATAACCAATATATGAAAACTACCCAAAACCACTTTCTGGTTAGTTATTTTTCAAAACATGTTGCCAGCAAAGCTTTAATTTCTATTCTCATCCTCCTACGCTCTGTCCCCGAATACCAACTTCCTTCTCTGGGGCAGTATGTTGAACTCTAAGAAAGTTCTTAGAATGTTTTGCCCGAGCCCCTGGAGACTTCTGATTACAGGTGTCCTTAAAGACATGAACACCACTCGGAGAAAAATCAAGCACTACACTTCTTAGTTCCAGGCATGAGAACCAGGAAAGGCACGTTTTTTATTTTTCTTTTGAGACTAAGGTTTTGCTATGTTGCCCAGGCTGGCCTCAAATTTCCGGGCTCAAGGATTCTCCTGGCCTCAGCCTCCCGAGTAGCTAGGACTACAGGCACAAGCATCTTGCAGGCCTTTTTTTTGACACAGATTTCAATGGTATTTCCTTAGGAAAGAGGCGGATGCTCTGTTGCCTTTTTATTCTCCAGGCCTAGAAATAAGCTGTTATTATTCTGTTTCTGTCGTCTGCAATCAAGCCTACCCCAACTAATATACACACTTAATCAACTACCTCATTTGCAAGAGTAGCCTCCAAATGACAAGTCTTTTCTAAGGCTTACCTCCAGTGAGGACACTGAAAAGCCCATGTACACAACATTATTACCAAAGATTTTCAAAAACAACCTCAGAATGACAGGGACAAACTTTCCTAGAATGTGTTAAAACAATTGGCCTCATTATTTTAGCCAGACAACATATGCTTTTCCCTTTAAATATTTTAGTGACGTATGTTAAATACTGTTTGAGTCTAGCTACAAAAAAGAAAAAAAGATAACAGAAAATGTTTGCAGCCTCCCAGTGCAGACAATCAGAGCACACATTCCACAGGGTGGCAGATCTGCTGCCTGGGTAATCCGTCACCATGGCAACAGGCAGGCTGCTAGGAAACCAAGAGAGGATAACCCCAGGAGGGGTAGCTTCTACCTCAGGTCTCCCGCATTCAGGATTTTTCTCAGAGGAATTCATGCACTTCCATCCCCCTAGGAGCAGGAGTTAATGCAATGCCCTCAACACTGACTATTCAGCCAGCTAGTGTCACAAACACCTTCCATGACAAAGAGCATTTCTCTCCTTTACAGAATCCCACTTTTGGTAAACATTCTGAATAGCAGAATAAAAACACTGCCCACTAAATCATTCGGGATAGCATATACTCAGAGGCAGCCTGCTTTGATTTGGAGTAAATAAGGTCCAAATAGTCCTCTTATCACATAAGAAATCAGTGGCAATAAAGCTCTTAAGCTTGCTAGGCTGACATCCCATCACCTCTGGCCTAATTGTAATTTGAGACAAAGGTTCTTTCTTCCCTGCTTCTCCTCTCCCGCTACTGCCTCACTTTTTTTTTTTTTTTTTTGGAGACAGAGTCTCACTCTGTTGCCCAGGCTAGAGTGAGTGCCATGGCGTCAGCCTAGCTCACAGCAACCTCAAACTCCTGAGCTCAAAGGATCCTCCTGTCTCAGCCTCCCGAGTAGCTGGGACTACAGGCATGCGCCACCATGTCCGGCTAATTTTTTCTATATATATTTTTAGCTGTCCATATAATTTCTTTCTATTTTTAGTAGAGATGGGGTCTCGCTCTTGCTCAGGCTGGTCTCGAACTCCTGAGCTCAAACGATCCGCCCACCTCGGCCTCCCAGAGTGCTAGGATTACAGGCGTGAGCCACCGCGCCCGGCCTGCCTCACTTTTTAATTTTCTTCACAAGCCAGATCATTCCAGGGCAAGAAATCTATCTACATAGAGAAAGTAAGAGCCCTCAGGTAAATTATCTTGTTAAATGAAGACTGGCAGACTGGGGACAAGAATGCAATCTCCGGCAAGGAGAGGTGGCTCACGCCTGTAATCCTAGCACTCTGGGAGGCTGAGGCTGGTGGATTGCTCAAGTCAGGAGTTCGAGACCAGCCTGAGCAAGAGCGAGACCCTGTCTCTACTAAAGATAGAAAGAAATTATCTGGCCAACTAAAAATATATATAGAAAAAATTAGCCGGGCATGGTGGTGCACGCCTGTAGTCCCAGCTACTCGGGAGGCTGAGGCAGTAGGATCGTTTAAGCCCAGGAGTTTGAGGTTGCTGTGAGCTAGGCTGACACCACAGCACTCACTCTAGCCCGAGCAACAGAGCGAGACTCTGTCAAAAAAAAAAAAAGAATGCAATCTTCTTAGATCATACAACTGTGATGTGATGGAAGCTTAATTAATTTGGGGAAGAGAAATTCCTAATTAGTTCATTTAAGAACACTCTAGTCCAATAAAAACTCCTGCTAACAAAGCTCTTCTTCCAAAGTGTCAACACATCAGGTGATGATCAGAGATGAAGTTAAATCACCTTAGATAAGATTATGTTGCAACCCCTGAAGGTCAGGTAAGCAGGGCTCAGGGGCAGCACCTGTATGGTTCTAGATCCTTGAGGGAGCCGAGCGGGTCCATGGCAGTGCTTCTCTGCAGATCCAGCGTGCCCCACAGAAGTCGGTTCAGTTGGCCACCCAAACCAGCACCAGCTCTGTGCATTGATCCCTGCTAACCCACTGTGCAGTCTCTGAACATTTGCAGAAGACAATATGCTAAAAAAGATTTCACACATGCCCCAATAATAAGGAAATTCAGTATTCTGAACTTGTCTCACATGATTGTTTACTAACTAAAAAGTTTCAGATACTTGTGTCTACTATAAACGTCACTTTAGGCTTACTTTAATAGACTAGAAATACTACCTTCATTTGAAATACTGAAATTGAAAATTTTCAGACCACAGCACAGATTAGGGCAGAATATTAGAACGACCCCAGCATTCTGATTCAGTCACTCTCACTTCAGAGGGTTGTTATGAGGTTTAAACCAATTAATGTTAAGTAAAAACCAGAACAGCTCAGTAAGGGTTAGCTGTTATGATACCTCAGCTTCTGCAAATCAGCTAAACCAGTGGTTCTCAAAGTGTGGTGCAGAGAACCTAAGAGTCCCAACAACTCTTTCAGGAGATCTGAGAGGTCAAAATCCTCATAATATTAAGACGTGAGTCGTCTTTTCACTCATTCACTCACAAATGTACAACAGAGTTTTTGTGGAGGCATATGAACCTGACATTGCGACAGACTGAGTGCAGAGGCAGATGAGAATCCAGCCAGGTGTTGAAGAGATCACCTTCTTGCAAGCCAGTCTTCTCACTAAATACATTTGTGTTTACAAAAATAGTTTTTTTCTTTAAAAATATAACACATGTAATGGGCTTATCAGTATTTCAAAATGATTAATTTTTAAACTCTGTCAGTTTAATTCATAAGATGGTAAATATCAATAGATACAACCCACATAAACAAAAGCTCTTTGGAGTCTTCAATAACTTATGAGTGAAGAGAGATCCTGAGACCAAAAAGTTTGAGAACTTTCAGGCTAAACATTTATAGAACAACCAACGTCTGGAACCAAAAGTAGGGGAAAATAACTTCCTCAAATTATAGCTGGTTCTCTTTCAGATTTACCTCAAGTCAGAGCCACCTGAAACATCTAAGCTATGTTAGGGTCCCAGGTCCCCACTACCTACATAAAATCCTCTCCAACAGGGTGGGGGAGAGGGGTCTATCCTGGACACAAACTATTATAAAAGTCAACATTTCACTTGAGCCCAAACTCTTGATTTGTCAACTTCTAAAAACAATTTTTTAAAATTAATTTCATAAAAATAAAAGAAAATGCTTTATTTAATCACGAGGAAGACTTGGCACTACTAATAATTAAGTTTCACACACACCAACCTACCAACACTTCCTGAGTTCAAGTCTATGTGGTCATAGTTCACACCATCATTCATCAATGCTGAGCACCTATTACGTGCCAAGCACCGTTCCACATGCTGCACATACAACAAATATATCATAATGCCAGGTGGTAGTGAGTGCAATGAAGAAAAGTAAAGCAAGGAAGAGCAAGATTAGGGCTGGGTGGGTGGCTATTTCAGACAGATTGCCGAGGGACTCTGATAGAGCAATGTCTGAGCAGAGACTAGAATGAGTAGAGGGAGCAAGGCCCAAGGATTATCCAGGGAGGAAGACATTCCAGGGAGAAGGAATTCAAATGCAAAGGCCCTGACCACAGACAAGGGGCCAGGAGGCTGGACAGCAGCCCAGACAGGAGAGAGGGAGAGGAGCTGAGAGGTAGCCAAGCACCAGCTGATGTGTGACCCTACTGGACACACTGAGTTTTATTCCTAGAGCTATAGGAAGCCACGTGACCCTCTGGCATCAAAGCTTAGGGAACAGACTACACAGAACAGGGTCCCATCACAGCTACTAGAAGATTTTTATTGTAATAAGTAACATCACTAATACTGGCCCAAAGAACTTTCTATGTATCTCCTTCAATCTTATTCATGATGTTTCCTCTCATATAAATAATTTCTTTTCAAAAGCAGTATCTACCCAAATGTGGCTAGAATTTCCAATTTCAAAATTTAGAAGTGTCATTAGAATTCACCTCACATTTTTTCAAATATAGAGATCCATCAAGAGTTAACTAAATTGACACATCCATACAATGAAACAGGCCAGGCGTGGTGGTTCACGCCTGTAATCCTACCACTCTGGGAGGCTGAGGCAGACAGATCATTTGATCTCAGGAGTTCAAGACCAGCCTGAGCAAGAGTGAGACCCCGTTTCTACTAAAAATAGAGAGAAATTATATGGACAACTAAAAATATATATAGAAAAAATTAGCCAGGCATGGTGGCGCATGCCTGTAGTCCCAGCTACTCGGGAAACTGAGGCAGTAGGATCGCTTGAGCCCCGGAGTTTGAGGTTGCTGTGAGCTAGGCTGACACCATGGCATTCTAGCCCGGGCAACAGAGCAAGACTATGTCTCCAAAAAAAAACAAAAAACATACAATGAAATACTCAGCTGGGTGGTGGGAAGAGATTAAGGAGACTTGACAACTAAGTGCAATGTGGTATACCAGATGAATCCAGGAACAGACATATAAGATTAGTGGAAAAACAGGTAAAAATCTGAATAAAGTTTACAGTCTAATGGCATTGTCCAATATTAATTTCTTGCTTTTGACAAATGTACCATGGTTATGTATGCCAACGGAAAAACCTAAACTCTTAAATAATTTTAAAGAGGTTTATTCTGAGCCAAATGTGTACGACCACAGCCCAGGGGACAAGTTCTCAATACTGTGGGAATAGCAACTGCCAAAATCATTTTGCAGAGAAATTTGGCAATTTCCAGTTAAGGCAAAAATAAATATACTTCACAACTCAGCAATTCTACTTCTAGTTATATCCCCTAGAGAAAAGTTTGTCCATGGGCACATGGAGACACATACAAGGATTTTTATAGAAGTAGTTTGTAACAGAAAAGCAAAACTAGGAAACTAAATGTCTATCAATAGAATAAAGAATCGAAATTATATAAATGGAATACTGTACTGTGGTAAAAATAAATGAAATAGATCTACACATTACCAACATGGATAAACTTCTCGAGCAAAGCAAAAAAATAACCCAAGGATATACAATAGTCCCCCGTTAGCTTTCAGTTACCTGAGGTCAACTTCAGTCTGAAAATATTAACATATGGGGGGGGGGAGAGAGAGAGAGAGACCACATTCACATAATTTTCATTACAGTATGTTGTTGTAATTGTTCTATTTTATTAGTTATTGTTATTAATCTTTTACTGCACCTAAGTTATAAACTATACTTTATCACAAGTATGTATGTATAGGAAAAAGCAGGATTGGGGACCTGAGGCCTTGGGCCACATGTGGCCTTCTGGATCCTTGAGTGTAGACTTTTCACTAAATCCAAATTTTACAGAACAAATCCTTTTAATAAAGGCATTTGTTCTGTGAAGTTTGGATTCAGTTGAGGGGCCGCTGAGAGCACCTGGAAATCTGGAGGGCCATATGGGCCCCTGAGGGCACGGGTTCCCAGGGTGTGGTAATATCCAGTTTCAGGCATCCCCTGGAGATCTTGGAACATATCCTGGGGGTTAGAGACAATAGGTCTAAATCCAAGTATTCGGGTTACCCACTAGCTCTGATCTGCAGGGCTGCTCTGATATCGAGACTTACCTAGTGGCTAAACCCAGTCTGACTACCTAGAGCATGAACTCTCAGCTCCCTCCTGCTGTCTGCCTGTCCTGCCTTGTTCTTCTGACTCACTAATTATGCCCAGCATACATATTTTTAATAAGTCAATTTAATTTTGTTTTATTAAACTGACCACATCCTTTGAAATGAAAGACGCCGAGGGAAATCACAAAATCAAGGGCAGAAGAAGGTGGGTGTGCTGGTGGGACAAGGATGCTGACAACAAGTTTTTATTAGTGGTACAGCAACACACACACAGTACTTCACTAAGTCCTTTTCTATATTAACATAACTTATTAAAGCTTCACAGCAACCCACTGAAATAGGAAATGATTAATGCCATTTTACGAATGAGAAAACACAGTTTAAGTAACTTGCCCAAGGTCACACAGCTCGTGTCAGCAATGTGATGTGATAATGCTGTGGAATTTGTCATTCCGTATGTTGTGGAACTTCATAGAATAAAAAATAAACCAACCACAACTCTCGCAACAACCAAATTCTTCATCCCAATCATTATATATATCATCACGGTTTTAAAATGATTTTTTTTTTAAAAGGAAACGCAGGGAAATGTAACTAGCACTCCCTTCTATTGATTTAATGAGTATCCAGAACCTACTTCCTGGTAGCAGAACCAAAAAGAAAGCAAGGCTTAGAGCCTGGTAGACAATAACCTAGAATCCCATGCCAAAAAAAAAGCTGCCGTGCACACTTGCCCAAATGGTTTGGTCTTGGTCTTGAGAGCTTCCTAAGCACGCCTCATTCAGTGCTGTCCTAGCCAGCAGCACCCTGCCCTCAACCTTCCCCATAGCTGCCTGGTCGTTCCAGTTTCACACACCAAGAAAATGGAGGACTAAGTTGTCCTTCCCCTGACCTAGAAAACTCCACACCACTCAATCCAATACACTTTACCTGGCCGGCGTGGTGGCTCATGCCTGTAATCCCAGAACTCTTGAGAGGCCAAGGTGGGAGGATGGCTTGAGGTCAGGGGTTCAAGTCCAATACACTTTACCTCTCATAAAACATATTCAAAACAACTTGTCAAATGCACGTCAAGGTCTTGTCAAACCACTGGCTAAAACAAATGAACCCTTCAGAAATTATACTAAATATTTACCCAAAATAAAACTGATTTACTATTGACAAACGAGATTTATCCCAAATTCCTGGCAGGTGAGACCTGGAGTTCTTATTGATATTCAACAGGCCAGGGTATAAATTCATGTCTTGTATCACAAAAAATTAAGCAGCAGCTACTAAAAGAAGCAAACATTATGTTCTAGCATCCCTAGAAAACACATCTGCCTCAGTGGGGCAAACACGATTCAGCTGGCTAGCAACTACACAAGTGACAGTAGTCAGGGCAGTTAACCTTCAGGGAACACCTGCCAAATCCCAGCCACCATACCACATGCCTTTTGCACTAAAGGAATCACCCAACAGCATACCCTTACAGTATGATTCCATTTGCAAAAGTTCAAAAATGGCAGTTTTTACATCTATGGTGTCAAAAAGTTAACAAATCTGTTTCCTTTGAGGCAAGTGAGACAGGGTCATGAATGAGGAGGCAAAGGGGCTTCCAGATGCTGCTGATGCTCTACTCCTCAGCCCTGAGGGCTGATTACATGGGTCAGCTCACTCTGTGCTAACTCATCAAGTTGTCCACTTAAAATGTGCATGCTCTGGGAGGCCGAGGTGGGCGGATCGTTTGAGCTCAGGAGTTCGAGACCAGCCTGAGCAAGAGTGAGACCCCATCTCTACTAAAAATAGAAAGAAATTATATGGACAGCTAAAAATATATATATATACATATATACACACAAAAAAATTAGCTGGGCATGGTGGCACATGCCTGTAGTCCCAGCTACTCGGGAGGCTGAGACAGGAGGATCGCTTGAGCTCAGGAGTTTGAGGTTGCTGTGAGCTAGGCTGACGCCACGGCACTCACTCTAGCCTGGGCAACAGAGTGAGACTCTGTCTCAAAAAAAAAAAAAAAAAAAAAAAAATGTGCATGTATGTAAATGACATTAAGTTTTTAAAAGTTAGTAAGAGGTCCATGTTGGGCTGGGTGAAGTGCCTCACGCCTGTAATCCTAGCACTCTGGAAGGCCAAGGCAGAAGGATCGCTTGAGCTCAGGAGTTCAAGACCAGACTGAACAAGAGCGAGACCCCGTATTTACTAAAAAACAGAAAAAGTAGGCAGCCGTGTGGTACATGCCTGTAGTCCCAGCTACTCAGGAGGCTGAGGCAGGAGGATCGCTGGAGCCCAGGAGTCTGAGGTTGCTGTGAGCTGTGACGACACAACTACACTCTACCCAGGTCTACACAGTGAGACTTTGTCTCAAAAAAAAAAAAAGAGGTCCATGTTGATGGAGGGATGTGGAAAGAGCAAGCACTATGTGGAGTCCTGAGTTCTGGTCCTGGCATCCCAAGTAAATGGCCTATAATTTGGAAGAGTCACCTCTGTGTCTTCATTCCTTACAAAGAGGTTAGATTAGGTGTTCTCCAATTCTCCCATCATGCTATCACTTCACTTTCTTCTTCAGGTGAGGAAAAAGAAGGGACAACCGGATGGGTAGAAAAGGAACTAAAAAGCAAGTATCTCAGCCGGGTGCTGTGGCTCACACCTGTAATCCTACCACTCTGGGAGGCCAATGCAGGAGGATCACTTGAGGTCAAGAGTTCGAGACAAGCTTGAGGAAGAGCAAGACCCCAATCTTTACAAAAAATAGAAAAATTAGCTGGGACAGGTGGCGTAAGCCTGTAGTCCCAGCTACTCGGGAGGCTGAGGCAGGAGGATCACTTGAGCCCAGGAGTGGCAAGTTGCATTGAGCTATGATGATGCCACTGCATTCTATCCCAGGCAACAAAGCAAGACCCTGTCTCCAAAAATAAATAAATAAAGCAAGTGTCTCTACCACTAGGACATCATTAAAATGTACACATAAAGCCTCTGCAGATCCAGGATGGCACTCTGTACTACAGTAGTTCCATGATTAAAGTTCTAAGTGCCTCCCAGGAAGCAGTCACTGTGCACTTTTACTAACAAAGTCAATACTGACTTTTTTTTTTTTTTTTTAAGAAATTTTAGGAATAATATTTCCAAAAAGACACAATGGGACCAGAGCTGTCGAGGGAAGTTAGCATTCAAACACTGTTACCAGCATGACCTTGGTATAATCCTAAAAGCAGGGCAGCAAAGTTACACCAGGGCAATTATGACACCTTCCATTTAGTCAAGCGTTCAAAGAGGGTCCCTTGGTTAACTAAATATCGTGGTTAACCATTCTCCCATCGATACTGGAGATGGATTTCACATTTGCAAAGAAACAATTAAGGCCGGGCTCGGTGGCTCACGCCTGTAATCCTACCACTCTGGGAGGCCGAGGTGGGCGGATCGTTTGAGCTCAGGAGTTCAAGACCAGCCTGAGCAAGAGCGAGACCCCGTCTCTACTAAAAATAGAAAGAAATTATATGGACAGCTAAAATATATATATATATATATGTATGTATATACACAAAAATTAGCCGGGCATGGTGGCGCATGCCTGTAGTCCCAGCTACTCGGGAGGCTGAGGCAGCAGGATCGCTTGAGCCCAGGAGTTTGAGGTTGCTGTGAGCTAGGCTGATGCCACAGCACTCCAGCCCAGGCAACAGAGTGAGACTCTGTCTCAAAAAAAAAAAAAGAAACAATCAAGTCACTTTTGGGTGATGTGAGTGAATCAGAACTCTTAAGGGTCTTGTGAGTAATGACTCGATGTCAGGAAGAACAATTGTTTAACACTGCAAAAATAAAAGAGAAAGGGAAAAGATTGCTCTGAATCAGTATAGAAATTTAGGGACTAGCATTAGTTTGTTATACAGATCATGGAATAACTGCAATACAAAGTTGATTTACAAAAGAAAAATCTTTCTTTATAAGCACATCACCTTTCGTAGCGCACAAGTAAAACAGCTTGGTGTAAGGTTACTTCTTTAGTTTTCCACAACTGTTACCCACTTTGTTACTATTTATTAAAATCTGAGTGGGTGCATAGTAATTAGAATGGAAGCTAGCCCCTAAATTACACACATTTACTAAAAAACAGAAATTGAGGTCAGGGAACCTAAAGATGAGGTTTATTATCCTTCAGTGAGCCATTATCTGAAAACACTCAGACGTGGGATCCTCACTTTATGGAAACTAAAATCCGGCTCCATGACTATGAAACCATAAAATTTCTATAATTATTCAACCTCTCTTCTTTCCTTTTACCAGGATGATTTAAACTAGGTTAAGATCTGAAATCAAGAGTCAGGGAATAAAGAAGGGTCATGGTGACACAGGGAGGGGAGGAGGGCCCCTTCTAATTCCAGAAGGCGGTGCAGCTGGTTCCTAAGCGCTGCCTTCAGAACCTGCAGTGATTACAACCACCAGGACTATTTCAGGGCAACAAATAGGAATAAGACTCTTTGTGCACAACTTCTCACGGTACTTGCATTTTTCCCAAAATAAAGGCCACTGCTAAAACCGGTCAATAGCTGTGCAAGACATTTTTAAAGCGAGTGAAATGAGGACTACACGGCAAAATAACTGGGACCACAAAACCCCATAACACGTGCAACAAATACCTAGGCTCCAGAGTAAATATATATGCAAACATAAACATCAACAGACGACAGACTTGTGTGCTTCCTTGCAGCTTCAATGCCCTTACAAACTGGAGCAAGCGAGGCCAAGGGCCAGTGCCCTGTGGGGCGGGATGGGGCGGCCGTCCATCTCTATCACGTGCGCCGGGCACCTGCGTAACACAGCTGCGCGAAGGGTCAGCCTACAAGACCCACCCCCACACTTGAAGGGCGGCCTGACGGAAGGCTCCGGGCGGCCCCTGCCGTGAAGATACCCACTCGAGCCCCAAGAGAAAGGTCACCTACCCAACCACAGCGCCTCGCCCACTCGTCCCCACCCAGGCCCTGGGCAACTCGTCCCGGGGCGCAAAAACACCCGTCTCCCAACCGCCGCCCGTAGCCCCCGGCCGCCCCACAGGGACAGGCCCGGCGTCCGCGCCTGCGCAGTGCGCGTCCCTCGCCAACCCGGGCAGGGGAGCATAGGGGCAAGGCCCAGTAGAGCCCCGTCAGGGGCCGGTGGACGCTGCGCGTGGGCCTTTTCTCAGGCAGGGGGGTCGCAGAGCTTACCCGCGCCCAGCAGGCTGGACAGGAGGAAGAGGGCGTACATGGCGCTGCCTGACTCCGCAGTCTGCAATGCAGACCGTCAGCTGACGCCCCGCTGTTATAAAGCTGCCCCGCCCCAACGCCGTCCACTGCGCAGGCGCAAGCCCCGCCCCCGGCTGGGCCTGCGGCCTGACTCAGCGCCGCTCAGGGCGCCTGCGCGAAGGGGAGGCGTGATGGGGAGGAGAGGGACAGAAAGGGGGCGAGGAAAGGAGGGGGTTGGGGGAGGATCTTGTGGAGAAAGGAAAAGTGAAGGTCCTAAAAGGAAAACCCTGCTAATTGAATAAGTTGGTGCTAGGAATTATGTGTGTAAAATACCATTTCAGCCTCATATTTTCTTCTATGCCATACCATTTGCTATTAGTGGTACCATTTTGCAGATGAGAATTAGTACTCTGTAGGGGTGTTAACGAACCCACAAGGGGGTTCACTGTTGCTAATTACTGAGACCAAAGAAGAAAGGACTTATTATAGGAGATGGGAGGTATGGACTGCCACAAATCCACCTCCCCAACCAACAGGATCAGGGGTTTTTCTGGAGGTGACATGAATAATGCATGAGGGGAGTGAGCATCATCACACGTCTGGGGCAGAGTGCAGGGCACACAGGTGCTGTGAGAAATCATGCTAGTACATACATCCCATGATCAAAGAATGGTGGATACGTTCCTCTCAGGGTGGGGATTTTAGCGGTATAATGAGCTAGGGGTTAATATAAGTCATTCTTTCAGCCTTGTGTGCAGGTGTAAGGCTTTGTAGTTATCTCGTGGCTGCGAGGAGGTTCCGCTATTTCTGGCAAAAGAAAAAAAACACCTCAAAAGGGAATGCATCAGTGCAACAGAAAGTTACAAAGTTCTGGTCAGCAAATCTTACTGGCCTGGGAACTTGAAACATAAGAGAACTATAAAAAAACTATAAAAATGTTTTCTTGTTTATGGAGCTGGTTACAGGGGCAAAAAGGTATAATACCTTTCCTCACCTGTCATAAGGGTCATAGCCTACACTCCTATAACAAAAGACAGGTTAACAAGAGAAAAGCATAACACATTAATTTAATCCAAGTTTTACGTGACATGGGAGCCTTCAGAAATGAAGATCCAAAGACCCAGGGAAAACTACTTTTATGCTTAGATTTGATGAACAGTGTATAGAAATGTGATTAGACAAACAGTATGATCTAATGATAATAGACTGAGGGGTGAGGCCAGCAAGGCCTATCTGTTCAGATTCTTCTTTGTCTCTCTGTGTAGGATTCCTTCCTCCCTGGTATGGGAGAGGGCCGCTCTGGAATGAGGCTCTTCGAAGGAAAAGGGAGAGAGTGACCTTTCTAGGTTTTATTGCTTGGGGGAAGAGAATTCTAGTTTCTATGACTCGCTTTGGGGAAGAAAGAATGGTGAGAAACAGAGGGGCAGGAGAAGGTCAGAGAGACTCTGCTTCTAGGCTCTTCTGAGGCCTTCCAGGCTCCTTTAGTTCAAAGTACTAAGCATTTTAACCGTACTTATTATATGGAAGAAAAAAAAAAGAAAGAAAAAAAAAGTACTAAGCATTTGCCAGGTGATGTGCTTAGAAAACAAACAAACAAAAAAAAAAGTACTGGGCCAGGTGTGGTAGCTCATGCCTGTAATACTAGCACTCTGGGAGGCCGAGGCAGGAGGATCGCTTGATGTCAGGAGTTTGAGACCAGCCTCAGCAAGAGCGAGACCCTGTCTCCACTAAAAATAGAAAGAAATTAGCCAGGCAACTGAAAATAGAAAAAGTTAGCCAGGAGTGGTGGCTCTGGCCTGTAGTCCCAGCGGGAGGCCGAGGCGGGATGATTGCTTGAGCCCAGGAGGTTGAGGTTGTTGTGAACTAAGCTGATGCCATGGCACTCTAGTACGGGCAACAGAGCGTGCAAGACTCTGACTCAAAAAAAAAAACACAAAGTACTGAGCATGCCACCGCACCATACTTTGGAGTATTGTTTTCTGAGCCTCAACAACTCAAAAAGGTTAATGACTTATCCAAGTTCTCATAGTTAGGATTCAGACTTCCCACTGGACCCATACTGTCTCCTAAATTGTGTTGTACTTACCTGGTCCGGTAGGTGTGTAGCTTTATTCTGTGCCCTGCGTTTCCCTCTTAGCATTTTATACAGACAATCACTTTCACTCCCCATGACCCACAGTATTAGATACAATCCCTCCCAAGGTCCTACCACGGTTTCTCCCTGGAGTTGGAGGGAGTGAAGGAGATGGACTGAGGAGTAAGATGAGGGAGAATGAGAAGTGCCCCAGCCCCTGGAGAAGGACCAAGAAGCGAAGCCAGAATTTGAGAACCTAGCTAAAAATCAGCCTTGCTGGAGAAGGAAGCAGCCCCGCCCTGTCTAGCCCTCAATCCTTACCTTATTCCAGAAAAAGAAAGGGAGGCCTGGGTGGCCCACACAAAACCAGCCACTGTCTACCTGTGGCTGACCTTGCCAGGTTCTGGGCAGAGGAATGACCCCCTCCCAAGGGACAGGTACCTGTCAACCCCAAGGAAAGGAAAGGAGGGGAATTTCAGCCCATTGGAGCAGGCCCTAAGAAGTCATTTAGTTCCATTCCATCATTGTACCTGTGGGGAAACTGAGGCCTGGAAAGGGAAAGAAAGATATTTATCCAAGGTCACAAAACAGGCAGGGACAGTATGTGGCCTGACACCAGGTCTCCTGACCAGGGAGGGGCAAATCCACAGTTCCTCCCACCTCCTACAATCTAGGGTCCCCTCTGGGAAACTGCCCGCAGACAAAGGTCTCAGACCCTTTGCTTCTCCTCCCTGCCACTACCCGCACACTGCAGCTGTGACTTCCCACTAGGGAGCCAGATGGGGAAGTGTGCACCACAGTGGGCCACGTGAAGCCACTGAGTAAGTTGGGAGAACATGTCTGAACTGGATGCCTCACAGGTCAACCTCAGTGGCTAGATGGAGACTTCGTGGCTGCCCCATCTTTGGGCTCCCCAAGGCCAAGCACAAGCGTGAAGCAAACCACTCCAAAAGCTGGATAAGTGCAAGGGTGGTGGGGCTCTAGGGCAAGCCCCTCTCCCTCAGCTCCTTGCCAGTGGCAGAGGAAAGCACCTCCGTGTTCCATACAGAGCTTACAAGACTCCAAGCCAAAAGGAAGCTTGGAGACCTTCAGGTCCTACCCTTTCACTCTGCTGGAGTTACTGAGACCTCAGGGCTGGTTAACAACAGAGACCGTGTAACGGCTCCATACGCAAGAAAACATTTTTATGCAGTTTTTTGTTTTTTGTTTGTTTGTTTGTTTGTTTGTTTTGTAGTTCTCTTATGTTTCCAGTTTCTAGGCCAGTAAGATTTGCCGACCAGAACTTTGTAACTTGCTGTTGCACGGATGCATTCCTTTTGAGTTTCCTTCCCAGAAACGGTGGAACCTCCTTGCAGCCACCAGATAACTACAAAGCCTTACACTATCTATTTGTCGAGAGGAGACAAGATAAGGACACCACACCACAGATCGTGCCCAAGGACCTGCTGAGCAGCCTACTCCCTGCATCCCCGCATCCCACCTGCGCACAAGGCTGGAAGAATGACCGATATTAACCCCTAGCTCATCATACTGCTAAAATTCCACCCTGAGAGGGACGTATCCGCCATTCGTTGATCCTGGTATGTATGTACTAGCATGATCTCTCACTGTGCTTGCGTGCCCTGCACTCCACCCCAAATGTAACGATGCTCATGCCCCTCGTGCATTCTTCATGTCGCCTCCAGAAAAACCCCTGGCCCTGTTAGTTGGGGAAGCTGATTTGAGACAGTCCGTACCTCCAACCTCCCGGTTCACCGGTCTCCTGCAATAAGTCCTTTCTTCTTTGACAATCCTCCTTGTCTCAGTAGTTGGTTTTCTGTCCAGGGAGCAACAGTGGACCCCCTTCGTGGGTTCACTAACACCCGAACCAAGAGAGTCTTTTTTAGCACTCCTCCTACTTACCTAGAGGAGCATGTCAGTGTTCTTGAGATGAACTTTTGCTGACCTGTAACTCAACAGTAATATGCTACTTCATCCGCCCCCTTCTGAAACCTATGAGGACGGAATTTTAATAAAGATTATAAAAACAATAAGTGGATTGTTACAATTTTTTTAGCAAGTTGGCAGATGCTTAAATCCTCTTAAAACCCCTTTTTAACTGTATGTCGTAGGCAACAAGACCCTTTGGCCCTATTCTACCATTCTCTAGCTATGTACCCCCAGGGAGATAATCCGGAAGCCAAGGAGAATGTTATTCAAAGCGTTCACAGGAGGGCCCTTTATAAGAGTGGGAACTGGAAAGATCCCAAACGGTGAACAGCGATGGGATGACTAAGGAAACCAGCCGGAAGGAACAATGGTACTGAAGCAAAGGAATGCCACCCCCCAAGGGACAGGTACCTGTCAAGCCCAACCTTGAGGCCTGAGGCGGAAGCAGCGAGGGCTGGTCATGACAAGCCCATCAGGGAAGTGGGTTCCAGGAAATATGGGCAGAGCAAGGGCCCAAGGCCCCATCTTCTAGTCAAGCCCCACTACTGACTTCCCGGAGGGGACAGTGGAGCTGGTGGGGGAGATTCACGACTCTCCATCCCACAGCACCACGCAGAGGGGGTGAACCACGGGGCAGCCACAGCGCTCCTAGCCCGCCCCGCTCAGAAGTGACTGGATTGTGGGGGGAAGAGAGATCACTGACTGTGTTTTTTATTTTTATTTTCTAGATAGAGATAGGGTCTCACTCTGTCACCCAGGCTGGAGTGCAGTGGCATGGTCTTAGCTCACTATAACCTCAAACTCCTGGGCTGAAGTGATTCTCCTGTCTCAGCTTCCAAATAGCTGGAACTACAGGTGCAGGCTACCACACTTGATTAAATTTTTTATTTTTCATAGAGACGGCATCTTGCTATATTGCCCAGGCTGGTCTCAAACTCCTGGCCTCAAGCAATCCTCAGGCCTTGACCTCCCAGAGTGCTAGGATTACAGGTGTGAGCCACCACTCCCTAATATGGGAAAATTTTAAAGAGAAAAGAAAATCCCTTCCACCTCCACCTTTCTGGTAGTTCAAGTCTTCAGGGAACTGAAAAGATATTTTTCCTTAGAAATGTGAGCCACGCTTATGGGGTTCCTGATGGCTTTCTAGTTCTGGATCTCAGTTCTGCATAAGGCTCCAATTATAATGCCTGGGATTTCCTGGGACGCCCCCTCTCCACCTACCAGACCCTTTTTTTTTTTTTTTTTTTTTTTTTTTTTTTTTTTTTTTTTTGTTGAGACAGAGTCTCACTTTGTTGCCCAGGCTAGAGTGAGTGCCGTGGCGTCAGCTTAGCTCACAGCAACCTCAGACTCCTCGGCTTAAGCGATCCTACTGCCTCAGCCTCCCGAGTAGCTGGGACTACAGGCATGCGCCACTATGCCCGGCTAATTTTTTCTATATAGATTTTTAGTTGTCCATATAATGTCTTTCCATTTTTAGTAGAGACGGGGTCTCGCTCAGGCTGGTCTCGAACTCCTGACCTTGAGCAATCCACCCGCCTCGGCCTCCCAGAGTGCTAGGATTACAGGCGTGAGCCACCGCGCCCGGCCATGAGCCACCGCGCCCGGCCCAGACCCTTTTAATAATTTCCCGTCTGGCCCCAAAGAGCCTTTGTCTGCTACTGTTTCTACCACTGAAAGAGTTCTTGGCCAGGACAGCCAAGGGGACAGTGGCGTCCACTGTGAAGGCCCAGCCCACCTGCTTGGCTCCCAAGCTCCACTCTGGCTCCCCAAACAGCCACCATGGAGCCCCCTCTTGCCCTGGAAGTCCCCTCCCCACTGTGCCTCAAACAATGACAGGCTCTCTCTCCCCAGCATCCTCCTACTCAAGACCTCAGGCCTTCAGTCCCCGGCCTACGCTTGCTGTTTCACCAAGTCTGGAGATCTGAGGCATCTCTCAAGGCAGGCTCATCCCCTCCCACAGGTACCTGTCCCAATTACCCGCCAGTCCCCAGCCTCTGACTTCTCCTCTGCCCCCACCATTCCCTGGGCTGCTGGAGGAATCAACAGGCCAGCCAGGCCCGTGAGCCCTCTGTGCTCCTCAGCACCTATTTGGCCCTCCCTTGTGGTGGGATCTGCTACTGTCTCTAATAGCCTTCACCCCTTTCTCCTTGACCTTGGTAGTTAGTAATCAAAACCCTATGTCCAGCTGGATACATGGCTACCTAGAATAAAGAGTAGATTTCCCTACCTCCCTTGCAGCCACAAGACTTCATTCTGGCCAGTGAGAGAAAAGAACAGGTGCCCCTAAGTATTGTTCTTAAAAAGAAGGAATATGTCCGGTGCAAATATTCAAATGTTTTACAACCAGTACTACCAGGACACCGGCCATAGTGCTGGGGGAATGTCCTGGAAGGCCACAACCAAGCCAGGTTATTATCCTGGAGGGGTGGATGGCTCCTGGGGATGAGCCAGCAAGAGGGTAGGCAGCAGGGAGCTGGCAGCTGTTTGCCAACTGGTACAGAAGTATTTCATAATTTAATTACTGGTATGGCTCTACTGATGTGTACCACCTAAATATCAGCCCTGGCAACAGCCTCACTTCTTCCTGCTACCTGGAATGCAGACATAATGGCAGGAGCTTAAGCATCCATCCTGGACCATGAGGTAGAAGCCATGTTAAGGATGACAAAGCAACAAGATGAAGCCTGTGTTCCTAATGATTATGCTCACTCTAGATTGTAGGCCTGAAGACTTTATTTATTTAAACAAACTCATATCTTGATAAAGTTTTCATTGTCTTGAGTTTTCTGTTACATTCCAGATCTTTTCAATAATGCTCAAGTCCCTACATAATCTTTTTTACTTCATGCTCAATTCCTACTTTACCCCTTCCTTTGTGTCCCCGAGGAAGAAATGTCTTTCCTTCTCTTTGCAAGGCATTGTGTGCTCTTCTCCTTTTTGTGAGTTTAGCCACTAAACCCAGATATGCTTTTGCTGATTAGCTCCTGTGACCTCAGGGCAGGACTGATATTGTGTCCATTTAGGTTGTTTGATGCCCACGTCCTACTCATTGTAGAATATTTTTAATATCACCCTCCAGTGCTTTGCTCTGTCAATTGTCCTCACTGGCATTTCCCTCTCAGACTATAAATATGCCCAAGGCTCTCTCATCCTAAAAGAAACCTTTCCTCACCCCGACCCTCACTAATGCCACTGTCCTTTCTCTTCCCTTCCCTTAACTGCCTTACTCCTTGAAGCAGACATCTACACTTGCCACATCTACTGCTCCCCTTCCCAACTAAGTCTAACCCTGCCCATCGCTCCACCAAATGGCTTTTTGAAAGTAGACAGTCAATTCCCACTTGGAAGTCCACCAGCACCTCCTGGCACTGTTGGTTTGCTCCTCCTCCTCCTTCCTTGCTAACTCCCCCCTGGCATCACTGCCCACTTCCTCGCCCATGGCACCTGCCACCAGTAGACCTTGACTCTAGCTGCTTTTACCAACTGATCAAAGTTGGCTCTTGGATTGATACATATTTGCCATGTATCTTAGGTGAGGTTGCCTGGGAAGCACCCTGTGAGGCTGAGAGACCTGGGCAGGAGTTTACTGGGGCATGCTCTGAGGACCACACCTGTGAGGCAGTGAGGGTAGCAAGATGGGGCAGAGGGGGAAACTGAACTGCAAAGAAGTTGCAGCAGATGCCTCAGCCCACACGGTAAGAGTGGAAACTCACTAGGTGCTCACGGTGGAGGGAAAAAGATTTCTCACACACAGATTAGGATATATAAAAGTAAAAAAGTTTATTTTACTTTCTTAGAAGGAGATAGAGAGAAGGGAAAAAGAGCAAGAGGAGAGATGGCATGGCACCCAAAGAAAGACTAGGGAGGTTTTATATGGATGCAGTTTGTGGTTAAAAAAAGAAGAAGAAGAAGAAGAAGAAGAAGAAACAATAATTTTTTAAAAATATTTTATAAATAAAATAAAGAAAAAAGGGGTAGGGAGGTGCACACGCAGAGGCCAAGAGGCTTGCTGCTTTTATGGGGACAGAGAAAGGAAAAAACAGTGATTGTTGTCAGTTGATAACAGAAGTGGCTGTGGGGTAACTAGCAGGAGGCAGCTACAGGATATCGGGTTGTGCATCTCTCCCGGTTTCTGGTCCCGGAGATTTGGTTACATCTGGAATGTGGGCAAATTGGTCTAGAGAAGCAGGCTTTTCGCTCGGGGTTTGATCTTGTGGCAATTTCATCCTTGAGATATGGTTTTGGGCAGGAACTGAGGCCTGAAGCTTGCGCGGAGCAGACACACACACACACACACCCTTCTGTCTGCTCAGGAACCCTTCAAGGCTGTGAAAAGAAAATTCTAAAAGCAATTTTTAGTCTATAGGTCTAGCAGATGTAAAGGAGAAAAATGTATATTTTCTCTCTCTCTGCTTGGCTCTTTTCAGATATTGTGCAAACAGAGCCACAGACCAAGGGAGAGAGAGAAAGCTCATGTGATTGATCTTAGCCCTTACTGAAAAACTGAGTTAGAGAACTTTTCTGTTATTGATATTTTTTGGTTATTTCACTAGCAAGACTGTCCTTTCAAATACCTTGTTTTAAGGATAGCCCTGTAGAATTGTCCTCAACTAGGGCAAGGGGTATGGGGTTTTTTTTTAATTAGAGACAGGATCTTTCTCTGCTGCCCTAGCCTGAGTGCAGTGGCCCAATCATAGCTCACTGCAGTCCCTGGCCCAGGCAATCTTCCTGCCTCAGCCTCTGGAGTAGCTAGGACCATAGACCTGTGCCATTGTACCTGGTTAATTTTTTATTTTTTTGTAGCAATAGGGTCTTGCTATGTTGCCCAGGCTACTCCTGGCCTCAAGCAATCCTCCCATCTCCACCTCCCAAAGTGCTAAACCACCACACCTGGCTTATGGGTATTTATACTCCAAGATAATACTGCCCCAGGGGAGGTGTCATAACCTTGGGTGAGGGTCCTGCAAGGGGACTCTAGGTAGTACAGTACACCGCTCACTGCACATACGCTCTCTCTCAGTTGTCCTCACACTTCTCTGACCATTTCTTTTTAAAATACAAGGCCTTGGCCCTAACCCAATTTTGCAATCTGTGTTCCCTCAAATGCCCAACCTTGCCCTCCATCCCGTGGTTCCAGCCCCTCTGCCCACGTTCTCTATGCGTGCCCAAATGAGCTGTGTACCCATTTATGTACCCTGTAAATGCCCCCTCCCCTACTCAAGCTCCCTTTCCTACCTCTTTCCCCGGTGAACCTTAGTCAACCCTCCAAGCCCAGTTAAAATGATAGTATCAGAGGGAATCCTCTTCGATGCTTTAGGAAATGGTAGAAACTTCTTCCTCACCGTTCCCACTGGGCTTCGTTCGCTTTTCTAGTAGCATTTCTCCTTTTGTCTCGTTACTGTCTTAGCAATACATTTACTGAGCACGTGATATATACCCAGCACTGTACCAGGGGCTGAGGACACGGAAGTGAAACATACAGGCTGAGTGGAAAGGCCACACAAGGGGCTTGCTGTCATCTTGGCCCCCTACGGGGAAGCCACAGTGTTGACCAGGCCCGCAGCTCCATTATGGTTCCTTGCACACGGGTCCCATTCGGCATCTTGGGGCCCGGTCACCCTCTGGGCTGGGGATGAGCACACTTCCACGCAGCCAGTCTGTTTTGGAGGCCAGACTGGTGCCCAGGATGTGGCCTGGCCCTGCAGCTCCACCCACGGATGTACTCATCCTGGACTGCTGAGCCAATCGGCTGCTCTCTTGGGAAGTCTGAACAGGAGCTGCCCTGAGAGGGCGTGCACCTGTTGGTGAGTCAGTGGCGGCAGCAGGACATCAGAGCAGACAGGGAGCTGCTGAGTCACTGTAGCAAACTCAGCAAGTTGCTGAGGCCAGAGCCCACTTGAGAATCTGATGAAAGCTGAGAATACTCTGCCAGAAAAATGCTCAGACACGACATTTTGCACTGATTTCAAGAGGTTCGCCAGCCTTGGCTGTGCATCTGCAGATGTCAGAATGAGAACCATAGTAAACCCAAAGAGGGGAAGTGACTCAACTGCTAACATCACCAGTAAATAACAGAACTGAGACCAGAGCCCTCCAGAATTCTAGTTCTACTTACCAGCTTAACATCGCTGTCCCTAGCATCTATCAAAGCCTCCCTTTACTTCAAGGTGGCTGCATTTCACCTGCTGGGAAGCCACACTGCTCCCTCTAGCCTCGAGTGTCTTTTTCTTCCTCTAATTTCCGAAGCACCTTCCTTCTGGAGTCCGTACTCCTGGCCAAGCTCGGAGGGTGACCAATAGCAAAGATGAGATTAGATCAAATAGTTTCGGAGCCTGAAAAGATAGCAAAAACTGGGCTATAATCAAATTGACTACATTAGTGTATCTTTAAGAAGCTTGCGGCCGGGCACGGTGGCTCACGCCTGTAATCCTAGCACTCTGGGAGGTCGAGGCAGGCGGATCGTTTGAGCTCAGGAGTTCAAGACCAGCCTGAGCAAGAGCGAGACCTGTCTCTACTGAAAAAAAAAAAAAAAAATAGAAAGAAATTAGCTGGACAACTAAAAATATAAAGAAAAAATTAGCCGGGCATGGTGGTGCACGCCTATAGTCTCAGCTACTCGGGAGGCTGAGGCAGGAGGATCACTTGAGCCCAGGAGCTTGAGGTTGCAGTGAGCTATGATGATGCCATGGCACTCTAGCCTGGGCAACAGAGCAAGACTCTGTCTCAAAAAAAAAAAAAAAAAGAAGCTTGCTAGGGGCCAAGCTTACACCTCCTAGCACTCTGGGAAGATGGGACGGGAGGATTGCTTGAGGCCAGGAGTTTGAGACCAGCCTGAGCAAGAGCAAGACCCCATCTCTACAGAAAATAGAAAAATTAGCCAGACGCGGTGGTGCAAGCCTATAGTCCCAGCTACTTGGGAGGCTGAGGCAGGAGGATTGCTTGAGCCCAGGAGTTTGAGGTTGCTGTGAGCTATGATGATGCCATGGCACTCTAGCCTGGGCAACAGAGCAAGACTCTGTCTCAACAAAAAAAATTCTCCCATTCAACGACTAATTCCCCTAATGGGTATTCATGGCCAGCCCCAGGCTACACACTGGGTATATGACGTACAGGTGTTCCTGTCCTCAGGTCCTGGTGGGGATTCAGATGTGTGAACACTGCCTTTCTGAGAGGACACAATGGCTGAAGATTTCTAAGCAATCTCTTCCCTCTGCACAGAGGATCACCAAAGTAAGCTCCTCCTGGCACTTTAAAATGTAAGACCCAAATCTTGCACCAAGGAGACCCATGTAACTCCTGACTCCAGCCGCTCTCCAAGGGCACAGTAAAGTGGGCTCTCATCAGACCCCCACTCCGCACCTAGAGTTGGCTCTAGCCCCTCCCTGGGGCCAGGAGGATATGTGAACTGGGCAGGCTTCTCCTTCAAAGCCCTGCCCCACGAACCTGGAGAAACAGCACAGAGATGGGTGGTGGCCAGGTGGTAGGGGAGGCGGGAGGTGGGATGAAAGGGAGGGGAGCACAGGGGCTACTCAGCTGTTCTGTGTGACACTGGAGTGGTGGGTACGGACATTAAACATTTATCCAAAGCCATAGAAAGCACAACACAAAGCAGGAACTCTAATAGTAATGTATCAATGTTGACTCACCAATTGTAACAAATACAGTGATAGGATGGCCTTACTAATAAACTATCTAACGGAGAAAAATAAACAATCTAACAGAAAGAAAGAGAAATAAACTCACAGCACATAATTGCTTCACTGAAGAGAAAAATCACAGGGCACAACTGTCCCTTTGTTTCATTAACCACCAGATTAATCACCTGTTGTTTTACTTGCTAGTTTGTTTTAACAGCCTTGAATAGCCTGGAGCTGTGACAGCCAGGGTGTGAGCTCCCAGTTCCTGCCAGACCACATTCCAAGGACCGTAATCAGCCAGTCTCACAGAGAAGAGAAAAAGAAAAACAGACACAGCCTCTTCACAGCCCTCTCGCTAAGATGGCAACAATAGCTATTCTCTTTTTTCTTCTCCTTTTACCCTCAATAAAAACCCAAACCGCTGGTCCACTGGGCTGGCACTTCTCCTTTTTATCTCTTGTGCTGCACCCTTCCCTCCCTTGGGAAGTAAAATAAACTTTCTTTCTTTAAAACTATGCTAATCTTTGTGTTGAAAATTCTTTCCCATCCTGAGCTGTGAGTTCCACCCTAGCATATAGCCTACGAATACAATATGTTAATAATAGGGGAAATTGTGAAGGGGGAAGGGACATATGAGAACTCTCTGTATCCTCTGCTCAGTTTTCTGTAAACCTAAAAAACTGTTCTAAAAAAAAAAATTTATTGGCAGTGGCTCTCACCTGTAATCCTAGCACTTTGGGAGGCCAAGGCAGGAGGATTGCTTGAGCCCAGGAGTTCAAGACCAGCCTAGGCAACATAGCAAGACCCTACCTCTACAAAAAAATAGAAAAATTAGCTGGGTGTGGTGGCACACGCGTGTAGTCCCAGCTACTTGGAGGCTGAAGTAGCTGGGACTACTTCAGGAGAGTAGCTTGAGCCCTGGTGTTTGAGGCTGCTGCGAGCTATGATCACACCACTATACTCCAACCTGGGCAATACAGCAAGACCCTGTCTCAAAAAAAATAAAAAGTTTATTAATTAAAACAAAACAAAACCCTGCTGCATGCAGAGACCAGAGGCCTTGAGGGTTCTGGGGCCAGGGTGTCTGATTTACCCTGGAAGTAAATAAAATGGTCATGACCTGCGGAGAACTGGGACTTCCCATGACTTTTATAGCACTAAAGCAATGTTGAAATGTATAACAATATAAAGTGGAAAATCAAAGGACAGAGAAGTTTTTGATATGCTCCACTTGTATTCAAAAAAAGAAAATATGTACACATATTTCATCATATTTGCATAGAATATCTCTAGAAGGATGTAGGGCAGTTTAGAGTTCAAACCATTGTCAACAGAAAAGAAGCCAAACTCTGTAAAATAATTTTAAAGAGACTTATTCTGAGCCAAATTTTGAGGACCACGACCCGGAGCCATGCCCAAGAAGCCTTGAGCAAGTGGACTGGCTGTGGTTGGTCACAGTTTGGTTTTATATATTTCAGGGAGACAAGAATTACAGATAAAGTCATAAAGTCATAAATCAATACATGGAAGGCATACATTGGTTTGGCCTGAAAAGGTGGGCCATCTCGAAGTGGAGGGTTACAGGTTATAGGTGGGTTTAAAGATACTTTGACTTATAATTGTTGAAGACATTAAGCTTTGTCTAAAGGCTAGGAATGTTTTAAGATCAGGAGGTCTGCAAGCCACCAGACATACATTTGTTGTTGTAAATTGAGACCTTGCATAATTGTCTTGCATACCCCTAGGCCTGTTAATGGGTTACGAAGGATGTCTCCATTAAGGGAGCGGGACATGATGAGGCATGTCTGACCTCCCTCCTCGTGACAGGAAATTTAGTTTTCAGATATCCCCTTGGTCAGGAGGGGGGTTCCATTCAGTCAGCTGGTAAGGGGGAGCCTTAAGATTTTATTTTAGTTCACACCATATACTGTGAAGGTATTTCTCATTTTTAAAAAATAGAGAAAGAAGATTAAAACTTAAAAAAGAGGCCTGGCGTGGTGGCTCACACCTGTAATCCTAGCACTCTGGGAGGCTGAGGCAAGAGGATTGCTTGAGCCCAGGAGTTTGAGGTTGCTGTGAGCTAGGCTGATGCCACGGCACTAGCCCAGGCAAGAGAGTGAGACTCTGTCTCAAAAAAAAAAAAAAAAAAAACCTAACAAAGAATAAACTTGAATGGCTAAGAAGCACATGAAAGTAGACTCAACATTAATCATCAGAGAAATGCAAACCAAAACCACAATGAGCTACTACTCCACACCCCCTAGGGTGGCCAGTATCCAAAAGATGATAATAACAGTGTTGGCGGGCGGTGGAGCAATTGGGACCCTGTTATGTTGCTGGTGGGAATATAAAATGCTGCAGCTGCTGTGAAAAAGTCCGGCAGTTCCTCAAAAGGTTAAACATAGAGTTACCACATGATCCTAGGTGTATTCCCTTGTGAACTGATAAGTCCACCTGAAAACATGTATTAATACATGCATGTTTATGGCACCATTATTCACAGTAGCCCAAAAGTCCATAAACTGATATGGGGATAAACAAAATGTGATGTATCCTTGGCCCAGTGTGATGGCTCACGCCTGTAATCCTACACTCTGGGAGGCCGAGGCGGGAGGATCACTTGAGCTCAGGAGTTCAAGGCCAGCCTGAGCAAGAGCGAGACCCCGTCTCTACTAAAAAATAGAAACAAATTAGCCTGACAACTAAAAATATATAGAAAAAATTAGCCAGGCATGGTGGCGCGTGCCTGTAGTCCCAGCTACTCGGGAGGCTGAGGCTGCAGGATCGCTTGAGCCCAGGAGTTTGAGGTTGCTGTGAGCTAGGCTGACGCCACGGCACTCTAGCCCGGGCAACAGAGTGAGACACTGTCTCAAAAAAAAATAAAATAAAATAAAATAAAATAAAAATAAAAAGGTGTGATGTAGCCATACAATGCAATATTATTCAGCAATGAAAAGGAATGAAGCAGTGACACATGCTATAACACGAGTAAACCTTGAAAATATCATGCTAAATGAAAGAGGCCAGACACAAAAGGCCACGTATCCTGTGGTTCCACGGATAGGAAATGTCCGGAATAGTCAAATCCAAAGAGATAGGAAGTAGATTAGTGGTTGTGGGGGACTTGTGGGAGCAGGGTTGGGGACATTGGGGTGGCCAGCTAAGGGGTGCAAAGTTTCTTTGGCAGGTAATAATCTAAAATTGTTCTAAAATCAATTGTGGCGATGGTTGCACAATTCTATGAATATACTAAAAGTCAATGAATTGTACACATTGTAACTTTATTTATTTCTCTCTTTCTCTTTTTTTTTAGAGAAAGAATCCCGCTGTCACCCTAGGCTGGAGTACAGTGGCCTCATCATAGCTCACTGCAGCTTCGAACTGCTGGGCTCAAGCGATCCTCCTGCCTCAGCCTCCCGAGTAGCTGGGACTACTGGTGTGTGCCACCATGACCAGCTAATCTTTAAATGTTTTTGTAGAGACAGGGTTTCGTTGTGTTGCCCAGGCTGGTCTCCAATGCCTGACCGCAATTGATTCTCCCACCTTGGCCTCCAAAAGTGCTGGGATTATAGGTCTGAGCCACCATGACTGGCCTGTACATATGTATTCGTTTATTTTTAGAGATGGGGTCTCACTATGTTGCCCAGTCTGGAATGCAGTAGCTATTCATAGGTGAGATCATTGCACATTACAGCCCTGAACTCCTGGACTCTGGCAATCCTCCCACTTCAGCCTCCCAAGTAGCTGGAACTACAAGCACATGCTCTTGCGCTGAGCTGAATTGTACACTTGGTGTGAATTGTATGGTATGTGAATTATATCTTAATAAAGCTGTTTTTGGGGGGAGGGGAAAGAAGCAAGAAAATATTTTCCTTAAACAATCTAGGTCTTAACATTTCCAGAGGAAGAGACACTGTGGTTTGCTGTACCAACTGTGGGATCTTGGGCATGTGACCAAGTCTCAGTGTCCTCACCCAGATAAGAGGTGAATAATTGCACCTTCGTGAGGACTTAACTCTAATCTTTTACCTTTGCTCAAAATTCCTTCCTGAGGAGGCCAGATGAGTCACGATCACAAACGGTAAATTCCTACTAAGTAGGTTTGTTTACCAAATATAGTGTGGTTTACTTCCCAACCTGACTCCGGTATAGCATTAACATCACCTAAAAGATAGAAAGCCCCCATCTTAACCCAAGTACCCCAGCAGATCCTTAACTTGAAAGATTCTCCTGTCTGGACCTCCCAGAGCGTGTACATCTTTATCTTAAATTAAGCATTTCCTTTCTGGTCTATTAGATAAAGCCTAACTCTCTCATCCAATTGTCAGCCAAAGAATCTTCAAACCCACCTATAACCTGTAAGCCCCCTCCCCCCTGCTTCCAGATGTCCCACCTTTTGGGGCCAAACCAACGTATGCCTCTCATGTATTGATTTATGACTTTACCTGGAACCCCTGTCTCTCTGAAATGTATAAAACCAAACTGTGACCAACCACAGCGAGTCCACTTGCTCAAGGCTTCTTGGGCGTGGCTCCTGGCCATGGTCCTCAAATGTGGCTCAGAATAAGCTTCTTTCAAATATTTCAGAGTTTGGATCTTTCCGTCCTCATTCGTCGCAGACTGTTGTGCAAATGAGGCAAGAGTGGGTAGGAGGCAGGCGCTGAGCACACCAGAAACAGGAACCCCAGGGAGGAGGAGGTTACAGGTGAACGATCAGCTTGGGGGCAGGGAGGGTTGTTTGCCTTTTGTTTATTAAGAAGGGGAGAAAGTGGGGGAAACGCCCAGAGCCAGGGGACAGCTGTTCTCCCACCCTCTCCTTTTCCCCCAGATGGGCCCATATTTGCTCCACAGCCTAGAGCCACAACTCTCTGCTGGCCCCGCTCCCTCAAGTGCAACCACCTTACAGCCCCATGGCCACAGTCCCCTCACCCCTGCGGTGGTAGGAGGGTGAGGGGCCTGCAGTGGCTGATGTGGCAGTGACATCCACATCAGGGAGGGAGCGGGAACCCCAGTCCGCAGCCACCAGCCCTCCCAACACCAGCTGCGGAGGAGGAGGAGGAGTGCTATGTGCTGGCTGTGGGCTGGAGCTGCCCCTGGTCTGCCCACAACCGGCAGGTGTCCCCAGCAGCCCCAGGGCCCCTCCCCCGGCTGCCCAGCACCTGCTAAGGGAGTGTCTGACAACATCCAGACTCAAGTTGGCAGGGCCTGTCCCCGCATCCCAGCGGGTCCCTACCCTGGTCTAGGAGGCTGTGGTCTACAGAGAAGGCCCTGGCAGGAGTCAGACCTTGTTCCTTGTTCCTGGCTCCCACTCACCACAACTGAGCTGCAGGACCTTGGGCAAGGCACTGCCCCTCTCCAGTTGTGCTGTCCTCATCACCAGTGGGACCATGAGAGACCCAGGTGTGGGACATCCAGGCCCTACCCAGCTCTGGGCCCCCATGGTGACATGGTAGCTCTGGAGTCCAGTGCTCCCAGGTGGCAGATGTCCCCAGGGTTGCTGGGCATTTACATGGGCTCTCTCTAACCCTGGAGGGAGTGAGGGGAAGGGCTGCGCCCCCACTAAGTGCTGAGCTTGGTGCCCTCCGTACACTCTATCTCATTTAAACTTCACCGAGCCCAGAGCCAAGTGTGAATGAGGAGCAGGCTCTTTCTTCCAGGCCTGAGGTCAGACAGCCCAGCTCAGCCCAGCTCCACCATGGACTGAGTGACCTGGGCAAAATGTTTAACCTCTCTGTGCCTCAATTTCCTCATCTGTAAAATGAGGCCAATGATAGTGGCTTCCTTGTATTGTGAGGGACTGAGTTAATACATGTAAAGTGACTAGGACAGTGCACAATAAGGTTGACTATTATATTATTGTTCCCCTTTTATAAGGACCTTGGGACTCAGAAAAGCTAGGTCACTTGCCCAGGGACACACAGCTAGAAAATGGTAGGGCCAGGCTTTCAGTCCAGATCTGTCTACTCTGAAGTTGATATTCCTTCTACCACCCAGGACTGGGCTCTTTATTTTAAAAAAATCCTGAGATGAGGTCAGGTACAGTGGCTCAGGCCTGTAATCTGTAATCCTAGTACTCTGGGAGGCCGAGGCAAAGGATCACTTGAGGCCAGGAATTTGAGACCAGCCTGGGCAACATAGCCTGACAGGTGGTGTGTGCCTCTGGTCCCAGCTACTCGGGAGGCTGAGGCAGGAGGATTGCTTGAGCCCAGGAGTTTGAGGTTGTAGTGAGCTGTGAGGACACCACTGTGCTCTAGCCCTGGGCAACACAGGGAGACCCTAACTCTAAAAAAAAAAAAAAAAGAATACTGAGATGAACAGAGTTGTGAATGCTGATGATCTCAGGAATGTCATTAAAAAATAGTAACAATAGGGTTTGTTTGTTTTCTGATTACCAAGACAGTACAGGAGTGCCGTGTTATCTGAAATTTTGCTTTCCATGGTTTCAGTTACGCGTGGTCAACTGTGGGCTGAAAATATTAAGATATTTTGAGAGAGAGAGACCACATTCACATAATTTTTGTTATAGTCCATTGTTATAATGGTTCTGTTTACTTATCAGTTGTTGTGTTATTTCCTTACCATGACAAATTTACAAATTAAACTTCAACACAGTTTTGTTTGTCTAGGGAAAAATGTATTACCTACAGGGCTTGGTACTTTCAGGCCTCACTGGGGCTGCTGGAATGTGTCCCCCGAGGATAAGGCGGGACTACTCTACATGTTCACTGTCAAGAACTGAGAACTCGTAAAGAGAAGTATGAACCCTTCTCCCTTCAGGGCTTCACAAAAGCCTAAAGTCCTTGGTGCTGTTACAACGGTCAAAGGGAAGTGGCCTTCCCTCAACTGAAGCCAGGCGTTTCTTCCAGGGGCCCAGGAGGAGACGGGGCCAGGGCCAGCCTCGCGGGGGCAGACACAGCCCCTCCCCACCCAGGCCTTCGAGCCCTCACCTGGGGTCACTGCCTTGAGGAAAGGCACCGCAAGCCACCGCAGCAGCCGCCTGGGTCACATGCTCCTGTGGATGCTGAGCCACAGGGCTCGGCCCCTCAGGACCGGCAGGGTGGCTGAGAAGGCCCTGTGTGAGCCATATGATTCAGCAGGTCACGTGGTGAGCCACAGATGTCAGTGTCTGCAGGCCAAATGTCACCACTTTCAGAAAATGAGCGAAGGACTCCCCGGGCCCTGGTGCCGGGGCTATGGGGACCCTGGTCCTGAGACACCAACACCTGTTAAAATAGAACTTACGGCCGCTCAGAAAGCCCTTCGCCCAATGGCCTTCTTTCACAGGAAGGGAAACTGAGGCTCAGAGGCGGCAAGGGACTTCTCCAAGTTCACCCAGCAACTGTGAACTTGGAGCTCAGACAGAACCTAATTTTCCCGACTCCCTGAGCAAGTCTTTTTCCACTGTTTTGGTTTTTTGCCCTAGAGATAATGGTTAGGTAACAATAATCTGTTTAAAAAATTAATGTGAGAATTCATTTAATCTCTGAGGCTTCAGGAGTCTTGCCCAAGGAAAGACGAAGGGTGATTGTCACGCTTTGTTCCGGGAGTTACAGGGACAAGGCTAAAGAGCAGGGCTAGAAACTGATGTGTACCACCCTCCCCCCAGCAAGTAGCAGCTTGTATTTCTGGAAAAGGCTTAATGTTTGAGGGCAGGTCAAGGCCAGCAGGCACGTTCCTTCTGGGGGGCAGGGCAGGGGGCCCCATGACACAGCGGGTTCCACATTGCTCTCGGCTTCCCTCCCCGTGCGGGGTGACTGCCGGACTCTGGCCCGCCGCGGCCCTTCAGAGACGGACGTGCGGGCGGGTCCTACCGAGCGTCATGACAGGTGAGAGGGTCAGTGACCACGGCGGTGAGGACCCACTCACTGTACTGGGGGTCCCTGCCTGATGAGAAAGCAGGCCCGAGTCCCAGTCCTGCGAAACCACAGCCCTAGCAGGAGGGAGAGAACAGAGCCAACGTGACCTCAGAAAGAAGAACTGAAACCAGCAAAGCTGGAAGGTCTAGATTATTGCCCCGATTGTGCCGGTGGGGAACAGGCAGCTCTGAGAGGGGCCTTGCGCAAGGTCACCCCCCAGAAGATCAGCGAGTCAAACGCAGATTCCCAACTCTCGGCCCAGTGTGCACTGCGCCACCGGCTCCCTTTCACCCGCAAATGCCCCCACCTCTCTGGAAGTTGTGCACGCAGCCCAGGAGCTGGCTTGCATTGGGGTTTGAAATGTATTTCTTACCCGGGACAGGTATGTGGCTTTGCCTGTGTGTGTGGCTTCCCAGCCCTGCAGCCCCTGTGGGCAGGGAGACCCTGACCTAGTAGGGCACTAGGCACCCAGTGGGTCTACACCTCTCCCATTGGACCCTCAGCGCCAGGCCTTCAGAGGTCAGCCTCTGAACACAGCAAGACCTCAAAAAGGAAACTGAGGCCAGAGGTGCCACTGTGAGGGAGAATTAGGGTGAGTGGGGCCTGTTAGCAGCTCTTTCCTTCCTGCCTCTCCACTCTCCCGTGAACTGGGCCAGTGAGATCATGATTAAGCGATATCACTGATTCAGAAATGCCCTTGAGGTGTAAGCTTGGGCCGTGGGTAGCCAGGAACAGCAGCCAAGCTGGCCAGCTGACCACTTGGTTCCCGAGTCCCTGATCCTGGGCACCCTGGGCCTCTGGGACCCTGAGCCCTGGAGCCACAAAGCAGGGTGAGTCTAAGGTAAGGCTGCGGCTAGACAGGGGAGTCTGCGGGGAGCTCAGCATGACGACCTTCCCGAAGCCAGTCCCCTCCCAGTTCCATCTTTCCCGCTCCCTGAGAGTTAGGCAGGGCTGGGCTGACTTCTCCTACCTGACAAATTAGCCCCAGAGAAGTTAGGTGACTTGTCAAGGTCATACAGATGCTTTCTGGTAGGGTTGGGCCTTAAGTTCTTAGACCTTGGGGTCAGTCACCTGTCCAGAGAAGCGTGCCAAGCTCAGGAACATGGGGAGAAGGCAAATAGTTCCTGAACTAATCCACCCCAGCCTGGGCTCCAGGTGGTCCCCCGGCTCCCTCCCTTGTCCCCTGCTCTGCGTCCTCCACGCCAGAGCAGGGTGCCCGGGTGCAGATCTCACCCAACCCTCCCCCGAAGCTGTTCTTGCCTAAGTCCTGCATGCACAACCAAGTCCCCACGGCTGAGGTCAGTCTTTCTTGCTTCCCTGAGTCCCCATTCCTGGTGTTCTCCCACCTTCCACAGAGAAGGCACAAGTCCTGCCCAACACGTCTTCCGTGGGGCATTGCTCCACGAAAACCCCGCCCCCAACGAGGGGCCGTTAGAGAAGGGACGGGAAGGCAGAGCCGGCTCCCAGCACATCAGTGAGGGCAGGAACGAGGCCAGCGCTCATTTGGCCAGTCAAGGCTCAGAAGCAAAAAGGTTGTCATGGGGACACAGGCTTATTTGAATTTAGAAAATGAAGGCAGCAGCAAGTCTCGTCTCTTGGCTGACTGTGTTGACAGGGTGTGATGCAGCAGGCATTCTTCTTAAATCAAAGGAACTACATCTGCAGCCCCAAGTTTAGATGGGAAAAATATTTAAAGAACATATACGATATACAAGTCACAAAATGCATCATTTGCACGTTTAAACTAATGATTAAAAAAAATTTCACATGTGTTTTTTTAAAGGGTGCTTGTGGAAAAACATGATCATTGTCCAATTAAAGCCAGCCTTTAAAGCACCAGTCTGGGCCAGGTGCCGTGGCTCACGCCTGTAATCACAGCACTATGGGAGGCTGAAGTGGGAGGATCTCTTGAGGCCAGGAGTTGGAGACCAGCCTGAGCAACATAGCGAGACCCCACCTCTAAATAATAATACTAATAATAAAGTGCCAGTCAAATCACACCTACTTCGGGGCTCACAAATCTCCAGTGTCTTTTTTGCCATTCCTTCCTCTCCCCCTCCTCCCCACCCCCCGCAGGTCATTCCCACCTAGCGGTTGATGCCCTCCAGATATTCACCCCACACCTCCCTGCCGGCCCCTCTCTCTGCCACCTGGCATTACCCTTGCCTTGCTGGCATACGTTTATTTACTGTCTAGGGTACCTGGATATAAGTGTGAAGAGGGCAGAGATGATCTTGCTGTATCTCCGGCCACTAGGTCAAGGCCTAGTACGTACTTGTTGCTTTGGAAACAGTCTCTAGGAACAGAGGTGACGTGGGGGAGTTGGGTCCAGTGTGGACCGCAGCTCAGTGCCTCTTGCGGAATGACTGCGTGGGAGAATAGTGAAGGAGGAAAGGAATGCGGACTCCTGGCCGGGAAAGCCTGTACCCTTCTCCCAGTCCCACAAACTCCTCGCCGCCCTCCTGATCCAGTGCCAGCATCACCAGCTTTTATGGAAGCTTCCTGTAGCCCACAGTGAGCACGGGCCCCCGTGACACAGCATTCCCCAGGGCCTGAACCTGCCACCTCCCCACCCGCTGAGGAGCCCAATCCCCCCCGGCTCCCAGGCTCCTAGCACCTAGGAGCTCCTCAGAAAACGCTTTACGGACAAACGGGTGGTGGTGAGAGAGGACACAGCAGCTGCCCCCTCACCCATTACCCCTACCTGCCTCTCATTCAACACTTTGAGTACCTACCATATGCCTGTTAGGCAGATAGCCAGGAATTCCGGGTCTCCCAGGGATCAAAGTGGGTGCCTTGCCTTGGTGCTGCCTCGAGCAATTGCCCCACCTGGGAAGAAGGACAAGGGTGAGCCCCAGGCTCTGGTCTTGGTGCTGCCCCACCTTAATCCTGTCCCAAGCGACTGCCATACCTGGGGGAGGAGGAAACGCCCTGCCAATCTACCAATCAGAATTTAGCACGCCAGTGGCTCAGGCCTGTAATCCTAGCACTCTGGGAGGCCGAGGCAGGCGGATCACTAGAGGTCAGGAGTTCGAGACCAGCCAGAGCAAGAGCGAGACCCCCGTCTCTACTAAAAATAGAAAGAAATTATACGGACAGCTAAAAAATATATATATAGAAAAACTTAGCCTGGCATGGTGGCACGTGCCTGTAGTCCCAGCTACTCGGGAGGCTGAGGCAGGAGGATCACTTGAGCCCAGGAATTTGAGGTTGCTGTGAGCTAGGCTGATGCCACGGCACTCTAGCCTGGGCAACAGGGTGAGATTCTATCTCAAAAAAAAAAAAAAAGAACTTAGCACGCCAACAGCAAAAGAATGCAAAGAATGCAGAGGACTCTGTAGCCCATGGGCCCAGCCAAGCGGCATAGGTATTAATACAATAGCATCTGGAAGGTGACTTAAGACAACCTAAGGCTAATTATCATGTCATTAGCTTAAATCTATGTTGCAATTCACTCCCCCAAACGGGCTTTCAGAGAGGCTCATGGGATCCACATGTGCAGTAAGACCCAGCTCATAACTCCCAGCTGTCCCTCAAAGTGGTTCCATGATGACGTCTGAACCATGGGGAGGTCCCTATCCCGACACTATAAAACAAGACCTAGAGCACAACCAAGGTTTCTTTTGCTACGACAAGGGGTCCAGTTGTCATCTGTATCTTGCTCTTGCTCTATAATCCTATCTTGCTCCCCCTCAATAAATTTCACCTCGTGCTTGTCTTTGGTGTGTCCGGGTTTTATTCCACCAAGAGCACACCAAGAACTGAGAACACAGAACGAGATTGCCAAACTGGACACACCCAGCACTGATCTCCACATCCCACATTCTGGGAGGCAAAAGCAACCCTTACCTTTTATATTTTAGTTTTAAAAATTTTTTTTTATTTTTGTGAAGATGGGTTCTCACTATGTTTCCCAGGCTGGTCTTGAACTCCTGGCCACAAGCAATCCTCCCACCCCAGCCTCCCAAAGTGCTGGGATTACAGGTGTGAGCCACCGTGCCTGGCCATATTTTAATTCTTAACGCATTTATTTTTATATCTTGCCAATTGAAATGTAGTCTTTCTTTAACACTTCTCAAAAGAATAGTCACTGAAAAAATTTAGAAAACACAGAAAAAGAAAACTATAAAGAAGAAAAACACAATTCTCCTAAAATTCTGTGCCTATAGGCCCATAATCAGAACCAAGCAACTTGACAGACACCTCCCCCTTACCTGTCTCCAGCTGATCACCTTCACACCTGGGTGTGTATCAAGCTGGAAGAGGGCCCTTTGTGGGATGGGCTCTGGAGGAACAGAGGTGAAGCGTCCACAGTCTGGACACAGTCTGGGCCAAAGAAAGGCCTGGGGATGGGGTGGGGTGGTCGACTCCCTGAGAAGCCTCACCCAGTGAAGTTCTGGAAGGGGTCCTGGGAGTGGGGCCTGGGGTTGGGCTTCAGTCTCAGCTCAGCCTAATTTTTTATTGTGGCAAAAAAAACATAACATAAAATTTACCAGCTTAACCATTTTTAAGTGTGTAGTTCAGGCCGGGTGTGGTGGCTCATGCCTATAATCCCAGCGTTTTGGGAAGCCGAGGCAGGAGGATCACTAGAGTCCAGGAGTTCTAGCCTGGGTGACAGAGTGAGACCTTGTCTCTATTAAAAAAAAAAAAAGTGTGCAGTTCAGTGGTATGAAGCACATGCGTTATGTTACACAACCATCCATGGCCAGAACTTCCTCCAACTTGTAAAACTGACACTCTGCACCCACCAAAAATTAACTCCCCAGCCCCTCCCCCACAGCCCTGGTGTCTTCTATTCTACTTCCTGTCTGTGATTCTTATGACTCTGGGGACCTCACAGAAGTGGAATCATACAGTATTCGTTTTTTGGTGACTGGCTTATTTCACTTCGCATGATGTATGTCCTCAGGTTCATCCATGTTATGCATGTGTCAGAATTTCCTACCTTTTTAAAGCTGAATAATATTAGCTGTCTTTTTTTTTAACAGACATTAGATAATGTGTGTTTTTTTTTTTTTTTTTTTTTGGCCTGTGTTGCAATTCACCTATAAGATAATGAAATCTTATTACTCACAATCCATAGTCCTCACAGCAGATGTTATGGTTGTGAGAACAGCACGTGGCGGGCCATGATTTCCACTGAATTCCCAGGGTGCAGAACAGCGTGGTAGGAGCTCAGTATTTTTTGTTCAGTGAATGAGACTTGGAGAAGCTAAAAAGACTTGCTTGGCTAGAAGGTGGTAGAGGATTTGAACCTGGGTCTCCAGGCTGACTGTAAGGAGCCTGGCCCGCCACACTCACACCACCATACCCTGTTGCCTCCGTGTAGCTTGGTAATTTTCACTGGCTCTCTAGTGCCCACAGGATCGAGGCCGAACTCGTCTCCCTGGCAGTCAACGCTCTATTCTCCTTCTCCCTCACCTTTCCAACATGCCCCCTCCACGTTCTGCCCCTGTGCCCACAGCCTGCAATGCCACCTTCCCAACGCACCTCCCTGCCCACGCCCTCTGCTCCAGCCAAGCCAGCCCACGCGGGCATAACACACTGCACCCCTTGTCTTTGCTCACGCCATTGCTTTCACCTGGGATGCCTGTCCTCCCTCCACTGGGCTGATGCCCGTGCACTCTGCAAGGCCATCTCCTGTCCCACTTCATCCAGGTCTCCCACGTCTCAGCCCCAGTCAGCTCTCAGAGAGCTGCACTTCACATCCCCTGCACTTCACACCGCCTGCACTTCACACCGCCTGCACTTCACACCGCCTGCACTTCACACCGCCTGCACTTCACACTGCCTGCACTTCACACCGACTGCTCTTGGTTCTCTTTGCATCTTTCGCTTATTCCTCAAAAAACATTTTTTCTTTTTGAGACTGGGTCTCACTCTGTTCCCCAGGCTAGAGTGCCGTGGCGTCATCATAGCTCACTGCAACCTCAAACTCCTGGGCTCAAGAGATCTTCCTGCCTCAGCCTCCCGAGTAGCTGGGACTACAGGTGTGCACCACCACACCCAGCTAATTCTTCTATTTTTTGTAGAGACGGGCTCTTGAACTGCTGGCCACAAGATATCCTTCCACCTTGGCCTCCCAAAGTGCTGGGATTACAGGCATGAGCCACTGCACTCAGCCCTGCTTTCTTTTTGTTTTGTCGCTGTTAGGTTTGTTCCAGGTGGGAACTCGAAAAGTATGTATGGGACAGAATGCGGTTATTGGAAAACTGAGGTTTTTGAATCAATAGCTGCAGGAGTCTGGAGAGTCCTGGAGGTTGTAAACCTAACAGACAGCTGCAGCCAGCGTGCCTATCTCCCCTGATAAGGATGGAAGTAGCCCCCTCCCTTATCTCTACAGGATCAGACTGACCCAGGGGTCCCAGAAATTGGTCGTTTGAAAAAAATTTTCTGGCCGGGCGCAGTGGCTCACGCCTGTAATCCTAGCACTCTGGGAGGCCGAGGTGGGCGGATCGTTTGAGCTCAGGAGTTAGAGACCAGCCTGAGCAAGAGCGAGACCCCATCTCTACTAAAAATAGAAAGAAATTATATGGACAGCTAAAAATATATATAGAAAAAATTAGCTGGGCATGGTGGTGCATGCCTGTAGTCCCAGCTACTCGGGAGGCTGAGGCAGGAGGATCCCTTGAGCTCAGGAGTTTGAGGTTGCTGTGAGCTAGGCTGACGCCACGGCACTCACTCTAGCCTGGGCAACAGAGTGAGACTCTGTCTCAAAAAAAAAAAAAAAAGAAAAAAATTTTCTTGCAGCAGCTGTTCTGGCCCAGGTACTCACTTCCCCCTGAGCAACCCTCTATAAAACCCAAGGCTCTCCCCTCCCTCAGTGTGGACGCTCTTTGGCCTCCACCCACCTGCACCGGGATGTCCAAAATAAACAACATTTTACTACACATGAGGCTTCGTGTGTCTCTTTCTCTTGGCTCCGGATCTAAGTCACCTCTAAATTTATTGTTCTCTGTTAGATATGCTACCTAAGCTGGGACTCTGAGCCCCTATTTTGAGAGCTACTTTTGAGCTGAGATTTCTCCCACGTGATGGGCAGGAGACACGTTAAAAATATAAATGCTGCTTTCCTCTTGGGAATCTGTCTTTTGTTTCAGGAGAGCATCTGGACTAAGAATTTCTGAGGGTTGAGAAAAGATGACGTATTTTCTCCCCATGCACGTGTGCATGGGTGAATGGATGGAGGGGTTTGGTGCTGCTTCCCCTGTGTTTTCCGGTCTCTGGGCAGGCCAAGGAGGAGGAAGGTTACTTGCATCTTCTCTGCACTGATTTCCAAGGAAGGGGAAACAGAGCTATCCGTGAGCCAATAGGCCCTGCTCTCTTTCTCCTGGGACAGGGGTGGCCACAGGGAGCAGTTCCCAGGAAAGGCACCTTTCTACAGGTGTGCGGCACTTCCATGGTGCTGGGGAGACAAGGGTGCTCTCCTTGCAAAGCATGTCTGGCCGGAAAACTCACTCGGAGGGAGGGTTTTGGTGCTGACTTGGAGAAGAAAGAGAACAATAATATCGAACCCCGCCTGACCTCTGGAAAGCAAGGTCAGATACATTATCTTTCAAGCCACCTGGGAAGGAAGGCAAAAGCTAGAGGAAGAAAACGGAGGCCCAGGGAGGTCAAGTGATTTTCCCAAAGCCACACAGACAATCGTGCTCAGCCATGATGTGAGCCCACAGAGCCTGGTTTTGTGCACTAAACCACAGGGGAGGACAGAAGTGGGGAAAACTGAGTCTGCCTGAAGGAAGAAAATTCAGAAAACCAACTAGCCTGACTAGAGAATGAAACGGAAAATTCTGTCTCAAGGGGCGGGCTCGTGCACAGCCGCAGTGGTGGAGACAGGCTTCACCCTCGCAGAGAGGAATTTGGCAGTGCGTACCCAGCGACTTAAATGTGTTCCTTCTCCTTTGCGCAGTAATTTGACGCTGGGAATGGATCCTAAGGCCCACGGCCAGGAGAGCATCCGTACAAAGATGCTTATCAGGGCATTAGTCAGAACAGCAAAAGATTGGAGATGATCTAATGTCTGACAATAATACAGTTATTAAGAAAATCGATCCAATCAGATCACGCATACTAAGAAAAAAAAAGAAAATCAAGACACTCGTAACACATTATACAACCAATCACAGTGACATTTGTGGGGGCTTTTTCATGATGGAGGAAAATGCTGACACTAAAATATCAGGTGGAGAAAAACAGGATGTGACATTATTTACAACAGCTGTCTAGAAAGGGCTTAGGCTAGAGATCGGAGGTGAACGAGCCAAAATAGCACTGCAGTAGCTTTTGTGGGTCAGAACCAGGGAGAACTTACTCTGGTTCTCTGCATTTTCTTTAATAACTATGCATTACTTGTGCCTTTTCTTAATTTTGTTACATCAAAGAGGATTTTAATTCTTATCTTTAGAAACCACAAAGACTATGCATGATTTGGAATTGAGACTGTACCAGTGGCCAAAGAAGAATCGTCCATTCTACGCCTTCTCTTTTTTTTTTTTTTCTGAGGCAGAATCCCGCTCTGTCACCCAGGCTAGAGTGCAGTGGCGTCAGCCTAGCTCACAGCAACCTCAAACTCCTGGGCTCAAGCAATCCCCCTGCCTCAGCCTCCCGAGTAGCTGAGACTACAGGCATGCACCACCATGCCCGGCTAATTTTTTCTATATATTTTTAGTTGTCCAAATCATTTCTTTCTATTTTTTAGTAGAGACGGGGTCTCGCTCTTGCTCAGGCTGGTCTTAAACTCCTGAGCTCGAACGATCCACCCGCCTCGGCCTCCCAGAGTGCTGGGATTACAGGCCTGAGCCACCGCGCCCGGCCTACGCCTTCTCTTTTGCCTGGTCACTCAGAAATAGAATGTTATCAGCTACGATCGTTGTCACGTGTTGCCTCATGTTACTTTTATCCATGTACTCGCCATAGTCTACTTTCCCTCCCACAGAAATTCAAGACCACCTTTTCACACACTGATATGCCACATCTCGGAGGCCCGGCCGCAACACTGACGTTCTGTGCCACATTGTCCTTTGACTGACATCATCCATTTGATAGACTTCACTGCCCCCTGATCCCCACGTCTCACTTGCTGCTGGAGAAAATATCGACTGGATTTTTTCCTTCCACCTGTCTCATGACAGGGTTCTGACCCACTTGCTCAAGTTACTAACCGCGCACGATTCAGGGCTCTTTCAAGAACCAAACTGCTAGCTATTTTGGACTCATGTCTTACAAACTTGTAATACAGGTCTTTGAAATATGGCTTCTATTTTCTTTTCTTTTCTTTTTTTTTTTTTTGAGACAGAGTCTCACTCTGTTGCCCAGGCTAGAGTGAGTGCCGTGGCGTCAGCCTAGCTCACAGCAACCTCAAACTCCTGGGCTCAAGCGATCCTCCTGCCTCAGCCTCCCGAGTAGCTGGGACTACAGGCATGCGCCACCATGCCCGGCTAATTTTTTCTATATATATTTTTAGCTGTCCATATAATTTCTTTCTATTTTTAGTAGAGATGGGGTCTCGCTCTTGCTCAGGCTGGTCTCTAACTCCTGAGTTCAAACGATCCGCCCACCTCGGCCTCCCAGAGTGCTAGGATTACAGGCGTGAGCCACCGCGCCCGGCCTATTTTCTTTTCTTATAATCTAATCTCTAGACTTCCTGTTGCTGCAAAAATTACTGCCTCCATCCCCATTAACAAAGACCAAGAAGGGCTGGAGACCCTGGAGCTACCCAGCTTCGCCGCTGGGAAAGGCGGGCACCCTTTCTCAAAGGTGGCACTCCCACCCAAGCACATAGTGGAACTGGAAGATGCCTTTTTCTTTAAAAATAAAAGGTATTTTTCAACTTTTTTTCTGATTATAAAATCAGTGCATTCTGCTGGTAAAAAATAAATATGTATAGACGTGTATGGGAGTAAGAAGTGAAAGAACCCCTATAATTCCACTGCCCAGAGGTAACCAGTGGTAATAGTTAATATCAGCCGGGTGTGGTGGTTCACTCCTGTAATCCCAGCATCATGGGAGGCCAAGGTCGGAGGATCACTTGAGACCAGGAGTTTGAGACCAGCCTGAGCAACATAGGGAGACACTACAAAAAATAGACAAAATTAGCCAGGCATGGTGGTACCTGCCTATAGTCCCAGCTACTTGGGAGGCTGAGGCAAGAGGATGGCTTGAGCCCAGGAGTTTGAGGTTGCAGTGAGCTATGATGACACCACTGTCCTCTAGCCCAGGCAATAGAGTTAGACACTGTCTCAAAAAAAAAAGTTAATATCTTCTTAGTCACACATATACACATACATAGAGACATACACATATACACCCACACATATGTGAACACATACACATATACATACCTAATATATAAACATTTATATACATAGACACATCTATATTTACACATATATACATACATACATGCACAAATACACATATGTATATGTGTATATATAAATATTTGCTTTTTTCATGTACTATAATGTATCCATTTCTCCATGTCAATTCACACAGATCAGTCTCATCCCTTTTGATGGCTGCTTAATGTTCCCCTGTGGGGCACTGAATGATTTATTTCTGGACATTGGTGTTATTTCCAATTATGTTAACCATTACATATAATTCTGCAATGAACATATGTCTTGGCACGTGTTTTCCTAGAATGGAATTGCTCCGCAAACAGAATGCACGTTCGATGCTTTTGCTCTGTATTACTCAATTCCACGTAGAAGACTGTGCAGGTGTGAATATGAAATGAGGTCCGACTGCCACCGTGTTGCAGCGCTAAGCATTTTATCTTTGCCAATGTTGCAGGTGGGAACATGTTTCATTGCTGGTTTAATTTATGTCCCTCTACATCCTAGTGAGACTCCTTTTCCATGGTTACAGGCCATTTGGATTTCTTCTTTTGTGAATGGTCTATTTACGTACATCTTTGGATTATTTATTTATTAGAGCTGCATTGCTTTAATAATTGGAACAGTAATATATATTTCAAAAAAGCTTTTTTTAGGAAACAAAGTCTGCCCTTGGGGTTCTTGGGGCCTCTGCTCCCTCCTTCAGGTCCGTGGCTCTGCATGTGGGAAGCAGTAGTGCTTCTCACCCAGCTCCCTTTGCGGAAATTAGGGGAACCTCACAGTGCCCGAATACAAAGCAGCCCAGGCGATTCTCACGAGCAGCTAGGGCGGAGGGTCATGCGTTAAGCCGGGGTCCTGTGCCCAGAGCCAGGCAGAGCTGCAGACCCCACGGCCCGTGGCCCACTCCCCAGCCTCCCCCAGGCTTCTCCAGGTGCACCAGGGATCTGTGAGAGTCGTTGAGGCAGCAACCCCACATCTGTAAGTAGCATACAGTGCAGCTATCAAAGATAACGAGGTAGACTGCAAGTGCCAGCTGGTAAATTTCCCACAATACACTTTTCTTCTTCTTTTTTTTTCCACAGACGAGGTCATGCTCTGTCACCCAGGCTGGAGTGCAGTGGTGCACTCCTTGCTCACTGCAGCCACAAGCTCCTGGTCCCAAGCGATCCTCCTGCCTCAGCCTTTGGAGTATCTGGGACTACAGGCCTGTGCCACCAGCCTGGCTAATTTTTCTTTTCTTTTCTTTTGTTTTTTTAGAGATGAGGGTCTCACTATCTTGTCCAGGCTGCTCTGGAACTCTTGGGCTTAAATGATCCTCCTGCGTCCCAAAGTGTTTGGATTACAGGTGTAAGCCACCATGCCCAGCCTGACCGACTATTTTAAACACGTTTTTATTGTAAAATAAAATACAGATACAGAAAATTCCATTGATCCAACTACGGCTTAACTAATTACTACCAGGTGAACTGCCACCAAGACCAAGGAAAAGGACATTGCCAGCCACCCCCGAAGCCCCTCCCTCTTCCATAAGGAGTTACGCTTGTCCTGACTTTTAAAGGACACATTGATTGCATTTTTAACCACAAGTCTGCTTGCAGGGGAGGCACTCAAGGAAGTTTCTGGGACCAGCAGACTCCAGTTCCCTCTTCGGACACCCACCCAACAGGGTTTCGAAAGTCCCTCCCAGCCTGGCAATCTGGGCGGGCTCTGGGCAGGCTCGCACCCTCCTCGACTCTGGAAATGCAACTTTTATGCAACCGTTAATGGAAGAAACTTCAGATAGAGAAGTGAAAGAGGATCCCCAACCCTGCTGAGTGGTTTCAGATGCAAGGGTGTCCTTGTGGAGGGAGGCGGAGGCGTGGAGAAGAGCTCGGGTCTGTGTGCAACATGTGCATCTGTGCAGGTCCACCGTGGCACTGGGGGACACGCGGGAAGTGTGGACAGTGGTCTGCGTGGGGTGAGGTGGCAGTGTAACTAACAAGAGAGTCCATTGGAGGCCTCAGTTGTCACTTCACACCTTTCCTGAGTGTTTATTAATTTTAAGATCACACACACACACACACACACACACGCCCCTCTCCTGGCTTCCTATCTCTGTCCTCCTTCTGTCTTTTGGGGGCCACCTCCTCCATGAAGCCACCCCTCTGTCCCAGCCCATCGCGACTTCTCCTTCCTGGGAGCTTCTCCGGCCTGAGCTGGGCCATCCATGCTGGCTGCTGGCTGCCTAGGGAAGGTTGGGAGGGTTCCTCCCTCTCCCTGTGCCTCAGTGTCCTTGTCTGTAAAATGGGATAATGTGTGTACACTCACTGTCACCTTCTACCTGGACAAGGAATGAACCTGGAGGCCTGAATTCCAGCCCTGCCCCCACCCTCCCCCCAGGCTGGCCCTGCCACCCCCCTGCTGGCTCTCGGGGCAAATCACGCCTTTCATTTTCCCAGCTCTAAAATGAAGGGTGAAGCCGCTCAGGAATTCTATAGCAGTGCTATAAACGACCACATTAAAAGGAAGCAGGTTTGCTTCCCATCCCCAACTTCCCCTCTGCCCCTACCCTGCCCCCTCCTGCCATCCTGCCCCCCAAGACCCCCCCCCTTGGAAAACGTCCCAACATCACCACTCCGGGGATTTCCAAACTAATGAGGAAGTCGAGCCCGAAACTGGACCTTCAGATGGGAGGCCACGGAGGAGTCTGTCCCCTGGATTCTTTTGACTTGCACAATCTTGAAGGCACCCACGTCTGGTTTTTAGAGATAATTTCAGCTCATTGCCAACATTTCACATCGAGAGATCGTGTCACGTTCGGGCACTCTCCTGCAGGGTGGCGGTCACTCGCTGAGCTGTGGGGTGTGTCCCCGCCAGCCCCCCGGAGCCCCCGTGGGGTGTGAGATGGAGACTGGGCCGCAGGTGCCTTAGCTGGGGACACGCCCGCGTGGGCGGGAGGGAGCGCAGGTGGAGGCCGGGAAGGCCGGACGTCCCGCAATGCTCAGTGCTGCCTGTCGGGACAAAAAAGCTGTCCCAGGTGTCTTCTCCTGACTTCCGAATGTCCCTTCTGTAGGGTCCCCCAGTTTCCTCGCTTTCTTTCTGTGTCCTGACCAGCCCTGTGCCCCAGCCCGCGGCGGGTTTCCCCAGCAGGCTTGCACCCCAACCGGGGCCGTGCGCATTCCTGGAGAACTGAGAAAGGTGCGTAGGCTGTTGCCCTAAACACTGGAAGAACCGCCCCGGGCCTGAGCCAAATGCCTTAAACCCTACCCGCGCTGGGGACAGACCGGGCAGGACTGAGGACGGCTGCAGCCCCCGCACGGTCTCCGCACAAACGCTCTGGCTGCTCTCTCCAGCCTCGTGCTGCTTTCTTTGAAATCCCAACCAGCCCCATCTTGGGACAGTTTGGGGCACTCCGTTGTGGGAATTCCCCTGTCGCCACTTTTGGGGCAACTCCAGCTGCAACCTTGGGGGGAGGAAACAGCTTCAGATATTCAAGTCAGTGCAAAACCAAACTCCATTGCACTCTAAACACAGAGATTTTTTTGCTTATTTTAAAACATACTCTGAGAATGCAAATGAATGGAAAACAGCACTTTGTTTTGTAGGGAGCTTTGCCAAGAGTTTAAACATTTCAGGAAATCATAGCACTGGCAGCAGCTTCTCTCCTGGGATTCAAGTCCCCAAAGCAGTATCCTTAAGGCGTCCGTGACCTTTCACACGGGGTGTGAGTGGCCGCCCTCCTTACACCTGCTGTGGGATTGGCCAAGGCACAACTACCTACTGAGATGCACATGAACTTACTATAAATCACTTATGACTTCCTTTTTATTTTTCCATTATATATTGGTTGAGACGTTATACTGACTTTTCTTAAAAAATTGTGAGTATTGGTCGGCCGCGGTGGCTCACGCCTGTAATCCTAGCACTCTGGGAGGCCGAGGCGGGTGGATCACTCAAGGTCAGGAGTTTGAGACCAGCCTGAGCAAGAGCGAGACCCTCCCCCCGCCCCGTCTCTACTAAAAATAGAAAGAAATTATCTGGCCAACTAAAATATATAGAGAAAAAATTAGCCGGGCATGGTGGCGCATGCCTGTAGTCCCAGCTACTCGGGAGGCTGAGGCAGTAGGATTGCTTAAGCCCAGGAGTTTGAGGTTGCTGTGAGCTAGGCTGACGCCACGGCACTCACTCTAGCCCGGGCAACAGAGTGAGACTCTGTCTCAAAAAAAAAAAAAAAATTGTGAGTGCTGTGGGTTTTATTATCTGTGTCGATGATTTTACAGTGAGGCCCACAGACTCCTGGAGTGCCTACAACCCTTTCCAGACAGCACAAAGACATGATTGACTTTTCACTGTGATGACATTTGGTGGCTCAAAAGCCACTGTGGGTAAAACTGCTGGAACCTCAGCAGGAAGCAAGGCAGTGGCCCCAAACTGGGCTGGTCTCACTGTGTTCCTCATAGACATGCACTGGCGGTGACAAAATGCGCCAGCGTCGCGTAAGGGTGTCATAGATGAAGCAGTAAAAATGATAACTTTCATCGAATCTGAGCCGTTGAGTACACATCTTTTTGATATTCTGTGCGATCGAACAGGAATTGCACACCTAAGTAAGGTGACTGTCTCGAGGAAAAGAGCTTGCTAGAGTTGGAGCTGAACTAGCCTCCGGTCCAGGGAACACTATTTTTACTTGCAAGAGTAACTGACTGATGAATGATGGGTATTCAGATTTGGGTATTTGGCAAAAAAGACTTTTTTTTTTTTTTTTTTTTTTGAGACAGAGTCTTGCTCTGTTGCCCGCCCGGGCTAGAGTGCAGTGGTGTCATCATAGCTCACAGTAACCTCAAACTCCTGGGCTCAAGTGGTCCTCCTGCCTCAGCCTCCCGAGTAGCTGGGACTACAGGTCTATACCACCATGGCCAGGTAATTTTTTCTATTTTTTTAGTAGAGATGGGGGTCTCACTCTTGCTCAGGCTGGTCTTGAACTCCTGACCGCAAAAGCAATCCTCCCACCTTGGCCTCCCAGAGTGCTAGGATTGCAGGAGTGAGCCACCACACCTGGCCCAAAATTTTTTTTTTTTTTTTTTTTTTTTTTGAGACCGAGTATGTCACCTAGGCTAGAGTGCAGTGGCATCATCATAAAGTTGAAGCTTTCAAGGGAAAATAGAATTTTGGAAAATTTGTATCCATTACCACAAGCTTGAGAACTTCCCAGTATTTCAAGATTTTTCTGATGAGACGGATAGTGATGTTAATGAATGGTACTTTTTGACATTGTTTAGTGATGTGTCATTTTTTGGGAACATCTTCATGATTTAATGAACCCAAACTTTCCAAATGACCAATATATGATGCTGCAAAGTCATATGTGTGTAAAAGATCAATTCAAAGTACAAGATAGACCCAAGCATTTTAATGCAAGAACATGAAATGTTCATTGATATGGTTTCAGATTCCACATTGCAACTAACCTTGGAGAAACTACCACTTGTTGAGTTTGGGGGTAGCATCGAAGGAGAATATACACAGTTGTCTGAAAAGGCTACGAAAATACTCCTCTCTTTTCCAACTGCATGTTTGTGTGAGGCTGGATCTTCCTCAATCAAAACAACATATTGTGACAGCCCGAATGCAGGAGTATTAATAGGATATGAGGATCCAACAGTCTTCTACCAAGATGGGCGTTTAAGAGATTTGCAAAAGCGTAAAACAATGTTAGTTTTCTCAGTAAATTTCTTTGTCAGTTTTGGAAATGAAGACTTTTTTCATAAAAATGTGTGGTTTATGTTTACATGTAGTGGCTTTATTATTGTTACTTTTTGATAAATTTATAAATATTTGGGCCCCTGAAAATTCCTAAGTCTGTAAAAGCGTCCCAAGATTTAAAAGTTTGAGAACTGCTAATTTATGCATCTAATTTGAAAACAGGAAGAGAACATTTGAAAATGTTTGCTTTGCAAAAAGATGCAATGAGCTACCACTTCACACCCACTAGGATGGTAACAGTAAAAATGACAGACAACCACAAGCGTTGGTGAGGATGTGGAGGAAACGGAACCTTTATAGACTTGGGTAGGAATGTAGGATGGTGCAGCCACTGTGGGAAAAGTCTGGTGGTTCCTCAAAATATTAAACACAGAGTCAAGCTATTCTATTCTTAGGTATATCTACTCAAGAGAAACGAAAACATACATCCAACATAAAAACTTGTACAGGAATGTTTATGGCAGGATTATTCCTAATAGTCAAAAGCAGAAACAGCCCAAATGTCCATCAACTCCTGAATGGATAAGTAAAATGTCAGATTTCAGCCATTCAATGGAATAATGGTTTTGCAATAAAAATGAACGAAGTACTAATACATACTACAACGTGGATGAAACTTGAAAACGTTGTGCTAAGCGGTAAAAGCCCAGTCACAGTTAAACACATATTGTTTGATTCTATTTACATGAAATGTCTAGAACAGACAAAAAGCAGGCAAGAGACAGATCTATAGAGACAGAAAGTGGATTAGTGGTTGCCTAAGGCCAGGGGCTGGGGGAAATCCAGGGGGTTTAACAGCTAAGGGATGGAGATTTGTCCTGGGGTGATGAAAATGTTTTAAAATTAGATCATCGTAATGGTTGTATAACTCCACTAATAAACTAAAAACATTGAATGGTACACTTTGAAGGGATGAAGTGTGTAGTATATGAATTATATCTCAATAAATCTGTTAAAAATATCTTCCTTTCTTTTTTTTTTTTTTTTTTTGATAGAGTCTTGCTCTGTTGCCTGGGCTAGAGTGCCATCAGCCTAGCTCACAGCAACCTCAAACTCCTGGGCTCAAGCAAATCCTCCTGCCTCAGCCTCCTGAGTAGCTGGGACTACAGGCATGCGCCACAATGCCCGGCTAATTTTTTTTCTACATATGTTTTTAGCTGTCCAAATCATTTCTTTCTATTTTTAGTAGAGACGTGGTCTCACTCTTGCTCAGGCTGGTCTCAAACTCCTGACCTCGAGCGATCCTCCCGCCTCGGCCGCCCAGAGTGCTAGGATTACAGGCGTGAGCCACCGCGCCTGGCCTTCCTTTCTTTTTTATATACCAACTTTGGGCAAGAAAAAAAAAATCTACTTTTTTAAAAGCTGGTTTTATTCAATGGTAGGCTGTCATGGAAAAAAAAGAAAAGCTGGGATTGAGTGAGAGCGTTGAGCACACTGTCCTCTGGTGGCCACTTCCAGCACAGCACCAGGGAGGTGAGGCAGCCAGCCCTTGCTATCCTAGAACAGACCACAAGAGGGCAGAAGAACACAACATTTACGGCGCTAACCGCAGGGCTGGGCGGGCCGTCGGGGGAGCCCCGGTCCCTAATCTGCACGGTGGTGCTCTGAAACCTCGCCCCCAGCCGGGTGCCCAGGGGCTGGGGCAGGTGGGCAGGAAGAGCCAGGCTGGGGCAGGAGTGACCTAGAGCTGCCCGCGATCGTGATGCCTGAAGCGCCCCATTAGCTGGCTAATTGGTGTCTTCTCTGGCTTCCACGTGACCTACAGCAGCCCGAGGGAGGGGCACAGCCCTGACCCCTAAACCCAGAGACCGAGGAGGACGCAGAATCGGGCAGCGAGCTATGGGGCGCTAACTCTGGCCACCACTGTGCTTGGCTCTGGGAAAACTTGCCCCCTGGTTAAAACTTTTAATCTCTAGTAGGTGCTTAATAAAGACTTTCACTCATTCATGTAATCAAGAAAAGATGTTTGTGCACCTGCAAAGCGCCAGGTACTGTCTGGTCGCTGAGGACGCAGTGATGAACAAAGGGACCCAGGTCCCGCCCACATGGGACTTCTGATCTAGGGGAACAAAAACTTTACAAAAAGAATCAAAATTTGGTTAGAGGCTGTGAAGGAAAATGGGGACCTGAGAGAGGGGTCTCATTTATACTGGGAGTCGCTAAAGAAGCGCAGACCGGGCACGGTGGGCTAGAGCGCAGTGACATCATCACAGCTCACTGCAACCTCCAACTCCTGGGCTTGAGGGATCCTCCTGCCTCAGCCTCCGAGTAGCTGGGACTACAGGCGTGCACCACGAAGCCCAGCTAATTGTTCTATTTTTAGTAGAGATGAGGTCTTGCTCTAGCTCAGGCTGGTCTCAAAATTTTGTGTGTGATTGAGCAAGACTCTGTCTCAAAAAAAAAGAAAAGAAAAAACAGACATTTTTAGGTCAGTATTTATAGATCTACTTTATCCTTTTTAAATGACTGCATAGAATTCCACGGCATGGATATAGCGTGATTTGTTTGCTCAGTGCTCTGTTGATATATAGCTACAGATACAGACACAGACATGGATATAATTTTCAGTTTTTCTGTGTTACAATATTACAACAAAGATTAACATCTACACCTGTGACTGTGCATTTGTATCAATATCTAACCGACATTGTCATGCTGTATTTCTACAGGGCTGGTTCCTGGAAGCGGGTGGCTAATTCAGAGGGTTTGTGGATTTGAAATTTTAGTACCTGCTGCCAAATTACTCCCCTAAAAGTGGACCAATTTATTCTCCCACGCATGAGGGTTGAGAGTACCTGTTTCCTACGGGCTCCCTGGCCCTGGATTTGAAATTTTTTCTGTCTTTAAAATTTTTGCTTCCCCTCTTCCTTTACAAAACCTAAGGGCGCCTTGGCGGAAACAGGTCAGCCCCAGCAGGGTGGGGGCAGGTGTGCCTGATGAGTAACGCCCCCACCTTTGAGCCCCACTGCCCCCGCCCAGGGCCTGTGGCTATGCTACTTGGCAAGGCAAAGGGCTTTGCAGATGTGATTAAGGCTAGGGACTTTGAGATGGGGAGATTATTCTGATTATCCAGGCCAGCCCAAATTAATCATATGAGTCCTTAAAGCCAGAGAGGCCTTCCTTGGCTATGGGCCAAGGAGCGTGAGCAGCCCCTAGAAGCCAGACAAGGCAAAGAAATGGCCTCTTCTCTAGACTTTTGGCCGACAGAACTGTAAGATCATTAATCTGTGTTGTTTTAAGCCACGATGGTTGGGAGTATTTGTTATGGCAGCAACAGAGAATGCATACACTCGGCAAGCAGAGAACTGCCCGTTACCCCAGCCAGGTTTCTTGGGACCTACCTGCAAGGCTGGGCTGGCCTCCCTAGTTCCCACTCCTCCTTCTGGGAGGAAGCCTTTAGCCACGATGTTCTCCTCACCACAGCTTGCCTGCTCTGTGTGGATCCTGCCCCCAGACGGCCCACTTCCTCCCCATGAACTTGCCCTTGGGCTCCTTTCCAGCCCAGCCCCTGCACCTCCCCACCTCCTGCAGCCCGGCCAAGCCTCAGGGAGCTCCTGTTCCTTTAACACAGTGCGGATCACCTGGGCTCACCTGGGCCCTCTTTTGTCAGGAGGGAGGAGGAGAGAAGAGATGGATTCGAGGCCCGAATCCATCTGGGATGCACAGACCCACAGAGGACACGTGGTCCTGCGTGTGCCTGGGCGCGTCTCCAGGCCAGCTCTGGCCCTGAAGGGTGAGGCAGGGTTGCTCCTCTCTGTGCCCTCAAGAGCTTTAACTTGGTTAGTGCAGGAAGGCACCCACACTGCAGCAGGTGCCATCAGTGGCCCCGACACTCCCTCTGACCACAGCCACAGCTGTGGTGGCCGCCCCTCTGGATGCTGATGGCAGCTTGTTACCCGAGGCTTGCTGTGTGCAGCCCTAGGCTTTTCTGCCCCGGGGATTTCTCCAAAGCCACGGAAGCCTGTGGGCCCCCAGGCAGGTGCAGTCTGGGAGGTGGTGACACTAGCTGATGCCATCCCCAACCACACCCAGCAGGAGCCAGCGGAGGAGCCTCACCTTCCGCCACCAGACGCACCATTGTATGTGAGACAGTGACCTCAACCACACGCCTTTTATCAGCTTTTCCTCCTTCCCTGTCACACCCCTCTGTTTTTCATCCCTGCTTCCTGAGAGCGCCCCCAATAACCCCCCCCCCCCACACCCAAGTCTTCATCTGAGGCTCTGCTTCCAGGGGAACCCAAGACAAGGCACCCAGAATTGGTCACCACCAAAACCCGAGTATGGTAAGTACAGAAGGAGCATAAATAAAGGGCTCTGAGACCCAACAAAGTCACTCCCACGACAGATGGGGTTGGGGGATGATGGTTTCAGTGTAGACAGACAAGAGAGATGCAACTAAAGGCAGCTGTGAAACTTCATTGGATCTCGGGTCAGGGGAAAAAAAAGACACTTGGTGGGAAAATGCTAAAGAAATTGGAATGCAATGCAGGCATCGGTGTGTTCCATGATATTATCTAATTAATGTTATTCTTGGGTGTCGTAATGATTCTACAATTCTGTAGGAGTCTTTAATCTTAGAGGATGTACACGTTTATAGGTAAAGTGTCAAGATATTGGCAAGTTACTTTCAAATTATCAGGAGAGAGAGAGAGAGATTAGGAGGATAGGAGGGAGAGAGAAAATGTGCAAAAATGTTAAGAATTGGTGAATCTGGATGAGGAATACACAGGTGTTTGTTCTACCAGTCTTTCAACTTTTCTTTCTTTTCTTTTTTTTTTTTTTTTTTTTTTTGAGAGAGAGTCTCACTCTTTTGCCCTGGCTAGAGAGTCGTGGTGTCAGCCTAGCTCACAGCAACCTCAAACTCCTGGGCTCAAGCAATCCTCCTGCCTCAGCCTCCCGACTAGCTGGGACTACAGGCATGCACCACCATGCCCAGCTAATTTTTTCTATATGTATTTTTAGTTGGCCAGCTAATTTCTTTCTATTTTTAGTAGATACAGGGTCTCGCTCTTGCTCAGGCTGGTCTCGAACTCCTGACCTCAAGTGATCCACCCACCTCGGCCTCCTAGAGTGCTAGGATTACAGGCGTGAGCCACCGCACCTGGCCCTCAACTTTTCTTAAATTTGAAAGTTTTTAAAATAATAAGAGGTGGGCAGAAATAGCTACAAGACTCCAGATAAAGAAAGCAGCTCTCCTTGGGAAGCTGGGGAGGCTTCAAGGAGGAGGCGCCATTTAGGATGAGCCCAGAGGCTGGGTATGTTCATGGGAAGACGGTGTAGACGGTGTGCGTGTGTATGTGTGTATGGGTGTGTGCGTGCTCAGCGCAAGGAACAACATGTGCAATGGCTCAATGGTTACAGTATGCGACTTCTGAGGGACTAAGACAGTTTGGAAGGTATTATGGGTTGGCCCACTCAGCACACATTCAAGCTGCCCTTTCTTGAGTTTACTGCAGAATCTTAGAAAACTACAAACTCAGCTTGCCTCAACCCCTTGCAGCTAGCAGTGGCCCCGTGACACACTTCTGACCAACACGGCTACTGAGGAGTCCCGGGAAAGTCTTTGCTGTCCTGATCGGGTTGTCATCTCATCTTCCGCATCCCTCCTCCAGGAACTCAGCCCTAATTGAAATTCGTAGAACAGTATCCTTACCAACTGCAGAAGACACGTTCTTCTAGATGCCCAAGGAATGCTGACCAAGATAAACCACGTGTTGAGCCATAAAGCAAGTCTCAATATACGTAAAGGGACTGAAACAATACGGAGTATGTTCTTTGATGTGATGGAATTAGACACATTCTATCAGAAGTCAATAATAGTATGATATCCAGAAACTCTCCCAAATATTTTAAAATTATGCAAGGCTTCTAAATACATATTCCAGGGTCAAGAAAGAAACCACAAGGGTAATTAGAAAATATTGCGAAGTGAAAGATAATGAAAGCATAGCATATTAAAGTAGGTGGGGGTACTATTAATAGTTCTTAGTAGATTTTAAATTTTCAGATATTATGTTCAGCTGTTGTGGGATTTTCATTGGCTTCTTATTTCCCCTGGCCTCCTCAGAGTCCCGCCCACCCCACACCTGTGCAGGAACTGGCCCCTCGAGCCAGTGCCGGGTGGCTTTTATACCCTGGGCACCAAAGGCCTGGGCTGGAGAAACCCAGCCGTCAGCCTGTGGCCCCTCCTTCTTCTGCTCCAGGCCCGCCAAATGGTTGTTTTTCTGTTTCATCCAGAGGTGTAATTGTTATCAGGAGGTCTGTCAATCTGATATAAGTGACTCTGCCACTTCTGGGAGATAAAAGTCACTCTTACCCTTTGCCCGATCATCTTCCCAGGTATCACCCATGTGATGTACACACATGAGTTTCACATGAACAGGACCATGCAGCTCGTGCTGGTTTATAGGTGCCTTTTTCCCTCAGCAATGACGTATGTCTTTCCAGGTCAAAGTCTCTAGATCGACGTTGTCCTTTTTGAAGGCTACATAGTTTTCCATACACATATATAACTTATTTCACTACTCCTAGTTCAGTACACAAACAATACTGTGTAAAATCCTTTTGTAGACATTGTGTACTTTACTGGTTATCTCCTGGGACAAATTTCTAGAAATGGAGTTGCTGGGTCCAAGGCATGCCTCTGTGACACCAGCCCCCATTTTGGGGGTCTTTGGGGACCCCCTTTAGTAAGCAAAAGAAAAACATAAACATTTCTACTCACCTCTAGTCCTCGCCACCAAGTTCCCCTTCCTGGAAATAACTAATGTTGTTAGTTTCTAGGTAATTCTTCTGGAGATGATCCACACTTCTGTACAAAAGCATAGGGATATTCCTCCCCTGCCATTTTCACACAAGTGGCAGCCAAGTGTGTGCACAGTTTTGCCCTTCTGACACATTTTAAAAGCAAAGAACTTTAAGAAAAATAAATTGCAACACTATAAGCTTTATAAACAGGCCCCCAAATATTATCCCAAGATTTGTTTTTTTAAATCAGGCCCCAAAGAGGGGAGAAAAGTGAAATAACTAACATCGGATTTTATATCCCCTTTCTCATCCAGATTGTCTCTGGACAAATGGAGACTTGTCCACTCCCCTTGGTGGCGGAGACTCCGAGCCGAGGAAGCAGGTGTGTGGCAGCCTGCTTGGCTGCAGAGCTATGTGCAGAAGGGACTGTGACCCTTGGCCAGGGTTATTTTTATCCATCCCAATCACCAGTTAGCCTGGCAGCCCTGTAATTTGGGAGCCTGGCCACCCCTGTGCTGTAATTCCCCGGCAGACACTCAGACCTCCGGATGGCCCCCTCGACTGGCACTTTGGTGATGCTCTGTGGCCAGAAGTCTCTTCTGCAAATTAGGAGTCAGGTCTTGGTAGGGTGGAGTCAAAACCAGGGGGTGGGAGGAGTCTGGGGTCTCTGGAGTTTCTGCAAGAGCTTCATCTCCACCATCAAATTGCGCCTGGCCATCTTAGAAGTATGGGTGTGCCACTGCTCCCCAAAGGAGACGGGTTGCTGCTGAGTGTGGGGCTGGCTGCGACCAGCCAGGCTGGGGCGGTGCAGCTTGGGAGGATGGTCGCTTAGGTGCCAGGGCAACCTTCGGTAGAGCACATCTCGGGCTCCCACTTCCTGTGCATGGGCACTTCAGCGGACTGACGTTCCTCTGCAGCCTGTCTTGGCATCCAGCAAGTGCTGGCTGCACACCGTCCTGCCTCAGGGAAGACACTAGCGGCCTTTTGTGCCTGTCAGGGTTATTTCACTGAAACTCTGCTTCCATCCTGCCCCTTCTCCAGAATCCACAAAGTAAAGCCCCAACTCCTTAGGAGGAAGAGAATCTAACGTGTGTTAAAGTAAATTGAAACAGAAACCAGGCCTGAGGAATCCCTGAGCAGATAGAGCCAGTTTGGCGTCGTAAGTGACCTTGCTTGATTTGCAAACAGAAGTAAAACTTAACTTGAGCTATTTCTCTTTCTTTTCTTTTTTCTAAATTTCTTTTTCTATTTTTAGTAGAGACGAGGTCTCGCTCTTGCTCAGTCTGGTCTCGAACTCCTGAGCTCAAGCAATTCTCCTGCCTCAGCCTCCCAGAGTGCTAGGATTACAGGCGTGAGCCACCACACCCATCTTCCTTCCTTCCTTTCTTTTCTTTCTTTTTTGAGACAGGGTCTCGTTCTGTCGCCCAGGCTGGACTACAGTGGCCTAATCATAGCTCACTATAGTCTCAAACTCCTGGGCTCAAGCGATCCTCCAACCTCAGCCTCCCCAGTAGCTGGGGGCTACAGGCATGTGCCACTGTGCCCAGCCAACTTGAGCTATTTCTTATAAATGCCTGTATTAAAAAAAAACAGAACTGAAGCTCAACCAATCAGAAGCAACCAACAAACTTACAATTATGTAACTAGGAATTTTCCAATGGGATAGACCAAATAAGGCAACTGTATAACTGTGACCAATCACATCTTTTCTTGGCTTTACTTCCGGGCTCGTCCTATAAAAGCCATCCCTTGCTTCGCCTCTGCAGAGCTCTTGAACTGCTTCTGGTTTGGACCTGTCCAATCTGCAAGTTGTCATTTGTTCAAATAAACCCTTTCCAATGTCATTGTACCTCAATTACTTTCTAACATGTTATTGCGAACTTACAGAGTACTGACACAGTTGAGGGTTTTTTTGGTTTTGTTTTTGCAGATTTTCATTTGTTTAATAAAATTCATGAGTATTAATATTTACTTAATTTAAATTTTAACTTAATTTTACTTAATTTTTAAAGTAAATATAAGTAATGTTAATTGGTTATATTTACTTAATATTTAATGTTAATATTGTTTATATAAAAAGTAGTAATGCATTAATATGCACAGACAAACCTTAACAAAAGAAAAAAAAGAAAGCCGATCCTGCGTTATATTTCTTCACAGCAGCAACCTCGACCTCCTGGCATATCATCCACTTTCCAGCCTATCGTCTGATTGTTTATGCCTTTTTCTCACTAGACAATAAGCCCCTGGAGAACAGGGACCTTGACTGCTTTGATCACAGCTGAATCCCAGCACCCAGCACAGGGATGGCATGTTGAAGGCAAATCAGCAAGTTTTGTTGAATAAATTCAGGGGCAAAGTCTAGATTCAAAGCCAGGTCTGCCTGACTCCAAATTGTTGCTGTTTTCATCACCAGCCTGCCTGGCAGCTGAGGCATAGCAGGGTTATGCGGTGGCTGGAGGCTGCAGAGCCAGCTGAGCTGGGCTCAGGATTTGAACCCTGGTCCTCCAGTCCCAGGCTCTCCTGGAGTCCCTAGTGGAAGAGGGTGTAAAAGAGTTTGCCAACCAACCCCACTCCTTCTTCCCATCTCTTAGAGTTCAAGCAAAGGGATTTGAGGGGATGGGAGGTACCTGGGGTATTTCTGAGCACAGCAGCAAAACCTATCCAAAGTGCCCCAGCAGGGTAGGAGTCACTATATATATATAAGTCACCCTGTATAAGAACCCCCTCCCCATGCAAGGAGGCAAACCCTTGACCAGCTTGGACCAAGGCTGATGTCTAGTTGCCAGGCTTGTTGTAATCCCAGTCAGGTGGCTCTGTGCCTTCTTCACCAGCCCTGAGTGGGCATTCTGGTCACCATGGAAACCGGGTCCCTGGGCTTCCTTCTAATGATATCTTTGGACAACATACCACCAGCCCAGGAGCCCCTGCTGCTCAAGCTGGCCCTGGGGAGAGGCTCAGAATGGTCCAGGGTCTCCAGGGCTGCAGGGCTGAACTGTTGACCCGATTTCTTTTCTTTTCTTTTTTTTTTTTTTTTTTGAGACAGAGTCTTGCTCTGTTGCCCAGGCTAGAGTGAGTGCCGTGGTGTCAGCCTAGCTCATAGCAACCTCAAACTCCTGGGCTCGAGCAATCCTCCTGCCTCAGCCTCCCGAGTAGCTGGGACTACAGGCATGCGCCACCATTCCCGGCTAATATTTTCTATATATTTTTAGTTGTCCAGCTAATTTCTTTCTATTTTTAGTAGAGACGGGGTCTTGCTCTTGCTCAGGCTGGTCTCGAACTCCTGAGCTCAAACAATCCACCTGCCTCGGCCTCCCAGAGTGCTAGGATTACAGGCGTGAGCCACCGAGCCCGGCCTGAACCGATTTCTTATCTGGACCCCGAGAAAGGAGAGAATGCCGCATCGGCTTATCTGGCAGGGAGGTTTGGGGGGCTGGACTGCTGTGCTCAAGGCTGGGAAATGGAAGGCTGCAGAGTTGCTGATCCAGAGTTACAAGGAACCTTGAGCATCAGCCAGTCCGACGTCTTTGTTGTCCAGATGGAAAGATCGAGGCCCAGAGAAGTAATTTGCCCAAGGTGACACAGGATGTGAGGGTCAGGCTGGGAAGGGTTTTAGGTGGGATTTTCTGAAGCAGGTCTAGGAGTCACGTGACAGTGATTATTTGGGACTATTAAATAGGATTGGGAAGTGATGGAGGCCAAGCAAGAGGGCGATGTCATGCCAATAACCACAGGGGACCCACGTCTGCAGGGAGCTCAGCTCTGGAGGCAGCATGGGTCACACCTGTGAAAGTTGTCAAACTCAAAATGGAATCACTAACATTAAAAAAAATAAGCCCTGACAAATACAGCCAGAGCCCGGGAAGGCCATAGAGAGGGTTCTCCCACTTACATGCCTGATAACAAAAACTTTCACAAAAGACTGCAAAACCCACAACCTTGCACAAAGGCCATAGCAACCTTGCACAAAAAATACCTCTGCAAGGACATCTGCCCAGCAACTGCCTGTCCAGCCTCGAACTGGTGTCACCCTTGTTATGGATCATTGTAGCCAAGGATGATTATTTTAAAACAAGTATGTAATCCTCCTCATTTTTTTCTTTAAAAACCTTTGTCTTCATTTATCTCCCTGACTATGACCTAGTTTACTGTGGCATGTGTATTCCCATTGCAATGCTCTATTCCCAGATAAATACTTTTCTTGTAGAAAGCCTCTCTCTGGTCTACGGCCATACCACCCTGTCTCCCGGTCTCGTCTGATCTTGGAAGCTAAGCAGGGTCGGGCTTGGTTAGCACCTGGATGGGAGAGAGCCCCTCTCTGTTATTTAGGTTGACGTGGCTTAGAGTTGTTCTATCAGGGGGCTGCTGACAAAGCTGCCCCAGGAGGATGTGAATTCCCAGGCCCTTCCATGGCTCCCTCGTGAGCACGGCCCAGGCAGGTCCTGGCGGTGCTGGGCAGTCCTCCGACAGAGAGACGCAGGCCCTGGCTGCTGGGAGCCGGTGTGCGCAGAAGGATAAAGGGGCAGGAGGTGGAATGGAAGGAAAGACCCCGTCTGCTGCAGAGATCATCCGATCTCTCCTCCTCATTGTGTGGCAAAGGAAGCTGATGCTCAGAGGAGGCAGGTGACTTGCTTGAGGTCACACACTAGTTAATGGCACAGCCAGGCCTGGGACCAACGCCCCTGGCTCCAAATCCAGTGAGTTTTCCCTTTATTCAGATGTTTCTCGTCCTGCTCCCACCCTGAGCAGCTGGAAACAAGGTATCCAAACTGGAGAGGTGGAAGAGGAGACACTCCGAAAGCCAGAAGGAGGTGGGCAATGCCTGGACAAGTCATCCGCACGTCTGGCTCCGACTGATGGCCTGGCTTTGCACACAGGGGGCGTTCCAGAAACGCTCAGAACTTGCTGGCAGACGTGGGCTTCCTCAATGGCCCAGACCAGTGTGTGCAGAGAAGTCAGAGGAGCAGAAGTGAGGCTCAAGCCCAGAGCAGTCAGCTTTGCTCCCTACTTCAGAATCCCAAAGCGGGGAGGGTGCTCAGAGCCGTGGCACCATGCCCCTGACCAGCAGAAGGGGAAACTGAGGCCTTGAGAGTCAATGACCACCCAAGGCTACACAGATGAGTGAGAGGGTCGGAGCTTGGTCTGCGGAGTCCCAGGCGGCCTCCCTCCCCTTTGGCCCCAGTTCTGGGCGCTCACTGGTTATTTTTCAAATTGGATAATACCTGTCCCTGACTCCCTACCTGCCTGGCCCAGACGAGGCTCGGGCCTTCTTTGGTTCTCTTCTAACCATCACAGAAGGCTTGAGGGCTTCCAGGCCTCTAGTCCGCCGCCCCTTCCAATCCAGCCCCTCACTGTCCACACGGCACTGGTACTTCCCGCCACTGACCCCCGCTCCCCATTAACCCTTCACTGTCTCCTTTGGTGTGCACACCTCTCTCTGGAGCATGTGGAACTTCTGTCTCTTGGGCACCCCCACCTCTCACTTTGTATTTCAGTAATCCCAAAACTCTTGCAGCTCCCCTGGTGAGAATTGCTTTTATCACCCACTAGGCTGCCAGCTCCATGTCTCTGCTCTTGTCTGTCTTGTTCCCAATGTATCCCCAATGCCTGATCCAGTGCTTGGTATATAGGAGATATTCATCAAATATTTGATGAATGCAGGGCCAGCCTCATCAGTGTGCAGCCTGTGCAACTGCACAGGGCCCTGTGCTTAGAAGGGCTCTGCACTTGGTTTAATGCTCTGCTGATGCTGTCTTGAAGTTCTTAATAATTTGTGAACAAGTATACTAGCATTTTTATTTGTTACAGAGCCCCACAAATTATGTAGCCAGTCTTACATAATGACGAATGAATGAAGGAATGAATGCCTCTGTGTCTTTGCACATGCTGTTCCCTCTGCCCTAAAGGTCTTGTTCCCTCTTTCCTAGGGACGCCTAGTCAAAGCTTATTCAGTCAGTGTCCTGGCACACTTAGGAGGCTCTTGTGAAAGGACAGAGGATGGAGACATGGGCAAGATTAGGGGGACAATGTGGGGTGGGAAGCAACTCAGGGATAGTACCCATGGGAAGCTTAGAGGCCTCTGGGGCAGGAAGAGGAGGCAGGGCTGCTGCAGCCAGTGAGCGCTGGATCCACGAAGGGGTGAATATCCTGACCTCTCTCCCCTCCCCCTTCCATCTCCTGCCAGTGCCTGTCATAGGCTGAGCCCATCCAGAAGCCAGGGGGCAGGGGCCCAGGCGATGCAGTCTGTAGAGTCCACCCCCTGGGGCACACAGCAGGCTGAGAGGGACAGAGAATGGATGGGATGTGAAGGTGGCAAATGGAATCACCGCAAAACCTATGTTAAGCATCTTTCCCCTGCAAAGCCTTTCGTGGCATCCCTGAGGATAAGGGCGTGTTCCCTCCCCTGTGTCTCTCCCACAATGGCGGTAGTTGTAAGCCTCTCACTCTCTGCCAGGAACTATGCTAAGTATCTATGCAGCAGAGACTGCTATTGCTCCATTCTACAGATGAGAAAACTGAGGCTCAGAAAGGTCACAGCCAGCAGGTGGCAGAACTGGATCTGAGCGCAGGGCTGCCGATGCGGAAGCCCACGTTCTTAATCCCTGCACTGTCCCTCCTCTCACCCTGTTGCCTTGCTCTGCAATACTTACTGCGTGTCTGTCTCTCCGCCCGTCTGTGTGCTCCCCAGCAAGGGGACAGCGTAGCAGGTTGAGCTCTGTCTCTCCAGCACCAGGCACAGGACTAGACATGGAATGGGTGCCTGGCAGGTATTTGTTCAATGAATGAATGGATGAGTATAAATTGCAATATATTGTTGTCCAATATATGATTATCATTTCTTCTCTGTCTTTTTTCCCACCCTTGACTACCCATCAACAATCAAGCCCATCCTGATGGCTCTATTCCCCAACTCCTCAAAGGCTTTGAATCCCCAGCCCCACCAAAGGTGATGGTGGGGTGCCACTGCCCCCAAGCGGCAGCTCAGCGTAATGGCTCAGAATGCAGTCCTGAGAGCCAGACCACTGGGTTTGAATCGGGGTGGCCTTGTGAGCAGTCATTTTCCTCATCTGTGAAGCGAGGATGGTGCTGGAGGTGGTGGTATTAGCGATGAGAGTGTATCATACACCTCTTGGGCACCACTTCGAGATACACTTGACCTCTCCTGGTTCTCATTCCAACCACCGCAGGGGCAGCCAGCCCTGCACCGACTGTGATCAGCTCCTCCAGGGTGCAGCCTGCCGGCGCCTGGCCTCGCGTCCCTGCTGCTTGCCTTTGGCCTCCTGTCCCTGGTCTGCCTGTCCTGGGGTGTACTTTATAGGAATTCTTGAAGTATACCTCCGTGGAATAGAGCATTCATTCAAACGCACCGGGTGGTGGCCAGCTGGGGACACACTCCTGCATCCACTGCCTCCCGCCCCGCTTCACTCTCCCCTTTCCCTCCCCGCCCCTGTCCCCCGAGATCAGCTTCCTAAGAGAGTCGGGGGCACAAGCCCTGCATCTCAGGCTTTGCTCTCTAGGAAACCCAGGCTAACACAATGCTGTCTTCCTCTAAGGCGCTGTGAGAAGTGGAGTAAGTTTGTGGTTGTAAAAGGCCCAGGTCAGGCTTCTGTCCTCACCTCTGGGCTTCTCCCTCTCCCTCCTCCCCACAGCCATCCAATCACGAGGCCCTGCTGATGCCAGCTCTGAAATAAACCAGGATGGGTCCGCTTCGCTCCACCCCACTGCCACCACCTTGCCCAGGCCAGCACCAGCTCCCTGGCTGGACCCTAACTGGGTCCTAACTCCAGCCTTCTCGACTCTGACGCTGCATCCACAGCGACCTCACCAGCTGCAAGCCTGCTCACGCCACCCCTCTGCTCTGCACTCTTCCACGTGTCCCACCACTCTAAAAAATGTTCAAAGTCCTTGGTGTGGCGAGACCTGAGTCTCCGGCTTCCACCCCGACCTCCCCCGACCTCCCCCGCTGCCCAACAGCAGCTGTCCCCTCCCGCCACTCTGTCTGCGTTGTCTCCACCTCCGACATCTCGGCCTGCCCCGCTCCCCTCTTCATCAGGCTGGCACTGGGCACCAGCAGGAACAGGGAGCCTTTAAGCTAACCTTTCATTAAAGAAACCTGTAAACACATGCAAAACAGAATGAATAGCACAATGAGCCCAGTGTCCCCATCATGAGCTTCAACAATTATCACCACATGGCCACGTTTCATTCACACCCTGTGCACCGCCCCCCACTCTTCGGGTTATTTGGACAGAAATCCCACACATCACACATGTCATTTCATCTGGATGGATTTCCTCATGTAACAGCAAGGTGAGGAGAGTTATCCACAAAAACAGAACCACAATACCATTATATGTACCGTTACCACCTAACAATTTTTAACAATAGCTCCTTAGATCATCAAATATGCCATCAAAATTCACATTTCACCAAAGTATTATTATTATTATTATTTTCCTGAAGCAGGGTCTCATTCTGTCACCCAGGCTGGAGTGTAGTGTCGTCATCACAGCTCACTGCAACCTCCAACTCCTGCGCTCAAGCGATCCTCCTGCCTCAGCCTCCCGAGTAGCTGGGACTACAGATGTGCACTACCACATCCAGCTAATTTTTCTATTTTTTGTAGAGACGGGGTCTTGCTCTTGTTCAGGCTGGTCTTGAATTCCTGTCCTCAAGTGATCCTCCCGTAGTGGCCTCTCAGAGTGCTAGGATTATGGGCGTGAGCCACCACACCTAGACAAAACCTTCCTTTTCTATCTGTTGTATCTAGCATTTATTCTTGAACCCTTTTTATCTCTTTGTTTTATTTCTATATTTTAAAATGCCCTCTTTTCTATCTTATTTTTTCTCCTAAGTTATTATGTATTGTGATTATTCTCTCTTCCATTCCTTCGGTTTTCATCTTCGTTTCTGAAATGGTTTTTTGGTTTTTGTTTTTCAGACAGGGTCTTACTATGTTGTTCAGGTTGGTCTCGAATTCTTGGGCTCAAGCAATCCTCCCACCTCAGCCTCCCCAGTAGCTGGGATTACAGGTGCATGCCACCATGCCCAGCCAAACTTGATCCTTTTCTGATGCTACTTTTTAAAGTAAAATGAATTTTCAGTTATTTTAGGAGACGTGGAGTAAGGATAATATTCTAACTTCCCAGCTCTTGGGCTCCTAATTCTATTGAGTCCACAAGTGACTGTTCTAGTTACTATTGCTGCATAACAAACCACACCAAACTCAGGGCATAACTCAACAACCATTCGTAACATGTTCACGATTCTGTAGGTCTGGAGTTCAGCAAGAGTACAGTAGGGACGGCCATCTCTCTGGTGACTCGGCTGGGAGGTGACTTTGCAGCTAGAGCTGGGGACATGTGAAGCTCATTCCCGCACATGTCCGGCAGTCAGCACTGCTATCTACTGGAACACCCACACGTGACCTCCACATGTGGCTTGTTGGACTTCCTCACAGCATGGTGGCTGATTTCCAAGAGCAAACATTTTAACAAAAAAATGTGGACATGTGTGGCATTTTTATGAACTAATCTTGGTAGTTACATGGCTTCTACTTCCACTGAACTCCTTTGGTCAAGCCAGTCACAAGGTCCCAGTCAGGGACACAGTTCCTACCATTTAAAGGGACAAGTTTCAAGGTCATACTGTAAGAAGAGCAGGTGAAATGAAGAGACAGATTTGCAGTCATTTTTGGAAAATTAAATCTGTCCCAGTGACAATGTGTGTGTGTGTGTGTGTGTGTGCGTGTGTGTGTTTATACTTTCTGATCCTTCAGCCCACCATGATCCTTCAAGCCCGCTTTTATCGGGCACTTCTTTCTCTATCCCCGGTGTGCCTGTCCTGGTCAGTTTGGAGTCTATTCTCAAAGTCCCAGTGTGGGAATTTTACAGGAAAGAGAGCTCCAACCTATTAGTTTTGAGATTTTATGGGGGAACCAAAAAACTGTGTACAGGCATACCTTGGAAATATTGCAGGTTTAGTTCCAGACTACCGTGAGTATTACAAGAAAGCAGGTCACATAAATTTTTTGGTTTCCTGGTGCATATAAAAGTTATGTTTACACTATACTGCAGTCTATTAAGCATGTGATAGCATTGTGTCTAAAAAATGATATACATACCTTAATTGAAAAATAGTTTATTGTTAAAAAATGATCATCTGAGCCTTCCCCAAGTGTTGATAGTAATCTTTTCGCTCGTGGAGGGTCTTGCCTCAAAGCTGATGGATGCTGACTGATCAGGATGGTGGTTACTAAAGTCTGGGGTGGCTCTGGCAATTTCTTACAAGACAACAATGCAGATTGCCACATCGATTGACTCTTCCTTTCAGGAAAGATTTCTCTGTAGCATACGAACATTTTACCCACAATAGAATCTCTTTCAAAATTGGAGTCAGTCCTTTCAAACCCTGCTGTTGCTTTATCGACTAAGCTTATGTAATATTCTCAATCCTTTGCTGTCATTTCAACAATGTTCACAGCATCTTCACAAGAAGTAGATTTCATCTCAAAAAACCACTTTCTTTGCTCATCCATAGGAAGGAGTTCCTCATTTTCTCAAGTTTTATCATGAGACTGTAGCAATTCAGTCACATCTTCAGGCTCCACTTATAATTTTAGATCTCTTGCTATTTCTACCACATCTGCAGTGACTTCCTCCCCAAAGTCAGCCATGCGGGTTGGAATCAACTTCTTCCAAATTTCTATTAATGTTGATATTCTGACGTCCTCCCATGAATCAGAAATGTTTTTAATGGCATCTAGAGTGGTGATTCTTTTCCAGAAGGTTTTCAATTTACTTTGCCCAGATCTAGCACTAAGAACTACTATCTATGGCAGCTGTACCCTTATGAAATGTACCCCTTAAATAATAAGACTTGAAGGTCAAAACTACTCCTTGATCCATGGGCTGCAGAATGGATGTTGTGTTAGTAGGCATGAAAACAACATTCATCTCCTTGTACATCTCCCTCAGATCTCTTGGGTGACCAGGTACATTGTCAATGAGCAATAGTATTTTATTTTTTTTACAACATCAAATTTACATAAGTAAAGCACCAATATTTTTAAAGGAATTTTTTTTTTCTGAGCAGGTAGGTTTCAACAGTGGGTTTAAAATACTCTCTATCACATGCTGTAAAACATGTGCTGTCGCCCAGGGTTTGTTTTTCCATTTAGAGAGCACAAGCAGAGTAGATTTAACATTTTTTTTATTTTTTTGAGACAGGGTCTTACTCTGTTGCATAGGCTAGAGTGCTATGGCATCATCATAGCTCACCACAACCTTGAACTCTGGGGCACAAGGGATCCTCCTGCCTCAGTCTCCGAAGTAGCTGGGACTACAGGCACATGCCACCAGAGCTGGCTCATTTTTTTAAAAAAATTTTGTAGAGACAAGGTCTCACTCTGTTGCTTAAGCTGGTCTTGAACTCCTGGCCTCAAGGGATTCTCCTGCCTCGGCCTCCCAGAGTGCTGGGATTGCAGATGTGAGCCACCATGCCAGGCCAATCTTGCATAATTTTTAGAGCTTTAGGATTTCTGAAATGGTCAATGAGCATTGACTTCAACTTAAAGTCACCAGGTGCATTAGCCCTTAACGAGAGAGTCAGCCTGTCCTTTGAGGTTTTGAAGGCAGACAATGACTTCTTTCTAGCTATGAAAATCTTAGATGACATCTTCTTCCTATATATAAGGCTGCTTTGTCTACATTGAAAATCTGTGGTTTTTTGTTTGTTTGTTTGTTTTTTGAGACAGGGTCTCACTCTGTCATGCAGGCTAGTGTGCAGTGGCATGATCATAGCTCATTGCAACCTCAAATTCCTGGGCTGAAGCAATCCTCCTGCCATGGCCTCCACAGTAGCTGGGACTACAGGTATGCGCCACCACACCTGGCTAATTTTTTTTTCTATTTTTTTTTTTAGTAGAGACAGGGTCTCACCCTTGCTCAGGCCGGTCTCAAACTCTTGAGTCCAAGCAATCTTACCGCGTCAGCCTCCCAGAGTACTAGGATTATAGGCGTGAGCCACCGCACCCGGCCTGGAAATGGCTTCTTAAACCTCATGAACTCAGCTCTGCTAGCTTCCAACTTTTCTTCTGCAGCTTCCTCACCTCTCTCAGCCTTCACAGAATTGAAGAGAGTTAGGGCTTTGCTCTGGATTAGGCTTTGGCTTAAGGGGATGCTGTGGCTGGTTTGATCTATCCACATTGCTAAATCTTCCCCATATCTGCAATAAGGCTGTTTTTACTTTATCATGTGTGTGTTCACTGGAGTAGCACTTTGCACTTTTTTCAAGAACTTTTCCTTTGCATTCACAACTTGGTTAACTGTTTGGTGAAAGAGACCTAGCTTTTGGCCTGTCCTGGCTTGTGACGTGCCTTTCCCACCAAACTCGATCATTTTTAGCTTTTGATTTAAAGTGAGAGATGTGGGACTCTTCCTTTCACTTGAACACTTGAGGACATTGTAGGGTGATTTTTTTAAAAATTCTTATGTAGGGTAAAACACATGTAAGGTTATCAATTCATCTTATTTCAATATTGTTGTGTCTCAGAGAAGAGGGAGGCCCAGGGAGAGGGTGAGAGGGGGGACGGCTGGCTGGTGGAGCAGTCAGAATACACGTATTCATCAATTAAGTTTGCAGTCTGCTATGGGAGCCATTCGTGACACCCCAAAGCAATTACTACAGTAGCATCAAAGATAACTGATCACAGGTCACCATAATAATATAATAATACTGAAAACGTTTGAAATATTATGAAAATTGTGAAAATATGACACAGAGACATGAAGTGAGCACATGGTGTTGGAAAAATGACACCAATAGATTTGCTCAACGCAGGGTTGCTGCAAACCTTCAATTTGTAAAAAATGCAATAGCTACAAAGTAGAATAAAGTGAAGCACAATAAAATGAAATGTTTCCAAACTGGGCCCAGATGGCCCCAGAACGATCAGACCTGATCACACAGTGGTCCCCTTGCACTCACATGCAAATTGGATTCTGTAGAATTATGTTCTGGTTTCACCTGCTGTTCCCAGATGCGCCTGCCATTGTGTGACCACTCATTGGTAATTTCTGGGTTTACCTGTTCTCGGGACCATCAGAAGCCCCCAGACACTGATATCACACGAGTCTTGTAACTGCTAGGATTGTCCCCACCCACATGTATTTTGAGCTTCTGGTTTTCACTTGTAACCTAGTTTTGTTGTAGATACTGTCTGTGGATCTTCTGGGTATTTTTAATCCTAGTTTTGTTTTTACTAGGGGTATGTTATTCTCCTAGGCCTGCCATAACAAAATACCAGAGACTGGGTAGCTTCAAAAACAGAAACTTATTTTACCACGTTTCTAGAGGCTGGAAGTCCAAGATCAAGGCACCATTAGCTTGGTTTCTGGGGAAGCCTCTCTTCTAGGTGGCAGACAGCTACCTTCTTGCTGTGTCCTCATGTGGGCTTTCCTCTGTGCACATGAAGACAAAGAAAGATATATGGTGTGTTTTCTTTTCATAATGATACTGGCCCTATTGGATTAGGACCCTGCCTAATTGTGTCTGTTGGGGGGGGGCTCATTTAATTTTAGTTAGCTCCATAAGGGCCTGTCTTAGTCCATTTGTGCTGCTATAACAAAAATACTGGAGACTGGGTAATTCATAAAGGACAGAAATTTATTTCTCACAGTTCTGGAGGCTTGGACAGGAGAGTCCAAGGTCAAGGCACCAGCAAATTCAGTGTCTGATAAAGGCTTGCTCTCTGCTCTCAAGTTGGCATCTCCTGCGGTGTCCTCACATGGTGGAAGGGGTGGGAGGGCCAGGCAGCTTTCTGAAGCCTCTTTTATAAGGGCGTTAATTCCATTTATCAGAACAGAGCCCTCATGGCCTAATCACCCCCTCAAAGGCCCCACTTCTTTTTTTTTTTTTTTTTATTTCATCTTATTGTTATGGGGGATACAGAATTGCAGGTTACATACGTTGCCCATGTACCGCCTTTCCCCCCAAGTCAGAGCTCCAGGCGTGTCTGTTCCCCAGGTAGTGCGCGTTGCACCCATCATGTAGGTATATATCCCTCCCTTCCCCACCCCCCCTTCCCGAGTCAGCACCTTCAAGCGTTACCACTCCCCAAACGGTGTGCAATGCACTCATTGTGTAGGCATACCCCCATCCCCTCCCCCACCCCCCACCTCAGTCTGATATCCGATTGGTGTCGTTCCCAGATGTGTATTTAGGTGATGTTCAGGGAAACCAATTTTCTGGTGAGTACATGTGATGCTTGTTTTTCCATTCTTGGGATACTTCACTTAATATAATGGGTTCCAACTCTCTCCAGGAGAACCATAGAGATGTCGTATCTTCATTATTCCTTATAGCTGAGTAATATTCCATGGTATACATATACCACAGTTTACTAATCCAATCATGTATTGATGGGCATTTGGGTTGTTTCCACATCTTTGCGATTGTGAGGCCCCACTTCTTAATACCATCATTTTAAGGTTTAAGTTCCAACATGAATTTTGGAGATATAAATACATTCAAACCATAGCATTAGGCCTTACCTCCAAATACAGTCACTTTGGGGCTTAGGGCTTCAACATATGAATGGGGTGGGGCACAATTGAGTCCACAACAGGGGTAATTTGAAAAAAGGCAAAAACTACATTCTGCCATCTTCATCTTCCCAAAATAAGAGAGCCTTGGGCATAGCCCATACAGGTCAGCTACCGGGGACATGGAGCCAAATGGAGCAAGGCGGGGTGCTATGGTTTGAATGTTTGCCCCTTCCAAAACTCATGTTGAAATTTAATCCCCAGTGTGGCATTATTGAGAGGTGGGGCCTCTTGAGGCCTCTTAAGAGGTAATAGGCAGAGCCCCCATGAATGTGTTAATTCATTCATGGACTCATGGATTAGTGGGTTACCATGGGTGTGGGGCTGGGGGATTTATAAGAAGAGTAAGAGAAACCTGAGCTAGCACACTCGGCCTCTTTGCCATGTGATGCCCTGTGTCACCATGGGACTCTGCAGTGAGTCCCCACCAGCAAGGAGGCCCTCCCCAGATGCGGCCCCTTAACCTTGGACTTCTCAGCCTCCATAACTCTAATAAATAAATTCCTTTTCTTTATAAATTACCCAGTTTCAGGTATTCTGTTATAAGCAACAGCAAATGGACTAAGATGTGGGAGAAACCTGGAGGAGTGAGGGACGATGTCCAGAACAGCGCAAAGCCCTCCAAGGCTGGCTCCTGCCTCCCTCTACCTCCCTTCCCCTCCTCACATCCACTGCCTCTCCCTTTATACTCCAGCCACAGCAAACCGCTCCTCACTTTCCCTGCACATGCCATTCTGTTCCTAGCCTTCTTGCCTTGGCTCACGCAGTGTTGACTGCCCGCAATGCCCTTCCTCACCTACTTCTCTCCATTTCAGCCATTTGGCACTTATACCTCAGGCATCTCCTTCTCTAGAAAGTCTTCCCAGATATCCAGCTGGCTGCAGGACCCACCGCATGCGCACAGTATGTATCCCAGGGTAGCCACTGGTCCAAGTAGAATGTGGAGAGATTCAGTAGACCTGAACCGAACCCAAAGCCTGGTCCTTAGCCCAGCAACCTATGGCCTGAAACAGAATACTGCTGACCCATTGACCTGTGAATGAGGAAAATAAATATTTGGTGGAGTAAGCCTCCAAGATTTGGAGGATGTGTGTTATGCAGCATTATTGCAGCAATAGCTAATTAAGACATCATTCATCCTTGTGTTCCCAAGCACAGTCTTGAGCTAAAAATGTTTGTTGAATAGAGAAGCAAATACATTCTTTGATCCAAAACATTTGCAGTATGAGTCTGCTCAAGGCACTGCACCTCATAGGACCTCTGCTACCTCTTCTTTTCAAAGTGGATAATGAAGGCTTCTTTGCAGGGTTGATGTGAGGATTAAATGAAATGGCATGGGTTAAGCTCCTGGCACTTTGTGCTAAAGAAGCGACATATTTTCTTCCTCTCTCGACCCCTTGACATCTTTAAGTGTCAAGGGAGGCAGCAGGGTGAGAAAAGAGCTTACTCTAGGCTGTTCAACCTGTAGGCCCTTTAACCTCCAGCTGGGGGAGCTGCTTTGTGTTCCTCCTCTTCCCCTCCTCCTTTGAGCCTAGGATTATTCCCTGAGTCACTGCCCAACTAACTTTTCCTGGAGTATGGAAAAGGATTTGCCCTAGATCCTGGAACGGCTCAGCAACTTCCTGACCCAGCATACAGCTGGGCTGCCCTAGGAGGATGGGCAGCTTACAATCCCTCCATCTTGGAAGCTAGCCACTGTGTAAGAAATCTGTCTACTCTGAAACCACCATGCTGTAAGGAAGCCCAAGCTAGTCACATGGAGAGAGAGGCCATGTTGAGGAGCACCAAGGCGCCACACACGTGAATGAAGCTTTCTTGGACTTTCCAGCCCAGCCCAGCCCAGCCCAGCTAAGTGCAGTAGACTGAGTGGTCTAAGTTGATGCCATGTGGAGCAAAGGAATCTTCCAGCTAAATCTAATCAACCCACAAGATTGTGAGAAATAATACATTTTTGTTGTTTTAAGTCATTAAGTTCTGGGTGGTTTGTCATGCAAATTAATATATGAATATGATTTATATATGAATGAAATGCTCTCTCTGTAACTATATATGTGACATATAATATGTATAATATTTATCATTATTTATCATTATTATTTCTGAACCACTTGAGAGGAAATGAGAGAGACCATAACCCTAAATCTTTCAGCATCTATCTCTAATGAACAAAACATCCTTTTCCGAAACCACAGTACATTTATCACTCAGAAAATTTAACATCGATACAATATTATTATTTCTTCAGTCCCTATTCATATTTTGCCAATTATCTAAATAGTCATTTATAGTAATTTTTTTGTTCAGTGCCAGAATCTACTCCAGGAGGGCACATTGCATTTAGAGGTTCTGTTAGCTATATTCAGCTGCATAACAAGTTACCCCAAACTTAGTGGCTTAAAACAATATTTTTCATCTTGGTTTCTGTGGGTCAGGAATCTGGACATGGCTTAGCTGGGCTCGTTAGCTCAGGGTCCCTCACAAGACAGCAATCAAGATGTTGGGCGCAAGCCATCCCAGGGTTCGAATGGGGTAGGATCTGCTTCCACGCTCATTCAGGGATTGTTGGCAGGATTCAGGTCACTGCAGACAGTTGGACTTAGGGCCTCAGTTCCTTGTTGGCTGTTGGCCAGGCCTCCCTTGGTTCCCTGAAACATGGGCCTCTCCAGAGAGCAGCTCACAACTGGCAACTTGCTTCCTCAGAGCAAGCACACTGAGAAGAGCCAGAGAGAGACTTCTAGCAAGACAGAAATCTCAGTCTTTTGTAACCTAATCTCGGAAGTGACATCTCATCACTGAAACCTGCCTATCACAGTGCTTCTGTCTCTTTAGTCTCTTCTAACATGGAAAGGTTTCTTAGCCTTTTTATTTATTTTTGTCTTTCACGTCATTGGCATTTTAAGTATCACAGGCCAGTTCTTTCATAAACATCTTTCCATTTGGGTCTGTCTGGTGTGTCCTCATGGTGAGGTTGGAGTGATGCATATTTTGGCAGGAATACTTCACACTCAACATTGTGTTCTTAGTGCATCACGTCAGGACGTTTGTCCTGTTATTAGTGACGTTACTTGGATTGCTTGGTTAAGATGGTGCTCAAGCTCCCGTATTTTTAACCGCTTTGCAATTCTGCCTCTGGCTGGGAACGTTCTTACCATTTTTCAAACGGGGTAAAAAAATGAGACCAATTCTCTTGGCTGAGCAATTGTGGGAAGAAGTTGAGCCTGGAAACTATTTTAGGATGAAAATTCGCAATGTCTTGGATCAGACCTTTACCCTCTACCTCTCATTTGCACCGAGGATACCTTCACAGGAGGCCCACGCGTTGGCTGTCATGCCAGTCCCAGGCTTGGGGAATGAATGCCCTTTCACACTTCTGTTCCTTTCAATTGCTGTCCCTTCACCCAGAAAGCCCTCGTCTCACCTCTGCCTCCTTCTCTGCCTGTGCAACTCCGGCTCCTCTCTTAAGCCCAGGCCAGAGTCTTCAGCTCCAGGAATAAGGCTACAAGATTGCACAATCCCAGGGGCCAAGAGTCATATCACGTTTTGTGTGCCTGGTGCCCCCTGGAGTTGTGCCTGTGGTGATGCTCTGGAAACCCCTTCACCACCCTTGCCTCAACTAGCACATTATATCATTAGTGTGTGTTTAGACGTATGTCCTTTCTAGACAGAGGGTGGGACTAAGGTTTGTTTACCTCTGTAGGCTCCAGTATGCGCTCCAATACGTGCTTGGTAAGGGTTGGGTGAACACAGGAATTTCTCAGTGATCGCTTGTGCTCCACCTTCCCCTTCCTCCAACAGCAGCCCAGAGTCCCATTCTCTTTAATATGATGGTGACTCAGTTCTGGCTTTTGGCCTTTGCATCCCTTAGGTGCATCACAAAGTGTCAACAATAAAATCCAAGACTTCATATGTCCCAGTGGGAAAGTCTCCCTTATGAGGCCAGCGGGTGCAGTTAAATGTAGCTTCTTGGCAAATCTGTGAGGCTGCAACGGCAGCCCTCCCATCCGAGAAGACGCCATAGCATCGGCAGGAACCCACGTGCAAAGATACCCTCACTGGAAACCTGTCCCAGAGCGCAGACTGACTTCAAGGCAGAGGTGGGGTGAGGTGAGGTGACGTGAGGGCAACCAGGTCTGTGGAAGATGCAGAGAGAGGGATGCTGAAAGTTTGCCCAAGAGGTGAGATGGGGTCTGAATTCACACTGAATCTCTGGTTGCCTGTACTAGGTCACAGAACTGTTACTCATAGGACCAAGATACCCAATGGGTTTTTTCTGCTAAAAGAGAAACCAAGGTCTCGCATCCTAGTCAGGAGCACTTTGCCCAGGCTGGCTCTGCCGGCAGCCTTGGTGGAAGTTCAGCTGGTCTGGACCCAGGCAAGGAACAGGGACCTCAACTCCCACCCCCGAGGGGGCCGGCTCCTGGGAAGGCCCGCGTCATGCTCCGCTCTATTTGGTTCTTCATTTGCTGCCTGAAGCATGTCTGCTCTCCGTTTTCGCATCTGTAAATGTTGAGAATGACAGGGGGAGGCCAAGTGCAGATGTTGAGGTTTTTGCTTTTTTTTTTTTTTTCCTACTTCTCCTCTACAGGAAATCACTTATTGTGTCTAAACCCCACACTCCCATTGAACATCAGGATTCCTGTCTTAGGCCTGAATTAGCTCAGGACGCTGATTACTCGGAAGTCCCAGGAGGAAAGCCGGACAAGCGGCATCAAAGCCATTCTGGCGTTCTCAGAGCCACGGCCATCACCAGGATTCGGACAAGCGACGGGGAGGTTCGGTTTGTGTTTCGGTTCTGAGCCCTGGACCACGTTCCTGGCGAAGCTAGCCTCTGTTCGCCAGAGCCGGAGCTGCCCAGCCGGCCACTGCCCCATACGCGGGAGGCGACAGGGTCCCTGCTTGCCCGGCAGCCCCCGCCGGAGACGCCATCTGCCCAGGATGGTCCGAAGATAATGCCAAGAGGCTCCGGCTGGCCGGGGAGGACCGACTTCCTTCCCGCTTCCCGGGTCTTGCACTCCGGCAGCCCTGGACGGGCCGGCGGCGCAGGAAGGCGCAGAAGGGCAGGAGGGTGACCTGTTGCCGCCTGGGGAGAGGGTGCTGTGGTCTTTGGAAACCAGGAGGACCTGGCATTTAGTCTCCCTGCCCCGAGGCGGGGCAGGAAGATCCTCCCCAGGCCAGAGATGACGGAAACCCGCACAACCAGTGGGGTCTCCCGAGGGAGTAGGATGGGGGGTCACTAACAGCCTGGGGGTGCTCTGGCAGGGTGAAGCCGCGGGATCTCCACGCAGCCTCTTGCCCCACCCACCCGCCCCGTGGCTGGGAACTCCTCCCGGCCTTGCTGGGAAGGGGTGGGGATCCGAGCGACCCCAAGCGAGTCCCGGGGGACGGGCGGGCCGAGGTGCAGCGCCCGGAACAAAGGCCTACAGAGGGGTCCTGGAGAGAGCGGCTCCCCGGGGGCGGGTCCCGGTCCCCTCCCCCTCAGCTCCTCCTCCTCCCCTTCCTTCCCCCAGAGGCCCGGCCGGCGCGCAGCCCGAGCAGCGCCAACTTCGCCAACGGTTCCTAAGTTGCAGGGCGCGCGGTGGTGGGAGCTGGGTGGGGTGAGGAAGAGGAGGAGGAGGAGGGCTCCCCGGGCGCCTTGGACGCGGTTCAGGAATCCGCTGCCGCTGCCGCTGCCGCCGCCGTCGCGGGCCGCTCGCCGGCTCGGGCCGGAGCGGGAGGGCGCCAGGCAGGACCGCTCGCTCGCCCGCTCGCCGCGCAGGCAGGACGGCGCCCTCCTGGCGCCGCTTCCCGCCCCGCGTGCCGACCCGCCGGGCCGCGCCTCCCTCCCTCCCTGCCCGCCGCCGCCCCCGGGGAGGGCGCAGAGCCCGGGCCGCGCGGGAGCCGGGGCCGCTGGGCCGCTTCTGCCGGGATCTTCCGAGAGGAGGGCGAAGTTGCGAGCGGATGCTGCCCGCGTCGGACCCCAGCCACGGAGGAGCAGATCCGCCCGCGCCGGGGGAGGCTCGGCGGCCGGGGTAAGTGGGGCGCCGGCGTCCCGGATCCGCCTCCCGGGCCTGGGGGAGGCCGCCCCGCCGTGCGCCCCCCCGCCTTCCGCATCCCGGCGCGCGCGCCAAACTTTGGGGGAAGAGGGGGGCGAAGCGGAGGGTGGGAGAGGGAGATCCCGGCTCGGGGAAAACCTCACGCTGGCACCCACAACCTCTGCACCCAGAGTCACACCTGCCAGACACACACAGCTCATCACCACTCAGGCCCCAGACACACAGCGCATACAGATCTGAGCACGCCACACCGACAGGGCACACGCCGCAGCCCGAAATGCGCATTCCTGGGAGCGCGGGGCGGGTTTGGCCTTTAAACCAGGCACGTCCTTATGCCCCTCAAATAAATCCCTGGTCTTTGCTGCCCCCGCAGCCCCCCACTGAGAAGGACCCTCCCCTCCCCCCAAAGCGCAACGGGCAGGGAAGGGGCTGCCTGGTCTTTGCAAAGTAGTGGCCGGGACCGAGGCCAAGGAGTGGGGAGGGGGAAAGCAGACATTGCAGTCAGCTCTCGGGGTTCAGCAGGGGTGGATCTGGTGTGGAAACTCGGTGTCTGGATGATGTGTCTGGGTGTGTGCTGCCCTTCCGGAGGCGAGGCACGGAGAGAGGAGGGAGTGATTCATAAACTCAGCCCGGCATGCTGGGGTCTGGGAACCCAGTGGAAAAGGCTGGCAGGTCGGTGCTGTGCCGGACAGCTGGGTCGTGGCGGTGACAGGGTCTTTGAGAGAAGCAGAGACCCTCCCCCCAGCGGATGTGCTTCCTCAGAGGGACTTCCAGGGGGACCCGGTGAGGAGATTCCAGCCCCTGGTGTGGATGTATAAGGGAAGTTGGGGGAATTTAAGCTTCCAAGGTCAGGAGAAACCAGGGCGGTCCTGAAGCCTTATTTATTTTACTTGCACCTGAAGTTGTGTTTGTTTTCTGATGTGTGGTGTCCTGGGGTCCAAGGTGAACCAAGGGTTTCCCTGGGCCTAGTGTAGTGCCTGGCACAGTGAGTACTCGGTAAGTATTTGAGTGATAAATAGCGTCACCAGTAATTAATATTTATTATGGACTCACTAAGAGCCAAGCCCAGTGGGCCTCCACTAGCTTGGAATTGGTCTTCCCACAGAGGAGGGGACTCTGAGTGGCTCCAGGGAGCCCTGCCCAATCTGTTTGGGTAAGTGACCCAAACAGCATGTTGTACTGTGCCCTGTGGGCTGGCATTGAGGACTTGAGCCCCATCATTGGCCTCTGTCCTCTGTCCCCCCAAGAGGGCAGCAGCAAAAGTTCCATTTCTGTACCTGGCCAAGCTGGGGACAGCGTGGGGTTTGGTAGATAGTGTGCTGTTTGGCAGATTCAGTGGGGTCTCAGTTTAAGAATAACTTTAGATCTGCGGCAGAGAGGAGTTGATTCCATCAACCCTCCCATCTCCTGGCTGCAGGGGAAAGGGGTGGGTAAGAGGAGAAAGAGATGGGCCAGGTTGGTGGCCACGTGCTGAGAGCAGAGGGGACATGGGAACATGCGGAACTGGGGAGCATTTGCTTTTCTTCCTGGCTCCTTCTGGCCTGGCTGGAGATGGGTCTCATGAAGGGTCTAGGAGCAGTGTCCTCCAGCAGTGGCTCTGTGGTGGCAGCAGGTGGAGGGTGGTCATGGCCCCTGTCCTGAGTATTGGTGTGGGTTCTTCCATGCCAGCTTGCGTGAGTTTCCCAGAACAGCAGAAGCATCCACCTTCCTAGAACTGGATTGCCAGTAGTCTTGTGATTCAGAGCACACAAAGATGTGGGGGTGGCTCAATATAATTGAAAAGAAATGTATCATTCCCCACTCATTCCCCCTATGAAGAACTCTGACTAGGTTCAGTGTGCATTTCAGACTTGTATTAAGAAATGCTGAAATTAGCAAAGCCAAGGACTATGGCCCCCAGATGAGAGAAGGGGTGATTGGGGCTTGGCCACCCCCAATTTCAGGTGGGACACTGCAGCCAGTCCCTTCCCCATACCACCTTTCCACCTTCTTTATGCCTTCTGTGAATCAGGAGCCCTGTATATATTATCTCCTTAAGCCATTACGTCCTGTAAGGTTAGCATTTCATCTCCATATTACAGATTAGGAAACTGAGGGTCAGAAAAGTTAAGTAATTTTTTTAAGGTCACACAGGTGGCGAGAGACAGAGCCAAGATTTGAACCTAGATCATCTGACTCCAGAACCCATGCTGTCCCCATCATGCCAGGCTGTCTGTAAGGTCCCTACTGGTTCTCCATGGCAACAAGGAAACACCACTGCTACTGTATACTAACGTGGCCCTGGGGCCTCTGACTGCATTCTTCTTTCTCCACACACTCTGCCGAGCTGGTTATACTATAGGCCGTAGGACTCAAAGGCTGAGTGGTACCAGCTGCTGGAGCCGTCTGTGGCATCTGGAGTCAGGAAACAGTGAGCGGTTTGCGGACAAATTCAGAGATATGTTGCAGTAACTCCAGTGAGAGATGATTTGCTGCTTATCTGAGAAGTGGGGACAAAGCTGCCACTATGGCCATACCTTGCGTAGGGAAGAAATTGCCAGGTAAATGGAAACATCCTCAAGTAGATGACTGTATTCCTTTCCCTTTTTGGCCTTCCCCGGGGTAATCTATTACCTAGGGAAATCAGCCCTCCCTGTCACCTCTCCTTGTCACTTGACTGGTACATACGAGGGGCCATCCTTCCCAGCCCAATGGACTCCCCGGCGGTGTCTGGTCCACAGAAGAGATGGATGAGTGGAGCCGGGGTGGCCAGGGGAGGTGACAACCACTTGGCTCATCTGTTCCCCAGCTGCTCCTTTCACACACATGCCCCACAGAGGGACAGCAGTTGTCTGTTGCCCCCACTTTACAGACGAGGAAATGAGGCTTGAAGAGGTGCAGTGGAGGGCCAAGATTGTGAAGCCACGGAGCTGTAGCTGTTCTGCCTTCAGTATTCCCCCGTGTTTCAGTCTGGTTGGGGTTTTGTTTTGTTTTGTTTTTAAGAGACAGGATCTTACTCTGTCACTCAGGCTAGAGTGCAGTGGTACAATCACAGCTCACTGCAGCCTCGAACTCCTGGGCTCGGGTGATCCTCCCACCTCAACCTCCTGAGTAGCTAAGAGTACAGACACGTGCCACCATGTCCAGCTAATTTTTTTTTTTTATTATTATTTTAGAGATGGGGGCCTCAATCTGTTGCCCAGGCTGGTCTCGAACTCCTGGCCTCAGGTGGCCCTCCCACCTCAGCCTCTCAAAGTGCTGGGATTACAGGCATAAGCCACTGTGCCAGGCCTGTTGGTATTCTATACCCCTGCTCCCCCAAGGGCTGAGAGGGGTTACCTGCCCTGCTGGGGAAGGTCCTCACTGCTCCACCCAGCCCCATCTGTGCCCCAAGAGCTGCTGACACAGGTGTCCGTAGTAGGGGAGGCTGGCACCCCTAAAAGGAAGCCAGAAGCACTGGATGAGTACTGCCCTGCTGGTCCCTGCCCACGTCCACAGCAAGCCCACCTGGGTGAGTTCCGAGAGCCTTTGCAAGGCTGAGTTGCAAGGACACTGGGGCCCTCTCCCCGCTCCACTGCAGAATGGGCACGCCTACCAGTATGGAAGTTGAGAGACTGGGTGTGAGGAGATGCCGCTCCACCTGTGGGGCAGGGGCTTTGTACCCCTGGCTCCACCCCAGTGCCTGACACACAGGCAGTACACACGGGAGACACTTGGGACCGTTGTCAGGTGACGGGTGAAGTTCAGGGAGGGGCTGTGAGTGTCTCTGCTGGGAAATTGTAAAGCAACGAGTGCTGAGCGAGGCTTAGCTGCATGGGACCACTCAGAGAGGTCTCTGGCTTGCGTGACGTCTGAACAGAAACAGTTCCCCTTTTCAGTCCTTGAACAGAACTGATACTTGTGACCTTTTCTTCTCTGAGGCCTGAAGAGATGCTAGAATGCTGTTGGTCCCACCCAGAGCGTGTGGATTCCACAGCTGGGTGTGGGGTGGCCCCCTGGCAGGCCGGGACAGTTAGCTCTGTGCCCGAGGGTGGACACACTTCAGCCTTCTGTCTCCATCACCCCAAATCTGGCCAGTTGCTCCTGGGCCCTGGCCAGTGTGGAGGGAGGGGGCAGGCCTCCTCTGACCACCAGTAACTTCGTGTCTCCCAGCTCCCACCCCCTCCCCTCCTCCCGCCCTGGCCTCCTAATAAAGATGGCTGTGTGCTGCAGGGCTGTGGGTTTCTCTGGGCTCTGGGAAATTTATCACTGGGGTTCGGGAGGAATCTATGAAAAGGATTTGGAGGAAAAGTGTGGAAAATAAACAAGCCAGTTCCCAGCTCAGCCTCTCCTGAATGCCACAAGTAAACAACCACCTCGGAGGCCAGCCTGGGATGTTCTTATTTGGCCTCCCGTGGTTACACCTGCCCCCTCCCTGCCCAGCCCCTCCTCCTTGACTTTGGACGCCTCAAAAGTCAGGAAACACACCCTGCACCGGCCAGTCCTTGTGCTGCAGGGACGCGGTGGCCACAGACAGGAAGAACATGTTTGCGGGAGAGAAGCTCGCTGGGGGTCCCAGCTCAGCCCTGCTCCATCTGACTAAGTCGCAGGCCCCGGCTCTGCCCAGGGGGCAGATGGTGACCTCTTGATGGGTTGGTGAGTTTGACTTTGATGGTGGAGACCAGTGGAGGTTTTTTTGCAGTTTTGTGGCATCTAAGGAAGCTTTGTATCTTAAACGTGGCCTTAGGGTGGGTGGACCAAAGCTACTTTTCTCATCGTGTCTCCCTAAGGTGGGACCCACCTGTGAAGAAATGTTCAAAATCCATCTATTCCTTTACTTTGTAGCTTCCTGTACTAAAATGTCAAGTTTCTTTGCTTTTGGCTGTAGTCGTAATAGCTCAGGGGTGGTGGTGATCTTGAGAAGCTCAGCACTATTGTACTTGATGGAGTCCATGAGATAGGAAGCAAAGTGTCAGTCTCTTAACTTCAATTTCTTTGGTGACCAACTGTAAAAACCCAGCAATGAGGAGGGGGAGAACCAGGGCTTGGCAGCGGGGGGCACCCACCTCATAGCCAGGGGGTGGTCACGGGGCCTTCTCACTGTGTGGCTGTGCTGAGCTGAATCTGCAAACCCTGACTCCTCTGGGATCTGGGGAGCGGGGCAGTGCTGGAAGGTTCTGGGTCCTGCTACTTTGCCCTGCTGCTGCCAGGCTGCTGGAGTGGGGGTTGTGAGGCAAGCCCTGAATGCCGCAGCCTCGGTGGGAGACGGGCTGGTGGGCTGGGCTGCACGCCCATACGGTCCCAGACCAGCGCATGCATCATCGTGGGCAGAAATGTGCACACACACACACGCGCACACTCAGATAATGACCCCCACACACAAACATTTCCGTAAACAGCCAGACATATTACAGATACACACCCAAACAACCCTTACAGGCACAAATGCGTGCACACACAGGTACACAAACACAGGGACACACTGATTCGAAAGGCAAATTATGTAGTGGTTAAGAGCCGGGATTCTAAAGCCAGAATGCCTGAGGTGCTGCTTAGGAGCTGTGTGGCCTTGGGAAAGTTACTTAACCTCTCTGGGACCCAGTTTCCTAATCTGTAAGAGGGGAGGGTAGTAGTAACTTGCCGGAGCGCAGGGCTGCCAGCGGGTTGGTGTATGTGAGTTTAGAAGTGTGTCCGCTGCAGTGAGAGCCAGGCACGTGTCTGTCATCCGCCACACAGTCTCTGCCCCACTAGTCACAGACCCAAGTGCGCGGCTTCCCAGGGACACCCACAAGCTTGTCAGCGAATGGGATCGATCACTTTGCACTCTTTGAGCCCCTCTTCTCCAGGATGTATGGCATTTCCTGTATCTGATTAGAATTTATTGGAAAGATAATCTCATCTTCCCCAGGAAGCTCATTACTTTATACCAGTGTGGGTGCTGACTCCCCGAGAAAGGTCTGATTCCTTTAGCAGCAGGGGTTTTCAAACTAGGTTCCCTGGAGCCCTAGAGTTCTGCAGGGACCCGTCAGAGGCCTGATGGGAGGGGGCTCCAGGCCCCTCTTCCGTTTATCTGTTCTCCACATTGGGCTTCTGAGGAAAGTTCTGGTTCACAGTAAGGCTCCACAGCTTAGACATTTGCAAACCACGTGTACAGGTTGATCCGCTTTCTGTTGTGCGTGTGTACACTCCTGTTCACACATGCCGTGTGGACGCCCACCTGCGCCAGCCCCGGCCCACACGGCTACCTGAGCTTGGCCCTGGGCCACGCCCACTCTCCTCCCGCATCCCCCCTCCCCTTCCTCTCCAGCTGCCGCACCATCTGCAGGATTCTGGAAAGTGCTAACGTGTCTGAGCCAAAGCAGTGCTATCTGAGGAAATATTTTGAAAACAAACTGGGCCACCCCACCCCCCTGCTGTGACTGCTCCGATTTTCAGCAAAGGAATTTCACAAGTCGGGCTACAGCAGGCTGCGTGTGCCCCACTCTCCCCTGGGGACGGAAGCCCAGGGCCTGTCCTGTAGGGGTGAGGACAGACATGCCCGAAGAGGCCCTGAGATTAGAAACCTAGAGCCTGGGAGTCACAAAGCGGATGTCACCCTCCACCGAAGATGAAGAACCAATGCGGCCATGACCGCAAAGGTCAGGCACCCTGTCTCACTTTTGTTCTCAGAGATGCTATTTCTCTTTCACTTTTCCTTCTCCCTTTGCGTCTGGCGCAGGTGTCTGGGGCGGGTTACACAGGAAGCAGTGACAGTAATCGCAGCTAGCAAGCCCTGCACTGTCCTGAGCGCCTTTCGGGCATCCACGCATTGAGTGGTCACCAGAAGCTCCTGAGGTCGCTGCGCTTTTACTGCCATTGCACAGACGGGAAGGCAGAGCCAGGCAGGCTGGGACATTGCTGACATCCCACGGCTGGTGAGGGGCAACGCCGGGCCTGAGCGCCGAGGCTGGCTCTGGCTCCGAGGGCTGTGCTTTCAGCCCTGCCGTGGGACCACCTGTGTGCGTCTGTCCTGCTGTGGCTGCACGGACAGAAGTGGCACTCATGAGCACTCGTTCCCTAACTGTCACCGAGGGGTGCCGCTGGGCTCTGGCTAGGAGGCTCTGGGGAGGTTGGCGCCGCACAGCCCTTTGTGGGCACGTTGAGTGAAGTGTGACCTGGGCACTTGGCTGACCTGGGCAGGGCGTTTCAGGCTGTACAGCTGCCTCTTGCAAGGCCCAGCCCTCCGCGGCTCCCCGCTGCTCTGACCTGCTCTCAGCGCGTGGCTCAGACGGCAGCAGGTGTGGTCTACGCTAGCAAGGGGAACGAGCAGATCGGAGGCCTCTGTCTCCCCAGTGGCTGTTCCAGCAGGACAGAAACCCCACCTAGAGTAAGCACAGGGCTCAGGACGCCGAGTGGCCTCCATGGGCCCTGTGGGTTTCAGTGAATATTTCTTCCCCAGCCCTCACCTGCACTCTGCGCCCCAAGTTCCAAACTGTCCTCATTTCCAGATGTGCACACCTGCTCTCTGTAGCCTTTCCGGCTGCCAAGGACATTCCCTCCTCCCCCTTTTCCGCTCGGCTTAGATGTCATATTCTCCTGGAAGGCTGGGCCAGTGCCCCTCCCCACAGCTGCCTGCGGGTCCCTGTCATCGCATCTTACCCCGCTGTACTGCGACTGCTGTTCAGTGGCCTGTGGTCTCCACCAGGTAATAAGTTCTGCGAGGGCAGGACAGCATCTGCCTGGTTCACCTTCGTGTCTCCCGTTAGCATAGCCCCTGGCATACAGTGAGGGGTTACGCCTGATTGTGGGAGGAGCGAGCGACAGATGTGACGCAGGACCCTCCCGGGCCTGCTGGCTGGGACGGCGGGACAGACCCTGTTCAGGGTGCTCCTGCAGGGGTAGTTGGTGTCTGGGCAGCGTGGTGGGAGTCACAGTGAGTGGGAGGGGTGGCTGGTGTGGGCGATGGAGGGGACGAGGAGAGAGGGACCCCGGGCACATGGCCTCTTGAGGTCATTACCCTGTGGGTGCTGGGCTGGGATCCTGAAGGTCGGCCTGAAACCTTCTGAGAGGCCCCCCAGTCCTGCCCCTTCCTGCCTGTCCATGGAGACCCTTTTGAATGACATGAGCTGGGGCCATTACCCAACCCTACCAGCAGTTCTGTCCCCTTTGCAGACATCTATTCAAGCTCTCCAGGGTCCAGTCCCCATGCCCAGGTAACAGGGGCCTCTTGTGGCTGAGTCATTTCCCCTGAGCAGAGAGAAGGAAGCCCGGCCGGCAGGCTGTCTCCCCAGTGGTGGGGAGGAGTGTTCTGTGGTTCCAGCTCCAGCCTGCAAGCCGTCCTCGCAAAAGCAGTGAGGCCCCCCGTGCTGCATTCTTGGCCCTCACCTGTGCACCTGCTCATGCCTGACACTGCAGGGTGGGCTGGGGATAACAATAGGCACTTTCAGGCCAGATGAAGAGGGGAGACTTGGGCACCAGGAACCACCTTTGAGTCCAACTGTGATGAGCCCACAAAGGTGGGCATGAGGGAGGACTTGGGGAAGGCTTTCTGGGGGAGGTGGGTGCTCCGATGCACAGAGGGAAGCCAGGCAAGGGCCCGGAGCTGGGAAAGTTCAGAGCGAATGCAGGGACTGGTGAGGAGTCTGGTAGGACTGAACTGTCATTTGTGGGCTGCATGAGAAGAGAGAAAGACAGGTGGGGTGGAGTTGTGGTTACAGTTCAGGATCTAGAGCCAGGCTACCTGCATGGGAAACCCTGCTCCCCACTCACTGGCTGTGTGACCATGGCCAAGTTGCTTACCCTCTCTGTGCCTCGGTTTTCTCACTAGTGATACCCACCGCATAGGGGTGATATGAGAGAATAAAATGCATTTCTATACAAGCATTTAGAGCAGTGCCTGGCACACAGTGAGCATCTAAAAGGGTGAGCTATTATTGAGACAGATTTTGTTGCAGCTAAAAAAGTAAATTGTGGTCACGGAGGCCCTTGAATGTCATACTTTCCACTTGCTAAGCACCTGCTGTGTGCCAGGTGCTTTACAGTCATCCTCACCAAGCCCCATTCAACCCAGCAAGGCTGTTCCCCTCGTCTCCATTTTACAGATGAGGAAACTGAGGCTCAGAGAGGCAGAGTAACCTGCCCAAGGTCACTCAGTCACGGGGCAGTAATGACATTCACGTTGGCTGTCACTCAAGTCTTCTCTTTAAGTAGAGATTGGAGATACCATGGCAGCGGCAGCCCGGGACAAGCCCTGGGCTGGGGCCGCAGCCAGGAGCAGGGCAGGGATGCTGCAGCCGTGGGTCCCTGCGACAGGAAGGGCAGGAGGCCACAGCACACAGCGCCATTCATAGCCCAGGGGCAAGCCTTGGAGTTCATCTGGGGAAAACATGACATCATCGAGTCTCACTGTCTGCCGCCCACCTACCGTCTGCCCTCGGTGGTTCTTCTGATGACCCCAGAGCCCAGAGCCCTACGAGGGGACTCTCACACCGCAGGTGGCAGGGCCAAGTCAGCTGGCCTCATACCCCCGGGGCCCCCACCCTGGCCCCACTCATACGCACTGCTGAGGCAGAAGCTTCTGGAGGTGGTGATGGACACGAAGAGCTTCCAAAAGGGCTTCCGTGCCAAGCTCCTACTTGGAATTCTGGGCAGGGAGGGGATGGCTCAGGAGCCTGTGTTGAGCTTTTAGAGTTGCTCTTCCAAGACAATGGTGCCTGCTGTCCTGTTGGAATCACCTATGAAAGTAGCGCCCGGCTGAGCTGTGTGCTCCACACTGTGCCATGTCCTGGTAGACACTCAGAGACTAACAAACTGGCCCTACCTTCCCGGGGGATACAGTTGTGTCTGAGAGCTCTTTATGTACTTTGGGCTGGATGCTTTATTTGCATCAGTCTGATCGCGTGAAGTCTCATTTTACAGATGCCATTGCTGAGGCCCAGAGATGTTAGGTGATTTGTCTAAGATCATTCAGCCAGGATTCAAACCCATGGCTGTCAAACTCCAGATGTGCTCTTAGCCACTCTGCCATCCAGCCACAAGTAAAGCCACGAGAGAACCACAGGGGGGTGGAGTGTTCCCAACATTTGCCCAAGAAATCGCGCAGTGCAGACAGGAAGTGCCAGGGGCGTTTCCATCTCCGAGTGTGGGTCACTCCCGGAGCTTCTTGGAGATTGTGGATCCATTTGGGAGGTGGCAGAGAGCGCCAGCTTCCTTGGCTATGCAAATCCTGCTGATGCGGCCGTTTGGGGTGAGAGGTTTCTTTAAACCCCTGTTGATTGTTCTCTCTGGAAGGAGCACAGGGACTGTCCTGATTTTGGTGGGCCAGACCTGGAAAAGGACTATGAGTCAAGCTTGAGGCCTAGTGCCAGCTCCCCTGGCCCAGCCTGTGGGCGCAGGACGCCAGCTCCACAGCTGCTGCTGCGACTCACGGCTCTCTCCTGGTGCTGATGCCGCCCACAGCCAGGCTAGCTGGGGAGGAGGGGCCAGTGGCCCTGCCCTGTGCAGAATGTCACCCTCTCACCCTCACCTGCAAGGGAGGCACGATTATCCCCATTTTCCAGGCAATGACACCGAGACTTAGAGAAGTTTTCTGGCCTCCTGAGCTCCCTCGGCCAGAAAGAGGTGGAACAAGACTTGAGTCTTCTTTCTGCAGAGAGGCGAGAGGGCCCGTGTCTTCCTGCAGGAGGGCGGAGCCAGCCTGCCCTCTGACACTGGGCAGCGCAGGCCTGTTCAGTTCTCTCTGTCCCGGGCTGGCACTTCTGATTCATTCTGCAGTCACCGGGTGCTTGTGTTTGGGGCAAATGACCCTCTGGGGTGAGAGAAAAGTTCTGCTGTCCCTTAGGCAATGAGTCACCATTTCTCCTGGAGTACTTCTGAAGCCATAGAGGCCCTCCCCAGGCTTTAGGGGACATGTTCCTTTCTCCACCTGGGTGCCAGCACCACCCTGGCCTTAGCAGTGCCTGTCTGTGGAAGGGCCTGGAAACACATGGTCTCCATGAGAAGCCTGGCTAGGTGGGCATGTGACACATTGCCACTGCCCTCAGTGGACAGGTGCTGCGCGGACACCCAGAGGTCTGTGTGTCTACAGCCTTCAGGGGTCCCCTGTGCCCTTTAGTGCCCACATCACTGTACCCAAGCCCCAGTTCTGTGTGGTTTGCACAACTCCAGTCCCCCCACCCAAGCATTTCTGGGAAACCCCCAGGAATGCTAATAAGTCCACAGCCTGCGGGGCGGTTCCGCCTGCACTTCCTTCTCACCCCCATCCCCAACAGCTGTAGGGGTAGCCATTCCTCCCTACGGGCTCCTGCAGGCTCAGGCCTGATGACTGCATTTGTAATTTCTGCGGAGGTGTCACTTCTCTTGCAGAAAAGGTAGACTTTGAAGTTAGAGTGTCAGGGCAGTTTTGCTTCTCATTGCCCCCAGATTTTCCTTTCTGGGATAGGATTTTGTCTTTGCCTCTGCTTACATCCAAAGGCCTGTTAAAATAACTTTTCCCAAATAAGCGAGTTTAACCTCAAAAGAAGTTTGCCACTACCTCTATAGGTAAAAAACTGGCACCTACTTTTATTTGTAGTTTTATTAAGTTTTATGAAATAAGTAATACATGTCCCTAGTACAATGTTGAAAGGGCACGAAAAGATACATGGTGAAGTCTCTTTCCCACGCCTGACTCAGACCTCAGGTCCCTCCATAGAGGCAACCAGCATTATCAGTTTCATGTATGAAAGCTTTTATTTTTTTTGTTTTGTATTTTTTGAGACAGTGTCTCACTCTGTTGCCTGGACTAGAGTGCAGTGGTGCGATCATAGTTCATTGCAGCCTCAAACTCCTGGGCTCAAGGGATCCTCTTGCCTCAGCCTCCTGAGTAGCTGGGACTACAGGCATGCACCACTACGCCTGGCTAATTGTTTTTTACTTTTTAATTTTTTTGTAGAGACAGCATCTCACTATGTTGCTCAGGCTGGTCTCGAGCTCCTGGTCTCAAGCAGTCCTGCCTCAGCCTTCCAAGCAGTGGGAACTACAGGTGCATGCCACCATGTCTGGCTAATTTAAAAATTTTTTTGTAGGGATAGGGTCTTACCATGTTGCCCAGCCTGGTCTTGAACTCCTGGCCTCAAGCGATCATCCTGCCTCTACCTCCCAAAGTGCTAGGATTATAGGCGTGAGCCACCGAGCCCAGGAAAAGCTGATTTTAAATTATCCAGTTTTAAAACAATTAAAGTTCTACCCTATTGGGTTCCCTGTTCCACCATTAGGTCTCCCAAGGCACAACCTGGAAAATAACCAGCCCTGGAAATAGCTTGAGGGGCCCCCTGCAGAGTGCTGCTCTGCCTGGGACTGTTATTATGGTAATTGCCTATGCTCATTGCTAAGAGGTTGCTCCCAGGTTGGTTTCCCATAGTCCCAGCCCTCAGCAGTCGCGTTGGACTCCGCCCACACAGCACGCATGGAGGCCCCCACATCCCTCATCCATCCCCTGTAGCTCCTGGGAGCCAGCCCCAGCCTGTCCACTCAGCTTCCAAGCCTGCCATTCCCAGGCTCCGGTTAACCCTGCCCGTCTCCATTTTCCCCTCTTGCCTTGACTAGCTCTGAGCCACTTGTTAAGAAGGGCGGTCCATAGAGCATTCAGTAATAGTAACACCACCACCACTTCCTCTAATGAAACCCGCCTCCGTGCCAGGCACCCCTCCACCCTTTTACAGGTGTCATCCCATTTCGTCTTCCCGGCAACGCTGTGAAGTAGCATTGCTGTCCCCAGTTGACAGAGGAGGGATGAAGCCAGAGAAGTCAGCCACTTGCAGGTCACACAGTAGATAGTGGCTTGGCTGGGCCTAGAACCCCAACATGCTGCTCGGCGCCAATCACCAGGTTCTAAGCCCAGTGATACCAGGCTTCCCAGCAGGGTATCTCGGGGCTCACTTCCTCTGCAGGGTGACCTCTCATTCCCCACAGCTAATTTAATAGCAAGACTAGTACTAAGGCTGGGTACAGTGGCTCACGCCTGTAATCCTAGCACTCTGAGAGGCTGAGGCAGAAGGATTGCTTGAAGCCAGGAGTTCGAAACCAGCCTGAGCAAGAGTGAGATCCCATCTATACTAAAAATAGAAAAAATTAGCCAGGCGTGGTGGCCTGTGCCTGTAGTCCCAGCTACTCGGGAAGCTAATGTAGGAGGACCACTTGAGCCCTGGAATTTGAGGTTGCAGTGAGCTATGATGCACGCTACCCAGGGCAGCAGAGTGAGACTCTGTCTCAAAAAAAAAAAAAAAAAAAAAAAAAAAAAAAAAAGGACTAGTAGACATACTAAGTGACCCTCTACCCTTTATTCTATGCAAGGTATTGTTCTGGGAGCTTATGCGTTACCATCTTTTAGTCCTCACAGTGCTCCAGTGGGGTAGGCACTGTCATCATATATATCGTCACACCCTGTTTACAGGTGAGAAGGCTGAGGCACAGGGCAGCCCCTGTTGACGGGGCAGCGAGGGAGCAGCCTTTCAGGAAGGCAGGGAGGGCTCCTCCTGCACCCGGAGGGGAGCTGCCTTGCCTCCTCTCTGCTGATTCTTTAGAAATGACCTTGAGGGGCCCCTGTTCAGCACAGCTTGCTGGGCCAAAAGCAGGAGTGTTCAAGGCACAGCTAGGTGATGTCTGGACTCCCCCCAAGCCCCACCAGGCTGCCTCCCCCATGTCTGACCTTGGGGGCCCAGTATCAAGGGGAAGTTCAACAACATACCAGGTTTCTCCTTGGCCCTGGAATAGGCTCCTTCCCTTCCCTTGCTTTTTCTATGTATTCGGTGCTATACCTTGATAGCGTATGCACATTACCTGATAAAGGTGAAAGATATAAGAACTGTGCAAGGTAGAGAGATAAATGGTGCTGGGAGAGGAATGTGCGGTCAAGAGACCCCGCCCTTCATGTCCTGGCCTCCTACCTCCAGCCAGGTGACCTTGGCCAGGTCAGGTAGCTTCTCTGGATGATGAAGAGGAGAGTAGAGGTAAGAACCCAGCCTGCCTAGGGGGCTGGTGTGAGAATTGGGAGGTGCAAAAGGGCTTTCTAAGGAGATGAGGGTGATAGATGTGTGTGTTTTGGGGGGGGGTAGTACTAGTCCCCTAGGGGATTGGTTATGTCTCTGGGGCAGGATCAGGACGGCTTTGGGGACAAGTGGGGTTTTGGGATTAGCCTCAGGGATGGGGGGAATTCGGCCAGGGACAGATGGGGGTGGGGGTGGCACTTGAGGCCCCACCAGCCCTAGAGTAAGGGTCCCTGCCCTCCCTTGGGGACTGCCTGCCTTTTTCTGTATTTCCAGAGAGATGGACCCTCGGCTTTGAAATTTTTTTAGGCAGTGACTTTATTGTTTTTGTAACAACGCTAGATGCTTAGTATGCAAAATTCAAGTACAATGGATAAATACAGAGAAGAAAATTACAAATCACCCCCAGGCCCACTACCTAGATGTGACTGATTAGCTATTTGGTCCACACACTTGTAGACACCTCACTAGGCACATCTGCACGGGGGCAGGGGACAAAGTTTCGTAAGCATGGGGAAAATGCATAATTTATTAATAATTTAACTTTAGGCCAGAGTTGTAAAGAGGCTGTCTGCCCCGACACAGTCCTTCTCCTCTATTCGCTGCCTACGTGACCGTGACCGCATCAGATGGGGCAAGGGCAGCTCTCCTGCCGTGATCTTTAAAACCTCCCATTCAGACAGATCACAGAGGGGAGCCTTCCTCGGGCCTGTATTCCTGCTCTAGAGCAGTAGCTTTCACACTTAGTGACCAAAACCTCAGACACACACACACACACACACACCCCTCCCTGAAACGAAAGTTGTATGAAACTCACATTTGTCATTATCATACAGGAAGCACTATGAGACTTTCTAATCTACACAATACTGTCATATTAAAAAAACAACAACAAAAGCTGTCCGACCTACCAAGTTGCACAAGCTACAGTTTGAAGTGCCGCTCTAGAACGGTGATTTTTAAACATTAGTGAGCATCAAAGTCACCTGCAGAGCTTGTTAAAACAGCTTGCTGGGCCCCACCCGCCAGAGATTCTGGTTCAGGATCTGGATGGGGCCCGAGAATTTGCATTTCCACCAAGTTCCTGGGTCATGCTGATGCCACCGGCCTGAGGACCCCATTTTGAGATCCACCCTCCTAGGATATTTTTGAGGCAATGTGCTCCCTTGGCAAAGACCATCAGGGCATTTGCTTTATTGAACAGATGAGAATTGCTGGTGGCTTGCGCCAGAATTGTGGATCTCTGAGATTTTTGAGGATGCTTTGAGATCTTTAACACCATCCTCCTAAAATCCAGCTCACACTGTTAATATAAAGTGCTGAACGTAGAAAAGGTCTGCTAAGCAAAGGGACATTTATGCCCTGCTCTGTTTGAATTACCTGCCTCTCAAATCCCAAACCCACAGAACATAAAACCCTCCCAGCCTTTTTGAAAACACTATTCTTCCAAAGGCAGTGAAAGGCGCCATTTACCATGTGGGTTTCACCTTTCTGTTTTTTTAAAGGGAAGAAGGTAGGTCAGGCTTGACTGCCTCACTGGGAAGGCTGTCCCCACTGGCTCTGGTTGGAGTCTGGTGGGTTTCACTGGCTGTCCCTGGTTCCCCGGCTTTGACCGGAACCTTTCCTGGCATTGCAGCTGAACGCCCACCACGGCACCTAGGCTTTGCAGCCTGCCGACTTTGGAGACCAGCCTATATATATCCCAGATTGTTTCTGCTCCTCCAACTGGGGGACTCTTAGCCCCCACCCCTAATCCTCCTCCTCCACAGCCTTGGGGCCCCACGGCCCCCTCCCCAGCCTCGCAGCCCTGCAGAAGCCAGCCCTCAGCTGGGAGCAGCTTCTCCAGGGAGGGGAGTGTTGAATGGGCACAGAGCCCCTCTGTTCCAGTAACAATGGCCCGTTGATGACTGATTCTGCTGGGGTCAGCCCCCTTGACTGGACTTTGGGGAGGAGAAAGCACTCCAGCCCCCCAGGCAGCCCTTTCTGGGTGTGAGGTTGATTCAGAGGCCCGAGCCTCTGTCTGCCCACAGAACTTCATTCTTTAGGCCCCTGATGCAGCAGGGAGAAACCCATCTCCTCTCACCCTCCTCCCCTTCCCTGGGGCAGTTTGGGGCCCCCTGGAGTGATTCAGTTCAATCCAATTTAGCAAACATTTATTGAACCGCTCCCAGGCACTGAGGTTTGGTGCTAAGTAGCTGTGGGGACCAAAGAATAGCTACTAACATGAATTCAATGCTGATGACAGTCAACCACCCCGGGCTGCCCAGTGGTCACCAGGGAGCTTATAAAAATTCCCATGCAAGCTGGGTGCAGTGGCACACGCCTGTCCCAGCTATTCGGGAGGCTGAGGCAGGAGGATGGCTTGAGCCCAGGAGTTTGGGCTGCAGTGAGCCATGATCACACCTGTGAACAGCCACTGCACTCCAGCCTGGGCAACATAGTGAGACCCTGTCCTCTTAAAAAAAAAAAAATTCCCAAGCACAGACCTCCCTCCTCAGAATCTTCAGAGGGGAACCCCTAGCACTGATATTTTTTTCAAGCTTTCAAAGTGATTCTTATGCCCATCTGGGACTAAGCATCACTGGCCTCCTATGGGCTAAACGCTGTGTGAAGCATTTAATTTGTAGTACCCCATTTAATGAGGTGAGTGCTTGTGCGAGGCTGAAAACAGCCCCCAAAGAGGTCCACATATGAATCACCAGCACCTGTGAATGTTACCTTGCATGGTAAAAGGACTTTACGGATGTGATTAAGATTTTGAGGTGGGAGATTATCCTGGATCATCCAGGTGGGCCCTGCACGCAGCCCCAAAGGGGATCTGACCACACAGAGGTGTGTCGGAGTAATGCATGATGAGAAAAGCTCAGTCGGCCGTTGCTGGCTTTGAAGAGGAGGAAGGGGCCACGAGCCAGGGAAAGCGGGCAGCCTCTAGCACCTGCAAAAGGCAAGAGAGCACATTCTCCCCCAAGGCCTCCAGAAAGAACGTGGGCCTGCTGACGCCTTAATTTTAGGCCAGTGAAACCAATCTCAGGTTTCTGATACTCAGAACTCTTAAGATAATGTGTTTTAAGCCACTAAGTGTGTGGTAATAATGTTATCTTAGCCACAGGAAATGAACACAATGCTGTTACTAACCCTGCTCTACAGATGGGACAGAGAAGTCAGGCAGTCACCTGGGAGTCACCCAGCTAGTGAGTTACCAGGCTGGAATAACCCGGGGTGTCTGGCCCCTTACTCCCACCTCACCACACTGCCCCCTTTTTGCAGCCAGACAGACACGGGTTCAAATCCCAGCTCTGTCATGGTCTGTCTGTGCGTCCTCTGTGAATGGGGAGGCTACAGGGAGGGTAGGCGGGGAGGTGTGGAGACCAGCTGGAAAGAGGGGTTGGGCCAGGTTGTCCCCGGGTGGCAGAGTTTGGACTTGATTGTGGAGGACTGGAGCCCACAGGGCCCTGTCCCTGGTTTCCTCTGCTGCATTTCATGATGATGCCTCAGATGACCAGGCCCACTCAGTCTTTGGGATCTGACTTAATGCAGCAGCCCAGCTCCCGTCAGAACCCCAGGGTTGGGGTCAGGAGCAGCATTCTACTCCTCGTCACCTGCAGCCAGTGACAGCCACTTATCTGGGACGGCCAGTGGGCTCCCATTTCCTGGGAGGTGAGCAGTGGCCTGGTGCCTCCCAAGTATATTTCTTTCAAGACCCTCCAAGAACCTTGGATTTGGGGCCATGTGTCTTTCTTGGAGAAGGAATGTGAGACACACAGAGGTCCAGAGAGTTGTCCAAAGTCACACAAGTTGGTGACAGGCCCTGAAAGACCAGTTCCTGGCCAGGACTGCTCTGCCCCCTGCTGTGAAGCTCCCTCTGTCTGCCCGAATCGGCTGGCTTAGCTGTGGAGCAGAGTGGCTGAATCCATGGACCGTGGAGCCAGGCTTCCTGGGCTCAAATCCCAGCTGCGAGTCCTTTAACTGAGAATAAGTTTATGCCCCTCCTTAATTAGATGGGGATGGTGATGATCATCTCTGATCGTTATCGAGAGTTCTTCCCGAGTTCACTTATGTGCATGAGGTGCTTGGAACAATCCCTGGTTCATTACTAGGTATTAACGTCTGGAATTATTTGGCTCCCCCAGGGGAGGGGCTCTTTCCCTCTCTCTTCCCAGTGCCTGGTTCCTTGCTTGGCCCAGAGCAGGTGCTCAGCAAATGAATGTCCTTGTTCCATGTGAACTTTTACCACTTGGAGGTTCATTAGGGACCAAAGCTTTCGCTTTTAAAAATTTCCGTCTTAGTTCTTCAAACCCTTCTTCTTCCTGCCTGGGAGCTGCAGAATTGCCATAGAGCAGCCTGAGGCTTATTACTGTGTCCCTTGCTGAGCCCAGTGAGCAATTCAGAGACAGCCCAGAAGTCCCAGGTCTCCCAGCCAGTGCTGCACAGCCGGCACGGCCACCCCAATCTCCTTCACTCCAAGGCCATGCCTGCCGACCCACTGAGATTGCCCAGGGCTGCGGCAGCAGCACTGTTTGGGGACCTGGTCTTGTGTCTGGTCTCACAGGACTCAGTGGCTGCAGCCGCTAGTCCCAGCTCCTCTCCTAAATGGGGAGTCCTCGAGTCCTCCAGCTGATGGAGGACCAGATATCATGTACTTCCCTCCGGAGTCCTGTCCCCTTGTTTCTCTCCTCGTCATGAGGATGGGGCTTCCTCCTTCAGCCTCCCCCTCAGAAAGTCCCCACATTTATCACTGCACATGCATAGACCCCAGGAGGGTCACCTACCCATAGTTCTGCAAAAACCCAGGCTCCAGGTTGAACCCAACTAGTTCGCCCTTCTGTCCCAGGGTGGCCATTTCTGCTCAATTCTACTACCCCACCTCTAGTTCCATTTTGCAAAGATCTCTTTAAACCCTACCTACTGTTGTGAAGCTAGTTTGCTTCTTTCTTCTTCTTCTTCTTCTTTTTTTTTTTTTTTTTTTGGCAGAGTCTCGTTCTGTTGCCCCAGCTAGAGCACAGTGGCATCATCATAGCTGACTGCAGCCTCAAACTCCTGTGCTCAAGTGATCCTCCTGCCTCAGCCTCCCAAGCAGCTGGGACTACAGGCATGTGCCACCATGCCCAGCTCATTTTTTAATTTTTTGTGGAGACAGGGTCTCACTCTTTCTCAGGCTGGTCTCAAACTCCTGGTGTCAAGCGATCCTCCCGCCTCAGCCTCCCAGAGTGCTAGGATTACAGGCATGAGCCACCGCACCCGGCCCCTGTTGCCCTTTTATACCTACACTCCCGTCCCTCCCACCCTCACCCCTAACTTAACTCTCAGCAATACTAATCTGTTCTCTTACCATTTTATCATTTCAAGAATGTTATATAAATGGAATCATGCAGTATGTAACCTTTTGTGATTGGCTTTTTTCACTCAGCACAATTCCATCAAAATTCATCTGAGTTTTTGTGTGTATCAATGTTCCCATTTACTGCTGAGTAGGATACCGTGGTAGGATACCAGGTATAGCTGGTTTTGAATGGATCACTCACATACGGTCCCGGAAGCTCCACAAGCGCTTGTGTCCTGAGTAAAGCAGGGAACACAGACCCATTCTCCTGGCATCCCTTCCTGGTCAGCAGGAGACTCTGCAGCCCCCGCCAGTGTGGCCCTGCTGGCAGCTCCTGTGTGCACAGGCAGCAGCTCCTGCTGTCTCTGAGATGCCCTGAGGTGGTGAAGTTGGGTGCTCTAAAAGTAGTGGTTCCCAATCTTTGCTGATTCTAGGTTAGAATCACCTAAGGAGCTTTAAACAGTCCTGATGTCCCGGGTCTACCCACAATCACAGCACCCCTTCCAGCTGGGGACCCACCTGGTCAATTACAGCACTCCGGGCATCCCCTCCCCATTGATCAGCCTTGGCCAGGAGTTGAAATTGACGTGCCCTCCTAGCTGAGAAGCTTCAGACTGTTTGGCCATGGCCACATCCAGGTGTGTCCAGGCCTGAGGCCTGGTGTGTTAGGCGAGAGCATCCCTCCAAATAATGCTAGAAAGGTGGGCCCTTGACCAGCAGTAACAGCCGCAGCAGGCAAGGATCGTCTGGGCTGGTACATAGAAAAACCTGAAGTGAACCAGCCAGTGTCTTTTCCTTGCAGCAGCTTGTAGCCCATCTGGGAAAGAGAGATTCCCAAGGAATGGAAAGCAACAGTCTCATCGGCATAGACGGGCTCTGGGTGACATTTTTCCAGACCAGCAATAATGATCAGCCTGTGTGCAGTCTTTTCTATTAGTATTTTTAGAGCCCCACACAGCTTCTCTGATGCTCACAACAACCCTGTGGGGCCAACCTAGGCTCGGAGAAGTTAAATCCCTTGCCCAAGGTCGGCAGCGAGTACGTGGGAGAGCTGGGACCCAACCCAAGTCTCTCTAAGTCCACGGCCCTCTGTCCAGTGCTCAGAGCATTTGGACAATTGGCCTCTGTTCCCACCTGCAGACTGTAGCTCTCCCGTCCCAGGACTGAGTATAGACGGGCTCCTTTGTGGCCATACGGCAGCCCAGGGGATAGCGCAGATACATGCGGGCTGAGACCCCTGCTGCCCCCATAGATCCCGAGCTGGGATGGTGGGCAGAACTCGCTGGTGAAAAAGAGAAGAGGCTAGGGTTCCTCTTTTTGTCACAGGAGTAAATCCCCTTCCTGCTCTCACTGGGGCCATTAAGTGAGGGCTTGAGGCTGTGGGATGCCAACCTACGCCCACAGGATCCCAATTCAATTTCCTCTGTATTGAAATGGAAGGGGAAACACTCAGAAGCGGGGTTGGAAGAAAATAGGGAGTAAAAGAAATTCTCTCTGTCTTGTCCCTTATTTAGACATTCTCTAGGAGCAGGAAAACTCAAACTCTCCTTAGGTCTTGGAAGCTAAGCAGTGTCGGGCCTGGTTAGTACTTGGATGGGAGACAAATTCTCCTTAGGAAGTTCAGTAAGTAGACAGAGCGGGACTAGGAATCCTGGGCCTATGCCTGGGGAGTCTTTCTCTACCCAGTTATCTCAGAAATTCTGTAATAGAGCTGTCTTTACAGGGGTGCAGAGCAAAATGGGAAAGCTGTGTGTGCTGAAGGCCAGCCCCTAGTCCCACTGCATGTATACGTACAGGCACACATTTCTGCTCGAAAGGTTGCTGATCAATAAAACTGACAAAAGCTCCAAAACCCACAAATGAACACAGGATTTTACAGTCATGAGCATGACCAAAATAGGAATAATAGGGCACACAAGGAATGAAAGAAGAAAAAGAACCCCAGGGCCCAGAAGATTCCTAGCCTTCCTCAGCCTGCTCCTCATAAAGTAGGAGTAGCAAATATGTGACACACCTGCCCACCCTTCCCCTGTCAACACACATGACAGACATCACTAATCAACCACCACATTCTTTCCCACAGAAAACAGTCCTGACCTCAGCATTCTTCTCAGCACAGTGCTCTAGGCTGCCGAGATGAGCCTATTGGCTTTTGCTCATGGGATGAAAACTATTTGCCACCCTCAGCTTAACAGCATTCTGTGGTTTAAGACACTGGAAACCAAGTCACCATCTTTTTCAGGCTCGCTCCTGCTTGTTCTGGGTTAGTTTCATCACAAACCTTCTTAGATGGACTTGGTCACTCAAGTAAGCGTTAAGCACTAACTGTGTAGGGCGATGGATTGGGACACCACTTTATATACTTTTTTTTTTTTTTTTTTGGCGACAGAGTCTTGCTCTGCCGACCAGGCTGGAGTGCAGTGGCGTCATCTTCACTCACTGCAACCTCAAACTCCTGGGCTCAAGTGATCCTCCTGCCTCAGCCTCCCGAGTAGCTGGGACTACAGGTGCACGCCATGACACCTGGCTAATTTTTCTATTTTTTATAGAGACGGCGTTTTGCTCTTGTTGTCTCGAACTCCTGGCCTCAAGCAATCCTCCTGCCTCAACCTCCCAGAGTGCTAGGATCACAGGCATGAGCCACTGTGACCAGCCTATACACTCTTTTTATTCCAATTTATTTTATAACCATGTCCTTATATTTTGAAAAGGTAACAAATTCAAACAATAGAAAAAGGTGTACGTCAATTCCCACCATATTTCCCACTTCTCTCAACCGCTCTTGCCAATTTCTTGTTTCTCTCTCTAGAGTTGTCCTACGCACGTGTCACCATTGGTGTGTATCTACTCCGATTTTTACACAGTTGGAAGTATGCCACGTATACTCTTGCCCCTTTTATCACTCATATATTAAATAGCATTTCTTATCAACCCATACAAAGCTGCCTCTTTCTTTTTAATCATTACAGAGTATTGTACTGATAAATGTACCTAACATTACATTGAGCTAACAATTTTTTTTTTGGCCCATTAACATGCATTAAGGTCATGGTCAACTTTTTGCAACTATAAACAACTTACTATTATATGTGTCTTTGTTGTATTCATGCAAGTATTAAATATATCTGCAAGATTCATTCCTAGAAGTTGAATTGCTGGGTCAAAGAGTGTCTTAGTCTGCATAGGTTGCTATTATAAAATACCATATACTAGGAAACTTATAAACAACAGAAATGTATTGCTCACCGTTCTGGAAGCTGGAAAGTCCAAAATCAAGATAACCACCAGAACTGGCCTGGTCAGGTCTGATGAGGGCTTGTTCTCTGTGTCAAAGATGGCACCAGACTGGGCGCAGTGGTGTAAGGTAGCTCATGTCTGTAATCGCAGCACTTTGGGAGTCCGATGTGGGAGAATGGCTTGAGGCCAGAAGTTCATGACCAGCCTGGGCAACATAGCAAGATCCCATCTCTACAAAAAAAGTACAAATTAGCTGGGCATGGTGGTATGTACCTGTAGTAGCTACTCAGGAGGCAGTAGGCCTCAACAGTGGGCTTAAAATATTAAATAGGCTGGGCACAGTGGCTCACACCTGTAATCCTAGCACTTTGGGAGGCCAAGGCAGGAGCATCCCTTGAGGCCAGAAGTTCAAGACCAGCTTGGGCAACATAGCATGATCCTGGTCTACAAAAAAAAAAAAAAAAAAAAATTAGCCAGGCATGGTGGCATGTACCTGTATTTGTAGTCCCAGCTAGGGAGACTGAGGCAGGAGGATCACTTGAGCCTAGGACTTTGAGGTTGCAGTGAGCTATGATAACACCACTGCGCTCTAGCCAGGGCAACAGTGTGAGACTCTGTCTCCAACAACAACAAAAATTAAACCATGCTGTAAACACATGTGCTATCATCCAGACTTTGTTGTTCCATTTACAGAGCACAGGAAGAGTTAGATTTAGCATAATTCTCAAGGGCCCTAGGATGTTTGGAATGGTCAATGAGCACTGGCTTCAAGTTAAAGTTACCACCTGCATTAGCCCCTAACAAGAAAGTCAGCCTGTCCTGTCAAGCATTGAAGCCAGGCACTGATTTCTCCTCTCTAGCTGTGAAAGTCCTTGGTGGCATTTTCTTCCCATATAAGGCCTGGTCTCCGTGGAGAATCTGTTGTTCAGTGTAGCCACCCTCATCAGTGATCTTAGCTAGATCTTCAGGATAACTTGCCGCACCTTCTACATCAGCACTTGCTGTTTCACCTTGCACTTTTACATTATAAAGACAACTTCTTTCCTTAAACCTCATGAACCAACCTCTGCTAGCTTCCAACTTTTCTTCTACAGCTTCCTCATCTCTCTTAATTTTCGTAGAATTGAAGAGAGTTACGGCCTTGCTCTGGATTAGGCTTTGGCTTAAGGAATATAGTGGCTGGTTTGATCTCTTATCCAGACCGCTAGAACTTTCCCCTTATCAGCAATAAGGCTGTCTGGCTTTCATATCATTCATGTGTTCACTGGAGTAGCACTTTTAAATTCCATCAAGAGCTTTTCCTTTGCACTCACAACTTGGCTAACTGGTGTGAGAGCCTAGTGTTTGGCCTGTCTTGGCTTGTGGCGTGCCTTCCTCGCTAAGCTTAATCATTTCTAGCTTTCGATTTCAAGTGAGAGATGACTCTTCCTTTCACTTTGAACACTTAGAGGCCACTGTAGGGTTATTAATTGGCCTAATATCAATATTGTTGTGTATCGGGGAATAGGGAGACCCCAGGAGGGGGAGAGATATAGGGGTGCTGTTTGTAGTGTCTGAAACAATTACAATAGTAACATCAAAGATCACTGATTACAGATCACCATAACAGATAGAATAATGAAAAAGTCTGATGGGTACAATGAACATGATTTGGGTGATGGGCACACTTGTAGCCCTGACTCAAGCATTACAAAAGTGATCCATGTAACCAAAAACATTTGTACCCCCTCAATATTTTGAAATTAAAAATATATATATATATAAATAAAAAGTTTGAAATATTGTGAGAATCACCGAAGTGTGACACAGAGACACAAAGTGATCCCGTGCTGTTGGCAAAATGGTGCTGATAGACTTACTCAATGCAGAGTCGCCGCAAACCTTCAATTTGTAAAAAATGCAATACCGCAAGGTACAATAGAGTGAGGCACAACACAATGAGGTCTGCCTGTATTCATAAAAACATGTAAAGGCATGTGAGTAATAATATAAAATTATCCAGGTCCAGATTTTTGCCAGCTATGGCATGGAATGGGTTGGCGGCAGTTCCGGGCAATTTCCTAGGCTCGCTGTAACTCCACCTCCTCTCTCGTTCGTGAAAGCACAAGACAAGCAAGGGACGAGGGTGGAATTAATTATAAGAGAACCTTGCACCCATTGTAGTTCTTTTCAAAAAGCAAAAATCTTTTTGCAAACTTTGATGCTTTATATTCTTGATAACCTCACAGTTAATGTAACCTGTGGTGGTTTATGCAATAAAGAGCTTTATAGCTTAAAGGTTTGAAGGCTGGGTGTACATGGTGTATGTGCTTGAATGGAGGGTTTATGTAAGTCAGGGGAGAGTTGGAATTTGGGTGGGCATTGTAGGGCGATGTCACATGATAGAATGCCAAACTAAGGGGCCGTGAGGAATTTTGTTTGGTAGCTGGGGAGGATCTTCTAAAGTGGTGAAGGCCACTAGGTTTTATCTCACATGCCCACTCTAATGGATTGGCCCTGTGTTGAGAAGGCTTGTGAGGCTATATCCAGGCCCACCTGAAAAAAGAGGATGATGATCGATTAGTGATGTCTGCCTCAGGCACAGGACTGCTGCATGGTGGAGTGAGTGCCATGTATTTGCCATTCCAATGCTGAAGATCCCAGAGTGGGCTAAGCTATGAGAGTCAAGCTGATCAAGTTGGGCAGGGGCATCAGTAACCTCAGAGACAGGAGACCTAGGTTTTGTCACCACCAGTTTATATCTTGGTCAAGCACTTTACCTCTCTGAGCCCGAGTTTCTGTAAATGAAAAGTGAGGAAGAGTAGATAACAGAATTTCCAAGCTCTTTCCAGTCCTGGCATTCTACAGTTTTAAGATAAGAGCCATGTTTTCTCACGATTGGTGGAATGATGTACAGGTTGGATTTCTCTTGAACCTCTCAGAAAGACTCGCACAGTGGAAGGAAAGTACGACTAAAATTGGAAAGCCAAGCTGCTTTGTGTACGGCTGCTGACCTGAGCCACTGCTGACAACATGACTGTGTCCTGGGGACAAAATTCACTGGCATTCAGCTTGTTCTCAGCCCTATAGCTCTGAGATCTACTGGGTTCTGGCCTTGCACCTAGGACCCAGAGTGCACGCCCTTCACACAGCAGAGTGGGCTGGAGAAGGCTGCCCTGCAAGGGTCTGTTGTCTTTCCCCCCTACTCCGTGGCTCCTGTCATTCCTGTGGCCTACTCAGCCCTTCCTGGCCACAGGGGGCCACAAGGAATGTATGAGCAGCTCTGGCCTGCAGGGCAGCTGAGGGGAGGGCATGCTTGGGGGTCTGGCCATGGGGTTTCTGACTCTCTCTAGCTGACCTGCTGCCTTGGGGCCACAGACGCTGCAGTGTCTGGGACAGGGCAAGTTGGCAAGTTTACCCCCAGATGAGGTGAGGGGCAGGATCAGATGCCCAGGGCCAAACGCTGTCCAGTAAATGACCAGGTGGTGGCTATGCCTGAGGGACATTTCTAGCTGGTGGTCAGGTCAGATTGTCATTGCTTCGTTCATCTTTGTGTTTTTTGGGGGGACGGAAGGACTGAGACATCCCCCCGATTCCAACACCAGTGTGCAAGCCACTGAATCTGCTGCATCTACATGTAGAACTAAGGCCAGCAGTTCCTTCCCGGCCCCACTTACCACATCTCAGGCTTGGGTGAAACATTTTACCGGCATCATCTCACTGACTTCTCATGACCCTGAGTATACAATAGATGCTATAGATAATGTCCCCATTTCACAGACGAGAAAACCATGCTCAGAGAGGTTTAAGTTCCTTGCCCAAGGTCACAGGGCTTCAAAAGCAGTAAGTAAAAACAAGGAAGCCCAGAGCACCCGTAGCTTTAAAGAACATCACTGCTGACTTTGTGAGTCTCCCTCTCCCCTCCCCCCACGTGTTTGTGTGTGTGCACATGTGTGTATATGCACGCACACATACACTTAAAAAAATAAAATGGACTACAGCTGTAGATATTGGGATGTTCTGCTTTCTGGGTGCAGCAGCATAACATAAGCATCTTTCTGGGCAAGAAATTAACTTTATGCCAATCTTCTTTTTTCAGTGGAGAATAAATTAAGCATCTTATATGTACCTAGTCTGCTAGCTCCTGGGGGGAGAAGACCAATCGACAGAAAACAACAGCCAACTCTTTAAGATAGTGCATAAGTTCATTCATTCACTTCACAAGCACGTACCGAGTGCTGCTGTGTGCCAGGGGCCTCGGGTGCAGTGGCAAACAAGACTGCGAGAACCAGGCGTCCTCCTAGATTCCTCGGTTCCCCCTCCCCCCCCTTGTCCATGAGCATTGTTGCTTATTTATCTACTTGTTTATTTTATTGTGGAAAAATATACATAGCATAAAACTTACCATTGTAACCATTTTTAAGTGTGCATTGTTAAGTTCATTGGCATTAAGTATATTCCCATTCTTGTGCAATCCTCACTGCTACCCCTCTCCAGCGCTCCTTTCATCTTGCAAAACTGAAACTCCGTACCCATTAGACGTTAAGTCCCTAGCCTGCAGCCCCCTGGCAAACACCCTTCCGATGTCTGTCTCTGATTTTCACTAGTCTCGGCACCTCATGTAAGTGGAATTGTACAGTATTTGTCCTTTTAGGACTGGCTTATCTCACGGAGCATGACGTCCTCCAGAGGCACCCGTGTTGGGCATCGTCTGTCCTCCCCTCCACCTCTCTGCCACCGCCCTGCCCAGGCGCCGTCTCTCTCCTGGACCGTTGCAGCAGGGACTGTCAGGGCTCCTGGCCTCCAGTCCTGCCCTCTTCCCATGCATTTTTCAAACCACTTCCAAAATGATCTTACATTCCACTTTTGAAATTTTAGATTAGGTTTTTAAAAGGTATTAAAGTGATACAGGTACATGGTCATCAAAAATTGAAACAACATAAAAGAGTATAAAGTGAGAAGAACCATCACTTAATATTAATATTAATATTTCCGTATTTCTGCATCAGCATTTGTGTCCCCACATGACTTGCTTCACTGTGCCAGTGCATCACAGGTGCCCAGCCCACCCACTCTCCACCCTGATGGGACGCTCGAGGAGCTTCTCACCTGTTGGATTTCCAGGGCTTGGTGCACATCCTTGGCCATGAACCTTGCTCCACGTCCAGGCCAGTTCTGAATGAGCCAGTGGACTTCTCCCCAGGCCACCGGGCTGCATGGCCATGGGCATGCCGGACCCCAGCCTCCACCATTGCTCCTGCAAGTGCAGCGAAGCTGGGAGGGGTGGGTCCGCTCCTACCTGGCCCAGGGCCTGGGTTCAGTGTGACAGGCTGACAGGGGGCCTAAAGCTCTCCTCTGGGGCCCTGCACTTCATGCAGCTATTGGAAGTGACTGTGTCAAATGGGGTCAAGAAAGAGTGTGCCCCTCTATGTCTTACGCAGGCATAGAAGGGCTAAGGGCAGCGGGGCATGTCTTGGCCAGGGCCGGGTCCCTGAGAGTCTGTGGCAGTCCCATGGTCCACCTTGTGGCTCTGGCCCGTGATCCCTCCCAGCTATGTAATGTCCACTGCCATTCAGGTGACACACACCTTCACTTGGGCTGTTCCGACTCTGTCTCTGTCTTGGCTGAGGATGGACACAAGGAATTTAGAGACGGGTCCTCCCTGGGAGGGGAAGCTGGAGCCCAGGGCGCTCGGGTGCTGGGGAGTGGCCATGGCTCTGCTGCACAGAGCCGCGTCCGCCTTCATGCACGTCGCATTCTCTCCTCTTCTTCCTTCACTCACTGGGTCATCCGGCAGCCTCTGGGCCTTCCCTCTGCTGTCACACACTACGCTCCTGGTACCTGGGGGCCTTGGTCTTCCCGAGCATCTCAGGATGTCCCCAAGTAAAATAAAACCCAGCCTGGACAGGCACTGGGTGGACAAGCTCTTCTCATCTAAAACCGAGGAAGGCAGGTCACCCTCTGAGCTCCTTCTCCTGTCCTCATGTGCCAGTGGCCTGGGGGCTTCCCTGCCTCCTTCTGTCTCCACTCTCTGGGGACTCAGAGGCCACTCACAGAAGAGCCCCCTCCCAGGTGTTTGGCAAGGGGGCGGGGGGCAGCCTCCCGGCCCCCACGGGTTGGCTGGAGCACTCCCACAGTGAGTTTCGTGCTCCCGTCTCTGCCCAGAGCTCCTCCACATCCAGCTCCTGCCCTCACTCAGCTCCTCTATTCCGCGCTCCTCCTCCTGCCCGTGGGAAAGGCCGTGTGAGCCGGGCCTGCAACAGCCGAGGCCCCGTACCCCCTGTGCTCTCTCCCCGAGCAAGGGGAGTGGAGTTTTGCTGCCTGATGCAATGTCTGGCAGCGCCGTCCCTTATCACAGCCGGCTTGCCGGGACGTCCCCCCTTCCCGAAGGGAGGCAGAGATGGGCTGCGGTCCATTTGGGGCCTCAGTGGAAAGACCTGGCTGGAGGCCATCCAAGTAGAAAACTCGTTCTCCAGTGAGGCGCCTTGCCAAGTCACGAGGGAGGCCTGAGCAGAAAGACCCCCGGGGAGAGCAGGGGAAGGAAGCCAAAGCCCAGCTTGCTGGGGCTTGCCCGGCCTCAGCTCACAGCCCACTTTTCTTCCCACGTGTTCCCTCACCACCATTTGCCTGGGGATGCCTTAGGCTGTTTTCTGCCCTCCCCTGACGAGCACACAGCTGGGAGCAGTTTGCACCGAAAGAACTACGGGAAGCCCCAGGTGTTGCAGCCATGGGATCCGTCCACCGCAACACGCCTCGCACGAGTTCCTTGCACGGGGCGTGGAATACGCTCGGAGCACGTGCTCACAGTGCCGACAGGTGGCTCCCTCATATGTGGAGCAACTGCTTTTTCTTTCTTCCTCTTCATGTTGTCTGTGAACTTAGAATGATTAAGCACTTGCACCGGGCCAAATGCATTGGGAGAGGCATTCATTCATTCATTCATTCAACAAGTATTTATGGAGCCAGGGACAGTTCTGGGCACTGGGAATGCAACGGTGGAGCGGACAGGTGGAGCTGTCCTCGTAGAGATGATGAAGGAGGCAGCCGACGGTACGTTTCCATCTGCAGGAAATGAAGCGAGATGCTGAGGGGGAAGGGATGGGGGAGGGGAGGTGGTCACCTTTGGGTCAGGGGTCTGGGAGGGACTCCGGAAGAGGGGACACTTGAGCTGAGTCCTGACTGCTTAGGAGGAGCCAGCCAGAGGAGGTCTGGAAGAAGAGCCTCCCAGGCAGAGGGACCAGCTGTGCAGAAGCCCCGGGCAGGGAAGGGCAGAGGCGGGGGGGTCTCAGGGGAAGAGGTGGGTGCGGTGAGCAGGGTCTGGGTCTCAAAGGCCCTTGGAGGGCTTGTGTCTTACTGAGCAGAGCGTTGAGTGTTTGAAGCAGAAGCTGCTCCAGCAGTACCGGCATTGTCTGTGCCTCCAGGAGGCTTCGGTGTGGCTGAGGAGCTGAGTGAGGCGCAGCTGTGAGCAGGTGCTCACCTGCCCGGGTGGGAAGACTCCCAGGTGTGCTCCCAGAGAAGAGGCTGAGCCTGGGAAAGCCAGAGAGGCAGGCGGGAAGAGGACAGGGGGTGTTGGGGAGCCAGCGGGCTGCAGGCCTCAGGAGGGAGGGCGTGGGCAGTGCAGCCTGGAGCGTGGGAAACCCAAACCAGCCATGCCAAAGCCACGCTAGAGCTAGAGATTGGTGACACTCTCAGGATGGGGAGGGATGGGGACAGAAGCCAGGTGGAGCGGGCTGAGAGGTGGGAAGAAGTGAGACAGGGAATGACAGTGTTTTGAGAACCGTACGGTAGTTATAGGTAGTGTGTGAGTCCCTGTCCCAGCTGACTGCCAGCAACTGGAGGGCCGGGTACTAAGCCCTTGGGGTGACTCCCGGCATCTGCCTGGGGCCTGGCACACCGTGTGCACTCACCAAACGGTTGCTGCTGTGCAGCGCTGTGCTTCTCTTCCTGCCTCCGGTGTCTGCTCTCAACGTGCCGGAGCACTGGGCACAACGGGGCCAAGGAAGCTGTCCCACTCCCACGGCACCCAGGCAGAGCTGGGCTGGCACGTGCCCTTGGCATTCTTCACCACTGGCCCTGGTGCCCCGCAAATGTGGCCTCCGCTGGGACACAGGCAGGGGAACGCCACCTTTTCCTGGACTGTCACATAGTTGCTGGGGCGTTGAAGGGATGAAAAGTATCAAGTACTCGGGGCCAGGAGGGGTATCTGCCATGCCACGAGGAGGAGGAAGAGATTTTTTTCAGTTCCTCTCATGAGCCAAGCAAGGGAGGCAGAACTAGCCCTGGTGTTGGGCAACTTGGGAAGGAGGTGGCACTAAGGTTCGTTCACTGTCACAGATGTCACAGGCCCACTTCTTACAGAGAGCCTCCTGCAGGGCAGGTTCTGCCTGGGGCTTTGCTGAGTGACCCCCATCCGGGCCCTGTCCCCTCCTTCATGACCCTGTGACTTCTGGCACTGTGACCCTCTTCCACCCCCTAGCCCTGGAGACCTCTGTCATTCCCCCACCCCCCGCCCCTCTTCTGAACCTCTAAATCTCCCGTACCTGCCCATCCGCTGCCCTGTCAGTTTCCAAAGCCAAACAGAGGGGCGGCCTGCCTGGGGCAGGGCGAAGGAGCCAAGAGCCTGCCCTTGTGTTTCATGTCAGAGTTGTTTGAAATCCTTACTTCTTCCTTTTAGGGCAATGTCAGGAGGGATCTTCAGAACCCCGTATTGTTCTGGGGCTGAGGAGGCTGGGACGGCAACTCAACAATAGAAATAGTTCCTGGAAGGGAGGGTAGGAAGAGGTTCAGGAGTTAGTCATGAAGGCAACCCAACTTCTAAATCTTACCAAAGATGCTAGACCCAGAAGGGAGAGAGCAGCTGGGGCATCTCCCCCCACCCACTCCCACCTTTTTACCCTTCTCCTATTTAGTGAATGGTTACCGTGCACCAGATATATTCCTCACAGCAACCTTATGCAGTAGGGACTGCCCTTTTCATGCTACAGGTGAACAAACTGAGGCCCAGAGACATTAAGTCACTTACACAAGGTTGCACAGCATGGCAGAGGCATAGGAAGGACTAGAACCCAGCAATTCTGACCCGAGCTCCTTTTGCTTCCCTCACATCATCAGACCCAGGCAACTTGCAGCTCAGAGCTGAGAGGGCAGAAAGTCAGGATTTCAACACCTTGTGTTCTGAAGACTCAGCGTTGGGTCTCACCCACTCAATGGGACAGGTGGCCTCACACCTGTGACGGGCTAAACAGCATGCATGGGGAATGTGGCCCCACTGGTCATTCTACACATTCATGCCAACAGCCCGCCAGGCACCAGCCTCCACAGACTCGCTCACCAGTGATCTGTGAGACAGCTGGTATATGCCAGGTGCCATCTAGATGCTAGTCCCAACTTCAGGGAGCTTGCAGTCTAGGAAGGGAGCAAACGCTCAACTGGAAAGCCCCACCAAAGTGCTATGATGGGGGTGCCTGCGGTGCACCAGGAGACTCAAGCGACTTGGACCTGGGAGGGGTGGTCAGGGGCTGCTGCTGGAGCAACCTTGGGCAGGCTACTTAATCTCTCTCATCCTCAGTTACCTGATCCGTAAAATGGGCTAGTTGCCACCTAACAGGGCTTTGTGGAGAATTTGATGAGGAATGCAAGTGCTTAGCATGGCACCCGGCCCAGAGAAGTAAGCACTCAATAAGCTCCAGCTACCCTCATCGTTCCATTTGGCCCTCCCAGCCAGAGTATAAGCCCCATGGGGGCACGGGCCACATCAGCTTGTTTGCTGCTGTATTCCCAATGCCTAGACCAGAGACCAGCACATAACAGGGGCTCAGGAAATACTAATTTAATGGGAAAAGGCCCAGGAGAAGTAGGAAGAGGCAGGTCTATTCCAGCTGCCCTGGAGCTGGCCTGTGGCTGTCTTCCCTCCTGGGCTCCTCTCTACTCACCCATACTCAGGAAGTACCCCCAGCACCCTCCGCCCCAGCACAGCCAGGGACCTCCACTCCCACTGCCAGGCTGCCCATCTGCTTACCTGCATTCGGAACCCCCACCTCACTGCTTTCCCCAAAGGATAGATTTTTCTCGCTATTCCTGAGGCCACTTCATTGTATGATGAAAGTACAGCCCTGGGACCCTCCTTTCTGCCCTCCCACTCCCCTGTGTCAACATTGGCCACTTCCCTTGGGAAAAATCCATCTTTTCCAAAAAGAGCGACAAGCAGTAATGGCAAGCAAGAGCCGGGTGCCTGTGTGAGGTCACGGTAAGATGTTCCCAAACTCCAAATTGGAGCAGGTGGTCAAGAAGGGGGATGGAATTTCAGGAGCGGGGCCTGTGCAGGAATCTGGGGTGCTGGTGCAGAACAGGGTGTGCGTGTTGCTGCTGATGGTGATGAGGGGGAATGAAAGCAATGGCGACCAGGCTCCGTGGGGCAATGCTGTCATGCTCCAGCTTTAACAAATACAGATGGCTTTAGTGAAGGGTCATTTATTCCTTTATCCGTCTGTCCTTCAGCAACTGTGTGTGGGTATCTCTGTCCTAGCCCAGGATAAGGGATAACGAGAGGCCCACACACACTCCCTGTCCCCTGCGAAGGGATACTCAGCACTGAACGGTTGTCACTTTAGGACAAAGCATCGGGTACGAACGGGAGTCTTTGCACAGTCGGGGGGCTGTAGGGAGCCCTAACCTAGCTTGCCCAGAAACCGGAGACCTGAGGACTACGGCCGTGTTAAGGATTTTGGTAGAATGCATGTGCTATGGTGTTTTTTTTCTCTGTAGTTGACTTTTAAAAATTTATACACATGGTAAAATGTCTAACAATGCACAATGTTACTCAGTAAACATAAGGCTCACCCACCCTTCTCACTCCACCCACCCATCCCCCTTGTCCCACAGGCAACCATGGTTACCACGCCTGTGTCCCTGCAGTCACAGCTGTATCACGCTGTATCCAGCGTCTATATTTTTCCCACTTTTTTTCCCAAACGGGATCATACTACATCAGAGGTTCTCAACCTGAGATGATTCTTCGCCCCCCACCTCCCCACCCCCAGGGGACATTTGACAATGTCTGGAGACATTTATGATTGTCACAAATGAGCAGGGCAGGTGCTGCTGGCATCTAGTGGCTAGAGGCCAAGGGTGCCGTTAAACATTCTGTAACGCACAGGACAAGCCCCCACAACAAAGAATTATCTGGTCCAAAATGTCAACAGTGCTGAGGTTGAGAAATCCTGTCCTGCATAAAAACACTGTGTCTGCACCTTGATTTTATTTTAAATATGTATTTTGTGGATTATTCACATTAGCATTTATAGAGCCACCTGATTAGTCTTTGTGGACACATAATAGTCCCTCACATGGATGCACCACTGTTTTTTATTTAGGTGTTTATGGTCTTTTGCTATTGTAAATATTTATGCTGCAAGAAATCTTCTTTTCCATATATCTGCCTTTGACCTGTGAGGTCAAGGGAGAAATTGATGGAGGTGGGATGCATGAATTGGAGAGTTCATTAGCATTTTAAATGACCTACTCGAGAGACCTCAGGTCTTTTGGGGCCATAGTCTGTCCAGAGAATGGGGCTGGGGTCCTGGCTGCTAAGCAGGGTGGGGGTCCTCAAAAGTCTGGTGGAGAAGCATCCTCTAGGTTCCTCGTCTACAGACAAGGGTGTCCTGACCACCTGTCTCTCCACAGGACGAGGGTGTCCCCCACCTGAAGACGACAAGCCAGGTCCCGAGTGATGGCCCTGAGCTGAGTGTCTGCGGCCGGCCTGAGGAGTCCCCACAGCCCCACTTTTCCCATGGAGAAAGGACTCTCTCTGCCCCAGGACTGCCGGGACTTTGTGCACAGCCTGAGGATGAGGGGCAAATATGCCCTTTTCTTGGCTTTTGTGGTGATAGTTTTTGTCTTCATTGAAAAGGAAAATAAAATCATATCAAGGTGAGGGACACAAGTACAACAAGTCTTCCTTATAAGGTGGGCTGGGTCGGGGCAGAGAGTGCTGCAGGGCTCTCTGTTGACCTGCAAATGCATTTCTTTAACCAGTCATCACCAGGCCCCTCCTGTGTCCCAGGCAGTGGGTCATGCACACATCCTCACGCCTGCACAGGGTGAGACTCGGGGTCTGGACTCAGGGAGCCTGGGTTGGAATCCTCCACCTTGGCCCTCTCCAGCTGTGACAGCTTAGGCAAGACACGTCACATTTCTTTCTTTCTTCCCTTTCCCTTTCCCTTTCCCTTCCTTTCCTTTATACTGCTCATTGCATTAGCAAAAGATCAAATGTAAAAACACCACAATTCTGCAACTGTCAATTTAAAAAAATTTGTTCTATTGGTTGAAAGGTCCAACATTGTATTCTTCCCAGTGAGTTAAGTTGCTCAGAACATCTGGCCGGGCGCAGTGGCTCACGCCTGTAATCCCAGCACTCTGGGAGGCCAAGGTGGGAGGATCACTTGAGCTCAGGCGTTCAAGATCAGCCTGAGCAAGAGCAAGACCCCATCTCTACAAAAAATAGAAAAATTAGCCAGGTGTGGTGGTACGCACCTGTAGTCCCAGCTACTCAAGAGGCTGAGGCAGGAGAATCACTTGAGCCCAGGAGTTTGAGGTTGTCGTGAGCTATGATCATGCCACTTGCATTCTCGCCCAGGCAACAGAGCAAGACTCTGTCTCCAAAAAAAAAAAAAATTAGTCATACAGAACATCATTAGTGCTAGCACAGTTTACAGAACCTCATGGACCCAAAGGAACATTATTAGGCAAAGCAACAACAGGAAGTGTGTATTCATGTGGGTGAGGCAAAGATGGTCAGTCTTAGTCAAGTGACAAGTAATCTGGCAAAACAGTGACATTAAGAAGGCTCATCATCGTTTAAGAATAAAGTATTTTTAAAACTTTAGAACTCCGTAAAGCAACACATGATTTTTATACCTAGTTATAGAAAACTAAGGAAAGCACTTATTAGCTTTGAATAAAGTAACATGAAAACAGGAAAGCATTTTTACTAATCTATAAAAAAAATTCTGATGCATATGAGAAAGATTTCATAACACAAGGAGGCCAATTGCTCATTAAGAAGGGGTTCTAGGCAGGTGCAGTGGCTCACACCTGTAATCTCAGCACTTCGGGAGGCTGAGGCAGGAGGATTGCTTGAGCCCAGGAGTATGAAACCAACCTGGGCAACATAGCGAGACCCGCCCCCCCCCCCCCCCCCCCCCCGTCTCTTAAACAAAAAAAAAACAAAAAAATTTTTTTTAAATAGCCAGGCGTGAATCTCTAGTTCCAGCTACTTGGGAGGCTGAGGCAGGAGGATCACCTGAGCCCAGGAGTTTGGAAGCTGCAATGAGCCATGATGGTGTCACTGTCCTCAAGCACTGTCTCCAAATAAATAAATAAGGGGTTCTAGAAGAAAAGCACTTACTAAATTAGCAACTAAGAGAATGACCAGTTCAAAGATGAACTAAATGCCCAGTTTGGGAGGGATGGCAGGTGTAAGAGAAAGGAAAAGTTTGAGAAAACACTTACTGATAATACCAGTACTTCACATTTCTGGGTCTTCAATTCGTCTTCTCTAAAATGTAGTTAATGGCGGGACCTGCCTTGTTATAAAGATTGAATGAGAAGACGTAAAAGCATGTATAGCCCAGTGCCATTATTCACTGGCTGTGGCTATGACTATTAATTTACTTCCTGGCCTAGAATGATGCCCTGTGTCAGCAGCGCATCTTCTATACAAGTCTTGACGTCACGTGTGAGAATGAGCCCCTGGACAGGCAGGATATGCCAGTGGGCAGGGCTGCCCCGTGTAGCCTCCCAGGTCGCGTATTGCTCAACTCCAGGGAAGTGTCCCTCAAATAGGCCACTCTGTGAATGCCCCCACACCCCTGGGTGGGCAGTGTACCACTGTGTGCAGTGGGCCTGTCAGGTATAGAAAGATTTCTTAGACCTGTTCTCCTCCCAGGCACAAGCCCTGCAAGAAAGCATTGGCCAGGATGGGTAGGTCAGGCGAAGCATCAGCCAAGATCGGGTTGTGTAGCAGACACGGTCAACGCCCCACCCGGGTCATTCAGCATCAGCTGTTCTTCATGCCTACTGCGTCCTACTGGAAGCCCCTACAAGTCTACACCTGGGAGCTCTCTCTGCACCTGCACGCTGGCAAGCGAGGAGTACCAGGGAGTAAATGTCTCCCAGAGTTCTCCGTCAGATTCAGCCTCGTGTGCCCCAGGGGTAGCCTGCTCTATAGCAGCACCTCCCCTATGGACTTCTTTCCTCCCCTGCCTCACTCCCCCACCCAGTTTTTCCTGTGATCGTGTCCCAGATGAGCTACTTACACTCAGCTCCTGGTCTCAGAGTCTGCTTTTGGGGGAACCCAACTAAGACAGCTTTGGGTGGTTGGCTTGGAAGACTCCTGAGAGTTGCACAGGAGACGGGGTCCCCAATCAGCCACTGACCATGTTCTTCCTTTGTCCTCACAGGGTCTCGGACAAGCTGAAGCAGATCCCCCAAACCCTGGCAGATGCCAACAGCACCGATCCAGCCCTGGTCTTGGCTGAGAACGCGTCCCTCTTGTCCCTGAGCGAGCTCGATTCAGCCTTTTCCCAGCTGCAGAGCCGCCTCCGCAACCTCAGCCTGCAGCTGGGCGTGGAGCCCGCCGGCGAGGAAGAGGAGGAGGCGGAGCCGCGCCGACCTGGCCCGCCCCGGCGCCACGTGCTCCTCATGGCCACGACCCGCACCGGCTCCTCCTTCGTGGGCGAGTTCTTCAACCAGCAGGGCAACATCTTCTACCTCTTCGAGCCGCTGTGGCACATCGAGCGCACCGTGTCCTTCGAGCCGGGAGGCGCCAACGCCGCGGGCTCGGCGCTGGTGTACCGCGACGTGCTCAAGCAGCTCTTCCTGTGCGACCTGTACGTCCTGGAGCACTTCATCACGCCCCTGCCCGAGGACCACCTGACCCAGTTCATGTTCCGCCGGGGCTCCAGCCGCTCCCTCTGCGAGGACCCGGTCTGCACGCCCTTCGTCAAGAAGGTCTTTGAGAAGTACCACTGCAAGAACCGCCGCTGCGGCCCCCTCAACGTGACGCTGGCCGCCGAGGCCTGCCGCCGCAAGGAGCACATGGCCCTCAAGGCCGTGCGCATCCGGCAGCTGGAGTTCCTGCAGCCGCTGGCCGAGGACCCCCGGCTGGACCTGCGCGTCATCCAGCTGGTGCGCGACCCCCGGGCCGTGCTGGCCTCCCGCATGGTGGCCTTCGCCGGCAAGTACGAGACCTGGAAGAAGTGGCTCGCCGAGGGAGAGGACCGGCTGAGAGAGGAGGAGGTGCAGCGGCTGCGGGGCAACTGCGAGAGCATCCGCCTGTCGGCGGAGCTGGGCCTGCGGCAGCCCGCCTGGCTCCAGGGCCGCTACATGCTGGTGCGCTACGAGGACGTGGCGCGCAGGCCCCTGCAGAAGGCCCGAGAGATGTACCGCTTCGCAGGCATCCCCCTGACCCCGCAGGTGGAGGACTGGATCCAGAAGAACACCCAGGCGGCCCGCGACAGCAGCGGCATCTACTCCACCCAGAAGAACTCCTCGGAGCAGTTCGAGAAGTGGCGCTTCAGCATGCCCTTCAAGCTGGCCGAGGTGGTGCAGGCGGCCTGCGGCCCCGCCATGCACCTCTTCGGCTACAAATTGGCACGGGATGCCGCCTCCCTCACCAACCGCTCCGTCAGCCTGTTGGAGGAACGGGGCACCTTCTGGGTCACGTAGGGGGCCTGGAGCCCTGTGTACCCCTCCTGGCAAAAGGCCCGCCCTGCCTTCCTCACACCCAGGCCAGCGGTGAAATGCAGCCCGCGCAGAGGGCGGGCGGGACGCTGCCCCGTGAGCAGGCAGCCCCTCGCTGTAGCAGTAGGCCCCCAGCCAGCTAGTGTCCCCGCCACGGCCACAGGCCCTGGGATTTCTCTCTGAGAAGGACGGTGCCTGGTGCCTTTGTGGGCCGTCACACCCAGACCTGAGGGGCTACAGCCTCCTGGGCAGGCCCAGACAGACTGGGGCCTATTGACAAGCCTCTTTATTTCCCTCACACACACACACAAACACACAAACACATAAACATACATGAAACACACATCAATGCCTGGAGACCCTGTGGGCCAAAGTCCAAATATTTAACAACCAGGTGGGGCCTAGGCACTGGCCAGCCCCAGTCGCCCCGCCCCCGTTGCAAACCTTTCTTTTCTGGATGGTGGGGAAGTCTGTCTGGGTGGGCCCTTGGGGAGATGCTGGGACAACCCAGGGTATCAGGGGTGGCATTTGAGGCTCATAAGGTGACAGTGGCTGTTTACCTGCCAGCACAGAACGATTCAATATCTTCATAAATGGATTAGCTGTTCTGGTTACTGATGAATATCCGCCCTGTGTAGAGCAGCAGAACACACACGTGAATATAAAGATACCCGTTAGGAGCAGACCACACACACAGACACGCACCGTAAAAGCACACAAGCACACAGACACCCTTTCCCGTTGTTTATGCCCACAGGGTTTATCTGTATCACACATCTAAAGAGAAGCCTTTAATTGCATTTTTAGGACTATTAGAGAGGCAGAGGAAGGAAACACAATGGAGGCAATGACGCGGTTCCCTGCCCAGGTTTGGGACTGAATGGATTCAGAACTGCGGAGTCCAAAGCCCTGCCCACCTTGGATTCTAGTGGCTACCTCCTCAGACCCACCCTCCACGTCCTCAGGGCTGGCAGGCAGGATGTTTTGAAATGGTGTGGCCGAAGGCCCGTCCAGCTTGGCTGGCTCCCGGAGAACATGTCCATATTTGAAGGTTGCCTGGGGCCTGACTGGCAGAAGCAGCTGTGGTCCCTGGAGACAAAAGGCAGCTCACGGTCCTGCCATTTCCAGCCAGGCCTCAACTGGGGTGGGGCCAAGAAGAAAGTACAGACTGCTCTTGGGGGAGAAGTCACATCACAATGCGCTCCTCCCCTGAGAAGCCTGCCTTCTCCCTCGTGGACAGAGGTCAGCCAGCTGGTCACCATGGTTACAACCAGTATCTGGAATTCCTCCTTTAGGGCCCTGGGAAGAGTATTGCTTAACTCGGGATGGGCTGGGTGTTTTATTTGGGGATTTTAGGTTATTTATGGCTTAGTGTCTTATTTTGTGGCTGTGTTTTGGCTTTGTTTCTGCAGGACTGTGGCCCTGAAGCAGTCTGGGCTTGAGGGCCTGAGGGGGGCTGGGGAAGCCAGCAGTGAGCACTTGGCTCCTGACAGAGGGAAGGGGTGGGAGAAGGAGACTTGCCCAAGAGGGCTGGAGCCTAGGTGGCCACGTGGCAGCCCACAGCATCCCACGGGCTTTCTGTTTGAACCCCATGTGGAATGAATCTCAGAATTACCAGTGTTCTTGCTTAGTGTCAGAAGGAGTATAAATAGTGACCCTTGCCCCCTCCCTGAGAAGAGGATAGATTTGAAAATCCCTCCTGGGCCCTGACAGGTTTCCTGGGGGCCCCAGGGTCTTAGGACTAAGCAGTGAGTATCTCCAAAGTGGAGGCTCTTCCCCACTCCCACCCCACGCAGCAAGCAGAACTCAGTGCCGCCTCAGAGCTTGCGGGGAGCTTCACCATGGCCTGCTCTGCTCTGTTTCTGATTTCCTGGACAACCTCTCTGTCAGATACAACCCACTGTCAAACCCAGAGGGCTGAGTTTTGGTCTGAGTAATACGGACATCAGGGCAGTACAGGATCTGAGTCCAGCTGGCATTGCTGTGGGGAAGGGAAGAGTGTGTCCTGGCACGAAGCCACTGTTTGAGGACAGGAGCCAGCTTGTGGGATTTGGTGGAATAAGTGTATTTGAGCTGTGGGGTCTCTGTCTCCAGGGACTTCCGTCATTCAAGGAGGTCTCCACTCTTGGTTTTACAGTCCAAGGATAAGTTTTGCAGGGAGATGGTTCTAATTTGGAGTTCAAAGGGACACCAGTTCTGAAAACTTGACCGCGGGGCAGAGTGGGGCCAGGATGTCTCTGGCAGGCCCAGAAGTGCTGGCCATTCTTCCCCAGTCTCCACCCTGCTCCCTCCTCTGTTCCCCACTGGGGCTGGGGGCCAGCCACCTCCATCCGGGGCTCTTCCTAGGGGCCCTCTTGGTGTGGGGACAGCCAACTTCATCCTGTGCCTCTGGGGCCAAGGCCATGTCTCCACTCTGTGAGGACGGTACCGAAAATGGACCTTTGGGACTTCTCAGGACATTGACAATGTGCACATTGCAAGTTGACTTAATTTATTTATTTTGTGAAAAGAGACAGAAAATACCTTATTATTTGCAGGGACTCAAAGCAGTACCCAGATCAAGAAAGACAAAAGAATAGAAACCATTCACACACACACCAAACACACAAAGACACCCAAAAAGAATTCAGAATACAAGAGGGGAGTGAACCAGCATCATGGCGGCCCCAGGACATTGTTCGAGGGGAATCCTTGGTTTCTCTCTTGTTGATTTGAAGATGCAACACTGGGCCCTTTCTGCTGTGTTACCTTTGCCCAGGTGTCCGAGAGAGGGCACGACTTAAATGGATGGGTATTGCCTTGAAACGGATCCCCCTGGGGCTCAGTGATGCTCTGGGAGCCCTCGGGGTTTGGGGAAGGACAGCGTGGGGGTACCTACTGGCTTGACTCTCTGTGGATGTGGTCAGAGTCGTGCGTTTGGGGTTTTCAGCGTGGATGGAGCAGGTGGTCCAGCTGGGGGCAGAGGCCAGCCCCGGCTGCTGCTGTGTTCCAGCTGGCCCCACCAGGAGCCTTCCTGTCCACAGAGCCAACCTACCTGGAGACAGGGGAGCAGCGAGGCCTCGCCTTCACCGGCCACCAGCTTCCCCAGCACAGGAGGCCCATGCAGCAAGGGGAGTACTCATTCTCCTCCTTGCGGATGAGCTCTTTAGCGCAGCCCAGGTAGGTGGTTCAGAACGTCCCGGGCCTTGGTGAAACAGGGCAGTGTCTAATACACAAGGGCCATGGCCCCACTGCCTGCCCATAAACCGTGGAGTGGGTGAGGACCCTGGGGTGTCCTTGGGAGTAGTCAGTGGGGGACACGTTTCCCAAGTCCCCAGGAAAGAGAAAGCGGAGCCTGGCTGTGCAGCTCTGTAGCACGCCCAAGTTCAAGTCACTCTGCAAATACTGAGGAACATAAGCAAATTCTAGCCTTTGTCCCTGGGTGACACACACACTTGAAAATAAATAATGAAATGACAGAAAAGAAATGTTTCATGACGAGTTTACTCCACATCTGAGGGCTCCCGCCAGGGGCTGGTGCGACGGGGCAGCCGCGTCGAGGGTTTCCTGAGCACAGCCACGTCACCCTCCACTGCCCGCGGTGTCAGAAGCAGTGGAAGCTGCTCTTTACCTCAAAAGCACAAAGCAGAATTGGCAACTTCAGACTTAAGAGCTTCAAGATCCTTTTGGTCTTGTGTCCTTTGGCATCCCATGACTGTGCATGGGGACAAATTTGTTGCATATTCCCAAGGATGCAGACATGGCGCCATCTTCACGGGCCCAGCTGGTGTTGTAGACCAGGCACTTTATTTGAGGAATAGAATGCGCCTGTAGGCTGCTTCCTCCGACACTGGGCTTGGGCTGGGCACCGCCTGAAGTCTCCATCTCATCTGTATATTCTCGTCCAAGTTTGCCTGGATCCCCTGCTCCCTCCTGGATCCTGCACATGCTGTGTTTTTGCCAAGACCTCGGCCCTGTATCATGTTTCATGCCACATGCTCTAAGACACCCCCTTCATGGCATACTTGGCCATGGTATTACATATGTGTCCACACGTGTGTATGTGTAGTGTGTAGCTCATTCTGTCAGCCTCTGGCTCCCCCACAGGTTGCTCCCAGCCCACTTGCCGTCATCCCAGATGTCCTTGCCGTGGCCACAGACAATCTGCCGTCTCCTGGAAACGCTAGGGCTGCCCTTCAGGGAGCTGGCCTCTGCCGGCGGTCAGGGTCTGCTTTGCGGAATAGAATGTGAACCCATCGCCTGATGGCTTACTTGACTTATTTAATTAAAAATGAAAACATGCAATGAGCAAAATCTGCCCTGTGTCTCTGCCTTTCTTTTGCATTTGCTCTCAGCAGCAATGGGGTCATAAAAATTAACGGGGGAAAAATTAACAGCAGTAGGAAAGAGGTGACTTCCAGCATGAAGTGTGGGGCATGAAGCACGTTCTTTATGTTACCAGTCTGGTGGGGGCTGTGCTTGGAGGCGCCAGCTGCAGGGATGAGGTATGAGAGAGGAAGTGCCCAGGTGTCATGGGTCGGGGCAGGAGCAGTAGGTCAGCGATCAAGAGACCCGGGGTCAAGGCCCAGCTTTGCACTATCTGTCCGTATGACCTGGAATAACTCACTTTATCTGGGCCCCAGTTTGCTTTTAGAATGAAGAGTGTAATCAGTGGTTTACAACCCTTGTTCCAAAAAGCCCCTTTAGGAATGTAAAAGTCTGCTGAAAGGGCAGGCAGCCAATGGGGCTTGAGCCGGGGGACCGCATTGCTCTGCTTTGCAGGTTGAGCTCCTGCTTAAGATGTGTTTGACCTTCAGCAAAATCTCAAAAACCACTGGAGCCGATTACTAAGGACCTTTCAGCTAAGAAATTTAATGGAGTCTTCATATAGCGATTACATTGGTCTATCGGTCATAACAACTTTAGTTCAAATTAGATTTTAGCCCCTCTTGTCTCCTAAGAGCTACCTGGAGGGAGTGGGTGTTTTCCCAGGGAGAAAGGAGAGTGTTCATTGGGCACGCAGGAAGCCAGAGCTGGTGAGGTTTTGTGTGTCTGGGGACAGGGGAGGCAGGAACAGCAGCAGGGGGCAGCAGCAGAGCAGAGCTGAGCGATGGGGGGATAGTGTTTCGAGTTTAGGGGGGCGATGACACAGTGAGGTATGATGCGAGGGAACAGGACGCCTCCCCCCAGCCTCACACCTGTGTCTGTGCCATTTCACCCAACCCAGGTTTGGCAGCTCAAACCACTTCCCTCCCAAGCCCTAAAATATTTGAGTCAAGGCAACGTCGTCCCAACCGGAATAGAAGCTCCCACTGCAGTCAGGTGCTATTGCTGTCTCCCCTGCCTGCTCTGGGGACCGGATATAGTTAGTTTAATTTCTAGGCTGCGTTTCCTACCACAAATGACCCCCTGGAGAAACAAATTGCCCTAATCGCAGAGCCGAGAAGCCAGACACCTCCCCACCCACCCACCCCCTCAGTCTCCTCCCCATCCCCCATTCTCAGACCCCTTTGGGATCCTGAATCTTCCTTTCCTACACCCCACTCTACCCAGCCCTGGGAGGGATCTCTGAGAGTGACAGCTGGAACCCGTCTGGGAAGCAGTTTGATCAGTAGGGACCTGGGAACTGGGGCCTGTGCAGTTGCCCAGCCCTGGAGCCTGGCAGTGCGTCCCCAAGTATGTTTGGAGGAATTGTGGTCACAGGATTGCTCTTGTGAAGTCGCAGTGCGCATTAGCGTATTAAAGGCTCTGAGTGGGGCTGCTTTTCTCTGACTGACCCAGCACTGCGGATTTACTGTGGAGAGAACCATGCTTATGAGTTGAATTCCTTTATCATGAAAACCTTTCTGGGGGGGGGGGTTGTTTGTTTGGTTTTTGGGTTTTTCTTTTTGCCAGACAATATTTTCAAGACTCTGCCATTCTACAGAAGAGCGTGTAGCTACCAGCAGCCTGCAGCTGTGTGCAAACAGCCACAGGAGGCAGACAAGAAGGTGGTAACTGGGGAGAACAGGTCCAGGTCCGTCTAAGGGCCCATCCCACCTTCACGACATTCTCACGGAGCTGCAGGCTGGGAGCAAGAGAAGCCTTCAGGGGTTGCAGCAGCCTCAGGGTCCCTGTGGGTGGGAGTTCAAGGCCCCAAGACATCCATGCCGCTGTCACAAAGCCTCCTTGGTCCTTGGTTTCCTCAACTCAGCCCACACCTGTGGGGCTTCCGTGGCATTACCCAAAAGATGTGGTGACCCCCACAGAGAGTGGGGACCCTGGGGAACCAGGCCAGGCATAAACACCACGGGACACTATCTGAGATACAGGAGTTTGAGATAGTTCTTAAAGGAGCCATTTCTGCAACAGCTGGACACAGGTTACTAACAGTAAATAGGTTCCCTGGAGGTGTAATCCCCTAGTAGCTAGTAAAACCTTTGCTGACCGCCGCTGCTGCACGGTTTATTGGAAGAAGCAGCAGTAGTAAAGGCCCAGCAGGGGGGCCCGCCCAAGAAAATTGGCGGTGGGGAGAAGGAAGGACCGAAGGGGGAAGGAGGGAGAGGGAAGAGAGAAAGGAAAGGAGGATGGTGACAATAAGGCTGCAGTCTGATGCCAGTGCAGGGGAGGAAGACAGCCACAGGCACAGTGCCCAGGAATTTAGGGGACTGTCAGGCCAGGCCAGCAAACCCAGGTACACACGCGGCCCTGCACACCTCTGGCCACGGGCCACGTTTGCCCCATGGATGTGTGGCCCACACAGTGTTTGTTTTTGTTCTTAACAATTGGCATTGGAGGCCAATACTTAAAAATGAGGAATTTTATATAAAAATCTGATTTCTGATTTCTCTTAAAAATTGGGTGTCTTGGTTTGTGTTACACCAGAAGCTGCCAGTGGGACAAGGGTTTGGGAGCAAAATGGTTTATCTGGGAGCTGCAGACAGCTGGCAAAGGAGCATTCAGCAAAGGGTGTGACGTTAAGCCAGCTGCCAGCTTGGGGACTCAGAGCAGAACCCCTGCGGACACGGTGTGAAGCCTGTGCCTTGGAATTGCCCACCCCAGGGGTGAGCCGAGGGTGGCGTATCCCCACACAAACCTGCCCTTGGGGAGAACTGGTTCCCCTGCACAGCCCATGGCCCCAGCAGAACAGCACTGCAGAACTCTGGGAAAGGCCATTCCGCCCGCAGGCAAAGATGGGGTGGCTGGAAGGTCCCACAGCCCAGTGAGAGGTGAGGTGTGAGGGAGGGGCAGGCCCCGACAGCATCCACACCCCGGCTGCTCTCACTCCCACAGGAGCGATGGGCTGCCGCTGGGAGCAGGCAGCGGCCGCTCTACGGGGAGAAGGGTGGGGTCCCCCCATCCCCCGGGGCCTCCCTAGCACCCAGGCAGCGTGCCCTTTACCATTTATCACAGCACTTGCACTGATGTTTTACTTCCAGCACGCTGTCTTCTCTGTGAATCCACGTCTGTCCAAACTGAGGAAGCGGCAGGCCAAGAGGGCCACAGCTGCCATTGCCAGTCATTGTGACATCTCCCTAGCTACTGCAGGCCTCTGAGTGTCCAACCCCAGGGGAATGCTGAGGTCTAGCTCCTTAAGGCTTAGACCTCAGGGTAAGTGGGTAGGTCTGGAAACCACGGGCTCTGCCTGGGCCTGGCTGGTCAGCCCACCACAGAATGCCACACCCCCTTGCTGCCGCCCCCACCTGGGCTTCTCCTGCCCACCTGAGCAGGTGGCCAGAATGAGCAGTAAGGAAGAGACAGGTGCTTTTGCCCACCTGGAGGGTGGACAGGACCAGGCCTGCATCCAGTCCATGCCAGAGCCACCCTGCTGGAAAGGAGTCAACCTCCTTCTGCCCCAGTGCACGCGGTGGGGCATGCTCCCCTGTGGGGCACACTGGTGTTTTGGGCACACTCTTGCTGGGATCACCAAGCCAATGCCCAGTGCCTGAGCTCAATTGCTGCCCCATTCTCTCCCACCCAGGAAAATGCAACACAGTGACAGGACACAGCGTATGCAAAGGCCTGGAGACTGAAGGGGACACGGGGAGTTTGGGGACCAAGAAGCAGTTTGCTGCGTCGGAGGCGGTGATGAGACAGCAGGCTGGAGAGGACAGCTGGGGCCTGAAGGTGCAGGAGCCTCTGAGCTGTGCTAAGAGGAAGGGGTTGGGCTTACTATTAATTCAACAGGGAGCAGTTGAAAGCCAGCGTGAGGCAGAGTGGTTTGGCCTGATCAGTTGTTTCCCATTTTATGGATGAGATGAGTGAGGCACAGAGAGCTGAAATGACCAACAGTGTGGGGAAGTGGATCCATGCCACTCATCCTCACAGAGACCCCAGGCCTTGGATCCTTCTGTCCTGTCCTTGGCCTTCAGTCTCTCACCTCGATCTGTTAAGACCCCACAGGCTGTGTGCTGTGGTCTGAGCATTCCCCCAAATTAACGTGTCAAAACCTAACCACCGATGTGATGGTATTAAGAAGTGGGGTCTTTGGAGATGATTAAATCCTGAGGGTGGAACCTTCACGAACGGGATTATCGATCTTATAAAAAGGCTGCAGGGAACTAGCGATCACCCCTGTTTGCCCGTCCACCATGTGAGGGCTCAGCGCTCATCCCTTCCAGAAGAAGCAGCAATCAAGCACCATCTTAGAAGCAGAGAGCAGCCCTCACCAGACACCAAACCTGCAGCACCTTGATCTTGGACATCCCAGCCTCCAGAACTGTGAGAAATAAATTTCTATTGTTTATCGATTGCCTAGTCTGTGGTGTTTTGTTATAGCAGCACAGAGAGCCTAAGACACCATGTGAGTGCCATGAAACAAGCCCAAAATGAGAGGCTTCCCTCACACAGAACAAGCCCGATCCCTTTCCCATGTGCCAGCTTTTCAAAGTCTACCCCAAGTCTGCTCTTCTCCAGGCTCAAATAGCAGCAGTGTGTCCTAGCTGTGTGACCCCGACCAGTGACTTGCCCTCTCTGAGCCTTGGGTTGCTCATGTGTAGAATGGGGAAAATAAGAAGGGCAGGATGACGTATGTAGCATGCATGGTTCCTGGTGACCTTGGAATGAACCGTGGCCACCATCACTTGAAGATGGTTGGGGCCCTTCACCCATGCTAGCCCTCGTCTGGACGTTTCTCGCTTAATCACTGAATCCACAAATATTTAGAAGTCTGGAACGGAGGCCCCAGAAGAGCTTATAACAGAACGGGGGCCCAGTAGAATGAGTCCCTCAGCGTCTGTCCCAGGCAGGCAGGCTGCCTCCTGCAGGACAAACACCGAAATCCAGAACCGAGGTTCCAGGGATGGATCCTGAGATGCTCCACGGAGCATCTCCCAGAGTTTGGATGAATGAGTAGAGGCTGGTTTTCTCTTTTCTTTTGGAAGTGTTCATTAATTCCACTTCTATTTTTTACCATTCTCTTCCCCCCGACTTGTTGATTTAAGCTGTTTCCCTCCCAGGAAAAGATGCCCTCTGCCTGCTGCCTCCGTGAGTGAGAGATGACACCTGGGAGCCAAGAAGACACTGGTTTACATCAGTGCATTCAAAACATTGCCTGATGGGCGGCGCTTCTCCCTCGTGGCCCTGGCCCTGAGGGGTCTGGCTGGCTGGCTAGCGGCATGTTCACACTTGGCCAGGAGCCCACCGCTTCCTGGCTCACGTGCTGCTTGGCTGGGGAGCAGAGGGACTGTTGAGAAGACGTGTGCCAAGACTTGCCTGTGGAAGTAGGAACCCAAGCAGCCCATTTGAAGGAAATGCTCCTGACGTCACGCTTCTAGGTGCCGCTGCCTTTCTCTTTATCTTTGAGGGGTGGTTAAGCCCCAGTCCCTGACCTCAGCATTCACAGTGTTCTGCCACTGTGCCTGACCCGGCAAGAGCAGGGGTTGAATGAACGAATGGGGACGACGTTCAAGAAACACTTGAAATAAGCACTTTCATTTTTTTAAATTTATTTTTTAAGTGACAAATTAAAAATCGTATATATTTATGGCATACAATATAATATTTTGATATATGTATACATTATGGAATGGCTAAATCAAGCTAATTAACATATACATTACTTCACATATTTTTTTTTGTGGTGAGAACACTTAAAATCTATTCTCCTAGCAATTTTCAAGTACAGTTATGAGTTACTTAACAATAGGGATGCCTTCTGAGAAATGCATTGTTAGGCAATGTTGTCACTGTCGAACATCATAGAATGCACTTACACAAACCTACGTGCTATAGCCTACTACACACCCAGGCTACCTGGTTTAGCCGATTGCTCCTAGGCTACAAACCTGTACAGCAGGTTACGGTACTGAATACTGACTATATACAATATATTATCAACTATAGTCACCATGATGTGTAATAACATTTTTTATTGTGGTAAAATACACGTAACAAGAAATTTACTATTAATGACATTTAGTACATTCACAAGGTGCAACCATCACTACCACACCACACAGTTCCAGAACATTTTCATCACCCCGAAAGGAAGCCCCCGTTCCCCTGGTAACCACTAATCTGCTGTCTCCATTGTGCCTAATCTGGACATTTCACGTAAATAGAATCACACAATATGTGATCTTTTGTTACTGGCTTACTGTTTCTTACTAAGCATAACGCCTTCAAAGTTCATGCATGTTGCAGCATATTGCAGAATTTCAGTGCACTGTGTAGATATACCACATTTTGTTTATCTGGTCATCCACTGATGGAGATTTGGGATGTCTCCATCTTTGGGCAGCACTTTCGTTTACTAAACATTTCCCGAGCACCCACTATGAATCAGGCACTGTTCCGGGCACTTGCTCATTATCTCTTATTGAACCCTCAGAACTACTCCTATCTGGGTGGATATTATTTTCCCATTTCACAGATAAAGAAACGGAGGCTCAGAAAGGTTTAAGGAACTTGCCAAGATAGAAAGCAGCAGAGGCAGTTCAGTCCGACAGTCATTGTGCCTGTGTGTGCCAGACCCCCGAGGCTGTGGGGCCCAGCAATGAAGAGCAGGGTCCCTGGCTCCCGAAGCTCACCACATCTGCGTGGTCACAGAGTCCCATGTCAGAGTTTCCAGGGAAGACTCACTACTACATACTTCTATACTTTCCAATAAAGGAAATTCATCAACGATTTCAGTGTGGCTTCATTTATAATCATTTGTACCAATAAGTTCCCAATCAGGAAACAATAAAACCCGCAGTCAAACCCGGTGCCTGTGTCAGGCCCTCCCTGCATGTAACTGATGGGGTCGTCCAGTCCGGAGAGGTCTGGGCCTGGCTGGTGCAAGTGTGGCTCCGCAGCTCGGCTCTGCCCGTGCCCTGCGGAATCGCTCGGCCCATATCTGCAGCAACGGCGCCCTGCGGGAGCTTTATCAGTCTCCTCCAGAGGTCAGGAATTCCACTGCAGTGCATTGTATCTCTGACATCAAAGAGTGGGAGCTGCTGGCGTGGCTGGGGCGGTGCCGCGTGTGACCTCGTAGAGGGCAGACTGAAGTGGAATGTAAGTGACATTGGGCATTTTTTCTTAAATACACAGAGATGCCGCCATCTTTGCGAGCGTCAGCCTTTGTATCGCGTGGAGGGTAAGAGTGTGGACTCCGCAGCCAGCCTGCCGGTCTCCAGTGCTGGCCCTACCCACTGCATCGCTGTGTGACCTACGGCAAAGCACACAACCTGTCTTTGCCACAGTGTCCTCGTCTGTAAAAAGCAAACTGGGATACGGATGGTTTCTACCTCATGCGGTTGTGGTAAGGATTAAGTCAAGTTAACACGTGTAAATGGCCTGGCACGTAGTAGGTGCTTATAAGTGTTAGCTATTACACTAAGCCTGGGCAGAGGAAATAAAGAAGGTAAAACGGGGAGTTCTAATGGTTTTTTTTTTTTCCAGAAATGACAAGATTGGTTGTGTGTCCGTGAACATTTTAAGCAAGTGAACATTTGTAATATTGTTTCTCACTCAAAATACCTCTCTTGAAACCCTCCAGACACTCATAAGTGAATGACAGTTGTGTGTCCAGCACCTTCCATGCTTCCTCTCATCTCATGGCCTCCCAGCCTGTGAAATCCGGTGCCTGGTTACCCCCCATTTTACTGATAAGGCTTGAGGGGCGTGGAGCGAGGGTGGAGCCAGGTTGCAAACCCAGGTCTTTCCACCCCCAGAGTTTGGCCCCAGAACAGCTGTGCCACACACCATGGTAGGGACATCCTTGTGCTCAGGCCCTTTGGCACCCTTGTCCCTCTCTTTGGTAATAGGACAAATAAAAGGCACTTATTCATCAGCCCGGTTTTCTGGGGTCTTGGGCAATCCCTGGGGATGTGTCTGCCTCTTGGAACAGTGTTCATCGGCTCCTGACCTGAAAGAGGCAGTGGTACCAGGAGACTCTCCTTAGAACTTGGCTTCAATGCCAGCAATGCAGTGCAAAGGCAGGGGAACATCACACGAAACATTCCTAGACAAAGTGTCTCCTGTTCCCCTCCAGATACAAGCCCAAAATAAACATAGGCATAAAACTCAAGCTCAGTAGAGATCAAAGAAAGGCAAACCCAGACAACGATGACCTCTAAAATTGGCAACGATTTTAAAAAAACAATAGTAAAACCCAGTGCTGGTGAAGTGTGGGGAAACACCCATTCATCTGACGGGAGATTTTTGGAGGACGGTTTGGTAATATGTGTCAAACACCTTAACACATTCCATGCCCTTTCATTCAGCAAACTCTGTTACAGGAATTTATCCTAAGGAAGTAACTATGACTGAATGCTAAGATTTAACGTTATTAAACATTAAACATTGTTTACAATAGGGAAAAGCTGGAAAACAACTCAGGTGTTGAATAATAGGGGGTTGGTTAAATAAATTATGATTCTTTGCAGCCATTAAAATGAAGACTTTTTTAATGACAGCTAAAGATATTTAGGACATACTAGATGACAAAAGTAGGCTATATAACAAGTACCGTATGATTCCATTTTTGTATAATAAAGTATTATCTATAATGTAAGCATATCCGCACAGAGAAATGAATGACTGGAAAGATATAAACCAAATGTCAGTAGATTGTATTTTATGGTTTTTCCCTTCCCTTATCTGAATTGTTAACAATTTCTTTGACAAACACGTATTCCCTTGGGGCGTTCGTCACATAACAGTAAAAGTGCAGCCTGTGGAGTCAAACTGCCTGAGTTCAAATCCCAACTCCCTTCCTGATTAGTTGAGACCTCTCTGAGATTCAGTCTTCAAGTACAAAATGTGGCCCAGCGTGGTGGCTCATGCCTGTAATCCTAGCACTCTGGGAGGCCGAGGCTGGAGGATCGCTTGAGCTCAGGAAACCAGCCTGAGCAAGAGTGAGACCCTGCCTCTACCAAAAATACAAAAAATTAGCCGGCCGTGGTGGTGCGCCTGTAGTCCCAGATACTCAGGAGGCTGAGGCAGAAGGATTGCTTGAGCCCCGGAGTTTGAGGTTGCAGTGAGCTAGGCTGACGCCACTGCACTCCAGCCTGGGCAACAGAGTGAGACTCTGTCTCCAAAAAATAAATAAATAAATAAATAAAGTACAAAATGCAGAGGATAATAAGAAAGCCACAGAACCTGGCTGGGGCCAGCAAGGAGGTGGTGTTGGAGGCTCTAAATGAGATGGTACAACACATACAAAGTTCCTAGCATAATGCCTCACACAGCATTTGTTACCATTGCCATTATTACTATGACTACTTATTGTTACAATTATTAATATAACTTTTGCAATTAGGAAGGTGACAAGCCCGCCCCTTTGCCCACATCCTCTGCCCACCCAGCCTCACCGAAAGCCGTTCCACCAGCTCCTGCCCACCAGGTTGGCACTCACTCACCAACTTGCTGCGAGGCCTTCAGCCCACGCTTGCCGGACTCTGGTGTTTGCTCCTCTGTGCCCTCTCTGCGGCGAGAAGTCTTGGAAGAAACAGCCCAGCAAACACCAGTCCCCTGGCCCCAGAGCGAGACGTGGAAGCTTACAGAAATGCATAACCAAATGTTTGATTTGGGAGGAGAGGCAGGGCAGAGCCTATACCCAGAGCAAAATAGGACAGAAAGGGATTTTTCAGCGAAGTCTGGGAAGAGACCCTCATTCATTGCTGGGGCCTCCTTGTTTTCTCACTTTGTTTCCCCACTTCAGTCCTGACCACTTCACTTGCAGCAGAACATCTGGCCCCAATATGGGGCTGATTTTAATAAATCCAAGACATCTCTCTTTGCCCAGCAGACTTGGAAGAAGTCAAGGAGGAACCCTGCAGTGTTGCCAGCCGGAACCCCGCGAGGCAGAGACAGACAGGAAAGAGGAAGGTGGTTAATAACCAAGGGAAGCCAGGCATGCCTAGGGGCGAGGCGAAGCTGATGTGTTCAGAAACCGAGATCATGGGCCAGACAGAGACGTGCCCACTGAGGCCGGTAGCGGCCTCTGGACGTGTCCACCTGGCCTTGGTTTCTGTCTTCTCCTGTGGCCTCTCCCTGGGCAGGAGCCGGCTTGTGTGGGTCACAGGTTTCTCCAGATGTGGGAGAAGAATAGAATCAGGGACATGTAGTTGTCACACACACACCCCTCTCCACCCAGCCTAGGAAAGCAGAAGGGTCCCGGGTTTCAGCCAGACTCCGTCCTCTAGCTGATTTGATCTAGGAGGCCGTTGCAGCCCTCTGCTTGGAAACGCCAATGTGGGTGTCAAATTCTGGTGGCCCAAGACAGAGCAGAGTAGCTGTTGCTGGCCAGCGCATCAGGAAAGGCTGACAGGAACACAAGACTGGAAACAACAGAAAGACGTGAATGAAAAGAAGCCGCGATTCCTAGAAGTTCCCACTCCACCCACTTCCCACAACCGCTCTGTGATTCCACAACAAGAAATGAATTCCTCCAGGATCAGGATTGTGAAGAAGGTGCCAAAACCCAAGAAAAAGGCTTTATGTTTGCAGGGTGTGAACTTTGGCTTAGGTGGAGATCACGAGGACACAGAGAGGGGACCCTGTGCTGTCCGTCTTTGCATCTCAGTAGAGTTGTCCAGGCGGCCCTGAGCAGGTGAGGGGCTGGGCTCTTCTGTTGTTGGTGTTGGTAATAGGACAGAGTGGGCAGGAGTATTAACTGTGACAATAATTTTTGTCTTGTTCTCACTTATGCATGTAGAAGGTGTTTAAAGAAGGAGAAGGTCATTATCCCCTTTCCCCCTCCAGGGAGTAGAGGCCAGCTGTCCTCCTTCTCATCTCCGGACCTCAGTAGAGAAAAGAGAGCCACCAAACCGAGATCCACCCTTTCCCTACTCGTTAAAAAACGAACTCCCTAAACGAGTCCAGTGGTTTTCAACTCTGGACACACATTAAATCTCCCACTGGTTCTCAGACTTTCCTGTTCCTCAGCCTGCCCTGGAGGGCTTATAAAAACAGATTTCTGGGCCTCACCCCAACACTCTCTGGTTCCATAGGTCAGGGGTGGGGGCTGAGAGTTTTTTAACAAATGCCCTGGTGATGCTAGTTGCAGTTCTGACTTTGAGAAGCATCACCCACCCCCGTCCTCAGAGACGGGTTCACTGGGTCTGGAGTGGGGTCCGGGCAGGTGTTGCTTCAAAGCACACAGGGGCTCCCAGGAGAACCATGGCTCACACCACCTAGGCCAGGTAAGGCGAGACCTACTATAACCGCATGTTGTAGAAGCACAAACTTCCAGTATCAACTCCAGCTGCTCTCAGCCACTGCTTTCTCTAACTCCTCTTCCCTCTTCACGCCTTTCTCTGCCTTGGCCCCTGTGCAGCTTCAGAGGCCATCTCTGCCTGTCCCTGCTCCGCTCCTGGTCCTGGCTGAGCTCTGGGGCATGAATGCTTGGTTACAGCTCTTGGCTTTCAGTTTGCTGGCTCAACGGCATCTTAATAGTCTGATTTTCTCTCCAGCGCCTCTCCCTCTTTCCTTTGTTCCAGAAGAAATGTTCCCTCTCCTTGGACATGGCACAGAGCTCCCCTACGTCTTGCCTTGCTCATGACTGAGCACACAGAAAGCTACTTGCCTTAACCCTTCAAATAGCCAAGATCCTGTGAGCCCTCGTCGTCTGCCCGGGGAAGCTGGCTCTGGGAGGGGCTGACCCTTGGTCTGCATGGGCATAAATCCTGCCAAACTGGGCCCGTGTGGGCCCTGCCTCCATCCAAGGCCTGGCAGAGGGCAGCTGGAAACCTGTGGGAAGATTTACAAAACAAAGAGCAGATGCTTGGAACAATGACCTCACTGCAGAGCAGGTCCCAATGCACTCACAGCAGGAAGGGGAGGATCAGTGGATGCTGGCCAAGCCCTGCTCAGAGGAGCTCAGAGACAGGCAGGCAGACACACTGACCCGGCAGCCACAGTGAGCATGGGGGGGTGGGAGGGGAAGAGGACGTTCCCCTGGGCCAGGCACTTACGAGCAGTATCTTTTTTTTTTTTTTTGAGACAGAGTCTCACTCTGTTGCCCAGGCTAGAGTGAGTGCCGTGGCGTCAGCCTAGCTCACAGCAACCTCAAACTCCTGAACTCAAGGGATCCTCCTGTCTCAGCCTCCCGAGTAGTTGGGACTACAGGCATGCACCACCATGCCTGGCTAATTTTTTTGATATATATTTTTAGCTGTCCATATGATTTCTTTCTATTTTTTAGTAGAGACGGGGTCTCCCTCTTGCTCAGGCTGGTCTCGAACTCCTGGCACCTCGGCCTCCCAGAGTGCTAGGATTACAGGCATGAGCCACAGCGCCCGGCCACGAGCAGTATCTTATTTAATCCTTACTTAATCCACAGTAGATGCTGCCAGTGGTCTTACTTTGAAGATGAGGAAATGGAGTCTCAGAGAGGTCAAGCATCCTGCCTAAAGTCACACAGCTGGTATAACAGCCAACACTTATTGACCCTAACCTTGCTCTATACATATTGACCCATTTTAATCCTCACAGCAACCCTGGTGGTCATGTATTAGTCAGCATGGGCTCAGTTGTGCTGTGGTAACAAGGAATCCCCAAAGTCTCAGGGCCTCATCCAACGAAGGTTTCTGTCTCACGTACACAAAGTCAGTGTGGGGCCATGGGACTGTCCAAAGCAACTGTCCTTCATCCTGTGAGCCAGTGACCCAGGCAGCTTCAACCCTGTGGCTCGGCCAACTGCACAGGAAAGGCGCAGAGGTACAGGAAAGGACAGCTAGAGGCTCTCGTGCTGGCTCTTTTATGGTTTGCCCCAGAGGTGGCTCAAGTCACTTCAACACACAGGGCATCGGTCAGTGCCAGTCACGTGGCACCTGCCCAATGGTTGGGGGCGGGTGGGGAAATGTGGGGTAGCGGATAGAATGGTGACCACTGCTATCTTTGCCATAGGCTAGGCACTGTCATTATCCCCATTTTACAGAGAGGAAAACTAAGGTAGAGAAGTGAGACAACTTGCTGTATTCGTTGCTAAGGCCGCCATAACCAAGCGCCCGAGGCTGAGGGGCTTAAACAACAGAAATTTATGGCCTCACGATTCTGAAAGTGGGAAGTCAGAGATGAGGGTGTCAGCAGGGTTGGCTCCTTCTGAGGGCTCTACGGGGGAGTCTGTTCAGGCCTCCCCCAGCTCCTGGTGGCTGGCTGGCATCGCTGGTGTGCCCTGGCTTCTGCCGCAGCACCCGATCTCTGCCGGCGTCTTCACACCATGCTCTCCCTCTACGTGTGTCTGCCTCCAAATATCCCCTTTTTATAAGGACACCTGTCATATTGGACCAAGGACACATCGTAAGATGAGGTTAAGATGACCTCAGCTTGACTGATTACACCTGCAATGATTCTATTTCCAAAGAACATCACATTCTGAGGCGCTGAGAGTTAGGACTTCAATATGAATTTGCGGCGGACACAGTTCAACCCACAGCACTTTGTCAGGGTCACCCTGTGTCTAAGAAGCAGGAACACATGGGCCCAGGGCTGCCTGACTGATGTCAGCTCCCCGTCCAGGGTGCCCTGCTCGGAAATGGAAGGTCGGTGAGATATTTGGAGCCATGCTGGTGACGAGAACAAACTGTGCTACTCTTGTCAGCTCCCCGAAGGCGGGACCATACCTCATAAAACCACTATCCACACCTGTCTTTACTCAATAAATACAAAACCTATGTAAAATCTTCAAAGAGGATGTTGAAAACCTCTGAGAATTAAAATCCCTCTCCCGTTCCACTCCTTCCCCCGAATGGGATGCAGCCTTTGCTTCAGGACAGACAGCGACCGGCTCCCTCTGCTCACGGCCCAGCCACAGGTCTGGTCTAGGAGACATCCCTGCCTTGCCCATCTTTGCCCACTGGGATGGTGGTCCAGCCCACCCTGCCCCTGTGTGAGTGGGGACCTCGATCTGGAAGGTGTGACTGCTGAGCTGTCCAGCTTCCTGCGTCTGATATTAAACCAGTCAGAAACGGAAAACAGGGGTGCGTACGCGCATCTGCATACATGTGTGCTAATCCACATACCTTCCTGCTCCCCCCGGCTCCCTCCCCTCACCCTTCCCTGCCCCACTGCACACAGATCCCGTCTTTATTTCCTTAAATCTTCATCTGTGCCCACAGCCTCCCCCCAGGGGGACTCCCAGCCAAATGGAAAAAGAAGAGACACTGCATTGGTGTAGGATTCCCCTTGTCCCAGATGGGAGGAAAATAACCAGGAAGTTTTAGAGTCTGGGTGTCAATAGTCCTGTGTGTCACTTTACTAGTGGGCTCTTGCAGCCCCCCAGGTAAGCCCTTCACCTCTCTCAACCTCAGTTCACCATATGTAAAATGCAGGCTATAAACTAAAAATAAAATCCTAAGCCCCCACCGACCAACTTGGCCAAGGGGACCCCAGAGACACCTTAAAAACTGAGTTCCCAGCCATGACAGGATGGGAGGTCAGACTTGCCTCTTCTACCCGCTCCATGTTGTGATTTAGAGGAAACAGCTGACCAGTGTTAATGTTAAAACAGAGATCAAAAGACTGAAGGAATGGACTCTTTGTGGCAATAAGATACCGAATTATAAACAAGACCTGAGGCCATGCTAGGGGAGGGGTAAGTGATACACCGTACACTTAAAGAATAAACTACTTCCTAACTGCCACAGGCTTTTCTTTTTCTCTAGTAGAGAAACAAGCACCGGCCTCAAGATTGGCAGATATGGGCCTGCGATCCTAGCACTCCGGGAGGCTGAGATGGGAGGCCTCTTTTATAAGGGCACTAATCGCATTCATGAGGGCTCTGCTCTCATGACCTACTCACCTCCCCAAAGCCCCACTTCTTAATACTATCACACTGGGCATTCGGTTTCAACATATGAATTTTAAGGGGACTCAAACATTCAGACCAGAGCACCGGCAAAGCTTGGAAGAACCAGGGTGCAGCAGGACGCGGATATTAAGTTCTCCACTGGAACCGCAGCCGGGCCCCTCTCTGCTCAGGAGCCTGTGTCTGATTTCCCCTTTCCGAGCACAGAGCATTAGCCTCAAGACACCCACAGAAAACCCAGATCATCAGCTTCTCATCAGGCAAAGCCTGGGGACAGCTATGAGGAGCAGGAGGGAGAAAGAAAGAACACTAAACACAAATCACCTCCCACTCACACGTGGCTTAGAAACTAACATTCCAAATCAAATGCAGAAGCGTAATGCTGAAAAAAACAACCAACTCAACAATAAGAGATGAATTCACTGCAGATGAATCTGAAAAAAATTCTTTAAGAGAAGTATGTTTATGCTCCCTAGAGACCAATGGAAGAATCAATTTAAAAAAAAAGAAGAAGCAATTATGAAGCCTAAGTAGAAAGAAATGAAATAAGAACAGTGAATCTATAAAAAGTTATATCTTTGAAGTAAAAAATATATCACTGAACTTAATAAAATGGGACTTACGGAACACAGCTGTTTAGCTCTAAGGAATTCTTCCTGAATAAGACAAAGAGATAGATAATACACGCAGCATTTTAATGGTTGCATAATATCCCATCATATGTGAGCTCTCCAAGTTTGCAGAATACAAGATCAACCCACAAAAATAAATTAAACTTCTCTATATTCATAATAAACATGGAGAAACCTGAACTAAAAACACAGTAGCATTTACAACAGCATCAGAAAAAGAAAATACTTTGGTATACACTTAACAAAACATGTGTAAGATCTCTCTCTTTTTTTTTTTTTTTTTTTTGAGACAGAATCTCACTCTATTGCCTGGGCTAGAGTGAGTGCCATGGCATCAGCCTAGCTCACAGCAACCTCAAACTCCTGGGCTCAAGTGATCCTCCTGCCTCAGCCTCCTGAGTAGCTGGGACTATAGGCATGAGCCACCATGCCTCACTAATTTTTTTCTATATATATTTTTAGTTGTCCGGCTAATTTCTTTCTATTTTTTTAGTAGAGATGGGGTCTCATTCTTGCTTGGACTGGTCTTGAATTCTGACCTCAAGCAATCCTCCTGCCTCGGCCTCCCAGAGTGCTAGGATTACAGGCGTGAGCCACTGCGCCTGGCCATGTGTAAGATCTTAATGTTGAAAATTTCAAAGTCCTAATGAAAGAGATCAAAGAAGACATAAATAAATGGAATACTCAACATAGTAAAAATATCAATTCTCCCCAAATTGATCTATAAGTTTAATGCAATTCCTATTCAAAATCCCAGTATGGTTTTTTTAATCACAAACTTATTCTAAAACTTATATGCAAAGACATAGGCCCTAGAATAGCTAAAACAATCTTGCCAAAGAAGAATAAAGTGGGAAGAATTACTCTACCCAATATTAGATCTTCCTGTATAGCTACAGTGTGGTATTGGTGAAGGGACAGAGACACAGAGATCAGTGGAATAAAATAGAGGACTCAAAAATAGACCCATACAAATATGCCCAACTGATTTTTCACAAAAGCACAAAAGCAGTTCCATGGAGGGAAGATAGTCTTTTCAACACATGGTGCTGGGGCAATTGAACATCTATAGGCAAAAATATGAACTTCAACCTACACCTTACACCCTATACAAAAATTAACTCAAAATGGATCACAGGCTTCCATGTAAAACATAAAACTCTAAAACTTTTAGAAAAAAATATAGGAGAAAACCTTTAGAATCTAGGGGTAGTCAAAGGGCTCCTAAACTTAACACCAAAAGCAAGAGCCATAAAAGGACAAATTGAATACATTGAACTTCATTGAAATTAACTATATGGACCTTGTTTGGATCTTGATTTGAACAAACGATAAACATAATTAGGAGACAACGGACAAATTTGAACATTGATTTGATATTTGATGATATTAAGGAATTATAGTTAAATTTTTAGGTGGGATATAGGTGTTATCCTTTATTAAATAGATTCGTGGTGTACCTGTGCGGATTTGTTACATGCATATATTGTATAGTGGTGAGGTCTGGGCTTTTTGTGTAACCATCACCTGATCAGCATACGTAGTGCCCCTTCCCCCCTTCCCTTCTGAACCTCCAGGGTCCATGATTCCACTCTCTATGTCCATGTGGACTCCTTATTTAGCTCCTACTTAGAAGTGAGAACATGCAGTATTCGATTTTCTGTTTTCTGAGTTATTTCGCTCAAGATAAAGGCCTCCAGTTCCATCCATGTTGCTGCAAGAGACATGATTTCATTCTTTTTGTGGCTGCATAGTATTCAATGGTGTATACATACCACATTTTCTTTGTCTAATCATCGTGTGATGGACAGCTAGGTTTATTCCATATCTTTGGTATTGTCAATAGTGCTGCAATAAACGTACAAGTGCAGGTATCATTTTCATGTCATGATTTCTCTCCCTTTGGGTAGATACCCAGTAGTGGAATGGCTGGATTGAATAGTAGATCTATTTTTAGTTCTTTGAGAAATCTCCATAACGTTTTCCATAGAAGTTGTACTAATTTAGATTCCCATCAACAGTGTATAAGTGTTCCCTTCTCTGCATCCTTGCCAACATCTATTGCTTTTTGACTTTTTAATAATGACCATTCTGACTAGAGTAAGACAGTATCTCATTGTGGTTTTAATTTGCATTTCTTTGATGATTAGTGATGTTGAGCATTTTTTTCATATGTTTCTTGACCATTTGTGAGTTGATAATTTTTGAATCTGGGTAATGGGTAGAAGCAGTTCTTTAAATTATTCGCTTTCCTTCTATATACATTAGCAATTTTCCATAACAAAAAGTTAAAATGAAATAAGAAGAATCCCATCAGATGGATGCTATGGCAATACAATTTCTCCCCTGCTTTCTTTGCAATGCCTACTTTTTTTGAGGGACACATGGCTGCCAGAAGTAAAGGTTTGTCTTGTCTTTTGCGGCACCTTTCACAGCTAGGCGCAGCTATGTGGCTAAGGTTCCACCAATGAAAAGTAAATGGAAATGGCAGGTGTGATATCATAAAAGGAGCATGTGCATTCTTCTTTGTTTCTTCCTCCTGCATGATGGCTAGAATGCAGACACGATGGCCAGACTCAAGCAGCCACATTGGAGCATGAGGTAAAAGCTACTCACTGTGGATAGCAGAAATGCACAGAAGTAGCCTGAGTCCCTGATGATCACGGAGGTGTCACACTAGCCTTGGACAGCTTATCTCTGGACTTTATTTATGTGAAGTTTGCGCTTCATAAATTTCTATCATGTTGTTGTAATTTTGGGTGTTCTATTAGTCAAGACAGAATCTGTTACAGCTAAATCAGAGATTTCACATTTACTTAACTACTCATTAATGTGGGGATTACACATTAGGTTTACTTTCAAATTTTTGTCACTCTAACTAGCATAAAATAAACTTCTTTATGCAAAACTCAGTCTGCATCTCTTTTGTTTCCCCTCATGTATTCTATTGTTTTCTGGGGATAGATTTCTGATCACGGAATTTTAGTGTCAAAGAACATCTACATTTTAATAGCTCTCCATACATGCTGCCAGACAACTTTCTGAAATGGTTGTGCAAATTCAATTCCTTCCAGTCATGTGTCGGAATGCCCATTTCATGGTCCCTGCACCAGTGCTGGGAGCAGAGGATGCCTTCTGTCCGCCCCACCCTGTGCCTCACCCCTTGGCCCACAGTGGCCCTGAGCTGCAGCTGGGGCGGACCCTCCTGTGCATGCTCACGGCTTCCCCTCTCAAGCGTGGCGTCTCCCGCTTTCCTGCCCCTGGACTTGCTCCGGAGCCCCCGGAGCTCACTCAGACCTCATGCAGGTGAAGGGTGGCAGGGAGTTGGTGCCCAGGGGGACGGCCAATGCAGAAGCATACCTGGGTGGGGTTTTTTTTTTTATCATTATTATTTGTTTGTGTTTTTTCCTTTTATTTTTAGTTAATAATTGTACTTATATATGAGATACAGAGTGATATTTTGATACATGTTGGTTTTGGTAACAATTTAACAAAGAGGAATAACTGAGCCAACAGAAGATATTTTTGAGGGCAGGGATGAGAACCAAATGACAATGGCCATCGTTTAACAGCTACTGTGTACCAGGTAATGTTCAGACCCTGACATAAAACCATCTCTCCTCAACTCTGCAAAGTAGATTGTTTACTTTTCCCATTGCGCAGATGAGCAAACCAGAGTCGGGAGATATTAAGTAACTTGCTCAAGATCTTGAAGCTCCTAAGTCCAAGCGCTACGGTTTGAAGAGAGCCTGGGCACCATCGCCTCTGAGGCCGCGGAGTATGAGGAAGGTGGCGCTGCGTCTTAGGAGGGAGGGAAGAGCAGATGGTCAGACATGAACCCCAGTTTCCCCTACAAAACATGACGCTCATGTGTGAAGAACCCTAGCCAGTCCTATTTCTCTCTGTCTCGCCCATCTCAATACTCGGGGCTGCATGCAGGGAGGCCCACATGCCCATGCGCGCACCCCTAACCACCCCCCCAGGGGTTGACGTGCATATTAATGTGTCAGCCTTGCCCCCCAACCCCTGCCAAAAGCCATTTGTAATTCAATGTCCTGAACACCCACTGGTCCTCAGCCTCAGCCAGAAGAGCCCCAAGGCCATGCTCTGGGGGCCTGAAGGGAAGGACGGGGACTAGTTAAAGGCAGTGAGTGAGTGAGCTCAGAGGACCGGGGACTAGTTAAAGGCAGTGAGTGAGTGAGCTCAGAGGACCGGGGACTAGTTAAAGGCAGTGAGTGAGTGAGCTCAGAGGACCGGGGACTAGTTAAAGGCAGTGAGTGAGTGAGCTCAGAGGACCGGAAGCCCCAGTGATACTGCTACATTCCTGGGCAGGCCCTGGGCGCCAGCCCCTGGATCTCTGGGGCCCCGAGCATCTGGGGAGGATGTGGCTGGTCCAGGGAGAGGCAGGATGCTCAGGTGACCAAAGTGTCCTAATACCTTGTCACCTGCGACAGCATAGCACACCTGGCTGAGATGTCCAGTGAGCAAGAATGTGCCCAGCAATGGGCCAAGCATCTCATCCAAACTCACAGGAGCTTCTGTCAAAGATAAACAAAACCGGACACTAGGGAAAGCGGTAAAACAGATTTTAATCAGTAATGTTCTATTGCAATAGGAAACAGTCTAGGGTGAACTGAACTCAACTTTGATTTGTACAGAGATGACTGGGTGTTTTAAAGAGAGAATGAGGGAATAGAGAGGAGGTGAGTGGGGGCTCTGTGGTCAGGGAAGTGAAAAATTACCAAAGGTGGGAAGAGGGGCTTGGCCACGTGGAAGCCCTCTGAGATTGCTAGCTGGCACTAAGGAAGTCGGGCTCCTACTGCCTACCGAGAGTGAGAGTCAGGGGCCCTGTCTTCAGGGCTTGGCTGGAACAAACAAGCCCTGAAATTCTTTCAGCAGCCTTGATCTTTCTCAGGCAGGCACTTTAAGGGGAGTCAGGGCCATCCTGGGCATGCACCCTGGCACCCTTCCACCCCACCCCACTCCAAGCTCAGTGCTCTCCGCAGGGAGACGATGGCATCTGCAAGGGGGTGAGGCTGCCAGGGACAAGGCTGGTGGCTTTGAGCAAGTCATTCAACCTCCCTGAGCCCCAGCTTCCTCATCCTTCCAGTGGGGGACTATAGCGCCTCCTTCACGGGGGATGGAAGATCAATGGCCCCAGGCAGAAGCTAACACGATACACGCTGACATTGACTGAACCCTTGTGGTGCGCCAGGCACTTCACCTACCCTGATTTTTTTTTTTTTTTTTAACCTGAGAGCCCAGTAAAAATGCTGAAAGGTCCCTCTGCCACCAAGGCGTGTGGGCACCTGGAAGGGGTCAGCCTTCTTGGCCAGAGGGTGAAGGGCAGGTGGAGGGAAACATGGGCAGACAGGAGGGCTCCTCTCAGCCCCTGGACCCTGCCAGCCCCCTCCGGCCTCCGTCCCATGAAAAGAGGTCGTCATGAAGCCGCGGGCTTAGGGCCCCAGTGTCTGGGGCAATCCGTGGTAAGAACATAGTTTTGAGGTCCCCCTGAGCTGAATCCCATTCCTGGCTCAGCGTTTGCTGGCTGGGCAGCCTGGGCCTTGCTATTGCCCGTTTCTCAGCCTCAGTTTCCTCGTCCATAATGACCGTTGGGGCAGTTGTGAATGTCGTGAAATTTAAATGAGAAAATGCAGGCAAAGTGCTTAGAAGAGAGCTTGGCATGTGGAAAGCCCTCAAAAATGTCAGCTTATAATTATGGCCTGGGTGGATTTCAACATCATAAAGTCACAGTCAGCAGGCTGCCTTGTCCACAGGGACAGCGACATCTCTGGGAGACTGGGGGAGGGTGGACAGTAATGACTAAATGACAACCCCCCCTCCAGGTCCTGTAGAGGCTCAGGCCAGGACTCCAGGGTGGGAGGAGTCGCTGAGCCCCTGGAGGCCCCAGCATGGACCTGCCATCCAGGCCCCCACTGCCAGCCTCCTCTGGGCCCCTGGACACCCTGTCCTGCTCACACACACCCTGGAGGGCCTTCTATGTGTGACTTGGCCCAAAGGCGAGGCTGGGGGCCAGACCAGGGTCCCAGGAATCTGTCACCGGGAAGACACAGAGACAGCCCCTTGGACGCAGAGAGCCCCGGCTACAGACTCTGGGCCCCACCCTAGTCCCCTGCTGGACCCCTGTCCCAGGAGGTGACCCTCCCCCACAGCCCTGCGTCTCCCCCCAGGGCACTTCCATCTCCTGCACTAATTCTCCAACAGAATCCTCCTCCAACCCCCTCAAATGATAGCTCACGTGGGGCTTTAACCGATTTTTTTAAAAAAAGAAACAAGAATAAACCCCAAAACTAAAAGCACAGCTGTTATGTTGAAGTGCTGTCCTCTGATCTAGTGTTAAATAATAACAGCTATCATTCATAGTGCTTTGTTGGAAGGACATTAAACTATACCAGCTACGTTTTTCTGGTTTTGGTAGAGACGAGGTCTTGCTCTTGCTCAGGCTGGTCTCAAACTCCTAACCTCAAGTGATCCTCCTGCCTCCCAGAGTGCCAGGATTACAGGTATGAGCCACCATGCCCAGCCAACACTAGACTATAATTCAGTGCTCACAACAACCCCACGACAACCTCAGGGGTGGGTATCATTATCATTCCCATTTTACAGATGGGGAAACTGACTCACAGAGCAGTTAATTCACTTGCCCAAGGATCATACAAAGTCCCCCCAGCTGCCCCTTCCTGACTCCGAAGCTCACTGAGCCCTCTCCATCCTCGGGAACTGGCTAACATCTCTGTGCCCATCGCCTGCCTGGATGCTTCCGCTCTCAGGGGTGGGCGCAGCGAGCCCTCCAGCTGGCCATGGGCGGCAGCTTTCTGAGCGAGAAACGCCAGCCCTGACTTAGAAAACCCTGCCCCAGACAGCGAGCCTGAGCACTCGCCGCTGGTCGCCTTCCTGTGTTTACTCTGAGGCTGCCACGCTGGACAAAGGCTCCTTGTCCGGTCCAGGGAGGGGGCAGGTTTCTAAGGACACCGGTTTAGCACCAGGGCTGTTTATTACTAAGGCTGTGTGGAGGTCGATGCCATCCTCACCACCCCTTCCCCTGCTTGCTGGCCCAGCTCCCTGCCCCGCACACGGTTCCACCTGACAACTTGCTACACACACGCACACACACACACACACACACACGTGCACATCTGCACAACTTTCCAGGAAGCAGAGAAAAGCAAAAAGGATATTTCCTCAGTCTATGAATGGCCTCCTAAGATTCCTGAACACCTAAAGTCATTTGCAAAATTGTGTACACAGACACACATTTGTGTCATGTGTAGGCAAGTACAGAACCAGCTACATAAGTTGCAGGGCCCAGTGAAAAATGAAAATGTAACACCCTTTGTTCCAAAAGTATGAAGAATTTCCTGATGGCAGCGGCAGAACATAAAACCAAGCATGGAGCCCTTGTGAACTGGGGCCCCTGAGCAACTGCACAGGCCGCACGCCCAGGAAGCAGACTGCACACACGTGTTGTGTGTTTACACCCAGCCACTCTTCTGGTTGGAGGGCTCCCAGCTTTTGTTAGAGTCTCAGTGGGGTCGCTGATTCTCAAAAGGGTTAAGAACCCTTTGGTAGCAGACGGAAGTCAGAGGGGCCTGGGTTTGAGTCCAGGTGCATTACTTCCCACCTGTGGGACCTGCATCCGGTTCCCTCACCTTTCTGAGCCTGTTTGCTCATCTGTAAAATGGAAACTGTGATAATGCCTGCCTCACAGAGGGGTCAGGAGGACAGGAGAGATGGGAGTGAAGTGCCTGGCACCTGGCACGGTGTCTGGCACATTTAAAGCACCCAGTAAGTGGTTCATTAATGAACCATTAGTTAAGTCTGTTCTGCTTGTTATGTTTGAGGTCACTTAGAAGTTTCTATAACCTCCTGCCAGCTGTGCCTTCCATGGATGTCCGCAGCAGGCCCAGCGCAGCGCGTGGAAGGGGCTCTTAGGGACACATGTGCTGGCATTTCTGTCACCTGGTCTGATGTGAGAAGGGATGGCCCTGCCTGGGCTTGGCTGGCCTTTCCCTCAGGCCCTGCGCGCCAGCTGACCTGACTGATTCGGTCTGCAATACCTGGGCCCCAGGAATATGGGACAGGTATCGGCAACCTAAGAGGCCCTGGGGCCGGTGGATGGAGGATTCTAGGCGGAGCTCAAAGGGGCTGGGCCCCCAAGAGGCCCCCATAGCTTCTGAGTCCAGCATCACTCTTGATGGAGCCTCTCTCCAAAGCAGGGCACCCAGGAGAAGGGTCTTAGGAAAGCTGGGGCCCAGTGGCCCTTGGGGGCCCATCTTTCCCCTCCAGCACCCACGTGGTAGCTCCTCAGAGGCCTCTGAGCTGCCTCCTGAGTTGTCTCTCGGGGCGGCCAGGATCGCAGGGAGAAGAGTCCCTGTCACCAAGTCACCCCTTCCCTGCCCCTCCCAGCTGGTCTCCGCCCGTCTCTCCTCTTTCAGGGTGAAGACTCCTGGTGGAGAGGAAGGTACAGGGACACGAGGCTCCTGGTGTGACCTCAGGGGAGCCTGCAGCCCCTCAGCTCTCCATTCCCGCATCTGTCACGTGCAGGGGGAGCGTCCTCCCCCGCCCTGCAGACGCCCTCCCCTGTGCACCCAGGGAGGCTTTCAACACGTGCGGGGCGCGTCTCTGTGCTGACGAACAGTGCCCGTCGGTGGGGAGGGGAAATAAGGGGTGGGACAGTCCTTTTATGAACCATCCACAGTGGTTCTTAAAAGCTAAGTGAGTGGACATATAGAGGTGTCCAGGACAATATTTTTAATTAAAAAAAGGAAAATTGCAAAGCAATATCTACAGTGTAAATCACTTATATAAAAACAAACCGTACATCCTTTAAACATATTTATGCACAGGGAAGGGTCTGAGAAAATATATTTTGAGTTGATCACAGAGGTCACCTCCGAAGAAGAGGGCACGGAAGGGGCGTCAGGGAGGATCTCACTGTGCCCTCCGGAGCCGTTGCCCCCGGCCCTGTGAGCCTGCCCTAGCTCCAGACCCCCAGAAGGAGAGGAATTCCTAATGCCAGAGCCAAAGCCACGTGCATCCCGGGGGCTTATAAATAACCAACTTTCCAGCCACTGATAGTAAAATTGTCACAACCACCATTTATTAACCACCTACCGAGGGGCACAGCCTGGCACCTCACCCTCACAGCAGCAAGGTGAGCATTTAAGCATGGAACTGACCGACAAGACCTGTGGAGGGGCTGAGAGTTTACGCGGCCTGCAGGCCAGCAAGTTAACCCACCGCAGTTTCACGGATGCTGGTGGAAGACACAAGACTCCTAGGACAGAGACAAAGGACTTCATCACTCAAGCACCACAGGCGACACGAGTCCATGTTCACATAGGTTCTCTTTGTCCCACGGGGCATATGTGCAGGTGGGCCCAGCTGGATGCTGTGCTTGGAGTTGGTTTATGTCACAGCTGAGGAACTCTGAGTTTAGGAAACTCCTGATCTTATATGGGGACTTTGAGCAAATCTGCCAAATCTTTGCCCTGGAGGGAGACATTGTCTTTATTACCCTGGAAAGCAAACTAATCTGCCCTCTGCCCTGGAGGGAGACACTGGCTCTGCCTCCACTGGCGGCTTGCTGTACAAACATCCTTGAAAAGCTAATCTGGAACAAAAGCGTCCGTCATGAGACATAGGAATGCAAGAGGCTGTCATTGATGGATTGGGGGAACGAGTCCTGAGAAGTGTCATCGCTTCCCCAGGGTTGCACAGCGAGGACAGAGCACACTCCAAAGCCCTTGCCTTTTCCTCCTGTCTCCAAAATGGGCTACTAGTCCAGCCCTTAACAGAAAACCCGTACATTATACGGTATTGCTTCAGAGGGCAGATCCACTCTGAGCTCTCAACAACGACCTATGGAACCGCGAGCACAGGGCCTGTCTGTGCCTGTGGAGCAGGAGCTGCCCACAAGTGCCTGACCCCAGGACCCCACTATCCCAGAAAAGAAAATTCCTCCCTGGCTGCCCCAGGGTGACATCACAGAGGAGCTGGAAATAAGGTATGAGCTTCTGGAGATGGGATAAATGCTCTTTTCTTTTGCAAAAGGAAAAAAAAGTCACGTTGTTCCATATTTACCTAAATATGAAATTTATTTATGGAGAAAGGAGAGTTGGCCTTGACTTTCAGCACCCAGCCAGGAAATGGTCTGGGCTTGTTTTTGGCTCCTCAGAGCACCCTGTCCCTTGGTGACCTGATCTGATTTTCAGAGTGGGAGGCTGGACCCTGTCCCCTGGCCCTCAGGCCTCCCCTGACCCAGATCCTGGTCTTGGATCCAGTCCTCCTCCCGGGAGAACGGGCAGAGAGGGGTCCAGTGTGTACTGGGTTCCTCTGTCACTTACTCCTCATCTGCAGAATGGGTACACCTGCCTCACACCTTCCTCACAGATGGAAAACAATCTAATAGTAATAATAATAGCTACTGAATTGATAAGTTGATAGGTGCATCTGAATTTGTAGATAGGGAAATTGAGGTTCAAGGTTTCCTTATCTGTCATTGGTCACTGTCACATAGAGACCACCGAAGAAGGTCTGTCCCTGTCACATCTCCCCTCTCAACTTCCTTCTGGCCAGCAAGAAAGATGCATCTGCAACATCTGCTCCTTTGAGGTCTCCCTGCAGTTGCATGAGGTTTATATACCTGGGGCCTTGGGCAGGGCTAAGACTGGGGTCTCATCCTACAGATGGAGCCCCTCACTCAGGAAATGCTCTATGTAAGGCCCTTTAACAGTGTGTATTGCTTTTTAACTTCACAGCAACCCTGAGAGAAAGAGCACTTTATCTCCATTTTACAGATGGGGAAACTGAGGTTCTGAGGGACTTGCATGGCCAGGCCTCCTGGCTGGTGGGGGCAGAGATGGGACTAGGACACAGGTCTTCCACTCTCTAGGCCTGGCTTCTCTTCTCTGTACCGTAAAACTTCTGAACCTCGACACCAGACGGAGTGCCTGCACCCGGTGCCATCTCTGATGCCTCATGCGTTACGATATGGCCTTGGTTTCCCCTCTGCTGCACGGGATGGCTCCGGGCTCCTTGCCATCTGAGATTCTCAGGGGATTCTAAGTTCCCTCCAACTGAACTCTGTGTGACCAGTTTGGAAAGGCCTGGAGAGGGTCAGTGATGTGCCCGGGGACATCCAGTAAGCCGCAGCAGGGCCAGGACAAGGTCCCAGCCCCCTGCCTGCAGGCCCGGGCTCTGTCACCCATGCCTCCATGGCACAGCCCTCTGCAGGGAGGTGCTGGGGCAGGCGGGGCGACGTCCTGACTCAGAGAGGGCACTGAGGACTGCATGGGAGCCTGCCTGGGTACATCCCAAATTAAGCTCCCGTGGCAGACAGGGAAATTGCAGGGTGCAGCAGTGGTGGGAGGCCCAGGCGGGGCGAGAGGACAGAAGATCAGGGAGGAGCAGGCCCAGCTGCCCACACTTACTTCCCTGCCCAGGGACAGCTGGCAGCTTTGCAGATGGACACCTGCGGCGAGTTGCGCTCGGGGGACGTGGGGGAGGGCTGGGCCTCCACCTCAGAGAAGACTACCTGAGCTGAGGCTGGACACCTGGGGGTGGGATGACCCTGGGGATGTCCCCCTCTACCAGGCAGTGGGATGAGGAGTTGTCCCCACTGCCTGGAGCCCTTGCTGGCCCCCCACACCTCAGGCGTCAGTGTCAAGTGGCTTTCTCAGGAAGGCCTCCCTGCCCGGCCCTGGAATAAAGCTGGGCACTGCCCACGCAGACCATGCACCCCATCCACAAGGAGACCCCCACATCTGCAGGGCCTCAGTATCCAGGGAAGTCAGAGCCAAAAAAGGCAAGGCCGGAGCAGCCCCACCTGCTGGGCTCTGTGCACACCTGGTGCATATTATTTGCTTCATTTCTCACTCCTTGCCCTGGACCCCCCAACCTGTGAGCTCCACGGAGCTAGGCCTTGCCTGGCTTCCCCCGCCCCCAGCGCCCAGCACAGGGCCCGGTGTGCAGTGGGCCCAGGATGGTCCTCACCATTCACGTGCCCGTGGGCTGGCGTAACAGGAGGGTGAGCCGCACCAGCAGGTCCCGTCACAGCCAGGGCCCCGGCTCTGAGCTGCACTGGGTTGTGCAGGGCCGTGTGTCCAAGCAGAGACGAGACCGGCACTGTCAATTAGGACTAATTTCAAAAGTACACGTGAGCAGAAAAGTATAGGAACTCTAAGGGGTGGGAAATGGGGCATTCGGCCCAGCCCAGCTGATAGCAGCATTTGGATGAGAAATAACAGCTTCGTATTCACTCACAAACTAGCAGAGACTCCTTAGTGCTTTCTGATGGACTCTGCGGGGATGCAAAGAAGAATGTTCTAGGGAAGAAGAGATCAGGAGGGCTGGGCTTTGATTCTCTCTCTGTTACTCATTTGCTGTGTGATTTGGAGCAAGTGTCTTGCCCTCTCTGGGCCTCCATGTCCCCGGCTGAACAACAAGAGGGGCTGGTCAGGTTGAGCTCTGGCGGGCGGGGAGCCTGGTGTCCTCACTGCCCTGCAGGGCTGGCAGGACTGGCAGAGAGACAGGCTGGGCGAGGAAGGGTCTGTAGGGAAAGGAGAAGGAGGGGCCTTGTTGGCATTGACGGAGGCGGAGGGGCAGCTGTGCAAGGCCACGCGAGGTGCTGGGGGAGGGCGCCTGCTGCGGTTACTTGGGCTTGGATCCCAGCTCTGCTATGGACTGGCTGGGTGACTCTGGGCAAGCGGCTTAACCTCTTTGGATCTCGGTTTCCTCGTCTGGAAAGTAGACGGAACGGCCCTCCCTAGTCAGGAGGGTGCTGTGGGGATCAGATGAGGGGGCGTGCAAAGTGGTCAGCCCAGGCCATAGGAGCACTCAGCAAAGGTGGCTGGGATGGTTGAGGACAATGACCCTCATGCCAGGGGACGGGACTTGAGGGTGTGGAAGAAAGTGCACCCAGCAAGACAGTGAAAAGGACACCGCCCCCCACACCTCTACCCCTCCTCCACAGGGCTTCGCCAGGGCATCTAGGAAAACAGAGATTGGGAAGAGGAAGGCCCCCCCACCCCCTGCATACCTCCACCCCACCAGCATTTGAAAAGACTCATCAGGGTTCAGGAAAATGCAAATTAAAGCAAAGCCAGATACTCTTTTTCACCCATAAATAGGCCAAAATGTAAAAAGAAACGACAGGCCAGTGGTGCTGAGGACAGGGTTGGGAGTGGGTGGTTGCCCTTTGCTGTGAGCATGTAAATTGCATCACCCTCTTGGAACATGACCTGACATTTTCTCCTAAAATAGGAGACATATTTTGGCCCAGTAGGCCCAACATCGACAAGTTTCCTACAGGAATAAAAGCACCCACCAAAATGAGTGGTTTTGCAATATTGTTAGAAATGATGAGAAAGAAAATAAACCCCTAGGTGTCTGAATAGCCATTGCAGAGCAATGGTTGAATAAATTATTGGTGGATTCATTCTGTTGCGTATTATGCTTCCGTTAAAAACAATGTGCTGTCGAAACGCAAGCGGGTATCAACCTCATCCAGCTACTTGTCGCACAAAGATCCAATTATTGAGACAACGAGGAAAGGAATTTTTAATACAACAGACCACCCATCTTGTCCTGTCCAGAGAATGGGAGAGGCTGCCTCAAATCAGTCTCTGGGCTTTTAAAGGAGGCCCCCGTGCCTGGGGCAGGCCGGTGGTGTCACTAACAGGGGCCAGGAGCACTGGGCAGCGAGTCATCAGGCAGTCTGCTCAGGGCCCTTCAGAATCTCAGCTCCTTTGTCTTGCAGGAAATCCACCATTTCTGGGAAACTATTCCAAAGTTCAAGTAGTTAGTTAGGGGAGAAGATTATATAGGGGTTCCTGAAATTTGTTCAATGGGGGGCTGGTTACTAATGGATTAGGCACAGCCCCGCTATCTGGAAGGGTGTGCACATATTGCTAAATTTAAAAAGCATGTGTGTGGCAGGCTGGGCACGGTGGCTCATGCCTATAATCCTAGCACTCTGGGAGGCCGAGGTGGGAGGATCGCTTGAGGCCGGGAGTCCGAGATCAGCCTAAGCAAGAGCGAGACCTCATCTCTACTAAAATAGAAAAATTAGCTGGACATGCTGGTGCACACCTGTAGTCCCAGCTACTCGGGAGGCTGAGGCAGGAGGATCGCTTGAGCCCAGGAGTGTGAGGTTGCTGTGAGCTACGATGATACCACTACAGTCAGAGCAAGACTCTGTCTCAAAAAAAGGAAAAAGAAAGAAAGAAAAATTATGAAAGAACCAAAAAAAAAGAAAAAAATGGAAGAGGAAGAAAGACAGGAAGGGAAGGAGGGATGAAAGGGAGGGAGGAAGGAACCACTCTGGAGACCAAAGTCCCCAGTCCCTGGCACTACACATCCTCTCCCCATCCCCCCAAGCCACCACACCAGGGCGCCTGGGGCAGCACCTGCTGGCCACTTCCCGCCAGTGCTGAAGCGTCCTCCAACCTCCACTGGCCATAAAGGCCCCTTTCTCCATGGCTGTTTGTGTTGGGTCCTGCCCACCTCCATGGGCAGCCCAGACGCCTGCTGCTGGCCGGCACAGGGGCGGCCCCTGCCCACTGTTGAAGGGCTGGCTTTGTGGACAGAAAGGCCAGCCGGCCAGTGCACCAAGGCCCTTGGAAGCCAGCTGCTTCCCCCCTCCTGCTCGTCCGGGAGGTGAATAGGACCAAGAGGGGCCTCCACCACATTCCCGCCCCCCTCCCCACCTCCCCACCCTGCTCTTCCCGGTCCTGACTCCAGGAATAAACACACAGCCCCTGTTCTTCGTCAGCCCACGACATAAATCACTGCTCCTCCAGCTGGGCAGCCACAGCCAGGTCCCCCGCAGCCGGCATCACAGGCACCATTGACACCCTGCTACCCAGAGACCGTGCCCAGTCCTGCTCCCACCCGGCTCGGGAGCTGTGGGTGAGGCTGGGGGCCCGCCTGGGGCCACAGCTGGGGGCAGTTCCTGTGATGTATTAATATTTCTCATTTTTAAAACACCGTAGGTATTTAAACATGCCCTGCCTTGTTCCCAAGGCGATATTAAGCAGCTGCAAAGACACGTGAGATGCAACCAGCACAAATGAACGCTGGGACTGGATGCTCACAGTGATGCGGCTGCACAGATTGTTAGTGTGGGCTAAAACAGGGGCACATCAGAAACCACCTATATGGCCAATGATAGAGGATTGGTTAAATAAATTACAATATAGCCACGCACTATTAAATATTATACAGCCATTAATATTGAAGTTTCAGCTATAGAACCTAATTTGTTTATAAATTATTTATGTGTAGAGCCTAATGCCAAATTTGTATATATCTGCCTAAGGAAGGGGCTAGAAGTCTCAAGATCCTCTTGAAATGTCTATGGCCATGGAGAGATTAAGAGTCCCTGTACGATAGGAGGGCTTTTAAGGCCATGCCAGGATGTTTACGTTATATATAAACTGTGTGTATTGTAAAGGAGAAAATTAAGTGACTGCTGTTGGTATCAAGGGGGTAGGGTTCTCTGCAGAGGCAGGGCAGTGCAGGGAGTGTGGTGGCTCACCGAGGATGTGATGTGTCTCCAGGGGCCATCTCTGCTCCCTGAGGACAGGGTGCAGGATGGCCTTGACGTGAGGCTGAGGGGTCTGCAAATATCAGGTGATTGATCTGTCCAGGGGCACACCTGGTGGCTCCTCTCTGCTGGCCCCATTCAGGAAAGGGGCCGACCATTCCCTCCCAGTGGGGTGGAGTGAGACGGGGTCAGACATTCTCTGTTCCCCTCTTCATGGAAAGGACAGGCAGCAACACATCCCAAAGAGTCAGTCACTAATTGTGGACTGTTTGGCACAAGTAGCAGAATATTTGGGGGTTACTGAAATTAGAATACACAGAAAGCTGTTCACTCCAACCAAGCCTAGAAGGTCCTTACCACGCATCCCAGGGTAAAATCGCCAGAACATATTCACAAGTATTCCAAATATCTATTGCTGAGTAACAAATTACCCCAAAACATAATGGCCTAAAACAATAATAATCATTTTATTATGTCTCATGCTTTCTGTGGGCCAAGAAATCAGGATGGGCTCAGCTGGGTGGTTCTGGCTCGGAAAGGATCTCATGAGGTTGCAGTTAGATGTAGGCTGATGTTGGAATAGCAGGAGACTGGAACAGTGGAGGCATGGCCCAGCATCTCTCTCTGTCTTCCTATAGTCTCAGGGCCTCCCCATGTGGTCTCTTCATGTGTGATAGCTTGGGCTTCCTAACAGCATGGTGGCCTTAGGACAGTCAGTCTACAACATGGCAGCTCAGGGCTCCAAGCCCAAGTGTTCTAGCTGACCAGGAAGAAGCTGCATCACATTTTATAGGCCAGTATTGGAAGTGTTACTTCTGTTGCTTTCAATTGGTTAAGAGCAAGCCACAGGCCAATCAGATTTAAAGACACAGGACACAGAGATAAGAGACCTTATCTCTAAACGAGGTGAGTGTCAAAGTTACTGAATAGCATGTTGAATGAGAGTTGTTGCAACTATCTTTGGCAAATATAACCTTCCACACAAAGCCATCACCAATCAATCACCTTGCCAATCCAGGGCGGGCAAGGACAAACTGAGGCAGATGGAAGCCCTATAACCTTTGACCTTCGTACATTTAACATTGACACCCTTAGACTATCTTTTATCTACACAAAATCCAGCCATTGTAGGCCCCAGTTAGCCCACAAACACTTTGAGCTGTGATGGGACACGGACACCAAGTGTCGGCCAACAGATGGGCTTTAGCAGGAGCCATCTTTGTCTGACAGCAGGACTGAGTTTGAGCAAACTATTTGAATACACTAGTGAGTTTTAACTATACTATCTGATTTTTTTAAAAATGAGTGAAAAGCAGAAAAGTGAACCGACAGATGGGAATGAGGAAAAAGGTGTTTGCTCCCACCGCTAAGGCAGCTGAGGCTGAGATGAATCCGGAGGGGCTCTCACTGGCCCAAACTGGATGGTGGTCTGTCTCGAGTCAGTTAGCTATGAGTTAGCGCCCTGTTGGGAAAAAAAGTATAGCAACAACAAAAAAACAAAATAAAAGAATGTGTATAACTAAAATATTTTTGGGTAAAATGACACAATGTCTGGGATTTGCTTTAAAATACTCCAGCAAACAGATAAACAAAAATTACAGGGGGTGGGGCTGCCTAGATTGGTCATGAGTTACCAACTGTTGAAGCTGGGGATGGACACACGAAGGTTTATTGTTCTATTCCCTCTACTTTTGTGAATGTTGGAATTTCCATAATAAAAGGTAAAAATAAATATATGTGAAATATCGGAAATATGTCATTAAATATTGCATCTAAAAGTCAAACCATGACTAACTTTTATTAAGTTCCTGGCAACACCCCCTCTCCGTAACAATGATACATTTATCCTAAGACCTTTATTAGGATTACCAGGGTCGTACTGATACAGAAATCGGAAACAACCTGTACTGCTATACTTCATTCCATTGGGAAAACAATGTCGAATTTTGCTTGCACAAAAGTTGTATTCTGTATGTGCAACAATAAAAAATAATCTCAATCCCCGACTTCAGAAGCTCTTGAAGCAATGAAGCGTTATGAAGATAGAGGATTTGGGAGGGGAGCCGTCATATTTTGTACAAACTGAAAATTTTTCTTTTCTGTGTGCATGTGTCAAGTTTTTAAAGTTAATAGATTGATTCACAATCAAGAAAAGCCATCATACAGGTACTATTGGCGGTTTCTTTTTCCTGTAGTATTTCTTTGCTGCTTTTGCACTTGTATTGTCTGCCAAAGGAGCAGGTGTCTTTAGTGGACAAGAGGCACCAGGCATCAGAGATTAAGAGAAAATGATGCACCTGTAGTCCCAGCTGCTCGGGAAGCTGAGGCAGGAGGATCGTTTGAGCCCAGAAATTTGAGGTTGCTGTGAGCTGGGCTGACTCCCCAGCACTCAAGCCGGAGCAACAGAGTGAGACCCTGTTTCAGTAAAAAAATAAAATAAGATTATTGAAATAATTTTTTAAAAAGAGCAAACGATGGAAGGGTAAGTTTAAAATGAAATGAACTTTGGTCATTAGCTTACTCCTAGCCCCCCTCCCCCATCCCACACGCTCGCACTCCTCCGCCCGGACGTGAAAAGCCTCGGTTGCTGGCTTTCCACGGACACCCGGGCCTGGTTACCGGAGCCGCGCCTGACACAACGACTGGAGCGCCCTCTGGTGGCACCTGGCAGAACTGCACAGGCTGTGTTCTTTATTGAGCTCACCGAAGCCAAGTTTTGGAGTTTCCAGCAGAGGCTGCTAACTGGCGCTCCAGGGGCCAAATTTGACCTGTAGATGTACTATGTATAAATGTGTAGGTGTATGGGTTAGGTTTTTAATATGCTTTGAGTTTTTAATATGTTGCCAACATTTAAAATTCTAGATATTTTACATAAAAATCTAGATTTCTGGCTTCCTTGGAAAGCCGCTCTGACAACGGCTGGGGCTGCGGCCCGTGCACTCCCGTTACCGGTCTGGCCTGCACTGTGGCCACTTTGGTTTGTGTTCAGTTTGTCCCGCACACTGTCCCCTGCAGTGGGTTGAATGGTGTCTCCCAAATATTCGTGTCCACCCAGAACCTTAGAATGTGACCTTATCTGGAAATAGAGTCTTTGCAGGTGTAATGAGTTACTTATCTCAAGGTAAGATCATCCTGGATTTAGGGTGGGCCCTGAATCCAATGACTGGTGTCCTAATAAGAAGGAGGAGGACACAGAGAGAAACAGAGAAGGCCGTGTGGAAATGGAGACAGGTTGGAGTGATGCGTCTACAAGCCAAGGAATGCAAGGAAGGCCAGCAACCACCGGCATCGGGGAGAGGCCTGAACAGAGGGTCTCTCAGGGGCTCCAGAAGGAACTAACCCCACTCACACCTTGATTTTTAACTTTGGCTCCCAGAACTGTGGGAGAATACATTTGTGTTGTTTTAAGCCACCCAGTTTATCGTCATTTGTCATGGAAGCCCTGGAAAACTAACATACAATTCCCAAGAAGTCCCTGCCTTTCTACGGCATCCTCCAAACTGGCCTCTGCCCTGAGGCTTCTGGAGATGGGGAGCCCAGTGCCTCCCACACGTGTGATGGACTAATGGTTGGAAAGTTCTTTCTGCTAATCCAGTACACAACACAAACAACATAAAATCAGGTTACAGTCTATTTGAAAAATGGGGGAAAGCAAGATCTAAAAAGAAACAAATCCCTGCCGTGGGATGAAGGAAGGCTTCATGGAGGAGGAGGTGGCACCTCAAATGGGCCTTCAAGGATGGATATGAAACATTCATTCATCCCTTCTATGAATATTTGTTCACTGAGTAGCAAGCAGTGGGCTCAGTTGAAATAGAGGTATGTGGCCGGGTGGGGTCAGTAGGTTAGAATTAAATAGCAGGGGGTCTAAATCTTTAAAAAAATCCAAGCATGCTAAGTAAAGTATTTGACATGTGTCCATATCCCTGGGTTTTTTCCTCCAAGCTACACTACTCCACCCTCCTCTTGTATAGAGGACTATTGTCATTGTATCTCTCCAGGAAGCATCCCTGGGTCCCCTCCTCTGGTACTAGACCCATGCCCTGGCTGCAAGGGTGGATGTGTGATCCAGGCCTGGCCAATCACAGCATTCCATCCACCTGGCAACAGTAATAGGTCCAGTCAGAGTTCTTCCCTGGGATTGATATATAGCCTGTGGGTGCAAGCAGTTCTCTCTCTGGTGGGGGTGTTCCCTGCCACATGGAGAAGGTCCATTAGGAGTCAGACAGAATGAGTAAAGCAGAGATGAGACATGACCAGCGTGGGGGAGTTCTGGGGCGTTGATCTCACAGTTGCCATCCCAGAGTCCCTAGTTCCTAAATTTCTCCCCTTAGTTCTGAGAGTTGCTGCACTATCCTCCCCTTCTATGAGAGCCAGTAAATTTTTTCTCTGTCTAGGCCAGTCTGAGTGGGGGTTCTGTCACTTGCAACCAAAGGGTCCTGGCTGGTATGGTCCTGTTTCTGAAACCCTGCCCCTGCTGACTGAGCCTCCGATGAAAGCAAGGAAGATGGTGCCCCTCTAGGCCCGCAGCCCTCTCTCCGGTTCAGAGAGGTCACCCCTGTGCACTTCCCAGTGAGCACGTGAGCACGTGGTGCCATTAGGGCGAAGTTGAAAAAGCACAGGGGCATCAATCCAAGTAAGTTACAGATAGGATAGAGAAGATAACGAATCACAGTCTCTCTCTGATATTTCTGCCCCAAAGGATGCACATTTTCACCCTTAGGGATTCGTGCCTTTGGGTTAAGGCTCCTTTTGAGATATAAGCGAGCACAGAAGTTCAGGAGGCAGAAAGTAGGCCCATTTGTAGGCAAATTGTATCAATTTGCTTTAGATGAATGCACCAAATTTACTGAATTTACAAAATTACCAAAAACTTGTTTCTTTTAACTAAATATAAAGTTTTCAGAAATTCATATAAAGTGTTGACATTTCGGTTTCCAACAAGAAACAGTTGGGATACATTGGCATGGAAGCAACTCGCAGAAAGATTCTAAAGGAAAGGGTGAAATTATTCAAAGCGACTGAAGAGAAGTGAATCCCTCACAGTGATCAACACCGCTCGGGGCGATCATAGGTATTTTAGACAAAGGTGATACTTAAATGGCAGCAGGTAGAGAGGAGGTAGCCCAAGGGTGATGTTGAGACTGAATTGGGACAGGATAACTCATTCGGTCATCATTCATTCAACACGTATGTCCTGGTTATGTCCCAGGCCCAGGCCTCAGGGATACAGACGTGACAAGACATGATCTGTGCACTCAAAGAACTCGGGGCAGAGGGTGGCAGCCCCGGGAATGAAGAAGATGCTGCCTACTGGTTGCGGGGCAGGACAGAGGCCTGTACAGGGACAGAGGGGAACAGAGGTGGCTTGGCCCTCCCTGCCTGAGGAGACGGGGGAGATACAATGGTTGAGCTGAGTGTTGAAGGATGTTTAGGAGTTCACCAAGTAAAGAAAGGAAATGGTGAATATTTTCAGGCAGAGGGCACAGCCTAAGCAGAGGCTCTGAGGCACAGAGGCCAGGAAGGGGACAAAGGTGAGGCTGGTGACAAGGGTGGGGGTCAACACACCAGGCTTTCAAAAGGCTCAAGGAACTTGACTTTCACCCTATGGGTAACAGGGAGTCATGGAGGGTTTTATGTAGAGGAAAGAAATCCCCTCTGTCTCCAAGGCAGTTGTGACAAAAATGAAACAGGGGTGCCAGAAAGGAAGGGGCCAGGAGACCAGCTTGCCGGCTGCAGTTGTCCCAGTGCAGGACCCTAAGAAAGAAGAACTGAGCTGGGAATTCGATCACTCCACAGCTGCTGGTGAATCACCGCCTGACTAGAGGCAGATGCTAGCCTGGGTGCTGGCTGTGATGGTTCATTTTATGTGTCCACTTGACTGAGCCACAGGGTGCCCAGATTAAAAATCACAATCTGTCTGTCTCTGTTCTATGTCTCTGGAGAACCTAAACTGATACACAGGGATTGAGCAGTGGTTAGAAGTTGAGTGACCAAGAGGAAGGTAGAAGAAGAGTGTTCTAGAGGGAGTAGAATGTGGGGGTCCTGGGGCAGGAACGATCTGGGCTCTTTTCGGCATGGAAGGAGACGGCTATGGCTAGAGCTTCCTGATTGGACGGCTGGGGAGGCTGAGACGAAGGCTGCAGTGGGCTGGGCCCGTCCTGCAGGGCGTTGCCCTCCCACATTTATCTCTGCCCTTCAAGGCCCAGCACAAGTGCCACCTCCACCCTGAAGTCTCCCCTGATCACTGACCGTGGGATTCATCCCTGCCTGTGTCAGCGCCTTGCCACTTTGGCCAGGGTGACAGCTGGATCGGTTTCTGGCCTAGAGTGGACACTCCCTAAATGTTTGCTGGGTGACGGTTTGAGAGAGGGAACGAGGGCGGTGGGAGGGACGTATGCAGGTTGGGGTAGCCAAAGGGGGGCCGAGAAGCAGGACTGCCAGTGGCTGCAGGGGCGCAGGCCGACCAGGGCAACAGTCAGCTCACGGCGATTTAATGAGCACACGCAGCACTTAAGAAAAGAAAGAAACTGAACTAAACAGAATTAAAATATTAGAATGCAGAGTGCATAGTAACCATTAATACTGCTTCATGAAGCCTGTTCTAGTTATACACCCCCCACCCCTCCACACACGCGCACATGTCACAAGGTAAAATCTCTTTATTGTGATCATGGCAGAAAAGTTTGGAACCCTCAGAATCAGGATATAGACTTGGATTTTTATCAGAGACCCCAAATTACAAACACCTATGTCTCTCTCCGTAACAACGCAGGCCTGCAGGCCCAGGCGGGCCCAGGCAGGAACAGAGACTCCAGGGTGTGCGCCCAGGCTCCGTCCACCCTGTGCTACACGGTCAAGATGGTGCCACCACATCCAACGGAGACAGCGAGTCCCTTCTCTTAAGTGCCATGACCAGGCAGTGGCACCTGTTGTCCATCATGGGGTCCCGTGGCCACATGGAGCTGCAAGGGAGGCTGGGAAATGTGATCTTTGCCTGAGTGACAGACACCCAGCTCGAAATGAGGGGACGGTGGACAAGGGGTCATCCAGTGGCCTCTGCTGCAGCCTGTGTGAAGAGTTGCGAGGGTCCCGTGGGCTTTGGGTGCCTGAGGCTGCACGGCAGGCCCTCCTCCCGGGGGCAGGGGGGTGTTCCTTCACGCCCCCACGTCATCTCTCTGGACACCGATGGCTCGGCTCCCCGCGCACAGCACACTCGTTGGTGGCTTCTGAGAGCAGCGAAGGGGACGCCTCAGGTGGGTGCAACCCGCAGCATGGGGCCTGGTACCAAAGCAGCCTCCACGAATGAAGCCATCCGCATCATTGTTTTCTCTCCAGATCTGCTCCTCCTCCTCACGTAGCTCAGTTAACAGTGTCACCGTCCCCAGGAGCCCAGGCCAGGAGCCCGCGACGCCCAGCGGTTTGCCAGTACAGTCATCCCTCTGCATCTGCGGAGTCAACCAACCACGGAGTGAAAATATTTGAAAAAAAATAAATGAATGTTTGTGTCTGTACTGAACCTGTACAGACTTTTTTCTTGTCATCATTCCCTAAACAATACAGTAGAACTGTTTACAGTGTATTAGGTATCATAAGTATCCAGAGATGACTTAACGTTTATGGAAGGAGGTGTAGGTTACATGCAAATACCACACCGCTGAATGTAAAGGACTTGAGCATCTGTGATTTTGGCATCAACGAGGGGGTCCTGGAACCAATGTCCACTGGACACCGAGGGATGGCTGTGCTCTTCATGTCATGTCCGAGGGACCTCTCTCTTCTGCAGGTCCTAAGAAAGAAGAGATAGCTATGACGCCCATTGCCCAGAGGAAGCTCCTGTGTTGGGGTCCCCAGACCACCCCCGGGTTTCGTGATTCCCTAGGAGGAGTCACAGGAGTCCACACATAGTCACACAGCTAAGACTGACACGGTGACAGGACACAGAGGGAAACAGCAAAGGGACAGGGCTGGAGGAAAGCAGGTGCAAGCTTCCAAGGGTCCTCTCCCAGTGAGTCACACGGGACACACTTAATTCCTCCAGCGACAGGTTGTGACAACACCTGTGAAGTGTTTTTGTTTTTTTATTATCTGTCCTTTAGAAGAAATCGTGAAGTGTTTTCTATGAGACAAGCTCATTGGAGACTCAGAGCCCAGGGTGTACATCGGGGGCTGGTCACCCCTCGCCTAGCATCTCCCAAAATTCCAGACTCCTCGGAGGACGGCAGGTGTTTGACATAAGCCATACTATTTGCACAAACGGTGTAGGCACAGAGCGCCACGCTTCTCAGCGTTCTCGTGGGAAGCCTCTTGAAATCCAAGTTCCCAGGCACCAGCCGAGGGCCAAGCTTGCCAGCAGGCCTTCCAAAGGATGGCAAGCAGGCCTGACGTGTTCCCTCTGCTCCGCACGGTTCCTGAGAGGTGGCATTTGACCTTGGCCTTGAAAATCAGGAACAGTGTTGCCAGATTGGCTCCAACTACTCAGTCTTCATTTGAACCTTTTCCTGCCGCCCAGCCATAGTGCGCACAGGATCTGAGGAGCTGCAGCCCCCTCTGCACAGGGCAGGCACCTGGCAGGGTGCCACCATTCCCAGCCCTCCCTGTTGTCACACAGGTCCTGTCGCCCCTTCACAGTGAGTTTGCTACTTCTGGGAGAGCTGTGTGTCCTGTGTGAGGGTCTTCCCGACTGGTCTGTGGGATTCCTGAGGCAGGCCGGGCCTGATTTCTCTCCATTTCCCTGTGCTCTGATTCACAGAGAGCCTTGCACACGACGGGGGCTCGGTAAGCCCAGCCAGGCGGACGTCCCATCCACAGGTCAGGGGTGGGTGGTGTAGCTCTGGGGAAGGGGCAGACCCAATGGGCTCCAGCATCCCTGGGATCTGACTACCCAGGATTCTGAGTCCAAGAACCTGAGGTTGAACATGACCACACGAGTCCTCGGCAAGGGCAGGCTCCCTGGGGCCTGGTAGGTGGGCAGAGAAGACGGATAAGGAGCAAACCTGAAGAGACCCAAGCCAAGAGGGGTCCCAAGCCTGCTGGGTAAGGGTGCTGGAGAAGGGGTGCAGGGGACAGGAAGGCAGAGCTGTCCTCTCACTGCCACGGTGCAGGCCCATCAGTGAACAGGACCCCTCAGCCCCAGCCCAGGGGCCTTGCCTTGGCTGACATGGGCCCCTCCAGGGTGGTCCTGGGGGTCCTTGGGCAGATGTACTTCATGCTGAACAGCTGGGTGCTGCCAGGCCCCAGGCTGGCCCCCTGGGACAGATTTGGGGAGGGGAGGGTGGGGAGGCTGCTCTGCTGGGGGTGCAGTCTCTGTTGATATCTGTCGTTGACTGTGATATTGTGATATAATACGAAATATATATTTGGCCTCTGTCCCCGGTTCCTGACCCAGAGCCCCCAAGACCTTTGTAATTTCCTGAGTGATAGGAGTGTCTGACGCTGAGCTCCTAAATCCTGTGGAATTTCCCGAGTGACAGTAGCATCCCTTTGTTCTAATGAGGTGACTCCTGGTGGCTCTGGGATAGCCTCCAGGTGGGGCTGGTTGCCAGGGGAACTGACCATGTGATTACAGGGTTGGGAGTTTCCGCCCCACCTGTGGCCAACCGCTGGGGAGGGGAGAGGGGTGAAGGTTGAGCACCAGTGGTCGCTGATTTAATCAGCCATGCCTACGTGATGAAGCCTCCATAAAACCCCAAAAGGACAGGGTTTGGGGAGCTTCCAGGTAGCTGAACACGTGGAGATGCCTGCAGAGTGGCGCCTAGAGGGCATGGAAGCTCCCTGCCCCCGACATACCTTGCCCTGTTCATCCTTTGTAGTATGGGTAACAGTGTTTCCCTCAGGTTTGTGAGCCGCTCCAGCAAGTCAATCGAACCCGAGGATGGGGGTCATGGGAACCCCGATGTGGAGGCTGTTGGTCAGAAGCACAGGTCAGAACCCAGGACTTGCAACTGGAACCCGAAGTCACAACACGTGGGGTCTGACGCTATCTCCAGGTAGTGTCAGAATTGAATTGAATTGCACACTGGGAGGTCAAGGCGGGCAGATCTGAGCTCAGGAGTTCAAGACCGGGCTGAGCAACAGTGAGATCCTGTTTCTACTAAAAAAATAGAAAGAAATTATATGGACAGCTAAAAATATATATAGAAAAATTAGCCGGGCATGGTGGCGCATGCCTGTAGTCCCAGCTACTTGGGAGGCTGAGGCAGGAGGATTGCTTGAACTCAGGAGTTTGAGGTTGCTGTGAGCTAGGCTGATACCACGGCACTCTAGCCCGGGCAACAGAGCGAGACTCTGTCTCTAAATAAATAAATAAATAAATTGAATTGTAGGACACCCACCTGGTGTCCGTTGGAGAATTGCTTGGTGTCTGAGGGAAAATGCCCACACATTTTGGTGACCAGAAGTGAACTATTCTGTGTTGACGGAGTCAGAGTAGAGTAAAGAAAATAGTTTTAGTTTCCGCCCCCCAGATTGGCTATAAATGTGATTGAGAGGAGACGGTGCAGGGAGGGGCCTTCCCCCAACCTGGGCCAGGGAAGCAAATGTTCCAGGGAGACCTGGATGTCAGCCACCCGCCCTCTGATGGCATGGTGGAAGTCAGGGCAGGGTGGGGGTGCGAGCAGGAGCCCCACCCCGCGGTCAGCCCAGTCTTTTCTAGAGGCCAACCCATCCCCGAGGGGCAGGCGTCGGGGCTGCCCACCCTTCCAGAGAAGCAGTGTGGCAAAGTCGCATCCTGTGGCTGCTCAGAGCGTGGCCCTGGTGCCAGGCGGCCTAGGTACAGTCCTCGCTCCGCCACTTGCTAAGCTGCGTGACCTTTGCCTGCTGTGTCTCAGCCTCACCACCTGCACAGGCGGAAAGGGAGAGTGCTTTTTGCAGATAGTGCTGTGACCCTGTTTCATCATCTGTAAAATGGTGAGGGCTGCTGTGAGGCTCGGATGAAATCACGTGTGTGAAGCTCTGCCCCAGCCACTTGCTGGGGAACTTTTTTTTTTTTTTTTTTTTTGATAGAGACGGGGGTCTTGCTCTTGCCCAGGCTGGTCTTGAACTCCTGACCTTGAGCGATCCTCCCACCTCAGCCTCCCAGAGTGCTAGGATTGCAGGCATGAGCCACCAGCCACCCAGTTCTTTTTCAAGCACAGTTAATTTTGCTTTGCAAATGTGTGCGCCCTCAGGGCTAATTAGAGCAACTGCAATGTTAGAAGAAAATCCCAAATCTAACAGAAAACGATTTCTGGATTCATCCCTCGGCACTCTTTCACTGAATCACAACATCGGGCAATCTAGTCCAATCCCTCCACCTTACAGATGGGGAAACTGAGGCGTGTAGAGAGGTGCTGACCCAAGTTTAAAGGCAGAGCCAGGCAAAACCCAGGTGTTCTCACTTCTGCGCCTCTTCCCCAGCACCTACGCTGCCCCCACAGTCACCCAAGACTTACATATGAAAATGCAGGGTCCCCACAGTAGGTATTAGCTTGCCGTGGGAGTCACACAGGAGTGACCACAGACGTGGCAGCTGGTAGCTGACCTCGGAGTCGGCCAGGCCTGGAGCAACCGCAAAGCCCCACCGCACACAGCCTGGTGAGCCAAGGTCAGCCCTTGGAAACTTCTCACCCACAGAGGGGGCTGGGTGGCCAGTGACGCCTGCCCCGTGCAGCTGTTGGGAGGATTCAACAATGTAACCTAAAGGACATGGGGCGTTGATGAGATACAGAAATGTTCGGGTTTTGTCTTCCTTTCCCTCACTTATTTTGCTCAAAATATAACAAGTTAGGTTTTATTTATTTGTTTTTGGTCAAACACATCCCCACCCCTTCCATAGACCCCCACCCACCCAGCCAAGGAGACCAGCCCTGGGCAAGTGGCGGCAGAGGACGGCCACCTGTGTGGACCTGTGTGCAGTTTGGAATTTTTCATTTTGATTTATTCCCAGGCCCCAGCTATTCACCTGAGAGAAGTCAATATATAGTCCATGTCCCCGGGAGGCTAATTACCAAGGAAAAGCGAGATGCCAGGATGCAGTGGGCCCACAGTGAAGGAGGGGTGGGCTGAGGATGGGGCCACGTCCAGGCAGGAGGGTGGGCAGTGGGTGCCCCCTGCAGCTGGGCTCCAGTGGGTGGCTTCCTGGATGGCCACAGCCCTGCCTTTGCTGCCAGTCAACACTTAGCCTGTCCCCAGCAATGCTGTGTTTGCTACTGGCCCTAGGGACCCTGGGAACGCAGGTTGCCGGGACATGGTGATGATGGAAGGATTGTTCCAGAAGCCAGGGCCTCTAGCTTCTCATCACCTGACCAAATGTTGATCCACCAGGTGTAAAAGTCAAAATTTCCCTGAAGGTTGCGGACACCCATTCAGAGGGTTCCTTCGGGGTAGGCTCAGCTGTCCTCAGCAGGCCGCAGGCTCCTCCAAGCCACTCAACGCTGTTGCAATGACCCAGCGCTGAGGCCTGTGTTGGTGACTGACAAGATGTTGGATGAAATAATAAAACGAAGCCTCCTGACAGAGAATTGCTGGAGCTTTCCTGACCTCAAATTGGCCTCCAAGCCTTACACGGCCCCCACCACAGCCTTCCTTCCTGCCCGGCCTCTTGCACATCCTGTCCCCGCCTCTGGGACACTCCCTGCTTCCGTTTGCCTGGTCTGGGGAGCGAGCTCCTAGCCACACATTAGCATTACTTGGGGATCTTGTGAAACATGCTGATGCCCAGGCCCCAGCCCAGAATAATGAGACCAGGCAGGCTCTCTGGGGGTGGGGCCTGGGGGCCTAGAGTCCTCCAAATGCTTCCTGTGTGCAACAGTACAGTCTCTGGACCTGGCGGCAGCCTGCATTTGGTTGGATGTAGATAGGAACAGAATACCCCTTACTAGCTGGGCATCCTTGGTCAAGTTACTGAACCCCTCTGAGACTCAGTTCCCTCATCTGCAAACTGGGCTTTGTGTGCCTAGTACAAGTAAGCTCACGGTATGTGAGAGCCACTGTCTCACTGATTCCAGCCTCAACGTACCCCAATGCCACCCCATGGCTCCTCCACCTCCAAAACTGCAGGTTCCCACAAGCCCAGCAAATGAACCCGTTTCCAGGGCTCTCTGTTCCCACCTCCACCCACAGCCTCCTTCCTCCTGTGTGCTGGGCACAGCTCCTCCGCAAGTCACCTCCCTCCTCACACTTCCTTCCAAGGAGACTCCTGAGCCTCCGAGTCTGACTGTGCTGGTGGCAGTGAGAGACAATGAAGGCCGTGGCCTCCCACCTCGCAGGAGGTGGCTCCCCTGCCTAAGGATCAGATCCGGCCAGGTGGGCGGAGCCTGCCCTGGCTGTGGGCTGGCGCCGGGGGCATAACCCGACAGGTGCGCAGGGCTTGCCTTCACTGTCTGGAAATCACTCCGACTGGTCGTCCTGGGTGATCCTTGTGAGATGGGTTATTCTCTCCATCCATCCGATGACTTGCCCAGGGTCACAGTTAGCAAGCTCTAGGGCTAGAGTTCAGAGCTCCTGTGCCCGGATTCCATGCCCCTCCACGACGCACAAGGATCAGTTAAAAGGAAGACACCTCTAGTGAAGGGGTGGGCAAGGCCCAGGAGCAGAAAAGTCACAGAATAATGACAATAGTCCCCCGGCTCTGCTAATCAAAGAGATAAAAATAAGACACATGTTTATTCTTCTGCCAAACTGGCCAAGCTTTTTGAAAATTACAATTCATAATGCTGACAAGCATATACGGAGCCCAATACCTTCACACTCTGCTGACAGGGTCGTCCCTATCGGTTTAACCTTTCTGAAAAGCAACCTGGTAAGATGTGGGTGAGGTCTTTAAAAAGCTCATACCTTTGATGAAACTCTGGAACTAGATTATGGTGATGGCTCCACAACATTGTGAAGCTACTAAATGCCACTGAATTGTACTGTATTTTAAAATGGCTAAAGTGGGGCGTGGTGGCTCATGCCTATAATCCCAGTGCTTTGGAAGGCCTGGGCAACATAGCAAGGCCCTGTCTCTAAAAATAAATCAATCAATAAAAATTAAAAATAAAAAAATTCTATGACACCAGTTCTTGAAAAAAAAAATAAAATAGTTAAAATAACTTTTATGTTATATGTATTTTACCACAATTTTTTTTTAAATGCCCTTTCACCCAGTCATTCCACTCTGGCCATGTGGCCTGGGGAAACAATCCGATGGACCCAAGCCCGACACAGCACTATTGATGTCAAGGAATCGGAAACAATATAAATGTGCAAAAGTAGGGACATGGATAAACTCAACAGAGTACACTCACATTGTGGAATCCTATGCACCTATTAAAGGCATGTCCCCAAATAATTTTAATAACACAGGGTAAGATTTATAATATGTTAAATGAAGAAAGCAGGACATAGTTTGCTCTCTGCTTTGTGATAGAGATGTGTTTATTGGCATATATACAAATATAGGTTGCAGATATATCTGCAATAATACCAAAGATATTTTCAAGTCGTTCTTGGTCCTCCCCAGATAAATCAGGCCCCTGCTCCCGGCCCCGTCCTCTCCGAGGTCTCGAGAATGAAGGTGAGTGAGAGAAACGTGCTAACTCTGACAGTCAGGACTACAGGATTTCATCTGTGAATGCTGTTTTTGTAAAAGATAACACCAAGGAGCGGAATAATCAGAGTATTGCCAGCAGGTGGTGTTTATAAAGTTTTTATTTTCCATTTTCTTAAAAATAACATTTGATTTCCTTTATGCATGTGTGGAGTGTACTTGTTTCCTTAGGCTGAGTAATAGGCAGAGAAAGACAACACGAGGCAGGGTCCCCAGGTGGAGGCAGGGGTGGGGCGTGAGGGGTGGGGGTGCAGGGGGAGAAGGGAGAGGTGGGTGACCCTCGGGACGCTTGAGTGCCCATCGACGCACGCACACGGTCTAACACTTTGTTTTTCGATTTTTTTTTCAAGACATCTAAAATTACTGAGAGATACGACTTCAGCACTTAAATCTACAGACGGAAATCCAAGCACTTGAACACAATTCTTAACTCTAAGCTCAGTTATTGCACGTCACACAGTTTAGGCTTCAGGCTAGAAAGCAGCTTGCTCTGCTTGGGACTTCCTCAGAGTGGCTCCAGTCTCCTCTTGCACCCCAGTGTCTCTTCCCTGGGGCTCCCGCCGGCCTGCAGCCTCGCAGTGACCCCGGGTGTCAAAGATCAGCCGTTCCTTCTCCCCAAGGGCTGAGGGCTCAGGCTTTGGTGAAGTGGAGGCTTCCTGCGTTGATGCCAATGGTCCCCACCCACTCGGGGTGAAGTTGGAGGCACACGAGCTCACGAGGCCGAGTGGGAGGCCTGCCGCTGAAACCAGGCAGGCCGCAGGGAGCAAGTGTGCCCACCTCCACCTGCAGTCGCAGCCCAGTGGAACCCCAGGGGCAGCCGGGACGGCCTGTCCCACTCTCATCCGCTCGGCCTCCTGCCTGCACTCCCCAGGCCTCCGTGCCCATCACCTTGGCCCCTCTCTGAGTGGTCTCTCAAGGCACATTTATTTTTTCCACCCCCAACCCATCCAATCTTAGACATTGACCTCTCCCAGCACCCGTGGGCCGAGGGGCGTAGCGGGACCAAGGGCAGCTCCAGGGCCAAGCGAGAAACCGTCCTTTTAAAATTTGGTTGAGCCCCTCTCAGAGCAGCCCTAATTCCCCTGCCTGCCTAAGCCAGGGAAGAGGGGCAGGAAGGAGCGAGGGCATCCAGGGAGGGGACATGTGGGGCAGGGTGGCAGGCAGCTTGGACGTGGGCACTAGGAGCTGAGGAAGGGCCAACCTGCAACCTTGCTCCTGAGGAAATCTTCAGCTTGTCTAACAGGAAGTCACTTGGAGGCCTTCAGCCCCACTGGGACAGCTGTTTTTGTCTACCTTTGGGGGGACCCCAGAATCAGTGGGGTGAAAAGCAGTGTGGGGTCAGAGAGAGGCAAGGCTGGACCCTGCAGTCCCGCCAGGGGCCAGTTCAACGCCTTTTGCTTTCTTCCTAAAACATATTTACAAGGTCAGACAAACGTGCACAACCAAAGACCCGGAGACACAGAGAGCACACGCCCCCCAGGAGGGGAGGGCAACAGCAAGAGGAGGGGGATGCCCCTTCCTCTGAGCCCCCTCCCCCAAAGCCCCCCAGCATCCTCAACAGCAGCCCCGAGAAGGACAGTTCCAGAAGCCCAGCTGAGGCAGAGGGAAGAGACAGACTCTGATCCTAGTGCGAGCAGGAAGCTTCGAGTAGCTCCAAGTCGGAGGAGCAGCGGCAGCTACCCTACACGGACAGCAGAGGGCTGAGGTGGGACAACATCTCCCTGAACTGAGCCAGGGGCCAGAGGAAGGAAGTGGAGGACAGAAAAGGGACAGGAGGAAGAAGGGGACTAGGGGATCCGGAACAGTGCGACACCTCAACGATCAGAACTGTGCTGTGGAATGGGAAGCGGTTTATGGGGCTAAGAGGAGTTTTGCTATTTACCCAGGAAGGACTTGGACGCTGTTGCTTCCAGGGTGGAGGACAGGGGCGGACGGGGTGAGGCTCCTCTGTGAAGTCAACAGAGCTCTGAGGGTGCTGGGAGGGGCTGAGAGAGCCGGGCAGGGAGGCCCCCCACATTGACCCGGCACCCCACAGGCCACCCAGTGCACAGGGCCCTCCCCACACTCCCAGGCCACCTGGATGGCCCCGCAGGTTCACACACTCGCACACACATGCACACACACACGCACATGCACTGCACTCACCATGCACCGAACGGTATCAGAGGCCCAAGTCTGGGTAAGAAATTCTTCACCAAAGGTGTTAAGGAATTTGCTTCAATAGGGGAGAACTGGACAGATTAGGGAAAACAACAACAAATAAACAAAACCCACGGGACATCTTCTCATCTGGTAAGATGAGCTCCCACCCAGTCGGGGGACTTGGGGTAACACTGAGGTGTGGCCTCAGAGCTTGGCTGCGCCAGTCCTGTCCCCTCTGACAACTCCCACACACTACGACTCCCGCAGGGGCAGCCCTAGAGGACCCTCAGAGGGGGCAGAGGGGAACACCAGGGGCTGAGAGGAGTGGGGCTGGGAATGTCCCAAGGGTGCCTCTCCCTTGAGCAGGAAAGTTGGTCTCAGGGTAGGAAGGCTGCAGCTTCCAGCAGCTTCTCCTTTATAGGGTCTCAGGAGCAAGTCTTTCTATGGGTCTGGGCAGGTGGAGAGCTTTCAGTTAGGGGGTCAGGGAGGAGGTGGGCACACACACACCCCTGGCTGAGAGACCCATGCCCCTCAGCCTGGTCCTCAGGCTCCCTGGGGTGAAGAAGGGGACCCCAGCAAGGGAGATGAAGGCAGGAGCAGCATCCCCTGGGCTGCCAAGAGGGAGCCAGGCAGAGCTCACTTGCAAAACCGCCCACCCACTGTCCCCGAGAGAGCTGCCCAGACCAGAGCCACACATGAGACCCACAGAAAGGGGCGAGACTATTCCGGGCTCTGGCATTCAAGGCTGCCCATCTCCACTCCTAGGAGCTCTCCCAGGATCTGCACCTGCCGATTCCCCTGCTCCTCGCCGGCACCAATGGGAAGGACCTGGGATAACCAGTCCCCTCCCCTGCCTCTCAGCTTCTGCCCCCAGCTCCTTCTCGGCCACCTTTGGCCACTCTGGCCTGAGTTAGGAGAGTTTCTCTAGTGCTTGGGGATTTGGCGAAGGAATGGGGCTTGCTGTGGCCGGGTGTCCTGGCCCATCTCATCTGAAGCTGGCAGGGGTGTCACACCAAATTGGCCCAGTTTTGGAATGACCCCCAGCCAGTAGACAACTCCTTGGCCTCCCTCCCCTCTGCCATGGGGACGGCCTGCAGGCCAGAGCCTGACCCCGAAGGGAGATGGGGAGGGTAGCAGGGGTGGGGGCGGCAGGGCTGGCTGAGCCAGGGTAGGAATGGAACCCAGGGTGGCAGGGCTCGGCTGCAGGGAGCATCAGCTAGAGGGCATCTCATTCATTCCATCAACCTGCCAACGAGTGTATGTGTGTGAATGTGTGTGTTTTAAGACCAACAACAAATGGGAAGAAAATAGCTACAAGGAGGCCGAAGGGCCTTTGGGTGACTCACTCTGCCAGGAGCAGTGTGGACCAAGGACACGTTTGTCAGCGCATGCCACACGCACACACACTCATCCGTCCCAGCCACACGTGCCACACGCGCGCCATGCACACTCACACGTCCAGTCCTCCCGGTTGGAGCCAGGGTCCTTCCGACTGCATTTTCCGGATCCGTTGGCCAGGCCGCCCGCTTCTGCTCAGGTCCCTGCTGGCGCGCCCCGCCTCGGCTCCGAGGGCGTCTACCAGATGTAGCCTCCGTCGTCCGCCTCGCCCGCCTCACCCTCCTCCTCCTCGGCCTCCTCGCCTGCTTCCTCCGGCTCCTTCTCCTCCTCATCCTCCCAGCCGACGCCACTCCCAAAGTCCCCCGAGAAGCCCACGATGTCGTCTGTGAGGGGAACAAGCCATTGGGTGGGTCAGGGACCTGCCCGCACCCCCCAGCCCGGACCTCCCCCACGGGCCCTCTCGGCGCAGGCGCTCACCGCAGTCGGGGCTCCCGCGCATGCGCGTGCTGGTCAGCTCCAGGCCCAGCTGGTCCACACACCAGCAGTCGCCGCTCCTCTGGTCACACTGCATCTTCCGGTAGTAGCCGTCCTCGTCGCAGCTCGGGATGAAGCCGCCTGAATGGGACAGAGCCCAGCAGGTCGGAGCAGGGCCCTGGGGCGTGGGCTCCTCAGAGAGGCGGCCTCGGAGCCTCGGCACGGGCAGGAGTCCAGATGCCCCCAGAGCCCAGCCAGGCCTGGCACTGACCACCCAACAAGCCCAGATGCCCAGGGCCGGGCGCTGCCCGCGCTTCTCCCCGCTCCAGTCACTGGAGATGAGAAACCTGCTTCCTTAAGCGACCAGCTCAGCCCCCTGTGCTGCCCCCCATCCACCCCCATCCTTTCCTTGGTCCGTGGCCCACGTCTCCTAGGACAGCCAGTCTGATCTCATGGCGCTGGATGCCCGTGATCCTAGCACTGCTCCCCCAGCCTGGCTGCCCGCTGCCCGGAAGGCCCAGCCTTCTCCTCTCGGCCCCTCGGACCGGCCTTCAGCCCACTCTCTTTCCACAGGGCCCCGGACTGCTGCTCCTCTGTCCACCCAACAGACGGCTTCTGGGATCACACTCTGGGGACCTAGAGATGGACTCTGCCCGCGTGGTGGGAAAAGAGACCCACATGGACGATTATAATACCAGGTGCCCAGCCAGCCTGCGCTAAAGGTCCACGAGGCTGGGACCAGGCCTGTCCTGCCTTCGGCTCTGAGCGGGGCTGGGGTTGCTGCTGTCTCGCCAGGGCTGTCATTCCCAGGTCAGCTGCGTATGTGAGCGAGTGTCTGCCGTGGAGGGGCCGCACGTAAGCTTTACTCAAACGTTGCTGAACTGAATTGGAATGGAGGGTCCTAGGATCCTTCTGTAACCCAACCTCTAGCCCTGGCATGGATGGGCGTACAATTAACGCTTCAAACACACTTACTGAGGGGCAGATTGGGAGACCCTGCTACGTCACACCAGGAGGACAGACCAGGAAGAGAGCTTCCCTCTCCTGTGGTCCCAGGCCAGGGCTTCCTCTGGGATCGGCGTCTGCCTTAACGCCCAGGGGCTGGAGCCCCTCTCGGCCCCTCCCCGAGTGCCCAGCGCAGCCTCACCTATCTTCTTCTTGGCGGCCTCCTGGATCTGGATGCGCTCCAGCTCCGCCAGGCAGGGGGGCTCTGTGGGGAGAAGCAGCCTCTGATGGGGCTGTCCCATGGTGCTGGTGGGACACGCCCAGCCCTCCAAGGCTTAGAAACCCAGGCAGGGGCTCTGCAGGATGAAAGCACCCAGCCTCTGACACAGGGCCCCCCACAGTGGGTGGGCCGCACTGATCCCTCTGAGATCCCAAAACCGGTGCGGGGACTCTGCGGGGCGAAAGCACCCAGTCTCTAATTAGAGGAGCCCACCCCACGGCCATGGACCACCTGAGGTTCCCAGAAGCCTGTGGCTCCCTGAGGGTATTAGGACTCAAGGGATGAGTAAACGGGATTCAAAAGAGGAGGTGGGGTGAACACAGACACCCCCGGGTGAGAGATCCGGGGGAGCATAGACTAGACAGAATGTTTGGCAGAACTCTCAGGCCTGGAAATGCAGTCGTGCGCCACCTGCCGGCATTTCTGTGAACGACATTTCAGTCAAAGACACATTGCATATGCAACGACGGTCCCATATGGTATTTTTACTGTACCTTTGCTGTGTTTAGATATGTATAGATACGCAAATACCACTGTGTTACAGTTGCCTACAGTGTTCAGCACAGTAACATGCCGCACAGGTTTGCAGCCTAGGAGGAGTATGCTAAACCACGTAGCCTGTGTGGTTAGCAGGCTACACCACGTAGCATCGTTTAAGTGCACTCTATGATGTTTGCAGTGACACAGTCGCTTAAGGACGCATTTCTCAGACTGTATCCTCGTCCTTAAGTGATGCATGACTGAAACTGGAAGCCAACCTCTAACTTGTCTGTGACCTTGGGAAGTCCCTGCCACTCCAAGCCTGCCTGATTGTAAAACGAGGGCAGTTCCCAGCTCCCTGCCCAGGAAGGCTGCGGTGGAGAATGAGGGAATGTGCTTCAAAGGCCTGGAAAGTCACAGTGCTGCGGCAGTGCACGTGGTGGGAAGGTTGGGCAGTTGGGGGCAGTGAAACCAATCACAATACCTCACATCTGCAGAGGGATTTGTGAATTACACGGCACTCTGCACACAGATTTCCTCAGTTCATCTTCACAACAGTCTCCCAGAGAGGTGTTGTTATCTCCCAACTCAGATGATGACACGGAACTTGGAAAGAATTGGTCACTTGCCCAGGGTCCCAAACTAGCATATGGTGGAGCCCTAGCCAAAGCCACGGCCCCTGGCCTTGGATGCTGTGCTCCTTCCAGCACGTGGCAGAGGCAGCGGCCTGGGACGCAGAGCACCAGGGCCTACCCCAGCTGTGGCAGGCAGGTCAGCTGACCCCTCCGGACCTCAGTTTCCCCACTGATGATGACATTTGCCACTTAGCCTAGATGAATGATCTCTAAGCACACGTCAAGCCCTGGTTCCAGGTATGTACAGCTAACAAATGTCGCCACATCTCTAAGGCTGATAACCTAGGTAATCACTTATTTGGGGCACAGAATGTGCCCAGAAATGGGATGAATGAGAAGCAAATGCACCTTTAGCTCTAAGACCCCCCACTTGCACGGCCCTTTCCTAGGCCCTGCAAGCGGCCCTAGAAATTTTACATTTGTCATTTTTCATGCTCTTTCTTAAAGAAGGCCTCTAAAAATACATAAGCTTTAGGACCCACAAAATCTGGACCTGCCTCAGAGCCTGCCAAGGAAGGGAATTAAAAGTGCTGGCTTCCCTGGGCTTAAGAGATAGGTGGGGCTCTGAAGAGGTACAGAAATGGGAGAGCTGGGAAAGCTCTGGGCCCAGGGAGGTGGCCAGCAGGGAACTATTCTGACTCCCAAAGAGACGATGGAGCTCGGGCAGAGCCTGTGCTGGAGGGCCAGGGGCCAGGGACCGGGGACAGGAGTCACACTCACTCTCCCTCCAGAAGCAGAAGCACCACTCGGCAGTGGAGACCCGGCTGTCCTTGTAGGTGTCGCAGGAGTTGAAGAAGGGGCGGATGCAGACCTCGTACTTGTCCAGGTTGATGGCGGCCAGCTCCGTCTGGTCCAGGAAGAGGTCGGCACTGGTGTCCAGCTTGGAGAACATCCAGCCGATGGAGTCTTTGCAGCTGGCCCCCAGGCTCTTGTCCAGCCCTGAGAGGAGACTAGGATTCAGACGGGCTCCTGCCGCCTGTCCATCACCTCTCCACCTCCCCACTCCTCCACCCTGCACCCCTCCCTCATCCCCAGCCCTCTGTTCAGGGTCAGGGCAGCTTGGAATCTAACTGTGGGGTTGAGAAACTCAAGAATGGCCAGAGGTCCTTCCCTCTGCCCCTCCACAGGACTGCACCTAAACCATCCAATACCCCGTTCAGAAAGCCCTTCGGGGAAAATAATTCCTGGCTACCCATTTCAGGGACTAAGCGCCCTCCACCCATGCTAAGTCCCTGCTGGCTAACCTGTCTCTCTCCTGCCACGGTGGACACTGACCTCCTCTTCTTCCAGGGTTAAGGCTCTTGTCAGGGCCTATATTTCAGGGCCCAGGGTGTGGCAGGAGGGATCAATGGCAGGCTGGCCCAGTGCACATCTGTCTCCTCCTCGCCTTCCCTGTCCCCCTCCCTCCTCCCGGACAGAGCACCCAGCTTCTATACCACTGGCCGGGCTGGCGGCGCTGCTGGCTGAGCCGTTCTGCTTGGAGTTCTCATGAAGGAGCTGGAACCAGTCCCGCAGCCGATCGCCCAGGTCGGCTAGGTCCTGACCCGTGCAGGTCTCTGCAGAGGGCAGAACAGAGAGAAGGGTTTAGAGGTGAATGTGGAGCAAAGCAGCAGTGCAATCTCTGCCTGGGATCCTGCCCTACTGGCCAGTGGGCCGGCCAGTGGGCAGGGATTCGGGGGTGAGTGGAAATCAGGGGCTTCCCCACCTTCCTCTCCTCCACCTCTGTCGTCCTCCTCCTCCTCGTTCCTTCCTAGCACCAAAAACACACAGCCTAGGCTCCCTGGAGCTGAGTCCCTCCCTCCGGCTGCCTTACAGACACCCAGCAGAGAAATGAGGGCTGAGGCTCTGTGGCAACTAGGTCCCCTTTCCCCACGGGGCCCTCAGACCCTTCCCCATCTTTGCCACTTCTCCATTCCTGCTCTGCAAACCCTTTTTACCACCCCACAGCCCTGAAGGAGAGGCCCCCCCGCCCCGCCCCGCCAGCCTGGCTGCAGCCCGGCACTCGCGTTACCTGGTTTGCCATCGGCGGTGGAGGTGGCAGCCTGCTCCGTGGGGCAGGGGCAAGGGCCCTCGCACCTCACAGTCAGCTGCTTGCTGCTCAGGCACGCCTGCTGCTCCAGCTTACACTGTGCAGGAAGAAAGGCCGGGCTGGAGGGGCTCACCCCACGGCTCCCCGCAGCTGGGGGCACCCTCCTCCAGCCTCCCTGGCAGCCACATCTGCCTTCCCCAGTGGAGTGCCATGAACAGCCATGAACAACCCTCCTGGCCCCACTGCAGGTCAGGGTGCACAGTGTGAGAGGCAGCAGGCCCAGGAAGGGGGTCCCCGGGTGCGGTCCCCGCCGTCACAGCACCCGTGAACCCTGCTCTGCCCAGCTTGCCCTCTCGGAACATCTGTCCTTCCCAGGACACCATCTGCCCACCTGTCCCCTCACCCCTGTCGCCCTGTGTGTGGCCTGCCCCCTGCTCTCCTGGCCTGTCCTCCTCCTCACCACGGTCCCTTGCTCCCTGTGTAACCAGTCATTGCCCTCCTTCAGTGATGCCCCACCGTCACCCGTGGGCTTTTCTCAGCTGTCCTGGTAGCAAACAGCCACAGTCTGTTGAACACCTGCCGACTTCTGGCCTCCCCTAAGGGCTGCGTCTGCCATGGCGGTTTGACAAAGCCCGTTCTGACAGGGGCCCACCCGCCCCTTGCCCTCACAGCCTTTTACCCTGGTCCTATCTGTTTCTCCCCGTGGGATGGCCGCTAATGTGAAGCGGGTCCTCACAGCCTTTTACAACATTATCTCACTGGGTCCCGACAGCTGGGAGGGAGGATTGTGTTTCCCGTGCTCAGCAGAGAGCGTCAGGGCGTCAGGGCACAGAGAGGCCCAGTGACTCGCCTAAGGCCACGGGCTGGGAGGAAAGTCAGACCTCCTGCTGACTCTGCTCCCTGCAGGACAGTGTGACAGCTTCCTGCCCAAACCTCACCTTGCCCCGGCTTGTGGGACATTCGCTCTTCTCCTTCTCCTTCTGCCAGCTCTTCCCAGCCCTTCGTGTCCCTCCTGCCCCTAAATGCAACCCCTCTGGCCTCTTGCTCATTCTCTCTCTCGCCTCCCTCCCTGCTCCCTGGGTGACCTCATCCTCTTGTCCTCTCTTCATAACTTCAGTACTCAGCCACAGCAGGTGATTCTTAAGTCTGCATCTCCGCCCAAAAGGGCCCCTCGGCCCTGGAACCCTAGCCAGCCGTCAGTGCCCTCCAAACCCCAGCAATTCCCAACTCCTCGTTGCTAATAAACCCATTCGTCATCAGCACCTGCATTTCTAGGGTACTTCAAAGTTTATAAAATGCTTTCACAAATACTGTCTCATGTAATCCTCACAAAAATTCCGTAAGGTGAGAATTCGTTCTCCCGATCACAGTTCCTGCTCATATTGTCTTCTCACGGGGAACTCCTTTCTCCTGCCCAGAACACCCCTGCTTGCTGGGCACCACCACGTGGACATCCTTTCTTCACTGCCTCCCAGCTGGCGACAGAGCTCCTTCCTGCCACAGCCCTCGGCACTTTCATGTGGCCCTCACCTCACTCTGACATGCAGTTACCTGTCCACGTGCCTCCTCCAGGCCTCGCCCCTACCTGCACCTGCCTGGGTCAGGGACAGGGTCTGGCTCCAACTCTCAGGTAGCCCCAGCCAGGGCTGCAGGTGTCCCTGGTGTGGCTGGCTGCTTTGAATGCACTGGCCTTGCTGCCTGGCCCCACGTTTGTCCCGGAAACCCCTTGGGAGGCCCTGGCTAAGTTGTCCTCTCTGTGCCTCACCCCCATCCCCTCCCTGGGGCAGGGGCCCCTCACCACCGAGCTGTAAGTGTGGCCATCAGAGCCGCAGACGGAGGCGAGCTGGGCCATGTGGCAGGGCTTGCAGTTGGAGTCTCTGTTTCCATGGAATTTCATGGTGGGCTGCTTGATCCTACAGCACAGGGTGGGGAGGACACGGGGAAGGAGGTGAAAAGGAGGAAGGGAAGGTTCAGGAGACTATTCCAGTAGGAAGTGGCCCGACAATCTACAGCAGATCACCACCTCCCCGCCACCCCCAGCCAGGCCCTCCTCCTCTCCGAGGGTGGAGCCAACTGGGCAGGCAGAACCCAGCTTCCCTTTTCCAGGGGTTACTGAGCCCAGCGGGGCCTTCAGGTAGCAGCAGCTCCAGGTCTGCCTGCAAGAGGTTACAGGGAATCACACTACACTTAAGGGATCATACCAAATCAGAGGCTGCAGACTGATGGCCCCTGGGCCACGCACCTCTGGCCTTTGGGGCCACATTTGGACACTAGGGTTGTTGTGGTTGTTCACCAACATTTGCAAAATGGGAGAGTTCACATAAAAACCTGGATTCCTGGACTTTCTTGGAAAAATGGAAGAGGTGGCAGTCCTGGAGTTGTGTTCCCACATAGCCACCAAGGGCCAGTGCCGAGAAGCAGCTGTTCCCCATCCACTGGGCCTGTGCTCACCAGAGTGGCTGTCCCCAAGCTCTCTTCATGCAGTACCTCACCTGCTGGGTCCCTGCAGGCACCCAAGATTGCAACCCCAAGTCTAATCTTTGGTTCAGGAGAGAGGAGAGGAAAATGGGACCTTTTCCAGGGGTCTTGGAGCCAGGAAGGATCTTGTCCTTGGGCTGGAGCTAAGGCCCCCTCAAATGCCCCTCACTCCTTCCTCCTCTGCAAGCTATAACAACCTTGCAGAAGTCGCTGCATGTCAGGGAGGGAAGGACCCTCAAATTATCCAGGCTAATCTATTTGTCTTAGAGATACAAACATCAAGAGGAGAGGTGACTCCCTGGGTCCCACAGTGTTTGGGTGTGGCTTCCTCTGTGCTTGCTTTCCTGGATAACTCACTCTGGGGGAAGCCAGCGGCCATGTTGTGAGGACACTCAGGCATCTCCGTGGAGAGGTCCACATGACTAGGAACAGAGGCCTCCCACCAACGGCCACGAGAGTGAGCTTGGAAGAGGATCCTCCAGCCCCAGACAACCGCTGAGATGATGCAGCCCCAGCCAGTACCTTGACTGTAACCTCAGGACAGACCTGAGCCAGAACCATCCAACAGAATCACTTCTGGATTCTCGACCCTCAGAAACTGTGTTACATAATACATACTTGCTGTTTTAAGCACGAGTTTGGGGGTAACTTACTTCACAGCAATAGACAACTAATTCATAAGGAGAGGGTCAGTCAAGCCCTCGTTCTTTGAACAAGCCCCTCCTGGGCTCCCACCTCCCCAGGTCCCTTACCTGTGCTCCAGCTTCTTGCGGCTGATGCACATGGCGCGCTGGTAGCCCTGGGCGATGCACACCTTGTGGCGGCTGCACTTCACCTTCTGGCAGGGGTCCTTGGTGGTGTCCAGGGCTGCAGGAACACAGGACCAGAATACAGGTCACCTGGGGGAACCCAAGAAGCCACAGCCCTACTTCTGAGCTGGGAGACCCCTCCCTTCGGCAGCCCTTGATAACCGGAGCTCCTGAGCCAGGTCCGGCTGCTCAGGGAGCCCGCAGGGCAGGGTCAGGACTTGCCCTCTGGTCTCCAGTCTTCCTGGTGTCAGTCACCTTTCCCCACCAGGGAAGGGTGTGTTACCTTCATCTCCTTGCTGATTGTCCTCCCAGCTCTTGATGTAGTCATCCTAGAGGGGACAGGGAGTGACAGGGGAGATGGAAGGGCTAAGATTCATACCCCAGAGGTGCAACTGCAGGGCCAAGGAGGGGAGAGGCCAGGCCACTGCTTCCACATGCAAACTGCTGTCACCCTGGTGGCTGCCTAGGTGACCCCATCCGCCCTGCCACTTGCCTCCCCCAAACCTCTATCCCCCTAAACCCATGCCCAGAATCCCTTCCAGCCTCTCCCATAAGTTCCTTATTCCCCCACACCATGCTGGCTGGGTGCTGGCAGGGAAGGACAAGGTGGGGGAGGGTGTGGAGGGTCAGGCAGGGTGAGGGGTTGTACCCTGCAGAGACCACACACAGTGAGGCGGCAGTACTCACCTCCACCTCCTGGAAATCAGGGAACAGCATAGGCCACAGGAAACGCAGCAGGAGAAAGGGAGAGAGGAGGGGATGTCAGTGTGGGGTCCCTGGGGTCCCTTCCCTCACCTCATCATGTAGCGGTGGGTGCAGGGCAATGGCCTTTGATGGCTAGGTCCTCTGACCCCTGGGCACTCCAGTTGGAGGCCAGGGTTTCCATGTCTTCATCACAGGGAGCCTCAGGCAGGCGTTGGGAGCAGCAGGGACCCATGGATTTGAAAGGGTGAGGCTCCTCCACCTCCAGCCCAGCCCCGCCCCACCACCAGGACAGATGTCGGAAGGGCCCATGCTGCCCGGGAACAGCAATTCTCAGGCCTGTGACCCGGGTGTCCCAGAAACACATTTTCTCTCTTCTGCCAAGTTTCCCTTCCTTGGCAGTCCCCTCTCCCGACCCCTGGCCACCACGTGAGTGAGGCGGGAGGAAGGCCCTCTCCTCCAGGCTGCAAGGGCACGGTTCTTTGCTCAAGGTCTGACTTTGCTGCAGAGCTCAGATGGTGCACTGAGCTAAGCGGGAGGCCACGCCAATGATGACGGCTTCCCCTGTCATCATGGTCCAGTTTCAAACCCTCAGAGTCAGAGGATCCTCAAGAGGCCCTACAAGGTCACCTAGTCCAGCCCCCTGTGTGTGCAGGAGAGGTCAGAAAGCCCAGAGACAGGTCCCACCATCCCAGAACCCAGGTCTCCTGACACCCAGCACAGACCCCTCCTCTCGCTATAACACACTGTCTCCAAGACCTACGGCACAGGGAAGACCTTCTCACCCTGCTCTGCCTCCCGGGGCCTCCATGTGCCTGTGGACCCCAGAGTGGTCAGAGGCAGAGCGCCTCCCAGCTGACCCAGCTCCCTGGCATAAAACGTCAACTTGTCTGGCTTTTCCTCCGTTTCCCCTGTGGGTGGAGACAGTTGCTAAAAACCACCCAACAGCTCCCAGGGCGCTCCTGGTGGAAGCTCTGCCAGGCAGGCAGGCAGGGACTTCTCAGGACTGGAGGCTGGCAGGGCTAAGGAGCCAGCCGCCAGCTTCCTTGGCATGGAGCTCCAGGAGGGGCCCTGGGAGCTGGGGGTAGTGGGGCATGAGAAGCCACGTGCAGCTGCGTCCCTCATACTGAGGACCAGAGACGTGCCGGGGTAGGGGGCAGAGGTCACCTGTGGGGTGGGGGTGGGCAGGGGCTAGACTGTTAGCTGTCAGGCCTGGGCAAGAGAACATGGGGCTCTGGCACCAGAGGGCACCCACATGCAGGCAGCAGTGGCCACACAGGAGGGCACCCACAGGGCTTGGACAGTCCCAGCGCCCTGGGCTGGAAGTTGGCACACATCTGAGCAGGCAGGGGAAGGGGACTCCAGGCAGTTGGTGTCACCACTGAGGGAGATGCGCCATGTACAGATGTGTACCTGAGTGTGTGCTTCTGCGCATGTGCAAGCATTCAAGCAGACCCAGATGCACGCACGCTCACGGGTCTGCATTATACAGCATGTGTGCACAGGTGCGTGTGTGTGTGTGTGTGTGCGTGTGTGTGTGCGCATGGCCTCGTTCATGCATGTGTGGACATACGCACACACGTGTACAGCAACAGTAGGGAAACAAGGACACTTTGAGGCAGTTCACCCAATGCCAGATGGTTTTTATCCAGAAACGAAGTAACAAAACCCACTCTGTGAGCAGCCTCCAGTTTTCACACTCGGCGCCGTGGCTCTCCCTCCGGGTGAGGGCAGCAAGGTGGCAGCAGGAAGGGGGAGGGCAGGAGAGCCGCAGATGTCTCCTCGCCGGTCTGGCTGGCGCTGGCTCTGCTCTCTCTGCAGGGCCTGCTTTCATGGGAGTCTCTTTCCTCCCCTATCTCTCTCACTTAGCCTCTCTCCCTACCCCTTCGCTCTGCCCACACCTGGCCCACTTGTACACGTCCAAGCAGCCAGGTGTCCTCAGCCCTTGGGCCTGGGGGCAGGCAGAGGAAGGGGCTTCCTGGGAGCCCACCCGAGCCCCTGGCTCAGGCTCCCACCTGGTTCCACAGGGCTTGATCTGAGCCCTCCTGAGACGGTTGGGCGAGCTTCGGAGGGGGCTGCAGGCACAGCTTCCCTGGTTTGCCAAGGCCAAGGGAAGCCGGCTCTGACTCAGCCCTTTGCTCCAGCAGCTCCTCGGGGTGCAGGGGTCCCCCGCCTGCTGTCCACTCCACCACAGATGGGACATGGAGGCCGGGAGAGGTCAAGTGGCTGAGGCCAGGGTTACAAAGTTTGGAGCAAATGGCCTCCATCAAGCTGGGGTCTTTCTATCTGCTCCCATCATTCCCTGGGACAGGGTAGGGATGGGTGACAAACAGGACAGGGAATATGGCTGGGTTTCAGGAGGCAGGTGTGCGTCACCTGCCCTCAACCAACAAGATCTGTGCCCCACAACCCACCCACACCGGAACTGGAGCAGGGAAGCCTGGCCCCTGCTCTGGGCTCCTCTGGCCCCTGGCACCAGCTGAGGGCCGTGGTGCCTGCTCACTGCCACACTTGGGCCCGACCCTGCCACCTTAACTCCATCTAGGCTGTGAGCAGTACAGGGTGGGTCCTCAGAGGTCGAGACCAAAAATTTCTGCCCAGAAATTCCAGGGAAAGTGGGGGTAGGGGGTGAGAGTGCTAAGAAAGGGGCTTCCCCAGCAGCTTCGCCATCCCCCAAACTCCGAGGGAGGGTTAGGCCCCGTCCTGACACGTTTGCAGGGCGGAGCCCTTTTGTGCAAAGCGCCGTCCTAGGTTCCCGCTACAGCTCTGCCTCCCCGTGGCCATGCTGTGGTGGGTGGGGTGGAGGGAGGCCTCAGCGTTCTAGATCCCAGGTCCCCCACCTCCAGGAGAGCAAAGCAGCCAGCCAGAGAGTGATGAGGAGGGGAGGGCCTGGGGGTCCCACAGATCGCCATGCTGCCCCTAACCGGCACACCTTGGGCAAGCACCCTGCCGTCTAGGAGCTCAGCACTTATTCCCTGTGGGGTGCCTGGGGTCCAGGAAGCACTCAACAAGTCAAAGCTGCTATGACAGGAGAAGAGACCGTGGACTGTGGGCAGAGAAGACGCGGGAGAGAGATGCCACACGAGGAGTCCCAGGACAGTGGAGAAAGAGAGAGACCACCATGGGAAGAGCAGAGACCAGTGGGGGTGTGAGCAGAGTCATGCCTCAGCGGTTTTAGGGGGAAGGGTGCCGAGGAAGCCCTGCAGGCAGCATGGGAATGGCCATTCTGGGGGCAAAGCCCAGGGACACGCGTAGGGGCCCCTAGGGTCAGGAGGGGGCTGGTGCCATCTATAACCTGAAAAAGAGGTGCTTGGTGCAAGTATGAATAATGCTTTTCAAGGCAAGTGTGGTGTCTATTTATGGCACCCACGTGGGCTCATTAGCCATTGTGAGAAATGGTCTGATAAGGGCACTGGGGTCTTCCTAGAAGTGGGAGGCCTGGTTCCACACTGGCTCTGAGGCCAACCTCACTGCAAAATGGGCGTTTGGAAGAGCTCACCTCTAGTGCTCTAGGGCAAGGACCAGACTGGAGAGGAGACGGGTACAGGCTGAGACTCAAAGTTCTGGGCTAAAGGAAAAGCGTGGATATCTTACCTGGTTAGCACAACCAGCTCTGACCACAGAGCAGATGGGTGAGAGAAACTTCTAGAATTTACAAGTGCACTGCGGCTTGTATTGAATGGTGCTTTTAAAGTAAGCCCTCTCCAAGTATTTCTATGGGTCTGTCTTCCTTTTATCCTCACAATCCTGTGAAGTGAGCAGAGTCAATAGGATCTATAGCATAAAAAATGAGAAAACTGACCAGGCACAGCGGCTCGCACCTTAATCCCGGCACTTTGGGAGGTCAAGGTGGGAGGATTGCTTGAGGCCAGAAGTTCTGGATCAACCTGGGCAACAAAGCAAAACCCTGTCTCTACAAAAAATTTAAAAATTAGCCAGGTGTGGTGGTGCAGTGCACCTGTAGTCCCAGCTACCGGGGAGGCTGAGGCAGGAGGATCGCTTGAGCCCAGGAGTTTGAGGTTGCTGTGAGCTATGATTGCACCACTGCACTCCCGCCTGGGTGACAGAGCAAGACCCTGTCTCAAAAAAAAAAAAAGTTAACACCTTTACACCAATTAGCATGTGGGAAGCATTGTGCTAAGCACTTTACTTTCATTGGTTTGTTTCCTCCTCACAATAACTCTAAGAGAACATTATTATTATTATTCCCATTGCTCAGGTGATAAAATTGCGGCTCAGAGAGGTTAAGTGACTTATGCAGGATCACAGAGCAACTGCATAGCAGAAGAGTCTTGGCACCCAGAACTGATTCCAGAACCCGTGCTCCTAACCAGGACTCCGTAAATGTTAGCTAATGAAGAAAGTCCCAGGCCAGGGTGAAACCAGAAAGCCCAATCCCAACCTATGGGTGGTTTCCCCTACCACACCGGCTCTACCTTAACCCCTCGGCATGAAGTCCTGCAGCCAGGAGAGGAGGGACTGGCAGTGGATGGGGAAGACACCTGGGAAGCCCCCTTCTCCAGGCGCTTTCCAGAAACCCCTCCACATGCCCCTGGTTCGGCTGGCTTGGAGCTAACCCATCTCCAGCTTTGATCTCTGCGGCTCAGCTCAGTTGCCATGGAGACAGGGCCCACTGCGCAAGCTGGGGGAGATGATGAGTGCGCAGGCCTAGCCGGGCTTAGGGGGCACATGCTGGGTGTTTCCAAGCGCTGTTTACTTCCTGTCATTTTAATTAGCACCCAAATCACCCGCTCACTTCACAGCTTGAATTAACCCAATGTCTCCCAGCCTCTCCATCTGGTGGGAAGGATGGGACGCAGCAGAGAATCAGGGAAGGAACAGCAGCCCTCCAAGCCCTGATTCACTGCAGTAAAAACCCACCCTGGGCAAATCTCCACTTGCCTCTTTGCAGCACAGTGCGACGGCGAGACTGACGCGGCTCCCACACCCCCTGCATGGAACCAGGGCACTGGGTTCCTGCTTGGCCTCGCCACTGATGGCCAGCAACAGGGTCACTTGCCCTCACCGGACTCTGCTTCCTCGGCTAGCATAAGGATGACCTCCTTGCCTTCCTCTCTGAGCCAAGAAGGACCCAGTGAGATAATGTCTGGAAAAACACGTTGCGAACTGTGAAGCTCTGCACACAGAACAGGACCACTGAGCCCCGGGTTCTCTGGCACACACCTGGGGAGCCTGGGGCCGCGGTGGGCAAGAGGCCCCTTTGCGTCTTGCGGTCACCAGGGGCCTCAAATACAGACTTCTGACATTGTCTCCAAACGAGGATATGCAGCCAGAGGCACAGTGGCAGGGTCGAAGGAAGAAGTTCATCATAAGACTAAATAAACCACAACTTTTGTAACCCTGTTATAGCATTTCTTCATTTTTTTAATAGATCAAGAATCTCTAAAAATGGAAGTGGGCCAGGCCTCGCTCAGCCTCCGAGAGGCCGTGTACCAGAATGATTTTGGCCTCATTCCTCAGACAGGGGAGCCTGTGCCGGAGCCCCGCCCACAAGAGAAGGCCCAGGAGTGGGGTCACCTGGGGCCTCCTCCCGCCCTCCCTGGGAGGAGGCGCAGGAGCAGAGAAGGATCCAGAAAAGAGCGAGGAGGGGCTGAGTGGGGCCAGCTGGGGCTCCTCAACAGAGGACTGACGCCCCCAGCACACACCCAGGAGAAGGCACCTTGAGGAGTCAGTGCCCCCGTGTCTGGGGGGCAGACGTTAAATCCATTAAGTCCGTGCTCCTCTCTCAGAGGGGCGCAGGCCACGTGTGAGGCCTGGATAAACACAAGGAGGCAGGCGGCTGAGCGACTCCCGCCTCCCACCTCCTCCCCTTGGAGGAATTTCCTTGGAGGGCAAAAATGTGCTTATCTTCCCTCCTGCCTGCCAGGCGCTGGGCCTGGGCTCAGGTATGCCCTCGCCAACACCCACCTGGCGCCCCAGGCCTGACCTCTCTGCTACGCCAGTGGCATCTTGGCCACTATCCCAGTCCTTGGTTTCTGCCCCAGGCGGCGGCCCCAGTGGCCCATAAAGGGCAGAGAACAGGGGGAACGTGCAAGGGGGCCTGGGCCTCTGTTCTGAGCTGCCTTGGGGCCTCAGTTTCCCTTCTGGAACACGGGGGTTGAGGGGTCAGGATTTAAAGCTCAGGGATATCTGAGGAAGACCCCGGACACTGGAGCTGAGGAAACACAGGCATGGTGCAGAGGAAGGACACTGAGCCACGAGGAGATGGGGTGTCAGGTGCCTGTTTCTTCCTCTGTATGATGTGGGGGCCCAGTGCTCAGGCTTCTGAGCCTCCCTGGTTCTGCTCCTTCAGCTCCTCCAAGCTGACAACTTTGAGACGAGTGAAAGGAGGCTGAACAGTTTCAGACCGTTCAATCCCCCTGACCCGTGCCAGGGAACAAGGGCCCAGGAGTCTGCATCCAGGCAGAGGTAAGACACCGGCCAGGCCTGGTTTGTCCTTCTGCAGAGGGCAGCCGGGACCGCCTAGGTGTCGGGGAAGAGCAGGAGAGGGCAGGATGCCCTGCCTCGGGGAAGCTGTTCTCCACTGAGGGAGCCCCGCGCTTACCCACGTCTGATGGGTGGTTGACCTGCTCCGTGGGCTAAAGAGGGGGAGGAGGAAGCACAGAGCAGCCCCCACCAAGGAGAAAGGGGGAGGCTGGCAGCAGCCAGGCACAGGCTCCCAGGCACAGAGGGCTGAAGGACAGGGAGACCAGAGGTCAATCTTCCTTCACGTCGTCATTGACTCCCTTATCCCACAAGTGAATCACTGGAATTCAGGAATTCATTTTGGGGGTTCAGAGAGAGAAAGTGATCTCCCCCAAATAACCAGCACAGTCAGACCAGAGGCCCACTGCTCGGCTGCCTGAACCTACGGCGCTGCTACCGGGAGAGGACGGGCTGGATGAGATCCTGTCCAGCTCTCACATTCCACAGTACATACGTTTACATTGAGCAGCCACTATGTGCACACACACACTGTGCAATGCGCAGGGGATGGAGGGTAAGGTGCACAAGGCAGTCTGTTCCCAGATCCTGTCCTCAGGGGCTTACCATGGGAGGAATGTGACGAGCACCCATTGCAAATACCAGCAGGACTCGAGATACAAGCCCACAGTGTAAGTGATGCCATGAGGCAGCACCCAGTGCATGCCGAATGAGCTTATGGCCAACAAATGCTGCAGCAACCCCAAGGAAGGAGATATATCCGCAGCTGAACGCTGGCCACGCCACTGGGGGGTCAGAGGCTGGCGTGCCTCAAGACTCACAGCTGGGCCTCACCATGGCTGGACACAGTGGTGTCCACACTCTGTATCCAGGCCTAGGTCTGGGCATACATTTCCCCTGTCCACAGCCCTAAGGAGACACATGCTACCCCTGCAAGGAAACATGCAGAGATAGCGTCATGGACCGCATGTCTGTGTCCTCTCAAAATTGCATGTTGAACTCTAACCCCCAATGGGACGGTAGTAGGAGGAAAGGCCTGTGGGAGGTTTAGATGAGGTCAACAGGGCAGAGCCCCCACGATGGGATCAGTGTCCTTTACAAGAAGAGAAGGAGGCTAGAGCTCGCTCTCTCTGCCACGTGAGAACACAAGAAAATGTCTGCCTGCAGGCCAGGAAGAGGGCCCTCCCCAGACATGGAATCTGCCACCACCCTGATCTTGGACTTCCCAGCCTCCAGAACTGTGAGAAATAACTGTCTGTTGTCTAAGCTGCCCCATTTATGTCATCTTGTTACAGCAGCCCAAACTGACTAAGATGCATGGTCTGTGTCTCCAGCCTGGTGTTGCCCCAAGATGCCATTGGGCCCCTTTCTCAGGCTTCTCAATCTCTAGCTAATCTATTCCCTACCCTGGTCTGGGCACAGAGACTTCTCCGGGAGGAAAAAGCAACTCTCTTCCTTCCTTAAACCCAAAGACTCACTTCCCAGTCTGCAGAGGTGGGGTATGACAGGTGAGGTGTATCTGTGGGTGGACAGGCCATTGACAGGCTCTTGTGCCACCTTCCAAAGTCACAGAATGCCAAAGCCTCTGCAGATTATTTTATTAGCCTGTCCTTTCAACTAATGGGGAAATCAAGGCCCAGAAAGGTGAGGTGGCTGCCCCAGGGTCAGACAGCTACTTGTGACTTCTCACTAGGAAGATGAGCAGGGCGCTCGCTGGGCCCCTGGGGCCCAGGGTGGGACAGGGCTGTGCTAGGCCTCCTGGTAGCTGTCTGATCTTCTGAAGAATGGGGGTTGGGGATTGGCTTTCTGTCCTCTTCAGACTGCTGGAAGACTAGAGGAGCATGTAACAGCCTCTCCAGGCAAAGAGGGCTCTTCTCTTCCTCTCCTCCCAGGCTTGGAGTTCCCCTGGGTGCTCTAGAGTCCCTCACCACGCTGACACCACTCCAGTGGGAGAGGAGTTAGAAACCCAGGTGGAGGAGGAAGCCAGGGAGGGACCCACCCTCCCATCCCCAAACCCCCATTATGGAAACCATTCTGACCCACTTTCGGGTTCTTCACACACACCCACACTTATCCACGAGCACTGGTGCAGCTCGTCCCCACACTTGCATTGGTTTGGGGGTGGGGGGCAGGAAGGAGGGAGGGTGGTGATAGGGGAGCCCCTCTGTGGCTAATACTTGCCACTTGCCTACTTGGTGTTCATGAAAACATGAGAATCGTATGTAGCCAGCAGGTAATAATATCCTTGGACCAGACTCAAGTCTCTGGCATAGCGGGGTGCTCAGATCTGCAGTGAACAGGTGAATGCGTGAACATGCAGTAACATCTTTCTCATGGAGGCTGAGGCATGGGGTGAGCTAGGCCCAAAAATGATGATGCATCTGGTGGTTTTTCTATGGGGGATGGGAGGGTATTACCTGAAGTGGATGCCGCCAGCCCTATGACAAGGTGCCTTCAGGTGTCTGAAACTGAAGCTCCGAGGGGTTACGTGATGTGCCTGGCATCCCATAGCCAGTCAGTGGCAGAGCCAGAGCCTGATCCCAGGCCAGAGCTGTCCTGGCACACTGCACTCTGGCTTCTTCTGGGTGGGGAGCTGCCTTTGGAGTGTTGCTAGGCCCAGGTGGGGATCAGGCTGGTGGCAGGCAGCTGGAGACGCTGGGCGCTTTGGCTTACCTTCCTAGGAGGTGCCACTCCTACCCAGGGCATCCTTGGAGACTAACAAGGGCGGACCCTTCCTTCCCATTTTCCCTAGGAGTTAGGCCTAGAGCTCCCTAAAAACCCAAGTTGAGTTAAATGATCTGGATTCAAATCCAGGCTCTGCTACTCACTAGCTGTTTGTTCACCCTTGGGTAAGTTACTTAACTTCTCTGTGCCTCGGTTTCTTCAACCATAAAATGGGCAGACTATAAAGTAACACTACCTATCTCACAGACTGTTAAGAGGCACAGGAGCCAGTGCATGCACGGTGCTTGCTGCGGAGACTGGCAGGTGTGCGTGCTCACTGCAATCAGTGGTTCAACATATATTAGCCGCGGGCCTCCCGAGCGCCAAGCACTGGGCTGGCACTCATAATTAAAATTTAATGGAAGTGGAGTACAAAGTAGAGAAGAGCCAAGTAGAAAGAGAACAGTCAGTTCTTTCCAGCCAAGCTCTTTGGAACCTGCCCTGAAGAACACTGCGTAATGAGCCGGTCTTCTCTCAAGTGTCCATCTCTGTGAGAGGCCCCTGGATGCTTTGTTCCAAAGACCTGCCATAAAATTCCGCACAGTTTTGCAGGGAGTGAATTCAGAGATAGGAGCATCGGGGATCAGAGCGCTGAAAAGCCCAGAACTGCCCAGGGCAGGGCACAGCTAGCTCTGTAGGCCGGGGAGCCAGGCTGAGCCCACAACCTCCCCATCTTCTCTGCCACGCATTTCCTCCTCCCTGGCAGCAGGGGACCAGGCACAGGATGTGAGAGCCGTGCCCACTGGAGGGGAGGATTACTCAACTGGTAAATCCTGCCTTCCCTATAATCCTGGTGCTCAGAGAAAGAATGCCAAGCTGAACACCCTCCTAACCAGCCTGAGCAATCCAAATCGGAACAACGCCCAAATTTCCTTCCTCTTCCTCCTTCTCCTGACCCCTGCGACGTGATTCCCTTGACTTCCTTGCTTAGTTCCATTGACGCCATTTGATGAGACATTTCCCTGACCCACACTACTGACTCCTTCGCTCCCATTCCCTGAGAATATTCCACTTCTCCTGCCTTCTTCCCTAATACCAAGGCAACCTGGGGGCCCTGTGCCATTTTGTGATCGATTATGAATAATGTCCTGGCTCAAGCTGGCAACCCCTTAGGGATTCAGAAGGAATTCTTAGCTCTCTTTCGAGGAGCCAAGGACCATATTTTCAAAAGAACTGGCCTAGTGGAAATGTATATAAAGCCCATTGCGGCCAGGCGTGGTGGCTCACGCCTATAATCCTAGTATTCTGGGAGGCCGAGGCGGGAGGATCCCTTGAGGTCAGGAGTTCCAAGACCAGCCTGAGCAAGAGCAAGACGCCCCATCTCTACTAAAAATAGCTGGGCATGATGTCATTCACCTGTAGTCCCAGCTACTCAGGAGGCTGAGGCAGGAGGATCGCTTGAGCCCAGGAGTTTGAGGTTGCTGTGAGCTAGGCTGACACCATGACACTCTAGCCCAGGTGACAGAGTGACACTCTGTCTCAAAAATAAATAAATAATTAAAATATGTTTATTTTATTAAAAAGAAAAAAAAGCTGGTTGCTATTGTGCCCGTCTGGAGGACCTTCAGCCTGAGGATGGGAAGTAGGGCCTCTCCTGGCAGAGGAGGGATGAGAAGTGTCTAGTGCTAGCAGGGCCCCTATGTACCGTCTATGCACTGCACAACTCCAGGGGGCACCATTCCCATCTTGGCACCCCTAGAGTTATGCAATGCAGTGGCTCTGAGCTGGCAGCCTCTTTTCTGCCTCTCTGCAGAAGATGCCAACAGATCCCCAGGGCCAGACCCTCCTGCCCAGCCTTCTTTGTCCTCCTTCTCTCCCTGCCCCTGTCCTCCTGCAGCCAGGGCCACCTTAAATGGGGCTTTAGGGGAAATCTGCCCGACAAAACCTGAGGCCACCAAAACCAATACATGCCCTAAAGCTTTCCATGAATCTTAAGGGGTGGGGGGAGGAGTCCTGCAGAATTTCAAATCTAGTGCCTTTCTTCTGATGAGCAGGGGAGGAAGGAGGAAGTGGTTGGCACCAGTACAGGGAGACAGGTGGGCAGCCCTGTGCCAGGGGGTCAAGCAGTAAGTCATTTATTCTCACCCGCAGAGTTGGCTATTGGAAGCAGGTGGGAGAACGGAGGTGGGGAAGAATCCTTTATTTTTAAACCTTTACTGTTCTGATTAAGCATTTCTTTTGCCTCTGACCTTCACCATTTTGGCAGATCAAACAGCCAGCGAGTCCAAGGGAGGCCTGGACCAGTGACACATGGATTCTGGATGGGCCGGCCCGCTGCCGCCCCCTCGCTGCTCTGGCGGGGCTGCTGCCCGGGCAGCGGCAGGAGACTGCAGCTAATCTGCGCTGGGCCTGCAGGTGCCTGGGAAAGGCCTTGCTGGGGCCCCGGCTCCCTCGGCTGCACCAGCCATGGGTGGGGCAAAGACGGACACCAACAGCCCACTGAGGGGCCCAGGTCACTCAGCCTGGGGACCTGGCTGCCTGCAGTTCCTCCTTCCCTCTGTGAATTACAACCTGCCAGTTTGACTTTGGAGAAACAGTCACTTGTTTCACGATAACAAAAACACCCCTATTTCTGCCTCTTCCCATCACTTGGCTGGATATCATACGAAGCATGTGCGTTTTAAACAAATTTCTAAGGAACTTGAGGATGCACTCAGTAAAAGAGAAAACGAGAAAGGTCATGGTGTGGCCTGTGTTGTACCAGGTGGGTCCGACAGAGAATCTGGGAATTGAGGAGTAAGAACTGGGGTCGCAGAAGAGACCTTCCGGGGTCAGGGCGTCAGTGAGCACCAGGTCGCGGGGGCCAGCTTGCGTCTGTCTCGGCGCAGCCGGTACCATCCCCCACTAGCCCCCCACCATTCTCAGGCTCCAGCCACGCCCTCTGCCCTCCCTCCCTCACCCCTACTCCCCCACTCCCCGCCTGGAGGACGGAGCGGGCCCTGCTGGGAACACCGCCTCCGATTTCCCCTCTGATCTACAGGTGCCGGTAAACAAAGTGCTGCAGCGACGCCGGCTTGTCCGCAGCCGCCTCCCCGCCCCCCACCCCCAAAGTTCTGCCCAAGGTTAAGCCTGGGTTCGGGCGGGCGTCCGCCAGGGGCCCCCAGACCCAGCTTCTGGGCTCTCTGCTGCTCAAGCCCACGGGACCGGGGGTCTTCCCTCCGGTTCCAAGCCGCTCCCCTGGCTCTGGGCTGGGCTACCCCGCTGAAAGGTTGATCCAGGAAAACCAGCCTCGGTTCGTGCGCACGCCCCTCTGCCTGGGGACCCCGGACCTGGCTCTAGCGGCCACCCGGAGGTGGCCTCGGGCATTTTCACCGCCGTCGCCCGACCCCCATTACGAACACGCCTTCCACTGTCTCGCCTTGGGAGGGTTGCTGGGAACCCCCAACTCAAAGCCCCGGCCACGGTCCCTGTCCCCCTCATCCCTCTCCCCCAAAGCCCAAGGTGGGAACAGAGGGCACCCGCGCGAGCTGATGCTACCTTCCCCGCCGGCCCCACCCAGACCTGCGGGTTCTGCAGTGCCTCATATGTGCAGCCTGCAGCATCCGCCCGCTGGGCTCACACACAGGAGGGGCGCAGGTCAGGGCCAGCCGCAGCAGGGCCCGTCCTCCTCGCCCAGCACCCGCACCCCTGCTCCGCGCCCGGCCCGCAGGGGAGACCTGTCGCGGGCGCCCCCGGAGCGTCTTCTCGCCCCGGGCAGGTGTGGGGCTGGGGTCCCAAGGCCGCGGGCCGCGGGGACCCGGGGAGGGGGCGCCGGGCTGTGACTCTTGATGTTTACTCTCCTTGCAATTAGCGGGCTGGGCTGCGGGAGCCTCCCGCTGCGACATGCAGCGGCCGCTCCCTGCAGACCCCAAGCTCCCTCCCCAAGCCCGCGCGCCCCGGGCCCTCTGCCCTGGCGGCCCTGCGGACTCACGTCTCGGAAGCGGTTCCAGTGCTTGATCTTGCCGCTGTACTGAGAGATGGACGACAGCCATTGCTCGTCCTCCATGAAATTGCCGGGGGTCTCGCCCTCCTTGTGCCCTTTGGCGTCGCCTTCGGCCAGGGCGGCTGCGGCGAGGAGCAGCAGCGGCAGCGCCAGCCGCCCGCAGCCCGGGGCGCGCATCGTGGTCTGGATTGGCCCTGGGGGGTTTCGACTTCTGCAATATTTTGATGTCCTTCCTGCCACCCCGCTGCTGGCGAAGCAAACGCTGCCGTCTTCCTCAGCTCTCCTCCTGCAGTCTGTCTCCGGTGACTGACGGATGGTGGGTCGCGGCTGAAATGTGACCTGGTTAGGCGATGCACTTGTCTGAAAAAGCCCAGCGCTGGACGCGGAGCGGAAGAGAGAATCAGAGAGGCTGCGCCAGCAGGGGCTGTGTCTGTAACTGTAGCATCAGCATCACGTTTGACATCATCATACCTGGTTGAAAAAAAAAAAAAAAAAAAAAGGAGGGGGTAGATTTCAAAGCGAAGCGCTGGATCAGAGCGCCAAACGCCAGCCAGCCGCAGCGGAGCCGAGCCCAGCCCCGCACACAGGGAGTCGCAGAGCAAGGAATCAGAATCCTGCGATGTCCCTGAGCCCCCTCCAGGGGTGGAGAGCATGAAGGGCCCGGTGGGGGGGGGGTCTCCCCAGGGAAGATAGGACTGGGGAGAAGACACAAAACTGTCCGGTTACAAAGCCAGGCTCGGTGTCTAAAAGGCAATTTGGCCAAACACTTTTTTTCTCCCCTTGCCTCCCACCCAGAGGGGCCTGCGCCACAGCCCTGGCAGCTGGCTTCCCGCGAGTTATGGCCCTACCGTAATGGGTGGCTTCGTTAAGACAAAAGCCATATAACAACTGGCTGCCTCGGAACTATTGCTCCCCTGCGGCACATGCCTTTCTCAAGACAAGGCTGAGCGCTGAATGGCTGTGGAACAGAGGCAGATGTCCTCCTCCTCAAGCAGCTGTTTAGGGGCTGTCACCCCTTTTGTTAGCTCTTCCTAGGGCAACCCTAAAAGGCAAATGCCTGACCATTTCATCTGCCTTGGGGCCACAAATTTGGAAAAGGCACATTTGCTCATGGGTCTGACTTCAAGTTAGTTTTAATAAGCTGCTGGGAAAGGGGGGTGGGAGGAAGGCTGTCTGGTTTTGTTCGAGGGGTTTAGGTTTTTGTTAAAATTGTGACCCTCCTCATTGCCTGTAGAAATGTGTTGACAAACCAGCTGGTACCGGCTGGAGGCTGGGCACAGTCCAGGATCACAGCAGAAATGGGGCGAGGTTTACATTACAAATAAATTGAAGAGGAAACAGATAATCTGTCAGGACAAAGCATATTGAACTTTTGGGACCGAAGCCCTAGATTGTGTTGTTATAAAAAGACTTGGTTGCTGTGATCTTAAAAAATCAAAAGCACTGAAAAACATGATCTTAATCAGTAGGAAAAAACACAGGTTACAAGGTTCCTAGGCACCCTGAGTCTCGCCTGCCTGACTTTGAATGCCTCCGTGGCTTGGGCTGGAGTCCCCTTGGGAAAACAGAAAACAATAGCTCTCTTTCCGTGTTTTCTTGTTTTCTTTGCAGTTGGATTTAGTGGTGGTGCTGCAGGAGGCCCTGGCCCGTTGATGTCTTCTTCTCACAGTAAATAAAGCAGTCTTCCTGGGCTGTATAGTGGTGCAGTACATTGGAAAAGCAGGTTGCTGTCATTATAGACCGGGGTGGTGGGGTGGAATCCCACTTACTGGCTGGATTCTTGGGCAAGTTACCTATTTTCTATCTAAAATTAATGATAATACCACCTATCTTATACAATTGCAATGAAACTTGAGCAAAATTACAAACTAAGTACCTGGGAATAGTAGGCATTTAAAAAATGTTAGTTCTTCTTCCCTTAGGTTGGGAAGAGAAGGCTATAACATCCTATAGTTTGAAGATTTACCAAACTTTGCCATTTTTTCCCACTATCTCAATCCTGGTTTTTTGGCACTTAGGAGACAGATCCTAGTTACCATTGCTCTCCCATTTCAGTATTATCTTAGGAAGCCCCTGGTCTTCTAGAGTTACCAAAGTTGCTGAATAAAGAGTTTGGGAAGGCGTTGATAAAATGCCCAGCAATAAGACAATACCTGTCTCCAGACTTTTGAAGGTTAAAATGTTTCCCACACTCCTGGGCAGCTCCTCCAGTGGGATTTGCTTCCTGCAGCGCATTCAAGCTGGGTCAATATTAGCTCTGTGCTGAAAGGAAGTCAACAACAGCCCAGGACTGTTAGTTAATTAACCCAATAGTAATGCTATTTAGGAGGAAGAATCCAAATTTCCAGATGACAGGTGTAAGAGTTGTAGAAAAGGGCCAATAATTTTAGCTTAGAAGAAGAAAAGGTTTTCCTAATTTTTGAGAGAATTACTGGCAGTTCAGCCTTTTCAAACCAATGGCCCCAAACATTAGAAGCTGCCGGGTATGTGTTAAATGACATATATATTTTATGCATTTTTTTGTGTGTTTACATTCAGTATTTAGCTATATAAATGGAGAAGACAAACCTTAGTTTCCTAATAAACCTAAATTTAACTACATCTTGGAAACCATTTAATGCCATTTCTACATGACCCTACAAGCACAAAAAGGTAATGCACAAAGATGTTCAATCCAGAATTGTTCATAATGGCCCAATCTGGAAACCAATTCAATGTCCATTAGTCAGGAACTAATTATTAATATAAAACATACCTACAGTGGGCTATTGTGTAGACATTAAAAATAATGATGTGCAGGGCATGGTGGCTCATGCCTATAATCCCAACACTTTGGGAGGCAGAGGTAGGAGGATCACTAGAGCCCAGGAGTTCAAGACCAATCTGGGAAACATAGCAAGACCCTGTCTCAACAACAACAACAAAATTTTAATTAGCCAGGCATAGTGCACACCTGTAGTCCCAGCTACTTGGGAGGCTAAGGTGAGATTGCTTGAGGCCAGGAGTTCAAGACTGCAGTGAGCTATGATCATGCCACTACACTCCAGCCTGGGCAACAGAGCAAGAGTCTGTCTTTGAAATAAACAAACAAATAAGTAAATAGAATGATGTAGATCTGTATCTACTGAAAACAAATGTGCTCTTTTTCCTCTTCCAGGGATGCTGTCTGGAGGCACTCAGAATGGCCTGGCATTTGACATACTGTGGTAGGCTTCCCTACAATACAGCTTCTAACAAAACCAGGCTGTCTCCTGGTAATGGAATTGTTTACCTTTATACCAAGGTTGGGACAGCACCAAAATCTGCATGTGGCGTGTGCCCAGGCGGACTTGGAGGGGTTCATGCTGTAAGACCTAACGTTCCTATGAGGTTTTCTAAATCAAGAAAACATGTCAGCAGGGCCTGTGGGGGTTCCATGTGTGCTGAATGTGTTCATGACAGGATCAAGCATGCTCTCCTCATGAGCAGAAAATCGTTGTGAAAGTGTAGAAGGCACAGAGAGTCAGAAAGCTAAATAAGAAAATGAAGCTCTTTTAAGTAATAAAAATTAAAATGCTTTAAAAAAACCCCAATGTGATACACTATGTATTACTGGGTGAGAAAAGCGTATTATAAATGATCATGTATAATATGATCCCATTTAGAAGTATAGTACAGCAGTGCTCAAACTTTCTGCTGTCAGGAGCCCTTTACACTAAAAAATTCTTGAGGACCCCAAAGAACTTTTGTTTATATGAGTTATGTATATACTGATATTGACTGTATCAGTAAAGATGAACAAACTAATTTTAACATTTTTATTATTTAAAAATAGTAATTGCCCATTTCATATTAAAAATAATATATTTTATGAAAAACAGTATTTTCCCCCAAAAACTCAGTTAAAAGAGTGGCACTATTTTACATTTTTATAAATCTCTTTACTGCCTGGCTTAGAAGACAGGTAGATTCTCCTATCAGCTTCTGCCTTACGGCGACCGTATCAGTCTGCTGGGGCTGCTATAACAAAATACCATAGATGAGGTGGCTTCAACAACACAGATTTATTTTCTCATAGTTCTGGAGGCTAGAAGTTCAAGATCAAAGTGTTAGTAGGTTTGGTTTCTCCTGAGGCCTCCTTGGCCTGCAAGACGGCCACCTCCTCACTGTCCTCGCATGGTTCCTCCACTGTGCATGCACTAGTTTGGCGTCTCTTTGTGTGCCCAAATTTCCTCTTCTTGTAAGGACACCAGTCAGATTGGATTAGGGCCCACTGGAGCAGCCTCATGTTAACTTAATCACCGCTTTAAAGGCCCTATCTCCAAATAAACAGTCCCATTCTGAGGTACTGGGGGTTAGGGTTTCAACATATAAATTTTGGGGAGGACACAATTCAGCCCACAGCAGCAGGTATAAATGAAAATAGCTAGTAAGATTACAGGAGAAATACTGAGAGTGAACTGAGTTAAACTCTGAAAACATACATATTTATACTGTAAACCCACCAACTTACAAAATTCTGGAAAACAAAAATATACAAGCACACATTCCATTAACCATCAGAGTGATGATGGTCACCACATCACGTAGCCTCTGGAAGGCTCCACTAAACATTCATGAGAGAATGTGAGAGAGAAAGGCAAATAATACCTTGGTGTTTTTATGAAAATAGTTTGGACCTCATCAACCTTATCTAAAAGGTTCTGGGAGGCTCCTAGGAGCACGAAGACTACACTTTGAAAACCGCTGGTACGAGGTGTATGACCTTAGGCAAATTTCTGAACCTTGTTAAGCCTCAGTTTGTAAAATGAGAATAATAATACCAATTTAAGTGGGCCATTGGTTGTAAAGATTGAGTTAATGCATAAACTAGTGACAAATATGATCATTCCACTAGTATTAGCTGTTATTTGTGAAAAATTATTATACTTAATTTCTCATATTTGATATGTGCTTAAATGCATAGGGAGTAGTTAACTCTGGGTGATGAAATTTATTTTTTAAGCATTTAAATTGACATCTAACATACATACTGATAAAAGCACAAACGTATAGTTTGATTATTTTTCACAAAGTAAACTTATTTTACCTTTGTTTAAAAAAAAGAAAAACACTACTAATAAAACCCACCATAATAGCAGCTGCTGTCCTTGCATGTCCTCGCCGTGGGCTTTGACGTGCAGGCTCCCTGTCATATCAAGGTGGAATCTACCTGAGTGTTCTGTAGGGTCAACTCAATACACCTCTGATGCCATCGGCTTCCCTTTAGCTCCAAGAAAAAGAACACAGTGCAAGAGCAAACCTGAACTGAATCTGTATCATTACAATGTCCAGTTTAGGAAACTCTGGAGCTCACTTTTTTGTGTATTTTTTTTTGTCCTTTTTTTGTTTGTTTGTTTCTTGTTTCTAGGCATAGAGATGGGGTCTCACTGTGCTCAGGCTGGTGTCAAACCCCTGAGCTGCAGCGATCCACCCGCCTCGGCCTCCCAGAAAGCTAGGATTACAGGCGTGAGCCACCGCACCCAGCCTGGAGCTCACTTTTAAAATAATCATTGTAAGTAGCATTTATAACGTGTCTACCATGCATATGGAGTTCACTCGAGGTAAATTACTATGTCCCCATTACAATCTGGTGAGGGGGGCCCTGAATCTTGAAAAATTCTTTTAGTTTCATCAAAAATTATTTGCTCTCTACCACTGTTGCTTTTTCATAAAAATTCTACATCAAAACTACCTGTTGTCACCGCCCCTTTCTACAATAGCAGTTAAGACTGTATTTCTTTTAAAGCTACACTGTCCCAAAAATTTGTCAACAGACGTCTAAAAATAAAATTTGGTCAGGCACAGTGGCTCATGCCTGTAATCTTAGCACTTTAGGAGGCCAACGTGGGAGGATAGATTGAGGCCAGGAGTTTGAGACTAGCCTGAGCAAGAGCAAAACTCCATTTCTACAAAAAATAGAAAAATTAGCTGTGTGTGGTGGCATGTGCCTGTATTCCAGGCTACTCGGGAGGCTGAGGCAGGAGGATCACTTGAGTTCAGGAGATTGATGCTCCTACTCTATCTAGCCTGAGAGACAGAGCGAGATCCTGTCTCAAAAAAAAAAAAATTTTTTTTAAAGATGAATTAAAAATTTTTTTGAACTCTACCAATACCTAACAATTTACACAATTTTAGAAAACACAAAAATATACAAGCATACATTCCAGAGTAATGAGGTCCCCAAGTCACATAGCCTCTGGAAAACTCTACTGTACCTTGTAAGAGAATGAGAATGAAAAAGGCAAAAACAACTTGTGAAACATTGCCTAACAATGTATACTTAAATGTATAGAGAATAGTAACCACTAAATTCTAAATAACAGAATTTTCAATTCTACTGAGAATTTAGTTATTGGATATATAAAGTTCCATTTTCCAAAGACAAAACTTTAAATAAATTTTCCTATAAACGTAAGCCATAAATCTCTGACCCAAAAGAGGACACCTTTAATGCCTGGCCAAGGCTGCCTCATGGCTCGTCAGAAAGGCAACAGTGAGAGAGAGGCAGCACCAAGACATGAGGGTGTTAAACTCCACGGTCAGCTTCGAGATCAGTCCCAGCCCTGGGAGCACTCATTCCCACCCGCCACCTGACAATCTGAGGTGAGGTAAAATCTCAACTTAAATAAAAATTATTATCGCCAGTAGAAAGCAGAGGACTTTTGGGAAAAATCGGTCCTGCAGGCACTAATATGTAAGTAAGTCCCTGATGAATGATACAGCTACGCCACAACACTGTATCCCAACACGCACTGGCTGAGGGGGTCAAATTAACACTGTGTGATGATACTAATAGAAAAACACAGCTACCTTGGAAATTCAATTATTCACAAATGATCTGTGCAGTCCCACTGATAAACAAATCTCTGGGTGTCAGACACAGTCCTCACAATGTAGCGACCGTAACACACAGGGTTCAAAAGCAGACTTAAAGGACAGAAAGAATTAAGAATAAGGAGTGGAGGAGAGGAGAGAACATGCAGGGAGAAGAACGCGAGGCTAGAGGTCCCCAGCAGAGCACCTGGCAGAACTCACGAAATAGCTGGGGCAAAGCTGGAGCTGGGGGGACTCCCTCCCTCGGCTGGTCTGCGGCGAGGGACAACTGGGTGCCCCCTGTGGCGACACTGCACAGTCCTGCTGGTATCATCATCGTTTCTGTTGCTGCTGCCTTGAGAAGTAAACAGACAGGAGCTACAATACTGCAACTCCAGCAGGGGCATGGGAAGGTGAGGGGCAAGGGGGGAACAAGAGTCTAACAAATATTTTTTAAAAGGACTAACTTTAGAAGAAAAAGGACAGATCAAGCAAAGGAAAAGGAAAAAAAAACTTTAATAGTTATTTTGCTAAAGGTAAAGTTCCGGGTAGTAAAGGAATTAAAAGCATGGTCTCCGAGAGATACTCGCACACCCATGTCTGCGTTAGCACTGTTTACCACAGGCAAGCGGCAGAAGCGACCCAAGTGTCCAGCGATGGAGAAACAAAAGGTGGTATACACGTACAATGGAGTATTAGTCATCCTAACAGGACAGGAAGTCCTGTCACATGATACTACATGGATGAACCTTGAGGATATTATGCTAAGTGAAATAAGCCAGTCTCAAAAAGACAAATACTGTGTGATTCCACTTATATGAGATACTCAGAGTAGTCAAAATCATAGACAGAAAGTAGAATGGTGGCTGCCAGGTATTGTTTAATGGGTACAGAGTTTCAATTTTACAAGATGAAAAAGTTGTAGAGACAGATGGTAGTGATGGTTGTACAACATTATGAATGCATTTAATAACTGTAGTGCACACTTAAAAATGGCTGAGACAGTAAATTTTATGTTACATATTTTTACCACAATAAAAAAATTAAAGAAAAAAAAAAAAAAAAGAACAAGGCCAAGTTCTCCTTCTCTTGGCTGACAGTCTGATGGCCGTGGACAGCCACCAGAGGCAATGGTGAGTCCACGGAGGACCACCCAGGAAAGTCACCGTCCAAATTTCTGCATCCCTCCTTGGCAATGAAAATGAAGCTATTTTTCTTCAGCATCTGGTGAGGATGTTCAATTTCTCCTGCTTTCCAAGATCCACCTCAGGAGAAGTCGATTTGTCCACAGGAGGCGTAGTTTCCAAAGCTGTCTACTGTGAACCTCTGAGAGATGTGAATTGAGTTGAGCTTTAGGGAACCAAAGTAGAAGTTCTCAAACAACTGAAAAGGAAGAATAAAAACCCAGAACGAATATAAATTATAGATGAAAATATTAAACATCAGATTCTCTTATAAAAACGCCGAACCACAACAATCCCACCCAACCTCTCATGCTTTTTCTCTCAGTATTTATTCTGAATAATGAACCTGGCGAGGAGGAATGAGGGTGGGAGTGAGAAAAGAACAGCCCGTTCCTCCCTCTGATTAATTCTAAAGTCACCCCTGACAAAATGCACTAGAGAAGGAGATCTGGAACGTCAAATCTAAAATTTATCTGCTGAGCAGACAGGATCAAGAACTTGTAGCAAACATGGCGGGCCACACCCTGACTCGCAGGGCCTGCCAGAGCTGCTTCTGACTTGGTTACTGACCATGGAGGATCCAACAGGAGCCTCGTGTTGCCACAGCCAGCATTGAATTTGATGTAACACATGCCTCTATCTCGTCAACAACATTTATGAGGAACACTGACTAAAATAAACAGAAGATAAGGCTCCTGACCCACCAATGATTCAGACAACCCAGTGAGCAACGCAGAACACTGACACACATAAAACAACCAGAAGTGAGCACAGTGTTCACTCCTACCGGATGACAGAACAAGTGCAAACGGTATGTATCAAAAACCTTTAATTAGACTTGGATTCAAGCCAGCATCCTAAATACAGCATCCTAAATACTTTTTACCATAATCCCCCACTTTATAAAAACTCTCAAATGTGTCAGAGGGAGGGATGAGCCATACTTTAAGACCTGACTCTGTGATTAGCACATTTGTAAATCAGAATCCAAAATGACATCAGAATCATCCCAGGAAGATACAGCCATACTCCCTGGATACAGACACAGAGTAAAGGACTTACCTTCTTCTGTTAGGATGCAAGAATTATTCTTTTTAAAAATGTTAGTAGGATTCCAAGAAAGCCTTTTAATATGCATACCCAACAATGTTTGAGTGTAGCCTAAAGGTGGGACCTTTGCACACTGACAAGTGACTGTCTCCTCACTTATTTTTATACAACCTCCATACACATTGACTTCAGCCATGGTCGCCTTTCCCCTTCCTGCAATTAATGGCCTAGCAAAATGCCTGAGGTTCATTAAAGGCTAACTTTATAAAGCTTAGTAAATATTGATTCTTCAACATGACATCAACTTGACCCCAAAGATCTATTTAGAGGTTGTGTGCTGCATTGTCTTGTCTTTCAGAAAGGTGACCAGCTCTTGTCTGCATTGATTTACACAATTAACTTCTCTTCCTGGCTTTGGCAGCCTGTTCAAACCATGTCCACCCTTTTGTGTGAATAAATTCAGCCTGAGATGGTTATCTGCTAAGCCCTCTGCTGAGCATTAATTTCAAGTGAAAGACACGTCTCCGAGACTGATGGATTTATAGCTCTGCAAACTGAAGCCTTCTAGGTACAGAAAAGCCATTGCCAAAGAGGCAATAAAAGATGAGACAAAACAAAACTAAAAGGAAACTCATAATACTTTCAACAAGTTACTTTTCAAGGATTGGCAGCCTCTGGGTCCTCCACCCTCTTCTCTTTGTGCCCATGTTTCCAAGAAATGGGGACGCCACAGCGAAGAGCTGGAAGTGACCCACCGTGACTTTGCTCTGCCTTGTGCCCATGACCCCCAGATGGCATGATTTGCCAGAGAGATTCTCCTGCTTCAGGGTTGAGGGAAACAGTAAACATAGCAATAATGACGTTAGCTGGGATGTGACTGCAATGCAATAGAAAAATTAAGAGAGAAGACTAAACATACATGATCACACTCCACGAGGGCAAGAAGAGCGGGGCTGTAGAAAGAGTGCTGAAGTGAGATTCAAAACTTACACCTGGATGTGGAAGCTGTGTGACAGTGCAGCAGGCAGATGACACCACCTACTCTACCAATCCCATAAGGGGCAAAAGGTCACAATGGGTAAAAACCCAATAAGAAGAAGAAATAGGCTGGGTGCGGTGGCTCATGCCTGTAATCTTAGCACTCTGAGAGGCCGAGCTGGGAGAATCCCTTGAGCTCAGGAGTTCGAGATCAGCCTGAGCAAGAGTGAAACTCTGTCTCTATTAAAAATAAAAAAAATTAGCCAGGTATGGTGGTGTGAGTCTGTAGTCCCAGGAGGCTGAGCCAGGAGGATCGCTTAAGCCCAGGAGTTTGAGGTTGCAGTGAACGATGATGATGCCACTGCACTCTAGCTGGGGCAACAGAGCAAGACTCTACCTCAAAAAAGAAAAAAAAAAAAAAAAAGGAGGAAGAAGAAGAAGAAATAAAAGTACCTTGTAAACTATAAAGTGCTACCAAAAATTTGGCATTTCTTATTATTTTTTTTACCATCTCTCTGCTCTTGTTACACTAGTATTTCTTTTCCCTTCGTAAGTTGCCATCTTCTTTCACACCCTTTGGTGATGTCACGTCAAATGGATTGCTTATCCAGAAGTCCCTCGTGCTGGTGCCAATCTTCATTTTAGCCTTTCCTAACTCTGTTCTTGTTCTCTCTGCATGTTTACAATGATTTAGTAGCAGAGACTTTAGTAACAATTTTTCATAGTTATCTTATTGTTTGGTCATTGTTATATCTTTAGTCTTAAGCCTTCCTTTTAGTTCTGTCATTTATTTCTGGTGAGTCACTAAAATGTAAGTTGTGGAGGGAGGAGCTAAATCTTACTACGCACTGTAACAGTATGTAGTAGACTGCATTAAGATCAATAAATATTTGTTAAACAAAATTATAACTAAGACCAATGCTGTAGATGTCTGTGTACATCTCCATGGCTGAAAAGAGAAAACTATGACATGTACTTGTCTAGACTGAATTTAGAGGTTTAATTTATAGGTTACCACCAAGGAATCCCTGAATAGGACTTAACCAAAATTGCATTACCTCCAATCAAGGAGCCTGGGGGACACTTCTTCATGTTTCTTATTTGTCAAACCCTAGATCTCTTTCTTAGCTCCAGTTCCTGATCTTGAATATCGCTGAGCACCTGATGATATGCACTTTTATGCCAAGAGGCACATGATGTGGTTCTGTCTCCCAGGTGCTTGCCATCTCCTTAGGGAGACAGTGCGTATCAGAGGAGAGGAATGCTGACGACATGGGTGTGTGCACCTTATGGAAAGGCACCGAGTGCTTTACTTTGTGATCTGCATACTTTTCCGTATGTATGTTCTACTGCAGTGAAAAAGTTCACCTAAAACAACATGGACAGCAAAGGTGAAGCGTGAGATGAGAGGCACAGGCAACCAACAAACGCGGTGGGAAGTAAGGAAACAAGGGATGCTGTGGGTGGGGGCACCCAGGAAAGCCACCTGGAGGAGACCAGACCGGGCTGGGCCTAGCGGCAAGCACAGAAGGCAGCAGAAAGGAGGGAGGGCGGCATGAAGGCAGAAATGGGCATGGTGCGCCGGGCCAAGCAGACAGCTTAGATGTTTGGAGGAAGAAGCAGTGGGATAGACACAAGGAGGGAGAATCAGATTAAGGGAAACAAGAGAAAGAAAGGAAAGGAGACAATGGTAGTAGTTTGGTCATGAGGAAGATGTGGAGTATCTCTTAACCAAAACAGCAGCAGTAGGCCTGGAAAGACTGCGACACAGCAGATGGGAAATACTAGGAACGAAACACAGAAAAGGCCCAGTCACCTGCTAGGTGAAGAGGAGACAGGAAACATCAGCGATGAAAGGTAAATGAGTAAGTGAGGGTGCCACTGACAGTAACAGGGCACTTCTGAGAGGGAGCTATTTTAAGGGGGAAACAACAGGTTCAGGTTTGCTTACAAACTCTGGCTGCATCACACTGACTAGCTGTGTGTTCCCAAGCCCTTCTCCAAGGTAGGGTTTTCCTGGTAGGCTCTGAGGATCTGCACTAAAGATAAGAAATCTAAAACACAGTTAAGCGGAAATATATCACCATAAAAAGGTTTACAAGTGTCCCTTTTTTATTGAGCTGTAGTTCTTTATATATTAGGGAAATGAACTCTTTTGTCTATGTTACAAATTACACATACACTTTCCCCTCAGTTTGTCACTTGTCTTTTGACTTTGCTTATGATAATGTTTACCATGTCAATTTAAACTTTTATAAACTCACATTTATCGTAACATATTTTTAAAACAAAGTTACCTAATGCCAATATTGTTATATATTAAAAGATCAAGGTGAACCATAAATATGGAAATACCGACAACACTAACAAAATAAAGATTGAAATAGCCAACATTTATTGCTCAAGCACATGTGCTAATCTACATGATTCTCTGATTGCATCCTCACAACCCCAAGAAACAGGTCCTACTATTAATCCCCATTTTATAGTTGAGCCTTAGGTTTAGAAGACTTCAGTAAATTGCCTAAAGGCACACAGCAAGTTGATAGGGTTCAGGACATGCTATCCCAAAATACAGCACCTTGGTGTTTGAGAGAACAGCAGAAACAGGAAGGTCTCTCTCACCTTCCACTGCTCTTCTCCTCTGAAGCAAGCCTTAAAACCCACCTTCTCCCCTGAAGCAGTTACAGGGCCTCAGCCATGAACCTAGTGATGGGTGAGAAAAGGAATCTTTCCTCTCCTATAAAGTAATGGTGGAAAACTGAGATTCATACCTAGTAGCCTACCTGTAGAATCTGAGCCCTTTAACCCCTGTGCCTCCTGCCCCTTACTCTGGGTGGCTTCCCTTAAAACACGGCCCTATTGGCCAGGTGCAGTGACTCACACCTGTAATCTTAGTAGTCTGGGAGGCCAAGGTGGGAGGATCACTTGAGCTTAGGAGTTCAAGACCAGCCTGAGCAAGTCTGAGCAAGAGTGAGACCCCGTCTCTACTAAAAATAGAAAAAATTAGCCAGGTGTGGTGTGTGAGTCTATAGTCCCAGGAGGCTGAGGCAGGAGAATCCCTTGAGCCCAGGAATTTGAGGTTGCCGCAAGCTGTGATGACGCCACTGCACTCTATCCAGGGTGACAGAGCAAGACTCTGTCTTAAAAAAAAAAACCCACCAAAAACATGCCCCCATTAAGACACAGTGAGGACACAGTGAGAAGCACTGACACAGACAACTCCCAGAGACTGAAATGAACACATTCTTTCACTTCTTATTCCTACCTTCGGTGCCACCTCTTTTCTTGGACTGGGTTTAAGAATCAGATGGCTCAGCTGGAAGAATTTTAATTGAATTCCGGATGAAAATCAGCACAAATCAACTAAAAGGCTACATTTAATTTGGTACTTGAACGGGCAAAGAGGAAAAAACTTAAATTGCAAGTTTAAAAAAAAGAAAAAAGAGAGCTGGGTGGGTGGTTCACGTGTGTAACCCCAGTGACTTGAGAGGCTGAGGTGGGACGATCGCTTGAGCCCAGGAGTTCGAGACCACCCTGGGGAACACAGCGAGACACTGTCTCTAAAAAAATTTAAAAATTACATAGTGGCACACACCTGTAGTTCCAGCTACTCGGGAGGCTGAAGCAGGAGGTCCCCTTCAGCCCAGGAGTTTGAGGCTGCACTGAGCTATGATTGCACCACTGCACTCCAGTCTGGGAGACTAAGTGAAAGCCAGTCTCAAAAAACAAAAGCAAAAACAAAAAACTACAAATATTTAATGAGGAAATAAAAACAGAATTTAAGCCTGCCAATAGTTGTGATATCACTAGTAAATAATAAGTACTGATTTAGACGATTTATGATAAAAATTTAAAACCTAACTAGTTTGACATTTGAAAACTGTTATGCACACAGCTGTTATCTATCCTTGACTGAGTACTCACAATATCTTTAGAAAATTAAAAAAAAAAAAAAAGCTTTTCCTATCACCAATAAAGAGAGAAATGTGCACTGTGGAGAGGAAAGGTTTTTGGTCAAAACCAAGGCTTCCCTGACAAAGAATGGCAAGATAAAATCCAACCATCCTGCTGTCCCCTGCTCACATGCGCTGTGAAGCCTACCATTTCTAGTTTGTACATGTTTGTTTCCTAGGGAGAACACAGAGGCAACTATTGATTTCTAGTAATGTGGTGGTATACACTGAAAGAAAACAAACAGCAAGATTTAAGGGCTCACTATGGTCATTTTTCCCCGCATTCATTTCAGACCTTCTACTCCTTCCTCCCACGCCCTGCGACACAACCAGGGCGTCCAAGACCAGAAATAACTCCGAATGTAACGAGGCTGCAAAAATGAGACTGGCAATCTCAGAAAAAGAGGCTGGGAGGAAGGTGGGGAGGAACCTTCTCTTCTCATATCTGTGAACTAAAGCTACAAAACTGGATGAATGGCCAATCTCAACAGAATAGCGAGGAATCTGTTGGGGATGCCTGCCCATCTGGCTTCCAAAATGAGGCTCCTTCACTGCTTCAATCTTAGACAAAGTAGTGTTCACATTCTTCAAAGATTCTTCTTTTAAGAAAATCTACTTCTTGTGCTGGGTGGCCCCAGTGAATGATTTTCTGTCCCAATATTACTCAAGTAAGAAGAAATTTAGCTTTGAAGTCCAAAATGAAGATTCAAAATATATAAGTACTGTGCGATTTATAGTCATTCTTGGTATACATTAAGTTAAACTAACAACCCTTAAAACATAATATGGCATAACTGAAATTAAGTACATGTGGTTCAGTTAATGCAAGTACTTAGAAGCATGCACTAGGTCCCATTTCTCCCTATGAAAGGATGCTTTCTATTGTTTTCATGTATGGTAATTAGACTTGGAAAGCCAAAGTAGAGTGAACAGGAATAGCAAATGCATGATACTTTGAAGTTTTCTCAGTGTTTTTCTTCCATAATCTGTTTTACCAACTTCTGTTTCTCACAATTACTCCCTGTTTACAGATAAAAGTAACAGTAATAATGCTATTTTGTACTTAATAATGATGCTTAGCCACCTACCTCCCTACCAGGGATGGTATGAGGATGAACAGAAGAACGTCTGACCAGCATTCTGAGCTCTTAGGGAAGGTACTCCCAGTACGAAGCCTTGCTGTGGTTAAATAACAACTTTCATCTAAGGATCTAAAAGTGTCTTACAAAGCCCAGCTCATTAATGCTTCAAAAAACTAGTGATGTAAACTAGAGCTTAGCATTATTGTCCCCATTTCAAAGATAAGAAACAGACAGGCTAGGACCAATAACATTGTGAGACAAAATTAAGAATTCCTGGGACAGGACAGAAGATGACATCCATAACATAGCAGCATATACGTGTCTCTCAATTCGAATGACAAATCTGTACCCAAGAATGCCAAGTGGGGAAGAAGCTCCATCCTTAGGCTGTGCATACTCAATTGAACAGCAGAACAGCAGAACAGCAAAGAATGAGAAACAAATGATGTGAAAAGCTATAATCACAGCCCCTGGAAGATCCTAATTGAAAAACAACCACAGGTGTGAGGGTGTGAGGGTGCAGTGGCTCACACCTGTAATCCTAGCACTCTGGGAGCCCAAGGCAGGAGGATCCCTAGAGGTCAGGAATTTGAGACCAGCCTGAGCAAAAGCAAGACCCCCCACCTTCCCGTCTCTACCAAAAATAGAAAAAATTAGGCGGGTGTGGTGATACGCGCCTGTAGTCCCAGCTACTCGAGAGGCTGAGGCAAAAGGATTGCTTGAGCCCAGGAGTTGGAGGTTGCAGTGAGCTATGATGACACCACTGCACTCTAGCCAGGATGACAAAGCAAGACTCTGTCTCAAAAAAAAAAAAAAAAAAAGCAGCAGAAGAAAAGAAAAACAACAAAACAAATAATGGCATATTACAGAAGCATTCTTCATGAAAGAGGCCTCTAGGTCCAGGATTAATAAGACTTTCAGTAATGAACAGAAAGACATGAATACCAGACTAAAAATATAATCGATTTTGAAAAAAAAAATCAAGGCTCTTCATACGTCATGTTACTAATCTCACTTAGAATTAGGATCACAAATAAGATTTTTCCCACAGATAGGTTTTGTTTCAAAGTTCTGATTGTTAAAATTCCCCAAACCAAAAAAAATGATTCTGAGTTTTTGCCAGGTTACCATGCAATTCAGATTCTCAAGCCTTCCCATACCTTGCATTTTTCTTCTAGGCCAGATTTCTACTATGAGGTTACTCCAGGAGAGAGCAAATGTGAGAGGTATGAAGAGGCAAGAAAGAGCTGGAGATCTACCACAGCTGGGGTCAAAAAATCTCCCAACTGCTTAAAAAATGTTCAAACAGGCTGCACTCATATGGATTCTTTCTAAATATCATCACAAAAGAACATAATTGAGCCTGCTAACCCTAAGGTAAGCCATGTTCCTCTACACGCAGACACACACACATACAGACACATATACACAAAGCCACACACACCTTCACCTGGAAACAAAAAATAAAAATTTCTTTTCTCTTTAAGATAGGGGACAAAAGAGACTCTCATGCTTTCCTACCACCGACTACAGAGCTGGTCCCTTCCCAATTTCTTCATCTTGAACAGGAACAATACAAGGATGTTCTGCAATTGCAGTAAGATAATTTAATAATGTAAGATGGAATGTTGAGCACTGATTATTACTGTCACTCACTGACTATAATCTCCAATGCATCATTCCAGGAACCAAAAAGTAGAGTTTCCTTAAAAGAAAAAAAGAGAAGATTTATTAGGATCTCGGACAGCTTACAGGCTCTGAAGTCATTATCTGGTCTCATAGGGCTGTAACATTTTTTAAAGACCGAAATCGGAACACTTACTTCATAATAAAAGACAATGTGGTTGGCAGTAGCTACTATCCTAGAGTCATCTCCAAAGACAGCCCTAACTCTGCCCAAGATGCCACTTTCAATCTGAAACCGCAAACTGCACTGATAAGTGATGTGAGAGCCAATAATAATAGCTAATAGTAGCCAATACCAAGAGGACATAATGTACTTCTAGAAGGAGTGAGGTCAAGGCCAATCTGTGGGAGGAGGAATTTTTATCACCATCCTCCTCCTCTCTGTGAGGAAAGCAGCAAAAAAGCTGTAAGTCAGTGGAACAGCTGTGATTTTTCAACCCATCAGCATGCTGCTTCTGTTTTTGTCCCCATTAAAACAGTACCAAATGCTTGTGTGTCCCCACAGCCTGAGTCCCCTCTCCACTAAGATGGCATTCCTCGCACAGAATGGGAAGGGGAACGTCCCTCGCCCATTCTGCTCTCCCAAATCACCTGCCTATCTCGGCCACGGTGAGCAGGAGGAACACTCACAGTACAGTGAGCGTGGCCCGGAAGAAACCAGACAGACAGTGCCAGAGAAGGGAGGCTTTCAAACTTCCTTCAAATAATCACTCAGGGCTGCACTTTTGGATTTTGGCCTGAGCCTCACTGCTGATGTAAGGATTATCAAGTTTAAGACTGTTGCTAAGGCCAAATGACCTATTAGAGAGTGAATTAAAACTGCTATACACAAACAGGATGCCAGGCAGTTCTGCTGAGCACCTCAATATTCAAAATGCCAAGGGACTTCCCCTCCCTGCAGGGCCTTTCAATTTTGAAAAGTGGCAAGAGAAATATGGGGAGGGAGCAGGAGGTGGAGGCGAGAAGAGGCCGTGCTGACAGGGCTGGAGAACCTATACCTAATCGTGGACCATGTGGCACACCCTGCCCTTTTCCGCAGCATCACCCAAAATCTGCATCAGAGATGAGCTGCTGAGAGTCAGTTGGCTGCAAGATTTCCTCCTGAGAAAGCCGTGCCACAGAGCATGGACATTACTGCTCTACCAGAACAAAACTGCCCCTGGTGGCTGCTGGCTAGCAGAGACTCTTCAAGCCTGTGACCACCAACCCCAAGGGCAGGTGCCCTTTCAGAGCTAATCTAGATGATGTTTCTGCAGACAAATTCTCTTCCTTAGAAAAATGCCTCTTAATGCTCCTATTTCTGGTTTGGTCATCTTCCCTCAGGCATTATTCATAATGGTCCCTCAAACAAATGCAACAGAAGATAAGTGATCTTTATATTACACAGTAGAAAGGAAGTGCAAGTCAGCAGAAATGAATCCCTGGAGGGGAGCACAGGGGCCAGTAGCAGAGACATTTCTTCTTGGCTTTGGGGCTTTAGGGAGGCTGGGCATAAAGGGGCTGACTACAGTGCCAAGGCCACAGATTGTGAAATAGGAGGAGGAGGAGAGGAGGATGGGCTCTGCCCATCTCCGCTCCAACTTCCCCAACATGAAGATAGCATCCAGAAGTTCAAGAGCAAATCAGATGTCTCTAGGCAACATCAGACAACAGAAAGAATATGCATACACCTAAATAACAGCTGTCCAAATAACTGCTGGGCTTGGAATGGCTCCTTGGAAGATGGGAAAGAGGCTGCTACATGTTACCAACTAAGTTATTTTCAACTAAGTCACCTCATTAGAGGAGAAGACATAAAATACCACATCCTCTGTTAGAACTGTGGGAAACATGCCTGCAGAGGATCACTATAGCTTTATAGAGTATGACACACACTTTCCTATGATCCAGTTCAGATGGCGTCCTTCCCCTCTGCAAAGATATGGGCTAGGTGTCAAATTAACAAAGGGCCTTGGAAGAGAGATGGGGTTCTCATTCTCACGCATACTGCAGGAGTTGCAAGGCCACTAAAATTTAAGAAATAAACATTTAAAATTTAAGAAATGTTTATTTCTTAAGTATTAAAACATTCTGGTATGAATGTTTTAACCTCCAACTGAAAGAGGAAACTCTGAATTGGAGTTCTGGTTGATTTATACCCTGTTTTCTCAATTTTTTTTTTTTTGAGATTGAGTCTCGTCCTGTCCCCTGGGCTGGGCTCAAGTGATACTCCTGCCTTAGCTTTCCAAGTAGCCAGGACCATAGCTGCGTGCCACCACACCTGGCTAATATTTTAAGAATTTCTGTAGGGATAGGATCTTGCTGTGTTGCCCAGGTTGGTCTCCAACTCCTGGGCTCAAGTGATCCTCTGCCTCAGCCTCCCGAAATGCTGGGCTTACAGGCATGAGCCACCACCCCAGGCCTGTTTTCTCACTTTTCTCACTTTTAATTTGTAGTAATAATGTTCACATTTGAGTAATAAATTGTTTCATCACTGGGATATGGGGAAGAGGGCATAGTTTCTTATGAAGACATCACAACTTTGTGGCATAGTGGACTTCATTCTTGTTTCTTTTATCTCTTTCCACCAGTGTCCTCTAACATTTGGAATAACGCTTAGACATTGTCGGCACAAAGCCACCCAGTCTAACATGGTTTCATTTGCTCTGGTCTTTAACAACAGACTGCTTCAAAGGGGACAGTGCCTTCTCACCATCTCTGGATCCAGGTTTACATTCTGTTACTGGTTTGCTTACGCTACAGCTAAATACACACAGTGAAGTATATAAATACAATGGAACAGTATTCAGCCTCAATAAGGAATGAAATCCTAACACATGGCATAATGTGGATGATTCCTGAAAACAATTATGGTGAGTGAAACAAGCCAGACACAGAAGGACAAATGTATGATTCCACGTACATGAGGTACCTAGAACAGTCAAATTCATAGAGACAGAAACTAAAATGGTGGTTACTGGGGGCTGGAGAAGAGAGGACAGGAAAGTTACTGTTTAATGGGTACAGAGTTTCAATCTGGGATGATGAAAAACTTCTGGAGATGGATGGTGGTGATGGTTGCACAACAATATGAATGTACTTAATGCCACTGAAATGTACACTCAAAAATGGTTAAAATGTTAAATCTTATGTATATTTTATCACAATACAAAAAAATATATACAACGGACCCAAAGTAAACCATAACCCAATTCATTTCATCAGTGAACTATACCTAAAATAATATGAAATGACACCTAGATATGAACACATAAAAAAAGATGAATATTTCCTACAATAAGAACAGGCAGGGTCAGGTGCAGTGGCTCACGCCTGTAATCCCATTTTGGGAGGCCAAGGTGGGAGGATTGCTTGAAGCCAGGAGTTCAAGACTGGCCTGGGCAACATAGCAAAACCCCGTCTCTACAAAAAAACATTAGCCAGGTGTGGTGGCACAGGCCTGTTGTCCCAGCTACTTGGAAGGCTGGGGTAGGAGGATCATGTGAGTCCAGGAGTTCAAGGTTATAGCGAACTGTGATCACACCACTGCACTCCAGCCTGGGTGACAGAGCAAGATTTGTTTCCTTGTTCGTGGGGTAGGAGGAATAAAAGGAAAAAAAAGAGGGAGGGAAGAACAAGCAGCCCATTCAAAGAATTCACAGGAATAAGATCAGAGAGATCAAAGATGATTGAATATTTATTCCCCTTCCCTCAAATATACCAAGCAAGCATCTAGCTTAGTGTTTTATATTTAGTAGGTATTCAATAAACATTACCAAATATTTGTTTTTCATTCTGGTAAGAACCAGAAATGATTTTAAGAAAAGTAATGTTACCCTCTTATTTTTTTCTACTTTGACTGCCTTTGCCTAACCCTGGCCTATTTCTTGTTATTGTGTTGGCCAGACCCTTTCAAACCCTTGTATCATTCTTTGCCTGAGCCAAGACAACACATGGAAGTATTCCAGCACCACTGCAAAGAGGAATAACCCATGAAGATGAATTTAAAAGACAGCAAAGAGAGAAAAATATCATGTATGAGCAGACAGCAACAGGGAAAGTGCATCTTTCCAGAACGGATGTCGGCTTCTGTCAAAAATCAGCCAATTGCTCGTTTTCCAGTTTCATTTTAACAATGGTTTCACTTCACTGACAGCGACATCTTTGGGTGCCCTCATTAGTGTTTGAAGGCTTCGCTTTCCAGGCAAAGTAACACATTTAAAAAATGCAGAGGAAAAGTTTTGGTGAAACACTGCTTGGATTTGAATCTTCCTTCCTCCTGCCCCTAAATAGATTAAAATAAGAAGCCACAAAACCAAACTGAAGCATTTCAAACTGCACTTTTTCCTTATCTATCTGATGCTCTCAGGAATTGCCCAATCACGTCTTAGAAGTCTTTCAGATCCTTTAAAACACAGTATGTTCTTTCTATTACCAGAAAAATATAAAAAGTCCCCAATAATTTTCTGCAATTTCCTTTTTTTTTTTTTTTTCCGAGACACAGTCTCGCTCTGTCACCCAGGCTAGAGTGCCGTAAAGTAACCTCATTTTAAAAAAGAGATAAACATTTGCTAGAAAAGAAAAGCATCAAGTAAACAAATTCAATAAGATTGTTGTTAACTAAATTTTTATGACATATAATAATTAGCGTATCTTGAGGGTCTATTAAATAAGTGCACCATATCTAACCATAAAGCAGACATGCTGGGTGAGATAAAAGAAAATTAAACTGAACTCTAATCTCTAAGACAGGGGCCAGCAACCTTTATCCTTAAAGAGCCAGGTGGCAAAATGGTCTCTATCACAACTACTCATCTGTGCCAAATGATGTGTAAACAAATGAGCCTGGCTGTGTTCCAATAAAGTTTTATTTATTTGAATTTCTCATAATTTTCACATCATGACATATTTCAGTATTCTTCTTTGATTTTTTTTAACCATCAAAAAATGTAGGCCGGGCGCGGTGGCTCACGCCTGTAATCCTAGCACTCTGGGAGGCCGAGGCGGGTGGATCGCTCGAGGCCAGGAGTTCAAGACCAGCCTGAGCAAGAGTGAGACCCCGTCTCTACTACAAATAGAAAGAAATTATATGGACAACTAAAATATATATATACAAAAAAATTAGCCGGGCATGGTGGCGCATGCCTGTAGTCCCAGCAACTCGGGAGGCTGAGGCAGTAGGATCGCTTAAGCCCGGGAGTTTGAGGTTGCTGTGAGCTAGACTGATGCCACGGCACTCACTCTAGCCCGGGCAACAGAGTGAGACTCTGTCTCAAAAAAAAAAAAAAAAAAAAAAAATGTAAAAATCATTCATGGTTTGAGGGCCATACAAAAAATAGGTGGCAGGCCATTAAACTGTAGTTTGTGGATCCTGCTCTACGAGTTTATGATATGAAATATGGGACCAAAAATATCACCTCTGGCAAACCTAGTGTTCTAATAATGATGCATAATAAAAAATCTTTTTTCTCTGTCCTTCTAAAATCTGATTTCTGTGGAAAACAGTATAATCAGGCAATCCAAAAAAGTTTCCTGAGTGCTTGCCAGGTACAAGACACTGCTAATCACCGCGAGGCACATAAGAAGTCTCTAAACAAAGTAGGGAGAAGAGGGAAGGAGTTAAGAGGTGGAGAGCTCCATTGATTTGGATGGCCCTTACCATTAAGGAGGAGGTAATATCTGTATCAGACTTTGAAGAATGAGTATAATTTGGATAGAAAAAGATTGCAGTAAAAGAAAAAGAGAAAGATAAGGACAAAACCTTAAGGAGTAACCATATTAGAGAGAAAAAAAAAAAAAAAAGGTAGATACAGAGGCAGGCAGAAAACCAGGAGAGTAAACCGCCACTGAAGTCAAGAGAAAAAAGCATTTGAAGGAGAAAGGGCTTAATACTCTCAATGTGGTTACTGGGGGAAGAGTAAAAGTAGGTCAATGCACTGAATAAATAAGTGCTATCAATGACTTTTTTACAGTATTGTTTTGGTACAATGATAGAGGTGAGAGACAGGTTGGGGAGAGAATAAACAGGGAACAGTTTGAAAGAGATGATGGAGGAAGATGGCTTTATAGTACTTAATCAGACTAGAGAAATGGATTCTCCTTCCTTAAAACAAAAAACATTCTAATGAAAGAGGCAGCTATCTTCTCAGCAGCTTGCTCTAATAGGAAACATTCTAATTAGGAAGTTGTTCCTTATTATCAATTAAATTCTTACACTCTTTGAAATCAAATGGCCCAATTTATATGGTAAGATCAACAGTTAACAAAAGCTGCATCTACTCTAAACATTGCAACAAGACATAGCCAAGAATTTGACAAACTTTTCTGGAAGGTGACTATATACAAATGGTTAAGTGTCCTATTCAACTCCTAAGTGTATGTCTGTCTATCTTTCCTTCTTTCTTTTTAAAATTTTTTATTCTGACACAGTTTTATGCTTACCAAAAAAGTAATAAGGATAATGAAAGGATTCCTGCATTCCTTTATCCTTCTTTGTTTTTTAATAACTTACTTTAAGAAAAGCATTCTTTGGCTGAAATTCCTTTTTGTTCTTTGTAATATGGATATTGCCAATAAATTTTGGCTATTCAGTTCAAAAACTGCTGGGGCTCAAATGGTTTAGTTAATGTTGCCAATGAGTCAGTCACAAGTTGTAGGAAAGAAAAGTGCAATATAAACTGACTTAACAGAACTCCTTTTTGGAATTCACTGGGCTTCCTTAATCTATACATTGGTATCTTTTATCAGCTATACCCTATTCTCTTTTTCCTCTCCTTCTGAGACTCCAATTAAATATATGTTAGATCTTCTCACTCTATCCTGTATGTTTCATTTTCTTTCTGTAATTTTTACCTTTCCTTCCAACCATGGAGAATTCTGGATAATTTATTCTGACTAACTTCCAGTTCACTATTTCCCTCTTCATCTATGTCTAATTTGCTGCTAAACCCATCCACTAAGCTCTTAATTTCAGTTATTGCATTTTCTAGTTCTAGCACTTCTAAATGGTTCTTTTTTAAAACTGCTCTATTGCTTTTCTTTTTTAATAGTTCCCAATTCCCTGATAACAATTTTAAACTTGGCTTTGATTTCTTTGAACACAGTAGGCATAGTTGTTTTTAGTTCAAGTCTGATAACTCTAGTATGTCATGTACTTACAAGTTTTGGAAGTCTGTTTATTGTGACTGGTTTCCTCATATGTCTAGTCATCTTTGACTATGTACTGGCCATTTTTTAAGGAAAAAGTTCCTTGGAAAAATATTTTTAGACAGAGGGTGACAGTACCTTCTTCCAGAGAGGATTTCTGTTTGCTACTGCCACATAGCAATCCAGAGCCTCCTTCATCCAAGTTCAAGTCCTCAGGGTCTCTATATTTTGTCCTTTTAGAACCCTAATAGTTAGTGTTCCTGCACATTTTCTATCTCCCAACATTTGCCAGAGATTACCTTGATTTTTTTCTTCCAATATTTGATTGAATATATGTATGTGTGAGTATATATATATAATTTCCAAGAACTCTCTTACACTCTAATTGAGTATAAGATATATTTTTATATAAGACATAAAAAATTTTATAACATTTTTATTTTCCAAATGAAACTATTCAGAAAGTTGTACGTTTATTTCACTAACAACTGCCTACTTCATGTGATTGTAAAGAATAATGTAAACGCTTTCAATGCTATAGATAAAAACTATGACAAAATAGTAGGTTGTCCTAGTGAAATGCATTTAGTTTATAAGCATTAAGAGCTTACAGAGGACATGACATCTACTTAGTGATTTTATTTAAATAAGATTAAAATTTCAAGTCATAGAAATATAAAAAGGATACCATAGCTATGGCAGAAATCAAGAAACAGTAACTTTATCCTGAATTCAATTTGCTGTTATTTATCCTGCTACCACAGTGCAATGGAACATTTAGTGATAAGACATTCAAAGAAAGATTTTTCTGAAAAATTTGAGTTTTGAGAAAAAAATCTAAAGAGGAGCCAAGTGACTAAGAAACAATTTTCAAGAACGTATATAATGTTATATAATTTAAAACTGGATAATTTAAAAAAATATTTTCTTCCTCAAGTGAAATAGTATACTTTCTAAATGCTAGTCTCCCTTTGTAAGCATTAACATCTTTCTTTAAAAAGTTACAAGACTTCTGGTTTCTGGTCCAGCAGTAAGGAGCTTAGAAGTCACCACTTCATCCTAAGAAGTAAGAAGCTGAACACACTAAAAAATCAACAGCTCTTCCTGGATCTGTCAGAGAAGTGAGGTCACAGGACAAACTACTGTCCCCAAAATTAGAGAGACATACAGGTGGATACAGAGAATCGCAGCTGCAGCAGAAAGCCAGGAGGAGAAATCTCTGGAGTAGGAAAGCCTAACTAACTGACAAACTGCTGGAGGCTCAGTGTAGACAAGTATGAGAGTTAAGAACTCTAGGGGACCCAGTCATAGGGAGGACCCCATGCTTCTGTGAGTTTTACCTCCAGGACCTCTACCAGGTCTTCACAGTGAACACTGGAGAAAAATCTCCTGCTTCCAGCAGAGGGAAGAAAAAAGGAACCATTTTGAACCAGAGCACTTTGTTCTTTTTAACAAAGCCTGCCCTCAGGAGAAACTATTTTACCAAAGCCTAACCTGCTGGGGTTTTATCAAAGCCTAACCTATCTAGGGGAAGGCAAATACCCAACTGTAGCCCCTTCTAGCCTTTCAAGTGGGGAAAGAGAAATACTGAACTCTAGTTGGCTCTAGCCCTCCATGTGGAGGAAGCCCACGTTAGCTCCCTCTAATCTTCCACATAGGAGAAGGGAAAAACTCCAGGCCCCTCTAACCATCCTGTCCCACCTAAAGAGGGGTGGGGGAGCAGCACTCATGACATTCACAGAGTAGTGGCACAGGCTGACCAATCCTATAATCACAGGATTATAGAACATTTCCCCTCCCCCACACCTTACCATCACACCACTAAAGGCTATTTACCAGAGTCCCTTTCATCTAGTACATAATGTCCATATTTCAACAAAAAAATTACAAGGCATAGAAAAAGGCAGAAAACACAAATTGAAAAGACAGAGCAAACATCAGAACAATAGTCAGATATGGTAGGGATATTAGAATTATCACACCAGGAATTTAAAACAACTATGATTAATATGCTAAGGACTCTAATGGATAAAGTAGACAACATGCAAGAACAGATGGATAATGTAGGCAGAGAGATAAAAAAAATTCTAAGAATCAAAAAGTACTGGTGAACAAAAACACCGCAATGAAAATGAAGAATGCCTTTGATGGGCTCATTCTGACTGAAAAAACAGAGCAAGTTATCCAAGAACTGTGGGACAACTACAAAAGGTATAACATATACATAATACAAATACCAGAAGAAAGAGAGGAACAGAAACAATTTCTGAAGCAATGAAGACTGAGAATTTTCCCAAATTAATGTCAGACACCAAACTACACATATAGGAAGCTCATAGAATACCAAGCAGGATAAATGCCAAAAAAACTATACGTAGGTATATCATATTCACACTTCAGAAAATCAAAGATAAAGAAAAAATCTTGAAAGAAGCCAGAGGGGGAAAAACAGCTTTCTTATACAGAGGCAAAGAATTACATCTAATTTTTCCTCCAAAAGCACGCAATCAAGAAGAGAGTAAAGTGAAATATTTAAAGTGTTGAGAGAAAAAAACCACCAACCTAGAATTCTGAACTCTGCGAAATTATCCTTCAAAATTGAAGGAGAAATAAATACTTGCTCAAACAAACAATTGAGGGAATTTGTTGCCAACAGACCTATCTTGCAAGAAATGTTAAAAGAAGTTCTTCAGAAAGAAGGGAAATGATATAGGTCAGAAACTTGGATCTACATAAAGAAAGGGAAAGCACTGGAGAATGAATAAATGAAGGTAAAATAAAAACTTTTAGTTTCTTAATTCATCTAACAAACAATTGTTTGTTCAAAATAATAACAGTAATCGTGTGCTTATGTGTGTGTATACATATGCTTATGTATTAATATAAGTGAAATGAATGACAGCAATGACACAAGGGAGGGAGGATTAGGAATGTGTTATTGTTATAAGGTACTTGCACTATCATGAAGCAGTAGAGTGTTATTTGAAAGTGTACTTGGATTAGTTGTAAATGTATACTTGCAAACTCTAGGGCAACCACTAAATAAAAAGAAGTATAAGTGATATGCTATGAAAGGAAAGAGAATAAAATCATACAAAATGCTCGATTAAAACCAAAAAAGGCAGAAAAAGCGTGGGAGGCAGAAATAGGAACAAAGAACAAGGGCAACAAATAGAAAATGGTAAAATATATGTAGATATTAATCTAAATATATAAACAAATAATCACTTTAAATATCAATGGTCTAAATACATGAATTAAAAGACAGAAATTTTCAGAGTAGATTTAAAAAAACCTAACTGTATGTTATCTACAAGAAACCCACTTTAAATATAAAGATATAGATTAAAAATAAAGGAATGGAGAAAGATACACCATTCTGACACTAATCAACAGAAAGTGAGTAGTTGTACTGATTTCACATAGAACAGACTTCAGAGCAAGGAAAGTTGTTAGGAATAAAGAAATGCATGATAAAAGGGATCAATTGTCCAAGAAGACATATTAATCCTTAACAATATATGTGCCTAACAACGGAGCGTCAACATACATGAGGCAAAAACTGACAGAAGCAAGAAGAAATAGATGAATCCACTAATAGAGCTGAAGACTTTAACACCACTATATCAGAAATAGACAGATCCAGCAGGCAGAAAATCAGTAAGGATATAGTTAAACTCAATAGCAGCACCAATAGACTGGATATAATGGATATCTATAGAATACTTTATCCAACAACAGCAGATTACACATTCTTCTCAAACTCACAGGGATCATTCACCAAGACAGACCCCATTCTGGGCCATAAAACATATCTTTTTTTTTGGGGGGGGAACAGAATCTCACTCTGTTGCCCAGGCTAGAGTGCCGTGGCATCAGCCTAGCTCACAGCAACCTCAAACTCCTGGGCTCAAGCCTGCCTCAGCCTCCCGAGTAACTGGGATTACAGGCATGCACCACCATGCCCGGCTAATTTTTCTATATATATCTTTAGCTGTCCATGTAATTTCTTTCTATTTTTAGTAGAGATGGGGTCTCGCTCTTGCTCAAGCTAGTCTCGAACTCCTGAGCTCAAACAATCTGCCCATCTCGGCCTCCCAGAGTGCTAGGATTATAGGCGTGGGCCACCGCGCCTGGCCCATAAAACATATCTTAATAAATTTAAAAGAACAGAAATCATACAGTGTCTGCTCTCAGGCCACAATGGAATTAAACTTGAAATCAATAATAGAAAGATAGCTGGAAAATCCCAAACTAGTAGGAGATTAAACCACACATTTCTAAGTAACACATGGGTCAAAGAAGAACTCTCAAGAGAAATTTAAAAAATATTTTTAAACCAAAATGAAAATGAAAATACAACTTATCAAAATTTGTAGGCTGCATCAAAAGCAGTGCCTAGAGGGAAATTTATAGTATTGAATGCGTATGTGAGAAAAGAAGAACAATCTGAAATCAATAATCTAAGCTTTTCCCTTAGGAAACTAGACAAAGAAGAGCGAATTAAATCCAAAGTAAACAGATAAAAAAAATAAAAAAAATTAGAGCAGAAATCACTGAAATTGTAAAGAGGAACTCAATAAAGCAAATCAAGAGTGAACCTAATGTAAACTATGGACTGTGGGTGATAATGAGTCAACGTGAGTTCATCGATTGTAACAAATGTACCACGGTGGTGCCAGATGTTAACAGCAGAGGAAGCTGTGCATGTATAGGGACAGGGAGTATACGAAATACTCTGTACTGTCTGCTCAGTTTTGCTGTGAACCTTAAACTGTTCTAAAAAATAAAAGTTTATTAAAATTTTTTAAAAAGTGACCACACAGTTCTATTAATAAATCTCACCTCTCTTCTCTCTTCCCTAGAAAAAAGAAAAATCAATTCATCTTTTCAACACTCCTCTAATACTTCAAAACAAAATATTCATTCAAAACAAGCCTCTTCACTGAGAGTGTTTAAGAACTTAATTGTGCCTTTGTTACCTTAGGATAGACTTACTAAAGAGTTGGTCAGGGAGGAACATGGGAAGGGAGGCATGTGCTACTTTCTGACCTGGGGTAGCAGATGCACTGGTCACTTTATGCTCATTTGTTCAATGGTACATATATGTTTTATGCACACACATATATTTTTTTTCAGTCAAAAAGAATAAATAGTATGGTTTCTTTTTTAAAGATTCCTTTATAAAAACTTCTCTAAGTAAGGCATACTGAAGACCGTATTTAAATTTATCTATTTTAGGCTGGGCGTGGTGGCTCACACCTGTAATCCTAGCACTCTGGGAGGCCGAGGTGGGAGGATCACTCGAGGTCAGGAGTTCGAGACCAGCCTGAGCAAGAACAAGACCCCATCTCTACTAAAAATAGAAAGAAATTAGCTGGATAACTAAAAATATATAGAAAAAATTAGCCAGGCATGGTGGCGCATGCCTGTAGCCCCAGCTACTCGGGAGGCTGAGGCAGGAGGATTGCTTGAGCCCAGGAGTTTGAGGTTGCTGTGAGCTAGGCTGATGCCACGGCACTCTAGCCCCGTCAACAGAGTGAAACTGTTTTGCTTCTCTTTGAATAGTAGATGAAGTTGATTTTTTTTTTTCCAAGGCTGCCTCCCATCACCAGCATTCCTGATCCTTGGCCTATGTAGTTGTCAAAATAAATAAATAAGTAAATAAATAAATTTATTTTAATTATCCCTTGAAAGGCTCTAAGGAACAGAGATGGGACAAAAGCAAAAATGAAGTACTTGAGTGACTCTCATTCATGTCTTTCAAGTCTCAACGTGGCTAGACATATTTAAAACATTTTCAGAGGAAAGTAATTAAAAATTAATATAGTTTAATACTGCCAGTCCTCTCTTTCTCTAAATTTAAAGATTCTTATATATGCGATAGGAAAGGCACAAATTCATTTCCCTTTTACTTGGTTTGTATTTCCAGGATTTTTAAGTGTCTAAAGAAATGGCGCTTTTACAGTGTCCTCCTATTTTGGACCTATACTACTTTCCATTCCCTCCCAAATATATCACTGTGGCTTTATTTGCACCAAATCACATTCCCTGATGAGCAACCTAGGGCTCTAATGCCGCCTCCTCTCCACTCTGCAGTCAGAAGCTATGCTTTTGAACAGTTAATATTGTACCCCTGTTCAATCTGCTGAGAGCACAATCTTGGAATACTGATTCTACTGCTTAAGGCCATTTCATAAGTCCCCCAAACAGACTGCCATTATTTCTCTCTCCAGAAGCTGGCAGTTAATGACCATTCTACTTCTAGCCAGTAAAGGAGCAGTTATTTCCTGACAGTGTGTCTTTAGGTCAGCATGATTTCTCCAATTACAAGTTTATCACTGCCTGTGGTTATACAAAGAGCATCTTTGTTGCTATCTCTTAGATGAGAAATAGAAACTCTCTGAGGGGACACCATCCTATTAATTTGGTGTAGGTCCTCTTCACTCATGCATCCTCCTTTTGGAGCTATCTGTCAGTCTTCCATTAAAAAAACCACCATAATTGACTATGTTTGTTCCCTTTCAGGTTTGAATAACACAGAATGATTCTTTGGTTGTCAGTTCTTATTTCAAAGTCTTTCTTAGGGAAAGAAAATTCTTATTTTAGCTAGGAATAACCACAGACTAGTCTGTTACAGCTGCAACAACCCTCAAAAAAGCTGTACAAAAGAAAAATATGACTTCCACCTCCAAAAGCCATTAGAGATTTTTTTCTTATTATTAAGGCACCCAGAACACACAATATTATATTGAGCCAAAAGAACCAATTTTCTTCATGGAGTAGAATAGCAATTGGCTGCTACTCATTAAATTCTTACAGCAATGAGCAATGACTTTCTTCCTTATTTTGCTTCTCTTTGAATAGTAGATGAAGTTGATTTTTTTTTTCCCAAGGCTGCCTCCCATCACCAGCATTCCTGATCCTTGGCCTACGTAGCTGTTAATATGCTGCACACGTACACTCAGGCTCCTTAGCAGCCAATGTAGTTAACCTTTCTGTTTACTCCAAGTCAGTCCCTATCTTGTTAGTGAAATTGATTTTTTTTCTTTCTAAACAGAATAATTTCATATGGTACAAAGACTATATATATATATATATATATATATATAAAATCCACTGGTTTTCTAAATCCTTTTTTTTTTTTTTATTTTAAGGGCTTCAGGGACCATGGGTTCTCATGTTTTAGTTGAGAAAGACATGTCCATTTGTGATAATGCCAAAAGGTGGGCTGACTACAGCTACCTCACAAATACAGTTATTGCCTCTTCTGTGTTGGGGTAAACTGCTGGAGCCCACAATTTACCTCTATTCTCAAGGAGAAGTTAATTCCCTTGACTGAGCATAGGTGAAAGATTATATTTTCTGGAATTAAGGAGTAAAATATTAGAGACTATATAAAAGGACATTTTGTCATAACTGTGTTCAAAGGCACTTCTCTTTCATAACTGGCCTGCATCATTTTATATTGTAATTGCCTATTAACCGTCTGTACCCCTCAAGGATAGGAAGCTCCTGGAAGGCAGGAATTGCATCATAATGACTGTTTTACCTTCAGGGCACATGGTCTGGCAGATGGTATACAGCTAATATATATTTCTGTTAGTATTATATTCAATATGAAAGTCTAATTCTTAATTAGCCACGGTTTTAGACTAAGTGGCACACCCATTGCCCCAACCTTTATGAAATGAGTTTTAATCAGACGTTATCCCAGTTTAGACAGTTATATCCAATTTCAAATATCTAATGATCTCTACCTAAGCACTGAGTATCTTTATGGGAGGCAGCAGAAACAATGCTAAATTTGCAAGTTTTGAGTCTTTTTGCTCTGATTCAGACTCTGCGACTAACTAGCAGTGCCTTGGGTAAGTCACTTTAACTTAGTGGCTCTCATGTCAAAGATTAAAGTGGGGAACTGAGCTAAATGGTCTCCAAGTGTCTAGCTGGGCCCAGCTCTATTCATGCTCTGACTAGGCATGAATTATTAATAGTAAGGGCACTACTGACATAGCAAGCCCTTGTCAACACTAGAGGGAGCTACATTCATGCCATGGATGGGGCGTTTTAGAAGATTTCATGACAAAGCATCTTTAAATGGAAAATGGACTTTTCCAGAATGAGAGAAATTCCACACAAAGTAAGAGGTCCACACTGTTCACACAGCCACCCCACAGGTTCGCTGTAATTACCTCCCTCTTACAGATGTCACAGCACCTCACATCTCACTTGTACCAACACTCCAGGCTTCAGTTTTAATTCCATGAGAACCAAGTTGGCTTTGAACCATTCCTAAAGACGATTTTCCCCATTCAGGCTATTTTCTTTCTTAATCAAATTAATAACAACAAAAAAGCAAAGTAATTAATAGTGATATTAGAAAATCCCCAAAGAGGGGAGACAGAGGAGGAGAAAGATTCATATCAAATTGAAACAGTGACCTGGGAAAAACAATGAACTACAATGAATTCATTAGCGGCATGCCACTCAAACCCAAAGCTACTTTAAAAACAAGAAAACCACTCAAAAAGAGGAAAGATAAGATATCAAGGAAAGGAAGGAATCAACACAGCTCTGCAATGTGGGTGCTGGGATGCCCTAGTGGGCTCTGTGGTAAGAAGCTCACAGCTGCTGAAGAGTGACGTCATTAATTAGAGGCAATGCAGTCACAGTAAGCCTTTGGCAAGAAGACTGTAAAGTGACAAGATAAGGGAATGGAGGATGAGTAGGGAAACAAAAAGAGAAAATCATTTCTAAAGCTGAAGCTTACTCTGATGTTGTTATATACTCCCTTCTCCACCTCTGAAAAACATCCATGGCCTTGAAAATGTTTGACCTAAATCATCATAGAACAAGTGAAATGAATAATCGAAAACCTCTCCATTAGTATCAACTTATGTTTCTCTTTGCCTGGAGGAACAATGGCATGCTAACCTGATAGGGCATAAACCATGAACAGTACAAAATGCAGTCTGTGGGAGAAAGATAAATGCAATCCTGAAGAACCCCTTTTATTTAAATTTCATAGATTAATTCAACATAGAAAAGTAAAGCATCAACAGTCAGAAATAGACCACCTACTTTTTAGGACATGGGCTGTTCCTGAGTAAAAATAGATTATAAAGCAACTTCAGAGAGTGACTTTATGGGTAAAGAGAAAAATCTACTAGAATGAGACAAACAATTATTTTTCACTTAAAAAATGCAAACTTAAACTTTCAGAGGTAAGTACAGAGGAACACTTACCAGGTTAAAAATCAGCTTATTCCTATGGATCCAAGTAGTTGGGATACCTAATTGTTTCTTTTTTTTTTTTTTTTTTGGAGACAGAGTCTCGCTCTTTTGCCCTGGCTAGAGTGCTGTGGCATCAGCCTAGCTCACAGCAACCTCAAACTCCTGGGCTTAAGCGATCCTACTGCCTCAGCCTCCCAAGTAGCTGGGACTACAGGCATGCGCCACCATGCCCGGCTAATTTTTTCTATATATTTTTAGTTGTCCAGATAATTTCTTTCTATTTTTTAGTAGAGACAGGGTCTTGCTCTTGCTCAGGCTGGTCTTGAACTCCTGACCTCGAGCGATCCTCCCGCCTCGGCCTCCCAGAGTGCTAGGATTACAGGCGTGAGCCTCCACGCCGGGCCCCTAATTGTTTTTTAAATCACCAACTTCAAGTACTCTAGAGCTGTGGTCCCCAATCCCTGAGCTACAGACCAGTACTTGTCCGAGGTTTGTTAGGAACCAGGGCTGTGCATCACCGATCACCCCCTGCCCCTTCGCCCCACGAAACAGAACTGGGTCCAACAGCAGGAGGTGAAAGGCTGACAAGCGAGGGAGCGAAGCTTCATCTGTATTTACAGCTGCTCCCCTCATCACTGGCATCACCACCTGAGCTCCACCTCCTCCATGTCCCCCCAAATCCATGGAAAAGTTGTCTTTCATAAAACTGGTCCCTAGGACTAAAAAGGTTGGGGACCACTGCTCTAGAGTGTCAAAGCCTTGCCAGAGTCAAGAGGACTTCTCTTTTCCCATAGAAAATTAAAAGAAAAAAAATTTTAACAGCCCTTTCAATCAACAGTCCTCATGAGAAGCATGAGAAAAATATACTCTACGTTAAAAGGAAAACAACTTGTTTTCCTCCCTTATTTAGGACACATGCCAAAGGATTTCCAATTCACTCTGCTTCATACTGACCTTTAAAATGTTTCGGCCATCAAATGATTCTCTTTCCTTGAAGATATATTTGCCATCCGCTGTGTAGAGATTGTACCTGCCTTCAGCTGTAAATATTCCAGAGATAATGTTAGAAGAAAAGCTTAGGTTAATTATCTGTTTTCTCTTAGGTTTCCATAGGTACACAGGTACAACTAGCAAAATTCTCATGTGCTACCTGGAAAGGGGCAGAATGTGGAAGAAAAAACATCAGGCTATGAGTTAAGAGAAGTGGATTCTAGTCCCAGCTCTGTCATCAACTCATTCAACATACATTTACTTATTCAACATTCTCCAAGTACTCACTGTATGTACTTCTTAACAATGCAACTAGCTATATTCTTAGGCAAATTATGTCTCCTTCATGGGCCTCAGTTCCTCAGTGACTAAGTTAGAGGTCAAGACTAAGTGATCTCCAAAGGTTCTTTATAGTTTACAAACCCAAGATAAGCTGCACATTATTTTAAATATGTAAAAATACACAATATTTTCCATATTAACTAGTCAAAACCGCTGGGTTTTGACCCCAAAACTATGCTTTGGGTTGATTTAAGGACTCCCCCCAAAGGACAAAGAGCCTTTAGTTGTAATCAAAGGTATCCTTACAGACATTCTACACAGGAACGCAGCAAATCTATGACCTTGGCCTAAACAAAGCTGTGCTCCATCTTCTTGTGTCAATTTAGGTTTCATATCCCAAAAGATGTCCTTAAAAGTTTCAAGGAAAAAAATATCAAAGGAAAGGGAAGCAGGAGAGAAAAAATATAACATCATTTCATGTTCCTTTCAAGTAAGAATTCAACACAGAGAAGAGTCTAGGGTAGAAAAAATTCAAAGAATCCTCAAGAATTATTTAACTCTCAGAATATTTCCTAAAATACTAATCCTTTCCTGCCCACTGACGGACATTCAAAAATATTTGTATTTCCACCTTTGAGAATGTTCTTTTACTTATATAGGTATGGAGAAAACCAGGTCAGCATTGATAAAATATATCTACAGTTCTAACAACTCCATGAATATAATGCATTTTAGTTAGCACACTGGAGTTACACATGGGTAACTATGGAATTATTTCTGTAATGAGAAGCGGGCTCTTAATCAAAGATCCTAATCCCATGTATATTTCACACCTTAAGATATGTGAAGTTTTAAAAGAATGATAGGCCAAGCACGTGGCTCATGCCTGTAATCCCAATGTCCAAGACAGGAGGACAGCTTGAGGCCAGGAGTTCAAGACCAACCTGGGCAACATGGCAAGACCCCATCTTTACAAAAAAATTTAAAAATTAGCCAGGTGTGGTGGACTAGCCTGTAGTCCCAGCTACTCAGGAGGCTGAGGCTGGAGGATCACTTGAGCCCCGGAGTTCAAGGCTACAGTGAGCTATCATGGTGCCACTGCACTCTAGCCTGAACAAAAGAGCGAGACCCTGTCTCAAAAAAAAAAAAAAAAAAAAAGTAAAAGAACAATAAGTAAATTATTACCAAATAAATATCAATTAAAAAGCAGAAATCATTTCTGAAGATTGACATGTTTAATGACAGGTTCAAAATCTGTAAGTAGCATTAACCATCAGGGAAATGCAAATCAAAACCAAAATGAGATACAACTTTACACCTACAAGGACGGCTACAATAAAAATAAAAGATGTAGTAACAAGTACTGGCAAAGATCTGCAGAAACTGAAATGTTCACATACTGCTGGTGGAACATAAAATGGTGCGGCCACTTTGGAAAATAGTCTGTCAGTCCCTCAAAAGATTAAACATAGAGTTACCACATGACCCAGAAATTCCACTCCTAGATATATACCCAGGAGAACTGAAAACATGCCCACACAAAACTTGCATATGATGTTCATAGCAGCATTGTTTACAATAGCTGAAAAATGGAAACGACACAAATGTCCATCACCTGATGAATGGATGCACAAAATGTGGTATTTCCATACAATGAAATATTATTCAGTAATAAAAAGGAATGAAGAATTGATACATGTTATAACATGGAAGAGCCTTGAAAACATTACGCTAAGTGAAAGATGCCAATCACAAAAGATCACATATTATATGATTCTATTTATACAAAATGTCCCCGAACAGGCAAATCTATAGAGACAGAAAGTAGACTGGTAATGCCTAGGGCTGGGGAGGAAGAAATGGGGGGTGACTGCCAATGGGTATGGGTTTTCTTTTTGGGGTAATGAAACTGTTTTTAAAATTGATCATGATGATGGTTGCACAACTTTGATTATACTGAAAACACTGACTTGTACATGTCCAATGGGTGAATTGTATAGAGTGCGAATTATATCTCAATAAAGCTATTATATTTTGAAAATCTATAAGTAGGAAGGGAAAACTAGACTATGAACACAGAACATTTTCACATATAAAGCTGTGACAATAAACCTGGATCAATATAATTTAGAATATACAGATTCCAACATAACTGAACTCTTTCTATGTTAAGAGATTAGTTAATAATGGAATATGAAACAGGTTTAGGAGCTCTGAACAGAGAATTAAGGACTAAGACAAATGCAAAATACACTAATGATAGCTATTAAGTATCTAATGAAATATTATCTATACCTACACTGTCCAAAATAGTAGCCACTATCTAGATGTGGTCATTTCAATTTAAATTAATTCAAGTTAAATATAAATAAAAGTTCACCATCACAGCCTCACTAGCCACCTTTCAAGTGCTCAATAATCACATCTGGTTAGTAGCTACCATCCTGGTCACCACAGATATAGAATATTTCTATTATCACAGAAAGTTCTATCGTAGGGTGCTAGATACAATATGTCATCTGAACCAATGAATTTAGAGTATACTCTAGTATACTCTAAAGGTCTGAAACTCTGCCTACACATAATGATGTTAAAACATACATCACCTCAGGGGATCTCACTGGATTTTCCAAAATAAAAATGACTGTCCAAAATAAAATAAGCAGGCCAGGCACAGTGGCTCACACCTGCCATCATAGCACTTTGGGAGGCTGAGGCAGGAGGAACGCTTGAGCCCAGGAGTTCAAGACTAGCCTGAGCAACATGGAGAGACTCCGTCTCTATAAAAAATAGAAAAATTAGCTGGGCGTGGTGGCATATTCCTGTAGTCCCAGCTGCTCAGAAACCTGAGGCAGGAGGATCACTTGAGCCCAGGAGTTCAAGGATGCAATGAGCTGTGATGATGCCATTGCACTTTAGCCAGGGCAACAGAGCAAGACCTTGTCTCAAAAAATATAATCATAATAAAATAAATAGCATAAACCTAGGTAAATGTTTCCACTGTACAAGCTACATAATACATAGAGATCTCAAATATTCCAACCTTCTGCAGTACTACTGCGCAGATGAAAGAAATATGCTCCACTGGAATAAGAACAAGTTTAAAGCTTTGGATTCTATAAACTACCCAAAAAAGAGTCTACAGGCTTTGACTGAGTCGTTTGAACCTACTTTGGTCTTAGTGCTCTCAAAGGCAAAACTGATTTATTTAGAAAAGTCTTAAATAAAATTCAGTATAATATCATAAGACATTAACATTTTAGAACTAATAACTAGACAGCTAATATTTCTTGGTCCTACAATGGCTCTAACCAAATGGAATTAACAGTAAATGATTTCCAGTTGGGATCTTTTAAGTAAAAAGATGTACCTTGACAAAAAGACACAAATTGCCCTAAATTAAAAATCTATAAATAGTCAATGGGTTCAAGTCCTGATAAAGTCTTCTTCCAACCTAGATTTTCTAAAACCAAGGTCAGGGCCCTAAGAAAGGAAATAAAACCTGAATATGAGATTTTGGTACTAGTATATTTTAAACAACAGATCTTAGAAGGAACAGTTGCATATAGCTTGAATTTATGCCTCCTGATCAGATGCTCAATGTGCTAGAGAAGTTTTCAGTTTGGAGGTGGGGATAGGGAAAAAAGAATCCTGTTGAAATAAATAATTATCCCAAATCAAGGATTAAAACAGGGCATTCTTATCCAAAGGCTGCGATTCCATGAAGAAAAATTATTACTCTAACACAAGGTTTCTCGACCTTGGTGCTACTGACAGGTTGGAAAGAATAATTCTTTGTCGGCCGGGCGCGGTGGCTCACGCCTGTAATCCTAGCACTCTGGGAGGCCAAGGTGGACGGATCGTTTGAGCTCAGGAGTTCGAGACCAGCCTGAGCAAGAGCGAGACCCCACCTCTACTAAAAAAAAAAAATAGAAAGAAATTATATGCACAGCTAAAAATATATATAGAAAAAATTAGCCGGGCATGGTGGCACATGCCTGTAGTCCCAGCTACTCGGGAGGCTGAGACAGGAGGATCGCTTGAGCTCAGGAGTTTGAGGTTGCTGTGAGCTAGGCTGACGCCACGGCACTCACTCTAGCCTGGGCAACAGAGTGAGACTCTGTCTCAAAAAAAAAAAAAAAAAAAAAAAGAATAATTCTTTGTCGTAGAGGGCCATCTTGTGCAAAGTAGAGTGTTAAACAGCATCCCTGGCCTCTACCCATTAGATGCGAGTAGCAACACACCTCCGGTCCCCTAACTGTGATAACCAAAAATGTCTCTAAATAATCCCAGATGTCCTCTGGGGGGCAAAATCGCTCCCAGGGGAGACCACTGGTCTAACATTTACTTTTACTTGCTAACCTTCATTTCTTCTTTTATCTCTTCACAGAAAGCCAACAAATATTGCATGGGGCATACTTATACTCAAAAATTATTCATTGTTTATCTAAAATTTACCTGGGCATCATGTATTTTTGTTTGCTAAATCTGGTAACTCTGTGTGTGACAGAAAGCAAAGATCTAGTAGCCAGAGTCCCAGGCTAGATATGTCCCTCCCCACATCTACTATGCTCCTCAAAACAAGCTAATAGAGCTAAAAAAAGAAGATATATCAGAGACAGTCCATTCTATTTAAACCTCAGGGATACCACAAGGCCGCTGATCACAAGCGGTGCTACAGTTCTGTGGAAGACTTACCATTGGGGTCTTTCCTGAACAGTGTATTCATGACTGTAGCATGCAGTTTCACACTATTCCACTCTTTCACTATTAGTCCAGACGCCTGAAAACGTTCCAGAACTCGATCAACCAATTCCTGCAACCTGGAGAAATTGAAGAAAAGAAGTACAGAAATCTTAATAAATTCCTGAACATACAATTACTAATTCAACGATGTTTACAAAGCATCTGCTCTGTGCCAATCACTTTTCAAAGCCCTGCATCGGAAGAGGAAGAGGCTTCAGCCTCCATCATGGAGCTCACTGTCTTGTCAAGAAGACAGAAAGACAGGGGAAATGAATAATTGTAGTATGTTATGGTGAGTGTGAAGGGACCATTCAACTCTACATGGAGAGGGCCAGGTTTCCACAGGAGGTTTAAATGTAGTCTTGAAGGATCATTGAAGATTTGCAAATAAACAAGTGAGGAAGGTCAGTTCAAGCAGAAGAAGAAACAGTACATGCAAAGATGCCAAGGCATGCAAGATGACAGCATATTTGGAAAACTGCCAATTATTTAATGACAGTGCGAGAAGAGGGACAATTAGAGAGGAGCTGGATCTATAAGTAGCAGTCAGACCGTGGGAAGCCACCAAAAGACTTTCCAAAAAAAAATGATGTGGTCTGATGTCCATTTTTGAAAGCTGACTCTGTGGCAGAGTGGAAAATGCTTTAGAAGGGGAAGGGACCAGCAGTACAGAGGTCAGCTAAGTGGCTACTGCAATAGACTAAGTAACAACAAACACAATGTGTCAGGTACTGTTCTGAGCACTTTGTATCTGTTAAATCATTTAATCCTCATAACAAATTATTATCCCTATTTTACCAATAAGAAAATTAAGGCATAGAGAAGTTATGAACTCGACCAAGCTCACAAAACTAGTAAGTGGCAGATCCAAAATCAGAATGCATACAGTCTAGCTTCAGAGTCCATGCTCTTAGGAACTGCATATAAGGAGGAAAATGATGAAGATCTAAACTGTAGCAGGGCAGTGAGAACTGAGATAGGGGAATGGATTCCAAAGAGTTATGTGAGAGTGAGGCTGGTGCCCATTCAGATATGGCTGTGTTAAGGGAGAGGAGGTGGTTAAGAAAGATTCCCAAGTGTTGCCTTAAATGACCAGGTGGGTCATTAACCAAGATGGGGAGCTGTGGAGAAGCAACTACTTATTGTTATGTTGTGTTGTTTTGGGGAGAAGGTTAATAATATACTGTCCATAATTTTGCATATGTAGCATAGGATAGTGGAAGAGAGATGGAAATCCAAGCCTGGAGCTCAAGAGGAAAATCTAAACTCCACAGATTTAGGAATCATCAGTACAAAAACAGTAGTTAAAAGCACGGGAGAGATGTTGTCATGGGGATGGTGGGATTTGGGGTAAACCAAGAAGAGAGCTAGGGACAGAGCCCTACGAAACACTTCTACCTAAGGAACAGGGAAGGAACCAGCAAAGACAGCTGACAAGATAAGGAATAAGAAAGGGAAGTTGAGAGGCTGAAAGGAGACTTACAAAGGGATAAAAAGAGAATAATCAGTACAGGACAACACTATGAAAACAAAGAAAGCAAAAAATGCCCCCTTATTTCTCACAATTAGAGACCTCTGTCAAAGCAGTTTCGCTGACGTGCTGGAGACAGGAGTCTTGTGACAGAGGACCAATGGAAGAACCAGAGAGAGGAGGGGAAAGTGACAACTGCACACAACTCTGTCAAGAAACTTGAAAGGAAGGAGAGAAACTAATGCCTTGGTAATCAGAAGATACGGAGTTGAGGGAAGATTGTTCGTATTTGCTTTTAATGCGGAGAAAAAGTTGAAAATGCTTACTGACAACAAGAAATAATTCTGAGAGAAGGAAGATCAAACCTCAGGCCATAGAGGGAATGCACAGAACAAGATCTCAAAGGATGATGTGCACACAGGGGGTGGGAATACAGTGGTGAACAAAACCAGCCCCCACCCCAAGCAACTAACATCGCAGTGGAAGGAGACAGGCAACAGACAGACACGTATACGACCTCAGGGGTGCTAAGTGCCACGAAGAAAATGAAATGGCAAGGAGGGACTGGGGCTGGGTGTACTATTTTAGGGAGGGCAATCAGGGAGGGTCTCCCTGAGAAAGTAACATTTGAGCAGAGACCTGAGGGAAAAGCATTCCAGAGAGAGGGAACAGCAATTGCAGACATCTGAGGCAAGCATATGAGTAGTATGACTGAGGAACAGTAAGGAAGCCAGTGTTTGCAGTGAAACCAGGAAAGCAAGTGATGAGGTCAGGGAGGTAAGAAGAACCAGGTCATGCAGGGCTCGCAGGCCAGTGTGAGGGCGTCAGTGTTTACTCTGAGTGAGGTGGGGAGCTTTTGGAGGGTTTTCAGTAGAAGAATGACATGATCTGGCTGCTGTTTGGAGGACAGACAGCGGTGGAGGCAGGCTGGAAGTGGGAAGGCAGCTACAAGGCGATGGCAACCACCCAGGTGGCTGGGGCAGCTGCAGGGGAGGTGGTAAGAAGTGACAGATTTCCTGGTATACTGGAATCAAGAGGTGAAGGTGATTCTAAAAGAATTTTTGTCCTGAGCAATCAGAAAATTGGATATCAAAGAACACAACACATTGGAGGACTCATAACAATTCTGTAGAACAGGAAAGGCAGACTGAAGCCAGGTTGTGAAGGCCTCTGTGGGTCAGGCAGGGTTGGAATTTTACTTGGTAGCCATGAAACCAATGAGGGTTTTTAAGAAGCAAGAAACACAAGAAAAAACTAAAGGCATGGAAACCAGTTAAGAGAGATGTTGTGCTTCCTTACATAGTTATCTTAATTATTTTCCCAATTACAAAAATAATACATATTCATTATAGAAAACATGTAAAGTACAGAAAAGCATAAAAAGGAAAACATAACCTCACCATCCACAGATAAGCATTTGACAAAAAAGAGTTAAGTGGCCAGGTGCGGTGGCTCACGCCTGTAATCCTAGCACTCTGGCAGGTCAAGGCGGGAGGATAGCTTGAGCTCAGGAGTTTGAGACCAGCCTGAGCAAGAGTGAGACAAAAAAGAAACAAAAAAAAGAAAAAATCCAGCCAGGCGTTATGGGCTACCTGGGAGGCTGAGGCAGAAGGATTGCTTGAGCCTCGAAGTTGGAGGTTGCAGTGAGCTATGATGATGCCACTGCACTCTACCCAGGGCAACAGAGTGAGACTCTGTCTCAACGAAAAAAAAAAACCAAAGCAACTAAACACCCCTCCTCACAACCCCCCACTACCCCTTTATATATTAAAAAAAAAAAGACTTAAGTGTTTATTGGTGAATGGTGAGGTTCTATAATCAGGAAAAACAATTAAGATATAACAGTTTTTAAAATTTCTGATTAACACCATTACAAAATGATACAATTGTTAAATAACATAACTTAGGTCTGAACATAACCATGCACTACAAAATCCATCTCAATTACAAATCACAACAGAGCAATTCCTTACTTTTCTCTTTCTCCTTTTAAAGAAAAAAAAAGTTGATAGGGAGCTTAGCTATATAGAAACAGGGAGCATAAAACACTAGAGTAAGCAAACTAAATAGACTAACTGAAAAAAGCCAGTTTCCAGCTTTGTCTTTCTGGAAAACTAGCGTTTCTGCCAATTTATAGACGCAGAACTTTGAAGGGACTAAAGTCATTTCAAAAGTTCTAGTCTAACCTGCTTTTTTTACATAGGAGGAAATGATGCACAAAAGCCTGAACTGCTCAAAGTCAGTGAAAGAGGAACCAGAATCCACATCTCCTGGCAGCCAGTTCTGCTCTGGTATCAGTATTCCATAATATCTATACACACTGACATAAAAGTATTGTCTAAGTTATATTTCATGAGAAGAGTGAACTGCAGAAAAATATGTGCAATGTGATCCCATTTGTGCTCCATGAAGGCTGGCTCTTTGTCTTACTCACAGCTTTAACTCTGCACCTAAATTAATGCCTAATCAACACACAATCAGTGTGCAATAAATAGTTGTTGCATGTACACATGAATGAATTCATAGATGGCAAATATTTTGGAATTCTATGAAGAAAACTTAAGGGTACTTAGACGTAATCACTAAATTTCAGGTTACTGTCATGGAGAATAATTGAGAATAATGTCACTATATTTGCAACAGCATATTCTTTCAATTCTTATTTCATTGATCCTTTTCTGTTTATGAGTGAGTCACAAAACTTCTCTATGCCTCTGCTTTCTCATAAGTACATTAAAAATAACATGGGTTGCTATGAAAAAAAAAGAATGACTTATTCCTAAAGCAGCTCTCATTTAGATAATGCTTTGGGTTTGAAAAGAGAAGTCAGTTATTAATGCACTAAATCTAAGCTCTTAGTTTAAAGGCCTGCAAGTGCTACAAAGCTCAAGCATTCCAAAGCCATCTTTACAGATAAGGAGTTTATACTGCAGAATAATCACTGACTCCCTAGAAACTGCAAATTGCAGGCTTTTGTTTGGGCTTTTCCCCCCAGTTTAATTCAGTTCTATCCAATTAATACCTCCTGAGTGCTCACGGTATACAGGTATGCTAATAACTACAAGAATAAAAACCTAAGCAAAGACAGTCCTTGTTATTAACGGATCTACAATCTTATTAAGATGACAAAATTTTTGTTTTCATTTTTATATGAGACTATAAAGTAGACTTTGGTAATAACATAAGAAATATAAGGTGCTTTTGGTAATTTAAAAGTGGAAGAGATTGACTGGGTACGGTAGCTCACGCCTATAATCCTAGCAATTTGGGAGGCCGAGGCAGAAGGATTTCTTGGGGCCAGGAGTTGGAGATCAGCTTGAGCAAGAGTGAGACCCATCTCTACAAAAAACAGAAAAATTAGCTGGGTGTGGTGGCACATGCCTGTCGTGCCAGCTACTCGGGGGGCTGAGGCAGTAGGATTGCTTGAGCCCATCACAAAAAAAAAAAAAAAAAAGGCAGAAGATATTTTAGCTGGGTTAGGATCAGAATAGGCTACAAGGAGAATGGGCTTGGAACAAGAAGCTAACTGCACTCAACGCATCTTTGTATATCAGCTGAATGAATAAATGACTTAAATAAATAACAAACATTCACTGAACATCAACTATGAACCACGCATTATGAAAGGCACTGAATATATGAAGCTGAATAACACGTACTCCATGCCCCTAAGAATCTTATAATCTACTTGAGAAACAGAAGAAGAAAGGATGGCAAGAGGAGAGACAGACAGCATTTTGACAGAAAGAGGAATAATATGAGGAGAATTTTAGTCACAAGACTAAACAAATACATGAAGGATCATCGACAAGTAGTGAAGCAGGCTGGGGCCCGGACTAGGTACAAGATAGTGGGAGATAAAGTTGAAATCCTAAATCAGTGTCCTACTGGAGATCTTGAATGCGAGACTGTGGATTATTAATTAATTCAAAAGATGATGTAAAATGATGGAAGATTTTTAAAAATTTTTTGTAGAGATGGGGTCTCACTATGTTTCTCAGGCTGGTCTTGAACTCCTAGCCTCAAGTGATCCTCCCACCTAGCCCCCCAAATGCTAGGATTATAGGTGTGAGCCACCACACCTGGCCGACGGAAGATTTTTAAACAAAGAAGTCCCCTGGTACATAGGCTATAGCTTAGAATGACTAACGTAGTAGTATTTTATAACATCTATATACACACTGACATAAAAGTAATGTAAAATTTATATTTCATGAGAAAAATGAACTGCAGAAAAATATGTGTAAAGTGATCCCATTTATGTAAAGTTATAAGCATAGACAATGACTCTCAGCAGTATTTGTTCTGGGGAGGGAAATTGGTAGAGTCAGAGCAGGGGGAAAAAGAAGCATTTAATTTTCACTTTACCCATCTGTAAGTTTTTATTTTTATAGGAGAAAACAATGTTAAAAAAAGAAGCTTGGCTGTGAAAGGAAGATGGCAAACTACGTATAGTGATGCTGGGATGCACAGCTGGAATTTAACTCTAATGCAAACATACCTCTCTCTTCACCAAACTTCTCAAGAGTAAATTATTAATATATTCACTTATTCTTAATGTCCTTTTTCTGCCCTATCATGAACAGCAGGCTTTACAGTCAAACAGAGCTGGATCAAACTATAATCTTACAAACACACACTAATCACTCCTGATCCTGACCTGACCAAGATACTAAGTAATACCTGAACAAATATAACACTGCCTGTTATACCAACATTGTTTTTAAAAAAAAATCAGATAAGCTAAAAGAAAAAAAAATTACTTACTATCCAGAAATAACTACTGGTAAGATTTTTATGTATCCAGACTGACTTTTTCTCTTGCTCTTTCTTCCTACTTTTGAGAGGGAAAAGTAAGTGTATATTTACAAATTGTTTTGTAATCTCCTTTTATCACGTAATACTCTATAGTCAACATTTTCCCAAGACAGAGACTTTAGTCAATTCATAGTATTCACTTGTGTACAGATGTTCTGTTGTTCATTTCCCACCAATCAAACTTTGATGACTACTTAGACTGTTGCTAGTATATACTGTTATACATAATATTGTAATAGATATCTTCATATATAAATGTTTGTTCACATTACTGATTAAGTCTGCTGGATAAATTCCTACAAAGAGAATCAGCCAAGTCTAAGAAGTAAAAAATCATTAGAAAAGGGCCAACCTGCTTTCTGGAAAGCTTGTACTAATTTATAGTTCTATCAGCAGTGATCTTCTCATGTCACTTATCAAATATCTACTTAGTTTTCTTCTACTTTAAAATTTGTTTTTCTATGACTAGATTAATTCTTAAATAGATTTAAGCTCCTTAAGGGCCATCTTACCCATTTTTTTATAACCCTTATGGTCTCCAATACAGTGCCTGGTACTTTGTAAACACTAAACTATTCATTTTTTGGATACTTATCTTTGTCCAGCCACTTGTTAATACTTTTACTGATCTCTTATCAATTTTAAAGCTTTTAAAAGTCTTTTTTAGTAGACTGCTATGTTATCTTCAAATAATGACAATTTTGTCTTCTTTTCCATTGTCTCTGTTTTATAACTTAGGTAATGTCAGAACTTTCAGAATAATGTATTTAATATTAATGATAAAAAAATAATATTAATGATAATTATAGGCAACCTTGTTTTTTTTCTGATTTAATAGGAATAAATCTAGTGTATTACCATTCAATATGACTGTTGATTTAAAACAGATTTATTAGGCAATAACTTTCTCTTTTGTTTTGTTTTGTATTTTTAGGAAATATCTTTCTATTTTCTGAATTCTTCTAATAAAAAAAGTATGTTGAATTTCATCAAAAATCTTTTAGGCGTGTATTTAGATTCTATTTTTTAATTTGACCTATTAAGTAGGATATTATTAGATTTCCTGGTCCTAATCCATCTTTGCATTCCTGAGATGAATGAGCTTAGTCATGATGGATCATATTTATCTTACTCCTAACTCCCCACTTTCAGAAAATTGCCAAATCTAGCAGATTTTACTATTCTTGCATCCATGTATCAGTTGCTATTGCTTTTGTTCAGGCCTTCTTTGCTTCTTAACTGGACTATAGTAATGGCTTTTAAATGCCTCCCTGTCCTGTTTATTTCAATTACACATGAAATATATAATTGCAAACAATATATCCAGAACTATGAAGAACTGAATCTATCATTGAACACAGGCAGTCTCCTAATTTATTTATAATTTATAATTTTTTGCAAGGTCTTGCATATGCTTTGTTGTATTTATTCCTAATTACCTCAGAATTCTTGTTACTGTAAATGGATGGTGTTTTCTTTGAAATGATGTTCTCTGTTTGTTGCTGGTGTACAGAAAAGCAATTGATTTTATTATACTGATTTTACATCCAATCACCTTACTAAAACCACCCCCCTCCTTTTTTTTTTTTTTTTAAGAGACAGTCTTGCCCAGACTATCCCCAAACTCCTGGGCTCAAGTGATCCTCCCACTTGAGCCTCCTGAGTAGCCAGGACAATAGGTGTGCACCACCCCACTGTAAACTCTCTTATTATTTCTAAAAACTTGGTAATTGTAGGCAAGCTTATTTTATCTCTGGTCAAAAAATGTGATCTGGGCCAGGTGTGGTGGCTCATGCCTGTTATCCTAGCACTCTGGGAGGCCAAGGTGGGAGGATTGCTTGAGGTCAGGAGTTCAAGACCAGCCTCAACAAGAGCAAGACCCCATCTCTATAAAAAAAATAAAAAAGAAATATTAGCCAGGAGTTGTGGCAGCGTGCGCCTATAGTCCCAGCTACTTGGGAGGATGAGGCAGAAAGAGGATCACTTGAGCCCAGGAGTTTGAAGTTGCAGTGATCTATGATGACACCACTGCACTCTTGCCAGGGTAACAGAACAAGACTGTGTCTTAAAAAAAAAAAAAATGTGATCTGTAAGATACCAACTCATTGAAATTTATTAAGCCTTACTTTATGATCTAGTATGTAATAATTTTTTTCAACTGTTCCATTAGTCTGAAAAGAATATGAATTTTCTAAATGCTTGGTATATAATTCCGGAGAGGACTACAAGATGAAGAAGCTTGCTAACTGTTAAAATATTTTGTATCTTTACTAACTTTGAATCTGCTTGACCTACCAATAATTGAGAGATTTGTTGCAATCTCCTCCTATGAAGATGGATTTCTCAATTTCTCCCTAATAAAAAATTAATTATACAAATTTTGCTTAATCTTTGAGGGTGTTCAATTAGGTTCATACAAGTTAAGAACTGTTATATCTTTCTAGTAAACTGAATCTTTTATCATACATAATAGCATTCTCCATTGCTAATAATGTATGTTTTCTTTAAGCTTATCATGTTTGATATTAATTCTGTTATGCCAACTTTCTTTTAGTATTTACCTAGTACATTTTTTCTTTTATATTATTTCCACCTTATGTAGATATATCTCTTATGAAAAGTATATTACTGAATTTTATATATGTCTAATCTAGTATCTTTCTTAACTGTTGAGTTTATTCCATTAACATATATTATAATTATTATATGTCTGGACTTCTTCCCATCATTTTACTTTTTAATTTCTACTCATTCCATTTTTTTCTATGCTTCAGTCCCTTTTCTGGATTGAATGCATATTTGTCCCTTTTTAAATTTTTTCTTTCTGCTTGTTTGGAATTTATACACTATTCTTAGAATTACTTTTAAAATTTTACTATGCACATTTAGTTTAGCAAAGTCTAAAGTTAATTAACATCTTAACATCCCTCCCCTGAAATTAAAAAAAAACAAAACCCTAAAATGCTTCAACTCTAGAATTACCCTTAGTTAGTCCTGACTTACATGCTGTTAACAGATATTTTAGTTCTATCATTTTTTTCAAACACTCCCTAAATGTAATTGTTTTATACAGACCATTTTATTTATTGCTTTCTGCATCTCATACTATCCTTCTTACATCTCAGACTTTCTTGATTCATTTTCCTTTTCCTGAAATATATCCTTTAGAAGTTCCTTTACTGTGGCTATCCCACCGTGATAAATTCTCTGTTTTTGTTCATCTATTAATATAAAAGTCTTTATTTCACCTTTGTTCTTTAAGGATTTTTTTCTAAGTATACAATTCCAGGTTGCCAGTTTTCTTTCAGCATTTAGAAAATATAATTCTGCTGTCTTTTGGCTTTTGCTGCTGCTATTGAGAAGTCTGCTATCATTATAATTGTCAATCCTTTGTAGATGGCTTCTTTTAAGATATTTGTCTTTAGTGATCTGCAGTTCCATTATAATTTATTTAAGTATGCATTTCTTTTTATTTATTCTGTTTTTATTTAATCTTTTTCCTCTTATCTATTGCTTCTGCCTCAATCCAAGCTCCTCTAATTTCTTTGTATAGCCATATGCATCATTACTTCTCTTCCTCATGCCCCATTCATACCTGGAATTTGCTAGGCTTTTTCTTGCCTTGGGGATTTTGCTCTGCTTTTCCTTTTGCCTAGAATAAAAGGTGGAAAGAGCCTTCCCACCACTCTTAGCCTGCAAATTTCCACTCCTATAGATCTCAGTTCAATATCAATTCTTTAGAGAGGCTTTCCTTGACCTTGCTCTCCCCCAATCTAAACTGCCATAATATTCTCCCTTTGTTATAGAGCATCGTTTTCCCCTGCTCAATCTTTTTTTTTTTTTTTTTGAGACAGAGTCTCACTCTGTTGCTCAGGCTAGAGTGAGTGCCGTGGCGTCAGCCTAGCTCACAGCAACCTCAAACTCCTGAGCTCAAGGGATCCTCCTGTCTCAGCCTCCCGAGTAGCTGGGACTACAGGCATGCACCACCATGCCTGGCTAATTTTTTCTATATATATTTTTAGCTGTCCATATAATTTCTTTCTATTTTTAGTAGAGATGGGGTCTCGCTCTTGCTCAGGCTGGTCTCGAACTCCTGAGCTCAAACGATCCGCCCACCTCGGCCTCCCAGAGTGCTAGGATTACAGGCGTGAGCCACCGTGCCCAGCCTCCCCTGCTCAATCTTTATCCCCCTTTGCAATTATATTTTATATGCTGTTTGTTAATGTCTGTATTCCCTGTTAGTCTGTAAACTACACTGGAGCAATGACTGTGCCTGGCTTCACATACTCTATATTCAGAGCCTAGCACAGTGCCTGGCATTAGTGGGCTTTCAATAATTTTTGTTGGCCGGGCACGGTGGCTCACGCCTGTAATCCTAGCACTCTGGGAGGCCGAGGCGGGTGGATCGCTCAAGGTCAGGAGTTCGAGACCAGCCTGAGCAAGAGCGAGACCCCGTCTCTACTAAAAATAGAAAAAAATTATATGGACAACTAAAAATATATATATAGAAAAATTAGCCGGGCATAGTGGCGCATGCCTGTAGTCCCAGCTACTCGGGAGGCTGAGGCAGGAGGATCGCTTGAGCCCAGGAGTTTGAGGTTGCTGTGAGCTAGGCTGACGCCACGGCACTCACTCTAGCCTGGGCAACAAAGTGAGACTCTGTCTCAAAAAAAAAATAATAATAAAAATAATTTTTGTTGAATAAACAAATGACCAAATGAAAATCCAACTCCCTTTACATGGCATTTAACAGTGCTTCTAGATCTGGCCCCTGCCTACTTTGCAGCCTCATTTCCTATCTCATATTTTCTATTAGAAAATATGCTCTTTTGTACCTCTGACTTTGCACTTGTTATTTATTCTCTTTTCCTAAAATGCTACTCCTCTAGCCTGCAAACTCTTCATTCGACAAAGAAACCTCCTCTGTGAAACCTTCCTTTAGGAAATTTGCCCAGCCGTGGGCAGAGGTGCCCTCCCATCTTTGCAGCCCTAGCATCCCCATCACAGCCTCACCCCAGTGTACTCTAATGACTACCAACTGCCTCCCCTGAAGACAGAAGCCCTAGGGTCTACTGCCACTCACATACTGGGCATTCAAAGAAAGCCTGAGGGGAAGGGAGACCGGCAATGCCGCACAGGGTGGAATAACTAATGGTGCCAGGTATCTGAGGAGACAAGAAAAAATGAGGTCACAAGAATGAGTAAAGGGATTAGCCTCATCAGAGCAAACATATGCCATCCCTCAGAAAAAGAATGAAAAGATCAAAATAGATAAATTGTGGGGGGAAAAGGAGGAAGTTGAGGTGACTCTGTGTTCTCAGTAAAATGTGAGAAAACTGGGCGGGTGAAGTAGTTCACACCTGTATTCTAGCACTCTGGGAGGCCGAGGTGGGAGGATGGCTTGAGGAGTTGGAAACCAGCCTGAGCAAGAGCAAGATCCCATCTCTACTAAAAATAGAAAAATTAGCCATGCATCGTGGCACACGCCAACAGTTCCAGCTACTTGGGAGGCTGAGGCAGGAGGATCGCTTGAGCCCAGGAGTTTGAGGTTCCAGTGAGCTACGATGACACAACTGCACTCTACCCAGGGCAACAGACCAAGATTCTGTCTCTCAGAAAAAAAGAACAAAAAGGTAAGAAAATTATTCTTCTGAGAAGGGAATAGCCACAGTGTTCAGCGCATCAGTCCTAACATCTCCCTACCAGCTAATGAGTAAAAGGTTCCTCACACAAATTCCTTACCAGTCATGCTTTACCAAACCAAAGATGCATCAGTAAATGTACCTCCACTGTCCCAGCTCTGTTTCCAGAGGAAAAATCTGATCTCAGAGGTTCCATTCTATTCAAGGTCAGGCACTCCACATTCAATCATTTTAAGGGAATCTTTGATTTAAAATACTGTATATGAAAGCATAAAAAAAGAGTTGAGCATTTGTATTTTTATTACAACATGTATTTTATTACAACACAGCCCTTGTATTGAGCTGCCTCTTTTCACATAAAGAAACATAAAAGATTGAATGGTCTTTAAAAACATGGCCATGTCTTACTTGTTTCTGCATCAATTTGCACAGCCTTGCAAAATACCTTGAACAAAGGAGGCATTCAAATAGTTTTAAAATTAAATGAGAGGTGAATAAGTCCCTCAGACATCATAAGTGGAAAGGGGAATTTATAAATCTTTTTGAAATAACACCAACATGGCTCTTCTCATGGAGAAAAAAGAACAATAGAAAAGAAAAACTAGAACAATAAGAAAGATGGGAATTACTCAAAAATGTTCTTGGTTGATCACACTAGTGGATTCAGTAGATGTTTCACAGGACCTTTTAACTTATAAAATCTTGACAACAGGGAAGTATAGAAAATATGTAAGGACTGAATTTGTGGGAAAATAAAGGATACATTCACTTTCTGAGCCCTTATCCCTTCATTAGTGTGCGGATAAATTATATCTGAGTACCATCTTCAAAAGACATTGACTTTCTACAGCTCTTATTTTCTTCTGATCTCAAACCTATTATCCTCTTTACTTGAAGACCTATAGAGCTGAAGGTCTAACCATAAAAGTAAAAGGTAAACATATCCCATGGAAACACTCAAGGTAATGATTTTTATCCCAGTGACCACTCTTTTTCCCTCTAAGAGATACCAAGAATAGAATAAATCAAAACTGTGGAGTTGGTGCTATATGTACGTTAAAACAGAATTGAAGCCCCAAATTAGGAAATTCCCTAGTTTGTTTAGTGAAATATTATAATCTCATGTAATTTTCCATACAGCTTTATCTTAACTGCATGTCTATAGGCTAGCATAGATCTTAGTTTTACAACAGTGAGGTCTAAATTACATAGTTGCACAATACTATCTATCTTATACAGATTTTGCAAAGATTAAATGGAGATAATACGATGATCTAAGCACAGTGCCAGATAAGAGAAAGTGCTAATCAAAAGTTAATTATAATTTCCCTGGAAACTATGCAATCTAACAACAGCACCAACAATAGAACCAAGAAAAATTAAATAAATTCCAACACAGAGAATATGGAAACAAATAAAACAGAGGTCAGGTTGAGTGGCCAGGATGCCCTATAAAATTATATGGTTAATCAAAGAAATAAAAAACATGACTTTAATATATTTTGAAGGAGAGTCGGTGCAAAAGAGTGAAAAACAGCTCTATTCACAATAGCTAAAAGGTGGAAACAACCCAAATGTCCATCAAATGATGAATGGATCAACGGTATCTCCATACAATGGACTATTGTTCAGCCATAAAAAGGAATGAAGTACTGACACATGATACAACATGGATGAGCCTTGAAAACATGCTAAGTGAAAAAAACCAGACACAAAAGGCCATATGTTGTATGATTCCATTTATATGAAATATCCAGAATAGGCAAATCCATACAGACAGATATTAGTGGTTGCCAGGGACTGGGGAGATGGGGGTATGAGCCTAACTGTATTCAATGGGTACAAGATTTCCTTTTGGGGTAATAAAAATGTTCTAGAACTAGACGGTGATAATGGTTACACAATGTTAATGCACTAAATGCCACTGAATTATATACTTTAAAATGGTAAAAATGATGAATTTCATGTTATATGAATTTTACCACTTTACCACTACAAAACAAAGTGGGTCAGATTTTCCCATTTTACTCTAGGAATAAGAATTGCAGCATAGTATAGTCTATTCTACTCAACCTAGAACATACACACTGAAACCTTATTATGGCATAGGGATTCAGGGCATGGCTTTTATCTATATGTTCCTTAGCCAAATTACTTAAGCTCTCCGAACTTCTCCGATCTATAAAATGGGCATAATAACAGTGTCTATCTTATATAGATGATTAAATGGAGATAATACAATCTAAGTACAATGCAAAACAAGAATAAGTGCTAACCAAAACTTACTTATAATTTCCCTGGAAACTACACAATCTCAAATGTTAGAAATAAAATATTACTTAGACCTGAAGTTCTCACAGTATGGTCTTTGGATCTCTGGAGGACTCTGAGATGTTTTTAGGGGGTCCATGGGGTCAAAACTATTTTTCTAATAGTTACGAGGCCAGGCGTGGTGGCTCACACTTGTAATCCCAGCACTTTGAGAGGCCGAGGGAGAAGGATCATGTGAGCCCAGGAATTCTAGGCTGAGTGAGCCATGATCACGCCACTGCACTCCAGCTTGGGTGACACAGTGTGATCCTGTCTCCAAAAAAAATTTATCGTATGACATTATTTGCCTTTTTTACTGGGATGACATTTGCACTGATGGTGCAAAAGCAATGGTAGGTAAAACTGCTGGCATCTTAGCATGAATCACAGCAGTGGCATTACATTGTAGCAGGAGTAGTATATTCTTCACTATACATTTACAGTTTTTTTCTAAAAAGTCAGTTTCATTTATCCTTGATAAAGCAGTAAAAATGATACATTTTATTAAATCTCTGCCCTTGAGTGCACAAATTTTTAACAGTCTGTGTAATGAAATTGGTAGTAAATATAAAGCACTTGGTCTGTATACCTACACAGACAGCTGCCTGACTTGTGAGCTGAACTAGTTTCGGTCCATGGAACACCATTTTTACTTGAGAGAATAACTGACAAACTATTCAGAATTGGCTATTTGGCAGACATTTTCTCAAAAAAGAACTTCAAGAAAAACAATTGTCAATATTTTTTGCCAATAATAAAATTCAAGCTTTCAAGTGAAAATTAGAATTTTGAAAAACATGTATCTGCCACCATGAGCTTGACAGCTTCCTAGTGCTTAAAGATTTTGATGAAATTGGTAGTGATACTAACATATTTTTAATACTGCAAAATTAAATGTGTCAACATTTGGAAGAGCTGCATAATTCAGTGAACCAGTTATTTTCTAAATGACCGATGTTACAAAACTGCATGAGTTAAAGATCCAGTCAAAATGCAAGACAGACCAATAGATTTTAAGTTAACGGAGAATAAAATGTTCACTGATATGGTTTCAGATTCCACATTGCAACCTACCTTTAAGGAACTAGGACTTGTCAAGTTTTATAGTAGTATGAAATATTCACAATTATCTGAAAAGGCCATTAATGTACTCCTCACTTTTCCAACTACATATCTGTATCAATTAGGCTAGATTTTTTTATATACTTCAATCAAAACGTATTACAATAGCTTGAATGCAGATATGAGAACTGATATGAGAACTGAGCTATCTTCTATTAAAGAGATTTACCAAAATGTAAAACCATACCTATCTTCTAAGTTTTGGTTTGGAAAATAGAATAATTTTTCAGAAAAAATACTATTTATATAAACATAAAATGATCTTATTGTTTTTAAATCAATTAACAAATAGTGAATTTCTCCAAATTTTTTTTTTTTTTTTTTTGAGATAAGGTCTCATTCTGTTACCTAGGCTAGAGTACAGTGGTGTCATCATAGCTCACTGCAACCTCAAACTCGGGTTCAAACAATCCTCCTGCCTTAGCTTCCCATGTAGCTAAGGGGACTACAGGAGCATGTCACCACACCAGGCTAATTTTTCTATTCTTTTTTGGTAGAGACAGAGTCCCACTATATTGCTCAGGTTGGTCTTGAAATCCTGGCCTCAAGTGATCCTCCTGCCTTCGCCTCCCAAAGTGCTGGGATTACAGGCATGAGCTACCACGCCCAGCTCAGTTCTAATCTCTAATAGGGTAAATATTGGTAGATACAACTCATATAAACAAAAGGTCTTTGGGGTTCTCAATAATTTTTAAGAATTATGAGATTATGAGACCTAAAAGTTTGAGAGCTGCTATCTTAGGTCATTTTCATTGTTTCTGTTCATGAAGTTGAAAAACAATCTACCCCCTTTGCAGTGCTGTAATATACGTGTTGGTTTTCATCCATGTTTCCTGGCTCATAATTCCCATAACCCTTATTATAGACTTTTGTTATAACTTTAGGTTTGTTAGGCCCCAGGAGCAGGCCTCAGGAAATAGAATCTCTTTGACCTTCTCCTGTCCTCCTTTCTCCTGCCGCAAGGCAGGACTCTTATCTTCCCTGCCTTTGCCTTTCTGATTGTAGGTCATAAGACTCTCATTCCAGACAGGATCCTACCCCATAACCTGGAAGCTAATTTTTATTTTATTTTGTTTTTTTGAGACAGGGTCTCACTGTGTCATCCAGGCTAGTGCAGTGGCATCATTATACCTCACTGCAACTTTAAACTCCAGGGCTCATCCTCCTGCCTCAGCCTCCTGAGTAGCTGGGATTATAGGCGTGTGCTACCACATCCAGCTAATTTATTTTTTGTAGAGAGAGCGTCTGGCTATATTGCCCAGGCTGGTCTCAAACTCTTGGCCTCAAGCAATCCTCCTGCCCTGGCCTCCCAAAGTGCTAGGATTAGAAGCATGAGCCATTGCAGCCAGGGCTAATTACATTTCAATGCTGTTGTCCATAAAAACCTTAGAGGTCTAGGTTCTCAAAGTAGAACATGTGGAGGTTCCTGGAGGGTGGTATGTGCCCAGGGAGGGCATGGAAGCTCCAAACCCTGTCCCCTATACCTCACCCTACGCATCTCTTCATTTGTATCCTTTGTAATACCCTTTATAATAAATCGCTAAACTTAAGTAAACATTTCCCTGAGCTGCTCCAGCAAATTAATCGAACCCAAAGAGGGAGTTGAGGGACCTGCAACTTGAAGCTGATTGGTCAGAACTTCTGAAGGCCTGGACATGCTACTGGTGTCTGAAGGAAGAGGCAGTCCTGGGGATAGATACTCACCCTGTGGGATCTGACACTATCACCAGGTAGACAGTGTCAGAATTACATTAGAGGACACCCAACTGGTGTCCACTGCAGAGTTGATTGCTTGCTGGTGGGGAGAAATCTCCACATATTTTGGGGTCATACAGTTCTTCTGTGTTGATTGTTGTCATATGAGAGTAAACACAGTTTGTGCTTTTTCAAAACACCCATACATAGTACATAGCACTTCTACAATACTGTGAAGGTATTTGGATAGTTATGACTTAGAAAACGAAGTAAATGATCCATACCAGATACCAAACTCTAGCCTGGTGGAAATGTTTAAGAATGTCCTCGTATATGATCTCCTGTTAAGTAACAAGGTGCCCCTGGTTTTTAAGGTAGGATCATTAGTATGTTCTTTAGGCATATGCAAGTATCTAAGAAAAGAAAACTCTGGCACAGAACACAAAAAATAGGTCCTATACCATTCTATACCATTTTTCTTCCCTTCTCCTCAAAATTCACTTCCAAATGAATTGAGATAAGACTTCAGTGAGATTATCAATTCAGATTAAGAGAAACCTTAGAAGAGATCCTGTAGGAAAGCAAATAGATTTGGGGGCCTGCCTAGAGACTCAGATTTTCTCTACAGCGTTTCTGGTTCAGTGTGAGCCCTGTTCTACCCTGCCCTAAATAAAAAGACCACATAAAAACAAACTTCCAATTCAAGTTGGGCTTCTCTGCTCACCAAAAGCCTTGAGTGGACTGATAAATGGCCTTAACACTGGAAAGGGCTCTGGATGCCTAGGCCAGCCTCAGAAATAGCCTGGACTGCAGACTGAGAATCCCTAGGAAGGATCTAGGTGCAGTAATACTAAAAATCAAAAAGAGACCAGGCGTGGTGGCTCACGCCTGTAATCCCAGCACTTTGGGAGGCCAAGGCGGAAGGATCCCTTGGACCCAGGAGTTTGAGGTTCCAGCCTGGGCAACAGAGCAAGACTCTGTCTCTTAAAAAAAGAAGAAAATTAAAAAGAGTAAACATTTATTGATGTTTTGATAATGTCAGTATGGACAAGCACTGCTTTAAGCATTTTATACAGAATAATTTAATCTTAATAATCCTATGAAGTTTATAAAGTTTTCATCCCCATTTGTCCTGGTATTCACTGCATCTGTATTATACCACGTTTGAAATTCCTAACCTAAAATGCCATCCTTCCTGCCTCTTATCCTGGAAAACAAGAAGGAAGCACCGAGTTCCACAAAAACTAGGTCGTTGCTATCAATAGCCATTATCTAAAGAACTCAATAGTTACTAGACGAAAGGTCTGATATTTTTTCTTACAACAAATTCCTCTTTCAAGATATTAGTTTTTCTGCTTCTGGAAATGCTGCTGGTAAAGAAGAAAAATGCAAAGGAAAAAGAAATTTAAAAAAGATATTATCTTAGTATTTTTTTAAAAAAGGAAGAAAGAAATTGTGGATGGGAGTAAAAAAGAAAAGAAAAGAAAAAAAGAATCAACACACTCTTTACAATAATAAGATCCCAAAGAAAAGGAATCAAAATAAATTGAACTTTCAGGATTCTTTTAGGCACCTCTTGATTTAAACAAAGAAGTATTCCAGAAATATACCTGTTGGAGCCATCTTTCATGTGGACTTTGGCGTAAAGAACATCCACCATGCCAGGATCATCATTCATGTATTCTATCCCTGCGATCTCTACTTCCAAGGGCTTGCCCCCAGAAATGTCACTGCAAAGGAAAAAAACAGTAAGATTTTTATAAGTGTTTAAGCTAAGAGGGCTATTATATTTTGAAACATGGTTAATATACATAGTCAAATATTACACAAAGTAATTGTGTTTTCTCCTAACATTATCTAACTGTCCTTTTAATTTTAAAATTAATAAATGTTCAATGCAAACAAATTGGAAAACACTGGAAAGTATTTCCAATGTCACACTGTATCTATCCCAGTATCTGTCTCAAATAGAGACAACCAAGGGATGACAGTTCTGATTCATAAAGAGATTTACTGTGCCGGCCCATCTCTTAGGGCCCATCTCTCTTCATTATTTCTACAAGTTATGAACAGCATTTCATTCATATAACAATAATAGAGGTGTATATTGATATCACATCTTTAAGAGCAATATTTATAAGAAGGCTTGATGGAAACCCTTTGCCCAACCGGGTCCCTTTCTAGGAGTCCATCCTAAGGCAACAACTGTGAATTTGACTGTGTAACCAACCATAGTTGATGCAGCAAAGTTCTTTATGGAAGAATTCCAACCAATAAATGCATAAGGAACAACAAAATTAGAATATCACCATTTTGCAACCCCTGATAAAATAATGAATCTCAAAAGTGATCACCAATGGCTGCTAAAACTTAGGAAAGAGCCTGGAGAAATATAGAGGTCTCTTAAGGGGAGCTCTATAAACGATGGATCATGGTGATCACACCTGAACCCACTGATCAAATTTAACATCACACAAAATCAGAAACAACTGGACAATATTTGCTACCTGATACAATGCAAAAAGAATATACTCAAATCCATGAGAAATTAATTTGCGCATAGGATTTTAACTGAGGCACTGTTTGGAGTAGCAAAAGACTGGCAACAGACTAAAAGTCCAATAATGTGGTGCTGATTGATAAACTGTAATATAATGAGCAATAAATAAGCCGTACATGTGACTAAGGAAGCTTTTTGGGTATTGATATGAAACGATTATATTTCTAAGTTTTAAAAAAGGTACAAAACAATGGGCATTGCTATGTTATTTGTGCAAAAGATGGAGGTAAGAAAATATATACATTATACAGATATTTATACAAATATAAAATCCCTGGAGACAAAGAAAATGGTAACACTGGTTGCCTCTAGAGAAAAGAGCAGGTGGTTGGTGAATAGCAGGGGTAAGGAAACTCTTCATTGCATATCCTTTGCAACTTTAAAATTCTGGACCATGTAAATGTGTTACCCATTAACAAGTTAAAATTTTAAAAATATGCAAAAGAAGCCAAACACAAAAGTATATATAATGAACGATTCTATTTACAGGACATTAAAAAACAAGCAAATCTAATCTATAGTAGTGGAAATCAGAACAGTGGTTGCTTCTGGGAGAAGTAAATTTACTGGAAAAGGGCATGAGGGAGTGCATGGGGTGAAGCAATATTCCATATCTTTATCTGGGTGAGGCTACATGGGTGTATACATTTGTCAAAACTCGTCAACTACACCTAAGATCTGTTCATTTTGATGTAAGCGAATTACACCTCAAAGAAAAAACATGCACATATGCACATAAAAAAGTGTGGCAGTATATATTCCAAAGCATTAATGGTAATTATCTTTAAGTGGTAAGATTATAAGTGATATTTTATTTTTGTTTACCTCTAACTTTTAGCTTTCCTAAAATTAACATACAATACTTTTATGTTAAGTAAAACCCTACCATCCTGTTGAGAGGTCCCAGACCCTTTAGAGAAACCTGTACTTCAACCGAAAAAGGCCTTGTTGTGCCAAGCTGAAACTCAGCTAAAAATCAGCTCACTACATATAAGCTTCTCCACACCCCACAAGGTCAGGCACTCTCTCCATCTTATACACTCCTATATCCTCAACACATGACATAATGCGCCGTATACAAAATAAGTGTTCAATAAATCTCTGGTAAACATTAAAGGGATGTTCTACTATGAAAGGGAGAGGCTGTTCTAGATACTTTTGAGATGAATATGGTCACATGCCTATACTGTCGTTAAATAAAAATGTGGTACTGGATCAAAGACAAGAGGATTTTAAGATCCATGAAAAGACAATTCTATTCTTACCAATGAGTTTAAGCACCCCTGGTAAATACATACATACATACATAATGAAAAATTAAAAAGACAATTCTATTAGCTGAGGATAGTAGTATATACCTGTAGTCCCAGCTACTTAGGAGACTGAGGCAGGAGGATCACTTGAGCCCAGGAGTTTGAGGTTGCAGTGAGCTATGATGATGCCACTACAGTCTAGCCCAGGCTATAGAGTGAGACCCTGTCTCAAAAAAAAAAAAAAAAAGTGGGGGCGCAATTCTAAAAAACCACAAGAGTTCTCTTGATATTGAACCCAGGCTATAGGAAAGCTCTTTGTAACCTAGGAGTCCTAATGGTAAACATTATCTTAAAACTTCAAGGCCATATTACTGAATAAGATCAGAATTTCTCTCAGTAGAAAACTGGCCGGGTACGGTACCTCACGCCTGTAATCCTAGCACTCTGGGAGGCTGAGGCAGGAGGATGGCTTGAGGAGTTCGAGACCAGCCTGAGCAAGAGCAAGACCCCTGTCTGTACAAAAAATAGAAAACTTAGCCAGGCGTGGTGGTGCACACCTGTAGTCCCAGTTACTCAGGAGGCCGAGGCAGGAAGATGTCTTTAGCCCAGGAGTTTGAGGTTGCAGTGAGCTATGATGATGCTACTGCACTCTAGCCCAGGTGACAAAGCGAGATTCTATCTCAAAAAAAAAAAAAAAAAAAACCCCAAAAACTAAACAGCTGAATTATTTTAGACAGATACCAGATTAATAAATGTTATGGGCAGGGCACAGTGGCTCACACTTGTAATCCAGGTATTTTGGGAGGCCCAGGTGGGAGGATCACTTGAGGCCAGGAGTTAAAGACCAGTCTGGGCAACATAGTGAGACCCCATCCCTAAAAAAAAAAAAATATAACAATCAGCCAGCTGTGGTGGCATACACTTATAGTCCTAGCTACTTGGGAGGCTGAGGCAGGAGGATCACATAAATCCAAGAATTCAAGTCTACAGCGAGCTACGATTGCCCCACTGCTCTCCAGCCTGGGTGACAGAGTAAGACCCTGTCTCAAAAAAAAAAGAAAGAAAAAAAGCAAAGACAGATAGATAGATTATGGCCCTGATCATAAGCCTCCCTGCCACCTCTAATAAGAAGTGGGACATTTCAAAACACAAGCCTAGCTGAACTGTTATCTGAGACTTGCAGCTTCAATCAATAATACGATATGTCTCCATTCCAAATACTAGCCAAAGAATTCAATAATGAAAGACTGCCACCAAACCCTATCAAAGTGCAATCAAGAAAACTTATTTGAAAAAAAGTTTCCTACTAACCACACGTCCCCTGATGTTTTAAAAACTGTAAATCCTAGGCCGGGCGTGGTGGCTCACGCCTGTAATCCTAGCACTCTGGGAGGCCGAGGTGGGCGGATCGTTTGAGCTCAGGAGTTCGAGACCAGCCTGAGCAAGAGCGAGACCCCATCTCTACAAAAAATAGAAAGAAATGATCTGGACAGCTAAAATTATATATATAGAAAAAAATTAGCCGGGCATGGTGGTGCATGCCTGTAGTCCCAGCTACTCGGGAGGCTGAGGCAGAAGGATTGCTTGAGCCCGGGAGTTTGAGGTTGCTGTGAGCTAGGCTGACGCCACGGCACACTAGCCCGGGGAACACAGCGAGACTCTGTCTCAAAAAAAAAAAATAAATAAATAAAAAATAAATAAATAAATAAATAAAAACTGTAAATCCTGCATAGTTATTAAATAGATCATCAGAAAGCATCATACCATTGGCATAGTTTCCCACCAAAATGTTTTTTACTGGGTTATATTTAATGTGATGTTCTCAATTTCTAGGGGTCAATACAAGAGAGGGCCACATTAACAATGATTTTATCTTCCACAAAATTCCTGTTAAAGGCAACTGCTCATCATCATTCTGCATTCTTTAAGATTTACATGACAAATTTTCCATTGACTGAGAACCAGAAAAGGTTTCTCTCCTCAAAAATTATTATACTTTTTATCAGGTAAGAACTATAATAAATTGGTGTATTTCTTTTGGAATTTAGTTCAAGTATACTGGTATCAGAAAACAGTACCAAACTTTAATGTTCACACACAACTAACATCTCACCTTGATTTTCAGGTAGAATTTTCTCCCCATTCTCTCTGACTTTAGCATTTCTTTTCTATACCTGTCCTCACTCTTTTAAACTACCTCAAATCCTTGAACTGAGATAGGGTACTAAGAACAAAAAAATTAATGAAATGATGAAACAAGACCTAAAATCTGCTCTATGAGTAGATATAACTTCTTTCAACCTACCCCTAAGGTTTATTAAGAAGGAGATTAAAGGGCATTATAGATATCCAGTGGTTTGCCTGATAAACGCTTTTTGTCTTGGTGGCCAAACTATTCCACCTGGGACACTGGTGAGCATACTTTCCCACTGATGACACCTCAGGTGATAATTAGGCATTAACATTTGTTCATGGGTATTTTCTCTCCTCTCCTCTTTCTTGTCTCTTTTAAACCTGTTCTTTGGTTTGACCCCAGGCCTATGGGGAACACTTAGGCACAGCAGGGTGACCCTGGAGCTAAAGAAGAGCTGCACATTTGTCAGACTCTGTCCTCAGAGCCAGTGCACTGTTTTGTGTCCTACATCTCACAAAGAGTCACAAGGGACACAGTTAGGGCTTCAGAATTTACTAAACACTGAATAATTCATTCAAAATCTATAGAGCTACATGGGCCTTTAGCCAAAGAATTAAAATGAAAATCCTGTTTCTGGTCAGATAGTGTCCTTTAAATTAAAAATCTACCCCAAAATTTACAACAAATATTCAACTACTCAATTCTTTAAAATAGTTATATAGCACTGTAGTTTTAATCAAATTCCAATATAGCCACATTTTAATACTCCAATTTAGAAGGCCATCAACTTAAACTACAGCTCACTATGTACTGGTCTATTCATTTCTCAATGTTTTCTTTTTCATATTTTAATTTGGATCTTTACAACATAAAAGGTTCAGGTTAGAAATGCCATTATTTATGGATATTTTTTCCTAAGTATACCAATTGCAAAGGCTAAGATCAAAGAGCAAGAAAAAAATTTAGGTGATACAATTTACTAATTTATTCACCAGGGCTTTAATGGAAGTACTTTTTTATTTTATTTTTTTAAGTAGAAGTCTCTTCCATTTAGGAAAACAAGATACCTCAAACCAATCCAAACCACCTATTCTGATTCTCAACCTCCTTCTTGGAAGTAAATTAATTTAGCACTTTTTGCTTTTCATTTTTTAGTTCTTAAACAAGTACACGTGGCAGAGGGAAGGCAGGAGAAGAGGGCTGTGGAGATTTGTTTTATTTCACTTGCTGGTTTCAAATCTTTCCAGCTTTTTAAAAAGAGCATCTTCAAACACATTTTTGCAGGCACTGCAGATTTTTGGCAGGGTAACTGTCCTATTTCAAAAGCTTTGCTGAATTTGAAAAACTACAATTACTGTTTTCATCCTGTCATGTCAAAAATTCTTAGAGACTATTAAGATGCTCTTTATTCCCTATGCACACCAACTCTGACATGCTTAAAGCTCAGCTTTGGCATTTAGTCACAAAAGGCACCATGAGACATAAAAGGGAGGAACTCAACTAAATCTTCACACGGCTTAGGATAAAGCTTCAGTGATTAAAAACCTGTGACCTGATTTTCATAAGGTAAAAGGAACAAATATTTCTCCAAATTTGTTCTCTAAACAAATATTTTATCTATCTTTAAATTTTTTCTTAGCAGGATTATCCGAATGCTGCTAGGAAAATGCAGCAGCTGTCAGTTCAGGTTAGGAAAAAGTGAACTGGGAGTAAGTTAAAGTATCAGAACTGATCCTCAAACCAGGTAAAATTGCCCTGATTATTTGTAAGACAAAGCATAAAGTTTTATTTTATACAAGGAAATTTGTAAATATCTAATACAAACACCAAATTATTGTGAATTTTAGATAAGACTGAGAGAAAACAGATATGTCCATCTCTGAGCAAAAATGACAAGAAGTGGAATTTGAGATTCAGAGAGGACAGGCAAACTGCAAACACAAACAGCTTGTGATTTTGCACAAGAAAAATATCTTGTCTTTGAAACAATGGCAAAGGATAACTGGCCCACAAATAAGTCACTGTATTACACAGTTTCATATACAACAAAACTAGAGAAAAATTTTAGATCCTTTTACTTTGTTCTACCCAATGAATAAGGTAACCTGTTTCCCCAAGACCATGTTAAAATAGTGTGGAACTTGTATATAATAATAGAATAAAAAAACTACTTGAGTGAGTCAGCTTTCAAATTTCTCTTCTTCATTAATCTTAAATAAAAAGAGTAAAGTGAGAGAGGGGAAGAGATGATTCTTTGCAATAAAGCTGTTAGGTCAGATGTATGTATAAATTAAAATTTTACAGTAAAAATGAATAACAACACTGCCCCCAGAACAGCAACGTTTTCTCTGAATTAAAACAGATTGCTTAGAGCCAGGCATGGGGACGCACACCTACAGTCCTAGCTTCTGAGGAGGCTGTGGCAGGAGGATCACTTGAGCCCAGGAGTTCAAGGCTGTAGTGCATGATGATCACACCTGTGAACAGCCACTGAACTCTGGGCAACAGAGTGAGACCCCATTTCTAAAAAAATAAAAAAATAAAATTACCTGTATTTGAAAAAGAGAGAAATAAAATCAGTGTTTCTGAAATACAACAAAGACTCTCCTCGGGAATCATGTTATAATGTTTGAGTTACTGTAGTAGGCAGAATAATGCCCCCTCCCCCAAGATGCCCACATCCTACTCTCTGGAATTTGTACATATGCCATCTTGCATGGCAAAGAGACATTTGCAGATGTAAGGTTAAGGAACGTGAGATGGGAGATTAACCTGGATTACCTGGGTGGGTTCAATCGAATCATGAGTCCTGAAAAGCAGACAACCTGTCCTTGCTGTGGCCACAGGGAGAGAAGTGACAACAGAAGGATCACAGAGTCGCAATGTTGCTGGAGTTGAAGATGGAGGAAAGGGGCCAGTAGCCAAGGAATGGGGGCCAACTCTAGAAGCTGGACTTTAAAAGCAAGGAAACAGATTTTTCCCAGAGCCTCTAAAGAAAGGATCACAACCCTGCTGAGGCCTTGATTTCAGCCCAATGAAACCCATATCAGTCTTCTGATCTACAAAACTATAAAATAATAAATTTGTGTTATTTTAAGCCATTAATCTTGTAATAATATCTTATAGCAGCATAGAAAACTATACAATAGCCTATACACTTTGATAGATAATAAGGAAAATTTCCCATTGAAGAAAATAATAGGATATCCTGTTTAAGAACAAAATTTGCCTACTGCATTCATATAATTTAAGGTACAGTCTTTACGTAAATTTTGTAAATATATGCTTTAAATTCATTTTAAACTTTTCAGACAATGGTCCAGTGTTAAGGGGTTACAAATGGGTGAGCAAACAAACCTTGTTCCCATGTCATCCAGCTCCCTTGTCCAAAAACAACTCTGTATAATAATACCAAAAAAGAAGTCAGCCCAGGTGGACCACCTTCCCCATCCCTGAGGATTGCTCACTTAATGAAGTCCTCTTTACACTGCTGTAGCATCTCACATGTCTGCTGCATCTCTTCCTCACTCAAAAGCACCAACATCCCAATAGTTAGATGAAGCTTTTTGGGATTCTGGAAAATGCTGCTATCAACGCCATGATCCTGTTATCAAAGGGAGAAAAATAAGAAACTCAGTCCATACAAAAGTAAATGGCAAGGACAGAATTGAGACCCCAGAAACAAACTCACACATCTATGGCCAACTGATTTTCAACAAAGTCCCAAGACCTTTCAATGGGGAAAGAATGGTCTCTTCAAAAAACGATGCTGGGACAACTAAATATCCACATGCAAAAGAATGAAAATGGACACCTACCTCATACTACATAAAAAAAATTAACTCAAAATGGATCAGTGACCTAAATATATAACAACTAAAACCATAAAACTCTTAGAAGAAGAATAAAATTAAATTTTCATCACCCTAAATTTGGAAATGAATTCTCAGATACGACACTAAAAGCATGGACAAAAAAAGAAAAAAATAGATAAATTGGACTTCATCAAAATAAAAAACTTTTGTGCATCAAAGGATATTGTCAAGCAAGTGAAAAAACAGCCTATAGAATGGCAGAAATATCTGCAAATAATTTATCTGATAAGGATCTGGTATCCAGAATATATAAAGAACTCATACAACTCAACAACAAAATGGCAGACAACCTAATTTTAAAATGGGAAAAGGACTTGAATATATATTTCTCCAAAGAAGAAATACAAATGGCTAACAAGCACATGAAGAGGCTCACCATCATTAGCCATTTAGGGAAATGCAAATCAAAACCACAATGAGGTACCATTTCATACCCCCTAGGCTCGCTAGAATCAAAATAACAGAAAATAACAAGTGCTGGCGAGTAGAAATTAGAACCCTCATACATTGTTCCTAGGAAGATAAAATGATTCAGCCACTGTGAAAAAGAGTTTGACAGTTCCTCAAAAAGTTAAACCTAGAATTACCACATGACCTAGCAATTCTCCTCCTAGGCATATGCCCAAAAGAATTCAAACGGGGACTCAAACAAATACATGTATATGCATGTTCCCAGAAGTACTAAAAGATGGAAATAACCCAAATATCCATCAACACAAGAATGGATAAACAAATTGTGGTATATATACAAAATGGAATATTATCCAGCCATAAAAATAAGTGAAATTCTGATCCATGCTACAACATGGATGAACCTTTAAAACATTATGCTAAGGGAAAGAAGTCAGATACGAAAGGTCACATGTTGTATGATTCCTGCTAGAGTTTGGATATTTGACCCTCCAAACTTCATGCTGAAATCTGATGATTGCCAATGTTGGAGGTGAGGCCAAATAGCAGGTGTTTGAGTGGGTCATGGGGGCAGATCCCTCATGAACAGCTTGGTGCAGTCCTCACGGTAACGAGTGAGATCTCACTCTTATTAGTTCCTGGAAGCTAACTGTTAAAAAGAGAGTCTAGCACCTCCCCTCACTCTCTTGCTTACTCTCTTGCCATGTGATCTGCACATGCCAGGTCCCCTCACCTTCCACCATGAGTGGAAGCAGCCTTAAGCCCTCACCAGAAGCAGATGCTGGCACCATGCTTCTTATACAGCCTGCCCAGTAAAACTCTTCTCTTTGTAAATCACCCAGCCTCAGATATTCCTTTATGGCAATACTAAATGGACTAAGACAACTCCATTCAGATGAAATATCTAGAATTAGTATCCATAGAGACAGAATACAAATTAGTGGCTGTCAGAGGCCAGGGGAGGGGTGAATGAAGAGCAACTGCTTAATGGTTATGGGATTTCCTTCTGGGGTGATGAAAATGTTATGAAACAATATAGAGCTGGTAGTCACACAACACTGTAAATGTACTAAATGCCACTGAATTGTTCACTGTAAAATGGTTAATTTTGCTATGTGAATTTTTTTTCTTTTTTAAAAATTTTTTCTTTCATCATGCCTTCAGACTGAATGTGTAAATTTCATCTCAATAAAACATTTTAAAAAAAGGAAATGCTAGCCTGATAGAATGGCGTAGCCCTGGAAAAACAGAATGCTATCTAAATGTAGGTGCTAGGAATATCTTTTCTTCCTTACCAGCTGTGTTAGTTCCAGAACAACTGGGCCCCTTATGGGCTTCCCCAAAGAATAAAAAACTTTTTATGAAAAACACAGGAGTTGCCACACCAAATATGGTCATCCTTTTCTGCCATCATCATTCCTTGCACTTTAAAACTTTTGCCTCTGGGAAGCACAAACGGTGCTTGTGAATCCCTTTTTAAAAAAAAAATTGAGGCGAAATTCACTTAACATACAATTAACCATTTTAAAGTGTATAATTCAGTGGTATTTAGTGTATTTACAATGTTGTCAACCACCAGCATTCTTTTTTTTTTTTTTTTTTTTTTTGAGACAGAGTCTCACTCTGTTGCCCAGGCTAGAGTGAGTGCCGTGGCGTCAGCCTAGCTCACAGCAACCTCAAACTCCTGGGCTCAAGCCATCCTCCTGTCTCAGCCTCCCGAGTAGCTGGGACTACAGGCATGCACCACCATGCCCGGCTAATTTTTTCTATATATATTTTTAGCTGTCCATATAATTTCTTTCTATTCTTAGTAGAGATGAGGTCTCGCTCTTGCTCAGGCTGGTCTCGAACTCCTGAGCTCAAACGATCCGCCCACCTCGGCCTCCCAGAGTGCTAGGATTACAGGCGTGAGCCACCACGCCCGGCCAACCACCAGCATTCTTTAGTAGCAAGCCTTTTTTATTATCCCATAAACACACTCCATAGCAATTAAATAAATAATCACACTCCATTCCCTATGCCTCATCCCCTAGTAACCTCTAATTTGTTTTCTGTTCCTTTGGATTTGCCTATTCTGGATGTAGTATGTAAAACGAATCATATAACTTATACCTTTGTGACTAGCTTCCCTCACTTAGTGTAATTCAAGTTTCAGCCAAGTTGTAGCACTATCTGTACTTTATTCCTTTTCAGGGTTGAATAATAGTCTAGTGTATGTACCACAATTTATAAATTCATCTGTTGATGGACATTTGGGTTGTTTCCACCTTTTGGCTAATATGAATAATGCTGCTATAAACATTCATATACAAGTTTTTGTGTTAACATATGTTTTCAATTCTTTTGGGTACAGACCTGGGAATGGAACTGCTAGGTCATCTGGTAATTCTAGGTTTAACTTTTTGAGGAACTGTCAAACTGTTTTTCACAGTGGCTGAACTGACATACATTCCTAGCAGCAATGTATGAAGGTTCCAGTTCCTCCACATCTTCACCAACACTTACGATTTTTCCCTTTTTAAAAAAATTATAGCCATCCTGGTGGGTATGAAGTGGTATCGTATTGTGCTTTTGATTTGCATTTCCCTAATGACCAATAATGTTGACACCTTTTCATGTGCTTGTTAGACATTTGTACATCTTAGGGAAAATGTCTATTAAAATCTTTTGCCCACTTTTAAATTGTCTTTTCATTGTTGAGTTGTAAGAATTCTTTATATATTCTTGATACTACACCCATATCAGATCGTGACCTACTTTTAAAGGTAAGTAGGTCTCAAATTTCATTAATCTCATTCTGCAAATGAAAACAAGAAAAAAAGCTGAAACTCTTCCAACAGGAATGAAGCAGGAATTCTACCTTTGAATTGCAAGTTCTTATCCCTTAACCATATTCCTAACCTAATAAAATGCCCCAAAGGCAGAGAAATGTATTTATCAAATGCAGATAGCTTACATCCTATTCTTGGTTTGCCTACAACTTACTGCCTAATTTCTGCCTTGACAACAGTAGTTAATAGATTATTCGTTTTCTAAGTGTTAATGGAGCTTGAGCTATTTTTACATCTGATGAAGAGTTTTGTGATTCCACACATTAACCCAAATTGCTTCATTTAATGAAAGTGATTTTAAGGAACAATCAGCCTTAAATGTGTCAAGGAAGACTAAGTGCAAAGCTTATCACCCCAGCTATTCTAACCCTTAGCACAACCTGTCACTTTAGAGAAGGCATGGAAAGCCTCCCAAATGATTTCAGTATGCACAATTCCATCCCAAACTGCAGCTGAGAACTGTTCCTCTAACAATAACAGCTAATATTTGTTGAGCCCTTACTCAGCTCCAGGCATTTTCTGTAACTATGGACAAACATCCTATAAGGAAAATACTACTACCATCCACATTCTACAAACAAGGAAACTGAGGCATTGGGAAATTAAGCCATTTTTCCAAGGTAACATTGCTAGGAAGAGATGAAGTTGAAATTCAAACCCAGGCAGTCAAAACCCAAAGACTGCTTTTCTGGTTTTTTGTTTTGTTTTGTTTTGTTGAGACAGAGTCTATCTCTTTGCCCAGACTAGAGTGCTGCGGCATCAGCCTAGCTCACAGCAACCTCAAACTCCTGGGCTCAAGTGATCCTCCTGTCTCAGCCTCCCCAGTAGCTAGGACCAAAGGTGTGTGCTACCATGCTGGCTAATTTTTTCTATTTTTTTTTTTTTTTTGTTTGGTGGGGGTGGGGGGGTGTCTCACTCTTGCTCAGGCTGGTCTTGAACTCCTGACCTCAAGTGATCCTCCTGCCTTGGCCTCTCAGTGTGCTAGGATTACAGGTGTGAGCCACCACACCCAGCCCAAAGCCTGTATTTCTGATCAATATTATATATCCTCTCTAGTAACAGTTGCTCAAAGGAGGCTGGAACAATAGGACCACCACCCAGAGGCAAGTCCTTCTGCATTTCACCAAAACTCAAACATAAATTGGTCTAATCACTAAATTAGTCACAGGAATAAAGAAAATTTTACAAGTCTATGAAAAGTGGTTTTAATATCTGTCTTTTCCTAGATATGACACCAAAGGCATGATTTATAAAAGAAAAAATGGCTAAACTGAACTTGATCAGAATTTAAAACGTAAAACTTATACTTCAAATGACACCATTAAGAAAATGAAAAGACAAGCCACAGAGAAAAATATTTAGGAGAAAAATTTGTAAATCATGTCTGATAAATATAAATATACTAAAAATTCTTAAAATTCAACAATAAAAAGATATACAATCCAATTTTAAAATGAGCTAAAGATCTGAACATTTTACCAAAGCAGATACATTAACGGCTACAAGAACAGAAAAAGATGCTCAACATCATTAGCCATTAAGAAAATACAAATCAAAACCAAAATAAGGTATCACTTCACACCCATTAGAATGACTGTAATCAAAAAGAAAAACAATAACAATTGTTAGTTGAGGATATGGAGAAACTGAGCAGCCACTTGGTAAAATAAAAATGTAAAATGTAAAATGGTGTGGCCACTTTGGAAAACAGTTTGACAGTTACTCAAAAAGTTAAACATAAATTTACAATACAATCTAGCCATTTCATTCCTAGGACTTTACCCAGTGAAATGAATACAAAGGTCTACTGCACTCTAACCAGGGTAACAGAGTGAGACTCTGTCTCAAAAAAAAAAAAAAAAAGAAAGAAAAGAAAAGAAAAAGAAAAAGAAAAAGAAAAAGAAAAAAGAAACGTAAAATAAAACTACACTGAATACCATTTCCCACCCACCACACTGACAAAAATTAAAAGGCCTGGCAATACACTCTGTTGAGGAGGCTATGGGGACATAGGCACTTTCGTACATTGCTACTGGAAATGCAAAATGGTACAATTCCTACCAGAGTGAAATTTGGCATTATCTAATAAAACAAAAGATACATTTGTATTGCATCTTGTGATACATTTGACCCAATGTTAAGAACTGAATTGTGTCCCCACCAAAATCAATTATGTTAAAGCCCTCACATCCAATATATTTGGAGACAGGGCCTTTAACAAACTTTAGAAATGATCCCTGAAAGTACAGTCTTGAGATATGTCTTTAAAGAGGTAATTAAAGTTAAATGAGGTCATAAGGGTGGGTCCCTAATCCAACAGGACTGGTGTCTTTATACAGAGAAGAAACACACTCCTGGTGTTTCCTCCTCTATATAAGGCACGGAGAAAAGGCTCTGTGAGGACACAGAAAAAGGTGGCCATCTGCAAGCCAGGAAGAGGCTTCACTAGAAAACAACCTTGCTGGCACCTTGATCTTAGTCTTCCAGCTTCGAGAACTGAGAGAAGATAAATTTCTGTTGTTGAAGCCACCCAGACTGTGGTATTCTGTGACAGCAGTCTGAGCACACTAATACACCCAATGTTCTTAATTCTAGGAATTTATCCTGAAGATACATCTCCAACAATTTAAAATACATGTGCACAAGGTTAGTCACTACAGCATTATTGCAAAATAATGCAAACTACCTAAATGCTCAAGTATAGAAGATTGGTTGAAAACTATGTATAAACTGATAAGGAATGATTTTTCAGAACCCAATATTAAATAAAAAAGCAAAGTCCAGAAGAGCGTATATACTTTGTTACCATTTATGCAAGAAAAAAGGGAAAATAAGAAAACCTATAAACATAAATATATCTGGTTATCTTTACCAAAAAAAAAAAAAAGAAAAAGAAAAGAAAAAGAAAAAAACCCACAGGATCAATAAACTCAAGAACAATGTCCTTGGTTATCTAGAAGGGATGAGGGGAATGGGGCAGAAGAAATACAAGAATGTGTGACACTTCTAAGTATGTATGCCTTTTATATAGTTTTGACTTTTGGAAGAACGTTGTTGGTCTACATATTCAAAAATGAAATTAAATTAACAAGGGTGGGAAGAGAAAAGAAACCTAAATTCGAAAGTGAACTAAAAATGAACCCAACTATAGTTCAAATGAATACCAAATCCACACTAGAGTGGGTAAGAAACGAAGAACTAATGAACACAATATTTGACTTCATATATGGGGGTTGGGTGGAGGGGGAGCTACAAACAAATCCTGAATAGGTTTACTCTTACAGAGCTATAGGCAAAGCAAATCAAAACTATTTTAGAGGTACTAGGCAAATGACTGGGACTGGGCAAATGAGTAAAGGTGTTGCTGGTGCTGCAAGGCAGGGTTCTAACTGTGGAAGGAGGGACATACAAATATGGAAAGAGAGCAAGGAAGAACCATGTGGGAATGGCCTGGAATTGGAGCTATCTTGGTGAACTCTTGACTTCTAAAATATTGGCTAGGCACAGTGACTAACACCTGTAATCCTACTACTATGGGATGCTAAGATGAGGTAGGAGGATCACTTGAGGCGAGTTCAAGACCAGCCTGGGAACACAGCAAGACCCCATCTATACAAAAAATTAAACAATTAGTCAGGCATGGTGGCACGTGCTTATAGTCCTAACTACTTGGGAGGTTGAGCTGGGAGGATCACATAAGCACAGGAATTCAAGGTTACATTGAGCTATGATCAATCAGGCCACTGCACTCCAGCCTGGATGACAGAGTGAGACCCTATCTCAAAAAATAAGTATATATGTGCATTTATGCCCATGTATATGCATGTATATGTACATTATGTCTGTGTATATTTGCATATATATACATGCACATGCTTCCTAGATCTGTCCTCTGAAAGAGTCTAAAAGCAAAGATATCCTGAGCATACCTGGCACCCAAGTCTGGTCCTAATATCACTGCCCAATAAAAGGAACCAAGGCTCTTTGGAGAAATGGCTGATTCCAGGGCAGGGACAGCAAAGTAAAAGATAAGCCTGGAACAGTTTTTTATGCCATAAAGTATGGAAATACAAAAAAAAAAAAAAAAGGCAGGCACGTCACCAACATAGAACCACCGGTTAAATTAATGACAGTTTGAGCACCAAAATAATTAATAAGCATAACTTATAAGCTACTGAAAAAATACAAATGTATGATTCTGTATCAATGATTGACAGAGAGACAGACACAGACAGACAGATGAGAAGGGAGAGGTGTTTCTTACAGTAGAATACCAAATGCCAACTGATAAATATAGAGGAAATACTGGAGTTTGAAAATCATAATTTTGCAACCATCATAGCAAGATTCAGGCTGCTAAATCTAAGGGGAAATTTGTTGAGCAGAGTATTTGCATAGTCTTAAAATGTCTCCTCACAGATTGCTTATGGGTTGAAAGGAAAAATAATAGTAACTATACAGTTCTGTATAGTCTTCTGATGTGTGTTATATTTAACGATTAAAAAGTTTAAAAAAGAAAACTCTAAGCACAAATGTCAAGGTAAAACAACTTTTTCTCAAGCTTTTATAAATGTTGGGGCCTTTTAAGGGTAAAATTACACTATTTCCTCTTTTAAAAAAAAAGTGACTAGAGAGAGGAAAACAGGACAAGACATGCCCTGTCACTGGCACACCAAATCAAGATTTCACTGATAAAGCCAGACTCAATTCTAAACCCCTGACAGTGCATTCAACTGACCTAATGGCTTAAAATCCCCAGTTTGTTATCTCAGTTCCTTTCATAATTTCATCACTCCTTCTCGCTTTCTCTTTCTCCTTATTCTTTGGCCTTCTCGTTCATAATCCACCCTAATACTCGGCTAGAAAAAGGAAGCTCTTCAACTTTGCTTTCCTTACCTTTACCCTTTGGGAACCTACCAAGTCAACTTGACTTCACTTGCCAAGAAAATATGGAATACTGGGAACAAAACACGCAGAATGCAACAGAGCAGGACAATGAACAGATGGGTCACCTAAAAGTCACACAATCAGAAGTTTTTGGGGTAACTTTGAGTCATAAGTGTTCAAATAGCCTTTAACTCTATGGCAGGCTATATAATTTACAAGTAACCCTACTAGACAGTCTCTTAATGAATGGAGAAACAACCTAAATTTTGCCCTTACACCACCATCTACCAAGAAAAACTTTTACTGAATTATCTAAATTTAATGTGGAACCAAACAATCTACAAGGTAATTGCATAAATCTCTAGAGCCACTGTTTTTCTTTGCTCAGAATATATCAGATTTCCACCACAAGCCCGTTCATTGAGATGAATAAAGACCAACATCAAATTCTTTACTCCAGGGGTTTAATTATACCAGGCTCTGCTCCAAGTTCGCCATTACTCAGAGCTGGAACTATTTTACTCCATTAGGTTGGCCACCCAGGCTGGCGCCTGAAAATTCTAATGGTACTGACCTTCTACACAGCAGGGAGAAGCAAAGGATGAAGTAACAGGAATTTCCTGGGGCAGTTTTGTCTAGATGAAAATAAACATGTTTCTTTATGGCTAAGTCACAACATCTCTTAGCCTCAGTTTCTTCGTTTGTTAAATAAGGCCTCATCCAAGGAGGGAAAACGCACACATACAAAAATTTCCTCCACAAAAAGCTTATGCACAGGCCGAAGTCACAGTTCACCTGCTGACTCAGCAGTCCCAGGGGCATAACCTTGACCCTCTCATTCAAACTGCAGCTCATGATTTATCACTAGCAATCACCACCTCATCACAGGCCCTTCACTGAGTTCACTTTTAACCCAGCACTCCAGGCTCCACTGGGGCAGAACTGCTAGCAATGCTGTCAGTATGAACAATTAACAAGAGATAGCAAAATGGAGAAATGTCAAGATTGGGGAAAAGGCCAGTGGAGAGTAGTATGGATTAGCCCACCGTGAAGCTCCGTCTGCTTCCTTAAAGCTCAACTGTCCTTTCCATGCAGATGAGACATAACCCCGGTGCATCTGTGAGAGCTGTCAGCAAGCAGAAGGGAAGCCTCTCTTCAGACTTAGACTTGTAAGAATCTAATCCAAATGTGTCGCACCCAGAATGAAAACAATTTATAGCACGCTGCCTTGACAGCACCTGCCAATTGCCAGAGACAAAAAATAATCCTCAAATTATATTCACATATATCATCTTTTCAGAATTCCAGGAGTAACAAAGGTTTGTGCCTTAACTATAAAAGGCCTTTAACCTGGACTAGAGAGTCTAGGGTTCTAATTCCAACTCTGTCACAATCCAGGTATAATTAGGGAAGTCATTTCATTTCTCTAAGCCTCACTTCCCTCCTCTGTAAAATAAGGGAGATAGACTAGTTTACCTTTAAGTCAAAGGTCCTATAAACTTCGTACATGTTCCCATGAACCTATAAATAATTACCTGCTAACAAAATTGATAGTTGTGAGGGATGTACCAATTCACTTCCTGATATTCTATTCAAACAAAAGGAGGAAATAAGCATGTTTCCTCTATGCTCATTATATTTTCTTTCTTTTTTAAATGGCCAAATTCTGTAGAATCACTTCTAGCAGGTGACACTAACCTCATTCACATATGAAAGTTATTCAAATAAGGCAAAGTGGTGAAAAGAGCACTTAGCTTTGCAACCAGACAGGCCTAAATGCAAATTCTAACTCTGCCACCTATCAGCAGCCTGACCCAAGGCAAGTTACTCAAATGCTTTGAAATTCAATATCATCATCTATAAAACAGGCAATACTTCCCTCTCAGGTTTGTTCTGGGGACTAAATGAAATACATGTGAAGTGTCTGACACACAGTAGAATGGAATAAATACAGGCTTCTCCCTCTTCTTTTTACATGACCATGTAACACTAGACAAATATCATCTTTGCTCTCCCTTTCAAAGCAGCATGAGAAGCTAAATTAGGCTCTGCTGAGTCATTTCCACTATTCTTTAAGAATGTTCAGAAAAGCTGACTTTGATTTGAGAGTCTCTACATGTTATTAATGAAATACCCTGTTAAGTTACATAAGCTTCAGAAAAAAAGAAAAAAGGCTTTGATTCTTCTGGCTGATAAATTCTATCTATTCAGACATAATTATGAGAAAGTGGAGAGGTTCTTAAAAACAAGGACAAATATTCAAGCATCAGATTTTATACTGATGAGAGAAAAGAATTTCTCATGCATCATCTAAATATCTTTACTCAGTAAAGAGGAGTGAAGAGCATCTCCCCTCACTCAAGGATGCACCAACCTACTTCCCTTAGATGTGCACAACAAATCCTTAAGGCTACTTTTCTAAAGGCTTAACTATTCCTCCACAAATTACTTGAAAGCACTAGTTAGCAAGCATCTACTAACCTATATTCCCAAAGACACACCCTGATCACTCTGACGTCTGCGATGGCTTAATAGTACAACACCTGTTCAAGCTGGATCCTTAGCTTCTGAATGCCACTGTCCCTCGCCTCCATATCATCCTCCATGACAAGTCCTATTTGGTATAACAATATCTATAATAATTACAACAAGAATAACTAACACTTATTCAGCATTGGCTGCATGCCATGCTCTGCCCTAAATACCCTAAACTTACTAACTCCCTCTACATGGCAACATTGTAGCATAAATACTATTATAACCCCCACTTTAAAGAAGGCCTCTGAAATATCTCTGGACTATATCTAGTCCAGAACACGCCACAGATCCTAGTTTTCTTTCAATAGACAATATCAATAGCCTCCTAACTGGTACTAGTCTCTGGTATCCCACTCCTTAACTCTCAATGCATCCTCTACATTGCCTTCAATTATTTTTCTATGATGCTAAGTTCATCACAGTCCCTGCTTAAAATCTTAGCTAGTTTCTTATCATCTATCTGGAGGAAACATTCAAAATCCTTAACCCACATAATAAGACCATTTACAACCTGGATGCCATTTAACCTTCCACTCTTAACTCCTACCTCTTCCCTACTCTACTCACTTTCTAGGCTCCAGTCTTAATAAATTCTTCACTCTCTCTTGAATATCTCACAAGTGACATTTCCTCTGGCCAGAATGCTTACCACCCCCCTTGCCAGCCTGGCACAAACTCCTGTCCTTCCTTCAAGACTGTTCAGGTGTCAACTTCCTTATTAAACTTCAACAACTACTGAATCTCTCCTCTGGGTACCCAGTGCCCTACCTTCTAATAGCACTTATCTCACAACACTGTAACTATTTTAGTAAGAAGTCTATTTCCACCCCTTCCCTGAGTATGGAATCCTTAAGGGTAGAGTCCACTGTTAGTACATAACACATATGTCCTACATATTACATCTAGCTAGTATATGGCAGACATTTAATAAATAGTGTACATACAAATGCATAAAAAACAAAAACTTGTTCATAACTACCATCTCTATCCAAATGGTACAATGTATGACTCTTGTAAACATCTTTTCTTACTTTCCTACCCAACATCAGAACTCATGGGTTTTACAATTTTTCTTACAACCAAAGACAACTAACTCATCTTTATTCTACTTTTTTTTTTTTTTTGAGACAGAGTCTCTCTCTGTTGCCCGGGCTAGAGTGAGTGCCGTGGCGTCAGCCTAGCTCACAGCAACCTCAAACTCCTGAGCTCAAGGGATCCTGCTGTCTCAGCCTCCCAAGTAGCTGGGACTACAGGCATGTGCCACCATGCCCGGCTAATTTTTTCTATATATATTTTTAGCTGTCCATATAATTTCTTTCTATTTTTTTTAGTAGAGATGGAGTCTCGCTTTTGCTCAGGCTGGTCTCGAACTCCTGAGCTCAAACGATCCGCCCACCTTGGCCTCCCAGAGTGCTAGGATTACAGGCGTGAGCCACCGCGCCCGGCCTCATCTTTATTCTAAATTAGTTCATAACTACAAATCCTACAGCTCCCTTATACACAAAGAATTTTAAATTATACACTAAAGCTTATATATAACATTTTCTTCTTCAGTGAATAATACTAACAGGAAAAAAATAGTCTTAACTGAGGGAGTTGGGGGGATACAGACCCACTACGCATTCTGCCCAGTGTCAGCCTTCACACTACAGCAGGAGCAGAATTATGTAGTTTCTGGAACTATCACCTACTCAGGTTCTCTAGAAAGCCTGAGAAATCCCCTGTTGCTTCATAAAGATCTATAAGCCTTCAGAATGTTCTACTACACACAGTTTTGAATTACTGTTTTTCATTACTGATGTGCTTTCTACTGGACCCTGCTGTGAGATAAAGTGGAATTATAGCAGCATTATGAGCTACAGAATGATTGAGAGATATACAGGGTTATAATGTACTTCTTGAACTTGCAGACAGTGAGACATCTTTGAATCTTAATGCAAGAGAGGAAAGAGTGAAAAAATAAAGTGCAGTTTATCTGCAGATCACATAGATGAAGAATACCTTGCCAATGTCTGTGAGCAGCTAAATCCTACACTAAATACTCAGACTTACGGAGCTGAAGGACAGGGATGATGGTGATAATGTTTGCAGTCAAACAGTATTTCTTATATAACTGATGAGGACAAAGGAAGGTGATTTCAGGAAATGCTATCCTGAAAGGTAAATTCCGTTTCCTTGGAGAATCAAGGGTGAGGTCAAGGACAAGCACGCTACCAAAGAGGGGAAAGAGGACAACTATTTTAAAGGAAGAAAGAAGTTCAACGAAGGGTAATAGGACAGGATGAGACCTGGGAGTGAGAAAGTTGTCTATTATACCAGAAATGTGACCTTCATAACAATGAAAATTAATGGCTATGGTAGGCAGAATTCTCAGAATGACCCCCAACCACCTTCAGCCTGGTATAATTGACCTCACCCCCTGACTGTAGGTAGAACCTGTGACTGTGATAATTTATCAATCCTACGATTATATGTTATATGGTACAGTTGACCTTAAGAGAGAGAGATTACCCCAATGAGCCTAATCTATATACATGAGCTCTTTAAAAAGCAGTCTTTGGCTGGTGGCAGGAGTCAGAGATTTGAAGCTCAAGATGGATTTGATGGAAGCCAGAGCTGCAATGTGCGAAGGAAACAGGGCCCTCAGACCTACAGCCACAAGGACCTGAATTCTGCCAACGGACTGAATGAACCTGAAAGTTGATTCTTCCCAAGAGATTCCAGATAAGAGACTAGTCTGGCCAATATGTTGATTTTGGCCCTGGGGAACCCTAAGCAGAGAATCCAGTCCAGCTCACTGGGTCTTCTGACCTGGAGACCTAAGGAACTACTACAAAACTGTGAGATGATAAATGGGTGTGGTTTTAAGCTGCTAAGATTGTGGTAATTTATTACGCAGCAATGGAAAACTCACAGGGGAAGGTATGAATGTAAACTGATAAACTCATTTTCAATAGAACTTTTTTTTTTTTTTTTGAGACAATCTCACTCTGTCACCCAGGCTAGAGTGCCATGATGTCAGCATAGCTCACGGCAACCTCAGGCTCCTAGGCTCAAGCAATCTTCCTGCGTCAGCCTCCTGAATAGCTGGGACTACAGGCGTGTACCACCATGCCCAGCTAATTTTTAGCAGAGACAGGGTCTTGCTGTTGCTCAGGCTGGTCTTGAACTCCTGATCTCAAGCAATCCGTTTGCCTTGGCCTCCCAGAGTGCTAGGATTACAGGCGTAAGCCACCGTACCCAGCCTCAATAGAACCTTTCATCCCAAAGATCCCAAAAGCACTTGACATATTTGACATGAGTCATAAAGGAGGATAAGTTTGCCTTCTCAAAAAAAAAAAGAAACAAAACATTAGTATTGATTAAAAATTTTTTAGAAGATAAAGAGTCTCACCTTGACTAATGCCATATACTTATGTTACTGAATTGTATAAATTAGAGCAGATACTAGATCCTACATAACCTTGTGTCATGTGCTCTACTTAACGCTGTGGTACTCACTAGCTGTGACACCTTAGGCAAGTTAACCTCTCTAAATTTCCATTCCTTCATTAGTAAAAAGGGATATAAATACCTGTCTCATGGGGATGGACTGAAGATTGAACAAATATATGCGGCATTTAGAACACTGCCTAGCACAAATGCAAGAGCTTTATAATTATTTGCTGTCTTTTATTTCACTCAATTAATATTCAGTGAAATATAAGACAGCAAATAATTATAGAGAATAAAAGTGGAAAATGCAGGCTTATTTACAATATTACAGATTAGCAGGAAAAAAATGCATGAATAGCAGCATTATTCATAATATCCCAAAAGTAGAAATAACCCAAATGTTCATAAACTGATGAATGGATAAATGAAATGTGGTATGTACTTACAATGGAATATTTTTCAGCCCTAAAAAGGAATGAAGCAGTATTACATGATACAACATAGATAAACCTTGAAAACATTATCTTAAGTGAAAGATGCCGGACACAAAAGGCCACATATTGCATAATTCAATTTATATGAAATATTGAAAATAAGCAAATTCATACAGACAGAGGTAGATTAGTGGTTGTCATACGCTGGGGAAAGACAGTGATGGCTTATTGGCTATAGGATTTCTTTTTGGGGGTGATGGAAATATTCTGGAATTAGATGGTGGCAATGATTGCATAATCCACTGACTATAGCAAAAACCAATGAAATGTACCCTTTAAGATGGGATTTTTTCCAGTGCAAGTATCTCATTAAAATAGGGAAAAAAAGAATAAATTTAAAAAATAAAAATTTTGTTATTTCAATATTTTTAAAAACAAATTAGGACTGTTCCTTTTGCCCATGAAGAATTAGCTCCTATAGGACCTGCCTTCCTACCATCAATAACTAGAAAACTAGATAAAATATATGAAACAAGTGTTTTCAGGTATTGGACAACAAATAGTACCAGACTGTGGTCTCTAAGACAGAGGGAGGAAACAAAAACTCAGACCTACCCTGGCTTTCTGCATAGAGGCAACTTCCAAATAGCGGCACAGACCAGGTAACCCAAACAAAGCCCAGTGTTTCCAATGAGTTGAGGTGACAAAAAGTGGAATTCAGGGATGCTAAGGTGAATAAAATTTGCAGGGCCAATTACTGAAGAAGAGGGAAGCTATTTAAAAAAAAGGGCTCCAGAAATCTACATAAAGGACTCTTTGAGACTTTAGCTGAATAACAATCTGTACATACATAGGGTGAAACCTACAAGACCAGATTAAAAAAACAATTGGAGAGCTATAAGCTGAACAATTCCCAAAGCTCAAGCAGCAGCAAAACACTCAAGTTGCCACCAGCCAGAGTAGAGAGACCTCACAGAGGACTGAATAGAGACTGCAAGAGGGTCACATCTTAGTAGTGAAGCTAAATTAGCCCTACAGTAAAAAGTACTCTACAATGTCCTTTTTAAAGCTTTTAAGCTTTAAAAACAATCTTTGAAATGATTATACTAACTGACAAATAACTACCTTCCAGAACAAAGTTTAGGACTCTTTAAAGGTTGTGTTTGATGGCTCACACCTGTAATTCCAGCACTTTGGGAGGCCAAAGTGGAAGGATCACAGGAGTTTGAGACTAGCCTAGGCAACATAGTGAGCCCCTGTCTCTACAAAAAATAAGAAAAATTAGCCCGGCATGATGATGCATGCCTGTAGTCCCAGCTATGTGGGAGGCTGAGGCAGGAGGATCTCTTAGGCCCAGGAGTTCAAGGCTGCTGCCAGGAATAAAGACAGAGAAGACACAAATTACCAATATCAGTAATACAAGAAGGGATATCACTACAGAGCTTACAGACACTAAAAGGATAACAAAAAACTTTGAGCAACTATATCCAATAAAATTCAAAAGTTTAGACAAATGGACAAATTACTTGAAAGACACAAACTACCAACACACATTCAAGAAACATATAACGGCCGGGCGCGGTGGCTCACGCCTGTAATCCTAGCACTCTGGGAGGCCGAGGCGGGTGGATCGCTCGAGGTCAGGAGTTCGAGACCAGCCTGAGCAAGAGTGAGACCCCGTCTCTACTAAAAATAGAAAGAAATTATATGGACAACTAAAATATATATATACAAAAAATTAGCCGGGCATGGTGGTGCATGCCTGTAGTCCCAGCTACTCGGGAGGCTGAGGCAGGAGGATTGCTTGAGCCTAGGAGTTTGAGGTTGCTGTGAGCTAGGCTGAAGCCACGGCACTCACTCTAGCCCGGGCAACAGAGTGAGACTCTGTCTCAAAAAAAAAAAAAAAAAGAAACATATAACTAGAATAGTCCTAAATCAATTAAAGAAATTGAATTCACAATTTAAAACCTTTTCACAAAATTACAGACCTAGTTGGCTTCACTGCTGAATTCTATCAAGCATTTACAGAAGAAATAATACTGATACAAACCTACACACACTCTCAGAACATGAAGAAAGGAACACACTTCTCAACTCATTATATTCATGTGGTTAAGTCAGGTAGTTGGTTTTACCCTGATATTAAAACCAGATGAAGATATCACAAGAAAACTAAAACCAATATTGCTCATGAACATAAATGTAAAACTCCTTAATAAAGTTTTAGCAAATAAAATTCAGCAATATATAAAAAATAATACATCAAGACCAAGTAAGGTTTATGTAAAGAGAAAGATTAGTTTAATGCTCAAAAACAAATGAATGTAAGTCAGCATATTTACATAATACTACGGAGGAAAAAAATATGTTCATCCCTGAGAAACTGAAAAAGCATTTCACAAAATTTAACCCCAGTCGTTACTTTTTTAAATTATCAGCAAACTAGGAACAGAATAGATTCTTAACCAGATAAAGGGCATCTGTGAAAAATCTATACTTTACATTAAACTTAAATAATAAGCAAACTAATAAAAAACTACTAGACTAATAAGTGAATTAGGCAAGATCACAGGATACAAGGTCAATATGCAAAAATCAATTGTAATTCTACACAGTAGCAATGCAAATTAACTATACCAGGCTTGGCTAGGAGTCCAATGTGCTATCCATTGCACCACAGAGCCAGTTAGCAATGCAAAATTAAAAACTAAAATTTAAAAATACCATTTACAATGGCATCCCAAAACATGAAAAACTTAGAATAATTTTAATAGTAGCAATAAGTTTAATTAGTACAAACAATTAGAAAATGAAATTGAAAACTAATTTCATTTATAATAGCATCAGAAAGCAAAAAGTAGGATTAAAATTTAATAAGATACATGTGCAATGTGTGCACTGAAAACTATGAGACATTACTGAGGGGAAATTAAAGAAGACTTAAACACATGAATATATACTGTGTTTATGGACTGGAAGACTGAAACATTGTTAAGATGTTAATTCTCCCCAATATTGATCCATATATTCAAGACAATCCCAATAAAAATCGCAGCAGGCTTTTTGTAGCAATTAACAAGCTAATTCTAAAATCTATATGGAAATACAAAGGATCATGGATAGACAAAAACAATCTTGAAAAAGAAGAACAAAATTGAAGAACTTCCACTATCTGATTAGAAGAATTATCATGAAGCTTTAGTAATCAAGACTGTGTAGTATTGGCGTAACAACAGATACATGAATAAAGTCCAGAAACAGACCCACACAAATAAGGTCATTTGATTTTTTTTTTGGAGATGGGGTCTTGCTATGTTGCCCAAGCAGGAGTACAATGGCTATTCATGGGCAAGATCATCGCACACTATAGCTTCAAACTCCAGGGCTCAAGTGATACTCTTGCCTCAGCCTCTTGAGCAGCTGGGACTATGGGTGCGTACCACTGTGCCCAGCTAAGGTCATTTGATTTTTGACAAAGGTACCAAGGTCATTCATTGGGGAAAGGATAGTCTTTTCAACAAACGGTGCTAGAACAAGTAGACAATGTATATGAAAAAAACAAACCTCAATCCTTACCTCTCACCATACATAAAAAATTAACTCAAAAGGAATCCTAAACCTAAACATAAAACATAGTTTTATAGTTTGTAGCTTATAGAAGAAAACTCTGGGGCAAAGATTTTTTTTAGATACAACATAAAAAGAATGAACCATAAAAAAAATTGGACACAACCAATATTTTAAATTTCTGCTATTTTTTTTTCAAGGTAAGTACAAAACAACGTTTATTGAGGAGAGAAAGATAGGATTATAGAGCAAGAGCAAGTTATAGGTTTACAGAGTAAGAGCAAGATACGTTCGCCACAGAACGACAAACGGACCCCTGTCATAACAAAAAAGCCTAAAATTTCTGCTATTTAAAAAATACTATTAAGCCAGGCACAGGGGTGTGTGCCTGTAGTCCCAGCTACTCAGAAGGCTGGGATGGGAGGATCAGTTGAGCCCAGGAGTTCCAGGCCAGCCTGGGCAACACAGTGAAACTCTATCTCTAAAGAAAAAACTGTGCTAGTAAGAAAACCAAACACAAACCACAGACTGGGAGAAAACAGACCTAAAACATAGATCTGATAAAGGACATGTATTTAGAATATACAACTCTTACAATTCAATAGTAAGAAATAAACAAAAAAAAAAAAAACACTAAAATTCGGCAAAAGAGTATACTTAAAAATGGTTAAAATGGCAAATTTTATGTTACATATATTTCATCATAAAGAGAAAAGTTAAAGCACCAACAATTAAAAAAACAGGTAAAATATTTGAACAGGTACTTCACAAAGGCAGATACACAAAAGGTCAATGAGTACATGCAAAGACGCTCAGCAGCATTAGGCGAGGGAAATGTACACAAAAACCACAATGAGATGCCCACCAGCACAGGTGAAATTAAAGACAGACAGACACCACCAAATGTTGGCAACAATGTGGTACAACCTGAACTCACATACATCATTTGCAGCAGTGTAAAAGCGGCAAAACCTTTGAGAAAAGATCTGACAGTTTCCTATAAAACTAAACATATATTTGCACTTGATCCAACAATTATACTACTAAATATTTACCAAAGAGGAATAAAAACATATACTTAACACAAAGCTTTGCACACAAATTATTATAGTAGCCATATTTATGATAGCCAAAGATGAGAAATCACCCAAATATCAATCAAAATTGAAAGATAAAGAAACTGGTACATTCATGGAAAGGAATACTATTCAGCAATGAAAACAAACTACTGTAACACACAACAGGAATGACTCTCAAAAATATGCTGCACCAAAAAAAATTCACACAAAAAACTCTATACTGTAAAATTCCATTCATATGATATTCTAGAAAAGGGAAAGCTAATAGCAACAGAAAGCAGATTAGTGGTTGACTGAAATCACTGGCAGGAGGTGAGGGGGCAGGGAGTGGAGACCAACCACAAAGATAAAACTTTGAGGGGTGGTGGGAATATTTTATATCTTGTTTGTGATAGTTGTTACACTGGTGTACACATTTGTCAAAACTCCTCAAACAGTATTCTCAAAATGGGTGCATTATATTTCATGTAAATTATAACTTAATAAAACTGATTTTTAAAATAGAAAGGAAAAAAACTGAAAAAATTTAGTTTGCACTCCCTTAACCTGTATTATTCTACTTCTTAGAATTTATCCCAAAGAAATCAGCGAAGACATAAAGATACATGTACACAGATGTGCATCGCAGCATTATTTGACAGAAATAATTTCCTCTAATGTTCCATTAGTAGGGGATTGATTAAATAAATAATGTAGGTCATACTCATAGAACACTTCACCACAATTAAAAATGGGAATTAGATTCTTATGTATGGATCTGAAACATGTTGTTAAGTAAATAAGGTAATTACAAAACAGTGTATAACATAATTTTTTTTTAGAGATGAGGTCTTGCTGTATTGCCCAGGCTAGCCTCGAACTCCTGGGCTCAAGTAATCCTCCAACCTCAGCCTCCCAAGTAGCTGGGATTACAGGTATGAGTCACTGCACCTGGCTAATAAATGTATATAACAAACACATATGTAAACTCAAAAAAATTTATGAGGTCGGGTACGGTGGCTCACACCTATAATCCTAGCACTCTGGGAGGCCAAGGTGGGAGGATCGCTCGAGGTCAGGAGTTCAAGGCCAGCCTGAGCAAGAGTGAGACCCCATCTCTACTAAAAATAGAAAGAAATGATTTGGACAGCTAAAAAATATATATAGAAAAAAATTAGCCGGGCATGGTGGCACATGCCTGTAGTCTCAGCTACTCGGGAGGCTGAGGCAGTAGGATCGCTTGAGCCTAGGAGTTTGAGGTTGCTGTGAGCTAGGCTGACGCCATGGCACTCTAGCCCAGGCAACAGAGTGAGACTCTGTCTCAAAAAAAAAAAAAATTATGAGCCAACTCTGTGCCAAGAGATGTTATCTTTTTCCTATGTTATTAGGCAAAGGAATGTTGAGACCTTCGATATTTTAGAGATGAGGAAACTCTATCTAAGATGTCAAATGAGTTTCAGAGGAACCAAAACAAGACTGAATACCATCACACAGTCTATCAGGAAACAACTCCAACAGGTATACATTCTTCAAAGTTTCTAGAAGGGAACTCACCTGAATTGGGTCACAGATGCAGAGTACTACTGGAAAATGACTACAGGCTTTCACAGCCATCCGCCTGTCATTCTAACAGCAGAATGAAACTTACTAAAAATCTCTTCCATATAATGTAGACAATGGTCCTTTACTTATTTCCTCTTTTATGTGATGCTTATTTCCAGCTGTTATCAGGGCCTGATTTAATGGCAGGAAGGAGGCTATTAAGCCTATGTCAGTATACAGTCTCCCTGAAAGTAGGAAGGAAATACTTTGGACTGATTAAGGCCAGCATGACATTCATGGCAGACAATCTCATTCCTGCCAAATTAAAGTAGTAATTCCCTGCCAGCCCTTGTCAGCAGCCAAAAGAAAAGTGAGAAACTGAATGTAAGTGTGTGCACACAGGCACGCACACACACACAAACACACACACACACGGGCTAATTGATTACAACCTGCTTATCTCATGGAAGGTATTTGTAACATTCCAAAGAATATATACAATGACTGAGCTTCAACTAGTTGGTATTCACAAGGTAAAATAATTTTAAAAATAAAACTAGTGGGGCATGGTGGCGCATGCCTGTCATCCTAGCCATGCGGAAGGATTGCTTGAGCCCAAGAGTTCGAGATTACAGTGAGCTACAGTCACACCATTGCACTCCAGTCTGGGTGACAGAGTGAGACCCTGTCTCTAAAATAATAATAATAATAATTTCAAAACTTTCCAGCTCCTGTTCCGTTGAAAATTACCAGCCTATACTGAAACTTCAATGTTCCTGATCTCCACCTACCCTCCATTCCCACCGAGAATGAAATCATCTTGCTACAAAATGTTAAAGAGAAAAATGATGTTCTGATGGCTCACTAATGATAACATCCACATATATATTTGAGTATTTGACTTACACATATGACCTTGTTTAAGCACATAAATAGCAAGTTAGTCACTCAAAAATGGGTTATACAATTCTATACTGAGTCCAGGCTATCTCTCATATTTGCCCAATCTGAATGTATTCACCACCATAACGTCCTTCTTAAATAATCAATTTACCAATACGCACCTCTTGCCCCATAGAAGTACTTGGTTTCTAATACTTCTATACCTGTATATCTCTCTCTCGCCATATTCTAACACGTAAGACCAACTTTAGCAATACAGACAGGACAGGAGAAAGAAAAGGAAAGGAAAAAGAGAAGGGAAAGAAAAGAAGGAAGGGAATTCTTCACCCAAAACATTTCCACTGACATAGCCCACAACTGTCAAAGCTAGCTTTCATCTACTCTTCACACTCCAAAAAATACTATCAACTTCAACCTAATTGGCAATAAATACAAGAGTAGCAGCTGCCATTTATTAAATGCTTCTATGTATTAAGCACCATACTAAGTACTTTATGTTATCTAACTTAATCCTTCCTACAGCCCTCACAAGTAGGCTGTAAAGATCTGGAGAAGTTCATTTGCCCAAGTCCACACAGATAGAGGAACCCAGAATCAGATCTAAGTCATCCGTTTCAAGAATCAAAGATATAAACCACATTTTATTTTATTCCAAATGCTTTTATTTCTCTGTTCACTATAAGATCAAGAAAGCACAGCATAGACAAACATAAGCAAAAAAAGAACCTTGATCTAAACTTCACACCCTGCAAAAAAAGATAACTGGATCATAGATCTAAATATAAAAAGACAAAACTGGCCGGGCGCGGTGGCTCACGCCTGTAATCCTAGCACTCTGGGAGGCCAAGGTGGGCGGATCGTTTGAGCCCAGGAGTTCAAGACCAGCCTGAGCAAGAGCGAGACCCCATCTCTATTAAAAATAGAAAGAAATTATATGGACAGCTAAAATATATATATAGAAAAAATTAGCCGGGCATGGTGGTGCATGCCTGTAGTCCAAGCTACTCGGGAGGCTGAGACAGGAGGATCTCTTGAGCCCAGGAGTTTGAGGTTGCTGTGAGCTAGGCTGATGCCATGGCACTCACTCTAGCCTGGGCAACAGAGTGAGACTCTGTCTTGAAAAAAAAAAAAAAAAAAAAAAGACAAAACTATAAAAATTCTAAAAGAAAATATAAGAGAAAAGCTTCATATTTCAGGGTTAGGAAAAGAGTTCTTAGACATAACATCAAAAGTACAATTCATAAAAGAAAAAATTAATAAACAGGACTTCATCACTGATAAGAGAATGAAAAGACAAGCTACAGATCAGGAGAAAACATTTGCAAATCACACATCCTTGAAAGGACTTAAATCCATATTATATAAAAAGAACTCTAAAAATTCAACAGGAAGAAAACAACTCAATTTTAAAATGTGCAAAAGACATGAATAGACACCTCACCAAACAGGATATAAGGATGGCAAAAAAAGCACATGACAGGGCTGGGTGCAGTGGCTCACACCTGTAATCCTAACACTTTTGCGAGGCTGAAAAGGGAGGATTGCTTGAGGCCAGGAGTTTGAGACTAGCTTGAGCAAGAGTGAGACCTTGTCTGTATAAAAAATAGAAAAATTAGCTGAGCATGGTGGTGCATGCCTGTAGTCCCAGATACTTGGGAGGCTGAGGCAGGAGGATCGCTTGAGCCCAGGAGTTGGAGGTTGCAATGAGCTATGATGACACCAATGCACTCCAGCCAGGAGGAAAGAGTAAGACTCTGACTCAAAAAAAAAAAAAGGCATAAGACAAAATGTTCAACATCATTAGCCATTAGAGAAACACAAATTAAAACCACAAGAAGATGTCACTACACACCTAGAATGGCTAAAATAAAAAATAATGACAACACCAAATGCTGGCAAGGATGGAGAGGAATTGGAACTCTCCTGTTACTGGTAGGAATGCAAAATGGTACAGGCACTCTGAAAGACAGTTTGGCAATTTATAAAAGTTAAACATACACCTAACATATATCCCAGATATCCTACTCCTAGGTGTTTACTATAAGAAATGAAAACTTATGTTCACACAAAAACCTGTACAAAGATGTTTATAGTTTTATTCATAATTGCTAAAAACTGAAAAAAAAAAGCTAAATGTCCACCAGTGTGTGAATGGATAAGCAAACCGTGCCACATCCATAAAGTGGAATACTACTCAGAAATAATAAGGAACAAACTACCGATACACACAACTTGGATGAATCTCAAAGGCATTATGCTGAGTGACAGGAGTCAGTCTCAAAAGGTTACCTACTGTACAATTTCATTTATATGACCTTCCCCAAAAGACAAAACTACAGTGAGGAAGAGATCAGTGATCAAAGCATGAAGGAGTTTTTGGGGTAGAACTGTTCTGTATCCTAATTGTAGTGGTAGTTACAAAAATCTAAACATGTGTTAGAATTCACTGAACATACACCTAAAAGTCAATTTTATTGTATAATAATTTTAAAGATAAAATTAAAAATTGTAATTCTTCAGGGGATAATTGGTTAACTAAATAAGGGTTTAAAAAAGTTACAGCCTTACGTCTTACCATATATCAAAATATATTCTAAAGGAAATAAGTAACTTATGAAGTAATACTGATCTTCTAAATATATATGTATGAAGCTCTTACAAATAAATTTAAAAAAAGAATATTCCCAAAGACAAATGGGCCAAGACATGAAGAAACAACAGAATTAAATATATGAAAATGTCTTATCTCGCAAATAATCAAATAAACATTAAAGCAAATGGACTAGTATTTTGTCAATTGGATTAAAAAAATCTTAAAAGAATAACACCCGGTATTGGCAAAAGTGGGAAAAGAAACGTAAAGAAAACTCTAGTTTGGAGTATAAAGTACTATATTCCTGAAGGTAATCTGAATGATATACATACCAAAAAACTCAAACACATAACATACTCTTTTTCCACTTTTAGGAATTTAAGTAAGAAAATAATCAGAGTAGTGCCAAAAAGTGTATGCACAATACTCATAATAATATTATTTATAATAATGAAAATAGAAACAATAAAGGTTGAATAATTATACATCCATATAATAGAATAGCAAGTAGCCATTAAAAATTCAAGTTATCTGAACAGTTAATGAAATCATTAAGCTACTTTAGTTATCACTGTTGTATTTTCCTACCTCATCTCCAAAGCAAAGGTAAAAGATTTAGGTTTCTGTTCACTGACAAAATAATGTTTATTGTATAATGCTATCTTTCAAAGAAAGCAGACTATAAGACCATATACAAGCTAAATTTTATTTTTTAAATGTATATGTATGTACACACTGATACACACAAGTATATATAATATGCCATAACAGTATTTCTCAGTGGTGGGATTATGGGTGATTTTTTATTAATCTTTTCTGAATTTTCTACAATAAACATATATTGCTTTCATAAAAATTTTTAAATCGACTAAAATTATTTCCAAAAGGAGTTTTAAAACTTGTTTTCTAATCTGGATTATCTGCTATTTATTCTGGTCACAAGCATTTCAGTTATATGATAATTCTATATGCAAATTTGTCTTCTAGTTACCAACCTCAAATAAACCATGACTGCCAGAAAGCAGAAAATCCACACATAATGGCATCTCATTAACACTGCCACCCAAAAGGTGCAGAATAGTGTATATATTAGGATGAGCCTTTTGTGTCTTGAAATTTTTAAAAGATATTTTGGTAATATAAAGAAATTTACGGACTAATATGTTTAAATTTTTTTTTTTCATTTTAGTGTTATAAGAAACCATCAGACCAGCCTGAGCAAGAGCGAGACCCCATCTCTACTAAAAATAGAAAGAAATTATATGGACAGCTAAAAATATATATAGAAAAAATTAGCCGGGCATGGTGGCACATGCCTGTAGTCCCAGCTACTCGGGAGGCTGAGACAGGAGGATCGCTTGAGCTCAGGAGTTTGAGGTTGCTGTGAGCTAGGCTAACGCCATGGCATTCACTCTAGCCTGGGCAACAGAGTGAGACTCTGTCTCAAAAAAAAAAAAATAAAAAAAAAAAGAAACCATCAGAAATACTTACCTTTTTTGGTGGGGGAAGAGTTTTGTATCTTCCTATTGTTTGATTTATGAACCATTTTTGTACTCTTTTTATATTTGATTTTTTTTTTTAACTTTTTGTTTTGTTTGCTGCTTACCATGGAACACTTCTCCAGTACTTCTTCCTGGAACCTCAGGAATCCTTCCTGAACCTCAACTTCATTGAGGAAAAAGGCAAGGAAGTGAGTGAAGGGCTGCTTTCTTCTAAAAGTGTCCAAAAGAACATCAATCCGAGTTCGGGCTGAAATGACACCATTTCGATGCTGGCCAGTGATTACTGCAAGCAAAGAAAAAAGGGTTAACATGCTCAAGGACTCCCAAATGCTTTTAAGACAGGTGACTTCTTGATACTGTCATCTATGGGGAGCTAAAAAGGTTCTGAATGAGTACATAAATCTTAACAGGGAACAATGCCATGTGTAAGAAAGCTGTTAATGAATTCAATTTAAGCAGAATGAGGCTTGAAAATACAATATCCTTAAGACCGCTTATGAAATAGAAAAATGAGTTCAAAAGCTACAAAACAAACACTCATACATTGCTGGTAGGAATGTAAAATAGTATAGCCACTATTGCAAAGTTTGGTCATCCCTTAAAAAGTTGAATATAGAATTACCCTATGGCCCAGAAATTCCACTCCTAGGGATACCCAAAATAAGTAAACACAGGTGTTCAAACAAAACTTGTACACAAATGTTCACAGCAGCTCTATTCATAATAGCCAAAAGGTGGAAACAACCCAAACGTCCATCAACTGAGGAACAGATCAATAAAATGTGATATATCCATAAAAAGGAATGTTATTCAGCAATAAATTTCTCAGGAAATACTGATACATGATACAATGTGGATGACCCTTGAAAACATTATGTTAAGTGAAAGAAGCTAGACACAAGAAGCCACATATTGTATGTAACCATTTATAGGAAGTGGATACAACAGAACAAGCAAATTCATAGAGACAGAAAGCAGATTAGTGATAGCTAGGGGCTGGGGGTAGGGAAGACTAGGGAGTGACTGTTAACAGGTACACAATTTCCTTTTGGGATGACAAAATATTCTGGAAATAGATAGTGGTGATGGTAGCACAACATTGTGAATGTACTAAATGCCAGTGAATTTAACATTTTGAGAAGATCTAATGGTAAATTTTATGTCATGTGTATTTTACCATAATAAAAAAGAAAAATACAATTAACATAAAGTTAAGGGCAAACAAATGGAATTTTCCTTTATGTTAATTTTACCTAAATTAAAAAAAATACTGTGGCAAAAATTAATTACTAGTAATTTACTATAGCAAAAGAGCAAAGGAGAGTCTACTACAATATAATCCTATCCTCTATGTGCAAAAATAGAAAGTTAAAAATTTGCTTATCTACATAAGTTGTATTTATGGGTATCAAATTTCCATGTTTTAGTCTGTGCTATGTCTTTATGTGTAAATAAATGAAAGCAGTGGGAAAAAAGCCACAAAGCCTAGACTACTGTCTGCAAAGAAAGAAAACCATTTATGACTAAAGAGCATATATGATGAGGTTAGATATATTCTACAAATACAAGTACCTGAGAGTACCAGAATGTATGTGGCACGGGTCTAAGGACTACAACAAGAAACACAGAGAAGGAAAACAGGCCAGGCACGGGGGCCCATGCCTGTAATCCCAACACTTTGGGAGACAGAGGCTGGAGGATCACTTGAGGCCAGGAGTTCAAGACCAGCCTGGACAGCAAAGCAAGAAAAATCAGCTGTTCTTGGTGGTAGCCTGTACCTGCAGTCCCAGCTACTTGGGAGCTGAGGCAGGAGGATTGCTTGAGCCCAGGAGTTAAAGCATGCAGTGAGCTATGATTGGGCCACTGCACTCCAGCCTGTGTGACAGAACAAGACTCTATTAAAAAATAATAACAATTAAAGGCATTCATACTAAATTTTTTGTAAACCAACTCCCTAATTACAGTGCCAATATCATTTTAAAAGCTTCTGATAGCTCATTGCTCGAGATTTCAAAACACACAAGACCAGATCCTTATCTAGAAGACCAATTAAAACCTACTAGATCATCTCCTTCTCTAGTTTCTCTAAGCTAGGAGAAGCAAAAGAAAATGAGTAAATGACAGCAAATATCATACCAATGCAACTGCAGTCTTGACTTCACATGACAACTCAGTTTATTCTAACCAATAAATGTGCTTTTTCTATATACTTTACTTCCCTAGAAGACCAAACCCAGTTTATCCTCTTGCTTTTCAATTACATTAGTTCCACTAAATTCTTACTTTTAACAATCAGACACACTAGTTTTTCACACTGTAACATTTGAGCTTTCTACGTCAAAATACAATCTTTACAACCTGCCTACCCTTTTCTTGATAAGTTTTGGAATAACTCCAGTATCTTAAAATGGCTACAGTCTCCACATTTATACTATGTTATAATTTTCACTGCAATAAAAATTATTATATATGTTACTACACAGACACAAAAAAGTGGGAAATATAATAACCGTTAATAGCGATTATGTCTCAGATTCATATTACAAGAGACCTGCTTTATATCTTACACATAATTTCTGCAAGCTTTCATTTTTTTTGAAAGCATGTATTAGTTTTATAATAAGAAAAAACTAGATAAAGAAGCTTTAATGCAATTATAAAATTACATCAATATTTGTAACCTGAACTAAAACTTAAGGAAAAACCCAAGTTTTTACACTTATAATTCTAATGAACTGAATATTTATTTTAATAGAAGTCCTTCGGAAATGTTGTTAAAGTTCTTCTGCTAGAGTTTGATGGGGAAAACTCTAGCACTGTACTGGCCAATATGGGAGCCCACATGCAGCTAGTTAAATTAATTAGAATTTAATAAAATTAAAAAATCAGTTTCTCAGTCACACTAGCCATATTTCAAGTACTCATAGTACATGAGGCCAGTACTGGACACATGCGGCTCCTGTACTGGATGGCACAGATATAAAACATTCTCACCACCACAGAAGGTTCTTTTGGACAGCACTTCTCTGAAGTCAACTACAACTTAACCGTCAAGGTGATTATCTAATATAGCACAAAATGAGAAGAGTACTTGTAATTTTTTCTGCTAAAACTCAAAATACTCCATGGGTGTTTACGGAAAATGGATTATTGGAGACTGCTGCACTCTTCAACTTTGAAAAAGTCCCATCATTCTAGAATGAGTTTACAATTTTGTTTCTTTTTTTTTTTTTTTTTTTTGAGACAGAGTCTCACTCTGTTGCCCGGGCTAGAGTGAGTGCCGTGGCGTCAGCCTAGCTCACAGCAACCTCAAACTCCTGGGCTCAAGCGATCCTCCTGTCTCAGCCTCCCGAGTAGCTGGGACTACAGGCATGCACCACCATGCCCGGCTAATTTTTTCTATATATATTTTTAGCTGTCCATATAATTTCTTTCTATTTTTTTAGTAGAGATGGGGTCTCGCTCTTGCTCAGGCTGGTCTCGAACTCCTGAGCTCAAAGGATCCGCCCACCTCGGCCTCCCAGAGAGCTAGGATTACAGGCGTGAGCCACCGCGCCCGGCCCTACAATTTTGTTTCTACAGTACTCCTCACTCAAAGCCAAAGTACAGTGTATCCTGGTTCACACTGATGCTTGGTACAGACACTTTCTGACTTGATTTATACTGCCAAACTATTTTTCCTCATCTGAATAGTTATTTGAGTCAGGTTATATTATTTTAATAATCACTCTTATATTAAACAATTTCCTTTCTGGTCTACAAAGCAAGGGTAAAAAGCTTAAGGAACACTTAGGGAAAAGGGTGAACTTTATATCATACTCACAATCTCATTGGTTTTCTCTAATTCTAACTTGAAATAATTCACAAATTCCATTTCAAGCTACCAAAGCATAAAAGAAATCTCCTCTAACACACAATGAAACTGGAAGCTTTATTCTATCAATGCATGGTAAAGTATAAAATTAAGGCCCGGGTACTCAATCAAGGTAAGGTTGTATAACTCCATCTTTACTCATTTGGGAGACTGGTATTGACATATCATTAAAAGCGCAACAGCTACAGAACCCCATAGAGAGAACACAGTCATTAAATGCTGCAATAGGGTTAAATTATTCCATACATATGCACAAGTGATTGCAAATGTAACACATATGCTGAGTCTCACCAATTTCTCCATCTTGTCCAGGTTTAGGAATGCTAATAGAAGTTTTGGTTTCCATTTCTATTTTCTTCTTAGTGTCCCCTCTCTTTCCAACTATATGCCTATAATATGAAGAAAAATTAATTAACAGAAGGGGATTAACAAATAATGTACCAAAATAAAGAATCCCATCATGTTTAAATCCTTTATGGCCAGAGATACTCCCTTATAGAAAAGTGCTTCTGTAAAAGCTCAACATTTGTGGAAGAAATTACAAGTCATCTAGCTTTACAGAACATGTTGTATTAAACTCACTGGCAAAAGGATGCCATATAGCCAATTCAATGCATAGAATAACCATGCCCAACATCTGTTTGCTTCTTAAAATTAGATTCAAAATCCAGGTCTACAGTGCAGTGAAAGGAAAGCTGGCGTAGTCTTAGAGGACACTTCTAGCAACCAGTGGATCCACAATTTGAGAAGGAAAGAACCTTATTCATTTTGGAAAATAAGTTAACTATATTATGAGTTCATCCTAAGGGGATTATCCCTGATTAACTAAACAAGGATAAACAGCTTAGCAAAGAGCAGGATTCACCACTCAGGACAGATCCAAAAGCACCGGAAGTAAAAAGGTAACCCTCAGGCTGAATTCGGCACATGGAATGTTTTCTTTGGAGATTACATCCAAAAATATATATTTTTGCAGGTTCTTAAGAAAAATGAGAAGATCTGACAACTCATGGCAACAGGCTGAAGCCAACTCTGGACCATCCCCTGAAGATGGGACATGAGCTCATCACAATCCCATCACTCCCTACAGTCTTTGATCTACCCCCACATCAATCACTTACTGACTCATTTACACTACATTGCCTGTGCTTCCTAATATAAATAATTCTGACAATCCAAGGTTATCTTCTAGAACCCATAGGAATTAGATGTGTTAACGTGAATGAGACTATTGGATCCCAAGAGAGAAGTTTCAGAGTCTATATAGCACTAAGAGACCATCACGGGACTATAAAGTTAAAAGAAAAAACTCCCCGTCATAAACATTATTTCAACTTCCATGATTTCAATTACAGTACCCAATACTGTGGGTGGCTATTTCTAAAACTATTCATTTGTTTTTTACATGGGATAACCAAGCCCAATTATTTCCATTAAGATCTATTGTAGTAAGCCAGTTTTTAATAAACAAGATATTTAGAAAAGGATTGGAACTCTCTAATTCCCATGTGGTTACCCTGCGTTGGGGTGGAGATTGTATCTCACCAACTCTATCAGGTCTTTGTCTTCCTCTGCCTTAACCCCTAATTAGGGGTGTTTTCAATCAGGCCCCTATTTGTTGGTATGTGGTGAGTGAACAAGCCTATCACAAAAAGTAGTTGACTCAAAGTGTTATTAATAATTTAGGCTTCAGCGCCTTAGAAAGGGAAGTGGTTGACGTTAGAGAGGCTTTAGAATCAAACCTTGAGCAAGTCAATTTAGCCACTCTAAGCCTACTTCTTCACTTAGAAAAATGGAGTGAATAATACCTATGTACTGTAAGGTTGCTGCAAGGATTAAATGTGATCGCATATGAAAGAGCTTCCCAATGAATGGCACAGAGCTCCTTACAGTCCATGCTATCCTCATTAAGTCGATAATGGCATCCTTCCAGTTAAAAGTACAGTTAAACTCAAAAGAGGTTTACGTGGAAAGCCTAAAATATTCACTACAATAATACAGATAAGCAATGAAAAGGTGACTCCTTGGTTGAATATGTAAGTGGAAATTCCCACCAGATCAAGTTGTTCTCAGTCTTGGCTACCCACTGGAATCACCTGAGGGGCTTCAAAAACTAATGATACCTGAGTCCCGCTCAGAGAGATTAATTGGTCTGGAGTTCACCCAGGCATCGGAATTTTTAAAAGCTCCCCAGGTGATTCTAATGTGCACCTGAGACTGAGAACCACACAGCATTAGACATATTCCATGGATAGGTGTTGCCAGTATTAGACTTTGATTATAAATTAGTCTGGCCAGGTAATTTCTTCCTTGATCCACATAAACCTACAAAAATGATTCATAAGAAAGATATCTACCTAGTAAACATTATCTATTAAATAGGATTAAGCAGAACCAATAGCTAATCTAACATGCAAGTCACCTGGTTCATAATGAATACTTAGAATATATAGAAATCAAAAGATTAATTTAGAATTAGACATGTAAGGAATTTTTACACACCTTAGCAGTAACAGAAATACACATTAAGACATGTTAGATTGACCTTACCAAGAAACTGAGCCACGACTTTCCAAAATCATGTTGCTTAGGAAAAAATGTCACTAGACCCTGACTTGGCCACATTCCACGAGAATTTCATTCTTAGTAGGTGTTTCAGAATGTTATCAAAGTTTGCCTCTTGGAGTTTGCTATGGGTTTGGATATTTGACCCCTTCAAATCTCATGTTGAAATCTGATGCCCAGTGTTAGAGGGCAGGGCCCAGTAGGAGGTGTTTGGGTCATGGGGGCAGATCCCTCATGAATAGCTTGGTTCAGTTCTCATGGTAATGAGCGAGTTCTCACACTATTAGTTCCTGAGAGAGCTGGTGGCTAAAAAGAGCCTGGCACCTCCCCCTGCCTTGCTTCCACTCACCATGTGATCCCTGCATGTGGCCCCCCTTCTCCTTCCACCATGAGTGGAAGCAGCATGAGGCCCTCACCAGAAGCTGAGTGCCATGCTTCTTGTACAGCCTGCAGAACCACGAGCCAAATAAACCTCTTTTCTTTATAAATTGCCCAACCTCAAGCAACACAAAGACGGAGCTTAAAGGCAGATGATTCCATATTTGTAGATTGTGTGTGGATAGACCTAATTCATCTGGTATAGCACAAAAAAACAATTTATGGACTTCCTAGACCAGCCTTGATCAGAGGTATAAGCCCCAAAGAAGCCAGTTAGCCACACAAGCTGACAATATTCTATAATATTAGTAGTTATTATGAGACAGAATGTGGGCAAACACACAAGTAAGCAGCACATAATGATGTGATCACAGTTTCCAAGTAATTTATAAAGATGACCCTGGAAAAAGGATGTTTAGTCTTTGATAACCATTAAGGATTAATGGAACAGACACATGACTGCTTTCAAGAAGCTTCCCATCTAGGACAGGAGTCATCAAATAGCACATAAACAAATATAAACAAAAACTGTGATAAACACCACAAAGAAAAAGTAGACTGTTATGGAAACATACAGTAGGGCAATGAATGTGGTTAGTGGGGATGATGATGTCAAAGCAAGCTTCCCTAAGGAAGGAGAATATTACTATGTAATGACGTGGAATGATGCTCAGGCAAAAAAACAGCATATACAAAATCTCTAAGGCAGGAAGAAGCACAGCATAGTTGAGGAACTGAAGAAAACCAGCTGGGTGTAAGTGCAAAGCCAGGGAAAGAACGGTATGAGCTGAGACTGAAAAATGCAGGGCCAGCCAAGTCATGTTTAAGACTTTGGTCATTGCTCTAATACAACAGCATTCTATCATGAATGGAAGGCCATTGATGGATTTTAAGCAGAGGTAGTAAAATAATCAGATTTGCCTTTTAAAAAGATCATTCCACCCTCAATGTGAAGAACAGACTGGGAAGAGAGCAAAAATCAATGCGGAGAGAACAGTGAGTAGGCTGTTTTAAGTAATCCACAGAAAAGGCAGAGGGGTAGCAATGAAGACAGAGATAAGCAGTGGATTCAATGATATTTAAAAGGCAAAATCAGCAGGACTTGGCGATACACATGGAATGACGAAATTAATCTGTAATCGGTTCTTTGAAATTTTAGGATATAAAACACTAAACTATTTTATCATTAGTAATTAAGCATTGCAATAAGAAGACTAAAGGGTCAGCTTCCTGCTGAGTTTCCTGGAAGTGCCTCCCCATGGAGCTGTTGGGGCCTTCACTCACTTGTAGAGCAGGCTGGGGGCCTTCACAATAGACCGGAATCCCTGTGGGGTCTGCTCCACCTCATAGGCATCACACGGCTCATCAGTACCCTCCATAGAACCTAAAGAGAAACCGTGACATCTTGCTCAGTAATCCTGCTGCTCTGTGGACAGCAGCCTTTTCCTCAGCAGTCAACCAGCCAACCACTGTTGGGGTTTTAAAAAAGCAATACATAGGCACAAACAACAGCCCGACACTTTACATTGCAGAACGTTGCTCTGATATTCCTCCTGACCAGCTCAGAAGAAATAAAGCAAAAAAAACACACAATGACTATTTGAAACCTTTTAGCCCCAGAACCTCGGGAAAGTAGCATATACATACAGTAGTTCCCCCTTTACCTAGGGTTTCACTTTCCGAGGTAGGGTTAAACTTAACCACCATCAGCTGCAGTCCAAAAATATTACATACAATAAGATACTGAGAGAGAAAGACCACATTCATATAACTTTTATTATAGTGTATTGTTATAATCATTCTATTTTATAAGTCATTGTTGTTAATCTCTTATTGCGCATAATTTATAAATTAAGCTTTATCATAGGCATGTATATGGAGTTGGCCCTCATACACAAGGGTTCCACATCTATGGCTTCAACCATCCACAAACAGAAAATATTTGGGGAAAAAAACTGTTTTAATACAGCAAAAAATAGGACAAATAAAAAAAGTACAGTATAACAATTATTTACATAACACGTTGTATTAGGTATTGTTAAGTAATCTAGAGATGATTTAAAATATATGAGAGGATGTGCATAGGTTACATGCAAATACCAAACCATTTTATATAAGGCACATGAGAGCATCCAAGGATTTCGGTAGCACCGGACTAAATACATATGTCCATTTCTTTCAATAATTTGTATATATTACTTCATAACTTTAAAGATAAAGGAACTTAATTTTGTCACAATATATTAATGGTTAATATTAATAGTTAACAAATTACTCCTTGCGACATTTAGGCCACTGTACTTGAGAAGAAACATAATCTGACTTATGAACTGCAACTGAGAACACCTCAATCAAACTCAAACTCTTCAGTACCCTGAGACATCAATACAAACGAAACTATGCAAAGCCAGACATCTCAAATTTCAGTGCTGATACAGAAACACACTGAAACAAAACAAAGAATTGCTCCTGCAATACACAGGACATTTTACTGACCAAAGAGCAACTAGGATTACCTTGATAGAAATCCTCATCTTCTTCTTCATGTTGATAAGTCTGTTCTTGGATGGGATTCTTCCTGTAATTGCGACCATCAATTCTTATAAGCTGTGGGCGCAAGACTTCCATGACACTTTCTCCAAATACTATTCCAGTGAAGTTCTGAAAAATAAGTTATCATCTTTTTAATGAGAATTAAAAACCCTATCTCTATTGCATGGGCCATTGCATAGGCCTGAATTGGGCACCAGTTCACAGTACATTCCCCTGCCTATAAACTGGTTAAAGTCAGTTGCTACATTTTCCATCAAACTGGCTCACTCCAGACAGAAAAGTAATTTGTAAACTATTTCTCACCCCAAGAAAGATGATTAAAAGACATTTACATACAGCCCTCCATGACTTTGAAAGAGAGAATAAAAGTCTCTTTATTACTTTAACCGAAAGGGAATAAAATGCAACCTTCAGTGTTTACCTAACCATTTGCAAAGTATCTCATTCTTTCTATCTAGCATGATAATTAAAACAATGAGGGATATTTAATACACTTAACCATTCAGAAAAAAAAAGTATCTAAGTACTTTTACAGTTGCTAGAAATATATACCAAACAATCAGGTCCAGTTGCCTGTCAAAAGCACAGTGAAAATATGACAACCAATGTGGTTCTCAGACCAACATATTGCTGGGGGGAGGAACCCAATTTCTACAGGCCACTGCCCAGAAAACTATACATCACTCGCTGAGAACCCAAGCTTAATAAAATCAATAATTTAGGAAACAAAGGTTCCTTATAGCTGTGATTAAGTTCAACCAATGTTCTCACCACATACAGTTTGGATAGTCTAAAAGCACAAAATACTGAAAAGTTCCAAAGAAAACGGATTGACCCTCACTAAATACACTAATGCTCAGTCCAACGCTCAGCAAACAAATCACTTTAATTGACAGTTTGTCTGCTTACAGAACCAAGAAGAGGTTTCGTGTTCTGAGAAAAAACAACACAGAGATAAATCGAGTTGGATGGAGGAAGAGGGGACATAATTAGCAATAGTCTAATGACATTATACCTTAGCGGCCTATTTATTCTCCTAGGACTTCTCAAAAAAATTCCCCACAAAAACAGACTTTAGGCTGGGCGCGGTGGCTCACCCCTGTAATCCTAGCACTCTGGGAGGCCGAGGCCGGAGGATCGCTTGAGCTCAGGAAACCAGCCTGAGCCAGAGTGAAGCCCCGCCTCTACCAAAAATAGAAAAAATTAGCCGGGCATGGTGGCGCATGCCTGTAGTCCCAGATACTCTGGAGGCTGAGACAGAAGGATTGCTTGAGCCCAGGAGTTTGAAGTTGCTGTGAGCTAGGCTGACGCCACTGCCCTTCAGCCCGGGAAAACACAGCAAACCTCTGTCTCAAAAAACAACGAAAAAAACCCAGACTCTAATTTTTTAAAAAATATATTTAATTTGAACACTTCACAAATTTGCGTGTCATCACTGCGCTGGGCCATGCTAATCTTCTCTGTATCGTTCCAATTTTAGTATATGTGCTGACGAAAAGAGCACACAAAAAAACCCACACTTTAATATTAAGGTCGAGTCCTCAGACCACGAGCTCTGGAAGAAAAAGTAGCATCTACCTTTCCTATATGGCCCTGGTCTCTGAGACTGCTCAGAAGGAAAGGGGAATAACCAATGTAACCCTGCCTCGCGGTGCTTTGGGGAGGAAGAGGAAAGCAGTATCCTTCCGCAATATCATGAGGGAAATTCAAGCCCTGAATCATAAAAGCGAGCCAAAAAACAAGTACACCAACGCGAGTGAAGAAGGGAGGACCCCACGGCTATAGGCAAACCAAGACAGTGCGAGGAGGTTCAGAACCTGGAAGTCCTCTCCCAGAGCGCCTCTCCGCCCCTCTCCGCCCCGGCCACGCCCACCAAAGCGCGAGCGCGAGCGCGCCGCCGCCGCCGCGAGCCCCTTCTGCGCGGGCGCGAGCACGCCGCCATCCTCGTCGTTGTGAGCGCGGCCGCTCCGGCTGGCCTTGGGGGCGGGGCTGTAAGGGAAAGTGTCAAAGCCGCTGAGGTAAGTGGCCGAGAGTTTAAGGATCTTCGGGTGCTTGGTCGAAAGAGAGCTGACCCCTGGGATCCTACCTGCAGGGACTAGGAAAATGGAGAAGGGAGGAGGAGACCCAAGAGACTGCTGCTGCAGGCGTGTAAAGGGAAATTTCCTCAGGCCGTGCCGGGTTGAGTGCGCATGCGGGCCGAGGGGTGGCGCCTGCGCCGTGGGACGGCGTCAATGGCGTCGCTTCCTTGGGACTGAGGCCTGTGGGAAGCGTGGCTTAGAGTTAGCTTGGGAACAGATTGTGTTCTGGCCCCTCCCCTCTCCAGCCACTTTCTCTCCATTCCCCCCCCAACTAGGTTGTAGCTTCAGCATGCATTTGATTTGGATTGTAATCCAGCTGTTTTTTTTAACTTTCTTTAATTTTTTTTAGTAGAGATGGGATCTCGCTCTTGTTCAGGCTGGTCTTGAACTCTGACCTCAAGGGATCCTCCTGCCTCGGCCTCCCAGAGTGCTAGGATTGTATCTGTAAGCTACCAGGCCCGGCCTTGTGATCCAGCTGTTTTTAAGGGGAAACATTTGTTGATGGTGGAATTTAATGATTGCTTGTTATAATTTGCCTTTGTACTGGGGTAGGAACTTTCTTCAGTGTCCATTTGTTTGATGAGACTTTTTTTTAAAAGAAGGATTATTTTTAAGAAAATAGGCATATATCTGCTAGAAAGAAGTTTATGAATGCAGTCATCCTTATCTTACATGAAGTAAATGTTTAATCATCTTAGCAGTGTGAACACAGCAATCTGTGTCCCCAAAATATTGCTACCCTATGAGGATTTCTACTACCAATAATCCCAGCTTCCCTTATAGGGCCAAGTCCCAGGATACTTCATCACCAACATTTATTTATTTTTTATTTTTTTATTTTTTTTTGAGACAGAGTCTCACTCTGTTGCCCAGGCTAGAGTGAGTGCCGTGGCGTCAGCCTAGCTCACAGCAACCTCAAACTCCTGAGCTCAAGCGATCCTCCTGTCTCAGCCTCCCGAGTAGCTGGGACTACAGGCATGCACCACCATGCCCGGCTAATTTTTTCTATATATATTTTTAGCTGTCCATATAATTTCTTTCTATTTTTAGTAGAGATGGGGTCTCGCTCTTGCTCAGGCTGGTCTCGAACTCCTGAGCTCAAACGATCCGCCCACCTCGGCCTCCCAGAGTGCTAGGATTACAGGCGTGAGCCACCGCGCCCGGCCCATCACCAACATTTATTCAATAAAATTTTACTGAGCGATGGGCCTGGCCAATCTAGTGGCAGATAAGAGTTGTGTAAATAGATCTGCACAATGAGAAAGAAAAAGAAGACTGTAATGGGCCAGCCTTCATGACATCAAGCTTCTCTGTTCTCATAAACTTTGCTGAGCTGCTAGCCCTGTGTTCTGTCTTTGTTCATCATTCATTCATCCCAGAAACTCTGTGATCCAGGTTCTGTGTTAGGCCTTGAGGGCAGAAGAACAATTCTTTCCTCCTTTCCAAGATCACAGGTTTCTCTCTTAAGATCGGGAACCTTAAAATCAAAGTGTGAAGCCCATAATGGAGGGCATTGTCCCTCTTCCTGAGCAGACCTTTTCCCCTCTAGCAGGTTGTTGTCTCTGTGTTAGATGGAAAGAATTAGAACTTTTCCCTTGTTGGGACGTAATAAGTATGAAAAACTGAGATCTGCACAGGAAAAAAAAAGATTCAGGAATAACTATCCATTAATGATTTTTGGATAGGGTAAGATTTATTGTGTTTACTAAGCCTGCAACTGTTATAAATGCTTTACATGTGTTAACTGATTTAATCTTTGTAACACTTCCATGAGGTAGGTACTATTACTACAGATTGAGAATCCCTAATCTGGAAATCCTTAATGGTCCAAAATTCGAAACTTTTTGAATACCAACATGAGAGTCAATGGAAATGCTCTTTGGAGCATTTTGGATTTTGGATTTTCAGATCTGGGAGGGGCAATATTTATATTAAGTATAATATAAATATTCCAAAATCCAAAAAAAAAATATGAAATACTTCTGGTCCTAGCATTTTGGATACGGGATACTTAACCTGTATTCCCATTTTACAGATAAGACAACTGAGGAACAGAAAGTTAAGTGATTTGTCCAGAGTCATGCAGCAAGTCGTAAGTAGCAAAACCAGGACATGAACCCAAGCAAAGAGGCTTCAGAATCTGAGTTCTTAACCATTATGCTGTTTTTCCTTGCACATGACACATGACATGCCAACAAGCCATTGCTTCAAAAATATCACAGCAGGCTGGGCACAGTGGCCTACACCTGTAATCCTAGCACTGTTGGAGCCTGAGGCAGGAGGATTGCTTGAGGCCAAGAGTTCGAGATCAGCCTGAGCAAGAGTGAGACCCCGTCTCTACAAAAAATAGAAAAATAAAGTTAGCTGGGTGTGGTGGCATGTGCCTGTAGTCCCAGCTACTCAGGAGGCAGAGGCAGGAGAATCACTTGAGCCTACGAGTTTGAGATTGCAGTAAGCTACAGTGATGCCACTGTACTCTAGCCCAGGTGACACAGTGAGACTCTGTCTCCAGGAAAAAAAAAGTCACAGCACATAAGCTAAAATTATCTCTATGCCTCAGTTTTGTTTTGTCCTATATAAAATGAGGATGTTGGATTAGATGACCTTTAAGGAATCTCTGGTTCCTGTGAAATGTTTAATTCATTCAGCAAGCATTTACTTAAATGAACAGCTACTTACTATAGACCAGGCATTATGTTTGGTTCCAGTGATGAGTTAATGCCTGCCCTCGCAGTTACAATCTAGCATTTATTGTTGGTTTTGCTTTAACTCTTGCTAATAGCATTCAAAATTTAAGCTAAATCTTTAAAGCTAGTAATTATTTAGGTATATCTTTCTGCCTTAGCTGAAAACTGCTTATTTAAAGTTAGCTTTGTGCTAATTCTGCATTCCAGTTTTCAATCCTGGCTGTTTTGTGTATGGAATAATAGTAGTTCTAGGAATTTGAAAGAAAATAGGATGAAAGGGAATTCCTTTGATTATACTCAGTATAGAAGTCATACTGTGGCTAGCTTTTGAAGCTGTCCTCTGGCAGTTGCTTGGGTGCTCTACTGAGCAACTGATTTCAAAATATAAAGTATAAAGCATTTGCAACTGAATAGAGCATTTATCAGGACATAGAAAAAATAGATGAGAGTTTTAAATCATAGATGAGATATATAAACAGTTCATACTGGGTTCTACTCTGAACTGATGGGAAATAAAGACTGAGCTACTCTCCAAAAGATGGCTAGGTTGTCTGTATACTTTATTTGAATCCCACCAGGAATCCACTTAGAGATTTGGACCTGATCCATTACTACTTAAGTTCTTTTTAGAGCACATTTAAAAATTTGTCAAGCTATATTTTGACCCAGTGTAGTCCAAAAGATTGGGTATGAATTCAAACTTGAAAAATTATTGCCACCATGGATATGAATACACTTTGGAAAATTATCAGAGCTTATAGAAAATAGGAAAGGTGATCTAATAACAAGAATGAAAATATCATTAATCAGTTTGAATTTTAATAGGCTGACAGTCTAATTACAATAGTTGCCTTACTGTTCTCATCCTACTTCAGCATTAATTAATATTACTTATAGATATATAAAGAAATCAGAAACCAAGCTTTGCTTCTCTGACAGTCTTAAATCATCACCACAAAATTAAGGAAACAACAGCCAGCATTTCAAGACATAGTATGTCATTTTCCTTACTAGGAAACTGTATTCTACATATGTAGGATTTTTTTTTTAAACAGGGTCTTAGGGTCTCACTCTGTCACCCAGGCTGGAGTGCAGTGGCCCAGTCATAGCTCATTGCAACCTCAAACTCCTGGGCTCAAGCGATCCTCCCACCTCAGCCTCCTGAGTAGCTAGAACTATTGGTGCGAGCCGCTGTGCCTGGCTAATTTTTTAATTTTTTGTAGAGACGAGATCTTGCTGTGTTGCCCAGGCTGGGAAATTCATTTTTAAAATCCTTTTACAGTCTTTTTTTTGTTTTTAATTTGCGCTAAAATTCACATAACATAAAATTAAACTTTAGCCATTTTAGCCAGGCATGGTGGCTCATGCCTGTAATCCCAGAATTTTGGGAGGCCAAGGCAGGAGGATCACTTTAGGCCAGGAGTTCAAGACCAGCCTGGGCAACATACTGAACCCTTGCCTCTACAGAAAATTTTTAAAAATAGCTGTGTGTGGTGACGCACACCTGTAATCCCAGCTACTTGGGGGGCTGAGGTGGATCATTGGAGCCCAGGAATTCAAGGTTACAGTGAGCTATGATTGGGCCACTGCACTCCAGCCTGAACAATAGAGTGAGACCCTGTCTCTAAATAAATAATAAAATAAAATTAAGCCATTTTAAAGTGTACAAGTCAGTGTAAAGTAGTTTTTTAACCTAAACACTAGAATTTCACTATCCAATACAGTAACCGCTAGCCACATGTGGCCATTTAAATTTTAATTAACATTAAATAAAATTTAAAATACAGTTCTTCAGTCACATTTATAGCTACAACATGAGGCTACTGGCTACCATGTTGGACAGTGCAGAAATAGATTATTGGAACATATGCATCATGGCAGAAAGTTCTATTAGACATCAGGGCACTAGACCTTTTTTTTGTTTATAGAAAATGCTATACAGTATACACTGCTTAGTATACACTGCTTAGAATCTTTTGTTAAAGTGGTGTAAGCTTCTGTGACAAAGAGAGTGTTTTTGTTTTGAACTTTTGTAAGGAGTCATGTATTCAGTACAGATTTTCTCATTTACATTTGAATTTTTTGATATGACACAGGATTAAACACTCACAGCTGCTCTATTCATAATAGGCCAAGATTTCCAAGATCATTTCCTGAGCTATTTTGTTCCAGTTTTGAGACGCCACCAAGTGATAAATTTGGGTATTACATTTGGATGAAAAGGTGAATTTTAATGAAAAGGCCAATATGTATTTCCTAACCAGTTTCCCTTCCTTGGGAACAGAACACAATGTTATTCTGGAATTTTATTTGGAAAATATTAAAAGTGAGTTTCTTGATGTGGCGTGGTCAGAATGTCTCCGAGACAAACTGTCCTGTGGAGTATGGTTGTTTCATCCTCATATAATTTAATTCCTCAGTCAAATTTAATTCCTCATTTCTGCCTTGGCATTGCCATATCACCCCTTCATAACGCATAAATCACCCACAGTCAATCCCCAAGCAACGCAAACAGTTTGCTAATGGTAGGAATTAGTGTTTTAAGTAGACATACTATTCTTAAACATTTTCATTTCAAAACCTGAGCAACATTTTGTCCTGAGGTATCAATAAAAGATTGTGGGAGTAGAGAGGGTAGAAAAAAGGGGAGCTGATTCTTTATAAAACTGTATGCTGGCCCTATGGCAGCTAGAATGAAATGTTGTCAATCTCACTTCCATAAACTTGCCAATTGCTGTTTTTCTTTCTCTGTAGTGAAGTAAGAATTCTACTAGCGAGGAAATGGCTGCCTCTTCATCATCCTCCTCAGCTGGTGGGGTCAGTGGAAGTTCTGTCACTGGATCTGGTTTCAGTGTCTCAGACCTTGCCCCACCACGGAAAGCCCTTTTTACCTACCCCAAAGGAGCTGGAGAGATGTTAGAAGGTGATCTCATGCTGCTTTTTGCTGAATAATTGGTTTAGACCTGCAATGCATATTAATTGTAAAGAAGCTATTAAGTGGATTAAAGATGAATTTACCCTGATTTCAGCTCCATATTTCATCTCTTGTCTCCATCTCAAAATAGTACCTTTAAAAACAAATCTTGCTCCAGAATCAGAATTTTGGAGCTGAAAAAGACATTTGAAATATGGAGGTCATCTAGAGTTATTTAGATCCAGAAAAGTTAAGTGATTTGACCATGTTATAAACAAAGTGCTGGAACCAGGAATTTCTGGACCTCCTGCTCCAGTTTGCTTTATCCTAGCACCTGTCTACCTCCATATACATAGTAGGTTTGATGTATTTTTTTCTAGTATAATTCATCTACAAATAGATTAGCCCCCTCAGAAAGGTTCTAAGAGGAAGTAAAAACTAATATACTGCCCTTTTATGTGAAGTTGACTCCTGACCCACTGCAGGACAATACTGTGTGTTTTTTCTAGCACTGGAGCCAGATTTGTATCAAATCATTCATCATCTTACTCAGCAAACATTTGCAGACTGGCTGGCCAAGATCAGGGTATAGACTATAAGCATGAAATAGCACTGGTAACTGGAATTCATTAGATTCATGTTACTTTAGGAGCTAGACTAATAATTCTTAATAGGGAGCATAAAAATCACCTTTGAGAAGCTTATTTAAAAAACACATTTCTGGGCCCACCTTAGAGTTTCTGAATTAGTCTAGGACGCAGCTCAAGAATCTTGACCAATATCCAAGGCCTTCTCATGAAGGTAGTCTTCTCATTATATTTTGAAAAACATTGGCAGACAACCTATTAAGGATTCAAAATTTACTTGATTCTAGCATTTTAGTGCTTAGATATATATTGATCATTTTTGCCGTAAATGTTGCAAATTTACATAAATATATTTAAAAACTTGCCTGGGACTGTCTCTGAAAAAGGTACAAACTAAGCCAGGTGCAATGGCTCACGCCTGTCATCCTAACACTCTGGGAGGCCAAGGCAGGAGAATCACTTGAGCTCAGGAGTTCGAGACCAGCCTGAGCAAGAGTGAGACTCCGTCTCTACCAAAAATAGAAAAAATTAGCCAGGCGTGGTGATGTGCACCTGTAATCCCAGCTACCCAGGAGGCTTAGGCAGCAGGATCGCTTGAGCCCAGGAGTTTGAGGTTGTAATGAGCTATGATGATGCCACTATACTCTAGCCAGGGCCACAGAACAAGACTCTGTGTCAAAAAAAAAAAAAAAGGTACAAACTATGGTTGGGAGTCAGTTTTTGTGGTGATCTTCATTCATTTATTTAGGATAAAAAAGCAGAGTTTTGGATTAAGCCAGGGCAACATTTGTGACAGGAAAACATGGGAAGACTCTGGGACCATAAGACTCTCTAGAATTGGTTCAGCTTATGCTGAGTAGTAAAGTAGACAACCACGTAGTGTATGTAATTAGTGATCGTATCTTAGGTGTATGTACTTCTGTCTTTGCATTTTCATTTTCTGTAATTGTGTTAACCAAATGCTCAAGTTAGTATCACTGAGTCTGGTTGGAGGTAGTGAACAACTGGGGCCTTGTTTACCATATTTGGCACTAAAAATATATTATGACTTCAGTTACCTGCAGCAGAGACCTGATATTAAGGAAGTTTCCCACAAAACAAATCAAGAGTTGGAGGCACTTAAATTATTTAATGAGTTTTATAGCAGCAGAAGAGGAATCAATGTTTAACAATAGAGCTCTAAGATTAGAGACATTTATATTCTAGCTATAGGAGGAATTTAGCACAGGAGGTTCCTCCATAGTCTCAAAGCTATCAGCAGATTCTTTGTCAGTATACAGCAGATTACATGGAGATATTGAAGAGATTAGTCTGAATGTTGGTGTTCTAACAAGTTATATAGATCTATCCATTTTTATTCCATCCCAGTATGATTCATGAAGAAATGTGTTAGGTTTCTCTTGTAGGGTAAATTTATATTAAGTTTGAAGTCACAGTGCATGGTTCTTACTCTGTTTCTTGGGTTTAAAATTTCATCAGCAATCTTAAAGCTGCTTACACTTAAAGACAGACTGAAAAATAACATAGAGATGGCAACCCCTGAACTTTCTTGGTCAAATCAAGAATATTAAATTAAAAAGAGTATTCCTAAATATGAGTTAGTAAGGATGTTAGGTTTGGAAGCATTTTCTACCATGTTTATAGGTGATACCATTCTCTTATGCAATTAATCTATATAGGTACCTGACAAATAATGGTTTAATAGAATATGAAAATAAAGTAGGAAGGGTTGCTTGTGAAGAATAAAGAACAAAAACAGTCAGGAATCAAGGTTGGGTGCCATTTATAATCTTAACAGGTTGGACTTGATGTTGCATCAAGTCTGGGATAATAAACCCAAATAACCTGTAGTTAACCTTGTGAATTAACTTTTTGGTACATCTCCTGTCTGATAAAAGATACTTCACATACACAGCTGCAGCAGTTTTTAGCATTCTCCTGCCCTTGGCTAAGATTGTCCTTACCCAGTTATTAGTGAGCAAATTAGAGACTGCCTTCCAACCCAGCAGTGGTTGTATTTTAGTGACATTGCAGGCCACTGAAGTATAAATTATCTGGCATTGTCTAATTTCCTACTGTGAAGTAATATTCTTTTAACTGAATTTGTTAGCATCGTATTTATTGGAGTTGACAATAGTGTTAGATTTGGGCAATTTACTAAACTTTTCACTATTTATAACCTTTGCTTGTCCCTTAAGAGGAAAGCTGATGTATTGCTCCTTGGTGTGTTACAAAGTGTTTGATTACAGTTTCTAAATAGAAGACACATTGCCCCAGGCTGACTCCACTCTGGAGAAATTCCAGGCTTTACATTGGTACAGATATCACATGGAGTAGAATGTGGCTAAGAAGCAGTGGACTTTGTGGTTAATAGAGAGTTGCAAATCAGCAAAAGTGTGTTCCATAGGCATATAGTGTGGCAGAGTGATATGCAGGTGCCTTTTTGAAAGATTAGCTTATATCCTTTTGCTTTGAAGTTCATTACCAGGGAAAATATGCAAATGTCACAACTTAAGCATTTTATGCTACTAGAACCTGTAATTAAATGTAAATGCGAGGTAGTACTTTCAAGAGCTTCCATGTACATCTTGGCCTGATCCTTATTGCCCATAATTCCCCACTGCCTTGTGCGAGATCCTAAAATTCAGGATCAAACCACCTGGGGGTAAATTCTAATTCTCTGTGGTTTGCTCTTTCTAAAATAAAACTTGAGTTATAATTGGACTTTTTAAGCAAGAGTATGAATAGGATAATGAATGCTGGCTTGTCATTTACACAGAAGAGCTATAATACATTGCATCATTGGTGTCAAATTTTCACAACAGTCCCTCTTCCCATAGTGGAATTCATAGTTATTTGCTGCCCATTGCTCTTATCTAAAACAAAACAAACAAGCAAAAAACTCAGTGATGTCATTAGCTTGCCTAGATCTTTAAACCAGACAGTCAGTATAATATTTAGTTAATTGAAGATGAAAATATTTATTTGCTTAGTTTAGATGATCAGCAGCTCACAAATGATTTACATTCAGCTAAAGAAATGGGGGTGGGTGGAAGAGGTGGGATCATATCCCATGTATTATACAACATACAGAAAAAAGGTTTGAATTTACAGAATCTAACTCTACCTAAAGGACATACATCCCAAGATTTATACTTTCTTTTTTTTTTTTTTCTTTTCTTGGGGGGGAATCACTTTGAAGATAATATTGGAAGGAAGCCCTCTTGGTTGTATATTCAAGCCAGCCATCTGGATACAATATCTATAGTTTTTCTTATTGGTTACCATGACTTCTGAAGTAAGGTATTCCCTGTGTGAAACTCAACATGAGGCCAGAATGTGTTAGCCTTATCTCCTTGTCACTTAATACCTGGCTGCCATCCCAACTCATGATTGATGGGTGAATGCCTGACACCTAGTAGTGCAGGCATGAACTACTGCCTAAGAAAAGACAGCTGTGTTCTCTCTCTCCATGTGTTTTAGAATTTTTGTAGTAAGGTACATGCCCCAAATCATTTCTGCTACCCTTTTAAAAATCAAAATTTTCTTACATGAGCTGTATATCTTCGGGGATATGTTTTGCTGTATCAGCCCTTGCCTGACAAGGAATAACACAAACTAGGTTGTGTTTCACAATCTTGTGAATGCTGTGGTGACCAAGTTGGCTACTTCTTGTTGGCAGTTCTTGGCACCAGTACAATGCTAGTTTCTGAACTTGCACCATACTCTTATCGTCATCCAAATTGCAGTGTTTTGGTTCAGTTGGAAAATCAAGGTTGCAATTTGCGTTTATAGAATAAAATTTCCCAGCAGTGTTTTGTGATTGTCATGGTGATGTAATTTGATATATTAAAAATCAACAACTATTTTTTCCTTCAGCTTTGTTTTTTAGACTGAAAATAATTAGAAGTTTTGAGGTACCTTTATATTTTGATAGCACAGGAACCACATGGCCAAATGTGTCACTGGCCAGTGTTTATCTGACATACAGAATAGGAGAACATTGAGAAACTGTGAGGATGGGCCAGGCAAGGTGGCTCACGCCTATAATCCTAGCACTCTGGGAGGCTGAGGCGGGAAAATTGCTTGCACTCAGGAGTTGGAGACCAGCCTGAGCAAGAGTGAGACCCCATCTCTACTAAAAATAGAAAAAATTAGCCAGGCATGGTGGTACATTCCTGTAGTCCCAGCTACTTGGGAGGCTGAGACAGGAAGATCCCTTGAGCCCAGAAGTGCAAGGTTGCTGTGAGCTAGGCTGATGTCACGGCACTCTAACCTGGGTGACAGAGTGAGACTGTCTCAAAAGAAAAAAAAAAGAAACTGTCAGGTTGGAAGGGGGGAAATGTTGACCAGGACATCAGACTGAGGTTTCTTGTTTTTGTTTTTTTAAATACTATTTTTAAACTTTTAAACAAGTAGAGGAACTATTTTAATATTCTAGGTATAGAAAAGGTAGCTTTTATAACAGAGCAGTGTTAGTTCTAAATGAAACAGACGCTCTCTTTGTAAACACTGAAAACTAGAGCATGAAATGTAAAAGCAGAGAAAAGAATGGACAAGTTTACTTGGTTTTATCAGAAGCCATAAAACCTTTAGAGCAGATTAAAACCTTTTCCCCTTTGTTTGTAGATGGCTCTGAGAGATTCCTCTGCGAATCTGTTTTCAGCTATCAAGTGGCATCCACGCTTAAGCAGGTGAAACACGGTAAGCACATGAGTGTTGTGTTCTTGACTATGAGAATAAATTTCTGGGGAGGAAGGTAGGGGAGAGGGATTCTAAAAGGTCAGTGTACTGTGACAAAAACCCCCAAACTCAGCAAGGCTATTTAAGCGGACTTCCCAAATTAAACAACATTCTGAGGTCTTAATCTAGACATAATGTCCACATCGAGGCTTAAAGTTGACATCAAAAGTTGGTTCTCTAGAGGAGTCAATGCTTCCTGCTCCTGTTTCCTCTCCTTTCTGAAACTTCCTTTTACTGTTGTCCTCTACTGGTTACCACCATCATCTTCATCTTCAAGTAGTTACGTAATACCTCGTGGTCTATCTGGACTCCTGAGAGCCTGGTTGCACCTTTTCTGTTCCATTATGCCTTACCAAGCCTTCGTTTATGCATCAAGGAACTGTGTTCCCCGCCTCTAGACCATTTCTCCATTGAAAGCATTATGTAGCAGGAAAAGCTGCAGTTGCCTCTGCCCCTGAGATTTTAGTCCACCAATCACTGTGGCATAAAGGATGAGTAATTTTTTTTCAGAATAGAGCACATACTGAAAATGTGATCATTTTATTTAAAAATGATTTTAATCATTCTCAGACTCAAAATAAACTGTAGAGGACAGAATTTCTTTGAGGCTGCTGTGATGTGTTTGACGAAGGGAGATAGGGAACTTATGATCCTTGATTTCTTAACATTCAGACTGATCAAGTAAATGTTTATTTTTATCTGGAAGGTTTCAGCTTTCAGCTGTTCAATCAAAAGCAGTGAAGGTGAATGGAGAACGATTGAGAATTTTCCTTTTTTTTTTTTTTTTTTAGATTAAGCTTCTGACCAACATAGAATAAGACCCCATTACAAGACTAGTGAGGGAAAATCTATCTAGAAATTATTTTTAAACCAGTCATTCATTTTGGTGCATGGTGGCAGTGTCATGGGGAATACACTGTTGTGTTATATTACCTCCTTGGCTCTTTACAGATCAGCAAGTTGCTCGGATGGAAAAACTAGCTGGTTTGGTAGAAGAGCTGGAGGCCGACGAGTGGCGGTTTAAGCCCATTGAGCAGCTGCTGGGGTTCACACCCTCTTCAGGTTGATGCGACCTGGATGGTCACCTCTGGTGGCAAATGCAGAGCCAGCAAGGGACTTTCTCACAGCTTACATGGCCATCCAGAGATTCACAGCTACATCACTGAATTGTTAATTCACATTTGTACTTGGTTTCTCTGTATCTATCCACAAGCAACAAATACTTAAACACGTTATCTTGCAGGGAAAATTTGTGTTTATTTGTTTTAAAAAGTATTGGGAATCAGATTAAGACAATCAGTTTCAGGGAACCAGGAAGTTTAGGTTTAAGAGATATTTATAAAATTTTCACAAGCCAGGTAGGACATATGCCAGAATTGGCCACGTGAATGGCGTCTATCCTGTCATCTATACAGTGCCTGGACATCTTCACCAGTCAAGTCCAAGGTCAGGATCTATGGTTATAAAATACATTTCTGGGCCGGGCGCGGTGGCTCACGCCTGTAATCCTAGCACTCTGGGAGGCCGAGGTGGGCGGATCGTTTGAGCTCAGGAGTTCGAGACTAGCCTGAGCAAGAGCGAGACCCCACCTCTACTAAAAATAGAAAGAAATTATATGGACAGCTAAAAATATATAGAGAAAAAATTAGCCGGGCATGGTGGCGCATGCCTGTAGTCCCAGCTACTCGGGAGGCTGAGACAGGAGGATCGCTTGAGCTCAGGAGTTTGAGGTTGCTGTGAGCTAGGCTGACGCCACGGCACTCACTCTAGCCTGGGCAACAGAGTGAGACTCTGTCTCAAAAAAAAAAAAAAAAAAAAAAATACATTTCTGATCTCAAATGGTTCTTTTTGCAGATGAATGTGATTTCAACTCAGGACCTGTCCAAATGAATTTTAAAATGTTTGGTTTTTTCTATTTTTAGACATCTAATTCGATAGATTTTAACTTTTTCTAACCTCTTCTAAATATGCCAAATGCTGGCAAAAAGAATTGCTTTTTGAATATTGCAGCATTTGTAAAAATGGCAAAATACTTTAAACACAGAAATCTTGAGTTCATCTCATTGGTGGACTCAAGCAATTCTATAGCAAATAAATCCTTTGAAAGAGCTCCAAATTGGTGTCTTCATCCTTTCAAAGCCTCAGGGATTTGGGATAGGGAGAAGAGGTCAAATTATTTTTTACAACAAGGGAATCTAAAAACTATTTCTCCTATGGTAGATTTGCTTTATTTCAGGGATACTTGTCTTCATAGAAGTATATAGATTTATTTTACTGATATTTCAGCAGGTTTTTATACCATGATAGGGAAAAGCCTGCAAGGCTAAGAGGTATCCTTTGGTCTCCCTCATGGGACCCCAGGGTCCACACTGCACAGTTAAGAGAATCATTTATTATAGTGTCTGCAAATTTTGCCTTAGACAACATTTGGCTTTTTCCTCATTAATAACTTTTACCTGATCTGCTTAGATTTGCTTAATTATAAATAAATATAATCCCAGTAGCAACTGGCCTTAATCTCAGAAGTTCAAAATGTCTAACACGTACTACCTGCCAGGGAGGTGGTGACCTCATTGAGTCACCACTAAGGAGTCTGAGCCCAGTGAAGTTAAAGACCTGCTCATAGTCACATAGCCCAGGCAGAAGAAAACCTTGGAACTTGGAATAGATCACAATTGCTTGATAATTCAGCTCACAATTCTTATCTCTAAAGCCAATCAGAGCACAAGAAGTACCAGCCCACAAATAAGTTCTACGTTTGAAAGCATGAGTTTCCTAACACTACTTTTTAGTATCAACCATCTTGATAATTACCAAGGGAAAAATTAAAAATACCTAGACCATGATAAATGTTTAAGTTGGATTTTCAGTGATACTTTAGGAGCAATCACTACCTTCCTCTTAAATTTTCATTTGTATAACTGTGCAGCAAAGGCACTGTATTACATCGTCTTTGCCCCTAGGTATTTGAACTTACTATAAAATTTTTTCTCTAAATTGGACATTTTTTTTTGCTCTCTCTCAGCAGAGTCAGACATTTTTTTATATAACCTTAGAAATTGAAGAGATCAGGCCAAGGACAGTGGCTCATGCCTGTAATCCTAGCACTGTGGGAGGCCAAGGTGGGAGGATCACTTGAGCTCAGGAGTCCGAGACCAGCCTGAGCAAGAGTGAGACCCCATCTCTACAAAAATAATAGAAAAAAATTAGCGGGGCATGGTGGCGCATGCCTGTAGTCCCAGCTCCTCAGGAGGCTGAGGCAGGAGGATCGCTTGAGCCCAGGAGTTTGAGGTTGCTGTGAGCTAGGCCGATGTCACAGCACTAGCCCGGGTGACAGAGCAAGACTTTGTCTCAGAAAAAGAAAGAAAAAAAGAAAGAAATTGAAGAGATCTTAAGGTTGAACAGATATGCATGGTTTCTGAAGAACTTTTTCCATTGATCATTCAGCTGCTTCTTGAGTCCTGCCAAGAACAAGATGCTCACTATTTTTTGAAGACAGTACCTCCCTCTCCGTACCTTTCTGTCTTTATGTCTTGTCTTCCACCACTCCTTTTGCCATCTTTTGGGCTCCAAGGTGGGCCTTATTGCTCATGTGTCATCTCTTGTGCACTTACTATGTGCCACGGGCATTAATTATAATCCTTTGAATAACACTCCAAGATATGTGATACCCCCTAATATAGAAGAGAACTTGAAGCTCAGTCACTTGCCATGGCTGCACAGCTCTACGTCAATGGCCAAATCTGGACTTGAATTCAAGTCAGCCAGACTCCAAAGCAGATTCTTTTAGATGCACCATGCCGCATCCCACTGAACCCAAGCCAGTGCCTTATACAAGGGGAAAATCCTAAAAATATTTTTATTTAATGGGAAAATGAATTAACTACCTGGAGAAAATAAACCTTGCCACTACCTTCCCTTCTTCCTCCCAAGGCTCAGTCAAAAGGGATCTCAAGCACAATGAAGGAACGGCTTCTTCAGGAACAGACAGGAATTAGCTATATGTTGGTTTCTACATATCCTCTTAGGCTTCACTGTGAGGAAATCATTAGAAGCTTGAGGAAAGCTATTCTGGGGACACCCAAGTAGGCAAGGAGATGGGCAGATGGCAGCCAATGACCAGGGCTACACAGCCAGCCATACTAAGAAAGGCAGTAGTAATGGTGCCTTCTGTGCATAAAACACCGCAGTTTCCAAAGCATTTTCATATGTTGTCTCTTGATTCTCATATCAACCCTGTAGATAAATGGGGCAAGTATTTTACAGTTAAGGAAACGGGCACAGAGAAGGTAAGATACCAAGATGATAATAAGTAAAGGAGCTGGATCTTTCAGATCTTTGTCTCTGTGCCGTGTATTTCATCATATACTACAAAGCTGAAGGCAGAGTTTGCTGTTAATAAAGAATTATTCCTGTCAATCTGACATAATTCCACATAACCTATATTTCACGGTAATAAGACATAGTAAACTTAAATAGCTGGTTTTACTTTCATGTAGTCAAACAAAAATTTCCCTTTTGACTTCTCATTTAATTATCCAGCATCAGCATTAAAGTCCAGGGTTTTCACTGATAATGATAAAAAGTGTTATTCCTTAGTGCCATCCCACCGGGAATGATGGTGGCCTGGAACCCTAAATCGGGTTCCTGACCTGAGCACTGCTCTTTGCTCTGCCCACTTACGTGCAGCCTGTAGCTTCCCTTCCCCCCACATGGTTGGGAGAGAATCTCCTGTTCCCAATCAGTGTACCAGATAGTGAAGTGGTAGAAACTCTGGACCTTAAGGTTATATCTGTAGAGGGAAGGAGATAGGACCAGGAGGTATTCACCATCCAGAAGGAAGAGAAGGACCCTACCCAAGCAGCTGGTACATTTTCAGGCAAAACTTAGAAATACTATACTTAGAGGAGAAAACCACTCTGCTTCTCCCTGTCCTTTTGCCAAAGCATCTAACTTTGCCTAAACATCTTGCCAGGCTTCCTTGTAATTGCCTGAAGTTCCAACCAAGATAAAGCTTTTAATTCTACAAAAAAGATATTTCCAGTGAAAAATCCATAGTGGAATAATGGCTGGAGTAATTCGGATGGTGTGCAGAGCCAAGACTATAACCTAGATCTCAGCCCAGAGCTCCTTCTCTAATGACACACTGACAGGTGGAAGCTGTGGAACAGATGGAAACTGTTCCAAAGCAGCCAGGACTCACGTGATCCCACCCACGGGACGAGCCAAGGCAAACGAAGCTGGTGGCTGCCTGGCCTCCTCACAGGCTCCCACACAGGCCTGGTGGTGCCATGTGTCAGCGTCCACATGCTGGTCTCCACGTCTCAGATACTTCACCTTCTCCAGTCTTTCAAGTTTCCCTAGGAGGAGTTGTTCTCCTAAGTCAGCCTGTTTCATTTTTATGAAGAGCAGGTAATGAAACAACATACAATTTATCACTACCAAAAATAGAGGAAATGTTCCTTTCCAACTGTTTCAGCAGATACCAAGCACTTACTGTGTGTCTAGCATCTGCTAGATGCTGAGGATATGCTGTAAAACAAGACACAGTCATCAACCTCAAGAAGTTTACAATTAAATATTAAGAGAGACAAAAAGGTAATTTTAAGCGTAAAAACTTCTGTGGTAGGGAAAGCACGAGGTGCTGTAAAATCCCATCAAAGAGGCAGCTGATCCCGCTGGGCAAAGAAGGCATCCTACATGGATGGTGTTTAGGTTGAGACCTGAAGAAAAAGTAGGTGGGGTGGGAAGGAAGGACTTTCTAAGTGGAGAGAATGAAATAATGCATGGGCCCAGGGTGGGAAAGGGCACCATGCTTTTGTAGGGCTTCGAGTGGTTGGCTTTGGTTGACTCATAGAGTATAAGGGCAAAAATGGGACAGAGAGCAGGACCTGTGGGCTTCGCTAAGCAATTTGAACTTCAACCAGAGGACAATGGGGAACCCCTTAAAGGGCTTGAGGTAAGAGAATAAAAAGCCTTGGTTATACTTCAGAAAATTTAGTTGGAGGGAATGGTGGGGAATTGATGCTGGTAAGACCCAGATTCCTTAGGAAGCGCTGTGGAAATCCAGGTGAGAGATACTGCAGCCAGAATTAAAGAGGTAGAGACAAGAGGATGGATTGGGTTTGAGAGTTGCTCAAGAAGTGTCATATGTAGGACTTGGTGATTGATGGGACTTGGATAACTCAGGGAGGATACCCAGGTTTCTTGTGTCAGGAGCCGAGGGACTGGTGGTACCATTCACTGAGACAGGGGTACAGAGAGAGGAGCAGGCTCAAAGAGATGTCCAATAGGCTCTATGCATCTATAGTCCAGGAGGGTGGGCTGGGCTGGAGTTAGACCTGGGACCCACCAGCCTAGAGATGCTTATTAAGCCAAAGGTGGAGACAGAAGTGCCCAGGGAGGGAGCTCCTGGAGTGAGGAGAGAATTATGCCAAGGAGGGACCCTTGAGGAACGCTGACATGTAAGGGACTGGCAGAAGACGATACCAGGAAAACAACTGGCAGGAAGTCACCAGAGAGACAGCAGGAAAACTAGGATGTGGCATTAGGGAAGGCAAGGGGAAAGGACATTTTGAGAAGGAGGCTGAAAACAGCTGTGTGTGCTGCAGCCAAGCAGTTGGGTGAGAGGGATGGAGAAGGCCTGGGGTCTCACCAAGGAGAGCGCTGGTGAGCCTGTCTCAAGAGCAGCCGTCTCAGCGCTGTAGGGAGGCAAGGCAGGCCGCTGCGGGTTGGAGAGGGAAAGTGGGATCACATCCAGGCAACACTTTCAAGAAGTTCCTCAGGAAGGGAGGCAAAAAGGAGGGCCTGAGGGGAGAGCTAAAGGAGGACACGCTGTCAAGGGTTTGTATTTTTTCTTTTATGATGGGAGAGGACAAAGAGAAAGGGGATGATGGGGGTGAGGTCCCTGCGGGAGTGGGAGGAGATGGGGTCCAGAGCCCAGCTGGTGTGAGGGAGGGGAAAGGATGGGTAAGCATGTAGGTGGGTGGCAGGAAGCTGAGGAAGCTTCCTGGCTGATGGCCTCTATTTTCTCTGTGAAGGAGGAGGCAAGTTGGTCCACTGCCTGTGTCCCAGGGTCAGAGGGATTGCCAAGCCCTTTCAGGGGCCTGTGCAGGGAGAGCCCATGAATTTGCAATGGCACCGATCTTTGGGGAAGTATAGCAGCAGCTCCCAACAGCCTGGCAGTAGGAATGGAAAAAATGAACAGTGGCGGTTAAGGTTTTGCATGGTAAGGGCAAGAGGGTAAGCAAATTGTCGGCCTAGGATAGAGAGGGAAGGAAGTGAAAACAAGAAGGGGTTGCCAGAGAGAAACTAGCAGGCTCAAACATTTATTCCGGGCCTACTATGGCACAGGCCATACGTAGGGAAACAGAAATGAAATGATAGGGCAGCAGTTCCCAAACCTGGCTGTGCCTCAGAATCCAGCTGAATAAAAATACAGACTCCCTGGCCTCATTCCTGGGGTCCAGTGAGTCTAAGGTCAAGGGGGTCGACTGCATGTCACTCTTACATCATCAGCTTTGAGAGGACATGACCAGTGGAAGGAGCAGATCAGTAGACAGACATGTGGAATATAAACGGTGTGATAAGTCCACGGCCCTGGTCTGCACAGGCTGCTGTGGAAGCCAAGAGGGCTTGGAGGTGGGAATGACGACGAGATGACAGGGACATTTCCTAGAGAAGGCGAGCCTGTGCTTGGGCATGACTGGTGCGTCCCTGTTAGCCGAGGGGCAGGCGTCAAAGAAGCACTCGCAGCACAGGGAGCAGCACGCGCCAAGGCGGGATCTGCAGGCCATTCGGTGTGGCTGGAGCGCGGAGCATAAACAGGGGAGTGGTGAGAAGTCTCAGGAGAAGGAAGCAAGAACCAGATTGTTCTGAGCCCTGTTCACCACGCTCCACTTTCCATCCAGAGAGCATTTTTCTAAACAGCCAAGGACGCCTAGGACAGAGGCCAAGAATCCTGACTTTCACAATAAATAACTTCGAAAGCAGGCTCCTTGGAGCCCTGCACGGGTGGACCCTTAGGCTGGTGCGATGCATTGAATGTGATCCTTGCAGACCACTAGGTGGTGAACAGTATTTTTGCTCCGACTAGAAACAGCAGTCACAGATTGTTATTTATTTACTTTTAGGGAAAGGCATATGTCCTAAGCTCACAAAGAATTACTGAAGGAGCCTTCCTTCTGGGCTCTGAGCCAAAAGCCAGGATAAGAGGCAGCACGAAGTGATCAAATTTAAAGTCTGTGGATATCTTAGGGAGATGTTTTTCCCTCAAATGGTTTCTCCTGCTTTTTTCCCTGGGCCCTGAAAGCCTGAAGTCAACTCTCACACCCTCTCCCTCCCTCTTTGTTCTCAGAAACATCCAGGCATATATTTGAAGATAAACTACACAAACACAGACATTTCATTTGTTTAGCAAACCAAAAGGTCATGTTTGGGGGAGCTGTTCAAGTCACTCTCCCCAATTAACTTTCTGCAGTCTCCAAAATAGAGTCAATCTGGAATATTCTACAAAGTCAGAGCAACTTAGCTCTCAAAATAAACACACACTGACTAGAGAACAATCTAGGACTTTGCCATCCCAGACCAGTGTCACTCCCCAGATAGGCTTATTCTGTAATTGGACTTCGATGCTCAAGGCTAGACAATGCTTTTTGAAAGCACTCCTGGCCAGCGTGGTGGCTCACACCTGTAATCCCAGCACTTTGGGAGGCTGAGGTAGGAGGATCGCTTGAGTCCAGGAGTTCAAGACCAGGATAAACCATAGAGTGAAACCCTGTATCTACAAAAAATCTAAAAATTATCCGGGCGTGGTGATGCACACTTGCAGTCCCAGCTACTCAGGAGGCTGGGCCAGGAGGCTCTCCTGAGCCCAGGAGTTTGAGGTTGCAGTGAGCTATGGTGACACCACTGCACTCTAGCCCAGGCAACAGAGTGAGACCCTGTCTCCTAGAAAAAAAAAAAAAAAATGCACCCCTGATAATGAAAAAGAAAATCAGCCTCCCCCGGCCAGCCCGACATTGCAGCCGGATTACAAGACACTGTGGCCTCCAGAGACCTATGGACTCGGGAGCCAGGAAGAAAGCAAGACACCATCCCTATGCCATTTGTCAACACGAGGGGTGTGCATCCCAAGAGCTAGAAAAGAAGCTGGAGGTGGGGGATGAAGGATCAAGGAGGAAGGCAGCGCTTGCTGTCTGAAAGCACGAGGCCTGACACCACCTGTGGTTAAGCCTTATCCAGTACCCTGCCAGCCATGAAGTGTCCTCATTAGGCAAATAGGAAAATGAAGGCTTAGCCCCAGAGGTCTGCAGCTCCTGACACATCTCCAACAGCAAAGAGGAATTTCTCGCCCAAGGACAGATAGACCGTCTCCCATTCGGGTTGTTGCAGTTGCTTTTTCTAGTCCTGCTGGCTCTATAGCCAAAATGAGCTTTCCATTAGAAAGAGTTAGGCTCCCGGAAGGTGCCAATTGAATGCTCTTAGATTTAGAAGCTGCTGGGGGGTGAGGGGGAAAGTCAAGTCTTCAGTAACGGCAGGAGTGATCACGAGTTGGAACCTGCACCTCTCGTTTTGGCACACAGGGTCTCAGGGTAGGAACAAGCAGTACCCAGGCGCTGGGAACCCCAAGAACGTTCATTGTGGTTAACACATAGTGAGTGAGGAGTTATGTGGGGCATTGTGCCAAGCACTCCCCACACACGATGTTATTTACTCACGGAAAGGCCATGTGGGATGGGAGGAAGCCACGAAGGCATGGCAGGGATGGCGGAAAGAATCCCTCAGCCTCAGAGCTGCAGGGTCCTTAGCAACCATATTAGTTTGCTAGGGCTGCTATAGCAAAGTCCCACAGACTGGGTGGCTTAAACAACAGAAGCTTATTGTCTCACAGTTCTGGAAGCTCAAAGTCCAAGATCAAGGTGTCAGCAAGGTTGGTTCCTTCGGAGGGCTGTGAGGGAAAAGATGTTTCAGGTCTCTCTCCCTGGAGTGTAGATGGCCATCTTCTCCCACTGTCTCTTTGCATACTCTTCCCTCTGTGCATGTCTCTGTCTAAATTTCCCCTTTTTATAAGGACATCCGTCCTACTGGAATAGGGCCTACTCTACTGATCTCATTTCAACTTGATTACCTCTGTTAAGACCTATTCCCAACAATGTTACATTCTGAGATACTGAGGTTAGGACTTCAACATACAAATTTGGAAGGGACACAATTCAACCCATAACAGCGATGTCTAACCCAATCCTCTCCTTAAAAAAAAAATGAGGGTATTGAAGCCTTGAGTGGGAAAGGGACTTGCACAGAATCACACGTCAAGTTGACAAAACTAAGACTAGAACACAGGTCTTTTGGGGCCCTGAGCCTTCAGCAGACTTCCCAGGAGTAGCAGCAAGTCCCTATGGGACTTTTGGAAGCCCCTCCCCCAAGAAGGGAATCCTGAGCTTGGGCCAGTTTGGGAAGCACCCAGTTGAATCTCTTTACAGGCCTAGAGTGAGGACAACAAAAACTGTCTGACCAACCAATATCTGGAAAGAGGCTCTGAAATGCCAGAGTGGAAGGAGCCCTATTAATGGAGTCTAATATAGGTACTGGGTCTTCTTTTCAATGGCCAGGCCCCTCATGGAGGTGGCGGAAATGCCATCTGTCATGCAGAGCTCTGCTCCTTACTTGCGGCCCCCAACAGCGCAGTTAGCCAGAATATGGCTGGGATTGTGCTGGGCTTCTCTGGGCTCTCCCCCTTGTTCACGCTCTCTGGACCCACCTTTGCCTAGGGCTGGCCAGAAGCTGGTAGGTCTCCATTTTGCAATCTGTTGTGAAAACTCGCTAGGAAGGCATTTTTGAAAGCCTCATGCAACTTGCAGGAGTAACATAGGTTTAAGAGCCTTGTGCAATCCCAGCTACTTGGGAGGCTGAGGTAGGCAGATCGTTTGAACCCAGGAGTTCCAGGCCAACCTGGACAACACAGTGATACCCCCTCTCTAAAACATAAATAATAAAAAAAAGATCCTTGTGGTCTTCAAAAACAAGGAGACAAAAATTGAGATTGAATATAGCACCGAAGTGTGGGTGACACCAAACCACAGACTGAGTTGATAGGCTGCAGGGAAGGAAGTGAAAAGTTCACCTTGTCCTTCCTCTAACAGAGGGCTGCTGGTTTTGCAGAGGTTTGCTCTTTTAAAAATTTTTCATTCAGTAAAAATAGCTGGGTAGGACAACATATTATAGCATTCGTGGAAATAAAAACTAGGAACCACATCATAGGATGTTCTGCTCCAAGCTTGGCACTGAAACGCCAGGCAGCTCCAAGTTCCTTCTGATTTATGCAGCAGCAGTAGAGGCCCTGGCTGATCCCAGGTGGGGTCTGGCCTTCAGGGAGGAAGGGCGGGGTGGTACAGAGGCATCAGCTGTTTCCCTTGCGTCTGGGCCAAGACCCTGACCACGGCTAGAAACACAGCTTTGTCCCTGGTCTGCTTTCTGCACTGGAAAAAGTTTCCACCACAAAGGGTCGATTCAGGAAACCAAGGTTAGAGGCAAACGGGTCTTATTTGAAAAGGGTGAAACTGGGCAAGGCCTCGGGCTTCCTGCATTGATTGCTCTCCTGGGGCCTGGGACCAGCCCAGCCGGGTGGGGTGGGGCAGCAGTGCAGGTTACAGGATGTGAAAGTGGGGACTGAGGTTAGGAAAAAGAATAAAAGGCTGAGACCAGAACACACCCAGCAGAGGCCATGTGCAGTTCTCTTCTTCAGGGTTTCCTGTGGGTACACTGAGAACATAGTGTTCTGGCTGTGAACTTACCGGGCTCAGCCGGCTCCACACTCAGCCCCTGGGTCCTAGTGCTGCCCTTGCCTGTCAGCCCTCGCTGCCTGCACCTGTGTGAAGCCCGCAGCATAACCCTGGGAGGCCAACTGCTCTGTGTCCTCCCTACCGGGCGAGGCCCCCGCCACCAGAGTGTGATTTACCGCTTAGATGCTGACCCAAAGCATCTTTGATGTGCTAGATGCTGTCACACACAGCATTTCACGTCCCTCATAACTTCAGGTGACAAAACTTGACATTCAGGAAAACTGAACAACCAACGTCAGTATTTCTTAAAGGTCTCCTGTCACTTCAGGATAGCTGACTGTGAAACATTATTTCGAACCCTTGAAATGAATGTGAGCCTTTGCCTTCAAAGTTTCCATCCAGGTGAGTTTGCGAATAGGTGGTTCAGAGCTGCCCAGAGGAGCCTGAGCCAGAGCCCTGCCCTGCTCCAGCCGGGAGAGTCTGCCCTCTGCAGGAGTCCCCTCCAGCTGCCCCTCTGCCGCCGTGAGCCCCTGTGCAGCAGCCACACCAGGCCCTGGACTGTCCTGTTAGGGTCCCTGAACTCAGAGGCTGCCTCCAGCCTAAGTAGCCAAGAACCAATGAACCCGCAGAGAGGGAGAGGGGACTTGGGAAGGGATGGAGGCTCTCTGGTTAGAAGGGATATTTGCAGTTTTGAAACTGAGTTTTGGATGATACATTCCTCTACTAGACTGTAAGCCTCCCTGCCCAAGTCATCTTTGTATCCTGTCCAACCCAATCCTTTGCCTTGTGTGCAGGGTCCTTGATTGATAGTTGTTGAACGACCTGAATGAAAGACACTCACCAGAAGGCCTTTCCTCCAGCTATGGCTTGTAATCACTCAACTGCACACTGAACACCTACTGTGTGCTAAGCACTGACTGAGACAATGAACACACAATTGCCAAAAACAAAAATAGAAACAAAGGAAAGGCAGCCAGGGTCTGTGCCCCTCCTAGAAATCTTTCCAGTGGAAAGACAGACATCCAAAAGTAGGACAATCCCAAGGGCTCATGATTATCTTAGGGGAAGTCCAGGGAAACCCAGGTGAGCACAGAGCAGGGAGACCTGACGCTGAGGGCCCAGGAACGTCTCCTTGAGGAAGAGATCTTTAAGCTGAGGTCCAAAGGGGAGGTAGAAATTAGCCAGATGAAGGAGGCTGGGAAAAGTGGTTCAGGCAAAGCTAACAGTATTTGTCAAGATCTGGAATTTAGAGAACAGGTAGCTTATTGAAAGAACTGAGAGAAGTCTCCTAAGTCTTCCAAACTCCTACCAACAGGAAGATCTAACTCTCATTCCAGGAGAGAGCCCCAGGCATCGTTACTGCCAGTAAGAAAGGAATCTACTGCCTCTTTGTGGCCTTTCCCCAGACCCCAGGCCTCAGTCCTAGCAAACAGGAGGAATCTTAAAAGATGGCTGGGACACATGCAGGCAGAAGGCCATGGGTGTGGCTGGGAGGACAGGAACTGACTGGTCCAGGCACCCGGACCCTGGACTAAGATACCGGGCAAGTCACTTCCCACCTCTCTCTGGACCTCAATTTTCATGCTCTGTGGATCCTCAGCAGTTAGCACAATGCCTGACACACAGACTTTTTTGAATTAATGAATGACTTCAGTTTCCATCTGTAAAAGGATTCCTTGCAATGCTAACATTCTGGGTCCGAGACCCACAGTCATTCCTGCCCAGGCTTCTTTGAGCAACAGAAGCAATATGAAAGGAACATAGTACCCAGCACTGCCACAGCAAATGTTTGTTGAATGAATGAGTGAATGTTCTCCCTGAAGTCACTATAAAAGCTGTGATAGATCCTGGCTTCTCTCAGCAACTGCTCTGATGGCCATCACTCCTAACCCGGTGCAATCATTGTCACCCACCCACTCCTCAGGGAGATGTCAGGTTCAGCGATGAAAATGAACTCTGGCTCATGCCGTTAGCACTCCATCCTAGGGGAAGAAGATCTAAGATGACTACGGAGTTGAGAGGTAGGAGAACAAAGGACTAAGATTTTCAGAGTATGAAAATTAACACATATCTCCTGTAGCACTCCCTGCCTCATAAACACGAAACCTGCCAGATATTCTGCCCCAGCCCTGTAAACAACTAGACCTCACCAGGACTTGCTGGCAGAGCTCTGGGAATGAACAAGTGTTCCCGGAGCCACCATATTCCCTGTTTGCCCTGCGCCAGGCAGCTATAGGAAGGGGAAGAGTTCCCAGCGGGGCACACCCTCAGATACATTTTCCCTCTCCTGTGGGTTTCCAGGCTGGCCACAGAAGCCTGATTCATCCACAACCGCACTGAAACATAGAATTAATTTCGGCTATACGCTGGGTGAGCTAGGCCATTATGGCAGCCAAACCAACACTTACGGTATTATTTTGATGGGAAAATGTGTTCTGAGCTCCAAGCAACCAAATTATAAGTGGGACACAGGCACACCCAGGTTCAAATCCCAGTTTTAACACTTCCTAACCATGTGGTCACGGGCAAGGCATCATCTTCCCTGGCCTGTTTCTTGCTTTGTAAAAGAATACCTCCTATAGAAGGTTCTGGTACAGACTAAACACACACGAGGGAAAAGGCCTCAGCTGCTCATGGCACGCAGGGGCTTTTGCAGAGAGAGCCTGGAGACGAGACTCCAGGCACGGTCCTTCCCAGGTCCCTTATCTGGCTCTGTGTAGGGGCAGCATCACCACTGGACTCAGAGCAAGTGTCTATGCGATAAATGAGCAGCCGTCTTAGAAATCACAGAGCATTCCTCTATCTTTGACCTTCTGCAGGCTTTCACTGGCTTATCTGAGCCAAGAACCTTCTCCTGCCCCCACCCAGCCCGCTCTCCCCCATCTCTCCATGAACAGCATTGTTCTGGCTTCCTCTGCTCCAGCCTGGGAAGGGGCTTAGCCTCCGGAAGGGGCCAGAAGCCCTGGCCTTTCACCCTGGACCTGCACATTAGGCTGGCTTGCCAGCGGGCAGCCCACGAGAGCAAGCAGGAGGAGGCGCGCTCTGGGCACGCCACCGCGGGTGAAAGGCAGACCTCCTCCCGCTGGGCTTTGGCTTTGGCCCCTCCTAGATCTGTTTGTTTCCCTGCTGCAGCTAGAACGGTCTGTACCCGAAGGATGGTGCTGACGGCCAAGGAATCCGTAGGGTCCTAAAGGTCGACGTTCTTCCTTTCATTTCCCATGTTCCTGTTCCCCAAATTCGGGGTTTCCTGACCTTGGGCTTGTTGTCCCCTGCCTAGCGTCACTGGCACTATGGAGGTCAGTCACCTTGAATGAGCCCCCCCACGCCCCCCACTGCACTGTGCTTTCCATGTTCCTCCCCTCTAGGTGCCACCGTCTGCAGCCTCCTCCGTATTTCCAGGTCCTGTCAATCTGTCCACGTCCCCGTCTCTCTGTGGTACTGCTCGCTGGCTCTCCGCTGCCGCAGTCCCATCCCCCCGCACTACCCATCACCCCCAATCCTGTGATAGCAGAAAACAAAAACAAAAAGATTCTTGTGGAAGTAACATGTGCTTATGATGAAAATCCAACAGTTACTTGTCTAGTGCAGTGAAAAAGACAAAAAAGAAAAAAAATAAATAAATGAAAAAATCCAATAGTGCAGAAAATGTAAAATAAAGAAGCAAAAGCCTCCCCATCCCTCGGAGATAACCTTTGTGAACAGCTTCTCCAGTATCCTTCTAGATGTTTTCTTGGCATGTTTAAGTATGTGTATCTGCAGAAGAGTATCCTCTTTTCTTTCTGTCCTCTAGAATGGGAATATAGTGTACAAATTGCTGTGCAACTTGTTCTTGTCACCTAACAGTATATCTTGGAAATGTTTCCAAAATCTCTCTCCCTTTTTTTTTTAATTTTATTTAAAATTTCACTCATTAGTCAACTTGAACCTCCCTCTTTTTAACACCCACATAATTTCTCATTATTTGGATGTACTGTAATTTATTTAACTGTTTTCCTACCAGGGACACTTAGGTGGTTTTCCGTTTTTGCAATCACTCCTAATTGGTTCTCTGCCTCAGGTCTCAAACCTCCAATCTGCCCTCCACACCAGTTAGATTCCACCTGCAATCGGATTTGTCATTCCCAGCTTAAACATCTTCCTTGTGTTAGGGTCATTCACTAGATGTCTTATCACCCCCATACCTTAAGCTGCTCAAGGCAGGGTGTTGCCTTGGAGCTCTGCAAGGAGCTCCCTCCAGGCCTGTCAACTCAGCCCGTTTTGAGCCAGTCTCAGCAATGCCCTAGGGAAATGTCCTGAGGTTCTCAGGCCACATGGATAGCCAGTCTGTCTTTCTTTTCATACACAGTAAGTGGGAACTCTGCGGGCTGGGGCTTTGTGCAGGGCCCTGGGAGACCCAGAATGAAACATACAGCTGGCGCCCTGAAGCTGGCAGTTGAGTGGGAAAGTCCGCCATTGGACACCCATGCATTTCCGATAACAAAGGGAAGGAGTGCTTTGAAAGGAAACAACAGAGGAGAAGAGGGGATGGGGGCATGTGGGGAAGGCCTCTCTCAGGAGGTGGCAAAGTGCAATGAAGAGACACTAGCAGACCATGGGATCAGGTTCCCATACTGGGCTGCTCTGGGCACTTCCCCTTTAGTCTCCTAAAATGTACAAGAAGGGGAACCCCCCTTTCAGTTTTAGCTTTCTGTGACAATAATAAATGCTATCAGAGTTCAGAGGAAGCAGCGTTCCCCACTGCCAGGGAGAGCCCGGGAGATTTCTTGCTGATTTCACGTTGACCTTGTGTCACATGTGGGCTCTAGTTCCATTCAATTCTGAGTCAAATTCTTGTTGAGCATATACTGTACATATCTAACACTGGGACAGGGGTGTGTGGGGGTGTGTTGTGGGGGAGCTGTGGAGGCGGTGGTGGTGGTGGTGGTGGTGGGTGTTCAGATTTAACATACATGACTGGCTGGGTGCAATGGCTCATACCTGTAATCCCAGCATTTTGGGGAGGCTGAGGCAGGAGGATCGCTTGACACCAAGAGTTCAAGACCAGCCTGAGCAACACAGTGACACCCTGTCTCTACAAAAAATAAAAAAATAAAAAATAACATTAGCTGAGTCTTGTGGCACACACCTATAGTCTCAACTACTCAGGAGGCTGAGGCAGGAGGATGACTTGAACCCAGGAGTGAGCTATGATCATGCCACTGCCCTCCAGCTGGGAGACAGAGCAAGACCCTATCTCAAATAAATAAATACATAAATAAAATACCTTTGAAGGAGTTTACAATGTGTTGGGGCATCAGACCCGGGACTGGATCGTTTCAGCGTAAGCTATTGAGGGAAAAGAGAGCAACTCCTCCACAGCTACACTGAGCGCTGGCTTCAAAGGCAAGCAGGCCTGGGCTGGACTCCCTGCCCTGGACGCCCCAGAGGGGAACATGGAGCTTGCCAGGTCTGTTCAAGGAAGGCTTCCTGAAGGCCCCTGAACTTGAGACAAGCTGGGAGTGTAAGCTGCAGCTATAAGGTGGAAAGGGCATCAGGGAAGAGTAATTGGTGCGAAGGTAGGAGCAAGCTGGAAGGGAAGCCACATGAGACCACAGAGGCACAGCATCCCCCAGGGTAAAGGGAACCCGGGCAAAGTCAATTATACCAGCATTGAAAGAAACATCCAAGTGAAAAAGAGCAGGTTAAGGAGTGCAGGCATCCCCCATTCTTCTTGGGGGGCCAAGGATTTTATGCCCCAGAGGGGGTACCCGATGAGACAAGAGAGAAGTCTACTGCTCCCTCTCCCAGTCTCACTTCCAGGTCTGTGTGTCTGTTTTTCTTTAGTGTGATTAAAAATATCGTAAATTATATGCTTATACTTGTTGATGTTCTCTTTATGAGCCACCTTATGTGGTTGTATATATTACACACATCTACATACATATTACTGTGCAAAGTTGTATACACAAAGCCATGCATACTGTACTTTATGGAAAATTTAAGAGCGTTTCAGAGATAATTAGAACCATATGTGATTTTCCCCCTCCTGGGATGTGGGAGGGAGATGAATCTAGAGATAGGCAAGGGCCTACCCTGGAGGCTCGCTAGGCTGAGGAGGGTGGGAGCCAGGCGTGCTCCAAAGGCAATGGGGAGCTATTAAAAGGTTTAGAGAGGGAGGCCCTAGTGAGGCTGCATGAAGGTAAAATAAACAAAAAGTTCCAGACTCTCCTTGTTTCGACTTAAGAAAACAGAGTTGCCTCTACAATATCAGAGGCAAATCCCAAACCAGTTCTGCCCACAACTCATCTCGGTGCCTCACTTGCTCCATCTGTTAAGGAAAGCCATAGTGTGGGCCTGTAAGACCATGGAGTCAACCTTGGCAAGCAACGAGGTCCAGAGGCTAAGGGGCTTTACTAGCTTTAGGCCTAGCAAACCCCAGAAACACTGTTGTCAAATCTGAATGTCACTCTCTGCCTCCAGGGCTCACCTCGTGATTCCGGGGCTCACTTCATGATTCCGGGTTGGGTTCCGGTTCCATGGGAGCAGAGCTTGGGGAAGCTTCTGCAGGCCTACTGATGCCCTTCTTTCCAGGGCCAGACACTCCTAAAACTTCCCGGCGAGTGAAGTGACACACCATATTGTGCAGCCCTCAACAAATGCAGCAGCTGCAGTAAGTGCTAAAGAAAAGCTCCCATAATAACCATGTGTGATAATAAAAAGATAAAGAGGCAAATGGGTATGTAGGTCAGCTCAAAAATAGCCACCCACCCACTTGGCCTGGGTAGCCATTTGTGCCAGGTGGGTACAAAGGTTTTTCTTGCTTCCCCTCCCAAGCTGATATTCCCTGCTCTTTTCAAGGTTGCCTTCAATAAAATTCCTGCATGCACTAGCTGGAGGTAGCCTGGGCAGCTCTGGACTACAGCCCTGCAGGGGCAGGCCCTGCTCCCTGCACCCCCTCCCCCAAATAAATAAATCCTGGGGTCAGAGGGCACAGAGGCCTGGCCCCTCTGACGTGGGTTCTTGGGGCTAAGACGAGGTTGAGGGTGGTGACTCACAGACATTCTCCCCTCACCCCGCCTTAAGTCTTGTGTGCACCCAGGAAGCCTCTCCCACCCCGACAGAGACCGCTTTGTTAACACAACCCGGTCCGAGGAAAGTTACAGCTTCAGGGCTGTGCGCGCCTCCTCGGCCTCTCCCTCATTCCCCCTCTCCCCCCTTGGGCCCCCACCAGAAAGACACCGACCCCGCCGCCCCGCCCCTGCCCAGCAGCCAGGGCCCCGAAGCGCTGAGCTCAGCATCCCTGCGGCTGGGCCGCCTTCCTCCCGTACGGTGGGAGGAGCCTCCTTCCTCCCGCGGGTGGGCAGGGCCAGGGCCAGCCCCACCCCTATCCCACTCCCCCTCCATCCTCCTCCCGTCCCTCAGAGCACGTTCTCTGAGTCACGTCCCTGCTTCCCCCCAGTAGGGGGTCGGCGGGGACAGGACGCCCCCCTCCAGTCAGCTGCTCAGCATCTGTCACCTCGGGCCGCTGGGATCCCTTGAGGGCGCACCTCAGCTCTGGGGGGAGGGGAGAGGGAGCAGAGGGTCTTCCCTTCCCCCTTTCCTGCTGGCCCCAGACCGGCCACTGCACACCACAACGAAGTCAGTTAAGCTCTTGTGTGCACCAGTTCCCAGAGCAGAGTCTAGAAGTTTTTGTGTTTGTCTTTTAAATACAAAAAGATTCAGCGTGGCTCCTGGGTGCCCTTTGTGAGTCACAAATGGGACAACCGGGGTGGGGGAGGGCCCCTCTTTTCAGACTATTTCCCAGATTGGCCTTCCAGGACCTAGGGGACACCAGAGCTTGAGGGGGGCGGTTACTGGGAGGGAGGATGTGGTGACAGAATCACTGTCACTTCTGGGACTGAGAGTGTCTAGCTAAAGGGAAACCCCTTGTGTGTCCGCCTCACCATTTGAGTCAGCGCTGCTGCTCCCTGCTGAATTCTGCAGGGGGAGGAAGAACCTGATCAGATAAACAAGGGCCAACCTAGAGAAAGTCTTTTGTGTCAACAACTCCATAGTGACTGCAGGAGTTCACACCACCTGTTCCACACTCTACCCGCCCCCCCAGTAACAACCCCCCTCTCCAGCCTTTACAGTCCCCTTTGGCTTACAGCTAAGAGTGTCAGTGGCTTGGGATCAAGGAAATGAGCCTTAGAGTAATGGCTCCAGCCTATTGACCGTGTGACCTTAGGCAAGTCACTGCACCTTTCTGAACCTCAGTTTTCTCATCTGTACAGTGCCACTGATGAGCCCTGTCCTGCCTATATACTCTACACAAATATTACTTGTTATTTTTATTGACAAAACTATGAAAATCTTAAAGGATATGGAAGTGTTTTTAAAATCATGAAGAGCTCCACAAGGGTCAAAGATCTTTGTGAGGAGGTGGCGAAATTGCTAGGTGGGCCTGGCAGCTGCCATCACCTGCCAGCCAAGGAATCCCAGACAAAAGCCCAGGATGCAGAGATGCAGACCCTGGGTGGCTGCCTTTTGCATAGACCTGAGTTTCCCAAGCCTTTGGCTACTACGGCCGCTAGAGATAAAAATGAGTGAGGTTAGAGGCTTGGCAGAGGGGTGAGGAAGGGGATCCAAGCCAGGGAAAAGAAAATTTCTGAGATTTGAGTGAGGCCTAACTGCAGGGAAAGAGGAAGATCATGGGCTTCCTGCCCTGCAGCTCAGGCCTTGTCCATAAAGGGGGGAAGTGGGGGCTGGAAGAAGCTCTCCCAGGGCCTGCTTGCCCTAACATTCAAAGATTTTAGGCCGGGCACGGTGGCTCACACCTGTAATCCTAGCACTCTGGGAGGCCGAGGCAAGTGGATTGTTTGAGCTCAGGAGTTTGAAACCAGTCTGAGCAAGAGTGAAACCCCGTCTCTACAAAAAAAAAAAAAAAAGAAAGAAAAAAAAGAAAGAAATTATATGGACAACTAAAAATATATATAGAAAAAATTAGCCTGGCATGGTGGCACACACCTGTAGTCCCAGCTATTCGGGAGGCTGAGGCAGGAGGATTGCTTGAGCCCAGGAGTTTGAGGTTGCTGTGAGTGAGGCTGACGCCATGGCACTCTAGCCCGGGCAACAGAGTGAGACTCTGTCTCAAAAAAAAAAAAAAAAAAAAGATTTTAAAGTTCTTTCTACTGACAGAAGAATCCTGACAGTGAAAGGGATGACTCTTCTCTCTGCTGAACACCCTAATCTAGTCCTACTCACCCAGCCCCTTGGGATATTCAGAGGCTGGATAGGCCCTCCTGGTCTCTTTTCCCCTCTGAAAACAAAAAGCAAAACCATAATAAGCTCATCTGCTGCCCAGGCAGGAGGTGGGCCTGGGTTCTGACTGCCCCCACTGTGGCAGCCCCAGGTCATGCTTGATATCCCCTGCCACAAACTCCCTAGGTTGATAAACAAAGCCCACCCCGACCCTGCTTCCCCCTTTGATATGTGGCAATTGGAAACCCTCAAAAGTCAAAAACACTGAAATGGCTGGAATATCTCTTTCTACCTTCTCTGGGCTCAATAGGCCAGGCCTGGGATTTTTTGAAAAGCAGTTCCATGGAAACTTTCACATCTTTTTCCTTTGCTATGATCCCCATGGAGGTTAAAGAGGCCTTTGAGATTCTCTAGTTCTGGGTTTTCAAAACTGGGGTATGAAAAACCCAACGCTACATGAAGCCACAGGACAAACACAATGTATCTTTCCTTTTATTAAAAGTATTTTTTTCTTTTTTTGGAGGGAGAAATTAAGTAATTTAGTAAATAATTTAAAAGTTTGCTACTAAAGTTAATACAGATAAAATATATAATAGAATGCAAAACTGTATTATTTGCAGTAAAAATACTGGACTTTAAAGATACGTTATGCTTCCTGAGGGCTGCTTCTGGGCCAAAGCCCAGAACCCTACTCATCCTTAGTAGCCAAAAAGCCGGGAACTCAGGTCTGTTGCCTGCTGTTCCCTCACTCCACAGGACTGGGCTAGCTCTGGAAATTGGGAGCCATTTAGCCTAGGCTTCAGGTACTAACTAGAGAGGGGAGATTGCCTAGCCCTTCCCCCCACCTTAATTGTTTTCTTTCCTCATAAGGGCTCGGAACCCAGGAGGGAGAGGGATCTTAGTTAGCTGGTAGAAAGCTAGAGGAGATGGGATTCCTTCCTGAGAGCCAATGGAGTGGGTTAGAGAGAAAAGAAACAATGTCCTGGTGTGAGAAGGACAAAGTTCCAAGCCTGGCTGGCTCCCTAGGACGTGGGAAGCGAGATGCACGGGGAGATGCATGGGCTAGGTGCAGTCTGGTGGGCTGGGTGCAGTCTGGTAGGCTAGGCTGGCTGTGCCTTGGCCGCTGCTGGGGTAAGCAAAGGCCTATCAGAATCCTGAGGCCCCCTTCCCACTTCTCAAGACCGCTATCCCTTGGCATGGTGCTTTATCAAACCAGCCCTTTGTGGGGTTCTCACTGCCCTGCCCCGTCCTGTGAGCTCGCCATCATCACTGTCAGCCTTGTCTCTGTAGCCGGAAGCCCTCACCCGCCCCTCACCCACCCCGGCCCTATCTACCTTTCCAGGAGGTCAGCAGCCATCTCAACGAAAGGCAGCAGAATTGCCTGGAGAACTTTTGTGCAAAAACACCCCACCCAGACCTACCCAATCAGAATGGGGGCTGGGAAGATGAGAATCTCTATTTTTTACAAGCTCCTCAGATGATCCTAATTATTAACAAGACTTGAAAGCCACCGGTTGATGGAAAGATTACTGGACTCTCACTTTGGGTCTTAATGTCTTCATTTGTAGAATGGCACTATATTTGTTCCTCAGGGGGCTGTAGATAACAGATTTTAAAAGATACTTTGAAAGGCTGCTCGATACATTGTATTTGTAGTATTTCCGTTTCAAAAAGCAGCTTCATTTGCAAAAAGGCTCCCTACTGAGTTTTTACTCTCACTTCAGTAGGACAATCCAAATCCTCCTTGAGGCCCTGGGCTTCAGTGTTTCACAACCCTCCCAGTAAGCCAGGTGCGTTTATAATCGTGCTATTTTGACCAAGCTGTTTGTTGTTTTTCAAGTAAAAAAAGCCACAGAAGTCCTGGGAACGCTTTTGCTGGCTTCTTCTCCACCTCCTATCACTCCACCCTCTCCCTGCCGCGCTGACCCACGCTGCCCCTGTCACTTCCACTACCTACAACGAGAAGTTTCCAAAGGGCTGCGGAGGCGCCCCAAGCAGAGCAGTGTAAGCAAGCTGGCTGGCCTTCAGGGGTTCCCATCCTGAATTCTGGGGTTCTCGGAATCACACCCCCACCTCAAGATCTGGTTTAACTTCCCAAACCCGACTGGGGCGGCTTGCCAGACCGAGGCCCTGGGAACCGGTGCACAGGACAGGAACCGCCTGAACAGGGAGGGGCAGGTGGCCGGGAGTGAGTGCTCATTGACTTTAAATTGCAGGCTTCCTCGGGTCCCACGGGAATAGAGCACAGCTCAGGAAGGGGCAGGCTTTCTATAGGGTCTGGGCGCTGGCCACAGAGACTGCGATGGGGCCTGCTCACCAACCCCAGAAGCCTGGGTCACCTGAAATGTGACACTAGCCCACTCCTGCTCGGGAGGTCAGCCAGTGTACCCACCAGGGTTGCCTGATGCAGATTCCGTGTTGCACACTGTGTCTATATGATGAGTGCTCCCTGGAGGGCTCCTTCCCAGAAGACCTATGGAAATGTGTAGACTCTAATGGAAATGGCACCCTCTGGAGCAGTGCAAAAGACAGCCCTACTCCCACCAAGGGAACACATATTTCAAAAGCATTTTGAAGGGAGTGACTGCTTGATGGGTACAGGGTCTCCTTTAGGTTATGAAGATGTTTTGGAAATAGATAGAGGTGGTGGTTGCAAAACATTGAGAATGTACTAAACTCCACTGAATTGTTCACTTTGAAATGGTTAATTTTATATATGAATTTCATCTTAATTAAAAAAAAATGTTTAAGTACTGAAGGGAAAGCACTGACTGTTTTAAAAGCTTCCCTATAATAAATCAGCCTTCTGCATTGTGTCACCTTTCTCCCCAGCTTCCTGGGATCACGGACTGTATTCCAGTCAGAAGAACTGAGTTGTCTCAAAAACCCTGCTCCCAGACCCCAGCTGAGGAGGAGGAGGGGAAATGGTCAAATCTGTCCAAGGCTCTTGGCAGCATTTGTCAGAAAGAGGACAGAAACGCAGTGCCAAGGGCCTCTGAAGGGCCAACCCATAGGTGGAGCCAGATCCTGGGAGTCCAGATGTAGGTCTGTGCAATTCTGGGAAAAGCCATGTTCTTGCCTCACGTAGCGATCCATTTACCCATTCATTCATTTGTTCATCCAAGGAGCATTCACTGAGCCTCTGCTGTACAGCTGGCACGGTGCTGGCTGCTGGAAGTCAAGATGAGTAGAACACCATCCTCGAGCAGCTGTCTAGTGGGAAGACTATAAAGCAGAAACAATTATTAATAACAGAGATATGCACAGGGTGGAAAGATGCCCTGAGGAGGGCACCTAAGGGATGGAGGGATGGGGGCGCTGGGGAAGGCTTCATGGAGGAAGGGATGACAGAGTTGAGTCTCCAAGGCTGCTCGTGGGAGCATGTCCGGGCAAGCCCAACCTGCAGCCAGCCTTGGCCTGAGGGGAATGGGAAAGGAAGGGGAAGACACCAAATGTAGGGTTTATAGGTTTTCTGAGGGCTGGAAGAGGCCTGGCTCAGAGCTGCCCCCTCCCTAGGAAGGCCCCATTGCAGGGGTGAGGAGTGGTGTTTGGTGTAGGGAGGGGTGTGTTAAGCTGGTTATAAAGTCTTTCCAGCTCCAACCAGGTGGAAAGGATTCTATCCTCAAAGGATGGACCAATCCCCTTCATCCTGGCTCTCCAGAGGGGTTAGGGGGTTAAGAACCCCCTCTTCTAGGTCCAAGAGTTCCCCTAGTAGACAGTGATATAGGCCTTGTTCCCCTCTATTGCAGTGATAGGGGGTGTCACAGGGGAAGCCACTGAAGCCCCCCAGGCCTCCATGCAGGAGGTTGTTTTCCTGGAACGTACTCCCTCCTACTCTAGGAAACACTTTCAGGGCTAGAACTGCCTTCCTTTTGACATCATTTTTTAAAAACAGGAGATAAAAACACTAATAGATTTCTTTTGCAAAGAAACAGAATTACCCAGTGCACACTAATGCAGCCCTTCCCATTTGGGAGACTGAATAAAAAAGATGCTTGGAACACTGCTGGGCACTGGTCTGTGATAGTGTTTGTTGAATGAATGAATGATTCCTAAAAGACTGACCTATCTAAACTGGCTCTGGATTCTTTGCTTATGAATATCAACTTAAAAAAAAAAAAACAAACTATTTTTCTTAGGTCAATGTTGCACATTTTCGTGAAAATATTTTCTTTTTTCTGTCAAAAAAACAAGGGAAAAGAAGAAGAAAAAGAAAAAGAAAGGTGTTCTGATTAGAAGCGTCCTCGGTGAAAGAAAAAAACAACAAAGAGAAAAGAGAAAGAGAGAGAGAAAGGGAGGGAAGGAGGAAAGGAAAGAAAGAGAGAGAGAGAGAGAAAGAAGGAAGGAAGGAGGGAAAGAAAGAAAGAAAGAGAGAGAGAAAGAAAACAAAGGGTGTTTTAGGTGTCTCCACCCAGCCTGGTGGGAGGAATGAATGGTCCTCTGATGGATTAATTCTCAGATCTTCTGTCCAGGACAATGGGAAGACACATCCATACAGGTCACTCCCAACTCTTTTCTTTCCACCTCAGTTCAGAGTGATTTCAAGGGGATGTCATCTACTCCAACCTTCCAAACACTTCATGGCCTTGATGTGGTGTCATTAAGTCTCCAGCCAGTGTTCAGGCCTCCAAAGCCCCAGCGGCTATTCTGAGATCCCTTTTTTTTAATACATAAATTTGTCCCCAGAAGTGGTTCTCTCACCTGTAAAATGGGGGTGGGGTGCAGGGCCTGGATTTCAGGTCCTTTCTGGTTCTAAGTCTTGGTTGCCTCAGGGCCTCTGGGACAGCTTTTTTTTTAAAATTAGGGTGGGAGTAGGGGACGGGGGGAGGGCAGTGGCTCGCCTTCTGCAAAGTGTCATTTGTCACGTGCAAGCCTGCCCTGAGGCAAGGCCCGCTAGTCTAATCTGGTGAGGTCTGTGATCACCCTGGGCCAAGCGTCTGATGTAAGTTTGGTTCCCTCTTCCATCAGGATCCCTGTGTCCCAGATTGATAAACCTTTAAAGAAATGAAGGCTGTGTCCATCCGAACCTCCTCCCACCCCCAGCAATCATATCAGCCTCAGAGCACTGCAGCCAGGCCAGATTTCCTGTGACCCCGCCTGTATGATGAAACAGGGGATCGCAATTGCACTCCTGGGCTTTTCCGATCTCAGTCCTCGGTCCTGATGCAACTTTGTCTGGGTCTCTTACACAAAGCGCTGTGGCGGGAGGGGCGCTAGGACCCGGCGGACGCCCGGGCGGGGGAGGCTCGGCAGAGCTGCAGTCAGTCCGTAGGGCCGGCGGGTGGGTCAGTGTGTCGGTCTGATTTGGGTCCTTGTCCTCAGCCCCTGGACCGGGCAGTATGAAACCGGGCCTATCAACACTCCCCTAACCACTTTCCTCAAGCTCTCGCCTTGGAAGTAGTAGGGAGGTGGGGGTGGATAGGGCTTGGGGGCCAGGCTCCTATGGGGGGCACGGATTCCCCCAACAGCCCATCCCCTGGGGCTGTGGAGTAACGGACAGGCGGGGTCTCGGGGAGCCGGGAGCACGGTGCCCGGAGCTACCCAGTCTCTGGACCCCACCCCCATATCGCGACCCTTCGCAAGGCAGGATAGCGTGGGGCTCGGGCGCGAGGGCTGGCCGAGCTAACGTCTGCTCCCCGCGCCGCCGTCCCACGGGCGTCCACCCATGTGCCCAGTGCTGCCTGTAGCTCTCGGGCTCCAAGACGCGGGGGGCAACCGTTTTCTCTGCGTGCAGCCCCCTCAAGTTCCTCTGCCTATCCCCTCCCCCAGCAACACGACCCTATAATAAACAAGTCTTTCCTTGATCCTCCCCTGCCGCGAGCGCCCTCGGGGACCTTGGCAGCTGCAGCCGCCGCGGATCCTTTCCAGAAAGGGGGCGTGGCCGCAGCTCGGGGTTCTGCTGGGAGCGTTCTGGGGCTCAATAGGGGCGGGGCCAGGCCGCTGTCACCGGGCAGGAGAGAACGTTGCGAACGTGCGCCCGGAACCCATTGGTCGAGGCGGGCCACACTCCCGGGTCTGGATTGGGCCGTGGCGCGGAGGGGGCGTGGCCTCACCACGCTAGTCCTTATAGGCTGCTCCGCGCTGGTGCTGGGGATCGCAGCAGGCTGAGGGGGAGGTGCGGGTGGGTAGGAGGGACAGGTCTGGGCAGCGCTCGGTGGTTGGCACCAGTTCGCACACCCATTGAAGCGGCAAGACGCACTTGTCCTAGCAGTTCTCGCTGACCGCGCTAGCTGGTGAGTGCCCCGGCTGTGTGTGCTGATCTGTGTGGGTCCTGGCGCTCGCAGTCGGGTCTAGCCCCCAGACTGACGTCCGGTCCGTGCCCCTCTTGTCTTACAGCGGCTTCTGCGCTCCCGCAGCCTGAGCTCATCAGCAAACGCCCTGGCGTCCGTCCTTACCATGCCGAGCCTTTGGGACCGCTTCTCGTCCTCCTCTTCTTCGTCGTCCTTGTCCCGAACTCCCACCCCTGATCGGCCGCCGCGCTCAGCCTGGGGGTCGACGGCCCGTGAGGAGGGGCTTGACCGCTGCGCGAGCCTGGAGAGCTCGGACTGCGAGTCCCTGGACAGCAGCAACAGTGGCTTCGGGCCGGAGGAAGGTGAGAGGTGGGCGGGTGCCGGACGCGACTCGAGGGGCCGGGAAGATGTAGAAGTGCAGTGCCTGAAGGGGTCAAAGCCACCTTGGCTTCCTATCCCTTCGGGACCCAGAATGCCTGGGGGCGGGCGGCGGGGGGGTTTTGGAGCGCAGGGTACGAATGGGGGGCGGAAACCGAGGCAGGGGGTGGGTAGGAGCGCTGGTTTCTTAGTGAAACAGGACCTCCCCCGCCTGTATGTCTCTTGTTGAAGCTGCTCTAATACCCCTCCTTGTGTGCTCTCCCCTCCAGATTCGGCATACCTGGATGGGGTGTCGCTGCCCGACTTCGAGCTGCTCAGCGACCCCGAGGATGAGCGCCTGTGTGCCAACCTGATGCAGCTGCTGCAGGAGAGCCTGGCCCAGGCGCGGCTGGGCTCGCGGCGCCCCGCGCGCCTGCTGATGCCTGGCCAGCTGGTGAGCCAGGTGGGCAAGGAACTGCTGCGCCTGGCTTACAGCGAGCCGTGCGGCCTGCGGGGGGCGCTGCTGGACGTCTGTGTAGAGCAGGGCAAGAGCTGCCACAGCGTGGGCCAGCTGGCCCTCGACCACAGCCTGGTGCCCACCTTCCAGCTGACCCTCGTGCTGCGCCTGGACTCACGCCTCTGGCCCAAGATCCAGGGGCTGTTTAGCTCTGCCAACTCTCCCTTCCTCCCTGGCTTCAGCCAGTCCCTGACGCTGAGCACCGGCTTCCGAGTCATCAAGAAGAAGCTGTATAGCTCGGAGCAGCTGCTCATTGAGGAGTGTTGAACTTCAGCCTGGGGGGCCGACACTGCCCCCCACGACAGAAACAACTGAACTTTTGGGGTGGAGATTAACAGGCAGGAGCTGAGGGACAGATGCCTGTCATTAGCAAACTGACAACAGCCACCTGAGGGGAGGAAGGTGGAGGCGGGAGAACATAGCGTTTCTTAGGAAGCTGCCTGGGTTGTGTGCAGGTGGCTCGGAGTTGGGGGCACATGCCCTACAGTACTGTAGCATGAAACAAAGGCTTAGGGGCCAACGAGGCTTCTGGCTGGATGTGTATGTAGCATGTATCTTACTCTTCTTATTGTTACTGACAGTTACAAGACAACAGTGGTGTGACAGAGCCAGGAGAGCAGCTGGGCTGCTCTGGCCTCTGCTAGGGGTGTGCTCACGGTAGCAGCCGAGGGAGGGGGGAGGTCATGGAGGTGGTTTGTGTATCTCCTGGTCTGAGGGGACCAAGTATGTTTGTTGTTTGTTTTGTATCTTTTGTTTTTCTGATCAGAGCTTCACTACTGACCTGTTCTAGGCAGCTATCTTACAGACGCATGAATGTAAGAGTAGGAAGGCGTGGGTGTTAGGATCAGTTGGGATCTTTGACACTTGAAGAAAAAAACCCACCTGGGAGCTGCGTTCAACCCATCCCCCCCCCCATGTACTGCAGAGCTGAGCTGTGAGGGGAAGGGGCCGATGGGGGTGGGGCTGGAACCCCTCCCCCAGAGGAGTGCCATCTGGGTCTTCCATCTAGAACTGTTTACATGAAGATACTCACTGTTCATGAATACACTTGATGTTCAAGTATTAAGACCTATGCAATATTTTTTACTTTTCTAATAAACATGTTTGTTAAAATGGTTGAGTCTCTTATCAGTACCGTGAAATGAAAAGTAGGGAGAGGGGTGCTGGTCAAAGGCAGGTTTCATCAGACTGTGGGGTCCACCTGTGTGTTCCTCTGTCCCTTTCCGGGACTGCCTGCCAGCCTGGTAACAGGTATGTGGACTGTGCGTCATCTGTGCCAAGGATCCTGGCTCCCTTGGCTCTGCTGGCTGAAGCTGCCAGGAGAACGTGCTGGAAGGCACCCGAAGGTGAGGGGTGAGTCAGACCTCCCACTGAGCCAGAATCTCAGTGGGAAGAGCTCACCTGGCTGCCCAGGTTAGAAGGCCCAGGCACAAGGGCTTCCTTGAGCCCAGGGTCCTTACAGGCACTGAAGGGACTGGAAGAGACCTTTTTTTCTGTCCGTGAGAAAAGTCAACAGTTGTATTTGTTCTGCAGTCATAAAAATTACAAATTTTATCTCGGATGTAAGAAGGCTAAGAGGAACCTAGGGCTCAGAGGGGCATGAGCAGCCACAGGAAAGAAGTGTGGACCGGGCAGGTGCAGAGCCCCAACGCAACGTGGGCACGCACAGTGTACACACACATGCACAGGGAGGTGGGGAAGGAGTGGTAAGGGCTTAGAGCAAGGAGATTGCAGGCCTGTCTTCACAGGTGCCCTGGGTGACCTGGATGCCCTGGGTAACCTGGACTCAGTATGCTCTGTGGGCCCCAAGTTCCTTATCAGAGAAATTGTCAAATTGGGGTTGGGCCAGATGAAGGCCAAGGCCCTCCCCACTTCTCCCTCCCTGTGACTGGGTCCACCCACACCGACTGGCCTTTGGAGAGTTATTATCTCCCTTGTTTTCTCTTCCTGGTCCCAGACAGACTTGTTTGCTCAAGACTAAAACAGTGGTTCTTCCACTTGAGTGTGTAGTCAGACCACTTGGGGCCCTAATGGAGAGTCTGAGTGCAGGTGGGGCAGGGCCCAGGAACCTGCATTTTCCTCAGGGAGCCTGACGCAGGGTCCTGAACTTCGCAATAGCTTAGAAGACCCACATCTCTTGGGTAGAACTGAGGGACTTGTTCCCCAAAATGAATGGACTTGAGTTAGAGTAGATTTGAAAATGGATGCTGATAACGATGAAGAAGGTGCCTAGAGCTAGTTTTAGGAAAGCCCTCACACCCATTGTCTTAGCACATCCTCCTGAGAGGGCTGGGTGGGGGAGGGGTTTGTAATGTTTTACTGATTAGCAAAGAGAGGCTCAAGCCCTTGAGCGACCATCTTCTTGGACAAGGCTGATCTTGTCCACTCCCAGTCTCTCAGGTTTGGGGCTGGGAGGGAAGCAGGCTTCACACTTGAATGGCATCCGAGGGGCACTTCCCCAGGAACTGACATCTACGCCAATGCTCCTGACTGTACTTCCGTCTCAAAAGAGGAGCAAGGAAACAATTGTCTGTCTCCAGAGGAGTTTTGTTGGTATTTGGAGGCATGAGCTGGATGGATCGGTCAGCATTAACCCCTCTTGGAGCCAAGGAGGCAGCTGAGCACACTTGGCTCCTTTTCTTAGATGGTCAGACTGAGGCCATGGTAAGGCTTGGCTTCCCTCTCCTAAACCCAGACTGGCTTTCCTTATCTTCGTGGGGCCTGAAAGTCCCCCCAAGCAGGACAGAGAGGCTCCCAAATGAGAGCTTTGTAGCTTGGGTTTTACAATAAGTGGAAGAGGCTTGCTGAGGCTCCAGCCGTTCTGGGTCCTCTAGGTCCCCTATGACGCGGCAGGGAGCTTTGCTGCAGGTATTGTGCTCTCTAAGAGAAGATGAGGCAGGCTCCTTTCCTGCTGAGGCTGAAAGCTAATAAAGCTTATAACTTACACATAACATCCAACTTAGCTAAATGCTTTCACGAATCATCGTATTTGGAGTATAAAAGTTGTATTGATTACCTCCCTTTGGATAGGATTCCCTCTCTTACTCCTACTTCCCACCTCCTCAGGTTACTGCTCTCAAACCTGCAATAGTTCCCTATTGCCATATTCCATTGTGTGCCTTTCATGACCTTTGGTATTGGGCCCTGTACTCCAGGCTTACCTCCCACCGTGCACCTTATTTTGTTACAGGTCAGCATGGTCCTTCCCCCTCCTATAGCCCCAGGCTCTGCTCTCTCCAGGAGCCTCCTCCAGGGATGTGGCCCCTCTCTGGAGTTTGCAAGCCCTGCCCTTCCTTTAAGGCCCAGAGCAATTTCCAGCCTTTTCTTATGGCTCCTTTCTACCTCCCCTCCCCCCATCTTTCACAATTGCAGTGTTAAAACCTAGCACACAATGATCTCATTGTATGCTCTTCGTTTGCATCCCCCCCAGCTCCAGGGGACACCCCTAAGTGCCCCTCAGGCCTGGTGTATAGTGGTTCACTAAGTATTGGCTGTGTGAGCCCTCAATCATCCCCTTCTCCCTGGGCTCAGAGAAACAAGATTCCCCTACCAGCCTCAGACTTTCAAGCTAAGGAGAAAGGAGGGCAGGATAGAAACATTTAATTTTTTTCATTATGCCTACTACCTAGTTTATTGGAATATTAAAGCTATGGGCCTGGGCCAGGCGCAGTGGCTCATGCCTGTAATCCTAGCACTCTGGGAGGACAAGGAGGAAGGATCACTTCAGGTCAGGAGTTCAAGACTAACCTGAGCAAAAGCAAGACCCTGTCTCTATTAAAAATAGAAACAAATTAGCCGGGCGTGGTGATGTGTGCCTCTAATCTCAGCTTCTCAGGAGGCTGAGGCAGGAGGATTGCTTGAGCCCAGGAGTTTGAGGTTGCTGTGAGCTAGGCTGACACCACAGCACTCTAGCCCGGGCAACAGAGTGAGACTCTGTCTCAAAAAAAAAAAAAAAAAAAAGTCTATAGTCCTGGTAGGGAAGTAGTGTCCTTAATGGCTAAGGCCACAGGCATTAGAGTTAGTGAAATCTGGGTTCAAATCCTGGCTGAGACATTTCCTAGCCAATGACCTGGAGCAAGTCATTCTACCTCTCTAAGCTTCAGTTTCCTCATCTGTAAAGTGGGGATAATAGTGGGGAAATGTATATAAGAAGACATAACTGGGGTCCACCACAGGCAGAGAAAGCCAGTGGTTAGGCAGGAGATGAGGGCCTGAGTGTGGCAGAGCTGGCTATAGCGCAAGCACCCTTTGCTGGGGACTGCCCTTTGACTTCCTTTTCCCCTGTCTTGCTTTCCTCTAACATCTTCTCTAAAGTCACCATCTTGGCTGGTCCGAAGGTAGTGAGTTATCTCACTTGATTGTTCACAGTCAGTTACAGACTGAACTCCTTGTTCTACTACCTTCCCTTCTTTTCAGTTCTACACTTGACGAGTCTTAAACATGCAGGGGCCAGCTGAGCAGTCTCCGTCTTCATCCCCACCATGGGCAGCTTCATGGAAACATCTGGGGCAGCAGATGCAGCCCGTGACATGTGGTGCTGGTGGCCCTAAAGGCAGAGGTTGGTGGACTGTCACTTGATTACTGCATTCACCCATTCATTCATTCATTTAATCAATATACCATATAACTAAATGGGTCCATGGGGGCCATAAGAGAAAGTCAAATTAAGTAGAAACCCTTAAGAAGCTGATATCAAAATGCTCTTGCTCTCTCTCTCTCTCTCTCCACACACACACACACACACACACACACACTTGCGCATAATCACACACACATTTATGAGCAAAACTGTGGGGCATAAGGAGAAGAGAAAATGGGCACATACTCAATTCTCCCTACCTCTAACTTCTCAGGGAAAATTTTTCTATTTGTATAAATTTTGGGGCACATGTGCAATTTTGTTACATGCATGGGTAGCAGCCAAGTCAGGGCTTTTAGCATGTCCATCACCCAAATAACAGACACTGTACCCATTAACTAATTTCTCGTCTTCTTCCCCTCCTTTTACCCTCCCAGGAAAAATTATTTAACAATATAGAGAAGTATATACAATGAAACTAATTGAACTGCATACTTAAAATTGATGAATTTTCTTGAATGTAAATTATACTCAATAAACCTGAATTTTAAAAAAAGTATATATAAAATACATAGCCGCGCACAGTGATGCTCATCTGTAGTTCCTGCTACTCAAGAGGCTGAGGCGGGGGGATCTCTCGAGCCCAGGAGTTCGAGGCCAGCCTGGGCAACACAGTGAGACTCTGTCTCTATCTGGGCACAGTGGCCATGCCTGTAGTCCCAGTGACTCCAGAGGCTGAAGCAGGGGGATTGCTTGAGCCCAGAAGTTTGAGGCTGTAGTGAGCTATGATGATGCCATCTAGGACAACAGAGCAAGACCCCATCTCCAAAAAAAAAAAAGCAAATATACACAAAAATGAACTGAAAGTGGATTACAGGCCTAAATGGAAGAGCTAAACTATAAAACTCTTAGAAGAAAATGTAGGAGCAAATCTTTGTGATCTTGGATTAGGCAGTGATTTCTTAGATAAGACACCAAAAATAGAAGTGCTAAAGTAGAAATTTGACAAGTTGAACTTTATCAAAATTAAAAACATTTGTGCTTCAAAGGACACCATCAAAAAAGTGAGAAAACAACCCACAGACTGATAGATCTGATATATATATATCTGATATATACATATCTATAGATCTGATATATATAGACTTATATATCTGATAGGCAATTTGCATCTAGAATATGAAGAACTTTTACAACTCAATTAAAAAATGAGCAAAGGATCTGAACAGACATTTTTCCAAAGAAGATATACAAATGCCCAATAAGCCATTCATGAAAAGATGTTCAACATTATTGGCCATTAGGGAAATGTAAATCAACACTACACTGAGATACCATGTCACACCACCAGAATGGAAACAATCAACAAGACAGATGATAACAAGTGTTGGGGAGGTTGCAGAGAAATTGGAGCCCTCATGTATTGCTGGAGGGAATGTAAAATGATGCAGCCACTTTGGAAAACAGTCTGGTGGTTCCTCAAAAGGTTAAACCTAGAGTTACCGTATGACCCAGCAGTTTCACTTCTAGGTGTATACCCAAGAGAAATGAAAACATGTGTCCACATAAAATACATGGACAGGAATGTTCATAGCAGCCTTATTCATAATGACCCCAAAGTGGAAACAACCCAAATGCCCATCAACAGACAATTAGATAAATTTTGGTATACCCTGGTATACTATTTGGCAATAGAAAGAAATGCAGTAATGATATATGCTACAACATGGATGAGCCTCAAAAACATTATGCTGGGGAAGCCCTCGGCCTTAAGCCTCGAGCACGCCTCACGCTGCTTGGTTTTACTCCAGGCTTGAGTCTCAGTCCTGGAAAAGTGAAGAAGAGAAGGGCAGTGGGGTGTGAGGAGCGCCTCGTGGCGCTGCCTTGGCTGGTTGGGCGGTGAGCGGAGCGCTGGGCCGTGGCTGAGGCCTGGGCGGTGCCCTAGGCTGACCCTCCCCAGGGCGGCCACGCTGCCCCCTCTTGCAGTTTTCCCGGTGTCTTTCCCTGCCCGGGAATCCGCGCTCCTGTCGCGCCCCTCTGGAAGATATTTGTGTGTGGAGGCCCGAGGTCGCGAATCCCAGCATGGGAAGCCAGGCGCGGTGGCTCACGTGTACTACAGCTGCTGGGGAGGGTCGCTTGAGCCTGTGAATTTGGGACCAGCATGGACAACACAGCAAGACCCTATCTCAAAAAAAAAAAAAAAAAAAAAATAGTTGAAGACCCAGGAAGCTTTCTGTAGTCTAACCTACTATCCAAAACTAGAGGAGAGTCCAAGGCATGGGAAATTTGTGGGAATAAAATACTCTACAGTCGCCAAAAATAACGTTAATTACTGGGTAATGGGGATAAAAGTGATTCTTTAAAAAAAATTATGCTAAATAACAGAAGCATATCATAAAAGATGACATATTGTATGATTCCATTTATATGAAATATCCAGAATAGGCAAATCCAAATCCATGGAGACAGAAAGTAGCTTAGTGGTTGCCTAGGGTCGGGAAGTTGGAAGAAATAGGGGGTCATTGCTAATGGGTGACTACTCTTTGGGGTGATAAAAATGTTCTAAAGTCAATTATGATGATGGCTGCAGAACAGTAAATAAACTAAAACCCATTAAATTGTATACTTGCAATGAGTGACATTTATGATATGTAAATTTATCAATAAAGTTTTTTTAAAAGTACACATTTGTCAAAATTCATAGAATTGTACATCTAAAAAAGCGTGTGTTTTACTACATGCAAATTATACCTCAATTTAAAAAAAATTTAACACTCACAAAAAGGTATATAAAATGAGCTCTGGAAGTTTTAAACAATAAACTATGGCTCCATAATTATAGTTCCATTTAGTGTAAACATGGTAAATTTTCCACTAAGAAAAGGAAAGCAAAGAGAAGCCATGATCACTTTGGTTTAACTTTTATTTATTGTCTGTCTCCGACAAGAGAATGTCAGTTTTTGTGTGCCTAGTGTTGTGCCTGGTTCATAGAAAATGCTCCAAGAACATCTGTGGAAGGAGGGAAAAACAGAAAGGACTGTGATGTCTCAAATTCCACCATCTTCTGAAGACGCCCATTGGGGCCACTTTCAAGCACTTTTTGTTATTATTATTGTGGTACAATACACATAACATGAATTTTGCCATCTTAACCATATTGAAGCATACAGTTCAGTAATGTTAAGTATATTCACATTGTCATATGACCCATCTCCAGAACTCTTTTCTCCTTCCAAAACTGAAACTTTGTACCCGTTAAACAACTCCCCATTTCCCCCTCCCCTGACAACTACCACTCTCCTCTCTGTCTCTGTGGATGTGACTTCTCTAGGTAACCCCTACAAGTGGACTCCTACAGTACTTGTCTTTTCGTGACTATTTCATTTAGCACAACATCCCTAAGGTCCACCCATGCTGTAGCATGTGACAGGATTGTCTTCCTTGTTAAGTCTGCGCGGTACTCCATCGAATGTACCTATCCCCTTTGCTCATCCACTCATCTGCTGTGGACATTCGGGTTGCTTCTATCTGTTGGCTGTTGTGAGCGGTGCTGCTGTGAACATGCACGTGCAGGTATCTCATCAAGCCCCACTCTCACTTCTTTCAGGTTTAGACTCAGAAGTGGAATTGCTGGATCGTATAGTAATTTGATTTTTTATTTTTTTGAGAAACTGCCATACTATCCTCCACAGAGATGACACCATTTTACATTCCCACCAACAGTGCACAATACTTCTGGGCACTTTTATGCCGCTCCGCACCCCAGTCTAACTCCAGCTACCCTGATACCCAAGTCCTGCTGCATCCATTCCTACAGGTGGTCAGTGGTGAAGGGTCAGATGAGAGCTGTGGATCTCCAGTATTCTAGGGTGTTCTAGGAAGCTGGAAGAGAGCCTATCTGCCAGACAGAGTGCAAACAGGTTCCTGGGAAAGGTAGGACGCAACTTCAGCCCTGAAGATGTGCGGGCTCCCTTCCTTCTCTCACCTGAGCCTCCCCCATCACATTTCCAATTCCATGTGGGAGCCTCTCTGGGGAACATGCTGAATGCTGGGGGACAGAGTGGTAGAGCTGATTTGGGCTGGTGCATCTTGGAGGACAGGAGAGGAGCCCCCTTGGGTCCCCAATCCATTCTAAACCTCCAAAAATTTTGTTGACTTTTGCTATCACTGATTGAACAAATATTATATACAACAAACTCCCATGTCTTCAGTAGCAATGTTAAGTGAATTTAAAAAGCAGCAGGATAAATATGGGCCAGATATGCTGATGACATAGTCTAAGGACAATGCAGGCGCAGGCCCCATTCGAACCTGCTACCTCTGGTGATGACTTCAGGCCTTCAATCAAGCCCCCCACCCCCAGGGCGGGTCGGCCTCTGGTGGTTTGAGAACTGTGCACTCACCACGGGGCCACGAGGAAGGGAGGCTCAGGGCCGGAGAGGATAAATAGCCCATATTTATGGAATGTTTTATGTCTTCAGCTCACATAACATGTCACCAACCCTATGAAGTAGCTGCTAATGCTATTATTATTCCCATTTTACAAACGGGGAAACCGAAAACATGGGGCAATGGAAGGAGCTTGGAACTGGGAGTGCAGAGACCCGTGGTCTTGCATGACTTTGCCACTGACACTTGTTTCTTCATCTTTGAACCGAGGGCAGGACTGGACAACATCTAAGAGGGATTCTTTGAGGCGGAGCTCAACTGCCGCTGCCCAGCCCCGCCCGTTCCCCCTCCCCCTCCCTAGGTTCAAGCCTGGGGTGCCCGTAGGGGTAGGGTGGGGAGGAAGAACAGAACGCCTTGCAGGTCACTGGGCAAATGCTTGACTGCTTTCTGGGGCCAGTCCAAGTCTGGAAGGAGAACGTTAAGAAGAAATTTCCACAGCCCTTCCCCCGTTAGGGGATTTTCCACTCTGCCTGGGCAGACATGCCTCTCGGTTTCCCCAGAGCCGGGCTGCAGCCATCCACAGGTTTTATTGAAGGGCTCAGCTCTGTGCTAGCGGGAGGGGAAGATCTGGTTCTGCTTCTTCGACTGATCTAGAAAGAAGAAGCGGGGGGGGCGGGGGAGCCAGGATGACTGTGGGGTGGGGAACCTGTGGCCCTCCAGGTCCCCGTACGGCCCCTTGACGGAATCCAAACTTCAAAGGACAAAGCCCTTTAGGAAAAGGATTTGTTCTGTAAAATTTGGATTCAATCAAAAGGCCTCACTCAAAGACCCAGAAGGCCACATGTGGCCCCAAGGCCAGAGGTTCCCCACACCACCCCTGTGAGAGCGCCAGAGCTGGGGCCGAGGGCAAAGGAGCAGGAAGGCTGGCGAAGAACAGATGAGAAGGGGAATAATGTGGACCAGCCTTACAGAGGTTGCCATGCACACAGGGACAGTGCAGTGGCCAGGAGAGAGCTGGATCCAAGAAATGGAAAATATGGTGAAGGGACTATGGCACATGGCAGACAGACAGCCTTCGCAGGGGCTGGCACTGTGGCCTCTGCACCAGCCGGTCCTGCTGCAAGGACACCCTTCCCTCCAAGCTTCCCTGCTGGCTCCTGGGTGATCAGGTTTAGCTCCCTGTCCCCTGCTCCACGAGGCAGCCCTCCCTGGCCACCCCTGTGAAAGCAGCCACCCTCCAGCACGTCTCCGCCTTGTATTTTCTCCACAGCCCTTATCGCCACCTGAAGTTAGCCTGTGTCTTTGTTTAGTGGCCACCTCCCTCCTAAAGGAGCAGAACTCTCATGGGCTTGTTCTCCACAAAATCCCCAGGGCCTGGCAAATAGCCAGCTCAGTAAATATTGTTGAGATTGACTGAATCACACTTTGAAGTGTCATGGCAAAAAGAAGCTTATAATGATAACATTTTTTTTTCTGAGCACCAACTATTGCCAGGCTCTGTGCTAAGTGCTTTACATGCACCATCGCATTTATTCCTCTAAGCAACTCTGTAAGAGAGGTGCTGCCTGTGTGATAGGTGAGGAGACCGAGGCCAAGAAAGGTTAAGTTGCTCAAGGACCTACAGACACAGGATTTGAATCTATGCACTTAACCTCTAGGCTAGCACTGCCCGATAGAAAGAGAATACGAGCCATATCAGTAATTAAAAAATTTCCAGTAGCCACATTAAAATGTAAAATCTGGTGAAGTTAATGTTAATGATATGCTTTATTTAATCTAATATATAAAAAATAGTATCACTGCAACATGAATCAATATAAAAATATGAATGAGATATTTTACATTTTCTTTTACTAAGTCTTCAAAATCTGGTTCATAGTTTATACTTACAGTACTTGCTAAGTTTTCGTCAAAAAATGATCTGTATTTAGATTTCACAAAATTTGCAGTTGAAAAAGTAGATTCGCATACCCAAGTTGTTCCAAACATACCTAAATGTTTCCCAGTATCTGAATTGAGTATTATTATTTTTTATGCCTTCTCATTTCTTTCAAAAGTATTATTATTATTATTATTATTATTTGAGACAGGGACTCACTCTGTCACCCAGGCTGGAGTGCAGTGGCTTGATCATAGCTCACAGCAACCTCAAACTCCTGGGCTCAAACGATTTCCCTGCCTCAGCCTCCCGAGTAGCTGGGACTACAGGTGTGCACCTCCACACCCTGCTGATTTTTAAAAATTGTTTGTAGAGACAGCGTCTCCTGGCCTCAAGTGATCCTTCTACTCTGGCCTCCCAAAGTGCTGGGGTTACAGGCATGAGTGATCAGGCCTGGCCTTTAGTATCACTTTTTAAACTTAAATGTGCATTAATTAAAATTAAAATAAAATTTAAAATATAGTTCCTTGGCTGCACTGGTCACATTTCCAGTGCTCCATAGCCACATGTGGCTGGAGGCCTCTGTATTGGCCAGTGCAGCTCTGGGCCGTGCAACTGCATCGGGCATGAAGGCTGGATGTTAGGAGAGGGAGGCTGCAGCCTGAGAAGCCCATTGGGAGGAATCCGGAGCCAATTGGGGATCAGCTATGGGAGGGAAGGGTGGGGAAACTGAGATAGGCAGGCCTGGCCCCACCAGCCCTGACTGCCACCAAGCAGCACAGGTCTGCCCTGCTCGCTCACAAGGGGAATGCCTCCTGTGGGCCTCTCTTGGGCCTGGAGACCCCTCCCACTAAGGAAGTGATGGCCCTCAGAGCCTTGGATAGAGCGAATGGTGGCTCTGCTGAGAGCTTGCATCCTCTTCACCACCACCAGAAAAGGATCCAGGGCGTGCATGAGGCTGATCTGAGCAGGCTCAGGATTGGTGGACGGAGTGAGCGCCCTCTTCTCTCTCTGATCTGTGGGCAGCTGCAGCAGGTGGGTGAGCGTGTGGGCCCAGCTAACAACTCTGAAGTCAGGTACACCTGGGTTCCAAGCCCTGCTCAGCCAATGCCTTGCTGTGCAACCTTGGACAAGTCAAGTGAGTCCTGGTTTCTTTGTTGGGAAAACGAAGACAAATACTGGAATATTGTAAGACTTTAATGATGTTTACAGAGTGCCTAGCTCAATCAATCAAATGATCAATTAACAATCGCTACTTTTCCCAGGTAATTCCTCTTCCTATTAAAAATAGGAAAGTAGACTGGAGAATGTTGATGATCATTGAAAAGGAGATGGCAGAGGTGTGCTGTAGAGGGAGGGAGCTACCCGTGTGGCTGAGGGTTCCCTCCCAGGGCTTCCCCACATCCCCTGCATGACACAGACCTGGCTAACCAGCGGGGGTGGGGAGGGGGACCTGCTGCTCCCACAGGCAGGCGCCTGAGCATGAGGTAAGAATGGCCAAGAACCACCTTCCAGAAACAGGGAGGGTGACTCAAACTGAATCAGGAGTGGGTGAGGTCAGCCTGGGTCCCTGGAGTTACTCAGAGTGACAGTGGTATATTATGCCTGGCAGGAGTGAGGGATGAATGAGGCTGCAGGAAAGCAGGTGGGGCTGGAAACCACCCAAGACAGGGAAATGGTTGGATTTGAAACTCCAGGCAGGCAGAGGGCGGCCTGAGAGCAGCAGGCAGGGGCTGCAAGTGGGCTGGGCCGGGGTGTTTTTGAGGGTGGGGTCTCCAACTCCCCCTCTGAGTCAGCACTGCACTTGAGCCAGGAATACAGCGATCTGGGACAATCTGGGACATCAGCCTTCCCCGTCAACTCCACAGCCCCGAACCTTCCCTCTGCTGGGTCCTCCCACTCCAGGAGCTGAGACAGCCCCGGGCAACCCACTGTCCTCTGCCCTGCCAAGTCTTTTAACTCTTGTCATCTTGTCCTGCCAGCATTTCCTCCCCTGTCTATCACTCCAATAGCAATTGGAGCCCCTAGAGGCAGGACAAACCTATCTCACTCACTGCTGTGTCTCCTGGGCACAGCTCAGATTCTGGCATACGGTGAGTGCTTAGTAGATACTTGATGGGCTAATGGACTCAAGCCCTGGATGGGTTCTCATTGCATTTCTAACATGTCTTAGGTGGCTGTGGGCCACCTATGGGCCTTTTTTCCACACCTGTAAAGTGGCAAACAATTGCCATGAAGAACCTGGAAGAACCAGGTCAGAAAACACAGAGGATGAAGCATCCAGCCAGTCCTAGGAAGTTTCTGATGGATAATTCTTCAGATGCAGCTTGTGAGCAGGTCAACTTACAGAAGAGGAAACTGAGGCACAAGGAGGTCATGCTTAAAAGGCTGTCTAGTGGGGCTGGGCGTGGTAGCTCATGTTTGTAATCCTAGCATTTTGGGAGGCTGAGGCAGGAGGTTTGCTTGAGGCCAGGAGTTCCAGACCAGCCTGAGCAAGAGTAAGACCTGTCTCTACTAAAAATAGAAAAATTAGCTGGGCGTTGTGGTGTGTGCCTGTAGTCCCAGGTACTTGAGAGGCTGAGGCAGGAGGATCGCTTGAGCCCAAGAGTTGGAGGTTGTAGTGAGCTGTGATGATGCCACTGCACTCCAACCAGGGTGACAGAGCTGAACTCTGTCTCAAAAAAAAAAAAAAAAAAAAAAAAAAAAGACCGACATGGGATCAGCAAGGAAGGGGTGGGTTCTCTCCAGGGCAGCAGCCTCACGTTCCAAATCTGCTCCCTGGGTGCATAGCACCAGGCTGGCATCTGCAGCAGAAGGTGCAGAAGGAGTCAGGACGCAGGTTCTGGAGTCAGACTGCCAGGGCTCCAGACCAGGCCGCTCCTCTTTTCACCTGTGAGAACTTGTGACCTCAGTGTGGAGGACATAGGCTAGGTTAGCCGCTGGCACCCATTCCCCATCGCTTCTGTTCCTCTTTTGGAGAAACACTCCTCCCTCCTCCCTCCTTCAGCCCACGGGTTCAGGCAAGGCTGCAGGTGTGGGGCCTCTGACCAGACCTGCCAATCAGCATGAGATTCTTCCTGCCCTGTGCCTTTTACCTGTGTGGTCACATGACCCCCAACTGTCAAAGTTAGAGCGAATCCTGGGACTTGTGTCACCATTCCCAAGAAAAGACCCTCTTTTCTATCGAACTAGATCTTGGCATACGCATCTGGAGCTGCAGAAGACACTCATGGAGCCTAAACGTTTCCCAAGACAGGGACAATGGAGCGAAGAGATTGAGAGAACAGTGTGTATGACGTTTTTGAGTCTCCAGATCAAGTCATGCCTGGATTTTTCAGTTTCCTGAGCCAGTCGATTCCCTTCTTAGCATAAACCAATTTGAGTTAGGTTTTCTGTTAGTTGCATCAGAAAGAGTCTGAAATTCACATAGTAAACTTCCTTAACCTCTCTGAACTTCAGTTTCCTCAACTGCAAAATGGGGATGACAATGTAACAGTATTTTTTAGGAGAAAGGAAGTGGTGTTCTAAAAGGTCTGGTCAGGGTCCTGCACTTACCATACAGCCAGATGCATACTTGAAAACCAGAGGCACTTGAAAAACATCAGCTTTTAGGTGCTCTGTGAATGTTTATTAATGACTAGACAGCCAACTCCAGCCCCAGGAGGCGACCTGCAAAGGTGGGGTCCCTGGAAACTCAGGTACAGAGGTGGGAGGCACCCCTGCAGGGGCCCGAACACCCTCCCTGACCCATCCAGGTGGCACCAAGAAAAGCTCTAGTGGGTGTTGGGAATCAAATTCATTTTACAGCTGTGGAACATGAGTCTCAGGGACTAGGTCCAATCTAATGCCAACTCCAGCCACTCTCCCGGGTCAGCCTCTCCCTTTGGGCACATCGGTGCTGTCTCACGGAGATCACTCCTTGCCACAATCTCAACCCCTCAACCAAGCTAAGTTATATGGGTCTGTTATTCTTAAATGGAGGTTCCAGAAGGAACCTTAACCGTTTTTGAAAGGAAAAAAGGGGTTACAAATACTTTCTCCCTCCTACTCGTGAGGGGTGAGGGGCGGGCTTTATCGTCTTTAATCTGCTGTCTCAGGCACAGGGAACTTTGCTGGGAAGGTTCAGTTTCCCCTTTCGGATCTCCAGTAGTCAGGATGCTGTCACCAGTTCAAGGCAAAGAACTTCCCCGCCCCCCCCCCCCCCCCCCCCCCCCCCGCCCCAGAGCCTGACGCAGATTTGCTAAAGGAAACCACCCAAGTCTCACAGCTTGCCACACCTTCCTTCCGGGCAGGCCGGGTGCCAGGGGGTGGGGGTGGGAAGGGCACCCCCTCCAACCCCTCCCCACACCCCCAAGATAACCACCAACCCAGCCACATCATTCTCACGTCTGGGAATTGAGCTCACTTTGGGCTTTTCTCACATAGCTTCCTTGAGCCTCAGTTTCCCCTTCTGTAAAATGGGGGTAAGGATAGCAGCCACCTCTTGCAGGGTCGGTTTGAGGGAATCATGGAGAGAAAACTCCTAGGGTGTTCAGCACTGGGATCAGCACAAAGTAACAGGTGTTCGCCCCTCCTGCACCCCCTGAGAGAGGAAGTCACGTGTGTGCGAGGTCACACTGCTGGCGAGTGCAGAACTAGGATTCGAACCCGGTTCTACGCAACTCCACGCCCAGGCTCCTTCCACCTCCTGGAGCTCAGCAGTCTTTCGCTAGGTGGGGTCCTCCCCACCCCCTTCCCTACTACTTTTCTTCCTCCGCCTCCGCCTTGCGGGCCTCGGGAGCCTCCTGGCCGCAGCCCCTCGGAGCCAGCCCTCCTCGCGGCCTGCGTTGCTGGGCAGAAAAACTGCTCCCTCCGCGCTCCATCCCCCCAGCTCGGGGTTCCCCAGCCCCGCCCGAGGGCACTTCCTGCGAGATGCCGCCCCCTACCGCGGCCCCCGCTGACTCTCGGATACAGCTTCTCCAGAGCCCGGATGACCAGGAGAAAGGGGACTGTGTGCCCGCAGGACTCCCTGCGGGACGGGGTGGGAGACACGTCACCCCCTAGTAACCCCTCCACTGGGCTCACCCAGTCTGCTTTGGTTGGTCCCTTCTGGTGGCGGAGGCGGGATCTCGATCTCGGTGGCCAATGAGGAGGCTCGAGGAGGTGCTTTTTTTTTAGCTGCCATGGCAACAGGAGGCAGCATTCCCCTTCCACACAGCTCTTCCAAGGACCCGCCTCTTCCAAGGACCCGCCACGTTGAGGCCGCTCTGTGGCTCCAGTTCTACCTTAGGATGGGGTGGGGGTCGGAAGTTGGGGAACAACTAGGACCCAAACCCTTGACAAAGGCCAGCAGGGTAGGTAAGTCCCAGCATGCCCGAGATTGATAAGAGAAGGCTGCCCAGAAGAGGGACGCTATGAGTAGGGTTTGTGGGAAGGGACAAAGAAACCCAACTTACTGGACCAGCGGACACAGCACTGCAGGGACAGAGCGCAGGAAGGGCACACTTAGGTAAGACTGAGTGGGGTAGGTGATTAGCAAGCAGATTAGGGTTTCCTAGCCAAGACCTACCCAGGGCAGGGTGGGGACCAAGATGAACAGCCACAGCTGAATTGTGGGTCTCACACTGTCCTTAAGTCCTGGACAGGAAGAGAGAACCAAGGGTCACCAGGGCATTCCCTTGCCTCAAGGTAGCTTGCACTCAGTCTTAGCTATAATCATGTCCGGTCTCAGGCATTCATTAACCTCATACTCTTCCCGGGAAAGAGGAAGGTGACCAGGTTCATTGTCCCCATTTCATAGATGAGGAAACTGATGCCTGCCTGGTAAAATATTTCACCTTTGGGCCCTGGGGCCTGTCGTTCAGCCCAAACAGGTCTCTTAAGGCCTTTAATTCCCTGGTGTGGTGGCTTGTCCAGGGAAGCCCTGTGCCACAGTTCTAACACTGTCCACCCCTGCTGATGGTGCCAGGGCCAGCTGAAGCCCATGTTTAACAAGGCAGGTGAGCTGGGGCCAAGACCCCTGCCCCTACCTCTGATGGCCCTGGGTGGGTGTGGGTTGAGTCTCCCTCCTCAATCACTCTGGGAGTGAGTCCAGTGTCACCCCACACTCTTGGCTTTAAGAAGCCCACAGTCTAACGGGGGACAGACCTACGATGACCATACGGTGTGAGAAATGCTGCAGGGGTGACATGGACAAAGCACAGTGGAAGCATAAAAGAAGGGGTGCCTAAGTCCACCCAGGGAAGTCAGGAAGACCTCACAGAGGAGGCAGCCCCAACACAAGACGCAGAGGTGTTTGCTAGGCAGCCCAGCCCAGGGGAGGCCACCCAGGCATAGGGAGCAGAGGCCTAGAGGCCTGGCTGAGTGTGATATGTTGGGGAAACAAGTCTAGGAGTCTGGACTGGGCCTTTGGGCGAGAGCCAGGCTGTGAAATGAATGCCTAGGACAGGGCTATGTGCCCCACAGCTGTGTGCTTTCAACCCCCTTCTGAACCAGCAGGCACCCAAATACACTTTAACTGGTAGATTTATAGAACCCCTAGAACCCCTTCTCAGAGCCCCACTTTGAGAAGCACAGGATTAGAAGTTAACTACTGTCAAGTATGGTTACACAGAACCTCATGGGTGAATCTCACAGGCATAATATTTAGAGAAAGAGGCCCAGACCACAGAGTCATCCTTTTTTCTTCCTTCCTCTCTTTTTTTTTTTTCTTAATTAGAGACAGGATCTCCCTCTGTTGCTCAGGCTGGAGTGCAGTGGCCCAATCATAGTTCACAGCAACCTTGAGCCCCTGGGCTCAAGCGATCCTCCTGCCTCAGCCTCCTGGGTAGTGGGGCACCACCATGCCCAGCTAATTTTTAAAAATTTTTGTAGAGATGGTGATCTTGCTATGTTGCCCAGGCTGGTCTTGAACTCCTGGCCTCAAGCGGTCCTCCTGCCTAGACCTCCCAAAGTGCTGGGATTACAGATGTGGGCCACCGTGCCCAGCCCAAAGAGTCATTCTATATGACCCAGTTATATAAAGTTCAAAACCAGGCAAAACTGATTGATGGTCAGGGTAGTGGTTACCTATGGGGGGGTACGGTGACTGGAAGGTTGCTGGTGGTGGGGGACAGGGGCGACAATGACTGTTTCTTGAACTGAGTGTTGGTTTTGCAGGTGCATTCTTTGTGAAAATTCATCCAGCTGTATGCTTAAGATTTGTGTATTTTTCTGTATGTAGCTTCTACTTCAATAAAAAAAAAAGTTAACTGCTTCCCATAAACATCAGTGCAAATGTAGACATTAAAATTTTGTGTTCACATAATCGGCTATAAGCCAAGCATCCAGATGATGTAGAATATGTTTATACTGATTTTTTTCAGACTACTGCAAAATGAAAACACAAACATTTTAAAGTCTTGTAGAGAGCTCTCATACTTCAGAGAACCTGGCTACAGCTCCCTGGGTTTGAGAAACCCCAGCTAAAGAGGAAGCGTTACAGTGCTCGAGCCTGGGGCTGGGGTACAGAGGGTCAGTGAGGGGCCTGGAGCTTCTTCCTGAGGCACAAGCTCCAATGGAAGTGCCTGGTCCTGGGAGGATAAGGACCTAATGGGCAGAGGTGACCATTGCCCACAAGCCACTGAGCCTTAAACACAGCTCCGTTGTATTAATATCTAGGGTGGCTGTGAGAGGCGGTCAGTGTGCCTGTGGGTCTCCCTGTGATCTCCTGGAGGCAGGGGCCTCTTTCACTCACTCTGTGTCCCCGGTGCCCCACAAGGGGCCTGGCACACAGAAGATCTCAGAGGACCTTTTCTGCCAGGGCCTCTTTGCCCAGTTCCATATTGAGAGTGGAGGAGGGCATCTGGGAAGCCAGGAGTCCCCGTCACTGGCTGAGTTCCCCAGCACAGGCTGACAAGTTGCCAATGGGCAGCGTCGCAGGGGCTGGCAGTGGGCATTCAAGGTGGGGTTAGTGTTGTCTACTTCCTCCTGGCATGGGAGTGTGGAACGTGGAGGGGGGCTCTGAGCCTTGGGGGCCATGAATGTGAACAGGAAGCCCAGCCCTGCCTGCCTACCTGCCTTGCTGGAGCTGGTAACAGCCCAGCTCCTGGGGAGACAGACTATTCCAGAACCCAGAGAGGGCTGCATCTGTGGGCAGGACACCCCTGCTCAGCCACTCCACCCTGCTCTACTGTCTCCCCACTTCCTCTGGGGACTTTGCCTCTTATCTTTCTCCTGACTCAGTCTGTGTGGCCCACTCTTGGGAAGCAGCCTCCTTTTCCCCCTCGCCAACTCAACTCAGCCAGGGTTCCAGCGTTTCTCAAACCACCTTTAGGATTCCTGCCCTAGCCTTGCAGCTTCCTGGAGTATTACGCACTAAATAATTTTTCTTTAAAATAATGCTAAGTGTGTGTGTGTGTGTGTGTGCGTGCATGTGTGTGTGTGTGTGTGTGTGTGTTTAGGAGAAAGGATCTCACTCAGGGATCCTCCTGCCTCACCTCTCAAAGTGCTGGGATTACAGGCATGAGCCACCAGCCTTGTTGTTGTTTTAACATGGCCTTATTCTAAGATACTGGTGAAATCCTGATTCAATGTGTTAGTTTGATTGTTTTCTAACACATATTTAGGTTGATTTTAATTTAAAATACTTTAATTTAAATACTTATTATCCCGCCTACCACCACATTGGAAACTGTCTTATACAATGGTTCACCCAGGATGGGTGGTTTTTATTTATTAATAATAATTATAGTCTAACATTGATAGTGAATTTTATGCCTTTTCCACACATTCATGGTCTCATTTGATCCTGTCCATCCCTGCGCTGCGGATCATTAGCCTCATTTACAGACCAGGAGACCGAAGCTAAAAGGGTAGTCGTGACTTGCTAGGGTCACACAGTGAGTTAGGACTTGGGTCCTAATTCAAGGCTCTGGTGGCTCCGGACTAGCATGAAGGCAGGGGAACAAGCAGCATTTGTCTGTCTCCAGTCAGATCCACAAGAGCCACGGGATGGAAACTCATGGCAGCAGGAGTTTGGATTAGACGTGAGGAAGGACTTCCTGGCAAGAAATGTTTAGACCTCAGAATGAGTGCCTGGGGAAGGGCGTGGAGTGCCCAGCTTCCGAAGGCCTCCAAACAAGATAAAGGCTTGCCCAGCTGGGATCATTCCAGTGCTGCCTGGAGGCAGGAGAAGGGACTGAATGACCTCTGGAGGCCTCCTCCAGCCCCAAAGATGAGTGTACCCTGCCATCACGGTGACCATCCTTGCCATGTCCCCAAAGCATCTATTAAGCAAGGAAAGGCATGTGGAGGATCCAACTTAAAGGAACTGGGAAAAACCTGGTGCTGGTTGGCCCCTCACCCCGGGAGGAGTGGTTGGCAACAGCCACAGATGCATTCTGCTGGGGAGTGGGGAGCAGAGGCAGTTCAGGGGGTACACGCATTCTCTCACCTGCGTCCCTTCCTTCTGCTCTGGGGCTGGGGTTCCAAGATCTGCCTACCCTCAGAATCACCGGGGGCTGCTCAGCCAGCTGGGCCAGGGAACCTGCACTGCTTCAACACCCTCCAGGGGATTCTTCTCAAAATGTCCTGAACTAACAAGGTCAATACATGCTGACTTAAGTTGTTGCCTCTCTGGGGGCTGAATTGTATTTTTTTAATTTTGAAAGTCACAATGTTTATTTCTCAAAACAGAAAAATCATTATCTTCCTTTCTGATTATACAAATAATATACTCCCAATTTTTTTTTCTTTTCTTTTTTTAATTGAGACACAGTCACTCTGTTGCTCAGGCTAGACTGCAGTGAGATCATAGCTCACATCAACCTCACACTGCTGGGCTCAAATGATCCTCCTGCCTCAGCCTCCCAAGTAGCTGGGACTACGGGTATGCTCCACCACGCCCAGCTAATTTTTTCTGTTTTTAGTTGCCCAGCTAATATTTTCTATTTTTAGTGGAGACAGGGATCTTGCTCTTGCTCAGGCTGGTCTCGAACTCCTGACCTCAAGTAATCCACCCGCCTTGGCCTCCCAGAGTGCTAAGATTACAGGCGTGAGCCACCTTGCCCTACCCCAAAATTCTATCCTCTAGAAAAACACGGTTGCTTTTAGAGCACATCCTTCCCCCAAAATTGCTTTTGGTAAAATATACATAGCATAAAATGTATCATTTTAACCATTTTGAAGTGCAATACAATTTCTATTTTTATAAAGGGCTCCCAAAACTAGGGCTAATAGTGCAACTTCAGACACCTCGATGGGCCAGTGGGGAAGATGTTCCTGGGTAAGGGCCCTTCTGACATTGCTCAGATGGAAACAGAGGCAGCCACTGCGTGAGGCGTCAGGTTGGTCCTGTTAAAGTATTAAGACCATGGGTGACTCCATTTGGGTGTATGAGGGAAAGTGGGTCTCTCTCCTGACAGGACCTCGTGAGGAGAAGCAAGGGGCCTCGCTTTGCTTTGCTGAACTTTGCAAGAGATCAGTGTGTTAGCCAAGGAAGGAGAGAGAGCGAGCGCCCAGCCCTCCCTGGGGATGTGTCTGTGATTATCCTGGTGGGAGCCTCAGGCTAGGGTGTTTCTCTGGCCCTGGCCTTTGGGGTGAGTAGGAGCCGCAAATTCTGGTGGACCAGGAGGGCCAGGACACAGCAGCGAGCCAGCAACTGATAACCAACCCTGGGGAGTAACAGGCCCTGGGCAGGAAGGCAGGAGCTGCAGCCAGCAGAGCAGGGAAGGGCAATGCCGGCCTCCTCCATCAACCCAGCTCACGCAGGGCTTCCTTCCTCCACCCCGTGGAGGACAGAAGGGCAAAATGGGCCTCCAGGTCCCAAACTAGGATTTCAGAGGGTGGTCAGGAGACCTTCAGTTCTGAAACCACAGGCATCGCCTTGGCAAATCCCATGGGCTGGCTTCAAAAGGACCTTGAACTCAAGGAGTGTAAACTAACTGGGCAGGGCCATTCCCTTGCTCCTGTGTGTTAACTGTCCCCTCTTTTCCAAACCAGGAGGGATCGCTGTCCTTGTTGATATCCTACCACACTTACGTAACCCTCACCCAACCCTTATCACATGCTAATTCACGCTTTTGCCCTCCGTGTGTCCCAACTGAGCTGCAAAGTCTTCAGGGGACTCGGTATCTCCCACCGTGCCCAGTCCAGCACCCTGCACAGAGCAGACGTTTAGGCAACGTCCACACGGTGAGGTTTGGGGGGGGGGGGTCCTGACAACAAGGATTGCTGGCTTCTGAAGGACACAGTTCCGAGGCCCTTCTATGGTAGTTTGAAGGGCTTCCAGGAGGAGGTGAGCTGTGTCTGTAGGTTCCCGGAGGTAGCTCGGAGTTTGGCTGATAGGGAGGAAGCAGCATTCTGAAGGTGGGACCTGCTCCGGGGATGATGGGCTGGGGGCTGAGCTCCATGAAATCTCATGTGGGGTGACCACCCCCCAACTCCCCCCCCCACCCCCCCACCCCCGTTCACATGGCCTGGCAGGCTTGCACCTGTGCCTGCCAGGAGGCAGCGCGAGACGCAGGGGCTCCGATTGCAGTCATAAGCCTCAATGGGGCTCAGGTGCCGTCCTTTCCAAGAAATTGACTTTTGAGGAATCTGCCTAGCCGTGGGAATCACGATGTGTTTGTACTGTTGATTAAACCCCCATCTGCGCAACTAGCATCCCAGGAAGAACACTCTCTTCCTCACAACGTGTCCTCACTCCTGTTTTCATGTTCATGAGCATCAGGTGGTTTGCAGAGGGATCCACACCCAGACGTGTGTACCCAGTGAGGTCAGCTGAGAAAACAACAGCCGCCACCACTCTGCTGCCCCTCATTCTTCCAGCTGCAGGCTGGAGCCACTGTCACCCCTGGGCACGCCCCTCCCTCCCACCTTTGTCACCCCTGGGCACGCCCCTCCCCCCACCATCACCCGCCCCTGGCGCCTCCCTCTCCCTTCTGTCCCTGCTCCAGCCTCTCGCTTGCCCAAACTCTTGTTTACCAACACAGACCAGAACATTCTGCCTCCAGCGGAAACACACATGGTGATGGTGCTCCTATACCCTGCTGTCAACACACTCCCACTCGCTGTTTGCCGCTGTCAAAGCTGTGCTCACACGCACATTCGCACCCACTCCTGCCAACACAGCTGTTCCCTGCTGCCTGGAATCGGGCCTCCACCTCACACGACATGGGTTTTTCTCCATGTACGTGTGTGCTCATGGTCGGGGCACATACTTGTGGACCAGGCCCGTGCTCTTTCCTCTGACCCGGGGTGGTGATCTGTCACTTGCTACTGTGTGACCTTGGGCAGTTGACTTACCCTCTCTGGGCATCAGATGCCTCATCTGTAGAATAAGGATAGTAATGACCCCTATAGGGTAATTATATATATGGTCTATAAGGGCTTTATAGCCTCTCTCGGGTTTTGCCCACAGGGCCTGAGTGTTAGGAGAGAGAGCAGCACCCAGCAAGTGCTCCGGCAGCGGGAGCCGTTGGTGGCGGTGATGGGCATTGCAGCTTCTCCTGAATCCCGCCCTTGGTTTTCCTTTCCCAGGCCAGCTGTCAGCCTCACCTCATGTTCACGCCCTCCTGGCTGTGTGACCTTGATCCAGGTGTGTCACCTGTCTGCCTCTCCTGTCTCGGGTAAAATGGGCATAACGACTGCCTGGCCGTGCCCACAAGCCCGCTGTGGGGGGCCCAGGGGAGAGGTTACCATAGTGTTTGGGGATTCTATCAATCCTGGTCCCTGCCGCAGGGGGTGGTGGAAGAAAGGCATCTGGATGGGCAATAGCCCAACTTGGGCCTTTTTAGCCCCTTCCCAGCTTCCCTTGTCTTCTTGGCCCATTCTCAAGCCTGGGTCAGTGTTTCCTGTTTGGCCCATTGTGGGGCTGCCATCTGCCCAAGAGGCCACACTGCCCACCTCTGCGGCCCCTGAGGGCCTCACCCAAGCCATCCATGGCCCTTCCCAGCAGGACCCCCTCTAAGCCCCTCCGTCCTGGTTTCCACTGTGCGATGCTGGTGGCCCCTCTGGCTGTCTCCTCCCGCAGAGGACAGTGTTCCTCCCCCTGTTGTGTACTCCCACCCTCCCCCTGCCCATCAGTAGCCGCTTTCTGTCTTGTCTCCTCAACCCCGGCTTTCCTTCTTGGCCAGCACGGCTGCTGTAGCATTTTCTAATCTGGGAAACAGAGAGGTGGATGCAGAAGGGAAAAAAAACAACTGTGATTTGAGGATTGAGAAAAATCTGGGCTGAGCAGAAGAGTGGTGCTGTCACCGAGGAACCAGCGCTGGAGTAGGCTGAGCACCATGTCAGGCCGTTCTGGTGAGCTGGGTGTCCACCAACACTGCACCAACTTACTTCCTGCCCCTTGATGGAAATATGTGAAACTGTTGGCCGGCTGATCCCGGCCTGGTCCGTGCTGAGAGGTTGTCGCTTCTCCCTGTTCCCGTACAGAGGGACTTCCAAGCTCTGGCCACCACTGGGAGCCACTGGAGATCTGTTGGCTCAGGGGAACCGTGGTAAATGGGCTGCCCCTAAACTGTGGGATCCTAGGCAAGAGTACAAATGGAGACCCACACACCACGTGTCTAAATAGTCAAAATTTATAAACCAAGCTAATAAGCTGTCAAATAAAATAAGTTTTATCATCTACCTCCCCGAAAAACCTGGAAAGCCATGTTTGAATCTGGAGTTCTTGGACTCTACAGAGTCCCTCTCTGGAACTTGGGGGCAGGTGAAAGCAGGACTGGCCATGCAACGTGTGCAATGGGGCTCTAGGGAGTTGGCTAATAAGGCACAAACACAAACTGTTTCCGTCTATCAATACTTTATGTTTGCCGGGCACAGTGGCTCACACCTGTAATTCTAGCACTTTAGGAGGCTGAGGTGGGAGGATCGCTTGAGCTCAGGAGTTCAAGTCCAGCCTGAGCAACATAGCAAGACCCCATCTCTACAAAAAATGCAAAAACTGAGCTGGGTGTGGTAGTGTGCACCTGTAGTCCTAGCTACTCGGCTGAGCCAGGAAGATAGGTTGAGTCCAGGAGTTTAAGGTTGCAGTGAGCTACGATGATGCCACTGCACTCTAGCCCAGGCAACAGAGTGAGGCCTTATCTCAAAAAGACAAAACAAAACAAAAAAACCCTTTATCCTTTTTATTTTCTCCTAGGCCAGTGTGACCAAAAGATCTGATCTACAAGGCAGTTTAGCACAGTGGTTAAGACCTGCGTTCAAATCCCAGGGCTGCCAAAAGTGAGCAAGCCAGTTAATCTCTTTGTCAATTTCCCCATCCATCTGTAAAATGGGACTAACAATAATATCTCCCTGATAAGGTCATTGTGATTATTAAAAGAGATAATCTATTTACAGCCCTTGGCATGGTCCTGGAACATAATGTTTGCTAAATCGTGAGCTATTGTTGCTCACAATGTCTCCACGCATGGGCAATGACAGCGTCAGAGCAGGAAGTCATCTGCCCAGTCTCATTGCACACGTGATGAAACAGCTCCCTCAGCTAAGCAGAAACAGATCTGGAACCAGGTCTTCCAATCTTCCCACGGTCTTGGGGTTTGATCCAAGGAAAAAGAAAAAAAATGGTGGCACAACAGTGTGAATGCACTAAATGTCACGGAACTGTACACCTTAAAAATGGTTAAAATAGTACATTTTACGTTATGTGTATTTTCTGGAGGCCAGAAGTCCAAGATTAAGGTGTCCATAGGACTGGTTCCTTGCAAGGGCGGTGAGGGAGAATCTGTTCCATATCTTCAACCTAGCTCTGGTGGTTTGCTGGCAATCTTTGGCATTACTTGGCTTGTAGAAGCATCACTCTGATCTCTGCCTTTATTTTCAAGTGGTGTTCTCCCTGTGTGTGTCTCTGTGTGTGTCCAAATTTCCCCTTTTTATAAGGACACCAGTCATATTGGGTTAGGGTCCACCCTATTGACTTCATCTTAACTTAATTAATTACATCTGCAATGATCCTGTTCCAAATACAGTCACATTCTGGGGTCCTGGGGATTAGGACTTCAGCATATGCATTTTGGGGGGACAGAATTCAACTTATAGCAACCATGATAAATTGTGGCTACCATGTATTCACTATCAGGTCCTAGATGGGGAAAAACACATTTTGTGAAGTTTCTTCCCCTTCATTTCCTTTCACTGGCAAGCTCTTTCGAATGCTCAAGTGTGTGCTTGGTGTGGTGTGCCTCTGAAATTCCTTTTATTCTAAGACAATGGCCTTTGGAGAAGTCCCTGCAGGAAGACCTGTTAAGACTGGCCTGGGACCTCCCTGCCTGAGTTGCCAAACGGAGCAGGAAGGGAAGAGAGGTTCACTTTGACCTTGGATTTAGTCTGGGGTGGAGACTTCCAGACTAAGAACTGCCCCTCCAAAGCTGGCCAAGTTCCAATCTGGTGTGGCTGTCGCTGCTGCCATTGTCACGGGCTCTTTCTGGGGAGTTCCAGACGCTGCCACCTTGTAGAGGATTGTCCCAGCCTCCAGAAAGCTTGCTCCAAATCAGCACTGAGGGAAGAAAGAGGAAATATCTGCAGTGTACTTCCCTGAGTTTTTGGGGAATGGTCCTCTTTCCTTCCCTTCTCTGCAAATCCAGGGCTCAGGATTAAGCCTTAGGTTTTTAAAACTGCTTCATAAGTAGAACAGCATTAACTAGTAAAACCGTACAAATAAAAGGGGGAGCCAACAAGGATGGAGGGCATGGGAGAAGTGTGTGGTCGGTGATCCGAGGCCGCCTTCCTCCTCCAGCCCCCAGGCTTGCTCCAGCTTGGCTGCAAATTCCAGCCAATGTATTTCTGCTTGGGATGGGAGCCAGGGGTCAGATAAAGTTCCAACTTATTTTGCAGCAGGTTTGACACTTTGCCCAGTGCTCTGGGCCTGTGACAGTGCCAGGATAGTGTGTTGGGAAAGCCAGTCCAGAAAGAGCTGGTTTAAATGAGTTTGAGGGAGCAGGGTGTTGACTAACCAGACAGCTCAGCAACACACAATTCTGTAATAACATCAAACCAACGTGGCTGCCTGGGCCACGGAAGGCCAGCCCTCCATTCCCAGGAAGCCACCAGCAGCCACCATGCTAATTCCAGCATTTCAGGGACCGAGATCTGTACCCACATTTTATTATCTTTAGAAAAACAAGTAAGCACTTAACACAGCCAAGCACTTTACATGCATTATCCAATTGAATCCTCAAAACAGCTTGCTGAGGTAGGTACTGTTATTGTCCTAGCCATATATATATACAGTAGCTAACACTACAGAGAGCAGATACAGTTACCATGTTTTAGGACCTCTTCTAAACACTTCCCATGCATTAACTAAGTTACTGGGGAAACTGAGGCACAGAGGGGCGAAGCCAGTTGTCCAGAGTCACACAGCTGGCGGGTGTGGACCTGAAACCACTGAAATCTGGGTGACTCTAGAATCGGGGGGGGGGGTGCATCCCTTGATTTTCCAGAGGGGAAAGCAGGTTCTGAGACAGGCGGGGAAGAGAGATCAGGGTGAGATGAGTTGGTCAAAGCGAGGGCAAAGGTTTGCACTCTCTTCTGCTTTCTGACAGGCATAAGGAGTGGCACCCATGGGAAGAGAGCTCAGACATCTGACCCTGAGCCCTTTGCCGCTTTTCCTTCCTGTCCGCTGGCCTAGTTGGTCTGAACTGTGTTATTCTGGGTCTCATGGGAGCTGCTGTGGGACAGACAGTGGGCAAGTGGGCAAGAGGCCTTTTGCTCACACCAAGTTGTGCCAGACCCTTCTCGACTCCTAGACACCCCAGGGGCAAGGAAAAGCTGCCCTGTGTGCTTTCCATAGCTGAGGCTGTGTCCTGAATCCGGAAGTGAGCCAGCTGGGCCCAGGCTTGCACCAGGCCAGGCTTCCTGTCACATTTAAGCTCTGCTGATAGCCCAAGGCCACCTGCAGCCATGTCACCTGGTAGGTGGAGATGGGCTGCCCGGTGTCAGTCCTGCCATCATCATTGTCCTCACCAGCTCTGCTTTCACCTGTGCCACGTGGACTAACGCAAGCACCAGAGGAGCTGCTGCCGTCTGCCCCGCTGTCTGCCCACACTGGCGGCGCAGGCAGGAGCATCAGGCCTGCTTCAGAGCTCCCGGCTGCAAGCTCAGGAGTGGCTCCTCTAGCACAGGGGCAAAATCAGAGAAGACTTCCAGAGGAGACAGTCTTTAAGCAAGGTTTTATATATACGATGAACCAGGACAATGTCTGTATCCTACTCCTCGGGGGTAATTAGGTTGGTTATACTGTCTTGACTTTTTCTTAGTTTATAGACATATCTATGCCTTTATCTATATACATGCATCCCCTGCCCTTTTTTTTTTTTTAATTAGAAAGGGACCATGCTAATGTATCAGACTGTAACTTTTTCTCTTCACTTCTAAAAGCATCAGGAACACTTTTGCATGTGGGTATATATCAATGTAATGGCTGCATGGTATTCCATTGCATGGTTGTACCATCATTTCACCCACAGTCCTCTGTTAGTTTTCAATGTTTTTGCTAATCCATCATCCATCCTTTCTTCCTTTCCATAAATATTTATTGAGCTCTCATGATGTGCCAGGCACCTTAGTAAGTCTGGGTTATATGGAGATGGGGAAAACAGACACAATCTCTTCCACATCAACCTTTCAGTTCAGTGGAGAGACAAACTTCTAATTCCAAGATGCAGTAAGAGCTAAGGAGGGAAAGAACAAGCAGCTCTGAGGGGGATAACAGGATCTCCACTTAAATAACATTTATGTGGATCAGTATGAGAAGGAGCCGATCCATTCAAGGAGCACAGGGAAAAGCATTCTGGGCAAAAGGAACAGCATGAGCAAGGGCACAGAAGTATGAACATTGTATGCTGTGTTTGGGGAAGTCTGAGACTCCTTCTAATGAGAGAGTAGGGGTGTAGTTGGGGTGAGGCTATACAGGCAGGGCAGAGTAAGTGTGAGAAAGCCTCAAATGCCAACCTAAGAAATTTGGACTTGATTCTGTAAGCAATAGGGAGCTAGCTAGTGACTCAACATCACTCGGTTTAACAACAGCAGCTCTGAGGCTCCAGCCTGGAAAAACCCAGAACATTAACGTTCAAGATGAAATCTCTGCTTCAAATGGAAGTTTCTCTCCCTTGCTTGCTAGTTCAAAGCCTGCCCCGCGCCTCTGGGCCTTGGGGCCAAGCAGGCTACCTTATTACTGATGCGCCACAGGAACGCGGCCCAGAGAGGCCAACAGATTTGCTCAAGGGAAACAGCAAACCCACGCCAAAGGCAGGAGCTCAAGGCCCCCAATGTCAGCCTTCAGCTCTGGACCTAAACCCACCTGCTTTCAACTGAGGATTCTTTCTGGCAACCACTCAAAGCAGGAGGAGAGTGAGGAAATGCATTTTAACAAGAATCTGTGGATCACCTGCTAGTGCCAACCACCGTGCTTGGCCTGAGAGGTAGAGGGGCCAGTAAGGGACCTGCCCGGAGGGTGCTCCCAGCCCTGGTGCCCCCAATCTCCTTAAATTGCAGAAATTCCCCCAGGAGTCCCCTCCCGCCACCAGCAAGTCGCTGAAAACTCGTGAGTAACAAAGCGGCCAGGAGTTTCCTGTCTTGCCGCGCTGGCTTACTCAATTTCCCTCATTTGTCCGCTCAGACCAGACGGAGCAAGGGGCAGCCATCAAAGGTGTCTGGGACGAGGCTCGGCCGCCGCCGGGTTAATGGGCCGCAGGGGACCTCAATCTGGCCAGGGTCTTGGCGGGGGAAGTGGGAGGAGCAGAAAGCCGGGCGGGGGACTGGGGCCGGGGGCGTGGGCGGGGACAACCCCGGGGGTGGGGACAAGCCGCGGCCCCGCCCACCAGCGAGCTGCGTGAGCCACGTGCAGGTCTGCGACAGCGGATGCGGTCTGATGGGGCAATCGCTGACAACGTGCCGCCCCGGCCGTCCGCGGGCTCTGGCGGCGACACCCGCCCACAGCAGCGAACCTCTTTCGCCAGCGCCCCCGCCCCGCGTAGCTGGGTTTGGGGAGGGCGCCCGGGGCGGGGGGCGCCCGGGGCGGGGGGCGCCCGGGGCGGGGGGCGCCCGGGGCGGGGGGCGCCCGGGGCGGGGGGCGCCCGGGGCGGGGGGCGCCCGGCGCCTGCGCTGGCCTGGCCCGCGCGTCCGAAGCCCCCTGCAGCCCCGGCGCCCAGGCCCATTATCCCCCGGGCCATGGACGTTCTGTTCCGCTCCAGTCTCCACCCCCGCACTGCACTGATAGACGCGAGGACCTGCTGCCAACCCGCAGACACACCTGGGCAGCCCTGCGTGGGTGCCGCACGCGCAGAGGCCCATCTGCCCCGCTTGTTTAAGGAGCAGTTCCAAGTCAGCCCCTGGATTTGTTGTCCCATGCCTGTTGGAACAGGCCTGACTTGTGTATCGTTGGGGAGGTTGCTTAACCTCTCTGAGCCTCAGATAACTCATCTGTTAAGTGGGGATGATGATAGTATCTTGGGCTGTTGTCAGGAGGAAATTAGATAGTGGCTATAAAGTGTTAAGCCCCGGTGGTGGTCGCTAGGACTCACCCAGTAAGTGATAGCCATGGTCATTCTCATAGAGGAGGGAACTGTGAGCTCCAAGGCCAGCCGGGCTCAGAGAGTCTGCAACTGGGGCAAGACTGGGTTTCTGGCATTTTTTCTTCCCTACATCATATTCATGCTTTCTGCAATATCACCCCTCCTGTCTTCACCCAGAGCCTGTGACATTCATTCATTCATTTATTCATTTGACATCTCTTGGTATTCGTGCCTACTATGAGGCATTAAAAACTGCTTAACTGAATGTGTGGCAGCCCAGGGACATTCCCCAGCCAGACCAGCTGTATCTGTGGCCTGCCCATGCTAGGCTGCTACCAGCACTGGCCCCTGACTCATTGGGGTAAGTCACTTCCTGCCTCAGTCTCTCCATCTGTACAGTGGGGATGAGAGACCTGCTCTCTCTCTCCAGTCTCCTGGGACTGGTGGAGGATGAGTCAGATAACGGTTAGGGAAGCCCAGAGAAGCAGAAAGTAGCTCGTACTAGAGCCAGGGCCTGTCTGGCTGATGCAAGGTTTGCATTTTGCATGTAACCCAGTACGGGCAGACCGGGGTGGTTCAGGGAAAGCATCAGGGTAGAGCAGAGGAGTCCCCACCCCCATCAGACAGCCCGGCACAAGGAGCAGAACCTCACTTAGGAGTCTGAGAAGCCAGGGCTCAGTCCAGGCTCTGCTTCCCCCAGCTCTGTGACCACGAGCAGGTTCCTGGCCCCTCTGATCTGTCTGCCTTTTCTGGCAAGTGGGGTCCTGTGTCTCCCTCCCGGCTGTAGTGAGAAGTAAAGGTGGTAACTCCGAGGGAGAGTGTAGTGCCTTCTGCGTTTCTAGGTGGGGTCTCAGGCTGCTGCGGGGCTCCAAGTGAGGAAGGTAGGATAGGACAGAAGGAAGGTGGCCCCAGTCAAAGGTTTGGCACATTCCATAGTCACCCCAGGCAAGGCGTCCAAGGGACTCATCCCAAAAGAGTCAGATCGGTGTGCCTCAACCAATCCCAGACATAACGGACCCCCGCCTACATCCCATAATGCACAAGAAACTTACGCTCAGATTTCGAAGTTTGGTTTCCTACCACCTGCTAGCTGCATGATGTTGGAGACGTTAGTTAATGTCTTTGGGCCTTCATTTTCCCATATGTAAAATGGGGATAGTAATGCCGACTTCATAGGCTGCCGTGAGGATAAGAGAAGGTGAGGTAAATGTAACGTGTTCGTATAGTGGCCACTGCTGCTCCGTTACTGCCCGTCACTCTGTCCCTGTAGTAGGTCCCTGGGATAGAAATGTGTACTGAAATATCCAGGGTTTTTTTTTCTCCTCAAGTTTTCTAGCTTCATACCAGGAGCTTTGATGGAAAGAGCTCTGTTTGCTTGGGGACTTTGTATACATTATTGTGTTTAACGAGTGATGAAGGCCTTACATGACATCCATTATATAGATGAGGAAACTGAGGCAGGGAGAGGTCAAATAACTTGTTTCAGTTCCCATGGCCAGAAAGGGGCAGTGCCAGGATTTGAACCCAGGTCTGCCTGACTTCAGATCTTCCCACCACACAGGCCCTGCCTGCCTCTTGTTTCTGCCCTGGTGTCCCACTGCCCTTTCCTGAGTGGGCCTCTTGAGATGTCAAGTCCCCAAGGCCAGGGACAGTCATGAGCATTACTTCCTTGTCTTCCAGGGTGTGGCTGGAGCACACAGCGGGTCCTCAGTCTGTGCTGCTGACCAGGGAAATTGAGTGGCACTTAGGGAGGTGCGTCCTATTGGGAGGGAAGTGACTCAGGCCGCCAGCCGGGCTGAGGTGAGGGCCGTGTGTCTCTGTGTGGGTGGGGTGGGGAATGACAGTGGAACGGTGGAGATGACGTGGGAGGGGAATCAGGCTGGTGACCCAGTCCCGTCACCGTGCCAGCCCTGGTGAGGGCCGAGTGCCCCGAATCATTCCCCTCCCCCCCTTCCCAGGCCCTGTCTGCTCCAGGCCTTCTCTCTTCAAGCTCCTGTCCCTCCCCAGCGCTGCTCCTTGTGTCTCAGCCTTCAAGATGCCTCTTTCACACCTTCACCATGCCGAGCCTGGGAAGGGGAGAGGGCAGGAGGTCTCAGGGCTGTCCTCCTCCGCGGCCTGATGCGGGGGTCTGGGTGGTGTCGGTTCCATGAGAAGCTGGCTCCTCCCTTGCCCAGGGAGAAGCTCTTTAGGCAGCTTCCAGGAGTCTGGGCCCTGCTATTTTTAGATGCTGTCCCCTCCACACCCTGCTCCTCCCAGCCTCATCCCAGCTGAGGGAGGAAATGACTCACCTTGAACCCCGAACCCAGGCAGGTAGAGACGGCCTCAGTGAGCTCGGACAGGCCCCTGAGGCTATCTGGAATCACCTGAAGTGGCCCGCCCCCCAGCCTGAGGATGAAGCTGGGCCAGGCTGCAGGTCCGGGACCCCAGCAGGCCTTTCTCGGGCTCCCCTGCTGGTCGTGCCTCAGAGCCTGGGACAGGACTGGGCCTCCAACAGGCTATGGAGCCTCTGCTGGCCGCCTCAGCAGACTCCGGGCCTCTGACCATTCTGTGGGTCTGTGGCAGGCCCTAGCCCGGTCTGAGGGGGCCATACAGGCTGCCTGTGGCCCCACCCTGTGGCTTCATCAGAGGCCAGGGTTATGGAAAGAGAAAAGACCCTGCAGTGGGGGAAGGGGAGGTCATGACCCTGGGAACGTGTGTGTCCAGTGAGGTGACTGACTGTCCCCGTTTGCCCGAGTCTGAGGACTTTCTGTGGACCTGGGACTCTCGGTGCTAACCAGGGGAGTCCCGTGCAAGTCAGGACGGTTGGTGCTGAGCCCCAGAGCGAGGGCAGGTGTGGGGGGCTTGCTTTGGCTGCCTCGGCTGGTCTCACCTAGTCAGGGCTGGAGGACCAAGGGATTGCTGTGTCCACCTCCACGGGAGGAGGACTGGGCCTGGCTGTGGAAAAGGCCCAGAGCTCTAGGCTGGCTGGGAGACCCCTGGAGCCACCTTGGTCAGGGCAGCTGCCCTTGCTAAAGCCAGGGAGGGGTGGCGGAGCCTGCCAAGCGCAGGGCTGGGTGGAAGGGAGCTCAGAGGCTGGGGCTGGGGGGAGCCACCCAGGCATAGCAAGAAATTATGCCAAGAACACAGAGTTTGCATCAGGCAAGCTTGGCCCCAGGCCCACTTCCTGTTGGTGCCACAGTGTGCCCAGTTGTAAAATGGGAAGGGAGGCACCGGCCTGCCTCAGACACTGGAGTGAGGAGTCTGAGAGAACACCCGGGTGGCGGGCAGGCCAACCCGCAGCGCTCTCGGCTGGTCAGGGAAGTGGACAGAGGACTCCTTTGCCCGCCTGTCCATCCAGATCGGGGTCTTGTGCTGCCTCCTTTGGGACGACATGGCTCCTGGCCCTGAGGCCCGCCCTCTGGGGTCAGGGCAGGGCAGCTGCGGCTGAGGCCCAGGCCTTGAAAGGGGCGTCCCACTGGGCCTCTGTCCCCCTCATGCTCAGGGTATTGGCTCTTTTTCCACAGCCCAGGGGTCCGTGGCCCAGGCAGCAGCTCTGATGCCACCGAGCTGGGTGACCTTAGCAAATCACTTCTCTTTTCTAAGCCTCAGTTTCCTCATTGGTAAAATTGCGGGGTTAGATTAGGTCTCTGGCCTATAAATATTTATTTTGGTAGTGAAGCCCCTTCTTCAAGGAAAGTTCTAATTGCACTAAATAAAAGAGATAACAGTGGGTGATTGAAACAGCCGTCTCACCAAGATCAAGGAGCAAAATAAATAAATAAATGAAAAAGAACCCTCTCTCCTCTCACTCCAGCACCCTTGGGGGCCCAAGAGCTCCAGGGACACAGTTTGAGAACCCCTCTTCACAGCGCCTGCTGTCTCTTACACCGTATTATTTGTGCCTCGAGGACAAGGATGTTGTCCTTGTTTCTCTCTCCAGGCAGCCCAGTAATTAGACCCCAAGCCCAGCACTCATTGGCACCGTCTATCCAGTGTTGAAATCTCCGGACTCTCTCACTACCAGTTCCTGCTGACACTGAGGTCTGGCTCAGTCCTTGTTATGCAGAGGTCAGTGGGGACGCAGGCCCCTTGTCTCTTCCCAGGGAAGTACAGGGCAAAGCCGCTATGCAACAGCTAACCTGGGGGGCACTCCTAGGCTTGTGAAGACTTGCACGTATCTCGTCTCACGTCCCCCGTCAGCCTGCAGGACAGGGATGAGATGTCCATTCGGCAGATGGGGAAGGGGGCTCAGGGACCTTAGAAGACCGGTTCGAGATCCCCCTGTGGATGCGGACTGGGCGCCCAGCCAGGAACCCTGGTCGTTTCCTGGAGTCGCAGTGGGGGCACCTGGCCCATGGCCAGGGTCTCCCTGGCTCGTCCCCAGGTTGCTGCACCTGCAGGCACCAGTGGCTGAAAGAGGAGGCAGGACTTGATGAGGGAGGCAGAAAAGGGGAACTGTCCTCCTGCAGGGGCCTGGGGCATATTTTCCTAGCTAACTGAGAAGGCAGGGTCACCCACGCCACAGCACCTTCTGGCTCCAGTTAGCATGGGGCCGGCCCTGGGCGGGGCGGGCAGGGAGAGGAGGGAGGAGGGGGAGGCCTGGTCCTTGGAAGCTGGCGCTGCACAAACAGGTACGGGAGGAGGCCAGGGCCAGGCAGCTGACCAGGGTAGCCCCGGTGCCTGCACTGACATCAGCAGAGTCCTCAGGGGATATGCAGTCGTCCTGCAGTCTTCTCTGGCTGTCACCACAACAGGGTGGGGGGTTGGGAGGAGCCAGAGGCCTGATGCCCCCTCCATGTGTCCCTCCCAGCTGCTGGGCTGGAAATGGGAGCCAAGTCAACAGTTCCTTGAATTGTGTTACAGCCCGGGCCGCCCTGGCTCAGATCTAATAATATGGGCAGATGTAGGTCACGCAACTTGATCCTCTGGGCTCGAATCCCACCCCACCGCGTGAACTCCAGGCTGGCAGTGAGCACGTAGTCCTGAAAGCAGAGCCCTGGGCTTGGGGTCCTGGGGTGAGGCTGGGTCGGGGAGGAAGCCCAGCCCCTGGGTTGGCCTGTTTGTACAAAGCCTACCTGGGTCAGACTAGCAGCCCGGGATGTGGGCAGCCTCAACACCTATAAACTCAGACGCTGACAGAGGCTGACATTCTTAGTGACTGAACCTGTGAGGTCTGTGGGATGATGATAATAATTATATAATTATAAGATTTTGTAAGTAAATAACACAAATGAGAAGGGCTTCCTTACATAGCGTGTCCCAGTATAGCTGAGGCTGGTACCCTGATCTCTGGACTTTGTGCTCAGAGCTTCAGCACCGAGCAGGGACCAGAGGGAGACTGAGGTCCGCAGACATCCAGAGAGGAAGCCCTGAGCACCAGCTGTGGCCTTGCAAGGCCTGTGGTTCTCGGCCTGAAACCACTGACACAACTGCTGCCGGTATGGCACTTGCAGAGGTGGTAGCAGGGGCTATTTGACGTATGGCTGAAAGCAAAATTCAGGGTCCATGATGCCATCTTCAGCACGCAGGGCCATGAGATGGCAGCCAGCAGGTGGCAAAGCCTGCCAGAGGCCGGAGGCTTGTGGCGAGGGCAGCAGGGGCAGCCAGGGACAGAACTGGGTCTGACTCCAGGAGTGGTGGCATCATCTGGCAGAGGCCTGAGCACTGGAGAGAGCATCCTCTTCTACCCCTCGGGGAGGTGACCTCTGTGGACAGGAGTCAGTGATCCCCCCGGACCACCGTTTGTGATTCTCACATTGGCCCCTGGTGCACCTAGCCTCACTCAGGGACAGGAGACATGGGTGTTTTCGGCAGGACTCTGCCTTGCCCAGGAGGGAGGGAAAAGGAGAGAGGGCCCTGCCGGTGCTCATGCCACGAGAGACCAGTGAGCATGCAGCTGGGCGCTGGTTCCTCTCCCCAGCTGGGCTCACCTTGGCCTGATGGCCCTGGACCTGTGCCCTCTAAGGTCTGGGAGAAGCGTCTGGTCCAGTGTGCAGCTCTATGGCTGCAAAGCAGCCCACAGGGTGACCCTGGGCAGAGGAGGTGGGAGCCTGAGAAAGCTGCAGAGGGATAGCCACAACCGGCCATCCAGACAAGTGACTCAGTGCCGAGGGGGCCCCTTCCTTCCTTCAGCTCCTTCATGGAGGCCCCACGGTGCCCAGGCCAAGGCCCTGGGGCTGCAGCCTGAACAAGACTGACACTCCCCTGCCTCTCCAGAAGGGGAAAGCTTTGCCCTGGAACTGCACAATTATCACCAGAATTGCAATGTGAGAGGGCCCTAAAGGGCCAGGCCAGACCTCCCTGAGGAGGTGGCAGGAGACTGGGCCCTGGAGCGCGAGAAGAGTTAGCTGGGCATTGGGGGGTCTGGGGTGTCAGTGTGGCAGAGGATCAGAGAGAGGCCAGCCCAGCATGGCAGGCAAGGTGGAGGAGGCTCCAGTAGGCAGTGGAGTCAGAGCCAGGAAAAGGACCTCACCAGGGGTGACAGGGTCGGGGGAGCGTTTTAGGGGACTGTCAGCGGGAGGGGATGAGGCCTGGCCTGGCTGAGCCCTCACTTCTTCCCTCCGGCCCCCACCTTCTGCACCTGCACAGAGACGGCCAGCATCCTCCTGTGCTGCTCTGGCACCTGTCCCTTGGGCCGCCTCATTCGTGTCCATCAGGAAAATGAGAACAATCCAGGTAAGGTTGGGGGTGGGGTGCTGCCAGCCAGAGGCCCTGAAGGCCCTGGCCTGACCTCTTGCCCCTACTAGCAGCTGCTCCCCTGGGAACTGCACCCGGTGCTCCCCAGGGAAGATCTAGCTACAGTCTGAGCCCCTCCCTAGGGACTTGGTTTAGACCCACTTGGTGGAGAGGAGGGTGGGGGTGGGCAAGGTGTGGCAGTCAGGCACACCCTCCCCTGCCTGAGCAGAGCCCCTGGGGTCCTAGAGCGTGCCTGCCCCTGTCCTGCCTGGGCCCTGACCTTTATTTCCTGCCCAACCGGCTGTGGCAGGGACAGAAGGTCCGGGCCCTGTCCCCAGGGAAACATCCCTTTATGAGGGTCTGGGGGGCAGTGACAGCTCTTTCTGCTCCACCCTTCACCACCCATACGGCCCCCTTAGCCTTATAGAGCTGTGGCCTTCCTGGGGGCGGCTGCACGAGTAACTGAGCGGACAGGGTACAGCCTGGAGTGGAGAAGCTCAGGGTCTTTCATTCATTCCTGGGGAAGTTCTTTTGCTGTCCAAGGGCCTGGGTGTGACTGGCATGATGACAGTTATAGATTGGGGACCTGGCCTAGGCATTGTTCCCTGAATGCATTCTCTCCTGTGCTTTCCCACCTCCAAGCCTCTGCTCGCCCACTCGACCTTCGGAGCTGCCGCACGCCCACCTCCCTCACAAAGGCCAGCTCCTTTGTCGAGTCCCCAGCCAGGGCCCTCGCACCTGCCACACTCCCAGGCTTTCTACCAACCTTCTGCCCACGGGGGTCTGTTCCTCTTGCCCTGCCTTCCCGGAGTCCCTCATGGGCGATCCCGATCTCAGCCACCTTCGTGGTTCCACTGCCCAGAGTGGGACTTGATGTCCAGTCAGTGCTCAGTTAATCTTTGTCCACTGGGGACAGATAGCAAACTCTTGAGTGGAGCTTACTGTGTACCAGACACTGTTTTAAGTTTTATATGTGATAACTCTTTTGCTCCTCACAACCACTCAGTGAGGTATGTATTTCTATTACTCCCATTTTGCAGATGAGGACACTGAGGCAGAGGGAGGGTAAGTGACGTAGGAGAGCAAAAAATGGCTCCCTCTACCCTTCTTGGTTCTTTGCCCGGGCTAGGAATTAAATTGACATAGAAACTGAACAATAGGAGAAAAGCTACATTTATAATAATTACATATGTAGACAGAGGAGCCCCATGAAATATGAGACTCCAAGAGGGGTGACATCCTGAGCTAAGAAAAGAAGAGGGACTTAGGGCTAGGGGGGCAGGTGGCAACACAGGAGGGTGAGGGGAGGAAGTGTGTATGAGTAAAGGTGTCTGGTTATGCAGATAAAACATCGCAGGTAACAGGTAAGCCTGTAATCCTAGCACTCTGGGAGGACAAGGTGGGAGGATGGCTTGAGGTCAGAAGTGCTAGACCAGCCTGAGCAAAACAAGACCCCAAGACCCCAAGACCCCATCTCTACCAAAAATAGAAAAAATTAAGCCGGTGTCATGGTGCACACCTGTAGTCCCAGCTACTCGGGAGGCTGAGGCAGAAGGATTGCTTGAGCCCAGGAGTTGGAGGTTGCAGTGAGCAATGATGACACCCTTGCACTCTACCCAGGGTGACAGAGCGAGACCCTGTCTCAGAACAAAAACAAAAGCACCCCCAAAAAGGTCACTTAGCCAGTAAATGGCCAAGTCGGGATCCAGCCCAGGCAGCTGGGCTGTGGCGTCCACACTGAGGACACCCAGCAACCCGTCTGCTACCTGCCTCCTGGGATGATGCTGCCTCAGGGATGTTGTCCTGTACAGCAGGGTGGACACCTCTTTTGCTGTCAGGAGAGACACCAACTGGAACGGGCGGCTTATCCCTAGCCTAAGCCCCTCAGACTAAGTGCCACTGTCCTTGGTATGGCCTTTCCACCCCCCTGGACTCAGGAGGTCTCCTGCCCACTTACTTGGCACGAATGGGTTTGATCTCCTGAGCACAGTAATCCGGGTTCAGCAAGTGTTTGCAAAACAGTCACTTTGCTACACAGGCCCCAAAGACAGGAACAGCTTCTTGAGGACCCTTGGCTGTCACCTTTCCTCCCCCAGGCCTGTTTCCTGCTCTGGGAAATGGGCCAACTTGCTCATGTCACTTGGTGTGACATCTGGTCGGGATTCTGAGTTGCTTCTGAACCAACACTGTGTCAACAATCTATTTGCCCGAGTCTTGGCACTGTGCTGTGCCTGCTCTAGACGGCCAGGTGACTTTGTCTGGGCGACTGGGGTGGGGATGAGGTTATAGTCAGGCCAGGGTGTGTGCTCCTTGCCCCCTGGAGCAGACGTGGGAGCAGCCTGGTACAAGGAGATAATCTGGCCCATCCGGGAGCCTGGACGGACTAGTGGCTCATTTTGCCACCAGACAGTGGGGGTGGGGACGGTACTTGTCAAAGCCTCTTTTTGGCCTCAGTACGTCCCACCCCTTCTGGCTCTCTGCCACCAAGCTGTGCAGTAAGGGCAGAGGGATGAGGTGGGTGAATGGGGGGGGGGTGGGAGCGCCCAGCAACGCCTCTGCCAACTGCAGCTAACAAGTGGCAGCTCGTAGACAGGGCAGGCAGTGGTGACCCTGGGCAGGGGCAGCCAATGAGCTCCCGGGCTGCGGTGGCACCACCGGGCAGCCCGCCTGTCTTTGGCTGGCGCAGCAGCGGGAGGGGCCTCGGGCCGCCAGTCAGGGCTGCTGGGCCCTGTCTCCAGGCGGCCTGGGCAGATCTGCGGCTCCATTCACCGGGAGCCTCATCGGCTGCCACATTTTCAACTTTCCGACCTCCTGGGGAGGGCGGGCTGTGGGGGCAGTGCGGGGAGGATGGCTGGGAGGACTGTGCAGCCAGAGACGGAAACAAACTCGGAAACAACTCGGGGAATTTTTCCCAGGCTCTGGATCCGGAGCGGGCTGGAGAGCTCCGGGCTGGGGAGAGGGCACTGGGAATGTCTTGCTCAGGTGCAGAGCAGGCCACAGAGGAATCGGGTAGAGGGACATGGGGAAGCAGAGGTGGTGGTCGTGGCCCAGGTGTCCACCCAGGATTGGTGACAGGGAGCCGGGTCCTGGCCTACTCAGGTCCTGCACACCCGTAGCCACAGAGCCCCCTCCCCTTTGCCTGGAGTCAGTCCTGGAACAGCACTTGTGACCTAAGTGGCTGTCAGCTGAGGACAGGAGGGGGAAATTCAGGCTCGTCACCAAGATTTCCTTGTGGCATGGGCTGGACAGTGTCAGTATCAATAGATGCTTGTGCCCCCGCCCCCATCTCAGCCTCCCTGCTCAATGCAGACCCACCACGGCCAATCACATAATAAACATATATTTATAGGTGTACAATTTCAGAATTCTAATTCAAGAAATACAGCTTCTCGGGGGATCCTTTAGGATCTATGTTCTTATTGCACATGGCTCAGCCCATCTAGGGACATCTACCAAGACCAGACAGTCGGGATGGTGGGGGCAGAGCACCAGGGCCACCGCGGGCGGGCATTCTGGCCCATGTCCAGTTCTTATGATCTCTTTGGGCTGGAGTGGCCGCTTCATTGCAGGGTGGGGCCTTGTTTAAAAACCAGATTTGACATTTCCTTACCAAATTTCCTTTCCCAGCAAGAATCCTATTTGTTGGGGGATTTTTAAAAAAAGAGCAAAGAGAAATTCTGGGAGGATAGTTATCACCTCCCGGCTGGCAGCTCCGGGAAGAGTAAGGCTTTGGAAGACAGCAGGCTCAATGACACACCCACCGCCTCAGGAAAAATGGTAATTCCAAAAGGCCCAGTATAAACTGTGGGAATAAATAAAACCTCCCTCCCTGGCAGCAACTGTTGTTTTGCGAAAAATCTTCATTGGAAGGTGAGGGTGAGAGAACTATTCTGGTTCCGATGTATCCTTTGTCCAAGGCGAGAGGAGGCCGGTGGAGTCACATCCGCGGAGGGTGAAGACAGAGGCGCCCACAGGCACTGACTTTTCTTCAGGGGCTGGGCCGCTGCCCCCAGGTCCTGGGCACCGCTGGCTGACTCTTGGAGGAAGAGCCTTCTGGAGTCCTGGACGCACAACTTAGGGAGACCCAGTGGCAATGATGGAGCTGTGCCCTGTGGCACCTATAAGGCAAAACCCACTTAGGGACTTAGGGGCGGGGAAGCGGTTAGGTAGGACCTGGCCCCTTCTCCAAGCCTTGCCATCTGTGGGCAGGAGGCTAGAGGGCTCCTGGGTACCAGGACAGAGAGCCCACCTGAGCTGGCCGAGGGAGAGGGGCAGCCTGAGGCGGCCGTCTCGCTCCAGCAGGTCCTGTGGGGGGCGGGGTGGGGGGGGCTCTGCCAGACTCAGTACCGACCTGGCACCTGCCCCTGGGGCTGCCTTTCTCCCTCCACAGCCTGCTCCTCCCCCGCTTACCCTGACACCTGGCGGCCTTCGCGGATTCAGACCATCATGATTACTGCTGCCTTCACAAACAGGCTGGGGCGCAGGGGGATGTTAAAAGCACATGACCCGACTTTCCTTACGCTGTCAGCTACAGCTAATGTCTAGCTTTTGAAGGACCAGGTTGCCTTCCCCAAATACGCCTCATTTTCTACAACATGGAAGGAAGCTAAACAACTTAACCAATCCCTGCATAGTTCAAAAAGTAGACTCTCTCTCTCTATATCTTTATATATGCCTATTTACATATAAATAGATATATATACGTATATACGCATCTATAAATTACATTCTGTGGAGAGTTCTATTTCCTCCTCCTGCCCTTGGCCAACGCCTCTGGCTTCTCCTGAGAGGTGGTGGTGGCTCCTGGGAGGGGGAGGAAGGCAGTTGGGCAACCCCCTCCCCCAATGCTTCCCACAGACGTTTGCTGCAAGTTTTACATTCTACTTTCATTGCCATGGTTTCTGTATCCTAGGAGAGAGCCGATGCAGAGCCTCTGCCAGCCCTGGGAGGGCGGGAAGCAGCCCCGTGGCAGGTTTTCTGTCTGTCCTAAGAGCTTTCTGCATTTACTGGGTGAGAGAGAGGGCAGTTGTGCAGCGTTCTGCCTCCAATTCCGTTTTAATTTTTTTCTTTGTATGTCTTTCCTTAAATATACAGTCCATCACCTTGGCTCAGTGCTTGTCACCAAAAATTCTCCAGGGATTTCATAGTCTGGGGAGGAGAGTGGCAACAGTTAGCACGGCAGTCACGCGGCTCCGGCGCCTCTAGCTCAGCCCCCACGCGCAAGCAGGCCTCCTCGCTGCGGTGCTGGGCCGCTTGCTCAACCCCCGCCAAGCCGCTCCTGCAGCCCGCTGCACCGGGACACGAGCAGGCGGCCTCAAAGCAGAGCCTGCAGCTGGATCCAGGCACAGAGAACCTTTGCCGGCTCTGCCCACACTCCTCTGGGCTTGGTCCAAGCTGCCCCCACTGGTGAATGCTGGGAACAGAGCCCACTACCCCCACATGCAGGGCCAAAGGAGGTGGTGAGCCCGCTACCAGCAACTCTCATTTTCCCCCACCCTTCTATGCTGAGTAGCTGCATCTGACCCTGAACTCATGACCTTCTGTTCCCTTCCTCAGACCACAGGCGAGGTGCCCGGGCAGGGCCGGATGCCTGTGGCTTCCAGGCTGCCAGGTGCAGCAGTGTCTCAGTGTCGCGGAGTGGGGAGCAGTCAGGGTGCACAGCCCTCTCTCGCCTCCAGGCCTGTCAGCTCCCGCCCGCTGTCGGGCTGCCCACTTATCTTGTTGGATTTCCTCCTGCCTGGAAGGAGAGGAGGAGGAAGGCTCTTGGTGCCCCCTGTTCCCACATGGTTCTTCCAGGTACAGGGTAGGCAGTGTGTGGGGGCCTATTTTAGGCTTAGTAATATTTAATATTTGGTAGTCTAAATACCAGGGCACAGACAATAGTCTGCTGTACTTGGGAAAGGGCCGTGGTGACTTGATGGCTGGAGTGGACCAAGGATCCAGGAGTGGCCCTCAGCAATCGCTCCTGCTCTGCCTGGCTCTTGGATACCCACAGCCCCAGAGCCAGGGAGCAGAGTGGAGTAGTGGGTGAAGAGTGTCACTAGAGGGCTCAAACAGACCTCAGTTTCCAAGTAGGCCCCAGAGCTGCCCCATCTCTGGAGGGTGGAGGTCAGGCTGGGGACAATAGTCTTTGCCACAACACCAGGTTTCTGCCCTTTCTCCTCCCCTCCCTCCTCTGCCTCATGACCAGGGCCAAAGCTGCCAGGAGTTGCAGGGTGGAGGCAGCCCCGGCTCATACTTGGACCTTGGTGGCGTGGCAGGCCCAGGACTATCCATGCAGGGAGGCCTGCACCTCTGACAGTCGGCTACAGCTTGGGGTGCCCATCTTCTGTGCTTTGTGGTACATATCTGTGTCGCCAAAGTAGCGGGCCCGGTACAGCAAGCCTTCCTCTGCAAAGCAATGGGACAGGATTAGGGCACACCCAGTACCTCCCGAAGCCTGCTAGAAAGCCTGCCTGGGCCTGTGGGGGAGGAGGAAGGCTGTTTGGGCCCAGGAGCTCGGGTAGAGCTGGCCTCCCACTCGGGAAGATGCTGGGGGAGCAAAGACTATGGTCCCAATGTGGGAGAGGGACGGCAGACGCCCCTTTCTCTAGCGTGTGGGGAGGCCGGCCAAGGTGAGCACCTGTCATCCTGGTCAGACCTCCCAGGGGCCCACAGATGGATCTAGATGCACAATCAGTGGGCAGAGATCTGCTCCAGTCTGTCTCCACATACTTACCTCTGGCAGCCAAACGACAGGCTGATTGCAGTGATTTACGGGAACCTGGGGGAAATCACCAGGTGGCCCCTGGCTCCCAGCCCCAGGGAAACACAGGAGTGGAGTCCAGCTCTTGGCTGGGAGGTGGCTGGCACAGGGCACTGTCAGGTGCCAGGCCCTCAAAGCACTGGGTGAATAGGGCTTTCTCTTTTCCCTGTTCTCAAGCTTTGTCCCTGGCCACCACCCTAAAACACACATACACACAGACACACAGACACATTCACACACACACACACACACACACAGTCACACACACTCACTCTGCTGCTTTTCCTTCCAGCAGTTGTTTCGGAGGTTGGCGATGTAATCATCTTCCACATTCCGTTCCACCGTTTTGAGGCTGGAGCCTGTGTACTCCTCAGAGAAGGTGTCTGCCACATAGTAGACGACACTCAGGTGGTCAGTGACTCGCCTGTGGACGTGGCCCACCGACCTGGGTGAAATATACGAGGCACAAAGTGGGCATTAGCCCCGAGGCCCAGGGCAGCTGTAGGGATGATGGGGTCGAATGACAGGAGGTGCCATACAGGCCACAGGAGTAGTCAGTTCCCTTCCAATCTAGGGCAGGAGCTCACACACTACCCAAAATGAGGGTCTAAAGAAAAGGCAGTGTCCCTCCTACGCAGGTGGCCCAGGCCACGGCAAGCCTTTCCTTAAGGCTCTCTGCTTACCACGTCGTTGACCTGGGGCCCTGGGGAGAATTACCTTTCTGAGGAGAGGCCCTGGCCTTGGGAAGTGAGGGACCCCGGGGCGGGGGGCGGGGGGCGTGGAGTCTGGGCTCTACCTTCTGTGCCTCCATTTCCCCACTAATCCCCTAAGCCAATCACTGCCGAGCGCCTGCCTGCCTATCTAGGAGCTCCCAATCTAGAGTTAAGAGGCTTATGAACAGGATGACAGGAAGGATTCCAAGGAATTGTACCCTTTCAGCTCCAATCACAGGGTCTGCAGGCTGTGGGCAGAGCGTCAGCACCCAGACGGGAGTCAATGCTGGGGGAGGACAGCCTCTGCCTCACCCCACTGCTGCCTCTCATCTTTCCAGCTGCAGGACAAATGGGGCTGGCATCTCGCCAGAGCTCCTGGCTGCTGCGGGGCCAGTGGGCCAACTCTGACCCCTGCTGGCTGAGAGGGATCCTGCCGCGCTCCCAGGCGGAGACAGGCTGCTTGGTGGGCACACAGGGCTTCCACCCACAGCAGCTGAGCACCCACTGTGGACCCCATACTGCGCCAGGTGCTGGAAATATTAATAAATGAGGGGAGCCTTAAAGGGTCACATAACTTGCCCAAGTTCACTACTGGCAATCACAACCAAGTATTCATTCAACAAATATTGTTTGAGTATTTCTAATGAGCCAGACATTTTATATGTATTACTCATCAGTTTTCACAAGCAGGTAGATGTTATTATTCCCATTTTATAGATGAGGAATCCAAGGTTATATAACGTGTCTAGGGTCACATAGCTTCTTAGTGGAGAAGGTGGGATTCCGCCCTTGCTCTGACTCTAGAGCCCCTGTTCTTTCCATGGTCTCATGGACCCCTACCAGAATTGAAGAGCAGAGGCTCTTAATCTGGGGTCAGCAGGTAAGATGGGGGTGGAGAGCCCCTGAGATCATGTGCAAAGCCATGTGCACGTGCGCTGTTCCAGGGACAAGCTCTGTAGCTTTCACTACATTCTCTTAGCAGATCACAGTCCTAAAAAGCTTAAGCACTTCAGCTTGACAGAGAAAGCACCTTTTCTTGATTCTAAGCCAGCTTTCTGCACTATGATGAAGAACCTGCTGGATCAGGATGGGAAGAAAGGCCCCTGAAGCGAGATGAGATTCCCAAGCCCCTTGTCTGCTCACTGCCCACCCTGCCCAGCTGCAGGTACTCACGGCCTCGGGCTCAGACTGTAGGGTGGACTGGAGACCATGAGCTGGCTGAGAGCAGACACGAGGATCAGGATGAGGATGGGCATCAGCTGCACAAACACCCCTAGCCCGCCCTGGAGGGAAGAGCCGACGGTCACCTAGGCGGACCTGGGTGGGGTGTGGCATCCGCCACAATTGCCACCAGCTCCACAGTACAATGGGGCCTAGATGGCCGTGATACCATGCTCTGCCATCCCCTCCCACACGCCCCCAAAATACAGATACTTCTCCACTGCCAGCTTCCCCAGACAAAAACAAGGCAGCAGCAGGCGTTAAATGCAGGAGGGGGCAAGGTGCCTGCGTTTACTTATGGAAGAAAACAAACAAACAAACAAAAAAAAACAGCAAAAGTGGCTGCCTCCAGGTGGTGGCAGCCAGGGCTGGAAGGAGGCTTGCACTAAATACATCTTTTTTGAATTTTGAACCATACAAATATATTACCAATTTAAAAATTACCAATTAAAAATAGATTTATTCATTGTGTGATAATTTGTGATTTTAAAAACTCTTCTGTATGTTAAATACAGAATAAAAGTTAAAAAAAAAAGAACAAATAAACATTGTTGGAGCAAACATGAACCCCCCCCACCTGCCAGAATTTAATAAAATGCTCTGCAATTGTCCACAATATTTTAATTTTAGCCAGCTAGCTGTTCTTTGATCTGTAGCATATATAATGGGTGGCATATATAATTGAAGCATTGCCTAGTTATAGCTTTTGTATGCATTTTTTTAAAAGTGCCAAAAAGCAAGAAGAATTGGCACCCATGTCGTCACCCTTTACAATTTTCCATTGCTTGGAAAATGTCACTTTGGCTTTAGGAATGAATGGCCTGCACAGAAGCCATTCACATTTGACCCTGTCTGCAGGTGGAGAAGCTTCTGCATGACATTCCCGAGAGGCTGGCAACCGCCCCCCCCCAACTCCTGCGGGCACCGTGGAGTGTGGCTCCCTCTGGTGTCACTCAGCAGAATGGCAAGGGGGAAGGCCAAGATGTCTCCTTGGCTGAGCTCTGAGGACATTGCTGGTCCCAGAATGAGCAGCATGGGATGTAACTCCCTCCTCCAGGCCCCGCACCCGGGGTGGGCTCAGTGCCCTCCCCCTGCTCTTCCTCACTCACGTCACCCTGGTTCTCCCTGCGGTCCTGCCTTTGCTGGTAGGTATAGCGCATGCGGCCGTTGCTGTAGACATGGACATTACCTGGGGGTCAGAGGGAGTGAGTCAGGAGCTGGGGCCGCTGGGAAAGGGAGAGGCTGGCGTGCAGTCCCCACCATCACCCCCAGGGAGACCTGGCTGTGGGGATGGCGGGGGACTTACTAGAAGGGAAGCCACCGCCAAAGAACATGTTGAATAGGTCTTCAGGGGAGATGTCAGCCTCGAAGCCACGGTGGAAGTCCCCATGCCCATGGCCGTGCCGGGCTGCCTGGCTCTTGTCGTCACCGAATTGGTCATACTGCTTCCTTTTCTCTGGGTTGCTAAGTACCGCATATGCTGTGCCAATGGCTGGAAAGGAGGCAGGAGGGCAGAGCCTGAGGATGCGGGGTGTGGGCCAAGTGCTTACATTTTTCAGGTACTCCAGTGGTGCTTTGGGAAGCGGGGGTCCTTGGGGCTGGCGGAAGCTTGGCTGCCCGGCCAGCGCGGGGAGGAGGGTGCGCAGGAAGAGCCCTGCGTGAATCTGGGCAGCCTGGGCTGGGTGGAGGGTTCACACTCAGACCCCTCCCTCTATTCGTCCAACTGGTCGTGACGATGGTTGAGCTTTTTCTACGTGCCCGGCTCTTCCGGGCCTTATCTCATTTACTCATAGCAGCAACCCTACCTCCATTTACCAATGACACAACGGAGGCTCCCAGAGGTTAAGTGACTTGCCTACACTTATGTAGCTCTGATGTCGCAGAGCCAGGACTCAAGCCCAGCAGGGCCTTGCTTCGAGTTTTCTCTCTGACTTTAAAAAAACCATCAAAATCCCCTTTCCTCATTCCTTTCTCTTGAGGTGCCCGATGGCACTGCGTGTCCCTCCTGGAGGTTATATAATCTTGAAGGCATAGTATGCCACAGAAGCCAAATGAACACACGGTGTCCTCATTGTGAACTGGAAAGCAGCAGGGACTGCAGGGAAAGGCCAGTCCTGGGGTTCTGGTCCAGACTCCTCCACTGCTGGTGATGTGGCTGGGGTGTGTCCGCTCCTCCCTGGGGTCCAGGCCCCAGCTGCTGTTTCCTACCTGGGCCTGAGGCCTCCCCACCAGAGCTCCCTGGGCAGGAAAGCCTGTGTTCCAAAGGACCCCAGCTCCAGGCCTCCTCAGCCTCTCGCTCCTTCTCCTTCAGCTGCCCACTCTCTGAGCAGAGGGTGAAAGCTGCATCTGCTACACAGCCTGCAAGCCCTGGGCACAGGAGGGGAGAATCCCCTCCTCCTCCTCCTCCTCCTCTGACAAGCCCCAAACTGGCATCTCAGTACCTGTCGGGGCAGGTTGCAGGCAGAAGTCAGGGCTGGAGAAACATTAACCATGGCTCCCTGGCCTCCCTGCTCCTTCTGGGCAGCCCCCTGGGAGACCACACCAGGGACGGGGTCTGCTCTGCCACAGGCTCTCACCCTGGCTACGGTCACAGCCCCAGTGCTGCACGGCCTGGCCAGGTCAGGTAGGGCTGGTTACCACGCCACCTCCCGAGGAGGTGGGCAAAGTGGGAATGAGAGGGGCGATGTCTAGGGAATGCGAAGTGCAGCACCCGGCAACACAGTGCCGGCACAAGGTCAGTATGCGTCTGCCTGACAGGTGCAAAGACAGCATAAATGAATGAAGGGTGCCTTATGATTTCAGCCAGAAAGGAAGTACCCATCCCAGAACCAAAGGTTCGGAGACCAGAGAGACTGCCATGTCCCCCACTGCAGGTGCACGTATAGGGAGGACACAGCCGTAGGTGCTGGTACTGAGGAGGCCACCAGGCCCGAGGACCTTGACCCGAGGATACCCCGCCCCTCAGCAGGGAAACTGTTACCCCGATGGGACGCTACAAGACGCCAGGATGGGGAAGTGCACACAAGTGAGTCACTCTATCACCGTGTGACCTTGGAGAAGCCACTAGAACTTTCTTGCCTTAGCACTCCTACTGCAACCCCAGGGAACAAGGAGGAAGGGGAGGCAGAAGAGGTGCCGTTTGAGCTCTGACAGACTCTCCATAGCAAGGGTGGCCATTAGGACCTTCTTCCCAGGAAGCAGTCTCTGAGCCTGTGCAACTTGGGCCCGAGACCACTTCCTTCTGCCCCTCGCTTCCTGGGAAAGTTGTCTTGACCCCTTATTCCCTCCCAAGGACAGGAGATAAAAATACTAAAACACCAGGAAACCAGGGCCGGCTTACCTTTGAAAGCTTCAGTGGCGCCAGGAGCATGGTTCTTGTCTGGGTGGAATTTGAGGGCCAATTTGCGGTAGGCCTTCTTCAGGTCCTCATCGGAGGCCCCTCTGCTCACCCCCAGGATCTCGTAGTAATCTTTACATTGCTTGACCCTGGCAAGGGAGAAGAGCATGGTGGTATGGTGGGCAACGAACAGGCAGCGTGGGGCCCACAGATCTGAGGAGGCTGCGGGGGGACTAGCAGGGAATGGCGGATAGCTCCTCCAGGTCAGCCATCTGACCTCTGGGACAAGGAGCCACTGTGAGCTCCATGATGGGCCCACTGGAAACACCAAGGATACATTTAGGATTTAAGAGGGGGCAGCTGCTGCTTTTTGCCAGACCAGTGTCCATTTCCCTTCTGCTAACAGTTCTCTCACCGGAGGCAACCTCAGAAGGACTGCCAGGCCAGCGCGCTGGCTCGCGCCTGCAATCCCAGCTCTCTGGGAGGCCGAAGCAGGAGGATTGCTTGAACTGGGGAGTTGGACACCAGCCTGGGCAACATATCGAGACCCCATCTCTACAAAAAATAAAAAAATTAGCCAGGCCTAGTGGTGCATGCCTGTAGTCCCAGCTACTCGGGAAGTTAAGGCAGGAGCATCACTTGAGCCCAGGAGTTCAAGGTTACAGTGAGCTATGACTGTGCCACTGCACTCTAGCCTGGGTGACAGAGTGAGACCTTGTCTCTTAAAAAAAGAAAACCAAAACTGTCAATGTCTATCACGCAAGGGAGGGTGAGTCCCAAGCCCAGCCAACCGTACTCTCCCCTGGCAGTCTGAGTCTTGAGTGGGTAACATAAAGGCCGGAAATGGCAGGTGTCTGTTCCCCTCAACCACAAGGCCCTGAAGAGACCCTGGTTCTCTTCCATCAGTTCTTACTCACTGGGTCCCTGGAGACCCCCTGGTTCTTGGCCTTTTCTAGGCCTTTTCAATCTCTCATAAATCCGTTTTTACTGCCTACAACTGATAAGTCTTGAAGGGACAAAACCCTGCCTGGTCAGAGAAGGACAAATCTGGCCTATGCTTTATGGCAACTACAGTCTTGCTGAGTCACACGGAGGCCGACTCCCAGTCCTGAAGCTTGCCCGGAGATGGGAGCATGACCTTGGGGGGAGTCCTGAGGCTAGCGGGTGGGATGCCTTGGGAGAAATGAGAGATGGGAATGTCTCGTCCTGAGAAGGCTTGGCAGTGAGCTGCTCTGTGCAGGGCCTGCCCACAGCCCCAGAGAGATAATTCTGCCCTCTGTCTCCACTCTGCCCCACACAGCCTCTGGTCTGAAAGGGGCTTTGTTGAGGGCGGGGTGTGGGTTGGGGGAGAATCTGGAGGGGGAGACCAGTGTCCATCTCCATCTGATAAACAGAGATGTACAGAGACGCCTGGGGCCTGCCTGGCTGGTGGCAGGGGAAGCTGGCAGTGTCAGCGTTTCCAGCCTCTGCTGTGGGTTGTCTTGGCCAAAGGAGTAGTGAGTGGAGCCCTGGTTCCCATGCTGTATTCCCAGGCCTTGTGGGAAATAATAATAATGATAAGGACATCTTCCGTCTCCCAAGACCCTCCTCCTAGGGACCCATCCAGAGCACAGACAGATGTGCCATGGAAGACACACTGCAGGAAGCCTTCTCTAGACTTCCCTGACATCCCAGGCTCTGGCCCCTGCCCACCCGGCCCAGCCTTCTACCTTTTCACAGCTGCCACTTGTTCTGCAGTGTAGCCTTTGGTGCTCTCTCCTCCTCCAGCTTCACCGTTGGCCGAGGGGGCATCGGTGCCACCTGCCTTCCTATGGGTGGCATGGGTTGCGTCTGTGGGTTGGGGTTGGTCACCGGCAGTCTGTGGTTTCTGGTTCAGGGACTCGATCAGGGCTGTGCAAGGCAAGCAGACTATTCAAGGCTCCTGCTCCAGCAAGGCTGCGTGCCTCGGCCAAGGGCCTCTGCATCCCCCGGCGTCCCCTCCCAGCAAGTCACTCGCTCCTCCCGACTTGGGCCTGTGGGCACTAGTGGGATAGTCACCTGCTCTCTTGGGAGCCACAGTCCTCAGGACTAGCCAGGATGTAGGTCACTTTTTTAAAATACAAGCAATATTAATTTTATTAATAAAAATTAACAATAAATCCACATAATTCATGGATAAATCTGTAGTAATTCCCTTATTTTTCAGATAGTACATTTATATTTACATCTCTTTTCTTAATAAATTTTGGCAGAATTTTGATACTCTAATAGTCTTTTCAAAAAGCACACTACGTTTTAGTAATAAACCCTATAGTATTTGATTTAAAATTCATTAAATACTACTTTGTTATTTCTTTCAATGTATTTGTTTAGTTTTACTAAGCTCTGTTTCTTTTATGAATCCATTTTCCCCTACTGAATGTATTCAAATCTATGTACTTCTCTCTTTGCACTGCACCACATTCTGAATACCCAAAATATTCAGTCCATTGCTCTATGCCCTGCTGTTTTTCATTTGTATCATTGGTTTTAAAAATATTTTAACACTGCCAGGCATGGTGGCTCATACCTATAATCCCAGCACTTTAGGAGGCTGAGGTAGGAGGATCACTTGAGCCCCAGAATTGGAGGCTGCACTGAGCTATGATGGTGCCACTGCACTCCAGCTTGGGTGACCTTTAAGAGCAAGACCCTGTCTCTTTTTTTTTTTTTTTTTTTTTTGAGACAGAGTGTCGCTTTGTTGCCCGGGCTAGAGTGAGTGCCGTGGCGTCAGCCTAGCTCACAGCAACCTCAGACTCCTGGGCTCAAGCAATCCTACTGCCTCAGCCTCCCGAGTAGCTGGGACTACAGGCATGCACCCCGGCTAATTTTTTCTATATATATTTTAGTTGGCCAGATAATTTGTTTCTATTTTTAGTAGAGACGGGGTCTCGCTCTTGCTCAGGCTGGTCTTGAACTCTTGACCTTGAGCGATCCACCCGCCTCGGCCTCCCAGAGTGCTAGGATTACAGGTGTGAGCCACTGCGCCCGGCCAAGACCCTGTCTCTTAAAAAAAAAAAAAAAATTAATATTAAATCTTTATTAGTATAAAACTAATACTACATTGATGGTAAGGTAATATTAATTTTAATACTTTGCTTCCTAGTTTAAAAGATTTTGGGCTGTTTTAATATAATTGATATTTCCTTTAGTTCAGGATAAGATAGAGTTTTTTTTTTTATTGTATTAAAAAACTTGGCCGGGCGTAGTGGCTCACGCCTGTAATCCTAGCACTGGGAGGCTGAGGCGGGCAGATTGTTTGAGCTCGGGAGTTCGAGACCAGCCTGAGCAAGAGTGAGACCCTGTCTCTACTAAAAAATAGAAAGAAATTATCTGGACAACTAAAAATATATAGAAAAAATTAGCCAGGCACGGTGGCACATGCCTGTAGTCCCAGCTACTCGGGAGGCTGAGGCAGGAGGATCGCTTGAGCCCAGGAGTTTGAGGTTGCTGTGAGCTAGGCTGACGCCACGGCACTCTAGCCCAGGCAACAGAGCGAGACTCTGTCTCAACCAAAAAAAAACAAAAAACAAAAAACAAAAAACTCATAAAATTTACTATGTTAACCATTTTTAAGCATACAGTAGTGTTATACAGGGTATATAGGTTATTTTTAAACTCAGCATAAGAACAAACCATTAACCCTTCAGATTTTTAAAATCCCAAAGTAGTGAGTTCCACAGACTCGACATGCTGACAGCTGAGATGGGCGAAGTACTCTGCGATGGGGACCCCACTTAGCAGGACCCCCCCTGATTCAGGTGGGATTGGTCTGAGAGGTTTCCTGGAGGCCTTTGCTTAGCTGTGAAGAGGAACAGGGGAAATGAGTTTGCCCAAGACAGCCAGGGATGGCGTGAGGCTCAGGAAAATATCTGCTGTTCTCACTACTTGCTATTTTTTACATTTTTTCAAATGGCTGGCCATGTCAAATGTTTTACGGGGCATTAGCTGTCACCCTCACACAGGGTCACAGCTATTCAAATGTAAGGCACTGGTTCCTGCTGACTCAATGACAAAGGGTCCAAATTTCTTGCAGAAGACCCCGGTGCCCACTTATTCCAGGCACAAAACTATTTCTCAGAAACCCCAGTCATGCCTGGGACACAGTGCCCTGGGTAGTAAAATCCCGAAGCCTTTGCAGGCTCCTGGGAAAACAGGCATCTGGACCTCTGCAGAGAGAGGACACCTCTGTGCTAAGGAAGGACGGCAGCACAGCCTGTACTGGCCCCAGATCCCTTCCAACAAGCCAGGTGCCTGCTGGCCTCAAGGCACTGTGCCAGGTGTCAGACACCCCTCTACTGCAACACACCTCGGTCTCACCCAAGGGCCATGGCTGGGAACAGAGTACTGGGGCTCCAGTGGATCACTGTGTCCTGGGCCACTGCTGCTTCGCTACAGAAAACTTGTGTGGCCTTGCTGAGTCTTCAGTTGGGAAATCTAAACACAGTAGCTGGCAGCTGAGCTGGCCTCACATGAGGGAGGAGGAGGGTCTCCTGTAGCAAGCCCTGAGAGGGTGCTCGGAGAGAACCAGCAGTAGTGACTGTTTCTATTACTGAGTGCTCGCTACGTGTCAGGCAGGCACCAGCACAGTGCTCTACACAGATGAGCTCATTTATCATCACAACAGCCTCAGAAGGTAGGTCTCGGCACCTACCCCCACTGTAGGAAGAAGGTGCCAAGGCAGACTACTGCCCGTGGCTGCGCAGCTGGTCAAGTGGCGGAGCTGTGTTTGAGCCCCAGGATGTCCAGCTCCAGGGTCCACGCTCTTAGCTATGCTGCTATCCTGGACCACACATGTGTGATGGTGTTGGGGGGGGTGGGGTCCTGCCAGCAAAGTCACTCCAAGTATAAAAGAGACATTAAATTTAGAAAGACCCATATTCAAATCTCAGCTCTGCTACTTCTTAGCAGTTTGACCCAGCTGATCTATGAAATCTCTCACTATTTTGGTATGAGGATGCAATGGGATAATGTGTACATGTAAGCACCTGCCACAGGGACTGCCATAGAGCAAAAGCTCAAAATGAAGCTGTGCGCAGTGGCTCACGCCTGTAATCCTAGCACTTTGGGAGGCTGAGGTGGGAGAATCCCTTGAGCCCAGGAATTCCAGACCTCAATGAGTGAGCTATGAGCAGGCCACTCACTGCATTTTAACCCGGGCAGCAGAGTGAGACCATCTCTCAAAAATAAATAAATCAAAAATGAGCAGCTGCTAATATCACGACCTGGGCTGATGAGCTGGGGGCCACAGGAGCATGCTGGCCAGGGAGGTGAGGGAACCCACGGCAGGGGGTGGGCTGGGGAGAGGGAGGGCTGCTGGGTGGTGGGGGAGCTCTATGGCTTAGGAAGGTCAAAGTCTCGGCGCTCAGCAGGCTCTGGGCCCAGTTGTAACCACGAGGTTTCAGGCCATTCCAGACACCAGGTTCATGCCAGGGACCCAGGGAATGGCAAGAAGAATGAAGAGATGCTGGTTAAGAGGGGGCAGAGGGAAGAGCTGGTTTGCTGGTTTGCTAGGGCTTTTAAGGAAGTTGTTTATTTTGGTTTCTCTGGAAGCGTCAGTGGTCCAAGCTGAGTCTGACATGTCCTAAGGGCAAAATAACCAGTTATTCAACTGCCATAGATAAGCAGAAGCCCCAGCCAGGAGATGGGATGGGCTCTCTCCAGGACTTCTCAGTGAAGCTTGTGGAAGCTTTTCAAGGCAAGTACATGGAGTCAGCCACTCTGATTTCCCTGCACCGCAGAAAGAAAGCCCAAAGGGGAAGGGATGTGCTCCGGGCCACACAGAAGGCTCCTGCTTGAGCTGGATATTAGATTTCTGGTTACTGGCAGGTAGGTCCCTCCTGCAGCCTGGACAGCCCCTCAGCCAGGCCTGTCGGATGTGACCACCTCATCCTGACTCACTGTTACATCCCTCATGGTACAGGGGCTGACAAGCAATGTCACAAAAGGAGATAAAAGAGCTTAATGTCACCCTGGCTCTGCCCCGTCCCAGTAAAGCTGGCAGACCTGTAAAAAGGAGGGGAATAGGTGGAAGAGAACAGAGCTGGGGGGGAGGGGTGGCAGGTGAGGCAGAGGTGAGAGGATCTCTATGGTCAGAGCCACCAAGGGCTGCCCCTCCCCAAACCCAGACTAGAGAGTCAGGCTGCCTGACTGGTTCAAACCTGGCTCTGCCACTTGCTAGCAGGGCCATCTGGGACAAGGTAACTTAGCTTCTCTAGGCAAAATTGTATCTCCCTTGTAAGAGTTTAAAGAGTAAATAAGTGAATGTATCTAAAGAACTCAGCATGACACCTGGCAAGTATTAAGTGTTATCTGTGACTGTTACTTTTGTTATTAGTTAAGTTGTTGAGTCTCCAGGCTCTATGTATCCATAGTGCACAAAGTGAGTCCAGGAATAGAGGCCGGAGTGGGGAAAGGGCCCGGGATTGGAGACGGACAGTTCTGGATCAGGTTATGTAATTCTCAGTGAAGGCATGATCCCTGCTCTCACAGTGGTGCTCTGAGGGCTCATTCAGTGAAGGAGTCTCCCCGAATCTGTTCTGGTTCAGGGGGATGCCTGATTCGAAGAGAAAAGAAAAAAGGATTCAGTGAAATAAAGTGAATGGAAGGGGTTGAGTGCACAGTGGGGCCCGTGAGGGTTGACTGACTTGAACGAATGGCCCCATCCCAGACCTCACCGGCACTAGAACATCTCTCATTCCTGGGCCCTGAATGCCAAAATCCCTCGGCAGCTAATCCTGCCTTCTGTTGTGGGCTAGCCTTCCCAGCTTGCCTCCTGACTTAGCCTGGACCCCAGAGCCAGCTGTTTCATAGACCCTCAGCAGCCTGAGTTAGGGACCCTTAGAGACTATCCAGGCCGACCCTCTCTTTGTATGCCAGGGAAACAGAGGCCTACAGGTGTTTTCACGAGCTCCCTGGAAAACCTGTTCCCTTCCACCATTATTGCAAAGCCTCAGCCAAAGCCAGTGGCTACCAGGCTGCCAGGTGCTGTACAGAAACTCTCAGAAAGGGACTGACTGGCGTCCTACCACCCCTACCCTGTGACCTTCTAGCTCAGGGCCCAGCTAGTTTAGCTGTCCAGCCCTCAGTGGCTCCCTGTCCCACCTCCTGCAGCAGGCGTTTCAAGTCCTCTCACGTCCTTTTTGCTGGGAAGGCCAATGGTGTGAGGTCCCTTGACCCTTCAAGGTTGCTCTGAGCCTCCTTCACTCCGACCCTCCCTCCATCTGTCCTTCCACTTCTTCAAGACCATCTTCCACCCACGCTCTTCATCCTTCCCCTTTCATCTCTGAACTTGTCCTTTTCCCATGTGGCCCCTGCAGCATCTGACAGCGCTGCTCACCACCTACTGACACCTCTCCATGGCTACCTGGCCATTGCCCTCTCTTGGGACTGCCTCTTCCTGTTGCAACGTCTCTCTCTGCTCCTCTGCCTTTGCCCACTGGCTCGGGGCAGGTGTGGCCCACGGTTGTGCCTCCAGCAACCACATGTTCCACACTTTCCCACAGTGGCCTCAGCCACATACAACTCCAATGAGCTCCATCAAACTGATGACACTAGAGTTTCCCCTGGAACCTGGAGCTCTATCCTCAGCTCCATGTTGTGGCTCCTTGCGAATGTCCTATTGGCATCTCCCACTCGGCCCATCTTGTCCCAGCCCCGTTCCTCAGCCTGGTTTCTTCCTGGTCACACAGGCTTCGATTCTGATTCCTCAGCACCCCTCTCTCACACAAGGCTTGGAGCCTCCTCTCCAATGGCCTATTCTTATCGCCTCATCTCAGGCCCTCATAACTTCTAACCTACTCTAGGCAATTGTCTCCCAACTGGTTTCCTGTCTTGAGTCTCTTTTCCCTCTCATTGACCCTTCATGCTGTTCTCTTCCAAGAACAGTACCCCTAACTCATTCCTGCTATCAAAACTTCAATGTAGACCATTGAACCACTACAGAATAAAGTGAAAATATCGTGGCCTGGCAGAGAAGGATTTCTATAATCTGGCCCCATCTGACTTTCCAATCTTAATCCTCTCTGTATACAAATAACCGCCTCCATTGCCTCTAAATCTTGCTACACTCAATCTCCTCTCCCAAACCTTTCACAACTTCTGGCCTCAAGTCTTTTCTCAGTATGCCTTTCCCCAAGCCTCACGCTAGTCCAAAGCCCAGTTCAAATGCTACCTCCTGTCCTACATCTTACTCCCCAAAGCCTTCCCTCACCGTGAGATAACATTATTTTTACACCCTTGCTACAGCACTCACTATACCGCTTATCCTTTTTTTTTTTTTCCTTTTTAGAGACAGGGTCTTGCTATGTTGCCCAGGTTGGACTCAAACTTCTTGAACTCCTACCTCAGCCTCCCAGGTAGCTGGGACTACAGGTACAAGCCACCGCATCCAGCTAACACTACTTATAATTTAATGTTCTGGAAATTATCCTCCACTCTCACAGACTGTGAACCCGTGGATGATGGGTGCTGGTTTTCATACCCATCCTTAAGTCCTCAACCTAACACTGGGCTTCATTTTGTCCAATCACTGCTATCCTCTGCTTTTTAATATTTTTTTCTGTAAGTTTGTCTCCTTCACTAGATTATAAGCTCTTTTGAGGTGAGGGATCACATTTTAGTAATCCTGCTATACCACTTAGCATCAGAGGACTTTCAAACAAAATAAAACAAAAGAGATCTTCAACAAAAGTTTGTTGCATTGCATGAGCATCTGCAATTAGTGCAAATCCAAAGCAGCCAGCGTAGACAACCACCTACTATTTTTTAACCGAGATATTTCCCTGTCCCCAGCCTAAACTAACCCCAGGTCCCTATCAGCTCAGTGCAGGGCTGCAGATGGCACAAGGTAAAGTATAGGCAGAGGCATGAGGCATACAAAGGCTTCAAGAAGAGCACGAATATGACAAATATGCAGCAGGTGACTCTTCTGCTGGAGCATATTCCAGTGCCTGAGCCCCAGGGAGGACACCCATCCATGCTCCTGAACTGGCACAGGAGCCATTCCTGCTGACAGGAACATCCCACAGGCCCTGTTGTTCCCGTCCTTTCTTGGCTGGCTGTCCCTGAGGCCCCAGCAACATCAGAGTCAGACAGAATTTTGAAAGCTGGAGGGCCCACACCCCACCATGCTCCCCACTTATACAGAATGTGACTTATTTTACAGGGAAGCTCCTTGAGCAGGTTACCTCAGGAGTCCTGGCAAATACAGACTGAAACCCTCTCCAAGAGCAGGCAAACAGGCCAAAGATCAACCTGCAAAGTCAGGAGGGAGGAAAGTTCAGGCATTCCAGGCCACCTCTTCCACCAGTGTTCCCCTTTCTCAATTTCATGTGGGCAGGAAGGTTAGGAGGCTGGCTGCCGCTGTTTAATTTCATTTCTTTCCTTTAATAAACATTTATAGAGTTACAGGACTTTCCATCTCCTAGCTGTGTAATCCTGGGCAAGTCCCTTACCTCTGACATGTTTCCTCATCTATAGAACAAAGATAATAATCTTTGCTCTGCCTCTCACAGGGCAGGCTCAAGTGAGAATGTGCAGGTGAATGAGCTTTCTAAACCCAAAAGGCCTATGGGTATTACTGTTATTCACATTATCTGCACCAACCCTCTAATCTTCCAGATAAGGAAACCCAAGCCCAGGAAGGTCACATGGTAGCAGTCAGGCTGAGACCCCGGTCTTCTGAGTGCCTGTTACATGTCACAGGCACAAATCTTGTGTTCTTCTCCCCTCCAGCTTGTATTAAGAGAGTACTTCTCTGAAAACTCAGGTTAAAGAAAAAAAAAAAAAAAGGGTTCCCGGGTAAAGCGAGGTGATAAGTGGTAAAGACAACCTCACTATTCCCTCCCCGGTTTGGGAGCCTTCAGTGCAGGGCCGCTCAGCGGCCTGGTGCTATCAGCCTCAGGAGTTCCTGTGACCAGCCACTGATGGGCTCCTGGGGCTTAGGTGGTTTGGGGGTGGCTGACACCGGCATCTCCGACAAGACCATCCGTTCCGAATCTCATCAGCTGGTAAAAAGGCTGTAGCAGGGAGAGAGGAGCCCGGTCTCAGGGCAGACCGTCCAAGCTGGTGGAGCGAAGTGGGTAAAAAAAGGCAGGCTCTCATTTTGGGAGGACGGTCCTTGACCCTCGTCTGGAGACGTGGGAGGGAGTAAAGATATGGGGGGTGCCTTTCCAGGGCGCCCGAAAGTCGGAAGTCTTTTCCTCTCCAGGACCCATTCTGTCCCGCAGAGGAGTTATGTTTATTTTCCTGAACTATAATATTTCCCAGGCCGGTAACTGGCCCTGGGCCACCGAACAGCCCCTTGGGAAAAGTAGTTCAATTTTGCTTTCAGGTAAGTTTCCTTCGCCCTGTCTGTCAGCTCGTCTCATTCTCGGAAACCTCAAATCTCAGAGGGTTCCACAAGCACCCCGAAGGCTGAGGTCCCGACCTCCCCCGTCTTAAGGTGCCCAGCAACCCGCAGAGGCGTGGGAGGGAAAGACTACACCTCCCAGCAGCCACCGCGCGTCTCAGTGCGCAGGCGTAGCCGCGCCTCGCCACCCCTCCCCCTCCTCCAACTGCTCCCATCGGTCCGTTCCCGTATTCCCCCCACCAGTCCTAATGTCCCCGTCTCTCCGGCACCTCACACTCACCGCGAACTCGCGGTGTCGGGTACAGCCGTTGTGCCTTCTCCAGGAAGCGGAGCGCTCTGTCGGGCTGGTTGCTCTGGATGGCCTTGAGGGCGATGCTAATACAGCGCTCGGCTTCATCCTTGTTGGATTCCATGGCGGAACCAGAGCGCGGAACCAGGGAGGGGGAGGCCGGGCGAGCGAAGGGCTGCGCCGCCGGCGCGTCGCGGGGCAGGCCGGCGCAGAATGATGACACAAACCCTCCGCCCCTCCTTTTCCGAGAGGAGCGAGATTCGAGCGAGGCCGGAAGCGCTACCGTATGTCATCTAAGAGACGGACGTCTGGTTTAGGTGTCAATAATGGGGCATGCCAATATTTGCCTCGTGTTCTGGAGGTCTTAACAGTTGAGTATACTTAAACGTTCTTGCTAGTAACTCGGTACGTTTCAGATGAAGGTCATTCATTGAATACATATCGAATACCTCCTGTTTGTCAGACACGGTTATACGAGGGGGATACGGTGGTGAACATAACAAAGCCTCTGCTCTCATGGAGCTTACATTCTAGTGTGTAAGGGTTGGGGAGACAGTCAGTGAACAGATACATTCAGATAGTGATAAACATTATGAAGAAAAATAATGAAAAAATATAGGGATTAGACAGTGGGAGCCGCTATTTTAAATAGCTTGATAAAAGAAACTCTCAGAAGCTATTTTTAAAGAATTTCAATAGATTTAGGGGATACAAGTGTTTTTTGTTACACGGATGAATTGTGTAGTGCTGAGGTTAGGAATTGCAATATACCCGTCACCAGAATAGTGTACATTGTACTTTATAGGTAGATTTTCACCCTCACGACCCTCCCAGCCACCCCCCTTCTTAATTTTCAATGTTTGTTACACTGCTTTATGACCATATATCCTTACTTTAGCTCCCACTTATAAGTGAGAACCCATGGTATTCTTTTTTTACATTCCTGAGACACTTAGAATAATGGTCACTAGTTCCATCCAAGTTGCTGCAAAAGACATTTTTTTTAAATTCCTTTTTATGGCTGAGTAGTACTCTATGGTATACACATACAGCACATTTTCTTTATCCACTCTTAAGTTGATGGGCACTTAGGTTGATTCCATATCCTTGCAGTTGTGAATTGTGCTGCAATAAATATTTGGGTGCGGGTGTCTTTTTTATAAAATGATTTCTTTTCCTTTGGGTAGATACCCAGTAGTGGGATTGCTGGATCAAATGGTAAGACTACTTTTAGTTTTCTGAGGAATTTATGTACTGTTTTCCATAGAGGTTGTACTAGTTTACATTGGCACCAATGGTGTACAAGCATTCCCTTTCACCACATCGCTGCCAACATCTATTATTATTATTATTATTATTTTTTTTTTTGAGACAGAATCTCACTCTGTTGCCCAGGCTAGAGTGAGTGCCGTGGCGTCAGCCTAGCTCACAGCAACCTCAAACTCCTGAGCTCAAGCGATCCTCCTGTCTCAGCCTCCCGAGTAGCTGGGACTACAGGCATGCGCCACCATGCCCGGCTAATTTTTTCTATATATATTTTTAGCTGTCCATATAATTTCTTTCTATTTTTAGTAGAGATGGGGTCTCGCTCTTGCTCAGGCTGGTCTCGAACTCCTGAGCTCAAACGATCCGCCCACCTCGGCCTCCCAGAGTGCTAGGATTACAGGCGTGAGCCACCGCGCCCGGCCATCTATTATTTTTTGACCTTTTAATGCCATTCTGACAGGGGGATAAGGTGGTATCTCATTGTGGTTTGGAAGCTGTCATTTTAACAGGTACTTGAATTCAGGAGACATAGGTATTATAGATGTGGCTGTCTGAAGGAAGAGTGGTCAGGCAGAAGGAACAGCAAACGCAAAGGCTCTGAAATGGGAATTTCATGGTGAATTACAGGAACAAGAAGGAGACTATTCCTTCAGAGTAGAGGAGGGGAAAAAATAAAAGGAGAATACACTATGGGGAACATAAAGTATTCCACTACTGAATGGAATCCAGTTCTATCAGGATTCAGTTCTTTCAGGGATACCACTCTAGTGAAAGCAGTCTTGTGAAGGTTACCAATGACCTCCATATCACCAAATCCATTGTCATTTCTCAGTCCTTATATTAATGGATTTGGCAAGAGGCTACTACAATACTCCGGATGAGAGTTAGGCAGCAACTACAATACAGGTGAGAATTAATGGTAAGAATAATAATAAATAAGTGTGATGATGGAGGTGGTGAGAAGTAGTCCAATTCTGGATATAATTTGTTTGTTTGTTTTGAGACAGAATCTCGTTCTGTCACCTGCACTAGAGTGCCATGGCGTCAACCTAGCTCACAGCGACCTCAACTTCCTGGGCTCAAACAACCCTCTTGCCTCAGCCTCCTGAGTATCTGGGACTACAGGCACACCCCACCATGCCTGGCTAATGTTTTCTATTTTTTTTTTAGTTGCCTGGATAATTTTTTTCTATTTTTAGTGGAGATGGGGTCTTGCTCTTGCTCAGGCTGGTCTCAAACTCCTGACCTCAAACAGTCCTCCCACCTCAGCCTCCCAGAGTGCTAGGATTACAGGCATGAATCACTACACCTGGCCTCTGGATATATTTTGAAAACACAAAATGATTTTGCTGAGGCAATGGATGTGTGATGTGAGAGATATAGAGGATTCAAGGATAATTCCAAAGTTTTTGGCTTGAGTAACTGGAAGAACAGAATTTCCATTTACTAAAACTGGGAAAATGAGGAAGACTTTGAAACAAGCAGTTTGGCAGGGGAATATTGTGTTTGATTTAGGGCATGTTAAGTTTGTGATGCCTTTTAGAATCAAGTGCAGATATAGAGAAAGATGTTGTACATATGTAGGGTATAGGGAAGAAGTTGGAGATGGAAATATAATTTTTGGTCAGGTGCAATCCCAGTTGAGATTACAACCCTGTAATCCCAACTACTTGAGAGGTTGAGGTGGGAGGATCACTTGAAGCCAGGAGTTTGAGACCAGCCTGGGCAACATAGCAAAACCCCTGTCTCTAAAAAAAGAAAATGAAAAAAGTTAGCCAGCATGGCATGTGTCGGTTGTTCCAGTGACTCAGGAGGCTGAGCCCTGGAGTTCAAGGCTGCAGTGAGCCATGATCATGCCACTGCACTCCAGCCTGGATGACAGAGTGAGACCTCATCTCTCTCTCTCTCTCTCTCTCTCTATATATATATATATATATTTTTTTTCTTTCTTTTTTTGAGACATGGTCTCGCTCTGTCACCCCAGGTAGAGTACAGTGGTGTCATCACAGCTCACTGCAACCTCAAACTCCTAGGCTCAAGCTATCCTCCTGCCTCAGCCTCCCAAGTGGCTGGGACTACAGGTGCACACCACCAAGCCTGGCTAATTTTTTTTCTGTTTTTAGTAGAGATGGAGTCTCGCTCTTGCTTAGGCTGGTCTCAAGCTCCTGACCTCAAGGGATCCTTTGGCCTCAGCCTCCCAGAATGCTAGGATTACAGGCGTGAGTCACCATGCCTGACCAAAAAAAAAAAAAAAAAATATATATATATATATATATATATATATTTATAGTTTTTGAAAGTATTGGTATATATAAATAGTATTTAAAGCTTTGACACCAGATGCACCAAGGAAGTGACTGTGGACAGAGAAGAGTAGAAGAAGTCCAATTACTGAGCCTTGCAAAATTGCAATCTTTAGAGGTGTAGAAGAGGAGAATCCAGGAAAGGAGAATGTGAAGAAGCATTCACATTCTTCCTTCTTACCTCTTCTTGCCACTTCGGAGGTAAGAAAATAAGTTATCTCAAAAACCAAGTGAAGCAGCCCTTTATCAGATGTATAGCATGCAAATATTTCCTCCCATTGTGTAGGTTGTCTATTCACTCTATTGATTGTTTCCTTGACTGTGCAGAAGCTTTTTTATTTGATCAGGTCCCAAACAAAAAATTTGATTTTCATTGTTGCTGTGATTGCTTTGGGGTCTTCTTCATCAATTCTTTGCCTAGGATGATGTCTTATAAGAGTTTTTCCAACATTTTCTTCTAGACTTCTTGTAGTTTCATGCCTTAGGTTTAAGTGTGTTATCCATTGTGAATTAACTTTTGTGACTGGTGAGAGGTACAGATCCTTTTTCAGTCTTCTACATGTGGCCAGCCAATTTTCCCAACACCATTTATTGAATAGGGATTCTTTCCCCCAGTGTATGTTTTTGTCTGCTTTGTCAAAGATCAGATGGCTATATAAGGATGGTTCTATATCTGGGTTCTCTGTTCTGATTAATTGTTCTTTGTCTCTGTGCTTATGCCAGTACATGCTGTTTTGGTTACTATATAGCTTTGTAGTATAGCTTGAAGTCTGGTAAAGTGATGCCTCCCAATTTGTTCTTTTTGTTTTAGGCTGCCTTGGCTATTCGGGCTCTTTTCTGGTTCCCAACGAAGCGTAGAATTATTTTTTCTAGATCTGTGTAAAATGACATTGGTATTTTGATGGGGATTGCATTGAATCTGTAAATCACTTTGGGTAGTATAGACATTTTAACAATGTTGATTCTGCTGATCCATGAGCATGATATGTTTTTCCATTTGTTTACATCCTCTGCAGTTTCCTTCCTCAGTGTTTTGTAGTTCTCCCTGTAGAGGTCTTTCACCTCCTTCGTTAAATATTATATTCCTAGATATTTTATTTTCTGTGTTGCTATTGTGAAAGGTATTGAATCTTGGATTTGATTCTCAGCTTGACTGTTGTTGGTGTATAGGAATGCTACTGATTTGTGTATGTTGATTTTGTAACCTGAGACTTTGATGAATTTATTTATCAATTCCAGGAGTCTCTTGGCAAAATCTTTGGGGTTTTTCAAATATAAGATCATATCATCAGCAAAGAATGATAGTTTGACCTCTTCTTTTCCCATTTGGATATGTTTGATTTCCTTCTCTTGCTTTATTGCTCTGGCTAGGACTTCCAGTACTATGTTGAATAGAAGTGGTGACAGTGGGCAACCTTGTCTGGTTTCAGTTATAAGTGGGAATGCTCTCAATTTTTCCCTGTTCAGTATGATGTTGGCTGTGGGTTTGTCATGTGTGGCTTTTATAATTTTGAGGTATGTTCCATGTATGCCTATTTTGTTAAGAGTTCTTATCATAAAACGGTGCTGAAGTTTGTCAAATGATTTTTCTGCATCTATTGAGAGGATCATGTGGTCTTTGTTTTTGCTTCTAATTATGTGGTGAATCACATTTATAAATTTGTTCATGTTGAACCATCCTTGTATCTCTGGGATAAAGCCCACCTGGTTGTGGTGGATTATTTTTTTGATGTGCAGCTGAATTCGGTTTGGTAGGATTTAATTTTTTTTTTTATTTTTCATTTTTTTGAGACAGAGTCTCACTCTGTTGCCTGGGCTAGAGTGAGTGCCGTGGTGTCAGCCTAGCTCACAGCAACTTCAAACTCCTGAGCTCCAGTGATCCTTCTGCCTCAGCCTCCCAAGTAGCTGGGACTACAGGCACGCACCACCATGCCCGGCTAATTTTTTCTATGTATATATTTTAGCTGTCCATATAATTTCTTTCTATTTTTAGTAGAGATGGGGGTCTCACTCTTGCTCAGGCTGGTCTTGAACTCCTGACCTCGAGCGATCCTCCCACCTAGGCCTCCCAGAGTGCTAGGATTACAGGCGTGAGCCACTGCACCCGGCCGGTAGGATTTTATTGAGAATTTTTTCATCTCTATTCATAAGGGATATAGGTCTATAGTTTGTTGTTGTTGTGTCCTTTCCTGGCTTTGGCATCAGGTGCTATTGTTTTGTAGAATGAGTTGGGGAGGATTCCTTTCTTCTCGATGTTATGAAATAATCTCTGCAGTATAGATACCAGTTCTTCTTTGTAGGTCTGGTAAAATTCAGCTGTGAAACTATCTGGTCTGGGACTTTTTTCTGGAAGATTTTTTATTGCTGCTTCAATTTTGTTACTTGATATTGGTCTGTTCAGAAGTTCTATTTCTACCTGATTGAGCCTAGGGAGGCTGTGTATTTCCAGGAATTTGTCAATTTCCTCAATGTTTTCAAGTATATGTGTGTAGAGATTTTTATAGTATTCAAAGGTGATATTTTGTATTTCCGTGGTATCAGTTGTAACATCTCCTTTTTCATTTCTGATCCCAGCTTATTAGGGTCTTTTCTTTTCTGTCTCTGGTTAATCTAGTGAGAGGCCTGTCGATTTTGTTTCTGTTTTCAAAAAAACAACTTTTTGTTTTATTAATCTTCTGTATAGTTCTTTTGGAATCTATTTCATTTAGTTCTGCTCTAATTTTAGTTATTTCTTTTCTTCTGCAGGGTTTGGGATTGGCTTGCTCTTCCTTTTCCAATTCCTTGAGATGATTCATTAGATTGTTGATTTGTGATCTTTCTGTCTTTTGGATATAGGTATTGAAGGCCATGAATTTTCCTCCTGGAACTGCTTTTGCAGGATCCCACAGATTTTTGGTAACTTGTGTCCCGTTTGTCATTTAGTTCAAAGAATCTTTTGATTTCCATCTTAATTTCCTCCTTGACCCAATAATCATTCAGCAGTAGGTTGTTTAATTTCCATGACTTTGTATAAAGTTGAGTGTTTCTGTTGAAACTGATTTTTAATTTTATTCCACTGTGATCTGAGAAGATACATGGTATAATTTCTATTTTTTTTAAATTTGTTGAGACATGTTTTATGGCCTAGGATGTGATCAGTCTTAGAGAATGTTCCATGAGCTGATGAGAAGAACACATATTCAGTAGTTTTGGGGTAGAATGTTCTGTAAATGTCTGTTAGGCCCATTGTGCTAGAGTCCTATTTAAGTCCATTGTTTCTTTGTTTATTTTATGTTTGGAGGATCTGTTCCATTCTATCAGTGGGGAGTTGAAGACCCCAGCTATTACAATGCTGCTGTTTAGATCAAGTAGGATTTGCTTTATGAATCTGGGTGCACCTGTGCTAGGTGCATACATATTTAGGATTGTTATGTCTTCTTGTTGAATTTTCCCTTCACCATTATATAATGACCATCTTTGTCTTTCTTTACTTTTGTTGATTTGAAGTCTGTGTTATCTGATATGAGAATGGCCACACCAGCTTTCTTTTGGTTTCCATTTGCATGGAATATTGTTTTCCATCCCTTCACCTTGAGTCTGAGTGAGTCCTTTTGCGTTAGATGCATTTCCTGGAGACAGCAGATACTTGGCTTATATTTTTTTTATCCATTCAGCCAGACTATGTCTCTTCAGTGGGGAGTTCTAGCCATTTACATTTATTGAAAGAATTGATAAGTGGGGTGGATTTTTGTTCATCCTGTTGTGTTAGAACTTTATTGCTTTGTTTTACCTCTTGGCCATTGTGGTATCTGAGCTCTGAACTTTAGCTTTTGGATGGTTTTACACTGGTGGGTGTCTATCATGCTGATCAGTGTATAATGCAGATCTCAATACTTCCTGCAGGGCAGGTCTGGTCTTGACAAATTCCCTCAGCGTTTGCTTGTCTGAGAAAGTCTTTATTTCTCCCCCATATAGGAAACTTAGTTTTGCAGGACTATAAAATTCTAGGCTGGCCATTATTCTGTTTGAGAAGACTAAGAATGGGGTCCCAGTCCCTTCTGGCTTGTAAGGTCTTAGTTTAGAAGTCTGCAGTTAGTCTGATGGTTTTCCTTTGTAAGTTACCTGATGTTTTCGGCTTATGGTTTATATGAGTTCCTCTTTTGTGTTAACTGTGGCCAGTCTGATGACTATATGTTGTGGTGATTGTCTCTTGGCAATGAATCTCCCAGGAGTTTGTTGTGCTTCTAGTACCTGGATGTCCAGATTTCTTTTTTTTTTTTTTTTTTTTTTTGAGACAGAGTCTCACTCTGTTGCCCAGGCTAGAGTGAGTGCCGTGGCGTCAGCCTAGCTCACAGCAACCTCAAACTCCTGAGCTCAAGCGATCCTCCTGTCTCAGCCTCCTGAGTAGCTGGGACTACAGGCATGCGCCACCATGCCCGGCTAATTTTTTCTATATATATTTTTTAGCTGCCCATATAATTTCTTTCTATTTTTAGTAGAGATGGGGTCTCGCTCTTGCTCAGGCTGGTCTCGAACTCCTGAGCTCAAACGATCCGCCCACCTCGGCCTCCCAGAGTGCTAGGATTACAGGCGTGAGTCACCGCGCCCGGCCTGGATGTCCAGATTTCTAGAAAGAGCTGGGAAATTTTCCTCAAGCATTCCCTCTAATAGGTTTTCCAGCCTTTGTGTATTTTCTTCTTCACCCTCAGGGATGCCTATAATTCTTATGTTAGGGGTTTTTACATAATCTCATATTTCTTTGTAGGTTTTGTTCATTCCTCATATTTCTCTGTTCTTTCTCTTTGACTGACTTTAATTCAAAAGTGTTGTCTTCTAGTGCTGAGATTCTTTCTTCTGCCTGATCTACCCTACTCTTAAGGCATTCCATTGTGTTTTATATTTCCTCAGATGAATTTTTCATTTCCAGAAGCTCTGCTTGATTTTTTTTAAAATAATCAATTTCTTTAGTGAATTTTTCATTCACTTCCTGTATTGTTTTTGTGGTTTCTTTGTGTTGGGTTTCTATTTTCTCTTGTATTTTATTGAGCTTTCATACAATCCATATTCAAAATTATTTATCAGTCATTTCAATATTCTCATTTTGGTTGGTTTCCATTGGTACGCATATATTGTTTTCTTTTGGGGGTGTCCTTTCACTCTGATTTTTCATGTATCCAGAGATCTTTCATTGATTCCTTCTCATCTGGAGCAGCTTTTGCTTCTTATTTTTGGATTTCCTTTTGATTAGATAATGACATGCCCAGTTTAATCTCTGAGACAGTGGGTAGTGCTTGTGGGTGAGACTCAACTACACCTTGTATGATTAAGTAAATGCTGTAAAGGGCATGCAAATTGACCTCTCTGTTGGTAGGTGGCGCTTGCCAGAAGGAATAAGCTGCAATGTTGTTTTTGGGTCCTGTGACTGGCTCTAGTCTCTCCAGAGAGGCACTTGATTTACCCAGGTGGTGGGTGGGGCCCTGGAACTTCAGGTGAGTCCTTACTCTCTGTCACAGCAGAGGCAGGTGGGAGAGTATGGCTAGGTGGGGCTGCAATGGGTGAGCTTTGCCCTCAGGCTCCACCACAGCTGGCAAGGTATGTGTTTCAGCAGGGGTCAAAGGTCTGCTCCCAGCTTCTAGGCAAAGCTGCCAGGGAGGGGCTGTAGTGGCCTCACCCAATCACAAATGTCCCCTCCTTGACCCGGAGCAATGTGATTAAGACCTGGGGGTTTGCAATCTGGCCTCTGGGCCTATCCCAGGGTCCCCAAAGATCAATCCCTGACCATGCCAGGGAGAAGCACGCTGGTCCCCAGTTGCCCATGGGGTGCCCAAGCAGGTTCGATGTCCCTCTGCTTCAGGGCATACCCTGTACTGATGGAGTCACAGGCAAGTGGCACCAGAGGGCTGGAGGGCAGGGAGTGTAGACTGAACATCACTCAGATTGCTGCAGGACCCCTAGAGGAAAGGTCTGAGCCACATTCTCTGTGGAAGTCTGTGGTGGCTCTGTTGTCTCTTTTGGCAGCCACAGGTTGGGACGGGAAGGGGAGAAAAAGAATCTGGAAAGGTTTGAGCCCCACTCTCTGTGGAAGGCCTGGTGTGGTGGATACACCGACAGAGGAGAAGCAGTTCCTGTGAGGCCCGGCTCAATCGTCTCAGCAGCCATGGGTGGGGCGGGGGGAGGGCAGGAAGAGTCTGAGTGGAAGAAAGCTGGCACTCTGGTCGTCTCTGTCCCTCTCTCCAGGAGGCAGCCCGCCCAGAAGGTCTGGGCTCTGGGGGGGGGGGTCACACAGGTCCCCCGGGACCCTGTGGCCCCCTGTGGCTCCTGCAGTCTGGGCCGGAGTTGGAAATGTTTGTGTGGGAACGAGTGAGACGAAAACCCAGGGGCTGAGGCCCCCGGGGAGGAGGACAAAGGTGCAGGGTGGGTGGAGAAGTAATATGGCGCCTGTTGTGTCAGCTCGGGTCTGCGGCGATGGGAAGTGACCCCAAGGGCGCCGGCTGCCTGGTGCTTCGTCCTCACAAAGCTCCCAGTTCACGGGCGGCAGCAGGTTTTGGGTTTGTGAGGGCAGAAGAGCTCAGGAGCCCACTACTGCCAGAGATGTGAGGGAGGGAGGAACAAGCCGCTCCACCCTCCCTTCTCGCTGGACTCCAGGCCTCCCGGGGTTGATCTCTGCCAGTATCCTCCTTCCCGTTCTCCTAATTCTGGGGGCCTTCGTCCCACGCTCGAGGACTCAGGAACCTGCTTGAATCATCATCGTGGCTGCTCTATTTGTGTAACTAAACGTGTCTAAATGTAGAAGAGGTAACACATTGCACTATGATGACGTTATGATAACCATGATGTCACTAGGTGATAGGAATTTTTCAGCTCCATTATGATCTTATGGTACCACTGTCATATATGTCATCTGTTGCTGACCGAAACGTTGTTACAGGACACATGACTGTGATTCACTCTGTGAAGAGGGTACTGAAGTGGAAATGAAAGTGTGTAATTTCCTATTGTTAAGTAACTGGACTGTGATTGCCCAACCACTGGCTGGTGAGCCCTCCCCTCTTTTCCTGAAATGCAAATAAAACGTCAACATCGTATGTAAATTTCCCTTCGTAGCCAGGACCTTGCCTTAGCTGCAGGTCTGGGTCAGTAAGGGTCTGGAGAGGGGCTCAGCCTGCTTGTGGCGGGAGCCCCGGTGCCTTATCTTCACATTCTCCCCTCCCCCTGCTGCTGAGCTGAGTCCCTAAACGGTTTCTGTTTAGAAAGCTTAGTTGTTTCAGAAGGGATTATGAACTGAGCCCGAAGGCTGTTCTGACCAGCCTCTGTGTTATCCCTCCCTACCTTTCTTATAGATCTCAAACTGGGTGTCCTATTTTTTTGTCCCGAGGTTAATTTGACTTTCTATGGGTCCTTCTCAGTCCAAAGGCTGGGAAGACAGCCACATCCCTGCTCAATTCATGTTAAATGGTATGGTCCGTGGCTACAGACTTTGTTTAAAAATGGAACTGGTATGCCAGGTGTGACCTGAAGTTACACCTTCCTCTTGATGGTTCTTGAAATCAACATGTCATGATTTTGATCTAAGGGAAATATAGAAACATCTATCCTGACTAGCTGGAATCATGGTATCTGTGGGAGGATGAGGCTTAAAAAGAGAGACAAAGTCTGGTATTTGTGCCTCCTTCACAGATATCCAGATGTCACTGGAAAAATGAATCTCCCAGCGAATTTCAGCATCTCCTCATTTTGCTCCTAGACCTGAAACTGCCCTTGTATTAGGTGACAACCAGCCTCCAGATTTCTTTCCTCTGGGGATATCAAGAATTCACAATCTGACCTTAACATGTTTTTATCTCCCATTGTACTTTCCCCATCTCTGCTAAGATACATCTCCCCTCACCCCTATCTATCTGTCTTCCTGTCCTCCTTAATTATCTTTTTCATCTGTCCAAGTCTAACTCATTCTTTAGGGCTCAGCTTAAACCCTATCTCCTCTATGAAGAGAGAAAATTAATTTAATAGTTATATGTCTATAGTGAAAGCCAGGCACTGTGCAGAGCTTTAGAGATTCAGAGATGCACCATGAATAAGGACAGAACCTGACATCAGGGAACTAAAAGTCTCATAAGGGAGTTAGATTTGGGGAGGGGGCTGTAATACGGTCTTGCTCTGTTGCCCAGGCTGGAGTACAGTGGCTCGATCACAGCTGACTGCAGCCCCAAATTCTTGGGCTCAAGTGATGCTACTTTCTCAGCCTCCTGAGTAGCTCAGACTACAGGCACGCGTGCAACCATGCCTGGCTAATTAAAAAAAATTTCTTTTTTTTTTTTTTTGTAGAGATGAGGTCTTGCTATGTTACTCATGCTGATCTCAAACTCCTGGGCTCAAGGGATCCTCCCACCTCAGCCTCCCAAAGTGCTGGGATTACAGGTGTGAGCCAGGAGATATATTAAAAGAATTATAGGACGGTGTGGTAAGTACAGCAATGGGATTGTGTGTAAAGTCCAGAGGAGGCTCAGGAGGTCAGTTGTGTGTGTAGGATTGGAAAGCCTTTCTGTAGGAGATGACATCTGAGCCAGGGACTGAGGCTGAGAAAGGGACTTCTCCAGGCACTCTTCCTGCTTTGAATTCCTGTAGCACTTAAGCCTGGACCCTCTGTGGGCTCCCACCTTCACTGTCCTGCACAGCTGGTGCCCTTTGCTTGTGAGTCTGTTTACGTCCTGTGTCCAGTGAAACCAAGATGGAGATCCTGTCCTTATGTTCCCCGTGGCCTGAGCACAGGGCCTGATACCTAATAGGGGCTTGGTGTATATATATATATATATATTTTTTTTTTTTTCCATCAAAGTAGATATTTATTTATTTATTTATTTTTTGATATATATTTTTGTTAAATGAATAGAATAAGTGAATCCCAGAGGCAGGTTTTTCTCTGCTCAGACATTTTATCCGGAGCTGCCCTGAGCAAGCCAGGGTGATAGACTCCCTCCTAAGGCTTCAGAAAGAATTGCCAAGTCAGCGGCACATACCCCACTTCATGTCCTTTGCTCTTTTGCGCTCCGGCTCCCCAGTGCCTCCTGCCCCCTACACATGTGACCTAGCAAGGCCTCTCTTTCAGAAAACTCTGGGCTCCAAAATCTCCCCCTCAATAAGTTACCCTTATTGATTAAACTACAGTATAGAATGGGATACCATGCAGCTTCGGGAATGGTCGAGAATGAGACTTTTTTTTTTTTTTTAATTTCAGCTTCTCATCATGGGGGTACAAAAGTTCAGGCCACATACACTGCCCATGTCTTGCCCATCCGCCCGAGTCAGAACTTCAAGTGTGTCCATTCCCCAGACAGTGTGCATCGCACTCATCATGTAGCTATACCCCATCCCCTCCCCCCACCCCCATCCCCCCGAGTTAGAACATTCAAGCGTGACCATTCCCCAGACGGTGCGCAACGCACTCATCATGTAGGTATACACCCATCCCCTCCCCCCACCCCCCACCTCAGTCTGATACCCAATTGGTGTTATTCCCAAATGTGCACTCAGGGAAACCAGTTTGCTGGTGAGTACATGTGGTGCTTGTTTTTCCATTCTTGGGATACTTCACTTAATAGAATGGGTTCCACCTCTCTCCAGGAGAACAAAAGGGACTCCATATCACCGTTATTTCTTATAGCTGAGTAATACTCCATGGTATACATATACCACAATTTACTAATCCACTCATGAATTGATGGGCATTTAGGTTGTTTCCACATCTTTGCAATTGTGAATTGTGCTGCTATAAACATTCGGGTACAGGTGTCTTTTTTATAGAATGACTTTTGTTCCTCTGGGTAGATGCCCATTGTTCCTCTGGGTAGAGGTCCAATAATGGGATTCCTGGATCGAACGGTAGGTCTACTTGAATCTGTTTAAAGTATCTCCATAATGCTTTCCTTAGGGGTTGCACTAGTTTGCAGTCCCACCAGCAGTGTATCAGTGTTTCTGTCTCTCCGCATCCACGCCAACGTGTTGTTTTGGGACTTTTTGATAAAGGCCATTCTCACTGGAGTTAAGTGATATCTCATTGTGGTTTTGATTTGCATTTCCCTGATGATTAGGGATGTTGAGCATTTTTCTTTTTATGTAAGTTTGGTTTTGGAACCATGTGAATGTTTACCTATTAAAAACAACCAACCTAACCTCACATTGAAGATGATGAAAATAATTTACCGAAGAGTGTGAACAACTGATAGGTAATTGGATTTTTACTTTGAACCCCAATAAATTATTCGTTGAATGAACACACGGGTATTTCCCCATAGCACCTCCGGACCCGCACTTTACTCCTTTGCACTGTCTCCTCCCTGGAGAAAAAGGAGCCCTCTCTACCTAGGATGGGCCAGAGGCTAGACGCTGGAGAGATAAGGGCACAGGGCAATCACAGCCCTTTGTATGAAACTTGGTCTGTCTCTTGCATATGCCACCAAGCTGCCTTTTTTTTTTTTTTTTCCAGACAGAGTCTTGCTCTGTGTCCTGGGTTAGGTACAGTGGCATCAGCATAGCTCACTGCAACCTCAAACTGCTGAGCTCAAGCGATCCTCCTGCCTCAGCCTCCCGAGTAGCTGGGACTACAGGTGCGTGCCATCATGCCCAGCTAATTTTTTCTATTTTTTGTAGAGACAGAATCTCACTATGTTGCTCAGGCTGGTGTTGAACTCCTAGCCTCAAGTGATCCTCCTGCCTCAGCCTCCCAAGTAGCTATGACTACAGACGTGCACCACCATGCATAGCTAATTTTTTCTATTTTTCATAGAGATGGGATCTTGCTCTTGCTCAGACTGGTCTCCAACTCCTGACCTCAAGTGATCCTCCTGCCTCGGCCTCCCAGAGTGCTAGGATTACGGGCATGAGCCATCGTGCCTGGCCAAGTATAAGCTTTTTGATTCAAAATCCTTTCACTTTGATGATTTCTATTTTCATTTTTCCTTGGGGAAGAGATGGAGCTGCTATCAGTATTTTACACTGGGGAAAATGATCTGGAGATTTCATGTGTTCATGGTTAGTTGGCCTTGAAATTGGGAGAATCCATATTTTTAGGAGATTCCCAAACCATATCTCCACCCTAGACCCTTTTTCTGTGTCTAGACCCTTCTATCTACCTACTAGATAATTCCACTGGATGTCTCTCAGGCACCTCAACATGTCAAAAAATGGCCTCATCATCTTCCTGGCTCTCCTCTCAGTTTCCCAGTCCCACTGAAGAGCCCCAGCCAAGAGCCCAGTTACCCAAGCATAAGTCTGGGTTTCATCCTAAATTACTTGTTCTCCCTCACAATCCTCCAATTTATATGCCCCCACCCCAACCACTCAGGCCAAATCATTCCCTGCCCTAAACATCTCCTAAATCCTTCTTTCCAGCTCTGCAGGCACTCCCCTAATCCAGGCTTTCAGCATTTTTTAACTGCATTATTATAAGTCTCCAACCTGGATCCCACACCAATCCACCTATTGCATTGCAGGCAAAGTCATCATTTTAAAATCAGAGAGCATTACATTATTTTCCTGCTTAAAACCCTTCAGTGGCTCCTAATTATCATTAAGATAAAAGTTCAAACTCTTTATTGGGGATTGCAGGGTCCTACAGAATCTGATACTATTTTTTTTCCTCCCTCATATAAAGCCATCTGGGTTTGGTACTTTTTGTTGTATGTAGATTTTTACCTGCTGATTCAATTTATTAGAGTTATAGTCCATTCAGATTTTTTCTTGTGTCTGTAAATTATATTTTCTAGGAAACAATCCATTTTAAATTTATTGGCATAAAGTTGCTCACAGTATTATTACTTTTTAAGCAGCTACAGTATCTGTAGTTATATGCATTTAAAAATTCCTAACACTGGCCGGGCGCGGTGGCTCACGCCTGTAATCCTAGCACTCTGGGAGGCCGAGGTGGGCGGATCGTTTGAGCTCAGGAGTTCGAGACCAGCCTGAGCAAGAGCGAGACCCCATCTCTACTAAAAATAGAAAGAAATTATATGGACAGCTAAAAATATATAGAGAAAAAATTAGCCGGGCATGGTGGTGCATGCCTGTAGTCCCAGCTACTCGGGAGGCTGAAGACAGGAGGATCGCTTGAGCTCAGGAGTTTGAGGTTGCTGTAAGCTAGACTAACGCCACGGCACTCACTCTAGCCTGGGCAACAGAGTGAGACTCTGTCTCAAAAAAAAAAAAAAAAAATTCCTAACACTATTTATTTTTGCTCCTTATTTTCATTTTTCTTTGGATCTTATTCTGTTCTTTTTCCAGCTTCTTGAGGCAGATGCTTGGCTTATTGTCCACCTACTTCTGTAAATAAGTAAGGAAGTTTACTAAGAAGTTTTTAAGCTTCCCTTTAGTTTGTCCCACAAGTTGTTTTCTTTTTTTACCTTTTTTTTTTTTTTTTTTTGAGACAGTCCCTCTCTGTTGCCCAAGCTGCAGTGCAGTGGCACGATCATAGCTCACAACGGCCTCAAACTCCTGGGCTCAAGTGATCTTCTTGCCTCAGGATCCTGAGTAACTGGGACTACAGGTGTGCGCCACCACACCGGGCTAATTTTTAAAATTTTTTTGTAGAAACGGGGTCTCGCTATGTTGCCCACACTGGTCTAAAACTCCTGGCCTCAAGCGATTCTCCTGCCTTGGCCTCCCAAGTGCTGGGATTGCAGGTGTGAGCCACCATGCCTGGCCCACAAGTTTTAATATGTAGTATTTTCATTATCATACTCAGTTCTAAGCATTTTCAAATTTCCATCATGATTTTTTTGAATTATCTATGTGTGTATACCCAAATGCATTTTTGACCTATTTTTGTGAATGACCACCATCTTAATTGGGTCTTGGGTACGGAAATTGCTTCCCAGTCTGCAATGGATACTGTCTAGAACTTTACTTGGGAACTTTACCATGGGAAGGCCTAGTCTGGAGTAGGGCTGGGTCTAGGCTGGACTCTGCAGCCTCCTCCCTGGCTCCAGGCCAGTGAGTCCCTGCACTGAGCCTTCTTGCCAGCAGGTGGCACCTGAACCCTAAAAGCTGATTCAGACTATGCTCCCTTTTCCTTCCTGTTGTGAACGTATGAGGACACAGACCCCTGCTTGGGCTGTGCTGAGGCTCGCAGAGGATGCACTAGCAATGGGACCTGGCTCCTGCCTCCCAGACTGCTGTGTCTTCTTCCTTGTCTGGTAGCCGCCATTGCCTGGACCTCTCCTTGGTCTTAGAGTATTTGCTCCAACCAGAGCTAAGACTAGGTGGGGCACTAAAAGCTATTAAAATAATGACTTTTAAAGATTGTGAACATTCTTAAGCCCCCCTTTCCTTAGTAACGGTCACCGTATTCTTCCTGCTTGTCTTCTTGGATGATACGGATCCCAAGTTCAAGGAAACCTGGCAGTCTGGGTCCTCTCTCAGTTTCTTTCCCTCCCTGAAGCCTTACAAACTAGAACTGGAGGAAGAGTTGTTTTTGTTTTTTGAAATAGAGAACAACGACAGAAGTAGAGAATGGCTGTGGTTGTGCAAGGGGAATACATTGAGGCATTGCTTATATTACTTACTTTGTCCAAGAGTTATTTCTAAATTAGCTTTGGTGGTGGACTGTTTCTTCAATGTCACTAATTTTGGTCTATACTGTATCAGTGACAATCTCACAAACATGACATGGAATTAGAGTAGTGCGGTGAAGGGTGGGCAAGTGGTTCTTGGGGGACAAAGGAAGGGCTATGATCTTACCTGGAAGAGGATGAAGCAAGGAGGCTTCTTAAGGAGAGGACAGTTTGAATTGAGTTTTGAAAGAAGGGAGGGTTATTCTATTAATATCTAGGTAGAAGAAAGAAGCAATTTGAATAAAAAATGAAGCACAAATCAGCCGTATGTGTTCCCAAATACTCCCCAGCTCACCCATAAACTCTGCCTACTAAGATTCGCTCAGCCTACTCCCATGCCACCTGGCCCAAGGACTTCTTCCTTGGGGGACCCTGGCCTTTTCTGGGTGACTTAGCTTGTACCTCTCACCTGCACATTTAACCTATTGTGCCAAAGTGTGGCCGTCATGTCTTCTTGAGCACCTGGACACCCTGTCCCTTCCTCAGGCACTCCTAGGAGCTGACGGAGTTCATCTGGAATTCACCTACCGGTGACACTGCCCTTGATGCTGGGTTCACGATGTTGCAGGTGACCCTTACCCTCTCCCGCCATGTTCTGGCTTCCAGCTTCAGTGAACCCAGGACAATCACTAGATCTCTTCTCGTAGGGGAATGAATGTCCCACAGAGGATGTGAATGGGACTTCTAGTTCAAGCTGGAGAAAGGAGGATCAGGGAAAAGAGTGATTTTGGGATTCTGGGACAAATTCAAGAAAAGCTCCCATTTTGTGTATGCCTCAGGCCTGGGGCAATGAGCAAGGCTAAGCCTACACTTGGATACCAGGAATACCCCGAGAGGGGAAAGGGTGGAAGGTAGATGAGGTAGGAGAGTGGCAAACTCCTTAGACAGATAATCGGATATCCCAGAACGGACGTGAAGTGCGGTTGTTAAATTGCTCTGGAGTAAATGCTGGGGTTGGTACCTTCCTTGTGGAGCCGCAGGTGCAGAGCCAGGCCTCCGCTCCTCTCTGGCTGACAAGCACTCCCGGCAACGTGCAGAGCCAGCCCCTGGACTCTCAGTGTGGGGGTTCTACTACATTGCCATGCCAGGGAGCATTACCTGGAGGTTCTGGAGCTGCAGTAGTTCTGGAGGAGAGCTAGGTAGAGGCTTTTGGACCTGAAAGAAACCTTAGAGCTCATTTAGCTCAACTCTCTCATTGTACAGATGAGGGAACAGATGGGAAATGACTTGCTCGAGCCACACTGATTAGTGGCAGAGATGCGTCCATCATATAACATTGGTGCTACCGTCCTTAAAACCGAGGTGATTCCTCACATACTCCACCACCCCTTCTTAGTTCCTTGTTGCGGGGCAAGAATGAGCAAGGACTGTGTAGCGTGGTCCAGAATGAAATGCTAACCAAACTGCTGGGACAAGGCCACCACTGCCCTCCAAATTCCTCTCTTTTTGTCTGTGCCTAAAGTTCTGCTTCATCAGAAACAACCAGACTCTGGAAGGAAGAAAATGGGTCTGCAGCTAGCAGGCTCTCAAACCCAGTGGGGAAGTAAAACGAAAAGGGCCCTAGAGGATCCTAAATTAAAGAAGACAGGAGACTCTGGGGTGTTTATTGCAAACTGCTATAATTAAAGTGATATTTTACAAGTGTTGAAGACAGAGGGCACCTGGGATCTGAGCCAGGCCTCGGCTTCCGAGGCCCATTCCCGGAGGGGAAGCGGCACTTGCAGGGAACATGGCCTCAATCACTGTTGCTCATTAAGCTCAGAGTCATGGTGGAGTCATCTTAGGGAGCCCGAGAGGAGAAGAAGGGTGTGGAGAGAGCCATGAAGCAACTACTTTAAATTACGAACCTTGCTCTGGTCCTACTGAGCACGCTGCTACCCCAGAGCGGGCCTCGGAGCCAGCCCAGTGACTGACACGGATCCTTCCTCTGGCCCGGGCTTCTCACCAGCTCAGAGCATCCAGGTCATCGTCATTATCGTTCATCACAGATTTCCTTTTGCCTGCCAGAAATTCTCCCAACTTGTAGCTTAAAAATACCAGCAGGAGGAAAGGCAAGCAATGTTCTTGTTAATATAAATCCGCAGCAAAATGATTCGAGAACTGGATGTTTCCCAGCGTTGGCAGGTGTGTGGATGGTTCCCCGCATTCTTTATCCATAGGGTGCTTGAACGCATAGTGCTGTTGAAGATGCCAAATGTCTGAGCTTTTAAGACTTGTTCAAGTTGTTGAGAACCTGTGGGGATAATCACTGGGCAGAATCAGAGCCTGGCGGAACACTGGGGCAGGGGAAAGGAAAGAGGGGAGACTGGTAGAATGCTGAAGTCATTCCCAGGAGGAAGGGAAACTACTTCCAGAAGTAGCAGCATGGAGGGCTACGCCGAGGCTTTGCTCAAGGGGGTCCAGCGTGCTTGGGGTGAAGAGGTGACCCCCTCCTGCAGTTCTGGGTTACTATTTGGGCAAAGCGAAGTCCCAGGCAGTTTCCTGTGCACATTTCCACATGGCCTGCATGAGGCGGGTGAAGCCCATGTCTTTGGGCTTCTCCAGGCCTCTCATCAGCCGTTGCTTCATGATGGAAACAAATTCCTTATTGCTCAGCTCCCCATTGCCTAGAAGAAGAGGCAAACACAACAGGGATAAGTGGAAGACTTGGAACAAAGGCATCGAGAAAATTCCGTTGTTCATACAACGTGGGATCCAAAGCCCAGCACACTCTCACAGCCAAACGTGATTCTCGTCTTAGCGTTAACTAGTTTGCTCTTTCCTTGATGTTTCCAACTGCAATTCCGTGGCAGTTCAGTGTAGTGTGACAAAGTTGAATGAGAATATAGTACATGCCAGTTCCTGTGCCAGGTGTTTAGAATGAAGAGATAACCAAGCTTTGTGCTTTGTCCCTTGAAATACTCCCAGGTCGGGGGGACAAATTATTTCCACAGTGTGGTTAGTGCTGTAATAGGGTAAACAGAGGACACTCTGGGGGCACAGAGGAAGAATATCTAACCCAGGCTGGGGGTGGTGCAAACACAGATCAGCACAGGCTTCCTGGAAGTGATTCCTGAGTTGAATCTCAAAAGATTAGCAGGACTTGGCCAAGTGAAGGGGAGTCAGACGGGGAAAGCTTTCCAGGGAGGAGAAGTAGCATAAGCAAGAGCACAGGCAGGAAATGGCATGGTTGCTGGAGAAGTGCAAGTAGGGAGGCTGAGGCGGGAGAATTGCCTGGAGCCCAGGAGTCTGAGGTTGCAGTGAGCTATGATCATGCTGCTGCACTCCAGTCCGGGCGACAGAGCGAGGCCCTGTCTCTTAGGGGGGGAAAAAAAAAAAGAGGTGGGCGTCTGGCAAGTAAACTAAAGAGGTTGGCAGGAGACAGGTACACCAGGGTCTATATTCCTGCTGAAGGGTTCGTACTTTTCTTTCAGGCAATGGAGCAGGACAAGACAGGAAGCAGGGGGGCAAGATGTTGTCAGATTTCCATTTTGGATAGAGTTCTCTGGCTGGGTGTGTGAGGATGGATTGGAGGTGGCACAACTAGAGTACGGGAGTCAACAGTCTCTGTTGCAGTAGATGACGAGGGATTTTCATGGTGAAAACCAAAATCAAAATTTGGCTTTGGGTTCAGCCACTGCATTCCAGCCTGGATGACAGAGTGAGACAGTGTCCTAAAAAAATTATAAAAATAAATGTTTTTTGGAAAAAATTCAAACCACCTAAAAGTGATTAGAGTGAAAACAGAAATATGGAGAAAATTAATATGTCTACAGCAGCGCCGTTCATTCGAACTCTCCATGATGTGGGAAATGTTTTGTATCTGCGCTATTCAGTACAGTAGTCGCCAGCCACATGTGACTACGGAGCACTTGAAATGTGACTAGAGAGATCAAGGACCTGAGTTTTAATTTTATTTACTTTTTAATTAATTTAAATTTGAACAGCCACATGTGACTTGTGGTATCATATTGTGGACAGGGCAGCTCTAGAGAATAACCCAGCCCTGCCTAAGAATGAGGCCATCTCCTTAACCTAGCCCTGGGACTTCCTTTGAGTTGGACCTCGGTTTGTAGGTACAGGCTGGAGATATAAATAATTCAAGTTCAACTTAATAACTTAAAATAATTCAAGTTAATGAACATCTGTTATGTGCAAAGTATTATCCGAGGTCCTATTGAGGGGTCCAAAGGTGAAAAGGACTTGTAACTACCTTTAAAAAACTCACAATTTAATAGGGAAATTAAGTCAGATACATGGAGATAGAGTATGGTATAACACAGAAAAACAGAACCAAGTTAAGGAATAAAAAAGCCAAAGTGATTCACTCTGCTGGGGACCAAAAGGGATGCTCCATAGGCGGGAGTGTTTGAGCTGGCCCTTGAATGCCATCAGCCTGGCTTCCTGGAGGAAGACGAACAAGTATTGGCTGTAAGAGGGGGAGGTGATATAGTATAGAGGGGACAGCACAGCTTTGGCTCCAGTCCTGGTTTTGCCATGTACTGTCACCTTTGTGATCCTGGGAACTTCACTTAAACTCTCTTGAGTCTCAGCTTCCTCATCTGTAAAATGTGGTTAGTAACAACACTCGCATAAGAAGATTAAGCAGATTCGCTTTCTGGCTCATAGTAGGCACTGAAAAAAAAAAAATGTGAGCTTCCACTGTTGTTGTTGTTTTTGTTGTTGTTATGGTCACATCAGCTACCATAGCTCAAACTAATGCCAGAGCAGAAGCAGATTTCTTAAATGGGCTGAACTACGGAGTAGCCACAGACACAGCAGACCGCCGTGTGGAGCTGGAATGCTGTGCCGATGCAATGGGAGTGCCTGAAACGGGCCCTGGGAGGTGGGGAGATCAGTCTTGTCTTCTTTCTAGAGACACTCAAATACTTGAGTGCTCCTTATCTGCTAAGCAGCAAGTTGAGTCTAATATTTTTGTTTCCATTTTTAAGATCCTTGTGGCCTTAAATTAATTTAGGCCTACAGGCAAATTGGAATTACAAGAAGAAATGGGAAACACAAGCCAGGGCCAGGGGAGACATTTCTCAGTATCGTGAGGATGAGGGCTGAGCTACTGAGGTGGGCGAGGGGTGGCCTGAAGAGGTTGGACGCTGTCTGCAAGGTCCCATCATAAACAATGTCTCTAAGGGCAGGTGAGGCTCGGTTTTCCCTCCTGACTCCAGAGGGCCCCACTCACCGTCACAGTCAAAGAGTGCAAACACCACATCACACACGTGGTCTGAGAGTTCCACTTTCGCCACTGTCCTGGCCACCTGCTGCATGGTCACTGAAAAAGAAAGATGCTGTTGAAACATTAGCACGGCAGAGGGATTTCATTTCCCTTTCTCTGAATGGGGGGATAAAGCTGCTCAGTCATAATGAAAGTTTTTAACTTTCATTAAAGTATTTAAGTCATATTTAAGAAAATGAGAATTTAGTTTTTATTCATATCCCCTTTCCTTTTTACCTCAGGTTCTGTTCTCTTCTGCTGCTACACTTTAGAAGGTATATATAGCTAGTTAAGAATGCCTGATATTAAATTCACAGAGATGGAAAGTAGATTAGAGGGTATCAAGGTCGAGAGGAATGGACAGTTAGTGTTTAATGGGTACAGAGCTGCATGGGGTGATGGAAAATTTTTGGAAATAGTGGTGATGATTGTACAAAATTGTGAATGTAATTAATGCCACTGACTTGTATATTTAAAAATGGTTGGCCGGGCGCGGTGGCTCACGCCTGTAATCCTAGCACTCTGGGAGGCCGAGGCGGGTGGATCGCTCGAGGTCAGGAGTTCGAGACCAGCCTGAGCAAGAGCGAGACCCCGTCTCTACTAAAAATAGAAAGACATTATATGGACAACTAAAAATCTATATAGAAAAAATTAGCCGGGCATAGTGGCGCATGCCTGTAGTCCCAGCTACTCGGGAGGCTGAGGCAGGAGGATCGCTTGAGCCCAGGAGTTTGAGGTTGCTGTGAGCTAAGCTGACGCCACGGCACTCACTCTAGCCTGGGCAACAAAGTGAGACTCTGTCTCAACAAAAAAAAAAAAAATAAATAAAAATGGTTAAAATGGCATATCTTATTTATATATATTTTACAACAAAATTTTTTTAAAAAGTGAAAATCCACATAATATTTACCGATGTGATTCCAGTAGCTTAGAGCATAGAGTGGCAAATTTCCTAATAAATTATTACCAGAAGAGTTCCTTAAAAAAAAGAAAAAAAGAATGGCTGGTATTACTATAGTCTCCTTGGCATTTCCCTCCCACTGGAAAAAGTCGAGGAAATAACCAGGTAGCAAAAGGAACGGGAGGTGGGGAGCCAGGAGGCTTGTCTGTGGTGTGGGTCTACGAAGGCCTCGTGCCTCTGTTCCTGATTGACAGCCAAGTGCCTGCATGGTGAGCCCTGCCCTGGGCCCTGCTCTGTCCCTTCCCGCTAGTGGTTTCGCACCACTTTGTCTTCTTTCAGCTGTGCCCGTTGGGATAAGCAGTGGCCTCTGTCTTACTAGATCTGTATGCATCCCTTTTTTAAAAATATATTTTTTTTTAGACCTCAGCAGAAAATCTCTTCTCTCTTGCCATTTTCTCTTTGTCTGACATTTACTGTTAAACACTAGCAATCATGTGAGAATTGGGTTCTCATGAAGGACAAGCCGGGAAGCACTAGGCAATTTCCACTGCCTTCTCTCTCATTTATCCTCAAACCTGGTCAGGTGACACCTATAAATCATGTTATTGCTTACAGACACACTCTTAAATGAGGTAAAATGTGGAGGAAAGAAAGGGATTAATTTCTATTTATGAATCACTGTGAACTTAGAGTCAGTGTGCTTTCTTTGCTCATTTCATTCCTATGATTTCAGTTCCTCTTACCAGCCTGCCTTGTCATTTTTTTCTGCATTTGATCTTGCACTTCACCTCTATTGCCTCCATACATTCATTCACCTCAGTGCCCCCAAGGTCAGCAGATACAAATGCAGAGCAGCGCAGTGAGGCACGGCAATGCGGTAGGAAGCTGTGCTTGGAGTCATGGGGCCTGGGCTCTAGTCCTGGCTCCACTAACCTGCTGTGTGACACTGATGGAGTCACTTGATCTCTTTAATTTTCTCATATTCAAATAAGGGGATGCCACAAGATAACTGCTGAAGTGGCTTAGTAGCACAAAGAAGGGTTTATTGGTGTTTTCTAGAATCTGAGGGTGAGGGTGGGGTGGAAGTATACAGAAATAGCTGAAGATTTGGTGTGGCAAAGGGTAGAGGAAAGGTATATTGGCCACAAGCAGGGCTATGCCTCTGGTTTGAGGGGGATGAGGCAGCTTAGGAGGGCAGGAAGAGCCAGTGTCCTCTTCCTGCAGCTTTGGGTTACTGTTCATACCGCCTTTCCTCCCAGGACTTGAGTGAGGGTGAAGGAGGAATCAACATTCCTTGGAACTAAAAGACTTACGCAGAAGAAGATACTGTGGTGGATATTCATGAGATGTTTTTTGGAAAATCTACAAGACTGTAGAGTTCTAAGGTTCAGAAATTCAGCCTCACAGATCTAAATACTTGATTTGGCCCAGGAAAAACTTATTCTGCTAACTAAACTGCCCAGAAAAGGAACAGAGATCAGGCTAGTTTTCAATGAGAATAGTAACTGTTAAGAGAACTAAAATGATGACAGCTGGTCATTATACCTCTCAGTAGGAAAATCTACTAAGGAGACTCAATTAACCTCAGAAGATTGCTCAGGGAAAACAGAATGAGATCAGAAGAAACTGGATGCTCTCAAACTGTGAATTACTCTTCGCCGCCACAGAAATGTGTCCTGAGAAAGGGACCAGAACCTGTTCTGCATTAGATAAACACAAATGCTTTTTGTTAACCGCTCCTTTTTCTGCATTTCATATTAATCTCATACTTCTAACTGCTATTAATATAACTGATAACTATTTTCCTTTTCTCTTTCCCAGTTCTTCATTCTCTCAGGGCAGTGTGCCTCTTGCCAGCTGTCTTGATATTCCAAGTACTCATCCTTCTCCCCATGAAGATGTTGCCCTTTCCTCTAAATGAACCGTTAACTAAATAATATTCAAGGATGTCAGCGAGAGCTCTTGACAATTTCCAGTGAGAAGCTCATTAAAGCGGTATTAAGTGGTTGCAGAATACGGACTTCTGGAGGCCGCCAGCAAGAATGCCTCATTACAAATGCTATCTCTTCACAGAACAGTTTTAGATTATGTTCCATCTCACAAGGAGAGGGCTTTGGCGTCCTCTGTACTATAGGAGGAGAACCAGGGCTGCTAAGTCATTATAACTCAAACCACTGGGATGTTACCAGCCAGCAGATAGCCTAGCTGTGGTGCCCTTTCACAGCCCAAGGATGTGAGTCAAAGCAGTGGAGGAAACAAACATTTAACTAGCTGGTGAGCTGTCAAACTGGGAGCGCTTGGGATGGGATGACAGCAGATTACAAGCCAAGCGCTTGACAGCTGGTCCTGAGAGTTGGCTCATTCATATTTGCTTCCAGTATCTCTGAATCACAAAGTCATAATTAAATGCTAGCAAGCAGAACACTTTCCCCCTCAGATCTTGACTTTGCTAAGCAGACCAGTTGTTGGTACTGGAATTTTGGCCTCCCCTATTTGATGATGCTGACTGATGGTTGGGATTCCTGTTCCTAATCTGAGGGATGTCCACACGGAGCGTGAAGGCACCCCAGAGAAGGCCTAGGTTTCCAAAGCCTATGTATTCCTTTTGTACAAATCTGGCCCAGCTGCCTGAACAATTGGTTGACATGTGATTGGGTGATTTCTATTAGATTGGGGTGGCAGAGAATTTGAAGCAGGCTTAATTGGCACTTAAAAATCTCGTACCATCTGGCTTTTTGAAAAGTCCAGGCAGAATCTGAGTTGCGTCAGGTCCCCAATTTACTCTCTGGCATTGTCTATGACTGGACATTTCAAAAGTAGAAAAAAACATACCGAGTTGGTGTGATATAATATCAGAAGCTACATTGCATAAAACTATTCACCACAAAAAATGAACAAAAGAGTTCTGGAGTGATAGGAGCCCAAATGTCTGCTTAGAATCAGAGAATCTTAGAATTGGAAGAAATATCAGAGGAAATACAAAATCTAGAGAACTTAAATAACCTGCCCAGGGTCACAAAGCTAGATAGTAACAGAGCTGGGTCTAGAATTTAGCCCAGTGCTCTTTCCTATACATACTGGATCTACTTTGATCCCTTCCTTGTATGGACAATATCAATTCCTCCACTCTAAAGACAAAGAGCTCAGATAAAAGAAGAACCAAGCTGGGGAATACTCAGGGATGAATAAATGAACAGCTGAGAGTTGTGAGGAGCCAGCATTGCAGCTTGACCATGGACCTGACTGCCTTGTACAGTGGAAGACCTTGAGCATTCCCTAGGAACTCATACTGACAATTTTAGGGACAACTTAAAAAGTGTATTAAATAGTAATCCAAGGAGAAGCACATGTAAAAAGGGGGCCTGGGAGTTTTCTCCACAACTGCCTCTGATGCCTAGATACAGTTTTGGGCAGCATGACCCAGTTAGGAGCTGCCTGTCTCTTCCCAATGCAAAGGTGTCTGGAAAGGTGACATGACAAGTTGGGCTGACAGTCTCTACCCGTGTGGTCATGTGATTATTCCTGCCTTATTGGAGAAAATCCTGCAGCGAATAAAATCAGAAGTTGGCTTGTGACTGCCAAGGTTAAGTGAGGGGAGACAGTTCTGCTTCAGTCCAGGAAAGGCTTGTGATGCAATGTCTAGTTCCACCTTGTTTTGGGTGGAACAAGGGGAAAGATATTTCCTTAAGGGGCATTTGTCCAGTCTTTTGTATCTTCTTCCAAGATACTTTTGCTAATGCAACACACAAATTTCAACCTGATTCTAGGGTGGGGGGAGGGGAAAGGACATTTAGGAGAACTAGCAATTTAAGGAGCCAAGAGCAATGCAGTATACTAATAATGATCACAATTCCTTGTTCTGCAGGTGTTTTGGAGCTGTAGGCAGGCTGGCCCCCTCTGTATACTCAGGCTGCCTGTCAGAGGTGATGGCTCCTAATTTCCAGTATACACCACAGAGAAAACCTGGACAGTAGTCAGGTCTTCTGAGCCTCAGAGCATCATCCCAGATGACTGTTTCAATGGGCTTCATGCTTACTGTGATAGGAACTGATCTGGCAGTAAGATTTATTGCCATTATCCAGTATTTTATCTGGGTTTCTTAAAAATCCTCATCACACCCTGTCCACAAAAGTAAGCATTTCGACAAGCACCATTAGGCAGTCAATGATTTCAGCTGATGCACCCAGGGGCAACCACAGTGGAGGAGACTATACTTATCATTCAGCTGGAGAAATACACAGAAAAATATCAGAAATATAACACGCACATACGGGTTATAATGGAATAGTGTGTATTTGGTAAGAGGTACATTTTGGATCTGAATTCTAAAGGAGAAAAGAGACAGACTGTGCCAGATTTGTGCACGTATGGTAGTGGGTGATGTGAGGTGGGGGTGTCAGCTTGAATACTATTGAAAGCAGGAAGGGTGCTAAAGCCTAACCAGAGAGTTAGAACAGAAGGTGCAGAGGGGGATGAGTGCATCAGGAGAGATTTTACAGAGGGCTAGTCAAGTCTCCTTGCAAAGAAAACCTTAAAAACGAGGCCAGGTCTTATTTGGAGACCGATTTACCATATTAACTTGCTTTTCCCTCTCCCACTCTTTAAATATTTATTCTCTTAACTTTATTTATTTATTTAGAGACAGGATGTTGCTTTGTCTCCCTGGCTAGAGTGCACTGGCATCATCATAGCTCACTGCAACCTCAAACTCCTAGGCTTGAGCGATCCTCCTGCCTCAGCCTCCCAAGCAGCTGAGACTACAGGCACGTGCCACCATGCCTGGCTAATTTTTCTATTTTTTGTAGAGACGGGGTCTCACTTTTGCTCAGGCTGGTAACTTTATTTTAAAAACTAGTTTTCATTAAGTAATACATTCACGTGTTTCAAAATTCAAACAGTACAAAAAGGTTGACGTCTCTCTCCCAACTTTATCCCCCATCACCTAATCATCCAAAGGCAGCAAATATCGCCAGTTTCTCCACAAATATTTTATAGATGTAAAAGCAAATACTTATTCTTTACTTCTTCCCTTTTCCCACAAAAATGGTGGTATACTAGTTTTTTTTACTCATTTAACAACATATCTTAGAAATAATTCCGTCTCAGTACACGAACAGCTTCCTTTAACAGCTGTGTAGTATTCCACTGATAGGCTGTATCATAATTTATTTACCTAACCAGTTTCTCCTTTATTCTAATTTCAATATTGAGAAGAAAAGCATTGTTTTTTCCCTCTTTATAAAATTACTTCCTTGGTAGTCTATATTGTCAGCTTCAACAGAGCCTGAATCTCTGATGGCTAAAGTGAGAGTAACTGATGTATTTAAATTCGGTTTGTTGAAATTGTATGAAAGACTAAATACTCACCTTTACAAGTGTCTTATTAAACTTCAGAGGTTTTAAAAGGTAGTAAACCTTGAAGCTTCCAAAGAAGCAGTGCTTATAATAAATACTAATCTCTATACTTTCCCAGTATTGGTGTGATTCTTGTCACTGTTACTTTCTGATCCTTTTCTCAGTGGGATGTAATGTTGGCTGACTTTGTCCTTACTTATCTATTTAGGTGGATGTTTTGGCAGTTTATCCTACCCTCACCCTCCTCTCTCTCCCAATGGTAGTCATGAATCCCCACAGGTCTCCTCCTCCTTGCGGCGCTGATATAATTTTACTAAATCATAATATATTCAAAGGATGTAGTTAAGCCAGAACCAATCTTTAGAATTGCTAAGTGACTTTAAATTTGGGAAAGTAAACCAGGTCTCTGCAGAAAAAATGCCTCATAAAGCAAACATTTATTTCAGATTTTGAGCTTCCTTGCCCACATCATGAATAATTTTACTTTAAAAATTGATGACTTTTTCTTAAATGAATGGAATCCTGGCCAACACTCCTCTTCACATATAAATGTTTTTACAAAATGCAATGATGAACTGAAGTGCAGGGGTTTGCCTCCCACAAATTTTAAAAGAATTTATAAAATAGGAGCTTTTTCCCTTCATAATCTCTTCCTCATACATCTTTGTGACATTCTTGCCTCCTGCCTTCATGCTGTGTCTTGGCTGTCTGGGGGATGCTCTCCCCTACATTCTTGCTGTGAATTTCCTTCTATTTCTGCCATCACAGAAAAGCAATTCTTTAGGTCCTTCTAGCAGCAGTAGGTGCCAGTGTACTAAAGAGAACACTGGGAAATCACTGAACCTGAATTTCTGCTCTCAGTTTTCTGTCATACTAGCTGTGATTTAAACAAGTCATTTTCCTTCATGTAGGTTAAAAACAATAAAGTAATGGTTTAAACAAAATGATTTTTAACTTCCCTTCCAGCCCTAAAATTTTGTAACTGTCATGATATTTTTTTTTAAGATGACATAATGGCTTAAATCAGTTAAAATGTCCATATCTTCAGAAACCTTCAGAATAAAACCAAAGGTGAAGATTTCTGGAATGATGGCTGATGTGTGGTGGGCAGAATTCTGATGTGGTACCTCCAATATTCCCACCCTCTGGTCCACATGCCCCATGTAATCCCCTCTCCTCAAGTATGGGCAGAACCTATGAATGTGACAGAATATCACTCCTGTGATTAAGTTACCGTACATGGAAAAGGTGACGGGATAGTCACTCCCATGACTATATTATATAAGAATCCATCTTAGGCCGGTGGCTCATGCCTGTAATCCTAGCACTCTGGGAGGCCGAGGCGGGCGGATTGTTTGAGCTCAGGAGTTCGAGACCAGCCTGAGCAAGAGCGAGACCCTGTCTCTACTAAAAATAGAAAGAAATTATATGGACAGCTAAAAATATAGAAAAAAAAATTAGCCGGGCATGGTGGTGCATGCCTGTAGTCCCAGCTACTCAGGAGGCTGACGCAGGAGGATCGCGAGGTTGCTGTGAGCTAGGCTGATGCCTCCGCACTCTAGCCCGGGCAACAGAGCAAGACTCTGTCTCAAAAAAAAAAAAAAAAAAAAAAAAGAATCCATCTTAGCAGACTGAGGGAGAGATTCTCCCATTGGCTTTGAAGAAGAGAGCTGCATGTTGTGAGAGGGCCACGTGGCAAGGAGCTGCTGTGGCCTGCTGAGAGCAATGTCTGGCCAATAGCTCCCAAGAAAAAGGGGACCTTGGTCTTACAACTGAAAAGAACTGAATTTGCCGATGACCTAAATGAGCTTGGAAGAAGACCCTGAACTCTGGATGAAAATGCAGGTCCCCACCTCGCAGTGATGGCTTGATTTCATCCTTGTTAAGATCCTGAGCAGAGAACCCAGCTATGCTGTACCCAGGCTAGGACTTACAGAAACTGAGGTAACATATAGGTGTTGTTTTAAGCTGCTAAATTTGTAGTTATTTGTCATGCAGCAACAGAAAGCTAACAGAGCTGGCCGGTAAGGAAGATATTTATGATTTGGCATGCCCTTTTGGGGTTCTTCAAATCATACTTTATATATAGCTTCATTTGTTTTTTAGGTGCATTTTACAGAACTGTTACTCTTCTGCAACAACTATACCAAACTCCAAAAATTATATATTATAGAGGCACCAGTCAAGGTCTAATTAAGTTTTAAATTTCTTAACAAGAAAATAAATTAAAACTGCCACATTCTTTTGGTAATTACATAGATTTCACATAGACAGGTTGGGTTGATAGTCTCTGGCCATAGATTTGGATATAACTTTAGGCTATAACATGTCCCTTAAAACATTATTACATTCAGTAAAAAGATGACTTAGTTACAGTCACAGAATTTTAAATCTGGAAGAACCCTTAGAGATATGTAATGTAACTCCAACCAGAGGGTCAGAGAAGTGATCTGCTCAAGGTATCAAAGGAAATTCATGACATAGGAAGGGACTACAGTCCTAGGACTCTCCCGTTTTTACCTTAGGCTCTTTAATTAGAGTATTTCACCATCCCTTGCAGGATCTGGCCAGGTTTAGAATTAGTTTACTGATTTATTCCACATTAACTGAACATCTACTTATATAAAGAATTGTTCTAGGCCGGGCGCGGTGGCTCACGCCTGTAATCCTAGCACTCTGGGAGGCCGAGGTGGGCGGATCGTTTGAGCTCAGGAGTTCGAGACCAGCCTGAGCAAGAGCGAGACCCCATCTCTACTAAAAATAGAAAGAAATGATATGGACAGCTAAAAATATAGAAAAAAAAATTAGCCGGGCATGGTGGTGCATGCCTGTAGTCCCAGCTACTCGGGAGGCTGAGACAGGAGGATCGCTTGAGCTCAGGAGTTTGAGGTTGCTGTGAGCTAGGCTGACGCCACGGCACTCACTCTAGCCTGGGCAACAGAGTGAGACTCTGTCTCAAAAAAAAAAAAAAAAAAAAGAATTGTTCTAGGCTCTGAGTAGGACACAAAGACATGGAAAACATGGTTCATGTCTTTGAGAATTTACAGGCTAGTAGAAAACTCTTCTTGAATAGTGAGAATACTAATGATAGCAATAGGGGTTAGATATTCCTAGGAACAGAGAACTTAAATAAGAAAGGTTTCCTGAAGGCAATGACCCCAAGAATTTTTGGATGAATTATGAAACTTAGGAGAAGCTAAAAGCTTTAATACTCTTCAGATAAGTAAAATAATTTAGAACTTCCAATAAAAATCTCAAAGTGACAAAAAAAGTAGTAGATATTAACTTCCTCAGGGAATAAAACAAGCCTCATTTGGTCCCCCCCCTTTTAAGGGTGATCTTTTTTTTAAAAAAATAACTTTTTATGATGTTGCCATATTAGGGTATGTTGCTTCCAGTCTGTCAGCCCCTTATTAAGATAAGGAGGCAGAAGAAATTCAGCACCTAGGAGTTGAAAACCAGAACATGCAGCTGGGTACAGCTGTAATGTCAATCTAATATATTAATATAGTATCATCTCTTTTAATTCCCAATAACCCTGAAACAAGTATTGTATTATCACCATTCTATAGATCAGGAAACTGAAGCTTTGAGAACTTAAGGGATTTCTTCAAGGTCACAAAACTAGTGAGTAGCAGGGACTCAAACTCAAGTTTGAATTTAAAACCAAAATTTATGCTTAAGCACAATTTCTTGCATACAGTTAACTCTCAATAAATGCTAGATGATATTACAGTATCTATAAGCACAATGGAACTTTGACACACCAATGACTGGAGGCGCTGAAGAACATCTTCATCCTTAGAAGATAGACCTGCAGTCTGTATTTCCATATTGAGAAATGGACAAAGCTTAGTTTTTCTGTTTGCTTTTGTGTATTGGTTTCTTCATTGAAATGTAATATGATTCAAAAAGTGAAGAACACAGACGTGTCTACTAAGATGTTCCTATGTGGGATAAGAAGCTGGATTAGATAACTCTAAGAGTCTGTTACTATAAGTAAGTACTACCTAAGAAGCTGGATTAGATAACTCTAAGAGTCTGTTACTATAAGTAAGTACTACCGATGCCACGGTGTATCTGAGCTGTAGAACCTGCTCCTGAACAGACAACTATAGGGGAAAAATGTCATATTTCATATTCAGGAAAAGGGCGCTGTCTCCAAAACATCATAGTTTACCAAAAGGTCTTTATTTGCACCCTCAGAATGATCAACTCTTAGCTAAAGGCAAGTAGGAGGAAATAGCCTAGAGTTTGTCCTCCCTAAGCTACTGAGAAACATGGTTCAAAATGGTGAACCTGCATTGCTTCCTGGATTGTGCTTCAGCAAAGATTTTCAAACTCTGACAGAAATTTGGAACATACTGAGAGGCAATGTATGGTGTGGAAAGAATAGACTTTAGGATTAGAGAGACCTGAGCTTGGATCCTGGCTCTACCACTGCTTAAACGGGGTAACCACGGGAGAAGGCTGCTTAGTTTTATATTTCCTCATCCATAAAATAGGAATAATACCGCCTACCTTTCAGGTTTTAAGGATTAAGAGAGATAATGTACATAAAGCACTTAGCGCTGTGCGTGGCATATAGAAGCTACTATGAAATGATAGTTGCTATCAGTGTTCCAGACGTGTGATGGCCTCACAGTCCTCAAAAGGGCAGTGCTACAGGATTCTTAGGGCTCAGGAGCGGGTGGCAGCTTGTCTGTCAGAGATGGCTGTGCAGAATATGAGTTTGTTGTGTGCTAGAAATTTTTATTCCATCGGTAATTTCTGACTCCTCCAACAGCCTAGTAGGGTCCTAAATGCCAAAAGACTGAGGCTCCTTTACTCATTCAAATCATCAGACTCAAAGAACCTGAAAGTCACAAAGGTTCCTAGAGGTCATCCATGCCATCGATATCACGTCAGAGACAAAAGAAACTGAGATTTGATAATGAGACTGATATTGCAGAAAAAATATCTGGGGTTGCAGAGAGCATCCTGTAGGACTTATGCCACAGATTTTACTATTTATTCTCCTGTTTTGTCAGACAATAAAGTCAACTGTGTACATAGAATGACTATAAAGAATTAGGACAACTATTCATAAATTGTAATTTTCAATCTAAGTAGAATTGTGCTGGGGCATGAACGGTAAAGGCCATGGACTATATTTGTGTGATTATTTTCCTATATTATAGTTCAAAGTATTAAGAAATGGGAGACATAACTGGACCCACAAGTTTACCAAATCTACAATATCAAGAGGTGCTTTACTGTACCTGGAAACCTTTTATTATCCTGGCAGAAATAGGAGTACTCTGAGTTATACAGGCTGTAGCTCATTCTAGAGCTCCTGCTCAAATAATTTTTAACTTCTTCATCATAGGAAGCCATTGGGAAAAGAGCTGTGTTCAATTTTCCATTACCTTCTTCAGCAAGCTACTTAAATCAATCAGACAGCTCTTGAGAGGTGATATATCTAATTTTATGCCCAGTATGTGTACGAATGAGCAACAGAACGAGTCTTAAGTGCTAAATAAAAGAGACAACCTATAGTGGAAGCACACAATATTTCATGGAGAAAGGTTCTTTCTTCAAATGGTTCGAGTTCACCAAGGACACTTCTTTATTACCCGAGAGTTATCATTCTTGCACGGGCCATACTGAACTAAAGAAATAGCCTCAATGAAATTTGGCATTTGTACTCTGAAGGAATTGGATCATGCTCTAGTACGGTAAATCTGCAGTTGCCAGCTGCCTGGATCTCTCAAATTGTTCAGAAGAACATTAACTCTGTAAGTTATTAAAAGATATTTTGGGGTAAATCGAGTTTGGGAACTATATCCCTCTTCTGGAGATTAAAAATAACATTAGCATATTAAAAACTTGGCAGGAACAGTGCTGCAGGAAGAAATTCTGTATAACTGGCATTTTCCAAACTTACCTGAACCATGGAACACTTTTTTTTTTTTAAACTCACAGAACCATCAACATACTGCAGTATATGGTTTTCTTCCCAATGCTGTTTGGGAAATTCTGTGCTAAATTATGTCTAACGACTGGTTTGTAAGCTCTAAAACAGCCAAGGAAGAGACATTGCCAGGGCCTCTAAAAGGTGCCCATTTCTGAAGGTCCTAACCTTTTGGGAAAAAATGTAGACAGCTGAGACTGAGAGCAGAAGCCACACAAAAGGTACTCTTGTCTCTACCCTGCCCCACTCTTACCCTACCCCTAGTATGGGTCAGAGGCTCCACGTTAAGCTTCTAGTTCCCCTTATATCTAATTAGCATTATCACACCAGACTGGCACTGCTTGTATACTTATCTTTCTCACCCTTTAGACCGTGAGCTTCTGGAGGGTGGAACCCTGTGCCCAGCACAGTATCTACCTGTGCTGTTGGCTGAAAAATGTTTGAGCCACACTAAATTTTGCTTACATTATCAACTTTATCAGGGAAGCAGCTGACATTTACTAAATGTTCACCACAAGACAGGGAAAAAGTTAAGTGCTTTTCGTAGATTTATCCTCACAATAACCCTATGAGGTGGGTACAGTTGGCCCTCTATATTTTCGGGTTCTGTGTCCGCAGATTCAACCAACCACACATCAAAAATATTCGGAAGAAACAAAAACAATAAAAAGTAACAATACAACAATAAAGACATTACAGATAAAAACTACAGCACAATAACTATTTATATAACATTTACACTGTATTAGGTATTATAAGTAATCTAGAGATTATTTTTAAGTACATTTGACCCTTAAGCAACATGGGCTTGAACTGTGTAGGTTCACTTATAGGAGATTTTTTCAATAAATATATTGGAAAATTTTTTTGCAACAATTTGAAAAAATTCACAGACGAACCACATAGCCTAGAAAGATCGAAAAAATTAAGAAAAAGGTATGTAATGAATGCATAAAATATATGTAGATACTAGTCTATGTGTTAATCGACTGTATGTTCTTTTTTATAATTTTTAATTATTATGGGTACATACTAGTTGTTTATATCTATAAGGCACATGTGATGTTTTGATACAGGCACACAATGTGAATTAATCAAATCAGAATAATTGGGGTATCCATCACCTCAGGCATTTATCATTTCTTTGTGTTAGGAACAGTCCAATTCTACTCTTTTAGTTATTTTAAAATATAGCATAACTTATTGAATATAGTCACTTTGTCATGCTTTCAAATATTGTTCATTCTATCTAATTATAAATTTTTGAACCCATTAACCATCTCCACTTTATCTCCCCACTCCCCGCTGTCCTTCCCAGCCTCTGGTAACCATCATTCTACTCCCTGTCTCCATGAGATCAATTGTTTTTCATATTTAGCTCCCAGGTATGAATGAGAACATCTGAGATTTGTCTTTCTGTGCTTGGCTTATTTCACTTAACCAAATGTTCTCTAGTTCCATACATGATGTTGCAAGTGGCAGGATTTCATTATTTTTTGTGGCTGTATAATATTCCATTGTACATATGTACCACAATTTCTTTATCCATTCATGTGCTGATGGACACTTAGGTTGATCCCAAATACTGCCTATTGTGAATAGTGCTGCCATAAACATGGGAGTGTACGTATCTTTTTGATATACTGAATTCCCCTCTTTTGGATATGTACCCAGCAGGAGGATTGCTGGGTCATATGGTAGTTCTACTTTTAGTTTTTTGAGGAACCTCCATACTGTTCTCTATAGTGGTTGCACTAACTTACATTCCTACCAACACTGTATGAGGGTTCCCCTTTCTCTGCATCCTCACCAGTATTCATTATTGCCTTTTTGACAGAAAGCCATTTTAATTGGGGTGAGATATCTCATTGTAGTTTTGATTTGCATTTCTTTGACTACTAATGATGAGTATTTTTTCATACACCTGGTGGCATTTGTATGTCTTCTTTTGAGAAATGTCTATTCAGATCTTTTGCCCATTTTTTAATCAGATTATTTGATTTTTTTCCCTAGTGAGTTGTTAGAGCTCCTTATATATTCTAGTTATTAATCCCTTGTCAGATAGGTAGTTTGCAAATATTTTCTCCCATTCTGTGGGTTGTTCTTCACTTTGTTGATTGTTTCCTTTGCTGTGCACAAGCTTTTTAGCTTGATATGATTGATCCTATTTGTTCAGTTTTGCTTTGGGAGTATTTCTGAAAAAGTCCTTGCTCAGACTAATGTCCTAAAGTATTTCCCCAATGTTTTCTTTTAGTAGTTTCATAGTTTCAGGTCTTATATTTAAGTCTTTAATTGACTGTATATTCTTGGTAAGACATTTAGTCAACAGTAGGCTATTAGCAGGTAAGTTCTTGGGGAGTCAAAAGCTACACTAGGATTTTTGACTATGCAGATATGGGTGTCTCTAACTCCTGAATTGTTCAAGGGTCAACTGTATATGGTGCTTGATTCAGCAGCACATATACTAAAATTGGAATGACACAGAGAAGATCAGCATGCCTCCTGCATAAGGAGGGCATGTAAATTTGTGAAATGTTCCATGTTTTTTGATTTTAAAATAAAGGGTAGGGGAAGATGTGTAGAGGTCATATGCAAACACTCCACCATTTTATATATGGGACTTGAGCATCCATAGATTTTGGTAACTATGGGGGGTCCTGAAACCAACCCCCGTGCCTGTGGATACTGAGGGACAACTATACTTTTATCCTTATTTTAATTTTATTTTTTTTTAGAGATAGGGTCTCACTCTGTTGCCCAGGCTAGAGTACAATAACACGATCATAGCTCACTGCAACCTCGAACTCCTGGGCTCAAGTGATCCTCCTGCCTCAGCCTCCTGAATAGCTACGACTATAGGAGTGTACCAATTAATTAATTTATTTAATTAAAATAATTTAAAAAATTTAACGGAGTTTAAGTGACCAAAGAATGATTTGTGGATCAGGCAGCCCTCAAAACCAGAACAGAGAACTCTTGTTTAAATTCTTTTTTTTTTTTTTTTTTGTGGAGACAGGGTCTTACTATGTTGCCCAGGCTGGTTTTGAACTTCTGGCTTTAAGTAATCCTCCCACCTCTGCCTCCCAAAGTGCTGGGACTACAAGTGTGAGCCATTGCATTTGGCCTATCCTTATTTTTAAAACATTTGGGCAGTTTCTGAATTTAGTTTCTAGCTAGTAGAATTTAGTTTCTACCCAGCTAGTAAATGACAGAGCCAAGATTCAAATCCAGGCAGTATGACTTCAGAGACTGTGTTCTTAACTACTACATATTTCTTTCTCTCTCTTAAGATTCATATCAGCAGTAAAATTCTGTAGTTCTGTGGAGCAAGGAGGAGAGGCCTATAATTCATATAGAACTCAGATCAATGAAAAAATCACTAGTCTGGCTGTCAGGATCAGGGAGTTTGGAAAGTATAGGCCAAGGGCAGAGTACAAGGAGGGCCTGTAAAAAAAAAAGGCACATCTGGCAGAGTGAGAGGACTTGGAAAGGATAGCTGAGTGCTTGCTAATCTTTCTGTGCATACCCCAGCACACGAACAGTTAACACTACTGCTATCATCACCCTTTTAACATGGAAGAGGGTGAAATATATGTCAAGTCTAAGGAATCCATTGTGTTATAGAACACAATGGATTGATGACATGAGTGTCCTCTGAGTCTACTATAAAAGGTAGAGATTTATTGACTTAGGACCCTATGTCTTGTTGAGATATATCAATATGTTCATTCATTGATCATATATTTATTGAGTGGCTACTTGTGGTGTTATGACATATATATATTGGTTTTCATCCATGGTTCGTGGCTCATAATTCCCATAGTCCTTGTTATAATGTTGGGTGCTTTAGGCCTCGGGAAACAGAATCTCTCTTTCTGATTTTCCCCTGTCCCTGTCACCTGCCAAAGGCAGGACTCTAATCTGATTATGGGTCAAAAGACCCTTATTCCAGAGAGCATCTTACCCCATACCCTGGAGGAAGGACCACTGAACAGAAAGGCCTTGCTAGATTTAGATCATGCACTTCTTGTCCAATCACATTTCTACCCAGTTGTCATTCATGCCTATGTTGTAAAACCTAAAATTTCAAGAGGACTGGGTTTGGAGAGTTTCCAGAGAGCTGAACATGTGGAGGTTTCTGGAGGGTGGTGTGCCCAGGAAGGGCATGGAAGCTCCACACCCCTTTCCCCATACCTAACCCTATGCATCTCTTCTCTACATCCTTGTAATATCCTTTATAATGAACTGGTAAACCTAAGTGTTTCCCTGAGTTTTGTGAGCTGCTCTAGCAAATTAATCAATCTCAAATAGGGGGTCATGGGAACCCCAATTTGAAGCCAGTTGGTCAGAAGTTCTGGAGGTCCACACTCACGACTAGTGGGAGGGAGGGGTCAGTCTTGGTGACTGAGTCCTCAACCTGTGGGACCTGACCCAATCTCCAGGTAGACAGCGTCAGAATTGAATTAGAGGACGCCCAGCTGTGTCCTCTGCTTGGTGTGTGGGGAAAACTCCCACATTTGGTCACAGACGTCTTCTGTGTTGGCTGTTGCGGAGTTTAGAGGAAAGCACGGTTTGAGAGTTTTCCTAAAGCGCTACTATATCCGAGGTATTATTCTAGGTGTAGGGAGTACTGACATGTGGCCTTGCTAATAAACTAGCTAACAGAGAAATATAAACTACTACACAGCAAGTAAGAGAAATAAACTCATAGCTCCCCTTTAAAGAGAAAATTGACAGCACAACTCTCCCCTTTGTTTTGTTTGATTAAACACTTGGGACTCTCGTTCTCTCTAAGAGTTCATTTTCACAGCCTTGAAGAGCCGTAAGCAGACAGTAGGGATGTGAGCTCCCTCCCAGCTCTTGCCAAAACCAGATTCCAAGGACTCTGATAAAGCCAGCCTCACAGAGAAAAGGGGGAAAAAAAAAATGGAAAAATCAGATGCAGCCGCTTTAGCTACTCCTGTTATCAGTCTGCAGCAAAGGAAAAAAAACAAACATTTTTACCCCTTAAAAGCGCAAACAGCTTTTCCTCAGCTGCCAGCACTTTCCATCTTCCTTCTTGTAGTGCCATGTCATTTTCCTTCTGTCTTTCTCTCTCTGTCTTTCTCGAGAAAGCAAAATAACCTTTTTACTACTTGCCATCCTAATCTTTGTGTGAGAAATCTTTCTTAGCACCTGCCTGAGCTCCTGGTGAGTTCCCCACTTATGAATTAACACCCTTACAAATATATCCATCCATGAGCAAGACAGATAAGCATTCTATATAGTAAGGAATGACAGATAACAAGCAAACACATAACTGCTTGAGAAAGTATCAGGTAGTGATATAAATGCTATAAGTAAAAAATAGGACAATGTAGTGCAGGACGATGGAGCTACTTTAGAAAGGGAAGGTCTTTCTTTCTGAGGAAGTGACTCACAATAGACCTGAATTACAAGGAGCCAAACACATGGGGATCCTGGGGAAGAGCACGTGAGGTAGAACGAACAGCTAGAACCGAGGCCTTAAGGTGGGAGTGAGCTTGGTATATTTGGAATATAAAAGGAACAATGTGGAGTGGAGTGAACTGGAATGAAAGTGCTATTTGATGAAGTCAGAGAGTACACAGGGCCATGGCCTAGGCCGGGGATGCCAGGGTGAAGACACCAGGGCTGCAGCAGGCAAGATGGAGAAAAGGAGGCAGATGCAGGATATGTTTTGGAGGTAAAGGCATGGATTTATTGAAGAAATAAGAGAGTATGGAATTAAGGATAGTGCCTGTTTTTATATGCTTGAGCTTCTGAATATTTGGTGAATAATTCAATTTATAAGATATATTGAAGTCTTCCCATTTATGTGCCAAATATTGTAGTCAGTAGTCTCTGCTCTACTTCATTAGCCATATTTGTGGAAATTTAAGCCCACACCCATGATTTACAGTTAGGAACTGATGACAATAGTGAAGGCATAAGATTTTAGGTTAATTTTAAATTGTAAAATCTGTAGATATAGTTTTTTAAAATTTATATTCAACAGTCAGGTAAGGCCTTTATGAGGAAGTAACACCTGAATTGAGACTTGAAAGGTAAATAGAAGTTACTCAGGTAAAGATTATAATTAGGTTTCTAAAAAAAAAAAATTAAGGTTTTAAACAGATACATACAAATATTTTCACAGCAAATTAAATTCACATTTTTGGTTTGTTTTTATTTTTGTTTTACTTTGCAGACTACATATGGTTGATTTTTAATTCTTAGCTGCTGTAGTGGGTTGAATGGTGGCCCCAAAAAAGATATGTTCACATATTGGCCCCCAGAACTTGTGAATGTGACCTTATTTGGAAACAGGGTCTTTGTAGATATAATTAAGTTAAAGATCTTGAGATGACATCACCCTGGATTAGCCAGTTAGGCCCTAAATCCAATGACAAGTGTTCTTTTAAGAGACAAACAGAAGAAAGACACATAGGGAGAAGCAGGTAAAGGCCATGTAAAGACAAAGGCAGAGATTGGAGTGATACAGCAACAAGCCAAGGACCACCTTGAGACACCAGAAGCTGGAAGAGGCAAGAAAGGATTCTCCCCTATAGCCTTTGGAGGGAAGTGGCCCTACCAACATCTTAAATTCAGATTTCTGGCCTTTAGAACTGTGAGACAATAAATTTCTGTTGTTTTACATCACCAAGTTTGTGGTAATTCCTAGGATGGCAGTCCTAGGAGACAAACACATGTATCTTTTCCCTGCTACTTAGCATGAACCTAGGGCCAATGTCCCCTACATATCTATCCACATACACTCAAGAAATCTGAAGTTATACAGATTTGACAAAGAAGTCAAAACAAGTGCAAAGTTCATTCCAGTTGTTGCAAATGGCAGGATTTCCTTCCTTTTTTTACGGCTGAATAGTATTTCATTGTACATATATACCACATTTTCTTTATTCATCCGTTGATGGACACCTAGGTTGCTTCTGTATCTTGGCAACTGTGAATAGTGCTGCAATAAATGTGGGAATGCAGATATCTCTTTGACATATTGATTTCATTTCCTTTGGATATATACTCAGTAGTAGGATTGCTAGATCACATGGTAGTTCTATTTTTAATTTTTTGAGGAACTTCCATGTGGAATCTAACAAAGTTGATCTCATAGAAGTAGAAAGTAGAATGATGATTACCAGAGGCTGGGGTGGTTGGGGGAAGGCAGTTGGGGAGATGCTGGTCCGAGAATATTTATAGTTAGGAGAGATAAATTCAAGAGATCTATTGTACAGCATGGTAGCTATACTTAATAATGATATATTGTATTCTTAAAAAATGCTCAGAGAGTGGGCGTGATGTGTTCTCAGCACAAAAATAACTACAGTTGGCCCTTGAAAAATGCAGAGGTAAGGAGAGCTGACCTCCTTGTACAGTCAAAAATCCATATATAATTTTTGACTCCCCCGAAACTTAACTGTCATTAGCCTGTTGACTAGAAGCCTTACTGACAACATAAACAATTATTAACACATATTTTTTGTGTTTTGTGTATTATATGCTGTATTCTTACAATAAAGTAAACTAGAAAAAAGAAAATGCTATTACGAAATCATAAGGAAGAGAAAATATACATTTACAGTAATGTACTGTGTTTATCAATACTGTAAGTTTACATCACCTATTTATAAGATGAATCGTCTGTCTGAAATGGTGGGCAATGACAGGTGCAGACCTCAATCTATGGTACATATCAAGTAATTCAACTTTTTCTTGTAATGTCATGACTTTTCCTGGTTCTTGGGAGCATTTCCAGCATAACTAGTGGCACTTTGTATGGGTCCCATGGCACTATTCAACGTTTACAGTATTTCACTAAAAATGCTAAAAAATATTTAAGAACTGCAAGAGATCACTTTTTACTGTGTTATGAAACTTACTGGAGAAATCAACTGCTCACATGGAGATGATTAGTGTTATACAGCATTTTAAGCAGATACAACACTTGAGCTCACAGAAAAAACAACAGGGGGTGGCTACAGAATTATTACAGTAGTATAGTATGTACTACGTTAATTTTATGCAGTTATGATTTAAAATTGCATCTTTCCTTTTGCTGCTGTGGCTGGAACCTTGAGTATGCTGAGGCTTCAGAGGAGGCTTGCCTCCAGTGTCCACCACTGCAGCAAAAAGAAAGTCTGGTTGGACCCCAATAAGGCCAGTGAAATCACCAATGCCAACACCTATCAGCAGATCTGGAAGCTGATCAAAGATAGGCTGACCATCTGCAAGCCTGTGACTGTCCATTCCTGGGCTAGATGCTGGAAAAACACCGTGGCCCACTGGAAGGCAGGCATGTGGGTGTGGGTAAGTGAAAGGGTACAGCCAGTGTGCAAATGCTGGAGAAGGTAACTGGATGAGGAAGATAAGGATTCTGTGCCAGCTGCAGAAGATACTGTGACTCTAAGAAGATTGACCGCCACATGTATCACAGTCTATACCTTAAGGTGAAGGGGAATGTGTTCAAAAACAAGCAGATTCTCATGGAACATAAGCTGAAGGCAGACGAAGCCTGCAAGAAGCTCCTGGCTGACCAGGCTGAGGCCTGCAGGTCCAGGACCAAGGAAGCAGGCAAGGGCCATGAAGAGTGTCTCCAGGCCAAGAAGAATGAGAGCATCAGGACTCTGTCCAAGGAGGAACAGGCCAAGAAATAAAGCTCCCCCTCTCTTGTCTGCACACAGTGGCCTCGGTGATAACAGAGCAATCATTCAAATAAAACAAGCCTTTGTCTGCTTAACAAAACAGAACAAAACAAGAAAGCATCTATTCATTTGTTTGCATTTCTTTCAAATGGTGCTATATATGGTCTGTGTTTGTGTGTGTAAGTTTTGATAAATTTTAACTTTTTAAATAGATTTGTGTATATTTTTATGGTAGTAAATGATTAAATAGACTAGTGTCTACATATATTTTATGTTTTTTTCTTAATTCTTTCAATATTTCTAGATGACATTGTTCAAATCTGTTGAGTTTTTTCAAATTGTTGCAATCTCCAAAAAGTTTTCCAATATATTTATTGAAAAAAATCCATGTATAAGTGGCCCCAGGCAGTTCAAACCTGTGCTGTTCAAGGGTCAACTGTATGTGAGATAATGCATGTGTTAATCAGCTAGATTTAACCATTTTACTATGTATACAGTTGTCCCTCAGTATCCACGGGGGATTGGTTCCAGGACCCCTACAGATACCCAAATTCACAGATGCTCAAGGCCCACAGTGGGCCCTATGGGACCCAAGGATGCTTAAAGTCAGCTCTTCATGTTCTCGACTTTCTCACTGCGAGAATACAGTATTTTTGGTCAGTGGCTGTTTGGTTGAATCTTTGATGTGGAACCCCTGGATATGGAGAGCCAACTGTATATGCTTCATGAATCATATTGTACATGATAAATATATACAATTTTATATATTAATTAAAAATTTTTTGAAAAAAAAGGATGGCTAGCCAGATATTTCCCCCTACAAACCTAGTACAAAATTAAATGAATATATTTCTTTATCAAAAAAAAAAAGGGCAAAACATCATATATCTCAAAGCCACATGTATTTTTGGATGTCAGAAATGGATGTATAATTTGTACCACTGCCTCTATTAGCAAGGATAATGAGGCATGGAATATATGGAGACTAAACATCCTGGCCAATGGCCTGAAATCATTTGAAAGAAACACTTTTTCTTTTTTTTTTTTTTTAATCACTAGGTTGCATTTCCCTTTGCCACTACCCTGAATCATTCTATTTTGTACACCCTATAATTTTAACACAGATAGTGATTCATCCTATAAAATTGTTCTTTAAAGTAATTCTATTGTCTTTAGTTGGGCTTTAAAAAAATTATGCAAAAATAAAGAGGAGCGTATTAATTTTATATTTTATAATAAATGATGACTTCAAATCTTACATCTTTTGATTTGCAGATGCTGTCAAATCCTAGTTTTTGAAACAGCAATATAACCAAAGCTATTCTGGAGAAATGATCTGGTGGTGCTAGTAGTGCTACACACACACACACACACACACACACAGACACTCCTCCATGTGATAACATTAACCATTTTTTTTTAGAAGATTCTGCAAAAAGATCAGAGGAAGTATGATTATTATTTCTTTTTAGAAACAAGGTCTCACTGGATTGCCCAGGCTGGCCTTGAATTCCTGGGCTGAAGGGATTTTCTTGCCTCAGCCCCCTGAGTAGCGGGAACTAGAGGTGTGTGCCATTGTGCCTGGCTTGGAAATATTATTTTAAACAAAAAAATGGTATTAATATTTTAAAAAGTTATGTGAGGCCAGGTGTGGTGGTTCACGCCTATCATCCTAGTACTCTAAGAGGCCGAGGTGGGAGGATTGCTTGAGCTAAGGAATTTGAGACCAGCCTGAGCAAGAGTGAGACCCCGTCTCTACAAAAAATAGAAAAAAATTAGCTGGGCAGTGGTGGCACATGCCCACAGTCCCAGAGGAGGCTGAGGCAGGAGAATCACTGGAGCCCAGGAGTTTGAGGTTGCAGTGAGCTCTGATGACACCACTGTACTCTACCCAGGGTGACAGAGAGAGAACCTGTCTCAAAAACAAAACAAAACAAAACAAAAACAAGTTATGGGAATCAATAAAACTATATAAAATGCATTCATATCACAAAGGAGGAAGTAAAATTATCACTATTTGCAGATGGAATGATCTTGTATTTTTTTCAGCTTTACTGAGGTATAATTGACAAATACAAATTACATATATTTAAAGCGTACAATGTGATATATTGATATATGTATACATTGTGAAATGACTGCCACAATCAAGCTAATTAATATTTCCATCCCTCACATAGTTAAGTTTGTGCGTGTGTGTGCATGTGTGTGTGGTGAGAAACACTTAAGATCTACTATTTATGGCAAATTTCAAGTATACAATAAGATTACTAATTATAGTCACCATGTGGTACATTAGCTCTTTAGAACTAACTCACCCTGCATATGACAGTTTGTATACTTTGACTGATAACTCCCCATTTCTCCCACTCCTGCAGCCCCTGGGAACTACCATTCTACTCTGTTTCTGTGAATTCCACTTTATTTAGATTCCACATATAACTGAAAGCCATGATCTTACCTAGAAAATCTTAAGGAATCCACTAAAAAGTGTTGAATAAGCAAGACTGTGTTTATACCTCCCCCCACCCCCAAAAGTGGGACAGGACCATCTGGGAATGAGCCTTCCCAGTGCTGAGGGATGAAGGACATCTATCACTCTAACCTAAGCAGAGATTGGCCATCAGTGCTTCCAAGGGAATATTTTTGATCAAAAGTGGGGAAATGAGAAAAGAAAAACAGCTCAGAGCAGTCTGAGCTATGTGAGGTATGCAAAATGTATGAGGCCCAGAGAGATGTGAATGTGGGATGTCAGTCATGCTTCCCCACTCCCACACCCATGCTGGGGAGGCGGGTAATTGTTTAAAAGTATTTTATTCCTTTTCAGGAAGGTTTTTTATTGCTGCTTCAATTTCAGTACTTGATATTGGTCTGTTCCGGAATCCTATTTCTTCCTGTTTGAGCCTAGGGAAGCTGTGTGTTTCTAAGAATTTGTCCATTTCCTCCACATTTTCAAGTTTATGTGCATTTAGTTTTTGTAGTATTCATAGATGATATTTTGTATTTCTGTGGTATCAGTTGTAATATCTCCTTTTTCATTCCTGACGGAGCTTATTAGAGTCCTTCTTTTCTGCTTCTCATTAATCTAGCAAGAGGAGTGTCAATTTTGTTTATTTTTTCAAGGAACCAACTTTTTGTTTTATTAATCTTCTGTATAGTGTGTTTGTTATTGATTTCATTTAGTTCTGCTCTGATCTTTGTTATTTCTTGGCTTCTTCCTGAACTTTGGGGAAAAGCATTGTATTCACTATTCTCTATGTTTCTGTTTTAGCTTTACTGCTAATCGATAATTCTATCTTTAACTTGTATACTCAACTAGGTCTACTCATTACTTAGAGATTAAGAAGTTTATCTCTGACAAATTTTGTAACTGTTTGCTCACGTAGATAGAATTAATTAAGGGATCCCCTGAAACCTTTGGGGAGCCTTAAAACCTAAACAAATGATCTGTACATATAAATCTATAACCACTAACAACTAATTGCTGTACCAATAAATACTGATGCGGGCTTTCACTCAGTGCCTCCTGGCTCACAGGAATGCACCCTGACTTCCCCATCACTTTAAACTACACTTTGTCTCTGTCTCTATTATTTCCAAATCTCTTGCGATGATCCTGCCTGGGACCCGTTTTGTTGGAGAGTAGCTAACTCCTGGCAGCTGATTAGTTAGATGAACAGATGCATAGATATATGATCAAGCAAATATACCAAAATGTTAATTGAACTGGATATATGAATGTTATTTAAATAATTATTTCAACTGTTCTGAATGTTTAAAAATTTTCATAATATTATAAAATGTTGGGGAAAAATTATGCTTTCAATTCCTCTGCTCTCATATTGCCTGTACAAATAGTAACTGAATTTATATGAAGCAAACAGGGGGTACGTACTATTCTCAGCCACGAGTTTATCTTTTTTTTTTTTTTTTTGAGACAGGGTCTCACTCTGTAGCCCTGCTACAGTGTAGTGGCGTCATCATAGCTCACTGCAACCTCAAACTCCTGGGTTCAAGCGATCCTCTTGCCTCAGCCTCCTGAGTAGCTGGGACTTGGGAGACATGTGCCACTATGTCTGGTTAATTTTTCTATTTTTTGTAGAGATGGGGGTCTTGCTCTTGCTCAGACTGGTCTTGTACTCCTGGCCTTAAGTGATCCTCTCACCTCAGCCTCCCAAAGTGCTAGGATCACATGCGTGAGCCACTGTGGTTGGCCAGTGAGGATTTTATTTTTAAAAAGAAATCTTTAATATATTAATAGGAAATAAACCAAACCATTCCTTCTCATCAAAGACATAAATTGCATAGTGACTTCACATTATATATATAATGACTCTGGCTCAGCTGAGGGAAGTTCTTGCAGTTTCATGCTTCGGTTTCAGCGTAGATGCCTATTTTCAAGGCTAACCATTTAAAGATGGGCACCTATCCCGACTACAGCCTTTAGCACAAGAAAACTTATTTGCTGAGCTTGGCATCTCAGGGTGAAATGCAAGGCTCATATGATGTCAAACAAAACAAAACAAAGGCAAGAAAAACCAATATTTTACTGTTAAGGCAGTCACATAAAAGATTACAGATTCAGTGTTTATACCTTCAACAACAGCTCTTATGTTTTATTACCTTTATCAAGAGATGCTCCAGCCATATGGTAAAAACTCAATGCAGTGTCTACATCATTAATATTCTTTAGGAAGGTAAAGAAGTTCTCCACCTCCTGAAATGTTAGACCCTGAAAGAGGAAAGATGGTAAGGTAAGGCTGTAGCACAAAATGCAGAAAACTAGGCAGTTATTCATGTCTGTAAATCAGAAATTTATACCCACGTCGAGAACAGAAACTGAATAAATTAGTCAAGGAATGTCAAATTTGTATACAATAGGGGGAAAAAACTCCAGAATTTTACCCCGAGAAAGGCAAACTGGCTACTTCCCTCTCACAGGTAAAATCTGACAAAGCTTCTTAGAATGATGGCTGGATGCCTTTTATGAAAATATTTCTAACTGTGCTCTCCAATTGGTCACACCATCTATTATGACACTTCCTAAAATGGCCTGCAGCTACTTTATCTGTTCTACATCTTAAGAACTAAGATCAGAGTGAGGACTTCCATTTTAATAATCTGCTCACAGGCCAGCTAAGCATTTCTGAGACTTAAGCTAATTAAAGAATCACCAAAATCAGTGATATACAGGGAAAGGGTTTCACTATTTAGCAAAACCCAAGCACTGGGGAAGTTATTATCTCAATTTAAAAGCTACTGACAAAGTGATTTGCCACTTAACATTAATCTGATGAAATTATGTGAACAAAGAAATCCTTTTCAAAAGCTGTTCAAAGAATGAACAGTTCAATGAATCTCAGATTCTACTTTCTATGATGGCTCAAGAGAAAGTACCGGGATTCTTTCATAGGGAGGAAAATTTGTCCTATTTGCCTTTTCCCCACTTCTCACACATCATGCTGTGATAGAAATCAATACAGTTTCTGAGAAGTGAAAAGGCTGAGAATGCCCCAGACACTGAGATTAATATTTTAATAAAGCATCGGGTCCTTAAGGCATCGCAGATGTTGACTGGCTTCCACTTAGTGCTGCTCCTTTCCTGATTTCCATTTCCCAAAACTACAGAGACCAAGGACCTACTTCAGGAACTCAATAATGAGGAAATCTTAATACGGACAATCTATAGTTCTTTCCCAGTACCCTCCAAACTCAGGCAATTGTACCTTTTTCGTATTATCAATCAAACTGAGAGCTAAAATACTATTGGTGTGATTATGTCACATGATCTTTCATAATTTTTTTCCCTTCGAATCGCAGAACTTAAAAAACTTTTTATTGTGGAATATGATGACCATATAGAAAAGCACATAAAATATAAATGTACAACTTAAGAAACTGTTGTAAAATGAATACCCATAGAACCTCCATACAGGTCAAAGAACAGATTATTAGCATCCCAGAAGCCTCCTCCCTTCCCCCAACATGCTTCTTCCCAATCATAAGCCCCACCTCCACTCCCCCCACCCCCAGTGATAATAATCACTATTCTGACTTAGGGGATTCATTTCCTTTTTTAAAAATAGCATTACTACCTATTTATGCATCTTTTTTTTTTTTTTGAGACAGAGTCTCACTTTGTTGCCCGGGCTAGAGTGAGTGCCATGGCGTCAGCCTAGCTCACAGTAACCTCAAACTCCTGGGCTTAAGGGATCCTCCTGCCTCAGCCTCCCGAGTAGCTGGGACTACAGGCATGTGCCACCATGCCCGGCTAACTTTTTCTATATATATTTTTAGTTGGCCAGATAATTTCTTTCTATTTTTAGTAGAGACGGGGGGGGGGGGGGCAGTCTCGCTCTTGCTAAGGCTGGTCTCGAACTCCTGACTTCAAGCAATCCTCCTGCCTCACCTCAGCCTCCCAGAGCACTAGGATTACAGGTGTGAGCCACCATGCCTGGCCTCATTAACTCTCATTTTAGTTAATTGCTGTGTTCACAAACTATTTAATCAACATGAGAGAACAATCAATCTTAATCTCCTCGCTAAGGCAGGCTAGAAATTCTTGGCCTGAAGTAATTTAACACCCCAGAATTTCATCATCTGACAAAATTTGTCCTTTCACTTCAGAGCTCTTTTGCAAGGTCTTCAGGTCCTAAAGTAACGCCTGCCTAAAGCTAAAATATTCCTTCAAGGCAGATGTCTCCAACACCCAATTTATTACTTTTAAATATAAATTTATAATAAAATATGAATTAGCCTATCATGATAGATAATTAACTTAAGGCCAAATCAATGTCCGAACCAACCTATATGTCTGGTCAAAATAAAGGAGCATTTCTGAATGCAAACACTATGCTTCCAGCATGGGGACTAAAAAAATCCACCCATATATTTGTAATCAATTTCCTTTTTTTTTTTTTTTTTTAATTGAGACAGAGTCTTGCTTTGTTGCCCGGGCTAGAGTGAGTGCCGTGGCGTCAGCCTAGCTCACAGCAACCTCAAACTCCTGAGCTTAAGCAATCCTACTGCCTCAGCCTCCCAAGTAGCTGGGACTACAGGCATGCGCCACCATGCCTGGCTAATTTTTTTCTACATATATTTTAGTTGGCCAGATAATTTCTTTCTATTTTTAGTAGAGACGGGGGGGGGGGGGTCTCGCTCTTGCTCAGGCTGGTCTCGAACTCCTGACCTTGAGCGATCCACCCGCCTTGGCCTCCCAGAGTGCTAGGATTACAGGCGTGAGCCACCGCGCCTGGCCTGTAATCAATTTTCTGAAATTACAATTTCCAACAGGTATCAGCTGGCTACTGGGTAGTGTAGATGTGCTCTCTGGGAAAGAAATTCTCTCTGTCACTTTCCATTAATGATGAGTTCTCCCCACAGCCAAGAGAACACCTGTTGTGGGAAAAGGCTGGGCTGAGTTCAGAGAAGCTGACGCTTTCTCTTAGAGCCCAGTCTGCCCTCATTTGCAGCCCGCAGCCTGGTTCAGAGGTCCTTTTGACTTTTCAGCATCCAAAACAAAGAGGAAAAAGTCTGGCTAATAAGAAAGGCTTTCCACCAACTTGGGGCAATGTTATTCATGCAATATTTTTTGCACAACGACTAAGAAAACTGGGCCAAGCACTAGCAATCCTATTTCTTATTTTCCGTTATTGAGTCTTTAAAGCTAGAAGGCCCCTTATAGCAAGAATCTAGGACAAGCCTCCGAAATCATGAGGACAATGAGGTTAAGTGATTTGTTTAATAAACATGGAATCCTGAGGCAGGACTTGATCTCAAGTCTTCTAGCTTCACGTCTACCACACCACACCACCTTGGCAATCTCTCATGGAACATTTTTAATGCCAAGTCAGATTCCTGGTCATGGCCAGATGGTAGTCATTGTCCAGTGGGAAAGGTATTGGGCTGGGAATGAGAAGTCTGGGTTCTAGTTCTAGCACTACTGTGTGTGTGTGTGTGTGTGTGTGTGTGTGTGATCTTCTAGAGGCCTGACCTCTTAACTGGTCTCTGCTTCAGTCTGTCCACCTCACCCCCTGATACTGACTCATTTCTACCATCTGCCCTTTTCTTTTCTCATGCTAGGGATGGCTGGTTTTGAAGGGTATCAGAGAGCAGTGTCGAATAGTGTTGCCACAAATCCATGGTCTCTAATCCTAATGCTGCTCAAAACACTGTAAATCATCTCTTTCTAAATTCTCTAATAGCCTTATTATCAGTCTTTGCTTCTATGCTTGCCTCTTTCCAAATTATTTTCCATAAAACAACCAGGGTTATCTCTTTAAACATATATATAATCATGTTGATTCACTGCTCACACACTTTAATAGCTTCCTATTGCACTGTGAATAAACTCCAAACTCCTTCTATACTTATAAGGTCCTGCAATGTTCTGGTCCTCATCTCAGTCCATTTTCCTCCTTGCTCAGTATGCTCTAACCACACGAGTCCCCCCCCTTTCAGTTCTTCACACATGCCAGGTTTGTCTTTCCTGCCTATTATGGACTAAATATTTGTTACCCTCCCCGCTGCTGTCCATTCATGTGTTGAAGCCCTAACCCCCAGTGTGCCCAGTGTGTTTGGAGATGGGGCCTTAGAGGAAATAACAAGGTCAAATGAGGTCACAAGGGTGGGGCCCTAATCTGATAGAATTAGTGTTCTTATAAGAAGAAACGCCAGAGATTTCTTGTGCGTGCGTTTTCTCTCTCTCTCTCTCTCTCTCTCTCCATGCACACACACTGAGGAAAGCCCATGTGAGGACATATCAAAAAGGTGTCTTCCTCCAAGGCAGGAAGAGAGCCATCATCAGAAACCAAACTGACTGGCACCATGATCATAGACTTCTAGTCTCCAGAACTGTGAGAAAATAAATCTCTTTTGTTAAAACCACTGTCTGTGGTATTAACAGTTTGCTACAGTAGGCCAAGCAGACTAATACACTGCCTTAGAGTTTTGTGTATGTGATTTCCCTTTGTCTAGAGCCTCCTCTTTCTTCTTCTTGGGAAGATTTCCTTCCCAAGGTGCTTAAATGGTAGTGTTTCGATGATTTTCTCCTTGGCCCACAGTTCTACTCTATAACACCACTCTTTGGGCAGTCTCATCTGCTTTCACGGTTTTAACTCTAACATAGTGCGTTGATGATTCCCAAGTCTACCTTCATGACTCAGATGGCCACAACTGAACTCTTTCTCTTCCTATCTAAACTTGTCTCTCCTTTAAAATTCTCAATCTCAGTTCATGATGCCACCCTTTTCCTGAAGAAGAAACCTGGGGTTATTCTGGACTCTCTCCTCTTCCTCACCCATTGCTCATTTCTTTCCTCCCTTTGGACCTCAGGTACCAGAGATGATCTAGTTGTGATCCTTGGTTCATGACATACTCTCATCATTATGTTAGCACCTTTGCAATAACCATACATTCCTATGGTTTCTTTTCGTCCTCTACCCAAAGCTACTTACCTTTCCTTCTTTGAAGTGCTTCTTGAGCTGCTTCTGCATGGCGGTCAACTTCTTGGACTGCACCCCACTGTAGGCCAGCAGCATGCCACCGAACTGCCTCTCAGTAATTCTCCCATCCACAGGGTCATGGCGTTCAAACTGGGAGGGAAATAGAGGGTTCCTGGAGTCAATGGAAAGTATTTTGATGTGGAACATTGAGCATCCACTCTTTTAGGTAGCAGAAAAGAGCTGATGGCTGGGATTGTGTTTTTGAGCTACAATTCTCAACAAGATCTGAAAAAACGACTAAGAAACAGGTCTATTAATAGGTTCTTATCCCAGATCTGTCACTCACTGTGGCTTTAGGAAAATCACCCTACTATTCTGGGCCTCAGTTTCCTCACGTATAAAACAGAACTGCTATAGCATCTCACAACCTCACAGATCAGGAATATCCTTGTAGAAATAGAAACCATTTTAAAGCTCCATACAAATTCACGCCATTATTCATAATAAGTGCTGTCTGGATCATCCATGTTCCTGCTCCTCAGAGAAGACTTAAAAGCTAATTATAAATTTGATCAAATATGCCTATGTAAAGTCATATCACTTCTTCAATCTGTACTTAATATTGTTATACACTCACACTTTTAAGGATTTTAAAGAAGAGTAATGTGTTTTCAAGTTTTCCCTAAAATGGTAATCAAATGTTAGGGCATCAACAGAGCTTGGGGAAAAAAATGCATAGAGTATAGGATGCCTCCATTAGACTTGCTCACCACAAAGCTACTGAAAAATCATTAAATATATTTAAATATGCAGATGGAAAGGTTAAGTATAAAGGACCTCTAGCTTATCTAAGTGACATCAGAAAATTAAGATTTTCACTTAAAAATGGAGACAAGAAAGTTATCTCAGTCCCAGCTACAGTGTTAATGATACTTATAAATTTATAACTAATAAAATGGCTACAGATACGCCCAGTAACCATTATAAAGCAAAACCATTTGAAGATGATACAATTTGTCCTTTTATTAGAAAATAAGTTACTGGAAAATTTCAGATTCCTACATGGCAGGGCATACATAATTCTGTTCTCTTAAAAGGGGTATACATAGACATAAGCTGTTGCTAAGTAAGGTCACGCCAACAAGCATTTCCTGAATGTCTGTTAGTTGTCTAACACTGTGTTAGTCACTGTGGGGTTTAAGAAAGAAGGAGAAAATTCAGTTTCTGTCCTCAGGGACCTCACCTGAATCTAGTAGGGAGATAAGACTTACATATGAGACACAAAATAAGAAAGTCAAGAGTGAATTCTCTTTCAGTTCTCATTTTCTCAGTTAGCTTGGTAAGTTGATATACATCTTAATTTGTTTCCTCACTGGTGAGACTGTGTCAATGAGCAAGACACAAGAACTATATTTTAATAATAGCAACAATTTACTGAGCACATACTATGGGCCAGGGACTCACACCCATATATTCTTTCATTTAATCACTGTAACAGCCCTATGGAAAAGCTCCACTTTGTAGATGAGAAAACTGAGGCAACGCGCAGCTACATGTGACAGAGCTGGGATTCAAACTCAGCCCTGTTTGGGCCCAAAGACTATCTCTAAACATCACACCGTTCCCTACTTCTAAGCAGCAGTACATATGCAGCCTGCAGGACAGCACTATGTTGTTTTTGATAATCTTATAAAGGCAGGAGGCTTAGTCATATTTAAATGAGAAGCAAAACTATTTCCAAAGACATCAACATCATCAATATTATGTGAAAGCCTCTTTTTCAATTCAACCGCTCAATATTTCATGTTTATCACACCATCACTTCTATACAGCTGATTAAGTTTTGACAATACCATAAGTTTTCAGGATTCAATTTAAGTTTAATTTATGGCTCAATTTACTATCCTGAAATAAAATGGAGGACTGACAGAATGTTCTAAGTGGGCATACCTTTTACAATGTTTACATCAGATTTTTAGTGAAATCTGATACCTGGGCAAAAAGTTCATCTATGAGCTTCCTCAAGGCAGGTGAAACAAAGCTGTGGTCCCTGCTCTTCAGGCCAGGCTTTAACGATTTAGACCGTTCATTCTACCTTTATCCAGAAGATTTCACAGCTATAGGGCAATCCTGTATGTTTGAATTAGGTGAGTTTTCAGCTCCATCTCACAAGAGAGCTTTGTGATTGAAATGTTTCTTGTTCATAACACCGGCAGCTCAAGGCTTATGAAAGGCCTTTAATCTCTGTTCTCCATAGGGGCACAAAGCCTCACCTCTCTTATGTTTCAGACAGTAAAGAAAATTTCCAGTGGAGATGGTCAAGTAACAATTACAGTGCTCCGATTAGCATCTTTACTAATGTTCTTTGAAAACTCAGACTTGCCTTTTGGTAATGAGTTCTATCATTATTATTTTTAAATGATTGGAACCTGAAAGGGCTTAAAAACCATAAAATTGAGTTTGTCCACATAGTGTGGCCCGGTTCAAGTTCACTACTTTAGCTCTGTCATTTGACTTTGGGCAGCACCTCTCCATTCAGGTTTTTAGGCTCTTCTGAGTCAAGACTGCCTTATTTCTGAGGTCTTAAACATGGCTTGAGGCGGCCAAGGAGAGCTGTTTCTCTTTACGCTCAAAACTGCTAATAGAAAGACTTGAACTAATGTCTTATTCATTCAAAATTTATTAACTGAACATCTTCTATGCTAAGGCTAGGGATCTTTCAAGGTACTATTTCAAGGACCCTCATTAGGGTTAAATTTTCAAGCGCAATAGCTAAACATCATGTGGCTCTAGGGGTCAAGTGTGTATAGGTTGAGCATACCTAATCCAAAAATCCAAAATCTGAAATGCTCCAAAGTCCAAAACTTTTTCAGCACTAACATGATGCTCAAAGATCATGCTTAAAGGAAATGCTCATTGGAACATTTGTTTTTTGTTTTTTTTTTAATCTTTATTCCCCTTCCAATTAGACTTCAAAATAACCCATCACTGGAACATTTCGGATTTTGGATTAGGAATGCTCGACCAAGAAGTATAATGCAAATATTCCAAAATCCAAAACAATCCAAAATCTGAAATACTTCTGGTCCCAAGCATTTTGGATAAGTGATACTTAACCTGTATCTTAAGCCTGGACAATCTTGTGCTTGCACTCCTGGAGTGCCATATGCATGCATCAATCCCCAAGGTCATGGGAGGGTCTTTGGGGAAAGACAGAAGCAATTACAAAATTATCACAATGTAGAAAACTTCTAATTGTCTATTTGGAAGCAAATCATTGGCTTGTATTTTACATAGCCATACGTATGTCCCACTTATATTGGGAACTTTTAAGTTCCACTTCAACAATTAAGAAATTCCATTTGATTTGATCTCGTGGCACAGAAGGTAGCATTCTAGCACACCACCCATCCTCTGCATTGTTTTTCTGTATCTAGGATGAGAGCTTAACAGCTGAGTATTTTTCTTTCTGCAGCCATTGCCACTTTCTCAAGTGGATACAAGCTGTTGTCTCTCTGTTGTTCTCCAGGAGTCTGCAGGGCAGGCAAAGAGAGGCCAGAAAAGAGGAGCCAAAAAACTGCCTGCAAGATTTTTCCTGGCTTTCTGTTCACACTGTGCCTCTTGTTCCCACCCCTGTCCCTTGTCCTTTTGGAAGGACAGATGGTCCACACATATCCAGATGAAATGACTTAAGGAAGATGGGAAGCCAAGAAGAGAAGAAAACATGTATTATGAACAGAGGCTAAAAATAAGGTTAGAAAAAAAAGTAAAAGGAAAAAGAAATCAGTATTTGCAAGTGGGTCTTCATTTATTAAAGACATTTGAGGTTCATGTATTCCAACAGATATAAACTTCAACCTTATTCTCTTTCATACAATTATCTTTCAGGGGACTGTCTACACCCAGAGTAAATCCTCCCCTTATACAAATATTTCAGAAAGGTAAGTTTCTTGATAGGCTTTTTCTAGTTTCTGAACTGCACAATACTAGATTGCATTAGTGATCTCAAGCCTCTGAGCTGAACACATCTCTGTTTTTCAAGCTTTGTATGTGGCTCTGAGATCTTAACTGTGCTACTGCTGCAACTGTCAGGAGTCTCAAAATAACTCTGTTATGCCCATCAAAAGGAAAAATGATTACAAGCAAAGTTCTCTAGCATAAACCCACCGAGTGAGTATGACATACACATTTCATAGTTTGAACTGAAATCTATGTTTCTGAGTCAGGCACAGTGGCTTGTGCCTATAATGCCAGCTACTTGGGAGACTGAGGTGTGAGGATCACAGAGGCCAGAAGTTTGAGGTTGCAGTGTGCTATGATTTCACCACTGCACTGTAGCCTGGGAGACAGTTGAGATCCTGCCTCTAAAATAAATATATAGATAATGAATGAATGAATAAAATCTATGTTTCTGCAATTGGCAGACGACAGAGGGCCCCAGTTCAGATTGCCAGGAGCCCAAATTTTCTTGATCTTTAAATAAGAGGCATCTTCACTGCAAATACTAATGTGGTTGTCTTTTGACTAACTGGCAAGATGAGGAAGAAGGCCAATAATTTGGAATGGAGGCAACATAGTTCAGTACCCTCAGCAAAGGCAAAAATAATCCATTAGAATCTTGGGCCACGAGATTATAGATCACCAAACTAAACTGTTAAAGAGTTTTCTACTTCAAATCCAAAGGATTCCTTTCATTTTAAAATTTTTAAGAAAGTTCAGGCTGGTGATCGAGTCAACTGACTAAATGATGTGAGTACCAATTGTATAGTCAGGCCAGGAAAAGGTTAGCCTTCCACTCTGACAGCCCAAAACAGGAACATAATACGACTGATGAATGAACATATTATAGAATGATTAAAATCAGGATATATTTGATTGAGGGCATCAAGGAAAAATATTTTCAATCTGAAACAAAGGGTTTCAAGGTTTGATAAGTTTTGGTTTCATTCCACAGAAGGTAATACATTGAAGTGGCTAAGAATAAGGGCTTTCGAATCAGCAAGGCCTGTGGGTCCAAATTCTGGCTTGAACCCTTGCTGGCTGTGACTTCAGGCAAGTGGCTTACCTCCTCTAAGGCTTCAGAATCTCTTTACCAAAAAAACAAGATAATATTTGCAACCTCAAAGTGTTGCAAGAATTAAGCAGGATAATATATGTGAAGAAATTAGCATACAGTTTGATGCCTAGTCAGCATTCAATAAATGTAGCAATTAGTATTTTATCACCATGACATCACATCAGCTAAAAGCCTCAATTATTTTGTTCTTAGTCAGTATTAACTAAGTTAAATTACTATTTCTTATCCTTTTTGCATGATTGCTTTTGCCCAGTCTTTGCTTACAGAATACCACTATCACATTTGAAGAGTGGAAAAAGTAAACACAATATTATTCAACGCAGTGAAGTGATTTTAAGATTAAACTACTTAGAAGTACCCTGGCCATAATTACCAAACAGAAAACCTGGCATAAAGGAAGAGTTCAATCATATGTATTGAGTGAACACAGACAAAGCACCAGAAAATTTACAACACTTCTGTCCTGCTGTTGGGAGGATTTCCTGTCTGAGGCAAGGAATATTTCTACATTTATCGCAATACCTACTTCCATAATACTGACTTCTGTAAGGACAGTCTTGAGCATACCATTCACTATGTATTTGAGTGCTTACTACTTGCCAGGTGCTGTCCTAGGATCTTACCTTAGATAATCTCACAATGCTATTTAATAGGTACTACTATTATTCTATTTTACAGACAAGAAAACATAGGCAGAGAGGTTAAATAACGTGCCCACACACCTAATCTGGGGAGAAATTTCTCTCTGGTCTCAGTATCAGCACAGTTGATTTGTTCTTATTTTAACACATTGGCTGTGTGGATTGTATTTAACTCAGGCTAGTTTTGAGCCCAGGGCCTCGTGAAGCAAAACCCTGTAGTCGGTTTGTGAAAATCTTACTGGTTGATGTTCTTACTGTTACAATTGACAATTTAATTCTAAAAACATGGATTGTGATGCATATAACTCACACACAGAAAATAATAAAAAATTAGAAAGGATCATTTTGTTCTAATAAAACACCGTGGCCCCAGGGAAAAAATGGTTTTTTTCTAATGTGGCAGTCAATGTGTTAAAGGCACCATGAATCGTGTTTCACTTTTTATCCTGGTCACTGGAGAGCTTAGAGTCAAGTTTGTGGTCCACCTCTAACAAGAACAGGAGACTTTCTGATTTATATTTTTCACACTCTTAGCTTTCTCTTTCTTCTGTTTTTTAACTTTGTTTAATTTCTCAGCAAGTTTTTACATTCATCTCACTGAATGTACTTTCTAAGGCTTTCTGAAATCCTTTCTTGAACAAGGCAAGATAAAAAAGGTATTAGACATCTAGGTTGTTTCAGTTTTCAGATATGATAAATACCACTGTGAAAAACTTTTTCTGAACTTAGAAATTATGAAATAAAAATTTATGGGCTCTTTAAAAATTTTATCATGAAATATGTGATATATACAAAATAACATATTAATGGACAAATTAATGGACACTTAACTGAGAGAGGAACCATCAGCAGAACAGTTGAAGCCCATGCCCCTGCCTTCCCTAAGAGGTAACCACCATATGGATTTCTTTTTCTAGTGCCTTATTATTATTTTTTAATAGTTTAAAACAAATGTTTGTATTACTAAATAACATATCATTTACTTTTGCTTGTCTTTGAACTTTATAAAATGGTATCATACTGGATATATTGTTCTACAATTTGCTTTTTTCAATCGATATCATTATTATTATTTTTTAAGACAAGGTCTCGCTCTGTCACCCAGGCTAGAGTGCAGTGGCCTGGTCGTAGCTCACTGCAACCCCAAACTCCTGGGCTCAAGCGATCTTCCTGCCTCAGACTCCTGAGTAGCTGGGACCACCACATCTACTAATGCCACCACATCCAGCTAATTTCTTTCTATTTTTAGTAGAGATGGGGTCTCACTCTTGCTCAGACTGGTCTCAAACCCCTTAGCCTCAAGCAATCTTCCTGCCTTGTCCTCCCAGAGTGCTGGGATTACAGGCGTGAGCACCACACCTGACCCAACGTTGTATTTGTAAGATTCATCCATACTGATACATTTAACTGTGTTTCTTTCATGTTTACTGTTACAGATTTCTACTGCTTTGAAAATACCTCTATTTATCAATTTTCCTATAAATGAACATCTGAGTTATTGTCAGCTTTTTGCTATTATGAACAAAGCTGTCATGAACATTCTTGTAAACGTTTGCTGGTGAAACAGAAACAAGAGTTCTGAGTCTAGGGTATATATCCAGAAGTGGAACTGCTGGCATTTCAAGATAGTATCCAATTCTTTTCCAAACGCATCACACCAATACTTTTATCAGCTATGTAAAAGAGTTCCCATTACTTCACATCTTTACCAACACTTGGTATTGTTGGACTTTTCCAATGTCCTGGGTGTAAAAATGGTAGGTGTAAACTCTGTAATGCTTTTGAGGTGTTTTGCCAAATTAATTTCCAGAAAGATATATCAATTTACAATCCCAGTAGTATAATGAGAATAGGCATTTTTTGGTATCCTTAACAATATCAAATATGATAAAATAATCTTTGCTAGAGGAAAAATAACTCATTTTAATTAATATTTCTTTGATTAGTAGGTTGACTATTTTTCTAGCATATGTGGTGGCCATTTATATTCTTCCTCTGTAATTTTTTTTTTTTTTATTTTAGAGATGGGGCCTTGCTACATTGCCCAGGCTGGTTTCAAACTTCTGGCCTCAAGTGATCCTCCCACCTCGGCCTCCCAAAGTGCTGAGATTATAGGCATAAGCCACTATGCCCAGCATCTGTGAATTTTTTGTTTATGTTCTTTGCCTATTTTAAAATTTTTTTTTTTTTTTTGAGACAGAGTCTAGCTCTGTTGCCCAGGCTAGAGTGCCGTGGCATCAGCCTAGCTCACAGCAACCTCAAACTCCTGGGCTTAAGCAATCCTTTTGCCTCAACCTCCCCAGTAGCTGGGAGTACAGGCATGCGCCACCATGCCCGGCTAATTTTTCTATATATATATTTTTAGCTGTCCATATAATTTCTTTCTATTTTTAGTAGAGACGGGGGTCTCACTCTTGCTCAGGCTAGTCTTGAACTCCTGACCTTGAGTGATCCTCCCGCCTCGGCCTCTCAGAGTGCTAGGATTTCAGGAGTGAGCCATTGTGCCCAGCCTTCTTTGCCTATTTTAAAAACATGGATGCTGATATTTGTCTCATTAGCTTAAGATTTAAAATATTCGCTTTCTGTTATTGTATTGGAAATTTTTTTGTCCAGTTTGCCCATGTCTTAATTTTAAGTCTTTTTTATGTATGCAAATTTTAAATCTTTATTGTAGACACATGTATGGATCTTTTTCTTGTGAAAATCTTACTTGTTGATGTTCTTATTGTTACAATTGACAATTTAATTCTAAAAACATGGATTGTGATGCATATAACACACACAGAAAATAACAAATTAGAAAGGATCATTTTGTTCTAATAAAACACCCTGGCCCCAGGGAAAAAATTGTTTTTTTCTGATGTGGCAGTCAATGTGTTAAAGGCATGTTGCAAGTTCTCTCCCTAGTTTTTATCTCTTTCCTTGTTAGATAAGAAGCTAATTAAATGCTCACCTACAGTTTCTTTATTTTAAACAAAGAAACATAACTTTAAATACTAAAACATATTCCTCAATATCAATCAATGATGACTAAATCCTTAGAACAAAACAGCAGATCATCAGCTAAATTTGTTTTGAAAAGTCCTCCAGTCCAAACTTTTTAACTATTCTGAATGTTTGGGAATTTAGACTAGAATAGGGTCACTTAAACCTAATTTAATCAGATTTCCTTAAGGAGGGAATAATCTTGAGTAAATTAAGTCCAGTTAACTTCTTTTTTTTTAGTTTAAATGTATATAATTAGGTATGAAACGATGCAGAACGTAGGAAAAAATAGTTCCGTTCCAAAGAAAAGAAGGCCTAGAAGGGCTATTATCCTTATTTAGAAAAATTCCCCAGATTGTGAAAGGATAATCCATGTTCTATCATTATAACAGCAAACAGTTATATAGCACTTATTATGTGCCAGATCCTATTTTAAGTGCTTTCCGTACATTAACTCACATAGCATTTTAAACTATATAAAATTTATTAGTTATCTTTCATTAAGACCTGATCAATATGAACAAGACTTAAACTCTGGCAAAATTAGCTGCTAATTATTATTCCAACCAATGTAGTTAATGTTTCCACATGAGATTGCTAAAAATTTTAAGATATTTTTTCCTTTAAGATAATTCTTTCAGCCAACAGTAGATCTTATATCCAATTTCTACACTCAATAACATGAAACAACAATAACAACAACAAACAAGCCCCTAGGCTTGTATTATATATTCCTGTGGGATTTAAGAGGCTCAACATTATTCAGACTTCAAAGATGCTCTTCTTTTAGTGAGATCACAAGAGTTTTAGAAACAGAAAGACTGTTGGGAAAAAAGTATAAAAGCTCTAATTTCAGGAGATAAGAACCAATGACTAATTGTTAGTAGGAAAGCAAACTACTATTTTCTGTTAGCTGAGTATCAGTTTGCTTTCTTCTGACTCTACCATTTCTGGAGATGGCACTCTGGGATCTACGGTCTAGATGAAAATATAATAGATGTCCACATTCTTTCTGTCCAAGCACTCCTGACAGCTTGTCAGCAATCATGAGTTGGAGATTTATCTTGGTCATTATTCAACACCTAATGCCCCTATACCAGGCTTGATGTGCTGATTTTACCTAAAGGTGTGACGAACTGTGGAAGACAGCAGCCAATGTGAAAAGCTGTTAAATAATGATAATAATTAAGATACAGAATTTACTTTGGGCTTACTGATGCATACTTGGTTGCTTCTTCATCACAGTGACTGAATAAAGAAAAATAAAAATAGAAGTGAAGAAATAAAAAACCAAATCAACACCTTTAAAAAGCAATCGTGGAGAGAGGCAATATTTCTTCATCTGTCACCATTATTGATAAAGGAAGAAAACTCTCACTCAGTAGACTACAGTAGTCTACTGATGATCAGAATGTCATTTTTAGTGGGCCAAGCATGAAGGAAATCAGGCATCAACTCACTAAAACATGCACCATAAACTACCCCAAGCTGTGTTGATCATGTGCCTAATGCTTTTTCATAGTAAAATATAGAAATAAAAGCCTTCCACAGTAAGGAGAATCCAGTCAATTTTAGGCATTCTGTGTTCCAAAAGAAACGTTCATCAGCTGGGACAGGACTTGGCTCTAAACAAAGACTTTGTCTTATGCTAAGCGTTTGGCCTTTTCTTTATGTCGTTTTCCCTGCCTAGGATGTTGGTCCCTTTCATCTACTTGTACAAACCCCTGAATGTAACTTCTCCATTCGGCACTATTAATTTTTCCAAAACACACTCAATTTTCTTTAGTCTCTGTGCTCTTACAATAGGTAAGGTCTAGATCTAACAAAAGCATACATTTTGTATTATTTTATCCTTTTTTTTAAGTGCCTATATCTCTTTCACATTATATACTTCTTGAAGGGAAGAGTCTATACCTTGTATTGTTTACTGTGTCTGTGTCACACACAGAGCTGGGCCACATAGCATGTGCTCAATAAATACTTTTGGTTGACTGATTAAATCTCTTCTTCATTTATAGAAAACTCACCCACCCATTTTGCATTTATCATCTAATAGGAGCACAAAACACACTTTCCAGCCTACACTACAGCCTTAAATGCCTAAGGAGAGATTGTGTCACTTCTTTAGACTTGACATTATAATTACTCCCAGGGAAAAAGTCCTAAAGTTCCCCGTAAACTTTCAAGGATATGATTAATTGTGGGCTCTGTTATGAAGCTCCATTTGTTCCTTTACCTTAGTCCAGTTATGTATAAAATTTCTCAGTAATATTCAGCTCACATCTAACAGACTAAAAGAAACAATAAAAACAGGTAAGTAAATCAACAAGCATACAGGAGGTTATAGGCAGGATGGGAATGTTAGACTTTGTAGGCCAAAAAATAATTTGTACTCAGAGTCACTCAGAGTCTGAAACTATGCTGGAATGATAAATTAGGTGAGAATGGCAGGCACATTTATTCAGTCAAATGAATACCAAAAAATCCCATCAGTAAAGTTCCCTTTCTTCTGTCACTTGGTATTAGAAAATTCTACCATATCATCAATTTTCATAAAATTCAAGCCAGGGTAGAAGTCTGAAAATCATTATAGTTATACTTCAGCCCATTAGGAAAATGAGAATATTTTGATCCAAACACAGAGACCCACTTATCTAAATTAGAAATCTGAATTGTAGGATTTATGTTCAGCTAAAGATATTGTAGGAGTCCTTCTGTTTAGTCTTCACTCACTAAAATTCTAGCTTGGTAGCTTCTGGGAAATACTTTATGCAGCACTATATATATTCCCTGTTCTGGCTCTCTGGAAATATTAGGATATTCTTCCTCCATTAATATAAAAGATATTCATTATCAGGGGAATGCAAATGAAGACAGTATAATACAGTGGCAAGAATATAAGATTTACAGTCAGATAGACTTGGTTTGGTTTTTTCCTTGACCACTTTGTACCAACTGTGTACTCCTGGGCAATCTACTTAACCTTTCTAAGCCTTGATTTCCTCATCTATAAAATGGGCATAATAATAATACCCTCCTCTTGGGATTATTATGAGAGTTAAGTTAGATATATATGTAAAACAATTACCCTAATTAATCCTTTCTAAGATGCATTTACTTATTTTTCTTTACATTTTCATATCTCTAAAATTGGCATGCTTCTTAAAATTGCTACTGGCTAGGCAGCAGTTACGACATTGTCACCGCTGGTGCAAGCATGTCAAAGTTTGCAGAAGAAACTCCTTGGAAGTTTGAAAGAAAATCCTAGATAACAGTGGAGTATTCTTTTGAGAAATGCATCACCAACGTTCTGGATGGCTCAAAGAACAATACTGTGTGAAAAAACATAGACTTTCATGATTCAGTGTCAAAAAGAAATTCAGAAGAGTTGGATCCTGAATGTGAAGACCTTTTAGACCAATTTATTTATTTTTCTTATCCTTTCTTATTATATATGTACAAGAATGGCATAGAATAAAAATCTAAGCCTAAAAGGAATATTTCAATAGATATTAATTAAACATTTTTCGTGTAAAGAAAGCATTTTTGTCACAGTTTACTTGACAGCATTTTTTCTTTCTTAGTGATAAATAATGATGTATATAACCAATGTTTGTGTTTTAAATTCAATGAAATATGGTAGTATAATGCCTGGTACGTACTAAGAACTCAGTAAATGTTAGCTGCTATTAATGATAGTAATGACAATGAATGTTAGCCATCAATAATACATTTGGGGTCACAATTGCTTCTTTTAACTTCAGCTCTATTTAAAGAGAAACAAACTTTCTGTCCTCTACAAAGACAACAAAGAATAAAAGGTTGAGAAAGGAAAGAAAAACTACAACTAAGTAATTATCTTAATCTTCTCCTTTCTACTCTTCACATGAAAATTTTGCATGTTTATGAGAAGAAAAAGAAAAGAGATGGGCAAGAGTGCAACTATGCTTAGGGAATGGAAAGTTGAATTATAAACTCTCTTTCTCCATTAAAAACTAGACTTCTGCAAAAGTTTATGGAAATAGGACCTGTAAGAATAAACTATGATCCCTGTAGTTATCACATATGTGGTACAAATTAATGGGTTGAGGAATAATAACATACAAAATGCTCCCTATTCACTCTCTCATTTGAGTCTCATAATAACCTTTGAAAGAGGCATAATAGTTACTGTCTCCATTTATATAAGAGACCTGAGATTTGACCAAGAGTACAACATAGTCTAGTGGTTTTTTAAATTATTCTATATGGATATATATCACTGGCATGATTATAGCCATGACAAAATTGTATAATACTGTTTCTATAAATCAATGATTTAACAAGCCCATGATTAGAGGTTGACTGTAAGATCATATAAGCATATATATTCCTAATAAATAAGAAAAAAAGAAAACCTAGATAGGTAATTATAAGTTAATTGCTAGTTTATAACCAGAAGGAGAAAGCATTGTTAAAAATCGTTATTACTTGAAGTTTTCTACAGGAACAGTTTCATAAATGCAAGATCTAAAAAAAATCAATTGTGCCTCAGTTAGAAAAATGGCCACATTCAAGGAATTTATCATAACTCTCTCTATACTCCACAAAATCTGGATACTTTAACTGAGAGAAATGTAAGTCTATTATATTAGAGCAATAAAACAATTAAGGTGATATTTACTTTTACCGATACGAGCAGAGCTAAATATTAAATTGAATATTCTCAAATTTCTACCTATACTAAAAAAGTAGTTTGAGGATACTATGTGTAAAATTAGTAACACATTCTATTTGTTGGTCTCCACAGCTCAAATCTTAGTTGATCTCACTTTTTGCAATGACTGACCCCTTCTTTGATTTGGCTTAATCTTATCACCCATTTTATTTTTTTATTTTACTAATTTTTGAGACAGGGTCTCACTGTGTCACTCAGGCTGGAGTGCAGTGGCACAGTCACAGCTCACTGCAACCCTGAACTCCTGGACTCAAGCAATCCTCTTGCCGTAGCCTCCTCAGTAGCTGGGACTACAGGAACGTGCCACCGTGCTCAGTTAATTTTTAATATGTTTTTGCAGAGATGGGGTCTTGCTGTGTTGCCCAGACTGCTCTCAAACTCCTGGCCTCAAGGGATCCTTCTGCCTCGGTCTCCAAAGTGCTGGGATTACAGATGTGAGCCACTGCCCCCAACTTTATTATCCATTTTGATTCTGACCATTCAGAAAGCCACTGCATAGGCTCATTAGGTACTATGGAAATATTTAATATTCTTCAACACACTAAACATTACATTGCAAAGTGCCAGTTTTTAAGAAGAGAAAATAAGACTAAAGACTGAAATAAGAAATTAGATTTTAGATTAAGCTGACAAGCATTAGAACAAATGTAAGAAAGACTAGGAGACTGAGGCTTAGAAATATATAGCTGATGGACGCTTTAATATACAAAGTGAGAAGAAATAGTCCAAACACAGGCAGGTGAAAGGCAAAGTATCTAATGGGCCAGACTATATCAGTATCATTCTCCTTTTATAAAGAAAAGAACGAAAATATTCTCCCCGCTAGGAACAGGAAAATCATTAAGTCTTTTTACGATGACAATTGTAAAAAATAGCCAGAAAGAGAACTTGCAGGATTTCTTTTGTATTTTTGTAACCTATTGGTTAACTACAGGTTTAGCTCTCCCTGGCTGGCCAATAAAGTTTTTTGGAGTACCAAAGAGAAGTCAGGTCATGTGTTAAATCCCTCAGCACTGAAGTATTTTCTTTTTGGTCACCAAGCTAATTAAGTTTTTCTTAAATTTTTTTCAAGGTGACTTAAGAGACAGAGAAGATAATTTTCAATTTTGTGGTACCTTTTCAGTTTTTAGTAATTAGGAATGTTTTATGTTTAAGTATATGGGTTCCGTCCCTAGTCCTACTTTCAAGTTTCCCGGGGAGAAATTCTGATTGGTCTAAACTGGGTTGCGTGTCTGCTCCTGGTCCTATATAGTTAGGAGGCAAGTGAAGTAGTCTAGGCAAGAAAAGGATTGCAGCTTAGATGAGAACGGTGGTGCAGATGGAGAGATGTGGTCAGGTGAGATGATGCTTCTGACAGTGACTGCGGGAATGGGTGTGACTGAAGCTATCAGTGCCAAATAGGTTCTTTTCTGCTTCATACACATTTCTTGGAATGTGACTAACTAATGTAAAGCCTGCGGTTGCCTGGCTTTCTCACTACTAATCCTAAGCCTTTACTGAAAGTCAGATAAATTCCTCATTTCTGCCTTCTGGCTCTTGCTGATACTAGCAGAATGTGTTCATGTTTGAAATTATACTTCCTTAAATCTTCCAATTACTTTTCATGTCTTTTCTGCTTGGGGTCCTAATAGATTTGCAACAGTTGCTACATCAATGTGAATGTTCAATATAAGGCAAAAGGGGCAGTGGCAAACTATTAAAGAAGCTACTTCCATAATCCGTAGTTCTCAAAGGCAGCAGAGATCCCCTAGTTTCAAGGGTATTTGATTTGAAGAGCTAGATGTAACACAGAAGATGAAGATGTTATCATTAGTCAGCCATTCTCAATTCCATCGCTTTACTACAATTCAAATACCCACCACCCCTCCTCTGGCTGTCATGCAGCCGGGAGATCACAACAAGCCTCACATTATCCAGGGAGAATACATGCAACTCATGGCCTTGCAGTACCAGAGAAGACTGCCCCGTAAACATGAGGCCAAGATTGTATCACACTCTCTTCAGTTTGGAGGCAGAGAAGAAGTTAATAAGTATTTTAAATCAGAGCCAACCAGTGGAATACACTAAAATCAGGCCACTGTGGTAACATAATGAGGAAAATGGTGTGTTTTTCTGTCACATACTAGCAGAGAGAGGCAGGTATTTCAAATAGTCAAGTGACACATAATGCTGTTTTGGTCAACAATGGAACTCACACTGGTGGTCCTATAAAATTTTAACACCATATTTTTATTGTACCTTTTCTATATTTAGATTTGCTTTTTTATTTATTTTGGAGCCAGTGTCTTTCTCTGTTGCCCAGGCTGGAGTGCAAGCGATCCTCCTGTGTAGCTATGATACATGCCATTGTGCCCAGCTAACTTTATTTTTTGTGGAGATAAGGTCTTGCTATGTTGCCCAGGCTGGTCTTGAACTCCTGGGCTCAAGTGATCCTCTCACCTCAGCCTCCCAAGGTGCTGGCATTACAGGTGTGAGCCACAAGCACCCAGCCTGTGTAGTATGTTTAGATACACAATTACCTGCTATTGCCTTACAACTGCCTACAGTAACAGTCCTCAACCTTTTTGGCACCAGGGACCAGTTTCATGGAAGATAATTTTTCCATGGATGGAGGGGGAGGTGGGGCTCAGGTGGTGGTGCAAGCAATGAGGAGCGGCTGTAAATACAGATGAAACCTGGCTCCATCACCTGCCGCTCACCTCCTGCTGTGCAGACCCCACAGTAAGACAATTTTTCCACGGATGGGTGGCGGGGGGAGGAGGATCAGGGGACAGGGAGGAGGACGGGGTCAGGGAGAGAAGGTGGTGCACGGAGCCCTAACAGGCCATGGACTGGTACCAGTCTACCGCCCAGGGGTTGGAGTCCGCAGACCTACAGTATTCAGTACAGTAGCATGCTGTACAGGTTTGTAGCCGAGGATCAATAGGTTATGCCACCTGGGTTTGTGTAAGTACTCTCTATGATGTTTGTGTAAGGATGAAATTCTCTAATGATGCTTTTCTCAGAATGTATCCCTGTTGTTAAGCAATGCATGACTGTATTTGAAGCTATTTTGTAACTAGGGTTTGATGTATACTAATTACAGCCTAGCAATATTTATTTACTAGTTATATAACTTTTACTCTCCTCTCAGGATCAACAGATGGACCTGGTGACTACTGAAACCTGAGTGAGAAGGTGAGTCTTTTTGGATGACCTCTCTAAAGCAGGTTTAGAGGGGACTGGGAGGCTGTGTGTCCCATTATGCCAGTTTTAAATTAATTACGTTTCACTAGGCAGAGTAGCCTCCTGGGCACAGTTGACAAAGTGCATATAAAATCTGATTAGCTTTAGGGAGTAAATGATTACATGTTCAAATAAATGGGCTTAGTGTACTCACTGGATAAAGCAACTCCACAATTCATTATTTTTCTTTGGCAGAAATTGAATGCAAAACCACATTAACATCTCATTTGAGGTTACACACACTCACAAGTGAGGAAAACCAAAGAGATTATTCCCCCAGCTATCATAACCTTGTCAGATGATAAAGATATTTATTAAAGTGAACTAAAAAACTTAATTCAAATCCACAGTTAGCACATGAATATACCATAATATTCTTTAAGACAAACTGTGGAGCTATTATACTAGGAGGGTTTCAATTAACCTTTCCCAGTGGAGAAAAGAAAAACCACTCCTGGGCTTTTTGAAGCCAGTATGAGACAAAATCACTAAACCAACCAGTACAATTTCCTGAGCATTGGAAAAATTCCAGCACTAGGTTAGATTCAAATTTAAAAACTAGTCTCAGTCAAATTCAATCTGATACACATTTACTTAATGAGAAATGTCAGGAGTTTTATGAAAAATCTAGTTCAGTGTAAGCTGATAGAGAAACCCTGGATAGATAGCAGAGTTTGTTCCCATTTCTTTGGTTAGGATCACAGATGGGTGAGATCTAAGTGAATAATTAGTATCACAAATGGGTAATACCTAAGTGAATAATTGAAAATTCAGTAAGAGGATAACCAAACAGTAGTTAGTTTCTGTTCAAATGTTGTTAAACTAAATAAGTAAAAAATTTCAGACATCCAGAGGGCTGTCATTAAGTGATACATTATTCAAGTGTTTTTGTTTGTATCATGAGAGTACAATTAAATCTGGAGTAAAAAAGTAATCTATTAAGGTTTTTAAGACACTATCAGTGTGTTACAGTGGGAATTTCCCAAGTTGATCATAAAATATCACAGAAAAAAACTACAAGATACTCTCATGATGACTACTAAATTTCAAAGTGATCTTAACAGACGTTTTCCTCAAATTGAGGGAAGAAATTACAAACATAGAAACTAAAACACACTGTATTGTTTTGGATATAAAATGACATTTATTTAAAATGCTCAAAAATTCTGCCACTTATGGCAGCAATAAACCATGGTGCATAGCATAACAGGGATTAAACCTCCACTCCTGGGGGGAAAAATGGAATCCTAGAGATTCTGAAGAGTCTTCCTTATCAATTGAAAAGTTACATAGGAGCACACATTTCTCTGGAGATGGTAGGGACTGAGATTAGAATACAACAAGCATTTAGCTAGCCAGGATCATAAAAACATGTAGCCAAGCAAGTGTCTTCTGGGAAGAAGGGGAATGAGGCTGCAAATCTCTGTTCACTAGATTCAAAACTAATGAAACATGGGTGAGGACTGTGTTGACTATGAACAGTGCCAGGTGGCCCAGAAAGGCAATGAGGCATCTGAAATAAAATTATCGTGAGGTAGAAAGATAAACTACTGGGATGGCCTCTGCATTGAGTCTAATGCTGGGAAAGGGAGAGATGGTGCTAGGTCCAGAACATAGCAGTACTGGTTATTACATAGTACATGTTATTGGAACTGATCTTGACATAGCCCTCCTAAGGCCAGTCGTGCACCCCTGGGGAAGGTGGGGTAGCCTGTATACAGATGGCCCCCAATGTTCCCCTATTCCTATATTCACATTTTTGTGTAATCCCCTGCCACAGTAGACCAGGATCAATCTGTATGACCAAAAGAATAAGGCAGAAGTGATGGAATGTGACTTCTGAGATTAAGTTATACAAGAGAGCATGGATTGCCCCTCGGTCACACTCTCTCTCGGATCACTTGCTCTGCAGGAAGTGAGCTGCCATGCCATGAAGAGTGAGGGACTGAAGCATCCTGCCTATAGCCACGTGAGTGAGCTTGGAAGAGGATCTTCCAGCTGAGTCAAGCTTTTAGAGGACTGCAGTTCTGGCTGACATCTTAACAGCCTCACGAGAGACAGCCAGAACTACCTAAGCTGCTTCTATATTCCTGTCTCTTAGAAACTATGTGATATAATAAATGTCTGTTGTTTTAAGCTGTTAAATTTTAGGGTAACTTCTTAGGCAATAATGGGTAACTAATGCAGAGTTGTAGTGCTTCAGTTTTAGAGAGAAGCGGTTAGGAACTGTCTTACTTCCTACTTTGAAGAATCGCTAGAGCCCGAGCAAGAATGCATTCTAGGACAGTAGCGACACTAACAGCAGAGCTGGAGTCACAGCATCAGTCACATTACCTTGGACAAGAGAAACTGTTATATTAAACTAACCCTATTAACTTTAATTCATCCCAAACAGCACTTTACGAGAGGGAGAGAGAGAGAGACTATGACCACCACTGCAAGAATAAAAAACCCATCAAATGGGTAAAGTAATTCCATCATAGCAAATGAGATACTTCCAGAATGTCTGTTTGCTCTTTACCAACCTTAATAGCACAGGAAATCCATGAAAAGTCTATATTGGAAAGAAAACAACACCATACTAATATTAATATCCTTAGCAATGATGACAACACTTTGTATTAATGGTATATGATGTCCAATAAAGAGAAAGTGACCAATCATGTATTCAGGGAAACTACTTCAGTTTCTTCCTTAATTTCTGAGTTCATGCTCCATAATATGGAAATTTGGAAAATGTTATCAAAACATCTCACTAATCAATATGTTCCAGCACAATGAATTTAATTAACTTCATTAATTTTTCCAGTTGGATATACTGGAAATCACTGATTCAGGATTATAAATCTAATCAACATTACAACTATGAAGGTGGCAGTTTTCTGAAAGTCTTTCAAACTGTAAAGGATACAATGCTGCAAAGAGTGTTAAGACTGGACAGAGATGACAGGAAGTATGGGTTACCGATTCTTCCTTCACTTCCTCTTCTAATAATGAAAGAAGAGGAATGCAGGAGACACCAGCATTTTGTGGGAAGGTGTTCTATGGAGCAGTCTAACAGTAAGCACCAAAAAACAAACAAACAAAATCAAATGGGTGGCCATGAATGAAAATAAATTAGCAAATCCTTAGAGAATGCATAATGTATGCCAGGTATTGCACTGGGTGGTTTGGTTAATTTTTTCTGTTTTCAGTAGAGACAGGGTCTCACTCTTGCTCAGACTGGACTTGGACTCCTGAGCTCAAGTGATCCTCCCACCTTGGCTTCTCAGAGAGCTACGATTACAGGTGTGAGCCACCGCACCGGGCCGCTGGCTGCTTTCTTATTTCAGGAAGTCCTCTTTACAAACCTGTGAGGAAGGTATTATCTCAATTCTACATAATAAATTAAGGCTCCAAAGGTCACAGAGGTAAAATTCAAATTCAGATCCAGTTTTCAAAAATCCAAATAATGATATCATATATTGACAAGTCTTTTGACAAATATTTATTGTGCACCTACTCTGTGCTATACATAGTCCACATGAACAAAACAGACAGTTCATAGTTTCAAGAACCTCTGAATAGGGGAAACGGTCAATTTTAAATAGAATGGCCAGAAAAGGCATCCCTAAAAATGTGGCACTGAAGCTGAAAACACTTCCTATAGCTGGCTCTTTAAAACTTTAATACCATCAGTTTCCTTGTTCCTTTATTTTTGTGTTACACTTCTCTAGTTGGGTATGAGGGTGATCTGGCTGACACCCATCCTTCTGACCTCTGGATCATTCTTCTGAGGCTCTTTTTACCGTGTTCTGTACAACTTAAACACAAGGACAGCATTCTGCCCCTTTCTTTTTTTCTTCAAGTAAATACACACTGTCCTTGAGTGAGATCATTAATTCCTAATGCATCAACAGACCCCAATATGCTAATAATCCTGTATCTATAACTGCAACTGTATCACTAGTCTGATCACTAAATTCATATATCCAATTGCTTCTAGAAAAGCTTCTAAGATGTCCTCACAAATACTTTAAACTCAAAATGTGCAAGACACAACTCAACACTTCTCCTCCTATGTTCTCTGTCTTAGTGAATGGCATTACCTGGAATTCTGCTCTTTCTTGTCAATTGCCAAATTCTAAAGAACCTTTTAAGATCTCTCAAACCTACCCCTTTTTCTCTCTGCCCTCTCCTAAGATTATCTTATGATTTTTTCCTTGGACAACTGCAATAACTATATTTTCCCTCTGATAATCTATACTCTTCAATGCTGCTATAGTGATATTTCTAAAAATGCAAATATGATCACACCACTTCTCTCTTTAAGCCTTTCAATGGTTCCCTATAACTTTTAGGATAAAGTGTCCAGACTCTCCAGCGCAGCATACGAAGCACTTCATCACCTGATTACTGCCTCCTGGTTTTGTTTTCCAGGAAGCACCATCTTCCCTTATTTCCTCCCTCGTTTGCACTGGTTGCTCTATTTCCCTAAAATGCATTTTTGTTTCTATTTTGCATAGATACCTCTCTCTCTCTAATGCTAAGAAATGACTGAAGTGGTTTGTATTTCATTAGTCCAAGTGGCTTTAATAAGAAAAAATATTCATGTTAGTGTCATGGTAGATTGATAGAAAACAAATAAGGAGAGTGTGGGTGGGGAGGGAGAAAAGGCATTCAATAAGAAAAATAATGAGAAATAAAAGAGACTTGACAAATAATCATCTCTGTGCTGTTAACTGAATTCAGAGGATAATAATCTGATGTAATATATGACCCTCTAAAGTGGCATTTGCTCAGAGTATGAATTCAGCAAGCTGCATGTGATGCATTATTTATTAACAAATTACTGCAAAGCTGGCTCTGCTTCCCAAGACATTGTCTAGATACCCTTGAGTCCACTAAGGCTGTATAGCAAGCTAGAGGCTAAAGCTATTTTTGTAAACAAAACCCTTTTTCTTCTTCTAAGAAAGAAAAAAATTACATCTACTAGTTAATTGAGGCTTAGTTAGTTAAAAGAAGGGGAAAAAAGAAAACAAGGAAAAGGAAGCTTTCTTTTCACACATTAGCATAGTCACCATTAGCTCTCATTCTTTTTTAAAAAATGTGCATAAATCCCTAACATCGTAATTCTGAAAGGCATCTGCACCTAAAGATGGCTATTAGAGGGATAAAAATAAAAAGACCTACTCAGATACTCTAGATATCATTTTGTCTAAGCTTCTTCATTCTAAGTCCAATCTAGAGGTCACATTTGAACTGCCCATAGGCCCAGCTAAGCTCTTGAGAGAAACCTAGAGAAAGTTTCTCTTCTCTTACCCTGCCCCCTGATTTCCATCTGTTTTTCTTTTAGAGACAGGGTGTCGCTCTGTCACCCAGGCTGGAGTGCAGCACCACAGTCATAGCTCACTGCAGCCTCGAACTGCTGGGCTCAAGCAATCCTCCCGCCTCAGCCTCCTGAGTATCTGAGACTACAGGCACATGTTACCACATCCAGCTAATTTTTAAAACAAATTTTTGTAGAGATGGGGTCTCACTCTGTTGCCCAGGCTTCCATCTGTTTCTTAATAATCTCTGTAGACCTGTCCTTGAGGGCACAGGGTTTCTTCACCAACATAAGAACACCTAGAGGATACATCAATTCAAGCCTGGTTTGTAGTGAACTTGGTAAGAAAGGTCATTTTCTCTATCACTATCTCTTGGCTTCAGTCCCAGTCTTATTCAGCATTCCCTTGCCTCTTCTCATGTATTCTATAGCTATAACAAGGAGCAAACAAAAATCCACTACTCAATTCCTTAGATAGAATGAATTTCGGAGTTAGAGTTGACTCAAATAATGCCACCTCCAGGAAAACTTCCCCGAGCAGTCTCCTGTGCCCTTATCTCAAAGACTGATTTACATGTCCCAGTTTATACTTTCACATACATATCTATAGTACTAAACTGATAACACTGTGCCAAGTATTTCTGGTTCATGCATCTTACCTTTATAAGCTTCTTGGGAGGAGAACAATATTTTGTTCTTTTGTATCTTCAGCATTTAGCACAGTTCCTGGAAAGCTAGTGTGAGTTAGTAGTTAAGAAAAGACTCTAGACCCAAACTGCCTGGAGTCAAATCTCAGATCTATCTTTATCATGTCTGAGACCTTGGGCAAGTTATTTAATGTCTTCATGCCTCAGTTTCCTCATTTGTTAAATGTCGAAATTATAATACCAACCTCACAGCATTGTGAAGATAAAATGAAACAATGTACAGACGGTCCCCAATTTACGATGGTTCCACTTACAACTTTTTGACTTTATGATGAATTTGTTTGGGGTATTAAATGCATTTTTGACTTATGATGGGTTTACTAGGACATAAATCCATCATAAGTCAAGAAGCATCTGTCCACAAAGCACTTAGAATAGTGTCTAACTCATGGTAAACTGCCAAGAAATGTTGGCTATTTTCAATGGACTGTTGGAAAAAAAAAAGAAATGTTGGCTAGTATTTTTATTAAGTAGTATATACTCAAACTTTTGTTAAAATGCTTGAAACTGCTAGAGTTTTACACCCATGGACTACTGCAGCTAGATGTGTATGTGTAGATTAAATATTGAACTATAAATTTGCAATCACCTTCCTTTATACTACTTTTCATTTTAGTGTATTACATTTCTATTGTAAGTTAAATATTCTATTGTATGTGAGACTAAAAATTTAACCATCCCTACATTCTGAATTTCAAATAAATGATCTATGAACTTTTTATACGCTGATACAGAGGTCATTCATAAATTGAGAAGCACCTGTATTCTACTAAAAAATGTTAAGACTATTTGAATGACAGATTGAAGAAAAGTTTCCACTGGAGAAAGATCAAATCTTTATGACTTATTCATGAGCTCCTTTTATCTTGTGGCCAGTTTAAAATGAACTTAGAATGTAACATAAAAGGTATCTGATCTCAGGAAAATCCTGCGGATTGCCAAGTGTTACACAGGTATCACTAACATGTTGACTTTGGAACTGCAAAGCTATCTGCAAATCAAAGAAAAATATCAGTCTTTAACAGTTTTCTGCACTTTAATGATCAATCTGAAAGGTCAGATTCAGAAATGATAGTGCCTTTAAAAAATCTTGTCCACATAATATATTTAAGTAATGAAGTTACCCTTAGAAAATTTTCACTCAGCCAGGTACAGTGGCTCATGCCTGTAATCCCCGCACTTTGGGAGGCTGAGGCTGGAAGCTGGAGTTTGAGACCAGTCTGGGCAACATAGCAAGACTCTGTCTCCACAAAATAAAAAAAAAAAATTAGCCAGATGTAGTGATGGACACTGTAGTCCCAACTACTCAGAAGGCAGAGGCAGGAGGATCACTTGAGCCCAGAGTTCAAGGATGCAGTGAGCTATGATCGTGCCACTGCACTCCAGCCTGTGTGACAAAGAGAGACCCTATCTATTTACAAAACAAAAACAAAAACAAAGAACTTTCTCTCCATTCTCCAAAACATATCAAACAAAAAAGTACTTTTTGGTATACTTTTACAGAATAATTATCAAAGTACTATCAAGGTTACATTTATGAGATCCAAGGAACCTTATGTCACCATGGAAATTCTACCACATACAGTTATGTGTCATATAAGGATGTTTCGGTCAAAGATGGACTGCATATATGACCCACAAGATTATAATGGAGCTGAAAAATTCCTATGATCTAGTGACATAGTGATGGTGTAGCACAATTCTTTTATAAATTTAGTATAGTCTAAGTGTACAGGGTATATAAAAGTCTACAGTCAGGTACAGTAACGTCCTGGACCTTCACATTCCCTCACCACTCACTCATTGACTCACCCAAAGCAACTTCCAGTCCTGCGAGCTCCATTCATGTTTCCATACCCTTTCGTACCCTACACAGGTGTACCATTTTTTATCTTTTATGCCATATTTTTACTGTACCTTTTCTATGTTTAGATATGTTTAGATATACACATACTTAGCATTGTGTTACACTTGCCTACGTGTCTGTAGCCTAGGAGCAACAGGCTACACCATCTAGGTTTGTGTAAGTACACTCTATGATGTTTGTACAATGACAAAATTGCCTCAGGATGCATTTCTTAGAATGTATCCTCATTGTTCAGTGACACATGACTGCATATATGTTCAGTCTGATTTTACCACCAGAGAACTTGTAAGCTACAAATAAGGGCAAAGGGAATTGCAAGACATTGGCTTTGGATTTTATATATCTTCTTGTTAAACTAGCTCACCTCGAGAGCTAACCTGGTCTTATCAGAGCAAGATATTGGACCTACTCCATGCCATGATGTGTTTAAAGAGAGACAATATAATTCGTTTCAAAGAGTGTTGATATCAACACATGGGCGACTTATAAAAACTACTGAGGAAAATTAAATTTTATTCTTTTATAATTATATCGAATTTTTAAAGCAGTGATTATTTCTTTAAAAATTCCTTGGTGCCCTAGGCAAAGAAAGATGACCAGGTTGGATGGAGCATGTCACTGATCCAATTTGTTAATTTTTAGTGGAAAAACAAATGTCTGAATTTAAAAAATAAGGCATCAAGATAAATAACTTGAAAGAAGCAAGAAATAAAAATATTTTATAGGCCGGGCGCGGTGGCTCACGCCTGTAATCCTAGCACTCTGGGAGGCCGAGGCGGGTGGATCGCTCGAGGTCAGGAGTTCAAGACCAGCCTGAGCAAGAGTGAGACCCCGTCTCTACTAAAAATAGAAAGTAATTACATGGACAACTAAAATATATATATACAAAAAATTAGCCAGGCATGGTGGCGCATGCCTGTAGTCCCAGCTACTCGGGAGGCTGAGACAGGAGGATCGCTTAAACCCAGGAGTTTGAGGTTGCTGTGAGCTAGACTGACGCCATGGCACTCACTCTAGCCCGGGCAACAGAGTGAGACTCTGTCTCAAAAAAAAAAAAAAAAAAAAAAAAAATTTTATACATACTTGGAATAAGGATATTGTTTAGGAGGCAAGAAGAGTTTCTTGGGAGGAATGAGGATGGGAATATATCAGACTTGTAATTTTCCTATTTCCCCATAATTTGTGATACTATTTTAACTACCTAAATTTCTGATGAAAATAAGATTCTGATGAATCTTCTGATGAAGATTCCTTTTTTTTTTTTTTTTTTTAACATTTGGGAATATGATGCTTGCTATGGCCTTTCCTCACTGAAGTTTTATAAGGATAAAACTGGACATATTGACTAAGTGCTTTATGTTTTTCTAAAAATATATACTAGTAAAAGAATTTTATTACTGTAACCAAATATAAAAGTCGCAGTTTTCTACAGTGGAGGTTGTTATTATTGTAATAGTTTTTTAAAATACCTTTAAACATACCGTTAGCTCATGAAAGTTATAAATGCCTAAATGAGACATGTACAGTAGTTACCCTTTATCCTTAGGAGATAAATTTTAAGAGCCTCAGTAGAGGACTGAAACCAAGTATGGTAGGGAACCCAATTGCTGTTACTCAGAATATGTTTGTTATATCTTCTATCCACAAATGTAATGCCTTCTCCTTCTTAACTAAGCACTTACACTATGGTTGTAACTTTTGCAGTTTGAGGTGCAACAGCAAAACTAGCATGATTTTTTTTCCTTCTTCATAATTTCATGGATAGATTTGTTCTTACTGTAGATCTTAGCAACCTCAGCGTATGATTTTTTCTCCCTTCCTAAGTGAAGAACTTTCATCTTTTTACTTAAAGGAAGCACTTTACAGCTTCTCTTTGACATACCTGCATAGCCAGCATCACTACTCTTGTGCTTTGGGGCCATTACCAAGTAAAATAAGGACTACTTGAACACAAGCACACTGATACCACAACGTCAATCTGATAACGAAGATGGCTAGTAAGTGACTAATGGGTGGGTAGTGTAGACAGCTTGGATATGCTGGACAAAGGGATGATTCATGTCCTGGACAGGATGGAGCAGGACTGTGTGAGATTTCACAGTGCTACTTCAGAAGGGCACCAATTTGAAACTTATGAATTGTTTATTTCTGGAATTTTCTGTTTAATATTTTCAAAGAGAAGTTGACTGCAGGGAAATGAAACCTTAGAAAGGGAAATCACAGATAAGGGGGTACTACTGTACTCTTTAATAAACCCTTCTAATGATTTCTGGAAAATTCAAGATGAAAACATCTAGGGATTGAATAAGAAACTACACATTTATTACTATCCATGTTCTGCTTTGTAAAGGCAAAAGTGGAAGAATAAAACTAAAGGACATCCTACTGAATATCTCATTTTGTTTCTTGGATTTAATTAAATCAAGAGTCAACTCTCATCCCAGAGTTTACACAATAGAGTCACTTTCCCAGAAAACATAACGAACAAAACAAAACTGGGTTATTAGTGCAAAAAGAAATCTGCTTAACAAGAGTCCTAGTTCCAGCAAGCGTGTGTTTGAAAGCTTTCTTGCTTTCTGGTCTCCTTTTCTATAATCTTTTGGCTAGGAAAGGAACTGAGGCTTGTCCTTTAATACAGTCCTTTCCATCAGACAGATTTAATTCTACTTTAGCACTTTAAAAATATGGGTACAAAGATGTCAGCTTGATGACTTAAAGGGTAGGTGATTCTAGAATCTCCTTTTAATCATCTAGGTGCAGTAATAATTTTTTTTAAAACTCCTTAATATTTAAATTAATACTATTTTTTTTCTCTACTCTTATTGGCAGATGAGGATAACTACCACAGCTCTTTGTCTCTCTTTTATTTTCCTTCCTGATTGAACAAATCTAGTTAACCTCAATATTGTTTCTTGAAGACTGGGAATATAAGACAGTTATTATTCTTGGAATCATACCTAATTTACTTTCACATAATTGATACTTGTGATGTCTTAAAATGTGACAATTTGATTGGTTATGTGATAAACACGTGAATCCCAACTTATAAAAGAGATCATGCTACAGATTGGAATTCTATTAGATAATGGATAATACCTTTTCAGTGTCCTTGTTGACATTCTGGGGTTGGATTCTTCTTTCTTGTACTAATTAGTTTTTACTTTTCTTTGACATGACAGCTCCTTTTTTCCCCTCACCCCCAATTAAAATTAACCATAATCTTCCTATTACCTTTCATTTTTGACTGACATCCTACTTGTTACAGTCTTCAAGAAATCAATGAATATATTAATCAGAATTAAACTTGGCAGCTGTCTCCAAAGAACTCAACTCAATGGTTCTTAATAGCGTTAGATGGAATTTTTAATAACTTCAAAAGAGAATTTTTTTTTTTTTTTTTTTTTTTTTTTTTGAGACAGAGTCTCACTCTGTTGCCCAGGCTAGAGTGAGTGCCGTGGCGTCAGCCTAGCTCACAGCAACCTCAAACTCCTGAGCTCAAGCGATCCTCCTGTCTCAGCCTCCCGAGTAGCTGGGACTACAGGCATGCGCCACCATGCCCGGCTAATTTTTTCTATATATATTTTTAGCTGTCCATATAATTTCTTTCTATTTTTGGTAGAGGTGGGGTCTCGCTCTTGCTCAGGCTGGTCTCGAACTCCTGAGCTCAAACGATCCGCCCACCTCGGCCTCCCAGAGTGCTAGGATTACAGGCGTGAGCCACCGCGCCCGGCCTCAAAAGAGAATTTTTAAAATCAACCTTGTATTCTTAAGTCATTACTTTAAACATATGCTTTTTGAGTTCACAAATAGAGAAAAAGGGTAGAATTAAAAAATATAATTGGAATTAAGAGTATTAAAATATTTTTAAAAATCTAACAGCTAATAATTCTCATGATTTTAATTAAATGGCTAGTTCAGGTAGTATGTTACAAACAAAAGGGAGTGTATTTCTTCTCAGTCATAAGACTTAACTTGAGTAGCAAAGGAACTGGGAAATGGTGGTACTGAAGAAGGTAGTTCTTTTTTTGTCCCTAAAATTCAGAAACTTTTATTTTTCTTTAGAGTCCCAAATATATCAGGTACAGACACCTCATCTCAGACCAAAAGAACTAAGAGACAAAGAGCAGAAATAGTTCAGTCTGAAAGGCAATGTGGTACAGACCTGAGTTGGAATCCTAGTTCTATCATATAATAGTTCTATGACTTTTATTGCTCTGAGTTTTAGTTTTTACATCTGGAACATGGGTATAATACCACTAAACCTGATAGGGTTGTTGAGAGTTAAAGTAGGCATATAATAAATGTAAAGTGCTTGGCTCATAGTAGACACTCAATAAATGTTCATAAACTTTTCTCTCTTTCCTGACCCCTCTGGAAATTAAGTTTGACAGACAAATAGCATTCTTTTCACTCTCAAAGCTACTGTGATAAGAAAAAGATAGAAACAACTAAACAGAAAAATAAATCTCCTTAATCTGAAATTTTAAAGTAGATAAGTAATGAAATAAAACTAGTAAGAGAAAGCTAGAAAGAATGATGGAATTATAAAACCCATACAAAAGTTATTAAGATACTATTAATCATTTCTGTTTTCTTCTTGGCTATGATGATGAGGTTGTATTTCATATTCAGTGAGGGGAAAAATTACCCAAAGTTTGAAAAGTGAAATTAAAACAAAAATTGCTTTCATTTTCCAGATGTTTTATCAGAAAACTATTTCAAAATAAAAGTAATGCCGTTCAATCATTCAAGTGAGATGACTTAAGTGCCTACTGTTGGCCAGGTGCAATGGCTTATGTCTGTTATCCCAGCACTTTGGGAGACAAAGGCGGGAGGATCACTGAGCCCAGGAGTTTGAGGTTGCAGTGAGCTATGATCACGTCACTGCACTCCACCCTGGGCGACAGAGTAAGACTTTCTCCCTCTCTCTCTAAAAAAAGTGTTTACTATACACCTACTGCCATAGTAGGTGGCAGTGGGTATACAAGAGAAGGTGAAAACATATTATTAAAGACATAGCATTGATACATGCCAGGTGGTGTTAGGTATATAACATTGCATTAGTTTGATAGGGCTGCTGTAACAAAATTCTATAGACTGGGTGGCTTAAACAACAGGAATTTATTTTCTCTTAATTCTGGAGGCTGTAAATTCAAGCTCAGGGTGCCAGCAGGGTTGGTTTCCTTTGAGGCTTCTCTCCTTGACTAACAGATGGCTGCCCTCTAGCTGCCTCTTCACATGATTGTCTCTCTGTGCATGTCTACTCTTTGTGTCTCTGCATATCCAAATTTCCTCTTCTTATAAGGACACCAGTCAGATTGGATTAGAGCCCATCCTAACAGCCTCATTTAACTTAAACACTTCTTTAGAGACATTTTCTCCAAATAAGGTTAATTTTCAGGTACTGAGGGTTAGGACTTCAACATATAAATTTTGAGGGAATACAATTCAGCCTATAACAAATACCATGTCACTTAACCACTGCCCTGTTTTACAAATAAGGAGCTAGAATTTGAGAGAATAAATAACTCATCAAATGTCACATAGCCAGTAAGTGGTGTAACCAAAATTTTAACCTTTGCCTCATTAGCATCAAAGCCTACACTCTTTCTGCTAGTCACACTTCCTCAAAGAAATACAAATTAAGTTGGGAAGGCACAGTACTGAGTGATGAAAGTTTAAATAAGGGGGCTATCAATAAGAGGCACTTAATTCACTGGATATCTCAGTCTGTTTGCTGCTGCTATAAGAGAGTACACAGACTGGGTAATTTATAAAGAACAGAAGTTTATTTGGTTCATGGTTCTGGAGGCTGAGAAGTCCAAAAGCATGGCACTGGATCTGGCAAGGGTCATCCCCATGGCAGAAGGGCAAGCGAACACATGAGACAGAGAGCAAATGAGGAGCCGAACTTACCCTTTATCAGGAGCCCACTACTGCAGTAACTCACTCACTCCCATGGTAACACCACTAATCCATTCACAAAGGCAGAGCCCTCATGACCTAATCACCTCTTAAAGGTTCTGCCTCTTAACAGTGTTACAATGGCAATTAAATTTCCAACATGTGAACTTTGGGGGGCATATTCAAACCATAGCACTGGACCTGTGCCATTACATGGAAAGAATAACCACTCAGAACACTTACTTCATGGTGGGCTGGGTTGTTTCACAAGATTCTATTGGTCCCTTCACATGAAGAACTGCTGACTGACAAATGGGAACAGTCTTGGTATGTCTTGGCCCAAAGCCTACAGAGTCAATGCCAAACACAAGAGAGCTTTCCAGAATAAGTGCCTTAGATATGACTGCCTTTTACACCTCTTTTCTTCTGCATTTGGGTATAGGGTATGTACAGGGACACAATATGAAATCCCTAATCTGCTTTATAATTTTTTTACATTATTGGCAATCTACACAATATGTTAGGGGGCTTTCAGCTCTATAGCATCTCAGGATGCAAGATGAAAGTCCTATGCTCTGTTTCCCTAGATTCCCATTTGTATGCCCATGAGTATTGGGCTAGACTGTGGTCAGGCTGGTGCCCACTCAGCTCTCTGGTTGATCCGTATTGTTTTTGTTAAAAGTACCACCTAGTTTGTGCTTTATTCTCTAACTACATTTTATGGATCTATGCTCTTTTAAAATTATAATTATATAATTACCAAGTTAAATCACTTACATTTCCAGATTATGTTATAATGTTTCCAAAGAAGACAAGTCTGGGTATGCATACCAGGAACCAGAGTATATGACTTGAATCTTAGTACATATTAACCCTTACACAAAAATTGTTGGATGAAGTCTACTTCTTTCTTCTATACTCTGAGGAATATATTGGAATGTTTCCATAAGAATGCAAAATTCACAAAGGTAAACATTATGCCTTTTTGTGTGTGTATATATATTTTTGTTGTTGTAACATATCTAGTATATTTTATATATAAAATACCCAATTCAATATAAATCAGTGAACAAAATAAAACTCATTGCCTGAGAAGTATCTGCTTTCCACAGAGTGACAATAGTAACACTACCATTTCCAAATAAAGTTCTACAAGCCCAATGCTTAAATGCCATTGAACATAAATTTTCTTCATTTCACGAAGTTTTATTTGAACTCTATTATTTGCTATGGTTTACTGTGGCAAGGTAATTGGCAAAAACCTGAGTACTGTGGTTATTGTGAAGATAGAGCCCTCAATGTACAGCCAGACAAAAGCAAAACTTCACTAACTAGAATATTTAGGAACTGAGGTATTATGGTTAATTTATGACTAATTTTCTGGTTAACTGAGCGCTGACCAGATAATCGCTTTTGTTTCGATTATTGTTGAAATCTTTTCAAGTAGTTTGCTAGGTTGGTGTGTCATATTTCTCTGCATGCAATGGAGAAAAACCTTTGAAATCTAAACACTTCACTACCTTTCCTGATGCTTACTTAGCCTGTGCCTTTCACTAGACAGAGAAAGCTACCTATCTAGCAGTATAAGGGAATCAGATTAGAGAAACATTAAAGCTTTTCAACCTTGTAAATGTTAGTTGATTTCTTACTACACAGTAAGTCCTCACTTAACATCATCAACAGGTTCTTGGAACCCATGACTTTAAGTGAAGCAATGTATAAAAAAACCAATTTTACTATAGGTTAATTGATACAAATCAGAGTTAAGTTCCCATGGCATATTTCTGGTCACAAAAACATCATCAAATTTCTAAATAAAGACTCAAAACACTTCTAATCTTAAACATTGAAATCAATGTGAGCTATATATATGCTTTTAAAAAAGATTAACAAAAAACAAGTAAGATAATGATTTACCCAATTTTTGGTGAATCATTGAGTGATGGTAGTTGTAGTGGTGGTGGGTCAAATCAAGGAGTGAATGTTTTCAAAGTGAAAATTACAAGGAGCACCCCCTCCCACTATGCAGTTCGAAAACAATGAAACATATGGTGGGCTTGCTGAGGGCTTTTATATTGCATCGTTTACTGTTGTGCATTTGCATTATTGTCTACTTTATGAATTTTTATTTTATAATAATTTGTATTAATTCATGCATTCATTTTCAACCTACTTATTCCAGTTCAGGGTAGAGGATGGCCATAGACTATTTTGGCAGCTCCGGGTGCAAAGTGGGAACCAACTCTGAACATGACGCCATTCCACTGCTGGGCACACTCACACACAACCCACACCCACTCAGACTGGGACTATTTAGCCATGCTAATTCATCAAACATGCACACCTGTGGGATGTGCAAGGAAACTGGAGTACCTGGAGAAAACCCATGCAGACATGGGGAGAATGTGCAAACTCCACACAGATAGTGGCTTTAGCCAGGAATCGATATTTTTCCCTCATCAATGTTAACAGTGAAAGGATGTTGAATGAAACGATGTCATTTGAGGATCTGATGTATATAAAGCCCTTGCCACCTGTTATGGGGGCTACAAGAGCCTCCACAAGAAGCTTAGCTTAATTGTAGAGATTCCTTTCCTTTTATTTTTTTAGAAACAGAGTCTCACTATGTTGCCCAGTTGCTCAGGCTGGCCTTGAACTCTGGGGCTCAAGTGATCCTCCTGCCTCACCTTCTCTAGTAGCTGGGACTACAAATGCGTGTCACTGTGCCTGGCATTATTACTTTGTTTTTTTGAGGTGAATTCTCTGAATATCAATTACATCATTTTCAAAAAATATGTACAAAAGCACATTTCAAAATTTGATCTGATTTTTAATATTATCTATCCTTCTGCTTTTCTCCTAGAGTATGAATATTGAACAGCATTCTTAAGGATAATTGGAATTCAGTTGTGATTTTCAAACTTGTCTCAAACTGAGTCAAGTGGGTGGAAAAGGTATATACCAGAATAGTATACCAGAATCTTGAGGGAAAATGGGAGAGCAGACAGAGAAGTAATATATGTAGTTAAAAAACAAAGCAGTGCTTTTCTACAATAATTTTATATGTTCTTAGTCATAGTATTTAATATTTTAAAATTTTAAATAATATTAAAGTAAGGCATGTGTTGAAAGAAAAAGAGGTTGAGAAACATCAGTGTAAGGGAATTTTTAAAAATCTCAAGAAATTAGAGACTTCATTTTTTGCCTCCAGACAAAAGGGCATATAGAAGGCATTTGGTGAATATTTTGAACTGAAAAGAATAGCCAATTAGCCCAAACACACTTAATTCATTAATATAAATGCAGAGGCCGGGCGTGGTGGCTCACTCCTGTAATCCTAGCACTCTGGGAGGCCGAGGCGGGTGGATCGCTCGAGGTCAGGAGTTTGAGACCAGCCTGAGCAAGAGCGAGACTCTGTCTCTACTAAAAATAGAAAGAAATTATCTGGCCAACTAAAAATATATATGGAAAAAATTAGCCAGGCATGGTGGTGCATGCCTGTAGTCCCAGCTACTCGGGAGGCTGAGGCAGAAGGATCCCTTAAGCCCAGGAATTTGAGGTTGCTGTGAGCTAGGCTGACACCACCGCACTCACTCTAGCCCGGGCAACAAAGCGAGACTCTGTCTCAAAAAAAAAAAAAAAAAAAAAAGATATATATATATATATATATACACACACACACATATATATATATAAATGCAGAAATGGTAATTAGAGAGTTGTCCACAGTGACTGAATACCATCATGGTCTAAACTTCAAGTGGAAAAATAAACTTGTAAATCTCCAAATGCAGTAAGACACCTTTGCAACTCTGAGCACATATATTTTGATTCTGATATTTTGTGTTTCTGGCTGTTATTACCTTTGAAAACATTCATAGAAAGAGCTCTTTATTAACTGCCTTCATCTCCACTTTCTGGTGCCACACAATAAACATAAAAGTGGGGATACATGCTCAGGCTGTGAACTGCTCTGCCCACTGAACTTTTTTCTCTCTAAGCTGGAGATCCACAGACAACTAAGATGTTCAATTTAGAATTTTTTGGTTTTTAGATTTAGAACCACCTTACTCTGTGACATTTCCACAGAATTTGTTATTTCCCACCTGCTGTCAGTTTGTAGATCACTGATAAGGTTCAAACCAATCAGTTCTCACAGTTGGGGACAAATTGGAAGGACGCCTATCATACCAGCCCTCCTAGCCCAGTGGCTCCATGTGTGATGGATCTCCTGAGGTCCAAGGAACACCTACCTCTAGCTTCAGAACATCATGCTGAAGTTTACGCTGAAATTCAAGGAAGTTTTTGATTGTCAGCTTCCCTTTGAGATCAGCTCCAAAAAAGTAGGTCGTGAGGGCTGAACACAAGCCGGACTTGAGGGTGTTACCAGTAGTAGGACGATCTCTGTGACGCATACCCATACTGGTTTGGGAGCGAATGATGCTCTGAACCTAATATAGAATCAAACCCGCAACCACAAAAACAAAACAAAACAAAACAAAACATTAGGAAGTAAAAAACACAGAAAAGTAAGAATAATAACTATTGTTTATTATTTACCTACACTGTACTACAATTATCTCTTTTAATGCTTACAACAATCTTATAAGGTAAGTCCTATTACTATCCTCATTTTATAGATGAGGAGATTAAGGCACATGGAGTTAAATAACTTGCCCAAAGTCAAGTGGCTAGCAAATAGTAGAGCTAGGATTCCAACATAGACAGACGGACACCTTTATAATTGGGATTCTCTTTGGAAATCTCTCTTCAGAAAGGAGTAAGCATTTGTTTTTGAGATTCAAAACCTCTCTCACACAACTAAGATAATCAACCTCACAATAACATCTTTCATTTCTCAGGAGACTTAAAAATTTCACACTTCTCACTACTGACTCTCTAGTTATTCAGAATAATTTAAAATGAGATATAAGGATAAATACTAGAAGTATGTAAATAAACACTACATAAAGCGTTGTGGGTGATGATTTTAAAGTACCAAATTTAAAACGCATAATATTTAAAAACTTAAGATTAGTATGATCATAAAACAGATTTAAGAAGATTTGAAGAAATTTGTTTTTTTTTTTTTTTTGAGACAGAGTCTCGCTTTGTTGCCCGGGCTAGAGTGAGTGCCGTGGCATCAGCCTAGCTCACAGCAACCTCAAACTCCTGGGCTTAAGCGATCCTACCGCCTCAGCCTCCCGAGTAGCTGGGACTACAGACATGCGCCACCATGCCCGGCTAATTTTTTCTATATATATTTTAGTTGGCCATATAATTTCTTTCTATTTTTAGTAGAGACGGGGTCTCGCTCTTGCTCAGGCTGGTCTTGAACTCCTGACCTCGAGCGATCCACCCGCCTCGGCCTCCCAGAGTGCTAGGATTACAGGCGTGAGCCACCGCGCCCGGCCAAGAAATTTGTTTTTTTAAAGATAGTATTTTCTTCATTATGAAATTAATCTGTTTATTACCAAAAAAGGCAAAAAATACAGAAATAAAGTAGAAAGTGGTAATCTTCCATAATCCCATTGAAGAAAACTGTTAACACTTATTTATATACTTCTAGACATTTTCTGTTTAAATATATGCATATATGCATACACACATATGCACATTTATATGTATTTACATATATACACATATTTTATATAAATGGGATTTTACTCTGGAATCTATGTTTTTCACTTAAAACTGTGACATCTTTCAATGTTAACACATATATGTCTATTTCATACTCTAATGGTTACACTGTATTCTACTATATGGAATTTAGCCAATCCCTTATTTGTGGACATTTAACTTATTTCCATCTTTTTGGCTTTATAAACAAAGTAGCAATGGACATTTTAATTTATACATTTTTGGGTTCTTGTCCACTTATTTCCTTAGAATAAACTATTAGAAGAATTGCTAGATCAAAGGGTATACTCATGTAAAATGTTGATAACATATTGTCAAATAGGTCACCAGAAAGGCTAAGCCAATTTAACACATCCACCACCAACTTATGAGTAGACCTATTTTCCCAGACTCCTGCCATTAAATGCACTAATTAGATAGAGTAAAAAATAATGTTATGCTGTTGTTTTAATTTGCATTTCTTTGATTTGTGCTAAATAAGGCATATTTGCATGTATTTATTGATCATTTTTCTTATTTTGTGTGGTACCTTTGCCCATTTTTCTGCTGGGGGCGATGCCTGTCTTTTTCTTACAGATTTATAAGATTTATTTACATATTAAAGATGCTGTGATAGAGACTGGCTAGCTGTTTGCCTAACTCATTTCTTCTTCTTTGTGGGCACCAGCTAGACTCTAGTATACAACCTGTTTATGATTAAGTGTGGCCACAAAACTGAGCTGTAGCCAACAGAATCCTAGTGGAAGTCATATGTGCCACTTCAGGCCTTGCCCATAAAAACCATCCAAGTATAACCCTCCATGCTCTTTCTGCCTTGGAAGCCACATGATGCCAACAGGGTCACAACATGTAAAGAGCCTGAATCAATGCTTGGAGAACTGTCTATTGATTTTATTTTATATTTTACTTCATTATTTTATTATTTTATTTTAGAAGGAGTCTCACACTGTCACCTGGGCTAGAGTGCTGTGATGTTAGCCTAGCTCACAGCAACCTCAAACTCCTCGACTCAAGTGATTCTCCTGCCTCACCTCTTGAGTAGCCAGGATTACAGGCGCATGCCACACGCCTGGCTAATTTTTCTATTTTTAGGAGATGGGGTCTTGCTCTTGCTCAGGCTGGTCTCGAGCTCCTGACCTCAAGCGATCTTCCTATCTCGGCCTTCCAGAGTGCTAGGATTACAGGCGTGAGCCACCGTGCCCGGCCTGATCATCCATTTTAGAGCTTATGTGAGTGAGAAAACAAACCTCCTATTGTGTTAGGCCACTGAAAATCCTATTTTATGAAAGGAGTTTAAACCATGTATCTGCAAAAGAATTTTATTGTTGGTTTTTTTTTTTTTTTTTTTTTGTTGAGACAGAGTCTCACTTTGTTGCCCAGGCTAGAGTGAGTGCCGTGGCGTCAGCTTAGCTCACAGCAACCTCAAACTCCTGGGCTTAAGCGATCCTACTGCCTCAGCCTCCCGAGTAGCTGGGACTACAGGCATGCGCCACTATGCCCGGCTAATTTTTTCTATATAGATTTTTAGGTGTCCATATAATGTCTTTCTATTTTTAGTAGAGACGGGGTCTCGCTCAGGCTGGTCTCGAACTCCTGACCTTGAGCAATCCACCCGCCTCGGCCTCCCAGAGTGCTAGGATTACAGGCGTGAGCCACCGCGCCCGGCCTTGCAAAAGAATTTTATATCACCAGTGATGCATTTCCTCAAACACAAACTCTTTATGTGTTCTTAACATATTAGGAAATTTTTCAATACAATAGCATGATGAAGTAGAAAGAACAAAAGCTTTGCTATAAGTCCAATATGCTATCCATTGCGCCACAGAGCCAGCCAAGAACCAAATCAAGGACTCAATACCCTTCACAATAGCAACAAAGAAAATAAAATACCTAGGAATATATTTAACTAAGGAGATAAAAGACCGCTACAGTGAAAACTGTGAAACATTGAGGAAGGAAATAGCAGAGGATGTAAACAGGTGGAAAACCATACCATGCTCATGGGTGGGCAGAATCAACGTTGTTAAAATGTCTATATTACCCAAAGTGATCTACAGATTCAATGCAATCCCTGTTAAAATACCATCATTTTTTGCAGATATAGTAAAAATAATTCTATGCATTGTACGGAACCAGAGAAGACCCCATATAACAAAAGCAATCTTAAGCAAAAAGAACAAATTGGGAGGCATCAATTTACCAGACTTCAAGCTATACTACAAGGCTACAGTAACTAAAATAGCATGGTACTGGCACAAGAACAGAGAAATAGACCAACGGAACAGAACTGAGAACCTAGATATAAAACCATCCTCATATAGCCATCTAATCTTTGACAAAGCAGACAAAAACATACACTGGGGAAAAGAATCCTCATTCAATAAATGATGCTGGGAAAATTGGAGAGCCACATGTAGAAGACTGAAACAGGACCCACACCTTTCACCTCTCACAAAAATCAAATCACGGTGAATAACAGACTTAAACCTAAGACATGAAACTATAAGAATTCTAGAAGAAAATGTTGGAAAAGCTCTTATAGACATTGGCCTAGGGAAAGAATTTATGAAGAAGACCCCAAAGGCAATCACAACAACAACAAAAATAAATAAATGGGACCTGATCAAATTAAAAAGCTTCTGCATAGCCAAGGAAACTATCATGAGAGCAAACAGACAACCTACAGAATGGGAGAAAATACTTGCATGCTACACATCCAATAAAGGGCTGATAACTAGATTCTATTTAGAACTTAGGAAAATCAGCAAGAAAAAATCAAACAACCCTATCAAAAAGTGGGCAAATGACATGAACAGTAACTTTTCAAAAGAAGATAGACTAATGACAAAGATGCTCAACATCTCTAATCATCAGGGAAATGCAAATCAAAACTGCAATGAGGTATCACTTATCTCCAGTGAGAATGGCCTTTATCAAAAAATCCCAAAACAATAAATGTTGGTGTGGATGTGGAGAAATGGGAACACTCATACACTGCTGGTGGGACTGCAAACTAGTACAACCACTGTGGAAAGTAATATGGAGATACTTCAAACAGGTACAAGTAGAACTACCATTTGACCCAGCAATCCCATTACTGGGCGTCTACCCAAAGGAAAAAAAGACATTCTATAAAAAAGACATCTGCACTTAAATGTTTATAGCAGCACAATTCACAAATTGCAAAGATGTAGAAACAACTCAAGTGTCCATCAATACATGAGTGGATTAATAAAATGTGGTATATGTATACCATGGAGTTCTACTCAGCAACAAAAAACAATGGTGATCTAGCACTTCTTGTATTATCTTGGATAAAGGTAGAGCCCATTCTACTAAGTGAAGTATCACAAGAATGGAAAAACAAGCACCATATGTACTCCCCGTCAAATTGGTATTAACTGACTTAACTGACCAACACTTAAGTGCATATGTAGTAATAACATTCACTGGGTGTCGGGCAGGTGGGAGGGGCGAGGAGGGGATGGGTACAGTCACACCTAATGGGTGCAATATGCACTCTCTGGGGGATGGATACGCTTGAAGCTCTGACTGGGTGGGGCAAAGGCAATATATGTCATCTAAACATTTGTACTTCTGTAACAGGCTGAAATAAAAAAAAATTAAAAAAAAGAACTAAAGCTTTGAATTCATGAAAGAGCTGTTCAAATCCACAACTAACTAGCTATGTCTTCTAGAGTAAGTTACTTAACTCCTCTGAGTCTCAGCTTCTTCATGTGAAATGGGGACAATATTTCTCCTGTTTACAGTTTTGTTGTGAGGAGGAAAAATAATTAATATAAATGTTCCTAAAGGTTTTCCATAGAAACAACATTCAACAAATCATAGCTGTTTTTACCATATTGATTAGCCACTTAATCATAATATGTTGTTTTAAACATAAATCCATCACTATTTTTAGACCTACGAGAAGCTGAGATTACTTTCATAAAGACTAATGACACACTATAGTGTTAGAATGCCAAGAATTTTTCTCCCCATAAAAATTTATATTATGTGTAACTAAAAGAGAACAATGAAATAGACATTTCAAAGTTGTTTGTAATTCAAGATACAATTTATAAAGTTTATCCTTTAAAAAAGTGCATTTGACAAACATATAGTGACCGCCAACTATGTGCCAGCTGCTAAGGAATACAAAAAAGAATTACACCTAGCTTGGCCTCAAATCTACTGGTGGACCCCAATTTGTATCTAGATAACAATAATCTGTCATTTGGGGATAGTCTAATAGCAAAAAGTTCTATAGGAAGCAGTGAAGTATAGAGGAAAGAATGTAGGTTTTGAAGTCTCAAAGATGAAAAGAGATGAAGACTTTGCAACACATAATCTACCGTAGGTAATATCCCAATAAGAATGCACTATCAGGTACATGACTGTTCAGTTATTCCTAAACCACGTAATCTATAGGTCAAACAGTACATGTTATGAAGAAGAACAAAAGTCGCTGGCTCTGTAACAAATAGAATAGTACAATGGAAGGACATTAGATGGGGAATCAGGAGACATAGGGTCTGATTTCACTATTCTGTGGTAAAAGCAGAATGTAGGCTGGTCAATTAACCTCTTTGGGCCTTAGTTTTCTCACTGAAAAAATGCAGGGTTAGAGTACATTATCTCAAAGGCTCTGTATACCTCTAGGTTAATATTATAAATGTTGTAGCTATGATTTTTTTCTGGGGTCATGTTTTATCTTATAAAATAACACTAGTTGACATTTGTTTCTCAAGCATGCGGAGACTTTAAAGACAAGTATACAATGCATTTTAAAATTATTTAAGATTTTTAGACTTTAAATTGAAATATAGGATAATAAGAACAATGCTTCTTTATTTGAAGGCAATGCATAATTCATTTCAGCTGCCAGAATGTGAGAAATGAAGAATTTTCTAATACCAGTGAGCATGTATTGAGCATCAGTGTCAGGACCTGCCATGATTTAAATCTTGCATGTGGCTATAAATATTGCAACTTATATCCTTCATATGAAAGCATTTTAAAGTCTTTCTTCCTTGGAAAATGTGTATGTTAGCAGCAAAAGTGGTGTGGAGAGTGTGGGTGTAAGTGATTGAGAAAAAGGAATGTATTTAGGGAAAATTAACTAATGCTATAGCATCTTCATTAATGATTAATAATATATGCACTGTCTAGGGGATGGACATGCCTGAAGCTCTGACTTGGGGGGAGGGTAGGGGGACAAGGGCAATATACGTAACCTAAACTTATGTACCCCCATAAGATGCTGAAATAAAAAAAAATAATATAATAGCACAGTCCAAATACTGCCCCACTTATATGTAAACTCTTAATAGCTACAAGTGTTCTTTCATTAAACACTTTTTTAAAAAACTATGTATCACTAGGTTTTACATGTTTATGTGTGTGAGAGGGAGAGAAAGAGAGAAAGAGAAAGAGAGAGACTGTTTCTCAGTTGGGAAATATTTTCTTAAAATATTCACATATTTTTACTTAGAAAACTTTTGTTAAAGGCATCACACAAGATTCACTCAAAACATATCAATTCAGCTAGTCATGTTGAATATTTTCTATGTGCTATATGCTGTGAAGAAAATCAAGAGAAATATAAAATATTTTTGAAATAAACTCTCAATCCTTCTCTACTTTCTCACAACTGATACTTATCACTTCTCATACTTTCATACTAAAAAACATTTTGTCATGGCCTTAGGTGAACAGAGAATACAAAAAAATGCTTTATTCTACACATAACATTTTTTTCTGTTTTGAAACCACTTGTGGCAATCATGATAACTGTATCTGGAGCGACACCACGGCTTCCCAATGGCCAAAACTCTATGGAAATGTAATTTCTTCCCAGGATTCAGAAGAAACTGTAAACATTCATGGCGGGAACGTACTACAGTCAAAGGCATGGTACCATTTTTCCTTCTCATATAGAAATCCTTTAAGAATATATGTAGTTCATCCCTATATTCTGCAACTGCCTGGCACATTGGAGTTTTCTGATAAATGTTGAATGAATATATGATTAAATAGTCATAATTTAGTCTCCCAGCTAGAGGCATTATAGTCTAATTCATGTTGGAGAATCAGAGTAATCTTGTCCTTAATCACATGCTCAAATAATTCCTTACATTTAGAGTGAAAAGCAAACAAGTACAACTTACCTGTTCAAAAGATAATTCTGAGAAATGACATATTAGGTACTTCAAAAATTGGAATAGCCTCTCACCAAGTATATGACTAAGGCTAAGGTAACTCCAAGGCACGTGAAAATGTGTTTTAAATATTAATGTATTTAAAGGAACTCTTCTGGACAACTTGCCTGTTCAAACTCCTCCATGTCTACTTCTCCATCTCCATTCAGGTCAAACATCTTGAAGGCAATTTCAAAATTTCTCTGAGGAGCTGCAAGTGGAAAGGGAGAGGAGGAAAAAAGGAGGGAGGAAAAAGAAAAATAGTTAGATGGCATTGACCAAAAATAAATCTATTTTAAAGAAAAACAAATGGTTAAACACCAAAATGCAATATCAAAGTCACAAAATAATACCATATTTATTCAGGTCAACCTTTTAGAAATACGTAAAACCAAAAGATAATTTTACTATGGCTAGTAAAGATAGCACTTGTCTCTCTTTGTATTTTAACACTCTTTTTCTTAAATACTTCAGCTTTGCTTTCTTAGACAACATCCTCTTAGCCATACACTATTAATGTTGTTGCTCTGTTTCTTAAATATAGTATTATTTATCTGGGCAAGAAAGTCTGTCTAGAGTGAGACATATTGCTGCAAAGTAAGAAGTTGAAACTCTAAGGCTTTGTCTTGCCCTTACAACAAGCTAGCTTTCTACTTGTTCTTTCCATTGCAAATACAATTAGGAGTTCTGTGCATGTCATTCTGCCAACAAGGATAATTTCAAGCTGTTTTCTTATATTAGTTTACTCATTATCACTAAGGCTCTGTGGTAAGGTAGACAAGCATACTGTCAGCTATCCAGCCTTCTATTTCAGTCATGTCAGCTGCATACACAAATTACTGAGTAGAGTATACTTAAATGTTAAAATTAAGCTTAAGTTTAAAAAACAAAATGAAAAAATGCAAAGCTTGACAAGATGGTATATTTTCTTCCCCTTAAATGAATGATGAAAGCTCATCAAAGCTTCTTTGATGTTCCCAGATCAATCAAAATATAATTAATATACTTTGTGCATGGGAATAAAATACAAACTTAACAGCCCTCTTTTACCATGCTAAATGTTCTGGTAAAGAAAACTAAGTTGTTTACCTCCTTCCTTTGGTGCTTCAAATTTATATAGATCTAGAGAATAGACCAAAATAAATATCCTATATATCCTAGTAACATTGAATTAAAATTCCAGTTAATATCATTTTTACTAAAAAAGTAAAGATTATATATGGATTAAAAAAGTAAAAATGAATTTTGTACATTATGTGTAATTATAGAGAGTTCATATTCCCATCTTGCTCATGAATTTATCAATAGCAACACCTTCTGGACTTAAATTCCATTTTCAGATAGCTAGGCAGCTAGGCTGGTAAATTCCTAGTTTTTAGTTGCCTGGGTGAATCACGTGCCTGTCAGCTACAGTCGTCTGCCTCATTTGATATTGGCTTCCAAAAGGTTTGCTCCTTAGGCCACAACTACAATTGCTGAGAAGGATGCAGCTGGAGGAGTTAGATTTTTGTATATTTATTGCTACTTCTCAAATTTTCCCTAACTTGCCTGATTGTTGTCTTTTACTAAGGAGTTACTATGTGCTAAGCATTGAGCTAGATAATTTCAAGCTGTTTATTATTTGATTTTTGTACTTTCAATCCTGAAAGTTTTTATAAACAGGGAAGGAAATTGGGGCTCAAAGCAATTAAATGACTAGCTCAAAAGCACACAACTAATATGTGGCAGAACTGGAAGCTGAACTTAGGCCAACACTGATTCCAAAGCCTACAAACTTTTCATTATGTTCCACAGCCTCCAATATGAATACAGAGGTACTTATAATAATAAACACATACTCTTCCTGCTGACACGTTTTGACCTTGAAACAGAACAAAAATGACTCACTGGTTGTGTCAGTCTCTGCAATAGCTGAGAGTTCCACATTGCTCATCTCAAGGAGATATCCAATATCAAAGAAACATTGCATGTATTATGCTCAGTACTAAATGCAGACCCACAGGCAACATTAAATTCTCAGATAGATTTGTCATATGTCTTTTTGTTTTTTTTTGACAGGGTCTTACTCTGTTGCCCTGGCTAGAGTGCAGTGGAGTCATTATAGCTCACTGAAACCTCGAGCTCCTGGGCTCAAGTTATCCTCCTGCCTCAGTCTCCCGAGTAGCTAGGATTGCAGGCATGAGTCATTATGCCCAACCTGTCACATGTTTTTTAAAAAACTCTGAATATAAATCTCTTTAGACAGAAATGCACTCTCCTATTCTTCCTTACCGTCTCATACTTGGTCTACTTCACTCATGTATGTTATTTGCCTAATCCTCGTAGATACTTGAGATTGTAAAAATGGCAGACACTATGAAGCCACTGAAGGTTCTGAGCAGGAGAGTGACATAATCAGGCATTTATATAAAGGACTTCTCTGGCTACTATGTGAAGGATGAGTTGGAAAAGAAGAGTCAGCTTCAGAGAAGATCACAGAAACTCTTGTAAATGCTGAAAATGTGAATTGAGGTGACGGCAGTGGTAATGGAGAAGAGGGAACAAATCTGAAATACTTTAAGAACGTGGAAATTATATAACTTAATGATTAGTTAGTTGTGATGGGTTGAGATTGAAAAGGGATGACAGCATAACTGGCTTAGACTACTGGGTAGCTTCCATGTCATTAACCAACAGATAAAACAGATGTAACAGGTTTGAGAAATAAAATGAGTTCAGATGGGATCTGCTAAGTTCAAGGAGTCCATAGCTTATTCAGATGGAGATGTTCAAGAGATAGTTGGAAACACAGGTCTAAAGTTTAAAAGAGAGAGGTTAAAGCTGGGAGTTACTGGCATATATGTGGTTAGCTGCAAAGAGCCAGAAATGAAGTTGCCCAGGGAGAACTGAGGAATGAGAAGGGTGAGCAAAGAGGAGAATGCAGGTGGAAACCAATATTTAAGGTGTAAGGAAAGAGAAAGAAAGCAGTGACAGAGAAAGTGGCATCAGGAGGAATATAGTCCAAATTAATAGAAATAGAAAAAAAATTGGTGAGAGCCAAGTCACTGTGCTCCCATGAATTAAAGCAGGATTTCCATTCCCTACCTCCACTGATTATATAGGTTACATGGAGTGCTTAAAATTTTAGCTTTATAATAATCTTTTATTCTTACTGTCCAGTGAGTTTCATGAAGGCATGTACCTGGATCATTTAAATGACTGACTGAGTTATTCCAGCAAATCATAGTTAATATTTCCTCCTACAACTAAGGTTAAATTCATTTTACCAAAGTACATCCTGTACTGCTTAAGGTTTCTTGTCTTTTTATCCAATTTAGTTACTTTCAAACGGAGAACTTGCTTTATGTGGAGCTACTCATAATGCTTATTGAAGTATATAGGCTAACACTTTAGAGGCTGTGCTCCCGTGCTCTGGTTACTGCTCAAGCAAGTTGGGCAGCAGCCTTGCACATCCTCATTTGGGCCTCACCAGCCTATCAGGGAAGGTATTCCCAGGAGGAGCTCTCAGCCTGTTCAGTCTTCATCTGCAATCACGTCAAAGCATATGAGACAAACAAGCCCAAATTCAGCTTGCTTCAGTGAAACATGCTACACAGAATACGATGTCAAGCCATTCTCTTGTAAACAGCCTTCAGGGTAATTTTTAAATCTAGCTGTTTTGGAAAACTTTATGGTATCTTGTGTTTATGCTAACTCACAACCTGTTTCCACAGAAAGGTTCTGAGAGAGGAATTCTTTTAAAACCTAGGCTACTTGGAAGTGAACAGTGAGGCTTTCCCTCCCCTGCCGAAAATAGCATAAGTTTTTTCTATACAGTGATTTCCAAAATGATATTAACAAATGTTGGAACTAATTAAAACAATAAGATTCTATGCAAGGTTAATTACTACATATCTTTTACTTGAATTTGCGTAACAATCTTTGCTACTAGGATATGGAGCTACATTAGGTCTGTCCTGGCTAAGAATCCATGTTTATAATATTATTCTGTCATTAACAATAATGATAATAACATTAACAACTCTAGGCTGTTCCCTGAAGCACATTATTTTTTCTACTTTGCTTTAGTAAGAAAAAAAAGCATCTTTCTCTATGTGTAGTCAGTCAAATAATCAGATAGCAACAACACTAGCTGTCTTGAGACTTTCATGGCTGTTTCACTGACTGTTCTTTAATAGAAAATGCACAAGACTAGGGCTCTAATTCTGGCTCTTCTAACAACATGAATCATTTGCTGCCTTAAATTCCTTTTTTGGTAGTACTGACAGAATGATGAAAAAATGAATAGGTTAGATTCTAAACAAGTCTGTTATTTTCTGTTGGTTTGATTCTACCACAAAAGAATTTCTACCTATACCATTCCTGTTTAAAAATGATGCTGTAGGATAAATGAGGTAATTAATATGCAATATTAGAGAAATCTGAGTTAGGAAAAACTTTAGAATATGAGGCTCTACTCAATGATGACCTTTCTACTGAATTTGTAAGGATGATCACATAGCCTCTGTCTGGTTATTTCTGAGAGAGACGTCACCATTTCTGAGGCCTAAGCATTGCTGACCATATTAACTGAGATTTTTTTTTTTCTCATTCAGAGCCCAAATCTACTCTGTGTAGCTCCTACAAACTGTCATAGTTTAATTTTTTAAAAGAATAAAAAATATACCTGTTTCCTCACCTATATTACGGCCCTTTGAATAAATACACTATTATCATGTCTCTACTAAGGTTTCTCAGAAGCTGCTTTCAGAACTTCAACATCAGAATAGCCCTCCTCTAGGACACTTTAATGGTACTTCCCTAAATGCAGTATCCTAAATATAGTTAATTTTGGACGTGACGTCTTTTCTAGAAACAACAGGACTGCTTCTCTGCAGACTAATGGATTAGCATTATTATAAGGTCCTAGTATCTTGCTTTCTACATAACATTAGGGTTGGAGATTGAGGGATAAAATTCCATAAGATTATATTTCAAAAAACACCCCTCCCTTAATTCTTCCAAATGCTTCAAGGTATGATGGCTGCATATAGTCTGAAGGAAATCTTTCTGCCCTTCCTACAGTGTGGGGGGGAAAAAGTTCCCATGGTATGATGCGTTTTAGCTGTAGTATAGCATTTTCTTGGGATGATTTAGCTTCAGAATAAAATGAAAATATCATAAGAATATTATGTAATATTATTATTATATTAATTATCTATATATTATTCTAACTATTATTGTTATCATATTATTGTTGCACTATTATTTTAAATACACTTAAGCAATAGCTGACCAATTTTCTTTCCATTGACCTAGCTGGCTTGTTGAAATCTGATTTCCTTTCTGGTAGTAACTATTTTACTGATACTCTGATAATCTCAGCCTTTTCAGTATTTTTTAATAGTTTCACGATAAGTGCCATGTTAACACTATAGCTAACAGAATGATTTAAAAGATATGCACAAAGCCAAGAAATATTCCTTTTTATAAAGCTATATATTTTATATTTACTTTTTATATGCAGTTAACTGTGGATAAAGGCAAATTTATGTGAGGCAAGGCATACTGTGAATAACCAGCAGTTAATAAATTTAACTGGTACACTTTCTGCTACAACTCACAAGTCCCATAGTCAGGCTTGGCCTCATTTTTGTTTTGCAGAATTATCTATTAGCTGAAATATCCACCATTAATCTTTTTTTTAAATTTAATTTCCCATTCATGCTCCATCATAACCACTATTAATCTTGAAACTTAAAGTCAATGGAGATGAGTCAATGAGAGTAACTATGGCACTGTCCTGGAATTAGGCAAACACTCCTGAAATTGCAGGATCTGGAATGGCAAAAAAAATAAAAATAAAAATAAAATAAAAAAATAAATCCACATGGGAGTCAGCTGACAGCCCAGACAGAACCTGAGCTTCAAGAGTACACCTGCCCAGGTAGTAAGAGCCTGCGGTGGCTATAGGCTGAGGCCAGCAAAGAGGATTCTAATGAGTCTACTTTAGGTCACGTCTCAGCCTGGGCATGTCCCCCCCCCACCAGTGACATGTGACCCAGCCCTAGCCAGCACCGGCCTCCCTGAGCCTGCAACATGGCTCTTCGTCTGGGGCATTATGAAGGCTGCAGTTTTGCACAAAAGCAGTATCTAAGCTGAAAGGGGCTAGCTGGCTCTGTTGGCGGTAGTGAGGGGGAGAAGCAGAGCTGCTGCTGTCACTCCGCAGTGCCCATATGACTTCAAAGGCCCAGATCCCTGCCGGTTCCTTGAACAGCACAACAGATTTCCTTGTATCCAGGATACGGTTCATGCCCTTGTCCCTAATTCTGAAGTAAAAAACAAGGCAGTCATCTGAGGGAGCCACCTGATCCTCTCAGCCATGAAGACAGAGAAAGTACCCTCATCCCAGGGGAACTCAGCATGGTCTAGCTATAGCCAGAAGCTGAGAGTTGGGGTGCGGGTGGGGGATCTTGCTTGCCTGGCTCCTGGTCATCCCCCTTCTGGTAAATGTGTGGCTTCCATGCCTTGGGTCTACATTGCTAGTGATGCTGGGAGGATGGCTGGGGTCCAATGCCACTGTGAGGGGCTTCAGGTCAACTGTACCTAGAATGTTTCATCCCAATGGCCACCTGCTTTCTAAGTCCTGAGGCAAAAAGGCAGCTAGAACAGAAGAGCAACCACACTTTGGTTATCCTGATTCTTTGGGACTTTGTGTTATCCTAATATCACTTAGTGAGTCAGGAGCCAGCCTTTGAGGAAGAGATGGAGGTGGTGATGAAAGGGTTGGTCCAGGAGCTTTGGAGGATGAGCACGGTGGACAGTTGTGCTCTTGCCCAGAGAGTTCTGATTCTATGGTTGTCACTTGCAGAGCTATATTCAGGAAAAGGAGGCCACTGCAGGAGAGCAGAGTGGTACAATTGAGCCCTCCAAGCCCTGGGAGGCTTATTGCTAGGCTATTGCCCCACTTACTGCTGTGTACAGCCCCAGTGCTGAGGTCACCTTTTGTGGATGTGTTGCTTCAAGGGCTAGTGCCCAAGCCTCCCTTGGAGACTCAGACTGGATGCCATGTAGTGGCTGAACTCATTATTTGCAATGCAACCTTACCACTGATCTGTAAACTGTCAGATCCTGACTGCATCCACTTTGTACTCATCAGTATCTTTTCTAAGGCCAGAAATGATCTGGCAGAAAGGGTTAAACCACTCTGCCCAGCCAGTGCCCTGGAACAGCCCTCAGTGCTCACATCTGTTACTGACTGCTGAGGTAGAATGTCAGCCAGAAGTGAGCACCTCTTTTCCAACAGCAGCCTCAGTGCTCCTAAGTGCAGTGGGCCAGAAGGGACTGCAGGCCGCTGGCCTCTCCCCCACTGAAGTTGAAGAATGCCTGAAGCTATACAGGGATTTGGATGGGATGCCCGAAGAATGGAAAGTAGGAAATGACTCATCTCATTTCCTATAGCCAGATACTTGATGGCCCCTGTTCTTATGTGAGGATTCAGAGCTGAAGTTTCCACTATCTGAACTGGGCAAAGCAACCAACATGCTCATAACTTCAGGCAACTTCCTCTCTGACAGGATCCAAGATGTCTTGTATGCTCTAGGGGGTTTTCAGGCTTTAGAGCCTAAAGATGGTGAAGGAATTGAAGGAGCAGAGGCTGAGGTGAGACCAGGGACAGAAACAGAGACGGGACTGCAAATCTCCATGCTGAACTCCTGCCCAGAGATCCAGACTGACATAGCAGACAAGGAAGTAGAGCAAGGAGATGTCACTTTTCTTACAGCTTTGCTTGAGGAATCAGAAAGGTACTCCCCGCAACCTCCGACCTTCATGCTTAGAGTAGGATTTTGCCAATGGTGTGTGCTCCCTCTATTCTAGTCTGCACTGGTTCTGCTTTCCTCCTCTCCACCTGGTCTTCTCAGCTCAGCCTCGTTTAGCTTTGAGCATGAGCATCCAGATGACCCCGCTATCATCCAGAACCTTCGCATCACTGGCACCATTACTGCCCGAGAGCACAGTGGCACCAGATTCCACCCATACATGTTCTACACCGTGAGGCAGCCTTTGATGGTGAGAACAGCAGTGGCCTGCAGTAGTTGGCCTACCACACCATGAACTGCTGCTACCGGAATTCTTGATTCTGCAGCTTTGTCTGGAGGAGAAACCAGATTTAGGAAAGTTCATCAAACTCAGTTTCCCCAGCCCCAGACTGCCTGCTTGCTTTCACATATAGCCACTCTGATGTGAGAGCTTGGTGACCTACCAGGTTGTGGAAGGCACAGAGGAGAGGAATGAAGCATTGGGGGTCTAGGCTCCCCAAGTTTGCTTCAGGAATTTTGGCTTTTAGTTCCATCACATTTTTTCTGAGATAGTTCTTTGCCACTAAATGCTTTGATATAGGGCCTCACCTAGTTTAAACTTAAAAAAGGAACATTCACATTTTCACCTGTGCCCATAAGGTAGCGTGAGAAGTTAAATTAACTTTTCCATATTCATAGGTTGATCATTCTTAAATATTAAAATATTATCCAGAAATCCTTGCCTCCTTCTTTTAACAACCAAGCCTTTCTGCATGCTGTTTGACACCTCTAAGGAACAGGGAAAATAAAAAAATGTAATCAAATTTAACTCTAAAAACAAAAAACCACATGGGCTGTAATTAGTTACAGAAGACACTGTGTTATGAAATAAAGTTAAAATCAAGGTTCTTTCTTCTGGTTGTGTTAGAATTATCATTAAAAACTCTAACAATGTTTTGACTATACCAAAAGTTTTAGTTTCTTACCATTTAGTGATTTAATATGGTCAAACAGAAGTAATTAGACCATTTCCTAAATATGTTTTCTGTGGTTGTGCAGCTGTAAACTCCCATTAAGTTGTATAATACCACAGAGGGAACAAACTACATCAGTATCTTGCCATTTAAAATATATAGCTACCCACATGATGTACAGTTTGAAATGATAAAACGTTAAGAAATGTTCATTGATAACTTTGGGAATATAATATCTAGAAATTTCCTTAGTGGGAGAATAAGATGATAGGGCAATCAGAAATAGCTAAGGTTCATGATATGTAAATACATTAATCTAGTTATTCTTAGCCTTGCTCTTTTAACATAGAATAGGAAAAAAAAAATTCTCCTGGTAAAATGTCAAATGCTAAAGATAAAGAAAAATCTTCAACTATCCAGGAGAAAAATATATTAGTTATTAGAAGAAAGAAAATATTAAGTTGTGTCATAATTCTCTATAACACTTGAAAACTACAGAGCAGGTTCTATGGAGTCTTGAGGGAAAACAACTGTAATCTAAAATTCTATAAAAATGAAGTCATCATTTACTTACATTAGCAACAGAAAGTATTCTCAGACATGCAAGGACTTTGCAATTATATAATTCATATACCTTTCCTACTAAAATTCTCCAAGAAACAGTGGTAAACGTCTAGAGCAAGAGTTGGTAAAAGATGATAGGTAGTCTGCTGGCTAGCCAATTGTTTATGTATTGTCCATAGCTGCTTTTGAGCTACAAAGGCAGAGTTTAGTAGTTGCGACAGAGACATTATAGCCTACAAGCCTGAAATATTTGTTATCTGGCCCTTTAAGAAAAAGTCCGACAATTCTGGTTGAGGAAATTCTTCAGACAGCAACAAAGAAAACCAATCAAAATAAAGGAATAAAGACAGGAAGATGAGATACATTGAGATGTGAGCAATAAATTAGGTAAATAATAAAATCAGTAAAACAGTTGAGCTTCAATAATTAATAAAATAATATTAATAGCATCTGCCATTTATGAAATGCTTATTATGTATCAGGCACTTTATATGAATTATTTAATACTCCCAACCACCATGTGACATTGGTACTATTAATATCCATCCTGTTTAAAAAAAAAAAAAGGAAGCTAAGGTACAGAGTGCGTCCAGGGTCATAGAGCTAGGATTCTAATCCAGATAGTCTACTAGAGCATGCACTGTTAGCTATTACACCAAAATGGTTATAAAGTAATGAAATATGAAAAATACTTCTTGGAAGTGAAAATATGTAACATAAAATTATTTAAAAATAAAGGTAATTTAGAAAAAATACCAGATTATTAATGTTGCAAAAACTTAGTGGGGAGAAGAAAGTAAAAGGAAGATAAATTTCTCAACTTCCAATAGGAGACATTAAAACTTATGTATGGCTTCATTCTAGATAAAATGGCCACACACACAGAGATCTATATATACACATCTATATACATACACATATGTACGTCTGTGTGCATATTACACATACATATATGTATATATCTTTGTATGGATTTAATTCAAAGGTTACCACTAACAGCATATTGAAATTATCAGGGAGAAAAACCCAATGAATATAGGAAAAGACCTAAAAGAAAAAAGCAACAAAGCATAAAAAACATAAGGTGAAAGAAGGAAGACCAAATAAATCATAATAAAGTTAAATGAACTAAGCTCCTCAGATTGTATCAAATTATGTTATTTATAACAAACATACCTAAAATAAAATAACATAGGAAAATTTTTTTAAAAAGGGGAAATACAAGAAAACTAAAACAGGAAGAAAGCAGGGTAGTAATATTAACATAAGATGGAAACAAACTCAAGGCAGATGGAGTAATAAGAGCAAAAGTGGCTGGGCATGGTGGCTCACACCTGTAATCCCAGTCCTTTGGGAGGCTGAGATGAGAGGATCACTTGAGGATAGAAGTTCAGGACAAGCTTGGACCCTGTCTCTACAAAAAAAAAAAAATTAGCCAGGCATGGTGGTGGCGTGGGTCTCTAGTCCTAGCTACCTGGGAGGCTGAGGCAGGAGGACCACTTAAGCCCAGGAGTTCGAGGTTACAGTGAGCTACGATAGTGCCACTGCACTCTACCATGGGTGACAGAGTGAGACTGTCTCTAAAATAAATAAAAATAAAATAGAATAAAAAGAAGAGGCTGCTACCACTAGTGGAGCTATGCTCCCTCTTTCTAACAAGACCACTTTGTCAACCAGAAAGCTCCCACTGTTACATAGCCTCCTGGATGTTTCCTGGCTCTCGTCCTTGTAATTACAGGGAGAGTTATGGGGGTTGCTTTCCATGATGTGCTCCAGCTATGTCTGACCCAACCAAGCACACTTTTCTGCTCAGTGGCCAAGAGGATGGGGATTGAGTAAATTTGTTGTTTTTCTGCCAGAGGAGTTTCCCCATTAGATCTTATTTTAGATTACATTTACACTGTGTAGTACCAGTGGTATGTGTGCCCATGTTCCCTTTGCACAACACAGGGGAAAAAGTAATTGTGTTGGATGAAGAATTTCCTAGAAGGCAGTGAATTTAGTTTACTTTGACATTTCACCAAAGACTAGTCCTTTCCCTTCAATTTGTCTTGGTCCGGATCTACGGCCTTCCTCCCTTTAGTGGAACGAGCCCAAGGAGGAAGGAAGCCCGATGTGTTTAACTGTTCCACCACTGGAAAGCCTAGGGAGCCACGCACAAAACAGAATTATGAACAGGGTTAGTCCTATACAAAGATAAAGAGGGAGTTCCTGATGAATCTAGCATAGAACAAAAAGACAGATGACCCTGCCTGTGAGAACAATGTTCTTAGGATAAAACAATGCTCTGCTTGAAACACTGTCATTTCTAGGTGCTGAAACAAGTTATATTATTTACCTATTTTGCAATAAATGTCAACAGATAATGTTATTCTCTTACGTTTGTAAGGGAATTTCTTTTCATTAGAATCAAATACAGTTGGATATTACTTTACACATAGCCTAGACTTAAAAAGAATCTATTTAAGGAAATATTGTAGTGATTACTTCTGTGGAAAAAGAATAATTATCCTTTAATTTACCTGCTTTATAAATCTGGGTTTTGAACCATAAATTTTCTTAAAATGAGGCATCCAAGACCCTCTCTCTCATGGATTCATATTTACCCAGTTTAAAAGCAACTCCGTGACAGGGGAGTGAACACAGGAAGACTGAAGTTAGTTATGTTATTGTCTAGGGGCCTCATGGGGTTAAAGTATCTAATCTGGTCCTAGATAACAGATTAGACATCCAAAGTATTTGGCCCATGGAGGTACTTTAGGTACATAAATTCATTTAACTGTAATGCCAAGTCTTTTATGTTTTTTCCTTATAAGAATCTAACATCCTTTTCTTTTTTATGTCTGCATACTGAGATATTTGTAAAATGGACTTTTGAAAGTCTACAGTACCAGCAAACATAGAAATGACTAAAAGACAGGCTTTGCAAACACTAAAAATAATTATAAGGGGCGTTTAAAAAAAAGAGAGAAAAGTTTCAAAAACCATCAGAAGAGCTTAATAAACTATTCTTACCACTCCAAATATCCTTAACTATTAATGTGAATTAGCAGTACTTAGAGTAGCTACCCCCTTTTCACTGTGTAAAAAAAAAAAAGAAAAACAATAAGTGTAGTGAATTCTAGTAACTGCCAGTATCTGTGTTTTCCTTAAAAGGGACAGTGGTAGGAAAAGCACATAGGGCCTCATAGGCCACTGTAAATACAGTCTTTATTCCAAGACAGATTGGAAGGCTTTAGGGAATTTTGAGTAAAGGAATGAGATGATCTTATTGAAATTTAACAAGATCATTCTGGCTGCTGTATTGCAGTAGACTACAGAAATGCAGGGGTGAAAAAGGGAAGACCAATTAGGAAGGTATTGAAATAATCCATGTGAGATATGAGAATGCCTTGTGTAAGAGTAGACTATTTTTAAAGTGTATATGTATGCATGTGTATGTGTGTATACACACACATATGTATTTTTTCTTTTCCCAAAACAGAAAAATGTAATAGGTATATTTTGACTCATCAATATATTATGAACATTTTTCTATGCTAATAAATCTCTGTACAAAGATTACATTAAGAACTATATTAAATTTCATTGCACAGATTTATTTTAATTGGTTCAGCCACTTGATATTTGAGTTCTTTCCAGTTTATTTTTTGACCATCAACATCATTATACATGTGATTATTTTATTAGCCTAAACTTTCAGAAAAGGAACTGCTGGACCAAAGGGTAAGCACTTCATGAAAGTGCTTGATAAACACTGTCAAAATTTTTAAAAAGTTGTGCCAATAATTTATGCTCTCACCGATACCATATAGTCAATTAAATTTAAGTGTCAATTCTGATAGTTAATTCTTGTATACAAATGGTTTGGGGAACACTATGGATTTGGTAGTCAAATGAAAAGAGGTAAATTGTCTCTTCAAAGAGATAATCAACCCTAATCTTTATCTCAGTTTCTTAGAATTCTTTAGACCTTTGAGGGGTCTAAGCTTAGGAAAGACTTTACCTTATATAGTTTTGGGGACTGAGCCCATCTTCTGGCCAATTTAACCTTAGGGCAGACTCAGGGGTAAAGCTGCCCAAGATGCAAGGTACATAAATAATGCAAGCATTTTGTATAGCTCCTAGACAAATTTCTGTGATTTACTGGTCTACAGTCAGTCACAGGGTAGCCAGGACCCCATTAAAATAGAACGAGGGCAATTAAGTTGCTATTCCCAGCAGCACTTATTGGGAGGAGCTAGACAGAAGACCCATGTTTCTACTCTAACAAATTGCGAGCATTAAAAAAAAAAAAACACTACGAAATTTAATGTATAGTTTCTGAACAGGCTTAAAATTCATATTGACTCAGTCTTGCCAGTGTTTCAAAATTTTAAGACAATGAAACTACATGAGACAGTTACTATGAACTTATCATTAGGTACGGTCACTACAATGGCTAAAAAGAGCTCTTTGTTCTTTATTGTACCTCAGTATGATTTATTTATTTAATGGCAATTGGCAAGGTTTTCTAAATAATATGAAACACTACATGTTAAGAATCTGAGCTTAAAAACTTCATAAGAAGACTGAGAGATTTTCTAAATTCCTCCGGTCAGGCTTTAGCTCTACAGGCACTTATTCCTTCTAGCAACTGCTTTTCTTTCATTTATATGTTTTCTAGAAAATATATTTCAGCCCTGATTCTCAAAAAAAAAAAAAAAAGACATATAATTTCACACCCGAAGGAAAGAAATAGCTGATGTTTCTAGTTCATAGCTTATCTCTGAGCTTTATCTCAGCCTCAGTTACTAGATGACTTTCAGAGAGCTGCCAGAAAGAGTTTTTCATTTAAACTGGTCTTCCTTACACTGTAATTTGACAGTTGTGCTACAGAAAGAGTATTCAATGCCAGAGATGTCAAAAAGCTTGGATTTCCCAAGAGTTCCTGGGTGAGATTCTAAAAGGCAAGTCAGTGCTTTACTCTTGCATTAAGGTCAAGTTCTACTTCAGGAATATACTCTCTTCAAATTCATGTTACTATTTTATGCCTAAATTACATTTGCCTATGTGATAGACCCCTAGCTGTATCTTTAGAGATCTTAAAAAAAATCATCTGCTTGAATTTCATTTCATTCTATGTGGTTTTTTTCCATACCATGTGCTCAATAGCCAAAGTGACAATTTATGCCAAGATGCAACTTATTGCATAGATGCTTAGAACTAGATGCTTTAATAAAGAAATTGGATTTTTTTTTAAAGCCAGTCAAATTTAACAGTGGGGGGTTGAATACCAACTTTAGTGACATTAATGTTAGTAAGTTCTGATAACCAAGAAATTGAATTTTTGTAAATTAACCTATGCTAATTTCAAGGACCCTTTTATATGTGACTAAATTTGATATTTACCCCAAAACTATCTGTTTTTCAATTTAGTGTTCAAATAGAAAAATTTAGCTATGCTAATTAATTTTGTAGCTTTCATAATATATATACACATAGAGAGTAACTATTCCTTGAAAACATTTTTAAATACTAGGCAAGGATGCTGAGGGTACTTGGAGCAATATAAAATTATAGTATCTATACTATGTAATAATAGATATTGAGTCTGAAATATTGAGTTTTAGATATTGAGTCTGAAATACTATGCACAAAAAAAAAAATGAAAAGAAAAATTCTTAGATATTTATTTAGCCGACAAATATATCTGTACCAGATATTGTACTATATCAATATCTTCTCCAGAATGGGCAGTAATTAGGCAAAGCAGTCAATGACAAGCACTATTTCTTGCCTTGATTCCCTTTGTACACCCTTCAAATTCCCCAGCACAACAAACATGCATTTTCAAAAGTTGTTTCAGGGGCAGCTAAGCAACACCCTGTAAAGCCTAAGCATAACTAAACACTGTGAAGTTCCAGGTTTTAGTGAAAGGTCCAGCTATATAGATGTGCCAATACATTTGATTCCAGTCCAGCTTCTAAGAGGCAAACAATGTGAAAAAGTGGGGCTCATAGGCCATAAGTAAACCTCATCTTTAAACATCATCAATTATTGAGGCTAAATTCATGCAGAGCTATCCCAACCATCAACAGAACAAAAATAGGACAGAGTAGAGGCTGAGGAGAATAGGACAGAAGTTAAAAGAGTTATAAGGGACTAGGATCAGGGCAATTTTCTACAGTTTGCTGTAGGGTAATGAAGGGGAGGCTAAATATGGCAGAAAGGTACACCGAGGTCCATTTGACAATGTAATCCAGGGTACAGAGATAGATGGGTGGCTGGGTCTCCTTTCTACTTGGAAGGGACTCAGAGAAGCCACATCCCAAATACTCTTTTATTCAAACAGTTTTAGAATCACTACTAGTAGCTGAATACAATGTTAGGTACTTTGGGGATACAAAGCCATGTGACATAGTTCCCACTTCAAGATATAAGGCCGGGCGCGGTGGCTCACGCCTGTAATCCTAGCACTCTGGGAGGCCGAGGCAGGTGGATCGCTCGAGGTCAGGAGTTCGAGACCAGCCTGAGCAAGAGCGAGACCCCGTCTCTACTAAAAATAGAAAGAAATTACATGGACAACTAAAATATATATAGAAAAAATTAGCCGGGCATGGTGGCGCGTGCCTGTAGTCCCAGCTACTTGGGAGGCTGAGGCAGTAGGATCGCTTGCGCCCAGGAGTTTGAGGTTGCTGTGAGCTAGGCTGATGCCATGGTACTCACTCTAGCCCAGGCAACAAAGTGAGACTCTGTCTCAAAAAATAAATAAATAAATAAATAAATAAAGATATTATTTAGTGATACCCTATCTACTGCCTAAATTTTCTTCAATTAGAGATTATTTTGAATTAACAAGGATTTTCATGCAAATATCTCTGGAACTGTTATGGAGCATCATAATTCATTCACAATTTTAATGTAAAAATTGTTTTTAAATTACGATTTTTTAAAAAAACTAAAGCCCTAGTTGAGATTGCTAGGAGAAGGGTAGTTTTGAAGAGGGGAGAAGAAGGAATAGCTCAATATGTTAGGGCAGAGAATTCAGCCTATTCTGAAGTTTTACTTTTCCTGCTCTATTAACTTTCTCCTACCAATAAATGAGGCCTAAGAAAGAGGGAAGCCTTTGGATTTCCTCACCGCTTCCCCATTTGGCTTTCCTTTCTGAGAGCCTGAGGAGCACAAAAGTAGAATCAAGGGCAGACCTTTTCTCTCTTCTCCAGCTCCCATGTAATTCTCAGACACCACAGGGAATTGATTCTATGGAAAAGTAGCAGAAAGTTTTATAGGCCAACATAAGCCATTAAGAGAGGACAGCCCATCAACTGATGAGTGGATAAAGAAAATGTGGTGTGTGTACACACACACACAGACACCATGGAGTATGTCTCAGCGATAACAGAGAATGAAATGATGTCTTTTGCAGCAACTTGGGTAGAGCTGGAGGCCATTACCCTAAATGAAGTAACTCAGGAACAGAAAAATAAATGCCACATGTTCTCTCTTATAAGTGGGAGCTAAACTATGGCTACACAAGGACACACAGAGTGGTATAATGGACATTGGAGACTCAAAAGTGGAGAGGTTGGGAGGGGGATGAAGGATGAAAAATTACCTACGGGTACAACGTACACTATGTGGGTGATGGGTACACCAAAAGCCCAGACTTCAATACTATACAATATATACATGTAACAGAATTCAACTTGTACCCCCTAAATCTATTAAAATTTTAAAAAAGGAAAAAAAAAAAATCAAAAACGAAAAAAAAATTTTTAAAAAGAGAGAAAAAAATATATGGAGACATAATTTTGGTGGCAGCATCAGTCCATATAGCACAAAGAGACATTTCTGACCACCTCATTCTCAACTCTTTCCTTCTTTCTTTTTTTCTGGATATAAGAAGGAAGGAAGGAAGGGGGGGAAAGGGAAGGGAAGGAAAAGGAAGGAATTCCTTCCTCTCCCCTCCTCCCCTCCCCTCCCCTCCCCTCCCCTCCTCTCCTTTCCTTTCCTTTTCTTTTTGAGACAGGATCTTGCTATATTGCCCAGGCTAATCTGGCACTCCTGACCTCAAGCAATCCTCCTACTTCAGTCTCCCAAGTCTCTGGGATTATAGGTATGAGCCACCACGCCCGGCCTCTTTTCTTTTTAGAGCAAAGACTCATCCTGACTAATGAAAGGGTAGGGTTCCAGAAGTCATGTGTCCCTAACCAGATTTCCATAATATTTGATGTGAATATTAGAACTTTTAGAATATTAGAATTTTCAAAAAAATAAAAATGGATCAATTCAAATAAAACCCAAGTATGAAAGGCTAATAAGGAGAATCTCAAGCTTAAAATACATTTAGATATTATTTTTCTTATAACCACACTTTGCTTCTTTTGTTTTCCCCTCAGCCTTGTTAACTCTTAGAACTAATCCCAAGCAATTACTGCCAAAGGATAAATTTCCTTTTGCAGAGAAAGAAAGTATTTGAATCTTCAAGTATAGTCATAAGCAGATAAGGGAGATTAAACACAAGTGCCACTTATTTCTCGCTCATCTTGTGTGGTTGTTGATACAAAAAAATGTGAATATTTCAACTTTCTGTAACAGCTGGGGCTACTAAAATGCATAGTGTTCTCAAACGCATCTGATTCAAAATGAATTTAATATCATCTATAAATACTGGATATATTTAAAAGTATTATTTTATTGTTTAGACAGAAGTTGCATTATTATAAAACCAATGAATTAACCATGAAAACAGGTTATGCTAGAGAAGGAAATTACTGCTAAATAACACATTGAGATACTTTTGGCCTTACAACTTGCAAGTGAGTACTTCTGAAATTCTAAGCACCTCTTATAAGGCTAAAATTACACTAAAGATTCGTCTTTCATTATCTTTGTCATAGTCCTCATAATGACAATTTAGCAATAGCAGATAATCCCCAGACATAAGAAATTATAAAGATTTTCTCTATCACATCCCGAAATCTGATGTCACAGTAAAAAGGATTTGCAATTATAACTGTTGATAGATCTCAGCTTTAGGCCTTGCTCATATTTTTCAACAGATCACTTGACCTGAAAAAATGTATTTTCATCTATAACTTCTATGACATTTTCATTAGATGGAATGGACTCATCAGCACAACGCTTTCTAAGTCACATTCACTTTGTGATCTATTCTTGACCAGAGCACAGCAAGAGAAATAAAATATTATACAATTTTACTTGAATGCTATTATAGTTTCTCAAAAGGTTTGTGTATTTGTATGAAACATGCATCATGATGAGGATGTGGTTTAACTTTCAGTAAATCAAATCCAGCTATTGTGAAAATGCAGAATTCAATTTCTCCACTGATTCTCTGAAATCTAAAGAGGGAATCAAAATGAGAATACGCTGGATTATGCCTGATTTTCACTAGGACTGTCCCCAAACTTTAAAGCCCAGAGTACTGAATGTGCCATAGCCATTTTTTGCTTTTGGTTTGTCTGGTGGCTTTTCAAAAATTAGCTGTAAACATTAAGAAAGATGCTAAATAACCAGCCTTTGTAAATGTTTTATTATTGCCTCTCCATCTCCCCATCAAGCTATCTAGAATTGTTTTCATGTTATTGGTGTACAGGGTTAATAATTTTAGTTAGAACACATATAAAGACAAAGAACACACAAAAATATTTCATAATTGTCAAAGGTCAAGATCCAGATTATACTATCATTACCTAGTGGATCTTAGCATTAGTAAGAATGATCCAAATCAATAAATAATAATTAGTATTCCAGATAAATCCTGATAACCCTTCTCTATACCTAGTTATGGAGAAAAATCTCTGACTTCTATTATAAGATTTAAGACCATAACCTAATGTTGCAGTTGGTTAATGCAGATAATTAAGCCATTAATAACCATGCTTGTGTATTCTCACTCAATTCTTATTAACCTACTTTAAGGATCAGAGGTTCTTCGGAAATTATTTAATAATAATTATTAATATTCTCTTCATCTTGCCTAGAATGAATGTGAATTTATTTTATTAATGAGTAGTTATCTAGTAAATACTTAATAATCTACTCAATACAGATGCTATGGCTCATGCTGGAAATTCTTCAAGTTAATCCATCAAAGCTGATCAAAGAGATAGGATATAAAGCAACAGAATTTGTGAATTAGGAATAAAGGGGGATACAAATATACAAATTCTGAATTATCATAAGAAACCAAGCTTGTTTGGAAATAAATTAATTAAAATGCACATTTTCCTCACTCCACTGGTACTGGATACAGACTGAAGACATCAACAGCTGCAAGGACTATCTTCAGTTTAGGATATCAACAGCAAAGTAGAGTCTTATGCTTACTAAATTTTTTTTTGGATAAAATGAAAAAAACGCATATTTTATATTCTTGCCTTGTTACCTTGCCACAATGCTTAATATAGACATGTTTGTAGTGAGTATCATTATAAATTTGTGATCAGTCATGTAGCTTACATTCTAAGTTGGAAAATGGATAACACATAAGATAAAAAAATAAATTAAAGCTGAGCGCAATGACGTGTACCTGTACTCCCACTACTCGGGAGGGTGAGGCAGGAGGATCATTTGAGCCTAGGAGTTTGAGACCAGCCTGGGCAACACAGTGCTACTCCCATTTCAAAAAATAGAGAAAAAAATTATACAGAACGTTAATAGTGATAAATGCCAAAGTGGAAAAAAAAAAAAAAGCAGGAAGGAGTTTAGGAGGTGTGTATGTATGTGTGTGTAATGGGATAAAAGGTGTTTTAATGTTTAGGTTGGCCAAGGAAGGCCCATTATCCACATCACAGATGGAGAAAAGCAAAAAATACATGCCATTGCTTATTGTAAACACAAGATATTTCTGCCAAATTGGTTGTTATTCTGAATGTGAGTCCCATAAACTCTTATTTAGAAAAAAATCAAACTTCCACAAAGTTTAAATAAGAAAAACTAACTGTATTTAATGGGGGAAATTATATTGCAAAACATGCTTTCTTTAGAAAAGCAGCTTTCTTAATTTTATTTTTAGGAGAGGTAATTATAAATTGGGAAAGAAAATGAATGATTTACTATATATAGTTGTTGAATTTTATTTTAAACAACATAGTAGAGTTTATTTGGTGCTTTAAGGTTTCAAGTTTCAATCCATTAGAGCAGAGTGTTCATATTCTTCAAAATGATGGTGACTTCTTGAACACCCTTGAGTCCATTAACTTTGGATGAAAACAGCTAATCAGAATTGTAACAGTCCTGCATCATCTGGGTGACGCCCTTTGCACTGTTGTAGCTGGTTTTCTGTGGCTCCTGCTGTCCACCACGGTACATGAATGAATATGTTAATGCAGTTTCCCTATTCCCAAGCCAGTCCCTGGCAAAACTTTTGATCCTTAGGGTGTTACATTCTCTTTTGCAGGATGACTTTGGAACCATTTAGTGTATTTCGACTGTACTGATCCCTTGTTATGCACAAGGAAGAAGATCCACTGAGTGCCTCATTTCCTGTTGTCCTAACAGCAATTTGAACATGGGAAAGAACTGATCTTAGTCTAATTTTTGTGGCATATTTTCCCCATGGCTTGTTAGATAAAGTAGACAATGTAGTGTGCAACTGCAAGGATGCTTGAACTGCACATTATCTACAGGAGAGTTTAGGACCAGCCTTTCCGCAGCTCAGCCTTAGAGAAAAAAGAAGCACTAAAATAAGTTATGGCTTATTACTGCTGAAAATGTGACCACAGCAGTAAAGCCAAGTATTAACAATAGAAGTCCAGATGCTGGGGTTGGCCTGGGTTCAAATCCTGAATTGTCTACTTACTTGCTGTGAGAATAGGGGCAAATTTTTTAAAACGAATCATCTGTAAAATGAAAATAACAACAGTACTAACATTACAGGGTTGATGTAAGGAAAATATATGTCATTGCAGTTCCCGAAGGAGAGGAAGGAGGGATCATGGAGAAAGTATCTGAAAAAAATAATGGCTGAAAATTTTCCAAATTTGATGAAAAGTATAAACCCACAGATCTAAAAAAGCTCAATGAAACTCAAGGCAAGAACCATGAAGAAAACCACATCATAATAGAACAAAACTGCCAAAACTACACGAGTGGTTCTCAAACAGGGATGATTCCTCTCATCCCATCCCCTGGGAGACATTTAGCAATGTCTGGAGATGCTTTTGTTTGTCATAACTGGGGATGGGATAGGCTGTGCTACCGGCATCTGGTGGGTAGAGGTCAGGAATGCTGCCACATATCTTACAATGCACAGAATAGCCTTTATAGTAATGAGCCATCCTGCTCAAAATATCGACAGTGCTAAGGTTGAAAAACCCCAAAGGCATATAGTAATCAACTGCTTAAAACCAGTGATAAAGTCTTAAAATCACATCCTTATTCTATTTTCTTCATTCCTGACAAATAGAGAAAGTAACTTACATAGTAAGCACTTTATTGTAAATCACTCACCACATTCAAACTTCGAAGAGCTGAGCACCAAGAAGTAAAGGTGCTGGGATGAGCAGAGCTACATGGAGGGTTTTTAGAACTCAAGGGTCAATGTGACTTTTTAAAAACATTCTTTCAAATGGTTAAGAGATATACAACGTGCCTGATATTCTGAGGGTTCTGTTCTGTGGTGCTTCTACATTTAGCGTATTTTATATATCAATGCAGTTCTCCTAGTTGGTCTCCTCATTCAATGCAGTATTCTTTCTGCTACATGCCTATTTAATATAAATTCTGTCCAAAGTCACAATAAAATTTTTAAAATCCCCACCAATTCTGGACTTTTTTTCCCCTAGATTATACCATGTTTTTACTGCACTGGCCTTTTAAAAAAAGACTTATGGATCTTTTAAAATCAGACATGAAATAAGATGTTGTGACAGCAGGATATCAAGAACAAAAACCAAGACAGTTTTCATACCTACTAACTATGAGGCACTGAACTAGGTACTTTATATGCAAGATTTCATAATCCCCAAACAAAGCATTTGGGTTTGATATTATTGCCATCCTCATTTTACAGACAAAACAGAAGAACAAACTCACTGACTTGCCCAAATCACAAGCTAAGAAGTAAGGGGGCCAGGGTTTGAACTACAGTCTATTTTAAAACCCATGCTCTACCCAAAATAATAATTCTGACAATACATACTTTAGGATTATACACGTGCTTTTTTTAGTTTGCTACTTTGGATTTTCATAACAAATCAATGCATATTTTCATTGCTAGAGCACTGGTCTACCATAGGGAATTTTTTTTTTTTTCCTTTTTAAGAGACAGAGTCTTCCACTGCTGTCCAGTGGATGATCATACCTCACTACAACCTCCAACTCCTAGGCTCCAGTGATCCTCCTGCTTCAGCCTCTGGAGTAGCTGGGACTACAGGTGTACGCTACCATGCCCAGCTAATTTCCTAATTTTTTGTAACATGGGGTCTCACTATGTTGTCCAGGGTGATCTTGAACTCCTGGGCTCAAGTGATCCTCCCACCTCGGCCTCCTAAAGTGCTGGGATTATAGGTGTGAGCCACCATGCCTAGCCTACCACATGAATTTATTCAGACACTTTGGTCACAAAGTCAGCTGTGGAAAGCCTATTAGTCTTCATTTCCCTGCCAATCCTTACACAGAAGGACTAAAAATGAAAATGTCCACAGTCATGGCAGGACCTGTGTATGCCACTTACTAAAAACTGTCTTATAAGACAGTTTTATCAGTATAGATGACTGGCTGGGAGAAGGGGAAAAAGAGATGGCCATTTTTGTTTGATATGTCCTAGACAAATTGAGAATCACTTCTTTCAAACATACAAATCTGAATTCTTTGGTTCACTTTAGATATATTTTAATAGACTGTACGCAGAAAGCTAGGAACATACATTTTGTTTAGTTTTTCTGAATGGTTAAGAAAAAGTCACACTAAAAGCAAATAATATTAAAAACCACTTAGGGTTTTTACTAATCAACAAAGCTGTTTACTTTTTTTTTTTTTTTTTTTGAAACAGAGTCTCACTCTGTTGCCCAGGCTAGAGTGCCGTGGCGTCAGCCTAGCTCACAGCAACCTCAAACTCCTGAGCTCAAGGGATCCTCCTGTCTCAGCCTCCCGAGTAGCTGGGACTACAGGCATGTGCCACCATGCCCGGCTAATTTTTTCTCTATATATTTTTAGCTGTCCTTATAATTTCTTTCTATTTTTTTTAGTAGAGATGGGGTCTCGCTCTTGCTCAGGCTGGTCTCGAACTCCTGAGCTCAAACGATCCGCCCACCTCGGCCTCCCAGAGTGCTAGGATTACAGGCAAAGCTGTTTACTTTTAAAACACAGAAATTCATCAGTGCTCCAAAGGAGTCAAAATTGAGTTTTGTATCTCTAGAAGCATTCCTCCAAGATTAAAAAATGAATATTCAATGCAATTAGGAAAACTGAGCCAATTTTCTTCTTTAGTGGAGGAAACGATAGATCAAATGTGTTTTACTGGAAAAGCAGTAAAGTTAATGAAGGTTATAGGAATAGGCAATATATGACTCATCTTGACAGAATACAGAGCTTTAGACAATTAAAGGCAGATGTAAATTTAGAGGTTTTTTTTTTAACTTTACCTTGATATCTTAGTTTTTCTTTTTCTCCCTCTTTCGTAGGTGCTTCAATACATGAGTTATAGAAAATTGAAAATAAATGAAATTTTATGTAATTTATAATTCATTAACTATACCAACATGTTTTGTTCTTCTTTCTAATCAATCAAACTGTTTATAGTCCTATACAGGACTCCCTACAAATAAATAAATGAAAAAGTTTATACTTACTGGAAAGGACAGTTGTAAGGAAAATGTAGTCTGAAAAGGATATGAGTCCACATTCTCCAAGGGTGTAAAATATACTTCCTTCATCTGCAAATTTTTCTCGTTCCTGGGAAATTTTCTATTAAATGTATGGGTCCCACCAAAAGATAAAAAGAAGGTATAATTGAATTAGAACACAATAGTAAGAAATGAATCACCATTTATCTGACAATTTTATGCTATTTATAAGCATTTGTCTGGTGGCCATTCAAAATCAATGGATCCTTTACAGTTTTCAAGATCACAAAAATTCCAAGACAAAAAAATTGTTTTTTCATTTCAAAACTGGCTTAATATGAACATTAGAAAATAATTTCAACTTTATAACCTCCTGCCATTGTACCCACTTCAAAACTGAGTTTGTTTCTTAGTTTTAAAAACAATCCACCTTCTTCTATAGAGGTATATAAGGTAGTGAAAACCAAACCAAACCAAAATAAACAGATGAAAAAACTAAGAAGAAATTAGTTCTAATTGTCCAAGAAAACTATACTGCCAGTGCAGAAATGAAGAGATGAGCAATTATTTCCAAGGCTCGTACAAAGGCTCAGAAAACTAATTTCTGAAATACTGATTTTAGTTTTACTTTATGACCCCGAGAATCTTAATTCTGGAATACAGAACTAATGTAGAATAAACAGTATCTCTGACATATAATGCCAAATCAGACATGCACACCAAGCTCTCTGCACAATTTAATTTAAATCACATCTACTGTTACCTTAGTGGAGGATCCTAAATTTTAGCTATTTGATGAAACTATCTCCTAAAACTTAGCTTTTACTCTAAATATGTATTTTCTTTAATCTATAAATTTCACAAAGTTAATTCTCAGCCTTAGTAATGGCCTGTCTGGCAATTGGTCTCTTCCTGGGTGTTTAAGGAAACCTATCCTGTTTTTTGAATTCTTAGCCAAAGCATAAACTTAGTGTTAACATTGAAGATATTTTCAAAAACTGAAAAGGATCCACCAAGGAGTTAGACTTGAAAGTAATTTCCGTAAGTTCTGGGCCACTAAAAACATTTAAAGAATCACTCTGAGTACAAATAAAAAAAATAAAAGAAATAGGAGGTTTCAAGAACTCAAATCAACAAAGCACAAAGTAATAATGTCATGCAAGCACAAATAAGAGGCAGCATTGCAGGCATAACTTTGAGAGGAGTATCATGAAAATTAAACCAACAAGCATCACTACACCAGCATCCAGGTACACAACTATCCAATTGGTTACCTCTGTCTAGTGGAGATCCCATTATACATCACAAAAGAAAGAAAACTGGTTAACCAACTGAAAACACAAGTACCATGTGAATCATCATGAAGTTAGTTTGCATGATTTTCTTAATAATCTCATTCAAAATAGCCTCCACTGGATATTTGCTTGTTTTTAAGAAATTGTAATGATAGAGAAGTAAAAATCCACAGTTGAATGCCAACAAAGCAGTATTAGGTTTTGATGGCAGCTTCTACTTAGGAAAGGGCTTTTCTGACTTCAGTGTGCCTGACAAAAGCCATCGTCCTGCTTGATGGCATTCAGAGATTACTTCTTTGAGCTGACGACAAAAATGAGCACATAGTCCATTATGTTCTACTTAAAGTTAGATTTCATGCCACATTTGATCTTCTACCAAGGGATTAAATATAAATTTCAGACAAAAAAAGCTACTGGACAAGAAATACAACAGCAAAACCTTTCACCAGGAAACTAATATTTAAATTTCTCAAAATGAAAAGAAACAAATAGCTATAAGTTTTACATTATCCAAGATACTGCAAAAGTAGAGTATGGGAGCAGGAAAAAATGCATAAAATGAGATTAGGTCCCCAAAGGCAGATCATTACCAGCCATAATAATAATGTGTACAGAAGTCAAATACTTAAAAATTATGTTATAATTGTATGGGGAAATTGCTATGAGCAATTACAATAAATAACATAGTAGGAGCCAGAAATTGAGAAACAGACAAAAGTCTAAGGACAGAGTGCAATCAGGTAGCTATGCCGAAGAAGCATACCTAACATTATTTTTCTAACAATCACCTGTACCACACTGCTGCTCAGAAGATAACACAAAGACAAATGTAATTTTGTTGGTAACTTTCAATTTTTATATAACTGCAAACTCACAGAAAGGTTGAAAGATTAGTATAATAAACTACTCTATACTTTTTATCCAGATTCACCAACAGCTTACATATTATGCCATTTATTTTATATTTTTTCGGCCACTTTGAAAGTAAGTTGGAGACATCATGCCCCTTTTACACTTAAATACTTCAGCACAGATTTCCTACAAAGATATTCCCTAATATATTACAGTATAAATTTAATAAAACCAGAAAATTTAATATTGATATACATACTATTGCCTAATCTAGTCCATTTTCAAATTTAGTCAAATCTCCCAATAATTTCCTTTATAGCATTTTCCCCCCAGTCAAGGGTATAATCCACAATCTGCATTTAGCTGTCATGTCTCTGTAGTCTCCATTAGCCTGGAACAGTATTTCTTCGCCCTTCCAGAATATATGATGAACTACTACAGATCAGTAATAACAGGACAACCTAATTTAAAATGGGCAAAAATCTTGAACAGAAAATTCCCAAAGAAAGACATATAGTCACCAACAAACAAAATTAAAGACGTTCAACAACATTGGTCACTGGGGAAATGCACACTAAAACCACAATGAAATACCACCACATATCCTCTTGAATGGCTAAATTTAAAGAAACTGGCAACTCAAAGGTTGGCAATGATGTAGAGCACCTAGAACTCCCATCCGTTATGGTGCAAGTAAAAAAGATACAATAACTTTGAAGAAAATTGTAATTGTCAAAAACTGAAAAGACCCCAAGAGTTTATCTATAAAGAATGAATAAATCATGATATCATGATATTATCATTATATAATATTATACATAAATTTTGTAAGTAATACATTTTTATTTCATTTATTATTTTATTAATGAGCAGTATAAAATACTACTCAGCAATAAAAATGAACTGTTTATTACATTTTGGATGAAGCTCACCCACATTATGCTGAACTAAAGAAGCAGGACCCCAAAGTATATATTGTTGACACCATTTAGGCAGGGTATGGTGGCTCACACCTGTAATCCCAGCACTTTGGGGGGCTGAGGTGGGGGGATTGCTTGAGGCCAGGAGTTCAAATTCAAGACCATTTATGTGAAGTTCTAGAACAGGCAAAACTAATCTGTGGTGGAAAAATGTGGTGGGGATTAACTATGGAGAGGTGTGAAAGAACTTTCAGAAGTAATGGAAATGTTCTATATCTTTATAAAGATATAGATTACTCAGCTATATGTACTTGAGGTGTGAAAGAACTTTCAGAAGTAATGGAAATGTTCTATATCTTTATAAAGATATAGATTACTCAGCTATATGTACTTCAAAATTCATTGAATTGTACATTAGATTTGTGCATTTTACCATGCACACAGATTTTACTTAAAGAGGTAACAAATATTAAACTCTAGATGATATGTTTGTTTTCTCCAGAGATACTTATAGCCATTGTGAAACTACTTTTTGTGTATTCTAAGCTTGAGCAAATAAGTAAATATATTAAGGATAATTCAATTAAGTAATAAATCCAATATGAGTGTAAATTTATCTGTTATATAAGTTATATGTAACATAAGTATTATCTATATTATATAAATGCAATAGACACTGTAAACTTTTGTACATAAAACTCAATAGAAATAGAATACATTTCAATTTTTTTGTAAGAGCATACAATGTAAGCTTAGGTAATATATGTTCAGTAAAAAAATATTTGGTAAGGATCTATGAGAAACTTATTTCTTCTTAAAGTTCCTGAGGTAAGATTCTAGCAATATTTCAGTATACATGCTGAAAATTATTTAAACAGAACTAGGTAGGTATTTTTTTTTTTTAAGAGATGGGGTCTCAATCTGTCACCCAGGCTGGAGTCTGGCCAGAACTAGTTTACTTACCCATGTATTTTTTTGAAATAGGGCCTTGCTCTGTCACCCAGCTAGAGTGCAGTGGTGCAATCATAGCTCACTGCAACCTCAAACTCCTGGGTGATGGCTCAAGCCATCCTACTGCCTCAGCCTCCTAAGTAGCTGGGAGTATATACCACCACACCCAGCTAATTTTTTTTGTAGAGGCAGGGTCTTGCTATGTTGGCCAGGCTGGTCTCAAACTCTTAGCCTCAAATAATCCTCTGGCCTTGGCCTCCCAAAGTGCTGGGATTACAGGTGTGAGCCACTGCACCCAATCAGAACTAGGTATTTTTAAAACAAACTGCAATTGCAGATACCTTACAGAGCGTTGTTATTTTATACAGCTTAAGAAGTCACACATCAAACTCTATTCCAATCACTTGAATCTCCGAAATTAAGGGTGTGAAAGCAGAATGTAGGTCAAATTATCAGAATAGCATTTCTATTCAATTTACTGACAAATGTTATCCTTTTAGAGAACAAAATTATGCAAAAATATTTCAGAGCAATGTGCTCACTGATTTAAATGAACAAAATATAACTGTTGTACTATTCCCTTATATGACCTAGTCTTAGATCTTATTCATTTCAAATTTTTAACCATAGTTATAGACATAATATTACTAACGGATTTAAATTACTGACCTCAAGGAAAGGCAAATAAATATTGTAATAATGGTTCGGGTATTGATCTTAAGTGTACCATACCCTGATTTTTTTTATTTTTTAGATAAGCAGAAACACTTAAGAGTAAACTTGTTATACAGAAAATCATAACCTATACATATGTAATTACCATACTTCACAGTGAGTCTAAAGTGTGAATTGTTTTACCCGATGGTTTTGTGCTGAAGCACCCACATTCTAGTTTCTGACCAATCACATAAACTTATAAAATATATGACTAAAGTTGCAGGGGCCATGAGGGGCCCTGGGACTGGGATTTCCAGACATGATTGAAACTCATTAGTATCGAGTGTGCTCAGTGAAAACTCACTTGTTAACAGGGTTGATCAAAGTAGGGTCAATAATTTTGCCTTTTGAGACTCAACTAGATGAAGCCAAAGAGAAAAATCTTATCTATTTATTTATTCTCATTAGTTCTTCCAGTTAACATCTATTTTTCAAGTTCTAAAGTTCGAAATGAACTTTTTCTATCTAACAGAAGTTGATGGACTATGTCTGCAAAATAAATACATACATATCATCTAGAAACTCAAAACATCTCTGGTATACAGAAAGTCTCATACGGAGCACAGCTTTACTATTTAAATTAAGATATAATCCTTTATGAGGCTGAAATATTTGGATTATTTTAATATTAACACTTCTTTACATTTCTGAAATATATTTCAAAGTCTACCTAAATCTCTTGAGTAATATTTGAGGTTGTATGTCAAAAATAAATTAATGATAGTATATACTTCTTCCGGAAAATGCAGTTTTGGCATATCATTTCCAAATGACAAATAGTATTTCTACCTAGAATTGGAGTCAAGGTGGAGGGTGGGGGACCATTAGACAGAAAGAGAAACTTCAGCAATTTTCCATGCAATTAATGCTCACACTTCATTATCTAGTTGGTGCATAGACAGATGCCAAAGCCTTGGTAAAATACCAATCTTAAACAATCACATTATTCCCAACCAAACAGAAAATGTTGCACAGCTAAAATATGTTATTCTTTTTCCCCCACCCAAGACCTGAACTTGCAGAAAGGTAGAATTTGAGGATATGACAGATAAAAATTAAACTGAGATGTTTCTAATTTAGAGTAGTTTATGATTTCCCCTTCTTCTAACTCAGATTTTCTTCCAAGCTTTCCAAAGATATTTGAGGCAAAAAAACCCCACAAATTACTGTGCAACAAACTGTGGAAGGTGAATGCTTAAGATACTGTAAACTTCACTCTGCCAGAAAGCAATTCTCTTTTCAGTCCCAATTTAACCACCTTATCTCTGAGAACAATTCCAAATACCTAGAATGCAAGTGTTTTCCTATTTCATTCACTAGACTGCTTCAGAGAAAATGGTACAAATGAAGATGCTTTTAAAAAAAAGTGGAAGATGATTTGATTAAAGCAATAATAAAAATTCAAGAAAGTATACTGGAACAGCAGTAACTTCAAGGAAATGATACAAGTTTATTGAAATGATTTATTTTAATCCTCTATATCTGATGAGGTATTATCAAAACTCTAGAAGGAGAAAGTCTTCAACTCTACTATTTTCTACCACATTATGTGTGCACACTTGCTTAAAGCAGCTCTGAGTGGGAGAATCTATGTTTTATCATTATTGATTATCTGCTACCTACATCTAAGAATTTAATTTTGAACTTTGGCCACTGAAATAGATCAGTGCTAAAAAGAACACTCCTGAGTTCAGCAGCAGTCTTGGTTTTAGTCACATGGGTTATAAAATGCTTCTCTGTTACTTAATGCAAAAACAATCTCAAGTACAAATTTTGAAAAATAATATAGTAGTTTCACCTTCTACCATTTGGAAAAAAATTATTACAAGAAAAAAATACATCATAAGAACAAAAATAAGAGTTTCACTCTGAGGATCACTGTTCTCAGTAACTATCACTTCCCAGGAAACCCTTTAGATCAGCCATCCCTAACCTTTTCGGCACCAGGGACTGGTTTTTGGAAGACAATTTTTCCCCAGGGGGTCAGGTGATAGGGGTTGTATGGTTTCGGGATGATTCAAGCACATTACATTTATTGTGCAAACCTCTCTGCTGATGATAATCTGTATTTGGAGCCGCTCCCCAGTGTTAGCCTCAGCTCCACCTCAGATTATCACACATTAGCTTCTCATCCTGAATGCAACCTAGATCCCTTGCATGCGCAGTTTACAGTAGGGTTCACATTCTTATGAGAATGTAATGCCACTGCTGATCTGACAGCAGGCGGAGCTTATGAGGTGATGCAAGCGATAGGGAGTGGCTGTAAATACAGATGAAGCTTAGCTTTGCTGGCTCACCTGCCACTCACCTCCTGCTGTGTGGCCCAGTTCCTAACAGGCCAAGGACCAATACAGGTCTGTAGCCCAGAGGCTGGGGACTAAAACTTTAGATGAAGAACTTTAAAATCAATTTTGAAAACAAACATTTATAGGTACCCCTTGAAAACCGCTGACCATTAAAAACAAACCAAGAATTTAAAAATTATACTTTATATATTCTATGTCAAGTATTGTACTTGGCACTGTATACTTATATTATCTCTGTAAATCCTCACTGCAACTCTATGAGGTAGGCGATAATATTATCTGTACTTTACAGACAAGAACACTCAGGTTTAGAGAAGTTAAATAAGCAGCCCAAGGTGATAATTCTATATTAAGTGGCAGGATAGGCCCTGGTCTGACTCCAATTACATAGGAACACTCCTAGTATCTGTATTGTTCATAATTTTTGAAAATGTTGATAAGGACTCAGTATTTCTGAAGCAAAACGTAGTTCACTACTGTAAAATATTAACCTTGGAGGCTTGTATCAGCTAAGTTAACTTGAAGTTGAAGAGGAAAGTTTGAGACAATGATGTAGGTGCACATTTTTTCAATGCGTCCATTAATTCAAATGCATATCTTAATCATTTTCAAAATATGCATCACTTTAGGAATTTAATGTTCTTTATATACTTTTTTTTTTTTGAGGCAGAGTCTCACTCTGTTGCCTGGGCTAGAGTGAGTGCCGTGGCGTCAGCCTAGCTCACAGCAACCTCAAACTCCTGGGCTCAAGCAATCCTCCTGCCTCAGCCTCCCGAGTAGCTGGGACTACAGGCATGCCCGGCTAATTTTTTGTATATATATTTTTAGTTGTCCATATAATTTCTTTCTATTTTTAGTAGAGACGGGGTTTCGCTCTTGCTCAGGCTGGTCTCAAACTCCTGAGCTCAAATAATCCACCCGCCTTGGCCTCCCAGAGTGCTATGATTACAGGCGTGAGCCACTGCGCCCGGCCTGTTCTTTATATACTTTTTAATTAATAAATATTAGATTAATCTATAATTGGAAAAGCTTTTTATTCAAATTTAGAATTTTTAAAAAATGAGTTATGCCAAAAACAAATATGCAAAGAAGCACCTTCACACATTCTCTACAACCAAAGATCATCAGTAGATGTTTAGGCTAAGTACAGAATCTGTTTTACCAGAACAGAGTGAGACATAACTTGTTTAGTGTAGCTTTTATAAAACTTTATTTGTGTGACCTTAAAACATACTAGAGTGTTTGAACTAAAATAATAAGAAAAAGGAAGTTAGTCTAGAATTAAAGAAAGTCCTATTATACCAAAGTCAATTTCAAATCTTGTTTTATGATGAAAAAGCTAAACATGAAGGCATTAGAAATGTAATGGTTAGTCATGTTTATGCTTTCAAATCAACGATGATAAATCAAATGGGTTTAATGATCCCAAATTCAAGCATGACATAATCTAAAATAAAAATATATTCAAAGATGTCTTAACACGAGTCTGAATATTTGGGACAACCAAGTAAACTATGCTCTTCTTTGGAGTACTTAATGATTACACATTGTTTATTTTCTCAACTTGAATAATCAAACACATGGGTTAAATTAACAGACTTTAGTAGTGGTGGAACTCAGACTGGAAAGAGACATTCTGGATACTCCTCACAGCAATATAATGAGTATTTGATACTATTAATAAGCTGCATCTGAAGAACAGCACTCTATGCTACCAGGAAAACAAAATGATTCTGGCCTTTCCATGGGCAGTGGGAACTTAGCATGCAAAGGACAAAGCCCCGCAAGGAAGCAAGCAAGAAAGACCTCTTCTGCAAAGTAACTGTTTATGGACCCTTGGAAGCTTAAAAGATTCATAGTAGTGTCACCAAAATGAATGATATTTACAGAACTCAATATAGATAAACAATTCTGCCACTACCTATTCTAAGAAAAAAAGTTTATTTTTTAATATAAAAAGTTTATTCACAAGATATCCTTAAGAATACAGTAAAACTTGATTTTGAATCCTTGATCAACCAAGGATATTACCTTCAATAGTGAAAGTTTAAAGAAAACTGGTGTTCTTTTGTCACCCAATGTTGTTGACTACTCAATGCTGCAGATTCGAGAGATTTCCAAGCATTTACCAATTCCTACCTCTCTTCTCTACTCCTACCTCTCTAATAAGGGCACTTATCCAAGGCAAGCCATTTTAAATCTTCAAACTTTAAGCCATACAATTATTATAGGAGAGGAAGAGTTTTTGCTGCCTGCTACAAACTGTCCTACGATAATTAGAGAACTGAAAGTGGCACTCCTCAATTACAGGTGTTAGCATTTCATCTGATTTACTTTCCTTAGTGCTCTGTATAATGTTTGTGCCATAGCTATTCTAAAACAGAATCCCCAGGATTAGAAACATTGATAATGAGATCATCTATAAATTATCTTGACATATTTTTTAAAGTATTTGTTAGTTTGTTTCAGAAAGAATACAGTTAAAGGCAAAGGTATTCAGAAAGATAATCTATTGCACCAATAATAGTGTCTGGCTTGGGGATTTGGTAAGGGACAATTATTTTTAAAGAGACGGGGTCTTGCTCTGTCGCCCAGGCTGGAGTGCAGTGGTGCGATCACAGTTCACTGTAAGCTGGAACTCCTGGGCTTATGTGATCCTCCCACCTCAAGCTTCCAAGTAGCTGAGACTACAGGCACATACCATCAAGCCCAGCTAATTTTTTAACTTTTTATATACATGGTGGGGAGGAGGATCTCACTATATTGCCCAGGCTGGGCTTGAACTGCTTGCCTCAAGCGATCCTTCTACCTCGGCCTCCTGAAGTGCTGGGATTACAGGCTTGAACCACTGCACCTGGCCTTGCACTACTAAAAAAATACCAACTTAAAAAAAAAAAAAAAGAAGCACAGAAAAAACATACTATAAAAATAAAGGGCACCCTGTGATTTTCATTAATTATTTTAAAGAAAAGGTATATATAATTCAGTGTAATTTACATTTTTAAGACTGCCAACCATCAAAAATGTAAGAGTAATTTCTTTTTAAAAATGAATAAAGTTTAATGATTTATAAAATACAATTAAGGAGTCCAAGCCTTCAAAGATCGATTTAAGAAGTACTCTTAGGAATGTCCTTGAAAATCTCCTTTGCTAGCCTACAACTATATATTCTTCTCATGGTTTTCTCCATGTGTTTGCGTGCTTTTCCAAGTTAAAGTCATTGATTAGCTCAGAAAAGCAAAATAATGAAGTCTTTCTAAATATTCTATTTGTTTTCCCTTAACGCATGTTAATTGAGCAAAATGCAACTAAGCAACCACTTATCTGTATTTTTTATGTCAGAAATTTTGAAAGAAAAAAAGCTAATTTTTAACATGAAGTTACTGTTGTCTCATCATTCCTGTTTCAGTTCAAGTAGGAACATAACATCCCAAGTAAGATTATTTAAATGACTCAATTAAGTATCTCTTATATTTAATATAGTGACTAAAACAAAGTTTCTTGACCATTTATAACACCTAATGTTAAAATTTCTTTCTATATTATGCTGGGTACTATATTCTCAAGGACTTGTGCAGTGTTTGTATTGTCATATTAAATATAAAGTATGTTAATTTAAAGTGACAGGAACTGAATCATTCTGAAGAGAGCAGGGGAAGGACATGAGCATGCACTGAACCTTTGTTCTTGAAGCATTACTATGGATTTTGGAGCATTAATTAATTTAAAGCACATGCTGCTGAGTCAGTACCTGCCAGAAATCCTGATCAGAAGATGAGAAAAAGAAAAAAAATTGACACTGATTATATGAACAAAAATTTCCAAATCAAATATACATATTACAAAACATAACATACAAAGGATGAATTAAAACCTGTAATAACATCACTGAGCACCTGGAAATAGGAAATAAGGAATACATAGATCTAATCTGCTAAACACAATAAAACAAAACAACAGTGTTTCATTATCATTTCACGGATATAATTTTTTTTTTAGCTGCACGGCAAATGTTGCTTTGCCACCCATATTAACATATAGACAACCAAATTTGGATGAGTTCAGAGAATCAGTTAACTACTTTAGAGAAGAGTATCAAACAACTGCTTAGAAAAAGGGCTTCTCCAAAATTAAGTTGCACTACCTAAAGTGCTATCCACACTGGTAATAAACCAGTCATCGTGGTGGCTGACATTTAAAGCAGTTTAGGTGAGCCAATTTAGCTGGGTACCACTCCAAAATATCTTCAAATACCAAATACTTTTAAACATTTTTCAATAAATAAACTTCATTGGCTGTGAAATAAAATTTGACCTAAACTTACCATCCTATTCAAACCAAGCTTAGTATTTAATAACATTATAAAAGTTCTGGACTCAAAAACAGATGCTATTAGCAATTTACAAGCCTATAGCTGGAATTGACATGACAGAGGCCCAAAGGATTTTACAGTATAGGAGTGAGATGAATCACTGTGAACACAGGACAGCTCAGACATGAGAAATCAGACCAGAGGTCTAGCTATTTAACCTGGACCAATTGATCATTACTGAGATAGCACATGGCGATTTTTATAGCTGACTGAACTGGGAAGGAAAGAACCATGGAGAGAACAATTACACAGAGGTATGCTATTCTGTAGCATTTTACACAGACCAAGAAAGAAGATAAAACATATGATAGCATATAACTCCTTTCTAAATGGAGCAAAGGGCTCAAAGTCACATGAAATAGCTACAATTTGCAAGGCCAGATACTTTCTGATTTTATTGAGAAGGTAACTGACACTCTGAGAGGTTAACTGGTCTCTTGCCCACGGTTACCCATCAACTATGTGATATTTGAATACATGATTGTCTATATCCAAAGTCCACACTCTTTTCATCCTACTGTACTACACATAAAGAAGTTCAGCAATCCACAGGTTGTGTTTTTCATACCCAAACTGAGCAAATGTTTTAAAAGTAATTTAAAGAACTTCCGACAGGAAAGAAGGAAGATAGGAAAATTTGTGACTAAAACGAGAAAATTCTAGCAGATGTCAAGGATTTCCTGAAATACTGAATGATAAAGTGAACTAAAGGGAAATCTGGATTGTTCACTCATTGCTAGGGGTTGAGCTTGCTGGCTCAAGGTCACTGGCTCAATTCTACACCTCCTTATTTGAGTCTCTAATGCCTCTTTCCTTTTTGAGACCCTGTTCCCCTGTTACCCTAAGTCAACTTTCACATGCCTGACTATTATACAAGTCATACTTTCAAATATTATACACTGATACTTCTAAATCTTGCCTTTCCTACTCCAATTTCAGAATCTATGCTTCAGTGCACAAATAAACAAATAACTGCCATTTCTGTCTCCATAGCAAGGTAGGTACTCAATACTTTAATGTTTTATTATATCTTACTCATGCTATCCTATAAAAATAAGTGGAAACCAGAAAAATACTAATGATAAGAAATATAGAGCTCATAAATTTAATGCAATTGAAACAAAGATGAAACTCATCTGTCATGCCAAAAGCTGCTAATTGTTAGCATAAAGTGGATCAAGTGGTTACTGAACCACAACAGATAAAAATTAAAAACCACATAAGAAACATGAGTTATTATCATTAGGGATTTTATATTTAAGAAATCTCTAGGAATGGAAATTCCTCTTGTAACATGTAAATCTGCTGTTCAACTTGCACATATTCAACTTCTTTAGATGTTTTCAGGCTTACATACACACACACACACACACACACACACACACACATAAAAAAACAGGAGAGAAGTGAATTCTCATGCTACTCTAGATTCTTTCAGTGACCAAAAAGGTTATTTGTTAAATTGAATTTGCTATAAGATGTTATTGACTTAATGAGTCATACCCCTACCAAGAAATATGTGATTGACTACTATAGTTGATTTTTTGCCAGTCACCAAACATTTATTGTTTGCCAGGCCTATGCTGGACTGTGAGTGACACAAAGACAGGTAAAACAGGGACCTGGCCTGTCAGAGATTCTGGAATTAGACCCTGACATCAATATCTGCAGTAACTCCTTACATTGGATAGAGTGCTTTATTATAGATAAAGCAGAGATACCAAGGACCAGAGAGAAGATGTGGTTGTCCCAGAGCAGAGTCAGGACTTTGAACCTACGTATCCTAACATCTAGTTCAATGCCCTTTCTTTTTAATCATTCTTTCTTTTAGAATATGTGACTTTAAAAAGAGGATACTCACAAATGGAGGCATCTTAAGCACTGTGCCACCTGAATGGGAGAGGTTAATTTTTAGGCAGGTAGGCTTAGCTGAGTTCTCTCAAATTTAAGGCAGCTACTCACTCATTCTTTTCACTTGTGCCAAACAGCTCAACCCTTATCTGTTAACCTTTGCAGGGTATGGAGTTTTATGTAATGATATGCCAATTCCTGTAAAATCAGTTTCCACTAACCCTGACCTCTTCCCATCTAGACCCTCTTTTGTGATCCTGCCTTTTCCAGCCACTCTGTGATTTTCCTTCTGATTTCCTTTTCTTTATGGTATATAGAGCCACGCCTGGCTCTTTCTTCTTTCTGATGTGCTTTCTTTCTCGTCTTTAAAATTGACCATTGACTTTTCTTTCTGACCCTGTGTAGTATTTTCTTTTTCTTTTCAGAGAACTTAGCCTGAAAGGGAAAGACATGTTTAATTGACTACTTTCTGCTTTCTATACCTAAGAATGATTATATGATTTATTCAAGTATAAAGAATTGAAAATAAGTATAATGCAAACATATGTAAATGTGGAATATTCTTCATAATTATTACAAAAGCACAATAAAGATTTTGTAATTTTCTTTTTAGGACCATTGCTATGTAATATCAGAAAGTTTGAGGAAAGTCGTATCAGATAAGTGTTCTGTAAGAAATGCAAATGTAATATTGGGGGGCTGATTAGCCTTTATGATGACTACTGAGTTAACATTCAAAAATCAATAAATTAGCTGAATTAGCCCTTAATATATATAGCAGGCAATCTATGAAAGTTACCTTTTATGGAAAAACATACAACCTTCGGCTTGATTCTTTCCGTAGAAGCATTTGATGGCACAGACCTCCTAACCTAAGCATGATCTTTTAATAAGATAGACAGGTATTCGGGGATCTCTCATACATAATTCTAGAGGAACTTAAAAATCTTCTTAATAAAATCTTAGTAAACAACAGGATATATACATAAATGTCATAGTTTACTTACCTTTCCGTCAAAACGTTTTATTATATATTGATCTAGACCCAAGTCTATAAAAGAGAAGAAAAAAATATTTAGCAAATGATCATAACTCAAATAAAATATATAAAATGACAGCTCTCAGCTTGGTTTTTAATCATTCAATTAAATGTACTAGATGGTTTAGCCACATTTATTCAAAGGCCACAGGATGAATATTTTGCCCCACTTTCAAGATACCAACCCATTTATCTTACATATAAGAAAAGTAAGGCTCTGAGAAGGTAAATAGGGTAAAAGTTGCACATGCAAACCTACTCAACAGCAGAGCCTTCAATCAAAACTTTGGGTGGTATTCTTTTCATTACACAGGGTGCTATATTACCTCTAATTAAGATGGGGGATATTAGTTTAATCTGAATGTATAATATCAATTTTGTTAAAAGAGTACAATAAAAGAGTACAATACCAAAAGAACTATTGCAACACACCTAAGGGACACAAATAGATCATCTTAATATTACTTTTAAAGTTGGGTTCAGTAATATTTACTTGGGAATAGCTAGCTTTGAATTCTGAGCAGTGTGAAAGATACAAGTAAATATATTCAGTGGACTTGAGGGCAGGGATTTTTTGTCTTTGCACACTGCTTTATCCCTAGCACTTGGAACAGTGCTTGATCAATGAGTATCTACAAAAGAATGAATGAATAAGATAATAGTTATTGTCTTGAAGAGTCATAGTTTACTTTGAAAGACATATGGATATAATAATTAACATTACAAAGGAGCATACAATTAGTTCAATAAGAGAGTGGTGTGGGAGATTTGAGAGTGGAGAAATCAGTTTCTAATTATACTTACTTTCTTGCATATTAGTTCCTTCTTTCAGTCCTCACTGTACTCATGCTACTTCAGGCCATTATCTCATAATGCCCACAGCACTACGATAATCAGATTATCACGGCTCCCTGAAGAAGCTTTTTGTATTTCTACTTCTATACATTTGGTTACACATTCTCCTTATCTGAAATGTGCTACATCTTCTAGAAGCCAGCCCTAAACAAATTGAGCCTGATTTGACTGTAAAAGGACAGAAGGAAATTTTTTAAAAAATAACTGGCCGGGCGCGGTGGCTCACGCCTGTAATCCTACCACTCTGGGAGGCCAAGGCGGGTGGATCGCTCAAGGTCAGGAGTTCGAGACCAGCCTCAGCAAGAGCGAGACCCCCGTCTCTACTAAAAATAGAAAGAAATTATATGGACAGCTAAAAATATATATAGAAAAAATTAGCCGGACATGGTGGCGCGTGCCTGTAGTCCCAGCTACTCGGGAGGCTGAGGCAGGAGGATCGCTTGAGCCCAGGAGTTTGAGGTTGCTGTGAGCTAGGCTGACGCCACGGCACTCACTCTAGCCCAGGCAACAAAGCGAGACTCTGTCTAAAAAAATAAAAAATAAAAAAAAAAAACAAAAAAAAAAACTGTAATTTGAAACCTCACAGATATTCAAGAAAATATCAGTCATAAAGGGAGCATAGGTTTCTAGAATGAAAGAGCAGAGAACAAGAAACAGTTCTAGATAATTAAACTTTAATTTCCTATCTCCCCCTATTTTTTAATATACTGTCAAAAGATGAGGATAAGGTAACCCCTCCCAGACTACGTTCAATCCAAGAGGTTTATTATCCTACAGGACATTTTCTCATTCAGAAATAGGGAGGAAATAATCCAAAAAATATTAGCAAAAACTTTCTCAGAACTAAAGAAAGAACTGAAGAACTTACCAAGTGTTCTAAGAAAGATGAACAAAACCCACCTATACTTCAGTGTATGCTTATGAAATTTCAGAAACCAAGGATAAGAAATTCCTAAAAGTTTGCAGAAAAAAACCTTCTGGTTCCTTAAGAAGGAATGAGAATCAGACTTGAATCAAATGTCTAGTAAGTAAAACTTGGTACATCAACCAAGGGAGATACATGCATACTAACTGGATCAGCACTGTCCAACAGAAAAATAATGTAACAAATGCAAGTCCCATGTGTAATTTAAAACTTTCAAACAACCACCTTTAGAAAGGTAAAAAGAAAAAATATGAAATCTTGTCATTGGTGGTAACACAGATGGAACTGGAGAACATTACATTAAATGAAATAAAACAAAACAGAAAATTAAACACTGCATGTTTTCACTCATATGTGGAAGCTAAAAAAAGTTGATCTCATGAAAGTAAAAAGCAGAACAGAGGATACTAGAGGCTGGGAAGCAGTAGGGGAAAGGGAGGGATAGGATACAAAATTACAGCTAGATAGAAGGAATAAGTTCTAGTGTTCAGTAGCACTGTAGGATGACTATAGTTAACAATAACATATTAAATAGTTTCAAATAGCTAGAAGGAGAATAGTAAATGTTCCCAGCACAAAGACAATAATAAATGTTTGAAATGATAGATATGCTAATTACTCTGATCACTATATATTATATGTATCAAAACATCATTATGTACCCCCATAAATATGCAAAATTTTTGTCAATTAAAAAAATAAAATAAAATTTAAAAAAGATAAAAACAAGTGAGATTAATTTTAATATTATATTTAACTGAGTATATCTAAGATAATACAAAAAATGTAAAACATGTTAATATTTTGATAACTGCTTAAAATGATGCTAAGTTTTGATAATCTGGGATATATTTTATAATTACAGTACATCTCAATTCAAACTTGCCACATTTCAAGTGCTTAATAGGCACATGAGACTACTGTATTAGATGGCACAGATTTTAACATATCGGGGTGATACCCAGAAAAACTAAAACTTAACTTAAAATTTTAAAAGTAGTTGATTCTGTGACATGAACTGGAGGGATGGAGAAGATGGAACAGATTTACGTTTTTCATTTTATGCTCTTCATTACAGTTTGAAAAATAGTTTACTGTATGCATTTGCAAAAAAAGTGAGAGGGCATGTAAGGACAGCCTGGCACTTACTAAGAATTCCTGTCATTTATAAGCAAATACTGACATGAAGTAGACCAATTTCATAATTTCTATTTGAAAGATGATTATTTTCACCTTGTTATATTTTTATTTCTCTACCTGTCAACTAAAGTAGAAGGGTGGGTTAAATCAGTTCTTAAAATCGTTGGAAGTGGAGTGTGGGAAATGTGGATGAATGAAGTAATTCAAGCTATCCTTACTTACTACTCCTCTAGAGATTCTAATAGGCCCAATTATTGAGGGTAGGGAGAACATGGAGAATGAAAAGAGAAAAAATAGCATGTGTAGTTTGAAAATGATACTCAGATGACTTTCATATGAAATGGTTTCCCTTTCATTTCTCTACCCCAACCCTGTGGTCCCAGCTTAGAAACACTGGATGCTAGCAATACTGATATCCCTGAAGTGATTCCTATTATTCTTAAACTTTTCTTCAAAGAACTTTCAGTTATTAATGCACATAGTGTGGGGAAAAATGCACATTGTGTGATACAAATACTATCTTCTTTTTATGAATGAGAAAGCTGGGGCTCAGAAGGGTTAAATGACTGTTTTCTGATTTTAAGTCTAACAATCTTTTAATTATGGCAGTTGCCTCTTTTCTTGAGTCCACACCAAAAATAATGTAAAAGTATGTAAATACTGAAAGAATAGTCTCATTTTAAGCCTCAGAGTGAACATGTAAAAGAAGACTTGTTTTAAAGACAATAGCAACTGACTTTGTAAAACTCATTTTGTCAAAAGACAAAAGAGCAACTGAATCAAATACATAATTTCAAGATCTAAAAATTAGAGTTTAGGAAAATGGAAACTGAATAATTTTAGTTAAGAAATCCTAGCTACCACTCAAAAATTTACAGATTCATTTTTTGTTTAACATTTGAATTTATCTTAAAAATTTATTGAAATGATTATATTTTCAGCAATGCAAGCTAATATAAGCTAGCAAAAGAAAGTATAGTTCTATTTTATCAGATATGAGATTATAGTCACTTGGATTTATCTTCTGTCTTAATCACTGTAATAAGTCATACTACTTATTGAGCATTTTTTGGTTTTATTTTTATTTTAAATTTTATTTTTTCTTTTTTCCATTTATTTTTTGTTTGTATATATTCATGGGGTACAAGTGCACTTTTGCTATGTTGATATATTACATTGTAGTGAAGTCAGGGGCTTCAGCACATCAATCACTGGAGCAACACACACTGTACCCACCAAACAACCTCCCATCATCCACCTTCTTCCCACCCTTCCAAGCCTCCATTGTCTTTCACTCCACTCTGCTTCCATGTGTATACATTATTTAGCTCCCACTTACAAGTGAGAACATGTGGTATTTATCTTTCTCTGTCTGAGCCGTTTCACTTAATATAATGGCCTCCAGTTCCATCTACGTTGCTGCAAAAGACATGATTTTATTCTTTTTTATGACTAAATAGTATTCCATTGTGTATATATACCACATTTTCTTTATCCAATCCTCCACTGATGGACTCAGATTAATTACCTATCTTTGGTATTATGAATAGTGCTGTGATAAACATATGAGTGCAGGTATCTTTTTTGTATATTGATTTCTTTTCCTTTGGGGAGATACCCAGTAGTGGGATTGCTGGGTCATATGGTAGTTCTATTTTTAATTCTTGGCAAAATCTCTATACTGTTTTCTGTAGAAGTTACACTAATTTACATTTCCACCACCAGTGTATAAGAGTTCCCTTTTCTCCACAGCTTCACCAACATGTTATTTTTTGTCTTTTTAATAGTAGCCATTCTGATTGGTGTAAGATGATATCTCATTTTGGTTTTAATTTGCATTTCTCTGATGATTACTGATGTTGAACATTTTTTCATATGGTTGTTGGCTATTTTTTGAAAAATGTCTCTTTATATCCTTAGACTACATTTTCATGGGGTTATGTTTCTTTTTTTGTTATTGAGTTGAAAGTTTTGGATATTAGTCCCCTGTCAGATATATAGAACCCCTCCCACGCAAGCAACCTGGGCAATAAGCTGTGAGGAAAGTAGGCCACTTGTGTCTCGGTCTCAGAGTAGCCTGTAGCAGGGCAGTAGGGAACGTCTCAGGAGTGCATAGGAGCTCCCAGTCTCCCCTCTCCCTCCTCAAAGCAGCACATTGGCAGCAGCTGTGTCTGTAGATCTCTGGAATCTAGGCTCTCAGAAAGGTGCCCAGCTGAAACTGTAAGCATTTTTGTAGACTTGTAATGGATGCTTTATATATCACTTAATTTTCATAACCCTACAAACTAGTTACTATTATATTCTCAATTTTTAAAATGAGAATATTAAGATTTAAAGATGTTTAATAATTTTCCTAAGATCACATCTACATTTACACTTCTTCATAATCATCCTTATACGTTCTTTTCTACTTAGAGTCCTTTGATGATTCTTCTGCCTTTTTCTTAAATAGTCATACTTCTTAGAATTTCTACTTTGGATCCCATCTCTTCTCACTTAAATGCTGTTTGCCTCAGTAATTTCATTATAGAATCAAGATGTCTAGCAAACCCAAAACAACAGACCAAGCTTAAAAAAAAGAAAGAGAAAAAGAATTTTTAAAAAGCAAAGAAAAAAACCAAACTGGTGAAAACAAAAGACAAAGGAAACAATCTTTGAAGCAACCAGTTTAAAGTGTAAAAAGTAAAGAAGTTCAACTCAGAATTCTTTATCTAAGCGAAAGTATTCTTCGGGAATGAAGCCAAAATATAAACATTCTAACGTGAAGAGAATTCATCACCATAAGACCTGCTCCAAAAGACATTCTATTTTTCACAGGGGAAGGATATGACACCAGAGGGAAACTTGGAACTTAAGGAATAAAAGAAGGCCAACAGAAATAGTTAGTATCTGGATATAAATAGTACTTTGTCCTCTTAAATTTGTTATATATAACAGTTGAAATAAAAAAAATATCAAAATTCCCGGTGGAGTTTCCAATGTATATACATATAATACATATGACACTAACATAAAGTGAGGAGGGACCTATATGGCGGTAAGATACTTATATTCCACCTAAAGTGGTAAAATATAAATTTTCAACGGATTGTGAAAAGTTAAGTACATATATTATAATCTCTACAGCAACTACTAAAATAAAGATATACAAAGAAATGTGGTTAGAACCCAAAAGATCAATTAGAATGAAATATATTAATACTAAAAAATATTCAAATAATCTAAAAAGGAGGCAGCAAAGTGGGGGAAAAAGGGAGGGAAAAATAAAATGGTAAACTTAAATCCAAATAACAATAATTACCTTATATATAAATCATTAATTAAATGCATTAATTAAAAGGTATAGACTTTTTGGATAAAAAACAATATCCAATTACATGTTATTCACAAGACTCCTGTTTTAAATATAATGATATAGGTAGATTAAAAGTAACAGGATAGGCTGGGCACGGTGGCTTAGGCCTGTAATCCTAGCACTCTGGGAGGCCGAGGCAGGAGGATCGCTCAAGGTCAGGAGTTTGAGACCAGCCTGAGCAAGAGTGAGACCCCTGTCTCTACTAAAAAATAGAAAGAAATTAACCAGCAACTAAAAATATATAGAAAAAATTAGCCAGGCATGGTGGCGCATGCCTGTAGTCCCAGCTACCCAGGAGGCTGAGGCAGGAGAATTGTTTGAGCCCAGGAGTTTGAGGTTGCTGTGAGCTAGGCTGATGTCACAGGACTCTAGCCCAGGTGACACAGTGAGACTCTGTCTCAAAAAAAAAAAAAAAAAAAGTAACAGAATAGAAAAAGACATTAAAAAAACTAGTCAAAATAAAGATGTAGTGGCTACATAAATATCAGGCTATGCAAATTTCAGAGAAAAAAAATATTAGCAGGATTCAGGAGTGGCTTCAAGATGGCTGACTAGAGGTGTTTTATACTTGCCTCCTCCACTAAGAACCAAAATAGTGGATAATCACACTTCAATGGCGCCACTCCAGGGAGAGAGCTCATGCTAGGTCCCACACACTCCTTGAGACCTAAGCACCCACAGCACATGCCATTTTAGAGTTCTACCCCCAAAAGACTGTGTACTGTCCTGGGCCCAGCAGTGCCAGGGCTAAGGAACAAGAGAAGTGTGGGCTGCCACCACTGGTGCTCAAACACAAGTGAGACATGGTCTACCACCATCAAGACTGAGGTGTGAGCGGCACACGTGTTCCCCATTCAATGGCCCAGGCTGCTGCCACTGAAGGTAGCACCCTTCTCCCCAGTGGCAGGGCAGTATTGTGGCTACTGCTGCCACCCACCCCCCCCGAGTATTCCACTGGTGGCCTGGGGATCACCCTGCCCAAGTCTAGCATGGCTAGCACCTGCATACACCATTGACAAGCCTGAGGACAAGCCTTCCCAGCTTGGCATCAACCCCACTCCATGCTAGAACACACAGTCAGGGGGCCAGTGGCATGCCCAGCCCGGTCTACCACCATTTGCACCTGAACACTCCTCCTGGGGGCCTACCCATTCTGCCCCTACCACCACAACTAGCACCTACCTGTATGTGCCACCTGCAGGCCTGAAGGTTTGCCTGCCCAATCCATCACAGGTACCACCAACACCAGCATGCATTGCTCAGGATCAAGAAGGTCATCCCCCCACTGCCACTATCCACATCATACTGGGAGCTCAGGGACCTGAGAACACACCCACCCACACAGTCCATGGCTGCCACTACTGGCAGCCATGTATGGCACCTGGAAGCTCAAGAATCAGTCTACCTGGATTTGCGGACACCAGTACCATCATATACCACCCTGGGGCCCATGGAAAGGTATGCTCAGCCAATCACTGCCAAAACTAAGGCCCTAAGACTGGACTACTTGGCATCCTAGTCCCCGGCAAAACTTTACCCCCGCCTCTACTAATAACTACACCCTAAGCCACAGATTAAATCACAGATAACACTAACAATGTTTAAAGCCAAAGAAATCATACAGAGATTACACTAATGCACACACACAGAATCAAAGCCAAAGTACCCTACTGTACCACCACCATACATGCATCTTCAGGAACAAGTTTTCCTTTATGAAAATAAATTAAAAAAACTGGAAGAAGTGACTGTTACATCAAATGTGCAGATATCAATGCAAGGACACAGGAAACATGAAGAAGAAACGAAGTATGATCCCTCCAAAGAAAACAATAATTCTCTAGCAACAGATCCTGGAAAAAGAATTCAAAACATTGATACTAAAGATACTCAGTGAGATACAAGAAAATTCTAACAAATAATACAAAGAAATCAGAAAAACAATTCAGGATATGAATGAGAAATTTACCGAGGAGCTAGACATCATAAAAATGATTCAAACAGAAATTCTGAAAGTGAAGAATTCACTGAACGAAATAAAATATATATTTGAAAGCTTCAACAATAGATCCAGCAGAGGAAAGATGCTTAGAAATTGAAGACAGACCTTTTGAAATAACCCCATGAGACAAAAATAAAGAAAAATGACTTTTAAAAAATGAGCAAAACCTTCGTGACATATGAGACACCATAAAGTCACCCAAAATTCAAATTATTGGGGTCACAAAAGATGAAAAGAGAACAAAAGAGTTAGAAAACCTATTTTACAAAATAATAAATGAAAACTTCCTACATGTAGCAAGAAATTTAGACATCCAGATACAGAAGACTCTAAAAAAGGTCTTCTCCATGGCACATTTTAGCCAAACTGTCTAAAGTCAAAGATAAAGAGAGATTTCTAAAAACAATAAGAGAAAAGCATCTACTCATCTATAAAGGCACTCCCATAAGACTAACAACAGATTTCTTACCAGAAACCTTGCAGGCCAGGAGAAAATGGGATGATATATTCAATGGGCTGAAAGAGAAAACAACCCTGCCAGCCAAGGATACTATAGCCAGCATAACTGTCCATAAACGAAGGATAAAGTCTCCAACAAGCAAAAGCTAGGGAATTCATCACCCCTACACCAGCCCTACAAGAAATGGTTACAGGAGTCGTAAACCTGGAATCAAAAGGATGGCATTTACCATCATGAAAACACATCAAAGTATAAAACACACTGGTAAAGCAAACACAAATAAAGAAGAGAAAGGTCTCAAATGGTACCACTACAGAAAATTATCAAACCGCAATGACAAGAGGAAAAGAAAGAAACAAAGAATATACAAAACAACCAGAAAACATTTAACAATATGACAGAAAAAAAACCTCACATATCAGTAATAATCTTGAACATAAATGGATTAAATTCAACACTTAAAAGATATAGACTAACTGGACTAAAAAAAAACATGATTCAACTATATGCTGCCTACAAGAAAAATATTTTACAGGTAGACTAAAAGTAAATAGAAAGATACTCCATGCAAACAGAAATGAAAAGGGAGTAGGAGTAGCTGTACTTAGATAAAACAGACTTTAAGTCAAAAATAGAAAGAAAGAGGCCTCCTTTCCTGCAGCAGCTTTGTGATGCAGCCAGATGGAGGAACTCTCAAGAGCGAATGAGCCTCTGCTGGAATCCAGAAGAGGGAAGCTCTACAGGGAGGATTGGGTGATTCTAAATGGTAAACTCCAGAGGGAGGACCATGGAGGGGAATGACTGGTTTCAGGAGGCCAGACCTGTGGTTTCTTATTATTCAGAATCCAAATCGTTGATTTCATTTTGGTTTATTTCTTGGCTTTAAAAGTACGAATTTTGTCTGAATTTCTATTAAATTAACTAATCATCAGAAGGTTATTAAAGATATAGAAAAATTAAAAGAAAAGAAAAGAACAAAGGTGACCACTATATAATGATAAAGGGATCAATCCAGCAAGAGGATACAATTCTAAACATATATGTACCCAACACCAAAGCAACCAGATTCATAAAGGAAATATTATTACTAGATCTAAAGAGAGACACAGACTCCAATGCAATAATATTCAACACCTCCCCACTTTCAACATTAGACAGATCATCTAAGCAGAAAAACAACCAAGAAACATTGGACTTAAATTGAACTTTAGACCAAATGGACCTAACAGACACTTACAGAACATTCCATCCAAAAGCTGCAGAATATACATTCTTTTCATCAGCTTATGGAACATTCTCTAGAATAGACTATATATTAGGCCATAAAATAAGTCTCAACAAATTTTTAAAAATGAAAGTCATATCAACTATCTTCTCAGGCCACAATGCAATAAAACTAGAAATCAATAGCAACAGGAATGTTTGGTAGAATCTGGCTATGAATCAATCTGGTCCTGGGCTTTTCTTTGTTGAGGAACTTTTATTATTGATTCAACCTTGCTACTTGTTATTAGCCTGCTCAGGTTTTCTATATCTTTCTGGTTTAACATTGGGAGGTTGTATGTTTCTAGGAATTTATCTATTTCACGTAGATTTTTCTAGTTTGTGAGCATACAGTTGTTCATAATAGTCTGATGATGATCTTTTGCATTTCTGTGGTATCAGTTGTAATATCTCCCTTTTCATTCTGATTTTGTTTACTTGGGTCATCCGTCTTCTTGGTTAGTCTAGCTAGTGGTTTATTAATTTTGTTTATCTCTTTGAAGGACCAACATTTTTTTCACTCTTTATCAATTTTTTTAGTCTCTGTTTAGTTCTGTTCTGATCTTTATTATATCTTTCCTTTTGCTAATTTTAGGTCTGGTTTGTTCTTGCTTTCCCAGTTCCTTGAGGTACATCTTTGGATTGTCTATTTGAAATTTTTCTACTTTTTTGATGTAGGTGTTTATTGCTATAAATTTCCATCCTAGCACTGCTTTTTCTGTATCCCACAGGTTTTGGTATGTTGTGTTTCTATTTTCATTTATTTCAAGAATTTTTGGTTTACTTCTCTCTCAATTTCTTCCTTGACCCAATGGTTGTTCGGGAGAGTGTTAAGTTGTTCTTGATATTGATTTTTAGTTTTATTCCACTGTGGTCTGAGAGGATATGTGATATGACTTTGATTTTATATAAGGAAGATTATTTTTATCCCTTTGGAAATAATTATATATTCCAATTGCTTCCACAGATTCTGGCATTTTACTTTGTAACATTCTTTTTATAATTATTGAAGGACCAATTCCACGAATAGAACAGTTACTAAATGTCTAATATGCTAAGCACATTCTTGGTTTTCATAAAAATACAGAATAATGAGTAATTGCTTTTCTTCTAAAATGATAATCATAAGGAGAAATTCTGATATATTAATATGGAATTCAGTGGGAAATTTGGCTTCATTTTTGTTTGCTCATGAACAGGAATTTCCACAAGTGTTGATGCAGCAGAAATAAAATATATATTATTCCTATATGGGTTGAAATAAAAAAGTGAGGCCTAGATTTTTTGTAATTTGAATTTCTACCATCAGATGGCTGGACTCTAGCCAGTAGCTCATATTTCAACTTTATTTTGTCATGTCTTTCACACCTATCGTATCCCAGGATACCCAACAGATCTAAATTGGTAAGTTTTAATTTTAGAACAGTTCAAAAATAATCACAAAGCACAGACTACATGATGCCCTAAAATTAAGCAGTTTTAAAATGAGTAGAGAGCTGATGAATTTCATAGTGTAATGATGAATAAGAATAATTCTGTATTGTATATCAAGAAAATTTAGAGTAATCATAGTTAAGTAGGAAGGACATTAAAAGGGAAAAAATATTCTGTGTGACTTGAGCATTATTCCCTTCTGTGAAGTCTGAATGTCATCGCCATGCCTGGGTATTGTGAATTAGACAGTTGCTTCAGGCTCTGGGCTTTGAGTGGCTCTTGCTATTGTAGTAACCAGCTCTGCATAACTGGCTAATGATTTGTAGAAGCAGTGGCATGGGGAAAGTTTTTAAAGTTCCATACAGAGAAACGAGCTTTGGTTAGAGCTAAGAACACCACATTGCAAAAAGGATCCCTATTTGCTTTCCACCATATCCAACTGGCTGACCCTATTCACCTTGATGTGATTTCAGCTACATAGGAGACAAAAAGCATAAAATGGAGAAACACAGATCATACTGTGATTTACTTGTCCTGGGCACCATATTCTCTCTACAATGACACTTCATGCCGTTACGGATAATCTTAACTAGAGCACTTTTAGTTTGAAACACGTAATTTTATACTTAAGTGTATACAATGAATATATTTTAAAAACATTTTTCCATTAATGTTTTCTCTCCAGCAAGGTAAGTTCTTTCAGTAAAAGGTCCTTGTGTTCTACCTTTATTTTTAATCCCCTGCACTGCTGCTCAGTATAGAGCAGAGGTTGGCCATCTACAACCAGCTGTCTGTTTCTGAATGGCTCATGAGCAGAGAATAGTTTGTACATTTTTAAAGGAGTGAAAAAAAACCCACAAAGAAAATATTTTGTGACACAGGAAAATTATATGAAATTCAAATTCCGGTGTCTATAAATAGTTTTATGGACAGAGCCATGTTCATTCATTTATGTATGACAGCTTTTGAATTATACTAGACTTCGATAGGTGTCACAGAGACCACATATGGCCCACAACACCTAAAAGAGTTACCATTTGTCTCTTTATAGAAAAAATTTGCTGATCCCTCGTGTAGAGCGTTGTGTGGGAGCTAAACAGCCAGTTGGCTGCATTTGGCCCAAGGGCTGTAGTTTGCCAACTCCTGCTCTACATACTTGTTAGGAGAATTGAATGAGATAATAATCTGTGTTAAGCACTGTATCTAAAACATAGCAAGTACTCAGTCAAATGTTAGTTTCTTTCTATTATTGTTGTTGTTATTGTTATGTTTGGATTAAACTGCTGATACCAATGACTTCAATGCATTTGATGAACAGAATTTAGATGGGGGAGATGTAAATTGAAGTGAAGTAGGAAAAGCAAACTAAATTAGTTCTTAGGTCTGTTATAGCTATAGAAATAACTGACCAGCCATAATAGTTTTATCCAGAAAAAAGCATTAGGTTTAGAAATCTGACAGCAACTGTTGCTTGGATTCATCAACCATCATAATTTTCGTGACCTTTGTACACCAATTCAATGCATTTGGCCTATACCAAGGCCAAAATTAAGTATTCAGCAAATTTCATACATTTTGGGAGGTAATGTTTTGACCCAGAGTTTTTATTTGTCCTAGACATGTATGAATGTTAATGTGGGCAAAACATTATAAACTCACTGCTTAGAAAATGTTCTTATCCAACTCTATTCTGCATTCCCCATTTTATGTTATTTCACATATTATATCTTTATAGGTTATGTGCACATTGTCATATATTTATAATTATTGTTTTATAAATGTCTTTACTCTAGGAAACAAAAAGAGTTACAAACAAAAAGTAAAACAATACTGGCTTTTATATTTATCTATGAAGTTACCTTTACTGATGTTTAATATTTATTATTTCTTTGTATGGCTTTGAGTTACCGTCTAGTATTGTTTGCTTGTCTAACTTTTATTCAAACTCATACATAGTCTCTAGAAAGCATTCCTTAAACTTCCACATTGAGCTAAGTGCTTCTTCTTTATATTACCAAAGGTCTTCTACATAATATTCTTTTACAAATCACCACATTCCTGAAATTACCTGTTACTGTCTTTATCTCCCTCAGTAAATTGCATGTATAATGCATTGCCTTCAGGAACATTTTCGTTACAGGCAATGAATCTCAGCCAGAAGGACACAGTTTCCTCAGCCCCTTACCCTGGTTGAGGATCACCACATTAAACTGTAGGCTGCTCTACTGTATTCCTAAAGCCTCGCACAATGCCTGACATTCAGTAGTTCAATGAATATAATTATCACATGGACCTGTAAGATTAGGTAACACACAGAAAGAAACAAAGTAGTAAATAACAAAATAAATACCACAATCTTATTTTTCACTTTAGCAACTTACGTTCTGGTTGTTTTTCATTGGGTGTTATGGATCGCACAAAATCTTGTGGAGTCATAAACACTTCTGCTTCACCAGGCTCATTGATTATTTTCAAGGTGGCAAAATATCGGAAGATTTTGTCTGGTGTGGAATAGGCTCGAATCCTATTCTCATATTCCATCACCTAAAATTTGAAATTTAGAAAGTGTTACTATATTAAGCAATGCTCCTATGCTAATATAGTCCCATCATCAACGCTCATCAATTCCCATATATTTCTCATCTTATTTGTAGGGAAATTTTATTTTATCTTTTTTCTATAATTTTATTTTTAAATATTAAAAATAAACTTGAATTGCAAAAATTTTTAAATCTCTTTCTTGCAAAATACCATTCATACTCCAGTTGAGGCAATGTTTATATAATTTTTGTTTAGAACCTTTTTTGGAAGAATTTTCTAATTTCTTAAATCATTGAAGGCTAGCAAAATTGAAAAATGGCATAAGAGATTTCAAAAGATCTCAGTAACAAAGTACAATGCCACATATACAGTATTCTATAGGTTCTTAAATACCAAGTTTTTAAAAAAGAATGATTTTACAGCTTTTATTTCTATGTAATTTCCTGATTCCTAAACAAAACAAACTTGAGACTTAATAGGTTTGAAAAGCTAGCAGGCCTTCAAAGACAGAGTACATTAAATAACAGCATAGAAAAATAAAATTACATATCATGGAAACTCAATTATTAACAAGTCTGAAGCAATAGCCTTTTACTTTTGACTATAAAATTGAGCAAACTGCCAGAGATCCTTTATACATGGCAAATTAAGAAGGGAGAAGAGCTGAGAGGCACATAAGCAAATGTTTGAATAGCAACAAAATTAAGTATGGCACACATTTAACTAAAAGTTTGTCATGTTAACATGAAAGCTCATTCCCTTATCTGGCATACAAGCCCTCATTCCATACAAGAAACATACAAAATACTATACCGATCACATAATATTTTGGTGAAAAAATTTCTCTCATACCTGAATTTTATATGTTGAGTTAGCCAACAATAAAAGTATCTTACAAATAACTGGATAGAGAATGTGTCAAGGCAATCAAACCTAAAAACCAATCAGTTCAATGTCTATAAAGCAATTCACTAATATTAAGAAAGACATTAATGTTTTAAATTTGAAGCATTAACACAGCAATTATTATAACTGTCAGTCCTGGCTAGATGTCACTTCGAGGTCATTGGCGGCAGCTGTTTAACATTTGTCTTAATTCTATGACCACATGTGCTTTTAGCAACTGAGAAAAGACTGCTAATTTCTAACTGCACATGACAGGAATCTTTTCAATGCTAACTTGCATTAAAATCTAAGTAGATTTCAGAGGAGACTTTATCAAAAGATTGAGCATGTGGCAAACACACTAAGGAGCTTTTCAACCCCTTTCAGGTTCCAACCTAGCTACAAGTTTTAAATCAAAGGCATTTTTATTACACTACAACAGTCTGCTGGGAAATAATGGCTACAGAAAAAATAACCTTCTTTAGGCCATCTGTATTCTTGTTCTTCCTCTGAACAACAACAAAAAAGAAAGAAAAAAAATTTTGGAATGAAGCTGTAATTACTACCAAAGAAGACTTTGTGAACTAAAAAGTTAAGACAATCATATACAAGGTAAAGGTAGAAAGATAAGAACTTAAAAGTCAAAAATTTTTAAGAGTGAAACTCAGATTCTTTGATTATCACAAGAGTCACTAAATTATATGCTGAATAGTATAAAATTAATCACAATTTGGGCCACTGTATTATGTACATTTTACTTTATTATTAATATAAATCAATGGTTTATTAATATATAGCTACAAAGTTTTATTTTGAAGTAATAGGTCAAGGAAAGTGATGGACTTAATGTACTCCCACATTGGTAGAATTAATTATAGACATATTGCATAGTATGTATTTTGCTTTTTTTCACTTAGCATTGTACCTTGAAGATCATTCCATATCAACTAATATGGAGCTGCCTCCTTTTAATTGGTTGTGTTAAAAGCAACACTAGGCCGGGCGCGGTGGCTCACGCCTGTAATCCTAGCACTCTGGGAGGCCGAGGTGGGTGGATCGTTTGAGCTCAGGAGTTCGAGACCAGCCTGAGCAAGAGCGAGACCCCACCTCTACTAAAAATAGAAGAAACTATATGGACAGCTAAAAATATATATAGAAAAAATTAGCCGGGCATGGTGGCGCATGCCTGTAGTCCCAGCTACTCGGGAGGCTGAGACAGGAGGATCGCTTGAGCTCAGGAGTTTGAGGTTGCTGTGAGCTAGGCTGATGCCACGGCACTCACTCTAGCCTGGGCAACAGAGTGAGACTCTGTCTCAAAAAAAAAAAAAAAAAAAAAAAGCAACACTAACAAACTATAATATAAAGAGTCAGAATATAGGATCCAAGATACCAAAGGCTTGGAAGCAGAGATATATAGAAAACTGTTGAAGGATTTTGGGATGTCTAGCCTAGAGAAAAGATTTACTAAGGGAATTATGATAGTTTATGCAATCATTTACAAAATTTTCTTGAGCATCATTATATTAAGACACTTATCTTCAATAAAACTGCCAGACTTCACTGGATCAAAATTCAGGCATTATTTTTCCTATATGAACTGCACAAAAGAACAGTCAAATAGTACTTGTAACCAAATAGATGAGAGATAGTGTCTCTGTATAAAAATATTCTGATGAATAAATTTAAAAGATTTGATAAAATTAGAATTCCACCCTTTTGTAACCTCAATGGATTAACAGACCTAGGTAAGGAAAGTTAATAGCTGCTAATATCATAAGAAAAGCAACTAGACATTAGGTGCCTCGTGACAAAAGAACATAATAACACCACAAATCTTGCCACAAAGGATCAAACCTGAGTCCAAGCCTCACAATCCAGCTTTCAGGTGATACAGAGAATAGAGGAACATATCCTGAATTGCACTGAGAATATGCACCAGGAAAGTCCAGACCATAGGAAACTTTATAGGCTAAACAGTCTGGGTTCTGTCATCTGCAGATAAGGAGACTTAAAAGATATATCATCAAAACAAAATAGGCAAGATTAAACTATGTACAGGAATGAACATTTGAATGATAAAACTATTAATATAAAGAACAAAAAGAAATTATTACAAAAATTAGTGGTTTCCTATATCTATGTTTTATTTTATAGTGAAACAATTATTTTTAAAAAATTCAGACATTCTATGTGATGCTAAACAGCAGAACTAGATTCATGGATAAATGTTACAGATGAGCTCTTGGGCTAATAAGGAAGAACTTCTAATAGTAAGAGTATTACAAAACGAAGAAGAGAGTTCCTGAGCATAGAAGGGATGCTTCCATTTGCAAATGGAAGATAAATAAGCACATGAAGTTCTTTGCTATGATTATCTCACCTAAGAAATAGGAGCATGAGGATCATTTAAAAACCTTATATTTTCTGAGGAAATAAATTTTACAAAATAAATTTACTAAATATTTACAGATAAATTATGATACTTAGGACTTCAAGTAATCTGTGACACAGAGAAAACAAAATAGGTCAATTGGTAATTGTTGAAGCTGGGTGATGGGTACATGAACTTTATTATACTGTTCTATCATTGTATATGTATGAAACTTCCATAATAAAAACCTTAAAAAAAACCTCGTATTTTACAAATGCTGTCAACTTTTAGTTTATCATTATTTACCTTTACATCACAAAACAAAGCAAAAAAGCAGATGAACCAATAAAAAGTAAGTTCCTGCTCTGGAGATGGGTTTTTAGGAATGAAAAGTACTTTTTATCTTTTGAAACTGGGTCTTCCTCTGTCACCCAGGCTGGAGTGGAGTGCTGCAATCATAGCGCACAGCATCCTCAGATTCCTAGGCTTAGGCGATCCTCCTTCCTCACCCTTCGCAGTAACTAGGACTACAGGCACGCACCACCACACCTAGTTAATTTTTAAATATTTTTCATGTAGATAGGATCTCACTGTTGGTCTCAAACTGCTGGCCTCAAGCAATCCTCCCACCTCGGCCTCCCAAAGTGCTGGGATTACAGATGTGAACCACCATGCCTGGCCAAAAAGTACATTTTTGTAACTATACGAAAAATTTTTAGGAAGAAAAAAGTCAATTTTTCCTGACTGTGATTTGACAACTTTAAGTGGTATGGACCAGTGATGAATGACATCCCTTCTTCATTTTTAATGGCAGAAGCAAGGAGGAAAGAATATAAAAAATGATGAGTCTACCCAGGTTGGTACTATTGACTGTGATGAGCACCTTGTTTAACTCAGATGGTGCTTTGAAACTCTACTCTTGGCTTCTTCCTTGAATAAGCTACTGATTTGTGGGTCCAGGTGCAGTTAAATGGTCCAAGAGGATTACTAACGCGGCTCCCATCAACAACCACATCCCCCCATAGGAGTATCTATCTTCATTTACATGGTTTTTTCTTTAGAGATAGGGTCTCACTCTGTTGCCCAAGGTGGAGTGCAGTGGTGCGATCATAGCCCACTGTAGCCTCAAACTCCGGGACTCAAGCAATCCTCCTGCCTCAGCCTCCCAAGTAGATGGGACCACATGGAACTACAGGCACATACCACAATGCCCAGCTAATTAAAAAAATTTTTTTTGTATAGGTGAGGTCTCACTATGTTGCCCAGGTCTCAAACTTCTGGCCTCAAGTAATCCTCCTGTCTCTACCTCCCAAAGTGCTGGGATTACAGGCATGAGCCACCATGCCCAGCCAGGAGTATCTATCTTTTGACCATGGGTAAAAGATTAGATGAGATGAGCAACTTGTGCCTCTACTTGCTTTTTAGTCCATATCACCACCACAGGCCTCTGATTCAAAAGCCTATATGTTTTAATAGTTTGATTCAGTTGGTTTAGATGAGTGGGGAGGATGGGGGAAGAATAAGCTCTTTTTGTTGTTAAAAGGGACTTACTTTATCTTCGTCCTGATACCAGTTCTATGGCTTAACGTTAGTATAATGCCCAAGGAGAACTAAGGATATAATGTCTTGAGCCCACCTGAATGCAAGAGACAGTGAATCCCTGTGGGCTCTGATGTCAGGAATAATGCATAGGCATGGAAAGCAGACTGAGGCCAAAGCTGGAAAAGGTAGCAGGCAGAAAGGTTTTGTAAATGTGTTATGTGGTTGGCACATTTTCTCTAAGAGGTAACTTACACCCTAATCTGTACCTCAATGGTTGTCTTCCACATAAAAAACTCCCTCTCTTTTTGCTCTAGTCAATTTTTGACCATCCATAATAATGACCATCTGTCATAGAATGGCCTCTTAAAGCTGTATGCAATTCCAAGTTCTCTGATACTAATCTCATTGGGTAAAAAGTAAATTAATTTTTGCCAGTAAAATTAATAATAATCAACAAAAGTTCCCATATTAGCATTCTAAATTTCACTCAAATTAAGTCCCAACATTATTAAAGAGTGTATTTTTTCATTCAGAGTGTCTTATTGATAGAAAAGCATATCTATGAAAATTTCTTCTACATATTTCACCCATGTTGAAAAGTCTCTGTGGCTTTGATTCTTGGCCTTTCTTTTAAAACAAACATACAAGTTAGGGTAGGTCAAAAGGCCATTTTATATATATATATATATATATATATGTGTGTGTGTGTGTGTGTGTACATCAAAATACAATGGCTCAAATAAAATGAAAATGTATTTCTCATTAAAATACAATCTACATTGCATGTTCCCGGTTGGCAGGAAGCCATAAATCCCTCCAGGTACTCAAGGGAGCCAACACGTGGCTTCCAAGTTCTAGTTTCACCATTTTTTCTTAGGAAAGGGAGAAAGGGCATTAAAAACCCTGTGGGAAGCTTTATGAGCCAGGCCGAGAAGTGGCTCAAATTACTCCCATTCAGTGGAAAACCAGCAATCTCCACTACAATGGATAAAGGGAACAATAAGGTCTCAAGATCACATTTAGAAATCCTAAGATCACTGAAATGGCATGGCATTAACTGACCTCGCATATGCTGTGAGCAAAGTCTTGTAACCAAACGATGTTATGTTAGAAGAATGTAGTAGAAGGATCAAGTGTTTTGGAGTTAGATTCATATTTTACTTCTGCCTCTATCAGTAATCAGCTATATGATTGTAGACAAGCTACTTAATTGCTTATAAATAAGTGTGTATACACACAGAAATATATACAGACATATAATATGCATGCATATAAGTATACTATGTCTGGCACACAGAAAATGCTCAGTAGTTTCCTTCACTTTTTCTATTCATTTTGTTATTTGTTGGTTTCCTTCCCCTTTTCTATTCATTCTGTCATCTGTCTAATAAGTAAACTGAGTTGGGCATCCAGTCACCTGACTACTTTCCTTAGTATTTTGTTTGGCATATGTAGCATATTTTATATCTTTTAATATTCATGTTTTCCAGCCAGGCGAAGTGGTAGCTCACGCCTGTAATTCTAGCACTCTGGGAGGCCAAGGCGGGTGGATTGTTTGAGCTCAGGAGTTCGAGACCAGCCTGAGCAAGAGCGAGACCCTATCTCTACTGAAAAAATAGAAAGAAATTAGATGGACAACTAAAAATATATAGAGAAAAAATTAGCCGGGCATGATGGCACATGCCTGTAGTCCCAGCTACTTGGGAGGCTGAGGCAGGAGGATCGCTTGAGCCCAGGAGTCTGAGGTTGCTGTGAGCAAGGCTGACGCCACAGCACTCTAGCCCGGGCAACAGAGTGACACTCTGTCTCAAAAAAAAAAAACAAAAAAACAAAACTTCATGTTTTCCTATTAATCAATTTAAAATTATTTACAACTTACAGAACCAATTAATTTGGCTTTTTAAAATGAAGATGCCACTAAACACATCCTCAAGCAACTGACAGCTCAGAAACAACAGTGTGGGCAAAGCTACCAGAAATATAAAAATAGCAAACCAGGAGATATTTACTGATTAAGAGTCTAAGAAGCAGCAACACTTTCTGTAAAAGGATCTCACAATTCAAAGAGCAATTTTATATCGGAAAAGTACAGAAATGACAGTGAGACTTCCAATTAAGTTAGAATTTTTTGTTTTTAGTTTCTGTGCTTTAAAAATATAGATATTATTGGTAAATTATAAAATGGGAAAATTAAAAAGGCATAACCAGTTCAAAACCAGACACTCATCTCTGTGGATCAGAGACTACATGGAAACATAATGTGGCAGAAAGAAATAAAGTTGTGGGCTTGCTGGGCTCCAGTCTGAAAACAGGCAAAACAAATCACAGGTTCATAGTATAAGGCGCCAGAGCCAGATTCATTGATTAAAACTGGAATCTAGGGGAGGGCATCTCTTGAACATGAAAGGAGGGTGAAGAAGTTTTAGCCTGCTGCTACCTAGAGAAAATGTTCATATAAAACTCTATACCTAGGGCATCAAGTGGAATCATCTGCAGCTTTGCCCCTTAATCTTTGCCAAACTGCTGTTGGGCTCAGTGACTGGACCTTCAACACAATGAGAAGCACAGAGCTATAAATATAAGGTCTAGTTCTGACCAAAAATGCCTAGCAGGTGAGAGAGAACAGACACAGAACCACTGAATAGAAAAAAAAAGTAAGCATAAAACAAACAAAACAAAAAGCCCAATAAGCTCCCATACAAAATGGGGACGCACAAAACAAAATTCCAAAATACTTAGGAAAAAAAAACAAGCTAAGTATAAAATCAGTAAGTAGGAGATGGATTCACATCTGACAAAAGAAAATAATGAGGCAACCTAAAAATTACTTTTAAGGGGAAAGATTTATATGATCTGAAGAGGAAGCAGAGTATTAAAAAATGACTTTTAAAAAGTATGTTTAGAATCCTGAAAGACCCAAAGGAGGGAAAACACACACACACACACACACACACACACACACAGCGACATGCAAAGAAACTATAAAATAAAAACACAAGGCTGGGTGTGGTGGCTCATGCCTGTAATTCTAGCACTGTGGGAGGCTGAGGCTGGAGGATTGCTTGAGACCAGGAGTTCGAGATCAGCCTGAACAACATAGCGAGAACTTGTCTCTCTAAAAAATTTTTTTAAAATTAGCTGAGCGTAATGGTGCATGGCTGTTATCCCAGCTACTCAGGAGGCTGAGGCAGAAGGATCGTTTGAGCCCAGGAGTTTGATGTTGTAGTGATCTATCATGATGCCACTGTACTGTAGCCCAAGCAACAGAGCAAGGCTCTGTCTCAAGAAAAAAAAAAAAAAAAAAAATGAAAAAGGAAAAAAATTAGAAATCCTGGAAATTTAAAATATTATCATTGAAATTTAAGAAAATTTTTAAATGGTATAAATTCCAGAATACATGAAAAGAGAGAGAATGAATGAACTGGAAAATAATAATTGAAGAATTAATCCTTAATGTAGCATGAAGAACTAATGATGAAAAAAAATCTGAAAGAGTAGTTAAAATACATACAGGATAGGTTGTGAGGATTCAATATACACTTAACAGGAATTCCAAAACAAAAAACTACACGGAATGGAAGCAAAGCAATATTGAAGCAATGTGGGAGAATTCTGCAGAAATGAAGACGTTTCAGAAGGGACAATAAAACAAAATAAAATAAAAATTTAAAGAGAATCAAAACAAATGAGAAAAGTAAGCATAGACTAGCAATAATAGTATGCGATGAACTAAGTGGTATGATTGACCCAACTCTTTGCACCTGAGAATTTTAATTTAAAATGAAACACACAAAACAACCAGGTCATGTACTGGAATGAAAATTGCAAATTCAGGACACTGGTTTACCTCTAAAGAGGATAGGAGAGTAATGGGATTAGGAGGAGTATACCAGCAATGTAATTTTTATATTCATTTCTTTTTAAAAAAAAAAACTGAAGTAAATATAGCAAAATATTAAAATTTGATAAAATTGAGTGGCAATATACATGAATGTTCATTATGTTTTTCCTTATTTTTTCTCTGAATATTTGAAATATTATGTAAAAATCAAGTGTACATAAAAGAACAAAAGCAAAATGTTTAAAGGAAAAGTGAAGATGTGGAGGATAGCAGGATGCTACAGAAAGACCACAGGACCCTACCAGAAATGAAAGAAAATGAACGGGAAAGTAGCAAGAGAAAAATACATGATCAAAAATGCAGTTTAAGGAGGACTTGGCGTGGTGCCACTATTTCTTCTGGCTTCGGTCTCTGCACCGCTTGCCGAGCTTCCAACAGTGCTATGTTGGGACAGAGCATCCAGAGGTTCACAACCTCTGGGGGTCTGTAGGGGCCACTAAAAGGAGGGACCAAGGAAGAATGTGCAATTTTCAGTAGAAAACAAGTGGTGGTTACTAATTATGATCATTTTGTACTTTGGATCTGGATTTGCTGCATATTTCTTTATAGTATGACACTAAATGCTTAAGAAATAAGAATGTTTTAATTTATCCATGAAATAGATATGAAGAGTGTTTTAAGAGGTGCAGACTCTTTGAAAAATGGATCAAACTCTTGAACTCATATAGGATACTAGATATGTCTTTAATAAATGTATGACATAAAAACTGTGGCTTATTATTTTTTAAATTATAGATAGAAGAATCCTTAATATGTCCATATAGACTATGCAAAAGAAGGAATAGACAAAGAATGACTGAAAAACAGGAGACAAAATAAGCGATGAAATAGATTCTTGGGGAGACATGTACAATGACTATCCTTGAACAAGGAAACGACAGCTCTGAGACTTCAGTGAAAGAAATAAGAATTATTTCAGACATAGATTAGATAGGTTTTATAGCTACAGGGGTTAGAAATTAAGTAAATCACACTGATAGCTTTAATTTTTTCTGTAAAGTATGAGACATGGTCATCTGCTAAGCAGAAGGCAGGAGTAGAAAATGGAAGTAGGTTCAAAAATAAATGTTGATTTGGCTCATTTTTAGCTCTACTTTGTAAAATGGAAAGTATGACTTGTAAATGAAACTGCTAGCACAAGATAAAGTTAAGTCTCCTTTGAATTCACTCAGGGCAAAAGAATAAATAAATGTATTCTTATAGAAAAGCTAGGACATTTGATGATGAACTTATGATACATAACTTTTGTTCAAATTCATTGTGATAAGAAACGGATTTGGGGAGTAAGGAAACATATTTAATAACTTCATCTAAACAGATGAAACCAGAATGAAGATCCAAATTTCCCAAAAGAACTCTTCCTGCAACACACACAAAACACAAACAACATAAAAATAAATTATCTTGTTGCATTATTAGCTATACTTTAGCAATTTAAGGCAACTTTCTGAATTTTAACCTTAACATGCAAAATATCTAAGAAATTCATCCTTTTGATTGTTCATCACTCATGTCTGCTGAACTCAAATGCCTAATATCATAGTATTATTAAAGTAGAATTAAAACTTTTCTTAGGAAAAACTACATAACAACAGGTTGTGTTAATTACGTAAACTCTTGACAGTCATTTGAAGTTTGTGTCGTCCTCAAAGTTACTTGATTATATGTTTCCAAAGAGATTTTATTCTCCCTTTACAACTTGACACCATACAGAAATACCAAAAAGACTCAACTTAGATGATAACGTGTAAGGAAGATCCAAAAGACAAAATCACCTTAGGCAGTTGAATTGAGAGAAGAGAGAATATGCTAATCTCGGTTATGATTCTAGACCCTTTTACCTACTCCATTTAACTTCACATTGCAAGAGTACTTTTGGCTTTGAGCATGATGGAAAATAACAAAGAGGTGAATAACTTGGAAGTGAATGTGAACCATCTGAAATATGTGAAAAAAGATTGAACTTCATTATTCTACTTTGGGATATAGTTCTGATTTACTTATAAGATTGTATTCCATACTTTTCTGTCTCTGAATCCAGAACGTTTCTTCTTTTTCTCTTCTGGAGGAGGCTCAAGATCTGCAGCCTTTTTTTCATGGTTAAAAACTTCCCCTTCATCTTTATTCTTCCCTTTATCACCAATTTCAGTCTTTAGATTGTTTACACATGGTGGAGATTCTGCATGGGCCCTGGATATGTAAAAAAAGAAATCTGGATTAATCATGAAGGTTCATCTTATATTAACCAAAGAAGCAAATAGATACAGCTTAGCAGGAGCAACAGCAATGAAATTTGTCAAAAATTCTACATGAAGAAGTTCCTCAAAAAATTTAAAAAAGAACTATATGATCTAGCAACCCCATCTCTGGGTACATATCCAAAGGACAGAAAGCAGGGTCTCAAAGAGATATTTGCACAGCCATGTTCATGGCAGCATTTGGTCACAATAGCTAAAACATGAAAGCAACCCCAATGTCCACTGGCATATGAATGGATAAACAAAATGTAGTGTATGCAATATAATGGAATATTATTCAGCCACTAAAAGGAAGGAAATCCTGTCACATGCTACATGGTTGAAACTTGAGGACATTAAGCCAGTCACAAAAACACAAATATTGTATGATTCCACTTATATGAGTTACCTAGAGTAGTTAAATTCATAGAAACCAAAGGTAGAATGGTGGCTACCAGGGGTAGAGGGAAGGGGAAACAAGGAAGTTGTTTTTGAATGGGTACAGAGTTTCAATTTTGCAAGATGAAAAAGTTCTGGAGATCTGTTTCACAATGAAGTGAATATACTTAACACTACTGAACTGTATACTTAAAAATGATTAAGATGGTAAATTTTATGTTATGTGTCTTTTACCACAATAAAAAAGTACATAAAGAAGAAATAGGGGTCCAAAACAATAAAAAACAAGTATTCAAATAAAAACTTAAACATGTAAAAAAAAATTCTACACAAAGACAGGTCTGTTAGGCTTTCCAGGTTCATTCAATTATCAACAGCAAGCAAAAATCAAATGTTCCACAGAAGCCCCTCTTGCTGATTAGAGATTAAAACCGCCAGTCTATTCTATGAAGATTTTCACAACATCCTTAGCCAAGGTAATGTCTCTATTCCTTCAAATTCCTACACCATTTAGTGTTTGAACTATAACATATAATTTAGTGTTCTATATGGTTAAGTGTGTTTTCTTACAATCTACTTGCTCTTCAACTATTAGGTGGAATCAAATGATGTTTTTATAAATAAAAAACTGTCAAATATTAGCAATAATATGGTTCAACCTAACACGTAAGTTCATTCACAAGAAACTAGACACTGTATTGTTTTTCTTTTAAGTCTCCAAGTGTCTAACCCAGTGCTTTACACAAAGAAAGTATACGCTGTATCTGTGACTGATTAAGGAACACCAATAGAAGTCCTCAGCTAAGGAAACAAGAAAGGGAATTAAAAAAAATTATACTGGGATTAAGGTACTGCAATATGAGAAAATTCTTACTGTATTCATTTTACATGGCTATTTGGAGAAGATTTAAATCAAGTTATTTTATTTACTTGTAAATATTTTCTAAACAGTAACAATGACAAAAAATTATTTGAATTTGTAAGCAAAAACAATCATTGATTTTTTAAAATACTAAAGTCTAATAAGAAACAATTTTTTAAGAAGAAACAAGAAACTCCCACATTGACTTAAGCTTCTTTCAAACATGATTCAAAAGTAACCTGTTGACCTTAGTTCAAATTTCTTTTCAACTTTGACCAAATGATGTGCTAGATCACATCACACTGCTTTATTTCCCTCTGAAGAGCCTCCTGTAACTAAAAGATGATGGGCTGCTAAAGCAGAGACCCAAACTATTTATCCACAGAGTCATAGAGACAGCATTTGCTCAATCCATGCTTCAAGTGCTATAACAGCTATACTAGTTGCTAAAGTTTAAATATGAAGATGGTCCCTGTCCTTACGAAGTTCACACTTAGTAGGAAAAACAGACAAGTAAACCAATAAAGGAATAGGCAAGAAAAAACTTGCTGGAAAGGGTGATTCACGAGCTGCCTTCTAAAAAACCTAAAGTGTTATTAAAGGAATAGGTTTATCTAGTCAAAACCATCAGGTATAAAAGAAACTCCTAAGCACATTGCCTTTAATCAGTTCAATTAGTTAACCAGCATTCATAATCTCTTCTTAAACACTTACAGGCTGTTATGGATGACATGCTGAATGTTCATGTGTGGTAGACTAGTTGCACTCTATTATATCCATGCAACTCTTCCCACCTTAGAAGATGCATGCTTACAAGAGTCAATTTGCTTTTTCCCAAAATTATTCCTGATAGTTGAAGCCATTACTGTAATTAATAAAATAATTAAATATTACAGCACTGATGAAACACAATGACATAAAAAAAGCAGATTTTTGCTTCCAGCCACAACCATGTAACTGTACTGGATTTGATTTCCCACAGGGGGAAAAATATAAAAAATTGAACACAATATATCAAACAATCATTTCAAACACTGCACAATAGAAAGCAACTCTCTAAGAAAAGTGTAGCCTATAATTGCCTAGAATTTCTGTCTAGAGACATATTCCAGACCATGAACAGGATCCCAAGCAAAACACAGTGGTTTTGCTAAATTGAGATGACAGAGATCTAAGTTTGGAGAAGCGGAGGTATCTGGAATTGGTGAGACAGATGGCTCAAGAGGAAGAAGTCACAAAAAGAAAGAGCTCCAAGAATCTACATGGAGTGCCCTTGAGTACAGAGTTAACACTAAGCAGTGCATTCTCAGGATGAAACTATTCATGACAATTACCAAGGAGCTGCAGGCCAAGTAATTTCCAGAGGTCACAAGCAGGAAATGTTCAAGTTGTGACAAGCCAGAGTAGAGCAATCTCACTGAACACCCCACGGTATTTAGTAACACCCCAGAAGGCTCATGCATATTACTGGGGCTAAATTGGTCTTAGAGCAAAGGGTACTCTAGACTATGCTTAAAAAAATAAAAAATAAATAAATAAATAAAAAGCTTTTAAACAAATTTTAGAAGATTAAGCAGGTACTCCAGTAAATTAACTGCCTGCCAAAAGAAAAATCAACATTTGTAAAGAAAAATGACAAAATCCAAACACTCAACAATATGACATTCATAATTTTAAAAGTCCAATATAAAAATTATTAGACATCAGCAAGATGATTCTAGTCCTCGTTCCCCCACAGAAACAACAGATTTAACAGAGCAAGGACCAAAACACCTTTATAAGACATCCAGAATCCAGTTAAGAAGTTGCAGTACTCCAAGCAAGCACATAGCTGAGAACTGCCATATTGAAAAGAGTAAGAAAAGCAATTTCACTTTAGCCACATTATCACCCCCTCCAAATGGGCACAGTTCAGCACTAAGGGAGAACACCCCAACTAGGGACTTCTCGGGGGAGGGGGTAGGTGGGAGGTGTCACTGGATAGGCTTAGCAGATAAGATACTGCAGAAAAAAAGATGAGTGGCCTTGAAGACACAGCTACAAAAACTACCAAAACTGAACACAGGGAGAAAAAGGCTGAACAAAACATAAGCAGAACCTTGGTGACATGTGGAACAGTATCAGATGATCTAGCACATGAGTGAATAAATTCAAGGATGTGTGGGAGGAATAAAGGACAGAACATTTTAATGAAGAAATAATGGGCAAAAATTGTTCAAATTTCATGAAAACGGCAACAGCTCTAAGAAAATCAATAAACCCCAAACAGTATAAACACAAAATAAACTGTAGCAAAATACATCATAATCAAATTGTTGAAAATCAGTGATAAAGAAAAGCCATAAAAGCCAAATTTTAGTCCATATAGAAAAACAAAGATAAGAATTACCACAGACTTTTCATAAGAAAGCTGATGGTATGATCCAGCAATTCCACTTCTGGTTATATACCACCCAAAAATGAGAGCAGAGACTCAAAGAGTTATTGGTGCATCAATATTCGTAGCAGTGTTACTAACAATAGCCAAAAGGTGGACACAACCCAACTGTTTGTCAACAGATGAATGGATAAACAAAATGTGGCATAAGCATACAATGGAATATGATTCAGCCTTAAAAATGAATGAAATTCTGATACATACTATAACATGGATGAATCTTAAAAATATTACACTAAGTTAAATAACCTAACCAAAAAGGACAAATTCTGTATAATTCCATTTATATAGGTGCCTAGAATAGTTAAATTCACAGAAATAGAAAGCAGAATACCAGGAGATGGAAGGAGAGGGGACCGAGGAGTTATTGTTTAACAGTTACAGAGTTTAAGTTTGAAATGATGAAAAAGTTCTGGAGATGGATGGTGCTGATGGTTGTACCAAATGTGTAATGCCACTGAACTTAAACATGATTAAAATGCTAAGTTTATGTTATGTATATTTTAACACAATTTTTTTTTTTTTTTTGAGACAGAGTCTCACTCTGTTGCCCAGGCTAGAGTGAGTGCCGTGGCGTCAGCCTAGCTCACAGCAACCTCAAACTCCTGGGCTTAAGCAATCCTACTGCCTCAGCCTCCCGAGTAGCTGGGACTACAGGCATGCACCACCATGCCCGGCTAATTTTTTTTGTATATATATATTTTAGTTGTCCATATAATTTCTTTCTATTTTTAGTAGAGACGGGGTCTCACTCTTGCTCAGGCTGGTCTCGAACTCCTGACCTCGAGCGATCCACCCGCCTCGGCCTCCCAGAGTGCTAGGATTACAGGCGTGAGCCACCGCGCCCGGCCTATTTTAACACAATTTTTAAAAGAATACTTGAATATAAGGAGGGTACCACACTGTGAAAAAAAAAAAAAAAAAATTCAACCTAGAATTCTATATCCAGTGAAAATATACTTCAAAAGTGATGGCAAAATAAAGATATTTTCAGACAAAAGCTAACAGAATCCATCACCAGCATATAAACACTCCTAGACATAATAAAGGAAGTACTTTCGGCTGAAGAAGAATGATACTAGATAGAAACTTGGACCAATACAAAAGAATAAAGAGTACCAGAAATGGTAAACATGTGGGTAAATGTAACAATTTTTTTTCTCTTTTTCTTGAAACAGAGTCTCGCTCTGTTGCCTGGGCTAGAGTGCCGTGGCGTCAGCCTACCTCACAGCAACCTTAAACTTCAGGGCTTAAGCAATTCTTCTGCCTCAGCCTCCCGAGTAGCTGGGACTACAGGCATGCGCCACCATGCCCGGCTAATTTTTTCTACATACATATTTTTAGTTGTCCGGATAATTTCTTTCTATTTTTTAGTAGAGACGGGGGTCTCGCTCTTGCTCAGGCTGGTCTCGAACTCCTGACCTTGAGCAATAACCGCCCCCCCCACCTCAGCCCTCCTAGAGTGCTAGGATTACAGGTATGAGCCACTGCGCCTGGCCTTTTTTCTCTTTTTAGAATTTCTTTAAAATATAACCAACTGTTTAAACAAAAGTAGCAAGAATAATAACATATTATGAGGTTTAGCAGTGGTCCCCAAGGTTTTTAGCACCAGGGACAGGTTTCATGGAAGACAATTTTTCCACAGACGCTGGGGTGGGGAGGGTTGGAGCGTGGAGCTCAGGCGGTGATGTGAGCATGGGGAGCAGCTGTAAATACAAACACTGGCCTGCTGCTCACCTCCTGCTGTGTGGCCCCCACCGCCACCCCCTAAATTTCACTGAAGACAATTTTACCAAGGATGGAGGGGGGAGGGGGGAAGCAACAGAGCTCTGCAGGCTGGTCCCTGATAGTATGTGGCCGTGGGGTTGGGGACCACAGGTTTATAGCATATGTAGACATAAAATGCGCAATAATAACAAAAAGAACAGGAAAAGGAAAGCAAAAGTATAATATTGTAAAGTTCTTACATATATGGAAAGTGATATACTATTATTTGAAGGTAGATTATGATAAATTCAAGATATATGCTATAAATTCTAGAATAGGGGTTGGCAAAATATAGCCCACAGGTCAAATCCAGCCTCCCACCAGTTTTTGTACAGCCCCTAAGCTAAGAATGATTTCTACAGTTTTAAATGGTTGGAAAGAATCAAAGGAAGAAAAATATTTTATGATACATGAAAATCATATGCCCATAAAGTTTTAATGAAACATAGCCATGCCTATTCATTTATGTATGATCTGTGGCTGCTTTTGAACTATAACAGTAGCAGTGACTGAGACTGTATAATATGCAACATCTAAAATATTAGATGGCAGCTATACCAGCAGGTGTGAAAACATTACACTTTATGTGAAATATTTTTAGTTGTATTGAAAATACAGCTTTTATGTGGGTGCAAGATTGCTGTAAGAAAGGCATACCTATAGACTCTAATATGATTTGAGAAAAAGCGAAGTCATTATATGACAACTTAAAGATAAAGGAAGGTAAAGGATCTGAAGCTGGAGAATATAATGCTTTGAAAGTATGGTTTGATAGTTTTAGAAAGAAGTTTGCCTTAAAAAATGTCAAGATAGCAGAAGAAGCAACTTCTGCTGACCAAGAGGCAGCAGACAAGTTCCCAGACACCATTAAGAAAATCATTGAGGAGAAAGGATATATACCAAACAGGTTTTTCATGCAGATAAAAGTGCCCTATTTGCCAGAGGGGTGGGGGTGGGGGGTGGGGAATGCCACAAAGCATAATTATTGGTGAGGAAGAGAAGCAAGCACCAGGATTTAAGGCAGGAAGGGACAGGCTAATTCTACTGTTTTGTGCAAATGCAGTAGGGTTTATGATCAAGACTGCCCTATCTATAAAGCTGCTAACCCTGGAGCCTTGAAGAGAATAGATAAATACCAACTGCCAATCTTTAGGTTGTATAAAAAGAAGGCCTAGACAATGAGAATGCTTTTTCTGCATTGGTTACATCGATGCTTTGTCCCTGAAGTCAGCAAGTACCTTGCCAGTGAGGGTCTGCCTTTTAAAATTCTTTTGATATTGGATGCCTCTGGCCACCCAGAATTCCATGAGTTCAACACTGAAGTCATAGAAGTAGTTTACTTGCCCCCAAATACAGCATTTCTAATTCAGCCTCTAGATCAGAGGGTCATAAGGACCTTTTTGTTGTTGTTGTTAAAAGACAGGGTCTCACTCCATTGCCTAGGCTGGAGTGCAGTGGCACAATCTTAGCTCACTATAACCTCAAACTCCTGGGCTCAAGGGATCCTCTGGACTCAGCCTCCAGAGTAGCTAGGATTATAGGTGCACACCACTATGTTCAGCTAATTCTTTTAATTTTTTTGTAGAGATGTCTCATTATGTTGCCCACGCTGGTATCAAACTCCTGGCTTCAAGCGATCCTCACATCTTGGCCTCCCAAAATGCTGGGATTACAAGCATGAGCCACTGTGCCTAGCCCATATAGATCTTTAAGGCTCATTCTACATAGTACTCTATGGAAAGGATCATCAATGCTATGGAAAAGAACCCTTACAGAGAAGGGTTCATGAAGACCTACATGAAGGTCTGGAAGGGTTACCATTGAAGATGTCATCATTGTTATGGAAAAAGTTGTAAAAGCCATCAAGCCTAAAACCATCAATCTCTGCTGGAGAAAACTGTGTCCAGATGTAGTTATGATAACACAGGATTTACAACACAACCAATCAAAAAAATCATGAAAGAGACTTGATGGAGATGAGTGCTTTCAAATCAGTGCCAGACAACAGGAAGAAGACAGAAGAAGCAGTGCCAGAAAACAAAGTGACATTAAACAGTCTGGCAGAAGGGTTCCAATACTCAATATCACTTTTGACTTCTTTCACACCATGAACGCTTTTATGATATGGGCACTGAAACTAAAGCAAATAGTGGAAGATGGATTGGTACCATATAGAAATGAAAAAGGAAAAAAGTCAGACTTTATATATTTCCATAAAGTTATATCAAGTATGCCTGCCTCTCCTGTCTCCCCGTCACCTCTTCCGCCTCTGCCACTCCTGAGATAGCAGGACCACCACCTCCTTCCTCCTCAGCCTATAGAACGTGAAGACAACGAGGGTGAAGACCTTTATCACGATCTACTTCCACTTAATGAATAGTAAATACACCTTCTCTTTCTTATGATTTTCTTAATAACATTTTCTTTGTCTAGCTTACTTTATTGTAAGACTATAGTAAATAATCCATATAACACACAAAATATGTGTTAATCGAATATTTATAAGTAAGGCTTCCAATACACAGTAGGCTAGTGGCAGCTAAGTTTTGAGGGAGTCATAGGTTATACATGGATTTTTGGCTACATGGGGTTTCAGCATCCCTAACTTCCATGTTTTTCAAGGATCAACTGTACCTATAGGACACTCTACCAAATAACAGTAGAATACACATTTATTTCAAATGTACACAGAACATTCATCATGATATAAAACATTTGGGGACATAAGACAAATCTCAATAAACTTAAGAGAAAGGAAATCATATAAAGCACATTCTCTGACTACAATGCAATTAAAGTAGAAATAAAAACCAAAGATATTTGGAAAATCATCAAATATTTCAAAATTTAACAATAGATTTTCAAATAACTAATGAGTGAAATAAAATTCACAAGAGAAGCTAAGAAATAATTTGAACTGAGTAAAAATAAAAACAAATTAAAATGACTAAAGCACCGTCTAGAGGAAAATTTAAACGACTAAATGCCTATATTAGAGAAAGAGAAAGGTCTCAAATCAATGATAAAAGACTCCACCCTAAGACACTAGTAAGAGAAAAGCAAAGCCCACTGTAAGCAAGAAAACAATAATAAAGATAAGAGCAAAAGTCAATGAAATAGAGAAAAATCAATGAAAACAAAAGCTGGTTCCTTAGATCAATATAATTCATAAGTCTCTTCACATAATGAAAAGAAAGAAATGAGAGCAGATACAAATCACTAATTTCATTAGCTCTCTGAAGTATCAAAACTTTCATTTAGGAAATCGGAAATTCAGATTAAGAGTTTACCCAAGTAAACCTAGCCAGGGTTTGAATCCAGGTAGTCAGACTCCAAACTCTGAATCCTTCCTATTATAATAGAGATTGAGGAAGTAAAAACAAAATTAAAATGTGACAAATGGTGCTTCACTAACAGTACTCTAATATGATTTCCAAGGATTACATTTATGCCAATTCATGTCAGAGACTTAAGAAGTCCATTTAGTAGGGTCTTACATATAACTGTCTAACCTAGAACACATTCGCTTGTTGCCTGCAAACATTCCAAATTACATACTTTGTTAATTATCTATATATTTGAAAACTGTCTATAATAACACACATTAAATATATAATTTTGCAATTGTGAACTGTGCTGCTATAAACAGTGGAATACAGGTGTGGTTTTTTTGTTTTTTGTTTTTGTTTTTTAGAGAATGTCTCTTTTTCCTTTGGGTAAATACCCAGTAGTGGGATTGCTGGATCAAATGGTTGGTCTACTTTTAGTTCCTTGAGGTATCTCCACACTACTTTCCATGGAAGTTGTACTACTTTGCAGTCTCACCAGCAGTGTATGAGTGTTCCTATATCTCTGCATCCACACCAACATTTGTTGTTTTGGGACTTTTTGATAAAAGCCATTCTCACTGGAGTTAAGTGATATTAATATCTCATTGTGGTTTTGATTTGCATTTCCCTGATGATCAGAGATGTTGAGCAGTTTTTCTTATGTTGGTTGGCCATTAGTCTGTCTACTTTTGAAAAGTTTCTGTTCGTGTCTTTTGCCTACTTTTTAATGGGGTTATTTGATTTTTTTCTTGCTGATTTCCTTGAGTTCTTTATAGATTCTAGTTATCAGCCCTTTAAAGGATGTATAGCATGCAAATATTTTCTCCCATTATGTAGGTTGTCTATTCACTCTAATGATTGTTTCCTTGGCTGTGCAGAAGCTTTTTAATTTGATCAGGTCCCATTTATTTATTTTTGTTGTTGCTGTGATTGCTTTTGGGGTCTTATTCATAAATTCTTTGCCTAGGCCAAGGTCTGTAAGAGTTTTTCCAACATTTTCTTCTAGAATACTTATGGTTTTCTTAGAATACTTAGGTTTAAGTCTGTTATCCATTGTGAATTGATTTTTGTGAGTGGTGAGAGGTGTGGATTCTGTTTCAGTCTTCTAAGTGTGGCTATCCAATTTTCCCAGAACCATTTATTGAATAGGGATTCTTTTCCCCAGTGTATGTTGAGGTGGAAAGAACCCAAGTTCCAGTAAGTGGAAACAATCCAAATTCCCATCAATACATGAGTGGATTAATAAAATGTGGTATATGTATACCACGGAGTACTACTCAGTCATAAAAAAAATAGTGAACTAATACCTCTTGTATTAACCTGGATGGAACTGGAGACCATTCTTCTAAGTGAAGTATCACAAGAATGGAAAAACAAATACCACATGTACTTAAATTAAAACTAATGGAACAACACTTATGTGTACATACGGAAATAACATTCATTGGAAATCAAATAGGTGGGAGGGGGAGAAGGGGATGGGTAAATTCATACCTAATGGGTACAATGCACGCTATCTGGGGGATGGGCACACTTATAACTTTCCCTTAAAGGGTACAAAAGCAATTTATGTAACCAAACTGTATCCCCATAATATTCTGAAATTTAAATAAAAATAAATAAATAAATAAATATAATTTTTGTTAAATAAAAAGGATTGAGGCTAGAAAAGAGATTTTAGGCCATATTACTTTTGTAATTTAAATTATGAATTTTCAAAGTTAAAAAGTATATAGTACCCCCCTTTTCTAAAGAACTTTAAATCTCACTTTCTTAGAAAAAAATAGATTCCTGATCATTTAACAGTTAACAAAGAAGACAGAGAAAAAATTTAAAACTGAAATGACAAACCCTATACTTGTTTCCTCTGACAAGTATTTATTTTAGGGAGTCTTTGCTCTTGCACTGATCTCAGTATAAGCATGAGAAATTTGAGCAAGTTTTGTTTTTTGTTTCAAAACTTCAGAATAATTATAGTTCATCTATTATAAATTCTATATGGCAGCAAAGGCACAAGACTAACAATCTTATGGTACTAAAATCCTGGCACTTAGTATATTTATGATTTTGAGACATTTAAAAATTACAATCTCCAACAAAAGCATATGTATAAGAAAAATCTAATAATGGGAATGTGCTGTCAACATGTAGGTTTTTTGCTTTGGGATGTTTTGGATTCTGTACCAACAAAAATTATTTTTCTGGGGGTAATATTTCAAAAAGCAGCAACAGACAAATTAAGATAAATAAAATAACCTAACCTGTTTATCAGTGTTTAACCTGAATCTTATAAATAAAATGAATATGGGGAAGAAAAAGGGTACAAACTTCTCAAATATTTAACCATCAAACAACTTCTCAATTACTTCAAGTAGGTTGTCATCTTCTTTGGTCAGACTAGGCCAAAGGTAATTCTAAATGCACCTGCATGGGGCCCTGTAATTTCACTGCAGAAAAGAAAGAAGAAATTGTGAAATCTTTACTATGTATTATAGTTCATGAACAAAAAAATGCATTTCCTACTTCTACCCTCCTTTATTGCCTCCCTCCCTTCCTCCTCTCTTTACCCATCAGTCTAGATGGATAAAGTCATTATCCATCTAGTTTGTCTCTGTATTTCTCTCTCTTCCTGCCAATTTTACCTAGAAAATTTTCTAAAGTCCCTATATTCACATCATAATCTCAAATTAGTAATTAGTGTCTGTCTTTCAGTAGCTTCTCCCCACCCTAGTTGTTTCCATTGTTGTTGCTATGTTAATCTGCCTCAAAACCTGTTGCCAATCTCTTACTTCAAAACCTCTAATGTGACCACCCCCTAGAGATTAAAATCTCAACTCCTTAGCAGTAAATAAGATCTTCTTTTACATTATGGCCCCAACTTTTTCTTGAAAGCCAGTCTTTCCTGCCAATACTCTCTTTTCCTTACCATCACCCAAAGTCAGCAGCCACCTCAACATAGGTACCACTGCAACTTAAATTACCTACACAGAGGCCCAGAAAACCCTAAGCCACAAGATGGCAAAGAGACAAAAACAGCTGATCCACCAGCTGAGAATTCCTCTACTCCTTAGGCTGAGCAGGGCTGGGCTAAGTAAATGCCAGATTACCATTTCTACCATCATTTGGTTTAATCATCCAAAAAGAAATAAATATGAAATTCCAGCAATGAGAAATGAACAAAAGATTGGAGCCGAAGACCTTAAGCGCTTGTTTTTTGCCCGTTGACCTGATAACTAGCACTATCTGCATCATCTAAGCACATGGGGTTATTCTTACCTAAAGATATCTTTTTTAGTAATAACCAAATGCATTTTCTTAAAAAGCCTAGTTTTTCTCAATACACCTTTAAAGCTTTCTAAATAGTTTCACGTCTGGTCAATTTGAGATTTATAAGAACTTCTTATTTAATTTGTAATAGATTTGACTTAAAAAAAAAATCAACAAACTGCAAGCACCTGTTAATAAAGGTCTTAAATAATTATCCAAAAAAAAAGTCTTTTTGAGTAAGCCAAAAATAATGATAGCAACTTTAAGACACGGTGAACCAAGTGAAAGATAAAAAAGAGAGAGAATGACAGAGTCAGAAAAATAGTACCTATGTTTTTTAAGAAAGAGAAGAGTATGGCTCACTGTATTTTCTCTTCCCTCCAGGTACATTTCAATAACTGGCAAGAAAATTATCAAGTGACACAAGAGTATTAAGGCTCACTAGTTAATTTCATATGGTCATGAAATTTTGAAGTCTCAGAAAGCATTCATTTTCTAAAGCTACTATTGCCATCCCTACATCATTATTAAAAATGTTCAGCAGAGGAGACAGGCAGATGTTGAAGCACAATGTATCCTATTTATTGCCTTGGCATGATAGCTGAATTCTCTGCAATATCTTATTTTATAGACAAATATTATCAATACCAAATGATTTGGGGCAAGAAATTTTGAAACAAAGTTAAGCCAAAAATCAACTCTTTTCTGATAACAGAGATAACTGGAAGAATAAAAGTACATACAGGAACAAAAGGTCAGATAACACTCACCTCTTCCACAAAAGACCAGTACTTGCAGTGACTGCAGATGCTCCCAGGAAAGCCACCATCATTAGTCTTCGCCTGATCTGGGTGGGATGTGATCCTCCATGGTACCACCGAAAGCCTACAGCTAGTTCTGCCAATGCAGAAAGTGAGTTAAGACGAAACATCCTGTGGACAAAAAGTAGAAATGTCACTCCTAGCTAGTGATGATGATGATGGTATCAACATCACCAACAAACACTGATTAAGTAATTATTTTATGGCAGACACTCTTCTAAACACTTTGCATGTATTATCCCATTTAATTCTCAGAACAATCTTATGAGAAAAGTACTACTTATTAACCCAATATATCAAAATACAATTAGAAGACACAAACCAGGTGATATTTTGAACAGGGACAACATATTAACTACACAAGGGTAAAGAGACAGCAGATACAGGGACCAGCCACTACCTTCCAGAACTGACGCAGAGCACCAAGAAAAGACCAGGTCCACTTCCACCGGGGCTGAAATCTAGACCTTAAGGAGACAACACAGCCATACACGTTTGAGAAATTTACTAAGGAGCCACACCAGCAAAACTCACTAGAAAGCCACTCTCTGTGATGCTGGAGCAAGTCATCTACTGGGAATACTCATGCCAGTGGAACTTAGGAAGGTAACCTTCGGGGTGCCAGGGGAAGCCACCCATGAGGAGATGCCAAAGTATGTAATTAATTGAGAAACTGTACGCAGGAGTGCTGCTGCTAAAACTCCTTAGAGATTGAGTGCCACTGAGCGTTCCACTAGTCCTTGCATGCTACAGGAGCAAGCAGCAAAGAGCACACTAGAATCAGGAAGAAACATCCCTCCTATTCCGGTGTCCCTCTAGTCTCTCCACTGACAAAGCTTAACAATAACTGGCAAAGGAAAAATTTCCAGTATCACAAACAGGACAAAGAAAGATGAGCTTTAGAGCTGGAAAGCAATTGATTGATACCAGATGTAAATTTAACTTGCTTGAGAGTATGCAGCTAGGAAGCAGTGGATCCAGAATTTGAACCTAGAGTAGACTAACTCCAGACTTCTAGTTTTTGAGACTTTGCTGCCCACTACCTTATAATGATGACATTGCTTTGAAGTTTTTATTAAATCTTTCTCACCCCTAGGCCCTTAGAAGCCCTCTTCCCCAAGAGAGTCTTTCATTTCATACTTACAACTTCACTAAAGAAAAAAAATTCCTTTAATATTTTGTTTTATAACAGAAAAAATATCTGTATTGGCATATATTATTGTTTAATAAACATTCACTCTCCCATTTCCCATCTCATGGCAAAGACAATTTTCCCACTCTTATAATTTTGGGTGTGTATCTTGCCATGTGCCTTGCTTTGACCAGTGCAATGTGGACTAGTTCTACAAAGTGCTTTTGAGAGGTGTTGCTGTTCACCTTTTTGTACTCTTGTTCTCCACCAAGAGATCATGCCTCAAGGAGACATGATCTCCTTCAAACTGGGTTCAATATGAACAGACCTCAGACTGGAATAAACCACTGTTTAAGCCCAGCTGAGCAGGCTGAGAATAACCGACCTGCAGAATGCTGGTGAGAAAAATGTTTGTTATGGTAAGCCACAAAGGTTTTGGGGTTGTTCATTGCCGCAGTGAAAGCCAACTAATTCAGCATCCAAGAGAATACTGAGAAGTGCTCATTCAACAAGAATTTATCAAGTTCATATTGCATGTCCAGCCCTGTGTGAGACCTAAATGGCCCCAAATTTTTGACATTCTCATTAAGCAAAATACACATGAAACATTTTTAAAATTATACATTTCTAAAATGGTATCTTAAAGAAATAGAAAAATATTATGGTATAAATGATAGAAAATTAAAAATAAAAAAAAGACTAAGTTGTGACTGGGTTAGTCAGCAAGGGCTTTTGTTCAGTCTTAAGTCTCAGAATGGTGTAAAATTTTGATCATGTGATAAAAATGTCAGGAGCACTCCAAAAGCCTTAGGATCATTTCAGGCACCTCCATCCAGAGAATTAAAGCAAAATGATTTTTTCCTCTAGACAATGACCTTGAGGGCTCAGCATAGTCCCTCATTCTTTTATCCCACCAGGCAGACTTAAAGAGGAAGAGGCATTTATTTCTGGTTCCACTTTTTTGCAGGGGTAATTCATTCAAACTGTACAAAGTATCCATGCCCCTCTTTTTTCTCAAAGCATAGTTCACTGTTTCATAATTTAAATTGCCTTGCCCTTTGTAAACATCTTCCTATGACAATTAACATATTTGTTCATACATAAGTTTACCTTTCCCACCTTGCTTTGAACTTCATTCAAGGCCAGAATTAATTTTTTTCTCTTTGTAAACACATAGTCTAGCACAGGACTTGTTACATTATACGGGCTTAAAATACTTGTTATCTATTTTACTTTCACATAAAAAAGGTCTGGATACAAACTATACAGGTACTGCTTCCTAACATTTAAGTATACTCTCAGCCCCTAATTGACTATGAAAACTATGTCTTTTATTATTCAGATTCAATCAGGTTAGACTACTTAGCTGTCTCCTAATATCACTGAGCTGGTTACTACCAACTCCTCCCTCGGACCTATACCTATAATCTCTGAAATAAACCTTGCTCCCAGCCCCCTTCATCCAATCTAGGTTCGATTTCAAAGTTGGAGCTAAATTCTGCCCTCATAGACAAAATAAAAGATGGTTAATTTCTTCTCCTATCTTCTATGACCTAAGCTTTAGAAACAAAATTCTTATATCCCTACTCAATCCCAGAAATCATCCCATTTTATTACACATATATCTGTCAAAATCCAGCATCAAAGAGGCTGTCCACTATATTTTCTTCCTGTCTGACAACTTCTGATTCATTTTCTTTTCTGGCTCATTTTTAAATTAATATTTCCCAAATTCACATGTGTATTCACATGAATGGCATTGTTTTTTGGCTACAGGAAAAATGAGCACAACTAAAACATACATATCTGGAGGAAACATTCATCACTGACAACAGAAAGAATGGAGCACTTAGAAGTTTTCAATATGAAAAACCACATAACCAATTCAAAAGGGGGAACAGGCAAGGGGTATGTAAGACTGGAAGGTAAGTTTACAACATCTGATGAGATCTGGAGAATAGCTAGACCTATGATCAAATAGGTATACCACGATCACTTGAGAAGATTCTCTGAATGCCAGACTGAGAATATTGATCATATATATAACAAAAAGCCACTCAAGTTCTTTAATAGGAAAAGAACATGGTGAAAATATTTTTTAAAACATATCAATCTATCTACCAGTGGTTTAGGAATAAATTGCAAAGAACTTCCAAAGCAGAGAGAGCTAACAGGAAAGTAGTGAGTCCAGCCAGAACTAATAACATAGGTATTGGGTGATGAGTGCCTAGATTAGAATAAGTATAGAAGCTAAAAAGAGAATCAAACAGAAAATTTCCAAAGAGAAACAGAATTCAATATTAAAACATATCAATATCTAACTGCATAGATGTAGAAGATATAATAAAAGAGAAAGAGATTAAAACAATAACGACAACACTTAGTAGTATGGTAGAAAATGAAATGGACTAGGAATCCAATGACCCAAGATCTAATCTCAACTTTACTACTAAACAGCTATGTGTAACAAAGAAGCTTATTTCCCCTCCTTGGGGAAAAGTTCACCATTAGTAAAATGAAACAATTGCCTAGATAAGCTTAGAGTTCCTTTTATCTCTTTAATGCTCTCATATCACTGATGAAAAACACCATAGCAAAATGTAATTTATTTCACTTAGGAGGAGGGACTAAGATCACATCAGATATTCGTGATTTATTAGTTTTGACAATTCATTTCTGTATGCTATGATTGTAGGGGATTTCAAACTTTGAAAGTTCTGAGTTTTACTAACATTCGACTTAAATTTTGATGTTCAAATTCAAATGTCAGTGTCTACATCTCATTTCACCACTGGCTTTAATCTCATTCCTCAAAGTACGCATCAAAATATGTCTACTCACCTTCTCTAGTGCAATTTTCATAGATGCCAAGTAAGTTTTTTTAAAAAATCCACTGAAAATGGGTGCTATTATGACTTAAATAGCATAACTAGTTGCAAGTGTTAATTTTTGATGAGAAACAGATTTAAGGAGATAGGTTTTCCAAATGAGTCTAGAAAAATGAATAGGTCAACTGTTAGCAGTTATACAGGAATTAAGATTAATAGGCAGGCTAGTCACGGTGGCTCACGCCTGTGATCCCAGCACTCTGGGAGGCCAAGGCTGGAGGATTGCTTGAGGCCAGGAGTTTGATACCAGCCTGGGCAACATAGTGAGACCCCATCTCTACAAAAAATAAATTTAAAAAACCAGCTAGGTGTGTCTCTTTTAAAAAATTTAAAAATAAAGATTAACATGCACATTTATGACATGGGTTAAATTAAGTCAAAAGCAGTGCATTTTTCCTCTCTTACCCCTCTCCCCTGTTTAAAAAAAAAAAAAAGGCACACTTCTAAGAAATAACTGTTTTTTTTTTTGTGGAGACAGGGTCTGTCTGTGTCACTCAGGCTGGATTGCAGTGGTGCAATCATAGCTCACTGCAGCCTCAAATTACTGGGCTCAAGAAATCCTCCTGCCTTAACCTCCCAAGTAGCTAGGACTACAGATGCCCACCACTGTCCCCAGCTAAATATTTTTTTAGATTTCTTTTTGTAGGACAAGGTCTCACTATTTTGCCCAAGTTGGTCTCAAACTCCTGGCTTCAAGCTATCCTGCTGCCTCTCAGCCTCCCAGAGTGTTGGGATTACAGGTGTGAGCCACCAGACCCAGCCAATAAATAGCTTTGCTGTGAGAAAAAAAAAAAGATGTGGTATTTCTAAAACCAAGAAATTTCAAGGGAGGCAATCAGAAGATAACTTTGTTACCTGAGAAAAGGATTGTCTAGCCAACAAGAGAAAGCTAGAACAAGATTTTTTAAAACCTGTAACAATGTAACACTGCTATGTTTCAGTATCTATTACGTTAACACTATTAAGGTTGATGTATTGGTTTTGTTAAATTTCAAAGGGTCACAGAACCTGGAAATCATTTAATTCAGTATCCTTATTTACAGATGAAAGAATTGAAATACAAAGAAGTCATGTGGTTTACTCATAGCTAATTAGTACAAAAACCTACCACAGACCTAGATTTCTTGACTCCCAAATAAATAACCTTAATGGGAAAAACTTTTTAATAACTGTTCTCAGCAGAATAAATATAACACTCTAAAAGGAAATCAAATGCTCAACAATGAAAAGATAAACAATCCTATAATAACATAATCATAAAACATTATTAAAATATCGTTTCACATATCAACAGAAAATTGGGCTAAAGATATAAAAAGACAGTTGGAAAAGAAGTAAAAATGGCCCTGAGAACTATGAAAAGATACTTAATCTCACTCATAATAGGAGAACGCAAATTAAAACTATGCTGAGATACTGCTTCCCACCTATGAAGCCGGCAAAAATCCCAAGTTTGAAAACACACTTGTTGGCGCTGTTGTAGAACAACACTACTAATGAACATGAAACTGGCATAATTTATGAAGGGCAATTTAGTAATATCCATCAAAATTATCCATGTAAACTACATATACTGGCCTAGAAATTCCACTTTTGATAATATACCCTACTGATGTACATGCATGTCTATGAAATTATGTACACATACATAGTGCACAATTCATTATATCATAATTTCTAACAGCAAAAGATTAAGAACCCTAATGTTCAATAAAAAGGGACTGGGTAAAGTGTGATAAATCTATACAAGGCAATATCATGTAGCAATAAAAAAGAGAATGAGGCCGGGCGCGGTGGCTCACGCCTGTAATCCTAGCACTCTGGGAGGCCGAGGCGGGTGGATCGCTCGAGGTCAGGAGTTCGAGACCAGCCTGAGCAAGAGCGAGACCCCGTCTCTACTAAAAATAGAAAGACATTATATGGACAACTAAAAATCTATACAGAAAAAATTAGCCGGGCATAGTGGCGCATGCCTGTAGTCCCAGCTACTCGGGAGGCTGAGGCAGTAGGATCGCTTAAGCCCAGGAGTTTGAAGTTGCTGTGAGCTAGGCTGACGCCACGGCACTCACTCTAGCCTGGGCAACAAAGTGAGACTCTGTCTCAACAAAAAAAAAAAAAAAGAGAATGAAAAAACACTACATACTGATACGAAAAGAATTCCAAGACATAGTGTTACTCTAAAAAAGCAAGGTATAGAGTATCATATATAGTATTCTACCTTGTAAATAAAAAGAGGAGGGCTGGCACGGTGGCTCATGCCTGTAATCCTAGCACTCTGGGAGGCCAACATGGGAGGATCGCTTGAGGTCAGGAGTTCGAGACTAGCCTGAGCAAGAGCGAGACCCCATCTCTACTAAAAATAGAAAAAAATTAGCCGGGCATGGTGGCATGTGCCTATAGTCCCAGCTGCTAGGGAGGCTAAGGCAGGAGAATTGCTTGAGCCCAGGAGTTAGAAGTTGCTGTAAGTTAGGCTGATGCCCTAGCACTCTAGCACGGCAACAGAGTGAGACTCTGTCTCAAAAAATAAAAATAAAATAAAAAGAAGAGAAATAAGACACACAAAAAAGTAATAGTAGTGGTACTGGTGGGGATAGAAAATAAGTGAGATAAAGAGAACCAGAAATTTTTATGGTATGCTATTTCATTTAAAACTATGTTTAAGGGACAGGCATAGTGGCTCCAGCACTCCAGCACTTTGGGAAACAGAGGCGAGAGGATAGCTTGAGGCCAGGAGTTCAAGATCAGTCTGGGAAACATAGTGAGACCCTATCTGTACAATTTTTTTTTTTTTAATTAGCCAGGTGTGGGTGGCATGCACCTGTAATCCTAGCACTTTTGGAGGCCGAGGCAGGAGGATCACTTGAAGCCAGGAGTTCAAGACCAGCCCGAGCAACATAGTAAGACCCCATCTCTACAAAAAATTAAAAAATTAGCTAGGCATGGTGGTGTGTGCCTGTAGTCCCACCTACTCAGGAGTCTAAGGCAGGAGGATCCCTTGAGCCCAGAAGTTTGCAGTGAACTATGATGATGCCACTACACTCTAGCCCAGGCAACAGAGTGAGACCCTGTCTCAAAAAAAAAAAAAAAAAAAAAAAAGTGTAGCTAATACTATTAGTCATCACATTCCTATTTTGCACAGAGAATAGAAGAACTAATAAAATGCAAATCAAATATCTATTGGTATGTGCAGTGGCTCATGCCTGTAAACCCAGCTACTCAGAAGGCTGAGGCAGGAGGATAGTTTGAGGCCAGGAGTTTGAGGTTATAATGAGCCATGATTGTACCACTGCACCCCAGCCTGGGTGACAGAGCAAGACTTTGTCTCTATTTAAAAAAAAACAGGGCCGGGCGCGGTGGCTCACGCCTGTAATCCTAGCACTCTGGGAGGCCGAGGCGGGTGGATCGCTCAAGGTCAGGAGTTCGAGACCAGCCTGAGCAAGAGCGAGACCCCGTCTCTACTAAAAATAGAAAGAAATTATATGGACAACTAAAAATATATATAGAAAAATTAGCCGGGCATAGTGGCACATGCCTGTAGTCCCAGCTACTCGGGAGGCTGAGGCAGGAGGATCGCTTGAGCCCAGGAGTTTGAGGTTGCTGTGAGCTAGGCTGACGCCATGGCACTCACTCCAGCCTGGGCAACAAAGTGTGACCCTGTCTCAAAAAAAAAATAAAATAAAATAAACAAAAACAAAAACAAAAACAAAAAACAACTATATTTGGGTATCTATCCATACAACCAAATACATTTCATGTATGTATTTGCATTTAATGGCAGAATACAAGGTAACATGCATATGCCAATTAAAACTAAAATGCATATGCAAGGGATTGATTTTTTTATTTATAAGGAAAATTTAGATGATGCAAATAAAATTCAATGCTCCCTTGGGGATGATTTATTTAAACTTTTTCACTTAAAGGGAAATGAAGTCATGCCCAGAAGGCTGATGCTGCATTGTCATCAGCCAAGAATTATCATTTACCAGCCTGATCACTGAGCTCAGGCCCAATAATTTCACAATAGTCAACAACGCATATGGTAAACTTCCCTAGTGAGATAAGCCTTACTTAAATCAAATTCATATCCCAATACTCTGATCAGTGGCACTTTCTGATGCAACTTACCACACTATTAGAATTACAGACCATATTTTTATCCTGACTTGTAACATCTGCTCGCAACTTTTCTAATTGACTAGCCCTCTTGTATTTCTGACCTCTGACAACTGCACATTTAAAGACAGACTGCTTGGCTCTTCTGATCCTGGCACTAGCCTAAATAAATCTCTGTTGTACTGTTAACCAGCTATTATCTGACACTATTGTTGAAAGCAACATCTGCTAACTCTGAAGCCAAAATACAATTCTGAGAGCTATCTAAATATGGCCACCAACAAAACCTACATCTCAGTTAAATAAAATGTCAGGGTTCCAAAGTGTTTAGTTTACATGAACAAAGAGCTTGAGAAAAGAATAACTGAGTGTCCTTTTGACATATATTTCCAGAGTGTAATACAGCACCTGGCATAGCTAGTAGATGTAAGTGATGGTTCAGTGCGCCCTATGACCCTGGAAATATGGTTGTGCTCTGAGAACTAAATTGTGAAATCAGCACTATCTGAGATGTCCTGAGACAAGGACTCAACCTATTCATCACAGTGGCAGCTATATCCTAATCATAGAATTAGATTAAGTTGGCCCTCAGAGCTTCAGCCATTAAGTATCTGAATTATATACTTAACTTGCCTTTATTTTATTTCCATGCTCACTAGGTTACTTTATGATTATAATTTGGCTTCCTTTGCCCTTGAAGAGAGAACATGCTGATGAAAAGATGGGAGTATCTAGTTCTCAGAGCAGCTATATTTCTCATGGTAAATTAATAAATGGACAATGTGGTTTATAATTTTACTCTCCCATGAAATTAGCCTAAGGAAGCTTCTCTGAATCCTATCAATTCCAAGGCACTGCTAGAATCTGGTTTGGGGACTTTTAAGGTTCAAGGGTCATACCTTGGATTATGGTCACATCTTGGCTCTCTGCCCCACTATTTCATTCAAACTTCTACCCCTGAAACAGATGCCAGTGATCATTTCCCCAAGGTTTTGGATGGCCAGAGTCATCATATCTAGGCAACACTCATTTTCCTTCTGCCCTGGTATGATCAGGTTAGTAGAAGGCAATAAATGAAGAATCTATAAAGAAGGGAAAATGAAGAGAATATTGATTTGCTAGACATGATACATGTTTTTGTGTGGAACAAGCAAGAGTATGTCAACCTAAAAAAAGACACTAGAGAAAATTATCTCCAAATATGCTGAGTTTACTAAGGAATGAGAAATGAGCATTATAATTTGGAATGCATAGTATGGGAAGCTTTTTACTAGCAAAAATGAAAAGGTTCCTATAAGCTGTTTAGAAACAAGAGTTCATTGGTTCCAGACACCCAAAGCCAGAGCTATCGTCAGTACATTGGTGAAGATGTGCCACTACTGGGCAAGTGTTCTTTTGAGAGCTTCTTATCTGAATTACTGTAGTCCTAAAGAATGTCTAGAGATAAACTTTGTGAAAGCAGGAGATACATGAAGGATCTGAAAGGGTTTCTTGTGGGGGTTTTCAAAAAGTCCCTGGAAACAGTTCTTATCTTAGACATGTAAGCATGAGCCTCCTCTCCTTAGTACCTCCCTGGCCCTATTTTGTCTGAGTCTGACAAAGTGATTTCATCCTACTATTTGCAACTTACACAAGTACTTGGGATTTTTTTACATTTTTAGTAGTTTTAATTGACTGATAATATAGAAATACATTTTCATTGTTGAAAATACTGTACAGAAATAGGCCGGGCGCGGTGGCTCACGCCTGTAATCCTAGCACTCTGGGAGGCCGAGGTGGGCGGATCGTTTGAGCTCAGGAGTTCGAGACCAGCCTGAGCAAGAGCGAGACCCCATCTCTACTAAAAATAGAAAGAAATTATATGGACAGCTAAAAAATATATATATATAGAAAAAAAATTAGCCGGGCATGGTGGTGCATGCCTGTAGTCCCAACTACTCGGGAGGCTGAGACAGTAGGATCGCTTGAGCTCAGGAGTTTGAGGTTGCTGTGAGCTAGGCTGACGCCACGGCACTCACTCTAGCCTGGGCAACAGAGTGAGACTCTGTCTCAAAAAAAAAAAAAAAAAAAAAAAAAGAAAATACTGTACAGAAATACATGAAGAAATTAAGTTTTCCTTTTCAAATATGGGCATACCTTATTTTATTATATTTCACTTTATTGTGCTTCACAGACACTGCATTTTTTACAAATTGAAGGTTCGTGGATGGCAACCCTGCATCAAGCAAGTCTGTTGACACCATTTTTCCACAAGCATGTGCTCACCTCATGTCTCTGTCACATTTTGGTAATTCTCACAATATTTCAAACTTTTTCATTATTGTTGTATTTGTTATGGTGGTCTATCATCAGTGGTCTTTGATGTTACTATTGTAATTGCTTGGGAGTGCCAAGAACTATGCCCATAGAAGATAGCAAACTTAACCTTTAATAAATGTTGTGTACGTTCTGACTGCTCCACCAACCAGCCATTCTCCCATCTCTCTGCCTCTCCCTGGGCCTCTCTACTCCCTAAGACAAAATAATATTGAAATTAGGACAATTAATAACCCTACAATGGCCTCTAAGAGTTCAAGTGAAAGGAAGAATCACGTCTCTCACTTTAAATCAAAAGTTAGAAATGAATAAGCTTAGTGAGGAAGGCATGTCGAAAATCAAGATGGGCCAAAAACTAGGCCTCTTGCACCAGTTAGCCAAGTTGTGAGTGCAAATGAAAAGTTCTTAAAGGAAATTAAAAGTGCCACTCCAGTGAACACATGAATGATAAGAAAGTGAAACAGCCTTGTTGCCATTATGAAGAAGGTTTTACTGGTCTAGATAGAAGATCAAACCAGCCATGACATTCCCTTAAGCCAAAGCCTAATCCAGAGCAAGGCTAACTCTTTTTAATTCTATTAAGGCAGAGAGAGGTGAGGAAGCAGCAACAGAAAAGTTTGAAGATAGTAGAGGTTGGCTCACGAGGTTTAAAGAAAGAAACCATCCTCATAACGTAAAAGTGCAACGTGAAGCAGCAATGCTAATGTAAAAGCTGCAGCAAGTTATCCAGAAAATCTAGCTAAGGTCAATGATGAAGGTGGCTACCCTAAACAACATATTTTCAATGTAGACAAAACAGCCTTACATGGCAAGAAGATGCCATCTAGAACTTTCATAGCTAGAGAGGAAAAGTCAATGCCTGGCTTCAAAGCTTCAAAGGACAGGCTGACTCTCTTGTTAGGGGATAATGCAGCTTGTGACTTTAAGATGAAGCCAACGTTCAATGACCAGTCAAAAAATCCTAGGGCCCTTAAGAATTATGCTAAATTTTGGCCACATGTGGTGGCTCACACCTATAATCCCAGCACTTTGGGAAGCTGAGGCAAAAGGATCATTTGAGACCAGGAGTTCGAGACCAACCTGGGCAACAGAGTGAGACACTATCTCTACAAAAAATTTAAAAATTAACCAGGCATGGTGATACACACCTGTAGTCTCAGCTACTTGGGAGGCTAAGGCAGGAGGATCACTCGATCCCAGGAGTTCCAGGGTACAGTGAGTTATGATTGTGCCACTGCACTCTAGGAGACAGAGCGAGACACCATCTCTCAAAAAAAAAAAAAAAAAAAGTGCTAAATCCTATAGCATAGTTGACTGAGTATTTTAAGCCCATTTTTGAGATCTATTGCTCAAACATATTCCTTTCAAACTATTACCGCTCATTAACAATGCACATGGTCACCTAAGAGCTCTGATTAGACATACAAGAAGATGAATGCTGTTCTTATGTCTGCTAACACATCCATTCTGCAACCGTGGATCAAGGAGTAATTTCAATTTTCAAGTATTGTTATTAAAGAAATACATTTCGGCCGGGCGCGGTGGCTCACGCCTGTAATCCTAGCACTCTGGGAGGCCGAGGTGGGCGGATCGTTTGAGCTCAGGAGTTCGAGACCAGCCTGAGCAAGAGCGAGACCCCACCTCTACTAAAAATAGAAAGAAATTATATGGACAGCTAAAAATATATATATCGAAAAATTAGCCGGGCATGGTGGCGCATGCCTGTAGTCCCAGCTACTCGGGAGGCTGAGACAGGAGGATCGCTTGAGCTCAGGAGTTTGCGGTTGCTGTGAGCTAGGCTGACGCCACGGCACTCACTCTAGCCTGGGCAACAGAGTGAGACTCTGTCTCAAAAAAAAAAAAAAAAAAAAAAAAAAAGAAATACATTTCATAAGGCTATAGCTGCCATAATAGTGATTACTAGTGCTGGATATGGGCAAAGTAAACTGCAAACCTTCTGGAAAGGATTCACCATTCTAAATGAGAACAACTGCCATTAAGAACATTCATGATTCATTGGACGAAGTCAAAATATAACATTAACAGGAGCTTGGAAAAAGCTGATTTCAACCCTCCTGGATGACTTTTAGGGCTTCAAGACTTCAGTTGAGGAATTAACTGCAGATGTGGTGGAAATAACAACAGAACTAAAATTAGAAGTAGAGCCTAAAGATGTGACTGAATTGCTGCAATCTTATGATAAAATGAACGAATGAGGAGTTGCTTCTTATGGATAAGCAAAGAAAGTGGTTTCTGAGATGGAATCTACTTCTAGTGAAGATGCTATGAACATTGTTGAAATGACAAAAAAAGGATTTAGAATATTACCTAAAATTAGTTGATAAAGCAGTGGCAGGGTTTGAGAAGACTGACTCCCATTTTGAAAGACGTTCTACTGTGGGTAAAATGCTATCAAACAGCATTGCCTTGCTATAGAGAAATCTTTTGTGAAATAAAGAGTTGATCAATGTGGCAAACCTCATTATTATTTTAAGAAATTGTCCTGCCAGTCGCAGTGGTGTACAACGGTACCAGCTACTCAGGAGGCTGAGGCGGGAGGATCACTTGAGCCTAGGAGTTTGAGACCAGTGTGGGCAACATAGGAAAACACTGTCTCAAATAAAAAGAAAGAAAAAATAAGAAATTGCCACAGCCACTCATCTTCAACAACCACCACTGCTATGGTTTAGATATGATTTGTTTAGCCTCACCAAGTCTCATGTTGCAATTTGACCTCCCAGTGTTGGAGGTGGTACCTGGCGGAAGGTGTTTGGGTCATAGGGGTCCATCCTTTATGAATGGCTTGGTGCCGTTCTCACCAGGAGTGAGTTCTTACACTTAGTTCCCCCATAATTGGCTGTTGAAAAGAACTTGGCACCTCTCCCCCTGCGCCCCCTCCCTCCCCCTCCCCCTCTCTCTCTTTCTTCCCTTCTCGCCATGTGATCCGCACACTCAGGATCCCCTTTTCCTTCCACCATGAGTGGAAGCAGCCTGAAGCCCTCACCAGAAGCAGATACTGGTGCCATGCCTCTCGTACAGCCTGCAGAACCATGAGACAAATAAACCTCTTTTCTTTATAAATTATCCAGCCTCAGGTATTCCTTAATAGCAACACAAGTGCACTAAGACAACCACCTTGATCTGTCAGCAGCCGCCAACACTGAGGCAAGACCACCAACCAGAAAAAGATTATGACCTGCTCAAGGCTCAGATAATCATTTGCATTTTTTAACAATGACGTTTGTTTAACATATGATCTTTTAAAAAAGATGTAATGGTATTACACACTTAATAAACTACAGTATTAGTGTAAACACAACTTTTATGTGTACTAGGAAACCGAAGAATTCATGTCACACACTGTTGTGATACGGTGAACTGGAACTGAATCCACAATATCTCCAAGGTATGCCTACACCTAAAATTTCACCATTCTCTCTAGAAGTAACCTCAGAAAGCAGTTCAGTATCCATGTTTCCTGAAATTTTTCTATATATTTACATATAAATAATATCACATATTGTCTGAGTCTGTTATGGCTCCTAGAGCAAAATACCTTAGACTTGGTAATTTATCAACAACAGCAAATTACTGCTCTCAGTTGCGGAAGCTGGGGAGTCCAAGACCAACCAAGGCATCAGCAGATTCAGTGTCTTGTGAGGGCCTATTCCTCTTAGATGGAGGCTTCTTGCAGCATCCTCCCATGCAGGAGAGGCAAGATAGCTCATTTCAATCTCTTTTATAAGAGCGCTAATCTCACCCATGAGGGCAGAGCCCTCATGACTTAATCACTTCTCAAAAGGCCCCCACCTCTTAATACTATTACATTGGGTATTGGTTCCAACATATGAATTTTGGGGGAAACTGACACTCAGACCATAGCACATACACATATATATACTCACATATTCAGCATTTGAGATGCTTTAAATTATGCTCTGTTTTATATAATGAGGTCACACCATAAACACTTGTAATTTGTTTAAACTCAATACAATTTAAAATCATTCCATCAATCCATCAAGGGATATACTGATCATCATCATCTTCTTCTTTTTTTAACTAATACAGAGTATTTCATTCTATGACTGTTCTACAATTTAAATATTTGACAATACAGTTAGGTTGTAAAAGAAAAAAATGTTTTTCCATACTCACAGCAATTCTGATAACATATGTGTAGGTTTTATCCACACCAACAACCAATTCTCTCACTCTCTGGACACCAATTGGGTGTCTAATGACTCGATTAAATTGTGACACTAACTACCTGGAGTAAGCGAAGATCTTACAGGTTACAGGGCTCAGGGCTCAGTCACAGAAGACTGCTCCAATTCAAAACACCAACCAAAATCTCAGGCCTCCTATACTTCTGGCTGACAAGCTATAAATTGGGGGATAGCAGGACCCCTTCCTTGGGTTTGATAATTTGCTAAAATGATTCACAGAATTCAGAAAAAGTTTACTTCCTATTACCTGTTTATTATAAAGGATACAACTCAGGAACAGCCAAATGGGAGAGATGCCGAATGGAAGAAAGCCAAGGTATGTGACAAAGGGCACAGAGCTTCCATGCCCTCTCAAAGCACACCACAACTCCCAGTACCTCCATGTGTTCATCAACCCAGAAGCTCTCTGAACCCCTTCGTTTAGGGCTTTTATGGAGGTTTCATTACATGGGTGTGATTAAATTATTGGTCATTAGTAATTGAGCTCAATCTCCAGCCCCTCTCCCCTCCCTGGAGGTGGGGGATGGGGAGGCTGAAAGTTCCAACCTTCCAATCACATGGTTGGTTCCTCTGGCAACTGGCCCCCATCCTCCAAGAGTTACCTCAGTGGCAAAAACTCAGGTTATTACAGAAAGGGGCTCATCATGAATAATAAAAGACATCCTCTCAAACCTACCACTCAGAAGATTCCTACGGTTTTAGGGGCTCTGTATAGGAACCGAGGGCAGAGTCCAAATGTATCTTTCTTATTATGTCACAGGTGGTTTCTGTACTTTGCCATTACAAACATGGCTACAGAGACTTTTTTCCATATGTATTCATTTTTGTTCAAGTATATCTGTGGGATAGATATCTAGAAGGGAAATTGCTAGGTTATTAAAAGTAGTGTGAATATTCTTAAATTTGACTGATGCTGCCAAATTACCCTTCAATACTGACATTCCAATTTATTTCCACCAGCAATGTATGAGAGTACTATTTTCCTGTATTAGATTCAGGCTGAGCACCCCTAATCCAAAAATCTCAAATGCTCCAAAATCTGAAACATTTTGAACACCAACGAACATGATGCTGTAAGTGGAAAATTCCATATCCAACAATTATTTTTTCACTGTTTTTATGGAATGTCATATTTTTTACTATTAAGTACTTACATGTGAATAAGTATTAGAAGATGATTGGTAGCATCTAGATTCAGAGTCTGGAATGATGGTTATGCCAAACAACCACAGATTGTCCACGTGGGTGGTATAGGGAGAAAGCACCCCTGGTCTCTTAAAGGTTTGCTGAAAAATCACTGACGTGAGGCAGACTGATTAATAAAAGACATATAAATTTATTTAACATGTATACACAGGAGTCTTCAGAATGAAGATCCAAAGATACAGGGGAAAGTGTCCATTTTTATGCTTAGGTTTACCAAAGTATGGACAGCCATGTAGAAATATAATTGGACAAAAAGGGTATGATTTAATGCTAACAGGCTGAGTGGGGAAACCCAGCAAGGCCTGTCTATATAGATTTTTCTTGGCCTCTGAGAGTATGTATTTCTTCCTTCTGGGTGGAGGGCAGGGCCCTCTTTGGAATGGGGGTCTTATGAGCTACAGTCAAACAAAGTAGGTTAAATAATTTTTTATGGCCAGTTTTTACATGGAATAATTTTAGGTTTTATGGCTGGCTTTCAGGAAAAGGAGTTCTGGTTTGGGGAAAAATGAAACCAACAAGCAGGAGGACAGGAGAAGGTAAGAGAAAAACTTTTGCCTCTGAGGCCTTCATTTTGGGGCACTGTTTTCTGAGCCCCATCAGTGGCTGTGATACTCATGATACCAAAGTGACACCTTTGCCTTCTGACGGTTCAATGTACAAAAAATTTGTTTCATGCAGAAAATTATTTAAAATATTGTATAAAATTATGTGCAGGCTATATGTATAAAGTGTGTATGAAACATAAATGAATTTCAAGTTTAGACTCGGGTCCCATCCCTTCCTAAGATATCTCATTATGTATATGCAAATATTCCAAAATCCAAAATGCTTCCGATGCCAAGCATTCCAGATACGGGATACTGAACCTGTATTATCAATCTTTTCCATTTATATAATAGGTAAAAAAAAAGATATCTAGTTTGTATATTCCCTATAATAAATGAGTTTGATAATCTTTATTTTTCAAGAGTTCATTACTGTTGTTCTGAGAGCTATTACAATATTAAGTTATATTTATTTTATTTTGGTCCAGTCTATTCCCAGCCCTGAGGCTTCATCTTTTCTTCACTATAACAAGAGGGGCACACTTTTCACCTAAGTTTGTTTTAGATATAAAATAATGTTTAGGTATGGATGTAATACCCACTATTCCATCCAATGTTATTTCTGAGTAGAATGTTATGTTTATTAAATAACTCACCCCAGTCCACACCCTAAAAAAAGCTAAAACTTTCAACTTGAATCATTTCAATACTTTTCTGATTCAATCTGAGCTCTACCAGTGCTGACTGGGAAGATTTTTTTCCCATCTAAGCTTTTGCTTTCTAATGACTAATTATACTTTCAAAATACTTGAATAGATTATCCATTCATTTCATTACTGAAAAGAATGATTTAATCTAAACAGCAACAAAGTTCTCAAAAATATCCCAAAAGTTTCATTTCCAAACTACTGGAGAAAAAGATTACACATCATTCTGCCATATTTACCTTTTAAAACAGGAAAAAAGAAAAAAAAAAAAGAAGTGAAAATCTGAATGAATTGTAATGGTAAACAAGATGCCAAACTCTATACTAAAAATTACAGTATGCCCAATTCAACTGAGGTATAGTGACATAATTACCTCAGTGTTTCACAACACAGATGAATTGTACTTTTTCTTAACCTATTTTATTAAAGCTGCAACCTAGAACAACGTATTACATAGGCAGTAGTGAAAACATAAACAAATGCATTTATTTCACTAATATTTACAATGCTGCTTCTTTGTAAAGATTGTGAGCTATCTTCAAAACATGTATAATCTATGGAAACAATTATTGCCATGAATACAGAAGAACAGTGAAAAAAAATGAGCATCTGCTATGGCTGTATTTAAGATTTATGGGATTTATGAGGGCGGATTTGAGGAGCTTCAGTTAGTCAGCCAAGTTTTTCCATGTGAAGACTATAAGAATTATTGTAATTAACATATTTCCATAATTGATTTCATATTCAGAACTTATATACCTACTTACTTAAGCTATTAGTTTAAAGCTTACTAAACTAGGCTCATGCATCTAATGAAAGCTGAAACATGAGTACTGTGCAGAGGCACAAAGTCTAACACAATACTTTGCACACTAAACACATTCAAATGTTTGTTGATTTAAATAGAAAGATAGTAAGTTGAATAATGCTAAATAATTTAAAATATGACTGTATAATAAATAGGCTTTGGTCTGGAAATGAGGATAGTCAAGTTTCTGGCTTGGTTTCATCACTTTTTAAATTAGGTTGGTGCAAAAGTAATTGCAGTTTCAGACCATGAATTTTAAATCATTATAACTAGGCTCAAGCACATCTTCATTAATCAAAATAGGAACCATTACAATCAACACATTTCTGCCAGTGAGAAATAAGTTTGTTTATTCCTGTAGTGTAAAAATCCCAGCTTAGGGATTCCACAAACTCTTGGAAAGCATTTTCTGCATCCTGCTGGTTGTGGAAGCGTTTTTCCTGCAAAAAGTTGTAGAGATGCTTGAAGAAAGTAGTAGTCAGTTGGCGAGAGGTCAGGTGAATATGGCAGATGAAGCAAAACTTCATAGTTCAATTCGATCAACTCAGTGTTGGTTGTGCGATGTGCGGTCGGGCATTGTGAAGAATTGGGTCCCTTCTGTTGACCAATGCCACTGCAGGTGTTGCAGTTTTCAGTGCATCTCATCGGTTTGCTGAGCACACTTCTCAGATGTGACAGTTTCGCCGGGATTCAGAAAGCTGTAGTGGATCAGACCGGCAGCAGACCACCAAACAGTGACCACGACCTTTTTTGGGTGCAAGTTTGGCTTTGGGAAGTGCTTTGGAGCTTCTTCTCATCCAACCACTGAGCTGGTTGTCACTGGCTGTTGTATAAAATCTACTTTTCCACGCACGTCACAATCGGATCGAGAAATGGTTCATTGTTGTGTACAATAAAAGGCTTCAAAATGACAATTTTTTTTATTTTCAGTCAGCTCATGAGCCACCCACTTATTAAGTTTTTCACCTTTCCAATTTGCTTCAAATGCCAAATAACCAAAGAATGGTCAACATTGAGTTCTTCGGTAACTTTTCCTGTAGTTGTAAGAGGATCAGCTTCTATGATTGTTCTCAATGGGTCTCTGTCAATTTCCGATGGCCAGCCACTGTGCTCCTCATCTTCAGGGCTCTCGTCTCCTTTGCAAGACTTCTTGAACCATCACTGCACGGTTTGTCTGTTAAGCAATTCCTGCGTCAAATGCATTGTTGATGTTGCGAGTTGTCTCTGCTGCTTTATACCCCATTTTGAACTTAATAAGAAAATCACTTGAATTTGCTTTTTGTCTAACATCATTTCCATAGTCTAAAATAAATATAAACAGTAAGTAATAAGTCATTAGCAACAAAACATAAAGTGAGAAATGTGCATTAAAATGATATATAACATAACCACATTCAAGAATGTATTCCAACGTCAAACTGCAAATTTCAGCAATGCTAAAACCACAAATTACTTTGCACCAACTTAATAGATTCATGTCTTAGACATGTAACATAACAAACACTATTATTTTCTATACTATTCCTAGGACCAGCCCTTCCTAAGGTTCAATTAAAATCCCACCTCATCCATAAAAGATATATAAAACCATTGCCACTCTTGATTTCTTCCTCTGAATTCCTGTAGAACTAATATTTTTTACCACTATTATGGTGCCTTGCTTATTAAGCCATTTTTATTTTATATATAATATATATACCTGCCAACTTGCCAAGGAGACTGCAAACCTAAAGAGATAAAGTATGTTCCAAGCTTCTTAGTATTCCCAGTGCCAATTAAAGCATCTGAAATTATCACCAACAGTAATAACAAGTATTACTGTTCAAGTAGAACAGAGCAGAAAACTTAGGTTCTCATTCTAGCTCTACTATTGGCCAATATAGACCAGTAAAAGCCTTCTTCACTCTGAGATTGTATTTTGGAAGATGCAGGGCACTGGTGGTACTTATTTTTAACTCTTTTCTGGCTTTAAGAGTTCCCATCAGAAAAACAAAATATATAAGTATTTTGTACATTTTGGAGGAACAAGGCTATCCTGAATAGTTATTTGTCAGCAGCTAGATTATTATTAATATATTAGAGACAGAAATGATTTCAGGAGTTTTGCAAGGCTTTGCCCTGAAGAAATATGTGAATGTGTTAGTTTGCATATCAAAAGCTGCCTCGCCTCAGGAGGGCATCTCAATGGTCAGTAGCAGTTGCTTTCCAAGGTGACACGGAAGTCTCAAGCCTGTGGTTTTCACCTGCTTTGAACCACAAAGCAAGTTTGCATGGAGCCACGGGATGGGAGCTGATCAAAGAGGGTGCCCGCCCTAGAGACAGACACCTGTGGCTAAAAGCAATTAGCCCAAGGGACAGCTCTTGCTTGACTTCCAGGACTACCTGTCTCAATAACTAAATAAACAAATATGGAGCCACTATGTCTCTGTTTAACTTTTCTGCTAAAGTGATAGTTTTATCTTAGAAGTTTGTCCTAGAAAGATTTTGTAACTGTTTGTTCACAGATAGAGTTAATTAAGGGACCTATAGAAGCCTTTTGGGAGACTTTGAACCTAAAATGAACTACCTGTTATTATGTAAATCTGTTACCCCTGGCAACTGATCACTGTACCTATAAATACTGATGTGAAACTTCAGGCCTCAGAGTTCATGGGAATATTTTGGGGACACCCGAGCACCCTTGCTTTTTCTATATTCATAAATCTATTCTTTATAAACTATATTTTTGTCTTTGTGTATTGTTTTATTTCTATTTTCCATTATTTTTTCATCCTTTGAGATTACCCTTGCCTACCTGCCTGAGGGACCCGATTCTTTGCTGGGAGCATAGCTAACTCCCTGTAGTTATTAAAGAGATAACATCATATATTAGTTTCATTTGTTTAAGCAACTTTCACATAATCTAAAATGTCCAATTGCCATTATTTCATTCAAGTCGTTAGCTATTCATTGAGCAAGGAACTGTGAAGGTACTGCAAGAGGCACAAAGATAAGATGTAGTCTGTCTACAAACACCTCATAATTTGGCACTGGAGATAAAACAACTGTTCAGATAAACATAGCAAGGCAAGAAAATAGGTAAGGGCTATAAGAACATATTAACAGGGATTCAATTACATTAGGCTGGGAAGTGAAAGGGGCTCAAGAAAGTCTTCAAGGAAGATTTAGTTAGGGTAGAAAAAAGCTAAGCATTCTTTACAAAAGAGCTTGGCTGAATGCATCATCTTAGCAGTCTCTCTCATTTTATTACTGGATAATAACATAGGCATCTGAAGACTGGGATAAGCTACTGGAAATATAATCTTTACTGTAAAACTATGATACCACTCAAAACATAGCAGTATATTAGACTTTAATTATGTCAAATAATTTTAAAAATACCTCCACAGATGTCTTTTAGATGAAACAAATCAGATTGAAAGTTCTGCATTGAAGAGACCAGGATGACTGCCAAAATATAGTAGAGATTAATGTTTGTGTCCAGAAAAGATACATTTTCATGGCTCAAAGTGATATTACTGACAGAATAAATGAGGAAAGCTCATACTTCAGCTAAGCATGTTCAGAGAAGAGAGTATTTTCCAACAGCAGAGAAAAGAGCTATTTTAAATGATCTGGATGAGAATGTAAAGTTAATTTAAGTCATATAAATCTCTACAGCATAAAATGATAATTGTAGAAACAAGAATCATCTTGACATAGAACTTTTGTACATATTCTTGCTGTAGGAGGATTCCATCAAAAAGCAGGTCAACATTCTATGGTATTTCATCTATGGACACTCTACAAAACTATCCTTTATCAAGAACCTTCATGGTTCACTTTCTTAACACACACACACACAGACACATACACACACACACCCCATAGAGCCTTTTCATTGCAATAATAAAACCTGAAACTTACATCTGGTGAAGGAAGCAGCAGCAAAGGGTGAAAATTTCCCCTTCCAAATAACTGCACAAAAAAACAAAGTGTGGAAAAGAAAAATAAATCAACCAAAGAAAAATCAACCAAAGAAATAGTCTCTTTAAAACAAAACAGTGGGAGCAGTAGCTCATGACTGTAATCCTAGCACTCTGGGAAGCTGAGGCAGGAGGATCACTTGAGCTCAGGAGTTCAAGGTCAGCCTGAGCAAGAGTGAGACTCTGTCTCTACAAAAAACAGAAAAATTAGCCAAGTGAAGTGGCGCATGCCTGCAGTCCCAGCCACTCAGGAGGCAGAGGCAGGAGGATCATTTGAGCCCAAGAGCTGGAGGTTACAGTGGCTATGATGACGCCACCGCACCCTACCCAGAGGCCCCAGCCCAAAGTAACAGAGAGACTCTCGTTTCAAATAAAAACCACAAGTAAAAATAAGTCTACACTAAGTCTGAAAATAGCTTTTTAAGAAAATGTCTGGATAGGTCAGAGCAAAGGCCACAAGGGAAGGAACTTAAAAATAAATGTGATTTGAAAAAGCTGTCTTCATAACTTGCAATTTTGAGAGGAGCAAAATAACCTAAACAAAATAATTAGTAAGGTATACCTTATGGATATATGCCAAGCATACACACTGGTAATAGAAAATACACCCTTTTCTCAAGTGCCCATAGAACATTAACAAAAGTAGATTATATATTAGGACACAGGAAAACATGAAAGTAGAAATATTACAAACAACACTTTCTGAAAACAATATGACCAGAAATTAATAACAACAAAAGGTCCTACCACCTAGAAATAAAAAGAAAACTATTAATAACAAGGGGAAGAGAAAATATAAACTGAAAAGAAATAATTTATTGTTTTTGTTGTTGATGCATAACAGATGTATGTAGTTTCAGGGTACATTGGTGATTTAATACATTTATGCAATTTGTAAAGATCAAATAAATGTATTTGGGATTTCCATTACCTTAATATTTGTCTTTTCTTTATGCTAGAACCATTCCAAATCTTCCCTTCTAGTTATTTTGAAATATGCAATAGATTATTGTAAACTATAGTTATCTTGCTGATTTATCTAACACTAGGCTTTATTTCTACTATCAAACCAAATATTTGTACCCATTAATCAATTTCTCTTTCTCCTCCCTATCCCCCTACCGACCCTTCCTGGCCTCTGGTAACCACCAATCTACTCTCTATCTCCATGAGATTCACCCTTTTTTAGTTTCCACATATGAGTGAGAACATGCAATATTTGTCTTTTTGTGCTTGGCTTATTTCACTTAATGTAATGACCTCCAGTTCCATCTCGGTTGCTGCAAATGACAGGATTTCATTCTTTTTACAGCTGAATAATTTTCTATTTTGTATATATACATTTTCTTTATTCATGCATCCATTGAGGGGCACTTGGGTTGATTCCATATTTTGGCCATTGTGAATAGTGTTGCAATAAACCTGGGAGTACAGATGTCTTTTTGATATCTTGATTTCCTTTCTTTTGTATATATACCCACAAGCAGAACTGCTGGATCATATGGTAGTTCTATTTGTAGTTTTTGTAAGGAACCATCATACTGTTCTCCATAGTGGCTGTACCAATTTACATTCCCACCAAATATGTACAAGGGTTCCCCTTTCTCTGCATCCTCTCCAGCATCCATTATTGCCTGTCTTTTGGATAAAAGCCATTTTAACTGGGGTAAGATGATATCTCATTGTACTTTTGATCTGCATTTCTCTGATGATTAGTGATGTAGAGCATTTTTTCATATACCTGTTGGTCATTTGTACGTCTTCTTTTGAGAAATATCTATTCTGATCTTTTGCCCAGTTTTAATTAGATTATTTGCTTTTTGCTATTGAGTTGTCTGAACTCCTTATATATTCTCATTATTAATCCCTTGCCAGATGGGTAGTTTGCAAATACTTCCTCCCACTCTGTGGGTTCTCTCTTCACTCTGTCAATTTGTTTCCTTTGCTGTGCAGAAGCTTTTCAGATTGATGCAATCCCATCTGTCCATTTTACTTTGGTTGTCTGTGCTCTTGAGGTCTTACACAAAAAATCTTCTTCCAGACCAATGTCCTGGAGCATTTCTTCAATGTTTTCTTCAAGTAGTTTCATAGTTTCAGGTCTTAGATATAAGCCTTTAATCCATTTTGATTTTTGAAAAATTTATTTTAATAATGATAATGAAGACACTAATTACCAGAATCCACTGGAAACATCTAAGTTTCAAGGAAAACTTCAAGGAACAGTTACCAAGGAAAAATGCACAGAACTTAACACTTCTACCAGTAAAACTGAAAGAATGAAAATAAATTTAAATTCTGGGCTCAAAAGAACATAAAAGAAACAATAAAGTAAACTAAAAGACAGTATAAGAAAAATAATAAAAGTCCAAATAAATGAGATCAAGAAGACAAAAGCAATACACCTAATTAATAAATTGAAATCCCCTGGTGGGACTGTAAACTAGTGCAACCCCTGCGGAAAGCAATGTGGAGATACCTTAAACAGATTCAAGTAGACCTACCATTCGATCCAGCAATCCCATTATTGGGCATCTACCCAGAAGAACAAAAGTCATTCTATAAAAAAGACACCTGCACCCGAATGTTTCTAGCAGCACAATTCACAATTGCAAAGATGTGGAAACAACCCAAATGCCCATCAATTCATGAATGGATTAGCAAAATGTGGTATATGTATACCATGGAATATTACTCAGCTATTAGAAATAATGGTGATATGGCATCTCTTTGGTTCTCCTGGAGAGAGTTGGAACCCATTCTATTAAGTGAAGTATCCCAAGAATGGAAAAATAAGCACCATATGTACTCACCAGCAAACTGGTTTCCCTGAGTACACATTTGGGAATGATACCAATTGGGTATCGGACAGAGGTGGGGGCTGGGGGGAAGGGATGGGTGTATACCTACTTGATGAGTGCGATGCGCACTGCCTGGGGAATGGACATGCTTGAAGTTCTGACTGGGGGGGATGGGGGTGGGGGGAGGGGATGGGTGCATACTACATGATGAGTGCGATGTGCACTGTCTAGGGAATGGACACGCTTGAAGCTCAGACTCGGGGGGGGGATGGGGGGGCATGGGCAATATATATAACCTGAACTTTTGTACCCCCATAATGAGCTGAAATAAAAAAAAAAAATTAAAATCCTGTTTCAAGAAAAAGTAACAAAATAAACCATTAGCTAACTCAATCAAGAAAAGGAGGCGAGAGGAGAACGCACAAATAACCTCTGAAACAAAAGAAAGTTTAAATATCATGAGACTACTTTGCTGACCTCTAGGCAAATGAATTTTTCTCTGTATTTTTTTAATTCAAAATATTAAGGGGGTACAAATGTTTTTGTTACATGGATACCTCGTATAATGCTTAAGTTGGGGCTTTTAGTGTGTCAATCACCTGAATAGTGTTCATTATACCTGATAGGTAGGTTTTTACCCTTCCCACCTTCCCCTGTCTCTTGATTTCCAATGACCTTTACATCTCTTTGTGCCTGTGCGTGCCCATTGATTAGCTCCCAATTATTATAGAGTACATGTAGTCTTTGCTTTTCCATTCCTGAGATACTTCACTTAAGGATAAGTTCCAGTTTCATCCAAATTGCTATAAAAGACATTATATCATTCCTTTTTATGGTTGAGTAGTACCCCATGGTGTGCGTGTGTGTCTGTGTGTGTGTGTGTGTGTGTGTGTGTACATTTGCCCAATTAGTCCACTTATGAATTGATGGGCACCTAGGCTGATTCCACATCTTTGCCATTGTGAATTGTGCTGCAATGAACATTTGAGTGCAGGTGTCTTTTTGATAAAATGACTTCTTTTTCTTTGGGTAGATACCTAGTAGTGGGATTGCTGGGTCAAATGATAAGTCTATATTTATTTCTTTGAGGAATCTCCATACTGTTTTCCATAGAGGTTGTACTAATTGGCAGTCCCAGCAACAGTGTATAAGTATTCGTTTCTCTCTGCATTCATGCTGGCATCTATTGTTTTTAATGATGCTCATTTTGATAGGGGTAAGGTGATTTCTTTTTTTTTTTTTTGAGACAGAGTCTCACTTTGTTGCCCAGGCTAGAGTGAGTGCCGTGGCGTCAGCCTAGCTCACAGCAACCTCAAACTCCTGGGCTCAAGCGATCCTCCTGCCTCAGCCTCCCGAGTAGCTGGGACTACAGGCATGCGCCACTATGCCCGGCTAATTTTTCTATATATATATTTTTAGTTGTCCATATAATTTCTTTCTATTTTTAGTAGAGACGGGGTCTCGCTCTTGCTCAGGCTGGTCTCGAACTCCTGACCTTGAGCGATCCACCCACCTCGGCCTCCTAGAGTGCTAGGATTACAGGCGTGAGCCACTGCGCCCGGCCCGGTGATTTCTTATTGTGGTTTTAATTTGTATTTACCTGATGATTAGTGATGTTGAGCATTTCTTCATATGTTTCTTGGCCATTTGTCTATCTCCTTTTGAAAAACTTCTGTTCATGTCTTTTGCCTACTTTTTAATGGGGTTGTTTGTCTTTTTCTTGCTGATTTGTTTGAATTCTTTGTAGATTCTGGATATTAGCACTTTATCAGATGTATCGTTTGTGAATATTTTCTCCCATTCTGTAGGTTGTCTATTTACTCTGTTGGCAAATGAATATTAAAACCTAGGTAAAGAAGAAATTACCTAGGGAAACAAAGATGACCAAAATTGACCATTACAGAAGTACCCCATTAAAAAAAGCACAAGGCCCAAATGGTTTCATATGGAATTCTAACAAACCTTCAAAAACAAAACAGTCCTCAAAGCATTCAAAATGAAGCAAGACTTCCTAATTCCTTCTATAAATCAAATATAACATTGATACCTAACCCTGATAAATATATAACAAAAAGAAAAAAAAAACTACATAGCAAGATCACTCATGAACACTGTTGTAAAAATATGAAATAAAATATCAGCACACAGAATCTAACACCAAAATCTAAAAATAATAAACCATAACAAAGAAGGATGTATTCCAGGAATGCATGGTTTCTTCAAATTAGAAATACTGTTAACAATGGACACCTCATTAATAGATCTAAGGAAAAAAAATATGATCATCTCCATAAATGCTGAAAAAGATCTCAAAATTCAGTACTCACTCATTCAACAAATGGTGCAAGAACAATTGCATAGCCATGTGCAAACAATGAACCTTGCTCCTGACCACACACCATATGTAAAAATTTACTTGAAATAAACCATAGACCTAAATATAAAACCTAACATTATAAAACTTAGAAGAAAATCTTAGTAACCTCATATTTGGCAAACAAGTCTTGACTATGATACAAGAACAAATGAAAAAAATGAACGAACTATAAAAGAAAAAGATATTAAATTAGATTATATCAAAATGCAAATCTTCTGCTCTTAAAAGATGTTATGAAATGATGTCAGCCATAGGGAAAAAAATCTGCAAAACATATATCTGATAAAGTATTTTTTGAGAATATGTAAAGAACTTTTACAACTTAACCCAATTTTTTTAAATGGACAAAAGGTTTAAACAGACACTTGCCTTTATAAAAGGAAAAGGGATGAAAAAAAGAGGCTCAATAGCAGTCATCAGTGAAATGCAAATTAAAACCAAAATGAGATGCCAATACACACCCATTTGAAAGGCAAAAATTTTTAAGTTTGAACATTCCAAGTGTTGGCAAGACTGTGGAGCAACTGGGACATTCATACAGTGCTGGTGAGAAGATATACAACCACTTAGAAAACAGTTTGGTAGCTCCTCAAAATGTTGAACAGTTAGCATATGACTCAGTTATTCTAACCTTAGTTAATTGCCCGAGAAAAATGAACATGTGTTCCCACAAAAACTTGTACACAATTGTTCTCAGCAGCTTTATTTATAAGAGCGGAAAAATAGAAACAATCCAAAGGATCGCCAGTACATGAATGGATAAACAAATTGTGGTAAATCCATACAATATAATACTGTCCAACAATAAAAAGGAATAAATTATTGATACATACAAAGCATGGAAATATTTTAAAATAGTTATGCTGAGCAAAAGGAGGAGACAAAAAAATACATGTATTATGCTTCTTTTTATGTAAAATTTTAGGAAATGCCAATGATAACGACAGAAAGCAAAACAGTGGTGCCTTAGGGGTGGAGGCAAAGGAATGGACTGCAAAGGAGTACAAAGAAACTTTATGGGGTGATGAAAATGTTTATCTCGATCATGAAGATAGTTTCATGTATGTATATACAAATATGTCAAAACTCACCAAATTGTACATTAAAAATGTGCACTTCATTGTGTGGAAATCATACCAAAATAAAGCTGCTTTTTAAAATCATTACTCGGGCTGGGCACAGTGGTATATCTATAATCCCAGCTACTCAAGAGGCTGAGGCAGGACAGCAATTTACAAAAATAAAGGTCTTCTTATCCCCCTCTCTCTGCCTTGTCCTGCCTAAAGCTAGGCCCCTTTACAATGCTTGCTTGTCAGTCAGAGACAATAGCACCAGAGGATCTAGCAACAAACTACTCTTCCCATAAATTTACCTTCCCACATTTCCTGCCTTTTGGAAGCCAGAAGATGTTCTTTGCTTTGTATTGTCACTATAAGGATTTACGGCTCTTTGTTAAATACTGTTTAAGCATGGTCCCTAAGCCACTGCCTTGAGAGAAAAATACTTTTAAAATAAGGCTTCTCCGGGTGATGGGTACAGCATAGGTCAATAAACTGCTGGTTTTTCTCTTGTTAATCTGATTTTTGTTTTGGAGAGCATCTCAACTAAAAACCTGTGAGGGAAAGAAAAAAATTATATTTTCTCCTCTACAATGCATACTTTAGTGCTAAAGCCAATATCTTTTTTAATGGGGAAATACCAGAGACATTCCCACTAAGAAAAGGAACAATGCAAGAACGCCCACTAGTCCACCTCTGTTCAACATAGTCCAGTAGGAATTGGTTAGTATAGTTAAATAAGAAAATGCAATTAGACATAAGAACTGGTAGAGAAAACGTAGAACTATTTCTATTTGAAAATGATACAATAGTACATCTGGAAAGGGCAGTTTCCCAAATCATGGCACTATCAGCATTTAAGGGAGATAATTCTTGGTTGTGGGGGGCTGTCCTGTGCGTTGTAAGATGTTTAGTGGCATCTCTGGCTTTTACACTCTAGATGCCGGCAGCACAATCCCCACTCAGTTATGACAACCAAAAATGTCTTTAGATATAAACAAATGTCCCTGGGGGATAAAATCAGCCCAAGTTGAAAACAAATTCCTTGAAGAATTAATTATAAAACTACCTCAATACCAAATTCCAGTAAGGTGACAGGTCATGAAATTAACATATAGAAATCAATAGCCTTCATACACAAAAACAATAGCTCGTTAAAGGACATAATAGTAGCCAAAACCTCAATTTGAATAGCAACAAAGAAGATTAAGCAGTTCTGAAGACTCAAATGGAGTCTTTCCATTTGACTTAGATAAGGCAATCCAACATCATAAATATAACCATTCTCACTAATTAATTTATATATTTAATATTGTTTCAATAAAAATATCAACATGCTTTATTTCTTATGGAGTTAGACAAGTTTATACGAAAAACAAACATGGAAAAATAGCCAGAAAAGTACTAAAAAAGAAAAACCTAGGAAGATGGAGAAGGGGAATAGCTCTATAAAATATTAAAACACATGATAAGGCTATTATAATTAAGAGCAGGGAATTCTGATATTTATGAATACAAAAATGGATCAATGGTATTGGATAGAAAGACCAGAAACAGAAAAAGAGGAACAAAAAAGGAGGACTTATACTTCCTGATTTCAGAACTTCTTAAAAAGCTAGAGTAGGAACTAGCTTAAGGGAAGAATATAGACCAACAGGATAGAATAGAGAACCCAAAAACAAACCCGTGTATATATGATAAAATGATTTTTCACAAGGGTGCCAAGACCATTCCATGGCAAAAGAAAAATCTTTTCAGTAAATGGTACTGAACAAACTGGATATCTACATGAACAAGAATAAAGTTGAGACCTTAACACCAAACACAAAAATTAACTCAAAATGGATCAAAGACCTTAATGTAAGACCCAAAGACATAAAACTCTTAGAAGAAAATCTAGGACAAAAGCTTCAGGACAATGAATTTGGCAATGATTTCTTTAGATACAACACCAAAGGCACAAGTAACAAAAGAAAAAACAGACAAATTAGACTTCATGAAAATTTTTAAATGCTGCGCATCAAAAGACATTATCAACAGAGTAAAATGGTAAAATACAGAATAAGAGAACATATTTGCAAGTCATATGTCTGTTAGGGATTAATATCCAGGATATATAGGTAACTCCTAAAACTCACAGTAAAACGCACACACACACCACATTAAAAAATGGGCAAAGGACTTGAATAGACACTTTTCCAAAGAAGATATACAAATGGCCAATAAGCACATGAAAAGGTGCTCAACATTACTAATCATTAGAAGATGCAAACCAAAACTATAATAAGATACTACCTCACACCCATTAGGATGGCTACTATCAACAAAACAGAAAACAACAAGTGTTATCAAGGATGTGAATATTAAAGAAACTCTTGAGTACTGTTGGTGGCAATGTAAAATGATGCAGCTGTGCAGAAAACAGTACAGCAGTTCCTGAAAAAATTAAGAATAGAATTATTGTATAATCCAGCAATTTGACGTACAGGTATCTATCCAAAACAAATGAGAGCAGGATCTCTACACACCCACATTCATTGCAGCATTATGAACAACAGTTAAAACATAGAAGCAACCTAAGTATCCATAGACAGAAGAATGGATAAGCACATACATGTACATACAATGGAATATTATGCACCCTTAGAAAGGAAGGAAATTCTGACATATGCCACAACATGATGAACCGTGAGAACATTATGCTAAGCTAGATAAGCCAGTTACAAAAATAAATATTGTGATTCCACTTATACGAAGTACGTAGAATACTCATAATTATAGACAGAGAACGTGGAATGGTAGTTGCCAGCGGCTGGGAGAAGGACAGAATGGAATATTGTTGTTTAATGGGTATAGAGTTTCAGTTTTACAAAATGAAAGTTACAGAGATGGATGGTGGAGACAGTTGTATGTTATGAATGTATTTAACACGACTTAACCATACACTTAAAAATGGTTAACATGAAAACTTTATGTTACAGGTATTTTGCCACAAGTTTTTAAAAAACCAACTAATGAAGATTGATTATCTACAAGGGGAGGTGGGAACAGGTTGGAAAGAATGGGGAGATTAGGACATGGCAGAAGGGATGCCAGAGAAAGGACACTTCTCTGACTCTCAAAATCATGGTAATGTTTCGCATATTCAAAAACTACTTTAGTAATTAAAATTAACCAGGATGTAAGAGAGCCCAATGTGTAACACAAACAGTAACAAATGAACTTAACTGTATTACAAATGAATATTATAACTTGCCAAAGGAGGTGAGGAAGAAAAGATTAAATTTAGGTAACTTTGAAAAATATCATTTTGATTATATACTGTCAGGTTAGAGACAAAAAAAATTGTAATATAATATGTAAATTTACTTTTCAGAGTAGTATGTGTTAGCAATTATGAAATTAGTTCATGTATAAAATAGGATGGAGTAAATAAGTAAGTAAATATATTAGGCATAATAAGATCTAATTTTCTCACTGTCAGAAAAAGGAATTAAAAATAAACAAAGGGAAAGAGCTATTATGATTCTTCACGTGAGGCTGAGTTGGAGATATTAGTATGAACTCATAGTTTTTAATGTATGTGCAGATGGATATATAACTAAATATAGCTACATGTACTTTGTATTATGTCTGGGCTTATCTAGTGTCCCAATCTTGGTTTCTCAACATCAATAAAGGGAACTAGGATTTCTTGGAAAACTGGTTAAGTCCATGGCTGGGGTAGGGACCATGAGATGAGTCTGGGATGTCTTGTGGTACAGGAAGTAATGTTTTTTAAATGATGAGGGTGTACTGAAGGGCCACAAAAGTTAACATGAAGGGGCTCCCACAGGCCGAATCTGGAACAATTTGAGCAAAAAAATAAATAGTGATAGTAATGAATTATAAACCATAAATTATAATAAATATCCCTAAATTCATGCTGATATAAGTAAATAAAGAATCAAATAATTAAATAAATGGAGAAGGGATAGCTCTTCCTTTCAATATAATTTCAATCAATAAACGTAGAAGAAATGAGCTGGGCACTATGGCTCAGGCCTGTAATCCTAGCACTCTGGGAGACCAAGGTGAGAAGATCACTTAATGTCAGAGGTTTGAGACCAGCCTAAGCAAGAGTGAGAGACCCCATCTCTACTAAAAATAGAAAAAATTAGCTGGGCATAGTAGCACTCGCCTGTAGTCCCAGCTACTCGGGAGGCTGAGACAGGAGGATTGCTTGAGCCCAGGAGTTCAAGGTTGCAGTGAGTTATTAACACGCCACTGCACTCTAGCTGGGGCAATACAGTGAGACTCTGTCTCAAAAAAATGAAAAGAGGCCGGGCACGGTGGCTCACGCCTGTAATCCTAGCACTCTGGGAGGCCGAGGCGGGTGGATCGCTCAAGGTCAGGAGTTCGAGACCAGCCTGAGCAAGAGCGAGACCCCGTCTCTACTAAAAATAGAAAGAAATTATATGGACAACTAAAAAAATATATATATAGAAAAATTAGCCGGGCATAGTGGCGCATGCCTGTAGTCCCAGCTACTCGGGAGGCTGAGGCAGGAGGATCGCTTGAGCCCAGGAGTTTGAGGTTGCTGTGAGCTAGGCTGACGCCACGGCACTCACTCTAGCCTGGGCAACAAAGTGAGACTCTGTCTCAAAAAAAAAAAAAAAAAAAAAAAAAAAAGAAAAGAAATGGTGCAAAACAAAAAAATTTTAAACACAACAGTGATAATTGTTGCAGGCAAAAATAGATGTTAACATTAATGGGTCAAAGTAGGATGAAACCCATTTAGTGGGTGAAAGCAGAGTATGGTGAACCAAAGAAATGCATAATATCAAAGTAACTCCCCACAAGACACCTAACAGGAACAATAATTTCAAAGGAGAAAAAGTAGTTTTATTGAGGAGAAAGCTTGCAGAGCCCACTTAAAACAAATGATCAAAGTTAGTATCACCAGGATTAAGAATTATTCACATTTTGTACCTCCTGATATGATGAGAAGAGTACAAAATCATTTCTGTGGCATTCTTGCTAAAAATGTACAACCTCGATCTAATTACCTGCAAATATCAGACAAACTCAATTGAGTGACATCCTACAAAATACCTAGCCAGTACTCTTCAAAAGTGTCATGGTCATGAAAGACAAACAAGTGAGGAACTGCCACAGATTGAAGGAGACTAAGGTGACATGACAACTGAACACAATGTGAAATCTTGGATTGAATTTTGCACCAACTAAGGGACATTAGTAGGACAACTGGTGAAATCTGAATAATTTCTTTCTTACTTCTGTGGATTAGTTAATAGTAATATACCAATGTTCATATCCTCATTTTAATAATTGTACTATGGTCATGTAAAATGCTAACATTAAGGGAACCTAGGTAAAGGGTGTACTGGAAACTCTGTACTATTGCTGCAACCTTTTGGTGACTCTAAAATTATTTCAAAGTAAAAAGGTTAAAAAGATAAACCAGATAAAATAAGATTAAAAAATAAATATAATGAATCAATGAGAAATGAGGAAGCATCAAAAAGAGAAAAAGAGACTTAGTTATGGTATACTTATACAAACATACTGGAGTATCAGCAAGAAGCTCCATATAAACTTATGCTCACCGTTCTTATAAAGAAAAGAGCTGAAATTCTATATTCTTCCATGTGTAAATCCAAGAATAGAGAGCAAGTTGGGGAAATTGATAATCCTTATGATTTCGATTTTATAAGACCACATACATCAAAGATAAGCACAGCATTTGGAGGAATAATGCTGAGGTAATAAGCAGAAACATAGGCAGAATCTGGAAAAATTGGCTAATATTGCTATCAAATCCATACAAATATAAACAACCACTTCTTTCACTCTTCTGACCACTATCATAACAAAAGCAAAGCCCTTGTTCCTGCAGTAGTAGGCATTAAACTTTCTGCTATCTTTAAGTAGGTCTATGTAGGATATCATGCAGTTCTGGCCCTGCTAAAGGAAGATGTCTCAATTTCTGGAAAAGATGATTCTACTTCCACATCATCACTGGTTAGCTTCCTTTCCTATAGAAGCTTTTTTTAATATTATAGAAAGTTTGAAAATCAAAGGGAAACAAACTCATATTTTCACCAGCCTCATATATGTTAATATTAGAACTGTAATTTTTTTTTTTTTTTTTTTTTTGAGACAGAGTTTCACCCTGTCACCCAGGGTAGAGTGCAGTGGTGTCATCATAGCTCACTGCAATCTCAAACTCCTGGGCTCAAGTGATCCTCCTGCCTCAGCCTCCAGAGTAGCTGGGACTACAGGGCCACACCACAATGCCTGGCTAATTTTTCTATTTTTAGTAGAGACGGGGTCTCGCTCTTGCTCAGGCTTATCTCAAACTCCTGAGCTCAAGCGATCCTCCTGCCTCAGCCTCCCAGAGTGCTAGGATTATAGCCGTGAGCCTTATCTTCAAAAATTATTTCCAGATGAAAACGTTCTAGAGATCTGTTGTATAGTGTGATTATACTTAATACTACTGAACTATACACTTAAAAATGGTTAATAAATTTAATATTAAAAAAAAAAGGCCAAGAGAAAGAATGAACACAGAGAGAACCCTAATGTAAACTAGGGACTTTAATTACTATGATAATAATGTTATCAATATTCACTCATCAATTTTAACAAATGTATTGCACTAATGTAAGATGTTAAAAATAGGGGAAATTGGGGGGCAGGATGAAGGGTCATGTGGAAATTCTATACTTTTTGCTCAGTATTTTTTTGTAAACCTAAAACTGCTCCCAAAAAAGTCTATTAAATTTTTAAGAATTATTTCCTACTCTAAGGCATTTCCTATTTGTAAACATCATTTACCTAGATTTAATCACAATGACTACACATAATTCATATTCCTTGAGGAATACTCAATTAAATTATAACTGCTCACAGTGTTTCTCCAAAACAATATGAAATAGATAAAAATTCCCACAATCCTTACTTGCACTCTTTCATCAGTTTCAATCTGCTTCAACCCTATGTAGCTAAGGTAGAGAGTTAACAACAAAGCATAGTCACTGACATCTTGTGGCCTTTCTCAATAGGGGTTCCATGAGAGATTTAAGACATTATTGGGCAATGATTTAACTTTTTTTCCACGCATCTAGAATGGTACTAGAGGCTGAGTATTTCTCATTCAAAATGCTTGAGACCAGAAGTGTTTTTGGATTTCAGATTTCTTCAAATTTTGGAGTATCTGCTAATACATAATGAGACATGGCCTGAAGGTAATTTTATACAATACATTTTTTTTTTGAGAGGGGGTCTCACTCTGTTATGCCGGCTAGAGTGCAGTGGTGTGATCATAGCTCACTGCAGCCTCAAACTCCTAGACTTAAGTGATCCTCTCACCTCAACCTCCTGGAGTAGCTGGGACTATAGGCACTGGCACCATACCCAGCTAAATTTTTTTTTTTTTTTTTTTTTGGTAGAGACAGGGTCTTGCAATGTTACACAGGCTGGTCTTGAATTTCTGGCCTCAAGTGATCCTTGGCGTCCCAAAGTATTGGTATTACAGGAATGAGCCACCATGCCCAGCAATTTTACACAATATTTTTGATAATTTTATACACAAAACTAAGTTTGTATACTTTCCACACAAAAGATACATTGCAGCTAAAGGGGACTATACGGGTCTGTTTTTCCTTAGGGATACTGAATAAACCATGTTTTGTGTGCCTGTATTTTGACTGGGACCTATCACATGTGGTTAGTTGTGGAATTTTCCACTTGTGGAAATGCTCAAAAAGTTTTGGATTTTGGAGCATTTTGAATTTCAAATTTTTGGATTAGGGATGCTCAATCTGTAGTTACATACCAATCTGGGGAGAACTGAGAAAATAATCACTGAAATTATTTCCTGCATTCTGTGATTCAGATGTGGGAGCCCAGTTGAGAATGACTGTTAGAGATATAAAAAAACTAAGCAAAACTAACTTGCAGCATTAAGAGTAGCTAACACTGGATGGGTACAGTGGCTTATACCCATAATCCCAGCATTTTGGGAGGCCGAGGCAGGAGGATCACTTGAAGCCAGTAGTTTGAGACTAGCCTGGGCAACATAGTGAGACCCTGTATCTACCAATAAAAAAAAAATTAGCTGGGTGTGGAGGCATGCACCTGTACTCCTAGCTACTCAGGAGGCTGAGGGAGGAGGATCACTTGAGCCCAGGAGTTGGAGGCTGCAGTGAGTTATGATTGTATTCAGCCTGGGCAACAGAGCAAGGCCCCATCTCTAAAAACAAAATAAAAAAAAAAATCTATCTATCACTTGGATAAGACAGATAGAAGAGCTACTTAAACTTCATCTTTCAAAATATCTTCGTATGCTGTCTCTGTTAAACCTTCAGATCAGTGTAATCAAATGTATCAATAAAAAAAGAATAACCATTAACATTCTCCTGAGATGCACCATAATGATTTACAAGAGACAAGGAGTACACCAAAATCCTCACGGTGGTTATGGGAAAAGGACAGGATTATTCTGACCAGATCCTAAACAGGAAGAGCCTAAAAAATGAAATATTAAAATAATACCACCTTAAAATTTATTCAAAAATACTAGGATCTGAAAAAACTATCTCAGAGCATTCTACCCAGCCCCATGAAATGCAACCCTAATCCCTCTCTTTCTTTTCTCTTTATTCTTTTTCTTCCTTTTCTCTTCTTTTCTTCTTCTTATTTTAAGCCTGCAAGTTATTCCAAGGCACTTTTAGCCTGATTTACAGTTCTCAAGATTAAAGAGAGCTATTAATATATCCTAAAATTTGAGTTTCCTGTTCCATTTTCATGGTGAGATTTCTAAGAGCACCAAATGCATGATCTTTATTCAGACAGAGCTTCTGTTTGGCAAGCCAACGTATATGATAATCTAATTGCTTAAATTCATCTTTCTCTAGAATGCAGCTCTCACCTTGGTCTTCTTGTAAACAGAAAGCATTCCAAAACACACAAAAAAGAGAAGAGAGCAATAATGTGTGAAACAACAAAGTGTAATAGACTTAGAAGTCTTAAATTCAAATCCTAGCTATTCAAATTTAAACCCTAAATATCATCTGGACTCAGTGTTCTCATTTGTAAAATTAGGGGAATAAGGTTACATAGTCTCCAAGATTCTTTTCCAACATTCTGTGATTCTGTGATGGAAAGGTGAAAAAAAAAGAAACATCACAGAAATATCACATCATCTCCCAAAACTTCTCACAAGCCAAAAAATTCCCAAAGCCTTTAAGTTCTCCTACACTTATTTCACTTTTATCCTCAAATACAAAGTTTATTCTCCTCTGTTTACCTGGTTGGTACTACTAGTTGCTAGTAGCAACCCCCTCCCTCATTTTGAGTGTGACAACCAAAAATGTCTCCATACATTGCCCAGTGTCCCCTGGGAGGCAAAACTGGCTCCAGTTGAAAACCACTGTGCTAGAGGATAGAGAAAGAAAGACATAATAGGTATTCTCCCCACACTCTTGGGACCACAGTTCCTTTGATCAGAAAGAAGGGGTCCTCTTTCTGAGAATTTTAGAAACCGATGTAGTGCCAGTGCTATCACCATAACTGCCCTATAAAGATGATTTTGCATTTTCTTGAATTTTATATAATCATAAAGTACAGTCATCCTCCCTCATTTGCAGTTTCACTTTCCTCAGTTTAAGTTACCTGCTGTCAGTCAACCGTGGTCCAGAAATATTAAATGGAAATTTTCAGAAATAAACAATTCATAAGTTTTAAATGGGGTGCCATTGTGGGTAGCATACCCACATGAAATCTCACACTGTGCTGCTCTGTCCCTCCGTCATCCCTTTTTCCAGCATATCCATGCTGTCAGTATATAGTGCCTGGCCATTCGTCACTTAGTCATCGCGGTCATTAGATCAACTGTCGCGATCTCATAGTGCTTATGTTCAAATAACCCTTATTTTACTTAATAAAGGCTACAGATTGTAAGAGTAGTGATGCTGGCAATTCAAATATGCCAAAAAGAAGCCATAAAGTGCTTCTTTAAGTGAAAAGGTAAAACTCCTCCACTTAATAAGAAAAAAAATTGTATGCAGAGGTTCTAAGATCTATAGTAAGAATGAATCTTCTTCTATGAAGTTGTGAAGAAGGAAAAAGAAATTTGTGCTAGTTTTGCTGCTACACCTCAAACTGCAAAAGTTAACAGCCACGGTGCATGGTAAGTGCTTAGCTGAAATATAAAAGGCATTAAAATTTGTGGGTAGGAGACACATGAACACACACGTCATGATTCATGGCAATCAGGTTTGATACTATTCTTGATTTTAGGCATCACTCAGGGTCTTGGAACATATCCCCCATGGATAAGGGGGGACCTACTGTATATAGCATTATTTCATCTATATAAAGTTCAGAAACAGGCAAAACTATATTATTTGTTTGGTGATAACATATAATAATGATTAATACCAAAAGTCAGGATGGTGATTTTTCTCCAGAGGGAAAGAAGAGGGCTGTGATTGGGAAGGGCACATAGAGGACTTCTGGGATGAAGGAAATGTTTTGTACCTGGATGGTGGATATCTATAAAGTTAACTTTTATAATTATTCTTTAAAGTGTACATATATTTTCATGTAGTCTTTCTTACATATGCGTAGGGGAATAAAGATATCTTTTCTTCACCTATCCTAGGTTCATGGCCGAGGCCCATATTACAAAAGACAGATTGACAAAAAAAAAAAAAAAACATACATGGCACACGCCTGTAATCCTAGGGCCTCTGGGGAGGCCATGGCGGGAAGATCGCTTGAGGTCAGGAGTTTGAGACCAGCCTGAGCAAGAATGAACTATTAAAAACAGAAAAAAATTAGCTGGGTGACTAAAAATAGAAAAAAAAAAAAATTAGCCAGGAGGGAGGCTGAGGCAGGAGGATCACTTGAGCCCAGGAGTTTGATGTTGCCATAAGATAGACTGATGCCACAGCACTCTAGCCTGGGCAACAGAGCAAGACTCTGTCAAAACAAAAGAAAGAAAGGAAGGAAAAGAAAGAAAAAAAAGGCAGGAAAGAAGGAAGGAATGTAGGTAGGTAGGAAGGAAGGAAGGAAGAAAGAAAGAAAAAAAAAAGAAAAAACATACAAATTTATTTAATGTAAGTTTTATGTGACATGGGAGCCCTCATAAGGAAATGAAGACCAAAAGAAACAGGTAAACTTGTATATTTTTATGCTTAGGTTTGATGAAGAGTATATAGTCATGGAGAAATATGTTTGTATGGGATATATATAATAAAAAAAACTTGTCAATGCCACCCAACCACCCAAAACCTGTTATTGAGTTAATCATACAACAGAACAAATCTAAAGTGTCTATGTAAACCTACAGCCATATCCTCATTTGTAATTTCCTAATTAGTTAATTCATGTATTGCTAAGTTGGTTTGGATACAATGTGCTTTTTCCATAAAGCCTTAACATGGGGATGTATAGGAAAAGCAGTGATTAACTAAGCCAAGGTCTTCAAAAGACTGAGACTAACCCTCAGAAGAATAAATTTTAAGAAATAAATATAAAATATTGATCAACTATAACGCATTATATGCATCACTGAACACAGAGTTAGAATATTTATGGGCTTCTCTATTAAATTAAAAGCTCTAAATCCTACTATAATATAGAAATGATATGTGAAGACAGAATGAAGGAATCAATATTTAAGAATGCCACCTTGCATTTGCAAAGAACTCTAAATGTTCCTATGAATACTTTCTCTTTGCACTATACTCAATTTCCAATCAAGGAAAATGGGGTACCTGTATTAAAATATAATAACAATTCCATGTCAGAATTCAGCTGTGAGTCGATGACATGTTACTCACAGTCTCATTGAATAATAAAGAACTGATTAGTAATGTGGGCCAATCTATAAAGAATATGTATATATATATGCCAGAGGAAGTCACTTCCTATATACATAACAATTTTAGTAAAATTTTTTTTAGCATTCACAACAGACATCTTTATACTCTTTTATAACAATATGTCTACATTTATGTTCTTTCTAGAAACAAACCTGTTAGGTTGACAGTCGTATTAGGTATTTTACAGGATATTTTCTGGGCTTTTTTTTTTTTTTTTTTTTAAACCTTTACTCCAACTTCTATTTACCCAGGTACTTTTTTTAAAAAGAATTTCCTTTGCCTACTTGAAGATGTTGTTTTAAACTTTGGGACTTAACGAAAGCAAAATTAGAAGATCACAGATGAAAGTGGTACTGAACATACAGATAAGTATGCATTGCTATTGCATATTTTGTTTTGTTTAAATAAGCTGAGACCCAGAAAATAAAGTGTCTTACTTTAGGTAATCTAGCTAATGAATTGGTTCTGGATAGCAGATCTGAACTAACTTGACCTCTTACTGGCCATCAATTTTGTAGTCATACAGAACTGTGTTCGATTCCTGACCTGGCAACTTTGTGTTTCCATAGAGCAGGCATAATTACACTCATCAAAATACAGCTATACACACTGGAAGAGTATAAATTTCAAGTCCTATAAGTTAATAATAGATATTAAAAAAGAAAAAAATCTGAGCATATATGCAGTGGTGGAGAAAAGAAAAAATGAATTATTAAAATAGGAAAAAAAAAGTCAACATAAATTGTAAATACAATTAATGTATATTGCAAAAGGAAAACAGATACCCTTAACAAAAAAAAATAAACACCCGAAAATTATTTTAATGAACATCTGTTGTTTTCGCCTGTCCAGCAACCATACTCCCTTCTCCAGGAAGTAACACCTCAATTTTCCTTTAGAAACTATCTGTCACCCACCCTTAATTCAAGTGGTTTGAAACCACATTCCCTACCACCCCACTTCAGGGTGGGAAGAATATCCAAGCCTGCCTACATAAAGTATTCCATTGCTCTGGTCACAGGGACTGTCTCTAGAATGGTCAAAGACCAAGTCAGGCCAAGGAGACTACCATGGTTTGCTAAAATAGTAGAGAAAGGGAAATTCTCTTTCTTCTTGGGTTTCTGAGGTTGTAGGATGTAGGCCTGGTACTATTACTACTATCTTTCCCAGAGAATCTGACTCCCAAGTCTTAATTACTTTTCCACATTGATACCCAAATATGCAAAGGGATCTAGGGTTACCTGGTAGTACTGGAAAAGATAAATTAGGATTTTGACTTTCAATGTTATATTTTCTATAATAGTTCCATTTTTCAAAAATAAGCACATATTACATATATAATAGTAAATTTAAAACATTTAAAAATACTACCCCTGGGTTTTCTTCTCAAATATACTCAGATATTCACATTTAATGTCTTAAAAGCATTAACAATTTTCTCGTAATTTACCAAAGAGAATAGAATATCTATCACTTTTTTCCCCTGGCACAAAATAAAGCTATTTTCACTCTGAAAATATGGGTGGGGAAAAAAAGTTGTAAGTAAACCCTTTTCAAGAATTTGTCCTCATTTAAAATGGGATATATTCAAAACTCTACATGGAAAAAAAATGGTTAATATTCAGCAAGCGCTATAGCCACTGTAAAAATTGTTCAAGAGGTACTGTGAAGATAAAAAGTGGTAAAATTAGATTTTAAAAAGCTTTATCAATTATGTTAGTCCTACAATTCTGAATAATACATGATCTGAAGGAATTGATCAGTTAAATATTTCAGTTATAATTATTTTACATAATATTGCCTTATGAAAGAAATTGCAAACCACTGTTTTATTCTTAAATACAGGAAAGTCAGTCTCAAGATACACTCCCTAGGAATGTAAAGCATCTACTAACTATAGCAAATGCTCTATAAAGGAAGACAGCAATAAACGTTTTTGTTCTCTTGCTTTTGTTATACAGTTTCTATCACTCTTTCCCTTTCTCCCCAAGCACACACAAGCCACTCCTGCATCTTCACTTTTTAATATTATTATTTTTTGTTTTATGATCCTCAGTAAGGACAATTAGAAGGTGTCAATCGCTTTTTTTTTTTTTTTTTTGTGGTGGTCTCTTCTGGTTGTCATTACCTTCTTGATATAATCAGGTAGCCAGAGAGATGTTCTTAAGTGGAAGAGATCCTCAGGGACCTATCAAGGGTAGGGACAAGGAGCAGCAGCTAAAGGCCAGAGCCACCTTCTCACAGACAAGTGGCAGTAAGTCCTAAAGTTTTCAGGATAAGGCAATATTCAACAAGCTCATTACCTTGTTCACACCAGAAAGACAGTGGGTTGGCCATCCTGATCAACACCTTTGCCTCAAGATGCTGATTTTTTTTTTTTTAATTCGATGTACGGTTCAATGAAACCTAAACTCTCCTAAGCTAACAACTCCAAACTTTTCTCACCTTATCTGCAAACGCCTTTCTTATACTGCAAGATCACTTCCGCTTGTGACCCAAAGGGATGCTTTAACATAATTGAAGGTATATAAAAGAAGCCACCAAAAAATGTGTGATGGAAATATCTATTAAAGAACAGGAAGAAAATGGGTCTTTCCAAAGTACCGCAGGGAGAGTAAAATACTTTGCCCTAGTCCCTTAGCCATAAAATATTTATTCTACTTATATTTACTAATATCCACAGTATTTTTCAGGCATCTAAAAGAGAAGGTAAAGAAACCATAAACCACAAGACTACACAGATAGCAACGTAAAGAACCGTCAATCTAAACTCTCCTCCTATTCACATAGGTCAGTAACATCTGGCTCTTTCTCAAAACATCGTATGGTGGGCCAGGATGGGATGGTGAGAAGGAAACTTGAGAGAGAGGATGAGAACGGGAAGGTGCTGGAAAAGATAAAAACGGAACCATTCGAGAAGACTGCACTTTGTATTGCACCTTTGATTTTCCACTTCTTTTTTCGATTAGGTGACCAATATTTCTGCCTATCAGAAATCCATCTGTAAACTCCCCCACCTACTTCCAACCACATCCACAAATTCCGGGAGAACCAATCAAAGCTATTTGTGTCTCCCGGTCGCTCGCAAGGAGTGAAACGTCGGCGGCCAAGTTGGGAACCCGGCACTGGGAGAAGTTCTCCTGGGACAGGGAGAAGGGACGTGGTGAGGCGAAGGAAAGCGGAGGATGGGGAGCAAGCAGAACTAAGGGCTCCTCTCAGCACCGTGAGCTGAGCGCATCACGGAGAGTAAGGTAACCCGCCAGACCCGACAAGTCGCCGGATCCCTGGGGCTGACAAACAGCTGGCCTCGGAGCCCAGGTACCTAAAACTATTTCGCCACTGCCTTCCCCTTCGTCTTCCCTAAATTGCTGTCTCCTCACACCCTTCACAGTCCAAGACTCACCCGTCCACACTCCAGCTCCACCAGCTCCTCGGTCACAGCCGCCCACTTCTGACAACCATAAAAACGAAGCAGCAGCAGAGACAAGCTTCCACCTCCCCCGCCCACCCTCACGTGACTCTCCTAGCCGCTGGGCCTGTCGGGATCGTGGCGAAATGGGTTTGGGAGGGGCACGGAGAAAAAGGAGGGGGAGGAGTAAGGGGAGCAACTCGCCACGCCCCAGCCTCGGGCCCCAACCCCTCATCTTTTAGGCGGGAAAAGCTGAAGAGCGCCTAGAAGCCTTCCGGCATTTGCTCTAGTTTTTTCCTCCTCCTCAAAAGGCATAAAAATCTGTTTAAAAAAATTGTTGTGCCCTCTGACACCTCCTTGGTACCCGTTTTCGTATTGGCTAAGCAAAAAAGAGTCAGTGAAAAGAAAACTGGACCACAGTGAGTTGGGAATTGTTTCTTTGCAACTGCGTTTAGGTTTAAGCTTCTAGTAAAATTTTCTTACTTCATAACCTTAAACCTTTTTTGGGTTTAGAAACTTCCTCACCACTTTCTATTGTGTGGATTTTTCAAGTGTTTTATTTGCAGGCTAATATTATTGCAGTTTTGTCCCTAACCTACTAATAACATGTTTCCCCCCCCCCAAAGAAGGTGGTTTTATCCGAAGTGTGGATAGAAAAGGGTCCTCTCTCTCCTGCTGTGGAAGAAATAGAATGAAAATATTATGGTTATGATACCAGAGAACTTTCAAATAAACTTTTTTTCAAGAATTTACTTAGCAGAGCAGTAGAAAAGGCAACAGCCATGGAAACAAAAGGCAGACAAAATTATCACTGGGTTAAATTGTGAAGTAAGCAAAATCAACTATTTCCTCCATTTCTTCTCAGAGGACCCTTCCTCCCCATTAACCTAAGAACAATTTATTGTGTTCATGGCACTATGCTAGCACTTTACATAACAGCTGAGTGTTTGTTTACAACCACTCTGTGGGATGGATACGATTTTTATTCATTTGCAGGAAGGGAAGGAAGCAGGCTAAGACCCTTAGGTAATGCAGTAAATGCTATAGCTAGGACACAGACCTAATCTGAAGGACTCTAAGGTCTGGACTCTTAAACAGTTTTCTTTAATCTGTATTCCTCTGGCTCTACCTGCCTCAGGAGTTAGGAATCATTGTTAATTTGCTTCCCAGCTATCAAAATGTACCTTTTCTGTATCTCTTCCCATTTAATCTGTTCTCTGTTAAGTGAAAAATGTCATAAAGAAATCCTTCCCCATTATTAATAGGCACTTAGCTTGTTATCCTTCTCAGCCATGTCCATTATCTCTGATGATGGGAATTCCAGAACGTTTTAGAGGCTCATGGAACCCTAAGTAGTAGCTAAGTCAACTGTTTCGCAAAACAAATAAAAAAAGAAAGTTAAATCAATACATACATGGTGAACAAAAATCAATATTTAAGAATTGGTGAAATTCAATCCTGATTTTAGACAATATTTGTCTATGTAAAACTAAATAACCAGTTGAACTACTAAATGACATGTAAAAACATAAATCACTGGTTCTCAAACTTTTTGGTCTCAGGACCCTTTTATGCTCTTAAAAATTATTGAGGACTTCAAAGAACCTTTTTTTTTTTTTTTCTTTTTTGAGACAGAGTCTCGCTCTGTTGCCCAGGCTAGAGTGCTGTGGCGTCAGCCTAGCTCACAGCAACCTCAAACTCCTGGGCTCAAGCAATCCTTCTGCCTCAGCCTCCTGAGTAGCTGTGACTACAGGCATGCGCCACCATGCCCGGCTAACTTTTTCTGCATATGTTTTTAGTTGTCCATATAATTTCTTTCTATTTTTAGTAGAGACGGGGGTCTCGCTCTTGCTCAGGCTGGTCTTGAACTCCTGAGCTCAAACGATATATCCACCTTGGCCTCCCAGAGTGCTAGAATTACAGGCGTGAGCCACCACACCCGGCTAGAACTATTGTTTATGTGTTATACCTATCAATATTACTATATTATACCTTAAAATAGAAAATTTTTTGATTTTTTTATTTAAAAAATAATAGATTAATTATATGTTGACATAAATAACATATTTTTATGAAAAATAACTTTTCCCAAAAAAAGAGTAGGATAGTTTTACATTCTTGCAAATTTCTTTAATGTCTGGCCTAATAGAAGACAGCTGATTCTCCTTTTCTGCATTAAATGTTGCACTCTTACCCAACATGTATCCTCTGGCAAACTCTACACTCAAGAGAGAATGAGGGTGATAAAGGCAAATAACGATTTATTATTAGGACAGTCTTGACCTTACAGATCTCTGTAAAGGAACTCCCAGGAATTCTCAGACTTCACTTTTGAGAATCACTGTTTTAAACCATACAAATGTGAGATGTTATTGTATTTTTTTTTGTCTATTCATTTTGGCATCAAGTAGAACATTTAGTAGAAACAAGAACAAGACAGAGACAATTTACAGACTAGACCAATCTTATACAAGTAAATGTGGGTATTCTTTCTTCATTTCTCAAGAGTATAAAGTTAGCCAAATTCAAGGTCATAGCTGAATACAACTACATTCTACTTTAGAAATCTGTCCATCAATTCATTATTGTCTTTCAGGCTGCTATGCAAGTTGGTCCAGTCACATGAATGTATAATATCACTAATGGGGATTTATATCTCCTCCACAAACTAATAATGACTCCTCTGGTGACCAATAAAATTTGAAGTCAAAATTCTTTTCACAAACATATATTGAATGCCTACTATATGCAAGGGTCATGACTGATGTTGGGCTTATAAAAATATATAAATTCAGTTCCTGCCCTTGGGCAACTTGTATATATAATGAGACTTGCATGCCAATATAAATATATTTTTTGCCAAGTCCAATAGTTCCCAAACCACTTTGATGGTCAAATACCTCAGAATTATCTAAGGGAGTTTTTAAGATTTTTGGATCATAAGATATACTGTTTCAGTAGTCAGGGTGGTGCTCTGGAATCTGGATTTTAGAAGTCTCAGGCTGGGTGTCTCACACCTGTAATTCCAGCACTTTGGGAGAGGATTGCTTGAGGATAGGAGTTACAGACTAGCTTGGGCAACATATTGAGACACCGTCTCTACAAAAATTTTAAAAATTAGCCAGGCGTGGTGGCATGTGCCAGCTACTCGGAAGGCTGAGGTAGGAGGATCACTTGAGCCCAGGAATTTGAGGCTGCAGTGAGCTATGATCATGCCACTGCACTCCATCCTAGGCAACAGAGTGAGACTTTGTCTCTAAAAAATAAAATAAAAAAATAAAAATCCTAGGTGATTCCCCTGCAATGATAGGATTGAGAATGAATACTAAGTACTGTATAATTGACAAAGAAATGAATTTGATCTTTGCCTACCCCCCAGAACTATCACACATAAAATATGATCTCTATTTATCTCATCTTTGATATTTTAAAAGTATGTTGTGTTGAAAGATCTGTGTTATCAAGAGACAGAGTATTTCATTTCACTCAGTTAACATAGAAATTGATGCCCTATTTCAAACATTTTATAGTTTGTCTACCTTTATCATATAAAAGTAATAATGTGAGGTGTTATCACAGCAATCTCCAATATATCACACCAATGTAAAAAGCAAAACATCTTTTGCACAAGCATCTGGCTTCAAAAAGTATTATTTTAGGCCAGGTACGGTGGCTCATGCCTGTAATCCTAGCACTCTGGGAGGCCAAGGTGGGTGGATCACTTGAGCTCAGGAGTTTGAGACCAGCATAAGCAAGAGTGAATCCCCGTCTCTACTATAATAAAAATTAAAAAAAAAATAGCCAGGTGTTGTGGTGGGCACCTGTAGTCCCAGCTACTCCAGAGGCTGAAGGCTTAAGCCAAGGAGTTTGAGGTTATGATGAGCTATGATCAAGCCATTGTACTCTAGTTCAGGAGACAAGAGCAAGACCCTGTCTCCAAAAAAGAAAAAAAGTTATTTTATACAGCTTTGATTCAGTTTTTTAAAATGGATTAATGGATTGAATGAATAATTAAAACTAAATAAATAAAATTAATTCAATGAGATGTTCCTTGTTTCATTACACTTATCTTCAGGGTTCCATAAATTATAGTATTTCAAAACCTTTAGGCCGGGCGCGGTGGCTCATGCCTGTAATCCTAGCACTCTGGGAGGCCGAGGTGGGCGGATCGTTTGAGCTCAGGAGTTCGAGACCAGCCTGAGCAAGAGCGAGACCCCATCTCTACTAAAAATAGAAAGAAATTATATGGACAGCTAAAAATATATATAGAAAAAAATTAGCCGGGCATGGTGGTGCATGCCTGTAGTCCCAGCTACTCGGGAGGCTGAGACAGGAGGATCACTTGAGCCCAGGAGTTTGAGGTTGCTGTGAGCTAGGCTGATGCCACGGCACTCACTCTAGCCTGGGCAACAGAGTGAGACTCTGTCTCAAAAAAAAAAAAAAAACCTTTGCAGTCTTCATCACAAATATCTTTTGAGGATATAATACTTGAGTAGCTATCTGGAGATTTATTTATACTTGCTGTCGCAATGAGTGTTCTTTCCTAATAATTGTGGCCAGAATTAATTATATTCAAGTAAATAAGAAAAATCCAAAAAGCAAGCTTGAGTGTTTTCTTTCTTTTTACCATAAAGGAGTGGGAGGATGGCTAAATCCGCCATAAATGTGATGATTAATAAAAACTGAAATATAGCCTTCTTAATTTTATTATTAAAACTAACTTAAAAAACTAACTTCAAAATTAAAGAATCCCTGTTTAGATCTTGATTTCTAAAATTTCTTTATCCACAAAAAGGAACTAGGGCTTCTTGAAGAAATGGCTGATTTCAGGGACAGGGCAGGAAGGTACATGATGAGCTGGAACATCTTGTTGTGCCAGAAAGTAAGGAAGTGCTCAGAAAATAAAATGGGAGCATGTCAAAAGGAACCAGTTTGAAGGGCCTCTCATTAGCCAAATCTGAGATAATTGGAGTACCAATATAAGAACAGTAATGAGTTATAGCCCAGTGAATAAAACAAGAACCCATGAGTCTATACTAATATGGGAGAGAGAGAGAGATGGGGGAAAGGGGACAGTTGTTTTCCTTAAAATAGAATTCCCACTGACAAATTCATAAAGAGGTGGAGTTGGAAAATCACCATTTTGCAACTATCATAGTAAAGATTGGTTTGGGCAAACATCATCAATGAAATAGTGGGGGTGGGGGACAGTTTTATAAGAAGTAGGATGTTTTTATGTTTTCAAAATATCTTCCCACAGATCGTACATTTTTTGCATGGGAAAACTGTAACTATATAGTGGAGAAACTAAGCAATACTTTGATCCCTGTGATACGATACTCTGAGAAGAACACAACATTACTTGAATCTAATCATGAGGAAACATCAACTAAACCCACACTGAGAAGCATTCTATGAAATAACTGTCGTGAAAGAAAAAAAAAAACAACCCAAAGGCTAAGGAACTAGCTATTCGATATTAAAAGAGACTAAGGAGACTTGACAACTAAAGTCAATACATGGTCCTAAATTGAAACTTAGACCAAAGAAGGGAAATGCTGTAAAAGATTTATTGGAATAATTGACAAAGTTGGAATGTGTACCATAGATTAAGGTAGCTCCCACATTTGACAACTATGTGATGCTTATATAAAGGAATATCTTTTTTCTTAGTAAGTATATGCTAAGTATGAAGATGTAAAGGGACATGATGTATGCAACCTATTCTAAAATGGGTCAGAAAAAAAATATCTAGAGAGAGAAAATGATAAAGCAAATGTAGCAAAATGTTAAAAATTGATGAATTTGAGTAAATGATATTCAGAAGTTCTCTGTACTATTGAAATTTTTTTATAAGTTTAAATTATTTTTATAAAGAAAAAAAGTTAAGGGCTCCAATTTCTCTCTCTTAGGATGCATTCCAAAATAGGCCAGAACATTCATCATTAATCTTTTCATTGTTTTTGGTTATCTTATTTCCACTTTAATTATTAGAATCATGTGGTAGTTATCTTTTATAATTTTAGTTGATTATGTATTACCAATAAGAAAAGGAGCTGAGTTTACAAAAGGCCAAAAAATTTCCTAATCCCAGTTGCAGAAACTTTTCATATTTGCAACTAAAATTTGATTTTAGATGTTTTAAGAGATTGATTTAAACAAGGGAGAAAAAGCAAAGTTGGTGTACTTGTTTCAGTTTCCTTAAATTATTTTACATGATTAGTTTTTCAATCATCTATAAGCATAATCTAACGTTTCCTCTAAAATAATTGTTAAATTGGTTTCTCCCTATTTTAATTTTAGTTGGTCTTTTATAATTTTTACACATAATTTTTAATTACAAAGGTATGTATACCCTTAAATTCAAACAAATTGAGAAGCATTAGAATTAAGGAATGTCTTCCTCTCCACGCAAATGTTACCCACAGAGATAACCACTGGGTAAATTTTTGTATCCTTCTAGACTTTTTCCTGTGCTTATATCAATGTGTATATATGTTTATGTACACAGTTTTTTAAAAATTGGGAATCATTCTATGTAATATGTTCTTTTGTTAATTTTTAACAGGTAAATCTTTGTTAATTTAATTTTTATTAATATTTTATAAAAGCTGTGTATATATAATTTTTAATAGGTAGTTTTAAAAGTTAATTCAACTAGTAAAGTTTTTTTCTAATCTTTATGTAACACATTCAGATGGTTTAAAATTCAAAAAGCACAAAGATATAAATATATATTCTGTGAAAAGTCTCCCTTCCACCTTTGTCCCTGAGATACCCAAATCTACTCATAGGCAGCCAGTCACATTAGTTTTTAATGCACCCCTATTTCATATACAAACACACACACACAGAAACACACAGAAGATTTTTTCATATCATATAAAGGGCTTCCTCACTTTTTTATATTGCTATGTAATATTCCACTGCATACATATGACTTTATTTAATCAGTTGCCTGATTTATGTCATCAGACATTTAGGTTGTTTCCAATGTTAGTTCTTACAAATAATCTGCAATTAATAATCTTGAAAATACTTCATTTTGCCTATGTGTGAGTCTATGACATAAACTCTTGGAAACAAAGTTGTGGTATCAAAAGTTTCACAGATTGGTTTCTCTGGAAAGCAGACTTTAAGCAGAAATTTAGAGTTCCAGATGTTTATTAGGGAGTGCCCCTGCATTCAACAGTTTTGGAAGGGAGAAGAAAGAAGTGGAATTAAGCAGAGGAAGAAGTTGACCTGTGATATACCCATGCAGCCTCAGATAACCCTACAGGGAAGCTTTGGAGCTGAAATGACTCATCAGAGTTGTCCTGCATTGGGTGGAAGTGGCAAGGACTTTATATCATTGGATGTGGGCTGTCACAGAACAGCATGCCCCTGGGTAAAACAGCTCTTTGTAGCTGAGGAAGAACTTTCAAGGGCTGACAGTTAAAGATTCTGCTGACAGAACTTCCAGCAGCTGGGGCAATAAGAACTTTCTGAAAAAGGGTATCTACATTTTGTAATTTTGATAGATTTTTATCAAATTGCCATACCCCTTTATACTCCACAAGCACCATATGAGAATGTCTGCTTACCCATTATCCCCCCAACATAGAGTATTATCAAAATTCTGTATATTTGCCCATCCGATTAGATGAAATGTGACATCTCAGTGTATTTTTAATTTTCCCTTTATAAAAAAATTTTTCCACAGTTAACACCTTACTGAATGAGGAAAAGCTAAATGCTTTTGCTGTAAGAACTGGGACAAGAAAAGGATGCCCACTTTCACCACTCTTATTCAACATAATAGTGGAAGTCTTAGCCAGAGCAACTAGGCAAAAGAAGGAAATAAAAGACATCTAAATTGGAAAGGAGGAAGACAAATTGTCCCTGTTTACAGATGACATGATCTTCTACCTAAGAAAAACCTAAAGACTATACCAAAAAACTCTTAGAACCAAAGTTGCAGTATACAAAATTAATATACAAAAATCAATAGTGTTTCTATACATAAACAATGAACTAGCTGAAAAAGAAATCAGGAAGGAGGCCATCCCCTTTACAATAGCTACAAAAGAAAAGAAAATAACTAGGAGTAAATTTAACCAAGGAGATGAAAGACCTCTACAAGGAAAACTAGAAAACACTGATGAGAGAAATTGAAGAAGCCACAGGCATCCCATGCTCATGAATTGGAAGAATTAATATTGTTAAAATGACAATACTACCCAAAGCAATCTACAGATTCAATGCAACCCCTATCAAAATATCAATGACATTCTTCACAGAAATAGAAAAAAAAAATCCTAAAATTTGTATGGAACCACAAATAGCCAAAGCAATCCTGAGTAAAAAGAACAAAGCTGGAGATATCACACTACCTGACTTCAAAATATATTACAGAGCTATAATAACCAAACAACATGATACTGGCATAAAAACAGATCCATAGACCAATGGAACAGAATAGAGAACTCAAATTAATCCACATATTTACAGCCAACTGATTTTTGACAAAGGTGCCAAGAATACTCATTGAGGCAAGGACAGTTTCTTCAATAAATAATTCTGGGAAAACTGGATATCCATATGCAGAAGAATGAAACTTCATGCCCACCTCTCACCCTACACAAAAATTACTCAAAATGCATCACAGACCTAAATGTAAGACCTGAAACAATAAAACTACTAAAAGAAAACATAGGGGAAATGCTTCAGGACATTAGTCTGGGAAAAGACTATGAATAAGACCTCAAAAACACAGGAAACAAAAGTAAAAATAAACATAAACAAATGGAATTATATCAAGCTACTTAGCTTCTGCACAGCAAAAGAAGAATCAACAGAGTAAAAAGACAACCTACAGAATGGGAGCAAATATTTGCAAACTACTCACCTGACAGGGGATTAATATCCAGAATATACAAGGAACTGAAACATTTCAACTGCAGAAAGCTAAACAATCAGATTAAAATGATCTGAACAGACATTTCTCAAAAGAAGACATAGAAATGGCCAAAAAATATATGAAAAAATGATCAACATCACTAATCATCAGGGAAAAACAAATCAAAACCACAATGAGGTATCATCTCACCCCTGTTAGGATAGCTATTATCAAGAAGACAAAAAAATAAAAAATGCTGGTGAGGATGCAGAGAAAGGGGAACTCTTATACACTGTTGGTAGGAATTCAAAATAATACAGCCACTATGGAGAACAATATGGAGGTTCCTCAAAAAACTGCAAAGAGAACTACCGCAGAATCCAACAATCCCCACTACTGGGAATGTATCCAAAAGAAAAGAAATCATTATATTGGAGAGACATCTGCACTCCCATGTTTATTGCAGCTCTATTCACAATAGACAAGATATAGAATCAACCTAGGTGTCCAACAGCAGATGAATGGATAAAGAAAATGCGGTTGGCTGGGCGCGGTGGCTCACGCCTGTAATCCTAGCACTCTGGGAGGCCGAGGCGGGTGGATCGCTCGAGGTCAGGAGTTCAAGACCAGCCTGAGCAAGAGTGAGACCCCATCTCTACTAAAAATAGAAAGAAATTATATGGACAACTAAAATATATATATACAAAAAATTAGCCGGGCATGGTGGTGCATGCCTGTAGTCCCAGCTACTCGGGAGGCTGAGGCAGTAGGATCGCTTAAGCCCAGGAGTTTGAGGTTGCTGTGAGCTAGACTGACGCCACGGCACTCACTCTAGCCCGGGCAACAGAGTGAGACTCTGTCTCAAAAAAAAAAAAAAAGAAAGAAAATGCGGTGTATATACACCATGGAATGCTATTCAGCCATAAAAAAGAATGAAATCCTGTCATTTGCAGCAACATGGATGGAACTGGAGGGCATTACGTTAAGTGAAATAAGCCAGAAACAGAAAGTTAGACACTGCATATTCTTACATGTGGGGGCTAAAAAGCATTGCTTTCATAGAACTCAAAAGTAGAACAGAGGATAATAGAGGCTGGGAAGGGAAGGGGGAAAGGAGGGATAGAGAGAGATTTGTTAAAGGATACAAAGTTACAGCTTGATAGGAGGAATAAGTTCTATACCACTACAGTGTAGGATTACTATAGTTAACAATAATATGTAGTTCAAATAGCTAGAAGGAGGGTATTGAATGTTCCCAACACAAAGAAATGATAAATATTTGAGATAATGGATATACTACTTACCCTGATCTGTTTGCCAAACATTATACATATGGAAACATCACTATATACCCCCATGAATATGTACTATTATTTGTCAATTAAAAAATAAATTTTTTTATTTTGAGGAAAGTTGAGCTTTATATGTTTAAGACTCATTTGTCTTTTTCTCTTAACTGTTTATATCTTTTGCATATTTTCCTATTATGTTGAATTTTTTGAGTGATATGTAGGAATTCTTCATATTAGATAAATGAGCCATACGTTCACCACACACCCTCCCAATATAACCATACAATAATATTTTGTTCAATTAACATTTTATGTTTACATGCTTGTAACTATGTGTTTTAGCCTGTTTTATGTTGCTGTAAAACAATACCTGAGACTGGGTAATTTATGAAGAAAAGAGGTTTATTGAGCTCACAGTTCCGCAGGCTGAGAAGTATAAAGGCATGGCCCTGGCTTCTGGTGAGGGCTGTCATGCTGCATCACAGCATAGTAGACAGAGGATCACAGGGGAAGCTGACACTTGTGATGGGGGGAAACTTGAAGGGTGTCCTGCCTTTCTAACAACTCACTCTCAAAGGAACTAAATCCATTGCGGAGAGAAATAATACAGTCTCTTTCTTGGGAGAACACATTCACTACCTATTCACTTGAGAATAGGTAGTGAATAGCACCAAACCATTCATAAGGGATCCGCTCCCATTAATGCAAACACTTCCGACTGGGCCACATCTTCCAACACCACCACAATGGTGATCAAATTTCAACACGAGTTTTGGTGGGAACAAACAAACCATATCCAAACCATAGCACTAAGTAAAGGGTATTCACATCTGACTCGTGTGGACTGCTATAATTACCTTTCTTTACACCATTTCCCGGTTTTCCTATAGTTAACAATCAGCTCATGTCTTTGCTTAGTTTTCTCTGTGTCTATCACTAATTCTTTCTTCAACTCCTCAACAGATATACCACTGTAGTCTGTGCTACCAACATCTCTTTCTTGCCGAAATTATTGGGCCAATTGCTTCCTTATTCAGCAATCCAATTGCCTCCTTATTTTCTCCCTGTTTCCACCTTTGTCTGCTAATAGGCTATTCTCAAATGAAAACAAAAGTGACCTTTTTCAAATGTAAACCAGTCGTTTCATTCCTACAGTGGCTCTCAATTTTCCTCAGAGGAAAAGCGAGTTATTACAGTGATCTACAAGGCCCTACAGGATCTGACATATCACCCTCCACTGGACCTACGTGACCTCATTTCCTATTGCTCTTGTATCCCTAACTCTTACACTTCTCTACACCTACTGGCAGTTCTCTCTGCCAGGAAAGTTCTTCTGCCACAGATCTACATGACTAATTCCCTAATTTCCCTCAAGTCTTAGCTAAAATGTTACTTCACAATGAGGTCTACCCTGACCATCCTATTTAAAACTGTAATATACATCTAACCCCACCCCCTACCTAGACCAGCTTTAAGCCACTTTTCCATGCTTTCTTTTTTCTTTTTTAATAGCCTTTATAATAAAGCTTTCTAATAAATTAAATAAATTATATAAAATAATCTTCTAATAAATTATACAATTTGCTCGTTTATTATCGTACTTCCTCGACTAAAGTGAAAGCTCCATGAAAGTGGCTCCATGTTTATAGCCCAAAGTGAGTACTCAATAAATATTTATTGCGAATAAAAATATGTTCTTGTAAAATGTTTAAGCTCATCAGAAAAGCTCCCATTTTCAATTTTTGTCCCTCCTAGAGCCCCTTCTCTTTTTGTTCCAATTTCTATCATTTTTTTGTCCTACCATACATCTGTGGTCTGTGAACTGGTCTCCATTATCAATTTGGGAATTTCCTTCACCTCTCTTATGGATCTCCTAGTATCTGAACTCTATGTCTTCCTTGTTCTTGCATTTCTCCTTGTTTTTTAGTGAGCATTTCTTTTTTATTTTTTCTTTTTGTTGGTAGCCTCCTAAGAAAGAATGAAAAGTTTTTGAGATTTTATATGTCTGAAATTGTCCTTAGTCAAGGTGTATGTTTAATTGATAACATAACTGGATATAGAACTCTAGAAATACTTTTCCTTGATGCTTTTCGAGACATTGCCCCACTGTCTTCTAGCTTCCTGTGTTGATCTCAAGAAGTGTAATGTAATTTTGATTCTTGATCTTTTAATGTTTTTTTCTCTGAAAGTTCTTAGGGGTCTTCTCTTTTTTTCCCCAGTGGATGATAAGCCATGTTGTGGATCTTTTTTGTTTGTTTAATCTGCTAGCCATCCAGAAGGTCCTGTGTCAGGAGATTTGTGTCTTTTTTGGTTTTAGAAAATCTTCTTGATTAATTTCTTTGATAATTTTCTCCTGGCTATTTTTTTTTTTTTTTTTTGTTCTCTCTAGAATTTCTTCGTATGTGCCTTCTCTTTTCAAAAAGCACTCAGCAGATTGGTGTTTCAATTGTTATTTATTAGTCATAATTTAGATAATAGTGTAAAAAGAATTAAAAGAAACAACATATTACAGGATATAATCATGCATGAAAATCCTTCATCCAGAGGCAAAATCAGTAGGCTGATTTTTTAAGAATGGCTGAGGCCACACATGGAGTCATCTCCTCTTTTAAAGATCATCAGATGTTCTAAAATCTAGAATAGTGCCTTGTACATTGTGAGAACTTAGTAAATATTATTAATAATTGAATGAGTGGCTGTCCTTCACACATATTTGCCCTTAAATATATTTGTTAGATAACATAGTGTAAACACTGCATACATACCCGAATCTCTAAAGTCCCTTATTTTTATCCATTAAAACATTTAAAATAATTAAGATCTAATATTTACATTTTTGTCATATTTACTTCTCTGTCAACCTGGAATCACAAGTCACAATCACCTTCGGGGAAAATGAGCTATTTTGCTACAATAAAAATGTATCATTTTTTATGTTTCAGCATTTTAATATCATTACAATGTAACGATCCTGATTTTCTATCCTGATTTCCTCAAAAATGCCAGCTCTAAACATAATTAAACTTAAGCTTTTCTTTCTTGTCAGCATGATTTGATAAAAATTGAACCATCTATCAACAAATAAGCTTATACAGCTCTCTTTGCCATAAAAAGAATATGTTTATAATAGACATTCACAATAAGATCATTGTGTTTCTTCATTTGTTTTAGAAGCTGCCATATAACTGCTGTCAGCCAAGCTTCTTACCATTTTCAATTTGAAGTCTCCCTGTTCACACACTGTTTTTTTATGCACAGTAAACTTTTAAAACTTTAACTCAATCTGGTTTTATTTTTGACAGTTTTGGTGTAAGAACTGGGAACCCAAAAAGACCCCTCCTGAGCCCCAAGGTACTGAGAGAGCCCAATGCACTTACTGCTTTCTGCCTGACCACGGAGTTCTAGGGTAAGTCTCTCTTGAATCCAAGGTCTATTCTTTTTGTGTTTCAAGTTTTCTGATTTTGTTACGGATACCTGTGTTTTGGTGAAGCTTCTGGGTAAGTCACCCCTCTGTTTATAAAAGGAGATTTGTGATTCCCTTGGGTTTTAGACAGTGGTAGAACTCCTGGGTTCCCTATAAATACAGTTGTATTAGGTAATCCAAGGCAAATATGGGTTCCACTTAGTCCAAGACCCTTTCCCCAACTCCCTCAAAAACCCCTGCTTCCTACATGTATACCCACTGTGGATGAAGATTTTGTGCATTTTTGGAAAAATGGGTGAACTTTACAAAACATAATTTGGAATTGCAGTGACCACTTTGAGGAAACTTCAACTTAAATAAGATAGTTCATCTTAGAGGTGCCTTTGAAAAGAAAACATCCTGAACTTCTCAGAAACAATGGAATGCATTCTTTGGTATGCAGAGGCTTCCAAAAGACAGAATGACTCAAAACTAGCCTCTCTAAAGGAATCTTTACAATGCACTAATGAAAAATGAAAAGCTAAAACAGACTGACTTTACAGACCCTTTTGCCAACCCTACCCCTCTTCTCTACTCTTACTACCTGATTATTCTGAATCCACTAACCCTTTTGATCTCTTACTCTTCCTGCCTGATTCCCCTCAACACCAGATTCCTCTAAAAATTAAACCCTCACAGGAACTTCAAATATTGCAGTGCAACAGCTAAATTTAAACCCTGGTCTCATGCAGAACTCTGAGCCATCATAAGGAGTTCTCTGACCCTAAAAAGGACCAAGTCAAGTTTATAGATGAATTTAAATTCTTCTATAGGCCTATGACCCAGGGCTCCCTGATATATATAAATTTGTTCATAGGGGCACAGGTGAAGCTTGAAAATGGCTATAAAAAGCCCACTGGATACCTTGAAGATCCTAAGCATGACTCCAAAAAGGGAATACAAAAGGCTAGAAAAATGGGCCAGCAGTTATTAGAAGCTATTCTGAAATCTTCCTCATGAATAAACTGGGCCATAATCTAATCTTTAAACAAAAAAAAGATGTATCTGCTGTGCACTATCAGATCTGCCTAGAAAAAGTTTTCAAACAGCACTCTGGCCTTAAAGACCAAGATGATGAACTGGCCTTACCAGCTCATTTTGTTAATGGACTGCACACAGAAATAAGTGACTTAGTAAAGAAACAGAATGGAAGGTAACTCCCCTGACAGGACTGCAACATCCAGAAGAACACTGTGAAAGGACATTAGACCAAAAAAAGAACCATTAGGCAATCAAATTAATGGCCTTACAATTACAACTTACAATTATAATTACAATAGCCTTATAATTACAACAGTTATTATAAAAATTGAAGCTCATGCTCATAAAACTAACCCTAAATATCAGGGAAATGTCATGGCTGATTTTCATGCTAAGGCTGCCACCCAAGAACTTGTGTGCCCTGAATGAGATTCAGCCTAAAGATATTAAAGAAATCCAACATTTATTAATAAATGAATGACAGAAATATGCCCCAGAAACTAAAAAACAAAATTGGATAGTAAAGGATACAAGATCATTAAGGGATTCTGGGAGGGCCCAGATAGCCACTTGTTATTTCCCAAATTCATAAAAGTGCCATTTCTCTGGGCATTCTATTCTCTTACTCACCATGAGATTGACAAAATGATTTGGATCCTGACAAAACATTGATGAGGAAACTTTTCAAAAGCTGCCAAACAAGTCTGTGATCAATGTCTGACTTATGATACTCATAATCCTGGAAAAGTCATTAAAGTGGCCCCAGGAATAACTCCCCCACCACCAAGGCCATTCAAACACTCACAGATGAACTTCATTCAGTTGCCCACCTATATGGGTTATCAATATGTACTCGTAATAGTCTGTGTGTTCTCAGGATGGGTAGAAACTTTTCCATGCTGAAAGGGCTGATCCAATTACTATAGCCAAAAATTTACTAAAGAATATTTTTCCACTTTGGGGAGTTTCCAGAAAAATTTCAAGTGATGAAGGAAACACTTTACTGAACAAGTCATAAACAATTAAACAAGGTCATTCAAATGTTATTGCATTATTATTGTCCCTATCAGCCCCAATATTCTGCAAAGGTAGAAAGAATCAAGGGCTTTTTAGAATTAAAAACTGAGACTAAAGGACTACCCTTGGCTGGGAGCAGTGGCTCACGCCTGTAATCCTAGCACTCTGGGAGGCTGAGACGGGCTGATCGTTTGAGCTCAGGAGTTCAAGACCAGCCTAAGCAAGAGTGAGACCCCATCTCTACTAAAAATAGAAAGAAATTATGTGGACAACTAAAAAAAAATATATATATATATATACACATATATATAAATAAATTTAGCTGGGCATGGTAGCGCATACCTGTAGTCCCAGCTACTCGGGAGGCTGAGGCAGGGGGATTGCTTGAGCTCAGGAGTTTGAGGTTGCTGTGAGCTAGGCTGACGCCACGGCACTCACTCTAGCCCAGGCAACAAAGTGAGACTCTGTCTCAAAAAAAAAAAAAAAAAAGGACTACCCTGGCCTAAAATACTTTCCTTAGTTCTTATGTCAATAAGATCTACACCTTTTGGAAAATATAAATTAACTCTTTATAAAATTGTCACTGGACAACCTATGCCCTTAGTAATAGAAGCCCACATTTATCTAGCTACTCTATCAGAGTTTACTCTGATATGACCTGATACTGTAAAGAGCTAATGCAATATTTCAAAGCTTACTTCCACCAGGTCCAAGGAGCCCTCAGAGATATTCCATCTCATGAGGACCTTGTACTTCACACATTGGAACCAGATGACTGGGTATTTTGGAAAAAACATCAATGGAAAACTGTACTTGAATCTTACTGTAAGGGACCCTATCAGGTTCTTTTAACTTCACATACAGCAGTCAAATTGAACCTTGGGTTCATGTTTCTCAATTAAAAAGAGCTCTCACCACCTGTCAACCTACAGCTGCCTTAAAATTAAGGACATCTAGGAAAATATTTTCCCCAGAAGTAGATGACAATGTGAAGTAGACAGCTTTTGCCCAAGAACAGGGATCAAGAACCCATTGGATTTCCTTTCATTTTGCCAGGATTTTTCATTTCCACAATAATAGTGTAATCCTGCTACTTTGCAAACTAACACAAAATGTTTAAACTCATATTTCTGCTCCTTCTTAGCAACTTTCATCACACAGCCTAAATGCTCACTAAAGCCTACTATTCAACATATAGCCTTCCTTACTAACCAATATGATTACTGGTTATGTAGCCATTTAAATAGTTGGGAAGAATCTCAGTTAATACTAGAACCAGAATACTAGGAACTAGTACTAGAATACTAATACATGCTTGGGTGACTAACTCAGGAAAATGGCTTTACTAAGAGGTTTGTCATCCTTCCCCTAGCTTATCAAATCATTCAACTAATACTTATGGCCTAGTAGTTTGACATTGGGAAGAAACATTAGAAGTGGTTTGGCAAGTGGTTTGGGATTGAGAAGAAATGTTAGAAGCCAAAATATGGTGTATAACCACTATAAAATTTGTTACTAGTAACTTCTCTCTATTCATAGAAATCCTTAATAGTACTGGACCTGACTTAGGTGAGATCCCAGACTCACTCTGTAATCAAACTTTCTGGTTTGATTCAGAAATGGAGAGTGAACTCCTATATATAATGACACAGATCTAAACACAGAAAACGACAATGACATTCTCATTTATACTACTAAAGAACTCACTGAAACCAGACATTGGTTCAATGGAAACTCTATAGGCAAGTGGAATGTCTCTATAGTACCATTATATAAGGTTAGCAACAGTTCTGTATACTGGATAGATCAAAATTAAGGGCACATCTGAAAAGGGAACCAGTCTTACCTAGTTGGTAATGGTACACATGGATTATTTTATCGAATTCACAGAAATGTTGATTAAACCACATTCAAATTATTAATAGCAATGTATAGATGCCAACACAATAAAAAATAATCATGATACTTGCATCATATCTGATTTTTTGGTAATGGGAACTACCTTAACTCCATTGATAACACTGGATTATTCATTCTTTGTTTTAATAAGATATATTACAACAAAGGTTTCCCACCCAAATGGTCTTCCCTCAACTAGGAGTCTCTGAACTGGAAAAATCACTTATCAATATTCCTACGACTATTAAAAAGAGTTTTAATAATACATTAAGGCCGGGCGCGGTGGCTCACGCCTGTAATCCTAGCACTCTGGGAGGCCGAGGCGGGTGGATCGCTCGAGGTCAGGAGTTCGAGACCAGCCTGAGCAAGAGCGAGACCCCGTCTCTACTAAAAATAGAAAGACATTATATGAACAACTAAAAATCTATATAGAAAAAATTAGCCGGGCATAGTGGCGCATGCCTGTAGTCCCAGCTACTCGGGAGGCTGAGGCAGTAGGATCGCTTAAGCCGAGGAGTCTGAGGTTGCTGTGAGCTAAGCCGACGCCACGGCACTCACCCTAGCCTGGGCAACAAAGTGAGACTCTGTCTCAACAACAACAAAAAAAATAATAATAATACATTAAATTCTCTTTAAGTAATAGAATCTGTGAGCAGTTTAGCGTCAGTCATACTCCAAAACAGGAGAGTTTCTGATACGCTAACTGCTCAACAAAGGGGAGCCTGTGTTCTTATCAGAGAAAAATGACGTTTCTATATCAATAAGTCAGGAATTGTAGCTCAAAATTAGAGCTTTTGATCCTTTAAATCAGATCCAGGTATTCCACCAGATCAGAGAGGCACAATCAATTGATCTATTTGGTTAAATCTTGGTTCTTGGGGACCTTGGCTTTGGGGTTTTATTCAGACTCTTGGTATTATCTTCCTGTTAGTCATATTGGCAATATTCCTTGTATGTTGTACTCTTTCAAGAGTTTTAAATGCTTGTCAGCAGCCACTGAGTCAACAGATGATCTTTGTGAGGAATAAACAACAAAAACTACATGAACAAGAATCAGCAGAAGAACCTACTGAGATTCTAGTTTGCAACCTACAGATGTCTATGGATAGAAAGAAAAACAACATGAGGTGAACAAGATTAACACTAAATAGTTGGTCACATTCTCAGTCCAACTGAGAAAATAACCAAAAGCAGGGACTCGCTAAAGAAAATTCAAATGGAGGCTACAGTTTGGATATACTCCTAAGCCAACTGCCCATAGCCATGTAACAGAAACTTAAGCTACCCTGATTTCCTCCAAAATGCTCTAATCATAAAGGAAACTAAAGCCATTCTTTCTTGTCAGCATAATTCCATACAATAGAAGCAATCAGCTACAGACAAGTTTATACAGCTATACTTGCCTTAAAAGGAATGTAGGTTTATAATAGTGTCTAAAAAATTACCCAAACACTCGTAAGTCTGAATAAAGTCTGTCTTATCAGACTTTATTCAAGGGAGACCGTGGAGATCGGTATAGGGACCACTGTGATGAAGTCATGCAGTGGGGGAGAGAGGTTATGCTCAACTCCCACTCGAACAAGGACAAGTGGTGATTTAAAACCAAGGAACAGGCCAGGCGTGGTGGCTCATGCCTGTAATCCTAGCACTTTGAGAGGCTGAGGCGGGGGGATCATTTGAGCTCAGGAGTTCGAGACCAGCCTGAGCAATAACGAGATCCCGTCTCCACCAAAAATAGAAAGAAATTAGCTGAACAACTAAAACTATATAGAAAAAATTAGCTGGGCATGGTGGCACATGCCTATAGTCCCAGCTACTTGGGAGGCTGAAGCAGAAGGATCACTTAATCCCAGGAGTTTGAGGTTGCTGTGAGCTAGGCTGATGCCACAGCACTCTAGTCCAGGCAACAGAGTGAGACTTTGTCTCAAAAATAAATAAATAAGTAAGTAAATCAATCAATCAATCCAAGGAACAATATGGGAGTCAGTGGATGGAAATTATTAAAAGAAACATCAAGGAAAAGGGGTTTCTGGCTAACGCGACTTGATAGGCTTATTGCTGAAAGCAGGCCATGGTTATAAAATAGCAAGGGTAGCCTGGGCAGCAGAGTGAGATCTCATCTCTACAAAAAAGAAGAAAAATTAACTGGGCGTGGAGGCACGCACCTGTAGTCCCAGCTACTAGGAGGCTGAGGTGGAAGGATCACCTGAGACCAAGAGTTTGAGGTTGCAGTGATCTATGATCATGCCACTGTGCTCCAACCTGCGTGAAAGAGGGAGACCTTGTCTCTAAAAAATTAAAAAATAAAAATCAAGGGTGGTCAGATACCAAGTGTGGGGGATTTTCCCTAAACTGACTTAGCAGGATTCTTGCTCAAACTGGATTCTAGAAGGACAGAGAGGGAAGCCCAAGATGTGGCCTAGTCAAGCACAGGACTTAGGGAAGCCTGACTAAAGATCTGGTCAAAGAAAAAAGTCCTTTGGCAATAGCCAATGACAATAAGGGTCAATGTATTTCCTCATTTATGCTTTATGAGCTGCAGTGTCTGTGAGCCAAGCTTCTTACCACCTTTGGTTTGGAGTCTCCTAGCTTGTGAACTGTTTTTTTTTTTATGCACAGTCAACTTTTACAATTTTGACATGATCTGATTTTAATTTTGACATATGTAAGCCAAGAAAGTGTAATGGTACTGCTTCTTTTCCTCCAAATCAAACTTCTTTCATTGTTTATGGTGAACTTCTAATGATTTTGTCCAAAGCCAAGTGAAAATGACTTTTTTTTTTCCTTTTAGGAAATCAAAACAAAAATACTCAAGGAATCCAGAGCTTTCTCAGCATGTTATAGAATGATATTTGAGACACACTGTAGGTGAATTAGGTCAAGTATCAGTTGGCTTTGGAAAGGCCCAAGGTTTGTTGTTTCCACTTTGCTTTGCTCTCAAAAGAAATCACACCAAAGTTATGGTATTGCTGTTGTTAAAAAGAAAAATATTAATAAACCACAAACTATAAATGACCTCTTCCTTCTTTTACTTTCTGTTTCTACTTTTTCTGATGTGCTTTACCTAACAGCACATAGAAATGCAGGTCCTTAAGTGGAAAAATGTGATTTAATTCTGAATTGCTTTTTATGAGATAAAGTTTATAATGAGTTTTAGAAGGAAAATTTCTACTGTACCATATCATCCCAAAACTAGAGAATGGCACTTAGATAGTAGACAGATTTGCCTTCGAAGACCAAAGACTCAGGAGAGATTCTGACTGCTGAAAAAGACCCTAAAACCATTCAATAATTTACATGTAAATTTCCATTATTATCATTTTAATATTCAAGTACATATTCTAATCTTAACCATCTATTGATCTAGTTTTCCAAGAAATTATTTCCAATCAACCGTTTGAGGGTTTAGCCTAGTGTAGTTTAGCCTACACTGTTATGTAAATGCATCATTTTGAATCCATCAAGACCTCAAGATGGCATTAGATGTGCAAGAGATTTATTGAAGGAAATGCTTGTGAAAGATAAAGGGAAAAGGAGCAGGAGTAGCCAAGGAGTGTGATGCAAGTCTAACATCTGTGACAGGAGAGAGAGGAGGAAGGATTGGATGGGAAGAGCCCCAGGACATAGAGCAACACTCTGAGAAAAATTCACCCATGCCAATAAGAGGTCCCTGAACTGAAGTAACAATTAAAGGAATCCTGCTTTGTTCGTGAGCAGACCAGTTCTTACACCCTGCTGTGCTCAATCGATGGCTGGGAGCAGCCCAGGAGAAGCATTGCCTGGCATGAACAAATTAGAGCCAAAAATGTGTTGGTTGCCATTCAGCTATGCTCCCTGCAGCAGGTTCTTCTGAAGGGAGATCTGAGTGGGGCACCTCCGTGGCTACCACAGCCCACCTCTTGTTCTACACTGATCCATTTCTCTACATATGTTCTGGAAGCAGATTTTTCATGGTTCCTGTGGCCTTCTTTTCCTAAAGGGAAACTTAGAAGAGGAAGATTAGTGGGATGAACTACAGCATTCCATTACTGCACGTGGTCTCAGGCTACAACTGGTATGCACCATTTCCCTCCTTCACTGTCCATTCTAAATTTCCCTTACTCTCAGCTATTACCTCCACAGGTCATTAGCATGAATTATGTAAGTCTAGCATGTGCAATCGAGTACAGTTCCCAGTTTTAGGGACATATTTTCTGGTAATATATTCATGAGGTAGGAAATGTGAAAAGTTCCTTCCAGGACTAAGCAAGGACCCCATTTTACATGTCTGTTTAAAAATTTGGATCATGCTCTCTTAATTTCTAAATAATTGCGGCATTGACATTTTTGAGCAAAATAAATATAGTACATAGTGAATCTGGGAATATTTTGTTAATTAGATCCCAAGAGGCCACTGTATTGGAAGAAATTTTTGACTGATTACTAGGTATTTACTCTTTCCATGGTTCTAATATTGTATAATTTTTTCACTATTAGAAAATTAAGTTTGCTTTATACAAGCAGATTGTATTCAGGAGAAGAGAAACAACTGGCATGCCATATTTTGTAAAAGGGGTAATATTCTCTTATATTTTTATTACTAATTCTTTTTAATAGGCCTGTACATTTAAATTACTGAGTTCCCTCAAGCCACTTTCTCCAACTGTCTGGGTCTCAGTTCTTCAGCTATAAACTATTATGTTATTTGTTACTATATTGTGTAAATTAATCAGGAGTACTATTATAATTAAGTTTTAAAAATCCATAAGGACTAATTATTAATGTCAGTTAAATGCTTGAAATATTTTGGTTCACACAAATATACTGTAATAGTTTTCTTTTCAAGGAACATAAAACAATTAGCCTTTCAACATGTTTTTGGGCAGTCTGTATGAATAGCAGAAATTACTTGTAAATGGAAGCTATAGCTTTCATAAAACATTTTCTTTATACTATTGTGAAAATATTTTAAAAGCTAAAAGTAATTGGAACTTCTCACAGATACCACATAGGTATATTAGGGTCATTAACGATTAGAACCATTAAAATCTATGCAAGATAAATTGTACAATATTTCAAAGTAACCAAATAGCTGAAAAAGGAAAGCTCTTTATAGGATAATTCTAGCTTATAATTGCAGAGGAAATAATAGAATTTTAAAAATCATGATTTTGCAATTCCTAATGAAATAATGGACTTAGGTGGTGATTGCCAACAGATGCTGAAACCATTAGGAGAAAGTTTGAATGTAGAACTTTATAATGTACCCATCCCTCTAAAAAGACTTGAACCCACTGGTCACAATTAACATCATTAAATGTAAGACAGTGCTGGTGTTCTGGTTGGGATTCTGGAACAGAAAAAGGACATTAGGTAAAGTCGAAATCTGAATAAACTATGAACTTTAATTACCAATAATACATAAGTATTGGTTCATTAATTGTAACAAATATACTACACCAGTGCAAGATGTTAATAATAGAGCTGGGTGGAAGGCAATACAGGAGCTCTGTATTATCTGCTTAGTTTTTCTATAAATTTAAAACTATTCTAAAAAATTGTCTATTAATAAAAATAGTTGGAAAACTAGACATTGTATTCCTCCTGAACTAATGAAATAGGAATCACAGAGGGCCACATAGAAAGTATTCTTGGCCGGGCGCGGTGGCTCACGCCTGTAATCCTAGCACTCTGGGAGGCCGAGGCGGGTGGATCGCTCGAGGTCAGGAGTTCAAGACCAGCCTGAGCAAGAGTGAGACCCCGTCTCTACTAAAAATAGAAAGAAATTATATGGACAACTAAAATATATATATACAAAAAATTAGCCGGGCATGGTGGCACATGCCTGTAGTCCCAGCTACTCGGGAGGCTGAGGCAGTAGGATCGCTTAAGCCCAGGAGTTTGAGGTTGCTGTGAGCTAGACTGACGCCACGGCACTCACTCTAGCCAGGGCAACAGAGTGAGACTCTGTCTCAAAAAAAAAAAAAAAAAAAAAAAAGAAAGTATTCTTGCCAAAAGAACTGGACCTGAACCTAATCAAGCATCTAGGTCAAATTACTAGTTTATAGGAAATGTGGATAGATGACTATGTTAAATAATACCACAAGAATGTAATCAACCAAATCCAGGATGTAGGATTTTTACAAATGACCCAACAAATGGCATAAAAAAATTGGGAGAGGAGGAGCTATAATAGTCTAAAGACTTGAGATACATCAACCAAATGCAATGTGTTAACATTGTCTGAATCTTCCTGTTTTAAATACATCAACTATAAATAAATATTTGGGAAAATTTGAACATGGATGAGGGATAAAATAATAAAAAAGAATTAATGTTTGTTAAGTGTGAAAATAGCAATGTGGCTATGTTTTTTAAATGTTTATCTGTCAGAGAGGTATATATTTGAAGTATTTCAGTTTAATATAAAAAAGATGTCAATTTCTCTTATTTTTTCCACATGGAAAGAGATAAAATTAGATCCCTACCTCATAGCATACACAAAAATATATCCCAACTACATGAAGGACATAAAGTTAAAACTTCTATCATGAAAAAGTTATTATAAAATAAACGAAAAGACAAGCTATTTTTATGTAGACACCTGCTATGATTTGAATATGTCTCCCAAAAAACATATGTTGGAAACTTAATCCCCAAGGCAACAATGTTGGGAGGTAGGTCCTAATGGGAGGTGTTTGGGTCACGAGGACTCCAGCCTCATGAATGGATTAATGCTGATTTTAAAAGGCTTGAGGGTGTGAGTTCGATCTCTTGCTGTCTCTCTCTCTCATACATGTGCTTTCTTGCCCTTCTGACTTCCACGATGGGATGATGAAGCAAGAAAGCTCTCACCGGATGCTGGCACCTTGATATTGGACTGTTTAGCTTCTAGAATTGTGAGAACTAATTTTTTTTCTTTATAAATTACCCAGTTTGTGATATTCTATTATATAACACAAAACAGACTAAGACAATACCCTAGAGAAAACTGAGTATATGTGCATTGCAGCATTTTTTATAATATCAAAAGTTGGAAAAAACTAATATCCACCAGTAGGAGAATGCAACCACTGTGATTTATTCATACAATGGAAATCTTTACAACCTTAAATGTAACAACATAGATAAATCTCTAAACTATAAATATAGTTGTATTAAAAAAGTAATGTTGTATTAAAAAAGTAAATTTCAAAATGTAAAATGTTATGCTAATCATATAGTTTAAAAACAAAAAAAAATACTGTGTTAATAGATACACATAAGGTAGAAATAGAAAACAAACATAGAAAGAATACATATCACCTTGAAGATGGTAATTATAAGAAATAAAAAGAGGAAAAGGGATGAAGGGGCAGGGCTTTAACTTATCTAGAACTTTTTGCTTATTAAAAAGACCCGAAGAAAATATGGTAAAATCTGCATGGTGAATATATAGATGTCAGTTATGTTATTTTCTGTATGTTCGATATGTTTCATATTCTAAAAAATAATAATAGTAAGGAATGCCTGAAGTAAAATGAAAAAAGAATACACACTTAAATGTTTTCTCATAAATCTGACTGATGTAGTAAGATGACCCTGAAAGGTGATCTAGGATCATAAATGGTCGAGAATAGTAACAAGTATCAAATATAGATGGTGAACTGAATAGTTTTCCATCTCACTCAACAAACTGGAATGCATAAGAAATGATATATTTGTTTATAAGATAAAATTAAAGTCATAGCCCCATTCTGAAAGCTAGTGGGCAAAGTAGTCCTGTTGTCTGTTGGTGCCCCTCCCTTGTTACCTCAGTATCTGCCTTGTTAACACATCCTTTATTGACTGCCTTCCTTTCCCTGTCTTACTTCTCCTGTTCCCCTGCCCTCCCAAATAAACTACTTGCACCCCAGTCTTTCCCCAGTCTTTGTCTCCAGGTTTGCTTATATGGGAACAAAAATGAAAGCAATTACATATTAGGGCATCCCCACCTCAACTCCTTTGTTCATAAATGTAAGAGATGATTAATCATGATGGGCTCCTTGTATGTACATGTAAGAACACATACCAATAATAACTCTGGGATCAAAGGTGGACACTATGTTATGATACACCTTGTGGGTGTGTCATATTTCACTAGGCTTGAGCTTCCATCCAGATGTTTGGGAAATCTATTTACAGGATAGCCAGAATGCTAGTCAGAATATATCAGAAGGAAGAAGGTAGGGGGCTGATGGTCCCTCCACCATCTCCGCCGTTGCCTCCAAAAAAAAAAAAAGGAAGTTTATAAAGTAAAAGAAATAACAATTATTGGGTACTACGGGCACCCTGTATGTTAGAAGGTTTGCCTTCCAATCCAACAAGTATTGTAGCTTCTCTTCCACCCCCTTTTTTTTCAGGCTTACTTCTCAATTCACATGACTTTGGATTCACTGAGATGGGCCCAGTATTGGTATCATTATATATCATTATGCATTCCTCTCTCAATTCAGTAGAAACTTACTAAATGCTCATTATGTGCAAAATACTGTCCTAGGGCTCTAGACTTTTCAAAACTTTGTTTTTTTCCTAAATGAAAGCATTTAGTCAGCAATACTCACTATGTACTGTAAAGACTCCAACCCTTGCAAGTCCTATTTCTCCATAAGAGCACTAATATTTTTTCCCCAAGGGACTAGTACTTCTTGACCAGGGGCTGGCAAATCACCTCCATTTGTCCCTCTGCTTACCAGCATGAAATACAAAGAGTCCACTTACTTTAGTTTTTCAGTGAGAAATAATGAGTATAACTCCACAGCCTAGATAAGGCTTTTCTCTCAGTAGCAATTAAAGTGCAGCCGCATCCCCTGGGAAGCTGCCTTCCTGTCTCCTGAAGCAGTTTAGGTATGGAGAATTGGAGCTCAAAATACTTGCTCTAGCTAAGTCACATAAAATAAAAGTATGAGGTTCTCAAAAGAAGACATACAAATGGCCAACAGGTATATGAAAAAAGGCTCAACATCAGTCATCAGAGAAATGCAAATCAAAACTACAATGAGATATCATCTCACCCCAGTTAAAATGTTTTTCTTTTTCTTTTAATCAAAAGACAGGCAATAACAAGTGCTGGCCAGGATGTGGGGAAAGGGGAACACTTGTACACTGTTGATGGGAATGTAAATTGGTGCAACCATTATGGAGAACATTATGGAAGTTCCTCAAAAAACTAAAAATAGAGCTACCAAATGACCCAGAACCCCACTGCTAGGTATATATCAAAAAGAAAGGAAATTAGTATATCAAAAAGGTATGTGTACTCCCATGTTTATTGTAGCATCACTCACAATAGCCAAGATTTGGAATCAACCTGAGTGTCCATCAACAGATAACAATATGATACACATACACAATGGAATATTATTCATCCATAAAAAAGAAAGAACAACATGTATGCAACTGGAGCACATTATGTTAAGTGGAATAAGCCAAGTGCAGAAAGACAAATCTTACATGTTCTCGCTCATATGTGGGAGCTAAATATTAAAACAATTGATCTCATGGAGACAGAGAGTAGAATGATGGTTACCGGAGACTGGGAAGGGTAGTGGAGGATAAAGTGGAGATGGTTAATGGGTACAAAAATATAGATAGTTAGATAGAATGAATAATATTTGATAGCACAACAAAGTGAATATGGTCAACAATAAGTTATGGTATACTTTAAAATAACTAAAAGAGTGGAATCGGAATGTTCCTAACATAAATAATGATAAATGCTTGAGGTGATTTACCCTGATTTGATTATTACACATTGTATGCCTGTATCAAAACATCACATGTACCATACAAATATATACAACTATTATGTACCCATAACAATTAAAATTCAAAATTAAAAATATGAGGTTAAGATTTCATAGTACTATGATATGTTTTAATTTTTAAATTATAAAGGTACTATATGCACATGACTAAAATTTTTTAAATAATAGCTATTACAAGGTATGAAATAAAGATATCTCCATTTCTTGATTTATCAATTTTCAGCAATATCTATTGATGGCTAATTATGAAAGATGAATTTAACACTTAAATTAACTTTTCCTTATCTCCTCTTCCCTTCCATTTTGGTTGTTTTGTTCTTCTAGCAGTTACGTTTATAGCTTTAAGTTATATAGGTAGGTCTCCCTTTCTTAATCTACCAATTGTAGTTTGATACATTTTTAAATAAACCAGGCTGTAGTATTGCAGAATTTTTATCAATCACTAGAACAAGACAGGCACATTATCTAGTGCATTTAAAATACTACCAGTAAGTCTATGGAGTTGAATACTATTAGCATTCTTCAATTAATGGAGCTTTTAGTTTTGACCTAACCAAAAATTAACATTAGGTTTATAGTATTTCTAGATTTTAAGAAAACCTAAAATATTACAAATCTTGTTACAAACCCAGACTCTTTGAAATATGAAATCTCATTTATATGAAAATGAATTAAAAATACCAAAATTTTTATGGCCTTTTAAAATATCTCTTTAACAATTTATTTTTACTAGAGAGGGAGCCAGAATTATTATAATCCAGCTAGATTAAGTCATGTTTTATAAATAAATAGTTTTTATTTTCAAAATAAGAAATTATAATAATATCCAGGCTGGGCGCGGTGGCTCACGCCTGTAATCCTAGCACTCTGGGAGGCCGAGGTGGGCGGATCGTTTGAGCTCAGGAGTTCGAGACCAGCCTGAGCAAGAGCGAGACCCCACCTCTACTAAAAATAGAAAGAAATTATATGGACAACTAAAAATATATATAGAAAAAAATTAGCCGGGCATGGTGGCGCATGCCTGTAGTCCCAGCTACTCGGGAGGCTGAGACAGGAGGATCGCTTGACCTCAGGAGTTTGCGGTTGCTGTGAGCTAGGCTGACGCCACGGCACTCACTCTAGCCTGGGCAACAGAGTGAGACTCTGTCTCAAAAAAAAAAAAAAAAAAAAAAAAAGAAATTATAATAATATCCAGAGCTTTAATTATGAAAAGAAGAGAACACAGTCCAGCTTATCCCATATCCGGGTGCATTTGCTAAACCTTTTGTCATGTGCTAACCATAAAAGTACCAATTTAGATCCTGTGAGCTAATATCTAATTTAAGACCAAGCAATAGTAATGAGTGATTATCTGAGAAGGGTCACCAACTGTTTCTTGTTCTTTTATCTACTGAAAAGAAATTTTTTTCTCTTCCAGGAGGGAGTTAGTGAAAGGAAGGTTATCCCAAAAGAAAATGAAAAACCAGAGCTTTCTACACAGATAAAAATGCAAAATAGTTGTACTATGTGCTGTCTATTATTACACATTCGCAATAGGTCAAAAAACTTTTCTAAGATTAGAAAAGGAGAAAAGAAAAAATGAGAAATAATTAATCCTTAGGCAATATTTAGTTTACCGGTTAAATAAAAAACAATATACAAGAAAGAAATCACTATTACTGGCATGGAGTACCATACCAATGATATTATACCTGTGATAACAATAGTATTAAAATTATTAATACTGGTATGGAGTATTTATAGTAAATTTAAAATCTTATTTTGCTCAGAATTTCATTTAGGAGGAAGAAGAGTAAAAGTTATATCTATTTGAAATTTTGCAAATAGTTACAGTCCTAATACTGTAAGCTGAAAATTTCAGATCTCCTGTGGTTCCCTAAAAAAGCATATATTGCAGTATAAGTATCAAAATATCACTAACTGTTAGTTTTCTAAAAATAAAGTTTGGTCTTTCATTCTGCAGAGGTACTATATATTAGTATTAACTGGAGGCTAAAGTGCTCACCTGAATCCTATCAAGAATAGTGGTAGGCAGTATGCCAAAGTAGAAGGCACTCTGAGCTGGCATTTGAAGAACTGGTTTATTATGTCAGTTCTGAGCCTTAGTTTCCTCATCTGGTAATTGGGATAATATTACCTGCTATCTGTAATTCCCTGGGGGAACTTTGAGAGTCAGAATGAGAGAATGTTTCTGAAAAGGCACTGTTTAATTATAGCAGCGGCCCCCGGCCTTTATGGCATCAGAGACCAATTTCATGGAAGACAATTTTTCCACAGACTGGGGTTGGGGGTGTGGGGGGAATGGTTTCAGGATGATTCAAGTGCATTACATTTATTGTGCACTTTATATCTATTATTATTGCATTGTAAGATATAATAAAATAATTACACAACTCACCATAATGCAGAATCAGTGGGAGCCCTGAGCCTGTTTTCCTGCAACTAGACAGTCCCGTCTGGGGGTGATGGAAGACAGTGACACTTGAAGTGTGTTGCTTATGTCCTGTCTACTCCATAATCTCGTTTGGGTTGCTGTCACTGCAGAAAACCCTGCTTCACGTAGATAGGATGGTGGCAACGGAAGCAGGCTTTTCAGTGCTTTTGTGGCAATCTCAGAATATTCCACCTTGACTTTAACCCAGAAAGTATGGAAATTTGAAGTTGTGTCAAACATACTTCTAAGGCCAACATCATTTGCGATCTCAAGCAGTCAGTCCTCTTCTAGCAAGGACATAGTTGACTCCCCTGGCTTATTCACAAATGGGTCACAGATCCATTCCTTCCCAGTTATGGGGTCTTCTGTGGTTGGGAAGTAACGCTCAAACTCTTTTCAAAGCTGAGATAGGTGATCATGCACCAGCTGGGAAAAAGAAGGCCCTGGCTCAGTCTCTTTCAAAATCTCTGCTAATGTTTGAAACATGTCAAAAAGCCCAACGTTCACTCATTGCCCCCGTAATTCCAGTTTGGCTTTGAAGGCAGCCACTTTATCTGCCGACTTGAACACACTGTTGTTCTCCCCTGAAGTGACAGATTGAGTTCATTGAGCAGGTTGAATATGTCACACAAGTAAGCAAGTTTTGCTACCCATTCTGTGTCACTGAAATGTGCTGCCAGTGGTGACTGTTTTTCTAAAAGAAATCTCTGGAGCAGCTCTCATAACTCAAAAACTCTGGCCAGTGATCCTGCTTCAGAAAGCCATCTCACTTCTGTGTATAAGAGGAGACGTGTGTGCTCTGTGTCCATCTCCTCACAGAGCTGTGCAAACAGACATGAGTTAAGGGCATGTACTTCAATGTGGTTGATAATTTTAATCACATCCTGCAAAACGTTGTTTAGTTCAGGTGACATTTTTCAGCTCGCCAGTATTTCTCTATGGATGACACTGTGTGCAGACTCACACTCAGAAGCGACCTCCTTGACTCAAGTAGTGAAACCAGAAAGACATCTAGTCATGGCAGCTGCTCCACCCGGGCATATACCAACACAAAATGACCAATACAGTTTTCTTGATATGCAATCATTCAAAGACTTGAATAGTTCTGCAGCTGTGGTGTTGGTTGGCAACAAAAGTGCATGTAACTTATCCTCATGCACATCCTCCTGAAAAATATCTCTCATGAAAACAAGCAGTGTTGCCTTTTTGTCAACACTGGTAAATTCGTCAACGTGGATTTCGTACCATGGTGACTCGTTAATCCTCTCTAACAATTGTGCCTCAATATCCTCTGCTATTTCATCAATTTGTCTAGTTATGTTGCTAGTCAAAAGAGGAACATGTGCCACTTTTTGAACTGCAGCCTCTCCTAAAAGTTCACACCAAATGTTCTTAGCAGCAGGCAGGATCAACTCTTCACCAATAGTAAAGGGCTTCTTACCTTTAACAATGCAGTTAGCCACTAAAATGATGCTCTCAGTGCAGACACATTTGATGAAGTGCTTCTGTTCAATAATTGCTTCTGTTCTTCATCTTCACGTTTTTTTTTTTCTTTTGAAAAACTCCAAAGGCTTCTCTTTTAATACAGGCTGCTTGGTCTCCATGTGTCAAAGCAGTTTTGAAGGTTTCATGGCTTTGTTGGATAGCCGGTGGCCACATATTATACAAAGCGGGCTTGGAGAATCTGAATCACCTGTTGCAATGAAGCCATAATTTAAATAGGACTCTTGGTATTTTCTTTTAAATGAAGCGTTCATTTTGTTGGCAGTCTTTGAGTCCGCTGCTGTCTCATCATTGGATCTTTCCCCCTTTTCAAAGAAGCTCTCCAGCAATGTTTGTTTTATACTCATTTTTGCTAGGGTTAGCTTGTAGGCTTTCCAAAACTGTGACTGAGACAAGGGCACAGTGTAGGAAAGACATGCAGATAGCCAGGGTAAATAAAATAATGGGCAGGCCATTTGTGGACTAAAATAAGTGTCGGATTCTGACTTAAAGCCTGCCACGAGATGCAGCTATACAATTAAAATAAGATGCTCACGTGCCACTATAAATCCTGCCACCAGATGCAGCTTAATTGTCACTTGCTATTCACTGATAGGGTTTTGATGTGAGTCTTCAAATAATTTATTATGGTCTCTGTGCAGTCAAACCTCTCTGCTAATGATAATCATCTATATTTGCAGCCACTCCCCAGTGCTAGCATCACCGCCTCAGCTCCACCTCAGATCATCAGGCATGAGATTCTCATGAGGAGCATATAACCTAGATCCCTGACATGTGCAGTTTACAGTAGGGTGCAAGCTCCTGTGAGAATCTAATGCCACTGCTGATCTGACAGGAAGTGGAGCTTATGCGGTGATGCGAGCGACAGGGAGCAGCTGTAAATATAGATGAAGCTTTGCTCATTCACCTGCTGCTCACCTCTTGCAGTGTGGCCCGGTTCCTAACAGGCCATGGACTGGTACTGGTCTGTGTCCCAGGGGTTGGGGACCACAGATCTACAGAACATTATACAAGAACTTATTATTACCTCAATAAATATTCATGGAGTAAAGTACCTGATACAAGAATAACATATTAAGCAATATGAAAGCAGAAGAAATGGAGCTTTCCTTCAAGAAGAAAGAGACATTGACCAACATATTTTATTTTTTTGTTCAGAGCCATGATATTTGACAATGTCTTTTGGGCCTCATTGCAGAGTCCACAAGGAGGCGTAGAAAAATTAGAAGGGTTCTGCTGTGGATTGAATCATTCCCCCTAAACCCGAAATTCATATGATGAAACACTAACCCTCAAGGAGATGGTATGTGGAGATGGGGCCTTTAATAAGGTTTGGATGAAGTCATGAGGGTAGGGTCTTCGTGATAGAATTAATGCCCTTATAAGAAGAGACACCAACATACAAGCTTACAATTACCTTCTCTCTGCCATGTGAGGACACAGCTAGAAGGAATTCATTTGTAAACCAGGGAGAGAGACCTCACCAGACCCTGATCATGCCTGTACCCTGTTCTTGGACTTCCAAGTCTCCAAAACTGTGAGAAATACACTTCTGTTGTTAAAGCCACCTGGTTGATAGTATTTTGTTACGCCAGCCCAAGCTGACTAAGACAGGTTCTTTCCTAACTTCTCAACACTCTCCCCTTTACTCCTATAGTAGTAGCAGTTGAATAAACAGTTATGTATGAATTTTCTTATTTAATCCTCATGACAATCTTGGGAGGGAAGTATTACTTTTTGTTGTTTTTACTTTTTTGAGACAGGGTCTCACTATGTTGCCTAGGCTGATTTCAAACTCCTGAGCTCAAGTGATCCTCTCACCCCAGCCTCCAGAGCAGCTGGGATTACAGGTGTGCACCACAGTACTTGGCTGAGGCAGGGATTATTAATCTTCTTTTTACAAATGACGGAATCAAGGTTCAGCAAGTTAAAAGTTATTGGCCCCATAGTTGGGGGTGGTGGCTCACTCCTGTAATCCTAACACTTTGGGAGGCCAAGGATCACTTGAGATGGGAGTTCAAGACCAGCCTGAGCAAGAGCAAGACCCCATCTCTACTAAAAATAGGCCCTATCTCTAAAAAGCAAAACAAAATAGTGAATGAATGAATAAACAGTGGTACATCCATACAATTGACTACTACTCAGCAATAAAAAGGAATGAACTATGAACACATGCAACAACTTGGATGAATCTCAAAGATATTACACTAAGTGAAAGAAGCCAGTCTCAAAAGGTTACATACTGTATGATTCCACATAGGACATTCTGGAGAAGAAACTATAAAGATGAAGAACAGATCAGTGGTTGCCAAGGGTTGGGGTAGGGTAGAGGGTTTGATTACAAAGGAGTAGCATGAGGAAGTTTTCTGGGGTGACGGAACTATCCTGAATTCTAATTATGATGGTGGTTACACAAATCTAAATGTATATATGTTCAACCTTTTAGAGGTGAACCATGAACAAGTCAATTTTTATTGTATTTAAACATAAAAAATAATAAAGTGACCATTTGTGACATATGTGAATAAAGAAATATATAAATATTAAAAAAAGAAAAAGAAAAATTAGCCTGGTGTTGTGGCTTGTATCCCCACTTACTTGGGAGGCTGGGGCAGGAGGATCACTTAAGCCTAGAAGTTGGAGGTTACAGTGAGCTATGATGATGCCACTGCACTCTAGCCAGGGCGACAGAGTGAGACTCTCAAAACAACAACAACAACAACAACAACAACAACAAGTTATTGGTCCCAAGTGCCCCAGCCAGTAACTGACCAACCCAGATTTTCTAAGTCCAGACATAGTGCTGGGAATTTCCATTTAATGAAGCAATTGCTTCTAACTTCTCTTGATCATCCAGAAAAATATCATTCCTGTTCCTACCTTAAAATTGACAGTTGTGTAATAGCCAAAACTGGAAACAACCCAAAAGTCCATTAAGATATGAGTGTACAAACAAATTGAAGTATATTTTCACATAAGGAATACTACTCAGCAATAAGAAAGAAAGCACTATTTATACATGCAACAACATAGATTAATCTCAGAATAATCATGCAGAGGTAAAAAAAAAACAGGCAAAAAAGAATATATACTATTTGATCCATTTATATAAAATTCTAGAAAGTACAAACTAATCTATAGTGACTGAAAATGGATCAGTGGTTGCCTGGGTATGTGAGTAGAGGGAGGAAGTGATTACAAGGGGGGTACAAAGAAACTTTTGAAGCAGATGGAAATGTTTTCATCATGGTATGAACACGTGTGTCAAAACTGATCAAATTGTACCTTTAAATATGTGCAATTTAGTATATTAACAAATCAATAAAGCTAGGTGGTGAGAGAAGACAATTAAAGAAAAAATGTACTATTATCTTAATTTCCTATAGAATCGTCTGTGATTCTTCCAAACAATGGCCTATGTTTCCCATAATCCAAGATAGCCTATTTAATTAGGTCAGTTTCATAATTTCTCTATTTTGACAGTGGGTGGTTTTCAGGACACTGGCACCTTTATTTTTAAATTTGGACACTTTACAAAAAGCTGAGGAGAGTGTTATAATTCTTTCTCAGTAAGTGGCCTACCTGTCTCAAACATCTTTGCTTGAAGGATTCTTAATAGGAATAAACTATTCTCATCGTACTCAGCATTTTATTAGGCATTTGGAGTTGCAAAAAAGAAAGAATTATAGACTATTTTAAAGGAAGAGGGTCTATTGTAAAGCTACACTGAGACTAAAACTGGAACAGGATCTCAAACTGGAAAGTTGTCAGGATCTGAGACAATTCTAGGAATGAGCTACCATTTCAGTTTCTCTTGTAGATAGCACGTTCTCTTTCTCTTTCTCTTACCTAGCACCTTTTCCTCTCAACACATCTCCTCTGCTCTCCTCCCTCTACTCATTGTTTTATTTCTTTTTAACTTGCTGTGCCCAAAATATCTTCATTCTACCCCTACTGATCCACTCTTTGCCCTTCTCCACAGTGCTCCCTTTCCTGGAAGCTTGGCCTGTACGGATTATATCAACAGAATGAGGTCAGTATATTTATTCTCCTGGCTCCCTCCCTGGAAAGTCACTTTAGGCAGCTGTATCCCTCAACAAAAGGCCACTGCTGCTCTCCAGATGGCTCACTCCACACAACTTTCCCTTTCCCCCTCTCCTTTGCCTCCTTCCTACAAGTTTAGGGGTGGTAATAGTTCCCTTGCTGCCTTGACGGTGTTCCTCGCTGTCTTTGTGGTTTTCCTGCACCCTGCCCACACATTCGTAATTAGTTCCTGTGTAGATAAACCTTCCTTAACTTATCCTAATTTGCATATGCCGTTTGGTTTTTGTTAGGATCCCAAGTCATACACTATTTTTAGAGACGGGGTGTCACTATGTTGCCCATGCTGCACTACAGCCTGGAACTCCTATTTTCAGGGAATCCTCCTACCTCAGCCTCCTGAGTAGCTGGGACTGCAGGAGCATGCCACTGAGCCTGGCTATATAAGTTTTTACCTGTTTTATTTTTAATCTCACAGCTTCTGCTTCAGTTTGCCATGAGCCACCATGGCTTTAATTCTACCCTTTTCCCTGACATTCTCTGTGTTTGCTAATTCCAAATCTGAGTGAGCAAAATCTCAGACAATTGGCTCAATTTCTTTTGTCATGGTAGGCTTTGTGGAAGGTCCCTGGCTAGCCTGTGGACTGGCAGCTCTTAGAACAGGTGCTTGTCCCTGGACTACACATCTAGGGAGGGGCAGACTGAAAGAGAAAAATAACATAATACAATACATAGATTGCCCTGCCATCAGGAACCATGAATGAGATGACTTCCTCTAGAAAGTACTTTGAATATGGCAGGTATGATAATTGACATGAAAAAATGTGAAGATCGATAAAATAGTCTGGTTATTCTTAACCATGCTAATATTTGGTAATATACTAATATGTATCTTTTTATGGCCTTACCACATTGAGCTTGCTCGTTTTCATCATTTATGATGATCCTGAGAAATTCAAGACTTGAGGTTGATTGAAATCATGGTCTCAACAAGATAGCATAGGCAGCTGACACATCAGGAATAGTACAGGTTTTAGAGCCAGATAAGCTTGGCTTGAAAGCCTAGAGCTGCAACTTAATTGCTTTATTACTCTAAACTTCCATTTCCTCATCTGTAAAGTATAATTATATCTACCTTATGGAGTTGTTATGCAGAATAATGAGAACATATCTAAAGCATAAAATATAGTAGATACTGAGTAAATGGTAGTTATTGTGATCTCATATGCTTATCTTAGTTAAGTATGCACAGGAAAAGCTTTTGGCTTAATTTAGAAAGTTAACAAAAAAGGAGAAGAGAAAAAGAAATGCAGCTTATTACTCCTTTCTCCATCTTGTTCTGCTTAGCTGCAGGTACCTAAGATCTTCTCACTGTTGTGAGTTCAGTCATACCAAATTTCTGAGTCAATCCACACCATGCCTAATAGTGTACTAGAAACATCATTTCTACCAGCACAAGTCTGAAATCAACCTTGCTCTGCTAAATATATCCCACATGCCTACTATATTCCTTTTCCTCAACTCTCATTGTTTTGACCAGTCTGTAGAATTTTTACTTTGATTGCTGATTTGCATTCTTATTTCCTCCCTTAGGACCAGAATCCTAACTTGCACCCTAACTTGACTATCTGGGGCCAAAAAAAATTCTGCTTAGTTTAGCATTTGGCTGTCCCTTCTCCCTGGGAGCTGACACAACCTCTGTATCCCCAGCTGATAACTGGGGCCTATTCAAACTAGAAACCCTATTAGTTTCTACCAACCAACCCCACTAGTATCCTTATTTGACTAGAGCCAGTTTGGCAAATAGGTTTTATACCAGGCAATAGTAATTTACTTGTAGTCACTGCTTAGAGCACTGTGTTGAGAGTATTGTAGGGACTTTTCTGGGTGAATTAGAAAAGAACCATATTGGATTAAATTTTAAAAAGTCTGCCTTGGGGGCCTGGTTGGGGAATGTAGAAGGGAAGAATGGTGGCAAGTATGGCACACATTCGCCAGCCACACATTCGCCAACCTTGGCTCAGAGACTACGGCTGCTTATTCCCGAGGCTAGATTAGATTCCTTGTACATTAATGCTAGCCGTGTAGGCCTGAATTTTTCTACATCCTTTTGAACATTGTGATTTGGACTGAGGTTGCACTCATGGAGGTGGCTATTCTGGCAGTCAGGTGGCTGCAGCTGATGGTCATTGTTCTTCTCAAGGCAGGGCAGTCTGCTCTACATAACCTCTCCCTTTAGACCTACAGCAGTGATAACAGCTCTTCACTGTTACAAGCCCTGGGTTACTTTGCTATCATTTGTGGTTCCCCTACACCCCACCTACACCTTTATAAATGGTTTCTCTTCAAATCGTCCTATTTTCAGTGTGCCATCTGTTTCCTGTTGGTACCCTGACTAATGCAAGCACTTACTATGTAACCAGCACTGAGGATGCAACAGTAAACAAAGAGATAAAAATTCCTGCTTTCTGGAGACTACATTTTAGCCAGTTTTAAAATGCTCTGTATTCAGGTCTGCAGAGGTTATAGCTTTGTCTGAACAACAACATATAGATTATGTGCCTGTCTTGTCCTCAGCCACAAATAAGGTATACACACATCTGTGCCTGCAAGTATGTTTTGTGCAAACCCCTATAATTAGGATTTCAGGAAATCCTAAAGGTAGGAACTCTTAGACTTCCACAAATCTCTCATGTGATGCCTTCATTTATTCAATGAATATTTATTAAGTGACTAAGTGCTCAATACATGTTAGCTGCCTGTTACTTTGTTGCTATATGCTGAGGGGTGGGAGGTGGGTAGAGAAAGGGAGGGTTCAAAGATGAGTAGGACAAGTTGTGTGAGAAACAGACTCATAAAGAATCACCACACAATTATTTATGTGGTGAATTACATTTATAGATGTGCGTATGTTGAACCATCCCTGCATCTCTGGGATGAAGTCCATTTGGTCGTGATGGATTATTTTTTTGATAAGCACTTGGATACGATTTGCTAGGATTTTATTGAGAATTTTTGCATCTATATTCATAAGAGATATTGGTCTGTAGTTTTCTTTTTTTGTTGCATCCTTTCCTGGTTTTGGTATCAATGTTATGCTGGCTTGGTAAAACATGTTGGGGATAATTCCATCCTTCTCGATATTGGAAAATAGTTTATGTAGGATGGGTACCAGTTCTCCTTTGTAGGTGTGGTAAAATTTGGGTGTCAACCCATCTGGACCAGGGCTTTTCTTTTTGGGAAGGTTTTTTTTTTTTTTTTTTGAGACAGAGTATTGCTTTGTTGCCCTGGCTAGAGTGAGTGCCGTGGCGTCAGCCTAGCTCACAGCAACCTCAAACTCCTGGGCTCAAGCGATCCTCCTGCCTCAGCCTCTCAAGTAGCTGGGACTACAGGCATGTGCCACCATGCCCGGCTAATTTTTTTTTTTTCTATATATATTTTAGTTGGCCAGATAATTTCTTTCTATTTTTTTAGTAGAGACGGGGTCTCGCTCTTGCTCAGGCTGGTCTCGAACTCCTGACCTTGAGTGATCCACCCGCCTCGGCCTCCCAGAGTGCTAAGATTACAGGCGTGAGCCACTGCCTTGGGAAGGTTTTTTATTGCTGTTTTGATTTCAGTTCTTGATATTGGTCTATTCAGGAATTCTATTTCTTCCTGGTTGAGCCTGGGAAGGCTATGTGTTTCTAAAAAAGAGGTTTGTGAGAAAGGCTATGGGAGTACAGAGGAGAAAATGATTAACACATTTTGGTGACTGGGAAAGGCTTCTTGGAGCAATGTTTGATCTGAGGTTGGATAGATGAGTAATACTTTGCCAGAAAGTATAAAAGGGAAGAACATTGAGGAAAAGAGTTATGAAATGTCCAAAAGGTATATCAGAAAATGACAAGTAGTTTGCTTTGCTGTGTGACTGGAGTACCACATTGGGGATGGTAGCAAGGGATGAGACTGGAAAAGGTACACAGGGTTCAGATTTTGCAGGGGGTCATGTATGAAGAATTTGGAATTTATTATATAAGAGAAAACTCTTCAAAGAATATTAAAGAGAAGTGAAAATATCAGATCTATGTTTTGGAAAGAAAATCTTGTGAGATGGAGATAGATAAAGCAGTGGAGATGGATAAAGATTAAAAACAGAGACTAGGTAGGCTGAGTGCAGTGGCTCATGCCTATAATCTTAGCACTCTAGGAGGCTGAGGCAGGAGTATTGTTTGAGGCCAGGAGTCCGAGACTAGCCTGAGCAACAGCGAGACCCCATCCCTACTAAAATTAGAAAAAAATAACTGGGTATGGCGGTATGCACCGCTAGTCCCAGCTCCTTGGGAGGCTGAGACAGGAGAATTGTGTGAGCTCAGGAGCTGGAGGTTGCAGTGAGCTATGTGATGACATTGAACTCTAGCCCAGGGCAACAGAGCAAGATTCTGTCTCTAAATAAGTAATCAATCAATCAATAAATCAATCGCAGGTTGCTGGGCTTCACCTCCACAATTTCTAATTCAGTAGGTCTAGGGTTTCAGTTCTAACAAATTCCCAGGTGATGTTGATACTGGTGGTCTAGCAACATCAAATCACTACTGTGAAGGGCTTAGAGTCAGGATTTTGCTTCAAGCTGAATTATTTCTCTAATTTATGCCAAAACCTATCAATCCAACACTCCCTTCAATTTCTGTATACATCATCTCGGCATCACCGCATATCAAATGAGCCTTTCTTAATCGTTTCAAAGAGGCCCTCTATTGAAAATTTATAGATTTGTACTATTCTAAGAATCATGGTTCTATCCAGTCAAAGGATATACGCCTTTTACCAGTTTCTACTTTCTCCAGAGTCTACCTTCTATAGCCACCAGATGTGCTCAGACAGGAATGTGATTAAAGTTCAGAATTTGTGAGCTTTTAAATTCACAGATACTGTTAGAGAAATGCTACTCAAAGTGTGGTCTCAATAGACAGCTTCCATTCTCATCTGAGAGCTTGTTGTAAATGCAGATTTCCCTGCACCACCACAGACCTGCCAAATCAGAATCTTTGGAGTAAAGTCTAAGTGATCTGCTATAACAATCTCTCCAGGTGGTTCTTATGCACCATAAAGTGTGAGAAGCTCTGCTCCATATCTCTTGCAGTTGCTAGAGGCCTCTGTTAAACTGTAATTATCTCTGCATCACCACACTACAACTACACCATTGTCAGGAACCTTGCACTCGTTCAACTACACCACTGGGGAACCCAGCAACAATATCAACTTTGGGGCATGGCCCTGGATTTTCTGACACCATGGCCACCACAGGGTATGTAAGTTGTAACTACTATTTGAAAATTACCTGTATTTGTTGGAAATGTCTGGGTATATATACTTCCAGAGGTTACCAGAGCAAGTTACACATCTGCATATTGATATCTCCTGAAACTTATTACCAAAAATTCTTTTCCTCCGTTCTGACTCTATTTTATTTTTAAAATTCCAATATGTGCATGGAAGTTAAATATCATGGAAATATGTTCAACCCAAGGTTATGGGTGGCGAATTTTAAAATAGAAAAAGGTTTTTAAATTCAGAGGTTGAATGGAGACCTACACTGAATGTATGTAGGCTGTTCAAAGCATATGGAAATGTATAACATGGACCAAATCTGTCTTAAGCAACTCATAATTAAAGTCAACTCACTGTGTGACATAAAAGAGGTGGCATTGGTAGAGAAATTTCCTGAAAATCAATTACTTCTCTGTCACATTGCCAGCATAATTTACCCCCAGTGGAGGCTACTTCAGCACAACACACCTAACATCCCCATTCAGTTAACAGTGTCTGAGATAATCTTGGATGTGTGTGTGTATTTACTACTTTTCAATACAAAAGGAGAACAAAGTTTTTTAAAGTCTATAACTTTTTAAACTTTTATTTTTAAAGAGGAGCAATCAATCTCAGCAATATTCTTTCTTATAATTAGTTACCACAATCTATATTAATGGATTTTGCTTTCTGCTTCACATCTGTACCCAACTAGAGGGTTGCAACCCCTAACTTTGTACAGTGCATATTCAGCAGCTACAAATTGCTTCCCATTTGCAACTACCTGCCAGTGTACTATATCACCATTAGAGCTTTGCACATTACTGGTGACAGATTGCAAAAGGCCCAGAGTAGTTGCAAAAAGTACAGAAATCTTAAAAGTACTATAGGCCCCTCTGAGCCAGATGGCTGTAGCTATATACTCTCTAGTTGTAAATTAGGACAGAAAATTGTGTAATGATTAAAAGCATGGATTTTGAAGTCAGGCAAGTCTAGGTTTTAAATCCCTGAGTACTGATAAACTGGGTTACCTTAGGCAAGTTACTTAAATGCTCTGAACTTCATTGTTCTCATCGGGAAAATGGGAATAATAGTAATTAGAGTTGTTGCAAGGATTAAATAAAATAATTCATGTAAAGCACTAATAGTGCCTTACATAAAATAAGTGCTCAGTAATTACTATTAGCTATTGTTACTATTACTGGTAATAATGTTATTTCTCAGGCCACAATAATTTATCCATGGAGAGTACTGAATGGTTATATTCCTCAAAAAATATAAATCCATTTGCACCTCTGTCTTAGCATGAGCTGCTATAACAAATTACCATAGACTGGGTGGTTTATAAACAACCAAAACTTATTTCTCACAGTTCTAGACTGCTGAAAGTCTGAGATCACGGTGCCAGCGTGGTCGGGCTCTGGTGAGGGCCCTTTTCCAGGTTGTAGATTGCCTTCTTCTAGTTGTATTAGCAGAAAGCAGAGAAGCAAGCGCTCTCAGGACTCTTTTTTCTCTTTTTCTTCTTTATTTTTTCCAGAAGGTGAAAAAATACACCTTAGCAGATTATGACTTTCATGGACACTGTCCTACTTCTCAGTACTCTTACAAGGACACTAATCATATTCATGAGGGTTCTGCCTTCATGACCTCATCTAATCCTAATTACCTCCCAAATGTCCCACTTCCTAATACCATAGCAATGGGAAGATGTAGTTTTAACCTACAAATTTTAGGAGGACACAAACATTCAGACCACAGTACCCCCAGACCTAGAATTACAGTAAGTCCTCACTTAACATCATCAGTAGGTTCTTGGAAACTGTAACATATAACAAAACCAATTTTACCATAGGCTAATTGATAGAAACAAGAGTTAAGTTCCTATGGCATACTTTTGGTGACAAAAATATCACCAAACTTCTAAATAAAGACCAAACATTTCTAATATTCAACATTGAAATAAATGTGAGCTATACATACATTTAAAAAAGATTAGTAAAAGCAAGTAAGAATTATTTACCCAATTATTCCAGTTCAGGGGTGAGGGTGGCTGGAGCCTATCCCAACAGCTCAGGTCAGGGCACAAGGTGGGAACTAGCCCCTTGACAGGATGGCATTCCATCGCAGGGCGCATTCACCCCACACTCAGACTGGGACAAGGTAGACATGCCAATGAACCTAATGTGCATGTCTTTGGGATGTGGGAGCAAACCCACACAGACATGGGGAGAACATGAAAATTCCACACAGACAGTGGCCCTGGCTGAAAATCAATTTTTTTCTCATTATTATGAGGAAATGACATTGAATATCATTATTCAAGGACCTGCTGTACTTTATTCTTTTCATGTTGATTCTCCTTCAATTACATTCTTTTATTCAATATGCTAAAGATTGAAAATTACACTGTGGCAGATGGATAGCTTACTATATGACTCATTGAAAGCACAATAGGTCAGGAATGTTGATGTTTGCCTAAAACAAGAACTCAAACTTCAACACAATTTTTTACAAAGTGGGGGAAGATTGGTGTATAATTTTTGCAGCTATTTTTTAAAAATTGAACTTAACATGAGAATCTCAGGATGACTAATTTATGTCTGCTACCTCATTAATACTGTACTACTTGAATGAAAGTATGAATTCTATTTCTCTGTTCTTATCACTTAGCACAGTACTTACTCTCATTAAATGCTTGTTTAATAAATGAATGATTGAATGACTAGATGAGAAAGAAAATGAGAGAAAGAAAGAAAAAGAATGAAAGGAGAGCAGATGAATGGATGTAGAATCATTTACCCTTCTTTTAAAAGTATATAGATGGTAAGTTTAAGTGATTCACTGATAACAGACTGACAATAAAATGATTATACCCAAGTGATCTAGACTCAATATACACCATTTTCCCACCTCTACTATGAGAATGTCTTATTCTTTAGGCAGTTCCCAACTCTAGTTGCATATTATTATAAACTCACCTGTAGCGATTTTTAAAGGATACCAATGCCAATTCCTCACCCTCCATCCCCATCCCAGTAGTTTTTAAAATGTGGTTCTTATATGTAGCCAGAGCTGAGAATCACCATGGTAGGGAATTATAATTGCTATGTTCTTAATGGTTAAAAAAAGCATAAAGATACATTAGCCAAAACTTGCTTTAGATTCCCCTTCTAAAGCTTTTTAAAACCAGTGTTAGGTGTTTGCTATACCAAGAGTAAACACTAACAAGACACAAAACGATTATCTTGTTCTGATCCATGTACCTTAATAACTTCCTGACCTGTACAAGGAAATTTACTCATTGCTGAGTCAACTGTAAAAATATTTTTTGCTTGAAATTCAATATGCACCCAAGATTGGTTTGACCAGTGACACTGTAAAGGCAGGTTAAGTAACACAGAAGTTTAAAGCTCAAGGATAAGCTGCACACACCCTGGGTGTGTCTAGATAACGCAATTTTCTATTAACATCAAGGCACAAAAGCCAGTACTCTTCTCACTTGCCTGTAAATCTCATGACTCATCTCAGTTTGGTTTCTTTCAAGAATAAGATCTTACTATAGTGTTCACAGACAAGTGAAAAAATAATTATATGAAAACCAAATTGCGTTTTCTTTTATCTCAACTACTACAATAAAATTTCCAACCACAGGACAATTCCAGACTCATTTTTTTAGAGTTGTTGCTGATGTCTAAACATGTAGGATCCATGAGGGTGGAGATATTTTGTTTGCTTGGTTTTTGTTTACTGCTCATCCCAGTAGGATATAGGTTACTAGGCACATGGTAGATACTTGATGAATATTTATCGAAAGTATTGTGGTTTAGATATTGAATGGTGGCTTCCATTTCCCAAACACTAAAAAACCCTGTGTGAAGTCCTTTTAAAAATTCTTCTTCTTATTATTATGAGAGTAGAGAATGAATATTGTAATGTGTATCTATTATCTTAGTTTTATTTTTTACTTATTTTTTTAGAAACAGTGTCTCACTATGTTGCCCAGGCTGGTCTCAAACTCCTAGCATCAAGTGATCCTCCCACCTCAGCCTCCCAAAGTGCTGGGATTACAGGTCTTTTCAACATCCCTTCCTCTCTACTTCACATGATAAAACTCCTCTGTCCTGCTGGGAGACTCAAGGTAGACTCCCTCTTCTCTGGCCATAAGGGACACTTTGTGAACAAGATGTGTCACTTCTTACCTACCCCCACTCACTTCCCACCACTTTGCTGGTTCCTGATTCACAACAGTCTGCCCTATGACCTTTCTGCTAGAGCTAATAAGGAAGATTATCTCTATTGTGCTGGAAATAATTGTGGGTACAATTTTGGAGTCTGGAGCTGGGGGCAGTCATCTTTCCCACCTTGGAGCTGAAACTTGTATATAGTAGCAAGCCTATCAGACGCAAGCAGAATTAAAAGCGATAAGGAAGAGAGAGAGAGAGAGAGAGAGAAAGAAAGACTGTTTTCTCATTACCAAACAGCTCATAGTTATTTTTTTTAAATAGAAATATTCTTGTTTTGTCCGATTATGAAAGTAATAAATGCTAATTGTAAAAAAAAATCAGAAAATAAAAATAAAACGAACAAAATTCAAGTTATCTTGAGTTCAAATTCCAGACACTAGCTTTTGGATATATGTCCTCCCATACATACATATGAGAACTATGTATTTTTCTTTTTTTTTTTTCTTATTTTAAACAAAAGATCACGTATTTCCCCCTGAGAATCCCCTCATTCTAAATTTTCCTTGCGTAATTTGAATATTTGCTGGTTATTGGTTGGGTGGGGAAGGAGGAAGCAGACTTTTATGAACTGTTGAAAACACAGAAAGTAGTAGGTTTTAACTATGAGATCTTTTTGCCAAATATTAAGCTTATTAATTTCATAGAGATGAAGAATAAACATTGTGTTTGGTGAACTTCTTGGTAGTTTCCAGATTCATTCAAAAAAATGTTTACATGATTGCCTGTGGCATAATATTTTGGTGCTGACTGTACCACTCTCTGAATGACTACCAAATCTCTAAGTATGAGGGTGTGGCTATTCAGTTGCATGAGTAGACCTAGTTCCACTGTGGGCATTATTCATGCTTTATTAAGATAACAAAACAAGGTTCAGCAACAGGAAATCAACTAATAACAGAGATCTAGAAAAAGCATAAATATTCAATTAAAAAAAACTATTAATAACAAATCAAAAGCAGAAGATATATGTTTTATCAGCAAGAGGGAGGTCGTCTTGGTCCATTTTCTATTGTTTATAACAGAATACCTGAAACTAGGCGATTTATAAAGAAAACAAATTTATTTCTGGCTAAGAAGTCCAAAGTTGAGGGGCCACTTCTGGTTACTCTGCCTCCCAAAGTGCGAGGATTACAGGTGTGAGCCACCAGGCCCAGCCCCCACTTACCTCTTAACGTCCCCCACCTCTTAATATTGCCACATTAAGGATTAAATTTCAACATGAGTTTTGGAGGGGACAAATATTCAAACCATGGCAGAGGTTATAAAGGCAAGATGAAAAAATGAAGTCATATCTCAAAAGACATTCTTTTCCAATATGGTAGGCTTCTTTTGAAATGAGAGCCAGTTATAACAGACACCAATATTATAATGAAATATCTTTGATAGAATCATTTTGAAAAGAGATATAGGACACATGAAGCTGTTCTTTGTGGGTTCCTACTCATCCTTTATGCTTCCCATTTACAAAAAAACCTCTGTTGTTATTGTTCAGTTTCCTGATTAGTTTTGGAGAGCTAAAGCTTTGCCCCATACTAAAGAAATTTGTTAGGAATAAAGATATTCTTACGAACAACTGTGGATGAGACTGTAAATCATTGCCACAGAATCCTAAGAAAATATTTTAAATTGAACATTTCTACTACCTTTTATCTGAGTTATACTCATATTGAAGAGAAGATGACAGTGGAGCCCCGTAGAGCCCCATCTGAAAGTGTGAAAGCTTATTAATTTATGTTGACAATGGAATTTAATTTTCACTTTTTTAAGTACTAAGAAATATTTACCATAGACAATAGAAGCTCTCAATTTCAATATGGTTTCTAAGAATTTTATCATTTTTGAAGAAAAAGAAGTTGAGAAAGAAAGCCTTTCATTTTTTAATTTCTAAGAAGCTTTAAGTGATTCTTAGGCAAATTAATGTATGTGGAAAATAACTTGAATTAGGACAATAAATACAAGTAGCTCTATTGTTAAATTGTTCACAATATTTGTCTTAAGTTTCAGGAGCATTGTGAAAGGTTTACTGCAAGATATATATTAATAATACATCGATGGGCATGTAAATTTATATTTTCAGTCTCTTTATGTTTCATATTCTTTGTATTTATTTACTTCAAAGAGAAATCTTTCTTCTTCCAAATCATAAAATAGCTTCCCAGGGAGAACTTCATATGGACATTTTTGTCACTTTTAAGTCTTAAAAAAAAAAATCTTTCTCCATTAGACTCTGAGGCATTGGAAATGTTTCTGATAATACTGCAGAATTCAATAGCATGAGTCAACTTTATATACTTCTTTCTTTATTGTTCACTTAATTAGTAATTGTTAATATAATTAATGATATTGCAGAAATAACTATTGTTCTATGAAAGAACAAAGGACTGTTGTTACTACTGAAATTTTTGTACTATCTGTAAGGATTCTAAAGCTTGACCTGGAAGAATAAGAATGCAAATATTAGTAATAGAAGAGAAAAAAACTTTTTTATTATGAAAAAGGACTAACCAATTGAATATAATAATATACCAAAACTATTAAATTAAAACAGAGAATCACAAGTTAAAAAAATAGCATAGTGCATAAATAGTCCCATTATATATGTACTCAATATCTATCTCATACAGTAAAGAAAGGATCATTCAAAATACTTATCAATTTGGAAGAAAATAGTTTAGATCATTCTTTCACATTATATATAAAAATAAACTCCAGATGAATTAAGGAGGTATAAAATATTAAACAATGGAAAAATCAGAAGAAATAGAATTGAATATGTAATAAGCCTCTAGAGAGTGATTGTTTTTTATACTTAGAAGCAATAAAAAAAAACAGAAGAAAATATGAGCAGAGTTTTAAAAATTAACCAGAATGAATAGGCAACAACAGAATAGGAAAATATCTGCAAAAACTACTACGTTTAAAGGGCCAATATCTTTCTTATATAAAGATCTCATACAAATTGATAAAATTATACTGGGCCTCAAGGAAGTGGATAAATAATTAATATTCGTGTAGAAACATGTAGGAAAAATGTTCAGTTTAAGTAGTAATCAAAGAAATGCAAACTAAAACAGTAACATCAGCTTTCACTTACGAATTTAGTAAATATTTTAAACAATTATATCAAATAAGCAAGGGCATTATAAGCAGGTCGTATCATGCATTGCTTGAGTCTTGATAAACCTCCACTCTGACCTAGTAATTCCACATTCCCATATCCATAAATACATCTAGGGAATAAGACTAACGCTCAAACCAGGTGATTCTGCTACATAAGTTTTATGAGTTATGGGAAACAACTTTGTGAAAATATTATAAGTAAAACAGATTAAAGCTTTGAAACAGAAAACCAGTGAGGGAGAATGGGAGTTGGAGAATGAATATATCCAAGGAAAAGGAGAACAGAGCGATTTTGAAAACATCGAGTCAGTGAAGTGGAGAGATTTGGGGGAAATTGGGGATTAAAGATGTTTTTTCATAGTTTCCTTTGTCATTTTGAACTTTTTGTTGTTTTAATTGCCATGTTTGTAATTAATATACTTTTTTTTTTTTTTTTGAGACAGGGTCTCACTCTGTTTACCCAGGTTAGAGTGCAGTGGTGTCATCATAGCTCACTGCAACTCAAATTCCTGGGCTCAAGCAATCCTCCTGCCCCAGTCTCCCAAGTAGCTGGGGTTATAGGCACCCATCACCACTCCCAGCTAATTTTTAAATCTTTTCTAGAGATCTTTTGTGGGGATCTCACTGTTGCCCAGGCTGGTCTCAAACTCCTGGCCTCAAGCAATCCTCCTGCCTTAGCCTCCCAAAGTGATAGGATTATAGGCATGAACCTCTCCTCCTGGTGTAATATACATATTTTTAATCCTGCTTCTCCTGAAAAATGGACCACTGGACGCTATGATTTTTTTCATTGTTGTCCATCTTATAGTAGCCAGGATGTTAGACTTCCTACTTTTCCCCCCAATAGTTCTGCCATTGGCTCACTCATTCTGTTTTCCTCAACAACTCATTAATATTTCTTGGATTCCAGTTTCCTCCTATGTAAAATAAAAACTATAAACTAAACCGTACTATTTTTCTAGCTGTCTTACAGGAATAATTAGACAGTGTCTTTAATATCCTTGATGTTTCTTTTTTAAAAGGCCTACCAGGAAAGTCTCTCAAATATGCAGTCACTACACATGGCATTGACTAGGCCCTGTTTTCTCCTCATTCCCTACAACATCAGATATATAAATAAGCAGTTTAAAGCTATTAATCTCCCCTGTTAACAGTTTGTAACTTGGTATAGGTTTAATTCTATTAAGGCATCGATTGAATGTAGATGCTCATCTCTCTTAGCAATTCCTACATTGGTCAATATTTCTTTCTTTCACTATGTGGAAATTTCTTTTATGTCTCTCTCCTACTATTTCTTCAGTCCCCGACCCTCCCTCACCTGAACAGGGAAGGCCTTTTATATACACATACTACAATACTCTGTGTACAGTGCATGCACATGTTTGTTTATATTTACAGAATATATAACAGTTTGTTCCTCCTCTATCATTGCCTTCAAATCTGAGACCACTAAATTCCCACAGATTTAACCACTCTGGGGGTGGGTGTGAGGAGCCCTCATTTGAGTCATTTGCCAATTTCTGTACAGTAAATTCTCATACCATGGCCAGTTTAAACCCACTGACATAACATCAGTTAACAGAGTTGGAAAGAGAAGCACAGTACAGCACACTGTTATATAGTATTTCTACCATATGGATATAACACACATAAGTAATCTTAAGAACCTAGACAATAGTAAAATGTAGTGAAATAATTAGGAAGTGTTGTGTTTTAAGTATTTTTACCTTTGTTTTTAATATAATTTATTAGCTGTAAATGTATATAATTTAACTTTAAATAATGACTGTCTTTAATACCTGGCTTGCAATATCCTGAAAATTTACCAGTTGGTTCTTGTACGAGTCAGCTCCAGCACACCATTGGTTTTAACCTTGCCTCAGAGTCTGGAAACAAACCCTAGTTTAGTAAGTCTAACAAGTCAATCTTGTATCTAGAACAACTCTGATCCCGCATACATAGAAACTAGATTCAGATTAGATTATCAAAATTCACTGAACATTCCAATATGTCTGGCATTGGGCTAGGCTATAGTGATGCAAAGAACATTAAGATTCCTCCCATAATCTTCCCCATGTCCATAAACAACCATTTTTCCAGTTTTTCAGACCAAAAATCTTGGTGTCATCTTTTTTTTTTCTTTTTGAGACATAGTCTCACTCTGTTGCCCAGGCTAGAGTGCCGTGGCATCAGCCTAGCTCACAGCAACCTCACACTCCTGGGTTCAAGCAATCCTGCCTCAGCCTCCAGAGTAGCAAAGATTACAGGCATGCGCCACCATGCCCGGCTAATTTTTTCTATATATATTTTTAGTTGTCCAGCTAATTTCTTTCTGTTTTTTTAGGAGAGGTGGGGTCTCGCTCTTGATCAGGCTGGTCTCCAACTCCTGAGCTCAAAGGATCCGCCCGCCTCGGCCTCCCAGAGTGCTAGGATTACAGGCGTGAGCCACTGCGCCAGCCTTGGTGTCATCTTTGACAACTTTTTCTCTCATATCCTGTTTCAAGTCCATTAGCACATCCTGGTGGCCCTATCTTCGAAATATATCTAGATTCCAACCACTTCTCACTCTTCCACCATTACTGGGCTGTGTGAGCTACCATTCTTTCTTACCTGGACTATTGCAATAGTCATCCTAACTGGTCTAGTCCCAAAACAAAAGTCAGACTGATCCTTTTAAGCTGTAAGTCGTGCTGTGCTTTTCCTCTGCTCAATTCTCTGATAGTTCCCATCTCATTCAAAATAAAAGCCAGAGTCCTTAAAATGGTCTGTAGGGCCCAACATTATTGATGTCTCCCCTTACTTCTCTGACATTAGCTACTACTCCTCCACTTTCCTCACTCTACTCCAAATATGCTTGCTTCCTTAGTTTTTTCCAAATATGCTAGACAGGATCCTGCCTCAAGGTCTTTGCATTTGCTGTATTCTCTGCCTAGACCACTCTTCCCTAGATATCTTCTTGACTCTCTCCCTCCCTCTTGTCTAAGTTTTTTGTTTTTTTTTTTTTGTTTGTTTGTTTTTTTCTGGGCGAGGTTCACGGGTCCCCAGAGAGAGGGGCCTGAGAAGTCGCCGCTTGTCTAAGTTTTTGCTTATATAACACTTTCTCAGATAAGCCCTCCCTAACCTAACCTATTTAAAATTGCAACCCCACTGTCTGAACTCCAGCATTGCCCACTTCAATTTCCCCCATAGACTTCTTTCTTTATTTTTTTCCTTTTTTTTTTTTTTAGGACCAGAAACACTAGTAATGACCCAGAGACTATGGGTCTATGATGTACTATAATATTTTACTTATTTATTCATTCATTGTCTCTCAACTATTATAGAATGTAAGCTGTGCAAAGTCAGTGTATTTTGTCTGTTTGTTTCACTGCTGATTCCCCAGTGTCTAGAATAGTGTTTGGCATATATAGGTGGTTAATATACATTTATTGTATGAATGAATGATCTGTCCTCAAGGAGTTTATCGGTTTTCTATAAATACCTTTTATAACCAAAGTAACTGGATTTCCTGCCTTTGGATTCTAGTTTCCTAGTGACAAATTTCCAATACTTGTTGCCAGGCATCTATAGTTCTGACTTGCTTGCAAGGATCTCTATCAGTTACCAGTCCAACCCTATTACCATGGGTCTTAATTGGTTGGGACTTTTGGTACTTATGTTCCCCTATTCCTCTTACATTATAAATTGACCTTTCCTTTTCACACCCATCTTTGAATTGATACCACTTCATGTCTTAGTCTGAGAATATTTTCCTTCACTCTTTGAGCTTTGAATCCAATAGTACTCTAATGTGACAAAGAAATTATATTACAAATACATTATCATCATAATCTTCAAAAATTAAAATGGACATTGTAAGGATAATAATTCTTTTAGCAATTGGATAGGACTTATCATCTGTCAACCCATCTACATGAGATAGGTGAATATCTCTGTAAAATTCTTAGGTTTGGCACACACACAAAATTAAATGGATTTGGAGCTGTCAACTATTGTTAGATCTTAAAATCCCTCACTACCTACACACTTTTCTCAGGCACTTTGCAAAAATCCTGGAATAGCTAGGATCAACTGAGTAGTATCCTTATTTGTTAGCTGGTATTTGCTACCTAGACAACCTGGCTATAGACAGCTCTGAATTAATAAGCTTCCTCTTGATTAGGGATAATTGTGTGAATCAGAAGAATTTTTAACTGCCAACAATCTTGTGGAATAATTTTGTTTTCTTAAAAGTGTATTCTCTGTGGCCTATTCTATTTCTACAAAGGTTCTGAAAAGAATGACAGTATAAATAGTAATCTTTTCCAAATACTAATAGAATTGATTTGGCTCAAACTCAGGGAGCACTGAGTACCTAAAAATGTCAGTAGAAATAATAGAAAGGACATTTCTTTTATATAGAAACATTCTAGAGAGATCAAAAGTCTTTTATAGCATTGATACCATTTCCCTGATTATTATTGCATTTCTGTGAGGGAACTGGGGCGGGGGGAAGGAGCAAATAATTTATCACCTTTTCATAGATAAACTGAGGTACCAAATTAGACAATTCTTGCCTGAGACCACAATGATACCTCAATTGCAGAAATAAAACTGTTGTATCCTCTTGTAAACTTAGAGGGTGTTTTTTCCAGATTATTCTGCATTGCTAACATAAATGAGATTCCAAGCAATAATAGAAGATGGTCAGGTAGAGTAATGGTAATGAGCCAGAACTAGAACTGAAAATAGAGTCCAAGACTTCTACCGCCTTGTTCATTGATCCTACCATTAAGCTGCAAGACTAAATTACTGAACTTTATCAAAAAGTGTCGGCATAATGCTATAAGAGGCTAACCAGCATTAGTCCAGTTAACTTTTCACTATAGATAAGGAGAATAATGCTTTTTTTATTTACCTGGGGGGGGGGGGGGAATCTCAAATTGAAATTCTTTTTGGACATTGTTGTTTCTTCTATTTTAGTATTTACTTGTGTAATATAAAAGGATCTTGGCTGACTGAAGCTTGTTAGGAGTCAGAAAAAAAAAAGACATTACAAGTTAAAAACAATCATCTCTTTGCTTAAAGGCGGTGTGAATCAGCAAGCTGGAGAGCTGTATTTCAGTGGGTTTGCTAGTCCATTGTGTCAGTCTGAAAGGTAATGTGGTCCATTTCAAGCTCTGAGAATAGACTAGGGGAGAGGAGAAAATAGAAGAGAAGGAGGGAGGCCATCTTTTGTCCTACATTTAAGACATCTGTTGCTTAACCTTGCAAATGTAGATGAATGAGACCAGTCATAATTCAGAAATCAAGAAGCTTTTTGCCAAATTTGAAAAAGATTCTAAGAGATGCAATACAGTGAGATGAGTTCTCATTATATAGACTGACACTTGGGACCTTTCTCAGACATACATGTATTTTCAAGGGCTTGTGCATTTTGCCCTGCTGAAAGGGATATGAGGAACATAGGCTCACATAGACTTCCTCAACAGTGAAACTTTTCAGGTAAATCAGAGCTCCAGAAAGGTAGGGGCCAAACTAAGATCTCTTTCTTTAGTTTTTAAATAATAAATTAGAAGATGAAGAAACAGTTTTAGCATAACATTTCTGATTGTAATTAAACTGACTTTTTTCAGGGTGCCACACAGCTTTCTGTACATTATCTTTTTCTTTTTTTAACCTTTATAACCTAGAGAATTGTGTGTTCTCATTTTATAAATTGGGAAACAAAGGTTGAGTAATTCGCCCAAGGTCACCCAGATTGCATCGTAGTAGATTTGGATTTGGAATCTAGGTCTCCAAAACCACTTTCAATATCCTTTATGTTATCTTTTAAGAGGAGGCTATAGCAATATTTTGATTTTTACTCTGAGGCAATTTCTAGATAAACTTTAGGATACTTGATGGCTTTTTAAGAAATCGATGCAGCAATATTTGTTTGCATCCCTATTTTTTTCATTGTATATTTCTTCAGCAATGCATAGATGTTAGATATCAGATTAGGAACCTTTTTGTTGCAATAAGGTAGAAATGCATTTCTTCAAAAGTGTCTGAGCACCGTATGCCTGTTTGTTTGGGGTTCACCGATGGTACTCTAAATTGAATATGGTAGTTGTAGGCAGAATCCTGTAGTTAGTACTTTGAGTGAGTTACTTGCTATAAATAAAGGATTTCCTATACTTTCTAAAACACGGTGGAGGGGCACTAGTGAATTAACTGAGATGCAAACTTTTGCTGTTAGTGTAGCCTATTGCTCTCAGTAGAGAAAGCCTTTAAAATCTTAGAGAAGGGCCGGGCGCGGTGGCTCACGCCTGTAATCCTAGCACTCTGGGAGGCCGAGGTGGGCGGATCGTTTGAGCTCAGGAGTTCGAGACCAGCCTGAGCAAGAGCGAGACCCCATCTCTACTAAAAATAGAAAGAAATTATATGGACAGCTAAAAATATATATATAGAAAAAATTAGCCGGGCATAGTGGCGCATGCCTGTAGTCCCAGCTACTCGGGAGGCTGAGACAGGAGGATCCCTTGAGCTCAGGAGTTTGAGGTTGCTGTGAGCTAGGCTGACGCCACGGCACTCACTCTAGCCTGGGCAACAGAGAGAGACTCTGTCTCAAAAAAAAAAAAAAAAAAAAAAAAAAAAAAAAAAAAAAATCTTAGAGAAGAAACAATTATTATTTTCAATTTATTTACTCCCTAGAAAGGTTATAATTATTGAAAATTTTCTGCCTACCAACAATTCACAAGTTGTTACACTAAACATAGACTCTAACTCAGCTTCTACCCAATGGAATATTATCTTAGTAATTCGATGATGAAATTATCAAAATCATTAATGATTAATTTCAATGGAACTACATATACAGAACTTCAGGAAAAGCCTCTGCCTTGTCCAACCAATCATCCAATAAATATTTGAGTATCGTTTATTGCCCACCAAGTTTGGTAAAAGTCACTATACTGCCTTCTCCATACTAAAGGCTCAATATCATCTATTCAATAATGATTACGAGAGTGAAGGAAACAGAAAAAGTCAAAGAATCTTACCCCAAAAATCAGTGTACCAAAGAAATTATTTTTACAAACACAAAATCTCCTTTTTATTTTATTTTCTTGAAACAGGGTCTCTTACTCTGTCACCCAGGTTAGAGTGCAGTGCTATGATTATAGCTCAGTGCAACCTCAAACTCCTGGGCTCAAGCAATTCTCCTGCCTTAGCCTCCCAAGTAGCTGGGACTACAGGCTCATGCCACTGTGCCTGACTAATTTTTCTATTTTTTATTGAGACAGGGTCTTGCTCTTGCTGAGGCTGGTCTTGAACTCCTGACCTTAAGCGATCCTCCCGCCTCTGCCTCCCAGAGTGCTAGGATTACAGGTGTGAGCCACCATGCTCGGCCTCCTTTCTATTTCTATTTTTATCATAAAGCTACCCCCATGGGCTCAGAGTGATTACTTTTGAGCTCATAGTTTAAGGTTCTACAGGATTTACTCTGAGATACTCATCAGGTCCAGAAGTGTTTCATATCAAAGGAAGTAGTACAGAAGAGAGAATGATTCAGTGTGTGGCCTCTGGTGTCAGATATCCTGGATCCATTTCTTGGCCCTACCACTTGCCAGCCAGGAGATCTTTAGCAAGTTACTTCTCAATGTCACATTTCTCCCATTAGAAAAATGGGCGCTAGTATAGTATTTTCCTCACAGGGATATTGTGAGAATGAAACAAGGTGTTATAATGTAATACTTATAGAGCACAAGCACACGATATTATCATTAACAGTATTTCTTTCTTTCAGATTTTAGAGAAATACTTTTAAATCTAGACTCAACCTTCTTATGATCTTGTCAAAGGGTCTGTTTCCATATGCTGCCTGCCAGATGGCCCACTTACAAATGAGAAGCCAACAGCTTACCTGTGATAAATCAGACCATTGAAGGTCAATGCAGTGTAGTAAGGAATAGGGTTGGCCTCACTGAGAATGTGCAACTACACAAACTCTAGGAAGCAGTTTTCTGTGAAGGGTCATGGTAATGAGACAAGATAAGCATGAGTCAGAAGACCTCAGTTTGACTCCCCGGAGCATACAATACTTAGCCTTTTCGAATGATTTCTTAGTTAGGTGCCTTAGGGAAATTACTTAAGCTCTTTGGATCATTATTTTTCTCATTTGTAAAATTGGGATAATAATATACAATTCACTGAGTTTTTTGTAATGACAGTGAGTATAGTGGCTCAGTAAATTCAGTGAAAGCTGCAGTTAGGCACTGTGAATATTCGGTCCCTTCTCTTTTTCTATGGTTATCTTGAGAAAAAAGTAGCAAGAGCAGGGGTGGCAGGCAGGGCAGTTCCTTAGCAACATTATGATGTATGTGCTTGAAACAAATCTGTCACAGATGGTTGTTCAGTGTCCAGTAAGTCCTCACTTAACGCTGTCAATAGATTCTTGGAAACTGCAACTGTAAGCAAATCGACATATAATGAAACCAATTTTACCATAGGCTAATTGATATAAACAATAGTTAAGTTCCTACAGCATATTTCTGGTCATAAAACCATCACCAAACTTCTAAATAAAGATCCAAAACACTTCTGATATTAAAAATGTGAGCTATAAATTCATTTAAGAAAGATTGATAACAACAAAATAATGATTTACCCAATTTTTGGTGAATCAGTGAGCGATGGTAGTCGGAGTGGTGGTGGGTTAAACCAAGGAGTAAATGTTTTCAAAGCAAAAATTGTAAGGAAGGACAATTGTAATTGTCCTTCTACCATACAGTTCAAAAGCAATAACAAATATGGCAGGCTTGCTGAGCATTTTTGTACCTCATTGTATATTATTGTGCATTTGTATGATTGTCATTGGCTTTACAAGTTTTTATCTTACAATAATTTGTATTTATTCATTTTACAACCCGCTTATTCCAGTTCAAGATCTCTGTTGGCTGGAGTCTATCCTGGCAGCTCAGGGTGCAAGGTGGGAACCAGCCGTGAACAGGATGCCATTCTGTTGCAAGGCATACACACACACACACACACACACACACACACACACACTCAGACCGAGACAATATAGAAAATTAACCTAACATACACATCAATTAACCTAACATACACATCTCTGGGTTTGGGAGGAAACCAGAGTACCCAGAGAAAACTCACACAGACATGGGAAGAATGTGCAAACTCCATACAGACAGTGGCCTCAGATAGGAATCGATTCCCTTTGTTCTCATCAACTTTATGACAAAATGACATTGAACGAAATGACATTATTCTAGGACCTGCTGTGCAAGGAAGGGGCCCAGCGGGGTAGAAATCAAGTCTGTGCTCCATTCTCCAAGAAGCGAAAAAGGTGCCTCTTTTTCTAACTTGTACAAAGGTGCTCCATTCTCCACCCCTGTTTCTGTACTAATGCTTACTTTCAGTTCATGCCCATCTTCCCCAGGTGCTCAGTGGCTTTACATGGCCACCACCCCTCACTGCAGTGGGGTGGAGAACCTGTGGCTTTAAGGCCACATGCAGCCTTCTAGGTCCTTAAGTGTGGCCTTTTGGCTGAATCCAAATTTTACAGAACAAATCCTTTAATTAAAAGGGGTGCAGCAAAGAAAGATGAAGCTTTTCTTGCCTCCTTTGGTGCTTAAAAAAGAACAGTCTTGAAATCAGAAGGCTGCAGGTTCTGGACCCTTATCTGGGTGCTAATTGCTTAAGTAAATTTCAGCTGAGGTATTGACAAGACCTTTCTTTAGTTAAACCATCCACTGGCATTTTAACAGAGGTTTCCAGTGTTCGAACCCGAGGGAGCAAACACTGCAATGATTTGAGTTATCAAGGCAAAGCTAATATAGCAAAGCAGTTTGAAAACCGGACTTTTTAGCACAGCACATAATACCTGCCCACTCTGCTAATGTGTTAAATTGGCGGTGTCATTGAATATAGGCCAGGAAATAGAAGCTGTATACATGTAATGATCAATCCTTCCTGTGCCATATCAGCCAGTTCGTTTAAAGAGTCAACAAGATCTTTGGACTCTATACCTACTCTGAAGGAAGAGAATGTGGGAGAGGCAGATTTTGTGGTTTAGTGAAAAGAGAACTGCTTTGAGAGTTAGGAGACTTGGATTAGAGTCCTGCCTTCACCACTAAATAGCTTTGTGGCCTTGGGAAAGTCAGTTATGTGCTTAGACCTCAATGGCTCCACTGTGGACGGAGAGACTGAATTAGAGAATCTTTCAAATCTTTTTTAGCCCTACCTTCTATGTTGCTTTTTCCCCCCACTGCATACTGTATGGCCTGGGAGAAATAAAGCAATGCTAAATTGTAGCTTTAAGAGAATTATATTGGACTGCATATCAAGAGTGCTGACTTCCAGAGAGGCAGATTACATTTATGGTTAAAAGTGTAGGTGTGAGGGTCCTTCATTCCTGAGTTTGGGTACTGAATTTGGACAAATTATTTAATCTCAGTTTCCTCATTTGTAAAGGAGGAATACTAATACCTATGTGGTAATGTTAGTGAGAAGATTAAATGAGCTAAAACATTTAAAAGCACTCAGCATGGTGCCTGATACCTAGTAAGTCCTCAGTACTTGGTAATGGCATTATTCATCCTAGCTCTGCTACTAAGTTAATTCTTGATCCTGGCCAAGTCATTCACTTCTCAAGGTATCCTTAAATTTTTTTGATCCAAGCAGTGCATAGGACTAGATTATTTCCAAGGTGTTTTTTTTATCTCCATCTTTCAATCTATCTTTTTATGTTTGTAAGAGGGACTTTTGTTTTAGAAATTTGGACTGTTTTGAATTTGATAGCTCAATTATCTCTTCTCTGTACATGGAGTAGTTCCCCAGAAAGATCTCTAAATCTGACCTACTCCCATGCTGTGTGGGAAGGTTATCACTGGCTACCAGGGTACAAAAGTTGTATAATTTAAATCTTAAAATCCTTGATGCCACACATCCACTTCCAGTAACATGAAAATTTATATCTTTAGATGCCGAGGTCCCAGGCCACAGGAGAGTACTAGAAATCATCATTACTGCCATGTTGGTAAAATGCAACAGCCACTTGGGCTTCCAAGACACTTGCCTCAGCAGGTAATTAATCACATTCACCCATAGGTGATAATTATATTAAATGTGCATATACTGCATGTCATGGATTACTAGTATAAGTTTCTTATTGACAAGGAGCTCAGCACTACACTAAAGCCCAAAGACTCTATCAAAACTGTCCTTAAATCCCATATTTGAGGACCTGTTTCCTGGATCACTCCTGGTACCAATTCTATATCAGTCAGGAGACAAAAGCTGTACTAGTTACTTGAACAGAGATAATTTAATACAAACAATTGTTAACTGGCTATATAAATGTTAACTATGTAACTAAAAGGGTAAAAAGAAAAATCTATTGAATCATGAGGTAACAACTGCTGGAAGCAGCTGCACCCCCTAGGGCTAAGAAAAGAAACGGACAAACTTGGAATTATTAAAACTTAGAAACTTACAGGGGGGCCCTTATTAACAATTCTTTGTATAAAGTCATCTCTGTTCAAATACTCGGTGTGATTTCTGTCCCCTGACTGTACTGTAACTGATACAGTGGTTGTACCAATTTATATTCCCACTGGCAACATATTCTTGCCAAAACTTGGCATTTTTCATCTTTTTTTATTTTGATAATTCTGGTGGGCTTGAAGTGCTATTGCATTGTGATTTTTAATTTTTATTTTTTTGATGGGTATTGAAGCACCTTTCTCCATGTTTACTGGTTGTTTGGATAACCTCTTTTGTGAAGTATGAGTTCAAGTCTTTCACCCATTTTTCTATTGGGTTGCTGCCTTTTTCTTATTGATTTGTAAAAGTTCTTCCTATATGTTGATATGAGTTCTTTGTTGGCCATATCTGTCAATATGCCTGTAAGGCTGGTGGCAGGCACCCCTCCCCTCCCTAATGGAAAAAGAAGCAGCCCATGAGACCTGCCAAGGACAATGCCTGCAAGGCCCAGGTAAGTTAAAGGACGACCACACCTGGATGGTTACCCTGATAAGAGTCTTGGTTCCTAGAGTCCACACATACCACGGGCCCCTCCTATTTCTCAATACCCACCCTAAAACTGCAAGGGACAATTCCTTGCTCTCCCCACCATAAATCTTCCTGCCAAAGAAACCCCCACCCCCAGCCCTAAAAACATATATAAACCCACTCAGACTTCTGGGCGATGCGACTTCTTGGGTCTCTCTCTCTCTCTCTCTCTCTCCCGGGACCCAAAAATCTCACCTGGGTCCCTCTCTTGGGACTCGTTACCCTCACCCAGGAGCGCTCCAATAAAGCCTCTTTACTTATCCCTTTCAACTCTGCTCGTCTTTCTTTCTCTGGCGCCCGCCAATCCAAAAAACCTTACAATGCCCAAGCAGCCTTACTAGTTCAGAATGTACTTCTTTTGATTAAATGGCCCGAGGGACTGAATTACTATGTTGTTCTTGTTGTAGTACCTCAACAAACAAGAATAGGGTAATGGAGGCCCTGTAATTTTCCCTACTGTGAGAAGATGGGAATATGTATTTTATTCATGCATTTATTCATTCATTCCACAAATCTCTTTAAGCACATGTCTATTTATTTGTTTGTTGGTTTTTGTTTTTAGAGACAGAGTCTAACTATGTTGCCCAGGCTGGTCTCAAAATCCTAGGCTCAAGCAATCCTTCTACCTCAGCCTCCCAAGCACGTATTTATTGAGCATTAATTATGGGCAAGGAACTGGGTCAGGTATGTCAGCTTGCTTCTTTCTGAAGTACTAGAAGTTAGGTTGGGAACTTTATACATAGTGTCATTTTAGTAAAATCAGAATCTTTCAGATAGATTTTAAAAGTTCTTCACGAACCCAGAACATTCAGAAAACTGAACAATCTATACCTACAAACTATCTGAGGGCAGTGAATATCATTACCTGCAAAAGTCTTGTGCAAATGTTAAAAATGCTTTCTAGATTTTATTAAGATTCATGTTTTTATTCATTCATTCATTCATTTACCTAAATCAAATATTTATTAAGGACATATTATACGTAAAGCACATTTACATTAATTAATTTCTTAGGTCTTCTTTTCTTCTGTATACTCATCCTGGGTAGTGTCATCCACTCCTATGGCTTCAATTGCCAACTATCTATATGCTAATGAGTCCCACATCTATTTCTATAGCCCAGATGTCCTTCAGAGCCTTAGCCTCAAATACCTGTATAATGAATATTGTTACTTGGATGCCTCAAAGCACCTGACATATAATGTTTCAAAACTGAACTCATTCTCCTCCCTCAACAAATCTTTTCTGTGTTTTCTTTTACAGTATATGGCATTAGTACCTACCCAGTTGCCCAAGCAAGACTCCTAGAAATCTTTCTTAATATCTCCCTTTCCTTCATCCACACCCCCTCCACCATATCCTATCAATCACCAATAACCTTTTATGACATGCACTACTTTCTTGGCATTTTTCAAGAATATTGTTGTTAACTATAGTCAACATATTGTACAACATAATCATCAATACCTTTTGATTCAACTTATATACAGTATCTTTCAAATTAGTCTATTCTTTCCTTTCCCATGGCCAGTACTATAACCACCACCACAGGCATTTCTTGCCTAGATCCCCTAATTTGTTTCCCTGCCTCAGTCTTTCCAGTCTCCAATCTAATCTCTCCCATTTGTAAAACCCTTCAAGATTTTCCTTTGTCCTTTGGGTAAAGTCCAAATTCCTTAATTTGGTTTATAAGATCCTCTTAACCTGCTCCTGTTGCCTCTCTGATATGACATCTTATTATTCTCTCTCTGGAATTTGGTCCTACTATTAATAATTTTTCAGATCTCACCAAATATTGCTTCCTGGGAGATGCCTTCCCAGACCCTCAAATCTGGGTTAGATGCCCTGTTACAATGCTCTCCTGCTTCCTTATCTTTTATTAGATGGTAAGCTCTGTCAGACCAGAGCTTTTGTTAGCTGCAGTAACTCAACCAAGTCACATTACTTGTTTAAATAATGAATGAATTTCTTGGAACTCAGGGATAACCATTACTGTAGTTGCAGGAGAATTCTTTTATTAAATTTAAGAAATATTTCAGATCCTTTTAATAGGGAGATGTTTGGGCACAATGTAGTTACAGCTAACACACTTGGAATTGTGTGGAAAGCCAAGGTCCATCATTTATTCAGATGCTTTTAGTGAACTATTGTGATGAGCACGTGTTAAAAGTGTGTCTGCCTGCCGGACATGGTGGCTCACGCCTGTAATCCTAGCACTCTGGGAGGCTAAGACAGGAGGATTGCTTGAGGTCAGGAGTTCAAGACCAGCCTGAGCAAGAGCGAGACCCCGTCTCTACTAAAAATAGAAAGAAATTATCTGGCCAACTAAAATATATATAGAAAAGAGTCTGAGGTTGCTGTGAGCTAGGCTGACGCCATGGCACTTACTCTAGCCCAGGCAACAAAGCGACACTCTGTCTCAAAAAAAAATAAATAAATAAAGTTTGTCTGCCAAGATGGAACAAAGATTGAGAATTCCATCCTAAAAGATACATTCCAGAAATGACTAACTAGGGTTTCACTTTTCAAAATTGGTCTGCTTTCTAGCCTATATGTAAAATTTGATTCAACAAGATGCATTCATATACCAGGACTATTAATGGACCTATGTTGGCAAACAAGAAGTTATTTGTCTATGTTTCTATTTTTTTGTTCTCTAAAACACAAAATTCATAAGAAAGCAGCAAAGACCAATTTCAAAAGAAACTTAAATCTTTACAATCTTTCTCAAATCCTCTTAAGTTAGTTATATATTGTGGGAAATAATAATAACAATGATATTTCCAAATTAACTTAGAATTCTGAGTTAGGATCCTTTCTCCTGCTGCCTTGGGTTAATAATCTAGTGGTATAATGTGAAAATTTTCTCTTCCTGACAATAAACAATGTGTTTTGATTAAATAGATAATAGGCCTAATTGCTTCAGGGCCTTAAAGTAGTAGTGTTTATAGATGCTATAAACCCTGCTTAAATTTTAACAGCCAATTAGTTGAGCTATTCCCCCTGATGCTGGATAACCCAAAAGGCCATTTCAACCTACTATATACATCTTAGCAAAGCAAGACATGAAGAAAATAATACAATGTCTTCTAATTCTCTGAGACTGAAATTTAGTTTATACCCTAGGCAGTGAAATAGTTCAAAACTGTTTAAATAGAATTGTACCCTATGATACATCGACAGCAAAAAACTAGAATTTCTTTATATATTCTTAGTAATGTTGTTGGGTGGGGTGATTACTACATTGGTAGTTATGTTTTAAATTTGTTATGTTAATGCTCTGAGATTACTCAGGGATCTTTCATTCTTTTAAGTGTTATATAAATGTTGGACTGCAAAGTTATGGGAAGAATCAATTCTATTTCAAGATTAAGGTTAGGATGGTTAAAGTGTCTATTTTAGAAAAAGAAATACACAGTATAGGGAATGCAAATTTTAGAAAGTTTCTCCTAGCATATATTGCCTGGCAGCCACTATTCAATATATTTTTCTTGACTGACTGACTGAGTGAATGAATACTAATCTAGGTCTAGTCCCCTACTCTTATCCCAACTCTGAATTAATAGTAAATATTTTTTGAACTTTCACCCAAATTTGAGATGATTTTGCTCCTAACTTGGGCAGCTGGAATGGATTTTAAAGTGCCTAATTAAGAATAATTTGTTATTAATTATTATCTTTTTGAGTAATTTTCTTCCCCCTTTCATTCTTTTAAGTTGCCTTTACACTTTCCAAGTCTCATGTTTTTCATATCTTAAGCTAGGTTTATTAAATAAAAGAGAACAAAACTTTTTTCTCTTTGCCTTTTAATAAATGTGACCCTTTCTGTCATCCTTTCCTTGATCCTTTCCAAATCAGCAGCAGTTGCCATAAGTGACGTCTGAGAGACAAGATGCCAAGTGCAATGGCTAAATTTAAAGAGCAGCATTCACACCTGTTGTTAACTGGCAATGACCAACCTCCCGCCCACGGTTTCCTCCACCGCCTGCCTCCTACCAACTGCAACCCACAGCCACCTAGACTCTATGTGTTCATGTGTAAGTAAGTATTGATGAAGACTATATACATTACATCAAAATTGAGAATGAACATAACATTTTCACAGTTAATTAGTTTTATAGGAGCTGAAATTTGGGCAGAGCGAAGCATAATATCAGGATGTATCTGACCTTGAAGTAGGCAGACTAATATGGCTAGGTATTTGGTGAATCTTTGAAGACTTTTAAGGGAGTATCTCACCCCAAATTAAGTTTTTTAGACTTGCCATATTTTGTGAAATTCTTTCAGATATCAGCACTGGAAGCTGCTATAAATGTAAATCTTGCATAAAAGAGACAATCTAAGGAGTAATTGACATCATCTAGGGTTAGTTTCAATTAATTTGCCAGATTGGCAACTCTAACCTGAAAGAGCTCTGTAGGAAAAAGATAGTAACATAAATGATTTTGATATAAGATACTCATGGAATGGTGAGAGAAGCGGACCGTGGACCAGCCAGCTAAAATAGCCTAATTAGATAGGCCTGATAATGAAGGCATGTGACAGACCTCACAGTCCGATCAGCTCAGATCCAGGACCCAGATACTATGATAGACAATCAAACAACGGATTATGGAAGCAAGTAAGAGGGAGAGTTTAATTTTACCTGGACATTTACCCTCAGAGGAAGCGGAGCTGGTGTTCAAAAAGAAGAGAGGGACAGTAGGAACAAAGAATCGGAGGTTGGAAGTTTCAGGGCACATTCAGAGTATGGAGATTAGATGTCTCAGGAGAAGATTGGTGAGAAAGGGGAGCCACTTTACCAGTTTGGGATTTTGTTGTAGTTCAGCCCTGCTGGAAAGTTCTTATGATCTTTTGGCACTTTTGAATACTCTAGAATGGATGAGCTGGATTCCTATCCCTTTAGGAGGTGTGGCTTATTAGACTGTAAAATTCATGTGCTGCTCCTTTGAATTACTTCAGATAGAGACAAAAGACTTCCTAGATCCAAGACTCTGGTAAATACAAAGGCTACAGGAGGCCATAAGCCAAACTAACACAAAAAGGACAGATCCTGAGAAACATGAACAAAGACAATCCTGTTTGAACAAGCTCTGCCCTTGTCAACTCAGTGTTTTCCTGGTGTTCTGTTCTTGACGGAAAAAAAACCTTGCAGATCGATGTTAGATTATAGTATCACTAAGTTATAAAATGAATATGGAGTCAGTCATCCTTTGGAGACTGAGCCTCCTGCTGCACAAAAATTTTTATAGGGAGTATGTAAATGTATCTCAGAGTTAGAGTGGGGTTGCAGTCAATGTTAGAGTAGGGGAAATGGGCATGTTGGAGAAAGAAAAGAGAAATAAAAATGAGGAAGGAAAAAAGTATGTATGTGTATATCAAGTGAGAATAGATAAGGATAGGAAAAGATATGGGCTTAAGAGTAGTTGAGCCCTTCTACACTGACTAGAAATATTTATGAGTCATATAAGCTGACAGAAAAGGGACACAAAAGATCACAGAAACTAGGAATTCATGAGAAAAAGAGTGGTAGTGATGGAGAGATGACCGCAGATGGGTAGGTGTAGAGAAATGGGAATAATGACATCTGGAAAAAGAGTGAAGCAAAAATAGCCAGGAAACAGGTCCAGGCTGTGTGGTTCAGGATATTTGCAAGCTAAATTTTTCCTTTTGGCCTCCCTCTTCACATACTTTTACCTGATGTTGAAGAACTGCTGCTTTCACTTGCATAATAATGCACATTATCAGTGAACTGTGGAACACAGCCCCTAGACCTTTGAGCAGATTCCTTTCATGCTTTCTTGCTCATGTCAATAAACTGTGTGTATCACCCACCCTAGCTATTCTGGAATATTTAGGCAAATACTCCACTGACCTGAGTCATACTTAGGAGCTGATGTCAGTGTACATTTTAGCAAGGAACCTAGTTAAAGTTTGATGCTCCAAGAAACCTGATTAGTTTTAGCTTAAAAAAAGATCAACCTGTTTTTTAAGGATTGGTACGGAAAATAATTCTGCAGCAATGTAGGTTTTAGTGGCCACGTTTTTATAATTATAAAATAATATGTAGTCATGAACAATTTAAACCATTCAAAAGGATAGCTACCCCTTTAAAACTTCCCAGAGGTAAAACATTTTCTTGTTTATTCTTCCAGAAATTTCTATCTATCTAAATTATATACATATAAACTACTTTTAGAAGGATCATCTATACTGTATTATCTGTATTACTTTTTAAAAAGTATAGATAGAATCATTTTATTTATTTATTTTTATTTACTTATTTAGAGAGACTTTGTTGCCTAGTCTGGAGTGCAGTGGCCTGATCATAGCTCACTGCAGCCTCAAACTCCTGGGTTCAAGCGATTCTCCTGCTTTAGCCTGCCAAGCAGCTGGAACTGAAGGCATGTACCACCACGCCTGGCTGATTTTTAAAACTTTTGTAGAGATGGGGGTCTCATTTTTGTAGAGATGGACCCATGCTGGTCTTGAACTGCTGGCCTCAAATGATCCTCCTGCCCAAAGTTCTAGGATTATGGGCATGAGCCACTGCACCTGGCTGAATAATTTAATTTTTTGATGGTTGAGTAATATTCTGTCATAAGATTAGTGTCCAATTTATTTAAGCAATTCCCTATTAAAAGCCACTGAGGTTTTCTTCAACTTCTTACTCATAAGACTTGCAGTGCTTGCTTCGGCAGCACATATACTAAAAAATTGGAATGATACAGAGAAGATTAGCATGGCCCCTGCGCAAGGATGACACGCAAATTCGTGAAGCGTTCCATAAAAAAAAAAAAAAAAAAAGACTTGCAATCTTTTTTAAGTTTTTCTGTGGTTGCTTTACCATCCTTTATACGTGTAGTATCTCTAGAGTGATCAGCACAGTCTCTGGCACATGGCAAGTATTCAATGAATGTTAATTCCCTTTCCATATATGCATATAGATATAATTATTTATTTATTTTTTTAGGTATGAGGATGACTTTCTGTTGAGCTGTGTACACTTTCTCCTCATGGGGCTTGGCCAACCAGCTCCTATGAATTATGTGATTTGCAGCTATGGACAAGGTTTTCTCTGTGTGGAGATAATTGACATTTGCCTAGATTAATTGCTAGCCCTAAATTATTAGAACCCAGTTTAAGCAGTCGATCCTACATAGCTTACCTGTGGTGCATCAGTAGTTTCATCTTAGCAGTTAAAAGATGACACATTTTGGCAAATAGGTAGGAAGAAAGCTTTTGATAATCCCTCCAGTTTAAGGTTTATGCACTTAAAAGAACAACTATTTACTGTGGTTCTTTTGCAAATGCATTGGATTAAATCTCAGTATGGCAGGATGCATATCTACATACTTGGAAAAATAGGGGAAAGGCAATTCCAGTAAAATTTCTCAAAGTGTAAAGTGTTGAGATGGAAGGAACAATCCTGATTCATAGCCAGACTTGGCAAAGGCACAGAAAATAAAAACAAAACTAAAATCCATGGTGATCTTAGTAAGAAGGCATGAAGGGGTGAGAGAGAAGGGAAAATGGCACGGCATGAGTAAATACATAAAACGCAGTTGGGATAAATATAGATGAGTGGAAAATGATTGTAAGTGAAGTTGCTCCAGGAATGTCTTGGATTTCCAGCTAGGGGGATTACAGTGTGCAGCTGTTGAATGGGGCCTCATTCCTGAGCTCTCAGGTTCCACTTCTTGGACAATAAAGATTTTTGGGCAAGTGGCATATTTCTTACCTGCAGAAGCCAGTCATCTCACTGTTCTGGGGTAGGTGGGGCATAAGAATAAACAAACCAAAAAACTTCCACTTCATTATTTAGCTATTCTTGGACAAGAAAGTACCATTTCAGTCAAACTTTAAAGAATATTATTAGAACAAGTGATAAAATTTTCTCTGTATTTTTGTAGGTTTTTTTTTAAAAAAAAACTTATCACCTAAGGCTACACTACAAAAGATGTTTTTCCAAAATTTAGAATAATACTTGTATTTGCTTTCCAAACTGTTTTTCTGCTCCAGATTTTAAAAAGAGTTGTGAGAATTTATCAGATCATAATAATAAACAGATAGCAAGGAAATCCTTTTAAGGAAATACAGGAACCCCAAATCTCCTTTCATACACAGTATTTAATGAGCCCCCATTGTGAGCTTGTTTCTTGTAGAAAGAATTATTTTTTTAAGATAAAGTGATTAAGAGTTATTCCAAAGTATATTCTAATGGCTATTTTAGCAGAATGATGAAACTTCACTAAAATAGCTTTTACGTGATTTTTATTATATTATCCCCTTGTTGTTTCTGTAGTTTAATAAATGCACACAAGGTCATATATGTGAAAATAGCGTGCGCTTCTCCTGGAGAGTGTAAGAATATCAGTATAAAGGTGCTGTAAAAATGAATTGGGTACTTGAAATGTGTACAAGTCTGTTAATTCACTCCAATGGCATGTACTCATTCAGGGACTTTGATATTGTAATCATTCTACCCCTCCTATATTATGCTACACATCACAGTCATTAAATCACTCCATGATGTAGGGTTAGTTTCAGGATACCCAAATACTATCAGTTATGAATGATAACTCCGGGAGTGTCGTGGAGAGTTGCAGCATACCTAGTTAAGGGTTATTAATCTGGTTCCTATTTTGCCAACTTAGAACACTCAGAACTAAACTTAGAACAAAGCTTTGCACAACTATTTCCTTAGTTACCCTTATCATAGTTCTAACTTCGGTGAAGATTAGCTGAATCGAACATGCCACCTCTATTGCTGCTATTTTGAGGGGCTCGGGCGCCAATTACCGGTTCCCTAGAATTTGCCCGTAATTGACTACGTCCCATAATAGGTAACTCTGGAAGTGACAGGCAGCCTCAAATGTGGTTCTCCCGCCTGTCGATTGGGCCTGGCAGGAAGCTCCGCCTCATCAACTCAGTCAAGGGCGGCAGTTGGTCCGGCGTCGGTGAGTGGCGGGTCTCAGCTCCGCCCCGGCCGTCCGCTGCGCTGCCTGGGTCGGCGCCGTTTCCAGTTGAGAGATGGCGGCCGCCGCAGGTAGATCGCTGCTGCTGCTCCTCTCTTCCCGGGGCAGCGGCGGGGGCGCCGGCGGCTGTGGAGCGCTGACTGTCGGCTGCTTCCCCGGACTGGGCGTCAGCCGCCACCGGCAGCAGCAGCACCACCGGACGGTGAGCTGGCGCGCCTGGCGGCTCCGGGGAGGGCGGGGCGGCGCTGGCGTGTGGGAGCTGCCGGCGGGCAGGCCGCCCGGGCAGCGGGCGAGTTACCTCAACTCCCGGCCGCTCCCGAGGTTGCCAGGCACCGGGGAGCGGCCGTGCCCTTCAGGCGCCTGCGGCGGCGACCAGGAAGGAAGGGCGGGCGGGAGGAAGCCGAGAGGAGGAGGAGGGGCGACGGCGGGGATGTTCCCGCAGGACCGGGGACACCAGGGCGGGGAAGGGACGGGACTTGAACCTCTCCCTGACCCGCCCCCAATCTCGGTTCCTCCCTCCTCCTTTCTTAACAGCTCTCCCCCTTTGCTCCCGAACTGAGCCCGGTGCAAGTTGTCCCCTTTTCTTCCTCCTCCAGGCGGGTTGGGGTGTCTTGAGTTGCCGCGGCTGCCTCGTATGTGTCAGGAGAGTGGCAGTGCCATGCTGCTGGGAACTGTCCCCGGAGAGCAACCCAAGACCCCAGCGGGGTCGCTTCCTCGTTCTCTCTCGGTCCCCTGGGAACGGGCAAGAAGGGAAATCAAACTTTATTCCTGTCTGTGACTTCCTGCGTTGTGTGTGACCATCTCCCTCGAGATGGATGCTGCATTGCTTCAGGAGGCAAGCTTCATCCCCTCGGGTCCTTAAAGGTCCTTTCGGTGGTTCTTTCGCGGGTTGGTTTGTAAGCTTGTTCGCGCGTGCCTGAAGGAGGAATGGTGGGCAGCAGGCACAGAAGGGAATATGACAAGTTGTTCACAGAGGCAGAGATTTGGTGATTGTGTTACTGCTGTCAGTTACTGCTGAGTTTCACTGGCTGGCAATGAAGGGGGGTTTCTATTTGAACCGCCTTGGGTGTGTGTGTGAGTGTGAGTGAGAGAGATTTTTTTCAATTGCAAGAGATCAACTTGACATGGAGTTCTTGACCTAACAAGTCAGGAGTTTCCCCGTTCCTTAGACTTCCCAGACCTATATCCCACATGTGTGGGTCTTTGGCCAACTCTGAGAGAAAGAGTGTAGCTTTAATTTCCTGTGGCTAAGTTATACAGTGTGGTAATAAGAGGATCACTGCAGACAGCCTGATAGGAGAAACTAGTACCTTCAGCCCTCAACAAACACATCACCTGCCTTGTTCAGATCATATAGCTCTGAAGGGGAAACTGAACGGCAGCTATTAGAGAGGATACTCCAAGACCAATGACAGCATAAAATCGTTTCTGTAAGAGCTATGAAAAGAACGAATGCTCTGCAAATGCAAGATAGTATTGTTATTATTTGCCATAGATATGAACCCTATCCTCATTCTTGTGAGAAAATTGTACCTCTTCATGTTTGGCATGCTGGCATATTGCTTTGCTGAAGCTTTTGGGCTAGAGCCGAGCTTTTCCACAGTTCAATTTAATTTGCATTATTCGTAGCCTCCAGTTATGTGTTTTGTTCTCTTAAAAACATAAGGCCACTGAAAAATCTGATTGCATTCCCCTTTCCTCCAAACTATTTAAGGACATCCCAAGTTGTCTTTAACTCTGTGTTTTGATTAGACATCTTCTGACTTTGCACAGTTTGTTTTTAAGACTGTTTGGGTGTGGTATTCATTTAGCATTTTTATTTGTGCCATGTATACTTTTCACTATGCAAATTTGTCAGGCTGTGAGTGTCTTCCTTGTGGGAATACTTCATGAAAGTGTTCTCTGTGCTATTCTAGGGTGGATAAAAGTGATGTGCTGAATTTGTAACTGAAAGCACAATTAAAATGAAGTCTTATTTCTGAAGGGCAGAAGTGTTTTCATGGAATGGTGACTTGTAAATGAATTTAGAATTGTAAGATCTTGAAAAAAGTTGAACATGATTATATAAAATATGTAAACAGATTTTTTATTTTTCTGTGATTGCTCTAAAGCCATCATGTCCGCTGTCTCCATCTGATATTCTATGATTCCTCACAAGACATTCAATGTGAAAAGTATTGAGGCCCAGAAAGGGGAGAGACTTGGCCAGAGTTACACAGGTAATACCTAACAATTTTAGGATACCCATCCACCTCAGGTATTCTGACCCTCTTATTGTGTTATTTTTATTGCGAAGTGCAACTGTTCCTTATAAAATTTACTTTTGTCTCTTAGGGAAGTATTGGCATTTCAAAACTCCATGAATAGGGATTCTCCTTTAAGGAGATGTTGATTTGAGGCACATATATTAGGTGAATATTGGAACAAACAATTTGCCAGAAAAGAATAGGTGTTTTTATAAAGGTCCCTGAGAGACACTAAGGTTGAATCTTGCATAGGAGACATCCTGTGTATGTGCAGCAGATGGCAGTCTGCATTGGATGGGATCACAAGTGTAGCTTGTGCCACTTTTGTTCTGCTGTAGTAGGTATGGTAAATTAGAGCCAGGGGTGCATAACCAATTACATTACTGCTTACTATTTTGCTCGAGAAATTCATCTTTTCCAAGTTTGGAGAATGAGTCTAGAGCAATACAGTAGTAGTTCAGCTATTAGTAAATGCAATTGTGAGGTTATAAATCCCCCCTGCCCTGTTAAAACATCATTCAGCTGAATGAATAGGAGTAAAGGTGCAGGGGCTTATTGAGTATTTTCAGCACCATCTAGTGTAGTTTTTTCCTTCTCTCCAGCTTGTGACTGTAACCAAAGCTGATGTAAAATGTTTGTTGCATGCCTTTCTGTTAGTGAAGGTGGCTGCTATTTTTAAGCATGATTCTTTGAAGGGGAACTGCCTTTCATTGTGAGTTGTGTAATTCCATTGCTAAATCAAACTGTTTCATCTCTGATTATGACAGCCTGACTGTTGGCATTTGCTAGTGGTCAGCTGAATTACTGCATCCTCTACTTAAGTCTGTCATTGTACTGTTATAGTTTGTTGCTGTCCCTCTCTACTTTACACATTGCATTTCTTTGGCAATGATACTGTTTCAGCCTAACCTGAAAGTTTTAACAGAGGTTACATTGCCTGCCACAGAGGCAAGTCCTAATTCTCTAACTGAGTTCGTCATGATCTGGCCCAATCTTACTTTGCCAGATTCACTCCAGCACAAATACTACTCCATTGTACTTAAGCCAGTCTCTGTACTGTCCCCAGATGTTCCATACATCCATATTAAACCTTTATGCAGTTTTTGTAGCTGAATTTCAGCCTTAATCACTCCCAGTCACTCCTCTAACCTCTAAGGTGCATTTCATGTTAGAGACTGACCTACAACTCCTTTTGAATCTAACATCTTTACAGACGAGGAAACCAACCTAATAGAAACCGAGGGAAGTGACTTGTTAAGTTATGTTTGTGGTTACCAGCAGACCTCAGATTGAAATTCCTTTTTTTTCCTTTGATTTTTTTTCACCACCTCTGCTATACCTGGCATGAAATTCCTTTAAATGGAGGTGGATTCAAGAATTCTTAGTCTGAATCTTAATTTGCGTAATTCCTGGCTCTTAATCTCTTTCTGTTGTTCTGTTCTGCCCTCTGAATTCTGAGATGATTTATTGTCTTCAGGACACAGATTGAATTGACACACACTTGTTCTCTAAATCTGCAGTCTCCAACTCTTGGCTTGTTAGGGACCAACATGCAAAGTTCTGCCCCCTAACCCCCCCGTCCGTGGAAAAATGGTCTTCCATGAAACTTAGGCGGGCAGGCAAGGTAGCGAAGTTTCATCTGTATTTACAGCCACTCCCCATTGCTCACATCATTGACTGAGCTCTGCCTCCTTGCTACCTCCATGGAAAAATTGTCTTCCATGAAACTGGTCCCTGGTGCCAAAAAGGTTGGGGACCATTGCTCTAAATATTTCATTTGTGGGCATGTTGACTTACTGGGGACATAAAGGCAAAGATATGTATTTTATTACATTTGTTTCTCTCATAGACTCCTGCACAATGCTAGGTATATAGGTGATACTTGGACAAGCATTAATTGGCTATGTCCCCTTTTTTTCTGGTTGCTAGGGAAAAGTTATGCTCTTTTTCTACTCTCCCCATCCTCTGTACCCCAGGTTTGACTTGCTTAATAGCTTATTGCTTAGGTAGCCACATTTGGGTAATTGCTTTAAGCTTGATATTGCCAGTGTTATCTTTGGTTGTATATTACACTTCTTTATGGTGGGTTGATAGAAAGAGTTGATACCATTGGATTAGCGCTGCAGTGGTCACTAGCTTTCTGTCCATAGCCAGCAAAAGTATGACAACTACCCAGATTATTATAAATACATGTTTGAATCAGATTCCAAATTTGTTTTTTTATTGTACTATAATATTAAGATTTTTTTTTTTGAGACAGTCTTGCTCTGTCACCCTGCATAGAGTGCAGTGGCATCATCGTAGCTCACTGCAACCTCAAACTCCTGTGCTCAAGTGATCCTCTTGCCTCAGCCTTCTGAGTAGCTGGGACTACAGGTGTATGCTATGATGCCCTGCTAATTTTTCTATTTTTAGTAGAGATGGGAGTCTTGCTCTTGCTCAGACAGGTCTCAAACTCCTGAACTCAAGCAATCCCCTCCACCTTGAGCTCCTGTAGTGCCAGGATTACAGGCGTGAGCCACCGAGCCTGGCCAAACATTAAGATTTTGAGGGTTCTGAATAAATATGTTTAGAACAGACTTCTCTTGTTTTTTAAGGAAACAGCCATTCTTTTATTTATCTTAAGATCTTGCTTATTTTGAAACCCATAAAATATTTGAATGAGTGACTTGGATTTATTGAAATTCTGATTATTGAACTTTTCTAAGTCCCAAGGGTCTCTCTTTTATGCTTCATGGAACTCAGCATCAGGAGTGGTGTAAGTAAAAGACAAGTTGGTAGCAAATCCTTCAGATAATGATATGAATGAACTGCTATTGCAGAAGACCATGACCACTCCTTGATTTCAACTTCAAACATGAGGCAGCCCTAAAACAAAAATGATTTGCTATTGTCAAGTTAAAATTACGAGATCTATAAATTTGGAAAGGAGAACTTTATTTCTTATGCTAGGTTGCAACCTGCAGGCTCGTGAGAGGAGCCTCTGGCTGAGACAGAAAACAGGCACTTCACTGGAGCAAGGGTGGGACAGGAGTTTTATGCTAAATGGTTTGGCTAAATATACATATTTAATGAGTTATAGAGGAGCTGTGAATATTCATGAAGAAGGGTCACATGCATATTTGGTAAGCAAACATATGTTACATATGTCCCATGTTTACTTTGGGCTGGAGACTTAACATTAAAATGCATTAAAATTAGGTTCTGTACGTCAAAAGGTGAAACAACAAAGGTGTTTTGTGCACATCCTCTGTAAACGGTCACAGCCAGACTGTGGTCAGTGGTCAGTTATCAGGAAGGAATGTGTTATCCTGTCGAAATTGAGGCCAGCCTCAGCATTAGGCAGTTGGTTGAAGTTAGCAGGGAACTCTTCCACTCTTTGTTTTTACAGGGCTCTTTTCTATTTAACTCTAAGCAAAAAAAAAAAAATCTGGTGATGGCTAGTGAGGAAGTGGGTGTACTGAGGTGTGACCAACCTCCCATCTCATCATGGCTGGGAAACTTAGTTTTTAAAGTTTTTCTGGGGTCTCCTTAGCCAACAGGGGTCTGTTCACTTGGGGAATGGGGGTTAGGATTTTATTTTTATTCCACATTGTCAGCTGCTGGGATGTTGTTTTTATTTGTTCTAACATTTTAGCTTTGTGTCCTTACAGGTTTTCTTAAAAATTACTATTTGTTTTTCTGTGATTAAGGTCAAGATTACCTTCAGTATAGGGTCTCAGCCTTTCAGTCCTGTATTCTTATGTGTTTTTTTTGTTTTGTTTTTTGAGACAGGGTCTCACTCTGTCACTCAGGCTGGAGTGCAGTGGTGCAACTATAGCTCACTGCAGCCTCGACTGCTGGGCTTGAGCGATCTGCCTGCCTCAGCCTCCCAAGTAGCAGGCACTACAGGTGTGCACCACCATGCCCAGCTAATTAAAAAATTTTTTTTTTGTGGAGACGGGGTCTGACTATGTTGCCCTGGCTGTGAATCCTTTATTCTTTATTTGACTGATTAATGCCATTCTAGTAATTTTTAAACTTACTAGAATAATGCGTTATTAGGAAAACTAAGATGTCATTGTGGAAGATGTGTACTTTAGAAATCCTAGAATTTAGAGCTCAATAATACCTAATATTGAGGAAATAAGAGTCTAAGAATGGTGAAATGGCTTTTTCCTTAGTGGCCCAGCAAGTTAATACAGAGCTGAAAATGGATCACACATCATCTGATTTTTACCATTTTGTTCTTTTCCGACTAAATTACACAATTCTGTGTTTCATTTAAAAAAACTGTTAAGCTGAGATTGGTTTTAAAAAGCGAATTTGGGTCAAATTCTTAAAGTAAGTACTTAAATTCAGTCTCGAATGATTACTATTTGACTTAGAGCAAGCTTGACAACACCTGCTGAAAAACCTGTCCTCTGTAGTTTCAACACAACAAAGGAAACCATTTATTTATTTCATTGCATTTTGTTAAATGCTTTCAGTGAGATAGCCTGCGTAAAAATGAAAATTGACTTCAAGCAAATTACTTTTAATAAGTTTAGTGAATTATTGGCCCATAAACTGCACACAGGCTTGAATTGTTTACATTGATAAAAATATAACTTAGCAAATTACATCACCAACTGGGTCTAATAGGATCCTAAAGCTGAACTTTTTCTAATGCAGTTCTGGAATAATTGGATAATATGACATTGCATTTTGACATCACTCTTAAAAAGAAGAGCCTTTTCCAAAAGTTCTTTAATGACATTAATAATATTTATTTATTTATTTATTTTTTTTTTGTTGAGACAGAGTCTCACTTTGTTGCCCAGGCTAGAGTGAGTGCCGTGGCGTCAGCTTAGCTCACAGCAACCTCAGACTCCTCGGCTTAAGCGATCCTACTGCCTCAGCCTCCCGAGTAGCTGGGACTACAGGCATGCGCCACTATGCCCGGCTAATTTTTTCTATATAGATTTTTAGTTGTCCATATAATGTCTTTCTATTTTTTAGTAGAGACGGGGTCTCGCTCAGGCTGGTCTCGAACTCCTGACCTTGAGCAATCCACCCGCCTCGGCCTCCCAGAGTGCTAGGATTACAGGCGTGAGCCACCGCGCCCGGCCAATAATATTTATTAATCTAGAGGAATTGGTATTTACTTTTCTTTCATGCTTTGTTACTAAAGTTTTCAGTTTTTACATAGTTTTTCTTGCTATTTATTATCCATTTTATTGTTTGGGGAGTATTTGTAATAATCACCAGAAAATTGCTGAGGAGCCCATTAGGTGTATGAGACTGTCCAGAGGACAGTTAGAAATGTGCAGTCCTGAACTGTACTGCCTTACAGGTAACAAGATCCTTTAAACTTCTTTTTTGCCTTTTCAGACAGGCCTACCTTGTACATCTTACTTATCTGTAGTAACTAATGTTACAGGATGTTTGAATACTGTATTAATGTCTACTTTAAACTTTAGTTCAGAGAAAGTTAATGTAACTGATAATTTGTCAAATAATAAGAGAGTAAATAGGTTAGCTTGAACTGCCTGATCTTTATAAATAGAAGAATAGATGTAGAAGAAAGCACTTAAGAGCTGAGGGCATTGTTATCTCATTTAATTTTCACCTTAACCCTATGAGAGTTATTATTATCCCAGTTTTATAGATGAGGAAATTGAGGGTGAGACAGGCTCACTTCTTCTTCTTAAGTGTCATAAACTGTTTTAGTTCTAGGGTTGCAAGTATGGACAAGACAGATGTTTTGGATTTAAGTCCAGGTCTGGCTAGAATTGAAACTGTACGGTAGTGAGTGTCAGTGTGGATCCTACTTCATTTTCATCTTCTCCTTTAGCCATGTTCCTTCTCAAGCATGCAGTTTTCTTCCAAGAGATCTCACCATCATTCCTACTAAATGCATTTCTTAAATTTCTTTCCCGAAGCTCTCCTCCAGGTATTAGCTGATAGGAGCCTAAGGTATTTGCCTTCTGGGGATCTTGGTAATTTAGTTTGGGTTTCTAAAGTGTCCCATGCAGTAAACCTGATAATTGAGTGCTGCTTCTATACCAGTTGCTTTTATAAAATTCTCCTTTAGGCAAAATACTTAATCCCATTGTACAGATGGAAAATGGAGATTTAGAAAGGTTAAATAACCTGGAGTCATTCAGAAAATGTCTATGGAATTCCTACTTTTTGTGAAGCACTGTGCTGGGCACTGGGGAGAGAGCCTTTGTGGTGTGTCCCTAAAAGAGTTTGTGGCCTGGCCAGGAGACATGGTACAAACAGACTGTAATTGGCTGCCCCTTTTTTTTTTTTTCCTAATCAAGGTTCAGTGGGGGCACTTAGACCTACCTGTGAGAGCTGGGGAAGATTTCACAGAGGAGGTCTTGCTTGAGATGGAACATGTGGAAATACAATGTGTGGAGGACTAGAAAAGTATGATGGTCCTAACAGGCAGCACCAAGATCTGACATGACAGGATGAGGGAGCAAGATGTATTTGACAAGCAGCCAGTAGTTTGTTACAACCAGAGCATGGCCAAGAATAACTGGAGATTAGGCTGGATAGTAGTAGTAACACAAATGATATTTAATATTTTTCATGTATACCATGTGTCAAGCACTTTGCATAGATTATCTCACCTAATTCTTGTGATACACTGTGGTGTAGGTACTGTTATTATCCTCATTTTACAGATAGTAAAATTGGTTACGTCAGTTGGTTAAGTGATTTGCCTGGGTCACAGCTGCCAAGTGACACATGGTATATGACTTGCCCACAGTCACACAGCTAGCAAATGGCACACCTGGCATATAAACCCAGACAATTTGGTTCCAGAGCCTGCTGTAGTGAAGGATTGGACTGTGAAGGGACTTGTGAAGAAGTTGAAATTTTATTCTGTAGGTCAGTGGTGTGTGTGTTTTCTCACAGTAGAAGTATATTTTACATCACAACCCAGTTATGTGTGCATGTTGTGCACCCATAAAACAAGAAAAGTTTCATGAAAAAATATTTTTACTATGTATGAGGCATACGTAGTTTCTGTTCTGTTTTGTTAAAGAAATACTGATTGGTACCCACCTAAATTGATTTTACAACTTAAGCCACAGTTTGAAAAATACTGCTTGTCAATAGGAGAGCGTCTGAAGAATTTCGAGTAGAAGATCAGATGATCAGGTTTGTGCTTTTAGGTAGGTCATGCTGGAAGCAGTGTGAAGACTGGGTGAGAGGTTGGGACCAGAGAGGTACAGATATCATCAGTAAGGGGCATCTCAATGGACCAAGCAAAAGCTGCCTGAACTAGGACAGTAGCATTGGGGATGGAGAAAAGGGAATAGAGGGGAGAGAGATTTAGGAAGTAGAATTGATAGAACCTGGTGATTGGATGTGGGCTATCACTTAGCTAGTACCAGTGGAAAGGCAATTCAATTCAAGGTCTGTCAGACTTTATTACTCAGGCACTGAAACTTTATTTCTTGACCTTCGTTTGAGTGTTCCTTTTTATAATCATGTTAAATATGCTTCTTTGTCTTTTCTATGCCTCTAATTTTGTATTTTAAAATGTGCTGACCTGCTTTAATTATTTTTAAGTGATTTTAAAATTTGTATATCAAATCAGATGCCCACCTTATTCTCATGTGCCTGCCTCCCCTCCCTTTCCTCATAGAATTTGAAAGATTTACATAGCAGTATGAAAAGGTACACACAGCATAATAAGCAAATCTTTGTTGAAAGAGTATATTCCATGTATTATGCTCTTCTAAAGCTTTGTGTAGTGGCCCTTAACGTTATACTCATTAATTAGAGGAATACTTTTAAACAATTTTCTTTGAATTTCTTTTTTTTTCTTTTTTAATACAGAGTCTTGCTCTGTTGTCCTGCGTAGAGTGCAGTGGCGTCATCTTTGCTCATTATAACCTCAAACTCCTGGGCTCAAGTGATCCTCTTGCCTCAGACTCCAGAGTAGCTGGGACTACAGGCGCAGCAACATGATGCCTGGCTAATTTTTCTCTTTTTAGTAGAGACGGGGTCTTGATCTTGCTCAGGCTGGTCTCAAACTCCTGAACTCAAGCAATCCTCCTGCCTCAGCTTCCCAGAGTGCTAGGATTACAGGTGTGAGCTATTGGGCCAGGCCCAACTTTCCATTTTTATAATATATGAGTTGATAAAGAGCTCTTTAATGGCTTTAACTTGTTTTGATTCCCTTTAATGTAATGTTGAGCATATGATGGTCTTATCTTTTTCTTTTCTAAGTATTTATTCCTAAGCATGAAACCTTTTGTTAGTAAAATTTTAAGCAATCTTCCTTTCCACATTAGAAATGTAGATATATATGAGATTCCTATTGCTTCTGCCACCCCAGTTTTACTGGAGGTCTAAAAATGAAAAATATATAATTGAAAACAAATTATTTTGAGTGATTCTCTAGCATTTAAGTTGACTAGGTATCTTACTGGATTGCCTTATTTAGAAAGCACACATTCTTTGGTCTTCTAAGTATCACAGTATAAAAGTAGGTATTTATTTCTTTGATAACTATGACAATTTTTTAAAGACATTACAATATGTGATCTACCAGAAAAGATTATGTTTGCAGTGTTGTTGGTGAGCCCTTTGAAATCTTATTGGAGCAAAGGATTACTGTACCATCACAAAATATTTTTATTAGTTTTGAGATAGTTAACTAAATGAAGAGGTGGTAGTGGTGAGTGGTGTGTGTGTGTGTGTGTGTGTATTTCCTACCAAAATAAAAGTAAGCGAGTGAAGAGGGTTTGGTGCCATGTGATAGTCAGGAATCTGGGTTCTAGTCCTTTCTCTTCCATTAACTTACTTAATCTTGGACAAGTCACTTAACATCTTTGGTCTTAATATTTTTGTCAGTTAAATAAGGATGCTTGATTAGGTGAACCTAAAGGACTTTAAGTATAAGATATGTTTCATTTTTATATAGTACTTTACAAATACTTATTATTTTATTTCATTGGGTGGCCTGCATAAAATCATAAACCCAGGTATCATATATTTGCTTATTCTCACAGGGTCAAGAGCTTGAAGTGAAGAAAAATAGCCTTCAGTCCCTTTTTAAGGGCAGTATTCATAAGTACTTCTGACACCTTGATGAGCAGTTTACCTTGTATTCCCCTTAAACAGTTCATTATGGCTTTAGTCTTACCTTTCTCCTTTGTCTTCTTTTCTGCAGTTCAAACTGCTTAGGGGAGTGGAGGAAGAGGGAAAGATGTCTTGGGGATCCCAGAAAGTTGGAGAGTTGGGAGAAGGAAAACAGTTAAGGTTGGAGTATTGAAGTAAGATGGGACTGAACTAGTAATTTATAAATTCAGAGTTGTGGCCTTGCCAGCCTGAAACAGAAAATATTTGTTTATTTTGTAGTTACACTTTAGAAATCCTAAGTATGGAAACCTGAACAAGTGATTGGTTGACCATAGTAGTCTATAGGCAACTAGTAGCCCATATATTCTTCCAGCTCTGTGACCTGAGCCTAGTACATTGTCAAAAACATAGGCATTAGTCAGTGTTGGATGATTGAGAGTGAGTTAAACAGTCCTAGAGAGACCATTAGTAGTCTCAACCCTGTGGGTAACAGCGTAGATCATCTTATTCTCTGTGCCGAATACTACAATGATGGGAATTATAGAAATGTCAAGAAGGAATGACTTCTCTTTGATTCATGCGGTAGCTAATATTCTTAAAACACTTCACAGATTGTACTGAAACAAGCAGGACTATATAAAATATTAAGTAAAAATAGTAATGGAAAAAGATTTGTAATTCAAAAAGTAATTTGCGAAATTGATACAATGGCATCTACTTGGCATGTGTTGGTGGGAGGTGGGCCATTCTGGACACTGCAGAAGAAAGGAACTATTTGAAAGAGATACTGCCAACTATAGATTCTTTATATATATATTTTTCCAAAGATGACAGAGTTTTGGAGGTGTTTATTTTAGAACAAATCTTCTGTATTTCCATTCTGCCCCCACCGTATCCTGTATCTTGCACTGCCAGAATTCTGCTAGCTGCCATGAAGCAGGGCTGTGGCAAGTGGCCAAGTGTGATAAAAACCTATTTTTCATTTTAAAAGAGAATACAGATGTCAGACTACTTTAAAAGACATATTTAAAGATAGATTCAGTGGAATGGAAGAAGTAGTAACAACCTAATGAGAAGATTGAAGGTTTTTGATTTGCTTTTGATGGAATTGCATTTTTTTGTAAACAAAGGAATACCAGCTTATATGTCTGTCTCGATCTGTTAGTTTCTCTCTTGCCTCTCTTTTCCTGATCTTTGGGTGTTGGTGCTCAAAGTTGCTGAATAGACAGGAAAAATAAATTTTCTGGTCACAAACTGGTGGTGATGGGTTTTTTTTTTTGAGGGGGCTCCAAGGGTATACTTTGTGTGAATATGTGACATTATATGTATACATGGTAATACTTTGGTTTATTTTGTTCTTGTTTTAACCCTGAAGAAAAGGAAATCTTAAAACATTTTTTTTTTTTTATTTTCAGCTCTGACTTAAGCCTCAAAATGTTGTCTAAGCACAGTTGAGATGGTAAAACAGAGTTTTAGTATAACATATCACAAGATTTTCGAATATTCATTTATTTAATGGAGAGCTGAACTCCAGTCATTGCTTTCTTTAATTTTAATATCTCATGCTGCATTGGTGTTTGATTCAGAATGAGTTCAAGTTGTTAGCCTGGCCAAGTGACAAAGTTGGGTGAGCTTTAAATATATAATGGCTTTGTTTTTAATGATTACTAGAGCTTTTAGCAGTAAAAGGGGGAAAATGAAAGGGAACTATAGTAGATTTCTTGCCTAAAATGAGCATTCTTTGTAAGATTAAAAGTAGAGACAAGCTGAGACCCTGAATTATAGATCCAAAGGTCATATCACAGCCAGCATCAGAAAGTCACAGCACTAGTTTAAGAAAAGATAGAAGATAAACTATTGATGCTATCGCTCTCAAAGGAGCTCACTTGGAAGGGCCATTCCATCATCAGAGGTTTTTTTTTTTGCAGGGGGAGGGGTCCTTCATAAGGAAATTACATTGTGTTCAGTTAAACATACAAGGGGAAAAGTCTTTTCTTTTAAATCATGAAGTATGTTTATAAAAACAAGTAGAATACTATGATGTACATCTTTTTTTTTTTTTTTTTTTTTTGAAACAGAGTCTCACTTTGTTGCCCAGGCTAGAGTGAGTGCCGTGGCGTCAGCCTAGCTCACAGCAACCTCAAACTCCTGGGCTCAAGCGATCCTCCTGCCTCAGCCTCCCGAGTAGCTGGGACTATAGGCATGCGCCACTATGCCCGGCTAATTTTTCTATATATATATTTTTAGTTGTCCATATAATTTTTTTCTATTTTTAGTAGAGACGGGGTTTCGCTCTTGCTCAGGCTGGTCTCGAACTCCTGACCTTGAGTGATCCACCCGCCTCGGCCTCCCAGAGTGCTAGGATTACAGGCGTGAGCCACCGCGCCCGGCCTATGATGTACATCTTTTACTTGACAAATTAAACACTATAATTGCTGCCTCCAAGTACTCTTTTCAGTCTTCTCTCCCAAAAGTAACGTTCTCTCAAGTTTGGTATTTATCATCCCATGCATGTGTTTATTAACCTTTTGCTGTATGCGTATGTATCTATAAACTTTATATAGTATTGTAAGCATGTTTTAAAACCTTATTTAGAAGGTATTACGCTATATATATCCTGCAATTTGTTCTTTTTGCTTAATACTTAAAAAATGCTTATTTAGTTGGTACATGTAGTTCTGTTTCATTCATTTTTAACTACTTTGTGGCGTTTCTGTCTCTATTCCATATATTTAAACATCTCCTGTTGACTGAAAGTCTTTTTAGCTGAATATTTTGGGGGACAGGAAAGAGGAATCTATTATGCCATTTTAAAAGTTAGACTTGGGAGGGTTGTTTTGCCTTTCAGAAAAGCCAGTTTCCATTTTTGGTGTGGAATGTCCTCGTTTATCATATTCCTGGGAAAACCCTTTGTACTTCCTGAGAGAAGGAGAAGAATAATGTTTTATTACACAGATGAACATATCTTGTGCAAAATGCAGAACAGCATCTGTCATAATACAGCAAGCTCAGGAGGGATTCAGCTGCTGCAGCAAAAGCTTGGTTTACTCTACTAAAAGTTCTCAGATTTTTCAAGTACAGACAAGCTGTGGATGGAAACTTGTTGACATTAATTCATTGTTTCTTTTCTGTGTGTTTGGAATTATCTACAATTTGGGGACTATCTGCTTTATTTTGTAAAAGGATATGTGCTTTTTGTGGTAACAAGACTGTTCTTGAATTGTGTTATGGTTTTATGGGGCAAGCAAAAGAAAAATAAGGGGAGGTACTTCTTTTTTGACAGGTAGTTGGTGTGAAATAAATATTTGTTTTAATCTTATGTATTAGTTGATGTATAACCTTACTTTGTAGTCATTGTTTTAAAAAGACAACCTCTGATAAATTTTATCTTCTCAATTTCTTGTTGTTGTCTTTCATTTGTAACATTCTTGATAATGGTTTGAGCATTTTTGCAGAATACACAGTACAGCGCTTCATTCAGGTTGTCCCTCCAAATGATTTGCCATAGTGCATTAACCAAAATTGCTGAGACAGCAAGGGAAACACTAATAAATGGGATGCTTTCCAGGGACTGTAGCTAAGACAAAGCAAACACAAGCCAAAGTTAAAAGAAAAAGTTAGGCACCCAAGATGTAGTCTGGCCAGATATGCTATTAGCAGTGAATATCTCATTCTCATTAAATTAATTGGGATCTGGGCAATTTGAACCACCAGATTGTTAAAAAGGTGACCAATTTTTAAGCATATTAGAATTAGAGGTCATGCAAGAATGGTCTTTTGGCTAACACTTCTTTGCCAATTTTTATTTGATAGATTCCAGTGCCTCAAGAATGATTAAACTCAGCTGACTATTTCTTCCGTTTTTTTCTTCCATGGTTCTGAGGGAAAGGGTGCTGAATGGACCCCCTAGTAACGGAGGAGACTTTTTTTTTTTCCATGTAGGAATGATTAGCTGGCAGGAGAGAAGAGGGTATTGCTAATTAAGAATTGTTTTTGTTTTTTCATTGTTGCTATTTTTCTTGCTAATCACACAAATTATTTTTTTCCCCACAAATTATTTTACCCATGAAAAGTGTAGGTATGGGGAGAGGAGGTAGTGGTATGTGAAAGGGCTTTTTTATTGTTGTTCTCGTTTTGGAATGATCGCCTATCATTTTCAAACAGAACCTGTAAACCAGAGAGTTGTATATCTAGGCACATGAATTGGACGTGTGTGTATGTATACATATATATATATATATATATATTTTTTTTTTAACCAATATTTCTAAGTTTTGTAAACTTGTTTCTGAAACTTGTGAAAGTTACCGAATGAACCTGGATAGTTTGAGTCTTTAATTTTTAAAAATTTCTTATTTCTTCATTATTTATTAAGTTTCTATCAGTTTTTTTCATATTCTGAAAGCACAGAGATGGGGTGAAAAATATTTTCCTTCTTTAATCTAAAAGTATTTCTAAAAAGTATTGGTTTATGAGTTGTTGCTTCAGATTTCTAATTTTTTTCCTTTTTTTTTTTTTTTTTTTAGAGATGGGGTCTTGCCATGTTGCCCAGGCTGGCCTTGACAGGACTCTTGGGTTCAAGTGATCCTTTGGCCTCAGCCTCCCTAGTAGCTGGGACTACAGGTGTGCACCACTGTGTCCTGTTAGATTCCCAATTTTTACATCTATTTGAGCTTACCATGTAGTGACCAAAGATTTAATATTTTATCTCCCTGAAAAAAATTACACAGTTTCTCATAGCCAATCTAGATATATTCTAGGTTACAACTCATATTCTTTTAAAAGTGCCCTCTTGTCCCAAGGGTCACTGTAATAACTAGCAGCCAAGAATGACCTAAATAAGGTCTTTTTAGACTTTCTTTTCTTCTTTGCATTATATACTGAGGTACCCATGTTAACAGGCTCAGGAGGGCCTTTACCTTTGACATTGACTTTACTTTTTTCTATTCTTTTAGGTCTTTCACTACCATTCCTACAGTGGTTGGCAAGATACCGTTTCCACCTCACTCTCCATGTACCATGCCAGTGACATCTTAGCTGCTAGAGTGTGGAGCTGGCCTGTGGGAGTCAAGTAAGTGCCTTTTTTACTATTTGGCATGGTTTTTGCTTACTTTGCAAAGCCATGTAGAGGACCTTCTTAAGATTAGTTTTTAAAAAGGCACTTGCTTGATCCTTGTGGGCCGGCTCTTTGCTCCAGCCTGCTGTTGAACACATAGTAGCTAACATGGGGCTAAATTTAGTGAGGTGACTATTGCATAATGGAACATTTTTGTTATAGTAGATAGACCCTGAGGGATGATAGATCTGATCTCAGCCTGATTAGACCATACTGGTGAGCAACCCCTGTCCCATCTCTGTATAAATCAAAACTATGTTAGCTCCAAAGGTAGTTACTCTGGCCTCCTGGAAATTTAACAGGTTATGGATGACCAGGGGTCTGCTGGTCTCTACCAACTAGGTTGCATGGAAACAGAACAGCTTTCCTAGGAAAGCTAATGGCCTTGACGTTTATTTTAACTAATTTGGCTTAATATATGGAAGAAGTGATGGTTGATTAGATTTGGGTTTTTGTGTTTATCACTAAAGTTGCTTAAACCTGGTATTTTACTTTTACAGGTCATCTTGTAAATTTTGCCTATATAAATTAACACAGCCCCTGTTATGTCATAACAACCATGTAAGGGAGAGTGTTTTCCTGCTCTATCTTAGGTATTGGTGATGTGACCTGTTCACGCAGGGGAAAGTTGAACATTCTCAGGTATGTGATGATCATGATTCATAAGCATTTTCTCCCTGCAAAGCAAACAGTTCATTTCAGTGTGAACTCATGTGGTCTTACAAAATCTATCTTGCCAGTTGATTTTTTTCCTGCCCTCCCAACCCCCACAATTCCTGTAGAACAGGTGTTGGCAAACTATAACCTAGACTTTTCTGCTCGATTTTTGTAAATAAAGTTTTACTGAAATATAGATCCATTCATTTACACATTGTCTGTGGCTACCCTTGCACCACAACAGTAGCATTTAGATACTATGACAGAGACCATATGGTCCATAAAGCCTAAAATATTTGTCATCTGGCCCTTTATGAAGAAGTTTGCCAACTCCTACTGCAGAAGAACCAAACTTCAAATTGTATTTAGATATAAACTTACTAGAACCACAGCTGATTTCAAATAGGCGTCTAAAGAGAAACTAAGAAAGCCAAGACCCGTGTTATAATACTGACTAGCAAGTAAACATTTGCAGTCTGTATAGTGGTATAATTACTAATACAAGGTTAATGAAATGGAAAGCTATGATGGTAGTCCAACATCATCTTCTCTTTCTCTCTCTCTCTCTCTCTCTCTTTCACTATCTCACTGGGTGTAGGCATGCATCCAGTGATGGTTGTTATTATTATTTTAGGTTCTCTAAAGGTTTTATAGAACAGATAAGGATGAAAGATTTAACTAGGCTATCTGGCACAGCCAAGAAGTGATAATGAAAGGACCTCCCGATTCATGAAAGAATTATTATAGTTAAAATAGACTTGAGATCATGAAAACTGAGGGCCAGAGATGTTCAAGGACCACAAAGCAACTTAGTGGTAGAGCTGAAACTAGTGGCTAGATCCCCTGCCTCTTTTCCTAGGGTTCCTTCCACAAGATGTCACATCATTTTAGGGGCTGTTTATTTTCCTTACCAGTTGAAAGGCACAGTGTCTGTCTGTCTGTCCCTCTCTCTTTCTTTCACTCATTTTCTCTTTCTTTTTCTTCCTTTCTCTCATTCTTTCTCCCTCTTTGTTTCTTTCTCTCTTTCTTTCTTCCTCTCTTCCCTCTCCCTCCCTCCCTTCTTTCCTTCCTTCTTTTCCCCCTGAAGTAAAAGCAAACAAAGACTTGATGATTTAAACTCAAAGATATAATTGTTGGAGTGCTGAATTTACTTGGAGTTTGGATGTTTTTATTTTATTGTTTGAAGATACCTAAGGAATTGCTTCTTAATGAATCTTTAAGTGCTTATAGTGTATACCCAGAAAGATTAGATTATATGGAATGAAAAAGGACGTCTGAGTCTTGTTCATGATTTTATAGCTAGGAGCAAACCAAAATTGGCATAGATAGAATGCTTCCTTCATACATCTATGTATCTAAGCCCATAGATGGAAAGTATATATGTGGGTGGGTGGGGGGCTGGGTGCATGGGTGTGTGTGTCTAACAGCTTTTAAAGTGCATCTGGACTGCATTCTGAAAAGAGTTTAGCAGGTGTATTACAATCTGCAGATTATGTTGCAGAGTTTTAAATGGACTTTTACAACTATATTTTATTTGAGAACAGTTTTAGATTTACAGAAAAATGGCATTATAGCAAAGATAATATAGAGTTCCCGTATATCCCACCTCTCTTCCCCTATTATTAATATCTTACATTACTGTGGTACATTTATTAAAATTAATGAACCAATGTTGACATATTATTATTAACTAAAGTTAATACTTTATTCAGATTCCCTTAGTTTTTGTCTAATGTCCTTACCCTGTTCTAGGATTAAATGAATTTTTATTAGCATGTTCATTGAAGTAGAAAGCATTTATATGGTCACCTGAAGGTTAGTTCTGAAGTCCCTTTCTGTTTCCAAGAGCCCAATTAAATCAGTACAGACTTAACTGCTGCAAAGTTCTGACTTATAACATTTATATTCTCCTGCAATACATTGAAAAAAATGGTTACTTGACCTTATTGATAGTAATTGTTTGTTTCTAAATTTTAGCATCATCAGTTTTAGAAAGAACAAGACAAACTTGGTTAATTGTAGCTGTTATTAAATATCATACACTAAATTGCTGGTGAAAATATTCTAAAGTAAATTGCGTCCTTTGGGAATGATGTGGATCAACTCTCTTCAATATGTTTATCCTTCCGAAAGCAGTTTTTGAAGTCTGCACCTTCTGTTGAATCTATTAATCATTCATATTTCCCTATAAAGACCTTAAAATATTTTTTTCTTAAAAGTTCATTAGTTACTTGCTAAAGTTGAACACATGCATGCCCTATGACTCAGCAGTTCCACTCCTAGATTTATGCACAACAAAATTGTGTGTGTACATTCACCAAAAGACATGGACAAAAAATTGCTCTTGGCAGGACTAATAGTCCAAACTGGAAATTTTCAAATGCCTGTCAATAGTAGATGGGTAAATAAGTTGTGACATAATCATACAATGAATATTAAACAGCAATCAGAATGAACAAATTACAGCCACTATAAAAATGTGTGAACCTTACAAATGCCATGTTGAGCAAAAACAGAAGCCAGACACTAACAGTGCATGATTCAATCTACATAAATTTCAAAAACAGGTAAAACTAATCTGTGGTGTCGGAAGTCAGGAGATTGATTACCCTTGTGGGGGGTTGGAAGAAGTGTTTGGAATAGGGAATGAAAGGGGCTTCTGGGATTCTAGTATTGATATGTTTTTTGGTTTAGGTTTTGGTTACATGGATGTGTTCACCTTGTAAAAAATTATCACATTTATATATTTTTTCGTATGCATGTTATTCTTCAAGGGAAAAAAGTATACTAAAAGTATTAGTAATTCTAGAACAAAAACCTCACTCACAAAATTTCACTGCTAACATTTATGGAGATATATGGAGAACAAACTGAACAAATTAACCTTTTATTTTAGAATATATGGTATCAGAAATATAGGATTATCAAGGTACCACTGTGTTATTAGAGCTGTTACAGTCCTATTTGTATTATAAGGTAAATAAAGTGGGTGGTTTTAATGACCTCTTTTTATTGTAATCAGGTTTTGGGGATGCCTCAGAGGAGGACATCTTTTCTTTTTGGTCTGTGTTAAGAGAGTCACCAACTCATACCATCCATCTATTCTTTTACTACAGTAAAGAGACTGATAAACCAAGTAGTTGTAACTCAGGTATATTATGTATTTATGAGTGCTGGTATGTTCTCTTTCCCACTGATTGTCATTGAGTGAGCTTCAGTCTTGCATCTCTATGTATTTTACATGTTATTTTGGCTTTCAAGGCATCACTTCATACCTAACCAGAATGTAGAGTCCTCTTCCCAAATGAAGCCCTTTTTGTGATTTTTCTTATTGGTACCTTTGGTTTTCCAGTTACTTGAGTTAAAGTTAATTTTTGGCTCTTGACTTTTCCTTTGCAACCCTCTCCCACACCCTTTTTAAAAATTGTAAAATACACATAACATAAAGTTTACCATCTTAATCATTTTTTTGTGTACACTTGAGTATCTCACCCTTTTATTTAGTAATTAAATCCTGGTTGGAGTCTACCTTTCTCTCATCTCATTTATCTTGCATTTTGTGTTCCCACTATCACCACCTGTCCCCTTGTTTAGATTCTTATCACGTGTCTGGGCTTTCGTCTAAATAGCATCCCAACTTTCAGTGTTTTTTCAGCAATCAATCCATTCTACATCTTCCTGCAAGATTTATCTTTTTAAAACCTCACTTACCACTTCATTTCCCTACACAGAACTTTGACTTGCCACTACCTATACTACTTAATGCAAATTTCTTAGTCTGATATAATAAGATACAGGCCTTCTATAATTGAGTTCCAATCTGTTTGATCTTTCTATCTGTAATGATAAATGTTATTTTTGATAACTGGTGGTGCTTACTAATTTCCAGGTTGTGTGATGTATGATTCATACATGTATGATTTTATTTAATTTATTGTGAGCCACATTCCTATAAAGTAGGTACTATAATTGCCACTGCTGAGGAAATAAAGGAAGGAGGGTTTTAAATAATTTGGCCAAGCTAGTAAGTGATGGAATTAGGAGTTCATACATATGTCTGCGTACTCCACGGTTGTAACCCTATATCCCCATGCTCCTGAATACCTTGAGTAGGTTACTCCTTGACCACCAAGTGCATTACCATCTTTGTCTTAGCTCGTTCACTTTGCAGATCCACTCCCTGTTAGGCCCTTACTTGCTCCTTTCTTCCCTCTCTCATAATCTTACTCTGTCATTAAAGGTGTAGCTCAAGTCCCATCTGTTTAGTGATTTCTCCCTCCCTCTTTCCAACTTAGAGAATACTCGTCAGCTCTACCACACATTTTGTACTGTCACTGCCTGGATTCTGTATCTTTTTATATGTGAATGCCTTAGGTTATATTTTAAATTATAACCCCTTTGAGGAAAGGGCTTGGGTTACAGATTTTTTATATTCTCCGCATTGCTTTATATATAATAGATGTTTAATAAATGTATGTGTTGATCAGTTGAAATGATAGTAGAACCCATAATAGCAGAAGCTATGTAATGTGCATCTAAGACTCCTGGTTCTTTGAGCTTCTTGAAGTACTTCATAAGTCCAAGAAAGAGTTTTAATTCAGAATCAGGAATGACATGTTTAGGTTAGAGTTAGATACTGATTTGTAGACAGGAAACTGGGTAACTTTGGCACATACTGACTCAAATCAAAATAGCTCTTCCTATCCAGAGTTTGACTACTTCTCCTTGTCTCACCACTGGCTCTTTGGTTCAGGCCAACAACATATCTCACCTAGTTTGTATTAACAGCTTCCAAGTTGGTCTCCATGCTTTTGTCTTTTCTTCCCTATGAACAGAACTCAAGTGGGAGTGATGACATCAGGTATAAGAATCATCTGGTAGCTTATGATCTCACTTAGAGTAGAAGACAAAATTTTTCAAGTGGCCTACAGGTGGTGATGGTAAACCAAATATCCAGAGGGGGAAAAGCTCTGATTTGTTGCATTTGCCTGTTTTCCTGCTATAATTGCCCGCATTTTGGCTAATTCAAAGTTCTCATATGTATAATGATTTGCTCTCTATCCGGTGTCAGCTTCAGCACGCCACTGTTGAACATTTGGCTCTCAGTCTGACTTCCATCTGCTGCCACTTTCCCTCTTGCCCACTCCATTCTTGTGATACTGACCTCCTTGCTTTTCCTCAAGTGTGCTAAAAATGCACCCACCTCACAGGATCTTTGCAATTGCAGTTTTCTTTGATTAGAATGCTCTTCTCCTGAATACATGCAGGTTTTCTCATTTCTCTCAAGCCTCTACTCAAATATTGTATTCTCAGTAAGGTCTTCCATAATCTCCCTCCATAAAATTTTTACTTTATTGGCTGTTCTGAGATGATTTTTAATATACACTACAGTGTTTTTATACTTGTCTAATGCCTTGCTGTAGTGATGCATTACTGCTATTTCTAGGCACTGTTGTCTGTGGGTGGGGATAATGGTTATTTTTGCTGTCAAGACTGAGAAAGAAGCATTTCATTTGGTTGAAATGAAAGTATCTGAAACATATAAACAAATCAGTTTGGATCTATTATTGATAATTGCAACTTGAAATAACTATTCGCTTAAACTCCTTATGAGGAACTCAACTATATGGTTAAGTGTATATTTTGTAATATGTTGTTCTCACCGTAACATCATTGTCAGTTTGAAGATCTGTGCTAAGTAATGAGAAAATGGAATTTGTACATTTTATTTGAAGAAAGAGCAAATTGGATTTATGAAGAATTATTTTTGTATAAATATTAAAATATATAGACTAGTATACCACACTGATTTATTATAATTAAAAAGGTGTATGACTTCTCACGAACTGGATGCTGCCTTTTCTCCTTGATCTCAGTTGCTGCTCCTTTTTTTTCTATTTCTATTTTATTAAGGGACTTTAACCTCCCACTTGACTTAGTTTAGGCATAGCCAATATTACAATGACGTAGCAAGATTGAGTTGTAGTTATTGCCAGGGTTTTTATTTTCCTTTTTTTTTTTCCACTTAATTCTTTTTACAAGTAAAATTCCAGTATAATCAGAGTTGAAAACATGATAGCCAGAGTTACTTTTTAAAAAATTAATCTTTCAGGGATAACCATAATAATAATCCATTTTTGGTCCTGGGTTTGATACAGAGGTCAGAGAGTAGCTGATACTGAAAGTTGCCATTTCTTCTCAGCAGATGATTAAGAAACAGAGAATCTGTTTCTTTTCTTTTTTTTTTTTTAATGAGAGCTTGCAGTACTTTTTTGAGTGATATTTTAACTGAAATTTGTATTTTGTAGTTTCTTAAGACTATTGGACATGGGAGAAAAAGTCCCTTTCCCTTATCAAAGTTTAATTTCCTTTGTTCTGTCATTTTTGTCTTTAGAAAATGTTTATCTTCTCAGGGTTTTTTTTTTTTTTTTTTGGTTTTTTATAACTAAGTTTTTTAAAATTAGCAGACAAATTTGTCAGAAAGAACAATGATAAACTTAGTTTTTTGTTCATGTCTATGATGCTGTTATTCTTATTTTTTCTAATATATTCAGAATCATCCATTTTTAATAGTTTTTTCTATGGTAAAAGTATTAAATATTTTATCATAGGAAAGTTGAGATACATAGAAAAATGGAATAAAGAAGAAAAATGCTTCTCAGAGACAACCATTGTTAACCTTTTTATGTATTTCCTTACAGACACTTTTGTGGGGTTCTTCACACTTTCAATAAAAGACTAGTTCATCTTTATATACAGCATAAAATCGTGTAACTATATATTGCTTCCTTTGCTTAGCATTCTACCAAATATTTAACAAACATGTAATATACATTTAATGGCAGCATAGTATTCCAAAGAGTGGCTGTATCAATCCATGTGTTTGCAACATGCTTTTCAAAATAAATTTTGGTTTTGGTAGCACATTAGAGAATGTTAAAGATAAACACTCTTTCCCCATGTTCACCTGATGACTCTTGTGTTGCTGTGTATAAGGAATTGGTTACTGCCTTGACCATATTCTTATGTACTCAATTGACAGCCACAAATTACAATATAAAGTTATTCAGAGCATCTTTAAAGTCCATCTATTTTAGATGCCATCCTCGGGAACCTTTTTGCCATTTTAATAAAAATTATTGGATTTTTCTAAGGAAGAAGAATTGGAAAGCCCATCCTTCTGTCTATAGATTTGGTAACCAAGAATATTAAGAAATAAGCTTGTAATTCTTTAATATAGGTGTGTGGATATACTATATTTTTTAAAAAATCCATTTCCTCTGTCATGCATTTGTGTTGTTTCTAATCTTTTGCTGTTATTTGCATTGTTCCAGTGAATAACCTTGTACGTTCATCATTGCTCAAGTATGAGTTTATAGAATGTGTTCCTAAAACTGGAAGGAATGAGAATTATTTTCTGCTTACATCTTTGCCAGCACAATATGTTATCAAACTTTCTGACTGGTGAAAAAATGGTATCTCAATGTAGATTGCATTTGCATTTTTTGTGTGAGTGATGTTGAGCATCTTTTTAAAGTACTGTATTTCTCTTTGCTATGAGCTAATGGTCATATTCCTTGACCGTTACAGTGATATTGATCTTTGTAATTTATAGAAGCTCTTAGTGTGTATGGGAAACTAATCCTTTGTGATGTGAGTTGCAGTTTTTTTCCAAGTTTGTCACTTTTTAACATTTTAAGTCCCTTAAGTCCGACACATTCAACTCTTAGGCACATTTTAAGGGCTGTATTATGTATGAAAGTAGGGAACTACCTGTAAATGTTGCGAAGTGAATACAATCATAATAGTTCTGAAAATATTTGAAGACAACTATGTGGATGAAGGTTAGATTAGATTTATTCTTTCTTCTTATTGAGAAGCAAATTTCAGCTAAACATATGGAAGAATTTTCTCTTGTTACATCAACTTCAAAATGGAATGGGTATCCTTGGGAGTAGATGGATTTTTTACTAGATCTGTTGTTGGAAAGGAGATGCTAGCCCTTTTCCCAGTTCATGATACAAAATAAGCACTTAGTGTTGAATAAATGAATCTTTGGGTCACCTGAAAGGTTGGATTAACTTTATTTTCATACTGCCTTTATTTGCATATCATTTTTATTTTAAAAAATATTAACTTTTGTATCTATACATATTGACTTTTATATAACTGAATTTTTATTTCTTTTTTCCTTTGTTACCTAGTTCTCTCTCCTTTTCTTCCTGTTTTTCTCCAAGGTTACCATGTAGTATATATAGACTTCCATATTTTTCCTTCTACATGAATAACCATCCTATCTTTTTTTTTTTTCCTTTTTGAGAGGGGATCTTGCTTTGTTGCCCAGGCTTGTCTTGAACTCCTGGGCTCAAGTGATTCTTTGCCTCAGCCTCCAGAATAGCTAGGACTAAAGGCACCCAGCTCCATCCTATCTATTTTTTGTCTACCTGTCTGTCAGCACACACAGACTTCTCTGGGCACGTGTGTGTGTGTGTGTGTGTGTGTGGACGTGCACACACGCTTGTATGTAGTTTGTTTTATGCATTTTTTTCTACATCTTGTTTTTCTCACATAGTAATAAATAGTAAAGCTTCCTCTAAGTCAACTAGTATAGCTTTAAGTTATTAATTTAATGGCTGTATAATATACCATTATATATGGAATTATTCCATGATGCAGATGTACTTTATTTAGCTGATCCCTTACTGATAGACATTCACTTTATTTCTCATTTTTTGTCACTGCGTACATTGTAGTAAGCATCTTGTATATATCTTCAAATACTAGTACATCTATTTTAAGAGATAAATAGTCAGGAGTGGGATTGCTGGTTTAAAGGATATATACATATGACATATGCATATTTAATAATACAGGTTGAATATCCCTTATCTGAAAAAATCCAAAATACTTCTGGTCCCAAAAATTTCACATGAGGGATACTCAACCTGTATTTAATAATTGCTGCCAAGTTGCTTTTCTTAACTAACTTAAAAGTCTTTCCAAGGTCCCTTCTGGTTCATGTAAAATCATAAAATATAATTAAATAGCCTTTTTATAGTTGTTAAGGATTTTCTGGATTCTTAAAAGACTTTATCTAAAGAGTTATATTTATAAAATTGATCATCTTTCTGTGTTCTGAGTGACTGTGTTACTTTGATACAAAATAAAACAGTTTCATCAGAACTCTATGTACCTGGAACAAATTTAGTATTCTAATAGACTAGAAGGTAAATAGAGTTGAGACAAATTTTAAAATGTCACCTTGGGGATGGGGTTGGGAAATAAAGGTCATTTTGGCAGTAGATTTTTATCTTTAAATTGGGTATTCACTTGGTTGCAAGAGGATTAATTATAAGAGTCTCTTTCTCTGGTCTCTCAGCTTGAACAGATAAATATAGTGCACCAATGTGCAGAGAGGGAACACTGTAGAAAATGTGTGGGTAGCTGTTGTAGTTTTACACAGCAGATAACATCTAGAATAAAGAACAGATGAAAATAGTCATTGAGGATTAGTAATCTTAAAACATCATCAAATACAACATCCCCCAAGCCTAGCATTCAGAGCCATTCATAATTTTGCTCATTTTGCTTGTCTGGTATTTCCCACCGGGCTCTATATACTTTTCCTTAATCCCACATTTCTGTGTTTGCCACGTTCATTCCCATTGCCATACATTTGCTCTCATCCTCTGGAAAGCATATATCTCCCTTTCTACACTCCTGATTACAATCTCTTTTCAGTACTCCACTCAAGCATCATCTCCTTCATAAAGCCTCTTTGACTTCTCTGGTCCGCATTGACTCTTTTTCACTTTTAACTCCTATAGCACCAATATTTTGAATTTCTTTCTACTAGTTCAAAAGTATGTATTTGTGTACCAGTAGAAAGTTTTTTTGAGTTTTTTATTGAGTGCCTGTTATATGCAAAACACTATTCTAAATACTGGGTTTATAGGAATAAACACAACAGACAATGTTCCTGTCCTCATGAAGTTTGTATTCTTGTGAGGAGAAACAGCCAATAAATAATTAACAAGAAAATATCAGAAAGTAAGAATCTAATGAAAACATTTATGAAGAATGAATCAGATCTCTTAGTTGCAAATGTCGAAACTCATTCTGGTTAGTTTAAGCAGAAAGTTTTTTTTTTTTAAAAAAGGATATTAGACAGCTTACAGAGTCTTCAGGGAAGCCAGAGAATCACCTTTGGAGTCTAATTAACCAGAACAATGAACAAATTATACCACTGGACTAAATCATTGGAGATTCTAGTTGCTTTTGCTGCTGAAAACAGGTATTAGAACTTCCACTGTCTATGCTGAGTATGAGATGCAACTGCTCGGACCTCTGCTATTCTACTTCTGAAAGAAAGCTAATTGTACTCTGAAATGTTCTTTAGAATGGATTCCACATGGTGTCTCCATTATTATATCATTTGCTTCCTAATTGACATATCATGTAGATGTGTTTGAATAACAGAACATAGGTCACTTACTTGCCTACTGTTTGCAAGAGAGGCTGGGAAAGTGAATTTCTGACTTTTATTTTGGGCAGGCAGGATTTCTGAGATCAGAAATTCCCCAAACAAGGAAGGCTGTTTAAAAGTATGGAATAGTTTGAAACTATGGGAAATTTAATACAATAGAGAGCGATTGGAGGGTTAATTTAGATCTGAGTAGTCAGGGAAGAATTTTCTGAGGTCGTGATACTTAAGCTAAGACCTACATGACAGGGAAAAATCCATGTAAAGACATGAGTGAAGAGTATTTCACTAGGGGGAACAAGTGAAAAGCTCCTGGTTTGGGATGGGGTAGGGGATTGGGGCATAGGATGTTATATGAGCTTGGACTCAAAGCAAGAAGGAACAGCAGGATGGCTGATGTGGCTGGAGTGTGTGAGTGGGGGGAGTGTAGTATGAGATAACATAGGAGAGAGGGTTTTGTAACAGAAGTTTGAGAGCACTCAACTTATTTCCTTTTTCCTCCTCTGAGATGTCCTGTTGAGAGTAGAGATGTAATTGTAGGTGCAGAGACAAGAAAGGCATTTCTGTGTTATTAAACCCATGAACTATTGGATATCATGGAGTAACTAACTAAAATTATTTGTGTACTGTTTAGGAAGAGAACAGTGCAAGGAATCTAGCAAAGATAAGAAATACTAGAAAGACTGTTTCCAGTGAGTAGAGGTATGAAGCCTTTGTTTTTATTCCAGGGTGCCAACCTTGTGGGCCTTCTAGAAAATTGCTTCTTTATTCTTCTTACCTTGATGTCCAGGAACAGTATGTTATGGTTGCAGTTACTTGTATAGTGCTAGCTCTTGTGATTGCTTCAGAATAGCAAAAGGCTCCAACACGAAATGTATACTGCTAGATCTTTCCTATTAAAGAATTGCATTATATAGTAAAATGATAGAAAACTGCTTTTTAGACTCCTTTTTTAAAAAATCAATCCCACAAACAAGTGTGAGATAAATTAACTTTTGGGATACAGAACAGTTACCACTCTGAATATAGTAGGCTCTGCTTCCTGCTCACTCTTTTTCATTTATGAAAATCAGGTACTCAAACTAGAACAGATATTCCATATTTATTTAATATTTCATATTGTATTTGGACTTCAGGTGAGCTAACAGCACTGTAGGTGGTAATAGTTACTCATTTACTCAACTTTGGCACTACTGATACTTTGTATCAGATAATTGTTTGTGGTTGGAAGACTCTCCTGGGCTTTGTAATGTTATAGCACCATCCCTGGCCTCTACCCACTAAATGCCAGTAGCACTTGCCTCTCCAATTGTGATAGCCAAAAATGTCTTGAGACATTGCCAAGTATCACCTGTGGTTGAGAACCATTGTTCTAGCTGTATCTCTTTGGCCTTCTTTTAAAATTTATTCTATTTGTCCTTTCTAATATCTTCTGATGGCCATACCCTGTAGGTGCTTTGCAGAGAATTCATACATGTGAACAGTCTCTGAATATGACCCCTTTACCCTAAATATACAGAAAGTTTTAACATAGTTTTAAATGAGATGACAGGCCAGGCATGGTGGCTCACTCCTGTAATCCCAGTGCTTTGGGAGGCTAAGATGGGAGGATCACTTCAGGCCAGGTTTTTGAGACCAGCTGGGGCAACATAGCAAAACCCTGTCTCTACAAAAAATAACAAAATTAGCCAGGCATAGTGGTATGCCCCTGTAGTCCCAGCTACTTAGGAGGCTGAGTCTGGAGGATCGCTTGAGCCCAGAAGTTTGAGGTTACCGTGAACTATGATTGTGCCACTGTACTCCAGCCTGGGCGACAGAGCAAGACCCCGTCTCAAAACAAAACAAAACAAAGAAACCCAAAATGAAAAGACAAAACCTTTTTTCCTGAGTGGATATAATTTGGATTTTTCTAACACTATCTTTTGTAAGATCAAATTGTATATGCAAGAGTGCACTGTGGGTGATGCAATGGTTAGTTGATTCTGCAACAACTATTTTGCCTTTTTGTCATAGTGTAGCAGCAGTATGGTGTCTAAAAGTGACCCCTGACCTCAGGTATGAGCTGTGATTAGCCTCTGCCAGTTGTTTTGAAACTATTAGATACATTCTATTAAAGGGTCATAAAATCAATTTAGTAGAATGTCAACCAACATTTTAAAAATAAATGTAATTTTAAAAAATCAGAGTGTATTATGCATAATAAGGATAAGTATTGTTTCATATAATGTTTCACTTACCTGTGTGTATATGTATGTGTGTACTGTCTTATAAAATATATTTCTTCTTGGCTTTTAGTTGAAAAAGTGAGAAAGTTACTGGTCTAAGCTAATCATGATAATTCCATCCTTGCCAGTGATTGAATTGGGAACCCAGGTCTAAGTTAGTGTATACATGGAGTTCGCTTGGTGGGGGTTTTTGATTTTGGAATGGACATACGATTTAAGTTGTCCCAGTCAACCTGAAGGCAAGAACTTTAGATAAGGGAACCTTCATTCTTCTGCTTCATGAGTACAGAGAAGATTGGAAACTCAATTTTTATGGCTGCCATCTTAAAACCACAAGAAGAAACAGTTGATGATACTAAAGATGGACATAGCCTGGGTCCTTGCAGGGATTGTGGAACTGCTGCATTAACCAGCCTTAGAGCCTGCTCCTACCTCTCTGGTCCGCCAGAGACAATACATTTCCCTATTGTTTAAACCACTTTGAGTTTGTTTTGTTCTATTTGTAACTGAGGATGGTAGGTGATGGTAGTGGTGTTTTGGAATAATTGCTGGAACTTATCTTATTTTCTGTTTTTAGAATCAGGATAAAAATCATACTGATCCCCTTTTCTCTTCTGGGAAATGGACTTCGGAATGAGTTACTTCAGGTCTCATATAGAACACACAGCTTTATTTGAATGCAACATTTAATACTTGTGGATTATGCCCCTTTATGAATACTGAATATTTTACATTTGAAATCTCATTTTAAGGGCTCTATTAGTCATTTATAGTTTTTAGTTTTTCTTTTTCTTTGAGGCTTTCTCTGTCTTTAAAACTTTCCTTTCACCTCTTCTCAGAGATTCTTGTGTTTTCTGAGCTCAAAACAGCTATGATTTTCTTTTACTGGTATGTTTGCAATTTACTGGAATACTCTGCAGAGTGTTCAAAAGGAAAAATTTGTTTGCCTCATTCTTTTTAAATGGCCAGATAAAAAAAAATTAAGGATGCACAAAGTACAAGCCTGTGAGAAAATAAAAACTAACTTCACTTGTTCAGGCTTAGGACATTTTATCCTAGGTATTCCTGTTAGCGAGCACCCAAGGTATGGATTTTAGAAAGCTGTGAATGTTCTTAACCTCAATGTCAAAGGATAGGAGTCTTTCTCTTTTTCCTTTCTTTCTTTCTTTCTTTTTTTTTTTTTTTTTGAGACAGTCTCCTGCTGTTGCCTGGGGTAGAGTGCAGTGACATTTTCATAGCTCACTGCAACCTCAAACTCCTGGGTTCAAGAGATCCTCCTGCCTCAGCCTCTTGAGTAGCCGAGGAATATAGTCGTGTGCCACTGCACCCAGCTAATTTTTCTATTTTTTGTAGAGATATGGTCTCACTCTTGCTCAGGCTGGTCTCAAACTCCTGGTCTCAAGCGATCCTCCTGCCTCAGCCTCCCAAAGTGCTGGGATTCATGAGCCACTGCACCTATCTGGAATCTCTCTCTCTTTTAAATAGCAGCTTTATTGAGATATAATTCACATAGCGTAACATTCACCCTTTTAAAGTATACAACTTAGTAGTTTTAAGAGTATTCACAGAATTCTGTAACTGCAACCATCACCACTATCTGATTGCAGAATATTTTCATCACTACAAAAAAAAAAAAACCCATGCCCATTAGCAGTCACTCCCCATTCCTCTCTACACCCTGTCCCTGGCAATCACTAGTCTTTCTTATTTCTATGGATTTTTTCCTTGTCTGGACATTTCATTTGGATGGCATGTACAATCCATGGCCTTTTGTGACTAGTTTCTTTCACTTAATGTTTTCAGGGTTCATTCATGTTGTAGAATGTTTTAGTACTTCATCACTATTTATTGATAAATAATATTTTGTTGATGGACATACATATTTTGTTTATCCATTCTTCAGTTGATAAATGTTTGTTTTTTTAAAATTTTTTTGCTATTATGAATAATGCTGCTATGGACATTTGTGTACAAGTTTTTTGTGGACATACGTTTTCATTTCTCTTGGGTATATACTTAGGAGTAGAATTGCTGAGTCATGGGCAATTCTATGTTTAACTTTTTGAGGAACTGCTATACTATTTCTCAAAGTGGCTGCAGCATTTTTTTATCCCACCAAAAATGTATGAGTGTTCTAACTTCCCTATATTCTTACTAACACTTAAATTCTTGTCTTTTTTTTTTTTTAGCCATCCTAGTGGATGTGAAATAGTATCTCATTGTGGTTTTGATTTGCATTTCCCTAATAACTAATGATGTTGAACATACTTTCACGTGCTCATTAGCCATTTGTATATCTTCAGAGAAATATCCATTCGAAACCTTAGCCCATTTTTAAATTGGGTTGTTTGTCTTTCTGTTGTTGCGTTGTAAGTAAGGATGTCTTTTTTAAGCTCCTTTTTACTTCATTATGAATCTAGCATCCATTCATTTATTTATTAAACTGATAATTCATAGACTGTTTTTTGGAAGAAGGCAGGTGTGTGGCCTTTTCAGTGTCATTCAGTTATTTATGTATTTGTTTATTTGTTTATTTAAGAGACAGGGTCTTGTTCTGTGGCCCAGGCTGGAGTACAGGGATGTGATCATAGCTCATTGTAACCTCCAACTCATGGGCTCAAGCGATCCTCCTACCTCAGCCTCCTGGGTAGCTGGGATTATAGGCGTGTACCACCACAACCAAGTTAAAAAAAATTTTTTTTTTTTAGGGATAGGGTCTTGCTATGTTGCCCAGGCTGTCATTCAGTTATTTTAAATGCTAGTCATCAAGAGATTAAGTCATAATTTTTTAAGAAGTTGAAATGAAGATCGATGTACAAAGACAGATAAGTGGAAGAAATTATAAAGCACTGCTAATGTAGATCAAACGTGATGGGATCTTGTGAACTGAATTAAATCCCTAGAATTCCTATGGAATCTGAGCAGGGAATCCACAACTCCTGAATGTATCAAACAACTACTGTTGGTTGCTGGTACACTCCTTAAGCACACTTCCTCATCAGGAATTCAACACCTGTACCTAGCATTGCAAGGTTTTGTATATAATATTTTGATTATGTATTTGTTTTACCCTCCCTCATCAGGAATTTGGGTATATAAGGAAATCATAACTGGTTTAACTAGATCATTAGAATGATTTATGAATCTATCATGTGTATTGTCTTTTGTTACAGCAAATGAAGGCTATTGAATGTATTCTTAGTTTGATAAAATGATAGGAGAGAGTGTCCATGTGACTAAAATGGCCCTTTTGAATGCTTTTTCTACATTTTTTGAGGTTAACATGGGTGTAATCTTTCAATAAGAGCTTTTATACTTTATTAATATTAAATGGAAAAAATAAACAAATAGGATATCTGTAAGAATGCTGGAAGGAAGGTAGAGAGGGTTGGAAAGAGCACAAGCTTTGGTGCCAGATTGAGTTTCACTGACTGACTACCATTTCCTCTTTGGACAAACCACATTAATCTCTCTAAACTTCAGTCTTCTCATCTATAAAATGAGATAGATAAAAATCTGTCTTGTCCTAAGGCAGGAGGATTGCTTGAGCCCAGGAGTTTGAGGCTGGCCTGGGCAACATAGCAAGACTCTGTCCCTAAAAAAAAAAAAAAAAAAATTGTAAGGTTGTTGTGAAGATAAAATGAGCCAATGTGTGAAAAGCATTTAGGCTAGTGCTTGGCACATAGCAGGCATTGTTACCTGCTATACATTATATTTCAAATATATATATTTTAGGAAAATTCCAGTAATCTTATGTAGCTTAAATTGGAGGATCTACTCAATCTTTATGAGCCTTTCTGGTAATTTAATTTCACAGAAGGTAGATAAAGCAAACCTGGATCTGCTTTTTTTTTTTTTTTTTTTTTTTAAAGAATTAACTTTTTATTATCATGGTAAAATATGAGCCAGTGCAGTGGCTCACACCTATAATTCTTACACTCTCGCTGGCCGAGGTGGGAGGATTGTGTGAGGCCAGGAGTTTGAGATTAGCCTGAGCAAAAGTGAGACCCCATCTTTACAAAAAATAAGCTGGGCATAGTGGCACACACCTACTATGGTCCCAGCTACTTATGAGGCTGAGGCAGGAGAATCGCTTGAGCCTAGGAGTTTGAGGTTGCAGTGAGTTGTGATGATGCTGCTGTATGCTAGCCGGGGTGACAGAGCAAGACTTTGTTTCAAAAAAGAAAAAAAAAAGGTAAAATATGCTTGTTGAAGAAAATTTGGGAAATTATTTAAAAAGTCACATTTTAAAAAATTCAGAACAAGGTAGGAGTCTGTTAAGAGAGGCTTTAAATAGAAATGTAGTCCAAGAAGGAATGAAAAGTCCCTCAGAATTAAACAATGGATTTAATTGGAAGTTATGAGTAAGAACTGAAGATTCCATAAAGGCTGATAAATACTACAAAAGAAATTCCTTGCTTAAATCAGATCTAAAATGAGCATTTTAAGAAGACCAATGGCATGCTCTACAATCAAGAGTGACTTTAGATTATTATCAGAAAGGGCTCAAAATGAGACAGTCCTTCTAGACATTATTGTGACAACAGAAACTTTTTTTTAAAACTGTGGAGTAATAGGAATAGGTAAGAGAGAGTCACTGTTTATATTCAGTGATGTTAAAACAGATGGCAGTGAAAACATAAGCATAATTCCTTACCTCTTAATTCACATTTCTGATAAGGAAACTTTTTTTTTTTTTTTTCTTTTTTGAGACAGAGTCTCACTCTGTTGCCCAGGCTAGAGTGAGTGCCGTGGCGTTAGCCTAGCTCACAGCAACCTCAAACTCCTGAGCTCAAGCGATCCTCCTGTCTCAGCCTCCCGAGTAGCTGGGACTACAGGCATGTGCCACCATACCCGGCTAATTTTTTCTATATATATTTTTAGCTGTCCATATAATTTCTTTCTATTTTTAGTAGAGATGGGGTCTCGCTCTTGCTCAGGCTGGTCTCGAACTCCTGAGCTCAAACGATCCGCCCACCTCGGCCTCCCAGAGTGCTAGGATTACAGGCGTGAGCCACCGCGCCCGGCCAGGAAACTTTTTTATTAATACTTGAAGGATTGAAATTGATGCTAAATAATAATAATAATGTAGTCTATATAATAATAATATAGAGTAGCCTAATCTGGGAATGGTGAAGTGTCTGTAAGGAGTTTATAGATAGAGTTATCCTAGAAAAAATAAACTCTACAGTACGTAGAACTTGCATATGAGATTGTGTCTTTGAGAAATCTCAGAAAATGAAAGAAGTAATGGAAAACTGAAGATAGGTCTTTGGAAAAAAGAGAAGAAAGTGGATTTGCAAACTGAAGAAAGACTAGTGATATAGGCAGGGTTCAAGAATAGATGATTAAAAATGAATTTTAAAAATTATAAGTATTGGGCTAGGCACAATGGTGCGTGCCTATAATCCCAGCACTATGGGATGTCAATACGGGAGGGTTGCTTGAGGCCAGGAGTTTGAGACCAGCCTAGGCAATATAGCGAGAGCCTGTCTCTACAAAAAAATTAAAAAAAATTAGCCAGGTTTGGTGGCATGTGCCTGTAGTCCTAGCTACTTGGGAGGCTGAGGCAGGAAGATTGCTTGAACCCGGGAGTTCGAGACATCAGTGAGTTATGATCATGCCACTGTACTCCACCCTGGGCAACAGACCAAGACTCTGTCTCTTAAAAAAAAAAAAAAATTGTAACTGTTTTTGAAGAATTGATAGTTGCAGAGTACCCAAATTTTCTTTCTGAATAGGGTTGTGAAATTAGTAGTCAAGTTAAGTGCTATAACCATGCTGCCCAGTATGGTAGTCAGTCGCTAGTCACGTGTGACTTGAAATGTGCCTAATTTGAATAGCTATGTGCTGTAAATGTAAAATACACATTGGCTTGTTTACGTGTTGAAATGATAAATTTTCTACATATTGTATTAAATGTTATTAAAATTTTCTTTTTATTAATGTGACTACTAGACTATTTAAAATTACACATATGGCTCACATTATATTTCTATTGGACAGGGCTGTGCTTTAGTCATAGTAATATTTACTAAGTCATTTTCGAAAAATTTGGAAATTTAAAGTTAAGATGTAAGAACTGTGCATTTTTTAATTAAATGGACTTATAATTGGTTGAACAAACACCTCAAGAATTCTAATAAAAAGGATACAGATGTCTGATGGTGGGAAGTTCTAATGGTAGTGACCATGATAACAGCAAGACAGCGGGAAATGGTAGCAATGTGTCAGACAATGTGCTTTGCCATCTTTTGTTCAGCATTTTAAGAAATTACCTATCTTTTAAGTTAAATTTTTAATTTTGATATGATTGTAGATTCACATGGCACTTGTAAGAAATACTGCAGAGATCTTGTCCCTTTACACAGTTTCCCCCAAGAGTAAAATTTTGTTAAACTGTATAATATCACAACCAGGGTATTCATATTGGTACAATCCACAGATCTTGTTTTCTGTTTTACTTATACTTACTGTGTGTGTGGGTGTGTGTATATTTAGATCTATGCATTTTTGTCATATGTGTAGGCTCCTGTATCCACCACCACAGTCAAGATGCAGAACAGTTCTATCACCACAGGATCTTACATCTTGTCCTTTTGTAACCACACCCATCTTTTTCCTCCCCTAATCCCTAACCTCAGCAACCAGTAATCTAGTCTCCATTTTTATAGGTTTGTCACTTCAAGGATGTTATATAAATAGAATCATACAATATGTAACCTTGTGAGATTAGCTTTTTTTACTCAGCATGATTCCCTTGAGATTCGTCCAAGTTGTGCACATCAATAGTTTATTCCTTAAAAAAATTATTGGAGTAAAATACATATAATATTTATTTTAACCATTCATAAGTGTACAATTCAGTCATAGTGAATATATTCGCAATGTTGTATAACCATAACGACTATCTATACCTAAAACTTTTTCATCATCCCGAACAAAAGCAGTAACCATTAAACAATGAGTCTCCCCCATCACCTGGTAATCTCTACTCGACTTTCCGTCCCTATGAATTTACCAATTCTATGTACCATATGTAAGAGGAATCGTGCAATATTTGTCTTCTGTGTCTGGCTTATTTCACCAAACATGATGTTTTCAAGGTCTATCCATGATGTGGCATGTATCAGAACTTTTTTCTTTTTTATAGCTGAGTAGTATTTCAGTGTTCAGCATTTCTGTTAATGACATAGATAGAATATTAATGACTTGCTTCACAAATCCACATAAGCCCTGGAACTGACCATATAAGTTGTATACTTGAAATATTGTTTTTTCAGAATAGAAATTGGAAATAGTTATCAGACTGAAAGGATGGACTGAACTGATTAAGATGTATTAAACATTGATAAGTGTAAAATTCCACGTATGATTCAAAAATTAGTGTTATTATAGATGAATGTGACATGGCTTAATAGCAGGTAACACAAAAAATATCCAGAGGGTTTCACTTGATAGTGTGTTCAATGTGAGTCCATGGTATGATTTGAGTTCTATTAATAGAAGCATAGTGGCCAGAATGAGGACTATGGTTGTTCCAGAGTACTTTGTTCATGTCTAGATACCTTATTTTAAGGGCAAACATTTAAAAACAGAGGCATATTCAAGACAGAAACCAGGATGATCTGATGGGAAGGTAATAGCCACTCAGTAATAGAACAAAAGCTGTTGTAAGATGGAGTGGACTGCCTTAGGAGGTGATCAGCTACTTGTCACAGGATTTGTTTATGCAGAGACTGGATGAATGACCCTTGGCAGGGACACTGTAGAGAGTATTTTAGTAGCACTAGTTGTGGGTACAGGGGTGGAGAAGGTGCTTGGTTATACATAATACCTTTGTGTATCCTCACTCTTGAGATTTTGTAATCATAGAACATTGCAGAATACTGGGGTTTAAGGTGTTAATAGTGGTTGTCTCTGGGGGATGGGATTGCAGGAGACTGTCACTTTCCATGTTATGTACTTCTGTGTTTAGTTTTTACAAGGAATATATATTACTCTATTAAAAAAGTCATAAACAAATTCTCTTGTTTTGCAAATCAACGCAAATTAATACTTTAAAATTTTTCAAAAATAACTTAGTAAACTAATATAAACATCTTTAGTGTTTAAAACCCTTTACATGTATTGACAGGTATGTATACACATGGAGGTTGGATCTGTGGATATTTTTTTTTGTCTTTGAAAGACTGATTTGCTTAATGTTCCCTTTTACTCTTTCTGTAGTTTTCTGAATGGTGACGGTGAAAGTTGGTTGGACTTTAGCAGGTCATTCTGCATGCTCAGATTATCCTCAAGCTCCAGGTTTGGATTATTAGATAACTAGATAGTAAGATCCTGACTAATTTCTGTGATTCATTTCTTCCCTTTGAATTGCTGCTGCCTATTACCCTGATATTGTCTAAAGGCTGTTAGTTTTAAAAGGAAAAGAGAGTGGAAAAAATTATTGCATTCTCTTAGGAAAATATTTCCTTCTAACCCATACATCTTTTGCTTTCCCTCAGATGGTTCTGTTACATCCCCAGAGACTAAAGGTTGGCCTTTTATGCTTATTGGGAAAGAAGGATTATGACCAACACTTGCCTCCTAGAGATGTTTAGGAGAAATGTTGCTAAGTTGCTTTGGTAAATAGTTTGTAAACAAAAACTCTGAGCCACACCTCCTCCCTCCCTTTTTATCTTTGTCAGTAAATGTTAGTTTAGGATTTTGATTATTTAAATGCTGTAGTTAGCTCATTTTAAAATCTGTAACATGTTGTCAGTGAAGAGATTTATTAGTATGTTTCCTTTGTCTTAGCTTAACAGGCTCTTTTGTTGATTTTTTAGGCTAGTAGTTAGCAATCTAAATGGTGGACAATCTTGGACATTGCTGCTTGCTGCAAACATAAAGCTTTTTGGTGTTTGAGATGGCAGTGCCAGAAGAAATGTGTTAGCATTTGGTACAAGAGCTTTCACAGGCTGGTTGCTTTCAATGTTTATAAAAAGTTTCTGCAAGACTCTGTTTATAATTCACTACAGTGTTCCCAAATGCTTTTTGGTCTTGGTAGTAAAGTCTGTAGAGCATATGAATTGTGATTTAAACTTTAAATGGCCACAAACATTTTTTTTGAATATGACTCTTCACTTGCTTTTTCTCAACTTCAGAAATACTTCGTTTGGCACCAGCAGTAGTTGGTGCAATAATAGTTGTGTAGTTCAGACTCTCCAGTCATGAGTTTGCATTCTTGGATGCATTATTGAGTATCTTTGAATATCTAAGAAAACAAATAAAGAATGGTAATTACTAATGTAATAGCAGAAACTTTTTGTTAGAGTAATATAGGAACAAAAGTGGTAATATTGATGAGACGAAACCTCAATTCAAGAAATAATTATTTTAAAAAACTTATTATTCTGTACCTTCTATATAAAAGGCCCATTGCTAGGCCTTGGCCCCAGACTTCAAAGAGCATATAGTATAGTTGTAAGGGATTTATAATTTAAAATTTAAAAGGAAGGGGTAAGGGAAGCAACCCTGTATGAATTCTTTAGAAGGCAAGTTGGCAGTGTTTCCCCTTTTTCTGCTTCTTACCTTTGACCTAAAGTTCAAGAGTAGGCTATCCCTGGATGTAGGCACCAGGGCAGCAAGCTGTCTATTATATCCATAGCAACCCCATATTCTCCTACTTTTAAGTTGGTGTGGGAGCAGGGATGAGTGGTGGTATATGGATAGGGAGGTTATTTTTAGATACAGTTGCTACTTTATTAGTCTTTAGGATTTACAGGCTTCTGGGAGTTAGTGCAGCTGGAGAAATATTTTAAGAGAATGAGAAAACCTAGACGGGAACTGGGGCCAGATTTACACTTTGTTATAAATAAAAATCACTGGAAAAGCTTTCTAACTCTGTTAATATAATAAAGTTAATAATTACAGTAATCAAAAAGAACTTATTTGAGGAAGATGGAGGGGAAGTTGGAGAAAAGTAATATGAATAAGTACCCTGGGGGTTCTGAGAAATTCCTCCCACTCTTCCCTCAGTTTTATGTCCAGCAAATCAAAAATTGCCTCCTGGAGTGAACAACAGAGTCAATCATGTATAGTAATAAATTAAGTGTACCCTACATGCCGGATTTAGATTTTAGATTGAGCAAATGTTAAAAAAGTTTCTTTTTCTTCTGCTTTGTGCTATTTGTTTTAGATAAAATGGGGCAGAAAGACAGTGAGCCTTTTTAGAAAGTTTATGCTAAGCAAGGAAATGTGGATTCTTTTTTTTTTTTTTTTGTTTAGACAAGAGTCTTGCTCTGTTGCCCAGGCTAGAGTGCTGTGGCGTCAGCCTAGCTCACAGCAACCTCAAACTCCTGGGTTCAAGCGATCCTCCTGCCTCAGCCTCCCTAGTAGCTGGGACTACAGGCATGTGCCACCATGCCCGGCTAATTTTTTTCTATATATATTTTTAGCTGTCCAGATCATTTCTTTCTATTTTTAGTAGAGACGGGGTCTCACTTTTGCTCAGGCTGGTCTCCAACTCCTGACCTCTGAGCGATCCACTCGCCTTGGCCTCCCAGAGTGCTAGGATTACAGGTGTGAGCCACCGCGCCCGGCCCGGAAATGTGGATTCTTAATTGTCTTCAAAAAGGAAATGTTGTGTGCCAATAGCCATGATGTTGATATCGTAGCCTTATATTTCAATATAAATAACAAGGGTTATAAATAGCAAAGCATGAGGAAGTGTTATGTGAAACTTACAATTTCTTATCTGTGGAAATTCTATATTTGCACATAGTTTTTAATGGTCACCCCTCTGCTTAAAATCCTCTGCTGCCTGTTGCCTGGAGAATAAAGCTTAAAATCTGTTAGCTTAGGTATTGCAAACCCTTCATGATTTGAACTCAGTCTGGCCTTCCAGGCTCTTCTTTTTTTTTTCCTTTCTGTTTTGTAGGCTGGGCTTTTGCTGTGCTAGGTTCTTGAGAGACACCTTCTGGTTCTTTTTTCACATGTTTTTGTGTGGGTTGTCCCCCTGGTCCTTTTCTACTGGTCAAAATGCTATTCATTTCTCAGGCCCCAACCCTTTTAAAGTTTATACTATTATTAAGGCACTCTTCTCGTTATTATATTAAGCTAGAGCCAAAAAATATGTTTGGGTGTGTGTTGGAAGGCAAATACTATGTGCACTTAAACACCGTGTAAATACTATGGCTTAAAAGTCATGTCACAGTGATGTGATGTGATGTGCTACACATCATAGATGCATAGAAAACTGTAATTAAATTATTGAAGTAGAAACTTTGAATTGGGAGAGTCTAGGTGTAATTTACCTTAAAATTTTTTGATTCCTAGTGACTAGTTCCCCAAAAAAGAAAAAGCTTTTTTTGGGGACTGGTTCCCCAAAAAAGAAAAGGCTGGGATGACCAGTATACATTACTGTGAAGTTCACATTCAAATTTGAGGTAGACCATTCCTTTTTATATACTTTAAAAATAACATTTGGAATTATGTTTAGCACAATTTGAATCTCATTAAATTGTATTGCTTCAAATAGGATTTTTAAAATCCTGTGTTGGGAATTAGGTGATAAGTTAGACTGTATATATGCCTTTTTTTTTTTTTTTTTAAATTCTAGCGTAAAAGTGTTAATTTTAGTTGTAGGTGAGTTCAGTGTTTTAATAACCTGCCTTGGAGTAGTCCTTCAAGCCTTTTCTGTTTATGAAACAGAGAAGCATTTTCCATTTTAAAGAAAGCCAATTTCTTATGTTCCCAAAGTCTGGCTTTTTGCTGAAGTAGGGTTTGGGGATATGTGGTTATTCAGCCTATTTCCTCTAAAAATAGGCTTCATATGTGAAGTTAGCCAGTGAAGAAAATTAAGATTTTTATTCTTTTCCTCTGTTTTGGTCTGATCAGTCAGTGTCTTTTCACTTTACTGTTTATTGATTAATAGCTCTCTTGCTTACTGTTCTGTGGCCAGCTGGAAAAGAGTGCTCTCTCATGGTGATTTCCCCCTTCTAGTGTAAAGCTTACTCCTCTGTTACCGCAAAATAGGAATCTCCATAATTCGTGTCTGAGCATAGCAGTGAAATGAGAGAATATTCTGTTAGAAATGATTTTCCCAAAATCAAACTTCTTATCAGTTTTGTTAGAACATCTTGAACACCAGGCTTTAGAATTGTGATTTTTAATTCTGTCTTTCTTTTTGATTTCTGACTGACTCCTATTCCTGTGTATATTTTGCATGTAGTTTGTTTTCTTTATTTCTGACTTTGATTTCAGTGAGACCGTAAAGGGTAGTACAAGGGTGAGTTCAAACCAACAGATACTTTACTTGGGCAGCCAGTGTGTTGTTGTTAGGTGTGGTTGTGTCTTTTAATTAGCTGTCAGGACAGATCCTTTTAATCTAATTGTGGCAATGGGGAGATGAAGAGCATGGTTCTTAGAGAAAAGGTTTCCAGATCTAATAGGCAAAGATTTCTTGGATGCATAAAAAGATTCTATCAGTATTTTACATAATGTAGGCTGTTTCTTTTTTAAGTAAGCAGGTTTATTTCTAACGGCTCAAATTTTATTTTTACCTAAAGTTAGTTTTTCTTCCAGTGGAATACTATTCAGTGTTTTGTGCATAGAAAGCTGCTATAGCATGCTACTTTCATCACAGGGATGTGGCAAACACAAATATTTTGTTAAATAGAACATCTTTACAATACAACTTTTTCAGTGAGAGCCTTTTTGCTTATTTTTTTTTTCCTTTATCACATACAATATTTTACATGGTCACACTTTCTCACCGTACCCTCAGCGTCTTTCTGTGAAAGTCTGTAGTCACATTTGACTAAGTAGCTATTTTTAAAAAGTTTTTTTGTTGTAAAATATATATAACATAAAATTTACCATTTTAACCATTTTTAAGTGTACAGTTCAGTGACATTAAATACATTCATATCGTTGTGACCCATCAGCACTATTCATCCATCTCCAGAACTTCTTCATTACCCCATAAACATGGAAAGTCATCCCACCTGGTTCTGCCTATATTTTGTTTCCTTGCATCCAGTTTTTCCTTGCAGTCCAGTAATAGTAGACGTAGTTCTCCTCTTCTCATTTATTCACTCAACAAATACTTGTTGAGCACCTTTTGTGTTCACAGTAGAGCATAGAACCTAGTGGTAAAAACTGTTTGTTATAGTGTTCGAATACAGGACTGTTTGATACCAGCCACACTGGCATTGCTATAATTTTTCAAAAACCAAAAAGAAAAAGACTCCATAAAATATTTGAATTATGGTCAGGCATAAAAGAGAAAAAATACTTGAGCAGAAGCTCCAAGTCTGTCATCAAATACCTGGAGAATTGAGTTTTTTTTGTGGTTGTTAAAAAAAGAAAAAAAATCTTTTGTAAAAATGTCCCAGTACTTAGTTCACTTTAAGTTTCAAAGAGACATATATGTCACCTATATCTATATAAATATTACCTCCTTTTTAAATCAGATAAATCTGCCTCTAAAGCATTTGAATTGTATCTACCGGGGCAGTGTCTGTCCTAACCATCAAGCTTCCTATTAGTTCTAGGGTATGTAATGAAATAGCTGGAATTGCCCGCAAACAGGGATTACAGTAGCCTCTATGTGTTTGGGGATTCTGTGTTAATTGTATAATTGTAATGTTCAGCAGCCATCTGAAATGTAAACTTAATGGAAGATTTGTTATAATTACTTCCATGTAAGGTCAGCCAGGATACAGAAAAAAGAATTTGGATCTTCTTTTCTTTTATTGATTATTGATTGATTGAGACAGGGTCTTGCTTTATTGCCAGGGCTAGAGGGCAGTGGCGTCATCATAGCTCACTGTAACCTCAAACTCGTGGGCTCAAGTGATTCTCCTGCCTCAGCCCCCTGAGTAGCTGGGACTACAGGCGTGTACCACCATGCCTGGCTAATTTTTTCTATTTTTTGTAGAAATGAGGTTTCGCTATGTTGCTCAGGCTGGTCTTGAACTCCTGGCCTAAAGTGATCCTCCCACCTCAGCTTTCCAAAGTGCTAGGATTATAGGTGTGAGGCACCTTGCCTGGCCTGTTTGGATCTTCTAATGCTTGCTCTGAGATATCAAGATCGGTAGTCATTCTCTAGACAATCGGGGATGTGATTGATTTGTGATCTCTATCTAGAAATTTGGTAAACACTTAGTGGTAGGTTGCTAAGCATGAGTTTAGCCTATTTGAAATTTGGAAATATAAATGTAATTCTGAGTTTAACAATAAAACTGTCTAGGACTTTTCAGCCTAACCCTGGAGATGTGTCCAAAACCAGCTAAAAATATAAGGAAGGGTTTGGGGAATAGATGCAGGGCAAAGGTGTGTATTTTTGTTTTAACTCCAGTTTCTCCTGCTTGCTGCTTGTAGTCTGTGTTCAGGGTGTCTGTTTTGTTTCCTCATTCCCCATTGCTCTCTTCTGTTGCCATGGGTTTTCCAAGCTGTCAGTGTGGTTTTCCAAAATCCACTGTTGGGTTGTTGTGAGATATTTCAGGGGTTCCACAATGTCTGTACAAATGTTAAGTGGATACTCAATAAATTCTTAGTGCATTAAGAATACCTGTTGCCATCCCAGCCAAAAAAGTGAGGAGTAGTGCATTTTAAAAACATTCTGAGTTTTTGCATTGGTTTTGTTTTCTTTTTGTTCTTTTAAAAAATCTATTAAGGAACGATGGTGCTTGTTAGTAGAAGTAATAAGGACTGTTCTTATTATAGACAATTTTGTTGCTTTGGCATTTTTGCTGCAACCACAAAGACTTTGTAAGTAACTCAATAATAAGTAACTATTATAATAATTGCTATTGTTATTGTAAAAATTCTTTTGTAAACATGTCAAGGCATATTCTATTGTAGGGCTGGTTAATAGAAATGTAATATGGCCAAATACTGATTGATTGACTGATTGACTAACAGGGTCTTGCTCTGTCGCCCAGGCTGGAGTACAGTGGCACGATCCTAGCTCACTGTAACCTCAAACTCCTGGGTTCTAGCCGTCCTCCCACCTCAGCTTCCTGAGTAGTTGAAACTACTAGCCATCACACCAGGCTGATTTTTTTAAACTTTTAAAAAATTTTTTGTAGAAACAGGGTCTCGCTGTTTTGCCCAGGTTGATCTTGAACTCCTGGCCTCAAGGGATCCTTCTACATCCGTCTCCCAAAGCACTGGGATTAGAGTCATGAGCCAATGTGCCCAGTCTAATCCAAAACTTTTTAGTAGCCACATTAAAAAAAACAAAGACAACAGGAGAAATTCAATCGAATAATGTATTTTATTTAACATAATGTAAAAATATTTCAACATGTATTTGTTACGAAAATGAACATTTTGGGGGGTACTAAGTCTTAAAAATCTTACTACGTATCTTAATTAGGATGAGACACATTTCAGGTGCTCAATAGATCGTGTGACTAGTGGCTGTCATGTGTACTGTGTAAGTTTGTCATTTTATTCTCTTTTCTCCACTAGATGATCACCAAGGAATAATAGCAAATATTAAATTTTTCCTGTCAAGTGAACTATCCAAAGAGTGGGTGTCAAGAAGGAATTCTAAGGAGTCTGGGTAGTCTATTCTCTGAGGAAATAGTTCATTGTTTTTAAAATGACAAATTATAAAGGAAAGACATCCTGGTACATGTTTGTTACATGTTTGTTAACCATGAGTAGTTACATTATTTGGTTACCACTCAAGAAAGAATGGAGTTTGAAACCGGTTCTTTCCTTGACTATGATTCACTTTAAGGAAATGGAGGTAAATTTTCCATCTGGGATCTAACGTATTAGGGTCATTTAGCTTCATTAGAATTTGGCATACAGCATCCTAAATTGGAACAAAAAACACTTACTATTCCACACTATTTAACAGCTTTAAAACTTGAGAATGGAGGCATGGGTAGAGATTTTAAATAGGTGATTTATTGTTCATCAACGTGACAGGAGCTTTTCTTCTAAGATATTAGGGAATGGGTTTACTAGAGTGTGATGTTATTTATGTACAATTATATAATCCAAAGAAGAGAATTTTATTAGCTATAATTACAAAACAAATAAATATAACACATTAGGTTAATCACATTAATTTTTCCTGCCTTTTTTGACCTAGTGTAGGGACTTCTCTTTGTAAGGACTACTTTCTATGTCTTGGTGATAGATAGGGATTGTGAGTTAGGTTCCTAAAGCGGGAGTGGGTAGGGTGGCCATATAATTCATCTCCAAATTCCAGTCCTTTTGAGTGAAAGAGGGTGCTGATAATAATAATGTTATGACAGCAAGTGTTAAACTGGACTGTCCCAGACAAATTGGGACACATAATCACCCTAGTTAAAAGGCACTGTTTGAGCTTTGCTACCTTCTCTTGTGGGAATCCTGGTAGGCTGTGGAAAGTGAAGTCATGGAAGTTATTGGTGTTAAGTTCCTCATCTGTCAGTGAGGTCCCCTTCATCTCAGAGGTTAGAATGCTTTTTTTTTTTTTTTTTTTTTTTAAGATAGGGTCTTGCTATGTTGCCCTGGCTAGAGTGCAGTGCTGTTATCATAGCTCACTGCAACCTCAAACTCCTGGGCTCAAGTGATCCACCTGCCTCAGCCTCCCAAGTAGCAGGGACTACAGGCATGCACCACTATGCCTGGCTAATTTTTCTATTTTTTTTGTAAAGGCAAAGTCTGACTGTGTTGCTCAGGCTGGTCTCAAAGTCCTGGGCTCAAGCAATTCTCCTGCCTTGGCCTCCCAAAGTGCTGGGATTACAGGCGTGAGCTACCATGCCTGGTTTGTGAACACTTTTTATTCAGGGAAACACTGAACTTGAGAGGTTGAATGAGAAGTAAAAGATGAAGAATTTTAATTTAACAGACTGACAATGTCTGCCATCCCCTGCAAGAAGATTTTACATGCATGAAACCAATGTGACAGAAGAATGTTTCCTTTTAATTGTGCGCTATTACTATCTTTAAATTCTAGATTAAATGCCTAAAACAGGTCCCAAAACATCGAGCACTTTTCTCCAAGAAACTTTGTGGTAAGTCATTGACTACATATTTGATTTTTAAGAGAATTTTTTTTTGAAATCTCTCACTCAACTCCCTTCCTAATACTGCCCCTGGGCAAGACTGGATTGAATCGGACCCCAGTTTAATCATTATCTTGGCTGAAGATTCACACCTGCAGTTCTTCCTACAGATTTAAGAGCATGTTTATACCCTTATTTAAGCTTTTTGTTATCGATCTTTGAGGGAAATGTCATAACATTTATGTGGATGGCCGTCTAACTACATTATCTGGTAGACTTTTACATTTTCAGAAGGAAGGTATGTGATATATGTGATGCCATGGGTCTTGGATATACATCATTTTGAGGGAGATACTGATTTTTTTTCAGACTTTTGAAGTTTATCTTTAATAAAATTGATCTTTTTTCATATACATTTTTATGAATTTTAATACCTGTATAGATTTGGCTATATGCCAAATTCTAATGAAGCTAAATGACCCTAATATGTCAGATCCCCAGATGGAACGTGCACCTCCATAATTGGGAGATAGAACAATTCCATCACCCCTAAAATTCTCTTGTGCTGCCTATTTGTATTCAGTCCCTCCTCCCATCCCTAATCCCAGCAACCTGTGCTTCTGTTTTTATACTTTGCCTTTTACAGACTGTCATAGATATAGAATCAAATAATTTGTAACATTTGGAGATTGGCTTCTTTTGCTCAGCATAATGCCTTTGAGGTTCATTCATGATGCACGTATCAATAGTGTTTTCCTTTTTATTGCATAATATTCCAACATATGGATGTACAGTCTGTCTTTCACCAAATTTGTTAAGTTTTGAGCCACTGTTTCTTCACATTTTTTTTCTGCACCATACTCTTTCTTTTCTTAATGACATGTTATATACCTTTTGGTATTGTCCCACAGGTTCTTGAGGCTCTGGCCTCCTTCGAGACATTGTTACTATTCAGTGTCATTCATTCAGCAGTTTTTGAACATTTGTTTCTATTCCCCATTGATAGTCATGCAGCTTTTATATTTCCATTTTTTTTCCCCCATAATGCTGCTGTGAACATTCCTGTGCAGGTCTTCTTGGGTACACCTGACAGACTTTCCTTATGGTATTTGCCAACGAGTAGAATTGCTAGGGTGTAGGGTTTGGGTTTGCCTATCTTTACAGGTGTTTTCCAAAGTGGGCATACCAATTTACTTTTTCATCAGCTGGTTATAAGAGTTTACACTGCTTCGTATCCTTTCCAACACTTGGTGTTTTCAGCCTTTAATTTTTTATCTCTATGATGGGTATGCAATGGAATCTTATAGTCTTTTAAATCATTTTCCTGATTCTGAGTGAAGTTGAGCATTTTCTTATATTTATTAGCTTTTTTGTTTCTTCTACCATGAGTTTCCTGTTTATACCTTTAACTCATTTTTCTATTTAAAATCAGCTCTTAGGGCCAAATTTAAACTTTTTCTATGCAATCAGGTGTTTGAAGTATTTGTCCTTGCATCAAAAAACCCTTTCAGTGGCCTGTGATATGAAATCAAGAATCCTTAGTTTATTTTTCCTGCTTCAGAAATCATTCCTTATTTTCTGCCATCTGAAAGTTGGCACACTGTTTTGATCTATTTTATGGACTGAATGTGTTCTCTGTGTAAATTCAAGTTGGTGATACATTTCAGCAGCTGAAACATTTAGTGTTTTAAAACAAAATCAACATGTACTTCATCTTTAGACCTCATGTCTGGATGAGCAGCCAGTTTTAACTTAGGGTATACCATATCCAATGTTGTAATTTAGTAATGCATATTAAATAAAGAAAATAATTTCTCTGTAAATGTGGTAAGTATACATTATCAGTAGCCATTTAGTATTTTGCTAAATGGCACCCTGTTCATCTGCCTGATCATAATATAGGAAGCCTTGTCTTTGACAGATTATTTTGCCAGAAGTCTAGCGTTTCCTTCCCAAATGGATCACCTTGAGTCACATGAGTCTGGCCTTGATCTTAATGGAGGTCAGGTTATATATAGTTTGTAGAGCTGCCAAGTGGAAACCAAATATTTCATGAAGTTAATCCCTTGAAATTCCTTGTGGGACAAACTTTTTGTTTCTTGTGCTGTGTTTTGTAGGTTTCTCAGACAGGTAGTAAAGAAACCTGGGAGAATGGGCTGGGAAGTTTCCGTTTGGAGGTTTGCTTTGCCCCAAGGAAGGCAGTGCATCTCGGGGAAAGGACAATAATTTAGCCTTTTTATTATTGCTCTATTTCTGGTTTCATTTTTTAATCCCATATGTTTAGGTGATTGCCCACGCTTTCCTTATTAAGTAGAGATAATATCTCTTTCCCTAAGTATCCCTGAGAGATGTTAGAATAGATAGGCAGACTTGGGACTCCAAATTTACTGCCCTTGTAGGAGTAGCATTTGCTGCATAAAATGCTACTCAAGCCAAAAAAGCAAGCATTGCTAAACAGATGTTATTAATGAAGCAGATTATCCCAACCGTCAATACTTATGCTTTTAGAAGTTTCCAAATGATGGTTACCTTTCTTTTCTCTTCTTCTTTTTTCTTTTTTTTTTTTTTTGGGGCGGGGGGAGGGCATGGGACAGAGTCTTGCTCTGTCACCCAGGCTGGAGTACAGTGGCCCAATCATAGCTCACTGCAGCCTTGAGCTCCTGGGCTCAAGTGATCCTTCTACCTCAGCCTCCTGAGTAGCTAGGACTACAGGTGTGCACCACCACACACAGCTAATTTTTAATTTTTTTGTAGAAACGGGTGTCACTATGTTGCCCAGGCTGGTCTTGAACTCTTGGCCTCAAGTGATCCTCCTGCCTTGTCCTCTCAAAGTGCTGGGATTACAGGCAGGAGGCACTGTGCCCAGATGATGATTACCTTTTGATTGAACCATTTGTGTATATTTCCTCTAGCAGGTGCTTACCTTGCATTTGTAGAATGTTTCTATTCTTGAAAACACTTTCATTCTTACCTTTCTGGGCTGTAAATAAATAGTAAATAAACAAATAAGTTTAAAAAATGAAAGCACTTTCACAGCTTTTCCTTTATAGTGCATTGAGGTAACTAAGCAGAGATTTTTATATCTATTTGTCTGACTAACATTGGCAGAAATAATTCCATATGTGTATCACTTTATAACAAAAAAAATTCCTTTTCATGTGTTATCTCAGGAGATCCACAGAGGTTAAGTGACATGCTGAGGACACAACACTATTCAGTAAACAGTTCAGGTTTGCATCCAGAGCTTCTTGGTGTCATCCCACCAAAATGTTTTTGAATGGGCAGAATAATCCACAGTAAATATAGAAGGTGCTTTATGCCTAAATGCTAAGATGATACAGGCATTAATGAAGTGAGAGAACAGTCTTCCCTTAGTGCTGTATTGGTAAATGTGTAGCGAGCTTTTTGGTGGTGGTAATGTGACTAGCAACAAAACAACAACAACAAAACTTGAGAGCACATTTGGAAGACAGAGAGACATGAAGGAAATATAAGATCGGATACTGGTCTTTGTTTTGGGTCTTGCTTGCTGCATGGGTCACAGTAAGGATCATTTAGTTACAGAATTGGAGGCCTATTAAATCTTCTAGGTTGTAGGCCTGTGGTAAGAGTGTGTTTTTTAAATCTGAATTATGGCTGCTGTGAGACTATAAGCTTAGAATTTATGGTAATAAAAGCTTTAAATATCCCAAAAATTGCAATAAAGAGTGGAAGGAGCTCTTCTTTAAGGGAGTAAGGTCAAACATTTATTTCAAAGTTGAAATGAATCAACAGGCAGCTCTGAACAATGCTGTTTCCAAGTGCAGAGAAAATGCAGTTATGCCAATATGTGTAAATCTTGTGGGTTTTGTGTGGTATATGGTTATGAAACACAGTCTTTTCTATTGAAAGGCCCTAATTTTAAGCAAGAAGGTTCAGTGTTTGAGGTAACTTTTCTTTTTTAAAAAATTTAGCACAAACCTAATATATTGTAGGTTTTTTTCTCTTGGACTGCATACCCCTTCCTCTTAGATCTATTAGATTTGTATTGTTTATGGGTATTTCTAATGACATAATTTTTATTTCACAATTTAAAATGATCTATGAGCATGATTATCTTCCTTAAAATAAATACTCAAAACAAGAGTTGCTGATACTAACAGCAACAATATTACTTAACTTTCATCATACATTTATTAAGTGCTAGTTGCTGAGAACTCTTTGTATTTACTAATTGTTACATTGTGTGCTACAGTTTATAAAATGCTTGCTCATTGTTAAGTTTAATTCAACATTGCCATAAATGTTTTGTGAAGTAGATGGTATTCATTTTAGCACAGGAGGACTCTGAGGCTCAGAGAGATTGTAATACTAATGGTTACAATTTATTGAGAATTTATTAAGTGCCTGGCACTGTAGTAAACACTTGCATCATTTTATGTAATCCTCAAAACCATACTATGAGGCAAGTACTATTTTCCAGATGAGGAAATTGAGGTTTAGAGTGGTTAAGTAACTTGCCCTAGATTACATTGCTAATAGTAAGAAGTGGAGTAGGCAGAGTCACCACTAGCTATGAGAGACTTTTATTTGAATTAGAAAAGTTAACCCCTGTGGTGAACCAATTAGGAAGCCTAACTTCCTCTGGCAGGACACACCACTCTAGGCAGTAACTTGGGGCCCTGTGGTTAGATGCCACTTCTTTCAGCACTGGTAGACTTCACTCTAGGGTGGATGGCTTAGTGAGCTCAATGTGGGGAGAATTTCAGCCCTGTTTTGCTCCCTTGGTGTCTTTGTACTATTCACAAACTGAGCCACCCTACCCAAAGGTCTTAAAGCCAGGATTTCAGTCCAGGTCTGTCTGACTCCAGAGCTTGTACTTTATTTAATAGCATACTGCCAGTTAATAATAAAGCTAAGACTTCAACTCAAGATTTCTGACCACAAACGTTTTTCTCTTTCTGTTATGTACCATGCAGGTTGGTTGAATTACAGGTGAAGCAGGCGTCCCATCCTACCCCATGCCCAATGCCCAGTTCTACAGATAGCTTTTTTGCCGATAATATTAAAGACTTTTTAGGGTTTAAAAAGGTTGAGCTACAGAGTTAAAACCTCAGAGTTACAACCTTACGTGTCTCATAACTTAACTGTTGGCTCAAAACTTGGATTGAATTCCTAGCTTCACCACCTAGTTAGCTGTATGACCTTGACCAAGTTAGGGACAGAATATAGTAAGTATAGTGGTTAAGACTATATTAGAGTCTAGAAGACTACCTGGGGTCGAATTCTAGCTTTTACTTACTAGCTGTGTGAACTTGGGCAATTTACTTTCTTTAAACCTAGTTTGTAATGTTAGGGGTGGAGTGGGGAACAATAGTTCTTATTCCAATGAGTTGTGAATACCATATGAGTTAAATATATAAAGCACTTAGAATAGGGCCTGGCACATAAACTGTAGTGGGTACTATTTAAGTGCTAGCTGCTGTTGTTGTTATTGTGCTTAATCTTACATCATTATGAGCTTGTGCCTGTAGCACATAATTCAAAGTGATTTGAATTGCTAAAACGTAAATGATCATCTAACTATGGTATCTCTTGGGACTTTTTTTTCTTTTTTTGGTGCCAGATAAGAGTTTTCAAACATTATGCCAAAGTACTTGCTTTAAGGATACTAATCCAACTGAAACCAATTCTTAAAAGAGGTTTGCACAACCATATGGTATTCTTTTTTTTTTTTTTTTTCGGAAAATAATATTTATAATATTTGTACTGTGTTGTGATATCAGTCTGTGTTTGGATTGTTAGCATTTAAAAACTGCATTTTTGGTAGATTGCTCTAGATTATAGCCACTATTTATACACAAAAAATTTCTTTTGGGTCATTAGCCAATTTGGGGAGCCTTTCAGGAGAAATTGCGTAATTCACTGGATGAAAGGAAGTTCCTGGCTCTTGAAAGCTGTGATAGCATTTTCATTGTTTCCTGCATTCATGGTCAGTACACCTGAGCTGTTTTTAATAGTACTTTTGCTATAGTCAAAGAGCAGCTCAATCTGAGAGACTCTCTGATTTGCCCTTACTTTGGCACAGCTACTATATTACCTAAGTAGTTTTTGACATCCATTTTGTTCCCTGACCATCCCTGTCTAGTTTTTCTCCCCTCCCTGCTCCCCATCCTCATTTCAGCACTGAGAAGTTAGAGTTTTGATCTCAGAGTTCAGGAACTCAAGCTTATATTTTTTACTTGTAAGAGAACCATACAAAAGCACATAAATATATTAAAAAGCTAATTAACATTTTAAAAACATTCAGTACATTGTCAAGTAAGTAGTTTTATCAGTCATGGTCTCACTAGGAAAACTGAAACCATCTCAGACATTTATAACAGAAGGAATTTGGTGCAGGAAAATTATAATGCAGGTAGTGAAGGAGCTGAGAGCCAAATAGAATGATGAGGTAATCTAGAGATTAGCAACAGGAAGTCACCACCACCACCTCTTCCAGCTGAAGAAACACAGGGAGGTACAACATTATGGTACAGGGAGTACAAACGTTGTTTCAGAAAAAAATGAAAAAGAAAATGTAATTCGATTGGGTGAGGACAAGTACAATGTGTTTCATCTCCATCTTCCCACTACCCCCTCTGAAAACAAGTACAGAAAGCTCTGTAAAAATTGCTGTTTTTTGAATAGGAAGCTTTTTACTTTTTCTAAGAGGTGCCAGCCTGCATGTCAGTGCTAAAGGCTAAAAGTAGTTTTTTAAAAAGTCATAAAAATTAGAATAACATCACCTAGTTTTTACATTTTTTTAATCTCTCAAGAGAGGAAAAGAACTTATACCTAGCTAGCTAAAGTGGTCTGAAGAGATAATTTGAAGAGGTGTTTGGTAATACCCACCAAATATCAGCCAGTGTTTTCCCCCTGCTAAAGAATTCTGCCCTTCTTCCCCATGAGAATGTTCTTTGAAGAAACTGTTAGAGAGGAAATATAATTTTTCATCAATGCTCATAAGTTCATAGTTGGGACAGATCTCTGTAACAAATGACAGGTTAATAAGAGAAAAACAAGCAAGTTTATTAACATGTACAGTACACATAACACAGGAGAAACCTCAGTGAAAGGTAATTCAAAGCAGTGGCTTAGAACTCTTGCTTATATAGCATCTTCAACAAAGAACAATAAATTTTAGAGAAGTGACAAGGCAAAGTAAAGCAGGTTTAAGCATCCAAAGCCTAGAAACTATGGGAAGGGAAGGTAAACATATAGGTGTAAACTAATGAAGTAAGGTTTTTTGTGATTCCTCTGGTGCCATATCTGAGCTGGTGAGAATTGTCTCCAGCAAAGTAGAATTTATATGTTTAGGTGGAAAGGAGAAGGGTGGGGAGAAAGAGCTTTTCCTCTATTTGCTGCTTCTTAATTGCCTTTATTTTTAATTTTAAATTTATTATTGTTATTATTTTTAGAGGTGGGATCTCACTATGTCACCCAGGCTGGCCTCAAAATCTTGTGCTCAAATGATCCTGGAGTAGCTGGGATGCCACCCTGCCCAGCTTCTTAATTGGCGTTAGTGCAGAAATATTTATGTCAAAGAGCCATGTTTCGGAATGACATTTTGGTTTCCTTTGCAATCCTTTGAGTTATATCATTTCCACAGATACAGTTGCATATTGGTGCACAAAGAGATGGTGTATAAAATCTCAGAGAAATTGCCACCCAGAAAAGGTGAAATATAGTTACTAATGTAATCTATTCCTCTTTTCTGAAAGCACGAATAGGCAACTTTCAGTTACTGGAAATAATTATCTAACTTCAGCTTGCCTGTGGGTGGATTCTGCTCATTGACGAGTGTTGGTCAAGAAATAAGCCAGTGATTTTGCTGAATGTACCAGTTTTTTGGCTTTTCCTAAAATTAGAAGAAATCACAACACCATAAGACTAATTAAACTCTGGTTTTCATGGCTCTGTTTAATCTGTTTTCTTGGCTTTGAGAAATTGGGCGGTTGTTTTTTTTTTTTTTCCTAATTTCCCTTTTCCATGATATTACTTAAATTTTCTACTGAAAAGAGAATTTTAAGACAGATTTAAGAAGTAATGTGGGAGAGGACAATGACAATACATTTAGAAAAAGAAGTTTTTAAAATTTAGTATTTAATAGGATGAGCTTCAAAGTTAAAAGGCTCAAATTCTTTCTTGCTGATTTTCCTGAGTTCTAAATAGATTCTTGTTATCAGTCCTTTATCTGATGTGTAGTATGTGAAAATTTTTTCCCATTCTATAGGTGGTCTGTTTATTCTTGTGACTGTTTCTTTGGCTGTGCAGAAGCTTTTTAATTTAATTAGGTCCCATTCATTTATTTTTGTTGTTGCTGTGGTTGCCTTAGGGGTCTTCTTCATAAATTCTTTGCCTAGGCCAATGTCTGTAAGAGTCTTTCCTACAAAGTGGGCAAACGACATGAATAGAAATTTTTCAAAAGAAGATATAAGAATGGCTAACAAACATATGAAAAAATGCTCAACATCCCCAATCATCAGAGAAATGCAAATCGAAACCATAATGAGATAATCACTTAACCCCAGTGAGAATGGCTTTATCAAAAAGTCCCAAAACAACACATGTTGGCGTGGATGCGGAGAGACAGGAACACTCATACACTGCTGGTGGGACTGCAAACTAGTGCAAGCCCTGTGGAAAGCATTATGGAGATACCTTAAACAGATTCAAATAGACCTACCATTCGATCCAGCAATCCCATTATTGGGCATCTACCCAAAGGAACATAAGTCATTCTATGACAAAGACACCTGTACCCAAATGTTTATAGCAGCACAATTCACAATAGCAAAGATGTGGAAACAACCCAAATGCCCATCAACTCATGATTGGATTAGTAAATTATGGTATATGTATACCATGGAGTATTACTCAGCTATAAGAAATAACAGTGATACGACATTTCTTTGATTCTCCTGGAGAGAGTTGGAACCCATTATATTAAGTGAAGTATCCCAAGAATGGAAAAATAAGCACCACATGTACTCACCAGAAAATTGGTTTCCCTGATCATCACCTAAATGCACATTTGGGAATGATACCAATCGGATATCAGACTGAGGTGGGGGGTGGGGGGAGGGGATGGGTGTATGCCTACATGATGAGTGCATTGCGCACCATCTGGGAAATGGTCACACTTGAAGGTGCTGACTCGGGGAGGGAGCGGGTACGAGGAGAGGATGGGTGTATACCTACATGATGAGTGCAGTGCGCACTGTCTGGGGAATGGACACGCCTGGAGCTCTGACTTGGTGGGATAGGTGGTACATGGGCAACGTATGTAACCTGAACTTCTGTACCCCCATAATAAGCTGAAATTAAAAAAAAAAAAAAAGGCTCAAATTCTGTTTGTAGCTATGCATCTATTCAGGTATATTATTAAGATTCTATTGCTTAGAGGCCAGTCGTGGTGGCTCAAGCCTGTAATCCTGGCACTCTGGGAGGCCAAGGTGGGACGACTGCTTGAGGTCAGGAGTTCGAGACCAGCCTGAGCAAGAGCGAGACCCCCCTTGTCTATACAAAAAAAAAAAAAAAAAGATGTTGCTTAACCTCTTCACGTCTGTTCCTCAACACTCCATGTATTCATAGTAGAAACTTAGCATGAGTTGTAAATGAAGTCCATAAAATTTGCTTTAAAACCAAAAAGTCTCAGTACAAAAATAAGGTGAAGGCTGGGTGCGGTGGCTCACGCCTGTAATCCTAGCACTCTGGGAGGCCGAGGTGGGCGGATTGTTTGAGCTCAGGAGTTCGAGACCAGCCTGAGCAAGAGCGAGACCCCGTCTCTACTAAAAATAGAAAGAAATTATATGAACAGCTAAAAATATATATAGAAAAAATTAGCCGGGCATGGTGGCGCATGCCTGTAGTCCCAGGTACTCGGGAGGCTGAGGCAGGAGGATTGCTTGAGCCCAGGAGTTTGAGGTTGCTGTGAGCTAGGCTGACGCCACGGCACTCACTCTAGCCCAGGCAACAGAGTGAGACTCTGTCTCAAAAAAATAAAAAAAATAAGGTGATACTCTTTGTTATAAACTGAATGTTTGTGTCCCTGCAAAATTTATATGTTGAATTCCTAACCCTCAATGTGATTATTGAGAGGAGGTATTTAGGTTATTAAGTATGAAATATCTGATTTCCTTCAGTACTAAGTTTGACAGTTGATATCTTTGACATTTCACTTTGACACTTCTTATTTTAATTTATTGTGAAGGTACGTCCTCAGTCTTTTAAATTCATGGTTTGGCTTGTGATTATCTTTCAAATTTTTTTTAGAGCAATTTTTGTGAAACCATGGCTAAGTCAAAAATTTCGTGTTATTTTCAAATATGAGTTCCATCATGGAACCAACGCAGCATAGACAGCTCGAAACATCAACAAAGTGTTTGGGAAGGATGTGGCTAATGAATGCACAGTACGTCCATGGTTTGAGAAGTTCCATTCTGGTGATTTTCATCTTGAAAATGAGCCACGTGGGCAACCTGAGACCAAGGTGGATAATGATGAGCTGAAAGCTGTAGTGGGAGTTAATCCATCTCAACCTACTTGTGAATTAGCAGCAAGATTGGAGGTTACTATTCCAACAATATTGGACCATTTGAAACAAATTGGCAAGGTAAAAAAGCTGGATAGATGGGTTCCACGTGAATTAAATGAGCAGCAGAAGAGAAATCATCTTGAAGCTTGCCTTTCTTTGCTGTCATAACATAAAGGTAAACCATTACCATATTATTACGTGTGATGAAAAATGGATTCTTTTTGACAATAGCAAGTGTTCAGCACAATGGTTGGATAAAGATGAAGTGCCTAAATGCAGTCCAAAACCAAACAGTCATCAAAAAAAGCTAACGGTGTCTGTTTGGTGGTCAGGCGCCGGTATCATCCACTGAAGCTTCATGAAACCTGGTCAGCTAATTACAGCGGATGTCTACTGCAACCAGTTGTATGAAATGATGAGGATGCTTGCTATTAAGCAGCTGAGATTGGTCAATAGAAACAGAACAATCCTCTTGCAAGACAAGCAATGCTTAACCACATGTCACGCAAACACACTGCTCAAACTACAGAAGCTGGACTTGGAAACTTTCTGTCATCCACTGTATTCACCAGACCTTGCATCACCTGACTACCACTTCTTCTGGACTTTAGACTACTTCTTGCAAGGAAAAATACCCAATTCTTAACAAGCTGTGGAAATGCAATTTCCTCGCCACTTGCTCTCCAGGCTTCTTCGCTGCTGGCATAAACAAGCTACCATTAAGATGGCAAAACTATGTCAATAGTTTAGGGACTTACTTTGATTAATTGTACTGCTTCTTGTTTGAGATATAATAAAATATCTCAAAATAAACTTTTGATTTGAAATCGGACATTTCATATTTAATGACCTAAAACTGAAGATTAAATGAGGTCATAAGGGTGAGTTCCTAATTTGGTAGGCCTGGGGCCCTTTTACGAGGAAGACATACCAGAGTTGTTTCTCTTTGCCATGTGAGGAAACACTGAGAAGGTGGATGTCTGCAAGCCAAGAAGAGCCCTCACCAGAAGCCAACCCTCCCATACATTGATCTGAGACTTCTAGCCTCCAGATCTGTGAGAAAATAAATTTGGTAAGTCACCCATCTCTAGTATTTTGTTATGGAAGCCTGAGAAGACTAAGACACTCTTGATAAATTATCTTTATTTATTTATTTATTTATTTATTTATTTTTTTGAGAAAGAGTCTCACTCTGTTGCCCAGGCTAGAGTGCTGTGGCATCAGCTTAGGTCACAGCAACCTCAAACTCCTGGGTTCAAGCGATCCTCCTGCCTCAGCCTCCCAAGTAGCTGTGACTACAGGCATGCGCCACCATGCCCAGCTAATTTTTTCTATATATATATTTTTGGTTGTCCATATAATTTCTTTCTATTTTTTTAGTAGAGACGGGGTCTCGCTCTTGCTCAGGCTGGTTTCGAACTCCTGAGCTCAAACAATCCACCCACCTCGGCCTCCCAGAGTGCTAGGATTACAGGCGTGAGCCACTGTGCCCAGCCGATAAATTATCTTTAAATCCTATAAAACTCTGAATCTTATTAATAATTCAAGAAATGGCTCCCTAAAAAACCAGGTTATAATGCTTAAAAGTCACACTTTAAGAGAAAGGACTATTTAGTGAGTACTTACTTAGCACCAGGCCTTGTTCTGGATGCATTTAAAAATGTATTTTATAATTTAGTTCTTACAAGAACCCTAGGTCACAGATATATTTGTCCCTGTTTTATAGACAAGTCAACTAAGGCTTGCCCAAGTTTCTACAGTTAGTAGGTAATAGGGCTGAGATCCAAACATAGTCCCTCAGAAGTTTTAAATTATGCCCTGATTCCTTCTGTTTCTTCTAGTTGTACCGGGCTCAGTAGAATGTCAGGCAGGGTGAAAAAGTTAATGCCATCTTAGGATGTTAGAAATAGGAAAAAATTTTAGACTTCATCTAATCAGACCTTCTCTCATTTTATGGATGAGAAAACCAAGGACCAGAGAGTTAATGAAGTGATGTAGGATTAGAGTTAATTAATGAAGTGTGAAAATCAATACTGGTAATGTTTTGCAGTTCATTTGTAAGCCTGTATAAATGCTAACAATTGGTAATGAAGGGCATCAGAAGATGTTGAAAAAGAAGTTTGAATTGAGTATGGAACCAATCTTAAGTCACAGAATGAGCCTGAATTTAGAATCCTTGTACTTTGTGTCTCCTGAAGAATGGAAGTAACAGTTGATTTTAAAAAAAGACACACAGGCTGGCATATGATTTACAAATCTATCTTCATCTTGGAAAATATATTTTAAGTTACAAAGAAAATGAAGTTATGGCCAGAATACTTTTTCTCACCTTGTCACATGATGGTACTTTTTGGTATTTTATGATAGTCATTGCCATGCCTTCGTGGATACCTGTCACACTGAAAATTCTTTGTCAACTCTGAAGCTGACTTTCCCCAATTCCAGTTTTGATTAGTAGAATAAGCTATACAAATGTTGATCTAAGAAATTTACTAGTTTTTTACTCTTTAATTGACTCTGGATTTGAATTCCCAACTCCATTACTTTTGAGCTGTCTAAATTAATCTTAGGCAAGATACTTAATTCCTCTGAATCCCCACCACAATTGGGATAATATATAGAATCAACTTTGTAGGGTCATTATAAAGATTAATGATGCTTGTAAAGCACTTAATTAGCACAGAGATGTGCACAGATTATGTCCTCAAAAAATGTTAGCTGGTATTATTGTGAACTATACTGTTGACCCTGCCTCTGAAGGGGGAAAAATAATGTCAATTTTAGAGCGTTATGAAATGGTACTTTGGGGCATTCTGAATATTTCTAAATCCTTGAATCAAGGGATGAACCTCCAGTACTAATTTATTTTGTCAGATATTCAGAGGGCCTAAGTTAAAAGTGCTTTGGATGAATAAAATAGTTCTTAATGTATCTTGGAATTGATAGAACTAAAAAGATGTTCCTAATGACAATATATATTATGATTTTTAAAAATGTGTGGTATCTGATATGAAACAGGAACATAGATTTTAAAAAACTGCACACTTTGAAGTTCTATGGAAAGACTGGGTCATAGTGAGTATTTGTCCTGTTAATAAAAGGAGACAAGTGAGAAGTAAACTGGAATGACTGATGAGGAATAGAAGAAATTCATATTTCCAGTTAAGATTCTGGATTGAAGAAAAATGTCTTAATTATAGTAATAGGATCTTTGGAATTAAATTATGAGTATGTATCAGTTCTAAAATAGTATCGAGCATGTCTGTGGACAGTAATTATTCTAGGTACTGGGAATGCAATTTTAAGTAAGATAGTGTTCCTTTATATTAGGGTTCAGTCAAGGAACAGACAGTGATAGTATAATGTCATAAAACTGTTCCCAAAGGTATTAGTTTTTTATTGCTGCTATAACAAATGATCACAAGTTTAGTGGCTTAGAATAACATATCTATTATCTTGCAGTTCTGTAGGTCAGAAGTCTGACAGAAGTCTCACTGGGCTAAAATCAAGGTGTCAGTAGGGCTGTGTTCCTTTCTGGACCCATTGGGGGGGAATTTGTGTCTTTGCCTTTTCTGGTTTCTAAAGGACACATACATTCCTTGGCTCATGGTCTCTTCTTCCATCTTCAGTGCTAGAAATGGTGGGCCCAGTTCCTCTCAGGCTACCATTTCTCTGGTTCTCTGCAGCTGGAGAAGGTTTTCTGATTTTAAGTGATTAAAAAATCACTGTGAAATATGGAAGATTCTGGCACCTAACCCAGTTTAGGGACCAGGAAAAATTTCTAGGAGCAGATCAACTGAGCGTCAAATTGGGTGAAGTATGGAGAGTTGGCTGCTGGTTGGGAATCAAGATGAATGAGAGGAAAAGTATTTGAGTTACGGGGAACTGTATGAGTATATATGGAAGTGTGAAAAAGAATATCTTTTAAAAATTATTTTTATATTTTAAGGAACCACAAATTAGTTAAAAATTTAGTATGAGATGGTGGAATGGGAAGAGATAGGGATGGAGAGAAAGATTTGATTATAGAGGGACTATGCTTTAGAGCTTTGGCTTATCCTATAGACAGTGGCATAACATTGAAGGATTTGAAACTGGGGAGTGACTTGATTAGATTTCACTTTATGTAGATCATTTTCAGCTGTCTGGAGGGGGAATGAGGCTGGAGGTAAAGAGACAGTGAAAAGGCTGTTACTGTAGTTCAGGTATCTTTATATATAATTCAGTTGATTAAGTTTTTGGCTTAGGTGACTGAGTCATACTGTCTGAGATAGGAAAATACAGAAAGGTTTGAGAGATGTAAGGTAACAATAATACTCTCCCATTCACACTATCCTCTTTCACACACACACAGAAAAAGAAAGAAGGAGCTTTGTAGAGAGTCACCCTAAATTCTTAATTTTCTTCTCTAAAAGTAGCCATTTACCATTAGTAAGTAAGCAAAACAGTTTAGGTTGAACTGTTAGATTTTCCATTCTTAAGAGCAAGCTTTTTTCCCCTTTGGCATTCACTCTACACTTACATAATGTTGACTGGCCACATATTTTGCCTTTCCCTGCCCTGTGGCTTTCAATTCTACTAAATGATTTAAGAAATCAGGGCATTGTAGAAGTCTATTCCAGTTTACTTTCTTCTCCTTCGTTGTGCTGTGGTGATGGAGCCAGTTTCTGGCTTGCCAAATAGTCCATTATTCACCTTAATGGACAGTATAATCTTGGCCACAGAAGGAACTTGTTACTTGAAGATATTAAAAAAAAAAATTAGAGGAGATGGTTGCTGATTGAGATTGGAATTTACATGTAGACCTGGCATTTTTTTCTTGTGGTTATGCAACATTTTAATGTATTGAATAGCTAGGAATTCCAGCTATTTTGAAAGATGAATCTGTGGTTGGTGCAGTACCTAAAAGGTAGCATACAGGCTGTAGCACATGTGCCCAAATATTTTCTGTTTACTAGCTGAATTAAGAGTTCTTACATATGCTGCTTAAACTATAAAATGTTTAAATGGTGATTATACCTTTTCATTAGGAAGACTGTGCAGTAGAGGGAATATATATGATTTGAATTTAAAACATTGCATTCCTCTAAACAGATTTGGGGTTATCATATTAATATTTCTGATTGTGATATGGGCCACAGTCTACTCAGAGTAACTAAGTAATGTAATTGCCATGAAGTTCTAAGTAAATTTACATGACTTTTTGGCTGTATGAAGAGAATGGCATTTATCAGGGGATGGTTTGAATTTGTATAGCACAAGTTCATGTAAATAATTTGAAAAAGCCACGTTATAGATTCATTAATGATCACAAGTTTGTAGAATGGGGAAAAAATGCAACTTAGATTGATGTGATTTTTGCCTTTAGAAAGAATTAGATAGTAGAGCATATAGAACAAGGGTCTTACTGAAAACATTGTGTTTGCCCAATAACCTTAGTCTACAAGAATTCAGTTGTTGATACCATAGTATAGCTAATTTATAACTATCTGATTGTTTAGAAATATGTAGCTGGGACTACAGGCACGTGCCACCATGCCTGGCTAATTTTTCTATTTTCTGTAGAGATGGGGTCTCACTCTTGCTCAGGCTGGTCTGGAACTCCTGAGCTCAAGCGATCCTCCTGCTTCGGTCTCCCAAAGTGCTAGGATTACAGGTGTGAGCCACCATGCCCGGCCTAGGAGTATATTAGTTAAAAGTTTTGCCTATAAAATGTTGCAAAATTTGCAAATCATTTCATTAGAAGTACTATGAAAAGGGAGATGGAAGAAGGTAATGAGTAGGAGGGAAAAGTTTATTAGCCTTTTGTTCTGCTTTATGCCAACTCCTCCTGTAAAGTCATTATTTTCTAGGTCATGTCTTATATTTCAAAGATTATTATTTTAATAACCTGTGGGGCTTTGTATTGTAGATATTATTAAGACAAATACCTCATCAAGAATAAGAAATCCCTTTTCTCACTAGTGAGTTACAATAGCTCTAAAATTTTCCAGAATAAAAACAATTCAGACTAGTATTTTTTATTTCTTGAAGTTTATACCAATTGGCATAAAATTAAGAGAAAGTTGGAAATTTCAAGTACTTTTTGTGTTAGTTGTTTTCCTTTTTTTGTTCAATAGGAAAAGTATGACAAGACTGGATTTTCTTGATTTAATAGATTAAACCCAACCTCAGCCATTAATTAACATTACTAATTTATGATAAAATCAAGATTTACCCAGGTCTCTGCAGCTCACATATGAGCTTTTTTTTATCTTGATGAACTTTATGTATTGCTAAGTACAAAATATGCAATAGAAGACCTATGTTTATTCATTACATTTAGATTACTGAAGTTATAAATTAGCAATTTGTAGTTTAGAACTGCTTAGACTACTAAAACCCTTCAGTATTTTTCAGTTTTACCTTTAAGTAATTAAAAATTTTTCTTTTCTGATATGTACTTTTAGGAGATTGTAGAACCTTGTGAGTAGGATAATAACACTGAACATTCAAGGTCATAGCCCATTTCCTGGTACTTCTGTTTTTCTCTCTATAAAATTGGTACTTCATAGCCTTCTGGTCCTGTATTTCTGATACTTATTGATTTATTGTAATTGAAGGTCAGGTTATTTACACTCTATGGTTCTTCAAATGAACTATGTATTAACAACTCTTTATTTCTTCTGATTTAAATAAGCTTCATTAGACACTTTCCCAAAGACCATTAGGTGTGAAAGTGATACTCAGAAGAGATTGTTCTTATGGGGAAACTCTTCTATAGGGTCTAGCCTTGATTGTTGTATCTTTTGATTTTTTAGAATCAACTTTAATGAGGTATAATTTATCATAATTCATTCAGCCTATTTTAAGTGTGTAATAAGTGTGACAAATGTATACATCTATGTAACCACTACCACAATCAAATAGACCATTTTTATCACCCTAAAAGTTTCCTTCTGCCATTATGAAAAGTTATCATTGATTTGCCTTCTGTCATTACAGATTAGTTTCAGATTCTACATATAAAAAGTATTCTGTATTTCAAACTACTGTTCTATATCTTTTTATTATTTTAATGGATTATTTTGGTTTAGGACTTTAGAGGTTTCCAAATTAAAACAATTTCCCTTCTGCTCTCTGTAATGATCTTCTCATTTCTAAAGTTGCCTAGGAAGGATATTACCTGCAATTTATAGTTAAGAAAACTGAGACACAAATGTTATATAACCTCAGAGATTATATAGGACCATGTGAATTCTTGCTTGTTGAAAAGGAGCTCAGTGGGTGGGCCTGGTGGCTCATGCCTGTAATCTCAGCACTTTGGGAGGCGTAGGTGGGAAGATGAAGCTAGGAGTTTGAGACCAGCCTGAGCAACATAGCAAGACCCTTGTCCGTACAAAAAAATACAAAAATTGGCCAGGTGTAGTGGCATGTGCTATAGTCCTAGCTCCTTGACAGGCTGAGGTGGGAGGATCGCTTGAGCTTAGGAGTTTGGGTTTACAGTGAGCTATGATCATGCCACTGCACTCCAGCCTAGGAAACAGGCTCTTAACAAAAAAAAAAAAAATGAAAAAGGAATAGGAGCTCAGCTGGCAGTCTTACCAGGGGAATGAAAATACTTTGATTTGACTTTATCTGTGGGTTTTAGTATTAGATTGGCTCATTTCAGCTCTTTTGTCTCTGGTATATTAGGTTTTGATTTATAAAAGGTGGAGATTAAGGGTTTAAGATTTGTGTTTCAATGAGATATCACTTAACCCCAGTGAGAATGCCCTTTATCAAAAAGTCCCAAAACAATAAATGTTGGCGTGGATGCGGAGAGACAGGAACACTCATACACTGCTGGTGGGACTGCAAACTAGTGAAACCTCTGTGGAAAGCAATATGGAGATACCTTAAACAGATACAAGTAGACCTACCATTTGATCCAGGAATCCCATTATTGGGCATCTACCCAAAAGAACAAAAGACATTCTGTGAAAAAGACATTTGTACTCGAATGCTTATAGCAGCACAATTCACAATTGCAAAGATGTGGAAACAACCCAAGTGCCCATCAATACGTGAGTGGATTAATAAAATATGGTCTATGTATACCATGGAGTACTACTCAGCTATAAGAAACAATGGTGATATAGCACCTCTTGTATTTTCCTGGAAAGAGTTGGAACCCATTCTACTAAGTGAAGTATCCCAAGAATGGAAAAATAAGCACCACTTGTACTCACCATCAAATTGGTTTCACTGATCATCACCTAAGAGCACATTTAGGAATAACATTAATCGGGTGTTGGGCAGATGTGGGGGATGGGGAGGGGATGGGTGTATACATACATAATGAGTGCGATGCGCACTGTCTAGGGGATGGACACGCTTGAAGCTCTGATTCTGGGCGAGGAGAGGGGCAAGGGCAATATATGTAATCTAAACTTTTGTACCCCCATAATATGCTGAAATAAAAAAAAAGATTTGTGTTTGAATGCTGAGTGTATTTTTTTTTTAGTGACTTTGGTCACTAAACCTTAAGTTTTAGTCACTTAAGGTTTATGAAGTTTAGTTTTCTGATCTGTAAATGAAACAAAAATTTAGAGTTCTTATAGGTATTGAAAGAGAATGTAAGAATGGACAGAGAAGTTTGCCTAATTTTGGGAGAGATTGTACTGGTTGTTTCATCTTCATTTCATTAGGCTCTTGACTTTTAATTTAGGCAGATGTCAGACGATCAGATCAACTTGAAAAAATAGTCTCTAAGAGAACATAGAAAATGTCAAGATTCTTAAAATGACTTGTACTATTTATTAGGGTGAAAAGTTTCCAGGGGGGAAAAAGAGGATCATGAAATAAAGAGCAGTTATCTTTGAACTGGAGAAGAAAACAAGAAAAAAATAAAAATGACATAAATTTGTTTTTTAAAATTGCACTTATTTGTGCATAAAATAAAATTACCATAGACTCTTTCTTAAATCTTATCTCTGGAGTCCCTGGAATCCTCTTAGGTGAAACTACTTGGCTATGAAGTCATTTTGGCATTTTAATAATTAACCCCCTTTTCCAGGTCATGAGGTAGACATGTCTTTAAAAATCTGCTTTATGGTTGGTAATAATAAGGCGCTGAAGAACTTTTATACACATGATTCTGGTAATTCATTTCTTTTTTTAAAAACTTTTATAAAATCTCAGTGAATTTAGCGTTTAATATTCATGTTAGAAGTCCAGTGAATGAGGAGTGGGCAAATCAGTCTTGAACTCTATGCTAAGTGGTGAAGATATCAAAACACTTTTGTAATATTGTGTATATATAGTGATTGTAATAAGGCTCAGAATGTTGCATAGAGCTAAGTTAGCAAGACATCAATTTTGGCCTCTTAAATGGTGAATTTAGTTCACTCACATTGATTGTTATTACTAATATACTATAATGTATTTCATTGCCTCTAAAATGCCATCAGTCCGGGTGAGGTAGCTCATGCCTATAATCCCAGCATTTTGGGAGACCAAGTAGGGATGATTGTTTGAGGCTAGTAGTTTGAGACCAGCCTAGGCAACAGAGCAAGACCCTGTCTCTACAAAAAATAAGAAATATAGCTAGGCGTGGTAGCGTGCACCTGTAGTCCCAGCTACTTGTGAGGCTGACGTGAGATTGCTTGAGCCCAGGAGTTTGAGTCTACAGCAAGCTACGACCATGCTACTGCATTCAGGCCAGGATGACAGAGCAAGAATCTGTCTCAAAAAAAAAAAAAAAAATTTTTTTTAAATGCCATCAGTTGTAAGACACACCATTTTATGTAGCAATAATAAAACATAATTAAAATAACATAATGCTTTGTCATGCAAATTTGTATTTTATGCTTATTGAAAAACTTGAGTTTTTTTTTTAAAAAATTACATATCATTCTTAGACACATAAAAAGGAATAAATAAGTGAAATGAATTGCTTAAGGTAACCCTAAAACTTCTTCATATTCAGAGCCAAAGTCTTGTGAATCATTTTTTTTTAACCCAGAGTTACGGATATCTGTGTTTTCCCACAGAGTGTCATCTTGTGTTTTTAGAAAATGTACCACTTTTGTCTCTTCCAAGAGAGTTTTCTTTGAAGCTGCTGACACGTTTGATGCTGGCACATTCTTGATCTTAGTGACAATGGAATGTTCAAACAATAAACAGCACTCATATTTCTTCCTAAAATAAACATTAAGTAGTTTGTTGAAGGAAATAAAAAGGTTGCAGTTGACCAGTTATGCCATGAAGAATAAAACCAAGTTCTTGCTTGCAGGGGCAGTGACAGCTATGTCACAACTGCTGCTTTGCTGTCAGAAATTCCATTGAAGGGAGATGCATGGCTTCTCGGTCTTTTGGCAAAGATGAAGTGAAGGGGAGATGCATGTTGTTTTATGGATGTTAAAATGTGGGAGAAAAAAGGTCTCAATATTGGTGAAATACACTGTATTTATTTATTGTTAGTAATGGGTTGATTTTTTTTTTTTTTGAGATGTGGTCTCACCAAGTTGCTCAGGCTGGTCTTGAACTCTTGGGCGGCTCTAATGATCCTCTTGCCTCAGCCTCCCAAACAGCTGAGACTCCCAGTGTGTGCCGTTGCACCCAGCTCTAGTAGTATGTTGGTTTTAGCAGCTTTATTGAAATAAAAACATAATTGCCAACCATATAATTCACCCATTTAAAATGTATAACAATGGCTTTTAGTATATTCACAGTTTTACAATCCATTTTAGAACATTTTCATTACCCCCAAAAGAAACCCCACATGCTTACCAGTCACTCCTATTTCTCCCCCATCTTTCCACCCTAGGAACCCACTAGTCTACTTTTTGTCTCTATGGGTTTACCTACTCTGGATATTTCTGTAATAGAATCATACATTGTGTGGTCTTAAGGTAGGAGTTTAGATTATTGATTTGAGATATTTTTTAATATAGGCATTTACAAGTATAAATTTCCATCCACGCACCACCTTAGCTGCATTCTATAAGGTTTGATATGTTGTGTCGTCATTTTCATTCATCTCAGAGTGTTTTCTGTTTTCCCTTATGATTTTTATCTTTGTTCCATTGCTTATTAAAAGTATGTTGTTTACTTTCTGTATATTTGTGAATTTCCCAAATTTCCTTCTGTTATTGATTTCTTATTTTGATATTTTTTCTATTCATACAAAATAACACAAAAAACCAGTCCCAAAACACAGTTCTAGTTTAGCACCAAAAGCAAAAATGTTCATATGACAATCCTCAATGCTGTCCTGAAAGATACCCATAGAACACCACTTTAAATTCACACTCTACCCAGAAAGCTGAATACCACTGTATAATTCTAAAACATGTCTAAAATGTGACAGTCCCCAACTGTTATTGATTTCTAATTTGATTCTATTGTGGTCAGAGAGTATACTTTCTATGATTTCTGTCCTTTTAAATTTATTGAGGCTTGTTTAGGGCCTAGCATGTGATATCTTATGTTTTTATTACTCTATTTTCCTTTACTGCTTTCTTTTGCACTATATGAATATTTTCTAGTTTAACATTCTAATTCCTTTGATTATTTTTTTATTGTTTTTATAAATTATTTTCTTACTGGGTGCTCCAGGGCTTATCATATATATCTTAAAGCCAAAATCCACTTCAGATTTATATTAACTTAATTCAAGCGAAGTATTAAAAAGTTACTCCTATTAATATTTAGCTATATTTCTTCTACCTCTCTTGTGCTATTACTATTTTTTGTGCTATTATTGTACATATTATAGTTGTATATGTTACAAACCTAACTGTGTTATAATTCCTACTTTGTATAATTTTATGCCTTTTAAAGAAGCCAAGAGATAATGGAGAGCAAATATATTTTTATAGAATTTGTTATATTAACCTTCTTATTTACCATTTTTGGTCGTCTTCATTTGTTTCTGTGAATTCAAGTTACCTTTTGGTGTTATTTCCTTACTTCAGTACAACTTTGCTTTTACTCACTTTCTGTATGGTGATATTGTCAAATATATTACATTTCTAAATGTTACAGACCCAATAATACATATTATATACATATTGTTTTACACCATTTGCTTTTTAAATAATTAATAGAGAGATATGCATTTATTCTTTATGCAAACTGACAAATTAAAAATGGTTAAGATGGTAAAGTTCATGTTATATATATATTTGCCACAATTTTTATTAATATTAATATTGGAAAAAATATAGATGACTTTCAAAGAAATAATAACTAGAATCACACTAGTCTAATCATTCTGAAATGGAATTACATTATTAAAAGGCTGAGATAAAGTAACTGTCAAGCTAAAATTCTATATGCAACTAAGCTATTGTTAAAGGGTAAGAGGAAATAAAAACATTTTTACAAAGACACAGGATGAGAGAATTTAGTATAAATATATCCTAAGAGAAATTACTACTAAAGGGTGTACTTCAGAAAATAGAAAATTGAACCTAACAGGAATGGTGAACAAAGAAACTGGCAAAGATTAGAATAAATCTAAACCAGTATTATATAAAACAACAACAATTAATTTGGAAGAATAAAAAGTAGAATTAAAAACTATATAAAAGAAACATTTTGTATAATAGAAGGAATGATAGAAGTAAAAAGCATACTAAAGTTTCTGAATTTTAAGAAAAGAAGATAGAGATATAGATTAATTTTAGACTTTAAGCCAGAAATGTATGTTAAAATTGTAAGGGTAAATATTAATAGAATACATAAAGAACATGTAATTTCTAAACCCAAAGAGGGGAAAATGGCCATATAGAACACATTTTCAGGAAGAAAAGCAGGAAAGAAGAAAAGCATAAGAAAAAAGCACAGAAATGGTGTGGTAATTAAAAAATAAAAAAGATGGTAAAAATAAATATAAATGGAGACGACTTCTAGAATGGCAATGTGAAGAGCTCTGTGGACCATCTACCCAGCAAAATGACTATAACTGGTCAAAATTATTAAAGAAAAACAATGTATATAACATGAACTTTACCATCTTAACCATTTTTAATTTAATTGTCAGTTTGCTGACAATTAAATACCTTCACATTGTTGTGCAACTGTTACTACCATCCATCTCCAGAACTTTTTCATCATTCCAAGTGGAAATTTTATACCCGTTAAACAATGACTTCCCATTACTCCTCCCCCTAGACTCTTGTAAGCACTATTCTACTTTCTGCTCTATGAATTTGACTATTTTAACTACTTCTTAAAAGTGAAATGATACAATATTTATCCTTTCATGTCTGGCCTATTTCACTTAGCATGATGTTTTTAAGGTTCATCCATGTTGCTGAATCAGCATGTATCAGAATTTCCTTCCTGTTAAAAAGTGAGTAATAATCCATTAAATGTATATACCATGTTTTGTACTCACCTTTTGTTGGACATTTGAGTTGTTTCCACATTTTGGCTACTGTGAATATGCCCATATGAGCGTGAGTGTACAAGTATCTATTTGGGTCCCTGTTTTAAAAACCCAAAGCTATAGATTACCAGTCCAGGGCTCTGGTTTTTAGTTCTCATTTCACTCATAGGCCCATGGGGATTTTTCTTATTTTCTTGTGTGTTCTGCTATGCACTTTAAAGCTGTGGTCCCCAACCTGTGGGCTATGGACCGGTACTGGTCCATGGCCTGTTAGGAACTGGGCAGCACAACAGGAGGTGAGTGGTGGGTGAGCCAGTAAAGCTTCGTCTGTATTTATAACCAGCCACTCCCCATTGCTTGCATCAGCGCCTCAGCTCCACCCTCTGTCAGATCAGCAGCAGCATTAGATTCTGCATTATGGTGAGTTGTATAACTATTTCATTATATATTACAATGTAATAATACTAGATATAAAGTGCATAATAAATGTAGTGTGCTTGAATCATCCCCAAACCATCCCCACCCACCCACCTACTCCCGCCCGTCCCCTTTCCCTCTGCCCTGTGGAAAAATTGTCCATGAAACCAGTCCCTGGTGCCAAAAAGGTTGGGGACTGCTGCTTTAAAGGATATTTTTAAAATTTTTATCCAGCATTTTGCCATGTTCTGTGGTAGAATAGTGTTTAGTTTATATTGTCTAACTATTGGTAAGAACAAAAGTACTCCATGATCTAAATTAGGACATTTGCATATGCAAACTAAACTAATGCTAGTTCTTGTCAAGGGGGTAGCAATGCCTTTTAAAATCCTGAAATTAAAGAACTCTTCCTGAATCACAGTATCTTCTTCTTTGGATACCAGGTAGTTGCCTCAGGGGAGAAAGAGGGTTGAAATTCAATTTAAGCCATGTTGCTAGTACTACTACAGCTTTGACTGGCCTAAGGAAAAATGGATTGATAGTATCTAAAGTTTTTTTACAACTTATTAAAAAACTTCTATAATACAAGCTATATAAAGTATATTGTTGCTTTATTATTTTCTTTATCTACCTCCACCACAAAAGTTTAGTAATATCAGGATAGTGTAAGATGGGAAAAGCCTCAATAATTTTTTTAGGGTTTTTGTTTGTTAGTATATATGTTGTGAGCTGGTGAAGAACATACAGCAAATGTTGAAAGAGTATAGAGTTCACTGTTTCCCAAAGTACCTTTAGAACTGAAGATACTGAAAATATATAGCCATTTATCCTTGGCCCTTATTGGATGTAGAATGCAATGAAGTATTAATAAAAAAAAAAAAACCCTTTGAGTATGAGCTAGCAGATGGTGAAAAGCACCTGACCCTTGAACAATGTGTGGGTTAGAGGTGCTGATGCCCCACACAGTTGAAAATCCAAGTATAACGTTTGACTCCCAAAAAACTTAATTATTTATGGCTTACTAATGACTGGAAGCCTTACTGATAACATGTTTTTTATGTAATATGTATTATATGCTATATTCTTACAATAAAGTAGGCTAGAGAAAAGGAAATATTATTAAGAAAATAACAGAGAAAATATATTTACTATTCATTAAGTGGAAGTAGATATCACATAAGTTGATAATTCTACCACTTTGTTTCTATTAAAACTATTTTAAATCTTTTACTTTGTGCAGCATGATATCATTTGGCCTTCACTGGCTTAATTGTACTGCCTGCCTCTCTGTTTTTCTCATTAACTTAGAAAAGTGAGGGAAATTGATGACTTCTTCCATTGATAAACCCAAATATCCTGGCAGTACTCTTTTAGAAAGTATTGTTTCAGATTATCCAAATTTTCAAAGATTATTGGTGACAAAGGCACAAAATTTAAAACTTCTTATCAAGAACTCCTAAACTCTTGAATATATAACCACAGACCTGGGCAGTGATCCCTACATAGAGCACTGAACTGGACCACTAAGATTTTTCCATGATTCTATGACTAGGAAGCTGTTCCTATAAGTAATGATGGCAAGCTTATACACATACTTCAGAGTGTCTTACTGTCTTAGACTAGGAAAAAGTATGAAGTTAAACCAAGTTAGAGTGTTTTTTAAATGGAGAAACTAAAATCAATCCTGTTGTCTAATTAATTGCTTAATGCTTTTGCCTCCTAAGAGATATTTGGCCATGTTTGGAGACATTTTTGGTTGTCAGCAACCGATGAGGGAGCAGCAGTACTAGGGCAGTGCTACTGGCATCAGTGAGTAGACCCTGGGATGCTTCTAAACATACTTTAATACAGGATAGCCCCCTCACAACAAAGAATTATCCAACCTGAAATGTCACTAGTGCCAAAGTTAAGAAACCATGTTATAGGATGAAGTAACTAACCTCGTTAGTTTTAGAGATAAAAAGAACGGTATGATCATATTCATAAAAGTTTTATTATTAGAAGTACAAAATGCCCTTCAACTTGCCCTATAATATAGATTAAGACTGTTTAAAATCAAGTATTTGTGAAATAAACACTAACTTTTAGAAATTTTTTTCTCTAATGAGTCTTGGAACAAAAGAATGGAAATATGGTGCTACTCAAGTTTCCTGGAGTACACGCTACGAATTTAAAGCAAATATGGTTTCTACATCTTAGTTGCAGAAACTGTTACCTAAGAAGATTAACTTTATTTGATATCTCTTTACAGCATCTCTGACTTTTGGTATAAATCCTTCTGTTCCACAATTGAATTTGAAAGACAAACCTTTCCAGTTGTGGTTCAAGATCATATCTAAGTGATGCCTGAAACATGAAAATCTACCTCCCTATCCTATATGAGAAATTGAGTGAGAAAAGCATTGTATTTTAAACACTGGTTTACTCTTTCTTATAATTATGTTGTCTGTTCGGGTTTTTTTTTTCTTTTGGTTTACTTTTTATGGAAAAATTTCAAAAATACAAAGTAAAAAAAATACACAAAGTTGAAGAGAATAGTATGATTAACCCATGAACCCTGATATACCCATTAACCAGCTTCATAAAAACATTTTGCCAGTCTTAATTTATCTTTTCCCTTCTCCCATGATCTCCTCTCTCAGAATTATTTTAAAGCAAGTTGCAGACATCATATTATTCCATCCTTAAATACTATGTAACTCTTTGTAATGGAGGCTTATTAGAAATAAGGAGATAATCTGATGCTTTCCATATAGGAGTCCTGTTAAGTATTTATTGAATTGAAAAAGTATTTATTGAATCATAATATAAATGATTGTGTGAAGTAAAATTATGTTTTTAATGTTCTACAAAGGAATTTACTCATTTTTAAAAATAATTTTTATGCCATCTTTAATTTTAGAATTGGCTTTAATCACAGCCCGGCCCCCACTGGTGCTGTTCTCTTTCCTCCTGGCATTTTGCTGATTCCGTGTTTTTTCTTTTGGCCTTTTTCCCAAGTATACACCCATGACGCTTGACTCTCAAAAATCTGTTACTGCTTTTGTTCCTCTCCTTAAATATTTGGAATTTTAAAAAGTCTTAAAGCTAATGAAATGGGTTTTAAGCAAGGGAGTAACCTGAAAAGATTTGTATTTTAGGAAGATAATTTTGGTTATCGTATGGAGGATAGATAGGAGGCAGGGAGAACAGGGCTGGTGTAGTCCAGACTTGGAGATATAGAAACGGATGGATTTAACAGCTAGTTAAGAGCTAGAACCTACAGTCTTTGGTGATTGAATGAAGGCGGGAAGAAGGGAGAAAGGTGGTAAGAATGATATGTCCACCTTTGTAGCTTTGACAACTAAATGATAGTACCATTTTTTAACGTACTCTCTTACATGGTCACTCAACACTTCGCCTCTGATACCAGACGTGTGGTTTTTTTCCCCACACATGAGTGACCCATACTTTAACTCAATTTTGATGCTATCTACCTGGAGATAGCATCAGATCCCACAGATTGAGTGCTCAGTCCCACAAGGCTGCCCCCCACTTCAGACGCTAGTTGCAAGTGGTAGGTTATCACTGATACTTCTGACCGACAGGCTATAGATCAGGGGTTCCTAAGACCCCCTGCTCAGATTCAATTAATTTGCTAGAGAAGCTCACAGAACTCAGGGAGACACTTTATATTTCCCATTTATTGTAAAGAATATTACAGAGAATACAAATGAGCTGCCAGATGGAAGAGATGCATAGAAAAAAGTCTGTAAGAAGGGGTATAGAACTTTCATGCTCTCACTGGGTGTGCCACCCTCCAGGAACCTCTATGTGTTTCAGAAGCTCTCTAAATCCTGTCCTTTTTGGTTTTTATGGAGGCTTCATAGATGAGATTGATTAAATCATTGGCCATTGGTGATCATCTTAACCTTCAGTCCCTTTCCTCTCCCCAAAGTTTGGAGGGATGGGCTGAATCATGCCTTGGTCTTTCTGGTGATCAGCTCCTATCCTGAAGCTATTTAGGGGCTGCCAGGCACCAGTCATCTCATTAGCATGTATGACACTCATCACTTCAAGGGTTTTAGGAGCTGTGCTAGGAACCGGAGGCAGAAACCACATATATATTTCTTATTATAGCACTATATCACATTGAAAGAAGGAAAATAAGTGACAGAGCATGTATATGAGAAAAATATTCTTCTATGTGCTTTCCCGATTTGGTGAGGGGTATGGGGGAAGGATGTGCTCTCTATTCTTGATGTGATGTAGTGAAACAAAAATTATTTTACTTTGAGGAGTGCTATGTCATTCATGCTTTTAACCTACTTTACGAGAAGAAAATCGGTTGGGCCTACTTGTACTCCTAGTTCTCTATGGCATGCAAGTTTTATGTAGTCATTATCTAGACCGGGATTTGTTACTTGCCACATGCCAGAGGTGGTAGACAAGATGCTTTAAGAGAAAAAGCAATCAAAGTTGTAAGGTAGTCCTCCAGTCCCTCATCCATTCTCTACCTAGTTGTCTTTTATAATTTAGAGATATTTGATTTACTTTGCTGATAGAAGCCCAACTCTTGAGGGAAAACAACGCCAGATTTTCCTTATTCCGTGCACTTCTAAGTTCACTTTCTTAGAATACTGTTCCACCATGCGTGTGTTCATGCATTGTGAGGGGTTAGGTTAGAATAGGTATTAAGAAACTCTTAAAAATGAGGTCAGAATAGGTTTTAAGAAACTCTTAAAAATGATATTATTAAGGTTTCATTAATTCACTAGTTAAATTAGATTTTCTTTATGGAAATTAAAGACAATAAGGAAATGGTATCCAGTGGAAAATGTTTAGAAAAATAACTTCTGACTAGAAATAATTTGCTTTTCCCTAGGTCTGTTCTTATGTCTTCCCACCTCCATTACTTTTACTATTTCTTAAAAACAACAATAAAAATACAAATATCACAAAATCTTGAAGTAAGAGATTCCAGCTACCATTGACTATTAGCCCCTAATGCCTCTTGGTAGTCTATACTTTTTTACTTCTTGGCATTGTGACAAATTTTAAAGGCTGTGAGAGATAGTAGATAGTTTATGGTAGGTAGTGTATCTTAAGTTTGTTACTACTTTTATTACCAGATAACTTTTTGGAATTCTGTAGCTTGGTCTGCCCCTGGATCTTAATATTAGATTTCAAATATGATTTAAACAAATATGTGTTATTGAAACTGCAAGCGGGCTTTAGTCTAGGTCCAGTTGCTCGTCACACAAAAGTCCAATTATTGAGACAATGAGGATTGCCAAGGAAGAAAGGAATTTTTTAATATGAAAGACATCTTGTTGGGAGAACAGGAGAAGCTGCCTCAAAACCATCTTCTGACAAATGGAGATCATGGGCTTTTAAAGAAGGGGCTCCATGCATTGGGGGCAGGTTATGGGGGATGGTGAGTCTTGGCAGTCAGGAGGGCTTCCCAGGGGCCTTCAGAATCTCCTTTGTCTTGCAGAAAATCTGCCATTTTTGGGAAACAACTCAAAGGGTAAAGTAATTAGTTAAGGGAGAGGATTATAAAAAAACCATACAGGGGTCATTGAATTTTTTTCATGAAGCCGGTTACATGTGGATGCTTCTAGTTAAAGATGGTAGATTAAACACACAGATTGACCTTCACTCCTTTCCAAAACCCCATTAAAATGGCATAAATCGACAAGAGGACCAAAAAGACAAAGGAAGAGGGAGGAAAATTGAAGGGAAAGGAAATTTTAGATTTGGGAATCTGAATAGAAGTACCTCTTTAACAAAGCCAAATCCTAAGTCAGCACTGATGTAAACTGAGAGCCTGCCTTTCCCTATAATACCGCCCCCCCATTACCTCTGATGGGGGTGAGCTAACAATAGGACAAATTAGTTAAAAGATTCTTTAAAAATCTCCTCACATGGCAGTTAGTCCCCCATATTCCCTTTCTTCATCTCAGAAAAGAACTGAAAACTTGGTCTCTAAAAAGAATGAAATGGAAGTTTTCTGGAATGAGGGACCCCAGGCATTGTAAGGGTAAGGGTACTATAGTGAAAGAATAAGATTAAATGGAAATTGACATGTTAAATATTGATATTTCTAGCCTTCTTTCCCCACTTAGCTCCAAGAACGCTTGCAGATAAGCTTTTACCCTTAGAGCAGATTGGTTATTCTTCTCTGGAGAACCTAATTGAAAAGAAAAAATCTAAAGATATTGATCATTGGGGTTTTCCCAGAGAAATAATCTAGCCAGATCACTCTACTTGAAGACCATCTGCATAAAGCTTCCAATAAACTTTTTAGCCACTCACACCCCTCTACTCTAATATGAGCAGTCATCTAAAGATCACCGGAACATCTTTAATATGAATAATAGAATGAAAACAAATAGAAAACAGCAACTTAAAGGAAATAGCTTAGGCAGGAAGAAGAAAAACTTTAAAAAACTATCCCTGATACGCTGCAGAGACAAAAAGAGAAATTAATGCATCCTAAAACCAGTATAGGATGCTCTAAAGAAGAGGAACATTCAGAAAACCAGAAAGAGATCTTAAAAATTAAAAACATGATGACAAAGAAAGTACTCCGTAGGAATTTTTATATGGCTAAGAACATAAAACTAAAAGAAAGAGATAAAACTTAGGAGAGAAAAATTAGAAAATTAGAGGATGATTAGAACAGGTTCAATAACTAAAAGAGGTTTAAGTAATAGGAGTCCCAGAAAGAGAAAAGAGAAAAAATGGAGAAGAATGATCAAAGAAACAATTCAAGAAAACTTCCCATAACTGAAAGACAAGTTTCTAAACTGAGATGGTCCACCAATTGCCAAGCACAATGAGACCCAGATCAAGTACATCTTTGTTAAATTTCGTAATAATGATGATAAAAAGAAAATCATATATACAACTCAAGAGAAAAAACAAGTTTTCATCCAAAGGATCAGAAATCAGAGCTTCAAGCTTCTCAACAGTGGAAGCTAGTAAGCAATGAAGAAATAACCTCTACATTTTGAAGGAACATTTTTTTATCTAGGATTCTGTGCCTAGCCAAACTTTGAGGTAAAGATGAGGGAGACTAAAGACGTTTTGAAACATGTAAGGTTTCTAATTTTTCCTCTTACGCACTATTTTTCAGGAAGCTACTGGAACATGTGCTCTACCAAAATGAGAAAGTACACCTAGAAGGAGATGATATACAGGATATTGAATCATAGAGGCTTAGAGAGTGACCGGTCTAGATTAGAGTGATTCAGAAAGCTTTAGGAGAGATTTCTTCAAGAAAAAAGATTGGTAGAATACCTAATATGTCTGGATGTATTGAAGAGATTTATGTAAGTGGAGGAGAATTTGGGGCAGAATCGATTGTTGATTGATTTAGATAGAGTCTTGCTCTGTCACTCAGACCGGAATATAGTGGCGCAATCATAGCTCACGGCAGCCTCTAACTCCTGGGCTCAAGTGATATTCCCGCCTCAGTCTCCCGAGTAGCTGGGACTACAGGAGCACACCACTACATCTGGCTAATTTTTCTGTTTTTTGTAGAGACAGGGCCTCAATATGTTGCCCAGGCTGGTCTCAAACTCCTTGCCTCAAGCCATCCTCCAGCCTCAGCCTCCTAAAGTGCTGAGATTACATGTGTGAGCTATTGCACCCAGCCCAGAATTGACAATTTAAATACACAGAAGACTAAGCCAAAAAAAAAAAAAAAAGTAGGGAAACTAAATTGTGTAGAGAAGAAAAAGTAATCATAATGTACTATGTCGATGAACTATAATAGCATTTGCATAGTCAACATGATGAAAACAAAATTATGACACAACTATTTAGAGAGGACAGGCTGAGTGGAATCAGTGAGGATGTGTACATAAAAAAGAGAGCTCTCCTTTATTTCTCATAGTAGAAAGTCAGTAGATAATGCATGAAGCTGTAAAGTCAAGAAGTGTATTGTAAGTGTGTTATTTGGAGATATGAAAGAAAATACCAAAAGAATCAGTTCAGAATGATTACTTGTGGGGATTAGTAAGAGGTGAAGTAGGGGTTAGGGGTAGGGATGGTGGTCATGCATTGCTGGTTTTTACAAGTTTGCAGATCACATAAAGTTTCAAATTATGTGGATGTATAATGAATGAAAAATAAAAATTAAAGAGAATAAATAAATTTGTGTATAAACATCCATACGAATACAGTGAGGACCATTAACATACCTAGTCACAAATGAATGTCAGTTCTACTGTTTCTCTGTGACCAAAATAACTATAGAATTAATAGAAAGTACAAAGATTTGTATGCTGATAACTATAAAACATTGAAAGAAAGAAAACCTAAAAAATGGAAAGATATCCCACGTTCATGGATCAGAAAACTTAATATTATTAAGATGGCAATACTCTAAAATGCTCTACAGATTCAGCACAATTGCTCTCAAAATTCCTGCTTTGTTTTGTTTTGAATATATCGATAAGCTGATCCTACAATTCATATGGGAATTCAAGGAACCCGGAGCAGCCAAAGGAATATTAAAAAAGAACAAAGTTGGAGGACTCACACGTAAAATTTACTACAAAGCAACAGTAACGGAAACAGTGTGGAACTTGTGTAAGGATAAACAATGAAACAGAATTGAGAATCTAGAAATAAATGCTTATATTTATGGTTAATTGATTTTTGACACGGTGTCAAGACAATTCATTGGGGGAAAGAAGTCTTTTCAACAAATGATGTATGGATAACTGGCTATATACCATAAAAGAATGGAGTTGGACCTCATCCTCACATCATAGAGTAAATTTAACTCAAAATGGATCAAAGGCCTAAATGTAAGAGCTAAGATGATAAAACTCTTAAAAGAAAACAGGTATATGTCTTCATGGTCTTGGATTATTCAAATGATCTTTTAGATAAAAAACTGGAGGTACAAATGACAAGAGAAAATGAATAATTAGACTTCATTGAAATTTAAAACTTCTATGCTACAAAATGATACCATTAAGTAAGTGAAAAAGCAACCCACAGAATGGGAGAAAATATTTGCAAATCATGTCTTTGATAAAGGACTGGCATCCAGAATATTAAAAAAACAAAAACAAAAAAACCGTCTTATAACCAAAAAATAAAGAGGAAAAAAAAAAAACATTAAAAAATAGGAAAGGGGCCGGGTGCGGTGGCTCATGCCTGTAATCCTAGCACCCTGGGAGGCCGAGGTGGGACGATTGCTTGCGCTCAGGAGTTTGAAACCAGCTTGAGCAAGAGCGAGACCTCATCTCCACTAAAAGTAGAAAAATTAGCCAGGCAAGCCAGGCATTGTGGTGTGGGCCTGTAGTCCCAGCTACTTGGGAGGCTGAGGTAAGAGGCTCTCTTGAGCCCAGGAGTTTGAGGTTTCAGTGAGCTATGATGATGCCATGGCGCTGTACCTAGGGTGACAGAGGGAGATTCCAGAAAACAAAAGGGAAAGGTTTTGTTTTTTGTTTTTGTTTTTATTTATTTATTTTTTTTTGAGATGGAGTCTCCCTCTGTTACCTGGGCTAGAGTTCCGTGGCATCAGCCTATCTCACAGCAACCTCAAACTCCTCGGCTCAAGCTATTCTCCTGCCTCAGCCTCCCGAGTAGCTGGGATTACAGGCGCACACCATTACGCCTGGCTAATTTTTTTCTATTTTTAGTAGAGACGGGGTCTTGCTCTTGCTCGGGCTGGTCTTAAACTCCTAAGCTAAAGCGATCCTCCCACCTCTGCCTCCCAGAGTACTAGGATTACGGGCATGAGCCACTGCGCCCAGCTGGGAAAGGGTTTGAAATGACATTTCTACAAAGGAGATATACAGATGGCCAATTAGCACATGAAATGATGCTCAACATCCTTGGTCATTGGGAAAAGGCAAGTCAAAACCACAAGATATTACTTCATACCCACTAGGATGGCTATAGTAATAATAAAAGACAGAAAATAACAAGTGTTTTTGAGGATGTGGGGAAATTAGAACTCTCATACATTGGTGGCAGGACTGTAAAATGGTGCAGCCACTTTGGAAAACAGTTTGGCAGTTCCTTAAAACGTTTAGTATATATTTTCCACATGCCCATCAATTCCACTTTTAGATATATTAATATAACCAAGAGAAATCAAAGCATATGTCTGTATGAAAACATGTACGTATGTTCATAGCAGCATTATTCGTAATAGCCCACAAGTGGAAATAATACAAATGTCTTTTGGCTGATGAATGGATAGATAAAATGTGGTATATCCATACAATGGAATAGTATTCAGCCATAGAAAGGAGTGCAGTATTAACACATGCTCTAACCCAGACAAATCCTGAAAATATTATGAATTTTTAAAATTTTAAAATATTAGGGGGGTACAAATGTTTTTGTTACATGGATACCTTGTATAATGCTTAAGTCGGGGCTTTTGGTGTGCCCATCACCAGAATAGTGTTCATTGTACCCAACAGGTAAGTTTTTACCCCTCGTTCACAGCCTGCCCCCTTCTTGGCTTCCAATGTCCTTTACAAATCTTGTGCCCATGTGTGCCCATGATGTAGCTCCCAATTGTTAGAGAGTACATGTGGTGTTCGTTTTTCCATTCTTGAGATGCTTCACTTAGGATAATGGTCTCCAGTTCCATCCAAGTTGCTGCAAAAGACATTATTTCATTTCTTTTTATGGTTGAGTAGTACTCCGTGATGTGTGTGTGTGTGTGTGTGTGTATACATATACCACATATTCTTTATCCACTCTTGAATTGGTGGGCACTTAGGTTGATTCCACATCTTCGCAATTGTGAATTGTGCTGCAATAAACTTTCGAGTGCAGGAGTCTTTTTGATGAAATTACTTCTTTTCCTTTGGGTAGGTACTTAGTAGTGGGATTGCTGGATCAAATGGTAAGTCTATATTTATTAATATTTCTTTGAGGAATCTCCATACTGTTTTCCATAGAGGTTGTACTAATTGGTAGTCCCACCAACAGTGTATAAGCTTTCTTTTCTCTCTGTATCCATGCCAGCATCCATTGTTTTTTGACGTTTTAGTAATGGCCATTCTGACAGTGATAAAGTGGTATCTCATTGTGGTTTTAATTTGCATTTCCCTGATGATTAGTGACGTCGAGCATTTTTATGAATATTTTGAATAAATGAAAGAAGGCAGTCTCAAAAGACCACATATTATTTGATTCTATTTGAATGAAATCTCTAGAATAGGCAGATTCATAGAGATTTGAAAGTAGATTAGTGGTTGCCAGGGGCTGGAGAGAGAGGAATGGGGAGTGATTACTAATGGGTATGGGCTTTCTTTTTGGGGTGATGAAAATGTTATGGAATTAGATAGCATTGATGGTTGTGTAACTCTATGAATATACTAAAAATAATTGTATGCTTAAAAGGGTAAATTTTATGGTATGTCAATTATATCAAAAGCATTTTTAAAAAATAGCTGTGGAAGAAGGAAATGAAAAATTAAGCCTGCCAGTTCTTTTAAAGTAATGTAATGTTCTAAAATATTGCTTAGCTAATGTGTGTGTGTGTGTTTTGGATAAATTGGTAAGAGAGAAGGAAAGATACTTTGGCATCACTTGTTAAAACGAATTACCATAATTCCTTACCTTACCAGGAACATCAGGCTACTTGATTTAGATGAAACTACAAAGAACCTCTCTCCTGCTCTCTCCCGCTACCCCAACCTTCCCATCATGTGGAAAGGTCTAGCAAGAAAAGACTTGGAGGAGTGATGTCTGGGTTTTATCATGTCAGCTGCATCTCTGCTTTTCTCCAATGTTAATATCTTCCTTATACTCACAGGCTTAATATGAGAGTCAAATGAAGTTTTAGATGGTAAAGGACTCTTCATGAATTAAAATCATTCTACAAATGTAACATAAGACAAATATAATGAAACAGAATGGTGTTTTAATTTGGAGACATTATGATGCCTATTTAATTGGTGTGACTGACATGCAGAGGCAGTAATTCAATTAATATTTTATTTATTTTGAAGTATTTTTGCCATCTTAATATAATTTTTAAGAATTGGAGCACTTAAGTGGAGAAACGGGGGATGGTACTATGGAGAAAATTTAGATAGGGAAATATTTGATGTAGAATCTGGTATCTGGTTATTGGTAATCAGGAAAAGTTTGATGAATTGAATTTGGCAGGCAGGGGGTTTGGGAATAAGAAATTGTTGAGGCTGAGGCTACTTGGAGCCAGTAGGGACCTCTTTATTCAGATGTATAAACTAATCATATTCTTAACTTGGGCTGTAAGCTGTCAGAATTTTTCCCCATGGATTACTTTGCCTCTGACACTTTATATTCTGATACAGCTCCTTAGTATCTTATATTTATTAATTTAAAATGAATCATTGTAGAGTTAAAGTCAACTCTTAAGTACTAGTTAGGTTATAGGTAGTGAGGATTTCCCAAAGCAAAACACACAGGAAGTATACATTGTGTGAGGCATCATTCATTAATTCCATTTTTGGTTAGAACAAGCCTTTAGGGGTTTGGGTGTTTATGGTTGTTTTCAGAAGTAGGTGGTCATGTGGTATACATAAGCAGATGTTTTGTTTTCCAGAAAATCAATTGAGACTTAAACATGAGAGCTTAACCCGAGCTAATTCCTGGTGAAGAATAAGAATGACAAGTAGCTTAGTTACCAAATATTCTTCAGAAAAATAGGAACCTACTTTATGTCAGTTCCTTTTGATATGGGTCTTTCCACCTTGGCCAAAGGGATAATGATCCTGGAATCCATTTTAGTGATGGGATCTCTATAGAAGATCCAAGTAATCAATCTATTCTATTATAACAGAGCAAAGACACTGTGATTTCTGTCCATGCATAGGCTACAAAAAAGGGAAACCCCTTTTCATTCTTATCAGGTATATGGAGGGTCACTTTCATGAGAGAAACCAGTTAGTGCTGCCAGGACACTGCAGACTCCTGTCTATAGTCCCTGGATCATGATGCTCTATACTATGTCCCAGAACCCTCCTTCACCATTGCTGATTCCTGAAAAAATACCCTGACTACACATTCAGGTGGAAGGAACACAATTGACAATATAAAGGAATGCCATGTCCCTCTCCAATCTGCCCCAAAACTCCATTGTGTAATGCTTGTAGAGATATAGCTATACCTAAACTTGTTCATTTCCTCTTGTTGAGTGTCCAGGACATTCTTATCCTTACACTGTGTCTACTGCTTCACTCTGGTCTTCCAAATGCTCTCTTGTTCTTTTCCATTTTTCTAAATCCTACCTAATTTTTAAAGTCAAACTAAATTTTTACCTCTTCTGTGAAACTCATTTTAACTTTTGTTTTCCTATTTAACTTTACAAGGATATATGTCTAGTTTCTCTCACTAATTTGTAAGTTCCTTGCATAGAGGGCCCATGTATTATTTGTATCTTGGCTGGCAAGGCCAGGAGCAGCCTAAGTTACTGTGACTGTAGTGGAGATGTCTATGAGCCAACATCCTGCAGAAGAATCCAAGGAATTTAGTAATATTTTTGTCTGGTGATGTCTTTCACTGAACTTAAGGCAAACCTAAGCAATTTGAAGCCTATAGTTCTATAGGAAAGTGTGAAGGGAGTTCCCAGCCATAAAAAAGGAAATAATAACTCAATAGCTTTGAAGTTTTTGCTGAATGCACTTTAAGCATAATCAATATTCACCCTAAGTACCTCACTGAATAGTTTGAATGAAACCACTGTGTTGCACATGCTCCACCTTGACTAGAGAATATCAATGTGTAGACTGTTTTCAAATTGGATTTTATTACCTGCCATAGGTATACCATCTGGGTATGTTCTATGTAGAACCTCCAGATATTGAAGGAGTAGATTATGTTTTTAAATTCTTTCTCACCCCTCCAGTCTCACCACCTTCATGTCCAAAACAAGTGTGATACTATTCATTTTAGAATATTATTTAGGACAAAAGGTATAGTAAAAATAAACTAGTAGCTCTTTGAAGGGGATGTGATTTAGACTCAGGTACGGAACTGCCACATGCCGCTGATTTGAGTCTGTCTGGCATCTGGGAGGTTTTGCATATACTGTGTGAATTCTCTCTTCCTAGGAGAGCTTGCTTAGCGGTACAGTGTTGGGGTTTCTAGCTCATTTTCTTCTGAGGGAAAAATATGTCAAGTTAAACCTTCCAGGATAGAGGATTTGGGGAGAGGGTTAGATGTTGTATCCAAGTGTTAGTGTAGAGCAGATACAGTTTATTTTCTCAAGGGAAGGGAGAGAGCAGAGATCATGCCAAGAAAAATACATAGGGTGGGATGGAGTGGGGAATGAAAATGGGACAAGTCCTTAAAATCAAAACCACGTGGTGGCTGAGCGAGGTGGCTCATGCTTGTAATCCTAGCACTCTGGGAGGCCGAGGCAGGCAGATTGTTTGAGCTGAGGAGTTCAAGACCAGCCTGAGCAAGAGCGAGACCCCGTCTCTACTAAAAAATAGAAAGAAATTATATGGACAGCTAAAAATATATATAGAAAAAATTAGCCGGGCATGGTGGTGCATGTCTGTAGTCCCAGCTACTCGGGAGGCTGAGGCAGGAGGATTGCTTGAGCCCAGGAGTTTGAGGTTGCTGTGAGCTAGGCTGACGCCACGGCATTCACTCTAGCCTGGGCAACAGAGCGAGACTCTTTCTCAAAAAAAAAAAAAAAAAAAAAAAAACAAATCCATGTGGGAATGATATTCCCCATGATTAGCTCCAAATGTTGGGGTGGGAGGAAAGTTGCTTGTTTTCTTCTTCTTTTTTAAAAATTATTTTGTCCTTGATTCTTTAGTTTCAAAGGCAGGTTAAGGGGAAGCTTATTGGGAAGTCTAGAGCCATAGACATTGTAGAAATTACCAGCCCCCAAAAGTCAATATCCAATTACTGTACCTTTTTGGCTCTTCCACATAATTAACCCTGCTTTTTGATTCAAGGGAAGCCAGGGGAAGACCAGGCACTGCTGGATGGCGTATCTCCTTGCTAAACCCTTTATGTTTTGCTGCAAAACATAAGCAATAGCTTATTTACCTGTATCTATAAGAGCCCAACATTTTCCAAAAGATTTCTTTCTACTCTTGAGAACCGATGTGGAGTATGCCTAATTCAGAGAGAGAGAAAGAGATTACTTTGAATTTGACTAAAAGGGAAGTACAAAGGCTCTTGGTGATTTTGCTTTTGTTTTTTTAGATTCTATAAAATTAATGTTGTCATATTTGGAAAATGTTGCTCTGTTTTCTTAATAGATCTCTTGGAAGCATGGCTCTTATGCAGATAGTAATTGTGGTTTTTAAAGCTAATATAAATATGATTTATTTTTTTTTTTACTTAAAATCAAGCCACCTATATCGATGCATAATTTTCCTGAACATTTTGTCAAAGGCAAGTACAATTTTTAATTTGCTACATTTAGTTGTAAGAGAGGTTAAAGAGTAGATTTAGGTAAGCTTGCTTGCCTACTGGCATATCTGCAACTGCAAAGTAGTTGTCTGCAGGGATTAGATCTCTGGATGTCCTTGTCTGTCAGGAAAAGCCTTCTGTATATCCTGTAGCTCTCATAAATGTTAATGTGGCACTGTGCAGGGAGGCAAGGGAGCAAGCTCATGATTTTCAGTGCACGATGCTGGGGAAAGCCTCTCCCTAGGTATGCGTGGGCGTGTGGGTGAGGGCTGGCTGTGCACTCTGTCTCTCTGGCTGAAGTATGCTTTACAGCAGCAGCTTTGCCTTTTCAGGCTTGGGGTGTGGGGAATCCCTCCTACCCAGAGAATTTTGGGAAATTCCTAAATGCTGATGTGTTTTCAGCTCAAAAATGATAATGCCTTTATTGGAGTGAGGAGCAAAAAGCACTTAGGCAATGATTTTAAAACACTAATCAACCAATTCCTAGCTTGTTGATAGAGCTGTTCAAGTAGAATTTTGCTGTTGTCAATGGAGTTGGGATTCCACATAGTGCAGAGTTTGCTCTTCACCTTTACCCAGGGCTCTTCCTGCCTCTAGGTATTTAGCATGCAGATGCAGTTTCATGATCCAGCAGGAGACTCTCCCCAATTTCCATGTATATTACACAGTCAGCGAAGCAAATGGTAGTGGTGGCTGCTCCAAAAACCTGGTGGTGCTACTGCCAGCAGTTTTCTAATAACCTTGGTGTCTCTGCAGCAAGGTTAGTGGTTGTGTTTCCTGAAGCTATAACTTACTTTCTTTTCTCTCTCTGCCTTTGTCCGTCTCCCCATCTTTCCTTCTCCCTTCTTGCTGCCTCCTACTGCTTAGGTTAATAAACTTGCCTATGGTATGCAGAGAGACTAGTCAGACATGCCTCTTTAAAACACATTTTAGATTTTTTTAAATGTGCATAATAGTATATCCCAATGTTCAAAAATATCCTGTGATTGTCACAGTTAGTGGCAGATTAAGGAAACAGAATATAAAATAGCCAAATATATTCTAGGAAGTTATGCTTGTTGAGTAGGCATTTATCTGAAAGATTGAAATGAGCTTCTTTTGTGTGTTGGCATATAATCCAGAATTGCAAGTTGATTCACTTTTAATGTTCATGTAAAATTCTGCTACTGGCTCATTTCATGGAAATAAAAGTTTACTTTATTTCTGACTTGTATTTGTAGTAAGACCCTTAATAGGGTAGCAACATTCACATTGGTTTTATTTGTAAAAAAAAAATTATCATGTATGTGCAGCCACTTATTTTAATTTAGTGTCAGTTGTCAATGTAATAGTAAAAATGAAGAGAATCCTTTTAGAAAGGAGATTTTTTTATATTATAGAAATCAAAGGAGTGTTCAGCAATTCTTAATAGGTGTTTACTGAATGTATACTATGGGAATGTATCGAGCATTTTAGAGATTCTAAAAGAAGAATAACACATCCTTTCCTAAGAGATGTTTGAGGAGATGAAAGTTGTCTGTGGAACAGTAAGTGAACAATACTGTATGAAATAAGGTATTATGCTGTGCAGTAGTAAAATTTCAGGAATAGGATGATATAATGGACTGATTTGCCACAGAGATCATTTCATTAGATGTAAGATTGGCGTTCAGCAATATCACCCAGTTTGGTTAATGTAGTTCTGTCTAGCTGTTTGTGGGATTCTGGCTAGTTTTTGTTTTTTTAAATATGGTTCTATCCTGTCTTGTTTGGTATTTGAACACATCAACATAGAGTGAAAAGCCACTGTTTTTGTTGCCTAAAAATGAGTCACATAGTAGAAAGAGATGAGTTTAGAATCAGATATGTATGATTTCAAATGCTGGCTGTGCTAATTCTTAGCTCTGCCTTCTCTGAGCTCAGTTTTCTCATTAGAAGAACTGGGATAATAGTTACTAATTCACAGATTTGTTGGGATCAAATTATTTTGAAGCACAAAAACATTGTTTCCCCAGTTTTGTCACTAATTTCAATCCTCCAGGAAACATGCTCTCATTGGTAGACTATATGAATTTGAAGTTTTAGGTATTTCCCACAGCACCTGTTCTTGTGCAAATCACCAAATTTGTGCTTTCCCACTCTGTTACAAATCTTTACATCCCAAATGTCAAATAGCAAAATAGCAAAAATATATTTATATATATGGGGAGGTAGGAATTTTTCAAGGACTGTATTTTAATCTCAAACTTAAAAGGATAAACTTCTATCAGTTTAATAATGTAATATAAAATTATTTTCATATTAAGCTAAACAAAGCATAATTTGAAAGACAAATCTGCTGCCTTTGTACCTTATAACATATCCTTCTGAATCCAGCTAAGGGCTTACATCTAAAAAGCCTTCTCTGGCCACTCCAGCCCACGAAATCTTTCCTCATTGAAAATTTGATTTCTTTTGCTTATATAAATTTCACTGGGTTTACCTCTTATTGGCATTTAAGCATTGTTATAAAACAATGTGTTTCCATTTTTATGGTTGTATTATGACATGCTAATTATTATTGTAACCTCTTAGTTATCATAGACCTTGTCTTAGAATTCTTTATTTTCCTGACAATGCCTCACTGGTGCTCTGTACATAATAAGTGCTGAGTTTATACCTGTACTTGAGGAAAGTACTAACAATTGTCAGGAAACAAGAACAGATTCTATTCTTTATTCCAGTCTGTGGGGGAAGTTCTGGCTTATTCATTCAATAGGTATCCGGCCCTTACCCAAACAAATAGTTGTTGACTTTGAGTATATGACTCACGTTGGTTAAACAACTCAGTGACTGCTTACCAGTATATCAGTAAAATGATGGGATCGTAGTGAAAACACATAGGTAGGCTGGTATAAATGGTTGTATATAAAAACTAGTGATGAGTAAAGTTCATCTAGTGCATTCTATTTGGAAATTTTATACCATATCCATAATGCTAAGAGATGGGTAAAGAAGAATATCTTTTAAAAATCATTTTGTGTTTTGCATTGTCACCCAGAAGCACATCATGAGTAGTTGATTCATGACAGAGTACTTGCTAGCTAGTCTTTAACATCTCCTATTTTAAAACATACTGCAGTGGACCAGGTGGTTTGTTGGAATATACCTCACATTTTCTAAGTAAGGACTAAAGAGAACAAGGGCTGGATATGTCTGAATTCCTTCCTCTGACAACAGTCTAGAATGGAGTGTGATGTCTTGGAGCCAGTTTTGCAGTTTTCTTGAATCTCTTATGTCTTGTTATCTTTTTCCCTAAGTGAAAAAAAAAGACTATATTTAGATTCCTATAACTTGATCATTTGTGCTTTCTAAAATGATTATTATGCCTACTCCTTGAAGCTTGTAAGGAATAGGTTTGGGGCATTAGATGAGTAAAAATTAGAGGACAGGCTTGAAACTTCTCACCATTTCCTTGGGTGACTCGACCAGTTCTGAAAATGGGGTTGAATGGCCAGAGACTTTGGAAACATCTATGGCTGCAGTTCCCAACCCCTGGCCGTGGACTGTTAGTAACCGGACCAGGCCTGTTAGTAACAGGACCACACAGCAGGAGGTGAGCAACAGCCCGTGACCCAGTTAAGCTTCATCTGTATTTACAGCCATTCCCCATCTCTTGCATCACCACATAAGCGCTGCCTCCTGTCAGATCAGCTTCAGCATTAGATTTTCATGAGAGTGTGAACCCTACTGTGAACTTTGTGTGCACAGGATCTAGGTTGCATGCTCTTTATGAGAATCTAATGCATCATGATCTGAGGTGGAGCTGAGGCAGTGAGATGCTAGTGCTGGGGAGTAGCTGCAAATACAGATTATTGTTAGCAGAGAGGTTTAACTGCACAATAAATGTATTGTGCTTGAATCATCCCAAAACTATCCCTCCCACACCCTGCCTTAGCCGTGGAAAAATTGTCTTCCATGAAACTGGTCCCTGATGCCAAAAAGGTTGGGGACTGCTGATCTAAGGTACTTAAGGGTACTTAAGAATATAATCTTAGCACAAGAGTTAGTAAGATGTTTTAGATCTAAATTATATAATTCAAGTTTTCTTGTTGCTAGTGTGTCTGCTAGTTAATATCTAAAAGAGTCAAATGGCTTGAATTTGAGTGGTTGCCATTATGTATTAGCTATAATATAGCATTCCCAAAATGTCTGTTGTTTCTGTGGTATGTTCAGATACGTTAACATTAGCTTCATGTCAAGTAAGTACAGGAACTTATAAGGATTTATAATACTAACTTTATATCATTTTATGGTCTAACAATCATCTTGTTTTGAGCTCTAATTTGTTTTATGGGGGAACTGCTCTATTTTCATACTATATCCAGATTAAGATTAAACTGTATTTGACACACAGGATTTGCTCTTCTGCTCACGTCAAATGTAAGATTGTGAGGTTTATCTCCAGGATTCTTAGTTGACTCTATTTCCATTAATCCCTGTTAAGACCTGTTCCCTCATTTTTCTCCATCAAATTTCTCTAACATGTAAGATTGGTGAAGTTTATCTCCAGGATTCCTAGTGTAGCCTTTTATTACCATTAAGCCCTGTTAAGACTTCTTCCCTCATTATTCTCCCAAGAGAATTTTGCACCCAAGAAAAAGACTATCAGTATCTTAATCTTCGTAACTTTCTTAGGATTCTGAAATTAGATTCGTATTTCCAGTCATGGCACAAACGTAGTTATCCTCTTTTAAAGACATTTGAGACTTCACCAAGCCACTTAAATCACACATACAATATGGAGCACTGGAAAAGAAATGTGAAAACCACTTAGCATAATTAGAGATCGTCACAAGAATATTAGTTCCTCTTATTACTACATAGCCCTCCAGCCATTTCTGGTTATACACTTCTGATGTATTAATATTTCTGGCTTTGGTTCTAATTTGGACAGTGGCTTGATTCATCAGACTTTATTGGAACCTGTTCTACGCCATGCACGTCATAGACCACTTAAACTGTAAATGTACCCATCAGAATTTTGAACTCTGTGGGTCTTTCTTAACCCTGCAGCATCGCAGTCCCAACACCAGCATTTTCGTCTAGGCCTGGTATCTGCTTTTCATGTTGCAAAATTCAGCAAAGGAGATGAGGGAAAAGATAGTCCCTGAACCCGTATCCGGTGAATGTTGGCTTTTTCCATAAAAACAGAAGGGAAACAATTTTTAGGAAATTACAGTGCCTTCTATCTTCCTTCTTCCACCCCACTTAGAGGAGTGGGGAGAAGCTACGTGGGGTGTTGTGTGTGTTCTGTACCTCTCAGAAGCCTAATCAAACATGTAAAAATTGTTAATGGAATGAGATCCAGGATGACTCAAATGAACTCCTCTTAGAAATTGTGGTATTAAAAAGAAGACTTTGCAAGATAATTCTGATGTGTTTTATTTTTGAATTCCATTATTTTGCAGATGAATAGAAATGAAGGTTTAAAAGATATAGAGTTGAAATATTAAATTCCTATTAAATTGAATCTCTGCTTGATGAAATAACCATGGTTATTCCTGGGATTCCCTAGTATTTATTTATTTATAGATTTGTATCTAGGGAAGTCTGAGGCTACATAATAACAGCTGCTAGGCATGCTGTATGCTATTAAACTCAGAAAACTTTGATTGCAGAAGTACTTTCGTGAATAACAGCACTTCAGTTGAAATGCTCTCAAATCCTAGGCTCTCAAATCCAGTATATATTTTAAATTATAATAGTGCTTTTTATTTTGATTATAGAGAAATAAGAAAAAAGAAATATATTGTGGTCTGACAAAGATCAGATGTTTTGGAGACATTTCAAAATCTTGAAAGACTTGAATTAGTGGATACTCTTCAGAGTGATTGATTCTCCCCAGAAGGAATAGTTCATATGATATATTCTTGATAGTCTTAGAAGTTGGACAAGGGGTGGCAAGAGTATTAAAGTGAATTGATCTTCTCATTGTTGAGAGCTAAGATGAGATGGCACATTTTGCCTTTGTTGTCCTGCCTTGTTCCCAACAGTGTCAAATTAGTGATGGGTCTTATAGCATTTTAGATCCTTTAAATTATAAAATGACTTAATGTCTTAAAATCAAATGTAAGTCTAAAGTTCAGCTGCTGGCTCGCGGTCTCTTATTGTAGTTAAAAAGTTGTGCAAAATGGACAAAATAGAATCTTAGTTGTGTATAGACAACAAACCATAATCATTAGTATTCATTATTTGAGTTCTTTCTGATTTTCCACTTTTCACAACATCCCTAACTATACCCCATTCAGGAAATGGTTTTTATGCTGCTCCTTGGATGAATGTTAGAGAATGTTTCTCTTTTTAAAAACAATGCTTAAAAGGGTATGCCTTTCTCTGTCTTTCTTTCTTTGACGTTTCATCTTAATTACATTGCCAATTTAGATATAGGAGAAGTTATTTTTATTTTTATTTTTTTAATCATAAGGAAGCCTGTCAGCCCAGTGTGCTTTCCCATAGTTATTGAAATGCCACAATCACCAGGTGCAACTAATCTGAATAATTTAAATTGTTTGAGTGCAGGTATGCTGGTTGTAAAATTATCTCTGCACCTTTATATAAGAATATGAAATTACATAAATTTATTTTAATTTTTTCCTTCTGAACATGTTTTCTTTTATGTAGAAAATTGTTTCTAAATGCCAAAAGCTAATAAACATTTTAAATGATTCTATCCAGAAGAGATTGCTACCTCAGTTCCCTTTATCAAAAGAAGGCATATGTGTATTAATTAAAGAGTGGGGCCTTTCAAATCAAGTTTGAATCTGGCTCTGCCACCTTCTAGCTGTTTGACCTTGACTTAAGCCCTTCATTATCTCCATGTAAATATGATAATAATAATAATAATATTAATACTTCCTTAGGAGTTTCTTTTGTAGATTAAATGACATCAGTGCACATAAGGTGTAGTGTATTATATGGCTAGTGCCCGACAGACGTTGAAGGCAGTGATGATTATGCCATTTTTCAAGGCTTACTGCAATAATATAGCTAGGACCTAGAAATAAGCATTGTCACAAAGGTGAGGCAGAGCCTGCCTCAGAGAAAATAAAACAATAGATGGGAAACCAGATGTTGAATGCTTAAAAAGAGAGAACAACCAACAAAAGGAAGAGATGGAGGAACTATTAAAACATATTTGTAGAAGCTCAGTAGTCTGGGACCAATTAATATATAGACAAACAGTCCTATATGCCATTGTGGCCATGAGGGTTTAACTTATTAAAGCAGGGATATACTGGGTTCTGGTTATCTGTTGCTTTGTAAGAAATCAAAATTAGTGACTTAAAACAACAACAATCATTTTATTATTGTCTGTCATAGTGTTGTGGGTTGATTGGGCCCAGCAAAGTGGTTCTTGCTTGGGGTACCTCATGTGCTTGTAATCAGATAATGGCTGGGACTTCCTCACACCTGTCTGGCTGAGGCTATTAGCTGGAATCTCAGCTTGGGCTATAGGCTGAAATGTCATCTATATGTAGTCTCGCTATGTGACTTAGATTTCCTCACTGCATGGTGGCTGGGTTTGAAAAGTGAACATCCCAAAAAAACCAGGTGGAAACTGTGTTGCCTTTTATGACCTAGCCTCAGAAGTTATATATTATCAATTCTTTCATATTCATAGGCCTACTCAGATTCAAGGAATCGTAGACCCACTCCTTGATGGAGGAATATCAGCTTCATCGTATTGTGAGAAGAGCATATGGGATGGGATATACTGTGATGGCCATCTTTAGAACACAAAATCTGCCCTCTGGCCAAAAGAATTCACATCCCTCACATAGGCAAATTACACTAAACCCCATCTACCAATACTCCTAATTTGCATTCCATTACAGTATCAACTCTTTTTTGTTTGTTTGTTTGAGACAGAGTCTCGCTTTGTTACCTGGGCTAGAGTGAGTGCCGTGGCGTCAGCCCAGCTCATAGCAACCTCAAACTCTTGGGCTGAAGCGATCCTCCTGTCTCAGCCTCCCGAATAGCTGAGACTACAGGCATGCGTCACCATGCCCGGCTAATTTTTTCTATATATATTTTTTAGTTGGCCAGATAATTTCTATTTTTAGTAGAGACGGGGGTCTCGCTCTTGCTCAGGCTGACAGTATCAACTCTTAAGTCCAGGGTCTTATCATCTAAATCAAGTCCATGTGTGGATGCAAGTCCTTGACCAGCTCCTTGAGAGCAATTCTTCTTGATTTGAAGACCTGTTATTAAAGGTATAAATTATCTGCCCCTCATGCAACATACAATGGTGAAACAAGCATAGGATAACCACTGTAGACCTTCCCATTAAAAAAGAGGGAAAACAAGAGATTCATAGCAGTAACTGAATAATAGCAGTTATGGAACCCATCTGGACACATGTTGCCAGTTCTTTGATTAGGGCTCAGTCTTTCTGTCTGCGGGGTTGTTTGCCAAGGTTCTTGGCTTTGCCCTCTGGGCTCTTCATTCTGCTGAGTCATCCTTTCGTGTGCATAAAAGTAGTCTGGTTTTTGTAGCTGAGTAGTTTTCTTGGCCTATTTCTTATCTGTAGACGTTTGGGAGGTCCGAAAACCCCCCTTCATTTTGTTCTGTTTCTGTCTTTTTCAGTCCAAGCTGATACTATTTCTTTTAAACTTTTGTGGGGTTCACGCCTGTAATTCTAATACTTTGGGAGGCTGAGACTAGAGGATCACTTGAGGCCAGGAGTTTGAGATCAGCCTGAACAGCACAGCAAGACCCTATTTCTATAAAAAAAAATAGAAAAATTAGCCAGATGTGGTGGCTCACACCTGTAGTCCCAGCTACTCTGGAGGCTGGAACAGGAGGATCCCTTGAGCCCAGAAGCTTGAGGCTGCAGTGATGATGCCACTGCACTCTAGCCCAGGCAACACTCTTGTGGGTTTCTTATGAACCAATTTATCAATTCACTTCATTAGGCAAACCCACACCCAAAAATCTCTTAAAGATAATTCTTCTATATCTTGAGCTCCCTGTGAGACTACTGTGGGGCAACACCCTTAAGATTCTTAGAAATCTGTGTAATGGAGAGTGTCTGTGAGGCATGCCCTTAACATCTTTTGATAGGCTTTTTTTTTTTTTTTCTGTTTGAAAGGGTCTATAAAGCATCACTGTAAATATTTTGGAGGTCTTCATAAAAGATCTTAAAAGTTCATTCTGTATTTGATATTTGCCCAGAACACATTTCTTCATTCGATAATAGTTTGCCTTGTGGAGTGACTAGTAATGAAAAAATGTTTTTATTTTTCAAACCCAGCAAATCATCAGTTATTTATATTTCCTTTAAATTTTCCTTGAAAAGATGACAGGTTTTTTGTTTTAATAACATATCTCTTCCACTTGTTTTTACTATAGGCAGCTAGAAAAAGACAAGCAGCACCTAAGCCAGACTATCGAGTTCACTAGGTATATTTCCTATTTTCTGCATTACTACAGGTGACAATATTGCCACACTTTCTACCACTCTAGCTTCCAATAAAATTTTCCTTATTTTCCTGTAAGCCCTCATCAATACCTTCCTCAGGCCCACCCTGTCTCCACCTACCACTCCATTTCCAAGTCAGTTCCACATATTTTAGGGTTTTGAGATAGCAGCACCCCACTTCCAGGAATATTGATTGTGGATTATCAAAAAGTTGCTTCACATTCAGTATGCTTTAAGAAAAATGAATAAATTTTAGAAAAGTTTCCATTAAAATTGCTAAAAATTGAAAATATAGGGATTAAGGCTGTTGGGGGGAGGCCCTGAAAATTCACTGAATAGTAACTCACAATAAGGTAGATTAACAAGAGAAAGGGATTGCAAAGTTATTTATCATGCACATGGGGAGAATTACAGAGTGATTGCCAGATCTCCCAGTGGGATCCAGAGGATCTAGAGGTTACAGAAAGAATGAGGGTTTAGATCCTGGTAAAACAGGTTATAGAAGGGACAGTAAATGATTAACAAGGAGAATGATTAGATGGGAACAGAATTTAACTTGTAAATAATTTTCTTAGAATTTAAAGATCTTTGGAGATAGTCCAAGTAAAGGGGTCTGCTCAGATATGGTTACAGTTTTGGTCTTCTTTCCCATAATGTATGATGAGATAACAGAGGAACAAGGACAGTTGTTCTCCTTGATGAGTCTGTCCTGTCTCTATGTAGTTAGGGGAAAAGTCTCTTCCAAAGCCTGCTGATCTCTAAGGATTTTAATTCAAACTACTCATTATACCAAGGAGCCATATTTTGGGGTGAAATTCCCTGTGCTCCTTCAAAAATGTGGGTGTGTGTGATACTGTGATTATATTTTTAAAAATAATCTTTTAGAGATATTGAAATATTAGCATATAGCATGATATAATTTCTGGGACTTGCTTCAGAACAATATATTGGTGGGAGAAATGGGGTGTGAGTACAGATGAAATAAGATCAACTGTAAGTTGGTAATTACTGAATCTGCATGATGGGTACCTGAGGGTGTATTATACAGTATATTTATATATATTTAAAATTGTCCACAGTAAAAATTTAAAAATACTTTGGTAGTTCTTCAGAGGAAAGAAAGTTAAAACTTAAAAAAATGTTGTGTTTAAAAGGGTGTGCTTTAGTTTCTTGGAATACTCAGCTATGTGGAACACTCAGTTTTTTGACAGTGTCAAGCAAATAAGACATCATGGTACTTTTAGTCATCTGTAGTTGTGCACTGAAACTGTTATTGTCTCTCTCTTTTTTTTTAACTTACGCTTACTTTGTTTTCCCACAAGAGCTACCTCATAGTCTACTTTACTGGATCTCACCTAGCATCATTACAAAAAAAGTCACTATATTAGGTGAATTTCAAACTATTCTCCTAAGGTACCCTAACTAATGAGAGTGAGAAGTATACCTCTCAGGATCCTCCACAAGTGTGAAATTTCTTTGAAATCCCATGTTTTACATATGAAATTTGCATACCTTTTAATTCTATTATATAGTAAGTATATTTCTTTACTATAATATTAAAATGCATTCTACCTTAACTCCAAGAAAAATACACTCCATTTGACTGGCTTTAAAAAAAAGAAAAGAAAAATACACTCCAGGGATTTGTGCCAAATTTCCCCTAAAACACCAAGTAACACCTGGCACATTGTTACATTTTCATTCCTCAGTTTGATCACAGCTCCTGATGACTAGAAATGCTGGCTTCTGATGAGGTACCTATGATGTGGTGTCCATTTCTTGGCACAGATGAACAATTTAGTAAAAAATGCCACTGTGGACCGGGCGCGGTGGCTCACGCCTGTAATCCTAGCACTCTGGGAGGCCGAGGCGGGTGGATCGCTCGAGGTCAGGAGTTCGAGACCAGCCTGAGCAAGAGTGAGACCCCGTCTCTACTAAAAATAGAAAGAAATTATATGGACAACTAAAAATATATATATACAAAAAATTAGCCGGGCATGGTGGCGCATGCCTGTAGTCCCAACTAACTACTCGGGAGGCTGAGGCAGTAGGATCGCTTAAGCCCAGGAGTTTGAGGTTGCTGTGAGCTAGGCTGACGCCACGGCACTCACTCTAGCCCGGGCAACAACAACAACAAAAAAAAAAAAGCTACTGTGTAACCATTAGAGCTCAGTGATCCACCAAGAGTTTCTCACAAAACACTGGGAAAGTCAGGTCCATACTCCCAGAATCACTGCGCTAAACTACATGTAGTACTTTAATATTTCTCAGTTAAAAAGCTTTAAAACAACAATTAAAGAGATATTGGATCTTATCTAATATAAGGCCAAAGCTTTAACAAGAACATTTAAACAATCCTCTATCCTCTCTGACCAAGAACTGTTTGAGTTTTAAAAAATTTGCAGGTGGAATGACTTTTTTATTTTCTGATTTTTTTTTATTGTTTTTTTTTTATTTATTTTTTTTTTTTGAGACAGAGTCCTGCTCTGTTGCCCGGGCTAGAGTGAGTGCCATGGCGTCAGCCTAGCTCACAGCAACCTCAAACTCCTGGGCTTAAGCGATCCTACTGCCTCAGCCTCCCAAGTAGCTGGGACTACAGGCATGCGCCACCATGCCTGGCTCATTTTTTCTATATATATTTTTAGTTGTCCATAGAATTTCTTTCTATTTTTAGTAGAGACGGGGTCTCGCTCTTGCTCAGGCTGGTCTCGAACTCCTGACCTCGAGCGATCCACCCGCCTCGGCCTCCCAGAGTGCTAGGATTACAGGCGTGAGCCACCGCGCCCGGCCTATTTTCTGATTTTGATAAAAATTTCTAGTTTTATTACAATATGATTAGAAAATGTTTTCTTTATTTTTGCTATTTCTTGGGATTTATTGATGTTTCTTTTGTGACTTAATATGGTAATTTTGCATAAATGTTACATGGACATTTGGTAAGATTTTTGGTTTTTGTTTTTTAAATTTCAGAGTATAGAATATACCTACACACCTATAATATTCTAGGTGATCAACTAGATTAAGTAGCCTCTTCCTTTTTATTTTTGTCTGTATGAACTGTGATGGTCTAAGAAGTGAGTCTCCTGTTACTAGTATGTTTCTGTGTGTTTCATCTTGCTGTTATGATAACACAGCTTTGCTATTTGGTGTATCGATATTCATAATTATTATATCTTAGTTATGAATCATACTTCTCAGGGTGTTGCCTTCGATATCTCCTTAATTGCTGTATGACCTTGTACGTTATCTAACCTCCATGAGCTTCAGTTTGACAATAAAACAGTACTATTATATACTTCAACATATTGAGGTTTAAATTTTAAAAATTAAGTTATTATGCCCTAATTACAAAAGTAATACATACTCAGTGGTGTAAACATTTTAGATAATACATGCATGCATAAAGGAAAAAAATGGTGCCTATAATGCATAGAAAGGTAAAGAAGACTATCCACAATGCTTAAAGGGGGAAAGAACTACTTAGAGTGGCATTTTTTTTTTTTAACTAAACTAAATGTATAAAGGAGGCAAATTACCCATAATCCCAATACCCAAAAATAATCACTAAATTTTAATGCATCCTCTGAGGACTTTTTTCTAGGTGCATTTAATTATTTTTTTATTTTTTTATTTAAAAAAAAATCTTTTCTTGCTAGAGTAATATGTGATATTTGTAAATGAGTACAGAGTATTACAGGGTAAAAAGTGAAAGTCTTCCCTCCTTAGGGATAATACCATTAATAGTTTGATATAGATTCTTCTAGACTTTTCCCTGTGCATACATGTGGGTATAATTTAAGCTCAAATATAGGATCATACTATATATTTTAACATGAATATAAAATGAGACTATATTTAACTTTATAACCTAATTTTTATACCTAAAAATTATGGTTTTTAGGTATACTTTCATTGATGGTATATGTGTATCAACCTTATTCTTTTTAATAGATATGTAATATTTCATTATATTGATATATAATAATCTATTTAGATTGTTTCCAGATACTCACTATAATTAACGGTGTTACAGTAAACATTCATTCATTCAGTAAATATTTAACAAGTACCCACCATGTGCCAAGTACTGTTTTTGGTGTTGAAAACACTGTGTGGTAAATAAAACTAAGTTCCAGCCTTCAAGAAGCTGTTTTGAAGTAAGTACTCATATCTTTGTATACTTGTGATAATTTCAGTACAGAACTTTATTTACTTATTTTTTTTAAGAGACAAGGTCTCACTATGTTGCCCAGGCTGGACTCTGAATTTGTAGACTCAAGTCATCTTCCCACCTCAGCCTCCAGAGTAGCTGGGATTATAGGTGTGTGCCACCACACCTGGTTTAGAATGTTTTTGAAAGCAGAATTGTTAGGGTTAAGAGCTCACATTAGGGTACTGCTAAATCTCTTTAATCTGTTCTAATCTGGTAGAAAAAAACTCAAAATACCAAACTCATCTTATTGTTTTTAATAATTGTCATTATTAAGATTGAATGTTTTTTCAGGTTATTGGCCATTTGTATTTCCTCTTTAATGAATCACTTATTCATATCTTAAAGATTATAAATAATATGTTATAAGTGAATAATACATTGCTTTTGAAATATATTAGACTTCTAACATTTGGTTAGATGATTATTATTTATGATTTTTTTATAATCAGTCTGACAAATACAGGTTGAACATCCCTAATCCAAAAATCCAGAATCTTAAATACTCTTTTTTTTTTTTTTTTTTTGAGACAGAGTCTCACTTTGTTGCCCGGGCTAGAGTGAGTGCCGTGGCGTCAGCCTAGCTCACAGCAACCTCAAACTCCTGAGCTCAAGCGATCCTCCTGCCTCAGCCTCCCGAGTGGCTGGGACTACAGACATGCACCACCATGCCCGGCTAATTTTTTCTCTATATATTTTTAGTTGGCCATATACTTTCTTTCTATTTTTAGTAGAGACGGGGTCTTGCTCTTGCTTAGGCTGGTCTCGAACTCCTGACCTCGAGCGATCCACCCGCCTCGGCCTCCCAGAGTGCTAGGATTACAGGCGTGAGCCACCGCGCCCGGCCTTAAATACTCTTAAATCCAAAACTTTTTGGGTCCTGACATGACAACACAAGTGGAAAATTTCACACCTGACTTCACGTGACATGTCACAGTCAAAACGCAGGCATACAAGACATGGTTTATTCAGTGCCCCTGAGGGAAAAAAGATCTTTCTAGCTCCTTTTAGTTGTGATATATCTTTTTTAAGCACTGCATCATGAGCATGCCAAACAAGCACACATTGTCCTCATGAGTAGCTGAGATAGTGAAACCTTTGTTTTCTGATGGTTCAGTGTATACAAACTTTGTTTCATATACACAACTATTTAAAATATTGTATAATATTACCTACAGGCTATGCATGTAAGATCTATATGAAACATAAATGAATTTTGTGTTTAGACTTCAGTTCCCATCCTTGAGATATCTCATTATATATATGCAAATATTACCAAATTTAAAAATCTAAAATTTGACATACTTCTGGTCCCAAGCATTTCAGAAAAAGGATACTCAACCCATAGTGCAAAAAAGATATAAAAGTTTCTTGTTCATGTACTGGCAAGTCAAGATGTATTTTTTTTTTTTTTTTTTTTTTGAGACAGAGTCTCGCTCTTTTGCCCTGGCTAGAGTGCCATGGCGTCAGCCTAGCTCACAGCAACCTCAAACTCCTGAGCTCAAGCAATCCTCGCCACCATGCCCGGCTAATTTTTTCTGCATATTTTTAGTTGTCCAGCTAATTTCTTTTTATTTTTTTAGTAAAGATGGGGTCTCGCTCTTGCTCAGGCTGGTCTCGAACTCCTGAGCTCAAACGATCCGCCCGCCTCGGCCTCTCAGAGTGCTAGGATTACAGAAGTCAAGATGTATTTAATAAATGATTTAATGAGTCCATGTATCTTCAAAAAACCATGTCTAAAAATCATAATCTCTGAATTGTTCTCTTCATTTGAAAGGCTGAGAATCACTGATAACAAAAGCAAACATGCTCTGACAGAGTACTGAATGAAAGAGAAGTTGTACTTTCCTAAAGAAATCTTTGAATTGAATCGTTTTTCAATGATCTTTTTTTAACCTTGCCAGCATGCATGTTTTTAAAAAAAATTGACATGTTAATATACGATAAAGTACACAATCTTAGGTGTTGGATTATTTTTAAAGTAGTCTCACTGAAAGGAGAAACCAAAAAATTTAGCTCTGAGTCACTCATAAATATTTTTTAAAAGAAAACTCAAACAGGGTTGATTTATATTTCAATTAAGTATTAAATTATTTTTAAATGGAAATGAAGTTAACAAAATTTCTTCCTCTTGTTTATTCTTTATCCCTACTCTATACTCTGTTGAGTCAAAAGACTCACTGAAAATGATGAAGTAACTGAAGCAATGATAGATAATTGCTTCAAAGGAGGCAGGGACTATCCTCAGGATACACCGAGAGCCTACCTCTAAAGCCCCATTTGCCGCCTGAGAAAATATAAGTAACCCTAGAAGGCCATCAGGGAAATGCCTTATGACCTTCAGAATAGATTGGACCAGCCTCTCAACTGTGGGAGTTTCCATTTTTGAGTTGAATACTTGATATCACAATTCCTCAAAGGCCACTTAAGTATACTTAAAGGAAATCTCACATGAATGTGGAAAACATGCTTAATGAAGAGTTACCTAGGACTCTCAGAAACAGGATATACTTATTATTTTATACTTTTAGAATAAAGTAGCAATTTTCAAGAAAACAAACTGGCAAAGAATTACCAAAGATAATCTAAGAAACTCTGGGCAGGGCTTCTAAATGATGTCTTAAAAGTCCTTCAGTGTCGGCCGGGTGTGGTGGCTCACGTCTGTAATCCTAGCACTCTGGGAGGCCGAGGCGGGTGGATTGCTCAAGGTCAGGAGTTCGAGACCAGCCTGAGCAAGAGTGAGACCCCCGTCTCTACTAAAAATAGAAAGAAATTATATGGACAACCAAAAATATATATAGAAAAAATTAGCCGGGCATGGTGGCGCATGCCTGTAGTCCCAGCTACTCGGGAGGCTGAGGCAGGAGGATCGCTTAAGCCCAGGAGTTTGAGGTTGCTGTGAGCTAGGCTGACGCCACGGCACTCTAGCCCGGGCAACAGAGCGAGACTCTGTCCGAAAAAAAAAAAAAAAAAAAAAAAAAGTCCTTCAGTGAAACTGGTAAGAACCTGAACAAGGACTACAAACTTACAATTTCATCAGAAACTGAGTGAAAGAAAATTTATGGTTAAGGTAAATACTTAACTGCTCTGGGACGTTGGATTGCCACAGCTCTCTAAGCCCGCCCTGCTCATGTATATTCAATGTGAATATATGTTCAAAATATTCAACCTTTGCTTTTAAAAGCAAACAGAAGATTGATTCCTTTGCATAATCCTTGAGGCTTCACTTTCTGTTTTGTGTTTTATGCCTTTATTTGGACATTAAAATGATATTTGTTTATATATTTCCCCCTTATTTTATAAATGCCTATAAAAAGTGATCTGGTAAATCTGTTAATCCTTTACAAAAACATCATTACTCAGACTTACTTTGAAATATTTATATATAACTCCTGAGTAATTTTGTTGAGTAGCATTTTACTATAGCTTAATGAATAGTGATTTCATTTCCTCTCCAACCATGGGATCATGTACCAAAAGAACTGTATCTTATTTCATTTGTATTATTCATGACTCATTGTTTCTGTATTTCACTTATAATAGAATTAAGACTCTTTTCCCCATTCTCCTTTGTGGATTTTATTGCAAGAGAAGATAGGCTTAAAATGGAATAATTTTCAAGAGTGAGTTGTTCCAATGGGTAATCCATTTTGGCTTATATTATTGTAGAGAAGAACATAGCTCATAGAGTAGATAGATTGGTTTTTTTGTTCGTTTGTTTTAGAAAACATTTCTTCACAAAACCAGCAGCAGTTCTCCTCTAATTTTTCCTGCATTTGTTCATCTTGTTGGCTCTCATTTTCCCCTGCCTTCTGCTTCCCTATTGTCATAAAGATTCACTGAGCCTAAAGAAGCTGCAGAACGTTCATTTAAAAAGTGTGGTAATGGGAAGAATTGACAAATATTTGCCACAAAGTAAAAAATTCAAACTCATGTTTAATTTGTTCCTCAATAGCATCCCCTGCTATTGATTTATTTATGCAAACTGAAAAGTCTGAGAAAAATGGCTTGTGTTTGAAGGCTTTTCATTTTCTGTCCTCCAATTTTTTTGTAATAAGGGACTTTAAACTTCCATTTTATATTCTTCTTAATATTTTATTATGAAAATTAAAAACCTTTATGAAAGAAGAATAGTTTAATAAATCCCATGTACCTAATACCTAATATTATCAGTTACCAACACATGGCCAATTTTATTTCATTTTTATCGCCACCCATTTCTCTGCACATATACATGCAAATACTGCATTGTTTTATGCAAATCATTTATCATATTGTTTCTCATAAATGCTTCAGTATATTTCTCTGACATGTAAGGATAGCCATAATACCATCATCAAATCTAAAAATACTAATATTTTTAATATCATCAAATATCCAGTAATTGCTTAAATTTTACTGGTTGTCCCATAAATGTTTTTTAGTTAGTTCATTTGAAGCAGAATCCACACAAGGACCAAACATTGTATTCTCTTTTTAATCTATAGGTTCCCTCCTTTTGTTGTTGTTGTTGTTTTGTTTTGTTTTGTTTTGTGTTTTTGTGATACAGAGTCTTGCTCTGTTGCCCGGACTAGAGTGCCATGGCATCAGCCTAGCTGACAGCAACCTCAAACATCTGGGCTCAAATGATCCTCCTGCCTCAGTCTCCAGAGTAGCTGGGACTACAGGCACAAAACACCACACTAGGCTAATTTTTTCTATTTTTAGTAGGGACGGAGTCTCACTCTTGCTCAGGCTGGTCTCAAACTCCTGAGCTCAAGTGATCCTCCCAAGTTGGCCTCCCAGACTGCTAGTATTACAGGCGTGAACCACCGCACCTAGCCCTTTTGATTTTTTTAATTAAGTAAATATTTATTTAGAATGACAAAAGAACTCCAACAATTTACACATTTTTTAAGCCAACAAATACCTAAAACACCACAAAATCCAGGAGAATAACAAAAGATTTTTATTAATTAACTTCCTGACACACTCTATAATACTTTTTATTCCTACATTTTGTTTGCCTTCATATTCTTTAGTCACTTCTTCATATGACAAAGATTTTCTAATTTTCTATAGAGAGTAAAACTAATTCAGCCTTTTCTTTAGCATAGTTAATTGAAATTTGTTTTTTATTGTTGACAGTTTATATGCAAAAAACTAGCAAATTCACACAGTTGCAGTTATTGTACTATAAGTACAAACAGAAGAGCATCATTTCTAGTTTGTGGGATTCCCAACAAAAATTAAAAAAAAAAAAGTAAGATGCATTATAATTATATGCATTTTATCCAATGTGTTTCTGTGACAAAAGAGAACTTCCATTTTGACAAGGTGTCAGTAAGAACCAAATCTCTGCTTAAAATTTTTTCCCTTTTTTCCCTATGCCATTTATTTGTTGAATAAACCCATTCATTTGTGCTATAGAAATTCTCTATAGAATTTGCTAATCATTCTCTAGACATTCATCCAGTTAATAAATATTTGAGAGTCTATTATATGTGGGCACTGTAAAGGTGACAAGGTTCCTTCCTGCTTTCATAGAGCAACAATCTAGCAGAGGAACAGACACTGATAAATAATCTCACAATTAAATACAGAATTGTAGTTTCATAAGAGCTAGAAGAGAGATATGAAGAACTTAAGAGCATTTCATAAGGGGATTTGACCTATTCCAGTTATCGAGGAGGTGGTGATTGAATGAGATCTATAAAAATGAGTAGCCATTAACTAGATAAAGGAGTGAACCAATGTTTTTCTCTAACCAGACAGAATGGGGAAAGGCCATGTGCCCACAGAGGAGAATGAAGAATTTAGGGGATTATAAAAAGCCAGTGTGGCTAAAGTACAGAAAGTGAGGAGAAGGCTGGAGAAGGGTTTGAGATGAAATCAAAGACATAGGTAGAGAACAGGCCATGAAGGGCTTTGCAGACAGCTATGTGGAGGCCTTTGATTCATTAATTCATTCAGATATGCAGTGATTATTTGAGTGAATGTGTCCCTTATGTGCTGGGTACTTTTCTTGGTGCCAGGAACATACAGAATCAGTCATGGACCTTGCATTCTAGTGATGGTGTAAGCAGGAGGGAAGAAAGTGGAAACAAATTAGTGAGAAAGAAAGAATCACATAGTGAGAAGTACCAAGAATAAAATAAGGCAGAGTCTTGTGTTCAGAGTGACTGTTGAGCTACTTTAGGTTGAATGGAGAGGACCCTTCTGAAGAGGGAATGTTTCGTGAAACCTGAATGATGAGAAGGAAGCAATCATGTGAAAAATCTGTGGAAGTAATATTTCAGGCAGAGAAAAGAAATTATGTGAGGCCATAAGGCCAGAGCAAGGTCAGCCAGTTGAAGAAACTATAAGGAGACATTGGGGTGGTACATAAGGAGTGAGGATATCAGAGGTACAAAGTATGGTGGGAGAGGCATATAGCTCCAGTATAGCTATAAAACCATTTTATAAAACTAGTAAAATTGAATTGGCCTTAATTTTATTTGATTATGTTTTGTTAAAATTAAGTGGCCAACTTGTAATATGAATATGGTTGTGATTTACCACTGTTTAGTCTTTTGAGTTCAGCATAAACACATTACTATGTGTGATGTGATGATTCAATTTTCCTGCCATTTGTTTCTTCTTTTTTGAAGTTATATGGAGGATTTGTACAGTGTATCATGATGTCACTTGGCTGCATAGAACTTCTAGTCACTAATACAGTGTAAAACACAAACATGTAGGTGAGTTTTTCGTAGCTTACTCTGCTTTATCTAGGTTGTGCTTTTTTATAGTCTGGATGACACAGCTCTAAAGACTGACATTTGCTTTGGTAGTTAGTGTGGTTTCTTAAGTCACCGAGTAACAATAATTATTGTATTGCTTTTCATACACAGGAGCATTTTCATATATTATTTGGAGGTGTAGGTGAGTTTAAAAGCCTGACTTTGGCCACAGTCAAATACCCTTATAAGGTGGTACATCTGTAGGGTTACAGGGGAAAGAAGATGCTTTGACAGTAACTTACCTGACAAAAAACTTAAATGAGAATTTTGAGAAGTATATTACCTAAGGTTAATCTAAGGTTAATGATAACATTTTAATGACTTCCCATTGTGCCAAATGCACTTCTTATGAAATCTTTTTAAAAAAATTGCTAAGGTGCTTCTCCTTGGAAATGGTAACTTGTAGTGTAAGCCAAGAAAACCAATGATATTTGCGTAAGTTCAGTGAGTTCTTTTTTATTTTTCATTTTTATTAGAAAAGGAAGCTAGTCATCATGATGTAATTAAAGTCTCAATTTTAGCTCCCAAGTAGCTCAACTGTAAATTCTTGGGACAGGGAATCTAATACTTTGTTCTGCCTCCTTTTACTCTTCTCCCCACATATATACACACCGTCTTTCCCCTCTGCCATCATCTCCCACACACGTAAGCTTTGCTCAGAAAATAGACCTGGTGTTGGATTTTTCTACTTAAGTATTGACTGCCTTTCTAAGGAGTAGCCAACAGAAGATAGGGCAGTAAAAATCTTTTCCCTTTTCTCACCCAGGAATATGTATTATTAATAAAATAACATATTCTGTTAACATATATTTACAAATTATTAGCAGGAAATAGAAAAAAAAACTTAAAAGGAGAATCATTGATTTCTATCCAGTTTCTGTGTACTTACTTAAGCATCTAATTACTTTTCCAAATAGAAACAGTCACTTAAATGCAATCTAGTCAATAAGCAACACGAAATAGGAAAATTTATAGCAATCTATTGGCAAGCTTATTTTACTTGATGGTGGATTATTTCTGTAAGGAACACTTAGAAGAATAACCTGAATTTAAAGAATAGTCATATTATCAGCACTAATGGATGATAGGTTTCTTTTGTCATTACCTTCAGCAGTTGGCTTACCTTTTCTTCCACCTGCTATCTTTGAAACTCAGCCAGTTTCTCTTGTCTTTGGCTTCTGATGCAGAGCTCATTACCAGCCAAATGAGAAAGGATTCAAGTAAATATTTGCCCTGAAAGTAGATGAGTCTACTGTAGAAATTTGTTTGTGAGGCAGGAACAATCACAGGCATCTGAAACACTAACTTCAATGGAAAGTATAATGCTTGCAGTATCCTAAGAAATTATTTTATAATTTTGACTCAAGAATGAAGTTCCCATAAAATTTTATTAAAATTTTAGGCAAATTCTTCATATTCATGGGATAGATAGCTGTTAGATGAAGGAAATAAGATTCTAGCAACACATTTTTAAAGCCATATTTTAGAAGGAAGTATCCTTTCAGTATACTGAGGGAGAATTGGGATTGGTTTATTTTCTGGAGAGAGCCTTGGAAATCGTAAGTTTTGACTTTATCCTTTAAGCTATGAGGAGCCAGTGAAAGTGTTTTGAAGAAAGCATAGTATCATCCAATCTCTGTTTAGGAAGGTGACTGGTACATTCTGATGGATATATTAAAATGACAAAAGATTGGAGTCTATTGCATTAGTAGTAACAATAGCAAATTTTGTTTTGAGTGCCAGGCATAGTGCTGAGTGTTTTATGAGCATTGGCCCTTTGACATCTCACAACATCTGGATTTATAGTACAGAAACCTAAGGCTTGATGCAGTCAGAAGAATTTGCTCAAAATCACAAAATGAGAGAGCTGGGATTCAAATCCATTTGTGACTTTAGGGCCTGTCCTCTTAACCACTGAATTATACCAATGTTGATAGAAAAAAGAAGGAATAAAAAGAAGCTAAAAGGGTGATGGTAGACTTGATAAGATAGGGAATTGGCTGAGAGTAGGAAATAAAGACTCTAAGATGGCTATGAGCCTTAAAGCCTGAGAGACTGACCCAAAGGCTGGAGTTTTAATTAATCAAAATAGGAAACACAGGAGTGGAACAGGTTTGGGAACATATTTTAGTGTAAGGAACTGGAGGTATATTTAATAATAGAGCTATCTAATAAGCAGTTGGAAATTTGAATCTGAAAATCAATACAGAAAAGACTCAAGACATTATTTCCATTGAGATAACAACTTGAAGTTCTACGAAAGGCTGAGCTCTCCAAGCAGAATGAACTATGAGAAGACAAGGGCAAAGAATAAGGCTTGAGAAATATTTTGGGAATAGCTGGAAGAGCAAGAGTCAATAAAGGGGACATAAGTGGTCCAAGATACACTAGTATAAGAAGTAAATTTAGGAATTCCTAGAATGCCATAGAATTCAAAGAAAAGAATTTCAAGAGGGAGGAGGTAGTCAGCAGTATCAGATGTTTCCAAAAAGACATAATAATATGAGAAATGAGAAAATGCCAATGGAAAGTGAAAACTAGTTTGGGTGGAAAGCAGGATCAGTGGAGGTTGTGGTGTACGTGTGTGTATGGTGGTGGACATAGTAGAGAAGTAGACACATTTAAGGCTGGAGAAAAGAGCCATTGAAGTTGGAGATATGTAAGAGAACTAACTGAAGAAATAAAAGGATTAGCCTTGCAAAGGAGTAGGGATACTTCTTCCCCTCAGATAAAATAAAAGAGAGAGAAAAAAAAAAAAAGAAAATTGAGAGAAACTTTGTGATGGAGAAGATTGAAGTTGTGGGAGTGAATTTCAGAAGAAATTTCCTATTTTACCAGCCTCAGTATAATAGGAGGTAAGATCATTTGCTAAGAGGTAGGAAGCAGTTCTGAACAGCCTATATGGGGAAGAAATCTGAGAGTCCACTAGAAATGTGTGAAAGCATTTAGTGAGAAAACCGCGTCAACTAGCTAAAGTTGGATGACATGATTTTTGTTGCGGCATTAGTTAAGACAATTATATTGCCTTTTTGTCATAGGCCTTGCCCCATCCCACATTAGGAGTCGATGAAATGGATTTACCAGAAAGTAATGATTGACAAAGTGGGTCTGGGAGGTCAAAGAAGCCAAGATGCTAGAGAATATAATTAAAATAAGGCTTATATTGAGTAGGGAGGCTAATGGAGAAAGGAGGATAGGCCTGGATATGATGAAGGAGACTATTGCAAAGACTCGGTAGCTTCTTTTGTTATACCCAGTAAGAAACCTCGAAGCTATTCAGCACATGCTTTTGGAGACAGCTATTCCGTGTATACTTTATTAGTTTAACCTTTGGGGTCACACTTTGAACCAAGCTAGTTTAAACTTAGATCTTTTAGCTGCCAGTTTCTCAAAACAAAAATGCATAATTTATAATGTAGGAAAGATAGGCCATAAAATAGTTGATAAGATTTAAATCCAGATTGCCTTTTCAGTTTTGTTGTGGTGGTTATTGTTTGAGGAAAAGGTTATTGATGACGTTAAAGGAAACTTGCATTCTAGACTCAATGAGCCCAAATAAAATTTGTTGAGATCTCGTTGATGTGTTCATGTGTTTTTGCTAAACTGACTTGGCATTTTTATGTGATAAACATTTTCCGCTATAGTTATTTGGTTAGGAGAGATCCAATGTAACCAATAGACTTGATCCTCCATTAATCTAGATAATAAGATTTGTTTTGTAAGACCAGTGGGGCTCTTTCAGATTATTCTTACAATTGGATTTTATTTTCATTTCTTAACTAGGCAGCCACCCAAACCCTCTTTGTATTTCTTTCAGTGAACATATTAGAATTCCAGAGCAGGAGGAAAGGAATCTTTCATTCAATTTAGTTTGGTAGAAAGGCCCTCTGTTAATTTTTTTTTTTTTTTTTTTTTTTTTTTTTTTTGTTGAGACAGAGTCTCACTTTGTTGCCCAGGCTAGAGTGAGTGCCGTGGCGTCAGCTTAGCTCACAGCAACCTCAAACTCCTGGGCTTAAGCAATCCTACTACCTCAGCCTCCCGAGTAGCTGGGACTACAGGCATGCGCCACTATGCCCGGCTAATTTTTTCTATATAGATTTTTAGGTGTCCATATAATGTCTTTCTATTTTTAGTAGAGACGGGGTCTTGCTCAGGCTGGTCTCGAACTCCTGACCTTGAGCAATCCACCCGCCTCGGCCTCCCAGAGTGCTAGGATTACAGGCGTGAGCCACCGCGCCCGGCCGCCCTCTGTTAATTAAAATGCATAAATTGTCTTTGAGCCTACTGTTTAACGGTTTTCTTCTCTCTATATTCAGAGACCAAGTGATGATAATGTTTTGAATTTTTGAAAAATAAATTTCATATTAACCTATCTTTGAAGACAAAGGATAATTTCGCAAGATAACATAAATTTTTTTTTGAGAAGAATTTTACCAAAAGGCCCTACTGTCTTTTTCATTCTTATTTTGGTACCTGTAGAATTCTAAAGGCTTTCTTTCCTTCATCACGGATATAACTGAAAACATTTCCCTGTGCCTTCCTTCTTTTTCTCTCAGCCAAGCTCATGTTTCTCAACATTTATGTACTAGATGCACTTGAAAGCAATTTCCTATATAAAACATATTTTAGGAAACAATATTATGTATATTTATCATTTTGTATGTTTATAGTGCTTTTTTAACATGGAAAGTATGTTTTTAATTTGTTAATTCCAAGGTTTATACTTCATTATTGATATGAGGCGGAGCAAGAGACAAGACAAAAGGAGGAAAAGGGACCTCTGACCCAGTGACCAGAGAGGACAGAATTTTATAAAGAGATTCAGTGTTTGATACATGATGCAAAAGGGAAAGGAACTTCAGGGATGTTCTTTAGTGAATAAATTTTAGTATTCATTATTGAAATATGCTTAAAAATAGGGTTGGGAATGAGGGGCTGTTTTCTCACAATACATAACTTTCTTTCACTGCAGTTTGAACCAAATTGTTGCAAAGCAGTGTAAAGAAGAAGTAAGCTTTCTTCTCATTGCTGTTTTATGTAATGTTTTATCAAATGCCTAGGTTTTATGTTGTCTCTTTATTTAAGTGTCTTGTGGGAGGTTAGTGGAGAAGGGGCATCTAGCCCCTAAGTAAACTTAAAATATGCAGTTTGACAAGTTAATCATTTCTGTGGCTTGGAGATTCAAATGTGTTTTAACTGTCACGTCTGATTCCTGGACCACTTTCATCACTGTCTTTTTGAAGCCACACTAAACATTAAATAGCATGAAGCCTATTTGGAACACAGTCTAGTTCCTAGTCCAGTGTCCAAGCCCAACATTCTGGATTTTTGTGTGTGTGTGTGTGTGTGTGTGTGTGTGTATATATATATATATATGTATATTTTTTTTTTCTGGATTTTTTTTGTATATGCCATGAGGATGACTCATGGTAATAGTCCAAACAGATTCCCCATAGGAGGCTTAAATGAGGCAACATTTAGCAAGGTGGGTAGAACCCATTGGAACACGAAATCAAATGATATAGCCAGCTGTGGAAGGCTGCTCGTGGTCAGCAACTGACCAGCCAACTTGGAAAGTAACATTGAGAGATAGGGTATTTTTTTTATGAGCAAAGGCAACAACCAGCAATGTGCTGTAAGGTCCAGAGCTGTGTGAACAAGTCTGAAGACTGTAAAAACTCAAACCTTGAATTATTCAGGTGATTAAAAAATCAGGCAAAACTTAGGAAAAAGTGTAAGAGGAAGAGTTAATTTGAATACCATCTCTCATGACATCTACACCATGAATAGCAGTTTTTTTCTGATTGCGAAATAACACATGATTATTGTAAACAATTTGGAAGCTATACAGAAATAACCTACAGATCTACTTAGTGTATGTCCTTCTAGTCTATACATAGATATTTTTAAAACATAATTTAGCTTCCTGCTACACAATATATATTGTAACTAAATGGCATGATATTTTAATACCTAGACCCAAAGAATTTTAAACCTTAAAAGTCACCTAATCTAACCTTCTGAAGTTGGAGGAGATACTTGAACCCAAGTGACAGAGGATAGAAAAGGAGAGGTAGTTACATACATATGTCAACAAATGAGGGCCAAATCAAATGGAAGAGTCCAACAAGGGACTTCAGTGATGGTCAGGTAAAACTGGTAAACTGGTAAAACCCAATTGTAAGCATGCCACAGAAGTCTTTTATAGTACAGCATTCTGCAGCTACTTTTAATCCAAGTGATACAACTGATTTGGCTCGTCTGCTGGAACGGATCTCCAAACAAATGTTGTTCCTGGCACTGGCTTCTTGTGAGCAATTCTTTCACACTGCTGATGTTGCCTTTTTTCTTTTTTTTTTTAATCTTTCCTTCCCTGGTGCATTAAAACCTATCAGGCCTATGATTTATTACTTTAAAGATTAGCTCATCTTAAAATATAATGTGTGAGGAAGAAACTTCAGTTAAAGGTAGCAGAGTAAGGAACTGCTTCTCTTCTCCTCTCCTTGGAAACTCATTAAAGACAAGAAGACAGGAGAATAGAAAAGAAATCTATCCTTAGTGAAAACAGGCACAAGTCTAAGCCCCAAAATACAAATAATGAAGCATAACTTTCCAAATATGTACTGTGAAGTCTAGACCATATACAGAAGGATGCTGAACCCTATCTGGGAATCCCAAGCAGCATACTGTTTTGTCTAAACACGTACTATTACTTTAAAGGTCTAACCAGTGAGACTTTGTTAGAACTCTGACATTTAGTTTTTCATAGATTCAAAGAAATTATAGACATGGACTGTTACAAAAGTACGTTAATAATTTTAAGAACCTCTCAAATGTTAAGAAGAGATAAAAGGCCGGGTACAGTGGCTCAAGACTATGATCCTAGCACTTTGGGAGGCTGAGGTAGAAAGATCACTTAAGGCCAGGAATTCAAGACCAGCCTGGATGAGACCCTCCACCCCCATCTCTACAAAAAATTTAAAAAAATTAGCTGAGCATGGTGGCACATGCCTGTAGTCCCAGCTACTTAGGAGGCTGAGACAGGAAGACTGCTTGAGCCCAGGAGTTTGAGGTTGTTGTGAGCTATGATGACACCATTGCACTCCAGCCTGGGAGACAGAGCGAGACCTTGTCTCAAAAAAGAAGAGATAATAGAGCAATAGGAGGAGATAATGAAGAACCAGTGGGCAAACCTCAAGAAGAAGTATGTAAGAAAAAGAAAAGGATTAGAGAAATGAAAACCATATTAGAAACAACAACAGAAGAATAAATGTAACCGAAGACATGGCTGAGAGGCTTGAGGAAATTATATAAACTTAAGAAAATACAAGATATAGAGAAGATATGGGAAAACAAAGGAGATCAACATATGCACGGGGTTAGCAAAATTTTGCTATAAAGGACCCAGTAGTAAATATTGAAGCCATCCAGTTTCTGTTGCAGGTATTCACCTCTGCCTCTTGTAGTGCAGAAGCAGCCCTATGTTCTTTTTATATATGGCAGTGTTCTAGTAAAATTGTATTTGCAGAAACAGGTGGTGGGCTGAATTTTGCCTGCTGTCGGTTGCTGACCTCTGTTCTTGAAGAAAACAACAAATGGAACTGAAATAAATTTAGAGGTATAATGGAAAAATTTTTCTGAAATAATGTAAACCTTGAATCAAAAATTACTACCCTGTGGCCCAGGAAAAATTGATATAGGACAATTGAAATCAAGGCATGTCTTGATGAAGTTAATAGAACTTGAAGGATAAGGAAAGAATTCAGTAGACATTTAGGTAGTGGGATGAGAGACAGAACTTGGGCTTACCTTAGCCTCCTCCTAAGCAAAAAACAATGTTAGAAAACAAAAGAGGCCAGCTACTCAGAAGGCTAAGGTGAGAGGATCACGTGAGGCCAGGAGTTTCAGGTTACAGTGAAAAAGAAAGAAAGAGAATATAATAAAGGCATGTCTACCACATCTTCAGGTAAACCTAGGATTGTTTTTAACCAGCCAAATACTCTAAGCATAAATATAACACATGGGTGTGCTCTAGCATGGAAAAACTCAACAAATACAATACTCATAAGATCTTTTTCAAACAAATTACATCATGATAAAATCTACCTAATCAAAAGATGAATCTGAATTCAAAAATAAACCTTGATAAAAATAGTGTGATAAAAATTAAATTTCATTTCATTACAGAGCTAATGTACTTAAGTGGAAATTATACTTTCAGAATAGATTATAAATTTGTAAAACTTGCTATTGTAAAAATAACATAACTAACAAATCAGGTGGGGAAAGAGGATAAACAGAAGTATAAAAGTCATTCCTTCATAACAAGGAATCAGTAAATACTCCTTAAAGTTGAACATGGCTAAAAATTGTGCCAATCTCTTAATATTTTTCATAATCTTTTTAAAAAAACTCTAGAGGGATCTTTTAGGAACTGCCATGCCATATGATTCAATACTCATTAGCAAGTCTTCATTTTACATCAGATTCTTTTTCTTTGTATAATTCAATGAAAACTTTAAAATGCTTTAAAAATAACAGGCAGGAATGGGCAAAAAATAAAAGATTTATTCGGTTGTACAATAGAACTTCTAGTAATCATTTAAGTGAAAGGAAATTTCCTCTGGCTTCCTATACTTCAGTAACTGAAAGCTATTCCCTTACAGCCAGTTAACATGTACTTTTAAGTAGCTAATATAGAATCATGAAAACTAAGATATAACCTGGGTGAGGTTACTGAACTTGATTACAAAAGAATCATCTGGACAGCCAGGAAAACAAGCAAGTTCATATAAATGTGATGAGGCATGGTAACAATATCATTTATTTAAATGCAGTTTAAATAGCTGCATTTCACAACTTAATTGACTTATAAAAAGCATTATACATCAAATTTACTACTAATATATTTTTTTATTTTTCATAACTAGTAACTTAAAATTACTTACTGAAGTCATTTTCCTTCATACACCTCCCCTGTGATCCAGAAGGAACCAGGAGAATAGTTTTTTGGTTGTTTTGTCTCCCTTCAACTTCTGTCACTTTTCCAGAATTGCTACAGCATCAAATCTTAGTCTTCTACATTGCAAAGCAAATACCCTATACATTCTAAGTAGAGTATTTATAGTGGCCACGCTTCTGCCTTGGAGAGGGTAAACTCTCCTCAAGTATATTTATTTCTTACCCTTCTCCCTGGCGCCATTGACACAATATAGTAATAGGCCCCTTTAGTCCTAGGTATTAATAGTTGCGTCTCATCACACATCCTTTCCTTGCAGAGTCCCGATAATTGGTTTTATTAACCTTACCACCTCCTTAATAGTAGTCAGAGGTATGCTGGTTTGCTATATGATATAAGGAAATCTGATATTATTTTGGATAAGCATGTGACTCTCTTCTTTAGACTTTGCAGTGACCACTGTCCTCGAATATTAGAATTATTGTCTTTAAGATGATAGTTATTAAGTGGTGCCTATAAGTGAGCATTAAAAGAAGTACATGACACTGTTTCTGTTTTCACAAGGCTTATAGTCTAGTTTGACAAGTATTTTAAATGTCAATAAAACTAGAAGTATCTTATTTTGTCTTAGGAAAGTGATAAGGAAACAGTAGTAGAGACTTTAATGAACTTCAGTGACCCAGAGAACTCTGAGATTTTGTCCCAAAGGAAATTAGCATTTATTGAGTGGCCTTGCATATACTGAGTACTTTAACAAAATCCAATTATTGGTACTAACTCCAACCTCTAAATGTGGATAATATTTTGACTTGCATAGTATTCAGTTTCCCTTTTGGAAAAGAATTAGATGATAGGAAAATAATAGAGTAGAAAACTTAAAAGGCTTAAACAGCTTATAATTAATCAGCTATTCTGGCTATATTGCACTGAAAAAATGTGAGTTAGAATGAAAAGTTCCTCTTGGCCATCTAGGTCACATTCTGTGACTTTTCAGATTTTCATATGCTTCAAAGGTAGGATTAGTGGGAGGGGATAGGCTAAATGTGAGCAAACTTTGATTGCTCTGTTGTGGTAATAATGATATTCACAGTGTTTTGCTAACTCACTCTCTGAAAATGAAGCAGAAAATATTATTCTGAGAAGCCACTAAAGTTCTTTGGCCTTCTTGACTTCTGTGATTTCCACTGAAGCTTTAACACACTCTGATTGTATATAGAATTGACCAATTTTTATTTATTGCAGTTGTTACTGAAGATCAATTATTGAATTATTTAGTAGTGTTGAATCTAAAGAGGAAGAAGGTGATATTCTGGCTATCCTCAAAAAGCTTATGTTTGTCAAGACATATATTAAATAAAAACAGTACTATAATTCAGAGCATTATTTTAACAATGCTCTTCAACGACAGTAAATGTATTGGCATTCAGTGTTATACACTGGAAATAAAAATTACTTTTAACTCTTAATGCTCTTAATCCTCCTATTATAGAAACATTAATTCAGTGTATAAACAGATGCTAGTTTTTACTCTGTAGTATCTCTATTATGTTTGCTTCTGCTGGCCAAGGCAGACAAAGATTTAAGATATTTTGTGGGATGACATTAGAAAATTTCAGGGGAGAATGGTGTCTGTAAATTGACCAGCATCTCTGAAAATCAATAGCAGAGGGTGACAATTTTCATTAGTTTGACAAATTGGGTGGGCAGGAACAGCCTTATAACTTGCAAGTCATACACAGTTTAACTGAAGAGCTACTTTGAGGAAGTAGCTTTTGCTGGAAGTCCCACATTTTGGTGGGAAGGCGGAGAGGCAATAGAGAAAGAAAGAAAGGAAGGAGGTGAGAACAGACACACACATACCCAATTAAGACACCACTTGATAGTCCTTTCGTTAATTGTTGCTATTGCTGTGTCCCACCATTCCCTCCACCCCAACATGCTGAATACTCATCAGTAAGTTTGGATAACAGAGTACTCACTAAATATACAATGGGAGTCAGAGAGGAAAGTGTTTATGTTCAAGGAGCTTACAGTGTTCTAAGTACTTGTCACTTGTAGTTCCCTAAGCTATAGTAACTCATCAACCCTAGCAATTTTGGATTTTGAATAAATGCTTTCCTTTCTAACTTTATTTTGAAATTTTTCAAATCTATAGAGAATTTGAAAGATTAGTATAATAAACATCCAAATTCCCTCTACCTAGATTCACTAGTTGTTAACATTTTGCTAATATGTGTACTTTTATTTTTTTTTTTGCACTTAGCCTTTTGAGACATCATTGAGACACTTCATCCATTCAGTACGTGTCTCCTAAGAACATGGCATTCTTCTATATAACCATGATATTATTATACTCAAGAAATTTAACATTGACACAATACTATTAACTAATATAGTTTTCAAAAAATACAGTGAGATAGTATTGCTGACCCAAGGAAAAATTTTGGTTTTTTTAATGCTTACCTCTATGAAGAAAACATTTTCACCCTTGAAGATAAGTATGAGAAGAAAGTATACCTACCATTTATTCTGTGAAATTGAGTGATATATATCTTTTACAGGGCAGGAAGTGATAATCATGCTTGAAGAGGGCATCTTTCATCAGTGGGAATGTGTTGAAAGATATGATCCATTTACTTTACATTTATGCTTCAGAGAATATTTCATCTGTGCTGCATATGTGTATAATATATATTTACATACCTTTTGTTTTTGTTGCTATTGCTCACAAACATTTCTAGAGAATTTTGTCTGTAAGAAATAAGGTATTGGGTGCCAGGTACCATACGAACTATTAGATTTGATTCTTAAAAATTTTTCTCATTCTTCTGTTCTACAGGCTGTACTTATGAACTGCCTAGCTTAATTGTTAGAAGGAAATAAATATTTTTGGTATTTCTCAGTCTTACTTTTGACCTCATGCTTATAGTAGCTTGAGGGCAAACATTTAGGTGATTATTTGTTACAATTGCTCTGGCTTTGCTTTGAAGGAGAAGCATAGATACCCTTCTGGACTTCTTCAGTCATTTATTTAGGATTTTTTAATGGGATAACAACATGAAGTTAAGAGTGTTTTGGTTAATAGTTATTACCTACCACATCCCCACCTCCCCACTTCCCATCATGTTCCCCTTCTGTTGTTGGTTTTTTGTTTGTTTGTTATTTAGAGACAGAGTCTCCCTCTGTCACCCAGGCTGAAGTGCAGTGGAACAATTATAGCTCACTGTAACCTCAAACTCCTGGGCTCAAGGGATCGCCTGCCTCAGCCTCCCATGTAGCTAGGACTACAGGTGCACACCACTATGTCTGACTAATTTTAAAAAATTGTTTTTTAGAGATGGAGGTCTCGCTATGTTGCCCAGGCTTGGTTGCTTTTTTTTTTTAAATGGCAATAATCTGCCTTTTAACAATTCAGTATTGAGACCAGAACTTGAACTTTGTACATCAAATTCTGTTCCTAGATTCAGTGCGCATTCTGCCAACTGAAATTGATTTTTGCTTTATCTCTAAAGTGTGCCGTTATTGTTAACTTTCTAACTTCCTCATAATCATTGCTCATGTCTAAGAGAAGTGATGGGTTCCTACATTGTAGGAAACAGACTAGAAAGGGAACAAAGATCTGTGATGAAAATCAAAGCAGTTTATAGGACTTAAATTTTTTTTTAAACTAAAACATTTGGTCCCCAACACCTGCATGAAATATGAAGATTGACATTTTCCTAATGAAGTGCTCCCTTCATGTAAAATGTAGTGAGGTAGTCAGCTAATTTTAAATTTCATCTGGTGTTAAATATTATGAGTTATATGTGAGAAACTTTTTAAAGAATGTATATTCCTTCTAGAAAACTGGTTTAAAAACCAATTGGGTTATATAACTCCAGAGAATGAAAATGACCTAATGTGATCTTTTTTTCCAGTCTTAATATGATTAATATACATGCCTGGGTTGTTAAAATGAAATTGGTCTCCTCATCAAAAAGAAACACAAACATGCTTTTCTTCTTGACATTAACTTAACAGTGTTTAGGGTGGCAGCATATATATTTGAAAAGTTCCTCACAACAGTTTCTTAAAGAAAATCTTGACTTTGCAGGGATAGAATAGCTCTCTAGCCAGTCAAGAAACAAAGTTAAGCCCTTTAATTGTCACTAACAAAAAATGTCAACTTTAACTCTGCTGGTATTAAAAGCCCATGGCAACATCACATCCAACAACTGTAGGATACTTGCTGTTTTCAAGTACATGTGAAGCATTTTTCAAAATTGACCACAGTTAGGCCATAAAGCAAGTCCTAAAAAATTTCAAAGGACTGAAATCATACAGAGTATGTTTTCTAACCACTGTGAAATTAAGTTAGGAATCATTACATTTTCACTGGAAAATCTTGCAGTTTTTGAAATGTGCATCAAAGAGGGAATAACAACCAAGACCAACAAATCAAGAAAAAAGTAGACATAGTTTACCAATATCAGGAACAAAAAAAGGAAATATCACTACAGATTCTATAGTCTTTAAAAAATTAAGAGGGTATTCTGAACAACTTTATGCCAATAAATTTAAAATTTCACATGAAATGGAAAAATTCCTAGAGCAACATGACTTACCAAAAACCAACATTAAACTTGAAAATAAAAAGACAAATAACACCAATCAAAAAAGTAGGCAAAGGATCTGAACAACCGCAAAAACCCTCTCATAGCAAACTAGGAACAGATGGGAGTTCCTTTAATCTGATAAAGGGTCATCTACCAAAAATTTACAATACATATTAAAATTAAGGGTGAAATATTGAAAGACTTTTCCAGTGAGATCAGGAGTGAGATAAGGATACAGCTACCACCACCATTATTCACTATTGGACTATAAGTCCTACCCAGTGCAATTAGGGAAGAAAAAGAAATAAAAGTCTTATTATTGGAAAAGAAGGAATAAAATTGTCTTTATTTGTAGGTGACATGATTGTGTATGTTGAAAATACAAAAGAATACAGATAAAATATAAAATTAATATGGGAATATCACAAGGTTGCTGGAAATGAAGTCAGTATTCAAAAATCAGTTATATGTTGGATATGATCAGTTTGTGAAAATTCATCAAATTTTAACATTTATAATATACATATGCAGAAAAGCTGCATATTATGTTTCAGTACAAAGTCTTACAAAATTAGTTATATTTCTATATACCAATTAGAAAATGAAGTTTCAAAAATGATGCCATTTAGACATCAAAAACTGTAAAAATATCTAGTATAATAAGAAATCTAAAGAAAGATGTGCCACACCTCTACAGAGAAAATCACAAAGAAGACCCAAGTGAATGGAGGAATATACCACATCTATGGACTGGAAGACTTAACATTGTTTAGTTGTCAGTTCTCCCTAAATTGATCTACATGTTCAATATAATTCCCAAAATCCCAGGAAGTTTTTTGTGGGAATTAACAAACTGATTCTAAAATGTGTAAGGAAATGCAAAGAGCCAATAATAGTCAAGACAATCTTGAAGAAAAACAAAATTGGAAGACTTACTCTACCACATATTAAGACTTAATAAAGCTATTATAATTAAAGTAGTGTAGAACTGGTGCAAGGGCAGACAAATAGACAAATGAAACAAAGTAGAAAGTATAGAAAAAGACCCACTTACCTGATTTATATCAAATACTCCATCTCAATTCAGTGGGGAAAGAATGGTCTTTTCAATGCATGGTGCTAGGTCAATTTGATACCATATAAAAAAATAAATTTAATCTTGGCCCTAACTCATATCAGATTTAAAAAACTTCTGGGTAAAATATAGATATAAATGTGAAAGGTAAAACAGTATAGCCTGTTAGAGAAAACATAAGAGAATATCATTATGACCTTGAGGTAGAAAAAGATTTCTCAAACATAATACAAAAATCATTAACCAAAAAGGAAGAGATTACTGATTGGACTACATTAAAAATTAAAATTTTTGTTCCTCAAGGTGTACCATTAAGAAAGAGAAGTGGGTCTTGTGCTTGAGTCTTCAGAAAAAAAAAAATGAAGAAAGAGAAGAAGGCTGGGCTTGGTGGCTCATGCCTATAAATCCCAGCACTTTAGGAGACCGAGGCAGGAGGATTGCTTGAGGCCAGGAGTTTGAGACCAGCCTGGGCAACATAGTGAGACCTCACCTCTACAAAATGAATATAAAAGTTAGCTGGGCATGGTGGCACGTGTCTGTAGTCCTAGCTACTTGGGAGGCTGAGACAGGAGGATTGTTTAAGCCCAGGAGTTTGAGGTTACAGTGAGCTATGATGGCTCCACTGCACTCCAGCCTAGGGCAGCAGAGTAAGACCCTGTCTCAAAAAAAAAGAAAAAGAAAGAAAGAGAAGAAGTAGGCTGCAGAATGGGAAAAGATATTCACAATATATATAACTGATAAAGTGCTCATATCCCAACTATATTAAGAATTCTAATAATCAATAACAGACAATCTAACCAAAAAGTGAGCAAGAGACTTGAATGTATACTCACAAGGATATCTAAACCATCAATAAACATATGATAAGGATCTCAGCCTCATCAGTCATCAAGAAATAACACTATGCATCTAAGAGAATGGTCAAAATTTAACAAACCTAACAATATCAGGTATTCACAAGAATGTAGAGCATCTGGAACTCTCAAACATTGCTAGTGGATGTATAAATTCATACCTGCCACTTTACAAAACTGATAGTATCTATTAAAGCTGACCATATGCATACCCTATGACTCCAGAATTCCTTTCCTAGCTATATGCCAAAAGGTATGCATACATATGTGTACCAAAAGACATATAAAGAATGTTCACCATAGCATTGTTAGCCAAATCTGGAAATAGCCCAAATGTCCATTTTGGAATATTCATGCAATGGATTCACTTAATATATGTATAGGTATACAGCAATGAAAAAGAACTAACTACTGCCATACTCAATAACATGGATGAATCTGATGAATACAATGTTGAGCAACAAAAGCCAAACTCAGATTAATAAATGCTGTATGGTTCTATTTATAAAAAGTCTAGACCCTTATCAGAAAATGGAATCTCCAACTTTTTTCTTTCTAGCTCCCATGAAAAGCCTAACTGGAAAAGTGATGTTTATACAAGACTATTTAAAGGATAAGCAGACTATTTTTAAAAATCGGAAATATTTGTAAAACAAATTACAGAGAATTGTATAACAGATATCCATCTACTCACCATTCACCTTTGTTGTATTTGCTTTAGACCTTTTTTGCTAAGAAAATAAACATTACAATATCATTAAAGCCACTTTTGTTTTCATCCCCAATCCCAAACCCTTTCTCCCCAGAGATAATTACCATAAAATAATAATTGCCATTAAATGATATATTCTTCCCATATACTTTAATATATTAAATATATTATTGTATATGTATACAGACATACATATGAAGGGTAAAACAATAATGTGTATATATTTGTATATTTTACTCTACATTGTTTTTGAGATTTATCCAAGTATAGACGTATTAATAGTTTTTAATTCTAAATGAACTTTGTTATATGAATTACTACACTTAATTATCAGTAATTTTTATGCTATTCCGATTTCTAATCTTTTGAAATCAAGTTGACCCTGCCAAAAAAAATCCTGGCTTTTATTATTTTACCCACTGAAAGATTGACTTTACTTAATTGTATTTTAATATGGTCTCATATTTTATCAAAGGATGCTATAAGGAGCAATTCTGTGAAATCTCTTATTTAACATTCAGAATATTATTGGGAATCCATATCCAGTGTTACTCTGTGCTTCCTATATAAAGTGCTACATCACAAATTTCTTTTAGAACTTTGTGCCAAAAAATATTTGCCTTTCCTGACAAAGTGTTGTACTTCCTCCCTTCTGTTAATGAGAATGTTGACTGCTTATGTTGTCTTTTTGTCTTGGAGGCCAGTGATCTGTAGTAGTTTTCTATTGCTGTTGTAACAAATTACCACAAATTTAGTGGCTTACAACAACAGAAATTTTTATCTTATGCTTCTGTAGGTTAAAAGTCCAATACAAGTCTGACGGGATTAAAATTAAGGTGTCAGCATGACTGTGTTCCTTTCTGGGGACTGTAAATGAGAGTCTGTTTTCTTGCTTTTTCCAGCATTCAGAGGCTACTCACTTCGTTGGCTCATGGCCTCCTTCCTCCAGCAACAATGGGCAGAGTCCTTGAGTCTTTCTCACACTGCTGTCTCTTTGGTTCTCCATAGTCACATCTTCCTCTAACTGTTTTTAAGGACCCTGTGATAACATTGGTCCTATGCAGATAATCCAGAATAATCTATTTTAACTCAGTTTTTTACAGCCTTAATTTCTTCTGCAATCCTAATTTCCCTTTACTCAGAACTTATCCATAGATTGTGGAAATTAGAACATGGATATCTTTGGGGGGCCATTATTCTGCCTACCACAGAGGCTTAGAGCTAAATATGGAATTTTATATAGCAATCATGAAGGTATTGATGGCCCACATATTCTTTTTCTCCCATCTTTGTTTTCTAATTGAATTTTTATTTTTCTTGGCCCTTGTTTTTTTTAATCTCTATTTCAGAATTTTTAAAAAGTTACCACGTTTTTATGGTATGTGTTTTTGTTGTAGTTGCTTCAAATTCTTTGTAGAACAGATCAGGGATAAATAATTTGAAATATAGGGCCCTGCGCATGCTTAGAAAAATGAAGAGGATGGTAGTGATGTTAGTGATGGGACTCTTTCTTTATATACAAATAAGGATCTGCCAGTGTCAGACTCTATAAAATTGTGACTAGAATAGCTTGCTAAGAGACTGGTCCCCAGGTGATCCCTAAACAGAAAGAAGAAATTAGCTAGAATCACAGGCAGAGTGAGCTGAGGACCATTCTGGGTTGAAAATTTTCAGTTTTGAATTATATGTGGAAATCATCTTAACTGTCTTATTTGATTTTCCCCTTTGTACTGCACTAAGACTTTTCATGACTATTATACTTTGGTATTAATTTTAAGTAATGTGTTCATTACTGAATCTGAAGTTACATCTTGAAATGGCTTTGTTAAGGATTTTTTTAAAAATCAGACAAATTAAATCCTTTTAGCTAGAGGTAGAGAAAAGGAAAAGAGGTTATCAAAATTTATGCATGTATATGAAGCCAAAGTGTTAAAGACAAATAAGACTTATGAATACCTTAAAATCTCCAGTTAATTGAAGATGGATTTGTTGTTCTTATAGTATCCCTATTGGATAAAGTCTGGAAGGACTGAAGGAACATTATTAGTCAGCAGGTACATTATTCTATTACTCCTATTCCAGTTTTGAGATTTCTAACGAAGCAGGACTTATGCTGGATATTCAGGCAGCATGTTTATTTTGTTTTTAATTAGGTAAAATAACTTAAATGGAAAAGGAATTCTGAAACAAAACCAACTATGCGATAACTTGTTCTTTTTATGTTTTGTTCTTCTTGTGGTGTAAGTCTGTTACACTCACACAACACATGAGAGAGTGGAGAGTGATTTTTATGGCAGCTGTTGTGTCCCTCTCATTGCAGGGGAATAAGAAAGACTGTAGTTATTTGTATTTATGAGTCGTAACCACATTCTATTTCATTATTAGCTGAAGCTAGACCAAAAATGAAAATCACACAAACCTTACTTTTTGGTTTGAAATTGTTTACTTCATTACTGAAAAGATGTGAGATGACTCACCATTTCTTTCCCTCCTTTTATTTTAGTCTTACCTAAGAAAAAAAAAATAAGCAAGTCTGTAAGTTAAAGTCAAAATGAAGTAGCAACATGGGAATGGAGTGTAAGTTACTGAAATACTCTTTATGCTGATTTCTTTTCCTTCTATCCTAGCTTTGCTGTTGTTGCCCTTTAAAGGTTACAGAAAAAAGAAAATCTAATATATTTTACTCTAAAAAAGAAAAGAACACAGCAGGGCATATTGGAGTCAGTAATCATTTATATTTCTTTTTCTCCCCCAAGTTTTGCTTTTGTTTTTGTTTTTGTTTTTGTAAAGAGACAGGGCCTAACTTTGTTGCCTGGGGCTGAGGGCAAGTGGTATGATTGTAGCTCATTGTAACCTCAAACTCCTGAGCTCAAGTGATCCTCCTGCCTCAGCCTCCCAAGTAGCTGGGACTACAGGCACACACCACCACACCTGGCTAATTTTTGTATTTTTTTTGTATGGACAAGGGTCTTGCTATGTTGCTCAGGCTGGTCTCAAACTCTTGACCTCAAGCAATCTTCCCACCTCCACCTCCCGAAGTGCTAGGATTACAGGAATGAGCCACCACGTTAGCCCCTCCAATTTGTATTTTAAAAAATTTCACACCTACAGAAAAATTGTGGAAAGAGTACACTGTACAGTGTTAAACACTTTATTTGGAGTCATCAGTTTTTAATATTGCCACATTTGCTTTTTTTCTCTCTACATACATATGTATACATACACACATGCACATTATTAGAGTTTATTGTTTCCTGATCCATTGGCAGTAAATGTCAGACATCATAATTCTTCACCTCTAAATATTTCAGCAGTGTTTTTTCTAAGAACAATAACATTTTCTTATTCTTGTACAAAATACAGAATCTGATTTTAATTTTTCTGGAATCCTGTCTATTACCTATTCTTTATCGGTATTCAAGAACAAAGGAAGCAATGGAGGGGTATTATTAATAGCAGCCACCCACTTCCTAAAGTTATTCACCACTATGCATCTTCCAGAAACCAAGTGGGAAAACAAAAGATAGAGGTTGACTTTTTTCAAACCTGAATAAATATGAAGTAATTGAGATACAAGGCCCCATAGCATTACATAGGCCCAGTTTCCTGAAATATCACATATGGTTGGGCCATTTCCCTAAACTACTTTGTAGTATGTGTCTTATGTATCAGGAAAGAATGTATTAGTACTTATTTTCATTTTGCAGGTGAGAACTAAGATTGAAGGACACACAACTAGAGATAAGACTAGAATTTAGCTTTTCAAACTCTCAATGCATTGTTCTTTCTGTTATGTCATGGTGCCTCTCTATGACCCTAGTTGCTTATGCTGGGATCTTAATAAATGAGAATGGTGAAGGGCCTGAGAATACTGTACCTCGCTAACTAAGGTATCCCCTTGAATATCATTTGGGTGAACTGTAGTAAAATGTGCCTGTGAATTTCCTAGTGACCTTGTTAAAATGCAGATCCTGATCCAGAAGGCCTTAGGCGGGGCCTGAGAATCTGCATTTCTAACAATGTCCCAGGTGATGCTGATGCTGATGCTGCAGGTCTGTGGACTACATTTTGAGTAGCAGTTATCTAGAACAAGCACAGAATTCTCATAGCCCCAGGATATCAACAAAGTAGAAAAAAGCTTTTTAAAAAACTATAAAATATTTCAGTTATTTAAAGTATAGAGAATAGTATAACTAATACTTGTTTACCAATCATCAAGCCAAAATAAAATACTTTGAAAAGTTCTTTGTATTTTCCTAGCTTTTATGGCACTTTCAAGAAGGGAGTTTTATCCCAGTATGTTGACTTACAGATGCAATTGTCTATTTCCCCAGTATTGGTATATCAACAAATATATTGAGATTCCACAGACTTTAATGGTACTATGGAAGGAAATATGAATTCAGGTAATGAAAACAAGCACTGCCAAACCAAACTGACTATCAAGAAGAGCAAGTGAATGAAGTCCCATAAAAACATCATCTTTCAAGCCAGCTGTGTTTGTTCATTTAACAGATATAATACAGTAGTCCTTCCTTATCCACGGTTTTGCTTTCTCCTGTTTCGGTTACTCAAGGTCAGCTGCAGTCTGAAAATATTACATGGAAAATTCCAGAAATAAGCAATCCATAAGTTTTAAATGGTATGTTGCTCCGAGTAGTGTGATGAAATCTCATGCTGTCCTGGTCTGTCCTACCCAGGACATGAATCATCCCTTTGTGCAGTGTACAGTACAGTAAGATATTTCAGGAGAGAGAGACCACATTTACATAACTTTTATTACAGTACATTGTTGTAATTGTTCTATTTTGTTATTGGTTATTGTTGTTAATCTCTCACTGTGCCTAATTTATAACTTAAAATTTATCATAGACATATGGGTATAGGAAAAAACATATACAGGGTTCAGTACTATCAGTGGTTTCAGGCATCCACTGGGGGTCTTGGAACGTATCTCCTACAGATAATAGGAGACTACTGTGCTTACTGAGAATTCCTGTTCCCATGGAGTTACATTCTGATTTTATTCCCTTATATCTAAATCTATATGCTGCTTTGAATTGCACAAATTATTGTTGAAAGGTATAATTGATAGGTTTTATGTGACAGTCCTCTAAGGTAAGAACTTTGCATTTGGATTTTTTGTTGTTTAAAAATAACAATTAGTGGCTGGGCACGGTGACTCACGCCTGTAATCCTAGCACTCTGGGAGGCCGAGGCGGGAGGATCGCTTGAGCTCAGGAGTTTGAGACCAGCCTGAGCAAGAGCGAGACCCCGTCTCTACTAAAAATAGAAAAATTAGCCAGGTGTCATGGTGTGCGCCTGTAGTCCCAGCTACTCGGGAGGCTGAGGCAGGAGGATTGCTTGAGCCCAGGAGTTTGAGGTTGCTGTGAGCTAGGCTGACACCATGGCACTCTACTCTGTCTCAAAAACAAAAAACACAATTAGCAATACATTTAATGACCAACTCAACACAACATAGAATGCATTTAAACTTACAGCATTCAAAAATAAAACAGACATTTAATATATATGAGAAGAAATTTGCTCTCTGAATATGTCTCAAAATGCTTATAGAAATCATAACTACTCACTTATTTCTCAGAGTAGTTTAGCAGTAAAATAACAAATCAGCAATAATTCCCCAGGCGAAAATTGAAACATAAAGCAAAGTTATAAAACTTGTCAAAGATTTTGAGGCATAAAGAAGACAAAGAAAACAACTCAGTTAAATAAATATTAAGTTTCTACTTTCTCCTAGTCTTCTGGAGGGTACCAATATGTAAAGAAATGAATGCAGCCTTCAGGGTAATAGACAAAATCTAGAAGCAATGGAGAAAGTTGTGAAGAAAATGGATTTGGAGAATGTAATACATTTAAAAGTATAAAAAACTATGGAAAATAAGAATTTCTGTAAAATAGAGAGATGGGTAGATATGTGATAATGTAAAAACTAGGTGAAAGTTGTAAGGATGTTCACTGCAGAATTCTTTCAGTTTTGCTGTGTGTTTGAAAAGTTTCATAATAAAATATTAGATTGTTAGATAAGAAAAATAGTTGTAAAAAAACAGGTAGCATGATATAAAGGAGCCACTAAGTACAGTTTTCACTTTTCCTTGTGAATAGTAGGTTTTTAAATGAAAGGAATGAAATAGAGAAGAATTTTCCAGTTCTGCGTGGGGAAGGCAAGTTATCACTTAAAGCAGAAATTTCTTGCTCTGGTATCCTTAACATATCTGTCATGAGACCTAAGAGAGTAAAGGTGCATCTGCTAAGCAAAATGTGACAACCATCAGGATAGAAACACATTCCAAATGTTGGACTAGGAATGTAGACTATACAATGAAGTTTTAGTAGATAGTGGACTCTGTTTCTTATATAGTATCAACCACAGGTTATAATTTTGGGGTAATACCAAAATCTAAAACACAAACATTGTTTATCAATGAAAATTAATTTATACCAAATTATCTTAACTTTGTAAATAGTGACATGCTGAAAATGTCAATAATTTTTTTAGTCTTAGAACCTGTTTATTGATTTCAAAACCTAATGTAAGAGAATTTGGCTTTAGTGAGCATTTCTTGATCCAGTTAGGTGGATAAATATTTGTATTTATTAGCATCAAAAATATGACAATTCACCAATTCATATTATGTTGAATAATATGATATACAACTAATTATAGTTAAGGTTCAAGGTCTCTGATTATTTTATTCTATTTGTAGATCAGCAGTGGTAAAGAATTTTATGGCTAGTCTTGCTATAAATATATAATATAATAATAAAGGTGTGCTTTTATATACATTATCTTCCTTGATCCTCACAAAGTATTGTTAGGTAAATAAGTATTAATTTTTAAATAACCTTATTGATAATTTGGGGCTAGATTTGATATCCTAACTGGAAAACTGATAATTGCAACATGCAACAAAAGGTTTCAAATATGGTCTTGTTTTATAGATGTGAAATTCTCTTGGAAATTAAAGGTATATAAATTGAATCATGACTTCCATTATAAAGTTAGAATGTATTCTAGTGGGGGAAATGTTGGCCCATGTTATAGTAAGATATAGCAAACATTTTAAATATATTCAAGGGGAAAATGATTTTCTAATATTAAACTGTAATACAAATATAATGTAATTCACAAAATACAAATATGACCTTCACTTAAACTGTATCAGAAGCTTTGTTTCCTTGGTATGTTATTGAAAGAAGAATAAAAGATGCCCTGTAGTTAGTCTAACTCTTAAAATGTTTTTTATGGTGCTATCTGAAGAGATGCTCTTTTAAAACCTCAGGTTTCTACCTTTAATGTCATTAGGTGTTTATATTGTGTATTATCTCTACTAGAGATAGTTGTAACTTTTGAAATGCTACTTATTAAATTCTTTACATTGAGTCAATCCCTTAAGGAGATTGAAAGTTTGTTTTGAGTTTATATTTTCTGTAGAACATTGGTCATTTAAGTTTTATCATGTTTACATTGTTACTTATCCTTTTTTTGAGACAGGGCATTACTCTGTGACCCAGGCTAGAGTGTAGTGGTGTCATAGCTCACTGCAACCACAAACTCCTGGGCTCAAATGATCCTCTCAGGTAGCTAGGACTACAGGGGCATGCCACCATGCTCAGCTAATTTTTTTATTTTTTTGTGGAGACGGGGTCTTGCGATGTTGCCCAGGCTAGTCTCAAACTCCTGGCCTCAAGCAAGCCTCCTATTTCATCCTCCCAAAGGGCTGGGATTACAGGCATGAGCCACCATACCCTGCCTTGTCACTTATCCTTGAATGCAATCAGCCTTATGAAAACGTCCATTTGGTTGTTGTTTTTAATTTAACTGATGAAGAAACTGAGACTTAGAAGTTGAAATTCAAGACAGTGAGTTGTGGAACTGGGCCCAAGTTTTCTAACTCCAATGTTTTCCCCCTCTTATCAGAGCTCAAGGATTTGAAGCCACAGTGCTTATTCTAGTAGATTGTTAGATTGGAAATAATGAAAAATTATTGCTGATATGATGCTTACACAATTTTATTATATCAGGGATATTGATAAAACTGATCCCAAGTAGTAGAAGCAGTTATAGGTGTGTCTTGCTTTAGACCAGCTGAAATAGTTTTACACTGTTAATCATAGTATGGTTTTATAAGCACTGGATTCTGGAGAGAAGTTTGGCAAAATTGTTGAAGCGTGGGTACTCTCGTTTTAGAAAAGAAACTTTCAGAACAATATTGAAAAGGGTTCATTTTTCTAAGCATTCTATTTTATACTAAGAGAAATCTAACAGGGAGATATAATTTGACATATCTAAACTTGAGGCATAATGAGTCTATTTATAATAAGGTTTTAGCCATGGACAAATATATATAGTTATTCTATCTAAAGTTATTTGATATAAAGGGAGTTTGTTTAATAAGGAAATAATCTGTCTCTCTCTCTCTCTGTCTCTCTTTCTTTCTGTCTGTCTCCCTCACCTTCCTTCCTTTAGTCTGATGTCTAATTGGCTGTGAATATTTTGGGGGTATTGACAGATTATTTAGACTTGACAGTCTTCTCAAGTTGCTGGCAGGAACATACTGCTGAATTTGCTCTTTTGAACTATGAAAAGTGAATGTAGAGATAGTTGCATAATTTATGATAGTAGTAAAGGATTTAAAAGTCAGTTTTGACTTGAATTTAGTAATTTGCTCTGAGGGCATGAAATGTCTTTTTATAGTACTAAAGTTTGATTTGATTGGCTTAAATCTTATGACATGGGGAAATGAGGTTATAGTGCTTTATAGTCTCACTCTAAATGGATAATGCTAGCATTTTTCTTATCCTGGGGTTAAGATTAAAGGAAGATGATTACAATACCAGGGCAGTCCTTACACTCTCCTTTAACTATGAGCCCCTGCTTTTCCTTGAAGTTTTCAACTTACGTATTAAAGATATAGACTGTCCTGTACCAAAAGTATAAACTTGTATTTTCTTTTCAAGGTACTGTGGTGCCACCAAATCACCTGTTCCATTGGCATTAATATTGCCTAGAGATTTCTCTGATAATTTTTGTACATTCTAAATACTTTCTTAATCTTGTTTTCTGCCTATGAAATTTAAATATGTGAGTAATACATACCGTTTGCCTGAATGTTTTTGCTGACTTTTTTTGACTTCTTGACATATTTTTAAAACTTTTAGCATCAGTCAAATATTTCTTAAAAGCTTACTATTAAAAGTAAAAGAAAAAATCTTAAGAGCTTGCTATTTTCTTGTGACATATTAAGAATACAAAATTTAAACCATGAAATATATTCAATTTAGGAGAGTCATGAAATACAGTTTAGAATATCAATGGCTTTTTGGTCTTGAGCACTTACAATCCCTTTCTTGGTTTTTTGTTTTGTTTTGTTTTTGTTTGTTTGTTGTTACTGCCATATTTCAAGGAAAAAAGGCAAGAGCGAATTCATTTTTGTTTCTGTTATTCTTACTAGACTATAAGCTACTGGAAGGTTTAAAGAAAGAAAAGGACCTATAATGTGTGTGTGAATACTTAGTAAATAGTATTTTGTGGTTGCAAGTGTTGTTATAGAAGTGGGCTGGGAAGGACTTTGGGAGAGTGAATTATTCCAAAAACTACAGAAAGTCTGGTGCAAGGGTTAGCAAATGTTATGTTAAAGGACCAGATGGCAAATATTTTAGGCTTTGTGGGCCATGTGCTCTCTGTTGTAACTATTCAACTATCTCTCTTGCATCTACACCCCGGCTATTCAGTTCTGCTCTTGGGAAAGTAGATTGAGTGGGCTATAGAGCGTAGGTAAATAAATGAGCTGGGCTATGTTTTAATAAAACTTTATTTACAAAACAAGCTGTCAGCCTGCCAACCCATTTTCTATAGCATCTAACAAATATTATTCATAAGCAACCATGTATTGATGTGGTTCTCTGCCCTATAAAACTATCTTTTATTATTGTTAAGGAGAGTTTGTGAAATTATAGAGGAGAGAGGACTTCCTGGTTTGGGCTTTTTTTTTTTTTTTTTTTTTGAGATATTGGGTCTCACTGTATTACCCAGTCTGGTCTTGAACTCCTGGCCTCAAGCTATCCTCCTACCTCATACCTCAGCCTCCCAAAGTGCTAGGATTACAGGCATGAGCCACCATACCCAGCTGACTTACTGGTTTAAAATGGCCCAGTAAATGTATCCTGAACTATTTTTAGGTGAAGTGATATGATGGTTGCAATTTTCTTTAAAGTACTCGGGATGGCAGGGGACCAGATGGAAACAGATGAACCGAGTTTAACAAAATTTTGATAAATATAGAAGCAGTTGATGGGTTCATGGGATTTTTTCACACTGTGCTCTCTACTTCTGTGTATGTTTGAAGACGTCAGTGTTAAAAAGTTACTACATAAATAATGGCCCAGTAAAAGCAGCAGTTTCTCCCTTATCTTCTCACACCTTAGAATAGGAAGGAGAATAAGAATGTCTTCAGCACAACCAGCTCTCTGCGGGTCTAAAGCACATTATACAAGGAAAGGCTGCCAGATCCAGTGAAGGTCAGATAGGTGTGTGGAAAGACCATGAGAGATACACCTCTGGATGTAGATCCGCAGCAAGCCCCATTCTCTAAAGGAGGTTGCTGGCCTCAGACTACTCCAAAGCAGCATTCAAAGCTGATACTGTAAACTACCAAGTCCTCAAAGAAAGATTAATTTAGGAATTAACATGCCAAGCTTCAGGAAATTTAGCCCTCATGAGCCTTACTTCTGGAGGAAGAAGTTCAGCCAACCAAGAAATGAAAGGAGAAACTACAGCCAAAATATTGGCAGTGAGCATAGAGTCCATTGATCTACAGAAATAAGACTAAAACAAATGTGGAAATTAGGTTTACAGACCAGAAAATGAATCTTTAAGACTTTGACAATGTGGTAATTGTATTAACTAATGAAAGTTGGGAATATGAGGAACAGAAATGATGTGAAGTCATGTTTTATAACAAGATTTCAAAAGATGTCATTTAAGGCTGGGTGCAGTGGCTCCTGCCTGTAATCCTAGCGCTCTGGGAAGCCAAGGTGAGAGGATTGCTTGTGGTCAGGAGTTAGAGATAAGCCTAAGCAAGAGCACAACGCTGTCTCTACAAAAAAAAAAAAAAAAGAAAATAGAAAAATTAGCCAGATGTGGTATTTTGCACCTATAGTCCCAGCTAGTCGGAAGGCTAAGGCCGAAGGAGTGCTTGAGCTCAGGAATTTGAGATCGCAGTGAGCTCAGATGACACCACTGCACTCTAGCCGGGGTGACAAAGTGAGACTCTGTCTCAAAAAAAAAAGTAATGTAATTTAAAACCAATAAATCTAATAAAAGCTTAAATATTGAGTTGGAAAGGGAGTATGTAAGTAGATAGATGGTTGATACATAGACACATACATAGAGTAAAAGGTAAACGCTAAGAGAAATAATAAACTGGATGGTAGAGGGGAAGAAAAAAGCATAACTGTATTAGTTCATCATTGCTCATAATAGAGGTAGAATTTTTATATTTTAATATAAAGTATATATGTGTATATATATATTTTTAAAGAAACAGGGCCTCACTCTGTCATCTAGGCTAGAGTACAGCGATCATAGTTCACTGCAACCCCAAACTCCTGGGCTCAAGCTATCCTCCTGCCCAGCTTCCTAAGTAGCTAGGACTACAGGCACGTGCCACCATTGCCTGGCTAATTTTTAAAATTTTTTGTAGAGATGGGGTTTCACTATGTTGTCCAGACTGGTCTTGAACTCCTACCTTGGCCTCCCAAAGTACTGGGATTACAGGTGTGAGTCACTGCACATGGCCATAAAGTATATTTTATATAAAGTTGTAAGAGATTTTTTTTTACTTCACATGTAATTGATGAGGACTTGTTATTTGCCAAGCACTATTCAGTGATCAAAACAGACTAAAATTCTTGCTTCATGGGTTGGGGGAGACAAATTATAAACATAATAAATAAGTAAATAATTTGTTAAGAGGTGTTAATACATGTGGGTGAAGTACAGCATAAAGGGGATCAGGAGTACCAATTGATGGGATTGCTGTTTTAAATTGGGTGGCCAGAGTAGACCTCATTCAGAAAATGAAATTTGAGCAAAGATATATTTGAGGGAAGTGAGGGAGCCAGATAGTTATCTAGAGAAACAGTATTCAAAGCAGAAGTGGTGGTTATTGCAAAGGTTCTGAAGCAAAACTGTAGCTGTTGAAGAAACAGGGAAGAGTGAGTCTAAAAGGGCTAAAGTACAGTGATTGAAAGGGAGAGTGGTAGGAGTCTCTTTGAAGTCAGAGAGATAATAGGGTATCAGATAATATTGGGCTTTACAGGCCATTAAAAGAACTTTGACTTTTACTCTGAAATAACTACCAGAACAAAAAGTAAACCATTTATATTATCAGAAGGAATATGTGCATACCTAAAACAAAGCAAGCACAAACCATTTAGTAAACTAGTTTTAAGAGGAAAAAAGCAATAACAACAGAAAGCATGGCATAAAGTTTGATACCTGAGAAAAGGTGGGGAACCTGTGGCCTTGGGGCCACATGTGGCCTCCTGGATCCTTGAATGTGGCCTTTTGACTGAATCCAAATTTTACAGAACAAATCCTTTTTTTTTTTTTTTTTTTTTTTTTTTTTTTTGAGACAGAGTCTCCCTCTGTTGCCCGGGCTAGAGTGCCATGGCGTCAGCCTAGCTCACAGCAACCTCAAACTCCTGGGCTCAAGCGATCCTCCTGCCTCAGCCTCCCGAGTAGCTGGGACTACAGGCATGTGCCACCATGCCCGGCTAATTTTTTCTATATATATATTTAGCTGTCCATATAATTTCTTTCTATTTTTAGTAGAGATGGAGTCTCGCTCTTGCTCAGGCTGGTCTCGAACTCCTGAGCTCAAACGATCCGCCCACCTCGGCCTCCCAGAGTGCTAGGATTACAGGCGTGAGCCACCGCGCCCGGCCGGAACAAATCCTTTTAATAAGGATTCTGTCGAGGGGGTTACACTTGGGGATCTAAAGGGCCACATGTGGCCTTGAGGCCGCAGGTTCCTGTCATGATCTTAATATTGGACAAGACAGTACAAAAAATGTTACATGAGGAAAAAGGACATACAAGCTCTGTTTGAATACTTTAAAATGCTCCTCAGGGATACAAATAGAGACTTAAAGGGAAAGGCTTATAAGGTTCTTGGGTAAAAAGACTCAAAATTATTTAAGATGCTAGTTTCCCCCATGTTAATCCATAGAGTTAATATGATCTCAAAACAAAACACTAGCTAACATTTATTGAGCATTTACTCTATGCCAGGCACTGTTCTAAGTGCTTTGTATGTATTACTCATTTAGTCACTATAATGACTTTATGTGGAAAATGTTAGTATTACTCTTTGTCCATTCTTCAGTAAGGAAACCAAGACACAAAGAGACTAATGAATTTGCCCAAGGTTGCAGTTAGAGTAAGTTACCGAACCACAATATAAACTCACGTTCTGTGTTTTTGACCACTACACTGTACTGTTTCTTGAAACTAATAGGATTGTGTGTGTGTGTTTAACTAGATAAACTGACTCTAATGTTCATATGGAGAAACAAATAAGCAAGAATAGCCAGGAAAATGCTTATAGAAAAGTATTATAATAATTGGGCTGGGCATGGTGGCTCATGCCTGTAATTACAGCACTACGGGAGACCAAAGCAGAAGGATCACTTAAGGCCAGGAGTTCGAGACCAGCCTGAGCAATATAGCAAGACCCTGTCTCTATGAAAAATACAAAAATTAGCCAGGCATAGTGACACTATCCCAGCTACTTGGGAGGCTGAGGAGGGAGGGTCACTTGAGTCCAGGAGTTGGAGGCTATAGCAAGCTATTATCATGCCACTGCCCTCCAGCCTGGGCGACAGAGTGAGACCCTGTCTCTAAAAAAAATAATAATAATAAGGGAAAACTAGCCCCACCAGATATTAAAAGGTATTATAAAACTAGAATGTTAAAACAATGTGGTTACTAAGGCATGAGCAGACAAATCATTGAACAGAAGTTCAGAAATAGATCCAAATTCATACAGGTACTTGGAAGATTATAAAGATAACATTTCAAGTAAGTGAGGAAAAGATGCATTATTCATTATATGGGACAGCTGTGTTATCATTAGAAGGATTCCTACTTACTGTTGACTAAAATTAATTCCTCATGAATCAAAGATTTAAAGCTGAAAAACTAAACTAGCTATGACGTAAGTCTCAAGTAATTTTTGAATGATTTATTTACATTTTTTAATAAATGTCACTGTTACATTTCTGCATGCTCTCATAGGTTGGAAGAAGGTGAGGATTAATGATAGTCACGCGACAGATGTTAGTCTATCATATATAGTTGTGTTAAGATATATTGTCGTAGAGTCCTAAATAATTTTTCTTTGGGCTGATGGAGTAGAATATATCAGGCTCTGTGGCTAACACATTGGATTTTAGTCCGTCAATGCCTTCCTTTCTTCCTCTTTTAATATTTTTTGTGGCTGGGAAAGTGAAAGGTGGAAAGCATTTGGCAAGTTAGAAATGTATTCAATATTCTTTCTGAAACTTGGCTTCATTATGGGAACCTAAATTCCAGACCCACATCCACAGTGACATTACTCTTTGAGGAAGTAGGAAAAGTGAGTATGAGTGTGAGTGATTTCCTTCTAAAGCTCTGAAGCGATAGAGATTAAGGACTCAAGGAGTGAGGTTGCCTGTCCAAGTTTTTTAAAAAGAGGGTGAATAGAAAGACCAGATGCCTACTCAGTAACAGTAAATTCATGATACAGTTACTTAATAACTGTCTTATACCTGGTAAGGTATAGGAAGGAAATGTGGGTCTAAATGCTAGCAAGAGGAAGAAGCCAGAAAGTTTACTAAAGTAAACTTGATAGCACTTAAAACTAATATTAAATGTTTTTAAAAGCAGGTAAAAAATCATTTGTATGGTAGAATTGTAATTATGTTTAATGTAACAGTTGTACTTATATGTGTATGTAAATGTTTTAAAATATAATCTTGAAAATATAACAGTGTTCACCATTATTATTTTAAGATGATAGGAGTTTGAGAGACTTTTATCTGTATTTTTAAGATTTTCTACAAAGATACATATTACTTAAGTAATAAAAATACTATTATTTATTAATATTACATACATATACATACATATGTAACATTTGTTGTTCTATCGTGACAGTGGATGTGTCTTTTGTATTTTCTAGGTGCACCAGAGGCTCTCTTCCTGGCAGAATTTGAGAGTTGTTTATTGCAGTACTGTTGTGCCCTCTGATGGTGAGTTTTGGTAAATTCATTTTTTATGTCTTTTTTCCCTCCTTAATTCAGTGTTTCCCATCCTCTACCTAACATAAAAATTAGGTAGAGGATGGTGGCTCACGCCTGTAATCCTAGCACTTGGGGTGGCTGAGGCAGGAGGATCATGTAAAGCCAGGATTTTGAGACCAGCATGGGCAACGTAGCAAGACCCCATCTCTACAAAATATGTATATAAATTTATAAACCATACTCTTACCATTGTAGGTTTGGGTGTCAGAAAGAAAAAGGAGGCTAAAGATGGAAAATAAGATTTAGATGAGGATTCTAGTGAATTTAAAGAAAAAACCAAGAAGAAACACTCAGAGACTTATCAAAGTCTTCATAAATGACAAAATGTTTACTACTGATGTTTTAAAACTGGGGACGTAGTTAATGTGAAGATCACATAAGCACCATCATTTCCTAATCATTTGAAGCTTCACATTGTGAATAACGATCAAGTTCTCCAGGCCCTTTGTGATGCTTAGACAGAGGTAATTCAAAGTCTGAGACATCTTGCTCTGCTTGTCTTTTTCTTCCCTAAGGCTTAGGACTATTATATTCTTCTTTTATGTGGGAAGGGATGAACAGATGCTTGGGGACCACATACAGTCCTTTGTAAATGTCCATGATGCTACAAACTGACAACAGGATCTAAGCTTTGGTTGTTTTTACAGTCGTGGAGGGAGATGTGTTTACAACCCTTATTGTCAGTCCTCTCAATATTGTACATTTATAATTTGGGTTGCTTGGTTCAGATGTTGCCTGTTAAAAATGTTTCCTCTGTGTAAAGTTTAGTTTGATAGAACTCTAATTTCAACCTCATAAACATTAATTCATTGGCATAGCAACCACTGAAAGAGCATCCTGCAAATTTACAAGGACACTTAAAACTGAAGAAGCCCAGAAGATGAATTGTGGAAATACTAGAATCTCTTGTATTAATATTTTTTTAATTTTTTATTTCAGCATATTATAGGGGTACAAATGTTTAGGTTACATTTATTGTCTTTGACCCACCCATCTTGTATTAATATTTAATTTAAAATTAATATTTACAGATATTTGCAGTGTTGTGAGGATCCCCTCCCTAAATCTGTTTAGTTATCTGTATTTACAGGCAGTGGGCTCATATTTTGCTAAATCCTCTAAACTTTGAGGAAAATCCATTGTGGTTACTCATTTGTGGTATGGAAGGGTTAAAAGGGAAAATAGGTCAGAATCAAAACACAGAAAACAGTAGCTGGCTTTCTTTTTCCTGTCTCTTAAAGATATGAAAAACTAATATAAAGTAGTACCAATTAATGTATGAATTAAAAAGCAGCACTTAGCACTTTGTTGCAGCCAGAGGACAGATAGGTGTGTTGCCCCCAGTCAAGACTCAGTATGTACCCAAATACCAAGTACTTGCCATGTGGCCGAGAGCCAGAGGACCATAATGTCACCTGCCCATGCTGCCTACTCTTTTCCCTCCGTAAGCCCCTTCAGAGCAGTGGGTGGATATCTCACTTCCCCCTGACATTGCCCAAATGGGGGCTGCTTGTATCTGTATATGCCAGCACCACTCCCAAGTGCTGACTTGCTCCATTACCACTGCAGGGTGCCCGCATTAGATAGTTTCAGTAGAAAGAGAATTTCTCTCAGTGTAAAAGAAATTGTTCATGGTACTGAATCCTCTCAGCTTTTGCTGAACTAACAGTATTTCACTCAAAAATTCCTAGCCTTTATATTATCTGAAATTGTTATATATTCAATGTCAGTATAAATCAATATATATTCAGTATGTTATATACATTTAACATCAAGTCATGCTACAACAGGAAGCTCATGTACCAGTGGTTGTTACGATGTTCAATGGCAATTAATTTGAACTAATGAATTCATACTGGAATTTATATTTTAATTTTTTTGTTTTTGTTTTTTTCATGGCCAAATATGAAGCATGTTGGAATTTATATTAATTTTGCCACTTATTACAGTCACTATTATCCTACATACCAGTCCATATTGGAGGTATTTCAGTTATTCAACAATTGTATTGGGATATCTGGCTAAATGTTATCCCAGGACATAAACGCTAGTAGGTTGTCCGTATGTTGCATGAGGGTTTGAAGGCAATATTTTTTAAAAAGCTAAAAGGATACCAGCTTTAAGAAAATGAGTGTCTCCCAAAATTCCTGCCAATACTTTTTGCCCTTCTTAAGAAAACCAATTCATATTAGTTATCAACAAATAGAAGCACAAAGCTATTTGATTTCCTGCAGCTTGATGTCCTTACTCCCCCCAACTTATACATCTTTCTTATTTTATACTTCTAAGTTAATTTTACCTTAAGTAAGTATAGCATATGAGAAAACTTCACTTAATACACAGCTACTCCAATAAATAAGAGTTTAATCACCAGTAACAGACATTTCTACTATCATTCACTGCTATTTCTTATGACTGCTGGGTCACATTCAGTATCTAATAAGGGCTTGACCCGCATCTTTTAAAAGTACCAAGTCTAAAATACCACATATGAAATTATGATATTTATATACCTAGCATATATACCTGTATATACTGCCTCTCAGTAATTGCTTGTTAATTATGTTTTTTGGCAAATCTTCTGGTTATGACTATAGTAACTGATAAGAAAATATGCAGATTATCTTAAATGTTTAACTTCCCTACCAAAGCAATCTTAACAGGTTCTTAATTTTTCTTGTATCATAACTACTTTTGAGGACCTAGTAAAAGCTCTAGCTCTTTCTCTAGAAAAATTTATATATACGCATAGGAAATTTTACATACAATTTCGTAGTGGTACAGGTTCCCTCAGACCAAACCATGGAATCCCTAGATTCATGGACTCCAACTTGAGAACTGTTTCGGATACATTGAACACAGTGCACATGCGTGTACCCATACTCACACCCATGGTTCCCTTTCATGAGAGGCATTATGCTTAGAAGTTAAAAGTGCAAGCTTTGTTCTTTTTCCTTCCTCCCTCCCTTCCTTTTTTTTTTTTTTTTGGAGGCAGTGGGGGGGACAGGGTCTTGCTCTGTCACCCTATCTAGAGAGCACAGCGTCATCATAGCTCACTGCAACCTCAAATTCCTGGGCTCAAGTGATCCTCCTGCCTCAGCCTCCTAAGTAGCTGGAACTACATGCCACCATGCTCAGCTAACTTTTCTATTTTTTATAGAGACAGGGTCTTGATCTTGTTCAGGCTGGTCTTGAACTCCTGGCCTCAACAATCCTCCCACCTCGGTCTCCCAGAGTGCTAGGATTACAGGCATGAGCCACCACAGCCGGCCAAGGGTATAAGCTTTGGGGTCAGACAAACCTAGGTTTGCATCTCAGTTCCACCACTTAACTACCTTGTAACCATAGGCAAGTAATTAACTTCTCAAAACCTGTTCCTTCATCAGTAAAATGGAGATAATAATAGTTACCACCTCCAAGAGAAAAATGTCCTTAAACCTATAGAAATAGTACTTACTTTATAAGGTTGGTTGTGGCAGTGTTAAAGATCCCCAATCTATTAATAAAACATGTGGTCTTAGGCTTCTCATTTTAACTTCTTTGTGCCCCAGATCATCAACCGTAAAATAATTAATAGAAATTTTTTATGATTGTATGGCTTATACTTTAAAGTCTTTAAAGCCTTCAGGAGTTCCCCTTCATGTTAATGAAAGTTAAGGATGAGAGTAATTCTGCTATAGACAGGTTGACTGTATAATTTATCATCCAACCCTGGATACTTTTGAGAGTGAAAGGGGGTGCTATTAAAAATTATCAGGGCAAGCCAGTTGTCCTGATAATTTTTAATAAGGTAAACCAGGAAGTACATTCACCCTAGCTACAGGGAAAGTGCAAAAGATGAGCTAGAGAAAAAGCAAGGAAAATAGCCTCATCTAGGTGCCTTCATTTCTTTATCCAGAAATGGAATCCTACTCAATTACCCCTGTATTAAGAATTGTGCTAGAGAGTTGTTATGTTTATTTTGCACTTAACAAAAGATACAAGATTTCCTTACAAAAATCATTTGAGGCCAGACGCAGTGGCTCATGCCTGTAATCCCAGCACTCTGGGAGTCTGGGGCAGGAGGATCACTTGAGGCCAGGAATTTGAGACCAGCCTGGGCAACATGATCAAAATGCCATCTCTACAAAAAATTAGCTGGGCATGGTGGCACGAGGCTGAGGCAGGAGGATTGCTTGAGCCAAGGAGTTCATGACTGCATTGAGCTATGATCACACCACTGCACTCCAGTTGAGGGGACAGTTTGAGGGCAAATTAAGTTAGTGAAAATTCCTGTTTTTAAAATTTTTTTTTTAAATTTAATTTTTCCCTCAAACAGTTCTTGATTTCTTAGGAGACTGTCACCCAGGCTGGAGTGCAGTGGCATGATCATAGCTCACTGTAACATTAAGCTCCTGAGCTCAAAAATTCCTGTTTAATAATAAACAATCATCTGTGTAGATAATATACCGTTCTTAACCTAAGATCTATGAGTGATTTGGGGAACCAGATATATGCTCCAGTTTTTTTCTTTGGTTTCTGTCCTATTACTATTTTCTTAAAGCTTTATTGAAATATATTTTACATGCCATAAAATTCAGCAATCATCATGACAATGGTGCAACCATCATGACAATGCAGGTTTAGAACACTTGCTTCACTCCTGAAAGCTCTCTTGTTCCCAGTCTTCGCCTCCACCTTCAGCCCTGGGCAACCACTATTCTGCTTTCTGTCTCTATAGTTAAACCTTTTCCAAAAATGTCATATAAATGGGCTCATACAATACATAGTCTTTTGCATCTATTTTCTTTTACACAGCCTAATGCTTTCTTAATGTTCTTTTATTTTTATTGCTAGATAGTATTTCAGTATATAGAAATATCATGTTTTGTTTATTCCTTCACCAAATGAGGGACATTTGGATCGTTTTCCATTCTGAACAATTAGAAATAATGCTACTGCCAATATTTGCTCATAAGTCTTTGTGTGGACATGTTTTCATTTCACTTGGGTAGATACTTAGGAATGGAATGGTTGTGTCATATTGTTAGTATATGCTTAACTTTTTAATAAGCTGCAAAACTGTTTTCCAACCAGCAATGCATAAGTGTTCCAGGTTCTCTGTACCCTCCTGAACACTTAGTATGATCAATCTTCTTGACTACAGACACTCTAGTGGATGTGGAGTATTACTTCATTGTGGTTTTATTAATACTTTGTATCTTACTGTTGGCTAATGATGCTGAACATTGTTTCATGTGCCTATTAACCATTCAGGTATTTTCTTTAGTCAAGTATCTGTTCAAACTTATTGCCCATTTTAAAAATGTGACTGTCTTCTTATTATTGAGTTGTAAGAGTTCTTTATATAGTCTAGAGTTTTCCCCGTTACTTTTACAAACCATTTTGGGGGAAAGGAAAGAAGATTTTTTTTTTTAGTCAAGTTGTATTATTAATAGCTGCTTTTGCACACAGTTGGAAATTCTATATTTATTCTCATAATCATATCGAGGACACAAACATACCTCACCACTATATATCTTTCATTCCAAATTTAAAAAGATTTGCTAACAAAAAAGAAATGAAAGTAATGTAGCTACTTAATCACCAAAGATGATAGGACACAGAGCCTCAGTATTTTAATGTGGTAGGGTTCTCACCACCCTAAATATAAAGTTAGGAAAACTGAAGCACCTTATATTTTTCCACTTAAAAAATATATCTGACAGTTTGGACTGTTTTTTTAAATAGAAGTTACGGTATGAAACTTTACCAAAATGTGGATGAACTTGTTCCATCACAGGACCCTTTTCTTGAAGGATTCTTTAAGGTTGACTTTTCACATTGCCAAGAAAAGCAGCCAAATGAAATTGGAAATACCTTTAAGCTTTATGAGTAGGAGCAAATATGTGTCAAATTTCAGATGATGTCATCCATTCCAGGATTGCTCTCATTTTTTCCAATATTTTGATGTAAATTTTGAGGGAATTGGAAACTATACCATTTTTCTCCAGAATGCAACTTGATGAAATGAGGGATACTACTCTAAGCAGTTAGTTCCTAGTTTTTGTCTATTAATAAGCATGTTGACATGGTCAAAGGAAAATCTCTAATACGTGAGTCTCTTGTGAAAATTGCAAAGACTATTAAAATTAATGGCAGTAAACATCTTTGAAAGAGTGTTAAATTTTTTTGCCAAAATAATCACCAAAAAAGTTTTTTTGACTGTAAGGAAGATTTTGGTGCTCTCTGCACAGATGGTGCATCTTCCAAACTTAGCAATGTGCATACTTACACTGCCTCAGAGGAGAAAGCAGCCCACCCATTGTAAAAAGGCATTGCTTTTTTTCATTAGCACATAATGGCATTGAAGACTCTTCTAGCAGGCCTAAAAGAAGTCTTGCCTGCTAACACAGAAGTAATCAATTTCATGAGAAGAAGGTTTTTATCAAGAAAAAGGATCAAAATATAAAATTCTCCTTTGCTTGGTTAAGCTTTTGTCAGGAGTTTTGCTTTTTAAGAGAAAAGAAAGGTTAATACAAGGAGGAGTTTATTCATGGCTTGATTTACTTGGGGATATTTGGGGCTTTATAAATGAGTGTAATCTTCTAATTCAAGACCTAATAGTCATCATTAGGGATTTGGCAGAAAAATTGTAAATCCTTTTAGCCAAGCTGTTGCTCTGAGTAAAGTAGTTAGAAATGGACAACCATGTGAATTTTCCAGTGCTGGAGGAAATAACACTGTAGGCTAGTCATGAATGAAAAGTTTTATCAGTTTCTCTGCAGACATTTAGAAAAACTCAGAGCTCTTGAAGATTACCTCCATTCAGAAAACTTCAAAATTGAAACTGGGATTTGTAATTTTTTCACCTGTCATATTACATCAAACAGTGATACGAACTCAATTCTAAGAGTCATAGAGAATCCTTAGGTTCCTTGCACAAGCCTACCCTGGCGTCATCTGGCAAAGTGAGCTATGGGAGCTGTGATTGATTGTAACCACATACCTCCCCAGAGTTTTCACTACTTCTTTTCATCAAAACTGAAAGCATAACCTTTTGGATATCAAATATGATATTCAACTAACCATGTTCCAAAACCAGGACCAGTATGTGACTTCTTTATTCAAGCCAAACAATAGCAGCCTTCTAATTGAAATGTTGTTTCATATAGAACTAAAATTTATTTTCTGAGTAACTTGCATACTTTATTTCTTTTTTAAAAAACAAAATGACCATTAATTTTGGCTTAAAAATTAGGAAAAATGCTTTGTTTTTGTAAACATTTATTTTTAAAGTGTGGCAATATAAAGAAAATCCATTTTAAATGCAATAAGGTAAATTACATCTAAAATTTTTATGTATAAATTGTTTGGAATTTTTTAGGATATAGGGCTTAGGGAGAAGTCCATGAGATTCTCAAACAGATCAATTAACCAAAAATACTAAAAGACACCAAATTAACTTGTGTAACTAAAATTCATGTTTAAAAACTATTTTTTAGAGCAGTTTTAGCTTCGCAGCACAACTGAAAGGTACAGAGATATCTCATATACTCCCTGTTGCACACACTTGCACAGCCTCACCCGTTATCAATATCTCCCATTAGAGTGGTACATTTGTTACAACTGGTAAACCTATATTGACACAGCATCATCACCCATTTACATTAGTGTTCACTCTTGGTGTTTTATATTCTAGAGGTTTTGGGGAAATTTATAATGACATATAGCCACAATAGTAGTATCACACAGAATAGTTTTGCTGCCCTAAAAATCCTCTGTGCTCTACCTATTCATCCCTTCCTTTTCCCTAACCCCTAGCAATTATTAATCTGTTTACTGTCTCTGTAACTTTGCCTTTTCCAGAATGTCATATAGTTGGAATTACATAGTATGTAGCCTTTCCATTATTGACTTCTTTCTTAGTAATGTACATTTAAGTTTTCTCCATGTCTTTTCATGTCTTGATAGATTTTTAGAACTGAATAATAGTCTATTATCTAAATGTACCACAGTTTATTTTTCCATTCACCTATTGAAGGATATCTTGGTTGCTTCCAAGATTTGGCATGTTAGATCCAGTTCCCCTTGGCCCCAGGAACAGAGAGGCAGAGTCACTGAGGCTGCAAAAAGGCAAAGGAGTTTATTAACTAGCCCCGGGCCAGGGTCCAAATTCCAGAGCACCAACGCAGTGACCTCTCCAGGAACTAGGACCCCGCCCTGGGGTAAAGATTAGGCTTTTATACTTTTCTGTAATGCTAGTTTTCACACGACACCTTATTCTGCACACAACACGTTAGTCTGCACATGACATACTAGTCTGTACACGACACACTAGTCTGCACACGACACACTAGTCTGCACTTTATCCTCCTTCAGTTTATTTGTTCCTTTTGTTTAGAAGTGGCTGATCGCGTTGGCTTCAGGTTTGTTGACTCTAAGTTTCGGGCTTTTCGCGCTGGTGCCAGTTGTAGTTAACGTCATCCAGGGGAAGAGGAGGGTCTCCGACGGGGGAGGGGGAGCTGTTGTTGCATACCTTCTAGTTTTTGGTTACAAGCGATACTGGGAACACACGCCCTGCACAAGCCATTCATGCGCTGATCATGTCTTGCTCTTCTTATTTACTTAGTTGGTTGGAGGGCACCTGGATTCTCCAGCCCTTTATCAGAAAGCAACTTGCAGTTACCTCCCCGGGGCTTTGTTTTCCTTTACTTTAGTGAAGCCTGCCATGGCTCCACTTATGCTAAGCACCAAGCCAGCAAGCCATATATACAGAAGCAGAACTAGGCTTCTCACATCCAGGAAGCCTAGCCTATCATGGAGTTACCTTTGTTCTTATCTCTGTTTTTCATTCTGATTAACTATATTTATTAAACAACTAAAAGCAAGCATAGTCACAGAAGCGAATAGCATCAGTTAGAATCAAAGAGAGCACACGTTTTCCTACTATCAATTCCTGTTCTTCAGGCAATTATGAGTAAAGCTACTATAAATATCAGTGTGCAGGTTTTTGTGTAGACATCATTTTTCAACTCCTTTGGGTAAATACAAAGGATCACGATTGATAAGAGTATGTTTAGTTTTGTAAGAAAATGCCAACTGTCTTCCAAAGTAACTATACCATTTTGCATTCCCACCAGCAATGAATGAGAGTTCCTGTTGTTCCACATCCTTGCTAGCATTTAGCATTTAACTTACACTCTTTTCCGCTTGTTGACCTCAGTAGAAGTATTCATTTTTCTTCTGTTGATATTTAAAGGGATGATTGGAAATTTTCTCCTGTATGTGCTGTATCATTTTAGACTCAGTTTTTAGACTCTGGATTTTAGGAAAAGCAAGAGAAACTATTAAATCAGGCATTTTTGTGTACTCTCATTGAATCTTCTCAATAACCTTGTAAGATTAGTATTCCTGCATTATAGATGAGGTAACTGAGGTTCAGTTGTATTCAGTAATGTGCCCATAGATTCAAGGTGTCTCCTTGTTGAACTGGGTACTACCAAATCTGAGATTTCAGTACCCATAATTTTTTCTCCTGTTCTCACTGTTTAGAATTAATATTCAGCTTTTTGCCACCCAGAAATTAAAGTGGGTCAAGAATCAAGGTATTATTAAGGTTATTTTCATAGTGGCACCATCAAAAGCATTATAATTAAAAGAAAAAAATTGGAACAACATATTAGGACAGGATTTCATTTTTATGAAACCAAAGTAAAATCTTTAAGTATCAGTAGAATAAGTAGATCAATGGAAGGAAGGGAGGGGATGATCTTTTACTTAGCACAAAGGCTTTTGACATTTATGAAAAATTAGTTATTTTCATAAACTGATTTTAAATTAGCACAAGGTACATAGTAAGCTATTTAACAGAAGACTAATAACACTGTATATTAAAAAATAATTTTTAACTTTAAGTGGTTTTACAGCTTTTATCATGAAGCCTCACAATAACTTCATGAAAATAGTTTTTACATACAGAGATTTACTTGTACAAATACTAGTTAACTTGTAGTACATGATGACATATAGTTGATTAAGACTAATTTGTATTACTGGTTAGAAACTTAAACGACTGGATTTATCAAACTACTGAAATCAATACGATTTGATAATTAGCATTTCATATATTGGATATGGAAAGATATTTTCTAACTAATTGTTTACATGAGCTTTTCAAAATGATTATTTTTCAAATAATATGTGACAGATTTAGTGTTTTTAATTTATTGGTATATTATGAATAATTTAAAGAGAAATTTAAGTCTTTTACACATTTAAGTAGATTTATCTGAGGTTATTGTGAAGTAAGCACATTTTGTTTATACATATTAATAATAGATATCTTGAGGATATTTTTGCCATAATGTATAAGGAAGCCCCTTACTGTCACCAAAGTATATATTTAGCTTTTTTTCTATTGAAATGATAATCATATGTTTGTCTAACATATCATAATTTAACAAAAAATCATATGAACTTTTGGAATTGTGCTTATGAATATAGAAGTGATTATTAAAGATAAATTATTTGCCTGTATCTAGGCATAAAACTAGTAAAAATATGTAAGATATTTATTGAGAAGTATAAATTTTATCAAAGGACATAGAAAATGGTAGGAATAAATGCAGAGTTATATGTACCATGTTAATAGATGTGAAGACAACATTGTAAATTGTCTATTCCCTCAAATGAATTTATAAATTCAATGTAATACTAATCAAAGCCCCAACATGAACTGATAAACTTAATTAAAAATTCATATGAAAGAGTAAAACTATATAAACAAATAAGAAAATTTACAATAGGAAAACAAGGAGTCATGGTTCACTTAAAGTTCGTATTTTGTTTTGTTTTGGGGGGATACTCACCACTATACTAATGAGGAAAATATACATATTAATATTAAGTCATATTTTTTAAACTACAATAATCAAAACAGTGAAATATTGGTATAGGAAAGATTATTGGATCAGATTAGGAAAACCTTTCATATATGGAAATTTGACATGTGATAGAATTAGCATTGTAAATCAGAAGAGAAAGGACACACTGCTCAATAAATGGTGCTGTTACAATTGACTTCTCTACATTGTGAAAGTAAATTTCAAATGACTTAAGGAATAAAAGGTGAAACACAAAGTTTTAAAAGGAAAAAAAATTTACATCAGAAACTAAAGTCATTGAGTAGTGCTGCTAACTCTCTCTTAGCCTTCTTTTGGTTTATAATGGTGGGGTGAATCTGGTTTTTCAATGGACAGATAAATTGTGGTGTATACTCATGCACTGCCTAACAACTTTTCAGTCAACAGTGGACTACATATATGACAGTGGTCACATAAGATTATAATACTCTATTTTTACTATAATTTTTCTATGTTTAGATATATTTAGATACACAAATACTTACCATTGTGTTCTAGTTGCCTACAGTATTCAGTATGGTAACATGTTGTACAGATTTGTAGCCTAGGAGCAATACCTAGATTCCTAGATGGTATAGTCTATTACACACCTAGACTACATAGCCTAGTTACGTAGTAAGCTATACCATTTAGGTTTAAGTACAATCTATGATGTTTGCATAGTGGTGAAATCACCTAATGATGCATTTCTCAGAATATATCCCCATCATTAAGCAAAGTGTGATTGTATTCATATGATGAAATTCTGTATAGGAGTTTAAGTGAATGATCCAGAAATATGATTCAACTTAGATAAATCTCAAAGGAATAATGAGCATAAAAGGCAAGTTGCAATCCCATGTCAGCTAGGGCTGCAGTCATCTGAAGGCTTGACTAGGGCTGGAGGATCTGATTCTAAGGTGACTCACTAACATGGCTGACACAAGTTCAAGCTGGCTCTTGGTTGGAGGCACCACTTCTTCTCCATGTTGGCTTCTCCATAGGGCTGTAGGATTGTCCTTATTATGTGGCGACTGGGTTCCCTGAGAGCAAGTGACCCAAGAGAACAAGGCAGAAGCTACAAAGTCTTTTATGACATAGCCTTGGAAGTTATGCACCATCATTTCTGCTGTATCCTACTGGTTTTACAGACCAGCCCTGATTTGATGTGGGATGGGACTACATAAGGGCATGAGTATAGATGATCCCTGACTTAAGATGGTTCAACTTACGAGTTTTTCAACTTTATGATGGGTTTATTGGGGTATTAAATACATTTGTGACTTGCGATGAATTTACTGAGATGTAACACCATTGTAAGTTGAGAAGCATCTGAACTGTCTTTATCTATTTTCTGCTGCTATAACAAAATACCATAGACTGGTGATTTATAAAGAGAAAAGATTTATTTGAGCCACAGTTCTGAAGGCTGGGAAGTCCAAGATTGAGGAGTCACTTCTGGTGAGGGCCTTCTTGCTGTGTCATAACATGGCAGAAGGCATCACACGGCAAGGAAGTGTGCCCAGGAGACAGAGAGGGGAAATCAAGCTAAACTCATCCTTTTTATCAAGAACCCACTCCCATGATAACTAACAGCAAAAATCCATTTGTGAGGGTAGACTCCTCATGATCTGATTACCTCCCACCTCTCAACACTGTTAAAATGGCAATTAAATTTCAACATGAGTTTTGGAAGGGACAATCAAACCATAGCAAATACCTATAGGTCAGGATCATAGCCATCTTGGAGGCTGGTTATTACAATACTATATATTTTGTGTTGAGATATATGTATGTACATATTTGTGTCTTGTCTGCCTGCCTGCTTGTTTGTATGTATATATCATGGATGGGAATGATAAATACCAACTACTAACTTTAGGGTAGTGATTTCCTTAGGAGAAAGAAAGATCACCCTGCTTTGGTGTGAAAAATTAAACTGAAGTAAGGCTATAACAAAATAAGGACTCCAATTACAATGTAGCTGATAGAAGAAAGAGGTGGTGGTGGTCTAGAATAGGATGGTGGTAGTAGAGAGAATTGGAGGGATTACCAATGTTTTAAAAATAGAATTAAAAGACATAATGACTGATTAGATATGAGGAATGTCAGGTTCTAGCTCTAAGAATAGTCGGGGCCTGGCATGGTGGCTCACACCTGTAATCCTAGGAGGCCAAGGCAGGAGGATCACTTGAGGTCAGGAGTTCAATACCAGCCTGAGCAAGAGTGAGACCCCCATCTCTATTAAAAATGGAAAAAATTAGCCAGGCATGGTGTTATGGGCCTGTAGTCCTAGCTACTGGGGAGGCTGAGGCAGGAGGATCGCTTGAGCCCAGGAGTTGGAGGTTGCAGTGAGCTATGATGACGCCACTGCACTCTAGCTAGGGCAGCAGAGCGAGACTCTGTCTCAAAAAAAAAAAAAATAAAAATAAAATAAAACAAACAGAATAGTCAGGGATAACAGGTAATTTTCCGACCTAGAAGAAAATGATTTCTTAATCAGATGATGAGATCCAAATTGCACTGGGTTGAACTGGGTGACCTTACAAATATCTAACCTTACTGGACTTTATTATTCTTAGCTGTAAAAAAACGGTGTTTATATGATCTCTCTTGCCTTCCAACACTAAAATTCTATGACTATGTCTCACATTTGTGATACAGAATATTACAGAAAGGAAGGTGGAAAGAAACAGATAATACCAAAATTATAAGCCACTGAAATAATCTGTCATGTGAAGTTCAGCTCCAAGTAGCTTTGCAGAAAACACCCCACATGTGCTTCCTTATTTCACCAGTTTCCTTTTGCAGTAAGTCCTCAAGATGTAGACAGTCATGTTTATAAGGTGATGTATTTTAGTGGAGATTTTACCCATTATTTTGAACACCAACCAACCTCCTGTACGTATTTTTACAAGCATTTTTTAAACATTTGACCAAATAACAAGCATTTGTATTTTATGACTGTTTTTCAACTCCTAATGCCTCAAAGACTTTTTTTAAAAATTTATTCCTTTTTCAACCCCAAATGTTTGTAGTTCCTGCACTACTTTTCTTAGTCTGCACAATTCCATGGCATTTTGTTTTTATGCCTAAATCTGTTGTCATGTTCTGGCTCTGAGTGTTTGTATTGAGTGTCCCACCATTCTAGGTTTCTTGGAGGAATACTGCTATAGAACATACTTAGCTTATTTCTAATTTTATTGATACGGAAATCAAAGCAAAAGAGCAAAAAACTCCAAAGAGCCACTTGATGAAGTTTACACTTTAAAAGAATATTTTGTCTCTAGAGAATAGTAGCTGACAACTGTCATTAGCTTGTAAATGCCCATCTGACTTGCTACTGGAAGTCTTGTATTGTTTATATTGTTAAACTTAAGGGAGGAACTTTGTTAATTGTTCTACTTGAGTTGCAAACCAAGAAATCTAACATTTACATTACAATATAGTATGTGGGAAGGGAGGAAACCTAGGAATTTATTTCAAAAGCAGTATTATAATAAAAGTTTATCAGCTCAGAAATATGTTATTTCATGTAGAATTTCTCAAAGCTTTCATATTTCATTCCCTTGAAAGGCATCTTGCTCTCTAGAGGGAAAAAGTTAAACTAGGTATGAAAGACCTTCATTTTCTCTGTTAACTTTGTCTCAGCTATTTTAAAACAAACAATAACCCCTAAGCACTTACGTGTGAAACTGATGTTTTAGTGAAATCCTTCAAATGTTATGTGTTTCAGACTCAGATTCCTATCATTTAGTTAAATTCAACTCTGTCTACTTCTTGAGATCTGTGGTTAGTTACTCATTTTCACATATAGAAAAGGTATAAGGGGGGGGTAAAAATACCAAGTGAATAAGTTAATCACCTAATTTTATGATCCCATCATCATTACTCCCTGTACAAAGAGATAGAAATATTCATGTTAGTGGCTCTGACTTCAAGGAAATAGTGGATGGATTGCTAAGGATTCTTTTAGAAAAGAGAAGGAAAATTTAAGGACCGGTTTTTCACCTATCTTTAGATATTGCAAGCTTTAGATCATGCATGCTGTGCACTAAATTCAAATACAATCTATGGTAACAAAAATCAGATCAGTGGTTACCCAGGGATTAACTGGGGTGGGGTTCAGGGAATTTGGGGGAATCATGGAAATGTTCTTTATCTTGTGTCAAAACTCATCAAATTTCCATTTAAAATAATAAACTATGCCTCAATTAGTATTTTGTTTTTTTTCAAATCATAAAAGATTTTAGTGTGAAGCTTTTGTATACACTTGTAGGCCTTACAAATTACTGGAACAGTCAAGGAAATAAGATGTAAATGACTACAACTATGGAAAGTTTGATGCATTTGAAATCTCCAGAACATTAATCGCACACATTTCATCTAAACTATTTAATTAGGAGGGATATGAATCCTTAGAAGCATAAAAGAATGTACCTTTTGACTCTTAAAAGATAATAATAAAGAAACATTATCACTTATGTATCAGGCAGTATGCTAAGTGTTTTAAATTATGTCTTTCATTTATGCCTCATAAGAGCTCTATGAGTTAGGGATTAAACCCATTTTAAAATGAAAAAGTGAGGCTCAGAGAAGTTGCATATGTCCAAAGTTACAAAGCCAGGATTCAGTCCCAAATTTGACTCCAAAGCCTGTTGTCTTTCCTCAGTGCTAACATCATCTTTAAATGCTTAGTTGCTTATGTAAAAATTTTTTATTTAAAAATTTATTTATTTACAAAATTCATTTGAAAATTATTCTGAAAGAGGGTTATTCTGACATTTATTTTACTGATTAAGGCTCTGTAATTCAAGAGAGGAAAAAGATAAGGAAATTCAGAACTCCGGCCATACTGTCATAAAAGATCCCGTCAATTGTATTGTTTATTATAATGTTTCCCTTCATAACATTTTGTTATAAAATTATAATTGAGCTTTGGCTTCTAGCTAAGCTCAGGAAGATGTTCAAGAGAAAATGAAAGAAAAAAAATAAGAAAAAGAAAGGCCGGGCGCGGTGGCTCACGCCTGTAATCCTAGCACTCTGGGAGGCCGAGGCGGGTGGATTGCTCAAGGTCAGGAGTTCGAGACCAGCCTGAGCGAGACCCCGTCTCTACTAAAAATGGAAAGACATTATATGGACAACTAAAAATCTATATAGAAAAAATTAGCCGGGCATAGTGGCGCATGCCTGTAGTCCCAGCTACTCGGGAGGCTGAGGCAGTAGGATCGCTTAAGCCGAGGAGTCTGAGGTTGCTGTGAGCTAAGCTGACGCCACGGCACTCACTCTAGCCTGGGCAACAAAGTGAGACTCTGTCTCAACAAAAAAAAAAAAAAAAAAAAAAAAAAATAAGAAAAAGAAAGAAAAAAAAAGAGAGAGAAAATGAAAGGACCAGCCTGAGCAAGAGCAAGACCCCATCTCTACAAAAAATAGAAAAATTAGCCAGGTGTGACAGTGCATGCCTGTAGTCCCAGCTACTCGGGAGGCTGAGCCTGGAGGATCACTTGAGCCAGGAGTTGGAGGTTGCAGTGAGCTACGATAACACCACTGCACTTTAGCCTGGGTGACACAATGAAACTCTGTCTCAAAAAAAAAAAAAAAAAAAAGGAAAGGAATTGATTTTGATTATATCGTGATATGTCCATGCTGTATAATAGAATGCTTACTTATCACCTTGGATATAATGTAGTATTAGTAATATATATATATATATATATATATATCAGTTGACTGTCCTGGAGTAAGAGTCTCACTTATTAGTGTACTTTAAGAAAATGTCATTCCCCAGGGATTCTTGAAAGCTCTGAATTCCAAGAGCCACCTACTACAGGCTTGGAGTCTGGTTCAGCAATCTCTGGCTACTTAATAAAATCTTACTAAATGAAAGCAGGGTTTGTATTCACCAATACCAAGAACTTTACCTCATATTCCTAGGAAAGCCTGTCCTTGACCCTCTCAGAAGATAATGCCTTAACTCTTTTCTCATACCTGAAAAATGAGTTATATGATCCATTTGATCTTCCATAAGCCAGTTCCTAGAATAACCTTCAACTAAAGCAGAAGGGCATGTTCTCAAACCTTCTTTGAAAACATTTTAAACCATGCTAATAATAATAGTAGACTCTCATGTAAGAATAGTAATAATGTGGCTTTAACTTACAATGAAATCTAATTATCATATGTTCGTGGATCTTTTTCATTCAGATGTGACAGTGGTTTATCAAAATGGGTTACCTGTGATATCTGTGAGGCTACCATCCCGGCGTGAACGCTGCCAGTTCACACTCAAACCTATCTCTGACTCTGTTGGTGTGTTTTTACGACAATTACAAGAAGAGGATCGGGGAATTGACAGAGTTGCCATCTATTCACCAGGTATAGTCACCTTCATTATTAATTCCCTCCCACTCCTCATTTCCCCCCAAACCATTTCTAAACATACACACATCACTGCAAAAGAATCCTATACAGTTAACTTTAGAAAATATTTTTTAACTTAGCAACTGCCAGGAGAGAAAGTAATTTCTTTCCCAATGGTTCTCATAACATAATTGTTCAGTTTTGGCAAATGTATCTTCATAGGGAATCTCATTCCAAAGCAACTTGCCTATAATGCACGGGCAAGGATGAACAACCAATCACATTTTATATTATTAAGACCTTCTGTCATTACCTCGAGTGTAGAATAAATTTTTCCAGTACTTGAGCCCTTATCTCTGGAGATATGAAATATTAGGACTTCTGTTTAGATCTTCTCATGTCTTTCACATAAAAGTTTACCAAAATAAAGATGTATATGATTTGAAAAAAATATAAAAAGGCACTAAAGTTCCCATTTGATATAACATCTGTTTCATTTATTTATATTTTAAGTGCCTTTTTACTTTGAAAAAAACTTGAAAGATTAGTCCAGTAAGTACCCATTTGCTCTTCTCCTAGATTTACCAATTGTTAAGAGTTGCCACATTGCTATGCTTTAAGTAGTTTAAGTATACTTAATTTCCAAGTCATCTAGCAACATAATTAGTAGACCAGCATGGTGTACTTTGCTAACGCTATCATCTGTCCCTACTGAACCATTAGCAAGTAATCAGTGACTATATTGAAAAGTACTATATGTTAGAAAATATTGTTTTTTCACTCTCGACCAGCTTCCATCATAGACAAATGTAAGAAGTCCATACAGCTCTGTCAGTGACCCTAGATTTCCAACCGACACCTACCGATCTATGGCCAGTAATTATTTTACTTGTTTGTACAATTCTGCCAGAAAACCACGTTGTTAAATCTTCACGGACTTGAAGCCTAAAAACAAAGAGCTTTAGACAATCTAAACTTTGTTTACCATAGAACTGGGGGATCAGACAAAAAGCTGTAATTTAAAAGGAAGTAATTTTTAAAAACGATTTTGAGGATTGCATTTTCCTGATCATTCTTGAATAATTATGGACATATGACAAGTTTCATTATTTTCACAGATGGTGTTCGAGTTGCTGCCTCAACAGGCATCGACCTCCTCCTCCTTGATGACTTTAAGCTGGTCATTAATGACTTAACATATCATGTACGGCCACCAAAAAGAGGTAAAAAAAGTAGCCTTGATAAGGTCACAGAAATGTGGAAAGGGCTTTTGGAAAGAAATTTATTTTTCCCTGGGTAACCCCAAGAGACAGTCAATATTAAGAGAACACTGAAAGTTTTACATACAGATAAGCACTATTTCAGTTGAAGAGCTCATTGAGTACCTGGTACTTGGCTAGTACATTGACTAAAATTATTTATTAATAGATTTGACCTAGATACCGGAATGCTTTATTATCTGACATTGTTACTCTGTTTCACATAATTAAATGTCCTACATCAGCAGTCCCCAACCTTTTTGGCTCCAGGAACCAGTTTCATGCAAGACAGTTTTTCCATGGTGGAGGTGGGGGAGTGGAGCTCAGGCAGTGGTGCAAGCGATGGGGAGCAGCTATAAATATAGATGAAGCTTCGCTCACTCCCCCACTGCTCACCTCCTGCTAAGTGGCCTGGTTCCTACGTTTCATGGAAGATGTTTTTCCACAGATGGGGTTGGGAGTGTGGGGGAGTTGGAGGTCAGTTGGTGATGTGCACCCAGTTCCTAACAGGCCATGGACCGGTACTGGCTGCCGCCTGGGGTTTGGGGACCGCAGTCCTATGTAACTTAAGGTCCTTCCCTCCATATAGGCTAAAAGTCATATTATTTTACTAACATTACAAGGAGAAATCTTTTTAAAATAAACTATGGGCTTCCCTGTTCTTTTAAACATTGTGACAGGTATTAATTCCCCCCCCCCTTTTTTTTCCCTGATGATTCAAGGTCAGCAGTCGGCAAGTCAATTATTGTACAATTACAGTCTTTAGGAATTTCTGACATATATGCTTTTGTCTGCAAAGTGAGGTGCTCACCTCAGGTGCATAGTTTAAGAGGGTGAGAAAAAATTCAGTAATGAAGATAAATATTGTTTTAATGCACTATTATTAAAAACCAAAGTTAATGCAAAAAAATCCATAATGAACAAAATGTCAAAATTTAAAATAAAGACAGAGTCAGTATTACTAATTTTTCATTTCATCCCAGTCTCCAGCATGGCTCTGCACGGTCCAATGCTAAATAGCCCTCTAAAACAGCATTTTGAGTTGTGCCTCTTTTGGCCACATTTCTCTCTTTGTTCTTGATATTCATTGTTACTGCTGTTGTTAATGTTCCTTCCACTACGACCCCTGCCTCTACCAGCCTGCTAGGACATTCCTTCTTTTCAATCCTGCTTTTAAAAATTGAGTCTAACATAGAAAAAGTTCTGAGCGAAGGCCTGTGTATTAAATGTCTCCATAATGTGGTCCTCATCTACCTTTTAAAATTTTCTCTTTTCCTCCTGCATGTTCCTTACTTTTTCTCCACCGCGTATTCCTTTGTGATTTCCTGAACTATGCCTCATTCTTTGCCATCTCAGTATTTGTTCACCTTTCCCTCCCTAAGATGTCTTTCTCCTTTCTTCTTACCTCGTATTTCCTCATGTCAAAATCATCAGTGTCAGCTCTTCCATGAAGCCTTTAATGATCCTCTTGTTCTTTCTCTGACTCTCACCCAACAGAAGTGATTAATCGCTTCTCTGAATTCTGCTTATTCCTTTTCTTTGTAAATGCTCTGGGTGAGGGCACTGCTATTTTGTATTCCCCATTGATTCATTCTCTATTGAGTGAATTAAATGAGTTAACTCGGTAGCATTTGGTTGTTCAGGGGCCAATAGGTTGTTGAGAAGTAGCTAGCTGGGGCAAAGTACAGAAAAGGATATAGAAAAGTATCCTTTAAATAGTAAGAATGGAAAAATACTCTTAAAATACATTTGACCCTTAAGCAACAGGGGTTTGAACTTCATGGGTCCACTTATACACAGATTTTTTTCAAGAAATTGGAAAATGTTTTTGAGATTTGTAACAATCTGAAAAAACTCAAAGACAAACTGCATAGCTTAGAAATGTCAAAAAAGTTAAAAAGTTAGGTATGTTATAAATGCATAAAATACATGTAGATATTAGTCTTTTATCATTTACTACCATAAAATACATACAAATCTATTATAAAAAGTTAAAATTTATCAAAACTTACCCATACACTTATAGACTGTACATAGTGCCATTCACCGAAAGAAATATAAACAAATATAAAAATGCAATATTAAGGCCAGGCGCAGTGGCTCATGCCTGTAATCCTAGCACTCTGGGAGGCCAAGGCAGGCGGATCATTTGAGCTCAGGAGTTCGAGAGCAGCCTGAGCAAGAGCGAGACCCTGTCTCTACTAAAAGTAGAAAGAAATTAACTGGACAACTAAAAACATGTAGAAAAAATTGGCTGGGCATGGTGGCGCATGCCTGTAGTCCCAGCTACTTGGGAGGCTGAGGCAGGAGGATCACTTGAGCCCAGGAGTTTGAGGTTGCTGTGAGCTAGGCTGATGCCACGGCACTCTAGCCTGGGCAACAGAGTGAGACTCTGTCTCAAAAAAAAAAAAAAAAAAAAGATGTAATATTAAATCATAACTGCATGAAATTAACTGTAGTACATAGTATGCTACTATAATAATTTCATAGCCACCTCCTGTTGCCATTGTGAAGAGCTCAAGAGTTGCAAATATCTGCTTAAAATGCCATGTTATGCTTATCATCTCTGCATAAGCAGTTCATCTTTCCAGTAAATTGCATATTACAGAAAAGTGATCTCTCGTGGTCATTGCATATCTTCCATCATATTTAGTGCAATACCATAAACCTTAGTGTTTATGTATTTATTTAAATACAAAACAAATTTATAAAAAATTAAATACAGTCCTCTCCCAGAGCTGCCTATCTCTTCTGGGAGGACCCTACCCTCCCTGGAGTCAAGTCCCTGGCACAACCACACCTCCCCTCCTGGAGCATTTCAGCCACAGCCCCCAGGCATTCTGGGAACCCAGCATACAAAGGTTAGGGCTTTCCTTGCCATAGGGAGGCCAGAAGGGAGCTGGGAATTCCAACACTGTTGGGTGCCCCAAGACACAAGCTATCACCTCTGCTGAGGGAGGGCAGGGTGAGCAGTTCTCTTCCCAAGCTGCCCTGGAGGCAAGTCCCTGGTACAAATACCCCTACCCCATCATAGCATTTCAGTGGCAGCCCCCAGGCATTAGGGGTTCTGGGAGCCCAGCACACAATGGTTTGAGCTTTCTCCATCACCTCTACTGTGGCTGGGCCAGGAAGGGAGCTGGGAATTGGGACACTTTTGAGTGCCCCAAGAGCAAAAACTACGACCTCCACTGAGGGAGGGAAGGGTGAGCAGTCCTTGCCTCTATTGGGAAAAGCCTGCCCTACCTGGAAGCAAATCTATGACATAACTGCCACCACCACCCCCTCGCCTTAGCATTTCAGCCAGGGCCCCACAGCCATTCTGGTAGCCCAGTGCACAGTGGGTTGAGCTGCCTCCACCACTACTGCTACAGCTGGGCCAGGTTAGGAGCTGGAAATCTGGGTGCCTTTGTGCCCCTGAAGGACAGAACACAGTCACTGGCAACATAGGGAGATGTGAGCGGCTTGTGTGCCCTACAGCTAGCTGCTTGCCTCTGCTAATCTCACCAAGAGGGGCCTGCCCATCCTGTGGCAGGTTCACAGTGCATCTGTCCTTCTCCTGCCTGAGCATTCTTCCAGACCGGGAGATCACCCTGCCCCTCTCTATCACAGCCAGCACCTGAACTCAGCTCAGTCTTGGTCTGGTTCCCCCAGGACTCAAGAATGGCATCCAGGGGCCTAGGGACTGGGAATTACCTAACCTAGTCCACCACCGCTGACACCTGAACACTCTCCCAGGGGTCTGAGGTCCAGCTGACCCAAATTGCCAGCAATGCCATGATGGCTACTTATCTACACAAGCCAAAAGTCAGTGCACCTCTCCCTTTCTACACTGAGCAGCAGAGTTCCCAGCAGAGAACAGACAAGCTGCAAAGGTATGTTTTGAGCTAAGGGAAAAGGTTCCAGATGAGAAGGAACCAATATAAGAACTCTGGCAGTATGAAAAAACAAGCTATTTTGACACTCCCAAAGAATCACACTAGGTCTCCAGCAATGGACTACAAGCAAAAGGAAATTTTTGAAATGTCAGATATAGAATTCAAAATATGGATTGCAACTAAGCTCATAGGGATCCATGAGAAAGTTGAAAACCAACACAAAGAAACCAAAAACAATAATTTAGGAAAGGAATAAAAACTTTACTAAAGAAATAAGTATTTTTTTAAAAAATAACAGAACTTGTGGAAATGAGTCATTTAGGGAATTAGAAAATACAGTGGAAAGTTTTAACAACAGAGTAGACCAAGTGGAAGGAAAAATTTCAGAGCTTGAAGACAAAGCTTTTGAATTAACCAGTCACTCCCCCCCAACCAAAAAAAAAAGAATCAAAAGAAATGAACAAAGTCTTTGAGAAATATGCGATTGTGTTAAATGCCCAAACATAAGAATCATAGGTATTCTTGAGGGAGAAGAAAAAAAACCAAAAAGCATTGAAAACTTATTTGAGGGAATATTGGAGGAAAACTTCCCAGGTTTGCTAGAGATTTAGACATCCAGATACAAGTAGCTAAATTAACTCGTGGAATATTCATTGTAAAAAGGTTATCACCAAGGCACATAGTCTTTAGGCTGTCAAAGTCAACATGAAGGAGGAAATCCTATGAGCTGTGAGACAAAAGCATCAAGTAACTTATAAAGGAAAACCCATCAGACTAACAGCAGACTTCTCAACCTTACAAGAAACCTTACAAGCCAAAAGGGATTGGGGTCCTATCTTTAATCTTCTTATTCAGAATAACTGTCAGCCAAGAATTTTTGTATCCTACAAAACTGTTTTATAAATGAAAGAGAAATAACATCTTTCCCAAACAACCAATACTGAGGGAATTTGTCACCACTACACTGGCCCTTCAGGAAATGCTCAAAGAAGTTTTAACCATTGAAATGAAAAGTTGATAACCAGTATAAAAACACCTAAAAGAAAAGAAAAAGAGGCCGGGCGCGGTGGCTCACGCCTGTAATCCTAGCACTCTGGGAGGCCGAGGCGGGTGGATCGCTCAAGGTCAGGAGTTCGAGACCAGCCTGAGCGAGACCTCGTCTCTACTAAAAATAGAAAGACATTATATGGACAACTAAAAATCTATATAGAAAAAATTAGCCGGGCATGGTGGCGCATGCCTGTAGTCCCAGCTACTCGGGAGGCTGAGGCAGTAGGATCGCTTAAGCCGAGGAGTCTGAGGTTGCTGTGAGCTAAGCTGACGCCACGGCACTCACTCTAGCCTGGGCAACAAAGTGAGACTCTGTCTCAACAAAAAAAAAAAAAAAAAGAAAAAAAGAAAAAAACCCACAGCTTTTATAAAACAGTAACACAGGGGAGAATACAAAGCAACTAAGTAACGATCAACATAATGTCAGGAACAGTTATCTCACAGATCAATATTAACATTACATGTAAATGGTCTAAATGCCCCACTTAGATTGGTGTGATGGATAAAAAACACAGCCCAAATATTAATACCTGCTGTTTCCAAGAGACCTATTTAACTTGCAAAGATTCTCATAGACTCAAGGTAAAGTGGTAGAAAAAAATATTCCAAGAAAATGTAAACCACAAGCGTGCAGGAGTAGCTATTCTTAAATCAGATGAAACAGACTTTAAATTAACAATAGTAAAAAAAGACAAAGAAGGCTCTTGTTGAAGATATCAATTCAACAAGACAATACAACAATCCTAAATATATATACACCTAACACCAGAGCTCCCAGATTCATAAAACAAATATTACTAGAACTATGAAAATAAATAAATAGCAACATATTAATTGTGAGAGATTTTAACACCCCACTGACAGAACTAGACAGATCATTAAGGCAAACAACTCAACAAAAAATACTGGACTTAAATGGGACTCTAGAGCAAATGAATCTAACAGACATTTACAGAACAGTCTACCCAAAAACTGCAGAATATATATTCTTCTCATCAGCACATAGGACATTTTCCAAGGTAGATCATGTATTAGGCTACAAAACAAGTGTCAACAAATTAAAAAACAATTGAAATCATGCCAGATATCTTTTCAGACCACAGTGGAATAAAGCTAGAAATAATTCTAAGAGGAACTCTCAAAACTACACAAATACATGAGAAAATTAAATAACATGCTGCTGAATGATCCTTGGGTGGAAATTAAGATGAAAATTTAAAAAAATTTTGAAATGAATGATAATGACACAAGCCATCAAAATCCCTGTGATACAGCAAAAGTAGTGCTGGAAGGGAGACGTTTATAGCACCAAATGCTGACATCAAAAAGACAGAAAGATCATAAATTAACAACCCAACATCATTACTTCAAGGAACTAGAACAACAAAAACAAACCAAACCCAAAGCTAGCAGAAGAAATATCAAAAATCAGAGTAGAATTAAATGAAATTGAAACAAAAAAATACAAAGGATCAATGAAACAAACAGTTGCTTCTTTGAGAAGATAAACAAAATCAATAGACCACTAGCTAGATTAACGAAGAAAACAATGGAGAGGATTCAAATAAGCTCAGTCAGAAATGAAAAAGAAGACATTACAACTGATACCACAGAAATACAAAAGATCATCCAAGACTACTTATGAACACCTCTACACACACAAACTAGAAAATCTAGAGGAAATGGATAAACTCCTAGAAACACACAACTTCCCAAGCTTGAATCAGGAAGAAATAGAAATCCTGAACAAACCAATAAAGAGTAGTAAGACTGAATCAGTAATAAAAATCTTCCAACTAAGAAAAGCCCAGAACCAAATGGATTCACAGCTGAATTCTACCAGACCTACTGGTACCAATCCTACTGAAACTGTTTCCAAAAAAATCAAGAATAAGGGAATCCTCCCTAACTCATCCTACAGAGCTGGTATCACCCTGATACCAAAGTCAGGAAAGTAGACAACAGTAAAAAGACTACAGATCAATATTCTTGATGAACACAGGTGCAAAAATCCTCAACGAAATACTAGTAAACCAAAAGCAAATCAAAAAGATAAAATCAAATAGATTTCATCCCAGGGATGCAAGGATGATTAGATATTCACAAATCAGTAAATGTTATTCACCACATAAACAGAATTGAAAACAAAACATATCATCTCAATAGATGCAGAAAAACCATTCAACAAAGTTGAATGTTCCTTCATGATAAAAACCCTCAACAAAGTAGGCATAGAAGGAACATATAATAAAAGCCATATATAACAGACCAACAGCCAACATCATACTGAGTGGGGAAAAGTTGAAAGCATTCCCTCTAAGACCTGGAACAAGACAAGGATGCATGCTTTCACCACTCGTATTCAACATAGCACTGGAAGTCTGTGCCAAAGCAATCAGGCAAGAGAAAGAAAGAAAGAGCATCCAAATTCGAAAAGAAGTCAAACTATCTCTGTTTGCTGACAATATGATCTTATACCTAGAAAACCCTAAAGACTCCTCTAAAAGACTCCTAAACTTGATAAATGAATTCAGTAAAATCTCAGTGTACAAAATCGATGTACAAATCAGTAGCATTTCTGTACTCTAATTTAAACAACCAAGCTGACAATCAAATCAAGAACTCAATCTCATTTACAATACTGCAAAAAATAAAATAAAATTCTTTGGAGTGTACTTAACCAAGGAGGTGAATGATCTCTACAAGGAAAACTATAAAACACTGATGAAAGAAGTCATAGATGACACAAACAAGTGGAAAAGCATCTTATGCTCATGAATTGGAAGAATCAATATTATTAAAATGTCCATGCTTCCCAAAGTGATTGACAGATTCATTGCAATTCCTATCAAAATACCAACATCATTTTTCACAGAGTTAGAAAAAACAATTGTAAAATTCATATGGAACCAAAAAAGAGCACAGATAGCCAAAGCAATCCTAAGCAAAAAGAACAAATCTGGAGGTATCACATTACCTGACTTCAAACTATACTATGAGGCAATAGTAACCAAAACAGCAAGGTATTGATATAAAAGCAGACATATAGACCAATGGAACAGAACAGAGAATCCAGAAATAAAGCCAAATACCTACAACCAACTGATCTTCAACAAAGACAAAAACCTAGACTGGGAAAAGGGCACCCCTATTCAATAAATGGTGCTGGGAAAACTGAATAGTCTCATGCAGAAGAATGAAACTGGATCTCTCTCTCTCACAATACACAAAAATTAACTCAAGGTGGATTAAAGACTTAAATGTAAGACCTGAAACAATAAAATTATTAGAAAAAAACATAGGAAAAACTATCCTTGACATTGGCCTAGGTAAAGAATTTATGACTAAAACCCCAAAAGCAAATACAACAAAAACAAAAATAAATAAATAAGACTTAATTAAACTAAAATAAGTCTTCTTCACAGCAAAAGAAATAATCAAGAGTGTAAACAGGCAACCTATAAAATGGGAGAAAATTTTAGCAAGCTATACATCCAACAGAGGACTCACATCCAGAATCTATAAGGAACTCAAACAAATCAACAAGAAAGAAATACCCTCATTAGAAAGTGAGCAAAAGATGAACAGACATATTTCAAAAGAAGAGAAACAATGGTCAAGAAACATGAAAAATGTTCAACATCACTAATCATCAGGGAAATACAAACCAAAACCATGATTAAGATACCACCTTACCTTACTCTATCAGAATGGCCATTATTAAAAAGTCAAAAAACCATAGATGCTCACACAGATGCAGTAAAAAGGGAATGCTTATACACTGTTGGTGGGAATGTAAATTAGTACAACCTCTGTGGAAAACAGTGTGGCAATTTCTCAAAGGACTTAAAGTAGATCTACCATTCAATCCAGCAATCCCACTACTGGGAACTACCCCCAAAGGAAAAGAAGTCATTTTATCACAAAGACACCTGCACTCATGTTTATCGCAGCACAATTCACAATTGCAAAGAAATGGAACCAACCTAAGTGCCCATCAGCTGATGAGTAGATAAATAAAATGTGGTATAAATGTACCGTGGAATACTACTCAGCCATGAAAAAGAATGAAATGCCATCTTTTGCAGCAACTTGGATGGAACTGGAGGCCATTAGCCTAAGTGAAGTAACCCAGGAACAAAAAAACCAAATACTGCATGTTATCACTTATAAGTAGGAATTAAGCAATAGTTATGCTTGCTCATACAGAGTGACATAATAGACATTGGAGACTCAGAAGGGGGAGGTAGGAAGGAGTACAGATGAAAAATTACTAACTGGGTACAACGTACACTGTTCAGGTGATAGGTAAACTAAAAGCCTAGACTTCTCCACTATACAATTTATCCATGTAAGAAAAACCATTTATTTGTATCCCCTAAATCTATTAAAATAAAATGTTAATATTTATTTTATAAATATAAATGTAGTTATATTTATAAATCTATAAATAATTTTTAATTATGTTTTAACAATTTTCTACTGTATTGGTAACATTCTAAAAGTTGACTAATATATTCCTATATAAATGTAACAATCAGGAAAGGTAAGATATGAGCTTCCATATACCATGTTGTCAAAAACCAAAGGTATTTTAATTAATGAATAATACCAACCATTTGTTTAATACTGTGTTTTTTAAGCATAATTGAGTGTTTTAGTTTTTTAAATACAGCTATTCTCCAGTTGAACAAGGGGAAAGTTAAGGTGGAAACTGAAAAGGAGGGAATTATATTTAATTCCCTAGTGATTTAGCAGCCTAACAACTCTTTGCTTTATCTTTATCTCAGAACTGTGGAATATACACCCAGCTTCTCTAGAAGTAAATCAGAGTGTGAAGCTTGCTAAAGTCAAAAGTATGTAATTCATGGATAAGCCGGGAATGGTGGTATGCGCCTGTAGTTCCGGCTACTGGGGAAGGGGAGGCAGGATGATCACTTAAGTCCAGGAGTTCAAGGCTGCAGTGAGCTGCGATGGCACCACTGCATTCAGCCTGGGCAACAAAGCTAGACCCTGTTTCTGGAAAACCAAAAAAAAAAAAAAAAAAAAAAAGAGTCTGTAATTCATGGAAATAATTATAAATTGAAGTGTAAACTTTGGTAAACTCAATAGCAGCATTTGTGTAGAATTTTAAATGACGTTTTTACTATTTAAATTCATACATCAGAGTTCACTTAGCTATTATTAGCCAAGGAGAGATTATGCCATCAGATACCATGTCTCAGAGAAACTCAAATATTATTTTAAATCCATAAACATTTTGTTTTCCCTGATTTTTAAAACGTAATAAAGAAAATCTTTATAAAATGTAAAATAGTTTCAAATTTTGTTTCCACCTTATTATCATCCTCTCCTTGATGGAGGAAGGTATTGCTGACATGGAAGGCACCACCACTTTTTCAACTGAGTAGAGTCAGAGAACAGTTTGAATTTTTGTATTTAATTTCTGTTTTCATCTAGATGAGTAAGCATATTCTCTGTCCTACATTGTAATTCTTTAGTGAGAAGACTAAATGGAGGAAAGAAGTAGAAGGCACTAGGTTGGAAGTGTTACATGATAAGGAATAACACCAGGCTTTTATATATATACATGGGGCAGATGGAACAAATCTGCTGTATCTAACAAAAGTTAAAATAGTTCATGAAGGAAAACTTTTCTAGGACAGTTTTTAATTTTTGACACATTTTTTCTACTCCTCATCTCCTTTAATTTTCATTTCTTTATCCACTTACTCTTTTCTCTGTTTATGGATAGCCCTTTGAAACTAAAAATGTTCTGTGAATATTGTGCACCAATAAACTCTAATTTCACATAGTTCCATCAGGCACTGCGAATGGAGGGCTCATTCATTTAGAATCCAATATAGCCACTTTTCATGTTTATGTGGAATTGGCAGTCCATAGGTATTGTGGATTCTTAATCGTTGACAACCTTTGCACCTAACTCCAAAGTTGGAGGGATAGGAAAACCTGAAATGGAACAAGGGGACATGTCATAATAGTGAGGCTAGTTGCAAGCTCCATCAAATTCTTTTGGTTACCATAGCTGTTTATAGCCAGGTTCCTCTGACCACTGCAGAACGAGAGGAGTAACTATTTTCACAATTAGATGATTTTATAATTTAAATGTAGATTGGAGGGAAGAATATGGAAAGGAACACAAAAAGCCTTTTATGTTGAAGTAGTAATTAACTGCCTTTCTCTGTCTTGGAGAGGAAGGGAATATGCCCTATTTCACTGGTGGTTATAATTTTGTACCAAGGAGAATCGTTTTGATTGGCACCACTAAGCCCTTTTCCCCATTTATACATCCAGAGAATATTGGATACCTTGCTTCTCTCTTAGTGATGCAAATTATTTGAGAGGAGAGATTGAACTACAAAAACCAAACACAAACAATAATGATGCCTTATTAGAGACCCAAATAGCCCAAATCCTTTCCAAACCGTTTTTATAGTTGAAAAGAATTTTCAGTACATATTATGTTAGCACATCTCCCCTGCCTGTCTGTACCTTAATTGTCTTGAAAAATGATGACATGTGCAGAAACATTAATAAACATCTACTTGCATTTTTAGTGACGCATATGCTAATCATCCCAAAGTGGTGGTGTTAAGCCCTTAGCGGATTTATTTTCCCACCTCCTATGACTTCATCTCCAAATATGTGGGCAGATTTTTCAGGGTCAGGGGTTTAGGATTATTGTTTTCCTTGACCATGATAATACCTTGGAACCATATTTTTCCTGTAAGAAAACCTGACAACATAAATCTTAGTCTCTTGAGTCTGCCAGGGCTTTTCTGATGTGTAATTAGAAAGATAACAACTGTACATTCAGCCAGGTCTAGAATTGGACATCTGTGAGGTCTCCCGTGATTTATCATCTTACAGTCTTTTCATTGCTGTTATGAGGTATTGTGGTTGTAAATTAATGTGTTTTATTTGTTTAGACTGGGTAATACATTCAAAAGGTTCAACTCCCAAAGTCTAAAAGAATGTATGGGGAAAAGTAGTCTTCTTGTCCCTATTCCCCAGCTACCCTCTTCTCCTCTGCATCGGCAAGCACTGTTCTGAGTTTCTTATCCCCTACCAGGATAGTCTGCACATTCATAAGCAAACATGAATGCATATTTTTTTCTTTTTGTTCAAATAGCATACCATACATACTATTTGTATCAGTCAGGGTTCATTTGGGGAAGGAGAACCATAAGACTATTACAGAATGAAATATTTACTGTAAGAATAAGACCTCGTACATTTGTAGATGAACCTGACGAAGTAAGAGTCTGAAAGGGGAAGCTTGGAGGATCAGAGAAAAGTCACTAATTTTGAAGCAGTGGCACAGGTGGACAAATCAAAATCCAGGAATATCAAATTGTTAGGGTGGGACTGTGATGGAGGGCTGGCAGAGAAATCCTGAGAACAGTGGTGTCAAATAGAACTTTCTGTGATGTGGAAAATTTTTTATTTCTGTACTAGCCAATATGGTAACCATTAATCACCTGTGGCTATTGAGCACTTGAAATGTGGCTAGTGTGACTAAAAGACTTGAATTTTTTTTTCATTTATTTATTCAGGATATTATGGGGGTATAAACATTTTGGTTACATGTAATGCTGTTTGCACCGCCCTTGCCAGGGTTACAAGCATGTCCCTCCCCCATACAGTGCATTTCGCTTCTATTAGTTGTAAATTTACCTGCCCCAAGACCTGAATTTTTAATTTAATTTTAATTAAATTATTATAGCACTATGTGGAGGGGGGTTGCAGAAATGTTGGTCAAAGGATACAAAATTTCAGTTAGGAAGAATAAGTTCAAGAGATCGATTGGACTACATGGTCACTATAGCCAATAGGAGTGTATTGATTATGTTCTTGAAAATTGCTAAGAGAGTAGATTTTAAGTGTTTTCACCACAAAAATATAAGTGGGGGAAGGCATATGTTAATTAGCTTGATTTATCCATTCCACAATGCATACATATTTGAAAACAACATGTTGTACATAATAAATATATGAAATTTTTATTTGCCAATTTAAAAGAATTAGCAAGTTAGTTAAAGATAAATAAATAGTAACATGTGGCCACTGGCTACCATAATGGACAGTGCAGCTTTAGAAGGCTGCATCCTGTTGTGTCCTAGATCTGCTGTTAATCAACAGAAGTGGCAGTTGAGAAAAAGAGCCATACATAGAGCAGAGGAGGGCAGGCACAGCTGGGACCTGCAGGCACCTTTGCATCTGTGTCACTATTTTCTTTTTTTTCTTCTTCTTCCTTCTTCTTCTTCTTCTTTCTTCTTCTTCTTCTTCCTCTTCCTCTTCCTCTTCCTCTTCCTCTTCTTTTTCTTCCTCATCTTCGTCTTCTTCGTCTTCCTTTTTTTTTTTTTTTCGTTCAAGACAGAGTCTTGCTCTGTCGCCCTGGGTAGAGTGCAGGGCATCATCATAGCTCCTTGCAACCTCAAACTCCTGGGCTCAAGTGATCCTCTTGCCTCAGCCTCCCAAGTAGCTGGGACTACAGGCCCATGCCACAATGCCTGGCTAATTTTTTCTATATGTTTTTAGTTGTCCAGCTAATTTATTTCTATTTTTTTTTTTTTTTTTTAGTAGAGATGGGTCTTGCTCTTGCTCAGGCTGCCCTCGAACTCCTGAGCTCAAATGATCTGCCCACCTCAGCCTCCCAGAGTGCTAGGATTACAGGTGTGAGCCACCATGCCTGTCCATCTTTGTCACTGTTATCTGCAATTACCTTCAGAGCATAAAGCCTTCTGCTTCACTTTGCACCTTCCAAAATCTCATTTGACTTTCTCTTTTGTTTAACTCTAATTCAGAACAATACAGGGAAGAATATTCTGGGAAACATAATTCCAGTTTAGCAGATTGACAGAGTATAAAATCATTAAACAAACTTTCTTTTCACCTAATAGTACATTGTGAAGATCTTAGCATACTAGTACATAAAGAATTCCTCATTGTTTTACACAACTTCTATGTTGTACATTATACAATGTGCAGTATATCACTATTCACTTAACTTATTTTTTATAATAATTTATTGATGGACTTTTGCATTGTTTTCATCTTTTGCTATAGTCTATATGCAGCATCAAATAATTTTGAATGCATGTCACTTAGGAAGTGTATGTATGTATGTGTAGGGAAAAAATAGAAACTTACTTTTTTGGTAAAACACACACCAAACCTGATTTCAATTGTATAGATCCTCGGGTTGTAGTAGTCTACTCATATTTGGTCATTTTGAAGATGTCCATGCTTCATTAGGAAAAGAGGAGAGTTTCTGTTTAGTTTGATTCCTCCCTTCGTTTCTTCCTTCCCTCCTTTATCTCCCTACTTCCTTGGATTTCTAAACAAATGCAGTATAATCACAGTATTGAATGTTGAAATGGAAACAGAAAGGGCACAGAACAGAATAGTCACCGGACCACCAGCCAGACCCTTTTCTGCTCCTTACTAACTCTGTGACTTTGTGAATATCATTACTGTACCTCATTACGGAGAGGAATTGTCTATTATTTGATTTTTCTTTCTTTTTATAGTGGCTGTGTCAGCACCTAGTATAGAAATGTTTGTCCATCTTACCTCTCTGGGACTCAAATTCCTTATTTATAAATTGTGGGCACCAAGCTTCCTCATGTTGTTATCTTGAGAATAACATGGGAAATATTGATATATATGAGACGGTTTTGTTAACCTTAGGTAATTTAAACCTACTTAAGGAATTATCTTTTTGAAGGGGACTGAGCTTGCAGGAGAAATGTTAATATTAGTATAATAGAAGCATAATGTAGCTCCAGGCCTGGAAATCAGGAGACATGAACTCTATCCCTTACTTTGACATTCTGGACAAGTTACTTCAGCCTTCTAGAGTGCAGTTTTCTCTTCTGGTAACTTTGGAAAGTTTAAGCTTTATGCAAATATGAGCTGCAACTTTGGTATGACACTGTTGACATAGATTACTTCTGGAACTCAAAGTATTCTTGCTTTTATCTGTTTCCATTAATCCGGCACACATTTACTGAAGCATGCAAGATACTGTGCTAGGTGCTATATCCCATTTCAGTGTATGTGCTCTTCTCTAATCCAATTTGCTGCCCTTATTTGAATTTTTTCATTAATTGAATTTCTGTGATAACTGTACTAAAAGACATCCTTGAAGAATATTTGAAATATTTGATTAATTCTAACTATGGCTCATTTTAATTTAGAAGAGGGCTGGCCTTATGCTATACGTAACAAATGTCACATTTAAAGCAAATAAGATTCTAAAACAAAAGCTTTACTTGTGCTTTTTTAAAAAAAAAATTCTTAGCTCAGATCAGCAGAATTTTTATTAGAGTCTCAAAACATAATTTTTAGATTTCTGGAAATACGTGGTACTCATAGTAGAGGATATTGAATCAAAGAATTTGATCTTCCACCTTTTCAATCATTCTCATAACTTCATACCCTTTAGAGCATGATTCTGAGGCCCACACAGCTATTTTCTGTCTTTCCTCAACAGGAATGAATAAAAGTTGGTATGCTAGGGGGAATATGTATGAGAGTTAAGATTATTAGGGTGATGGTATTTTTATTTATACCTTTGTGTTTGCAAATTTGAAATAACTGCATATTTTTCCCTCAGGAGTTTATAAAGAGAAAAAAAATCAATTATTAATAAAATGGCAAGACCACAGATAAATTATAGATCAACATTTTGATAAGAAAGATAATCAGATTGATTCTAAACCTCTCTACTAGTTTTTAACGTTCAGTTAAATTTTTTGTCTTTATCTGATGAAGATTATTATTTGTATTATTTTTCTTAGTGTTGACCTTAATCATAGCCTCATTTATACCATTTAGACTTCTAAGAATATAATGGTGAATATAGGTTTCAAAATTTTCGAGCTACTCAAGTATGAATTTACTTTCTAGATGTGCGGACAACTCCTTTTTAAAACTATTACTTTCTCTCAGCTTAACACTGAAGGTGGGATACGTATAGTGGATGAATCTGCTTTGTTCTTATTGTCTAATAGTCTCAGGAATAGCAAGTCTTCATTTAAAGTATACTTTTTTTAAAAGTGTAATCCATTTTTTTCAGACCTCTTAAGCCACGAAAATGCAGCAACGCTGAATGATGTAAAGACACTGGTCCAGCAGCTATACACCACACTGTGCATTGAGCAACACCAGTTAAACAAGGAAAGAGAGCTTATTGAAAGATTAGAGGATCTCAAAGAACAACTGGCTCCCCTGGAAAAGGTGAAAATTCAAATCTCAGATTTTTCTCATGACTTACATTTTTTCCAGAGCATACATGTTTCTGTTTTTTCTTCTAAGTTTATGCAGTTGAGTCATGTCAATCAAATTAGTCCACTAGTTTATAGTACTGAACCTAAAGTTCAATCAAAGCAAAGAAAGGACTTTACTCTGATTCGGAGGGGAGGAGAGTGTAAGGGCAATATATGTAACCTAAACTTTTGTACCCCCATAATATGCTGAAATAAAAAAAAATAAATTAAAAAAGACTTTAAAAGGAGTAGTTTGGAGCCTTGATATGGACTTAGAGTTTTGAGGTTTAAATATACTGCCCTGGGAAGGAAAAACTAATGATGATACCATTTCCATTGGGGAATGAAAGCAATAATGAGATTAATTTTTATGCTTTGCCAAATGCCTAATAATAAACCTGTGTCTCTCATAAATATATATATATATATATATTCCCTTAACCAGATTTACCACCTTTAAAATAAAGATTGGAATAATTGCTGATGAGGAAAGGTTCTCGAGTATAGTAGATAACGATTTTAGCCAAGGTAAGAATGAATATGAGATCAGCCCTCTGTGTCCATGGGTTCTACAACCACAGATTCAACCAACCTGTGATGAAAAACATTTGGGAGAAAAAAACAATTAAAAAAAATACAACAATAAAAAATAATACAAATTTTAAAACCATTATAATACAACAACTATTTACATAGCATTTACATTATATTATAAGTAATCTAGAGATGATTTAAAGTATATGGGAGGATATGCATTGGTTATATGCAAATACTATAGCGTTTTATATAGGGGACTTGAGCATCCACAGATTTTGATATCTGTGGAGGTCTTAGAACCAATCCCCCACAGATACTGAAGGATGACTGTCCATGGAGTATTATGCAGCTATTAAAAATGATTATATGGATCTAATTTGCTGTAGAAAATATATATTATGAAAAGTAAATTATAAAACTGTGCAGGCCGGGCGTGGTGGCTCACGCCTGTAATCCCAGCACTCTGGGAGGCCGAGGTGGGCGGATCGTTTGAGCTCAGGAGTTCGAGACCAGCCTGAGCAAGAGCGAGACCCCATCTCTACTAAAAATAGAAAGAAATGATATGGACAGCTAAAAATATATATATAAAAAAAAAAAAATTAGCCGGGCATGGTGGCACATGCCTGTAGTCCCAGCTACTCGGGAGGCTGAGACAGAGGATCGCTTGAGCTTAGGAGTTTGAGGTTGCTGTGAGCTAGGCTGACGCCACGGCACTCACTCTAGCCTGGGCAACAGAGTGAGACTCTGTCTCAAAAAAAAAAAAAAAAAAAACTGTGCATACTATGATCCAGTTTTTAAATGTGTTATGCATAAAGCTATACACATTTATATATACATACACAAAATATCAGAAGGAATATATTCCAAAATTCTAATAGAGTAGTAGGATTATGATTGATTTTTCTTCTTTACACTTTTCTGAATGTTTACAATGAACATATGTCACCTTTTTTTATGGTGATGCAATTGTTTCCGTTTTAACAAATTAGATTGTAAGGATTAAAGAGAGGAACAGATACTCTTAATATTGTGCATTTTCTGATTTTATAAAAATAATTATCATCATTTATCAAGTTTTTACCATGGGCTATGAATTATGCTAAGTGTTTTACCTGTATTCTCTTACTTAATCCTCAGAACAACTCTAATGAAGTTAATGGTGATTTGCAGATCAGGGCTCTAAACTCAGCTGTTCTGAATCCAGAGTTTGTGTTGTGCCTCTAGTATACTATTTGAGTTAAAACACTAATAATAGATTAAATCTTGTACACAACAGTGAGAAAATATTGGTATGTTTTTATTTTCCTCTTTCAAAGAAGGTAATCTTATGGTTAGATGAAGAGCTGTTGAAATGGAGTTATTCACTACCATGTTTTTACCATATTTTCAGCCACTTCTAGGGTGAAACATAAAATAAATGCCCTAAAAAGTAGTTATTCTTCTAAGATATTTTATCTAGTGAAAGTTACAGATAAGATACTATAATATTTAGGAAGATAAACTATATTTACTAGAATTAAGACTTTTGTCTCGATTATAAGCCTTGCTTCTTTAGTGAACACAGAACAATTTAAGAGTTTTAAATTGTTTCGATGTCAAATTGCCTTATAATTGATCATGTGTGCCTAACAGGTACGAATTGAGATTAGCAGAAAAGCCGAGAAGAGGACTACTTTGGTGCTATGGGGTGGCCTTGCCTACATGGCCACACAGTTTGGCATTTTGGCCCGGCTTACCTGGTGGGAATATTCCTGGGACATCATGGAACCAGTCACCTACTTCATCACTTACGGAAGTGCCATGGCAATGTATGCATATTTTGTAATGACACGCCAGGTAAGAAGTCCTCTTCAAATAAATTTTCATGATGTAATAATAAAGTTTTAGTTGTCAAAGTAGTTCTCTTTTCTCTCATATTCTTTCTAAGGCCAGTTCTTTTTAAGTACTCATTTATCCTTTTTTTTTTTTTTTTTTTTTTGAGACACGGTTTTGTTCTGGCCCAGGCTAGAGTGCCGTGGCATCAGCCTAGTTCACAGCAACCTCAAACTCCTGGGCTCAAGAGATCCTCCTGCCTCAGCCTCCCAAGTAGCTGGGACTACAGGCATGCGCCACCACACTTGGCTAATTTTATTCTATTTTTAGTCACCCAGCTAACTTTTTTTCTATTTTTAGTAGAGACAGGGTCTCACTCTTGCTCAGGCTGGTCTCAAACTTAATTGATACATAATGTGCATATTTATGGGATAAATGTGATATTTTGATACATGTATACATGTGTAATATATACATATATACATTCATAATGTCCAAATCAGGGTAATTGACATATCCATCACCTCAAACATTTATCATTTATTTGTGTTGTGAACATTCAAAATCCTTTCTTCTAGCTATTTGGAAATACACAAATAATTATTGTTAATTATAGTCACTATATTGTGCTACTAAACACTAAATCTTATCCTTCCTATCTAACTATAATTTTGAATTCATTAACTAATGTCTCCCTATCCCTTCTGTCCCCCAGTCCTTCCCAACCTCTGGCAACTACTATTCTACTCTCTACCTCTATGGGATCAACTTATATGCATTCACCTTTTTTAGCTCCCACATGAGTGAGAACATGTGATATTTGTCCTTCTGTGTCTGGCTTACTTCACTTAACATGATGACCTCTAGTTCCATCCATGTTGCAGCAGATGTCAGGATTTCATTCTTTTTTGTGGCAGTATCGTATTCTGTTGTGTATATATGCCATATTTTCTTTATCCATTCATTCTTATTTAGTCTTTTTGATTATAGCCATTTTAACTGGGGTCAAACGGTATCTCATTGTGGTTTTGATTTGCATTTCCCTGATAATTAGTGATGTTGAGGATTTTTTCTTATACCTGTTGACCATTTGTATGTCTTCTTTTGAGAAATATCTATTCAGATCATTTGCGCATTTTTTTTATTTCAGAATATTATGGGGGTACAAATATTTTGGTTACATGTAATGCCTTTGCCTCGCCCAAGCCAGGGCTAGAAGCATGCCCTTCCCCCATACAGTGCGCTCTGTCTCCATTAGTTGTGAGTTTACCCACCCACCCCCACCTGATCGGTGCCCAGTGAATATTACTACCATGTGAGCACCTTAGTGTTGATCTGTTAGTATCAATTGATGGTGAGTACATGTGGAGCTTGTTTTTCTATTCTTATGATGCCTCACTTCAAAGGATGGGCTCAAGCTCTATCCAGGATAATATAAGAGGTGCTAGTTCACCACCGTTTTTTGTAGTTGAGTAGTATTCCATCGTATACATATATCACATTTTATTAATCCACTCATGTATTGATGGGCACTTGGGTTGTTTCCACATCTTTTCAATTGTGAATTGTGCTCATTTGCCCATTTTTAAATTCAGTAATTTGTTTTATGGCTGTTGAGTTGTTTGAGTTCCTTGTATACTCTGGGTATTAATCCCTTGTGGGATAAATAGTTTGTAGACATTTTCTCCCATTTTGTAGGTTCTCTCTTCACTCTCCTGATTGTTTCCTTTGCTGTGCAAGAGCTTTTTAGTTTGATATTATTTCATTTATTTTTGCTTTTATTGCCTGTGCTTTTGAGGTATTACCCAAAAAATCTTTTCCCAGACCAGTGTCCTGAATTGTTTCCCCTGTATTTTCTTCCAGTAGTTTTAGTTTTGGGTCTTTGATTTAAGTCTTTAATTCCTTTTGAGTTTATTTTTGTGTATGGTGAGAGATAGGGAGTCTAGTTTCATTCTTCTGCATATGGATATCCATTTTTCTCATCACCATTTATTGAAGAGACTGTCCATTCCCCCAATGTATGCTTTTGGCATCTTTGCTGAAATTCATTTGGCTATAAATGCATGGATTCACTTCTGGGTGCTCTGTTCGTTCCATTGATATATGTGTCTGTTTTTATGCCAGTAACATGCTGTTTGGAGTAGTATATTTTGAAGTCAGTCAGTGCAATGTCTCCAGCTTTGTTCTTTTTGCTAAGGATTACTTCGCTATTTAGGATCTTTTGTGGTTCCATATGAATTTTTGGATTATTTTTTCTATTTCTATGAAGAATGTCACTGATATCCTGATAGGGGTTGCATTGAATCTGTAGATTGCTTTGGGTAATATGAGTCTATTCTTTATCAACCAAGGCTCATTTATCAAATATTAGTGTCTAGAACTAATTTTTATTGTCAATACTATTTCAAGTATCTTGGAAATCCGTAGTGTCTCTTTAGGAAGTATGAAGGATTTAACATCACTTAACACTAATTATTATATATGTGATACCACCACAGATCCAACCTAGCACTCCCTTGAATAATAAATATTTCAAATACCTGAGATATGTTAGAAACTTTTTCTGTTTTCTTACGTATCAGAAGAAAGCTGAGCATTGGTTCTCATATTTTCATGTGGCTGCTATTAAACAAAGACATTTTCTTTCTGTTAATTAGATCAGTGGTCATAGGCCTATTTATGTGTGGGAAAAATGAAAGCACAAGAATGTTATTTAAGCTTTCTTAGCCTCCCAAACATGTCTGGTAGAGAAGAAAGTAAACTGTTTATGTCCTATGATTGCTTGCCCAGAGTTTCCAGCATCTAGTCCTGTATCTGGCTCATCCTGGTCACTGTGTGAACAGAACTAAACAGCCATATCAGTCTTATCTAATCACAGCTCTGGACATGGCTTGCATTTGTCTGTGATATTTCTCTCTCTCTCTGTGTGTGTGTGTGTGTGTGTGTGTGTGTATGTCTTTGTTCTCACTCTCTCTTTTCTCTCTCTCATTGACACACACCTTTAATGGCTTTTTTATCTCCGATTGAAGTCCAAAATCCTTAGCCTGGGTATTCATAACTGCTTGCTATCTGTCCTTTCCAAATAACTTCCAGCTCTCCTGGGTATGTACTGTTTGTTCTAAATAAGCCAAATTACATTCTCTATTCCCACCAATGTCCTGAGTTTTCCACTACTTTATTCCTTACTTTACATCATTCCTTCAACTGGGAAAGTTCTCCCTGTTGATCTCTACCTGTCATATTTCACAGTTTACTTAAATGCTATCTTTCATGAACCTTTGACCAATCCCCTCCAGCTGACTTTTCTGTCCCCCTCTTCTGAATTCCTGTAACAAATTATGCCTCTCATTTCATTCACCCCAAGCTATCTTTTATTATAATTATTATGCAATGTCTTTTCCCTACTCCTAGACTATAATATCTTTTGAGGCTAGGCATTCAGTTTTATTCAATTTTTATTTTCCTTTGATATAAGGCTCATGTAACATAGAAGGCTCTGAGTGAACTGAACATATCAAATAAATGATAGCCATGCCTTCAGCCCACCGCAGGTATTTTTCCAGTTATACCGTGGACCTAGAGACCAACCTTGGTATAGCTCTTGCCAGTCAACTGGGTACCAAATGGTAGTACCATTGTGGACTTTGCATTTCCTCGATTACTAAAAAGGTGAAGCATTCTTTCCACTTACATAAAATGCCCATGCCTTTTGCTTGGTCATGCCTGTTGACTACCTTTTCCTAAGCCCAATTATGTGTCAGATATTTTACATCTAGTAACATAAATAGATATATATTTAATCTCAGCCCTATAAATATATACTCCCATTTTATAGATGAGGAAACTGAGCCTCAGAGAGGGTAAGTAATCAGCCCAAGCATTACATCTAGTAAATTGTAGGACCAGGAATTGAACACAGATTTGTCTGGCCCTGTAGGATGTTTTCTTTCTACTCAGTTATCATGCTGCCTTCTGTTGACTTCATTTATGAGTAGTTACTTCTGAAAACCACAATTGATCTAGAAATAGAATAGAAATGGAAACATGTTGGAGAAATAATTACTGCTTACAAAAAGCTATGTTTTGTAAATGTTTTCTTGAACTACAGATTAATGCAGGTTTTAGACTTGAACATAGTGTTACTTTTTTCCTTCTCCTTATGTTGTGAGATCCTTAATAACCCTCTGTCCTACTAGTTGAATGTTCTACTTCTGTGATTCCCATAACATTCTTGCTGCCCCCAAGTGACAAGTTGCAAAATAGCAGTAGTAAATAATCTAGTCACTATTTGCTTATGAATAGGAAAACACAGATCAAATAAAATGTATTAATAAAGAGAACTTTTCATGTTAAAAATTCTTGTCCCTAACTATTGTAGTATCCATAATTAAAACCCCTGAAACAAAATGCTTATTTAACAGCATTTAAATTCTTCTAAACTGTCATTACAATGAAATGCCACATTTGTTAGTAATCTATTAATAAATTATATCCCGATAGTAGATTAAGTTCCAAAGAATCTTTATAAGATAGCAAGTTCCTTGAAATCATAAAATCAAATGGAATATTAAATTTTACTGACTAATATTTTAATGAAACCTGAGTACAAATTTCTATTGTGTAGAAAGGAACCTTACGATAAGAATTGCCAGTCAGAGTTATGTCAGCATCCGTGTGTACCACCCATCCACCATCTGGCCCACAAATTTTCAACAGAGGGGATGTTGCTCCACAGGGGTGAAAATTGGTTCTCAGAGAATAAAAAACACCTTGGATATTACAGGACATAAACATACATGGTATGTCTGTGCTATTAACCCTTCTTTGGGGAGGAGGAACAATCAGGAAGAAAATGTCTAAAAAGGGCTACTTGGAGGGGCAATAATAAAAAAAAAAGGTTGATAAACACTGACCTAGCCTTTAATACTCTAACTTCTCAATTGTAACACCCATGATTTATATTGTACTCCAGCAAACCACTTCAATGGCCATTTGGAGTTTTCTTTCCTAGAACTGTCCCACTTCTAATATAAATTAGTATGTTAATTTTAGCCACAATTTCTGTTCTTTTCTTTCTAGCACTTTTATTCACTCATTCTTTCCTTTGACCTCTATCGAGACCTTGAGGATACCGACATCTTTCTCTTAACTTTTTACTTTTGCCTTCCTCCTGTATTGCTTCCTTTTCTATCCAGTTTAGACCATATTGCCATTCTCTTCTTACTATTATACTTTGCCCCTTTGTCTTTCAACCATATGTTCTCTATAAACTCCTAATCTCGGATTAATCTAGCCCTTTATTCTATATCCAGAATACTAAATATTGCTAGAGAAAAATCATATGATAGTTTGGAATGGGCCGCTGCTTCTTTCTAATTATATTTCCTTATTCATACCCCCACAGTAGTTATTCTGAGACTTCACATCAAGCACCCCGTCCCACCCTTAACCTTGCCTCCTACTTCTTCTAAAAAATTGAAGTTAACAGATAGAAGCTTTCTGATTCCAAAACTCTGTGAATTTAACTGTATCTGTACCTACTTTTACATTATTTCCTTCAAGCTCAAAGAAGAGATGGCATTTTCCTAGTCAGGGCTAGTCTCTCCACTATGTTCCCATTCTCTCCTTCTAGTATCTTATTCCAGTTCATTTTTGGTGTTCCCTGTGTTTTCAACCTCTCCCTCTCTCTTTCCTTCATAACCAAGCTGTCTGCATCTCTTCTCACTTAGTTTCAAATCAAAAACTTTCTAGAATAGAGTGTAGCACATAGTTGCTTAATCAATGCTTGTTGCCCCAAAAAGGGATAATAGATTTGAATAAATTTAATTAGTGTACATTTACCTCCTAAGCAAACATAGGTAAGTAGCCTAGTAAGAGCAATTTACATGAATGTAGAGGGCTTTCCCTCAAGTTCTTAATCCAACAGTTATCCCGTTAGTCAATGGTAATGATTCAGACCTCAATTTTATCCATTTTAAAAGGCTTCCACAGACCCTTTATGTATCATTCACCCAATATCTGTCATCATCAATAATTAAATATTTACTTTTGTTTCTAATTATGGCCTACTAGGCAATTGGACCATTCCTCTCATTTTAGGAAAAATTAGAATTATTAGACGAAACATAATATACATCTGCCTAATGACACTAGAGAGCTAACAAAATAGCAAAAAATGGACAGTCAAGGATCAAAAGAAGAGGAATCCAAGGAGGATGAGCCTAGCATTTAGGTATGCCTTTTCCTCTGGGGATTTATGCTGATTAAGGAGGGTATGGCTGAGAGGCCCTGAAACTGAGCCATATTTGCTAACCTAGAAGTACCAAAGCCATGGAGATTGACGTTCAGGGATCACTAAAGTAGGTGAGACACTCTTGCTTTGGGTTGGAACCTTTAAAGGTTACCATTGTAGAATAAGGAGGAAACTGTTGTAGGTTCTTTCAGTGACTGTAGCTCGTTTTCCATTCATCTCAATCCCATAAATTAGATTGAGGTAGTCCTAGGATACTGATAATCCCAGAGTGCTAATGCTCACAGGTTTTAGGCAGAAGCAAACAAATCATCCCTGGGAAGAGAAAACATTATCCTAAACCTTAAATTATTTATACAAATAATTTTGCAAATATGAAATTAGGCATACAATAAAAAAATAAGCAGATACACAGGAAATACCTACCAAAAAAAAATAGACATTAGAAGCAGACACGGGCTCCAGATATTGGCATTATCAGATATAGCCTTTAAAATAATTATATTTACTATAATCAGGGAGATAAAAGGCAAGGTTGAGAATATTGACAGATAACTTGATTTTTTTTTTTTTTAAGAACCAAATGAAAATTCTAGAAATGAAATACAACGAATGGGTTTAACAGCAGATCAGACATAGCTAAAGAGAGAAATAGTGACCTGGAATAAGTCAAAAGAAACTATTCAAAATGAGGTATGGAAAGACAAAAAGATATAAAATACAGGAAAGGGTAAGAGACACAGTAGATACAGTGAAAAAGCCTATTATGTATTTAATTTTATTGGAGCCTCAGGAGAATAGAAAGAGGATGAGAAGAAATAATATTTAAAGGGTTAATGCTGAAATGATGAAAGATATCAATTTACAGGTTTAAGAATCCCAACAAATACCAATGAATATATATATAAAAAAATAAATAAATCCACATCTAGACACATGAATAGTAAAACTTCAAAAGCCAAAACCAAAGGGAAAAATCTTAAAAGCAACCAAAGGCAGGAACAAAGCTTCCCTTCAAAAGAGTCATTGTTGACTTCTCAGCAGTAACAGTGAAAGCCAGAAGACAGTGGCATGGTAACCTCAATGTGTTGAAAGAAAATAACTTAGAATTCTATACTTAGCAAAAAATATCCTTCTAAAATAAAGGTGAAATAGGCCGGGTATGGTGGCTCACGCCTGTAATCCTAGCCCTCGTGGAGGCCGAGGCAGGAGGATTGCCTGAGGTCAGCGATCCTCAGTCAGACCAGCCTCAGTAAGAGTGAGACCCTGTCTCTACTAAAAATAGAAAGAAATTAGCCGGACAACTAAAAATAGAAAAAATTAGCTGTGTGTGGTGGTACACGCCTGTAGTCCCAGCCTCTCAGGGGGAGGGGGACTGATCCTCTGAGGCAGGAGGATCACTTGAGCCCAGGAGTTTGAGGTTGCTGTGAGCTAGGCTGACATCACAGCACTCTAGCCCAGGCAACAGAGCAAGACTCTATCTCAGAAAAAATAAATAAATTAATTAAATAAAGACATTTTCAGACAAAAAGAGAATTTGTCACCATCAGATCTGTACTAAAGGAACTACTAAAAGGCATTCTTTGGGCAGAGGAAAGATTATCAGTTGGAAAGTCAGAAAAGCAGGCAGGAATGAAGAGCACTGAAAGTGGTAAATCTATGAATGGGTCTAAATATTAGATATATAAAATAATTATAATAAATCTTATGGAAGTTAAAACACAGAGAGAATATATGCAATAACAATGACATCTAAATCTGGGGCAGGTAAAAGACTTAGTGTTCTAATGTCCCTTCATTGTGTTGGGAATAAGGTAAAAGTACCATTTTTATTCATCTTTGAACAGAAGACCCTCACTAGTGCAGAAGGCAAGAAAAAGATAAGAGAGATGTAAAGATTAGAAAGAAATAAAACTGACATCTGTCGATTTTCAACATAAAAAACACAGAAGACGGCCGGGCGTGGTGGCTCATGCCTGTAATCCTAGCACTCCGGGAGGCCAAGGTGGGTGGATCACTTGAGCTCCGGAGTTCGAGACCAGCCTGAACAAGAGCGAGACCCCATCTCTAGTAAAAATAGAAAGAAATTATATGGACAACTAAAAATGTATACAGAAAAATTAGCCGGGCATGGTGGTGCATGCCTTTGGTCCCAGCTACTCGGGGGGCTGAAGCAGGAGGATCTCTTGAGCCCAGGAGTTCGAGGCCAGCTTGGGCAATACAGTGAGACCCTGTCTCAAAAAAAAAAAAAAAAAAGATAAACTACATTAAAATTAACTTCTGTTTATTAGAGGGGCACCATGAAGAGGGTGAATAGGCTGGAAGGAGATATATGCAGTAAATATATCTAACAAAGGATCTGTGTCCAGAATGTATAAACAAATCCTACAAATCAGTAAGAAAATGATAGATAATCCAATAGAAAAAAAATGGCAAAAGAATTGAATAGACACTTCTAAAAGAGGATATGCAAATGGCCAATAATATATGAACTGAAAAGGCCTCAGCCTCATGAGTGATCAGGAAAATGCTATATATCTCTAAGAGAAATAAAGACATACGTCCAAATGCAAACTTGTACACAGGTGTACATAGCAGCATTATTCATAATTGCCAAAAGGTGGAAACAACCCAAATGCTATCAGCTGTGGAATGGATAAATAAAATGTGATGTGTCTGTTCAATGGAATATTATTTGGCAATATAAAGAAATGATATGCTGATATATGCTACAAATGGATGAACCTTGAAAACCTTTTGCTAAATAAAAGGCCACATGTTGTATGATTCCACTTATGTGAAATGTCCAGACTAGGCAAATCCATGGAGATAGAAAAGTACATTTTCTAGAACTAGGGATTTTGGGGGAAATGGGACTTGACTGTTAAACAGTATGGGGTTTCTTTTTTGGGTGATGAAAATGTTCTAAAATTGTAGTAATGGTTGTACAAGTGTGTGAATATACTACCAACCATTGAATATTATACTTTAAATGGGTGAATTGTATGGTATGTGAATTATATCTCAGTAAATCTGTTTTTAAAAAATGAGATAGTACTACTTCACATTTACCAGAATGGCTAACATTTTTTAAACTGGCAATAGCAAGTAACAGCAAGGATGTGGCATGATAGTAACTCTCATATCCTGCTGATAGGAGTATAATTGGTACAATTATTTTGGAAACATGTTTAACATTACTTCTGAAATTTGAACACATGCATACCCTGTGATCTAGGATTTCCACTCCTGAGTTTATACCCAACAGAAGAGATAAGTCTAGAAATGTTCTTGGCAGCATTATTCATAATAGCCAAAAGCTGGAAACAACCCAAAAGTCTATCAATAGTAGAATGGACAAATTGTGATATAGTCATACAATACAATATAACATAGCAATGGAAGTTAATGGACTACAACTGCACACAGAAGATAACTCTCACAAGTGTCATTAAGCAAAAGTGGCCACATGCAATATATACTATACGACTTCATTTTTATAAAATTCAAAAAACAGGGAAAACTAAGCTGTAGAGCTTAGGGATATGTGCTTAAGGAGGAAAATGATAAAGAAAGCAAGAAAAACAACGTAACAGTCAAGATAGTGATTACTTTTGGGGGAAAGAGGGATCAGTAACTGGGAAGGGGAAGAAGGGGAGCTGCTGGGTTGTTGTCAGTGTTAGTTGTTTTTTTTTTTCAGTCTGGTGATGATTAGCATGTTCATTTGTGATGATTCATGGTGACATACATTTTTTGTGTGTACTCTTCTATATATTTCACGGTAAAAAAATGTTTAAGAAGTAATTAAATATTTAACACAGTACATGGTGGCACACATCTCAGTACATGTGTATGGAATCTGTTCAGCAGTTAGTAAATGCCTATTTTATGAAGATAGTACACTAAGGACTAAGAATTCAATTTTTCCTTTAATTTTGTAGGAATACGTTTATCCAGAAGCCAGAGACAGACAATACTTATTATTTTTCCATAAAGGAGCCAAAAAGTCACGTTTTGACCTAGAGAAATACAATCAACTCAAGGATGCAATTGCTCAGGTAAGTTTTACAAAAATTAAAATAAATGCCAGCCCCATCTTGGATGGTATTATTATTATCCATAACCATAGCACTTCAAGTGGGTAAATTAAAAGAATGATCCAAGCCCTTTCCTCCTGTTTAAATTATTCCTCACATGATCAAAATGACTATTTTAGCTATGGATACTTCTCTAGAAAGTTTTATAACATAAGCAAATGAGAAGATGGTGAGTCCTATCGATGCTATTAACACTAGCACATTGAAATCTTTAGACGTACTTTTACTTTCCTTTCATTTTACTTCTTTACAGTTATCATCTCTTTTTACTTTTCTTTCTTCTTTTTAATCTTTCTACAACCATTGACCTAAGATTTCTCACCTAAATGTGTGGTAACAGTGGGGCAAAAGTAAAATCCAGGTAAGAGGGAAGATTACTAGAAATCTTTGCTAGGCATAGTTCAGAGATTATTAAACTAGAAGATGCTGTTTAAAAGATGGATATGTTTTATTTTTTATAAAAGCTACCTCTTTCAAATTTCTAGATGTGCCCCTCTCACTGTGGTATCTTTGATTTTGGTGAATAAATCCTCATTCCTATTCTCTATAGTCTTTTGTGACTTTAGAGATTTTTTTTTTTTTTTTTTTTTTTTTTGTTAACAATTTCTAGAAGCTCTTCCATTCTTTTTATATTTAGCTGGTCTTCCCTGGACCATCTCTGCCTTTTCTGTCTCTTTTTGGTGATGGCGTTGTACTTTCGATAGGCTTAATCCACCTTCCTGTCTTGCCTAAGTGGACTGTGTCTTCTGTTATGTGTGGTGGTTTTCAGTTGGAGGGAATGCATCAAAATCATCTCTGGGGCTATTAAAAATTCAGATGCTTTAGTCTTGCCCTAGGCTTGTGTTTTGTTTTGTTTTGTTTTGTTTTTGAGACAAGGTCTTGCTCTGTTGCCCAGGCTATAGTAGTGTAGTGGCATAATCATAGCTTGCTGCAGCCTCAGTCTCCTGGGCTGAAGCAATCCTCCTGCCTCAGCTTCTCAAGTAGTTGAGACTACAGGCACGCACCACCACACCTGGCTAATTTTTCTGTTTTTTGTAGAGATGGGGTCTTGCTATGCTGCCCAGGCTGGTCTGGAACTTCTGGCCTCAAACACCCTCCCACCTCAGCCTCCCAAAGTTCTGGGATTATAGGCATAAGCCACCACACCTGGCCCCTAGGCTTGCTTATTAATCCAGCTCCTCAGAGGTGAGGTCTGAGCATGTGTGAGTTTTGAAAGTGCTGCAGTTGACTGTCCATCCCTGTTTTAAAATTCACTGGCTAAGTGTAAAACTTTGAAACAGATATTAGATAAACAACTACAGTCTTGAGTAGTGTAAATTAAAGTTCTGGCTCCAGGCAAAGGTTGTAAAAGGACTTCTTAATGGAGAAATGCCATCAAGATGTACGTGTCAGATGCTCCCTACATTCTTAGGCCCCTTAGTCCTACCTGTTGATAGCACTGCCTTTTCTAGAGGCTTTGACAGCTGGATCTGCCAAGGACAGGCTTCCATTTTGGATTCACCCTTTGTGGTCCTATGCCCTGGGCTAAAGCACTTTTGTCTTCTGAGGCACTCATTTTGAGAGTAATTGAGATGATCTCTCTGGCTCAGAATAATGGAGGAAAGCCAGTTTCTTTTTCACAGTAACCAGTAATATCAAAAGCTTCACTAGGTAGTTGTTCTTAACTTTTGTTTCTATTTTAGGCAGAAATGGACCTTAAGAGACTGAGAGACCCATTGCAAGTACATCTGCCCCTCCGACAAATTGGTGAAAAAGATTGATCTGCAAAGAGCCTCTGAATCCTGGCAAAAAGAACACCTGTTTGCCTTTTTAATTAAAGCATTGCAGGTGGAAGCTGGGAGCCATGTGGGGGTAGAGGGTTTTTACCTTTAATTCTAAAACAAAAACAAAAAGGATCTTGGGGAAGAAAGGAATGTTAATATCTAAGGATCAGACATTGTGGAATATAAGCTCAAAGGGCTTAGTGAATATTGTCTTAAATCAAGCATCTCACAGTTTCTGGGTGAAATGATGCAATTATATAGTTGAGAGATTCATAAAGAAAAAATGATGCTGGGGGTGTTTGTTTCTTGCATCTTCTTTGCAGGGTCAGCAAAATAGTAACACACCAGCACCCTACTCAGCTCTAATTTTTTTTATTTATCTTTTCTTATTTTTTGACATAGGAGTAAATAAATATACCAGAAAAGCAAATCCTCATGATATGTGGGTGGCAAACAGTCTGAACCCGTATCGTTAGCATTTATTTTAAATTGGACCCATTCTCTGCAAAGTCACCAAGAATCTCTCCCTCCTGTAGCCCTTTACTGACTACCTATACCTGCTACACTAATTTTAATTGGAACTAACTTATGACTGTTTAATAATTGACACTTTGTATTATCCCTTAATACCTTCTTAAATGTCTATATATCCCAGTGCTCTGGATCAGTATCTAGAAATCATTGGCAACACTGCATGAGGTTTTATTGTTTTGTTTTTACTAAGTAGTCTTTCAGAGGAGGAAAAATTCCCCCCCTTTATATACCTATCCCATCGATAATCCCCTCTCCCTCCACAACTTAAGTCAGAGGGGGAGTGTTCAGCTGTATCACCAAATCAGGAAGATGTGAAGTTTACAAATTGGCTAAAAATCATGGCTGTGTAGCCATTTCAGAACCAGAATAATTGTATTGCTGTTAATCTGCGCGTGTGACAGCATTTCAGGCCAGCCAGATGGCGCTGCCTTGTCTGGAGGCTTTGTTCATCTCGAAGGACACACACTTCCACACTGTTTGTGAGCCCTCCCGCCTCCACAACTTCAGTGTTGTAAATCAAGTGTGTGGATCTCAAAGGGTGCAATTTATCTTTATACAGGAACACATTTCTATGGCTTCCTTCAGCTTACCTTCTTCACCCTATTTTTTCTTATCTTAAATTGAGAGAAAGAAGAATTAATCTTATATTCTATCAAAATGTTTTCTACCATATTTCCAGATGACATCTGCACTTGAAGAGTCAAAGGAATCTGTGTCTAATATCCTGTTTTTAACTACCGTGGGGGTAGAAGGGAAAGGATGATGGGGTTCGCCACACCACTGATCAGCTTTTTTCTTTCACATGATTGATTCATCCTTCCTCATTGTGGCAAGAGGTTTCTTTCTCTTTTTCTTCCTCCTTTGGGATCATTGTGTATGGAAAGAAAAACTTTAAATGACAAACCCAGACTCCAGGTGCCTTGCAGAGGTTGAAGGCCAGCCAGGCTTGCTGCTGCTGCTGCTCCTGCCACCGCCCCTTTCACTGGCATGACGGAATGAAAGGATGCATGTCTCCACTTCCCAGCCCTCCGCCCACTTCCTTCCCCCTCCCGCCCCCAGTCGGTCAACCCCTTCCCTCATTTATTTTTTGTTAAGTTGTGTGAATTATTTTTAAACCATTTATCCTGTTTGTGCACAGGGTTTTTAAGAAACAGCACAGTGCAATGAGCAAATCCTCTCGGGGTGTGTGGGAGGCAAGGGAGGGAGGACATGGAGAAAAATCCTTTAAACAAATAGTAAAATATTGAACATGTGTAAAATCCTGTATCATTTATGAAATATGTATAAAAAGCAATGTACCTTCTGGAACAATAAATACTTATTCAATTTTTGAACTATAGCATTCTTCATTTTTTAAAACAATACCAAAAAAAAAAAAAAAAAAGCCCCACTTATTTGCCTGTGTTCTAGATAGGAAGCTTTTTGCTTCTAAAATTATTTTTTGTAAAAATATCACCGTCAAATTAAGCTTTGTTCCCAGAGCCTATATTTCAAAAATAGCCATTTCACTAATTCTTTCTGAACCTAAAATGGTCAATATTTTCCTAATTTCCCAGAGCCACCAAGAGGTTGAGTGACCTGTAAAACCATAAATAAAGTCAGGAGCAGCACTGAGATTGATTCCTTATCTCCTGATTGACAGGAAAAATCTCCCTTATATCAGACCACCTTGATTGCCCAGTGTGGGCTCCTAGACTGAAGAAAATTGTTCAAGGATGAACCAAGATTAAATATTCATTATTTTCAGAGGTTGTGTCGAATTTACAGTGATCGCCAAACAGGAAGAACATTACATGCTGCCAAGTTTGCCTGAGGCATATTAAAAAACGTGTAGTAAATGTCTGGTTGCTTTTACCAGTATAAGGTGATTTTCAAAGAGCCCCCATAGCTGTGATCCTGCCTTCTACCAGCTTACAGCAGCCTAAGGCAGACAACACTGAGATACGTGTAAGGTGTAAGAAGATAAGATTGAAAATGTTAAGCCATTGTTTGCATTCAACAAATAATATCTACATTTTCCACACATTTTGTTAAGCTTTGCAGAGTATTATTTTAAAGGAAAATAAAAACATATGATTTCTGTCTTTAAGGAGCTTACAATTTAAAGTTTACGTTAAAGCATAGTGAACTCAACAAAAAACAACCTGATTTAAAAATGGGCACTGCAGGCGGGGCACGGTGGCTCACGCCTGTAATCCTAGCACTCTGGGAGGCTGAGGCGGGCGGATCATTTGAGCTCAGGAGTTCGAGACCAGCCTGAACAAGAGCGAGACCCCCGTCTCTACTAAAAAAAAATAGAAAGAAATTAGCTGGACAACTAAAAATATATAGAAAAAAATTAGCTGGGCATGGTGGCACATGCCTGTAGTCCCAGCTACTTGGGAGGCTGAGGCAGAAGGATTGCTTGAGCCCAGGAGTTGGAGGTTGCTGTGAGCTAGGCTGACGCCCACGGCACTCTAGCCAGGGTGACAGAGCAGAACTCTGTCTCAAAAAAAAAAAAAAAAAAAAATGGACGCTGGACACGAATAAACGTTTCTTTAAAGAAGATATATAAATGGCCAATAAACACATGAAGAGATGCTCAGCATCATTAATCATTAGGGAAATGCAAATCAAAACTACCATGAAATGCCACTTCACACCCATTAGGATAGCTGTTATCAACAAAGCAGAACATAAAAGAAGTCTTGGCGAGGATGTGGAGAAACTGGAACCCTTTACCCCGCTGGTGGGAATGTTATTAAGATGATGCACCTCCTGTGAAAACAGTGTGGCAGTTCCTCAGAAAGGTAAACAGAATTACCGTATGATCTAGCAATTTCACTTCTGTGTGTATGTCCAAACGAACTGAAAGAGACTCAAACAGATATCTGTACACCCATGTCCATAGCAGCATTATTCACCATAGTCAAAAAATGTCCATTAGCAGATGAGTGGATAAACAAAATGTTGTTATGTATGTATAATGGAATACTCCAGCCATAAAAGAATGAAATTCTGTCACATGCTATAACAGGGATGAGCCTTGAAGACATGCTAAGTGAAGTAAGCCAGTCACAAAGGGATAATTACTGTACGATTCCCCTTACATGCACTATCTAGAGTAGTCAAACTCATAGAAAGAAATACAAAGTAGAATGATGGTTGCCAGGGACTGTGGGGAGGGAAGAATGGGGAGTTACTGTTTAATGGGTGCAAAGTTTGGGAAGATGAGAAGGTCCTGGAGATGGGTGGTGGTGATGGTTGCCCAACAATGTGCATGTACTCAGTGCAACTAAACTGTACACTTAAAAGTGGTTAAAATGATAGACTTCACCACAATAGAAAAAAAAGGCATAGTGAATTTTCATTAGAGATAGATAAGGGATAGTGTTTAATCTACTACAGAGTGTAGATAAAGCAGTTCTGTTCAGGGAGCATAGGCTTTTAGAGCTGGAAAAAGTAAAAGAGTGCTCAGAGTGTGATCCCCAGAGTGGCAGCAGGTCACCTCCTGGGAATTGTTAGAAATGCAAGTTCTCTGGTCTTTATTGAATCGGATACTAGGAGTGGAGCCAGCAATCTGTGTTCAACAAGCTCTCATGATAATTCTGATGAGAACTCTTGATCTAGTCAAACCAGTGCTTTCAAGAGAAGGAAACTGAGGCAGAGAGATGGCATCTGTGTCACAACTCATCAGGGAATCCTGTGACCAAATACCAGACGGACTGACTGGAGGACTGGTGAATATGGCAAATTGAAAAGATACAACCAGAGATGATGTTGCATGCTACTGTATACCCCGCTTGTAAGGGTGTTGTGGTAACCCCACAGTAGATGCTTCCAAAAACGAATATAAATAGGTTGAATTTTTTGACCTATCTGGAAAGATTTCATAGAAAAAAAAAATGGAAAAAACTCAATTTCACCAAAACAGTTAAGAGTTATAATTTGTTTTTATCACTGCCGACAACCTTTTGTTCATTGCTCTCCCATTAAGTCCAAACTTGTCTTCCATGATGCACTTTGTGGTTGTTTCCTTAGGACAAATGTATAGGTTAAATTTTAATGAATCCTACTGAATATAAAATTACCCACTTTATAAATTTTTATTATGTTGTATAAATGCATCGTGCTGAGCAACCCCTTCTCCTCAAAACTGTCCTCAGCTTCTCTGACTCCACTCCTGGATTTCCTTTCATAAATCTCTGACTACTTCTTGGTCTCTTTTACAGTGTCCTCTTCCTCTGCCCACATCTTCCCCAAGGTTCCATATTGAACCCCGTTTTCCATGGGTGTGTTCTCACCCACTCCCCCATTTCAGTTACCATTTATATGTTAGTAGCTCTCAAATTGTTACTCTAACTCAGCCCTCTCCTAAACAGCAGACTGATTTATCCACCTCCTAACTGATCTATTTCTAGCATTGCCTTCTATACATTAAATTCCTTCAGTGTCACTAGAGTATTTTTGTTTTTAAATTCTAATAGCACATACTTTAGAAAAATTAGAAAATATGAACAAATGTTAACACTAAATATGGAGAAGGGAGGCTAAAAGACACCACAAAGAAGCAATTAGCCAAATCCAAAGTGTGGGACATTCTATAGGACAAATGATTGGGTTTCTTCAACAAATGGGAGTGGAGAGGGAAGATTGTTGTAGATTAAAAGAAATTTAAGTGACACAACCAAAAATATAAATCTTGTTTGAATATTGACTCAAGCCAGCAATAAAAAATATTTGAAACTCTTGGGGAAATTTAAATGTGGGTATTAGATATTAAGAAATTATTACTAATTTGCATACTTACAATAGTGGCATCCTGTTTATGTAAAAAACCCATATGTTAAATGCACACTGGTATATAAATGAAATGAGATTGACAAAAAGTAATTATTGCAGCTGGATATTCATTATTCTTTCTGCTTTTGTATATATTTGAAATTTTCATTATAAAAAGTCAAAAGTGAAAGGGCAGGCCAACTAAAAAGGAAAAAAATAGAAAGAAGGGGGAAAAAGTCCTACCATCCTGGGAATTCTTGTTTACAGAACCAAAGGCCTATCTGGTAAAAGTCCTTGACTCCAGCAATCAATCCTGGCAGCAAATCTGGGTTTATCTCATGCACACGTCCTCTGTTTCTCTGCAACACATGCGAAGCATTCAGATGGCTTCTCAGGGACAGGAAATTGTGGGGTTTTGTTTTTTCAGTTAAAAGCACTGACACTTTAGCAGCACTACCCTGTAATGAGGCAGTCCCAAAGTCACCCATTGCGCCATCAAACCACAACTTAATAGTGTGTTACACTAACATTAGTAATAAAGTAGCTAACTACGATTTTAGATCAATGGAAACCCCTGCTAGACTGTAAACTCAGTGTTGGGGACCACTTTTACCTTATTCACTGTCAAAAAACAGTGATTAGCGTACACCTGGCCCCCAGTAAGCGCTGTTTCATTGAACTGACACCCTTAGAGAAAAGGGCCCGTGATAATTTGAATGCCTCTGAGTTTAGTAAAAAAGTTGTGCTAAGAAGCTGAGTTGGTGCAGTGGTGCACACCTGCAGTCCCAGCTACTCAGGAGGCTGAGGCAAGAGGACCACTTGAGCCCAGGAATTTAAGGCTGTAGTACGCTATGATTGTGCCTGTGAATAGCCACTGCACTCCAGCCTGAGCAATATAGCAAGACCCTGTCTCTGGGGAAAAAAAGTGTGCTAAGAGATTAGGAAAACAAGTTTCAGGACTACTTCCTAAAAATAGTACTCCTATCCCAAACACTAGAAATTTGGTTATTAGAAAAAGTAACACAGATGAGAGCGAGTACAGGAATAATAGAAGCCCAAAGCATCAGGTCTAGGTAAGATTGGGAGAGAAAATTTTTGATTTGCCTCAGATTCTTATTTAATATAGTATTTTTTAAAAACTTCTCCCTATCTTTTTTATCCTTCCCCTTCATATTATCTCGTTAATTCTTGCTTCACATCATGCTTGCTAATTCTCAGGTGCCCACCGCTCTGCAGGATGTCAGGGAGCTAGCAAATTCCAAACCTGTCATTACTAAGGCTATGTCTGACACCAGCTCATGTACAGGTCCTACGTTTTCCCTCCTTTATCTAAAAGTGAAACTTTAGTAAATTTTGACATTTAACTTTCCAGAGTGGTATTAATTTTAAGCTGCTACCCTTTCTTAATGTGAGAATTAGTGAAATAAATAACATTAAACCCTTTTAAATTTGGGGGAAGAAAGACACTATGAAAATATAAGGTACTACTGCTTGAATTGGTACAGACACAACTTAAACCTGGTTTGTTTAGGAAGTTTTGAGAACAAAGATCATAATAAAACAGACTTAGGAAGTTGCTTCAAGAGAATACCGTCCCCATTCCATACCTGTCTTTACTACTTTTAATACATTATTGTAAACTCCTTGACCATCTGACCAAGATATTCCTTCATGACCAGGTCCAGCAATTTGGCTTTATCTCATTCTCGGTGTGCAGCGCTATGGCTGCAACATCATACAATCAACTCCTAGAAGTCACAAAACAAGATTTTGACGTGAGGGGATGTCCCTCATTTAGAGTTCCCTTCTGGATAAGATACTGGAGGTTTCATTGCAGGGAATTCTTGAGAGAAAACAATAGGAGGATGAGGAATTGTGAGGTTTTTTTTTTTCCTAAAGAAAAATATCAATAAAATAACCGTGTTGACAGCATAAAGCAGTGCTTCTATCTGGGGTCAAGGCCAGAGCAATGGACACCTTATCCCACTCACCCTCTTCCTCTGATAAAGGCCCACCAGTGCTGATAAAAGTCTTTCTTCATAAGAGCCTAGAGGCCTTTTTTAAAAGTGCTTGAAAAAGAAGAGGACAAAGGCACACTGGTATCAAGAGGATTTTCCAGTCTGTTCCTGGTAGTTGGTCCTGAAAGATGCCTCAGTTCCTGCTTCTCTGCCTCTTCATCATGGTCCCCTCGGTGTTGTCAACAGGTGAGCCTGGTGTCAAGAACTTGGCACAATGCACGTTTTGTTGTTGCAATTTGCTATTGTGTGCAGATTATTAAGAATTAGATTCCAGTACCTTAAATACTGGTTCTAGGATCATGTAAGAAAAGTCACTGATAACGTTTGAAAATATATTTTCAGAAAATTTCTATTACTTGTTCCATTTAGCCTCTTGCCTGGGCATCCAAAATTTCCATGGATCTGCCACATCCAACAGCTTTCCACTAGCTAAATATTTCTTAGAGTATGTGCAAGGAATTCTAACCTCTTTATTTTCTAGGCACTTTTATAGTTCCAACTTTAAAAGCAAAAAAAAAATGATTTTTAAAGTTGAGGATATAGTTTTTCTTTAATGAATGCAAGGGACTGAAAGCTCTGTCCCCATGAAGGGCACAGATCTGGATAAACCAAGCTTGTTAGTCTTGACATCTGAAAATATGACTTTTTGCACAGATTAGTGAATCTTAAACCGTACCTCTGAGGAGGGCTTGGCGCAAAACTGGCCAACCAGGCAAAGTTGCAATTCCGGTTACTAACAGATTTCTCTCTCCTTTTTCCAGTAGAATATGAATTCTAACTGGAAGGGAAGAGGGCGAGATGAAAAGAACCATCCTTCTTGGCAAATTTAAGTAGCTCAGTATTTAATTGATACTGTTTTATTTCTTCATGGTAACTTGGACCTTGCTTGAGCACCTTTAAGGATAAACATTAAAAACAGACTTGAGACCTAGACATGAAAGCTAAATGTAACGTGGTGTCCTGGATGGGGTCCTGGAACAGAGAAAGATATAGGTAAAAGCTAAGGAAATCTGGATAACTATGGAGTTAATAGTAATGTATCAACAGTGGTTCATCAATTGTGGCAAAGGTACCATGCTCATGTATGATGTGTCATGATAGTGGGAACTGGGTGTGGGGCGTGTGGGAACTCTTTGTACTATCTTCTCAGTTATGCCGTAAATCCAAAACCGTTCCCCAAAAATAGACTTGAGCTTCCTGTCCTTAACCACCCTGTATCTGCTGCCAATAACTAGCCTAGAGTCGCGGAGGGAAAAGTGTCCTGGGACAACCCCCACTCCTGTTCTGCTCACTCGCTTTCCTTGCTTACTCTCCCTCTAGTACCTTCTGTATCCTCCCATTCCTATGTGCCTTCACCCTTCCCAGCCTTTTTGTTTCCCCTTGAACCGCTAGGATGTTTGGCTCAATGCCACAAGCAAGATAAAGGGGGAACTTTGGGGGCTGGGGTGGGCCTTGCCCTGGGAGGAGAGCGGAAGTGAAGGAGGGGAAAGGAGAGGAGATGGGAAAGAGGGAAGCAGAGGGAGGTGGGGAGGGAGGGAAGGAGCCGCTTCCCAACCAGAACCAGGCACTGGGATACAGGGTCGGGTGAGGTCTATCCCCCAGGGAGTGCCAGTGTGGACCTGGAGGGCTGGGGGGCCTGGAGGGTTGCAGGACAAAAGGGTGGGGACACAGACATCTGCTCCCTGCCCTCAGTGTGGTCCCCAAGAAGGGGGGTGGGGGGGGCGGCTGACAGGCGGGAGTCCTAGTAAAAGGCTGAGCACCTTCTGTCAGCCAGGAAGGAACCCGCAGCGCTGCTCTTTTTGAGGTCCTCCCATTGAGAAGTACATGCCAGCAATTCAGGATGAACATGCACAATACCAAGTTCTGGGCTCCAATGAGAGGCTGAAAATCGAGTTTAAAAACAGTGACCAGATTATTAATGGATTGAACTGCTGCTGCCTTTAAAGGGAGTGGTGTGGGATGGGTACATTTAATGTCAGAAAATACTGAATGGTTAACTTTAAAAAAAATGTATTATTTACAGAAGATGGTGCATACATTTCTCCTCTTCATGCCCTAGCTCCCCTGCAGCAGCAGAGGAAGTGAACTATTAGCAAATAGCACAAGAAATGACAGTTAACTTTAGGGGAAAACTTTATAAATCCTGAAATAGTTATTGAGGGAGGGTTAGGAATTCTGTAGAAGCCATTAAAAGTTGAGTACCTAACCATTTCTTATAAAATTGGAGCCAGGGAGATGAACCAAATATTTCTAAGAATGTATAATCACTTGCAAAATTCTTCTGGAAACCTTACTTGGTAAGAGAGCCACAGCTGGGAGAGCAGAGGAGGGAATTTTTCCCTTTTCAGAGAGGAGAGTCTGAGGACATTTCCTCCCCTCTAGAGACCATGGGCGAGGGCTCAGTTGAGACACATCAAGGACATTTGGAAGAAGTAAGAGAGTTGCTCCTGCCTTTCGCAACCCTGCTAATGTGTTATTTCCAGAAAATGCAGTATCCCACTTATTGCTTTTCTCAAGTTGTCATATTCTCTTTGGGACCATTAGCATTAGACTACACCTTCCTTACATGTGACTGAAGTTTACAGAGTAAACTTGACTTTGAAATGTTGTTTGGGAGAATCAAAAATATTTTAGACAATTTAGATTTGGTTGTCATGGCCCATTCACATTTAATTATGGTACCGTGTTTGCTAATACAGAATTCCCTGTCCACAAAGTGTGTTGGCCCTCATGTGAATTCCCTGCCTACAGTGTCAATATAGAATATTGGAGATAGCAATGTCTTCAGTCATTAAAATGTTTGTGATGAGATATTTATTTGTGTTTGAAATTCATGCACTAAAAATGCATGCTTGAGAAATTTTGCTGTATGATAGCTGGGATAGTGATGTCAGCTAATTGTGAATACACAGAGTTCTTGATATTTTCAATAGTTGGTGGAATATATACCAAAATTCACTTTGAATAGCTCTGGCAATTACATGCCAGTGTACTGTGTGTTTCAAAGTGGGTGGCATGTGCCTGAGGCCTTTTTCTTTTCCGTGCTTTACACATTCTTGATCAAGTCAAACTTCCCACTGCTGCAAAATTCCACCTATAATCTTCTTTACAAATGGCCATCCAAATACTTTGTTGAAAATTTTCAAAGATTAGGAGCTAACCACACTGTGATACAGCCTCTCCCATGACTGGATAGCTGAACTGTCGTGTGCTTCCCTGTAACAATTTATTTTTGTTGTTGTCACAGAATAGCTAATCCCTCTTCCACAAATCTAGTCCAGATTTTTAAAATTCGATGAGTTTTCTTCAGTCTTTCTTCCAAACTATAGTTCTCAGCTTCTCCTCCAGTAAATAATTTTTAGGCCCCCTTCTGAATCTGGTCAACTTTCTCTGGACAAGTTTGTCAATTACTTTCATAAAATACAGCTTCCAGGTGTGAGGATAATACTCAAAATATGGTCTGGCCAGTGCAGAGTTCATGAGGCTATAATCCTAACCTCCCTTGATCTGAACCACTATCCTTGAATTAAATGATGACTCTGGATAAAAAGTTTAGTCCAATGCAAACACTAAACCTTACATAGGTTTGAAACAATTTTGTAAAGTGCATTTATGAAACATGTTTAAATCAACTCGACGAACCTTAAACAGCTACGTTTTTGGACCTCAGATCATTTCTTTCTTGAACTCAAGCCAAAATGCAAGACCAAGAAGGTGGACTCAGGCTGTTGGCACTGTGGTCTGAAACAGCAGTGGGTCCTTCTGAGGTGTCATTGTCATCCCTAGCCCTAGATCCTTGTTCTGCTTACATCAGTCTGAATGAGCCCTGGAGGAACACTGACCACCAATTTGATGAGTCCCAAGGTCCTCCTCTTTGTGACAACCACGTGGATGGGGAGTGGTACCGCTTCACAGGCATGGCGGGAGATGCCATGCCCACCTTCTGCATCCCGGAAAACCACTGTGGAACCCATGCGCCTGTCTGGCTCAATGGCAGCCACCCCCTGGAAGGTGACGGCATTGTGCAACGCCAGGCCTGTGCCAGCTTCAATGGGAACTGCTGCCTGTGGAACACCACGGTGGAGATCAAGGCTTGCCCCGGAGGCTACTATGTGTATCGTCTGACCAAGCCCAGCGTCTGCTTCCATGTCTACTGTGGCCGTGAGTGCCTTCCCTGTGCTTTTCCTCCCCGATAAGGCCACAGGTGGGTTCAGAGAGAAAAGTGCCATAGGAAATTCAGTTATGTGACAGTATTATCTCAGAGTCTGAGCATTGATTTGGAGCCAAAGATACCTCCAGATTGTGATTTCTGAGATCTGTTCTTAGAATTTCTGAAAAATTCCTAAAGAAATAGAAAGGGAAAGTACTCATGATTTTGATCAGTTCTATTATTTTGTCTTCATTCCGTTCAAACAAAACATTAGAAAATGAAATGATGGTTTAGGTTATCTAAATAGTGGATTTCCAACCTTTTTGAGTACAGAGGACCCCTTGTTAAGATATCTGTGTCTATACATAGGTAGAGATAGAGAGAGAGGTAATCAGACATCTGTATGGTAGCATTGTGCTTAGAATCCATTCATTTTCAAAAATGATATATAACAGGAAGAAGCCACTTGATATCAGTAATACTCTTAAATTAATTTCTAAGCCAGGTGTGGTGGCATGACTGTTGTCCCAGCTACTTGAAAGGCTGTGGCAGGAGGATAGCTTGAGCACAGGAGTTCGAGGCTTCAGTGAGCTATGATTGCGCCACTGCACTCCAGCCTGGGTGACAGAACGAGACCCCGTCTCTGAAAAAAAATTTTTTTTTTTTTACGTGAGAGTGTTTCTTGTCCTCTCTTCTCATGAAAGGTAACCGTTATTCTTCCATAGATTTTTATGACATCTGCGATGAGGACTGCCATGGCAGCTGCTTGGAAACCAGCGAGTGCACGTGCTCTCCTGGAACTGTGCTGGGCCCGGACAGGCAGACTTGTTTTGGTAAGAAACTAATCATGAGGTAGAAACAGGCCATTAGGATCACAGGGACAAATCAAACACTCTTCCTGCCTCCCAGAGCCATCATTTTCCCAGTTTGTGTCTCTGAGCACTTGGAATGATGGTTGCCTTTTTATTTTATGCCCAGACTAAAGCCTCAGGCCAAATTTATACTGTGATTTGGGACAGTCGAGAATTGTGTCTTCACAGCATCACTGTGAAAGCTAATTAAAAAAAAAGAGAGAGAATTGTGTTCACTGCTATAGTAGCCACTAGCCACATGTGGCTATGGAGCACTTGAAATTTTTGTTTAATTTTAATTTAAAAACTGATATTTGGGCCAGGCGAGGTGTCTCACGCCTGTAATCCTAGCACTCTGGGAGCCCAAGGCGGGAGGATTGTTTGAGCTCAGGAGTTTGAGACCAGCCTGAGCAAGAGCGAGACCCCGTCTCTACTAAAAAAATAGAAAGAAATTAGCTGGACAACTAAAAAAAAATATATGTAAAATTAGCCGGGCATGGTGGTGCATGCCTGTAGTCCCAGCTACTCGGGAGGCTGAGGCAGGAGGATCGCTTGAGCCCAGGAGTTTGAGGTTGCAGTGAGCTAGGCTGACGCCACGGCACTCTAACCCGGGCAACAGAGCGAGATTGTGTCTCAAAAAAAAAAAAAACAAAAAAAAACCTGATATTTGATTCAGTCATTGGAAAGCTGAAACTGTCTGGGACAACTTGAGTAACTGTAAATTTTATAACTCTATCAATTTATTCTTTTTTGATCTAATTTCATGACAAATTAAATTGTATGACTCTAAATACTGTACAGATCTAGTATTTCTGATGAAAATTTGTCATCCGAATTGAGATGTGCTATAAATTCATTTAAAAGTATGTTCAAAACACACACCAGATTTTGAAGACTAATACAAATAATGAAAAAGATCTCAATGATTTTAATATTGATTATATATAGAAATGAAAATATTTTAGATGTAAGTGGGTTAAATAAAACATTAAAATTAATTTTGCTAGTTTCTTTTTTTTAAAATTTAATGTGACTACTAGCAAATTTGAAATTAAATATGTGGCTTGCTTAATATTTCTACCAGACAGCAATGGTCTAGAATTATCTAAGGACATATCCTATAGCTTCACTAATGTAATTTTGGTTGCTCTGAGTATCAAGAAAGGGAGTCAGATTGTTTATAGGAAGTCTAGACTTGTTGCATTGTACGTAATGTTTTGTTGTCTATAACTGGAAGAGAACAGAGATGAAAAACTCAAGATTGAAGATCATCTCTCTTTCTCTTTAATGTTATGAAGCTTTTTGGATTCAGACTCAAATAGATGTAAAATAAGTCTAGAGAGAAAGAGGAGGATTGTCCCACTCTCATCTCTCCAAGAAAAATATTAATGGTCAGGATGGGATGGGGGATTAGGGTGAAGGGGATATAAAAGGCTTCTTATTTTAGAAAAGCTTTTGCTCTTCAATCTCCCAGGTGAACCCCACTGACCATCTTATGGAGCATGTGTAGGCCCACCCTAGAGCCTGTTAGGGGTCTCACACGGTCGATTTTGGCTATGTGGTTTAATGCTCAATGGCTTGGGGTAAGGGCCATAGTGGTTCCCATAATCTCCCTGACACTTCACACACATGTATCTGTTGAAAAATATTTGGCTTCATTTTAAGCCAGGAGTTGTTTGTTTGTTTCTTTGCTTTTATTTTAATATAACTTTTAAATAGGTAATGCATGTAGGTGATTCCCAAACTGAACAGCACGAAGAGGTGCACAGTAAGCTGTCCAGCTCTCAGGTGACCATTTGCTCCATTTCCTCCTTCCCCAACTCCATCCAAGGAAATTCTTCTATTATTTTCCCATGTGTGCTTCTGGGGTTTCCTCAGGCAGATACAAAAATGTGAACATACATGTTTATTGACATTTTTTTTACATTAAGGGTAGCAAACCATACGATATACTTTGGGTATTTGTCCCCTCTACATCTCATGTTGAAATTTGACCCCCTGTTAGTGGTGGGGCCTAGTGGGAGGTTTGGGTCATAGGAGCAGATCCCTCATGAATGGCTTGGTGCCGTGCTGAGGTAATGAGTGGGTTCTCGCTCTGTTAGTTCAAGTGAGAACTGCTTGTTAAAAAGAGCCTGGCACCTCCTCCTCTCTCTTGCTCCCTCTCTCACCATGTAACACACCTGCTCCCCCTTTGCCTTCTGTCATGATTGGAAGCTTCCTGAGGTCCTTACCAGAAGTAGACAGTGGCATCATGCTTCTGCAGAAACATGAGTGAAAATAAACCTCTCTATAAATTATCCAGTCTCAGGTATTCATTTACAGCAACACAAACAGACTAAGACAGTATACACGTCTCTTCCTTAATTTATCTTGGACATCTTTGTCTATCAAAGCCACAAGTTCCCACCTGGGGGTCTGTGGGCTTCAGGGAGATCATGAATCCTCTGAAATTATAAGCAGACTTCTGTGTTTATGTGAACATGTCAATTTTCCTTTAGTTTTTATTTAAATGTAACATAATTTTAATTATTTATTTAAAATTATACAATTTTTTCAGGCAGAGAAGAGTACAAGAAAATAGTGCAACAGACACCCATGTACCCAGATTTAACTATAGTTAAATTTTCCTTCCTCTTTTTTTTTTTAATTTACATAAAATTTTACAGATGCAAGTAAAGCTATCACACTCCATTCCATTTTCTTTTCTCACCCGCCATGGGTAATCACTATTTTGAAGTTAGCATGTGTTCTTCTGGTCCCTATTTTTATTGTTTTATTATTTATGTATGTACCTATAACAAAATATAGCATTGTTTTATGTGTTCTTAAAATTAACATAAAAATGCTACGTTGCTCGATGTGTGAGATTTTCTCTAGGGTGTACCAGAAGGATGGAACTGCTGGGGCATAGAGTATCTAAATTGGCTGTAATAAATAATAAACCCTCAAATAACAATGGCTTAAATAAGTAGAAGTTTATTTTTCCCTCACCTAAAAAAAAAAAAAACTCAGTCCCAAGGTAAGCAGTCCAGGCTTGGAATGGAGGCCTCTAAGGAAACCCAAACACAAATGTGACCACATCCACGTATGTCCAGGAGGGCTGCTGGCCTCTAACCATCCACTTTCCAGGCAGTATAATGAGGGAAGGGAAAGAAGGGACCCCAATTAACATTCTAATCTTATCAACTCTGTTTTTCATTTCTACAAATTCTATATGTTTGTTTTCAATTCTGCCTTGTCTTTTTACACACTTCGTTTGGTTACTATCTTTTATCTTTTTAGTCATTCTTAAAATATTTGTATTATGGATTATTCTGTTATCTCCAGTTCAAATGCCCATTTGTTATCTTGCCAGCTCTCTCACAGTGGATCATCTCCTCATGTCTACCTCAGCGTCTTCCTCATGTGTAGACGGCAAACCGTCTCCTGTTGTAATTGTTTTTCTGCGGGGCTCTTATCACCAAGTGTCTTAGGCTGTTTATTGTCGCTGTAAAGCAATAGCGGAGGCTGGGTAATTTATAAAGGAAAAAGGTTTATTTGGCCCATGATTCGCTGGCTGGAGATTGGGCATCTGGTGAAAGCCTCAGGCTGCTTCTCCTCCTGGTGGAGAGGGTCGCATGGCAAGAGAGGAAGCAAGAGGGAGAAGGGGGGGTGCCAGGCTGTTTTTAACAACCAGCTCTTGCGGGAACTAGTAAAGTGAGAAGTCGCTCATTACCCAGGAACAGCACTAAGCCATTCCTGAGAGACCCACCCCCATGACCCAAACATCTCCCATGAGGCCCCACCTCTCACACTGAGATCAAATTTCAACAGGAGGTTTGGAGAGGGCAGCTCTCCAAACCATAACGCCTGGTGTGAGGAAGTTTTACCACAGAGCACTTTTTCAATGCTCTGTCAGCCATCACAGAAGCTTTACCAGTCCAGGCCAAATTTTACATCGATTCCTCAGCCTCAAGATCCCCACCCCACGAGAGTGTAAATCCATACTGCATCCATGGCAGGGCCCTGGCTTGGGGTTACCATTGTTTACTAAGGCTTTTCTCCCTCCTAGAGCCTCAGGCAGAGAGTTTCCGTATTGCTTCCCTGGCCCACTGGGGAAAGTTCTTCTACTCCCCCTCTCATTGAGGGGGTACAGCTTCCGGGGTCCCAGACTCAAGCAGGGCTTCAGGTATAGTTTATCTCCTCTCAGGGTGGGGGTGGGGTGTGGCAAGGTCATGCCTCTTGTCACCTCATGGTTTAAACCCCTTTTATGTCCTGTGTCCAGGACTGTTATTCCTGAGGCCCACGACAAATTTAGCTCCCAATCTTCCCTTTGTTTGTAGAAGGAAGAGGTAGACATTTCCTGACAACTGTGCATTTTTTATGGCAAGAGTCCGTATCTTTTATCAGATTCTTAAAAATGTTAGCAATCGTTGCTTAAGTACAGTGTGAGAATATTCCAGTTTTAAAAACAGATTTTGAGGCTAGTTGTTTGTGTTATGACAGACTACCTCACAAACTATTTTGTAAGATATTTCCTTCTGTAATGTAAGCTCCTCTCATGACTTCAAATACAATGCACCTTGTAAGTTTGCATTTATTTAGCAACTTTTCAGGAACTCATTGCAGAAAGTGAAATTCACCAATACAAATAAATAGGTGTATCCAGAACACAAAAGGGACTTCATTTCCCTATAAGTTTTGCCCTTAAGAGGAGGGTTTTGGCAAGCAACCAGGTGCCTTCTACTCAGTAGAGGGCAGATGAACAAATAACTTGATTGAGATCAGGCTGATAGAAGTGCTTAGATCACAGTGGGAAGTTGGGTTGTAGAATTAACAGGACCTGAAAAGATGCAGAGATTCTGCTCAGGGGCTTGGGGAAAGATAAGAGTTGCTCAGCAATATGGAAATGGTGTGGTTTCTCTTCTACAGACGAAAATGAATGTGATCAAAACAATGGTGGCTGCAGTGAGATCTGTGTGAACCTGAAAAACTCCTACCGCTGTGAGTGTGGGGTTGGCCGTGTGCTAAGAAGTGATGGCAAGACTTGTGAAGGTGAGTATGGGTAAGAAGGAACTCAACTCAGGAACCTGCAGGAAGCCATTGGCTTATTCTTTGAAGTTCAGGAAACTGCCTTAGTGTTAGAAGAGAGCGAGTTAGGCTGTGCAGAGGAGTAACAAAAGGGGTACATCGTCACTGAGAACGCTCATGTTATGGATGGAATTCAGCGTTGATTTTGTGTCCAAAATTTAACAGGAGGGAATTTGGCAAGAGGCAGAAAGCCATATTTTTATTTGGGAAATAAAAATAGGGTATTCTGTGTTTCTCAAACTTTAATGTGCTCAAGAATCACTTAGGATCTTGTTAAAATGCATATTCTGATTTAGTAGGTCTGGGATCAGGTCAAGATATTGCATTTCTTAATAACTTCTAGGTGACACCTATGAGGCCAGTCTAAGGAGCACACCTGGACTAATGTATAGACAGGTAGCATAACACCTGGTTATAGCAATGTTTCTCAAACTTCCCTGCTGTTGACAATCACCTGGGAGCTTTTACGCCTAGCCCCTGCTGGGCCTCTCTCCTGCAGACTCTGCTTCAGAGGGGCGAGGATGGAGCCTTATAGTTTCTGTTTTTAACAAGTTCCACAGGTGATTCTTACCATTTTGGAAATTTGGGAATCTGGTTTACATGAAGCCTGTTTCCCCTCCTTCTCATATGCTTTGTATTTATTGGAGATTAATACATTTTTTGGAGATAAAAGGATCTATTTGTAATAGCAGGGATGCTGTATACATTTTATATGACAAAAAGGAATTCATAATGTATATCAAATAATTGAAATGGAGTTGTCCACCATTACTATATGAAACTTAGATAATGTCTTTTCTCTAAGGCACATTTACCCTTGCAAATTATCACAACTAAAATTTCATAATTTAACTAAATTAACATAATTTAACTAAAACTTCTACTTTAATAAGTCTGAATTCTTACAACACTCTTCGCAGATTATTTGGAGAGGTAAATGACTTATTATTTACAGAGGTCATATGATCTGTTCCTTAGGATAATTGAGTTTGTGGAATAATAGAGCTATAGTACTGCTTATAAGAGCTCACTTTATTCAAGTTATATTCAAAATAATAAAACACTACCCCAAAAGGAAAAATGATGGCTAGTACCCACAATTTATTTCATGCAACAAATTTTGCATTATTAACTAAGGGACCATTAACCACAATACTAAACTGCTGTCCCTTATAATGAGACTAAATGTATTTTAAACTTTATTGAATAAGGGGGATATCCTAAATCCTCCTTAAATCTTACTTTATGTAGTAATCTTTGCATGTTTGAATATTAATGAAATGTTCTCTGAAGATCATTTATAATTATTTATTAATACTTTATTGGAAATATTATAGTTAATTCTCATATAATCGTAAAACCTAATAACCATAACTGAAAAAATATTTTAGCAGAAGATGAAAATTATATGAGTTACACTTTAGGATTAATATTCCTACTTATAACCCTTAAGTTTTATTGATAATCCAAACATATGTTTCTTTAGATAGGCTATTAGATAATTATATATTCTTTTTTAAAAAAATAAACAGCTCTTTTTAATTTTAGGTAATTTTTATTATTTTGTTTTATTGTAGCAGTATAGAAGAAAATACAGAGAAGTAAAAGGAAGATAATTAAAATGACCCACAATCTCATTTGCCAGATATGGCCATTCTAAACATTTTGGCATATCTTCCTGACAGGCTTAAATCTTTTAGGATAATTTAGACTTTCAGTTTATTTTGTACTTTGCATTTTTAGACCTGGAAATATTCCAAGTGAACATTTAGTGCAACCTTTTCATTTTACAAATATTGAAATTTTGACTCAGAGAAATAAAATGACTTAAGGAAGTTCAGTTTAGAAAAAAATTCTATTAATGTTGACTTTAATATCTCATAGCATATTTTTATGCTTTCTTCCACAGTGTTATATATTATTTTCAGCTATTTCAAAAGCCCAGAGGTGTGTTTTATCCTTTTTAAACATACAGATTTATAAACAAGTGACATTTACTCTCTTTTCAGTTTTGCAAAGATTGACTCATTATATAGTTTTTTCTCTATACACATTTCACAAAAACTAATTCATCCCAAGTTAATTTACTGATGTTCCAAAGAACTAACTTTTTAAAACCATTATTGAACTGAGAGTTATAGCTATCACTGGAAATCAGCTGACAGCTTTCCCTGAACACCTGAGATGATCTGAAAACCATTATCTTAACCTAAAGCAGGGATCAGCAAACGTTTTCTCTAAGGCCAGATAGTAAATATTTTAGGCTTTGTGGACCATATTGAATCAGTAGAAACTACTTGGTTCTGCCCTTGTAGTGAGAAAGTAGCCATAGACAATAGGTAAACAAATGGGCATGGCTGTGTGCCAATAAAACTTTATTTATAACAATGTATAGCAGGTTAGAGTTTGATAATGTCCAAGTCTCACAAAGGTCATTATTTTTCCTCTTTTAAATTTGAAATCACATGGTAGTTTCTTCAGTTTCCAGCTGAATATTTTTTCCTTTTTGTTCATTTGACTGAGTATGCTTTTTGAAAATGCAAAACATTATAAAAGGCAATCTTTAAAAAACTGCCTTATGAGAGGAATGTCACCAAGAGTTCAGTTGAATGTACTCTCTTATCATGTTGTCCAGGCCTCATTTTTATAGGGCGCTGTCAGCCCAACACCCTTTATCCCCAGTGCTCTTGTTCCCAGATTCGAGGAGGGGGCCGTGTGATTCAGCCAGTCCATAACAACTCTGGTCCATCCAGCCCGTCCAGCTGAGTTTATATTCCGTCAGTCCCTTTTACATCAATAATGCTCTGTAAAACTTCAAATTGGGTGGAATAAAGGTTATAGCAATTAAGAAACGACTTTTGGATCTTACTCCTAGAAACCCATAACCCCTGTCTAGCCATAAGAAAAACATCAGACAAACTCAAATTGAAGGACATTTTACAAAATGCCTGCCCAGCTTAATTGGGCTATGGATGTTGGAAGACTGCTCTTTGTAGCTGTAACATTTAGGAAACATTTTTTGTGGGTTTGCCTACCTGTCTCAGTCATGGGGTCAGGCACCACACTGTCATGAGTTAAGCATAATTTCTGATGCAAAGTGCCAGAATTCTTGGGTAGAGGGTTACGAACTAATTCCCTTTTCTGTTGGTTTCTACTCCAGACATTGAAGGATGCCACAGTAACAATGGCGGCTGCAGCCATTCTTGCCTCGGGTCTGAGAAGGGATACCAGTGTGAATGTCCTCGGGGCTTGGTGCTGTCCGAGGATAACCACACTTGCCAAGGTAGTACTTGGATGGGCTTCACCTCTGCTCTGACTGACTTCTTCCTTCCCTGAAACTCCTTGCTTTCCTCCCTCAAGCATGTCATAGTTCTCATCTTTTAAAACACCAGCTCTTTGAGTAGTGTGTATACCTGAATCATCACTCTGGAGCCATTCAAAAGAGAAGAGCTTTTTTAAAAGATTACCAAAAAGCCAACTTTGCTCTGCTGTTTACCTTTGATTTTTCTCTAATTTCTATAGTTAGTTGTATAACTAATACTCAATTTGGAAGTATAAGACACTGATGCAGTTCTTCTCTTCCTGAAAGATGATTGGGTTGAAACTAAGTGAAACTAAGTTGAAAGCCCTAGGGAATAGATTCTTATTCCTACACTTACAATATGAGCATTTACAATCCTCTGAGAACTATTTTCTGGAAATCTAGTTCTTGATGTCCAGGATATTAATTCGTTAATCCAACAACTATTTAATGAGCACCTACTTCTGATTTCTTTACACTATACCATTATTATGATACGTCCTGACATATTGGACTCCGACAGTGCTCTGCTCTAAAATACCTTTTAGGGTATTTGTAGGAGAAGTGAGCATGGGAATGCTAAAGAAATCTTTTTTATATGAAGTTAAAATGGAGTTTATAGTCAGAGTTTATGGCTTACTGGGCAATGCAAGGACAATTTGGAAGCCTTCCCCAAGTGCGCTTACACCGTTTTTATTACCTCTGTTTTATGGGGCAGTAATTAATGGTAAAGTCAAAGCAGTATTGTTAGGTAGTTCAAGCCTATATCATACCCAGTACTTTTTCTGTATTGTCAATAAATTGTGTTTGTGTGCTAAAAGTTAAACCTTTGAGTGTTTCAATTCATGGAGTTATGCTAGCCACACTTTGAAACAAACGTTTGCTGAATTGAAACTTGAACACAGTATTTCTGAATTCAGGGAACCATGTATATATAAGGAACATTATTTGACAGTCTTGGGAGTTAGGAATACTGGTTTTATTCTCTAGCTTGTTTTGAGCCCCATCGATTTCCCTGAGAATAAAATAAAAAGCTCAGGTTACATGATGGTAAATTACTTCTCCTAGACTTCCTCCTGATTCAGGTTTCCTGGTTCTAACAGTAGCCCCTTTTCACCATAGTTCCCGTGTTGTGCAAGTCGAACACCATTGAAGTGAGCGTCCCCAGGGAGCTGGTTGGCGGCCTGGAGCTCTTCCTGACCAACACTTCCTGCCGAGGGGTGTCCAATGGCACCCACGTCAACATCCTCTTCTCTCTCAAGACCTGTGGCACAGTGGTCGATGTAGGTTCCTCCTGGAGAACACTTGGGGAATGACCAAAAGCCATTTATTTGGGAGGTAGTCCACAGAGGTATGCGGTGTGACTTGTGTCATAGATGAGATATTTACACATGAAAGAACTGAGCTCAAAACATCTTATGTCATTCATTTAACAAACATGTTATGGAGCATTGAGCATGCTGTGGTCCTGGCATTTGTGAGGATAGGGAGTTAAGAATAATTCTGTCATTTCTGTCCCGGAATAGCTCCCATCTCTCCAGTATGCACAGACATTTTCCTGACTGCATCAGCACTGGAAGTACCGGGAAGCAGACTCCATCCCTCTGACCACTTATTTTATTTGAAGAAAGCAACTAATATAGATGATGGTTCATTTATGATACAGTGAGTGAGTTCAAGTATTAAACCAGGTTGAGTTAAAAGGTTCCTACTTTCACCCAAAGTCTGCACACAGCCCCATGCTGGAGTGTCTGAGGGATATATGAAATGCTGCCTTTTAGGAACTTACACAACAGTATTGAGATGACAACACATAAAATATAAGTAAGGCATGAACAGTGAGACAGATGACAGGTCCCAGTAAAGGGACAAACACTGGAGCAGTCAAGAAAAGTGGGACTTGGATCCAAGTGGCGTGTGTGGTTTACATAAGCAGAGAGGAGAAGAAAGGCCCTTTCACAGGGAAACAAGTGAGCAAAGTCTCAGAGAGGGGACTGTTCAGGCCTGTGCTGAGATGAATGGGCGGTACAGGCTGACTGGCGAGGAATTCCTATTGGAAACTGAAACTGGAAAAGTAGATGAGGCAAACGGCTTCCAAAGGGCTGCCTTGTCTGCTGGGGTGAGTGGTCTGGGCTTCATCCCACAGAAACGGGGAAAGCAGGGACTGTGGCGAAGAAAGCCCTGACAGAAGTGTGCACCGTGGAGAGAGCAAAGAGGGTCTGCACGCAGCTCAGCGCAGAGGCCTGTGTGAGCACTTGGTTAAACGAAGATTTATTTACAAATTTGGCTAAACAAAAATCAGAAAGCTAATTAGACTTGGGCTGAGAAAAGGGGCAGCTATTCAAGGAGCAGGTGGCCCCACTTTAGGCAAGTTGCACTGACTGTGTCTGTGGGTAATCAAATGGAAATGCCCCGTAATAGGCTGGCATCACCCTCTGGTGCACAGGAGAGCAGATGAAGCTGGCGCTAGAGAGCTGAAAATCATCTGCATAGATGTCACAGCTGAAGTTCTGAGTGCGGGTGAGTTCAGCACAAGGTCATGCTGCAGGATCACCAAGTCTCAGACTCCTGAAAAAAATAACATATGGAAGCCATTTTTTCCTAAAATACCAGAGCTTTGAATATGCTGATTCTGCATAGATCAGGTTTTATGAGTAGAACTCCAAAGGAATGCGTGGGCTGACAAAGAAGTAGTATGTAAAATTCTTAACAGCCAGGATGTCTTGCTCGCAAGAGACAGGCAATGGAAAAAGAACAAAAACAAAAACAAAACCTTCAGTTTTAGGCAACCACATCTCTAATGTGTTTTGATGTGAGCAGAAATTCAGAAAATGTTAAGGTGGGGTAGGGGGGAAATAACCTGAAAATCTCCTTCCTCTCCTTGCCCTGGCCTGGCTCAGGTGGTGAATGACAAGATCGTGGCTAGCAACCTTGTGACAGGTCTACCCAAGCAGACCCCAGGGAGCAGCGGGGACGTCATCATCCGAACCAGCAAACTGCTGATCCCGGTGACCTGCGAGTTTCCACGCCTGTACACCATTTCTGAAGGCTACGTTCCCCACCTTCGAAACTCCCCGCTGGAAATCGTGGGCCGGAATCACGGGATCTTCCCGTTCACGCTGGAGATCTTCAAGGACAACGAGTTTGAGGAGCCTTACCGGGAAGCTTTGCCCACCCTCAAGCTCCGCGACTCCCTCTACTTCGGCATCGAGCCCCTGGTGCACGTGAGCGGCTTGGAGAGCTTGGTGGAGAGCTGCTTCGCCACCCCCACTTCCAAGATCGACGAGATCCTGAAGTACTACCTCATCCGAGACGGGTAACTCTGCTGTGGGAACAGCTTCACGATTCGATTCCCCGTCCACACCCGGCCTCTGGGTCCCCAGGCATACGCAGGCTTTTCCCAAACCTGCACACACTCCGCCGGCGCTGGCGGTTCAGGAACCATTTATTGACATTTTGGAGGTAAAAACTGGTGAGGGAGCGGGGAGTCAAAAGTGACTCCAAAGTGTCCAGCTCGGGTGACTGACTAGATGCATTAACCAAGATGAAAAGACATACGTAGAAAAGCAGATTTGAGGTAGAGAGATTGAATCTGATCATTCAAAAGAATAGACAGAATAATTTAAAATTCCAGATACCTGCAGGACCCCTGGGGAGAGAAGTTGAGTGGGCAGCCAGAAATGCGTGTCAGACTCAGGGGCAAGGTCGGGGCTGGCGGTGAGGAGCGGAGAATCACCCTGTTGACAGTCGGAAGTGCAGGGCTGATTAACCCGCTCAGAGCCGCAGCGCGCGTGGGGGCGGGGCGGGGCCTGGCCCGGGTGGCTGAGGGCGCCTGCGCGGGATGAGGCGGCGGGAGGAGCACGCCGGGAGCCTCGTTTTGGGAAGTTTGGTAGTGAAGGACAGAGAAGAAATAACTTGGTAGGTCGAGAAGGAAGATGTAGTGGTTTGTTTTTGTGCTTGTTTTATGCAGCGATTTCTGTGATATTTCCTAAGGATCCTTGGGGTGAGATCTGTAGGTGTCTGGAGGTGTCCGTGGAAATCTAACAGTTTTCACTGGGAAAACTACACTCAGACCCGAAACTCATAGTGGTATCTCATGAGTTTCTTCCTCATTCTAAATGTCAGGTGGGACACGGGCTCAGGTAGGGGCGGGGAAGTGTGCTAGTACGAGCGGCTCAGGGGTGCCTCGGGTCTGGCCCTTTGCTAGTCGGCCTGTAGGCTCTTGGAAATTTCTACTTTGCTTTTGCTTCTCCTTGTCTCTCAGGCAGCCTTCACCTGCTGCCACCAGTCTCTTGCACCATGATTTTTCAACCCTTGGTGCACATGAGGATCACTGAGAAGCTTTTTAAAAAATAGTAATACCCGAAGCCCGTCCTCTCCGTTTCACTCCTGTTGTCTTTTTTTTTTTTTTTTTTTTTTTTTTTTTTTTTTTGAGACACAGTCTCACTCTTGCCTGGGCTAGAGTGCCGTGGCGTCAGCCTAGCTCACAGCAACCTCAAACTCCTGGACTCAAGCGATCCTCCTGCCTCAGCCTCCCGAGTAGCTGGGACTACAGGCACGCCCCCCCATGCCCAGCTAATTTTTTCTATATCAGATAATTTCTTTCGATTTTTTAGTAGAGGTGGGGTCTCGCTCTTGCTCAGGCTGATCTTGAACTCCTGACCTCAAACGATCCACCCACCTCGGCCTCCCAGAGTGCTAGGATTACAGGCGTGAGCCACCGCGCCTGGCTGCCTTTTAGCTCTCGATTATCCGGAGTACACTTGATACCCTGAAATAATATCCTTCCATTTCTCTGCTAATCATTCAATACACAGTTTTTTGTTTGTTTGTTTTGGTTTTGGTTTTTTTTTTTTTTTTAGACAGAGTCTCACTCTGTTGCCGGGGCTAGCATCAGCTCACAGCAACCTCAAACTCCTGGGCTCAAGCAATCCTCCTGTCTCAGCCTCCCGAGTAGCTGGGACTACAGGCATGCACCACCGTGCCCGGCTGATTTTTTCTATATATATATTTTTAGCTGTCCATATAATTTCTTTCTATTTTTAGTAGAGATGGGGTCTCGCTCTTTGCTCAGGCTGGTCTGGAACTCCTGAGCTCAAATAATCCGCCGGCTTTGGCCTCCCAGAGTACTAGGATTACAGGCGTGAGCCACCACGCTGGGCCACTCCTGTTGTCTTAATTCCAGCCCTAGTTGTCTTTCACCTGGACAGCAGGGCAACTCCTCCCACAGCCTCCCAAGCCCCACCTCTCAAATCTCGGCTCCCCAGACACCACCTCCCGCAGTCCTCTACGAAGGAAAATATGATCTTGCACATCCCTGCTGAAAACCTTTTGTCTTTATGACCCTTGGTTGGTAAATAAAAGGTAAAAAAGATAAAGGAGTTAAACTCCTGGCCCTGTTTTTTACAATTTTAATGGAGTCCTACTCACATACAATAACTATGCATATTTAAAGTGTGTAGTTGGATAAGTTCGGATGTATATACCCATGAAGCCATCATTATAATCAAGATGATGAACATTTCTCTCATCCGATAAGTTTTCTCCTGCCCCTCATATTCACTTTTTGCAAAAATAAGTATATAATTATAACTCATTTACTGGGAAAACATGTAACCTGCAATCTCAATAAAGCTTGTGAAATTTATTTATATACTTGTTATTCAGACTCTCAGTGGACTTTTTTAGACAGTTATAAGAAGCTGCACTATTTATTTTGCCAGCCCTTAGCACTTACAAAAGAGAAATATATATATACTACAGAAGAAAAAAGCATAAGCAAGAACTTGAAAACCGTAGCAGTATGGCCCTAATTTGTAGGCAGGCAAATAGTGCCATCTATAGCACTGTGCAAGAATGGTGTATAGGAGATAATCTGACGTGCAGCTTGGCTAACTGGGCCCTCATCCTCTGACCTCAGTCTCCTCCCGTTTCTGCTCCTGCCAAAGGGAATTACTGACAATTCCCAAACTCATTCCTAAACACCCTCTGACTTTGCACATGCTGCCGCCTCTGTCTGAAATCTCCTTCCCCACCGGTTTTCCCTGTCTGATTCTTACTAATCTTTCAAAATTCAGCAGGGTCGACTTCCTCCATAAAGCCTTTCCTGATTCCTTTCCATCTGAACTAGAAATCCTCCTTCCTTTTCCTTCTTCCTCAGTACCTATAGTAAGTGTCATTAAGTATTTGCCAAGTAAATTATTAATTAAGTCTTTATAATAATAATTTGGGGCTAGTCCACAAACCTGAAATAAGCATAACTCACTTTACTTATATTTATAAATTGTTTGATTATTCATTTCTTTGTTTATTTTCATTGTTCTAAGCTTAAATTTAAATCAGGCTCATTGTCCCCTGCTATTGAATGTGTCCAATTCACTTCTTTCTAGTTTTAGTTGGTATGTGCTCTGAGAATGCAAAATAATTTAATACTAGCCTAAACAAAATATAATTCGAAAGCTAATATCCAGAAAAAGAAACATATTGAATTCCAAAATCAAGTACTGAACAACTTTCTGATAAATAATTATTTTGGATTCTCCTATACCATCATCATTTACTTTTAGCACATGAACTTGGAGTTGTTGGAAGTAGCATTGTCTGAATCACACCAAATCAAGAGCCAACATTTGTCCCAGTTTCTCTTCTGTAATGTGTTACCTTGTAATAACCTCTTCTGCCTCGTTTTCTGTTTTAAAGAAAAATAAAAGTATTTTTAGATAAAGATAAATTAAAAATGCTGAGGCAGTTAGATAAAAAGTACCATTTTTATATCAAGTGTTACTATTATCATAGATACTGGGCTATAAACTCCTGACGTCAGACACCACATTATTCATCTTTATATCCTCTGCAGTACTCAGCAGAGTGTCTTGCACAGATTAGGTATGCAGTAGACACTTATTAGGGAATATAATCAGAAGATGGTATAAATTAATTTTACCTCAGGAAAATAAAAATGAGTAAATAAATATAAGAAATAACAGAAACCACATTATGTTTAGATCCTCTTCAGTTTGGTGAAATAAGGTACTAGCAGTCATACAAGTCAAGAGGACTTATTTTTAAACAATGTTTTTGGATTTTTCAAGAGCGCCACCATAGCAGTTAGCAATGAACTAGACAGTGGTCTGTAAGCATGTGGAGCAAGAACCCAGTTTCACAGGCTTTTATGTCTGACCCCCACTTTTCTCCTGGCCCAGCAGACAGAAACTATTAGGTATCCATTAAAAGGCAACTATGTCCAGAAAAATAAAAGTTCCTTAGAATATAGAATGGGAAAGGTGACATGAGGGTGATGCTGGGCCTGTAAGGAGAAGGGGTTCATCAGTACCCAGAACCGAACTCAGCGTCGAGGATCAGGAGCCCTGCGGCCCCCGCTGCCCGTCGGGTGAACCTGGGAGTTTCACTTTAAGCAATAGACATGAGATTAAAACCTCCAAACCCTATCAAACTGCAACTTAGCATTAAATTTGGGGAAAGAGAAATGGAAACAATTTGGAGGTGAATACCTTTCATCCAATAGAAATAGTTCTTCTCTAAGAAACTTTGATATTTATGTAGCGCTCTGATACAGGAATCGTGGTTCGCTCCCTTTTGTGTCCCCTTCAGTGGTTAGTTTCTATTAGGTGTCCAATAAATATTTATTTAATTAAAGAAAAGCTTTCTCAAACCAATAACAAAGTACATGAAAGCAGAACTCCTACAGTACATTACAAATGAAAAGACAGCCTTGCCAGCAATAGGTATCTTTGAAATACATGTTGCTGTTGATAATACTTAAATACGTTAACTTAACAGGAAGTCCTTGTTCCCAGTTTGTGGGTACAGCGAGTGGTAAAAGGGTCAGACATTGCTAGTGAGTAGGGCTATGTGTGAAGAGGCCTTCACAGGAAGGGAATTTCATTTTTCCTTCATTCTCAAAAAGCTTGAGTACAGCCCAGCCTCCTCCACCCAGTTTGTCTCTCCCCGGGCCAAACATACTGGACTGAATTGTCTCCCCACTCTGTTAAAACAATCAAGTCTTACGTGCTATCCGTCCTACTTTCAGCTGTGTTTCCGATGACTCGGTAAAGCAGTACACATCCCGGGATCACCTAGCAAAGCACTTCCAGGTCCCCGTCTTCAAGTTTGTGGGCAAAGACCACAAGGTGAGCTGAATATCTTTACCCTGTAACTCCAGGATCTGAGCCTTCCTTCTTGATATTCCAGTGTGTTGACATTCTAAGAGCCCACTGTTAGGATCTGCATGACCTCTAGGAAAAATACAGAGAAACTGGCCATTGAGAAGCTTAACACCTTCACGCATGTTACAGTTATCTGCCCCCTCCCATAAAATAACTGCTGTTCAAAGAAAATACTATAAAATCATAATTTAAAATCTTTGTGGTCAGATATGGTTGAAAAAGCCAGTATGGTGGTTGGTCACATGGCAAAGGATATGGACAGGAAATTCACAGAAAAGATAAATAGTGAAATGTTCAGTGAAAATAGTGCTTAAAATGCCAATTAAAACGATTATAAGACTATACATATTAAATTTGTAAAAATTATAAATTATCCTACTTACAAGGTTTTAGGGAGAAGTATTCAGTAGCAGTATAAATTGGTATATTTTCTGGAAAGATATCTGATAAAATGTAATAATCATAAAATCATCACATTCTTTTACCTAAAAATTCCAATTCCACAGTATGTCAAAAACAAGGTGTGTTGAAAGTGTTTGTAGAACATTATTATTAGGGGGTGAAAGAAAAAGCCCCCAAACAAACAGGGCTAAGAGCTACAGTATAATTTTTTTCCTTTGGTTTTTGGCAGGTGAGTTGTTACACACTCGTTGCAGATTCCAACTTCCATAGCCTCTGTTCTGCTTTAAGCAGTTATTAAAATGATAAATATGGGAAAAGCAGACATAAAAATTATTATAACAATTTACATGCGTATTAAATATGCTACATTTAAACATGTATACACATGGATAGAGGTTATACAGGGCTATAGAGAAAAGGCTATAGTAAGATAAGGTGGAAATTTTTGTGGTTGTTTTGGTATAGCTGCTAAAACAAACATTTGAACAAAAGGAAGTTTTTCTTTCATTCTTTCCACACTGCCTTTAAGTGTGTCCTGTCCTTTCCAGCTATATCATTGTTCCAGAACAACTGCTAAGGATCACTGATCCTGATCTCCCTCAACTAGGCAGAGTGAGCTCTAGGCAGTTACTCATCGAAAGGTGCTTGGAGGAAGAACTTATTTTACAACACAAATATGTGGAAGCCAATGTAATTCCCCTACCTTGATGTGAAGAATGAAGATGTTAAGGTTATTAGATGTTGCTTCACAAAGATCTCTTCTGTTCCAGCACAACGCAAAAGTTATGAATGTGGATTTTTAAATCCCTACATGACTCAAATTCCAACTTTGCCACGTTATTACTAAATGTGTGAATTTGGGCAAGTTCTGTAACCTCTCTAAGCCTCAGTTTCCTTATCTGTAAAATGGGGATGGTAACCTCTACCTCACAGTGGTGTTGTTAAAATTAAATGAGATGATGTCTTGGAACATTTAGCATGTGTCGGACTCCTAGTATGTGCCCCATGAGCGACAGCTGTTACTACTGTCTTTTTTTTTTTTTTTTTTGTTGAGACAGAGTCTCACTTTGTTGCCCAGGCTAGAGTGAGTGCCGTGGCGTCAGCTTAGCTCACAGCAACCTCAGACTCCTCGGCTTAAGCGATCCTACTGCCTCAGCCTCCCAAGTAGCTGGGACTACAGGCATGCGCCACTATGCCCGGCTAATTTTTTTTTATATAGATTTTTAGTTGTCCATATAATGTCTTTCTATTTTTTAGTAGAGACGGGGTCTCGCTCAGGCTGGTCTCGAACTCCTGACCTTGAGCGATCCACCCGCCTCGGCCTCCCAGAGTGCTAGGATTACAGGCGTGAGCCACCGCGCCCGGCCACTACTGTCTTTATTAATGACCACGATCATCTCTCCAGGAAGTGTTTCTGCACTGCCGGGTTCTAGTCTGTGGAATGCTGGACGAGCGCTCCCGCTGTGCCCAGGGTTGCCACCGGCGAATGCGTCGTGAGGCAGTAGGAGAGGACCCTGCTGGTCTACAGAGCCAGACGCTGACTGGCGGCCCGATCAGCATCGACTGGGAGGACTAGGTCATCCTAACAACTCTAGCCAGCTTCCAGCGGCTCTCCTCTTTGGAGCTCCTCCCTATGTCCTCTGAGAACATCAGCCAACCTCCTGGAGCACCTGACCTCTTTAAACTTCACATTGTGAGTTTGGACAAACTCCCAGAAGCCACTCACTCTGATTCTGGTCCACCAGGTCGGCACAGGTCACAGCACTGCTGAACAACGTGGCCTGGGTGGGGTTTCACCCTCCTCAGTGAAAGCCAAGCTGTCACCCAGAAGGAAGCTTATCCCTTTTCCTTCATTTCTTTCCTACAATTAAATACCTCGTGCATGATGTCATAGGACCACTAAAATCAGAAGTTGGATATAATATTTCAAGCTAGAAACCTTAAAAAAAGTAGTTACTGAAATTATGACTTTAAATACCCAGTGATACCCTAAATATGTAAAAAACAAACCCTGAAATTTCAATTCAAATACAAAATAGATTGGGAAGTTTATAAATAAAACAGTATGTAATTAAAAATTAAATTTTGTTTTTCTCTTGCATAACATTTTCTTTTGATATTTTTATATTGCCTTAAGTGAAATATTTTCACTTAATAAATATGAATAAGTTTATTGACATGTATTTAAGTGCTTCAGTGACTAAACTGTAACAAAATTAAAATTTGGAATCATATACACTGTTATTTGGTATTCTATGTCTTCAGGACAATGAGACAATAGAAGAAGTATAAAATTTTACCATACTCTATTTTGTAGGTGCTTAATAAATTTTATTGAAATAAATATCATAAACAAAGACAAATTTTATCTGCAGCTAAATTCAATTTCTTAATATGCCACTTAATTTTATGGCTGTACATAAGATCAGAAAAACAGTTTTTCTTCTTTTTAAAAGTTGCTACAGTTGACAATTCTTAATAGTACCAGTGAAATTAACACAAGGTAGGGAAAGGAGAAAACTATTTAGATCAGAGGTCAGCAAATTTTTCTGCAAAAGGCCAAGTGGTAAACATTTCAGGCTCTTGGGGCCATACAGTCTTTGTCACAACTACTCAACTCTGCTGTTGTGGTGCAAGAGCAACCGTAGACAGTATGTAAACAAATGTGAGCATGGCTCTGTTCCAATAAACCTACACAGAAACAGGCTTTGGGCTGGGTTTGGCCCCCAGGACTTAGTTGGCCAATCCCTGATCTGGATTAGTGGCCTTCAGCCCTCGCTGTGCATCAGAATCACCTGAGAAGCGTTTATAAAATACCAGTATGCAGGCATCACCCCCACAGAGATTCTTTATTGGTTTGTTTTGAATGGTCCTCAAGTGATTCTAAGCCATAGTTACTTTGGCTTATGGGAGAACCACAAATTAGGGAATGGCCACTTGTCTCTCACTCCCTGCAGGTTGCAGGGACTTTTCCTAGCTATCGCCACTGGTACCTCTCACTGAGTGTGTCTCAGATTTTAGCATGACTCTAACACTACTTAGTAAATGGGAATACCAACAGGGGTTGGTCACTGGAGGAAAAAAATGGAATCTCAGAGACTTAATTCCATCCAACCTTCACCTCCATTGGCCTTAATCAGGTAAGCCTCTGACCTTGTCCACCTGCTTTTCTCTCTTCAGCACCAGTGAGAATAATTGTTGTCATCAGTGGAACTTAACCAGGTTGGGTTCTGGTCTCTTCTAAGTGAAATGGAAGCATATGGTGATCATGGAATTCATTCATCTCTTTTCAAATGTTCTAAAAAGTACACTTTATTAAATGTGAGATGCTTACTGGCTGCCAGCTGAAACATGGGCCAGAGGAAAGGCATTCCTCCCAAATGGTTGGATTCCCCAAAATGTCACTTATGAATATAATTGTCAGGTCTAGGAATTGCAGGGTTTGCTTGTATTTTAGTCTTTAAGCTAAGAACTGAATTTCCAGGCAAACGTGTCTTGGTTGGAGAGACCAGTGTTAAAGTGAAGGGTGGCCTTCAAATCACTGTTTCCTTCTTCAATTTTCCTCAAAGGATAGGACTCCCTTTCCAGCTGTAGAACAGTGTTTCCTTTCACCTGCTTTGTGGTATCCAAACTGATGGAAGAAAGGATGAGACACCCGTCACACTGCCATCTCTGAGACTGACAGCTGTGCTGTCACTCAAAACCAGGAAGGAATCACCTTTTCCTCATAATTCTTCTTTCTCCTCTTCTGCGCAGATGCAAGCTGCTCGCTGACTGTTCATAAAGGGTCGGCAGCCCAAGGTCCATACAGTATTGAACACAGTGTCAGCCAGAGAATCACAGGCTACTTGAAAAAGAGGAAAAGAAATATAAAGGTTAACACTGAGCAATTTTGAAGAGGCAATGTATTTCCAAGGATGACATGATACCCAGAGGAAAGCAGAGACAGTAGTCCAAATACAGAATTAAAAGGAAGAGCGTATGTTTCAGAGAAGCAAAAAAGCGGTCATCCAATTAAAGACCTTACTAAATGGAAAACCATTCATGTAAACATAATTTTGTTAAGATGGCAATATCCTCTAATTGGTCTACATATTCAACAAAAGCCCTTTTGAAATTCCAGCTGCCATTTTTTGTAGAAATTGACAAGCTGATCCTAAAATGCATATGGAAATGTAAGGGGTTCATAATATATAAAACAATCTTGACAAAGAAGAACTCTGACTTCAAAATTTACTACAAAATGACAGTAATCAAGATAGTATGGTACTGGCATAGATCAACAGAATAGAACTGAGACTAGAAATAAGTCCTTACATTTATGGTGAATTGATTTTTGACAAGGGCACAAAGACAATTTAATGTAGGAAAAAATAGTGCTTTCAACAAATGGTGCTGGAACAACTGGACATCCACATAGAAAAGAATGAAGTTGGACTCCTTTATTACACCATACTCAAATATTAACTCAAAATGGATCATAGACCTAAATGTAAGAACTAAAGCAATTAAACTCTTAGAAGAAAACATGAGTAAATCTTTGTCACCTTGCGTTAGTCAAAGCCTTATTACATATGACACCAAAAATGTGAGTGACAAAAGAAAAAAATAAATTGGACTTAATCAAAATTTAAAACTTTTGTGCTGCAAATAGTACCACCATGAAAGTGAAAAATCAACCAAAAAATGGGAGAAAATATTTGCCAATCATATATCTGATAAAGGACTTGCATCTAGAATATAAAGAACTCTTATAACTCAATAATAAAAAGATAAATAATAACCCAATTTAAAAAGATAAAGGATTTGAAAAGAAATTTCTCCCAAGCACCTATGTAAAGGCCTATAAGCACATAAAAAGATGCTCAGCATCATTAGCTGTCAGGGAAATGCAAATCAAAACCACAATGCGATACCACTTCACATGCACTAGGGTCTATAATCAAAAAGACAGATATAACAAATGTTGATGAGGATGTGGAGAAATTGGAGCCTTTATAAATTGCTGGTGGGAACGTAAAATGGTAATGCTACTTTGGAAAACAGTTTGGCAGTTCTTCAAAAAGTTAAACATAGAATTATCATTTAACCTAGCATTTCCTTTCCTGTACACCCAAAAGAAATAAAAACCTGTGTACCCCCAAAATTTGTGCATAAACATTCATAGCAGCATTATTCACAATAGCCAAAAGGTAGAAACAACCCAAATATCCATCAATTGATGAATAGATAAAGACAATATGTTACAGCCATATAATGGAATATTATTCAACAATAAAAAGGATACCGATACATTCTACCACATGGATAAAGCTCACTAAGTGAAAGAAGTCAGTCACAGAGGACCACATATTGTGTGATTCCATTTATATGAAATGTCTGGAATAGGCAAATCCACAGAGGCAAAAAATAGATTAGTGGTTGCCTCGAGCTGGCAGGGGGAGGTTCGGGGAGGGACTGCTAATGGCTATGGAGTTCCTTTTGGAAGTGATGAAAATGTTCTAAAGTTTGATAGTGGGGTTGATTGCTTAGCTGTGAACATATTTTAAAAGGATTTAAATGGGTGAATTGTACATGAATTATAGCTCAATAATCCTGTTTCAACAATAACAACAACAAAATGAATGATCAGGGCGTTCCAAGCAGAGGGAACTACAGGGGCAGGAAGGTATGGGCTATCAACCCAAGAAGTGTGGAATGGCAGGAGTCTGGAGAGAAATCAGGAATTACCAAGATGACGCCAGAGAGCTAGGCTAGGGCCGAATCAGAAAGGGCCTTGGATGTCATACTACGGATTTTGGATTTCATCCTTAAGCAGGAGGAATCTATTGAGTGATTTAAACTGGGGGTGGAGATGATCAGATTCATATAAAACTTCTGTAGAAATACATCTGGTCTCCGTGGTGAGGTAGATTGGATGGAGCACAGAGACTGGGTTCGTTTGCAGTAACCAGGCAAGTGGGGTATCAAAGAGATATTTAGGAGCAATAATCAATATGGCATTGCTTGGAGGAAGTACCTTGACCCGACCCTCGATTAGCAGCAGGTACTTTTTCACCCTTTGTAGAAACAGAACAGAATGATGCCCCCTCTGACAGGGCCCCGTGAGTCAGCCACACTGTCAAGCCCTCACACCCGCGCTTCAGGACGGCACTCTAGACATTGACCTATGGACAAGGTCCAAGAATCTTTCTACTGCTGATACTCTCTGGGGCGTGGAGCCAGATTTTATAAACCTGAATTTTAACTTTTACCATCTAAAAAACATAAAATGCTAATGCAAGGATATAATACTCCAGCTTCAGAAGCTGAAAGATTAAAAACTTTTCCTAAGGTAAATTATTAATAGGAAAACAAGATTAAAGAGGCCATGCTAAAAACTGGGTAGTAAAGCAGTTGTTTAAAATAATGTTAATCAAGTGTATACAGACCTTTGCACAAAAAAAAAAGAGGTTTTTTGAATTCTTACTGTGACTGAAAACAAAATAAGAAAAAAGGGCTTAAGCTGAACCAAGTGGTCCTATACAGAATAACTCCTCATAAGGAAAATTATTTAACCGTGGAATGGACGACCCAAGCCAGTTGGGCAACTCTTTCCCCAGTCTTCAAGGATAGATTTTTATTTCTCTGGGAACGCGTTGGTGTGGTCCTTTCCATCAGGAGTGCTGCCAGCCTCTCATGGGCAGGACAGCAAGAACTTTAGTGAAAAGTGCCCAGAATCTTCCTCCCCCATTTCCTGCATCCGTCACAGTGTTCCATAAGGAACGGCCAGTGAGCTCTGACGAGCTCTTTGAATAAAGAGGCTCTGGCTACAGCTCTGTGTGAAAACAGGAACAAAACTCCCTGCTTGCAAGTATGTGCCCTTAGGATACCTACCTTCCACGTTGGAGACAAAGCCCAGACTCCGCTTAAGGTCAGAGCAGATTGAGTGGAGACACCATCGGAATTTCGCATCACAGCGATACTTGTTGGCACCACAAGTGTCATAACAGACATCCAGCTGGTTGCAGCACTTGGTCATTGCTGGAATGCCCAAGTCCATCTGGGGAAGAGTGATGGGGGGAAGAGGAAGGGAAGAAAATGCCACGTTTAGGCTAAGACCTTAGGCAACCTTGTCCACCTAGTTCTTAGTAATAAGTAGCCAATCTCAAATTCCTGTTGCATATTCAGATCAATTCAGAAACACCAGTGACTGTAGAATAATACATCAGACTGAGGGTCACAGGATGCTGAGCTTTAATTGTTATTTAGTTATTAGTTTTAGTGACTCTGGTCCATTTCTAATTTTTTTTTTTTTTTAGATTTTAGTAATTTTCAAATTTGCAGGCTGCTACAGTAATGAAAATAGAGACCAGAAGGGTAATCAAGAGGGCAGAGCTTCCAAATTCAATTAAAACTTAAGTTAACATTTCCATGTGAAATTTTATTTGAGCAAAGGGTTCCAAGGCTAAGAAGTATAAAAAAATTCAGCCTCAGTTCATCAAGAGATCACCAGCACCCCATACAGCACTGTTTTCAGGGTGTGTGTATGTGTCTGGGTGTGTCGGGGAGGAGAGTGGGGTGTAGAACACAACAGTTCCTGACCACAAGGGGACTATGGTCAAACCACATCTCTCTCTCTCTCTCTCACACACACACACACACACACACACACACGCTTACTCATCATTCTATAAGCAACTGCAAATGTTGTGGCACAAACTGAGTAAGTTCATAGAATGCCACAAGTAGAGTTATCAAATAGACATTTTTTCTGAGAGGGTTTTGAAAGAAGATTGAGAGAGGATTAGTAGAGAGGAGGGTAGACTTAGAATGTAGATAGAGAAAGGAAATAATGAGCAAATCGTATATGAGCAAATCAATTTGCTTAGTATCAAAGGTTTTAGGGAATATATAAGCATGTAAACATTTATGTGTATATGTGTGTGTGTGTGTGCATAACTTTTTTAATTAAGGAGAAGGGCCTTGACTTCCAAAGTAACTGGTTAGATTTGATAAAGAACCTTGAACAAGGAAGGAAGATGATAAAAACAGTGATTAAGGAAGAGTAATCATTCTGTGGTATATAAAATAGATGGGAACACAATGTGCCCAGATGTAGGTAGAGCATCTTAGAGTCCTTTGCAATTTTGCTGATTCTATAGACTTGGACTTGGATGGAAGCTGTGAAAATCTGGTTTCAGAATATGGATAGGGATTGATTAACTGGCGATTGTAGTAATAGATCCGTTCCACTTGGGTGTCCTTAAGTGGTCTGTTATTTAAATTTTTATTCCAAGGCCACCTAAAGCAGAATATGAACTTTAGCAGTTTAAAATGCCCTTTTAGCCAAAAAACATTATTATATTAAGAGATAATATAGGCAAAGGCCTGGGCTCTGCAATTCTGGGTAAATTGCCAGAATCTGGAATACCTAAACTATTTTGCCTGTCTCTCACCCCCAAAACTAAACATACATCACGACAGAGGCAACCTAGAATTAGCTGAGCGCTCATTCAATTCAACTAGACCAGATGTTTTTGAACAATTGTGGTTCTAAGTATTAGAATGCATATCATTTCCATAGCTACTAAATTGATATAAAGTAAAATATATTACCTGAAAATCTGTGGTTTCTCTAAAATAGATACATAGTTGAAAGGATTGTCTTTCTTCTGTGCCCATCCACACATTGATGATGTGGACAAGGCTAGGCGCAGTTGGGCAGGTTGTGCAATGCACAAGAGCACCACATCTAAGACATTACATATCACCTTCCCCCCAGACATTATAGATTTACATATTTATTTAAAATATCCAGCAATGACGGTCAAGTTTCTTTTCCTAACAAAATAAGTCGATTAAGATACATTTCTGACAGATGGAAGAAAATTATCTTGAGGAAAGGGGACTCTTTTTACAATTTGCACAAAAATGCCATATGAGTGAGTGGTATTTTAATTAGAAGAATAAGCATTATGCCGCTTAGAAACTTATTGTAAAGTAAGATCTTTGAATCAACAGAAAAGTGAAGTTTAGTCTTATTAAGACACAGTTCAAAGTCATAGCTTAGATATGGCTTTGAATTAACTATCTACATTTAAATGAAATCTCTTTTCTAAAGTGAAGAAGGTAAAAAGGCTTCCAAGAAGTCTTAAATTAATTCATTACTTGTTTTTAGCTGAGGCCAACAGTTTGAGAAAGGGTCCGTGGTGTGCAAAGCAGGAAGCAGCTGGGTGTGTGTGTGTGTGTGTGGGTGTGTGTGTCTGCGGATTTCTATGATGTCAGTACTGCACACACAGCTGATTTGATGCTGTCAGTGTGAAGTCAGCCACTTGGGAAAGTCATGACCATATAACAATCAGCTTTCACTGGCCAGTCCCAGCCGGCTCCAGCACATCACTGGAATAGCTCATTAATGCAGATAAATCAAGCTTGTCAGATCTATTTCAAATTAAGTTATGTTTTGATACCCTAATTTTGGATGATGTTTTCAGTGGTGATTTCAAAGTTCTGATCCACTACCAAGGGCTTAACAGCTGCCTCTGAGAAAAGGAAATCAGATATTTCTTTGAAAGTTCTCTCCCTTCCCCCATATCCAATTTATTAATAAAATCCCTAATTATATTGCTCAACTAGATTCCATAAATTATCACTTCCGTCAGTGATGACTCTCTGATTACTCTTAGTTAAAACCAATCAACCGGGATGGCAATGGTGGTGGTACATACACTTTCCGGTACCTTGAGACCCAGGAAATAGGAGCTGCAGCCATTGGGATCCTGAGGCTTGTAGCCAGGTCTGGGCATTGGTGCCTTTCCTAGCAGGAGAAAGAGAAGCAGGAAGAAATATTTAGAAATCAAGCATCGAGGAACATTCATCAAATGAAAATTTTCTAAAAGCATATTCCATTTTTCCTGGAAAAGTCACTGTTCCTCACATACAAATGAGGCAATGATGATGATGATGATGTCATAACAGAATAATAACCTTCAGACAAGCTTGGCATTTTCCCCCTAATCACAAAGAATTCCATGAGCATTTATTTACTAACAGTTCTAACACTTCTTAAGGGCCTGACTTTGAAGCTAAGGGCAATGGCAAAACCAAACTGAAACTCAAGGTTGCTCATTCCTCAACACTGTAAGACCACACACCTCACACAGAACGAGCAGAACTATCTGCTCAGACACTTAAGGAATGGGAAGTGTTACCGTGACACAAACATGTTTAGGATTAACCTGAAGGAAGTTTAACAAGATTCCATGCTGCAGGAGTTACAGCAAAAAAGAACAAAAAAACCAAAAACAAATAAGGTTCCATAAATGTAGACAAGCATTATTAACCAAAGAGCAAAGAAGACACCCTGATGCAATATTTTAGGCATTTCTCTCACAGAACTAAGCAGAAAGAATCTGAAAAGCTTTGAATTTCTTGGTTTTATGATCTTGCAAAGTGTAGAGAGAAGCTTTGCCAGTTGTATCAATGGCAGTCATCATAGGTGAAGATAACCTTGACCTGAGATGACCACAGAAGAGTCATCCGCCATGGATATTTTATCCCATTATCCAGAAAAGGAAAATGGAGCTAAGAGGTTATGTGACTTGCTACCATCATACAGTAAGCTGGGGAAATAGGAAATAAATTCAGATTTCCTGTTTGTCTCCAAAGTCCATGTTTCTTCACCACATCTCTGCCTCTTTTTAGGAGATGCAAGACCTAGCATAAAACTGAGGAACTATCTTGAGAATAATTAATCCTCAGAGTGAGGCACTGGGCAGTTTTCTTTTCTTTCTTTCCTTTAATCTTCTTCTACCAGGTATTTATTTTAATTATTTTGTATCATGAAATATTTCAAAACTAAAGAAAAGCCAGAGAAACTTTTGTACCCACTGTACAAACATAATAAATGTTAACATTTGCCAAACTTGCTATAAATATTTTTCTATTTAATTAAATGTTACAGTTCAGGTTCAGGGAAAGTTGAAGCCCCTTTGCACCCCATCTTTACTATCTAGATACTAAGTTTATGTGAGAAAGCCTCCTTCCTTATTATTTCTCAAAATCGTCTTGATCATTGTTGAATCTTTACTGTTGCATGTGAATTTAGAGTTAACTTAGGAAATTCTACAAGAAATAGTGTCAAGATTTTGATTGAAAATCCATTGAATGTACACATGAGTTTGGAGAAAACTGCCTTCCTAAGGATATTCCGTCTCCCCACACGTGGGCCCAGCATAGTCTCTACTTAGGTCTTCCTGGGTATCCTTCAATAGGGTGTTGCAGTTTTCCCCATATATTATATCTCCTATATACCTATATTATTCAGATCCTTAAACAAGATAGACTATCTCATAAAAATCCAGAAGTAAGGATCAGAAGGCTGGCATGGCAAATCCACACTTTTCTGAAACCCAGGCTGCTTCTAGCTTCCAGCTCTGCCGGCCATAGACTATAGCCCTGGCTCTCCTGGTCCAAGATCAACACATCTATATCACTAGCAGGAGAATGGAAGGAGCTAGACAGGTCCAGCCCCTCTCTTCAACAAACACACTCCAGCATGTACATCATCTCCTCTTACTTCCCTTTGGCCAGACCTTAATTAAATGGCAACACTTAGTTGCAAAGGTGGGCTAGGAAATGAAGTAGGCAGCCAAGAGCCCAGCTAAAAACTCAGAGGAGGGGTTTATTACTATAGAAAAGGGGAAGAACTGACATTAGAGGACAATAAACAGTTTCTGCCACAGTACATTTGGGTATTTGTTACTGTGATACAACATGCGATGTGAGATTGTGGTCCAAGATGGCACCAGTCACCCCCACTTCCTGGTATCCATACGTTTGCATATTATCCCAAGAGAATACTGCAGAAGTGGAGGTATGTTGCTTCTAAGATTAGGCTTTAAAAGGCTGTGACTTCTGTCTTGGGCTCTCTCTCTCTCATCATTCATTCTGGGGGAAGTTTTGTCATGAACAGCCCCATGGCAAAGCCTGTGTGGCAAAAAACTGAAGCGTCCAGCCAACACCGAATGGATTGAACATGAGATCCTCCAGCCCCTGGCATCTCTGCAGAGATGGCGGCATCAGCTGGCAGCCTGACCCTCAGCTTATGAGAAACTCTGAGCCAGAACTGCCCAGCAAAGCCACTCCAGGATTCCTGGAGTGTGGGGTATAATGTTTGCTATTTTAAGCTGCTAAGCTTCAGGGTAACTTGTTATTCAATAATATGTAACTATTGTAGTTGCCGTTATGATTGGATCTCTTTTTTCATTACATCTTTTTCTATGACAGCTTTATTGAGCTATAATTCACATCATACATTCACTCATCTAACGTGTACAATTCAATGGCTTTAGCGTATTCACAGAGTTGTGCAACCATCACCACAATCTAATTTTAGAACATTTCTGTCATCTCAAAAAGAAACCCCATAACTATTAGTAATCACTCCCCATCTCCCCAGCCCCAGCCCCAGGGAGCCCCTTCGTATAAATTAAATCAGACAACATGTGGCCTTTTGTGTCTAGCTTCTTTCGTTTAGTGTACTGTTTTCAGGGTTCATCCATGTTGTAATATATATCAGTACTTAAGTTCTTCTTATTGTCCATTGTATAGACATACCACATTTTGTGTATCCATTCGTCATTTGATGCACTTTGTATTGTTTTCACTTTCTGGCTATTCTGAACAATACTGCTACAAATCTTTGTATACAGGTTTTTGCATGGACATATATTTCATTTATCCAAAAAGTGGAATTGCTGGGTCATATGGCAACTCTGTTTAACATTTTGAGGAATTGCCAGACTGTTCTCCAAAGTGACTGCACCATTTTACATTCCTGCCAGCAATGTATGAGGATTCCAATTTCTCCATATCCACACTAACTGGATATTATCTGTCTTTGATTATAGCCATCCTAGTGGGTGTGTAGTGTTTCATGGTGGCTTTGATTTGCATTTCCCTAATGATTAATTATGTTGAGCGTCTTTTTATGTGCTTATTGGCCATTCATATAGTTTCTTTGGAAAAATGTCTATTCAAATCCTCTACCCATTCTATAATTGAATTTTCTTTTTACTGTTGAGTTGTAAGAGTTCTTTATATATTCTAGAAACAAGTGCCTTGTCATATTTGCAAATATGTTTTTCTCCCATTCTGTGGGTTGTCTTTTCACTTGCTTGGTGGTGTGTCTATTTTCTATTTTCTTTTTTTATTAAGGTGAAATTCAATAAAATCAACCAACTTAAAGTGTACAATTCAGTACATTCACAATGTTGTGCAACCATCACCTTTAGCTAGCTATGAAACATTTCATGACCCCCAAAGTAGACCTTGTGCCCATGAAGCAGTCATTTCCTGTCTCAGTCAGTTTGGGCTGCTGTAACAAAAATACCATAGACTGGATGGCTTACACAACACAAATTTATTCCTCACAGTTCTGAAGACTGGCAATTCCAGAGTCAGGGTGCTGCAGATACAGTGTCTGCTGAGAGCCCTCCTCCTGGCTTGCAGATGACCACAGTCTTTTTGTTGTGTTTTCAGTAGGCAAAGAGAGAGCTCTAGTCTCTTTCTCTTCATAAAAAAGAGAGATCACTGCCTGATCATGGGAGCCCCACCCTCAAGATCTCATCTAAACCTAATTATCTCCCAAAGGCCTCACCTCATAATACCATCCCACTGGAGGTTAGGGTTTCAACATACGAATTTGAGGGAGACACAAACGTGCAGTTCACAACGCTCCCAACTTTCCCTCCCCCAAGCACTGGCGAACACTCATCTGCTTCCTGTCTCTATGGATTTACCTATCTGGACATTTCAAATGAATGGAATCATACAATGTGTAACATTTTGTGACTGCCTTCTGTCACTTAGCATAATGTTTCCAGGGTCCATCTAGGTGGTACTATGTATCAGTACGGCTGATTTATATTCTATTCTACGGATATACCACAGTTTGTTTATTCATCCATCCATCCATAGGCATTTGTATTGTGTCCACCTTTTGGCTACTGTGCATAGTGATGCTATGAACAAATGTGTACAAGCATTTGTTTAAATATCTACTTTCAGTTCTTTTAGGTGTGTACATAAGGAGTGGAATCACTGGGTCAGATGGTAATTCTACATTTTACTTTTTGAGGAAACCGCAAACTGTCGTCCATATCAGCTGCACCATCTTACGTTCCCACCAGCGGTGCACAAGGGTTTCCGTTTCTCCTCATCCGCACAGTTTCACTCCAGTAACTCTAGATGTGGATTATTTCCCCTTATCCTGCCTGGAGGAGTCTGAAGACTTGGGTTTCTTTCACCTCCGGAAAATTTGCAGCCACTGCCTGAATATTCTTTTTTCCTTATTTTCTTTATCTTTTTTTTTTTTCTCCTGGGCCTCTTATTACTGAATGTGGAATCTTTTTTATCCTGTCCTTTGTGTATCTTCACTTCTCTTTCAAATTTTTCATTTTTTTCCTCTCTCTGTACTGAATTCTGGCAAGCTTCATCAAATCTGTTAATATTTTCCATTTTACTAATTCTCTCTAGATTCTATTTATTTAACCCATCCACTGAGGTTTTTCTTTCAACAACTATAATTTTCATTTCGTAGAATTCTATTTGGCTTTTCTTTTAAATTGTATATCCATTTTCCATTGAGTTGTGGGTTTTTAAAAAATTATGTTTTTATTCCTCCTTTTATTTCTTTAACAATTTCCAACATTTTTGTTATATTATTTCATTACCTCCAGTCCTTGGGATGCTAAGTCCCTCATTTTTGTCTACTGACTTTCCCTCATAGAGGATTATCTCTTCATCTGGTGTGTAATTTCTTAGAAAGAGCTCGTCTTCAGTAGGGCTTGTTTTTCCAAGGACGTTCCTGTGCCCTAGGTCGTGTGACCTACAGAGGAGTTTCTCCATTGCTTTTGCTGTGGCTTGTAGAGTCTCAAGATACTTGACACACTGGTATTTGTGTTTATTGCTCAATTTGGGATATTCACACCAGGCTGACTGTATAAATTCAAATCCCTCCCCTATGTGTAGAATATACCTGGGTGGTGATTTTGGGGTCGGTGTTCTTTATTGCCCCGTTGGCCCCAGGTAGATGGACAGGGTCCTTGCTACTTCCTGGGAATACTGGGTAGAACTTTTCTAATCCCTTTTAAACAGACTCGGCAGCCCCTCAGGCTCTGAGCATTATGGGGCTGTTTCAGTTCCAGCTTCCCAGTTCTTACAGGTGAAGGTTACTTTCCCTCTCTTTGCATGTGCATGAAAGTCCCCTCCTCAGTCCCTGGAGTCTACAGACATTCCCGACCGGAAACCCCGGGGGTCACTGCAGCGGCTCTCCGCTTTTTGGCTTTTAATTTCTCTTCATTCTGGAACTTGAAGATTTCTCTTTATTTCATTCTAGCTTGTGTGTGTGTGTGTGTGTGTGTGTGTGTAGCACTAGGGATGAAGGAATGGGTAGAGTGGATTAAATAATATTAGCAATCAAATTACACGTATGAAAATAACCACACTTTGCCATATGATTAAATGTCTCTTGGAGGAAAGATTATGATGATTTTTTTTTCCTTCACATTGTTGTTTTACAAATGTCTTACGTACACTACCTTTATAGACACTGGGAAAAAATTTTAAATGAAGAAACAAATGTCTAAATTTGATAATGAAACGTCTTCTTAATAGCTGTGCTGGAGAAGGGCATTTGCAGCAGGCGCAGTACGGTTCCTTGGGTTCTTCTCTGCCCTTTTTGCACTTGGTAACTCACGCAAGATAAAACTCTGATGCTCCCGTTTGAAAGATAATTGAATGGAATGTCTACCCAGCCTGCTGTGGTGAAGGTTTTCTTTATTTTATTTCATGTTTTTTGTTAACTAAAGAAATGCTGTTTTAGGCCAGGTGTGGTAGCTCATGCCTGTCATCCTAGCACTCTGAGAGGCCGAGATGGGAGGATCACTTGAGCCTCAGCAAGACCGAGACCCTGTCTCTACTAAGAAAGAAATTAGCTGGGCAACTAAAAATATATAGAACAAAATTAGCTGGGCATGGTGGTGCATGCCTGTAGTCCCAGCTACTCGGGAGGCTGAGGCAGGAGGATTGCCTGAGCCCAGGAGTTGGAGGTTGCTGTGAGCTAGGCTGACGCCACGGCACTCTAGCCCAGGCAACAGGGTGAGACTCTGTCTCAAAAAAACATAAAAAAATAAAAAAAAAAAAGGGGGGGGCTGTTCGAAAATGAAACTTGAAGTGTAAGTTTTAAGAAAAAAGGTGATGGCTTGAGTCTAGGCAGGAACATAAAGCGTTTGAAGATACCATATCCTCAAATTATAGTTTGAGTGGCTTACAGTTTGGTGTTTTAAGTCTGGGCATCGATAATGTGCCATGTCCACACATCAGTTTTATGTCCCGGCTGGGCTGTTCACAGGCGGCAGAAGCCGACAGCTTGCTTCTGCAGTTCCCGAGCTGCCGAACGCCGGCCCGTGGCCCAGTCTGTCCCGCTGCCTGCCAGCTAGAGATGGTTCTCATGCTTGCAAGTGGTTTGGGGGTGGGGGGTTTCAAAACAAGGATAATATGTGAAAATTATATGAAATTCAAATTTTAGTAACCATAAAAAGTTTCACTGGAACACAGCCACACTCATTTATTATGTATTAACTATGGCTTTCACAGAAGAAATAGCAGAATATTGTTATGATCTAGATGTGAGGATGGTTTTCTAATCAAGACAAAATTCAGAAGCCATAAAAGATGGGACTGATAGATTTCATCTCATAAAACACCAAACCTTCTGAATAAAGTGAAATTCCATAAAACACTTACAAGCCACACCGAAGGAAGATTGAGGAGAAGGAGTTAGCCATGAAACCCAAGAGTTCTACCTGCCGGCCATGGAGACTGCCTCCTGGGCCCACCCTTTTTTCTCTGTTTTGTCACAGAAAAGAGCAGTAAAAACTTCTGGGACATCATGTCCCAGGTCAACAGTTATGTTTTTGGGGGAGGATGTGTCCATTCTCTGCACCCAGCTAGTTCGGCAAGGAGTCTGCATGCTTTATTTGGAATCTATACCCTATCTACCTCCAGAAATACTCAGATATAGCATCAGTGACACATTGATGGAACAAAACAGAATAGTGACAATTTTACTGAAGCAATGAACTCTGTTTCAGTCACTAAAACTGAGTAACCTACTGCATGAAGTAGGGTGGCCAACTTGTCCCTGGTTTGCCTGGGATTGTCCCTGTTTTAGTAGTGACAGCCCCATATCCCAGGAACCCCCACCTTCTCCCTCAGGCCCCAGCAAACTGGGAGGTTGGTCACCCTAGTATGAGAACAATCTATCTGCCTCTAAGCTGGTGGCTGTTTTCTTTTGGGGGGCTAGGGATCCCCTCAAGAATCTAATGAAGGCTGTGAATTCTTTCCCTGCAGAAATATACAAACTCATAGGTTCATAAAATTTTGCTCTAAGATTTCAGACAGCTAAAGGGTCTCTTAGAAAAAAAGACTGATATTTAAAGATACTTTTAAGATACTCTTTTTCTTGCAACTAAACGCAAGAAGAAATTCAGCACAAGGTCCTCTTATTAAAGTGTGATGGTGTGGACAGTATCTTCAATTCTTACGCAAACTCTGCTCCAGAGATCCTCCTCCAGAGACCGTTGTAAGGCAGAGAACACTTAAATCATTGTCCCAGAAGCTGAGAGGCTGTTGTCCAGCCACTGGGATTTCTGGAATTTTTACATTTTATGTTGAAAGAGAACTGGGAGAATCTGAATGCAGTTAACCTGTTCACTAGACTTTCTCATAACATTTATAAAATCTGTTTGGTACCTACCATGCTCCATATGTACCACTAATTCTTTATGTCTGTTATCTTTAATGCTCAGAGCAGCCTTGCAAGGTAGGTTTCATCAACATTATTTTCTTATATATGAGGAAACGAAGGCTGAGAGTGTTAGGTAGCTTGCCAGAGATCACCAGCAATGGGATTCTCCCCCAGATTCAAACCCATGATTTTTCCATTACCGTGGTCCTCACAGTTGTGTTCAAGGACCACCTGTTAAAAGTGCAGCGCCAGGGTCCTCCCACAGACCTACTGAATCAGAATCTCTATGGGTGGGAAAGGAATTCTGTTTGTTAAAAAAGATTCTCAAGGGAATCTTTTTTTTTTTTTTTTTTTTGAGACAGAGTCTCGCTCTGTTGCCCGGGCTAGAGTGAGTGCCGTGGCGTCAGCCTAGCTCACAGCAACCTCAAACTCCTGGGCTCAAGCAATCCTCCTGCCTCAGCCTCCCGAGTAGCTGGGACTACAGGCATGCACCACCATGCCCGGCTAATTTTTTCTATATATATATTTAGCTGTCTATATAATTTCTTTCTATTTTTAGTAGAGATGGGGTCTCGCTCTTGCTCAGGCTGGTCTCGAACTCCTGAGCTCAAACGATCCGCCCACCTCGGCCTCCCAGAGTGCTAGGATTACAGGCGTGAGCCACCGCGCCCGGCCTCTCAAGGGAATCTTGTTCGCATCTGTGCAGACTCCTTAATGCCAGCTGCCGTTGACACACACTGAATATTTATACCCTATGTACAGCCCAAACCTTTGGCAAGTACAGATTTTGTGTGTTGACATGAGAACAAATTACTTTAGATACGGGGAGCACGGGAAGCAATGTGGACACACTACTGTGGGCTACCAGCATACACGCCCCGCTTTGCCTGGCTGAGTAATTTAACCTGCGGGCTGAAGTTCTCTAGGAATGACAGCACAGAATACTTCTCCTGGACCTTGGCTGCTCTTTGTAATCACCCGGGAGATGTTACAATACTGCTGTCTGGGGTCCAACCCACAGAAATTCTGATTTAATTGGTTTGGCTTCAGGAGTTTTTAAAGCCCCCCGGGTTATTCTGACACATAAAGTTAGAGAGTCACAGGTTTAAACAGTGGTAAGTGCCTATCAAATGTAAAATTTTTTCCTGTAGACCAGCGGTCCCCAATCTTTTTGGCACCAGGGACCGGTTTCATGGAAGACAACTTTTCCACGGACAGCGGTAGGGGTGTGGGGGAGCTCAGGCAGCGATGCTCCTCCCTCCCCCGCCCCGTTTCCTAACAGGCCAGGACTGGTAAGGGGTGGGGGTTGGGGACCCCAGCTGTAGACTGTTGCTAAAATGTTCCTTCTGGTAAAAGACTCAGGACCACCTGGAAACTCTTAGAAGTGCGAACTCTCTGGCCCCACCCCAGCCTGCCAATCAGAATCACTAGGGGTGGGGCCCAGCAATCTGGTTAAACAAGCCCTGCAGGGGCTTCGATGCACAGGTGAGTTTGAGAACCACTACTTTAAAGAGAGATGTGACGCAAAGCAAATTAAAAAAGAACAGAGACATGGTTAGATATTAGGTGTTATCTGTTCAAAAGATTGCTTGATTCACTATCAGTTTGAGAAGATATTTTGTCCTGTTTGGGCAAAGCCTCAGGTTCTTGGCTCCATGGGGTTCCAAAGGTAACAGGGCTTAACCCCCTGTTTTCCTAAGTGTTTTCCAGGCCCCTCCCTGAGCAGGTTGTCATCTCTCTGTTGACTATTCCTGGTCCACTGGTGGCTGCTGACATCCACCCTGCCCAGTCAGAGGCTCTACAGCTAAAATTTGCTGCAATCTTGAAATGCTGTTTTGCTGGACAATAAAGAAGAGGGTTTGGTTCTTGACTTCCAACATTCCTGCTGTCATCCATTTGCTAAACCACCGACATTAGTCTCGTGTTGCTGCTAGGAAGGAGAGCACCTGTGTTGATTCCAATGCCTGAAGTGAGTTAACCCCTTTCCTGCCCCATCCATGCAAACTAGGTGAACATAATCCAGTGACAAGGCCTCTGTATTTGTCAACCCACCTCGGACAAATACATGGCTTTGGGGCCCAGGTGGGTCCTAACAGACCAGGCTTTTTACCCTATGAAATGTTCACAAAGAAGATGCAGTGTCCTTGGTTTTTTTTTAACCACATCTGTATGTGGTTAAAACTTCCATGCCGCAAAACACTTGGTTCTGGAGCAATGATTAACCATTATCTCCTGGTCACTCTAGCACATAAGGAAGTGATTTCCCTGCTCAAAGATAAAAAGGGAGAGAGAGAGAGAGAGAGAGAGAGAGAGAGAGAGAGACTTGCAGCGTGAGTCTGCATGTAGCTTTTTTTGTGTTTCTCTTGAAAGCTGAGTTTTATCTCTTGAGTGTTTGGAGATGTTTCTTAAGTGTGTTTTCTTGCTAGCCTAAACGGACTCGTCATTGTCACTTCTAATCCTATGGTGGGACATTTGATAAACCATAAAACTAATGCTACATGAGATGGTGGATGCTTTGGAAAACATTTTCATCCGCTTTTGAAATTACACGGCGCCACCCCGCCTGGAGGTCCAAGGCTCTGCGTGCTGCTCCCGTCGTGTGAACTTCGAGCACTCAGTGCAGGAAGAACTGGCACCAGGGACTTGGCTTTGGCAGTATGTAGCATTGTTTCTGTGTCCCTCTTTACTATCCGGCAAGGTAGGGGTCGGTGCTCCTACCTGCTCACAGTCCTACGTCTGTTCCTCCGGACAGCTGGCCTGCCATTGCCGCTTGAGACAGCCGCACTGGGACAGTCCCTTGGGAGAATCAGGCACATTGATGCCGATCAGAGACTGACATTTCTGGGGCGAAGGTGTGGACTGCACCAGGGGGAAAGGAGAATTTGTTTCCAAGCTGAGCACAGAGCCACTGAGGACGCTGTTTCACCCCCTGGCTGAGTCTTCTCTGAATATTCAGCTTCCGTTGTCATCCCTAGGAATGCCTCACCCAGCTGCCTGTCCTTAAGGACCTGCCTCACGACAAACTCATTAAAATGGCCCCAGGGATGGCTTCCCAGACACAGTACAGGAAGCTCAGTGAAATCTGAGTGTAAGATAAACAATGACCGATTTGTCAGGGTAAGTATGTCCCGAATATTTCGTTGGATATACTTAGACTAATAACCCAATTGTTGTTTATTTGGATTTCGAATTTCCCTGGGCATCCTGCATTTTTATTTGCTAACTCTGGCAACCCTACCTAAGAGGTGGACGACAGGAAAAGTGCACGACAGACTGTGACCCCGCTGGGGCTGTGCACAGGTCCCCCGGAGCCAGCTTTACAGGAAGAGAGGCGCACACTCACCGTATCGGCACCTGTACTGGCAGATTCCGTTCTTCCCTCCCAGAAGCTCCAGAAAAGAGTCAAAGTAGCCGTTGATGGATTCAAAGCTGTCCCGGATGTGCCGAAGGCCCCAGTCGGAATAGGACTCCTCAGCCTCGGGGCTGGTGCCACTCTGAGCCAGGCCACTGCCCAGGCTGAGCCACAAAATCAAGAAGCCAGTGGCCAGCTTCATCCTGCGGCCAGGTAGGTAGAGTTCTCTCCTGAACTCCAGCTGGTTCCCAAGAAGTCCAGGTAAAAAACACCCCCCCAGACCAGATGTCAGGCAGGACTGGGAAAGGGATTATCTGGAACATTCAATCTGTGTTCCCTAGAGGTGGACTTTAAACACAGCTGTGGAGGTGGGGATGAGGTCAGGGCAATTAGAAAGAGGGCAAAGTTTAGGCAGTGGGAGGGCCTGTCTCAGGGATGGCCGTGGAGAGGGAGCACTTCAGAGCGGATTCCACGACGCTGGAGGGAGGAGATGTTGGCCAGCTTCTGGGGTGCGGGCAGCAGTCAGAATCCTGCCACTCACCAGCCTGTTAACCCATTGATCAGTTACAAGTGTGGCTCTGCAGGGCCAACCTCTTGACACAAGCGCTTGTGCGGAGGTCCTGGCCACACCTTTCAGCCCGTCACCTACGCACTGTCTCTAGGGAGAGTCAGGAGGGTGTGTGAAAGGCTCAGGAAACGAGGAGAGTTGACAGTGTCGCTCTTACAGGATATTGTCAGAGTATGCTCTGAGCTGCGTTAAGTAGGCGTTCCAGTCTCAGACCCCAGCTTCTGCTTTGGTCCCTCCTTGGCTCCCAGACCCATAAATGCTCTAATCTGGCAGGGCTCCTGCACGCAGCCATCTGGGGCATTTCTGCTGCTATTTACAGCAGTGTCTGATTTCACTCAGCAGGGTTGGATCAGAAGATAAGATCTGCAGATGGTCCAAGGACGGTTCTGGGGGCACTCGGCTCCTGTTGTTTTTCCTTTGAGGGGGTTTATCAAATAGAAAGCCTCCTTGAGATGTTAGGCTTTTAAGATTGTTGACTGGAGTCTAGTGTTCGGCATCACTTTTAGTTTATACTTTGCTTTCAGTCATGTGAAGAAATACCATCTATGAAACCAATAGTCTAGAAAAATGATACCTTTATGGACCAAATGAATCATTTAGCTTCTTTCTCAAATGGCAGGAAAGCCCTATGGAAAATACTGAATTAAATGAATTAAATTTCTTCATTTCAGGTAAGAAATGTGTTTGGCCAACAAGTCAGACTCCAGGAATGGTAGTGGTTAAAAATTATTCATATCAGCCTGGGCAACATAGTGAGACCCTGTCTCTAAAAAAAATAATAAAATAAAATAAATTAGCTAGGGGTAGTAGCTCACACCTTAGTCCCAGCTACTTGGGAGGCTGAGGTAGGAGACTAACTTGACGCCAGGAGTTTGAGACCAGCCTGGACAACATAGCAAGACCCTGTTTCTTAAAATAATTATTCATATTAACAACTATGCCATCTAATATTTTAAAGCACCTGTACTTTTTCAAACCATTTTCATATAGACACACACAAATATTCACATCAATTCTATGAAGCAGGGCAAATATCATTCCCATTTGAGAGGTGGAAAAACTGAGGCAGAGGTTAAATGACTTGGTCGAAGCTGGATGGGCTATCTGTGGTAAAGCAGGGACCAGGGCCAGCTACACAGTTTGTGGGGCCCAATCAGAACAAAAATGCAGAGCCCCTTTTCAAAAAGCAGGTAAAAAATGCCATTGCAATAATATAAAGCTTTTAAAAAATGTTTTATTGTTTGTAAAAGATAATAGAGGTAATAGTGATGATACATGAATATCAATATAAACAAATTTTTAAAAACATTTTTGGTGTCATGATTGTATATAATACAATACATAATACTTTATTAATATGTGATGTTTTGCTTGATAAGATCTTTCTGACTGCTTTTCTGAAAATTCATTTATTAGGTTAATACTTTTAACAACTTCATTTTAAATCAATGTAGTTGTAAATGATGTCAGTTGCTCTCAGCAAGTACAAGTAATATTTGATTTTTAATTTTGAGAAGGCTCTTTTTACTGATGCCACTGTTACTACGGCTGTTAATAGTATTTTTACCCATTTTTTTTTTTCATAGTTCTTAACTATTTGGTATATTATTATTCACACACTTAAAAGCTTTTCATGGCAAGCTTATATTATGGGTTTTCTTTTTTTTCCTTTTTTTATCATTAATAACAATTTAATTTTACAGAATCAAAGAGTCTAACAGTATATCTTGTTAGATACAGTATGTCCTCATAATGTATACATTATTTCTTGTACAATGACATGAAATAATATGGGAAATATTCATGATAAAATATTAAGTGAACAATGCAAGTTAAAAACAACAGTTTCATATTTTTTTCCCCACCCCCCCTTTCCCGAGTCAGCACCTTCAAGTGTTACCACTCCCCAAACGGTGCGCAATGCACTCATTGTGTAGGCATACCCCCATCCCCTCCCCCACCCCCCACCTCAGTCTGATGTCCAATTGGTGTCGTTCCCAGATTTGTATTTAGGTGATGATCAGGGAAACCAATTTTCTGGTGAGTACATGTGATGCTTGTTTTTCCATTCTTGGGATACTTCACTTAATATAATGGGTTCCAACTCTCTCCAGGAGAACCATAGAGATGTCGTATCTTCATCATTCCTTATAGCTGAGTAATATTCCATGGTATACATATACCACAGCTTACTAATCCAATCATGTATTGATGGGCATTTGGGTTGTTTCCACATCTTTGCAATTGTGAATTGTGCTGCTATAAACATTCGGGTACATGTGTCTTTGTTAAAGAATGACCTTTTTTCCTTTGGGTATATGCCCAGTAATGGGATTGCTGGGTCAAATGGCAGGTCTACTTGAATCTGTTTAAGATACCTCCATAATGCTTTCCACAGGGGTTGCACTAGTTTGCAGTCCCACCAGCAGTGTATTAGTGTTCCTGTCTCTCCACACCCACGCCAACATGTGTTGTTTTGGGTTTTTTTGATAAAGGCCATTCTCATTGGAGTTAAGTGATATCTCATTGTGGTTTTGATTTGCATTTCTCTGATGATTAGGGATGTTGAGCATTTTTTCATATGTTTGTTAGCCATTCTTATATCTTCTTTCGAGAAGTTTCTATTCATGTCATTTGCCCACTTTTTGATAGGGTTGCTTGATTTTTTCTTGCTGATTTTCCTGAGTTCTAAATAGATTCTTGTTATCAGTCCTTTATCTGATGTGTAGTATGCAAAAATTTTTTCCCATTCTGTAGGTGGTCTGTTTATTCTCTGGACTGTTTCTTTGGCTGTGCAGAAGCTTTTTAATTTAATCATGTCCCATTCATTAATTTTTGTTGCTGCTGTGATTGCCTTGGGGGTCTTCTTCATAAATTCTTTGCCTAGGCCAATGTCTGTAAGAGTCTTTCCTACATTTTCTTCTAGAATTCTGATTGTGTCACGCCTAAGGTTTAAGTCTGTTATCCACCGTGATTTGATTTTTGTGAGAGGTGAAAGCTGTGGGTCCTGTTTCAGTATTCTACAAGTGGCTAACCAATTCTCCCAGCACCATTTATTGAATAGGGATTCTTGTCCCCAGAGTATATTCTTTCCTGCTTTGTCAAAAATTAGGTGACTATATGAGGATGGTTCTATATTTGGATTTTCTGTTGTGTTCCACTGGTCTGTGTCCCTGCACTTGTGCCAATACCAGGCTGTTTTAAGAACCACAGCCTTGTAGTATAGTTTGAGGTCTGGCAAATTAATACCTCCCATTTTGTTTTTGTTGCTTAAAATTGCTTTTGCTATACGGGGTCTTCTTTGATTCCATACAAAGTGTATAATTATTTTCTCTATGTCTGTAAAGAATGATGTTGGTAATTTAATAGGGATTGCATTGAATCTGTAGATCATTTTGTGTAGTATAGACATTTTAACAATGTTGATTCTTCCGATCCACAAGCATTTACCCATTTCTTGGTACCTTAAAATTTGTTATTGTGGAACGTAACATAATATTTACCATTTTAACCATTTTTAAGTGTACGATGCAGTGGCATTGAGTACAATCGTACAATGTTGTATAACCATCACCACTAGTCCAGAACTTTTCCAGACTGAAACTCTGTACTCATTAAACGATAATTCCCCATTCCTCTCTTCCTCTGGCCCTTGGTGACCACTACTCTGCTTTCTGTTATGAATTTGCCTATTCTAGGTACCTCATGTAAATGGAATAATACAATATGTGTCCTTTTGTGTCTATTTTACTTAGCATAATGTCTTATGTTTTCAAGTTTATTTATGTTGCATGTATCCTTCATTAATGTAAATAATGCTGCTATGAATATTGGTGTACAAATAGCTGTTCAAGTCCCTACTTTCAATTCTTTTTTTTTTTTTTTAAATCCTGGTCATGATGACCTGCTTTCAGTTCTTTGGGGCATATACCTAGAATTGGATTTGCTGGATCATGCTTTTTGGAGAACCATCATGCTGTTTTCCACAGTGGCTATAGCATGTTACATTCCCACTACCAATGTAAAAAAGTTCCAATTTCTTCACCTCTTTGCTTGTTACAACACTTGTTATTTTTCATTTTTAACAACAGCCATCCTAATGGGTGTGAGGTGATACCTGGTTTTGACTTACATTTCCCTAATGATTAATGATGTCAAGCATTTTTTCATGTGTTTATCAGGCATTTATATATCTTCTTTGAAGAAATATCTATTTAAGTCCTTTGCCATTTTTTAATTGGGTAGTTTTTTGTTGTTGAGTTTCAGAAGTTCTTCATATATTCTGGATATTAATCTCTCATCAGATGATTTGCAAATATTTTCCCTCATTCTGTAGGTTGTCTTTTCACTCTCTTAATAGTGTCCTTTGATGTACAACTGTTTTAAATTTGGATGGAGTCTAATTCATCTATTTTTCGTTTTGTTGCCTGTGATTTTGTTGTCCTAGCCAAGAAAGCATTGCCAAATCCAGGTCAAAGGATTTTACCAAAGATCATGAAGACCTTGATTCTGTTTTCTCTAAGAGTTTTATAGTTTTAGCTCTTACATTATGTCTTTGATACATTTTTTTAAAAAGACAATAACATAACAGTTTTATTTATGTTGCTAAGATTACGGTCTGAGTATTTTTCTTTGGAATTATGGATCTTCTGGGTTGGCAGGAATATGAAAGCTCATCCTGTCCAGCAGCTCTTCTGATGTGGACCCCCCCAAGCTGATCAGCTTTCTGGGTTGATTCAGACTTAGCCATCACATTTTTAATGTGCAAGGACAGTGATCATTTTTTAGTTTGAGAACTTAAATGTGCTTTCTCTTTATGTAAGGAAACTTTAGCGTACTGTGACTTCCAGCATTTTCCTCAAAATTTTAAAGAAAAAAGCAAAGGGATCCCTGAATATAACATCCTCCTTTCTTTTCTGACTTGTTTCTACCTGGATTCTAAGGTTTGGCTTCTGCAGTTGTTGACATGACATCATTCTTTTTTTTTTTTTTCATGAATAAAAGGTTTTTTAATGAGACATAGAAGATCATTGTTAGAGCAGATGAAGAAAAGTTGAGTCACTTATTTACAAAATGCTTTTCTCTCTGTGACAACCAGCTTTGGCTACCTAAATTAATAGCTTATTTTAGAAATCAGCCTTTTCATACCATGGGTATTTGAACTCAACACCTTGGATAGAAATATAGTGAAGAGAACAGAATATTCTCAGTGTCAGTTACAGGAATTCCAGCTACACTTTCCATCCATTTTCATCAAACCCTTGGATTCCAAATCTCTTTATCCTTTTACAATTTTTTTCTCCCTCTTTTATTTCCATATTGAAATGTTTGGAAACCTTTACTGCATGAGAAAGGATTCAAAATAATGAGACCATTTCATCAACAGTGTATACACTAATGAACATTGACCTTCCAAGTTAGTCAACTTGGGAACTTAGACAATGATCCCAGTCTTGTCATTGCGAAAAATAGCTCAAAAAATTATCTGAGAACTAGTTTATGAGCTGCGTGTGCTATTCCACTGATCATGGATCTAAATCTGGTTGTGTTGACCTTGTTTCACTTTAGGATCACTTAGCTTTAAAAATACGATGTCAGGCCTCCCCCACTAGAAATTCTAATTAATTGGTATGGGCTTTGATTCATTTTGAGTTAATTTTTGTGTGTGGCATAAAGAAAGGGATCAAGTTCGTTATTTTACATGTGGACATCCAGTTTTCCCAGTACTATTTTTTGAAAAGATGGTCCTTTTTTAACATTGAACAGTCTCGGCACCCTTGTCAAAATCATTGATATGTATGGGCTCTGTATTTGTATTCCATTGATCACGAGTTCTCCTAACTCCTATATAAGCATGTGGTCTGTATCCCCCATGGTAGCAAACGCTGTCAGTGCCTCACCCTCTGCTATACTGTTTAGTTTGCCTCAAAGTTTAAACTATCAGCACCTTCATATCGTTGCCTGAAGGCTTTCTCTGGTTACCTGAGCCTACTTTGCTATATCTGGGTACAGCTGCCTGGAAATACCCCAGGGAATTAATTCCCCGGAGAGCAGCCTTTAACAAATGTATGACAGGCATTAGTGTATAAATACCTGGTACCTTTTGCTGTGGGCAGGGGGAGAGAGAATCCTGAGGTGTATTTTTTACACTGTTACTGAGAGTTCCCTGGCTGGATTAAGGTCCAGGTACACATGGTGGCCACACTGTTCATGGGTTTCTCTCTCTTCCCTGTCTCGCTTCCCCACCCTCCCACTCCTCAGGCCACCTCACAAATAAACTGATGGCACCCAAACCCTCATCTCAGGGACTGCTGCTGGGAAACCCAAACAAAGACACTCATGTTGGCATTACTCTTCATATTTACTCTACTGAGAACTTTCGTGCATGTACACATGTCTTTTCTCGAATGAGGTAGACGTGTCCTCTAAGTCTTGTCACTCCTCTCTATCCCCATGATGATATCCAGCCTGGGGTTGGGTGAGGTGGGTGCTCCGAACACACCCGCCTAACTGACTTGCCAGGCTTTGTTCCACTACCTTCTGATGGTAGAAGGCAAACCTGGTAGTTTTATGTGCAATGGTCCACTGTCCCCTGGAAATGCTCCGGCTGCAGGGCAAGGGGAGAGCCCTAACAGGTAGCCCTGTCAAGGCGTAACCGGGGGAAAGGTCCCAAAAGCATTATCTCTGGGATTATTTTTAAGTCCAGGTTTTGGAGTATCCAAAGAAAAGTTGGACCTGGATATGTATTTGATGATTTTGATCAACTTAGTGTTCAATGTGAATCCCTGACACCATCATGAAGCAGTGCAGAGACTGAAAACATTGGCTCCCTTGCTCTGGTTAAAAGGACTAAGGTAATATGTCCCTTTTGCAGGCAAATTAAGCATGATAGAAGAAAAAAAAGACCAATGTTTATTTTAAAAATTGACTATGTCTGTAGAGACTCTGGGGAAAGGGTGAGCTTAAAGAAAGGTGACCTCTGCAGGTGAGTGGGACATCTCTACAACTATAGCACTCTTCTAACTGTATTTTTATTCCCCCAGCTCAGTTTATGAATTGCCATCAGAGCCCTAAATATCTCTCTCTCCCTCCTGCCTCTTTCTCTCTTACCCCAACCCCCGCTCAATAACCTCCCAGTACTCCCCATTGCTTACCAAATCAAGTCACACTTCTTTTTTTTTTAATTTCAGCTTATTATAGGGGTACAAAAGTTTAGGTTATGTATATTGCCCATCCCCCCCTCCGCCCCCCCCCCCCCCCCGCCCCCGGAGTCAGAGCTTCAAGCGTGTCCATTCCCCAGACAGTGCGCATCGCACTCATCATGTAGCTATACCCCCCATCTCCTCCCCCCACCCCCCGCATCTGCCCAACACCCAATTGGTGTTATTCCCAAATGTGCACTTAGGTGATGATCAGGGAAACCAATTTGCTGGTGAGTACATGTGGTGCTTATTTTTCCATTCTTGGGATACTTCACTTAGTAGAATGGGTTCCAACTCTTTCCAGGAGAACAAAAGAGATTCTATATCACCATTATTTCTTGTAGCTGAGTAGTACTTCATGGTATACATAGACCACATTTTACTAATCCACTCATGTATTGATGGGCATTTGGGTTGTTTCCACATCTTTGCAATTGTGAATTGTGCTGCTATAAACATTCTAGTGCAGACGTCTTTGTTATAGAATGTCTTTTGTTCTTTTGGGCAGATGCCCAATAATGGGGTTGCTGGATCAAATGATAGGTCTGCTTGTATCTATTTAAGGTATCTCCATATTGCTTTCCACAGGGGTTGCACTAGTTTGCAGTCTCACCAGCAGTGTATGAGTGTTCCTGTCTCTCCGCATCCACGCCAGCATTTATTGTTTGGGGACTTTTTGATAAAGGCCATTCTCACTGGAGTTAAGTGAGATCTCATTGTGGTTTTGATTTGCATTTCCCTAATGATTAGAGATGTTGAGCATTTTTTCATATATTTGTTGACCATTCTTATATCTTCTTTTGAAAAATTTCTATTCATGTCCTTTGCCCACTTTTTGATAGGGTTGTCTGATTTTTTTCTTGCTGATTTTCCTGAGTTCTAAATAGATTCTTGTTATCAGTCCTTTATCGGATGCAAGTCACGCTTCTTCACCTGGGATTCAAGCAGCTCTAGAATCTACCTTTGCAATGATGTTTCTCATTGTTTCCTTTCTGTACTATGTGCTTATCGATGTTAACTCCCCACTGTGCCTGACTTTGAACTGCCCATCCCCCTGCGTTCCCTTCAGTTCCCAGTGCCGATCCACATTTGCACTGTCGCTTATTCCAGGGAGACTTGATCCCTGAACATCCCTGCCGCCTACCACACCTCAGGCTCCTCCCACCACCGCAAGGCTCCCCAAGCTAGAAATTGTCTTTCTCTTCTGAACATAAGTAGCATTTAATCTCTACTTTCATAATACGCTTTTGACCTGGTATTATAGTTTTTATATATAGTGTGTTTCTTAGATTTTCTCCTATGTAATCCTATAATCTGCAAATAAAGAAAAATTATTTTTTTTTTCTTGTCTAATCATTATCCTTTTCCTTGGCCAAGACTCTTGGCTGCTTATAACAATTTAAGCAAAAAATTATTTATTAAAAATTATTAAATTAGGTCACTTAATCTACAGGAGTGTTGAAGTTGGGTGCAATATATTAATAGCAAGGAGAATGCACAACCCATCACTTCTGCCACTCAATATTTATGACACCAAGGACTAGATACCAGAAAATGGATCATAGAAGCCCTGAAAGCACCAGATGCCACCACCATGAGACTTGCCAGAAGGTCCAGCCTCCCCACGTGCCAGCGCTGCCACACACTGCGCTCAGCTGCTTTTGCCTGATGAGACCTAGGCGGACTCCTACAGACCAGGAAGCCTTGCAAATAGCTGAGCTTTCAGCCTCTCTGATACAGGAGAATCAGAGTTGGAATGGGCAGAGTGAGCCTTTGTAAATTATCTGCCACACCTCTCTCTCTCTTTCTCTCTCTCTCTTAAGACAAGTTCTCACTCTGTCACCCAGGCTAGAGTGCAGTGGTGTTGTCACAGCTCGCTACAGCTTTAAACTCCTGGGCTCAAGCGATCTTCCCACTTCAGCCTCCCGAGTAGCTAGGACTACAGGTGTACACCATCATGCCCGACTAATTTCTAGTTTTTAATTTTTTGTGAAGACAGAATCTCACTGTGTTGCTCAGGCTGGTCTCAAACTCCTGGCCTCAAGCAATCTTCCCGCCTTGGCCTCCCAAAGTGCTGAGATTACAGGCGTGAGCCGTTGTACCCCACCAGGCACCTCTTTTCTTTTTCTTATGTGTACCAACAGCTCCAGAAACATTGAGTGGAAGTGCTGACGAGCATTCTGCCCTTGTTTCTGGCGTTAATTAGAATGCTTCAAAATAAGTTTCACAATCAAATGTGGTATTTGCCAGAAACTTATGACAGATACCATTAATCAGATTAAGAAGTTTCTCTTCCACTAGTTTTTAAGGATTTTTGTTTGTTTAATTTTAGAAATCATAAATGGATGTCAAGTAGCTTTCCTTAATAATATATCTGTTACTGTTGTGGATTTTGTTAACAGATTTTTTAAAATGTTGAACCATCTCTGGGATAAATGGTACTTGGGCATTATATTTTTGATTTATGGTTTACATTGCCTTGTTGGTTGCTAATTTTTAAAAAATAGACGTAGCATTTATATAGAATAAAATTCACACATTTTAAGTATACTATAAAATGAGTTTTGACAAATGTATACACCTGAGTAACAACCACCAGGATATAGAAGATTTTATCACCCCAAATGTCCCTTGTGTACCTTTCGTGTCAACCCCCACCCTACTGTTGCCCCTGGCAACCAGCAACCTACTTTCTGTCATTATGGATGAAATTTCTTTCCTACAGTGTCATATAAATGTAACTATAGAGTATTCACTCTTTTGTGCCTGGCTTTTTTCAATCAGCATGTTTCAAGATTCATATGTATCATTGCATATATCACTAGTTTACTTCATTTTATTGCTAAGAAGTATCCTATTAAATGAATATGCCACAACTTGTTTATCCATTCCACCATGGATGGAAATTCAAGTTGTTTCCAGTTTGGGGCTGTTATGAATAGTGCTGCTATGAAGATTCATATACAAGTCATCTGTATGTATGTTTTCAATTCTCTCAGGTAAATACCTGGGAGTGGAATTGATGGGTTATATCTGGGGTCCCCAATCCCTGGGCCATGGAACGCCCATGGCCTGTTAGGAACTGGGCCCCAGAGCAGGAGTTGAGCTGCGGGCAAGTGAAGCTTTGTATTTACTGCCGCTCCCCATCACTGGCATCGCTGCAAAACCTCCACCTCCTGTCAGATCAGTGGTGACATTAGATTCTCATAGGAGCATGAACCCTACTGTAAACTGCACATGTGAGGGATCTAGGTTGCTCGCTCCTTATGAGAATCTGATGCCTGATGATCTGAGGTGGTGATGCTGGCACTGGGGAGCAGCTGCAAATACAGATTGTCATTAGCAGAGAGGTTTGACTGCACAATAAATGTAATGCACTTGAATCATCCCGAAACCACCCCTACCCCAGATCTGTGGAAAAATTGTCTTCCCTGAAACTAGTCCCTGGCAGCAAAAAGGTTGGGGACCGCTGGGTTATATGATACGTATACAGTCGTCCTTCAGTATTCATGGGGGATTGGTTCCAGGACCCCCCACGCATACCCAAATCTGTACAAGCTCGTGTTTCTCAGTGGGCCCCGCAAAACCCACATATAGGTAAAAGCTGGCCCTCTATATAAGTGAGTTTTGTATCCTGCCAACACGTATTTTCCATCTTTTGTTTGGTTCAAAAGAATCTGTCCAGAGGTGAACTCTTGCAGTTCAAACCTATGATGTTCAAGGGTCAACTATGTATTTAACTTCATAAGAAACTGCAAAACTGGTTGCCAAAGTGGTTGTACCATCTTGCATTCCCTCTAACAGTATATGAGAGTTCCAGTGATTTCAGATCTTCACCAACACTAAGCATTGTCAGACTTTTCAATTTTAGTCATTCTAGTGGGTGTATAGTGGTATCTTGTTATAATTTCAATTTGCATTTCCTTGATGACCAATGACCCTAAGCATCTTTTTGTATACTTTGTAGCATGTATCTTCTTTGGTGAATGTGTACTAAAATCTTTTGCCCTTTTAAAATTAGACTGTTTCTTATTAATCTAGTTACAAATCCTCTTTCAGATACATGTATGGTGACTATTTTCTTCTAGTCTGCAACTTGTCTTTCCATTTTCTTGAGTGTCTTTCAAAGAGCAGAACTTTTGAATATTAGCAAAGTGTGATCCTAGCTCATTTCCAGCTCAAACTCCTGGGCTCAAGTAATCCTCCAGCCTCTGCCTCCCAAGTAGCTAGGACTACAGGTATGCACCACCACATCTGGCTAATTTTTTAAATTTTTTGTAGTGTTGGAGGTCTCACTATGTTTCCCAGGCTAGTCTGAAACTCCTAGGCTCAAGTGATCCTCCCACCACAGCCTCCCAAATGTGGGGATTACAGGTGTGAGCCACCATGCTCTGCTGGACTTGCTAATATTTTATTAAGGTATTTTGCATTTGTGGTCATGAGAGATACTGACTGGTAGTTTCTTTCCTTTAAATGCCTTTGTCTGATTTTGGTATCAGGGTAATGCTCATCTCTTAAAATGAATGGTAAACTTTCCACCCTCTATTTTCTGAAGCAGTTTGTGTAGGATTGGTATTTCCCTTATGGAGTTGATAAAATTCACCAGTGAAGCCATCTAAGCTTCAGCTTATCTTTGTGGTAATATTCTTAATTAATAATTCTATATTTTTACTTGATATGGGGCTACTCAGACTTTGTTTCTTTAGTAAATTTTGGTTATTTGTCTCTTTCAAGAAATTTGTCTATTTTATATAAGTTATCAAATTTCTTGGTATAAAGATGTTAATAATATTCCATTATTACTCTTTTAACGTCTGTAGACTCTATAGTAATGACTTCTTTTTCATGCCTGATATTAGCAATTTGTTTCTTTTCTGTTGTTCCTTACCAATTCAGGTAGAGGTTTAACAGTTGCATCAATCTATTTAAGAAATTAACTTTTGCTATAGTCCCAGCTACTCAGGAGGCTGAGATGGGAGGGTTGCTTGAGCCCAGGAGTTCAAGGTTACAGTGAGCTACTGGCCACGAGATGCTTGTCTCAAAAAATAAGAATAAATAAAAAAATAAAAAAGGAAATCAACTTTTGGCTTCATTGACTTTCTCTATAGTTTGTCTATTTGCTATTTCTTTCATTTCTGCTCTAAACTTTGTTACCATCCTTCCACTTACTTTGGGTTTAATTTGATCTTTTTTCTTAGCTTTTTGGAAAACAGCTTTATTGAGATATAATTCACATATCACATAACTCACCAACTTAATGTATACAATTCAATGGCTTTTAGTGTCTATATAGTCACAGAATTGTACATCCATCATCACAATTTTGAAACATTTTCATTACCCCCCTTCTATCCCTCAGCTATTATCTCCCAGTTTCCCTCCCTACCCCCTCCATTCCCAGGTAACCATTAACTACTTCCTCTCTATACAGATTTGCCTGTTATGGACATTTCATATATATGAAATCATATACTGTGTGGTCCTTGGTGACTGACTTATTTCCTCACTTTTTATTGTCAAATAACATGCCGTTGTATGGTTTTTCTAGCTTCATGGGGTGGAAACTTAAATGTGGCTCGCTCTTCTAACATGGGTATTTAGTGTTCTAAACTTTCCTCTGAGCACTGCATATTTCCATCCTCCTTGATCTAGGCATTCTCTATTTTTCTAATTGAATATACTGATTTTAAATCTTTTTTTTTTTTTTTTGGTATATACCATAAACATTACAGTTACATATTCCCTTGTAACTACTGAGGTATCCCACACATTTGGTAGCTAGTGACTGCTTTCATTGTCTTTCATATTGATCCCATAATTTCCACTCTGGTATCTGAAGTGCATTCTCCAGTAGAATCTTTGGGAAGGGATTAATAGGAACAGTATTTTCTGAGTTCCTGCATGTTGATACATTCGTCTGTGCCATTTATGTACTAAGGTTAGTTATGCTGGATATAACATCCTTTGTTCACATTTTCTTTCCTTGACTATCTTAAATATATTAATCCATTTTCTTCTGGGAATAAAGTGTTGCTGCGAGCAGCTGATGATAATCTAATTTTATTTCTCTTTTTAAAAAAGTCGTATGTTCTTTTCCTCTAAATCCCCAGAGGATTTTCCTCCTCTTTAAAATCTGGTAATATTACCAGGATCAATGTTCTGACTCAGTATTCTCGGATATACAGTATGCTCTTCAATATGTAGTTTTAAATATTTTTCTTTTAGGAACATTAAGGGGGCCCAAATGTTTTTGTTACATGGATAGTTTTTATAATGCTTAAGTCAAGGCTATTAGTGTGCCCATCACCTGAAATAGTGTTCATTGTACCTGTTAGGTAGGTTTTTACCTCTCCCTTCATCCCCCCATCCTTGATTTCCAATGACGTTTACTTCCCTCTGTTCCCATGTGTGCTCATTGATTAGTTCCAAATTATTGCAGAGTACATGTGGTGTTTGTTTTTCCATTCTTTAGATACTTCACTTAGGATAACGGTCTCCAGTTCCATCCAAATTGCTGCAAAAGACATTAATTTATTTCTTTTTATGGCTGAGTGGTACTCCATGGTATATCTATATATACCACATTTTGTTAATCTACTCCTGAATTGATGAGTACCTAGGTTGATTCCACATCTTTGCAATTGTGAATTGTGCTACAATAAACATAGAGTGGATGTGTATTTTTGATATAATGACTTTTACTTTGGGTAGATACCCAGTAGTGGGATTGCTGGATCAAATGGTAGGTCTACTTTTAGTTCTTTGAGGGATCTTCATACTGTTTTCCGTAGAGCTTGTACTAATTTGCAGTTCTAACAACAGTGCATAAGCGTTCTTCTCTCTGCATCCATGTTAACATCTGTTATTTTAGGACTTTTTAATAAGTGCCTTTCTGACAAGGCAAGGGTGATGTCTCATTGTGGTTTTAATTTGCATTTCCTTGATGATTAGTGATGTTGAGCATTTTCCATATATTTATCAGCCATTTGTCTATCTTCTTTTGAAAAGTTTGCCTTCAGGTCTCTTGCCCACTTTTTAAAGGGGTTGTTTATTTTTTCTTGCTGATTTGTTTGAGTTCTTTGTAGATACTAGATATTTGCCCTTTATCAGATATATACTTTGTGAATATTTTCTCCTATTCTGTAGGTTGTCTATTTGCTCTGTTGATTATTTTGTTTTTTGTGCAGAAGCTTTTTAATTTAATCAAGTTTCATTGATTTATTTTTATTGCTGTAATTACCTTTAGGGTCTTAGTCATAAATTCTTTGCCTAGGCCAATGTCTAGAAGAGTTTTTCCTACATTTTCTTCTAGAATTTTTATGGTTTTATGCCATACATGTAAGTCTTCTATATATCTTAAATTTATTTCTGTAAGTGGTGAGAGATAGGGGTCATGTTTCATTCTTCTGTATGTGGCTATCCAGTTTTCCCAAAACCATTTATTGAATAGGGCTTCTTTTCCCCAGTGTATGTTGCTGTCTGCTTTATAGAAGATCAGTTAGTTGTCGGTAGATGGTATTATATCTGAGTTCTCTGTTCTGTTCCATTGGTCCATACTTTTATTTTTGTACCAATACCATGCTGTTTTGGTTACCATAGCCTTGTAGTATAGTTTAAAGTATGGTAATGTGATGATGCCTCCATATTTGTTCTTTTTGCTTAAGATTGCTTTGGCTATTCAGGCTCTTTTTTGGATCCAAATGAAGTATAGGATTATTTTTTCTAGATCTGTGAAATATGACATTGATATTTTGATGGAGATTACATTGAATCTGTAAATTACTTTGGGCAGTATGGACATTTTAACAATGTTGATTATACTGATCCATAAGCATGATATGTTTTTCCATTTGTTTGTGTCATCTGCAATTTCTTTCAGTAGTGTTTCATAGTTCTCCTTGTAGAGATCTTTCACCTCCCTGAGTAAGTATATTCCTAAGTATTTTATTTTCTTTGTAGCTATTGTAAATGGCATTGAGTCTCTGATATGACTCTCAGCTTGACTGTTGTTGGCATATAGAAATGCTACTGATTTACGTACATTGATTTTTGTAACCTGAGACTTTCCCGAATTTATTAATTCCAGAAGTCTGTTGGTGGAGTCTCTGGGATTTTCAGGGTACAAGATCATATCATCAGCAAAAAGCCATAGTTTGACCTCCTCTTTCCTGATTTGCATACCCTTTATTTCTTTCTCTTGCCTGATTGTTCTGGCTAGGACTTCCAGTAGTATGTTGAATAGAAGTGGTGACAGTGGACACTCTTGTCTTGTTCTAATTCTTAGGGGGGGAATGCTTGCAACTTTTTTTCCATTCAGTATTATGTTGGCTGTGGATTTGTTGTATTATATGGCTTTTATAATTTTGAGATATGTTCCTTCTAAGTCTAGTTTGTTGAGAGTTTTTTTTATCATGAAATTGTGCTGTATTTTGTCGAATGCTTTTTCTGCACCTATTGAGATGATCATATGATCTTTGTTTTTGCTTTCTGTTTATGTGGTGAATCACATTTATTGATTTACATATGTTGAACCATCCTTTTATCCCTGGGATGAAGCCCACTTGGTCGTGGTGGATTATTTTTTTGATGTGATGTTGAATTTGGTTTGCTGGTATTTTACTGAAGATTTTTGTATCTATATTCATAAGGGATATTGGTCTGTAGTTTTCTTTTTTTGTTCTCTTTCCTGGCTTTGGTATCAAGGTGATCCTGGCTTCATATAATGAGTTGGGAAGGAGTGCCTCCTTCTCGATGATATGGAATAATTTCTGCAGTATGGGTACCAGCTCTTCTTTGTAGATCTGGCTGAATTTGGCTGTGAATCCATCTGGTCGGGGGCTTTTGGGGGGGGAATTTTTTATTACTGCCTCAATCTCATTTTTGGTCTGTTCAGGAGTTCTATTTCTTCCTGACTAAGTCTTGGGAGGTTGTGTGTTTCCAGGAATTTGTCCATTTCCTCTATGTTTTCTACTTTATGTGCATAGAGATTTTCATAGTCTTCACAGATGATATTTTATATTTCTGTGCTATCAGTTATAATATCTCCTTTTTAATTTCTGATTTAGCTTATTTGGGTCCTTTCTATTCCTGGTTAATTTAGCAAGAGGTCTATCAGTTTTATCTTTTCAACAAACGAACTTTTTGTTTTATTGATCCTTTGTGTTGTTTTTATTTATTTTCATTTTGTTTAGTTCTGTTCAGACTTTTGTTATTTCTTTTCTTCTGCTGGCTTTGGATTTGGTTTGCTCTTCCTTCTCTAGTTCCTTGAGATGTGACATCAGATTGTTAATTCGTGATCTTTCTGTCTTTTTTTTTTTTTTTTTTTTTTTAAGATAGGCTTTCACTTTGCCACCCAGGCTAGAGTGGCAGTGGCATCGTAATAGCTCACTGTAACCTCAAACTCCTGGTCTCAAGCCATCCTTCTGCCTCAGCCTCCTGAATATCTGGGACTAGAGGAATGTACTGCCACATGCAGATAATTTTCCTAATTTTTGTAGAGACAAGGTCTCACTCTTGCTTAGGCTGTTCTTGAACTCCTGGCCTCAAGTGATCCTTCTGCTTCTGCCTCCCAAAGTGGTCTTTCTGTCTTTTAGAAGTAGGCAATTAAGGCTATGAAAAGGACTGCTTTTGCTGACTCCTATAGATTTTGATAGTTTGTGTCACCTTTGTTGTTCAGTTCAAGGAATCTTTTGATTTCCATCTTAATTTCATTACTGACCCAATAATCATTCAGCAACAGGTTGTTTAATTTCCATGACTTTGTGTAGATTTGAGTGTTTATCTTGGAATTGATTTCTCGTTTTATTCCACTGTGGTCTGAGAAGATATATAGTATGATTTAATTTTTTTTTAATTTGTTGAGACATGTATTGTGGCTTATGATATGATTAATCTTGGAGAATGTCCCATGTGGTGATGAGAAGAATGTATATTCAGTATTTTTGGGGTAGAATGTTCTGTAAATGTCTATTAGTTCCATTTGTTCTAGAGACCTGTTTAAGTCCATTACTTATTTATTTTTTGCTTTGATAGTCTTTCCAGCTGTCCCCAGCAATTATGATGCTACTATTTACCTCTTTGCTTAGATCTAGTAGAATTTGCTTTATGAATCTGGGAGCTCCTGTGTTAGGTGCATACATATTTAGGATTGTTACGTCATCTTGTAGAATTGCTCTCTTTACCATTATATAATGACTATTTTTGTATTTCTCTACCATTGTGAATTTAAAGTCAATTTTATCTGACATGATAACGGCTACACCTGCTCCATTCTGGTTTCCATTTGTGTGGAATATTTTTTTCCAGCCCTTTACGTAGAGTCTGTCTGAGTATTTATGGGTTAGATGTGTTTCCTGGAGACAGCAGATATTTGGATTGTGTTTTTTCATCCATTCAGCCAGCCTATGTCTGTTGAGGGGGGCATTCAGACCATTAACATTGAAAGATAGAATTGATACGTGGGATGCTGTTCTGTTCATCATCTTAGGTATACCTTATTGTTTTGTTTTCATTCTTGTGCTATTTTACATGAGCTGTGAGCTTTAGCTGTTGGGTGATTTTATGCTTGTAGGGATCTATTGTGCTGATCCATGTATGTATCCAGTGCGATTCTGTGTATTTTGTGCAGGGCAGGTCTGGTCATAACAGATTCCCTAATAGTTTGCTTGTCTGGAAAAGTCTTTATTTCTCCTTCATATATCAAATTTAGTTTTTTAGAATACAAAATTCTAAGCTGCCAGTTGTTCTGTTTAAGAAGACTGAAGATAGGGCTCCAATCTCTTCTGTCTTGTAAAGTCTCTGCTGAGAAGTCTGCAGTTAGCCTGATGGGGTTTTCTTTGTAAGTTACTTGATGTTTTTGCCTCATGGTTTACAGGAGTTTCTTCTTCGTGCTGATTTTGCCCAATCTGATGACTATGTGTTTTGGTGATTTCCTCTTTGCAAGGAATCTCCTAGGTGTTTGTTGAGCTTCTTGTATCTAGATGTCTAAATCTCTATCAAGACCAGGGAAGTTTTCCCCAATTATTTCCTCAAATAGGTTTTCCAGACCTTGTGCTTTTTCTTCTTCACCCTCAGAGATGCCTATGATTCTTATATTTGGCTGTTTTACATAATCCCATATTTCTCATAGACTTTGTTCATTCTTCTTTATTCTTTATTTTTGACTGGGTTAATTCAAGAGTTGTCTTCAAGCTCTGAAATTCTTTCTTCTACCTGGTCTAGTCTATTCTTGTATTTCCTTAAATGAATTTTTCATTTCCAGAAGTTCTGTTTGTTTGTTTAATATGTCTATCTCTTTAGTAAATTTTTCATTCATTTCCTGAATTGTTTTTCTGGTTTCTTTGAGTTGGTTTCCCATTTCTTCTTGGATTTCATTGAGCTTCCTTACAGTCTGTATTTGGAATTCTTTATCTTTCCTTTAAATATTGGCATTTTGGATGGAATCCATTGTTAGAGAGCTGGTATCCTCCTTTGGGGGTGCCCTTTCACTCTGATTTTTCATACTTTCAGAGTTCTTGCACTGATTCCTTCTCATGTGAAGCAGCTATTGCTTCTTGTTTGGGGATTTACTTTTGTTTAGATGGAGCTTCTCCCCCCCACACTTTTAGGGTGTATTTGTAGCAATGTTGGGTAAGTACCTTTGGCTTTGCTTGTGGGTACTTTGATGGGGGTCTAAGTTCTGGATGGATATCTTGGTTATAGACATCTTTCATGTGGTGGTTTTCTCAGTTGCTAGTTATTTGTAGGCTGTAGTGGTGGTGTACTATGTGTGTGTACAGATTTTCTGTTTCTTGTTGATGAGGGAAGATGGAGGTCTTTGAAATCCTTACTCTTTCCCCAGCCCTGTCATCTTCATAACAGTGTGAATTATTAATATATTGGGATGCCCAGTTTAATCTCTGATATGGTATGTGGTTCTTGGTGGGTAAGAATCAGCCACGCCCTATATGACTGAGTCAGTAAATGCTATAAAGGGCTGTACAAATTGATCTCTCTGCCAGTAGGTGGTGCTTGTGAGAAAGAACCAGCTACAATGTTTTTTGGGACCTGTGACTGGCTCTAGCCCCTCAGGAGAAGCACTGAAATGCCCCAGGTGGTGTATGGGGCCCTGGAACTCCTGGGGGGGGGGGAGAACTCCTTATTCTCACTCCTCCACCCACTCCACCTGGGACTGAAAATGTGTCATTCCTCTGGGGGAGAGGGATGCTCCCTGAGTGTGCTGCAGCTCAGACCCACACTGCACTCTCCTTTCAGTTCTGCCCATGTGGATTCCCTTGCCTCCTGAGATTAATTCACAAGTCTCCCCTCCATCCCCTTGAGCAGCATGATCAAGTCCTGGGGGCGTGGGATCTGGCCTGCGGGCCTGAACCTGGGTCCCTGAAGATCAATCCCTGACCATGCCAGGGAGAAGTGTGTTGGTCCTGAGTTGCCCGTGGAGTGCTCAAGTAGGTTTAACGTCCCTCCACTCAAGGATATGCTCTGCTCTGCTGGAGCAGCCAGGCAAGCAGCACCAGGGAGGGCCGGCAAGCAGGGAGCTCACTATCTGAGCACCCCTTGGTCCACTGCAAGCCTTTGAGGGGAAAGGTGTGAGCCCACTCTCTGTGGGAGCCTCACTGTAGTGGATGCACTAACAGTGGGGAAGCAACTGCTCCTGAGTGTCTCAGCTCAGTTGTCCTTTGGGGCATTTGTGCCACTTGGCAGCAGTGGGCAGGGCAGGGAGTGGGAGGAAAATAATCTGAATGGAGGGGAGCCAGCACTATGGTCATTTTTGTCCCTCTCCCCAGAAGACAGGGGACAGCCCACCTGGAATGTTAAAGCTCTGGGATCACACAGATCCCCTGGGATCCACTGGCCCCTATGGCCACCGCAGTCTGGGCCAGGGTTGAGAAATGTTTTGTGGGAGCAAGTGACTTGAAAACTGAAGGACTGAAGCTCCCCTGGGGAGGACAAAGGCACACAATGGGTGGAGAAGCAGTATGGCGCCTGCTGTCTTGGCTCAGATCTGTGGTGACAGGAAGCAACCCTGAGAGGCTTTTACCTGATGCTTCCTACCCACCCCTGCCAAGAAGCTTCCAGTTCACTGGTGGCAGCAGCTTTGGGGCTCATAAGGGTAGAAAAGCTCTCAGCATCTTGGGAGGCTGCTGACTTCCAGAGGTGTGAGGGAAGGAGAAATATAGTCCCCACTTACCCTTTCCACAGGACTCCACATTTCTCAGGCGTTGATCTCTGCCGATATCTTGCTCCTTCTTGTTCTGCTCTGCAATTTCTTCACATGGGATCTCTGGTAGGTTCTGGCACCTTCCCTTCAGAATTACATCTGAGCTTTTTTTTTTTTTTCTCATCTAAAACTTTTCCTTCTTTCTGAGACAATCTGGTGACCGATATCTCTAGTCAGCCATCTTCTTCAATCAAAATACAATTTTTAAGCTTTGTTTGCTTCCCTTGATTTTGTTTTAGAATTCCTATTATATCTATGTTAGATCTTCTTTGCCTATTTTCAGTATTTGACACTTTTTCTTGAGTTAATTTTTAAATTTCTGAATCTTTATTTTTTAAATTATCCCACTTTTCACCTTTTAAAATTTAGTTTATCCATTCATCTGTGGATGAACACTTGGATAGCTTCCACTTTTTGGCTATTGTGAATAATGCTGCAATGAACATGGCTGTCCAAATACATCTTCCAGTCCCTGCTTTCATTTCTTTGGGGTAGATACCCAGAAGTAGAATTGTTAGATTATTCATGAACTCTGTATTTAATTTTTCAAGGAATTTTTTGTATCATTTTTCACAGTGGCTACATCATTTTATTAATATATTCCCCCTAGCAATGCAACAATTCCAATTTTTCCACATCCTAGCCAATACTTGCTATTTTGTATTTTTTGATAATAGTAATCCTGATGTGATATCTTATGGTTCTGATTTGCATTTCCCTAATGACTAGTGATGTTGAACATCTTTTCATGCTTTTATTGGCCATTGTGTATCTTCCTTGGAGAAATGTCTATTTAAGTCTTTCACCTATTTTTTAACTAGGTGGTTTTTTTGTTGTTGTTAGTTGAATTGCAAGGATTTGTTTCTTGGCTGTCTATTCTATTCCAATTGTCTGTATGTATTATTATATGCCACTACCACACTCTTTTGACTACTGTAGCTTTGAATAAGTTGTTTTGTTTTGTTTTGTTTTTAGACACAGGTGTCTTGCTCACAATTGTAGAGGCTGGGAAGCCCAAGAGAATGGTGGTGGTGTCTGGTGAGGGCCTTGTGCTGCTTAATAGCATGGTGGAAAAGTGGAAGGAGAAGAGAGTGTGTGTGAAGTGATGGGACAAAGGAGGCTGACTCACTTTTTAACAATCTGCTTTTGTAAGAGTCTCTCACAATGATTCATGAGAAAGACATTAATCCATCTTAGTGACCTAATCACTCTGAAAGGCCCCACCTCCCAAAACCAGTACACTGGCAATTAAATTTCAATATGAGTTTTCACTGGAACGAACCACATTCAAACCATAGTACCCTCATTGGGATTTCCATAGGGAATCTATTTTTTCATCCTTTCACTTTCAACTTCTGTGTCCTTAAAGCTAGGCTCTGGTTTTTATCCATTATATCAATCTATATCTTTTGATTGAGAGTTTAATCCACTTACATTTAAAGCCATTACTGATACGGAAGGAATTCTTTTGCCATTTTGTGGTTTTCTGTATAATAGCTTCCCCCCTCCTCCATTTCCTCAATTATGGGCTTTCCTTGTGTTGACCTTTTTTTTTTTGGTAATAACATTTTGATACCCTTCTCATTTCTTTTTGTGTGTATTTTATAGGTATTTTCTTTGTAGTTATCGTAGGGATTACATAACATCCTAATGTTGTAACGATCTAATTCTAGCCTGATACTGAACTAGTCTAGTGATTTTTCAATTCAGTTATTGTATATTTTAGCTCCAGAATTTGGCTCCTTTTTATAATTTCTCATTGTTGATATTCTCACTTTGTGCACATAGATACCATTTCTTGACTTCCTTTAGTTCCTTGTTAATGTTTTCCTTTAGCTCTTTGACCATTTTTAAGATGGATGTTTCAAGGGCTTTGTCTGGTACCTCCGAGGCCTATGTTTCTTCAGAGATGGTTTCTGCTTTTTCTCCCTTTCAATAGGTCATGTTTTCCTGTTTCACTATATGCCTTGTGGTTTTTCTGGTTGAAAATTAGGCATTTAAAAAAAGTTACCTCTCTCAGTCTTTGCAGACTGGCCCCATGCAAGAATGACCTTCCTTCACTAATTATCAAGATGTGTTCTAATAGGGAAGGACTTCCTTTGTCATTTTGTTGCTTTCTGTATGTCTTACAGCTTTTTTTGTCAGTACCATCAGCCTGAGGTGATGGCTTCAAGTCTTGCAGGCCTTCCCCAGCTATGTTTCCTTTCCCTGTCTGAGTTCTGAGTTAGGTGAAACAGACCAGTCCTTCAGGCAGCCCCCAGACAAGGTGGAAGGAACGTTGGAAATAAGTTCTGCTCTGTTCATTCTAGTTCAAGGAAAGGAATTGAGCAACACTACCTAAAAGTTCTGGTTTTCACTGAGATAAGGAGTTTGTGCCAAAAGGTAAATAACACACTGCTGCCTTCATTTAGAAAGTCTTGCTATGAAAAAAGTCAACTGAACTAAATAATGTGTACTTAATTGATATTTTCCTTTTGATGTAAGCTCCTTATCTTATGGTGGACCAATAATAAAACCTATGGCAGCTCATCTACAACTCACACTCTGAGTTGCACTGTTTCAGAGCACTTTTATTACCTTACTTAAACTTTCCGTGGACTATTTTCTCCATAGTTGCAAACATAAAAAAGGACATGGGAAAGATAGCACTATCTCATAAATCTGAAAGGTGTTTCATGTCACAGAACCTCAATTTTTTGCCTGTTAGAAATAAAAATAGAACATAACTAAATTCAACTATCATGCAAGTTTTTTCATTTTCTAAGACTTAACTTCAATACAATTTATTATACATGTATCAAAAGATATTAGAAGTTAACCATCATGTAGTTATTTGACATGACATGATTTAACTCATGATGTATCTAAACCCATGTAAAACCTACATTGCAATGTTCAACTACACTTATGACTTTAATAGTAGATATTACAATAATTCTGACTCTTTGTGAACTTATAATAAGTGAATGCCTTTTCTAAGAAAAGGCTGACTTGAGACACAATCCTCCCTAAAAATACACATCACTCCATATTTAAAATGTTCTGAATTTTTAAAAGTGCTTAGGCTAAAACAGATTTATATTAGAAATAAGCTTGTTATATGAATTGGAAAGACCAAACGATAAAATAGGATTTTCCTTTTTCAGATTTTATAGCTTATTTCATATGTGATTATCTTGCTTTGTATAACACGACAGTCATGTGCTGCATAATGACATTTTAGTCAATGACAGATCACTTATATGATGGGGGTCCCATAAGATTATAATACTGTATTTTACTGTACCTTTTCTATGTTTAGATACACACTTATCATTGTTACAATTGCCTCCAGTATTCAGTACAGTAACACGCTGTACAGGTTTATAGCCTAGGAGCAATATGCTAGACCATGTAGTCTAGGTGTGCAGTATATACTATCTAGGTTTGTGTAAGTACACTCTATGACATTCCCTAACAATGCATTTGTGTTAAGTGACACATAACTAATTTCAACAGAATAGTGCTGCATTGGAAGCTCAGCAAGGCCTCAAAGAGCAGGAGGAGGAGGATTTCTACTTCTTTTGGTTTCTTTTACTTAACATCTGCTTGTACAGATGTTCAGTTTGAGAAATTATTTTAAAAAATTAACAGTAAAGCAGCTTCATCAGTTTTCCTGCTTCAAAATTTACATTTAACTGAAGGCTACATTTACAAAGAACGTAATCTTTCAAGTCTTCAAATTTAAGAAAGCAAGCAGCCAAGAACTTTATTGGTCTACTACAGTTAATTTTGCAAAACACCATCAATGTGGTGGAATAATATCCAAGGACCTTAGGAGTACAGAATATGAAACCTATTTTATTCTGACAAATCTGGTAATTTATGGTACTCTGTTGTTAATTCCTTTTTTCCTAAGTTACCCAATATTCCTTCTAAAACACCAACTTTTGCTATAGGAGAAATAAGTGCTGCCAAGAGGAGAGATTGGTCCTTGTTATGCTGGCTATCTGGACTAAGATGTCATTTTTCCATTTTGCTTTCTCCTAGCAATCTTTATTTCATAATTCTATTTCTTTAGTGACTTATAATTATTAAATCATGATTGTGTTTTGGTATTACATTGTAAGTTTCTTAATAACAGGAACTCATTCAACTGTGTAGCCCATGGCGCTCTGGCACATAAATTGTTCATTTGTCAGCTATATGGACTTAAGTGGTATGGGATTTACATATAGCAGTCCACACATGGCTGTGTAAAGATATTTAGATTCTCCTAACCAGCAATAAGATTTCATTCACATATACACACACTAGTTTATATGACATATGTGCTGATTTACTATTTATAATTCTTCTCAACCTTCTCACACTGTATTAACCATTTTATTGTATGTTCACTGAAATAGATGTTTTATTGCTTCTTTCACCATTGCATTTACCATTTAGCTTTTCAAAGAATCCTTAAGTACCTTCGCTTTTCTTTCTATAATGTTAGGATGTTCTGGTGGGTACTTCAGGTAACTCCATATTTAAGGTTAGTGAATGATGGAACTTTCTATCTTGAAGGAAAGACTTAGGGTTGGTGAGGCAACCACAGTTTCCACATTTTCCAGGGTAGTTCCAGTCCTCACTTATTTGAAAGGTCAGCATAAAAAAAAAAAAAAAAAAAAAAAAAATCGCAACAACTGGACCTAAAGTTTCATATTGGATTCCACCCCCCTTTCCATTTGGAAAGAAAAATCATTGGTGATTATGCAACTTTGGAGGCTTCTGTAAGATCTAACTCTGAAGAGTTTACCACTTCCCATGTGAGGTTCTAGGTAGAATATAAAGAAGAAATTTGTAAGATTATGAAATGTGTAATTTCCTTCTGAAATAGCTATTTTTATTCTACTTGTTAAAACACATGGCAATATTATTTTCCATCCTTTGAACCCCCATTTTCTATACTTCTGAATTTGTTGCTTCCATCTAATCTTCACTAAAGTGGAAAAAAAAAAAAACTATGGTCATAAAATCTGAGTGAATGGAAGTATTTCTAAAATATCTGTGTTGGAACAAAGGGTAGTTGGAAGAAAAGGACTTCACAGTTCATTTTAAAAATAGATAAAGGCTTGGTACAGTAGCTCATGCCTGTAACTCCAGCACTTTGGGAGAATCTCTTGAGGCCAAGAGTTCAAGACCAGCCTCAGCAATATAGCAAGACTTTGTCTCTACAAAAAAAAATTTAGCTGGGTGTGATGGTGTGTTCCTATAGTCCCAGGTACTCTGGAGGCTGAGACAGGAGGATGGCTTGAGCCCAGGAGTTTGAGGCTGCAGTGAGATACGATGACACACTGCAACTCCAGTCCAGGCAACAGAGCAAGACCCTGTCTCAAAAAAAAAAGGTAAAAATATTTACTCTTCCAGAGAATAAACCAAATTCTTCCTTAAAAATTTAAATACTGCACAAAGGGTAAAGAGCCCTTATGTGAACTAGGATTCACCATACATAATGTAAAAAGTTAGTCTAAAGGATCAATTAACATACTTCATTAAGTTCAGCTTATATCACACCATATATTTTAATAGGAGACAGTCTTAAGTACCATTATTGTAATAACCCCCCCAACCATAGTGTAATTATAGGCTCTTTGAAGGAAACACATTTTAATTAAATATCTGAAACTTCAGAGACCCTAAATTTTTCTTCTCTAACCACGTGACTGACATTAGTGTGAGTGAAAACAGTATAAACCTAAGTCCTAGGTAAAAAAATAACGTAAATTAGAATTAACCCATTATTTCTGTCATACATTGATTTAAATATAAAAAACACCACACAGAAAACATTTTTTTAAAAAGATTTAAGATCATAAATAGGTCATTATTGTCACAACACATTTCAGAATTTAAAAAAACAAACATTTTGGCTTCTTAAGTAAAAGACTACCTTTTAAAAATCAATTTCCCTCATCATTGAAAGGGACCATTGAAAGGACTTGTGCATTTTTAAACTTCCAGTCTCCTAAGGCACAATATTTATTTAATGAGAATGCCAATATCACCACCCTGCTGTAGCAGGAATAAGAGGCAAGGTATTAGCACTAAGAAAAACGGCAAAATTTCTGGACAAAAAGGTGAAAGAAACAGATTAAGTGATGAGTGTTTTGGTTAAGAAGGCCTAGTATTGTTATTTGGACTTCTTTGTAAAAGAAAAAAATTTTTTAAATTGAAGTATTTTAACTCAAACAGGTCAAATTCACCACAGAGGAGCTCTGAGAGAATAGAGAGGGACTGGCAAATTTGAAAAGGACTTAGGAGGAAAAAAAATCAACTTAGAATATCGTGTGGAAGAGCAAACATTGCAGGGAACCCAGATTAGAGTCCTAGATTATCAGGCAGATCCAGAAAATAAACAGAGTAAGGCTAGGTAAACATAATACCTAGATATATATTGTGAGGCATGTGTTTCCTATCACATGGCCCATTCTAGCCTACCACCAACCGAGATGTAGTGAAATACTAAAACTGGATGCTTACATTATATTTTTTATCCAACCAAAAAGTTCTTTAAAATACAACACAAAAATTCCTCATTTTAAACTATGCCTTGTCTTCTGTGATACCAATTGAACTTTAAGGTTTTATATATATAATGTGATTTAATGTTACTTTTAAAAGGAAAAAAAAACCCACAAAGTGATTGTCCACAGATGAAACATGGGATGAGGTTCATGACTGAATCAAGCATGGAGTGTTAGTCAATTGTAAACTCTTGAAAGTTAAGACTAGGAAATGTGTGTATCAGACACATTAGAGTACAACAACAGGAGAGGAAGGGAAGCCTGTTTGTCATTCCAATTCTGACAAGGTGCATGGCCTTCGAAATTCTTGTCCACGTTCATGGAGCCATTTATTGGATACTATGAGAGAAAAAATATATATATTAATTCCCCTCAATCTAATTGCTATTTAATTAGCTTCTAAAAGATAGATCTATAACAAAGTTTCAACACAGGCTAAAGGTTCAAGACCAAAACCAGATAAAGGCAGATGCTACTTAAAAACTTGACTAAGCGTTTCTGTCAACATGTGTATGTATATTTAAAAGTCCATGTACATTTCCTAAAATTTCCAATGTTCAATGTGAAGCTTGAAATGAGACATAAATAGAATTAAGATACAGGTACAGAGATAGCAGAACATTATTTTTATCTGTTTTCAAAGTACAATTCCCAAAATACAAAGACATTTCAATAATGAACACCAACTCTCCACTCTTAATGGAGCAACTTTGTGATCAGTCACTGATGTTGTATGCTCATTGTTTCCAAGATGCTTTTAAAAAATGTATCCCATGTAAAATATATCCCAAGAGAAATTAATTTTCTATTCCTTCATCTCTAGTATTATAGAACTCAATCAATGGCATCAACAGGTACAAAATTCTCAAGCAGGAACCTTAACTCCTCTTTTACCATTTTCAACCCTTGTATGCAGTCTTTATTCACCAAACTCCGTCTATTTCCTTAAATGTCTTTTGAATCTGTTAGCATCAGGGGAGATTTTTAAATCCTGATCAGCCCTCACTGACTCCTTAATCTTGCTATGTCCTATCCAGTAACCTCTAGACACATGTGGCTAATTAAGCATTTGAAAGATGGCTAGAAACACATTGAAATAAATATATGGAGCTAATTAATAAATATTAAAACTCATTTCAAATGTTTCTTTTAACCTTTTTTTTTTTTTTAATGTGGCCTATCCTGCATTTGCATGACCCTGAGTAGCCTCTTTAAATTTTGTACCCTAGGTGCCACTCTAGCCTCATACTAGTCCTGGCCCTGGTCCCTAACATGCATGGAAAACGACTGTTCTATCTTCAGGACCAAATTTAAAAATTAAGCTTTGAAGATGATTTCCCAAACTTAAGGAGTCACTATCTTCTGTGTACATTTTTGTATTAATATGTATTACACTATAATTTATCCATTAGTATGTCTCAATCAGATTATTAATCCTCTGAGAAATTGTCTTATTCAATTTTGAGCCACTTTCTTAATAAGTAGAAATAGAATTAAAAATAAAATGTCATCAAAATTCTGATATATTGAATGCAAATTTATATTAAGATCAGGAACTTGGTTGAATCCCATACAATGTTAAAGTCATATTATGCAAATCTGGGGGAGCTGTTTTAAGATGTAGATTATAATAGTTTCAAAATATGAGACAAAAACCACAAATTCTATTCATACAAGAAATATTTACCCCATTTGTTTCCGACTAGCACTGGACAGGCTGCATGCCGTGTACTATAATCTCCTTCTCCACTGGCAAACAGATTATACCAGAAAACAGCAGTTCCCTATGGAGAACAATTCAAAATTATCTCCAAATGTCAGGTTATTGCTTTTTGCAGTACTTAAATTTTCTTCTGTTCCTGCTGAAGGACTCCTGTATGGCAGTATTATATCACTTTAAAAACTGTTCTTGATCATGTGAAAAAGTTAATACCACAAAACTCCTTGACAAAAAGAGTATCTGCCAACACAAAGCAAAAAAAAATCTTGTAATGTCCAGATGCAAACATCATATGGAATCCATTTTAGAAATGAAAATGTTTAAATACTAATCCCCGGTTGCTCATCACCTCTAAGTACTCATGGTAAACTGTGCCATAAAAATACCCAAAATTTTACCTAGAGATAATGTAGTACTTGAGCATACTACCTTTAAAAATATAATTAATTAGACCATGAAATACAGGGGTATCTCTTCCTCAGGGGAAAAATGTAAAAACCAAAAAAATAAAAATAATAAACCAAGCTTACTTTTTTTGGCCAAACACTAGCTCCTACTTCAGGAAAAACAGTGGCTCCTCCTGCAGACACATCACTCATCTATAAGACACAGAGTATTATTCAAAAGTGCTGGTAGAATAAAGTACAATATGCTATTGTGAGGAGGATTTGATATTGAATACTAGAATATTGGGAACATATGAACTTGTGCTTACATAGCAGGGTTTGTGCATAATACTCAGTTTTTCAAAAATAAAATGCCATTTATATAAGTAAAATACTACAGAAAGCAAAGGAATGATTAATAAAAAAGGGAGATGGGGATGAATATTTTCAATAAATATTTAAATAAAATTACACAAAATAAACACCAAGAGAAAAATAAAAATAACCTAAGTTTTATCATTGCTCATGGTCGAGAGTCAATACATATTAACTAAAAATGAGAAGATTCAAGAATCATATAAAGTTACATTCATAAAGTAACCTAGAATAAAAACCTAAATTAACTGAAGAAGCGTATGCACAAAACAAACAGATCATATAGTGAAGATTTTTAAAAAGTGACATGAGTAGAATGTATAGAAAGACTCAGATTATATCACAAAGCAAAATCCAACCATATGGTGTATCAACGAGTTGCATCTAAAACAAGTGATTTACAAACACTAAAAACAAAAAGATAAGATTTGTGGCAAATGCTGTCCCAAAGAAAACAGGGTTATGATCTTAATATGAAAGACAGTTTAAATCAAGATAAAGAGCATTAAATGAGATGAAGGGTATTTTACAATGATAAATATATAATTAATAATAATGAGCTTAGAGCTTTTAAGCAATGAAAAAATTAACTTTGGAGAAATTTATAAGTTATGCATGACTTTTATGGCTATAAATGGAGCACACAGTAGATCTACAATATATACTATATATTATGTACATAATACTATATAGTATATTATATTCCATTTTGGAATACTATCTCAACATTGGAAAAATGAATACTAATCTAATTAAAATGCTACATGACTATTTTAGGAAAACAGGAAGGATATATTAAGAAGGGGAAATATTAAGTAATCTAATAGTCAAATAATCTAACATATGGATAGTGGACCAAATAATATAGCATTAATATTCACAAGCAAAGAAATATGAGAAACAGAAACAGGAATACAGAAACAAAGGAAACACTAATGGCTCTTAAACATCTGAAAAGATGCTCAACTTCTCTAATAAGAGAAATGCAAATTTAAGCTACAATAAGTGCCAATCTGATAAGTGAAAGATGTACAGATCAAAAACTCTGACAAACGTATTTCACAAACATATCGCACTTATTGGTACCACCTCTATGGAGAGCTCACCTCTAGAAAACACACAAGCCTTCACAGCATGAATCTGTATGTATACTGTACCAACTTCTCTCCTGCATTTCCCTTTGTGATATTTCTCTCTCATTTTTATTTTATATGAATCTTTGTAATGTACTTTACATCTTTTTGGAAACAAGACAGAGTTGTGAGAGGGATGCAAATGAAGAAGGAAGAAGAGTGATGAGGAGGGAAGGTAGGAGAGAGGAAAGTGGGTTGAAGACAGGGAGGGATGGATATAGAGAAGGGAAAGAGGGAAGGACAGAAAGAGGAATGGAGAAAAGATAAATGGAAGGTGGAAGGGAGAGGAAAAAGACTGAGTAAAGAGACACTGGTAGGGAGTGAGACATTACAGATAGCAAAAAGAGATACAGTTTTATATAATTCAAATGGGGATAAGGGTTGGAAAGATCAATGAAAGAAGCAAAATTAAGTCTAGATATAAAATACATCTTTTAAAGTCATCAAAGGCTAAAACATTATGGTAGACTGTATTTTCCAAATATAACATATCTCAATATGCCCCATCATACATGCTCTTTTTACTTGATACTGACATTTGTGTCAAGTAGTACGGTCTATATGCCCTCCCCTTGAAGCTGGGCAGACCTTTGTATTATCATTGCTGTAATACAGCAGAAATGGTATCTGTGACTTCTGAGGGTAGGTCATAAAAATGCCATGTACTTTTGCATTGTTCTCTTGGGATGCTTGCTCTTGCAAACCAGTCACCATGCTGTGAGGAAGCGCGGGCCACATGATTGGCCAGAATTTGGGTATTGTGGCCAATAGCCAGCCTCAACTTCAGCCTTCAAGATGACCCCAGTGCCAGACATCTGACTGCAAATATATGACAAATCTGGAGCAGGAACCATGAGTTTAGCCCAGTCAACCTCATGACTATGAGAAATAATTTTAAAAGATTATTTTAAACCATTCAGTTTTGGGGTGATTTGTTACACAGCAATAGATAACTGAACAAATATTATGATCAAAACCTAACTTTTTTCTATATGTATAAATATACAATTTTTAAAATTAATACTGTTTTGAAACTTTAAACAATGAGAGTGGTTTCTTTTGATAGGGCTTCTGGGGTGCTGTGCTATTTCTTGATCTGAGTACTGATCACATCAGATCTGTTCACATTGTGAAAATTAATAAAACTATATACTTATGATTTGTGCACTCTTCTGATATGTGATATACTTCAATAAAAATTTAATTCAGAAAAGTTTACTAAAATAATGCATATATACATATAGAAATTCAAATAAAACTATAGAGATTCTTATATACATATATTATATATGACTAAACAGTCCATGTTCCTAAATATTAATGATTGTATCCAAGTAGAACTCAATAATTTTAATTTTCAGGTTTTTTTTTAAAGTTTCCACAATGAACATCTATATTACAATCTGAAAAAGTTACAAATGTAAAAATATTCTTAACACCTTTAGTTGTAAAAACTTTAAACTAGGATGCTAAATAAGTGCTACACAGAACAAACTTAACTGAACACATCAAAATGAGTTACGTGATCAAGTCCCAATTTAAAATAAAAATTTTAGCCATAACTTACGTAAAACAGCCATGTAGCAATTCGATTTCCTGTCCCCAGCTCTTTGAAAGCATCTGGCTCATCTTTCTGTGAACAAAACACAATGAATTCAATGGTATAAAATTCAGTAATGCAAATACTCCAGTGGCAACTATATACAGTAGTAATATGTTGAAAAATATGCCAAAAACAGCCCCAAAATGTTCCCTAATAATGTCCAGTGTACTACATACACCAGGCACTCAAATGCTTGTTGAATTAACTTGTATACCAGATATTTTTGAAAAGACCAGTGGGGGTAAAAAAAAAAAAAAAAAAACAGATTTGTTAGCCTGAACAAATGAGAGCCAATTATCTCCTAAGTACAGATTTTTAAAAAATCAACACCTATAATTTTTGCTTCCGAAAAATAGGACATGAGAGCCACCTCTTAGCTACATTCATGAAGCTTATTCTCTGTGGGTAAAAAACTTGCCTTGATATTTTACTTTGAACTCATGAACCACTCAAGTATTTATTGCTATTATGACTGTCTTTTGGACAGTCAGCACTTTAGTAAGGCTGGAGAATTCATATCTAGATATTTAAATCTAAATTAAAATACAATATAGTCTCTTGGCATTTATCTCATAAAAATGAAAATGTATTTTTCACACAGAAGTTTGCATACATCTTTATTTGTAATAGCCAAAAACTTTTTGATTGCCAACATGACACAAGTTGAAAATTCCACACAGAAGTACTTGACACAAACTTTGTTTCATGCACAAAATTAAAAATATTATACAAAATTACCTTCATGCTATGTGTATATGAAATATAAATGAATTTTCTGTTTAGACTTGAGTCCCATCCCCAAGATATCTCATTATGTATACAGATATTCCAAAATCTAAAAAAATCCTAAATCCAAAACACTTCTGTTCCCAAGTATTTTGTTTTTTGGGTTGTTTTTTTTTTTTTTGAGACAGGGTCTCACTCTGTTGCCCAGACTAGAGCGCAGTGGCATCATCATAGTTCATTGGACACCTCAAACTCCTCGGCTCAAGTGATACTCCTGCTTTAGCCTCCCAAGTAGCTGGGGTTACAGGTGCACACCACCATGCCCAGCTAATTTTTTTAATATTTTGTAGAGATACGGTCTTGCTATGTTGCTCAGACTGGTCTTGAACTCCTGGCCTCAAGCGATCCTCCCATCTCAGCCTCCCAAAGTGCCAGAATTACAGGCATGAGCCATAGCACCTGACCTCCCAAGCATTTTGGGAAAGGAATACTCAATCTGTACTACTCAGCAATAAAAATACATTATTGATACATACAAGAACTTGGATGAACCGCAAGGGATATTGAGTGAAAAAAAAAATCTCAAAAAGGGTAACATACTATATCATTCTATTCATATAATGTTTGTGGAATAATATAATTATAGCAAAGAAGAACAGATACTGGTTACTAGCAGGGACAGGAGGAGGAAGCTGTATACAGCTATAAGGCAGTACTGCAAAGGAAACTTATAGTGATGGTACAGTGTGGTCTATCTTGGCTGTGGTAGTAGTTACAAGAAGCTACATGTGTAATAAACTGCACAGAGCCACACACAGAAAGGAGTGCAAGTATACCTGGTGAAATATGAATAAGCTCTGTGGATTGTGCCAATGCCAAATTCCTGGTTTTGACAGTGTCCTATAGTTATGCAAGATATTAATATTGGGGAAGGCTAGGTGAAAGGTGCATGGGACCTTTCTGTGCATTTGTTTGCGACTTTCTATGAATTGATAATTACTTCAAAATCAAAAGCTAAAAAAAATGCAATTTCATTTTGTAATGTTAGGGCTTTAACTGTACAGTCTTTCACATCATTTTTAAAGGCCCTCTCACATTTTTTTTCAATAACTGAATAAAGAAGGAAGAGAGACTGAAAATATATTCTTTGCAGGTCTACAAAGAAAAAGAGTCTAGAACTTTGGAATTAAGCCAGCGAAGAGCTATAACACAATACAGTCAATGTTTTCATTCAAAAGAACACCCTTATTGAATAACAGTAATAGAGTAAGAACTTGGTGGAGATATGTAGCACATTCCTTAGAGTTCTATGTAATTATGATAAAGTTTAAGTTAATTAAGATTTGGTAATGCTATAATTTATAGCTGAATATATTAAAGATGTAAAAAAGAGACCAATAATTATTAGTCTTATGCCAAGAGGACTTGGCAAGCATAAGCTTTTTACGAATTGCTTTAATATTACCTATCCTCTAAGCTTTCTACTCTCTAGTCTCTTTACATCTCCTTTAAATTTTTTATCTTCCTGTCTCTCAAAATGCAGTCTTGTAATTTCTTCATATCTACTGGCCCATTCACTACTCCAGTCTGTTTCTAAGTTAACCCTTACAGTTTAAATTTCAACAATTTTTTCTGCCTAGCACTTCCCTTTGCTTATTTTTCGAATATGCCAAATCATTTCAAGAGCTTATTTTTGTCCCATCTTTTATTTTTAAATATTATATAGTTATTTTACATTCTTTATCTGATCATTTCAGATTCTAAAATCCTGGGGATGTCTAAACCTGTTGGTTGCTTCAGTCTCACCAACGGTTTCTTATTACCAGTTAGTAATTTTTTAAAAATATGAGTTCATATTTAGCTGAGGTGTAGAAATAGGATGTTTCTTTTCAGGGAGGATATGAGTTTGTTTCTGTCAGGTATCAAGGAACACTACCAAAATGAACCACTTTAAATTAATTTCTCTTCTTCCAGGGTAGTAAAAATTCAAATTCCAGATTTATGTGAAGGCAGGCCTATGCTTTAAAAGTCCCAGAAGCAGTTCCCCATACATACTACACCCCAGCCAGGATGGAAACCGCTCTCTATAAGGTTCTGGCCTCAAAGCAGATTATTTTCAGACCCATTCGTTATCTCACTGAAGGTGTAATCCTTCTGGAGATTTAGGTTTTATGCAGGGGTCTCGGGTTCAGCTATCTACATTATGGCAGGTCCTCCCACAGAGCTGTTAATCCCCAAAGCTCTAGGTTCCTGGAGGCACGTGCCTCCAGCCTCTGCTTTTTTGTCCTCCTTAACTCTCTAGGTTTAATGCCTAAGTTTTCCATCTTTGTTCGCTTTGCCCTTGGGAATATCCTTTACTTTCTTCCAGGCTCACCAATGCATTTGAAAGTATCTTAAATACTTTTATTGGGTATCTAGGTGTTTCTTTTACTGCTAAAAAGGCTTCACAGGATATCTATTATGATTATACCATGTCTCCACACATTCCAAATAGGCTATGAAATTTTAATGCTAAAGAACAGAATTAACATGTTGACAAAGATTTTCTGTTTGACCAAACTCTACTCAGGAGGCTCTGAATTCTCTTCCCAACTTGGCCCTGACTTTTGGGCTTCTGTGTTCATCTCTGCATTGTCCAATTTTATCAAGAATTCTAAGTCAGTTTAGCCAGAATGCCCCATCCTTGATATCTGATTCCCCCCCCCCCCCCCCCGCAATATCTAATCGGGTTCCTCATCTTCCTCTATCTCGGCGGTGATGTCTGATCACCCTTCCCTGACTTCTGCAAGAATCCTGTTAGGTCAGTTTAGCCAGAATCCCCCCTTACCTCTTAGCAATTTTCCATCTATTGATCCCTCCACCTCTGTTCACTGGCTATAAATTCTCACTGTTCCTTGTTGTATTTGGAGCTGAGCTTAATCTCTTTCCCTCACTGCAAAACTCCGTTGCAGTGGTTCGTATACCTATCACAATATCCCCACCCCCCCTGAATAAGGCCTGCCTTACCATCTTTTAACAAGCATCATGAATAATTTTTTCTTTAACAATGTATTAATAATACCTAAACTTTAGCAGATTTCTTACATTCTCCGTTTCTTTTACTTACCCGTGCAAAGTCAAAATGAGGTTCATACTGTCCCCCAACTCCATAATTTGCTACCTGAAGGAAAGAAACAAAGTATAAATGAAAGAACTACGAAGATTACTACTCAAAAAATCTGGAGCCCCATTTTGGCCTCTTATACATGATACCTATATATGAATGAAAAGCAAAGTATTTAAAATCAATAAGAGTTCCTAAGAAAACAGGATGAAAAGTATGGATAGCTAGTAGGAGCTAGTTTAGAATGCTTACGACACATAATGGACAGTAAAGATGAAACAATAAAAATAAATAAATAAAATAAGAGCCTTAGTTAATATGCTTTTCTTTAGCAAATGTTTGGGGGACACATTTTTTTCCTAATACATAACACACTAAAATTTGAGACGTCTTTTATTTATTTTCACTAAATACTTTCCTTTGGGATTTAAGTAAAAAAGTTTCCCAAAGCCCCAAATGTTGGCAAATTCCCAATCTACTTTAATAAAATCCCTTTTCTTACATATTTTTTCCCTGCTCAGGTGAAAAAGGGAAGAACTTATCACCAATTTAATTATTCCTGCTGAAGGGCCCTAATAATAATTTCAGGTAGTTATGACAATGTGTGAGACAACAAAAGGAAGTAAAGAGAAATATTTGGTCTGAGTTCAACACTCCACTTTCAGCACCAGACAGAACATCCAGACAGAAAATCAACAAAGAAACAATGGACTTAATCTGCACTATACATGAAATGGACCTGATAGATATTTACAGAACATTTCATCCAACAGCTACAGAATACACACTCTTCTCAGCTCATGGATCATTCTAAGGCTAGACTGTATGTAAGACCACAAAACAATCTTAAAAAATTCAAAAAAATTGTAATCACACCAAGTATATTCTCTGACCACAACAGAATAAAACTAGAAATCAGTAACAAGAGGAACAATGGAAAATATACAAACACATGGAAATTAAACAATATGTTCCTGAATGACCAGTGGGTCAATGACGAGATTAAGAAGGAATTTTAAAAAGCTCTTAGAACAAATGAAACTGAAAACACAACATAACAAAATCTATGGAATACAGAGAAAGCAGTAGTAAGAGGAAAGTCTCCCATCAAAGAATAGCCCAGGTCTTGAAAGCTTTACTGCTGAATACTACTACATTTTAAAAGAAGAACTAATACAAATTATTCTTTTCAAACTCATCCAGGAAATTGAAGAAGAGGGAATTCTCCCAAACTCATTCTATAAGGCCAGTATTACCCTGATACCAAAACCAGACCAGGACACAACAAAAAAAGAAAACTACAGGCCAATATCCCGATGAACATAGATGCAAAAACCTCAACAAAATACTAGCAAACTGAATCCAACAGCATATTCAGAAGATCATTCACCATGACCAAGTGGGATTTATACCAGGGATGCAAAGATGGTTCAATATATGCAAATCAATAAATGTGATACAACACACTAACAGAATGAAGAACAAACCCATATGATCATCTCAATGGTTAATGGATAAAATTGTTTAATAGATATAAAAGTTAGAACAGTTAGAAATGAGCCCTAGTGTTTTACAGCATAGTAGGCTGACTGTAGTTACTAAGAATTTATTATATATTTCAAAATAACTAGAAGATTTAGAATGTCCCAACAGAAGGAAATGATAAATGTTTGAGGTGATGGATATCTTTAATTACTCTGATTTGATTATTACACATTGTAGGCATATATCAAAATATCACATGTACCTCATAAATATGTATAATTATTATGTATCAATAAAAACAAAGGAGAAGACCATGTATTCTGACAAAGATGGAGTAGGATGGCATCAGACTATATCACTGTAAAACACATGCACACAAACAACAAAAACTAAAACAAAACAAAAAACTTACCTAGAAAAAGGGAATTAACTAGCATTAAATAACAATACGTTTTGGTCTTAATAAATTGAATTAAAGTTGAAAACATGCAAAAGTATATATCATCTTCTAATTATCTTATTAATTTATAAGCTGCATATTCACTGCATTTGTGTTAGAATTTTGCAATCAGAAAGACTATGATGAAGGCACTGGGTTTTTTTAGTGCACATTTTGATGATTTAAAAAAATCTAATACAAAAATAGGACTCAAATATTTTTAAAAGTATTTCTGTATAAGAAAAGACTGAGAAATATCAAGTAATGTTTCACATAGCTTGAAGGCTAAGCTATTTTCTCTGGTTTATGGGCCTATGCTTATTTTTCTACTATTGAAAATAAATGCGATTATTACATATTGATTTTATGTTTATTCATTATAACTAACATTACTATATATGCCTGTTTACTGAAGATATTTTGAGTCAAGTTGTGATTATGATGGAGTGGAAAATAATTACATGGGACAGCTGCTTTTTATGACAAATAATTTATCAACATAGCAGTATAAAAAGAGAAATGATGAAAAAACTAGTCCTTTGATCATTATTACAAGTAAAGGAAAAACTGTTAAGAAAATGAAAAGAAAAAAATAAATTATTTAAAAAAAAAATCCACCCTGGCCACATGACAGGTAGACTGAAGCCTGGGGGAAGGAAAATAAATTATAGTGTACTTCATAAATATTAGAGCTGCATATTTTTTCATTTCTCTGTATGTTTATACTCAATAATAAGAGTTTTTCATGTTTTGACAAAAAATTTAAAGGTCACAGAATAATCATAATTTTTCCTACTGATTATTATAATCGCTTTCCATGGTTTCAGCTTATAGGGTCACTTTTTACAGTCTCAACTACTATGCAAATCAAGGACTGCCTGTTCAGTGTCAGGAAATCTCATGGGAACCATCTCTTGAAGTGGAAAATTAACTTAAGGATAATGTGATTACCTACCTGTAATTCCTCTGCAGTGGAAACATCTAGTCCTGTTAGATCTTGTATTCTCATATTAATTCGAGACACCACAGGGTTTTCATAGCCAGAGAGCCAGGCACTAAGAAGATAATATTAGTGTTACCAATAATGTTTCATTACATTAAGACTAATAGCTGTTATTTTAAAAGCCATAATATATAGGGCAATAAACCTTTATCTAAAGGCATTTAGTTGATTTTCTTGTTTGATATGATCTTTACTGATATTGTAGTTTTTAAAAGTTGTCACATTCTATAATTAGACAGTGGAATTGGAAAAAAAAAAAACTAATCTCATTTATTATAGAGTTTCTATGAAAACAGCTGGATTAATATAAGGAGGCTATTTAACATACTGACTGCCACATTAGAAAAAAAGATAATTTTCCCAGGGCCATGGTGTTTTATTAAAACAAAATGATCCTTTCTAATTTGTTATTTGTAATTGTTTTCTGTGAATTATATGCAACACAATCCATGTTTTTAGAATTAAATTGTCAATATTAACTGTAACAATAAGAACATGAACAAGTGAGATTTTTACTAACCAACTGCAGGGTTTTGCTTCATGCAGCCCCAGGGTCAAAACTAGCCTGAGTTAAATATAACTCACATGGCAATCAATGTGTTAAGGCCATCTATGCTGAGAACTTCTGAAAATTCTAGAAAAATACATACCAAACTGAAAACAACTGTTCCTTCCAGGTAAGGTATAGGAACTGATTAGAGTGGAGGTCATAGGGTCTTTAGCTTGAACTACATAATGCTAATACTATAAGAAGTTTTTATAAAAAAAACTTCATTTATTACTTGTTTACATAAAAGGTTTTAAAGGTTACCCAAACATACCCACTAAGGTGGCTATAATAAAAAAGATGGGGCCAGGTGCAGTGGCTCACACCTTTAATCCTAGTACTCTGGGAGGCCGAAGGAGGACTGCTTGAGGTCAGGAGTTCAAGACTAGCCTGAGCAAAAGTGAGACCCACATCTCTACAAAAAAATAGAAAAATTAGCCAGGCATGGTGGCATGCACCTGTAGTCCTAGCTACCCAGGAGGCTGAGGCAGGAGGATCTGACCTCTTGAGCCTAGGTGTTTGATGTTGTAGTGAGCTATGATGACACCACTACATTCTAGCTGTGGTGACAGAGCAAGACTAACTCCAAAAAAACTAAAAACAAACAAACAAAAAAACAAAAAAAAAAAAAAGGAGGACAATAACAAGTGTTAGTGAAGATGTGAAGAAACTGGAGCCCTTATACATTGCTGGTGGAAACGTAAAATGGTGCAGCCACTCTGGAAAACAGTTTGGCAGTTCCTCAAAATGTTAAACACAGTTACCAAATGACCTAGCAATTCTACTTCTAGGTATATACCCAAGAGAAATGAAATCTATGTCCACAGAAAAACTTGTACAGAAATGTTCACAGTAGCACTGTTCATAATAGCCAAAAAGTGGAAACAATCCAAAAGTCCATCAATTAATAAATAGATATATAAAACATGGTGTGTGTGTGTGTGCATATATATATATATATATATATATGGAATATTATTGTGCCATAAAAAAGAATGAGTACAAATACATGCTATGATGTGGATAGAACCTTAAAAACATTGTATTAAGTGAAAGAAGCCAGATACAAAGGGCCACATGTTACAAGTTTCTACTTATATGAAATATACAGCATAGGCAAATCAATAGATAGTAGAGTAGTGGTTGTCAGGGGATGGGGGAGGAGGAAATGGGGAATGACTCCTAATGGGTACAAGATTTCTTTTTGGGGTAACTAAAATGTTCTGGAACTAGATATATTGATGATGGTTGCAAAACAAAAGATTTTTAAAGATTTCAGTATACTGAAATGTATACTTTAAAAGGATGAATTTTATGGTATGGGAACTATACTCAATTTTAAAAGGCACCCCCAGATTCAACTATATCCCCCTTTTCACATATGCTTTTCCTTAGTCTATCAGCCTGTTTTTTTCTATACTTCGTCCTCTCATTAAGCTTTGATTTCGTGGTTCATCATTTTAACAACATTCTTGCTGAAAGCCTAAATTCAACTGTCTAGCAAAAACACAATCTTGAATGAATCTCTTTGCTCCAAGCTTGTATCTATATCACCAAACCCTACTGAAGAGAGTCACAAAATAGGGCAGATATGTTCCATGTAAAATTCAGTAACACCAACTTCAAATGGGTCCTCACCATTACTTCCTCTTCTATTCTGCATCCTAATCCACCTCAGCCTGCCCCTCACTCAGCAGATATTATCTCCTACTTCATAGAGAAAATAAGCATCATACAACTTACTTACATTTGCATTTATCTGCTCCTTCTAGTTCATTCTATTAATAGTTCCTATAGAGGAGATTTCTCTCCACTTTCTAAGGCTAATCCTCTGCCTTAGATTCCATTATCCCCTGCCATCTCAGGAACCATAAATCAATGATTAGCCCTTATTTCTCTTATATAATCAGCTTCCCTCTCTTACTAACTCTCCTCACAGCTTTTAACTAGGCTTGTCTCTCCCATTAATAAATAAAAACTAAATTTTTTTCCCTCAACTCTCTTTCTGCCTCCAGCTACCAACCTCTTTCTCCTCCCTCTTCAAGCCAACTTTTTACAGACGACTCCTCTCTGAACCCATTCTAATCTAGCTTTAGTCCATTATTGCTCTACCAAAATCACTCTTGCTAATGTCATCCATAACCCTACTGTGCACTAAATCAATAACATTTTCCAATTCTCATTGTATTTGTTCCTTCAATATCGTATGACAAACATTCATCCTTCCGGAAACTCTCTTCTTCAAACACTCATCCTGCAGGTATTCCTTCAGTGTCTGGCTGCTTTGTCTCAGTCTCCTTTATAGTCTCTACCACTACATTCTGCCTCCCCTCAGGACCCACTTCGTCAAGAACATGTTTCCTCTGGCCCTAAGGAACCAGGGCTCTTCTTTCTGACCAAAGTATTCTTTTTCACTTTCCAAAGTTAAGGCTTTGAATACCACCTTAGCACTTCTACACAGAAAATAGATATGTATGTGTGTGTGTGTGTGTTTCCAAAAAGAAAAGACATATATATATATATGAGGAGGAGGAGGAGGTGGAGGTGGAGAGTATGTTTTTACACTAATCACAATATGAAATTGACATGACATCCTATTAGAATTAAACCAGAATAATACTGTTATAAAATTTACATTTCTCACATCCATTTCTTTCTTTTTTTGAAACTAAACATCCTACAGTGCATCTCACATCCATTTTAAAGAAAGATATATTTGAGTCCTTTTTTTTTTTTTTTTTTTTTTTGAGACAGAGTCTCACTCTGTTGCCCAGGCTAGAGTGAGTGCCGTGGCGTCAGCCTAGCTCACAGCAACCTCAAACTCCTGAGCTCAAGCGATCCTCCTGTCTCAGCCTCCCGAGTACCTGGGACTACAGGCATGCACCACCATGCCCGGCTAATTTTTTCTATATATATTTTTAGCTGTCCATATAATTTCTTTCTATTTTTAGTAGAGATGGGGTCTCGCTCTTGCTCAGGCTGGTCTCGAACTCCTGAGCTCAAACGATCCGCCCACCTTGGCCTCCCAGAGTGCTAGGATTACAGGCGTGAGCCACCGCGCCCGGCCATTTTTTTATTTATTTATTTATTTATTTATTTTTTTTCCGAGACAGAGTCTCACTCTGTTGCCCAGGCTAGAGTGAGTGCCATGGCGTCAGCCTAGCTCACAGCAACCTCAAACTCCTGAGTTGAGTCCTTTTTTGATCTTGTGGAGTGATTTCAGTAAAACCATTTTTTAAAATAGTAAATAACATAATTTCTTAAACTGTTCTAAGAAGTTGACAGAAAGGCAACAATTATATAAAATCTATGGGCCAGGCGCGGTGGCTCACGCCTGTAATCCCAGCACTCTGGGAGGCCGAGGCGGGTGGATCACTCGAGGTCAGGAGTTCGAGACCAGCCTGAGCAAGAGCGAGACCCCGTCTCTACTAAAAATAGAAAGAAATTATATGGACAACTAAAATATATATATACAAAAAATTAGCCGGGCATGGTGGTGCATGCCTATAGTCCCAGCTACTCGAGAGGCTGAGGCAGTAGGATCGCTTAAGCCCAGGAGTTTGAGGTTGCTGTGAGCTAGACTGACGCCATGGCACTCACTCTAGCCCGGGCAACAGAGTGAGACTCTGTCTCAAAAAAAAAAAAAAAAAAAAAAAAAAAAATCTATGATGGATAACAACTGGCAGGATTTGTACTGTTTATGAAACATTAAGAACCACATCTCTATTTCAGCTGTTACATCAATGAACCTTTTTCCTTAGTAAGGCAATTTTTTGCTGGCGGTGTGACAATGATTCTCAAGTTTCTTCTTAAATAACATATACTTGATTGTTCAAGATTGAAGTAAATTTTCTTTCCAATTTTGCTCTTTTTGAGTACAAGCAAATATTTAATAATATCTTTGTCTTCTGTATACTGGTAGGAAAATACTCTGAAATGCGGCTTTGTAATTTTCTATTTCCTTACAATTAAACAGATGCACTTAATTATAATTAGGAGTAATCCTTTAAATACTTCGTTTTTAAAATAGCAAGGCTTCTGAATAACTTTTCAAAACTAGCTTTCCATTTTGATACATGAGCTCATAAACATGACACATTTGATCTGTGTGTTAGTACTTTCTTCTATTGACTACACTTTGCCCTCAATAAGGGTCAGTGATAGAGTTTCAAACAATTTTAACATGACATATACAGGTAATAGATTTTGAAATTAATTTCCACTTCACTAAGATCTTTCTTCCACTTATGTACCTGTGGAAGGTAATCTGAAATACACATATATACACTTGCATACATATTTGTATGTATACAGTTGACACCTGAACAAGTTCAAAGTTTGAACTATGTGGGTCCACTTATATGTGGAAATCTTGGAATGCAAAACTGCGTATACAGAGGGCCAACTTTTCCTAGATGTGGGTTCCACAGGGGCAAATGTGGGACTTGAGTATGTAAGGATGACAGTCCTGGAACCAATCCCTCCATGTACACTGAGAAACGACTGTATGTGTATTTTTAAAGTAAGTTACTTTTACCATTAGACTAAAACTAGACTATGGAGACAACCCTGAGCAAGTGTGGTCTTCCTTAGAAATCCTCAGGGTTCAAGAGGGCAGGTACCGTTCACTGAAGGACACAATGAAACTACAGTCTTCTCATCATCTGTTAGTCCCACATTGCCCTGTCTCACCACCACAGCAATGTGCACATCTGCTTCCTCAGCAGCACTTGCCTCTAGAGTGTCTGTCAGAAAGAGAGTATTGTTGGTTGGACACCCAATGCTGTTTGCAATCTTTCATTAATTCTCACTTTCAACTTTGTGCCCAATCTTGGTATCAAAGTAATCATCAACAAGCTCAAGAATATCTCACTCTCTGTAGAATGCCCAAGTAATAGTTTCTGTGCCTCTACACTCCCTGGAGAATAGATATACACTCTCATTCCAGCCTTTCTCCATTTCCTGAATGATGGAACCATATCTTCAAAGAATGCTGCCCTCCGCGTGTGGCCCTGAAGCTGTTTCAGCACCATGGTCTTTCTGTCCAGAGACATCTTCCAGAGTTATCCACCACAGCTTGGGCCACCTGTAGCAGGTCATCTGCCCCACTGCAGGGATCAGAAGAGCCCCATCCCGGTAAGAATCCTCTTCAGCCTATTTCCTCAAAGGATTGATGTCCTTCAAAAATGAAGAAGTATCTTTTTCTTTGTCTGCAGATACTCTTAATGTTTTCTTTGATGTAAGGAAATAAGATGTTCTTCATGAAAGTAATTGAGCTTTGTAGATGTGACAGGATCGAACCAGCTGCTAGATGCTATTACAGGAATCAACCTAATGATCAGGAGGGTGAAGGATGGTTACAGCTACACTCTCAGAGCTGTCGTGGGTTTCTCACAGTCCTCCAAGAATCTCAGAATTGGCAAGTGCCTGCAGCCTGAAGCACATCAGGAAGAGACCACCTCTGAGCACCCGGATGTGGAGAAGACAATTGCCCCTAATATGCTTTTATGGTCTATATATCCTTCCTTTGTAGCATATATCACAGTGATAGTTTTACATTAATACATTATTTGAGTACAGTAAGCCACTTTCATTTGACTATCATAATACTAATAGTTCCAAATACATATATATATATTCTGCCTGTTTCTACTCACTACCATATCTGTAGAACCTATAATGCCTGGCACATAGTAGATACTTACCAAATATTTGCTGAATGAATGAATGAATGAATCCTAAAGACTTCTTAGAACAAATCTAAGATTTATCCTATTTTACCAAAATTATTTGCCTGGTGATCTCCTCCAAATTTATCAGGACTGGCTGAGGAGAATCCCTCAGTGTGACAGAAATGGGAAGAAACAAAGAATGTTATTGTAAAGAATATGGCTGATAAATATATCAGGAATTTATTTCTCCCACTCCTGACCGAGCTCCTGGTAGGTCAATGTACCATTCACTCTGGGGTGATAAAAATGTTCTCTGGGGTAATAAAAATGTTGTACAGTTGATTGTGATTATGGTCACACAATTCTCTGAATATACTAAAAGCCAACAAATTGGCTTCAAATGGGTGAATTGTATAATATAACTCAATAATGCTATTTTTTAAAAAAGAAATGTTTATTATAAAAACTTCAAAAAATATAAAAGTGTATGAAGTCCCTTCCCTAGTCCTCACAGATAAACATTACTAACAAGTATGTATATATCCTCTCAATATTTTTTCCCTGTGTATAAACAAAGATAATTTTTCTAAAAAAAAAAAAAAAAGGGTAATCTACCCACTCTCCAATCTCCTACTTCCATATTCATATACATTTTCTTTCCAAGTCAATCCAATATAGCACTATCTCATTTTTTAATACTATGGCAAAATATACATAACATAAAATTACCCATTTTAACTATTTTTTAAAATTATGGTAAATATATATAACATTTTAACCATTTTTCATTGTATAATTCAGTGGTATTAAGTACATTCACAATGTTGTACAACCATCACCACGATCCATTTCCAGAACTTTATCATCATCCCAAACAGAAACACTGTACACACTGAACAATTCCCTGTCTCTCCCTCCCCTCCCCCCAACCCTTGGTAACCTCCATTCTACTTTTTGTCTGTATGGGTTTGCCTAGTCTAGGTACCTCCTATAATAAAAATCATGTAACATTTGTCATGTCTGGCTTATTTCACTTAGTATAATGTTTTCAAGATTCATTCATGTGATAACAAGTATCAGAATTTCATTTCTTTTTAAGGCTGAACAATATTCTATTATCTGTATATATCACATGTTTTCCATTCATCTGCTGATAGTGGACATTTGGGTTCCTTCCACCCTTTGGCTATTGTCAATAATGATGCTATAAACATTGGTGTGCAAGTATCTGATTTCTTACTTTCAAATCTTTCGGGTATATACCTAGAAGTGGAATTGCTGCATCATAAGGTAACCCTATGTTTAACTTTTTTTTTTTTTTGAGACAGAGTCTTGCTCTGTCGCCTGGGTTAGAGTGCCATGGCATCAGGCTAGCTTACAGCAACCTCAAACTCCTGGGCTCAAGTAATCCTGCCTCAGCCTCCCGAGTCGCTGGGACTACAGGCATGCACCACCATGCCCGGCTAATTTTTTCTATATATATTTTTAGTTGGCCAGATAATTTCTTTCTATTTTTAGTAGAGACGGGGTCTTGCTCTTGCTCAGGCTGGTCTCGAACTCCTGACCTCAAGTGATCCTCCCACCTCAGCCTCTCAGAGTGCTAGGATTACAGGCACGAGCCACCATGCCCAGACTCCTCACTGCCTTTTAAACTACTGCAGTTTCTTTTTAAAATAAAATACCTTTAGTTCGAGGAATGACCATGAAAGTCCATCAATAAAATACTGGTTAAATAAGGTTATTTCTAGTTTTTCCCTATTAAAAACAATATTTTAACAAAAATTCTGTATCTCTATCTTTGCGTACTTGTGGGAATATCTCTCTAGGATAAATTCCTAGATGCAGAATTGCTAGATGACTTTTACATTTTGATAAATGATGTCAAACTGCCCTCTGAAAAAGTTGCATTGATCTATACCTACCTACTTCATAAAAATCTCTGCCAGTATCAACCTTTTATTCTTTGCTAATCTTAGAGGGAAAAATATTTTAATTTCAATAGTTTAAAAATTTTTTTAAAGTTTTAATTTGCACTTCTTATATCATAAAAGATCTCAGTAGAGGGTTTGTGGCTTAGCAGTTAAAGCCAATGTTGACTACTGTAGGTTAAAAAAAAGCCTGTCACCTTAATTGTGGTTCTGTTGTATTCACTACAGAAAAATGAAGTCTGATACATGGGAAGTTATTTCACTTAATTTTACTTTCATGTAAAAACTTCCCAAAAATATAAGAGTCTTCTGCAGGGCATAGTGGCTCATGCCGGTAATCCCAGCACTTGGGAGGAAGAGGTAGGAGGATCGCTGGAGGCCAAGAATCTGAGACCAGCCTGGGCAACATAATAAGAGTTCATCTCTTAAAAAAAAAAAAAAGAAAAGAAAAGAAATTAGCCAGCCATGTGTGCCTGTAGTCCTAGCTACTTGGGAGGCTGAACCAGGAGGATCACTTCAGCCTATAAGGTCCAGGTTACAGTGAGTTATGATTGTGCCACTGCACTCCAGCCTGGGCAACAGAGCAAGACCCTGTCTCTAAGAACAACACAATAAACGAATAAATAAGACTCTTCTTAGTTTAAGAACTACATTCATTTATAACATTTTATTTATCTAGATCCCATCTTTAACAAACCATTACTGTTAATCTGTCTTCAATGACATTATCATAGACCTTTCAGGCAGTCCAAGAATTTAGCTCTAAATTGACATTGTTGTAACATTGCTAAAAATTCAGTGGTGACAATTGCACTGTAATATGTTTACTGTCCATTCTTCTAGGACCCGAAAGTTTTATTCCTGCATTAAATTAAATCATCAGAAATCAGGATTTCTTTCTTCCAGTATTTGGTGCTTTAACTAAATTAGTTATACCATTTACTTCAATAGGAAAAATCATTTGAGAATCATTTATCTTTTGTACAACTATAATTTAAAATGTCAACTAAGTTATACAATGTTTTTCCCATAAAACACATTTAGTGCTAGGAGAAAAAAGAACTCTTTCTTCAAATAACTTTATGTATGTCCCTTTCTTCCATTAAAAACGCCCAAAATATCTACTTTTTCCCACATATTTTTTTCCCTGTTTAATTAAAAAAAGCTATTAAAAAACTTTATTATTCTTTTAACATGATTTTTTAACACACCACTGGAATGCTTTGAGTAAGGAACAACAGCCTCACACTGCATGACGGTATTTCTAATACATGAGTAAGGAAGTCATGTTCAAGTAAATAGACAATACCATTTTGGAAGTTTTGAGGATTGTAATAAAACCTCCAAAGAAAAGTATCAGTAATATAATTTGAACACTATCACTACCTTCTTCTAACACAACACAGATGTAAAAATTAACATTTTCCAATTAGCTAATATAAAACTACTATGTGTTTTTTTTTTTTTTTTACAAAGATAATTCAGGGCCCAGAGTGCCAGAGGTCAAATTTTCCAATAATTCTTTTCTAAGTGCTTGATGGTTAACAAAGGCTAATCATCTAGACTGGGAATTTATCCAGTTCCTTTGCTTCTTAGTGGGATAATTGTGCAGTAACAGTATAAATCCATCCATTTCAGTTACCTCAGTCTGAGAACCACCGTTCAACCCATTAGAGGGTAATGTTGTTGTTAAAAGTCATGCCAATTGAATAAAAAACTGAGCTAGGACAGGTGGCACACATCTATAATCCCAGCTACTTGGGAGGCTGAGGTGGGAGTATCTCCCCTGAGCCCAGGAGTTTGAGACCAGCTAGGGCAACATACCAAGATCCCATCTCAAGAAAAAAAAAAAACTGAAATCATTCAAAACTATTTGTATTTGCTTATATATTATAAAAATATTATTATATTTTAATACTAATTTGCTCCTTAGTAACATGGCTAAGTAAAATCTTAAGCATAAATATATTGTAAATGCCATATTACATTTATGATATCATAAATACCATATTATAGAAAATCATTACTCCAGAGTAAAAAAATGAAAAATACTTCCCCACCAGAATCAAAGAATTTTTCTCTACCATCTCAACAAATTATTGTTTATTTGCATAAGTCATTATTTATATTACCGAACTAAACCGTCTTAAGGCATCCATTTCTCTGATCTAGCCAAAATTATTAGGTTTTTCCATTAACAAATTATAGTAAATTTTGTTTGTTTCTTTTTAATGTTGGAAAAAACAGAGACAACTTGCCAAAAGTTAACAGATGGTCAATAACACAAATAAAAACTTTTTTTTAAACAGTAAAGGATTTCCACACACATTTTGCCAAAGAAAATTCTATTTGCTGGAATGCTGGAACAAATTTTTACTCCCACAAAAGATGATGTAACCCTTTAGAAATTTCTCAAAATACAGATACTTGAAATTCCCTTCTGAATCTTTCCAAATACACATGTTCCCAGACTAAAAGGGATTAAATTAACTAATATCAGAATGCAAATTTTCTTCCATTTTGCATTTGAGATGTCTTTTTCTTATTGTCTTATAATTTAAAAGGGAAACATAAATTGTTTATTTCACTTGAGGGAGTCTTCAAATTGAGATTTACCGTGATGGGTAGAAAATGTCTCAACATAGCTATTTAATTCTCAAAAGAGGCCAGGCGCGGTGGCTCACGCCTGTAATCTAGCACTCTGGGAGGCCGAGGCAGGTGGATGGCTTGAGGTCAGGAGTTTGAGACCAGCCTGAGCAAGAGTGAGACCCTGTCTCTACTAAAAAAAAAAAAAAAATAGCAAGAAATTATCTGGTCAACTAAAAATATATACAGAAAAAATTAGCCGGGCATGGTGGTGCATGCCTGTAGTCCCAGCTACTCAGAGGCTGAGGGCAGGAGGACCACTTAAACCCAGGAGTTTGAGGTTGCTGTGAGCTAGGCTGATGCCACGGCACTCACTCTAGCCTGGGCAACAGAGCAAGACTCTGTCTCAAAAAAAAAACAAAAACAAAAAAACATAAAAAAAAATAAATCTCAAAATAGTAAAAACTTTTTATTTATTAAAACATAAAATATGCTACATATTTAATGGGGCAAATTCTTTAACAGTTAAGACTCATCTCTCAATATATATTTTTTGTTTTTATTAATAAAAGTGTTGCTGAGCAATTTTCTCTAGAAGACTAAAGTCACTGTTCTATGGAATTCCTTTTTCACTAGGTTGTTTTAAACACACATACACATATACATACACACACACTGCATATTTTGCCAAGACTGAATGAACTTATTCTGGTTTTACTCACAGTGTTCCAATGCTTCTAATGCTACTGAATAAATGCTTTATGCTGCCCTTTATAATGTATAATATAAAGTATGGTTGTGCATTTCCTAAAAATCCTGAAGCTGCTTCTAAGAGCTATAAAACTAGAATACTTAAAAAATAAGTTTGAAATGTTTAGAAATATTAAATTTTTAAGAAAAGTAAGTTTTGTAGATAACCTTCCAACAGTATTTTGACTTGCTGGTAAGAGTCTACTGACTCTGTGGGCTGAATATTTCTTCAAAAGATACAATGTGTAGATATAAAATTTCCAAAAAATGTCTTCTCAAACACTGATCTCATGAAATTTTGTTTTATATGCTTCCTAGAAGCACCCAAATCTGGAGAATTGAGATACTTACAAACTTTATGACAGTAAACATGTCTAAAACCATGCAATAATCTGATAAAATATTTAATAGCTTAAGTTTATCTTTTTTTAAAAGAAGACATAAATAAGTTTCTGTAATAGAATGGAAAATTAGCTTAAGCTTAACTTAAAATTGGGGTTAATTATAATGCTCAGAAGCAGTATGAATCATAACTCAAAATATGTCTATTCAAATTAGCTTCTGCAAATTCTTACCATCTATTACTGTTCCTTAAGGATAATTGCTCCTATGATTGAAATCAAGATCATACCATAGGCTGGCATCTCCCTTCTCTTTCTTTGGGATGCCACGCCATCTCTCTGCTCTCCTCCCCCCACCCCTTTTTCTCTCTCTCTCTTTCTCTCTCCCCCATGCAAGATAAAATAAACTTTTTTACTTTAAAAAAAATCATAGCAAATTTAAATTTTCTTCATGTCTTCTGACGGGGTTCAGGACACTCCACCCCAAAATATGGCACCTTAGCATTTGAGAAAACAGCAGAAGCACAAGTTCTCTCTGACCTTCTCTGGTTTTTCTACCCTTAAGCAAGCCATAAAAGAATTCTCTGACCTTCCTCTAAAAGTAGGTCATAAGACTTTCTGTCCAGGGGTACCATCCTTATATACAGATGAAACAAACCTCTTTTACCCTTAAAGGCACAGAGACATCAAGAATTATCTGAACAAACAGGCCTTGCTAAGTTCTCTCCAGTTTATTACCATTAGATCACATTCCCTTTGTCTAATCATAGTTCTGCCTGTCCACTCTTCATCAAACCAGCATAAAAACCCACAGGTGTCTTGTTTCTTTGGGTCTTCATTTCTAAAGGCTCCTGTGTCATATAAAATTTATATTAAATAAGTTTGTATGCTTTTCTCTGGCTAATCTTTAGTTTTTTGTATTTTTTTTTTTTTTTTTTGAGACTTGCTCTGTTGCCCAGGCGAGTTGCCATGGCATCAGCCTACCTCACAACAACCTCACACTCCTGAGCTCAAGAGATCCTCCTGCCTCAGCCTCCCCAGTTGCTGGGACTACAGGCACGCACCACCATGCCCGCCCAGCTAGTTTTTTCTATTTTTAGTAGAGACAGGGTCTCGCTCTTGCTCAGGCTGGTCTCGAACTCCTGACCTCGATCAATCCACCCACCTCGGCCTCCCAGAGTGCTAGGATTACAGGTGTGAGCCACTGTGCCCAGCCTCTCTTGTTAATCTTCTGTTATACGGGTCTCAGCCATGAGCCTAGTGATGGGCAAAGAAAAAACTTCTTCTCCCCTACACTTACTGGGGCAAAAGGGCAAGTGGTGGTATATAAGGACAGTTAGAAAACCAAGATATGTGCATGGTGACGTTTAAGGTTAATATATCAAAGACATATGGCTTTGCCCCAAAAAGAATAAGAAAATGTTGAATCAACTCCTTCTGTCCAGCCTTCATATTACTTTTGGTATGACAGCAATAATCTTCAAAATTTTTTTTGAGTACCTCTTAAAATGCTTGTTAAAATCTAAGTACTTCTTTGCAGTTTTTTTAGTAGACAATTAAAAATTTTCATAATAACTTAAATAGTTTCACATTATTTAATTTTGTCATACTGAAAATACTGGCAATTTCTGGAAAATGAACACTTTTTAAATGTATCCAAGTGGAATCTAAATACCATAGTGATTTGATGTCAACCAACATCCACTAAAAAAATACATGAGCAAAGTATTTTTTAATACTTGGAAACTTTACATTTTTTCCCCTTTCTTGATCTTACATTTTCATTCTATTCTTATCCTAGCACAGTGATTCTCAACAGGCATGGAGTGGTAGAGTCATAGAGGTGGTGATCGGGATTTTGCCTACCAGGGGACATTTGGCAATGTCTAGAGACATTTTTGATTGTCATAACTGAAGGAAGGGTGCTTACTAGCATCTAGTGGGGGCCAGAGATGCTGCTAAACATTCTATAAAGCTCAAGATGCCCCCTACAACAAAGAATTATCTGATTCAAAATGTCAACAGTGCTGAGGTTAGGAAACCTTGTCCTAGAGTAATACATTTTTATGCCTGAAAGTCTTTTACTCCTCACCTTTTTATACTTCTCTATAATAAAAAATATTTATATAATTTATAAAAATATAAATTTCCTATAATATAAAAGTCTTTGTTAAAAATATCTTCTGGATTGAGTTATTACAATTATTATTCATATACGTTAATCTAAATAACATTATTTAAATAATCATTATCAAATATAAAAAGTGAAAATATATTAAAACACTCCTAATGAGACAGATGGGAGCTATGTTTGTTTGTTATATCTAATTAGTTATTACACTTGTGGATAAACATCACTTATTGTTAGAATAAGACAGAATTCAGCACAAAGATATTTCTATTTTCATAAGAGCTGGGAGTTCTGTAGGAGTAATGTCACTCAATTCTGTGAGCTCCTTATAAGTTATATACCTAAGTTACACAGTGACCTATTTTAAAAAATTATTTTAGTAATCTATCAACTAATAATCTAATTGGATTCTCTTTAAACATTGTCAAAAGCATGGAATTTGAACTGATTGACTCGCAAAGACTTTGTTATGTAGTCATTCAAGGCGCTTACTTTTTCAATACCTACAGATATTAGGAGACCCAAAGATTTTTTAAACCCCTGCTTTACTAGAGTCCAAATTAAGCCTTTTTCCGTGAAAGGTCTTTGAGAAATTCTGTTACTTCAATATGAGAAAACAACTTCACTTATCAGGTATGGTTTGGGCAACCTCACCAGACATTTTGTAATTTAACAAGTTACTCTGGAAAACCTCCATTAACTGCCCCCATAACCATATCTGTTTATTAGTCCATCATGAAAATTCAAGCACACATGTCATCAAGTTATCTATGCCTAACGACTTAGGTCTTAGAAATCATATCATGGGTTTTGAGAAAATTAGAGTCCCAAGAAACAAAATGGGTCCAAATATGATTAAAGTTCTCTCCATTACTCCCTTACCTCTTAGATACTCTGTACTGTGCTGTGGTCAATTTTCCAGTCTCAGGGTCATGTACTGTAGCTCGGCTCAGCTACAAAAAAAGAGAAAGGACAAGGACTTACTCTAGTAGCAGGCAATTTTGGGATTTGTTTGTTTTGTTTTGCCAAGCCACAGGTGATTAGAAGGGTTCAGATTGGTCTGGATGGTAGGTAATGGTTTCAAATCCACAAAAAACATTTAGAAATGTGGCAACAAGAACAGCCACTTCCAAATCAAGAGAAATGGTTGACAAATTTTTGTTATAGATTTATTGTCCTTTCACTTTTTTTAAAAAAATCATTTCAAGCTCTATGTAAATGATTTATAGCACTGGGTTTCACAGGAGCTTTCTCAGGTCTAGAAGTTTAATGTTCTTTAAATATTTTGAAAAAAAATTAATAGTCCTCCAAAATTCTTTTTTTTTTTTTAAACTCTGAGATAAAACTGTTTTTAAATCTCTGTGGCAAAATAAAAACCAACTAAGTTCACAAGTAATTTCTGGAAGACTGAGCTCAGAAGCATAGCTCTGTTCTTTCCATTGCCAACTTTTGAGTCAGCGAGTTTATTCAAATAAAAAACTCCAACAAGAGGAATACGGATTACTTCACAATGACAATGGTATTTTGTAAGACACATGAACAAATGCCAACGCAATCAACATGAAGGATGATGCGAATCACTGCAGCATTTATGAATGTGAGGCAAGTGCAGAAGCAAGATTAACCAGGCTGCAAAAGTGAAAAAGAAAACAAGTATCAGGCCATTTCCGGACTATCTGATACATGATCTGAAAAAAGATACAAAGCATATTAACTCTCTAAAAATAGTGTACCAATTAAAGATTAAAAACAGAACTTCTAGTTAAAGGGAAAGACCTGTGAAACACAAAGCAGTTTATCCATGCGTTATCCTGTTTATATACAGGGTGGTGACTTGAGCTGGAGACTGAAAATGACCTACTTCCCTTAAATGAATAATTCCTGTAGGATGTACAAAACACTCGTTAGAGGGCAAAATATGCAGCATACACATCTCTTACCTTTTGCTAATTCTGTAATGTACCGTCTCCAAGTCTCCTGTTATTGGGTTTGAAATGGTGGCTCGCCTCAGCTGTGAAGCCAACCATCAAAATAGTTGCATTACAAGACAAAAAATGAATCACATTTATCCAACCAGACAGAATTCTGGGTTTTTTTTTTTCTGTTTGTTTGTTTGTTTTTTTACAAAGGAGGCTGAAAAGAGAAAATAACTCGACACACTTCCAGTCACCTTGTGCCGAGCCTTGAAAGCCAGTCGTTTTTTTAGGTTTTTGTATTTTTAAAAAATTATTTTTTGTTTTGCATTTATGCACAAATGAAAGAGCTTGGAAATTAAATTTCTTTCTATGGTTAGAGGACATGACATGAGAAAAAGAGAAATATCTAAAATCTGAAGTCTAATTTATAGTTATAAGAATGGCTATTTGTAGTTAATGATCTATTCCAAAAACTTTGATTTTATTTTTTTCTGTGTGTGATGGAACTGTTTGCAAAGGTTAATGCTGTTTAAAATTCATTTTAAGGTCAATCTTTTCTTCCTTCAAGATACCCACTCAGTAACATATACAGTGAAATAATCTTGGACTGAGCACAAAGGCAGACAAAAATAACTCATAAATATTAAAAATAGTAAGAAAAGGATGAAAGGCTGGATAATAACTTCAAACTTTTTTTAAAAAATGGAAGGATGATTCTGAGGTTAAAAACAGCATGAAATTTTACTGCCTTTAAATTTATTGATCAAAAACAATCCAAACTGAGGAATCTTCTTTGAAGACTGAGGCCTTCAAACCCAAAGATATAAGACTTGATCTCCAACCTGAAATGATTCTTAATATTCTATCAGGAGATTTTGATTTACTAGGTTTACTGACCATAAATAAAAGACTAAAATAGGAATTCAAAAGAGAATGACAGAATCTGATGTAATCATAAGTAACATTCTGTTTGGCAGTAGATTTATAAGAATTCCCCTGGACAACATCCATACATATTAATATCAGACAAGTCTTTTACATTTCTAATGTAATCTCTGTTTGGTAAAAAAATAAGAAGTACTGGCCAGGAGTGGCGGTGGCTCATGCCTGTTTTCCCAGCACTGAGGGAGGCCAAGATGGAGGATTACTTGAGGCCAGGAATTCAAAACCAGTCTGGGCAACATAGTGAGACCCCATATGTACAAAAAATAAGAAAAATTAGCCAGGCACGGTGGTCCAAGCCTATAGTCCTAAATACTTGGGAGGCTGAGGCAGGAGGACTTCTTAAGCCCAGGAATTCAAGGTTACAGTGAGCTACACTATAGCCTGGGCGACAGAGCGAGACTCTGTCTCAAAAAAAAAAAGGTACCAATCTGGAAAAGTAGTAAAACTTTAAAAAAAAATCTGACTAAGTTTATTCTGCAGTACAGATATCCAGATAATTCAAACCTTTATGATATAACAAGGGTCAGCAAATTACAGCCCATAGGCCAAATTCAGCCTACTGCCTGTATTTGCAAATAAAATTTTATTATAATATAGTCACTCTCATTCATTTACATATTTGGCTGCTTCTGTACTACAATGGCAGACTTAAGTAGTTGTGACAGAGATCATATGGCCTGCAAAGCCTAAAAAATATTTACTATCGAGCCGGGCACAGTGGCTCATGCCTATATAATCCCAGCACTTTGGGAGGCCAATGCAGAGGGATCACTTGAAGCCAGGAGCTCAAGATCAGCCTGGGTAATATTGCAAGATCTCATCTCTACAAAAAATTAAAAAATCAGTAAGGTGTGGTGGCACATGCCTATAGTCCCAGCTACTTGGGAGGCTGAAGCAGGAAGATCGCTTGGGACCTTCAAAGTTACAGTGAGCTAAGATTGTGCCAGTACACTCCAGCCTGGGTGACAAGAGTGAGACAGTGTCTCTTTAAGGGGAAAAAAAAAAAAAAAAGAATTTACTATTGACCTTTACAGAAAAAATTTGCCAACTCCTATATAATGAAAACAAAAATACACCCAGCATTTATTTACAATCTCTTTATGAAAGTGATGGCTGTTTGTATTTTACTATCAAGAAAACCAAATATGTTTTAAGAACAAGCTGATGGGAAAAAAGGCCAGTACATAAAGGGTAGTCTTTCCCACATTCTCACTAAAGAAGGGTTGCTATGCTAAACACTAAATTTATACAATTGAGTTTACATTAGATTATTTTTCTTATTAAGATAAATGGTGTGATGTCACCATTTCACATTAACATGATGTTTATGCCCAATTATATCTTTCTAGTGATAATGTGCCTAATAGGGAATAAAAATACTTCAAGTATTCTTTCAGATAAAAATACAGAAGATATGAAAAGGCTAGGTTTTGAGTAGTCGCTGAGATTAAAAGACTCCAAAATATATCGAAAAGTTTTTCAGAAAGGTGGTGAAATATGAATTTGTTAAATGTAAATAAAAATCTCATTTATGATTTTTATAATTCAGTGCTTAAAACCCAGATGCAGGGTATGTTGCTTGTGTTGATGATAAACTGAGAAAAACTGGCATAGAAAGATTTATTAACAACTCCATTACTTTGAGGTGACAGTAACTAAAACTATCTGTGGAGTTATTACCATATTAATTATCCTTTCCATTATCTTACAAAGAAAAAATTAATACACAAGTACAGTAAACTGAAGAGAAAAAATAAAAAATTATTTACCCTTGGTTTTGCTAGGTCTTTGACAATTTCAATTTCTGCATCAGAAATAATATCATGGAAGCGAATAATGCGAGGCTTGTCCCACTCATCCTCCTGTTTGGCTGGAGCCAGAATAAATTTAGGATTCCGGTTTCCATCATGGTAGCGGCAAAAGAGTTTTTTTTGTCTCCGAGGAGTCTAAACATAAAGTTAAGAAAATGATAAATATATTAGAATAATAATGTTTTTATTTTTTATTTTATTTTTTTAAGAGACAGAGTCTTGCTCTGTTGTTCAGGCTGGAGTACAGTGGCACAATCAAAGCTCACTACAGCCATGAACTCCTGGGTTCAAGCAATCCTCCTGCCTCAGCCTCCCAAGAGCTGGGATTACAGATCTGAGTCACTAAGCCTAGCAATATTTTTAATACCTATTCCTATGCAGATAAGAAACAATAATCATGTTTACATATACATCTCTGGAAGAATATACAAAAGAAGCAGTACTCTGCAAATATATTTTTAAAATTTTATTAATGATTAGTTTCTGGGAGAGAGATGGGAGGTCTTAAACAAGAAAAAAGATGGGCTGGCATTCTGGGAGGCCGAAGCAGGAGGATCGCTTGAGCTTAGGAGTTCAAGGCCAGCCTGAGCAAGGGGGAGACCCCATCTCTACTAAAAATAAAAAAAATGAGCCAGGTGTCGTGGTGAGCGCCTGTAGTCCCAGCTACTCAGGAGGCTGAGGCAGGAGGATCACTTGAGTCTAAGAGTTTGAGCTTGCTGTGAGCTAGGCTGATGCCATGGCACTCAGTCTACCCCTGGAAACAGAGTAAGACTCTGTCTCCAAAAAAAAAAAAAAAAGAAAGAAAAAGAAAAAAGGTAGGGTTTCCCTTTTAACCTTTCTCTCATCAAAATAAAGTGCAGGTGTTATAAATATGAAAGAAACATGAAATGTTTATGAAATGTTAAATGTTAAATAAATGCCCAGCATTGCTCTGAACTTCACAAAGTAACTGGAAAGCACCCAGAAAGAAAGTTTCTAGGCCGGGCGCGGTGGCTCACGCCTGTAATCCTAGCACTCTGGGAGGCCGAGGCGGGTGGATTGCTCAAGGTCAGGAGTTCGAGACCAGCCTGAGCGAGACCCCGTCTCTACTAAAAATAGAAAGACATTATATGGACAACTAAAAATCTATATAGAAAAAATTAGCCGGGCATAGTGGCGCATGCCTGTAGTCCCAGCTACTCGGGAGGCTGAGGCAGTAGGATCGCTTAAGCCAAGGAGTCTGAGGTTGCTGTGAGCTAAGCTGACGCCACGGCACTCACTCTAGCCTGGGCAACAAAGTGAGACTCTGTCTCAACAAAAAAAAAAAAAAAAAAAAAGAAAGTTTCTAGAAGGAAAAACCAAACAAACAAATCTAGGTTTTCCTAAATACCTCACAGTTAAATGCTTATGGAAAAAAAAAAAAAAGACTTTATGAAAACAGGTACCACTGAAAAAGAGAAAATAAGTTATTAAACAAAAAAGCCAAGTATTTTTATTAGGGAGTATAAAAATAGAGCAGTCAACAAAACACACAAATTCCCATTAACCATCTATGTATTATATTAATAAGTTATTTCACTGCTGATTCTTTACTTAATTGAACAAGTATGTCATATACAAAGGAGGAACATGATTACTTTGTTTTATTATACTAATAACATTAAAACAAATAATGATTCATGTTTATTCTCCATGTACTCTATTTATCTAGAATCAAATCCAAGGATTTTTATCTAATAAGTCTTTTACATAATGATGAAATGAATTTAACTATTCTGTGAAAAAGAATGTTCCTTTGATCTTAGGCACAGTTGACGTGTGTCATATCAATAAATTGGCAAATTAGCAGACTCCTGTTTTATATCTATAGTTCTATTTTGCTCTCTTCTTTAAGAGTTACTAAGGGCAATAAAAAAAATCTGCTTACAACTGGAAATTTGAATACTAACTAGATATTTGATGATATTATGAAACTACTGTGAATTTTTAGGTGTGATAATGGTATTGTGGTTAATCTGAGTTCTTTTTTTATTTCATTTTTTTTCTTGTTGAGTTCTTATCTTTGAAAAATACATACTAAAATATTTAGAAATGAAATAGAAAAGCAAATGTTTAATGAGTCTAACAGAGTATCACTATCCTTGTATTAACATTTACTCGTTAGCTCCCAAAGTAAAAGCAAGCATGTCCTCCTAGGACTCCATGAACCTAGCTATCAAAGCGTTAACACAGATATTATATATTTACTTGCTATTAGTGGTTAAGCTGTCAACAGTCATCAATATCAAAATGTAAAGCTCAACTTGAGTTTACTAGCAATAAAGAAAAATTTAAACACTTTTCAAATGTTTATGCTTAAAAGCATCTGCTCCAAAAATTCACTAACTCCTTCTATGCATGCCTGCTTTCAACTGAACACTATTACCACATGATACTCCTCTTATTAAAAGTTTTTTAAAAAGGTTCCATAATCAATTAATATCAGAAAACAATGTATACCATATCCATAATGCACATTATCATAAAAAGGCTCTGAGAAGTCCTGAGGTTAAACAAAAACCTATGTTCAAATTTGTTTAACAAATGTTTCCCCGACTTGGATCTTTTTTCTTTTTTTTGGCCTTATATCTGTTAACATCCTGAAGAACTGGCATTCTGAGTTATAAAGACATAAATACAAATATATATAACAAAGGAAGGTTTATACAAATATTTGGGTCTTTTAAAGAATAAATGTTGGCTGGGCGTGGTGGCTCACACCTATAATCACAGCATTTTGAGAGGTCGAGATGGGAGGATTGCTTGAGGCCAGGAGTTCAAGACCAGCCTAGGCAATGTAGTGAGACCCCCTTCTCTACAAAAATAAAAATAAAATTAGCCACCAGGCCAATCTAGATATTTGGGAGGCTGAGCGAGGAGGGTCGCTTGAGCCCAGGAGTTTGAGGTTACAACGAGCTATAATCGAGCCCAAGAGTTCAAGGTTACAGTGAGCTATGATCTGGCCAGTACACTCCAGCCTAGGCAACAGAGAGAGATTCTGTCTCTAAAAAAATAAATTAAATAAAATAAATGTTAAAGACAAAGTATGTTGAAAGTCTTTCTGCATTTTGAGTGTTTCTTTTTTTTTTTTTTTCCTGAGACAGAGTCTCACTTTGTTGCCCAGGCTAGAGTGAGTGCCGTGGCGTCAGCCTAGCTCACAGCAACCTCAAACTCCTGGGCTCAAGCGATCCTCCTGCCTCAGCCTCCCGAGTAGCTGGGACTACAGGCATGCGCCACTATGCCCGGCTAATTTTTCTATATATATATTTTTAGTTGTCCATATAATTTCTTTCTATTTTTAGTAGAAACGAGGTCTTGCTCTTGCTCAGGCTGGTCTCGAACTCCTGACCTTGAGCGATCCACCCGCCTCGGCCTCCCAGAGTGCTAGGATTACAGGCGTGAGCCACCGCGCCCGGCCGAGTGTTTCTTAAATAGACTAAAACATTTCACTAATTTCGCCAAGGAATCTTGTTAAATAGACTAGAAGCAGTATCACAAAAGATTATTATACAGATGAATCTGTTATGTCTCATAAGATAGGTTAGAATAGTGTATTGTATCTACTTAAGACTGCTGAAATCTTTTTTGCATTAAATATAAGAAAAATTATCACTTCCCTTAAACTTATTTTATCCTTCACCCTGGAAAATAACCCTTTTTTGATCTATGAAAAGGGTAATATTACCAAAAATGCATGTGATAGTATATGATTTGCAAGCTATATTTCAAAGCTATTTTACTAATAATTGGAACATATTAAGTGTGATACCCACACTGAAGTAATGCGGTATACTGTAAACAGTTTATGTAGTCATTCTGATTTTTATCACATGGCTTAAATATAAATGAACTGTGATTCTCTCTCTAGAACTATGTACAAATACACACATACATTCACACACACACACACACAATTGGCTTTTCCACTTTACCATTTTGATACCCTCCCCACGGCACAGCATTTCGTACTTCTGTCTCTCTGGTAGGTAATCCACAGCAACCCCTTTTTTCCTTGGTGTGGTTTTCTGATCAGATTGGTCATCTGAAGCAGACTTATTGACATCTTTTTCTTTGGCCATAATATACTCAAAATATTTTAGGTTGCCATTAGCTCTCTGATGTTCAGGATCTATTAGAAGAGAAAGAAAGCATGTCCATGGGTAAGTTTACACTTGTTTAAGCATCAGAATACAGTAATATAAAAACAGGTAACCGGCCAGGCGCAGTGGCTCATGCCTGTAATCCCAGCACTCTGGGAGGCTGAGGCGGGAGGATTGCTCGAGGTCAGGAGTTTGAGACCAGCCTGAGCAAGAGTGAGACCCTGTCTCTACTAAAAATAGAAATAAATTAGCTGAACTAAAAATATACAGAAAAAATTAGCCGGGCATGGTGGCACATGCCTATAGTCCCAGCTACTCTGGAGGCTGAGGCAGGAGGAGGTTCACTGAGTCCAGGAGTTTGAGGTTGCTGTGAGCCAGGCTGATGCCATGGCACTCTAGCCCAGCAACAGAGCAAGACTCTGTCTCCAAATAAATAAATAAAAATAAAAACAGGTAACCATATAATTTATCTTCCAAACCAGGTTGCTTTTGTGAAAGGAAGCACTAACAAAAATTATTATACCAAAACAACAGGAATAAACTAGTACTGCCCCCATGTAAATAAGGACATACAATCACCCTATAGAAATATCACCCTATAGAAAAACAGTTCTGGAGATGAAAAAAACAGCCATTTATTTCAAAGTAGCAAATACTGCTTCCACTTTGAGAATTTACTAATCAGCCAAAGGAACTATGTTCCATATGATGTCAAATGAATTTTAAATCTTGCTCATTCTACCTATTTTAAGCAATGGAAAAGATTTTCCTGAGACTGAAAAAGTATCCATCACAGAGAAAACAGGGCATATGTAGTTCAAAAGCAACCTTTACCACAAATGCATTATAAATGTAGCCTACTTCTGAGGGCTGAATGGATTTCAGTCCCAAATTTCTAGGTAAGAAGGAAAAAGGAAGCTAAAGATATAATTTTCAAAAAAGCTAGAATCCACTAAATGCCTCATAATTGCCAGTCATAATTTTTAACTACCTTTTAGTAGGGGAAAAGAAGACTACACTGCCCATTCAGGAGGAAAAAATCTAAGCAACTACACACACAAACAAATAAAAAAAGCAGAACGGTATGTAGAAACTTTACTTGTGACAATAACTGCTTAGGAAATTCAGCCCTATATTGTAAAATATTTCTTGTCCTTCAAAAACTGTTCACAGTATATGTTATGATATACTATATAAGCCTAATCTTGTAAAAGAAAGGGAAAAGTGTATGTGCATGGGGAGGGGGAGTGCATACTACAAGGAAACAAAAATGGGTAGGTATCTTTGAGTGATTGGCTTATGGATGACTCATCTGTACCTTTTTCCATTTTGATAAATTTTCTATAAAGAATACAAAGTATAGGCTGGGCGCGGTGACTCACACCTGTAATCCTAGCACTCTGGGAGACTGAGGCGGGTGGATCGTTTGAGCTCAGGAGTTCGAGACCAGCCTAAGTAAGAGCGAGACCCCCGACTCTACTAAAAATAGAAAGAAATTATCTAGACAACTAAAATATATACAAAAAATTAGCCGGGCATGGTGGCGCATGCCTATAGTCCCAGCTCCTCGGGAGGCTGAGGCAGAAGGATCACTTGAGCCCAGGAGTTTGAGGTTGCTGTGAGCTAGGCTGATGCCATGGTACTCTAGCCCAGGCAACAGAATAAGACTCTGTCTCAAAAAAAAAAAAGAATACAAAGTATGTTTTAAATCAGGAGGAAAAATCACTGGAAAATACTGAAAGGAGGCCGGGCGCGGTGGCTCACGCCTGTAATCCTAGCACTCTGGGAGGCCGAGGTGGGCGGATCGTTTGAGCTCAGGAGTTCGAGACCAGCCTGAGCAAGAGCGAGACCCCACCTCTACTAAAAATAGAAAGAAATTATATGGACAGCTAAAAATATATATAGAAAAAATTAGCCGGGCATGGTGGCGCATGCCTGTAGTCCCAGCTACTCGGGAGGCTGAGACAGGAGGATCGCTTGAGCTCAGGAGTTTGAGGTTGCTGTGAGCTAGGCTGACGCCACGGCACTCACTCTAGCCTGGGCAACAGAGTGAGACTCTGTCTCAAAAAAAAAAAAAAAAAAAAAAAAAAGAAAATACTGAAAGGAAAATAAAGGTTACTTGAACTAATATATCAATTTATGAATTCACCCAACTAAGGAATAACCCATTATCAAAGCTCATTTTCAGATGATCAATCCTTTTGAGCTGTTTGACTCTTCTAACATACACATATTTTCCTATTCATAAAGATAATTTTTAAAAGTTTGTAAAGCTTCATTATATACCAATGGCTGCCTGAACTTATCATATAAATTCTGGACTCCATCTCCAGAGATTATGATTTAGTAGGTCTGGGGTAGAGAACAAGGAATTTTCATTTCTAACAAGTACCCAAGTAATTCTGATGCATGTGGTCCTTGGACCATACTTGAAGAAACAGTACCTCTCTACTCAAAGTAATCGTGATAAAATTCTCTCATAAGGTATTACATTTTCTAACATTTGAAATGACAATCAAATATTTCAGTCTATTTATTTTAGATCACTTTATTTTTCAATATAAAATGCAATAAACCAAAACATCCTTCAAATGAAACTGATTAACATTTAAAATAAACAAACATTTTTGACAGAGTTAGCTAGGTTAGGTTTTGAAATTCCTGGAGAATACAGAGCAGAGAAAGAGAAACACAGCCACTGTTGTAGTACCATTCACTGAGAAAAATCAGTTGCCATTTACTTTGAGAATAAACAGGGAGAGGATAAAGTATGCTTGACAGAGAAGGTTCCTGACTTCTAACAAATAATTATCAAAGCTATATGGATGGAGACACATAGATAATATATTATATATCCCCCAATATAACTATAGGCTTAAATTAGGCCCCGATAACATACCTAGTTCAAGAAGCTTCTTTGTGAGCAAAAGTGCCTTATCCAGGTCTCCCTGCTGGTATACTGCATAGCTCAAATAGTCTAGGACAGAGACTTTATCTATGGTAGAAACCTCGCCTTCATCCAGTTGCCTTAGTGCTTGTTCCATCCACAGTTCTGTATGGTAATAATCCGCTTCTGTATAGGCTACTTTGCCCAACTCAAAGCAGTCCTCAGCTGTTAGAAAAGATTTGTGTTTTACTCCTATTAAAAGAAAATACAGAGAACTTTAGGAATCTTAATACTACTGTACATTTATTTAAGACTACACAGCTTTCAAAATGCTATCTCACTTTTATTTGAACTTCGCAATAATCTTGAGGTAGGAAAAGCAAAAATTACCCTAATTTTATACACAAAGGAATAATCTATGAGGTAATGTAACATGACAAGAATTGCACAGCTGGTAAGAGGGTACCTGGGACCTAGAGGACCCAAGACTTAAATTATCAGTCATGATACCAAAATGAAACATCAATTAAGTTGAAATATGCTATTTTCTAACACAGTAGGAAGCACCATATGATATATATCTATCTCACTCCTAAACAACAATCTAGGCAAGAGATGAGTGTACAGGAGAGGCCAACCTGGCAACTGGTTTCTTTCTTTTAAACAGCATTAATGAGCTATAATCTAAATACCGTAAAGTTCACCCATTTAAAGATTATAATAGTTCTTAGTATATTTACAGAGTTGTGCAACTATCACCACAATCTAATTTTAGAACATTTTCATCATTTCAAAAGAAACTCTATAACCATTAACAGTCACTACCCATTATCTCCCCCATCCCACCTAACCCTAGACAACCACTAATCTACTTTCTGTCTCTATAGATTTGCCTGTTCTGGACATTTCATACAAATGGAATCATACTATATGTGGTCTTTTATGCCTGACCACTTTCACTCAGCATCATGTTTTCAAGATGCATACATATTGTAGCACGCTTTTTATTGTCCATTGCACGGACAGACCACATTTTGTTTATTGGATGATAGATATTTGGGTTGTTTCCTTTTTTTGGCTTTTATAAATAATCCTACCATGAACATTTGTATACAGGTTTTTGTGAGGACATATGTTTTCATTTCTCCAGTATATATGTAACAGTGGAACTGCTAGATCCTGTGGCAACTCTATGCTTAACATTTTGAGGAACTGCCAAACTTTCCCAAAGTGGCTATACTACCTTACATTCCCACCAGCAATGTATGAAATTCTAATTTCTCCACATCCTTGTCAATACTTATTATGATCCTTCTTTCTTATTACAGACAGTCTAGTGGGTATGAAGTGACATTTCATTGTGAGTTTGATTTCCATTTCCCTAAGGACTGATGATGTTGGGCATCTTTTGCTGTGCTTATTTGTCCATTTGTAGATCTTCTTTGGAAATTTGTCAGTTCAAATCTTTTGCCTATTTAAAAAATTTGGTTTTTCGTTTTTTATTATTGATTTGTTAGAGTTCATTAGATATTCTGGATACAAATCCCTTATCATTTATATGATTTTTGAATATTTTTTCCCATAATATGGGTTATCTTTTCACTTTCATGATGGTATATTAATACTTTGAAGCACAAAATTTTAATTTTCAAGGAGTCTAATTTATTAATCTTTTATCGCTTGGTTCTTGGTGTTAGTATGTCAACTGGCTTCTGAAGTGAAACTTCTATTTTAAGAAAAAGAGGTATTTGACAGTTTACATGTGATAAAATACAAATAGAAAACCAAAACACTTGGGAAAATACTTAGCTTCATGAACCATTGAAGAAATATGAAATTAAAACCACTGTGAAGAAAAATAGCTTAAAATAATGGTCTATATTTATTGAGGTCTTCCTATATTTTAGGCATTTGTCACTTATTTAACCCTTTAAGAAATTTAGCACTGTAAGATAAGAATAAAAATTTTATACCCTATGACTTAATACTACTATTTTTCAATTATTTCCTTGAGATTTAGTACTGTGGGTTGGAGAGAATACCTTCTTGTATAAAAGATTTTTGTAGCTGAACTAAATATTATAGCTAAAAACTATAATAAGGGCTGGGCCCAGTGACTCATGCCTATGATCCCATTACTTTGAGAGGCTGAGGCAAGAAGATCACTTGAGCCCAGGAGTTCAAGACCAGCTTGGGCAATAGAGTGAGACCCCATCTCTAAAAGAAAATTTTAAAAAATTAGGCAGGCATGGTTGCATGCACCTGTTGTCCTAGCTACCGACCCAGGAGGCTGAGCTAGGAGGATGGCTTTAGCCTGGGAATTGGAGGTTGCAGTGAGCTATGATCACACTGCATTCCAGTCTGGGCAACAGAGACCCTGTCTCACAAAAACCAACCAACCAAACAAACAAAAAAACTATAGTAAGGTAAAAGCAAGGAAATATATAGGCAGGTATGTCAACATAACAGTATTTTTCATTAAGAAAGATAATTTTAAATGCCATATAGGCCGGGCGCGGTGGCTCACGCCTGTAATCCTAGCTCTCTGGGAGGCCGAGGTGGGCGGATCGTTTGAGCTCAGGAGTTCGAGACCAGCCTGAGCAAGAGCGAGACCCCATCTCTACTAAAAATAGAAAGAAATTATATGGACAGCTAAAAATATATATAGAAAAAATTAGCCGGGCATGGTGGTGCATGCCTGTAGTCCCAGCTACTTGGGAGGCTGAGACAGGAGGATCGCTTGAGCCCAGGAGTTTGAGGTTGCTGTGAGCTAGGCTGACGCCACGGCACTCACTCTAGCCCGGGCAACAGAGTGAGACTCTGTCTCAAAAAAAAAAAAAAAAAAAAAAAAAAAAAAAAATGCCATATAGAAAAACCAGAAAAATTTAGACAGAACTGTATCAAAATGTTAAATTGTTACCTTGGTGGGAAGATTACAAGTTGTTTCCTAAATCTTTATACCTTTTTATCTTTTCAAATATTGTATGGTTACCCTTATTACTTCTATAAGAACAAAGAAAAATAGGAAAAAACTACTAAAAAGAAATAAAAAGCATAACTCTGAATGATGTACACAGAATAACAATCATACAACATTTCATCTTTATGAGATGAGTTACTTGGAGATTTTTAAGGACTTGAGTATTTTGTATTGTTTTCAGTTTATACCATGTTAAATAAGTAATAGAGAATTATTTCTGGCTCAGAAATTATGGGGAAAAAGCTTCTGATATAAAACAGATATGCTGGGTAAAATATAACAATTATCCATTTATTCTATAGCCAAGTTCACAAAAATTAAATTTCCTGGGGCCAAAACTAAAAAAGAACTTCAAACCCAGAGAAGTAAGCCAAGTATGAAGGTGTATCTACCCTGGAGGCAGTCACCAGCATCAGAAACCTAGAGGTTTGATTTTTTACTACCAAGCAGGGGATGGGAGATAAAGCCTCCAGCCCATGCAAAGTAACAAGCTGGTTCTGAGAACCCCACATAAAGTAAACCTTTAAAGAATTACAGCTTAAATGAAAGAATGAACTAGAAAACAATATGTCAGCTGGCAAAGCCAAACAGCAAAAGAATTTATTTTTCTCAGTCTATACTATAAATAGGAGAAAAAAAAATCCCCTATAGAATTCCAAAGGCATGTCCTCAGGGAGGTTTTGATTTTAAATTTACATTGTCTCCATGGTCTGGGAAATGAAAGCCAAGAAATTAACTTAAAATGGTCCTAGGTTGGTAATATCATAGGGCATCTAGCAAAAGCAACATTTATACTCTGGAAAATGCACCCTTGCCCCAGGCTTTTCAATATTCCCACAGATGATACCAGCTGAAACACATACAACTCAAAATTACAAAGCATGTGATGAAATAAGCCATTATGAGCAAAGTCAGCAGATATTAATAAAAACAGTACTAGACATCCCCCACGATCTTCAGATACTGTAGTTATCAGATTAAGAATACAAAATAACTATGATTAAAAATGTTTAAGAAATTAAAATTATTCTGGATTCATGACTAGGTAAAAACATACACACACACACGAAATTAAAAAATAGAAAATATGAACAATTAAGATACTCTAACAAAGATCAGGTAGCTTTGAGTGGAGAAAAAAATTGAACTTCCAAAAATCATAGATATAATCAATGACAGTAAAAACTCATTAGGTTAAACTGTAGATTGGACACAACTAAAAAGAAAATAATCTAGAAGAGAGAGTTGAATAAATTATCATGGAATATAAATCATCATGGAATAAACTACCCAAATACAGCAGAGAGATAAATATGAAATGTTAGATAAAAGACAAAAAGGAAAAAAGAAAGTCTAATTATGACTACTTGGGAGTTCCAGAAGAAGAGAATATGGCAGAGACAGTATTTAAGGAGATAATGTGGTAGAAATTTTTCCAGAATTAAACACATGAAACTTCAGATTCAGGAAGCATAAAGAATCTTAAGCCAAACAAATAAAGTACATATAAGGGCTTCTTAAGGATGTGTTTCAAGGAGGAAAATTCCAAAAGGAAAGTCTGAGGTACAAGAAAGAATGAACAAAGAAACTGGTATACATATAAGCCAATCTAAATTAAAGAACAGTAAACTACCAGATTGGCAAAAATTTCAATGTTTGACATTTTTTGGTGATGCTTTGGGGGAAATAGGCACTCTCATATATTGCAGGTAGAAATGCAAAATAATAACTCCTATGGAGGGTAGTTGGGACAATCAGCAAAATTATCTATTCATTTATTCTTTAAGGCAGTGGCACCACTTCTAGAAAAATATCCCAAAGACCACACTTAGCAAAAATATAAAACAACCTGTGTACAAATGCTGTATATCACAGCAATATTTTTTAACAACAAAAGACTGCAAACAAACCAGACGTTCATCAAAAGGGGTCTAGTTAAACTGGAACCTCCAAAAAATAGAGTAACATGCAGCTATAAAAAGAAATGAGGATTTCTATATATGATATAAAGTGATATCTGGGGCATATCAATAAATTAAGGCATGAAAGTACAAAACAGTATTTATAGTATGCTACATTTTGGGTATATGTTGAGAGGAAATAGGACTATATATATTTGCTTTTATTTTCAAAAAAATTAGAAATAGAAAAATTAATAAAATGGTTACATACAGGAAAAAGAAGGGGATAGGCTGAAAAGTACAGGAATGAAAGTGAGACTTCTATAAATGTACCTTATTAGTACAGTTTGGACTGTGAAAGAATATAAAAGTTTTATATAATTAACAACAATAAATCAAAAGAAAAAAATCCCTAAAAAATTGAGGAAAAGATACTGAAATAAATGAACCTATCTGTTTAACAAGTTGAGAGCATAACCACACAAGGAACTGAATTACTTCACGTCTTTAAAACAATATTTTGACTGATCATATCTAGTGTGATATATTCTAAGGATTAAAAAGTATAGAAAACCTGCACTCAGTATTCTTACTGTTATTAATAGTACAGGTACTATTATTTTGAAATTATTTTAAGCATATTATAGATAATACAATGAAGTAATTATGCCAACTGTCATTAGGAACCAAGATTTTCAAAACAAGAGAAAAGCGATTTAAGTATGAACCCTGTAGTCTCAATCTGAATTGGAGTAACAATATGAACTTATAGATTTTCTATCTCTGTTCATTGAATGACAAACTCAATAGCAATAAACACCCCTAGAACCTAGCCAGACTGCTGCTTAAATGTCACTCTCTGTTAAGAGGAATCAAGGCTCGGGCTCACCTAGCACAGTGGTATGTGCCTGTAGCCCCAGCCACTCAGAAGGCTGAGGCAGGAGGATCATTTAAGTCCAGGAGTTCAAGGCTGTAATGCACTATGATCACACCTGTGAAAAACCAATGAATGTACTCCAGCCTGAGCTACTTCCTTGCTATCAAAGAATAATATGATCATTTCAAAAAGACAAATGTGCCAATCTGAAGAGGTTCCTACTGGCCTAGAATGGGATAATATAAGCATCAAAGAAATAATGATATAATGGATTGAAATACAAAAATATAAAAATCCTGAATTCCTGATATTTCAGATAAAAATCACTGGTCACTACTGAAAGCTGTCAGGATATCAACTTATTATACTCTGAAAATTGATAAAAAAGAATAATTATAGATTTATCCTACCTTTCCTGCATAAACTACAGATCAAGGTAACCAAATGGTTCATGAAGGAACATTCTTGTTTATAAATTCCAGCTATTACCACTAAAAGGAATGATGGAATGAGAAAAATCACCAATTTGCAACCCCTAATTGTTACGGTGGTTCTAGGCAATGAACCACTACAGTTACCAAAGGCTGCCAAAACCATTAGATGAAACTGAAGGAGAAGATCATGGAGAGATCAGGCTCTCACCACTTGAACGCCTACTCATCAATGAGCATCACAAAAAGTATGACAAGATATTGGGTGTCAGTTCATGCAATTCAACAGAAAGTTCATAGTGCCACCTATGGAATTAATTAAAAACTTAACTTGAATCTAATCAAGCCTCAACCTCTAAACAGTTTGTAGGAAACATAGGCATTAGAGGAACAAGTTAACCACCAAAGAAGAAATCAGCCAACTCCAGAATGTGGGACATTCCACAGAACATATGACCAGGTTTTCTCAACTAATCAATGTCATAAATAGAAAAAACAAAGGAGAGGGGAATAAAAGAGATTTAAGAGACATAACCAAAAAATGCCACTGTAAAAGAACATCTTTGAGACCACCGAAGAAACTGCATATTGACTTCGTATTAAGTTATATTAAGGAAATACTGTCAATTTAGTTAGGCAGGATAATAGTAAATGGTTATGTTATCTTTAAAAGAGACCTGATCAGTTAGATAAATATACATATTGAATTATTTATGGACAAAATGACATGATGTCTAGGATTTGCTTTTAAAAGACTCCAACCACAGACCACTGGAACAGAATTGAGAATCCAGATATAAAACCATCCTCATATAGCCATCTAATCTTTGACAAAGCAGACAAACATATTCTGGGGAGAAGAATTCCTGTTCAATAAATGGTGCTGGGAAAACTGGATAGCCACATGTAGAAGACTGAAACAGGACCCACACCTTTCACCTCTCACAAAAATCAAATTACAGTGGATAACAGATTTAAACCTTAGGAGTGAAACTATTAGAATCCGAGAAGAAAATGTGGGAAAGACTCTTATAGACATTGGCCTAGGCAAAGAATTTATGAAGAAGACCCCAAAGGCAATCACAGCAACAACAAAAATAAATAAATGGGACCTGATTAAATTAAAAAGCTTCTGCACAGCCAAAGAAACTGTCACGAGAGTAAATAAACAACCTACAGAATGGGAAAAAATTTTTGCATGCTACACATCTGATAAAAGACTGATAACTAGAATCTATTTAAAACTCAGGAAAATCAGCAAGAAAAAAATCAAACAACCCTATCAAAAAGTGGGCAAAGGACATGAACAGAAATTTCTCAAAAGAAGACAGAAGAATGGCCAACAAACATATGAAAAAAATGCTCAATATCTCGAATCATCAGGGAAATGCAAATCAAAACCACAGTGAGATATTACTTAACTCCAGTGAGAATGGCCTTTCTCAAAAAGTCCCATAACAACAAATGTTGGCGTGAATGCAGAGACAGGAACACTCATACACTGCTGGTGGGACTGCTAACTAGTGCAACCTCTGTGGAAAGCAATATGGAGATACATTAAACAGATACAAGTAGACCTACCATTTGATCCAGTAATCTCATTATTGGGCATCTGCCCAAAAGAACAAAAAACATTCTATAACAAAGATATCTGCACCCGAATGTTTATAGCAGCACAATTCACAATTGTGAAGATGTGGAAACAACCCAAGTGCCCATCAATACATGAGTGGATTAATAAAATGTGGTCTATGTATACCATGGAGTACTACCCAGCTATAAGAAACAATGGTGATATAGCACCTCTTGTATTTTCCTGGAAAGAGTTGGAACCCATTCTACTAAGGAGCCCAAGAAGGGAAAAATAAGCACCACGTGTACTCACCATCAAATTGGTTTCACTGATCATCACCTAAGAGCACATTTAGGAATAACATTGGTCGGGTGTTGGGCAGATGTGGGTGGGGGAGGGGATGGGTGCATACATACATAATGAGTGCGATGCATACCATCTAGGGGATGGACACATTTGAAGCTCTGACTCCGGGGGGGGGGGGGGGGGGGCAAGGGCAATATATGTAACCTAAACTTTTGTACCCCCACATGCTGAAATAAGAAAAAAAAAAAAAAAGACTCCAACCAAAACAACAAAAAGAAGGGGTAGTGAGAATAGATGTAACAAGAATGACGAACGTTAAAAAACTTCTGAAGCTCGGTGATGGATGCATGAGGCTCATTATGTTATTATCTTTATTTTTGTGTGTGTGTCATGTTTGACATTTTCCATAATAAAAGAAGTTTTATAAATAACAACAAAAAGAAGAAAGTCATGTCCTCCAGGGCTCTTTTTATGCCTTATAAAGAAAATCACATAGTTCCCTTTCTAACACTAACAAAAAAAAAAAAAATGACAAGTATGTGAAAAAATAACAACAAATTACATGATAAATTAAATACTACATACCTAACACTTCCCTTTGAAAATATAGTTCTGAGACTAAATCCATACTATACTAGAAGTCATGCTTCTAAAACAGTAAAGCATTTAAAAGAAACTATAGGGGCCGGGTGCGGTGGCTCACGCCTGTAATCCTAGCACTCTGGGAGGCTAAGGCGGGTGGATCGCTCGAGGTCAGGAGTTCGAGACCAGCCTGAGCAAGAGCGAGACCCCGTCTCTACTAAAAAAATAGAAAGAAATTATCTGGCCAACTAAAAATATATATAGAAAAAATTAGCCAGGCATGGTGGCACACGCCTGTAGTCCCAGCTACTCGGGAGGCTGAGGCAGTAGGATCGCTTGAGCCTAGGAGTTTGAGGTTGCTGTGAGCTAGGTTGACGCCACGGCACTCACTCTAGCCTGAGCAACAGAGTGAGACTCTGTCTCAAAAAAAAAGAAACTATCAGTCATAGACTAGACTATATTTGTCAGATAAAACATACAATCTTTTACATTTACTTAAGTGTCTGATAATATCACAAAGGAAATTGGTGGAGAAAGCAACAATGGTGTTTTCTTTAATAAATTTTGATTGAATACACTTCAAGGAGTCACTAAATTGGCCAGAACTCTTATAGCTCTTTTGTATACATACAAAGCACTCAAGTAGTATCAGGTATTCTGAAGAAAAACATTTGGAAAAATGACAGTTTCTCTTACACATTAAAATTGTCTACTTAAGTTAGTCTCTATAAATACAAGCTTTCACAGTAACAAGCTAGAAGCATATCCATAACTATTAAGTCCTAAGAGAAAGACAAGGTGGTTCTTTCATCCTCGAAGGCTATGAAACAAACCATAGTTTAAAATCTTAAAATACAGGCTGGGCGCGGTGGCTCACGCCTATAATCCTAACACTCTGGGAGGCCGAGGCAGGCAGATCGCTGGAGCTCAGGAGTTCGAGACCAGCCTGAGCAAGAGCAAGACTCCGTCTCTACTAAAAATAGAAAGAAATTATCTGGCCAACTAAAAATATATATAGAAAAACTTAGCCGGGCATGGTGGCGCATGCCTGTAGTCCCAGCTACTCGGGAGGCTGAGACAGGAGGATCGCCTGAGCTCAGGAGTTTGAGGTTGCTGTGAGCTAGGCTGACGCCACGGCACTCTAGCCCGGGCAACAGAGCAAGACTCTGTCTCAAAAAAAAAAAAAAAAAAAAAAAAAAAAAAAAATAAATCTTAAAATACAAGTCTTTTTTGTATTAACATTGTCCTAATGGGCTGAACAGAGAAGCCAAGTGATAGTTACTTTATAGACTGCAAGAGTTATCTTACCTGGAAGATTACCCTTTGAGATGGTATCTGTATCCAAATTGTAGGTGTCCTGGAGACGCAATAGAGCTTTGGCTGCCCCAACCTGATCTTCATCATTAGGGAAGTATTGTCTCTGAATGGTTAGGTTAGAGATAAAGCCTTAAAATAGAAAAAGAAAAAGGAAAAGAAGGAAAAAAAAGTAAGTCATCATCGTATCTACGGAAACAGGATAAAAAATTTTTTTAAATAATATGACAAAAAAAAAAAAGCCAGGTGTGGTGGCTCATGCCTGTAATCCTAGTACTCTGGGAGGCCGAGGATTGCTTGAGCTCAGGAGTTCAAGACCAGTTTGAGCAAAAGTGAGACCCCATCTCTACAAAAACTAGAAAGATTAGCTGGGTGTGGTGTTGCATGCCTGTACTCCCAGCTACTCAGGAAGCTGAGGCAGGAGTATCATCTGAGCCCAGGAGTTTGAGGTTGCAGTGAGCTACCATGATGCCACTGCACTCTAAGCCACCACAGAGTAAGACTCTGTCTCAAAAAAAAAAAAAAAAAAAAAAGACTGTAAAACCTCATAGACTTCTAATACAGAGTCTTTATAAGGATTTTTCCAAATCTATTTTATTATCATTTCCACAACACCACAAAAGTTCCACATCTCAACAAGAAAAAATTAAATACATTGAATGAGACTTAATATACCCCTAACTTATTCAAACTTCCCAAACCCTTTCCAATGTTGCTTAAGTAAACTGAAGTCTAATTATATCTGTGTTAGTAGGTAAAGACCAACTAACACAATAATTGAGTTCTTAGTTATACAATATAGCAAGAAAACAAAAAGTGCCTGCACTAAGCTTGAGAAATGAACAGATTTATGAATCTGAAAATGACATACATTGGAAGCCAATCATACTTTCATATAACAGATGATAAGTAAAATCTGTGCATAAAAGAAAGGTTTTCTTTTATGTACCACACATTATATAAATATGTAAATATATAAAGTTTGGTAGAATTCTTTGAGGGGAAGGGGATGTTGTCAATTATACATTTAAGAGCAACAGCTAGTTTATTAAAATATATTTAGACCTGTTTAATTCATCAAATATAGTGTTCATCAATCAAGATTTCCTATATATAAAACCTAATCTTAAAAATGTTTTATATAAAGTATAGCAAAAATCAAACAAAGCAATTACTGATAACTATATAATCCTAAGGAGAATGGATGCTAAATACTCCTTAAGAAACAAACAGAAAAAACCCAAAAAGTGATTTAAAATTTTAATATAAGTGGTAATATCATGTGCAAATAAAAATTAGACACGAGACTTCCCTCTCCTCTCATTAACTTATAATCAGCTATACGTATTTTCAATAGTAAAAGACCTGGCATTTTTATGTTAATAGAAATATATACATGAACAATTGGCTCATAGCTACAGTTCTTATTAAGCATATTTTTATGTGGTTTTCTTTTCCTCCCTTTTTTGAAGACACTTGCTGTGTTGCTGAGGCTGGAGTGCAGTGGCTATTCACAGGCGTGATCCCACTGCTGATCAGCACGTGGGAGTTTTGACCTGCTCTGTTTCTAACCACATTTTTTAGTTTTAATCCCAACTTTCAGTCACAATCTCCACATAGAATTTTACTGGTAAGTTTTAACATTTTAAGGCAATATATGTAACCTAAACATTTGTACTCCCATAATATGCTGAAATAAAAAAAAAATTTTTAAGTTTTAACATTTTATAGAAGACTCTTATGTTTCTTATGCCCCAAAGTCCAAGAAGTTGCTTAAATCTTCTAATAAAAAGAGGGAAAAAAAAGATATATGTATGTATACATACATATATACACACCCACACTTCCTTAAATATGTTCTCAGGGTGTTATATAGTAGAGAAAATAATCAAAGGCATTTCCTTCTCATAGTGAACAAATATTCACGAGTACTTGCCTTAATTTTTCTTTTCAAAGTTTCCTGTCCTACGCATAATAGTTTACTTCATTGCTTACAAACACCGGTAAGCACCGCACCCTTAAAGTATTTCATCTACATAGCAAGCTCAGCTCTTTCCCTTTCTCTTTTTTTTTTTTGCCACCTATATTCAATAAATATTTGAGCCTCTACCATGTACTAAGCATAATCCCCTTACCTCCTTAAACTCTAGACTTAGTTTTCTATGTCTGTTACTAAAATATCTCAGCATTCTAACTATAATTTTATTGTTTCACATAAAAAGACTTATTCATTATCACTGTTTGCAGCCTCAGCTTTTTAATTTATTGTCTACATTGAGTAAAATAAACCTAAGCTTCAAAATAGTAGGTAAGGACAAAGCTGACACTTTTCTTTATAGTAACACTCCCAACATTCTAAAAACTGATTAAAGATATATACGTAAATTTTTAAAGTATGAAGGTAATACCCCCCAAAAAATCTCTCAGAAATGAAGCTATATGCCAAATAATCTATTCACTTTTATAGATTTCAAAACAAAAAGCACCAGTGTTAGTCACCAACAACAGAAACTACTTCTTTTTTAATCAAAAATTCAAAATCTTGACTACATTCACTCTATTCAAACCAAATGCAACCATGCAATAATCCAATTACAACACCAAACACTTGATGTTTTGGGAACTGTATCTATCTCCAATCTTAGCATTTCTACAAGTGATAGCAATATTGCTTTACTTTTTTTGGCTCATTAGTCTCCTCAGACTTACCATCTGACATATCCTTAAGGACCAGATTCTCCAACTCACTCCACTCGGTGTTCAGACGTTTCATTAACTTGAATGCATTTACAGGATGCCCAACAAATCCTTCTGGATCTTTTGTCGCTGTGCTGGTTAACCGATCTAACTTCTCTGCCCATCTTTAGACGTAAAACATAAAAATGGAGTTGTACATATACTTCATAAGAAAAAATACAATTTAGTAAAGCACTCAGGAAAAAAAAAACCTAGAGATTTTTGAGTTAAACTATAACTACAATTTCTTTTTAAAAGTAAAATTATAGACCTGGCGTGTGGCTCATGCCTGTAACTCCAGCACTTTTGAGAGGCTGAGGCAGGAGGACTGCTGGAAGCCAGGAGTTCAAGACCAACCAACACAGAGAGACCCCATCTCTACAAAAAATTAAAGATCAGCTAAGCATGGTGGCATGCACAGCTACTCTGGAGGCTGAGCCAGGAGGATCACTTCAGCATGGTTAGAGGTTGTAGTAAGCTATGATGGTGCCACTGCACTCAACCCTGGGTGACAGAGAAAGACTGACTCACAAAAAAAAAAAAAAGAAAAAGAAAAAAAAGTAAATTATAAAGGTTCTTTAAAAAGCAAGATCCTTTTATTGATAAAAATGTAACTTGGCAGAATCAAAATACAACCATAAGACTTTTTGTTTTAGTTTTGTTTCTCCCAAATGGTTATAGTAAATGGAACCTTCCTATCTTTGTAAAGCTGTGATTGGATCCCTCTAGTAAAAGTCTAAAAATTCATTTCCCCATAGGTCCATAGGCCAAATAACTGATTATTACAAAGTACAAATAGCCCAACCCAAATTCAGTTACATGTTCATTTAAATCAACTTATACCAAATTTTTATATCCAGTATCTAGAAACTATATTTTAAAACAAAAAAACTAAATACTTAGCTACTCATTAGATAAAAGACAGAAATTCTCAGGTCAGGAGTAACTATGAACCTCAGTCAATTGAAAATAAATTAGTATTTGAGAAAAATTGTATCAATTAAATACTACTACCCACACTTATCACTATAATCTCTACAATGGAACCACAGGAGTGAAGGATAAATAGAATTGGAAAATTGCTCTAGCAGGAGGCTTGATTGGGGAGGTTAGAGGAAGACAGAAGAAAATACTAGCAACACTTTTAAAATTTGTCAGTCACCTCCCCATATCCATCCATATTCTTATCTCAATCCCTGTTCTTCGAATGTGAACCTTGGCAGAGGCCTAACTCTTGTTTTCTGTGCTTCTATTTTAGCCATTTCAGCTGGCTTTGTAGGACTGAAAGATGGCTTTCATCTCTACTCAAAGAATACTTTAGCGTGAAAAAGAAAACATCCAGGTAGAGTCAGTAATAATAAGTAAAACACTTTGCTTACTTTTTTATTTGTTCTAACTTATCCTCTTCTGCCTTAATATAATCTTTCAGAGAAGTCACCAGATCTTTCTCAGTATGGATCAAATCAGTCATCTGACCTAGAAGGGGAAGTGGAGAAAAAGGTTACCAAATACTCGTTTTCATCAACACAAGTATTTTAGAATAATTTAAGAATGACTGAGAATGCTTCATTCTATGAGGACTTAACTGGTATGAATCAGATACATTGGAGAGGGTCATCTTTTTTTTCCCCTTTTTCACCAGGTAAATCAAAATAAAAGCCAAAAACTTTTCTATTCAAGTGTTCCAGTTCTAATTTTCAAGCTACTTAATTTTGCATGCTTACACTATGTTTGCAAATTGTCTTTTCACCTACAAATTTATTTTTAAATTACAAAACAACTTTCCAAGGATCAATGTTTGTTCTTTACCAACTCCTCTCTCGCCTTTGTTTTTGAAACTAATTTAATTTTCATTCAATAAGCAAAAAAACACACTAAAAAGAAGTTTCAAATGATCTATGCTTAGTTATTTATAAGAGGATGAGAAGAGTCATTTTATATCCTCAAATCAGTGTCATAAAAAAAATACTTATATTTTAATTAGCTCTACAATTCTACAAGGGCAGTACTGGCCAATAGAATGAAGGAAAAACATTTATTGAAGATGGATAAAGCATGCATACAGGAAAATATAAAAAGATATATATCTAAGTATGAGGAATATTCTGGGAGAAGGGGGACATGGAAAGGTCTTAAATTCTGTGTACTGCTGGTTTTTTTCTCCCCATTAGCCAATATGCTATTTTTATAATACTTGTAAAGATGTAGAAATATTATGATATAGAAAAAAAATCTTGTGTTCACAATAGATTCTTAAATGGAAAAAGCAGATCAGAAAATAATATCCAGCATGTTATTTGTCTATCTGTGCACTTTCTTTGATATGTTCTCCTAAACTTTTTTAAGTTTATAACCTGAATATGTATCATTTTTATAACCAGGAAAAATTAATTTTAAAAAATAATAAATTTTTTTTAAAAAGAGAGGACCTTTTAGAGGGGCAGGGAGTAAACTAATGCTTCAGTCTTTGGGAATACACAGAATACACTGTATTTGTTTTTACAGATTTAAAAACACTAAAAATGAGACTGGGCGCAGTGTCTCATGTCTGTAATCCTAGCACTTTGGGAGGCTAAGGCAGAAGGATTGCTTGAGGCCAGGAGTTCAAGACCAGCCTGAGCAAGAGCAACACCCCGTCTCTACAAAAAATAGAAAAATTAGTCAGGCATAGTGGCATGCACCTATAGGCAGAAGGATCCCTTGAACCCAGGGGTTTGAGGTTGCAGTGAGCTATGATAACGCCACTGCACTCTAGCCAAGCAACAGAGTGAGATCCTGTCTCAATTGATCAATCAATCAATCAATCAATAAATCAAAAAATAGAAAATTTTAAATACAAAAACAACACAAACCAAAAAATAGTAAGACTTACCAATTGAAGTAAAAAAGCCTGGATGGGCCGAAGACTGGGGAAGTAGAATCCCTACAATTAAAATATACCAGATCATGCTGGAAGATTTAATTTTACAGGTTCACACACCTACAAGAGAGAAATACAGCCATTACTTAAAAAAAAAAGGGGGGGGGAATGTTCCTTACCTATTCTTTCTATGAATAAAGTGAAAGTCAGACTCCAAGGTTGCCCATAGAATTAATGTTAATTCTTATAAATTGTTTAATAATTTAATAGCTACTATCTTATTTTCTTCATGTAGAGTACTACCTTGATATTTCACATTAGAGAAAAATGTGCATGTTTATCACCTGATAATTTATGCTTAAAAATTCAAGCTGAGTTTTTCTCCTTAGTTACTATTACAATTAGAGTAACTGAACAATAGTGGCTCTTTCGTACAACCTGAAAAATAATTTTCTCTGTGATCTAGATCCAAACCATCAATTTCCCATAAAAATACACCAATTTGTTAAATATTACCAATGCATTTTATCTTTTATTTTTAATTTAATTTAATTTTTTGAGACAGAGTGGCACTTTGTTGACCTGGCTAGAGTGCGTGCCATGGCATCAGTCTAGCTCACAGAAACCTCAAACTCCTGGGCTCAAGAGATCCTCCTGCCTCAGCCTCCCAAGTAGCTGGGACTACAGGCACACGCCACCACGTCCAGCTAATTTTTTGTTTCTATTTTAGTTGCCCAACTAATTTTTTCTATTTTTAGTAGAGATGGGATCTCCCTCTTGCTCAAGCTCGTCTCGAACTCCTGACCTCAAGCAATCCTCCCATCTTGGCCTCCCAGAGTGCTAGGATTACAGGCATGAGCCACCCCACCTGGCCTACCAATGCATTTTAAAGATGTTATAGTATGTGTTAAAGTAACAAGATTTCAGAGGTTTCTGTTTAATCCTTACAATTTCTAAACTGCTCCATCTTTTCTCTATATGGCTTTAAATATTAAAATAAATTCAATTAAAAGTTGCAGATGTGGGGGCAATGAAAATGTTCTAACATTGGCCAGGTGCAGTGGCGCCGGCCTATAGTCCCAGCTACTCCAGAGAATGATGTGGATGGCTTGAGCCCAGGAGGTGGAGGCTAGACTCGGCAACAAAGCAAGATCCCGTCTTTTAAAAAATAAACACATAAGTAAAATAGACTGTGGCTGAACAACTCTGAGAGACTACTGAAAACCACTGAACCATGAATATTAAATGGGTGAACTGTATGGTGTATGAATTATGTCTCAATAATGCTGTTTTTTGTTTTGTCTTTGTTGGAGGGGAAGGGGGGAATCTTGCTAAGTTGCCCAGGCTGGACTCAAATTCCTTGGCTCAAAGGATCCTCCTGCCTCAGCCTCCTGAGTAGCTGGAACTACAGGCAGGCCACCGTGCCCAGCTTTTTTTTTAAGTTGTAAAGAATCCAAAATGAATAAACAGCTCTGTCCATTTAAACTAGTAATTTCTCTCAAAGGACCTAGTATTGAGTTTTCTTATCTACTATGTTCTACGTAAAAAATCTTAGCCTAAGACATAGCTGTCGCTGTTTATTTTTTCCTCTTTTTAAATCTGGCAGCAAAACCCTTCTATCTTTTTTCTCTATGTCCCTGATTGTCTCTTCTAATGAGGATTTGTCATGGCAGATGAGGATATCAACTAACCAACAGAAAGGCTTTACCCCACTTTCCCAGATACCCTGCTAGCACTCTTCTCTTACTCCTTCTTCTCCACCATAAACATGGACTTTATGTCTTTCTTGAACTCCTGACCTCGAGCGATCCACCCGCCTCGGCCTCCCAGAGTGCTAGGATTACAGGCGTGAGCCACCGCACCCGGCCTATGTCTTTCTTATTACCTTACAGAAGGATAAGCTAACATTACAGTATAGTTTGCCCCAGTAACAGGATCCTATTGGTAACTCTGGCTTGAGCAGGCACCTCGGACTCTTGCCATGTGATTTGAGCTAAATCAACAAGTTCAAGTCCACATTGAAAGCTCCTTATTCTACAAAAGCTGAAAAATAACCCCACTTTCCCCCTAACTTGAATCTCAATAAAAATAGATCACCACAAAAACTGACTTTCTGAAAGTACTCTTAAATCTCTTCCCTTAAGTTTGCTGCAAACTTCCAGATACTTCCAGAACCACAAGTAGTGAAATACACTGCTCTCTTGGCTGCCTTACAGTGATTTTGGGAAGGTTTCTAGAATGTAGCAGATGTAGACACTTCCTCTCCTGGGCTCCTGCCAAAGCACAAGCTTTTTCAAAATGCTGGGCTGTCTGAAGAGTCAAGCATTTTCTGTTTAAACAGATTTCTATCATAATTTTCTTCATAAGTAAATGCTATTTCCAGAAAATACAAATGTTTTTGCCGTACTAACAAAAGGCAAATCACAAATGTTGTCTAAACTTTTTAACTCTGATGAGAGTTTAGATTTGTCAGATAAGAGGTTATTTTTTCATTGCTAAAATATATTTTGTCACTAAAGTTTGTCATCTTTCATTGTCTTTAAACTGCACAATGAATCAAGAACTATTAGCCTACAGAAATAACTAAAAGGGCCGGGCGCGGTGGCTCACGCCTGTAATCCTAGTACTCTGGGAGGCCGAGGAGGGAGGATTGCTTGAGCTCAGGAATTCAAGACCAGCCTGAGCAAGAGCGAGACCCCATCTCTACTAAAAATAGAAAGAAATTAGCTGGACAACTAAAAATATATATAGAAAAAATTAGCCGGGCATGGTGGCGCATGCCTGTAGTCCCAGCTACTTGGGAGGCTGAGGCAGGAGGATCGCCTGAGCCCAGGAGTTTGAGGTTGCTGTGAGCTAGGCTGACACCACGGCACTCACTCTAGCCCGGGCAACAGAGCGAGACTGTCTCAAAAAAAAAAGAAAGAAAGAAAGAAATAAGTAAAAAGAAGCTTAAGATGCATTTTTCTTAAAGTTTAACAGCTTGAAAATATCTTAAATATGATAGAGCTTATATAAAAATTCAAAACATTAATCATATGAATAAATATAGTTTTACCTTACATCATGCTTCAAAATAAATTCTAGATGGATTAAACAGTTATAATCAACAAAATAAAAAAATAACATCAAAAGAAAAGTTATTGGATCTCTAAAGGCAGAGAATGTCTAAACTCAAAAATGAGAAAAGAACGTATCAAAAGCTAGATGGAATGTAAATACAAAATAATTTCAGTTTATATGTTGGAAAAAACCCTGTAAACTATAAACTAGGAAACTATTTAAAGAAAACAGAACTCTTTTAAGAGCTCATACAAATCAATATTTAAAAAAACACTAAAGATGCTAATTTAAAATAATGGATAAAGAATTTGGAATGTCACAAAGAGAAACCATAAATAGTGAAACCATAAAAAAATGCTCAAACTTATTAGTAATTAATGACATAAAAAATTAAAATTCAATACCATTTTTGCCCATCAAATGAACAATTAAACAATTAAAATTGTCTAATGATGTTGTTATATGTCAAAAAACGTAAACATATCCTTTAACTTATGAAGCGAAAAAATATGATTTAAAAATTAACATCATACAACCCTGGTGGACTCTATACTGAATGAGATTAAGTTTTCATTACCTTGACAGAAAGTTGTAATAAATTCATACTGATCAAAACAAAGAAAAAAATAACATCATAATATGACCATAAAAATATCCAAGAAAATATAGAGGAAATTCACCAAAATGTAATTGTCCCTGGATAGCAGAACATTAGGTGATTTTTTTTTCTATATCTCTATATTTTCCAGATGTTCTGTAGTATATTTTTATAGTGAAAAAAAATTAACTTCATACTAAATAATAAACCTAAAACATCAACTCTCAGATTAAGGCACCCCACACCTTTTAAGATAACTATTCTCTAACAAATATGTAGCTAAGAAATACTGTTAAGTTTGAGTATGTTCCACTTTCTAACTCTACAAACCTCTAGATTTCTTTCTCTCCTTCTCAAAGATACCTAAGCCTATTTGAAAGCAACCCAAGTATCTAGTAGTGAACTACACTGCCAAAGTAGCACACTTTCTCATCCTTTCCTCCTATAGACAGACATATGACCCAGGTTAGACCAGTCATTGACCCTCATCCCCATGAACATAATGGTTGAGAGATGGGCTTGTGAGGGGTAGAAAGCAGCTCCTTCTGGAGTTGCTAAGCTCATAGGACGTGAATTTGGAGCTGCCCTGTGACTATACTTCCCACTTATCTAGGATCTATAAACAGGACAAAGTCATGCAGAGACAAGCAGTTCCAACCCCTAGGGCCCTGATTCTTTGCAACTATTGCTTTGAATCTGTGAGCTATCCTAATAATCTCCCAACCCAGCTAAGAGGGCAGCTAAAAGAGCCTGTAAATTCCTTTTTTCTTAAGCTAGTTTAAGATGGATTTCTGTCACTTGCAATAGAAGTGACCCATATAGCATTACTCCATACTAACCAAAGCTAATAACAACGAAGATAGACCTATATAGCAGTGGTTCTCAAACTTTAGCTATATCAGAATCACCTAAAGGTCTGAGGAGTCTAGATAATTTGCACAACTTTTCAGGTGATACTGATGCTGCTGATCTAAGGATCACACATTGAGAACCACTGGACACAAACACCCCCTTGGTATCACCTCTCCCTGTAAAATAGATTGTACTTCAATTTATCTTACGTAAAAATATAATTGAATTCAGGCCAGGCGCGGTGGCTCACGCCTGTAATCCTAGCACTTGGGGAGGCCAAGGCGGGAGGATCGCTCGAGGTCAGGAGTTCGAGACCAGCCTGAGCAAGAGTGAGACCCCCCGTCTCTACAAAAAATAGAAAGAAGTGATCTGGACAGCTAAAAATATATATAGAAAAAAATTAGCCAGGCATGGTGGCACATGCCTGTAGTCCCAGCTCCTCGGGAGGCTGAGGCAGAGGATTGCTTGAACCCAGGAATTTGAGGTTGCTGTGAGCTAGGCTGACGCCATGGCACTCTAGTCTGGGGAACAGAGTGAGACTCTGTCTCAAAAAAAAAAAAAAAAAATATATATATATATATTTAAAATTGAATTTCTCATTACTCTAATACTATGTCTCATTTATCCACATTCATTTAGAGAAGCCTTAAGTGGCATGTTAATTGGCAAGCATCTTTATCAATCACAGGTTTTTAAAACAATGGTTTCCTTACTTATGATGTCTCACTTCCATTTATTTGCACCTTCATTCAGATAGCAGCTTGCAAAGCAAATCATTATAGAGCATCTAAGAATCAAGTATCCCAAAACACATAACGGCTTTATCAACAGCAGTAAGCTACAAATGCCTACTGTTCTAAATCTTCAAACAACCTTGAAAGAGAATTTAAATGGGTTGAAGTGGATGCAATCTTAAATATCATCCCTGAGAAGACTTGCCTTCATTAAAAAAAAAAAAAAAAAAAAAAAGACAAAGGAGGGAGAGAAGAAGACAAGGAATGAAAAGAAAACCCAAGCATCAAAGATCCAAAGATAATTTATATACTGCAATAAAATTTAGTGCTGTAACAGTATGGATAAGTTATTGATAATATTTTGGTTCTTGGTTGGATGGTAGATTCATGAGTGTTTATTACATAATTTTGTAACATACATGTATATTGCATATAACGTTTGGTATGCAGATTATATTTTTAAAACTATAAAAAAAACAGTATGGAAGAAATCTTACTGGGAAGTATTAATATATTCTCAGGTAGGCCTGGATAAAAATAAAATGCAAAAGTGTACTATTTATCCAAACACAAAAATTTCCTACAGTCCTTCTAGGAAAGTCCAGTCCCATACCCTCAACAGGTCAATCAAGCCTGGGAACAGATCTTAAAACCGTTCTACTACACTGTAAATACAGATGGTCCCCAACTTATGACAGTTTGACTTCAGATTTTTCAGCTTTACAATGGTGCATTCAGTAAAAAACCGTACCTCAAGTACCCTACATCCATCCATTGTTTTTCACTTTCAGTATGGTATTCAATAAACTACATGACATATTCAACATTTTATCATAAAATAGGTTTTGTGTTAGATGATTTTGCCCAACAGTGAGCTAATGTAAGTGTTCTGTTCTTAGCACATTTAAGGAAGGCTAGGCTAAGCTATGATGTTCAGTAGCTTAGGTGTATTAAATGCATTTTCAACTTACAACATTTTTAACTTACAATTGGCTTATTGGCATGTAACACCCTCGTAAGTCAAGGAACATCTGTATTTACAACACTGAGTTATCAGGAGTCATTGAATTTTAAGTACAAGTTACTCAATGAATTAGTAGAACAGGGCACCTGGCAAATAATTCTACTAGTCTTTCAGTCTAACATCTTTCTTCCAAGAAAAAGTTGCAACATTTTCAAAAGTTTGTTTTTCCCAGACAAATCATTCCAAAGTTTATAAGGCGACTAAAGAATTTTTTTTTTTTTAAGGCTAGTTAAGTAAAGCAGTGGGAGTGGAAAAGATACAAAGAAATTTTTAACAGGTTATGATCAATTAGTTGTGAACACTACTGCATTCAGATCAGCCAAGAATGCTTCATATTCTAACCTAAATGTTCTCCAAAAATTTTCCACAATGGTCATTTTAACAGCCTCTCCATCACACCTTCTACACTTGATTCAAAACTTCTCTTTTAGAAGTTTCCAGCTTTAGGTTTATTTTTCCTCATACAGATCCCTTATTCAACTGCTGGTCCTCCTGACATCTGTGTTCAGACTTTCATCTTTCTGACAGTTTTCACAGTCAACACAAAAGACCAACATGAATTCAGGCTTCTAATTCAGGACACAACAATGTGCTATATCAAGACTTGGCCATGTCTTTTCCATCTAAGCAGGATGTATCTTCCAAGACAAATGAATGATTACTGATAGAACTAGTTATATTTATGTTCTAACTCTATAATCCCTCTGCAAATTGCCATTTTAACTTAACTCCATGAATTCCAGTCATACTTCTGCTCTCAAAGAGAGTGAGACACATGTCTAGTACTTAAGAATCTGATGGACAAGTGCTTTAATGCTATGACCAACTTTTCTATCAAAAACTCAAAAATCATGCTAGCTTCTTTCCTAATGAGCAGTGAGCCCAGTTGTTGGCATAATTCTAATTCAACAGCATTTCACTAAGCCAAGATATTACCCTTAACTGAAAGTGCTACATACACAGGCCATCTTTGGGAAGTTCTTCCAAAGTTCTAAGTTTTCAATGTCAGAAAGAACCTCAAGATAAGATCATTTCAAAAACACACACGTGTTTTTGCCAATGGCACCACCACCACTCCTTTTCTCTTTCTTCTGGAAACTGCCCCCTTTTACCTTTTTTGCCATCCTATTCTACCTTTAATTCACTCTCATAGGTTCAGCAGTCATGTTACATACAGCATGATACTTCTCTCTAGTCAAGTGGCTATTCAAAGCTCTTTCCTGGAAATTTTGGAAATGAAACTGAGAAAGAAATGGCAGTTACTCTTTGAATTACTGAACTATATAAATAAAGCTCAAGCGAACTTAGGGACCAAGTTTTGTCACATAGGTCAAAAAAGTGGATGAGGCTTATGTGGAAAGATTACAATGTGAAATAGATATACGCGAAAGAAGAAAGATAAGAGAGAAGAAAACATTCTGATATTCCAGTTATTCTTCAAGTCTAATCACACTCCTGACCTCAGTTCTTAAGACAACTCCCTTTCCCCACAATAATTCAATGAATTCCCCTATGTGCTAGTATGAGTTAGGTTTCTGTTTAACCCAGGGTTATTGGTTAATATAGTTTCTCTCATCAACCCTGTAGTTAATACTTTTATAGTCAAATAAATAATTTAAATAAGGTAAATAATTCTCAGGTATTTATCCCTCTCTACTCCATATCACCAAAATGCAATATTTCTCGATGCTATTTTGTTTTTGCTTGATTGTCAGAGATCCAATAAATGCTGCATCTATATCAGAGAAACAGAGTTTATGAATAAATGTGATTTTAATCCACTTTTTAAAAGATTTAAACCAGAATTTGAATTCACATTTGGATTTAAATAAACTCAATGTTTCAAGTTTCTGTTTGAACTAGGAAAAGCCAGGTTCCCCTAAACAAATAATGCAGGTTAATGGGCAACGTCTGAGAAAGAAATTAATCTTATTATTATTAAAATGGTACCATTCTTCACTGACTTTTAAACTGTATGATATACCTCTCAACTATTTCAAACACCTTAGGTTAGAAATACATACATTTCCGAAAGGTCAGGATTCTTGTTCCCAGGATAGAGAATCTAAAAATTTACCATAAGTGATATTAAGAGCCCTCCAAATGAGTCAGACTCAGTGGTGCCTTTAACAGGAATTAGAATAAGCAAAAAGGTGAAGTGTCAAAATATGAGGCCAAACGTGACTTCCAACAAGTAATAAAAAAAAGCAATAATTTTTTTAAAAGCAATTTTTTTCTTTTCTTTTTTTTTTGTTTTTGAGGCAGAGTCTCTCTCTGTCACCCAGGATAGACTGCAGTGGCATCATCATAGTCATTGCAGCCTCCAACTCCTGGGTTCAAGTGATCCTCCTCTTGCCTCAGCCTTCCGAGCAGCTGGAACTACCCTCACATGCCACCACACCTACACCCAGCTAATTTTTTTTTAATTCTTTGTAGAAACAGTGTCTTGCTGTTGCCCAGGCTGGCCTCAAACTCCTGGCCTCAAGTGATCCTCCCCCCCTCAGCCTCCCAAAGTGCATGGGCCACCACTCCTGGCCAAAAGCAGTAATATAAATGAAAGTGACTTGCATGATACCTGACACATAGAAGACACTTAAGAAATGGGAATTACTCTTCTACGTGAGGCAAGAACTCAAGAATAGCTGGATTTGTTGCCAAGGGTGTCTCAAATGACATGGAAAAGAAAAAGACTTGGAGAAGCAGGAAGCCTAGGCCCTGGGCTAAGACAGTGAGGAGGAACAAGTTGCCCAGACTAATAGAAGACAGGTGCAAACCCTTTACACTTTAGGACTATGACAGGGAAAAGAGAATGGACAGAGGCAATGGAAGGGAGGGAAGAAAGGAAGCGAACATTATACACGTTTCTTGATGTTGCTTATAGCTGCTGCTATTTCCAAATATTAACACAGTCTAAATATTTCTCATTTTAAGAAATAATTTTCAATATCTTCTTTTGGTTTTACAAACTGGTTATATTAATGAAATTATGTGTATATCATAACATGAATATCAATAAATATTGGTTAGAAGCAGGTCCCGGAGGTGTGCACCTGTAGTCCCAGGTACTTGGGAGGCTGAGGCTGGAGGATTGCTTGAGCCTGGAAGTTCAAGAGCAGCCTGGGCAACACAGGGAGAACATGTCTCAAAAAATAATAATAGATAAACAAATATTGGTTAGAGTAAAACAAAAACCAGCAGTAATATAAAAAAGCAGCAATCCTTTTAAACCCTTAAAACTAGGTTTGTTTTCTAATTTGGAGAGTGGTTAACTATATATGTGTGGGAGTTTTAAAATCTAATTTATAAGTTTAAAGAATACATTTGCATACATATATAAAATTTTTTCAAACTTTATACAGTAATTAAAAGAAATTAAAAAATGTTAACAATTGAGAAGTAGGATCACAGGCAATTTTTTCTTCATTCAACATTTACATTTTCTTTCATAAACATAATTAATAAAATTTTAATAAAAAATTTCTATTTCTATAAACAAGTGAGCTAAAAAAACAAAAGTGAAAGTATATAGATTAAGTCAAATCATAGAGTTACCAAAAGCCAAATGATAACTACACAGCTCTACTTTATAAACTGGCATGGTATCACCATCAATCCCTCTTGCTCCAAAACAAATTCTGCCCACTTTTGATTTAAACAAAGCCTTGATAAGACAACTTTGGTTTCTTCACCACCCCAACGATACAAGTGAAAAGTAAAGGATTTTCTATTCTATGCATTTTAAATTTCTTAAACTTAAATAAGGAATATGAAGTGAAGACAGATGACTCCAAAAGTAGAAATTGCCAATAAAACTTCAAGACTGAATTTTTGAAGCAGTTATACTACTTGAAAGACGATCATTTTTTTTAAATGGCATTCCCTTTAGAAAATGACCTTTATATACAAATAATAACCAGTCACAGGAAGCAATAAAAAACAAAACAAGCTCATCAGCAAGAGCAACCAATAAGTTAATTACCCGGGAATAAACTTAAGAAAACTTTAAATTTACCCTAAAATTAACTGAAAATGGGACAAAGACTATTTTGAAGTTAAAAACAATAAACCTCTTATAAAAAATATAGGTATAAATCTTTAAAACTTTGGACTAGGCAATTAGGCATAACACCTAGATAATAACTTCCTAGCTATAACACTTTAAGCACAAGAAGACAAAGAAAGAAAGAGACAAATTGGACTTTGCCAAAATTTAAAACTTTTGTGCTACAGGAAAGTGAAGACAACAGACAGAATGGGGAAAAAGAATTTGCAAATCATATTTCTGATAAAGGTTTAGTAATATTTAAATATAAAAAGAACTCAGAACTCAACAATAAAAATATCTAATTAAACAATGGGCAAAGCACTTGAATAGACATTTCTCCAAAGAAAATATACAAATGGCCATTAAGTCCATGAAAAGACATTCAACATCATTAGTCACTGTAGAAATGCAAATCAATACCACAATGAGATACCACCTCACAGCCACTTGAATAGCTATAAAAAAAAAATGACAAGCCAGGCACAGTGACTGTGCCTGTAGTCCCAGCTACCTGGGAGGCTGAGAGAGGGAAGGAATGCTTGAGTCCAGGAGTTGGAAGTTGTAGTGCACCGTGATTGCACCTGTGAATAGCCACTGTACACCACTGTGTGACACAGTGAAGATCACATCCTTAAAAAAAAAAAAAAAAAATGACTACAAGTATTGACAAAGATGTGGAGAAACTGGAACTGTTGTACACTGCTGGTGGGAATGTAAAATGATGTAGCTGGTTTGGAAAACAGTTCTTCAGTTCCTCAAAAATGCTAAACATAAAGTAACCACATAGTCAAGAAATTTCACTCATAGGTACACACCCCAAAGAAATGAAAACACACATCCACACAAAAACTTTTGCATAAATGTTCATAGCAGCATTATTCATAATAGCCAAAAAGGTGGAAATCACTCAAATGTCCATTAGTGGGTAAACAAAATGTGGTATATATCCATACTATGGGTATTATTCATCCATAAACAGAAATGAAGTACTGAAACATGCTACAACACAAATGAACTTTGAAAACTTTATGCTAAGTAAAATAATCTATAGAGACAAAAAGTAGATTAGTGGGCTGGGCGAGGGAGAATGGAAGTAACTGCTAATGAGTCTGGGATTTCTTTTTGGAGTGATAAAAATGTTCTAAAATAGATTGTTATGATGGTTGCATGATTGTGAATACATTAAAAAGCATTGAAATACACACTTTCAAGCATAAATTGATACATAATTACTCAATAAAGCTGTTAAAAAATAAAGAAGAAATCAACACAAATTCTCAGTTTATTTCGGTAAATATCTAGGAGTGGGAATGCTGTGTCATATGGCAAGTGTATATTTACCTTCATAAAAAACTGCCAAACGTTTTTCCAAAGTTTTCCCTGCCATCAGCAATGGATGAAAGTTCCAATTGCCCTACATTCTCACCAGCATTTTGTATTTTCAGGGCTTTTCCCTTAGTTTTCTTAAGTTTGTTAATCTTCTCAATAGGTATATAATGGTATCTCATTATGATTTTTTTTTTTTTTTTGAGACAGAGTCTCGCTCTATTACCTAGGTTAGAGTGCAGTGGCATCATGGTAGCTCACTGTAACCTCAAACTCCTGGGCTCAAGTAATCCTCCTGCCTCAGCCTCCCTCACGAGTAGCTGGAACTATAGGCTCGCATCGTGATGCCCGGCTAATTTTTCTATTTTTTTTAGTACAGATGGTCTCTCTCTCTTTGCTCATGCTGGTCTTGAACTCCTGAGCTCAAGCAATCCTCCCACCTCGGCCTCCCAGAGTGGTAGGATTACAGGCATGAGCCACTGCAACTGCTCATTTATTATTATTTTAATTTGCAATTCCATAATTACAAAAATGTTTAACATCTCCTGGTGTGCTGGTTAGATGTCCATATACCTTTGATATATGTGTCTGCTCAAATCTTTTGCTAAATTTTTTGGTGTTTTTCTTTTTTGACACAGGGTATCATTCTGTTGTCCAGACTGGAGTGCATAATCACAGCTCACTGGAACTTTCAACTCCTGGGCTCAAGTGATCCCCCTGTCTCAGCCTCCTGAGTAGCTGGAACTACTACATTCGGCTTTTTAAAATTTTTTTGTAGAGACGGGGTCTTGCTATGTTGCCCAGGCTGGTATCAAACTCCTGGCCTCAAGCAATCCTCCCACCTCAGCCTGCCAAAGTGCTGGGATCACAGGCATGAGCCACTGTGCCTGGCCCCTTTTGCTGTTTTTAATTAGGTTGTTTACTTATTGAATGTTTTGAGTTCTCTATATAGTCTAATTTTTGTCAGATATGTGATAGGGGAATAGTTTCTCCCAGTCTGTGACTTGTCTTTTCATTCCCCCAACATTGTGTTTGGAAGAACACAAGTTCTTAATTTGGATGAAGTCTAATTTATCAACTTTTTCATTTATCCATCATGATCTTGGTGTCATATCCAAGAAATCTCTGCTTGACCTGAGGTCAAAAAGATTTTTGTCCTATGTTTTCTTCTAAATATTTTATAGCTGTAGATTTTACCCTCAAAGATTTATGAACCATTCTGAACTAATTTTTGCATAAAGTGTGAGGTACACAGTGAGTCTGTAATAAAGAAAATGATTCCGGTTGGGCACAGTGGCTCATGCCTATAATCCCAGCACTTTGGGAAGCTGAGGTAGGACTGCTTGAGCCCAAGCAGTTTGAGACCAACCTGGGCAACACAGTGAGACTTCATCTCTACAAAATATATATACATATATATTAGCTGGGTGTGGTGGTCCACCTGTAGTACCAGCTATTCAGAAGGCTGAGGCAGGAGGATCATTTGAACCCAGGAGTTCAAGGCTACCGTGAGCTACAATCACGCCACTGCATTCCAGCCTGGGTGACAGAGCTGAGACCTGTCTCTAAGGGAAAAAAGAAAGAAAAAGATTCTGTTTTCTATTTTGATGTTTGAAGGCTGATTGCTTTCAAGTTCCACCCCTTTCCTCCTTTTGTCCCTGTCCCATATCTGGGTAAGTCTATAAGAAAGCCCAGCCATTCCTTCCCTTGGTGTCAGTGGCAAGTTCAAACCAGGTAAATCCCACACATGGGAACTATCACACAAGTTCCACCTCCTAGTCACAAATAAAAACCACCCTATTTCAATCTTGATTCATTCTCAACTAAATCTAAGCCCTTGTCCTTGAGGAATCCTTTTGCTGTGTGTATAATCTTAATTTCATATCCACTGGTGCCTTTGTGTCATTTTCCCCAACAATTATATAAATTCCTGCCAAGGGTGCTGCCCAGTGTCCAACAGGGGATATTGGGTACCCAAATAAAACATTCTTTTTTTCTTCTTCTTTGCATATGAACATCCAACTGTTTCAGACTATCCTCTCTCAACTCAATTACCTTTACATTTTGCCAAAAATCAATTGACTATTTTTGTGTTTGGATTCTCTATTTTGTTCCATTGAACTATATGTTTATCTTTTCTCCAATACCACATTGTCTTGCTTATTGTAGCTTTAAAGTAAGTCAAAATCAGGTAGTGTGAGTCTTCCAATTTTGTTGTTCTTTTTCAAAATTGTTCTAGCTTTTCTAGTTCCTTTGCTTTTCCATATTAATTTTAGAATCAGCTCATCATCTATAAGAAATCCTGCTGGGATCTGAACTGATTGCATTGAATCTATAGATCAGTTTGAGAAGAACAGATATCTTAATATTGAGTCTTTCAATCCATGAACATAGTATAATCAGTGTTTTATAATTTTCAGTGTATAAATCTCACACATATTTTATAAAGTTAATACTAGAATTTTTTATTTTAATTTCTAATTATTCATTACCAGTATATAGAAATGCAATTGATTGTTATATATTGACCTTCTATCCTGCAACCTTCCTGAATTTACTTATTCACTAGACCTTTTTTGAACAGCCTTTTGGATTTTCCACATAGACATGTTATCTGTGAATAACGATTGCTCTTTAAAACACACTGTTAAAAGAATAAAGACAAGCCACCAACTGGGAAAAAATATTTCCCTATCACATATCATCTAGCTATTCCACTCTTAGACATTTACCCAAGAGAAAATACGTCCCCCCAAAGACTTGTACATGAAAGCACATAGCAGCATTATTTATAATAGTCAAAAACTGGAAACAACCCAATTGTCCTTCATCTTGTAAATGGATAAAATTATACTATATTCATACAATGTAATACTATTCAGCAATAAAAAGGTATGAACACGTAATGACATGGATGAATCTCAAATTATGCTAAATGTAAGAAGCAGTTCCATCCCCACAAAAAAAGAGTCTATACTACATGATTCCATTTTTATTAAATTCTAGAAAATACAAACTAATCTTAAGTAACAGAAAGAGATCAATGATCACCTGGGGATGAGGTGAAAGCAATAAGGAGGGATTACAGTTATGAAGATACTCTTGAGAGTGACGGATATGTTCCTTATCTTGGGGGAAGGAGGATCTCTTGAGCCTAGGAGTTCGAGGTTGCACTGAGCTATGATCGTGCCACTGCACTCCAGCCAGGGTAATCCAGCCAAGGCAACAGAGCTAAGACCCTGTCTCTAAAAAATTTCAGAGAACAATTCATAGTTGGTGAACTTGAGAAATTATTTGGGCAATAGTGCAATAGAGCTAGGTAGTGAGGTGAAGAATTTTACATATTCAGAAAACAGGCAGAAAATAGATTAAAATAGACATCTTGAACTAGTTAATTAAAATTTTACAAATTTCCATTTCTATTACTTACTCCCCAGAAACCTTACAAAAAGCACCTTCATCCAAAATTTTAAAAATATGGTTATAGAGTCCATTTTTGCCATTTTTGCAGACATTCACAACAGGATACACTGCTCCTCTTATTTGACGCTTCATACAATGTTCAATGCTTTTTAATTTTATGACTTGTGGTTGTCAACTATTAATTCTTGGGTCTTACTGAAGTTCCAAAATCTAAGTAACTCTGATTCTTGTAATGGAATCATCTAGAGATGATTGTTTCACCCACTCTGCACAGAGAAGGAACAAATTCCCATATGTACCTACAGTATTACTCAAATATCATTCCTAACACAAAAAGGTTAAATACACTCTTATCTGACCATGATCAACTCAGACCAAGGCCCATGAGTTCAGAGGAAAATACCCCGAACTGGCTTTAGCAGCCCCTTTCCTCCTACTACATAGATTTTTGCTCTGAGGCCCAGGTATACTTGACCTTAACTTAATCCCTTCCAAGGCTATTCAGTCCAAATTCCAGTCTACCTCTTCTCTTTCTACTCTGCAATTCCTTCTTTTTTCTAACACCAGATTCAAAGTTCTCAAGCTGAGATAAAGATAGACAAAATAAGACCACATTTACTAGAACAGGGAAAGATGAATTCATCGTTGCAGAGAATGTGAATCTGGATATGCATTTCCACTCAGCACTTAACTCAGATTTAATATTGAGTAAATGTTAGAATATGCTGGTATATCAAATAACTTTCATGTCGTATTTCTCCTATAAAACGTTTCTCATTACTCTTTTGATTCTCCCAGTCTACTGGGCACATTATAAATGTCTTTAAAATGTTCGTTAAATTGAGTGGAATGACTAATTTAATTACCACTAACTAGGAACCCTACTTTATTTCAACTCTAGATGTTGAAAATATTTCTAATTCAGTGGTAAATGTTATTGATTTTTTTCCCTTTTATTATCTCGGTTACTCTAGACAATTACCAAAGATGAAGTAATATGAAGTGTAAATCAGAAAATAGACAACCTGAATCCAAGTCCTACCTCCGCAACTTACTGTGTTCTTGGGCAAATTACTTGACTTCTTTGGGCCTCAGTTTCATTTGTAAAATGGGGATAATATAAAACTATAATTTAAGGATCAAATTCTATACTATATAAAGTGCTTTGTTACCAGGTAGATTATATATGAAGACTTTCCAAATCTTTTTTTTTTTTTTTTTTTTTTTGAGACAGAGTCTCAGTCTGTTGCCCAGGCTAGAGTGAGTGCCGTGGCGTCAGCCTAGCTCACAGCAACCTCAAACTCCTGAGCTCAAGCGATCCTCCTGTCTCAGCCTCCCAAGTAGCTGGGACTACAGGCATACACCACCATGCCCGGCTAATTTTTTTCTATATATATTTTTAGCTGTCCATATAATTTCTTTCTATTTTTAGTAGAGATGGGGTCTCGCTCTTGCTCAGGCTGGTCTCGAACTCCTGAGCTCAAACGATCCGCCCACCTCGGCCTCCCAGAGTGCTAGGATTACAGGCGTGAGCCACCGCGCCCGGCCTCCAAATCTTTTTAAAGCCCAATCTTTAAAAGATTCTTTTAGGGGGAAGAATAAACTACTGATAGAAGGTTTTTATTTATTTTTTTATTTTATTTTATTTTTTTGAGACAGAGTCTTGCTCTACTGCCCAGGCTAGAGTGCTGTGGCGTCAGCCTAGTTCACAGCAACCTCAAACTCCTGGGCTCAAGCAATCCTCCTGCCTCAGGCTCAGCCGGGACTACAGGCACACACCACCATGCCCAGCTAATTTTTTCTATTTTTAGTAACGATGGGGTCTACTCTTGCTCAGGCTGGTCTCAAACTCCTGAGCTCAAGCAATCTTTGCATCTTGGCCTTCCAGAGTGCTAGGATTACAGGTGTGAGTCACTGCGCCCAGCCTGGCTTGTCTTTTATATATTCTGAGGCCAAGGCGAGAGGATCACTTGAGCTCAGGAGTTCAAGACCAGCCTGAGCAAGAGTGAGACCCTATCTCTACTAAAAATAGAAAAATTAGGGGGGTATCATGGCATACACCTGTAGTCCCAGCTACTCTGGAGGCTGAGGCAGGAGGATGGCTTGAGCCCAGGAGTTTGAGGGTGCTGTGAGCTAGGCTGATGGCATGGCACTCTACTCAGGGCAACAGAGTGAAACTGTCTCTAAAAAAAAAACAAAAACAAAATAAAAAAATAGGTTGAAGGCCTGGCGCGATGGCTCACACCTGTAATCCTAGCACTCTGAGAGGCCGAGACGGGCGGATGGTTTGAGCTCAAGAGTTCGAGACACGGCCGGACGCGGTGGCTCACACCTGTAATCCTAGCACTCTGGGAGGCCGAGGTGGGCAGATCGTTTGAGCTCAGGAGTTCGAGACCAGCCTGAGCAAGAGCGAGACCCCATCTCTACTAAAAAAAATAGAAAGAAATTATATGGACAGCTAAAAAATATATATAGAAAAAATTAGCCGGGCATGGTGGTGCATGCCTATAGTCCCAGCTACTCGGGAGGCTGAGACAGGAGGATCGCTTGAGCCCAGGAGTTTGAGGTTGCTGTGAGCTAGGCTGACGCCACGGCACTCACTCTAGCCTGGGCAACAGACTGAGACTCTGTCTCAAAAAAAAAAAAAAAAAAAAAAAAAAAGAGTTCGAGACAAGCCTGAGTAAAAGCCAGACCCCATCTTTACTAAAAATAGAGAGAAATTATATGGGCATCTAAAAATATATATAGAAAAAATTAGCCAGGCATGGTGGTGCATGCCTGTAATCCCAGCTACTCGGGAGGCTGAGTTAGGAGGATTGCTTGAGCCCAGGAGTTTGAGGTTGCTGTGAGCTAGGCTGACGCCACGGCACTCTAGCCCGGGCAACAGAGTAAGACTCTGTCTCAAAAAAAATAAAAATAATAAAAAAAATAGGTTGAGAACCACTACTATGTATCTCACAGATCAATGTAAGAGCAGTAATTATATCCATTGGCTAGGCAAAGAATTTATGAAGAAGACCCCAAAGGCAATCACAGCAACAACAAAAATAAATAAATGGGACCTGATTAAATTAAAAAGCTTCTGCACAGCCAAAGAAATTGTCATGAGAGCAAACAGACAACCGACAGAATGGGAAAAAATTTTCCCATGCTACACATCCGATAAAGGGCCGATAACAGAATCTATTTAGAACTCAGGAAAATCAGCAAGAAAAAAATCAGACAACCCTATCAAAAAGTGGGCAAAGGACATGAATAGAAACTTTTCAAAGGAAGACAGAAGAATGGCCAACAAACATATGAAAAAATGCTCAACATCTCTAATCATCAGGGAAATGCAAATCAAAACCACAATGAGGCCGGGCGTGGTGGCTCACGCCTGTAATCCTAGCACTCTGGGAGGCCGAGGTGGGTGGATCGTTTGAGCTCAGGAGTTCGAGACCAGCCTGAGCAAGAGCGAGACCCCATCTCTACTAAAAATAGAAAGAAATTATATGGACAGCTAAAAATATATATAGAAAAAATTAGCCGGGCATGGTGGCGCATGCCTGTAGTCCTAGCTACTCGGGAGGCTGAGACAGGAGGATCGCTTGAGCTCAGGAGTTTGAGGTTGCTGTGAGCTAGGCTGACGCCACGGCACTCACTCTAGCCTGGGCAACAGAGTGAGACTCTGTCTCAAAAAAAAAAAAACCACAATGAGATATCACTTATCTCCGGTGAGAATGGCCTTTATCAAAAAGTCCCAAAACAATAAATGCTGGCGTGGATGCAGAGAGATAGGAACACTCATACACTGCTGGTGGGACTGCTAACTAGTGCAACCTCTGTGGAAAGCAATATGGAGATACATTAAACAGATACAAGTAGACCTAACATTTGATCCAGCAATCCCATTATTGGGCATCTACCCAAAAGAACAAAAGACATTCTATGAAAGACATCTGCACTAGAATGTTTATGGCAGCACAATTCACAATTGCAAAGATGTGGAAACAACCCAAGTGCCCATCAATACATAAGTGGATTAATAAAATTGTGGTCTATGTATACCATGGAGTACTACTCAGCTATTAGAAACAATGGTGATATAGCACCTCTTGTATTTTTCTGGATAGAGCTGGAACCCATTCCAATAATGAAGTATCCCAAGAATGGAAAAATAAGCACCACATGTACTCACCAACAAATTGGTTTCACTGATGATCACCTAAGAGCACATTTAGGAATAACATTAATCGGGTGTCGGGCAGATGTGAGGGGTTCGGACGGGATGGGTGTGTACATACATAATGAGTGCGATGCGCACGGTCTAGGGGATGGACACGCTTGAAGCTCTGATTAGGGGTGGGGAGCAAGGGCAATATACGTAACCTAAACTTTTATACCCCCATCATATGCTGAAATTAAAAAAAATAGGTTGAGAACCACTACTATGTATCTCACAGATCAATCTAAGAGCAGTAATTATATCCTATTTGATAATTAGTTGCTAAATAAAATAAGGTATTCCTTCCACAGAAATGAAGGCTCATAAGCTTTATGGCTGTTCTAATTCTTGCTGCAACCCTGGAATAAAAGCAGGAGTTTGAACTTAATTGTCCTATGAAAAATACTGTTTATCAGTAGACAAATTATTCTTATCTATCGATAAGTTAACCTACCTTTCTACTTTATCAGTAGAAAAGGTTAACAGCTCCTTACCAAAAAGCCAAGATTCAACTGCAACAACCTGGCCTACACAGCCGATATAAAACTTTCTTTTTTCAATAGCCTTTTGCAGTGTCAAAATTTCTTTGCAATAATTAAAAGCTGTATACATTTTTCATCTGTTTTAGCACCTAAGTTACCAAAATACAAAATGGCCAATGTAATTATCCTCTTACCAAAGTCCTGCTTTCAGTACCTCAAAATAAAATTCATTTCAAGCTGTCAATGGAGACAGCACTATCCATCTAAAAGAGACAAAGTGGTGCTTTTCCTAGTGAGTCTATGAAAATCAAGCATTTGCCATCAGCTATCAGAGACAATGGCAGGACTTAAGGCACAATGTTCCAAAACCAAAACTGACATGACTTTTAAAAGTTAGTTATAAAATCTATGCTTCCCACAGAAAGAAAAAGGTAAAATTTGAAGTTCATATTTAAGGTTCTAAAATCACACTCAGCCAAAATTAGACAAAAATCACAGAATGTCTATTCACATTTCAAATCAAGACAAAACACATTCAAGATTGTTCACTTTCAGCTTCTTGAATATTTACTGCTTAAAGTATCCATTTTATCCACAGAAATTTGATCAGAAAATCCTTTTAAAATGTTTTTAAAGTGAACTTCCAATGTTCCTGCTATGTAGACTCAATTTTTCATCTGATTATTTTAGGAAAAGACTAGCCTCATTCATAAGCTACATCTAAACCTAAAAGGGGAAATACGTTTCTTCCCAGACCCTTAAAAAAAAATTAACCAAAAGGTTGATGAAAGAACACTGCTGCCACGTCTTTCCCCCTCCCCCACTCACGTAGTGGCTGTTTCATCCCTTCAGAGTGCATTCCAGGGGAAAAGTCCAAGAACCACAGCTCTCGGAGAAACCAGAAACAGTTAAGTGGGGTTGTTTGAAACTGACTGGCAAGTCTCTTTGGCCTTTTAGATCAATTCCTAAAAGGGGATCTAGCTGCTTCTTCAACCTTTTCTTAAAGAAAACAGCGCAAAATTCCGAGTCTTCTCCACTCTATCCGGAATGCATTAAGATGTTAGCGTCTAAAAACTGGATTTGTATTTCATACATTGGATTATTTAGGAAAAATAGTCTCGTACTTATCGTACCATCAGCCCCACTCCGCCTTGAAACATACATCGGGGACCAGACCTGTAATCCTAACTCAAAATTCTCAACCACGGAATTTGTTTGACTGATGTGGTCTTTTAAAAGCTGCAAAAGACAGAGAGAGCGAGGAGCCTTTAAAAATTTTTACGTGGAAGAAGGAAGGAAGAAGCCCCGCTTCCCCGACAACTAGGTGACCTGACAGCCAACTTCCTCCGCGCGGACAGCCCGAAACTCGGCGCCCCAGGCTCCGTCTGGCTGCTGAGGAAGCACCGCCGCGTTCAACAGCTGAGTTCAGCCAGAACTTTCTGGGTAGATCCACTTCCCCGACCCACGACTTTTCGATAGGGCAAAGATGCCTGCAGTGTTCCAGCTTGAGCTCCGAGCCTCCAAACCCACTCTCTGTTGCCGCACGCTAACCATCTGCGGCTGTGGCAGCAAAAAAAAAAAAAACCACGCCCCGCCGTGGCGCTCCCCTCAGCTTCTAGGAGGACCAGGTGCGAGGGGAGCTTGGAAAAATCAACAGGGTGATTCCTCGCCGGGAAGGAAAATTCAAGAAAGTTCTGGTCCCTGGGGCGGGGACGGAGGCTGCCTCTGCCCCAAAGGTCGGAGGCGCAGCTGGGGCGGAGGTGGGAAGGGGAGCACGGAGGGGACCGGCAGCCCGTCCGCCGGAGCCCGGAGTCGCGTGGCGCAGGCGAGGGGTCGAGTCTCCAGAGCGAAAGGTACCGAGCAAGGCTGCTGTGGTAAACTGGAGAACCCCCGCCACCAGCCATCCCACCAGAGCGGGGAGGTCCGGGTCGCCGCAGCCGTCCGAGACAGACCACAGCTGCCCAAGGGCCTCAACTTCAGCCTCCAAGGTCGAGGGAGCGTCTCACCTGTAAAGTGGGACGGGAGGGTGGCGCGCTCTTCTGTCCCGTGTCGCCTACACTCGGGCCGGGTACCTACTCCCTCCCGTCAGCCCGCTGGCGGCGCGACTGGGCAGCAGAGGGAGCCAGTTAGCCCTTTTATAACCTCTAGGCCGCGACGGCAGCGCCGCGGAGGTGGCGACTACAGCCCTCGCTACGTGAGCTCGATCACACCAGCGCCCCAGCGACTGCGCAGGCGCCAAGTCCCGGCCTCCCTCCGGCCCCCATCGTGGCCCGCCCGTGGAGTCTGAGGCCGAGAGGAGGGGCTCGGGCCGGCAGCCCAGGGGTGGGCAAGTGAGCTTGGGATGTAACGCGCCTGCGCAGGGTGCTCGCCCTGCCAGCGTTACCGTGGTTACCACCGGATTTTTTTTTTTTTTTCTTTTTTTTTTTTTTCCCGTTCCCTCCCCACCACCAGCTCCTGTTGAGTTTCGCTCCTTAATTTCAGGGTCAGCGTCTGTCCTAAGCGACGGAGCCACCAGCAATGAAATGGGTTAAAAATGAGACGAGGAACATGAGTGTGTAAAAAATAAAACATGGGCGTGTAGAAAATAAAGCAGAATTTTCTTGCGGGGGAAAATAATACAGTGCATTCAGTCTTTGTATCTCAGTAGTCTTGGCCCTAAAAGGCTTTTTGCTTTGTTAACCTCCCTCTCACACCACTACAGTCATTTTATACTAATCTCACTCTATCACCTTTATACTTTATCGTTATACAATAGGCTGAGAGCTCCAGAGTCAGATTATCTGGTTTCAGATTCTGGTTCAGTCCTGTATAACATGGGGCATCAACAGCCTCTCTCAGGTTACTCGCCTATAAAATAGAAATGGCAGTATGACCCATCTTGTAGGATTATTGTGAGAATAAAATGAGATAAGGTATATAAAGCACTTAACACATGCCTCGAACACAGAAAGGACTTAGTAATTATTAGATACTGCCTAGCATTGAATAATTTATATAAAGCACCCAACGTTGTGTTTGGTCTTAATCTAAGATTTGCCTCAAGTATACAATATTCCCAAAAGAGGAAAACATTGCTATTAGGGTGCAGACAGTGAAGGAAATAATTTTTCCCTGGTCAGTGAAAGAGAAAAATGACTTCCCTAAGAATTGTTATTCGTTAAAAATTGTTGTTTCTGAAGTTTTCCATGTGTGCTAAAAAAAAATGCAGCAACAATTAACATTTGACTCTTATCTGGGAGGTGAATTTGTTTATACAGCTACAGAAAGAGTCAGAGAGGGGGTACTTTGGGAGCCCCAGGCAAGTAAAAAGTAAATATAATGATGTCTAAGCCAGTGGTCCACAAGGTCAATATTAATTTCGTACTAAGACTTATTTGCCTTTTTCACTCTAATAACAATCCAGTGGGGTTTTCAGAAACTACATGTCCTGTGGCATCACAACAGATTGAATGCAGAAGCAGATATAACAATCTTCTCTTAGCCCAGACACCAAAGAGATTTGCAGAAATGTAAAATAATACCACTCTTCTCACTAAAATTTTTTTTTGCTTTGGAAAATAGTTATTTTTATTAAAAAATATTTATGTTAATATATAACAGATTTTATTGTTTTTAAGGAATTAATAAATATTTCACGTTTTTGTTTTAATTCCTAATACAGTAATGTTGATGGACATGATCCACATGAAAGCTTTCTGGAGTCCTCAATACTTTTTAGGAGTGTGATAGTGGTCATAAGACCAAAGAGTTTGAGAACCACTAGTCTAAATAAATAGCGGGGAGCCCTTTGATGTAAGAGGCAAAGGTATCTTCTTGTTAGAAAATCTTTCCTTCACATGGAGCTGTAATCAACATATCCACTGGCCTGCGTAGAGCTGACTCTGAAAATTGACAATTTTCTTGGTAATTAAAATGGCTCTAGACTCTGAGGCAGATTTACTGTGTAGCCAAAGAGGCTTCAGCTCCAGAGGCTCTCATTTGCACTAGCCCTTTCCAAGTCCCTGGAAGAGGCCCTAGCCATTTGTTCACACAGAGATATGCTTTGGTAAAATGTACAAAAGTAAGGTGTTTTAACTGCAGTCTTTAGTCCTTAGTGACTTCCTTCCTCCATGTTTCCCCTTCTCTAGTGATGTTGGAGTGGCTAGCAGACATTTTTGAAATTTAGCTAAAGGGAAGTTGAGTTAGGGATACATTTGGTTTGAGTTTACTGGGATATATTTTTGTTACCCACAGTCACTTCCATGTGTAGTTAAAATATTGCCAGCTGTCCCAGTGGCTTCCAAGAATACTCCTATCGCCCATTGTGCTGACCCACCCAGCACTGTAAAACAAAGAAAGGTGCAGTGCCAGACGTCTTATAGTTATTTGAATGTGTCCAATGTTCTGGCATCAAAAAATATGTGAACAGTGGAAGCAGGGTTGAAATTTAGGGAACCTAAAGCTAATCTGTGGGAAATTTTTCCAATTATTGTTTGTGTATAATTTTTTTTTTCTACAGACAGGGTCTCCTTGTGTTGCCCAGGCTGTTCTGGAGCTCCTGGCCTCAAGCAATCCTCCTGCCTCAGCATCTCAAGTTGCTGGGATTATAGGTGTGGGCCACTGTGCCCAGCACTGTTGTGTAAAATTTTAATTAAAGATTTAGTGTTGGCCGGGCGTGGTGGCTCACGCCTGTAATCCTAGCACTCTGGGAGGCCGAGGTGGGCGGATCATTTGAGCTCAGGAGTTCGAGACCAGCCTGAGCAAGAGCGAGACCCCATCTCTACTAAAAATAGAAAGGAATTATATGGACAGCTAAAAATATATATAGAAAAAATTAGCCGGGCATGGTGGCACATGCCTGTAGTCCCAGCTACTCGGGAGGCTGAGACAGGAGGATCGCTTAAGCCCAGGAGATTGAGGTTGCTGTGAGCTAGGCTGACGCCACGGCACTCACTCTAGCCTGGGCAACAGAGTGAGACTCTGTCTCAAAAAAAAAAAAAAAAAAAAGATTTAGTGTTTTTCAATACCTAGCCAAAAATTTTTTTAAATTTTCTCTCGGAATTTAATGAGGGCATCCACAACAAACTAAAGTATGTCATCAAAGAAAACTGATATGTTCTGAATTCTTTTAAGTCATATATTAAATGATCTATAGGAAATTTTCTCAAATTTGACAATACTAAAAATTGATATAACATTATCAACAAGGAATTGTGAAGTTTAATCAATCACATTTTATGCTATGTGAATTAGAAGAGAAAGAAAGTAGAGTCTAATAATCCAAGATTCATTGAATAAATATTTATGGAACACCTACCTACTGTGTCCAAGACATTACCTACTGGGCTGTGGAAGATCAAACTCTGCTTTTAAGGAGTTTATAATGTTTACTGGAAAGAACTAAAACCTATACTGTGGCAATGGGAATTTATTTATGCAATAAATATTTGCTTGCCTGCATGAGCCAGAGTATGCTAAGTGCTGGGTAGATTATTCCTGCTGTTATAGAAGAACTTGGAGTCCTTGGAAGAAAACCCACAACTTACCAAAAAAAAAAAAAAATCTACACACACACACATTTTGACAAGTGAAAATAAGGAAAATATCAATGTGCAATGGGGAAGAATAACAGAAGGACATGGTTTAGATTGGTAACACAAGGAGAGTGTCACCAAAGAAGTAACATGTAGTCTATGGCCATACCACCCTGAACACATCTGATCTTGGAAGCTAAGCAGGGTTGGGCCTGGTTAGTCCTTGAACGGGAGAAGTGACAGTTAAACTGAGACCTAGGTTAGCCAGAGGAAGTATGTATAGGAGCATTCTAAAGAGTGGAAATAGTACAGTATATGTGAGGACTGCGTAGCAAAAAACAAACAAAAGTTGGTACATTTGAAGAGCTAAAAGAAATTTAGTGTGGCTGCAGTGCAGTAAGCAAGAGGAGATTGGAAAGACATCCAAAGGCTAGATCCCGCAGGGCCTGTTAATTACTGTAACAAATCCAATGGGAAGGCATTGAAGTGTTTTAAGTAGTGGAATAACGTTATGTTACTTACCTATAACAAAGCAAAAACACAATGTAAGAGGAGGGCTTTTCCTGTGGATGACATGTCACTGGACATGGGGATGGGCCTTGAGAGTAAAAGTGATAGGGACTTCTCCTTGCTTATGAGTAGGGACATGAAAGTCAAGAGATGAAGGATTCTAGAATGTAACTGAAACTGGAAATGATTCTAGTTGCGAGCATCCTGGCACTGTGGCATTGGGACACATGGCTGCACTGAGGTAGCCAGACCACCTACATCATGTGGCTTCAATAGGGGTGCTCACTGTGGTAGGCAGAATAAATGCCCCTCAAAGATGTCCACATCCTAAAGCCTAGAACCTGTGAATATGTTACTTCATATGGCAAAAGAACTTTGCAGATGTAATTTAAACTGGTGGAATAGACCGGGCGCAGTGGCTCACACCTGTAATCTCAGCACTTTGGGATGCCAAGGCAGAAGGATCGCTTGAGCCCAAGAGTTCGACACTAGACTGAGCAACAAAGTGAGACCTCAATAGCCAGGCGTGATGGTGTGCACCTGTAGTCCCGGTTACTCAAGAGGCTGAGGGAGGAGGATGGCTTGAGCCTAGGAGTTTGAGGTTGCATTGAGCTATGATCATACCACTGCATTCTAGCCTAGGAAACAGAGCAAGAGCCTGTCACAAAAACAACAACAAAACAAACAAAAACCGCCACCAACAACAAAATAACATAAAAAAGAGTCAAATAAAAATGCTAGGGGAAAAATCCTATGCTATTCAAAATATCAAAATATGACTGATGGACTCATTGGTGTACTCAACACAGCTGAGAAAAGGTCAAATCATCCAAACCAATATACAACAGAGAAAAAAAGAGTAAAAAACAAACATCCAAGCATCCAAAAGCTGTGGAACAATACTGAATAATCTTACATAGGATCATTAGAAGAAATGGGGCTTTAGAAGTATTTGAAGAGTTAATGATAGAATATTCCAAAAATAATGAGAGACATCAAACAACAGGTCCAAGAAACTCACTTTACTCATGCCGTCCTCACTCAAACATGCCTAATTCACGTCAGTAATGTGAGTGTCTTTCTTTCCATCATGATTTAGAAATGGGCACTTATCCCAGGTCACAAACAATAAATTCGTGAAATTCCTTTAACCTCAGAAATTGTTTGGTTAGGGCTCAGACAGGGGATTATAACCTAAATTGGTCCAAATAGAGTGAAGATCAATACTTTTGTTTCACTGCTGAGGGTAGACATGTGATCTGGATAGGAACAGTGAACTCAGTAGCCCTAAAATCTTCTGGAAGCCATTTCTCTACCATGATGGAAGTCAACTTGAGGACAAAGCCAATAAGAATGGAATAGGTCAGAGCTCAGAGGAAGTGAGCAAAACCCTAATCCAGTGTTACCTGAAGCCTGAACTAAAGTTAGACATTTTAGTTATATAACTTAATAAATTCCCTTATTGTTTAAACATATTAAATTTCAGTTTTTTCAAATCACAGTTGCAAGAAAATAAACAAACCTTACCTAATGTAGAACTCGAGCACTAAGTATTAAGTACTTAGTATTAAGATCCATTTTAGAGAAAGTGCAAACTCAGCTCTCAACTGTTCTGTTTTGAATCAAATTTATAATTCCTAAAGAAGATGTACCTGTTTTCCAAAGGGAAAACAATGGTGTCAGGAGAATACTACCTTACCAAGCAACTGTTGTAATAAGGAAGCCTATTTAAATTATTCACTTGTTTATTTATTCAACAAATATTTGTTGAGCACCTACAATGTGCCAGGCATTGTATCAGGTATTGGAAATATATTGGTGAATAAGGTATAGTTATTTATTAATTTTGGCTTGTGAAAACTTATGAATAGCATGACATGTGTAGCAGACTCCATTTGCTCCTTTTCCATTTTCTGGTATCTTTTCTTGTTTGTTGTACATTACCGTTTGAATATAAATAGTTCGAGTCCTGTATAGTAAATATTTTCAAGTTCTATAATTTGCAAGGGAATATCCAACAGCTATTCTATCAAGCATAGAAAATGTTTGCAAATTTAAGAAATATTTTACTGAAAACAATAAGTTTTATTTCAGAAGAATGCTTCTGTGTATAAGCAAACAGAATCTGACTTGGCTATCTGAAAGATTTGTAGAGCTTGGCTGGTCCATGCATTCTTCCATCCAAATGAACTTGTCAAGAGCTCAAAAAAGCCAGGCAAGACAGCCAGAAATTGCAGCTTTATTTGGTGAAGCAACACTCAGAGTTTAGAACCTGGAGTTCATTCAGTCACAGAATTATAGTATCTGGTAGGAAGAATAATAACTTTTTATTTGGAAGGAGCACTGATGGAAACAGTGAACCCAGGTTTTAGTCCACCATTAACAGTATATTAGGGTGTTCCTGAATGAATTGCTTTAACTTTAATGCCGAAATTTCTTCATTAACCAAATGGCCATAATACTATTTGTCCTACCAACCACACAAAAACATCATAAAAATCAATTGCTATAGTTATTTTGAAAGTTCTTGGAAAAGTATGAAGTATTATAGTAATATGAGTAATCATCATTGGATGCTACATGGCATAGAATTGTGTGGGGTTTTATTTTGTTGTTTTTAAATAACAGAGTCAAAGTTGATGAGTTTTATACCTGTTTCAATGACTTTGAAAAAAATTATGAAATGGAAATAATTCAAACTTAATGGGGACAAGGGGTAAAGAGAAAAGTCAGTTCTCAAGTCAATCCAGAAGTGAAATAACACTGCTTCATATCCTATACCAATTTAAGGAACATTTTTCACAGAACTACTGTGGGTGGTAGATTGATTGAATTAATAGTCCCAATTCTTTCCCACTTTCTGAATCCATGCCTATGTAGTAAAAAATTTAGCCTTGCCTCAGAAGAGGTCTAGCCTTTGTCCTTAGCACAATCTCATGCCCAATAGGAGTATCTTTGTTTGGGGGCTTTGGGTCACACTGGATAGTCTAAAAATGTGATTTAGGATGGGGGTGACCACATTGGAAAGACGAACAATGTGATTTAGGGTGGAGGTTTTGAGTGATGGAGCCCCAATAGAAACTCTGGACAGAGAGGCATGGGTGAGTTTCCCTGTGTGTACTGTCACACAGCAATGCTGGGGAAATAATGCACCCTGACTCCACACAGAGAGAACAATGGAAATTCCACATTTAGTAGTGAAGCTTCCCCAGGCTCTGCCCTTTGTGATTCTTCCCTTGGGTGACTTTAATCTGTATCATTTCCCTATAATAAGCAATAACCATGAGTTTAATAGCTTTCGGTGAGTCCTGTGAGTCCTTCTATTGAAACTGAGGGTGGTTTTGGGAATCCCTCAAACTTGCAGTTGGTATCAGAAGTGAGGGTACTCTCTTCAGGGGACTGTTTCTTCTAACTTTGTAGTTGGCCCAAACCCCTTACAACACCTTTTGCCATATAATCTTGTAATACCTTCCCATTGTAACTCTAGGTCTGATCATATCATATGCTTTGGCTGTGATGCAAACAGAGACTTGCATATTTTCACCTGTGCCTTTGCCTTTTGTCACACCATTAAAACAATATGCCCATGCTAGCCTGCTTGAAACATGTAGAGTAGAGCAACTCACCCCAGCTGTCCCAGCCAAGACAATTTTCGATTATCCAACAGTATACTCACGCCTAGACATGTAAAGGAGTGTGACCAGGATTAGCAAAATCACTAGCCAACCACCCCAGGTAAGTGATTAATAAACACTTGTTGAATGCCTCTGTGATTTTCTGGGTTTTTTATGAAGCATTATTGTTACAATAGATGACTGATAACAGCTACCTCTTAAGCTACTATTATAATGTAGGAATAGAGTATGGATAATGTAAATCAGGGAAATCTCCAAATTCTTTTCATTCAACATTGAAAACTTAATGATCATATATTTGGATAATCCTTGTATTATAAAATTTTAGAGACGGGGATGTCTTGAACTGAGGCCCAGAAAAATGAAACATTAATCACCAGATTAGGTAACAGAAAAATCATATCTGCTTCTGAAATATAACCACACACAGTGTATATGTTGTGTAATACTCAGAACCCCTCTGGACATTGGGATAAAGATTAAATTATACAAGACACTACAGAAGTGTAAGTTAGCTATGGTTTTAACCCATTATTGAAATACTTTTGCCAGAGCTTTTAGCTAATAATGAAACCAACAATTTTATATCTTTCTTTTTCAATTTCTGCCAACTTTCTGATGGAATTCTGGTAATTCCAATAAAATAGCCTTCAGGCAGTCATAAAGGAACCAAACAAACAAACAAAAAAGTCAATGTAGGGAGAGGTAAAGCAAATAGAGGAAGAGGTCAATTAACAGGAAATAGAAACGTTTTCTCAGCCTAGTGATTGCATTGTACTAACAAAATCATGTGTTCAAATTAATTTTGACGTTGTTGTGCCTTGATTGTTTTTTTTTTTTTTTTATCTTGTCTTCCAGCTGAGTATGGCCTTTAGTCTTAGTTCTATTCACTGCTATGTGTTAAGCATTACTACATGTTTGGGAAGATAGAGGGAAGGGAAACCTATTGTATGTTGCTTTTAAATAGAAGTATAAGGATCTGCCAGTGTTTATGGAGTCACTGGCTTTGAAAATGGACAGGTCTCTTTGCCAGTGGCTTATTATTTGAGCCCCTTCCACTCCTATTTGCTAAGATATATTTCTTGTCCTACATGAAGTAAGACAATATTCAACTACAAGTCTGCTTACAGAATGAACTTCTAATTTCTCTCAAAGTTTGCTAATGTATGCACATCCTAATGTCCACTCTGGTAATTGGTCAAAGGCTGAATAAATGGGCTGTTGACTCACATGCTTGCATGCTCATAAACACACACACACCCCATCACATGTAATATGCATAACTAGCTTTTTGATGGCAGAGACTAAGTTATTCACCATTGTATTCCCAATTCTAGCATGATGACTAGCACATAATAGGTTTACAATAAATATCTGTTTAATAAATTAATAAACACATGTATTTCAATATACTATTACCTCACTTCTACCACCAAAGGGCTAGGCTGGGATTAAATGACTTGAGACACGTTTTGTGCCCTTAAAAGTGTGTACAGTGTTAATTTATTACATGATTGAATAAATCCCATTGCTTTGAAGTTAAGCATGTCTGAGAAAAGACAATTTTTACCTCATGACTTATAAAAACAATGAGGATTATAGTTGTTTATACCATATTTGCTGTATTTACTAATCATGAACATGCACTATCATTTTTTTTTTTTAAGACAGAGTCTCGCTCTGTTGCCCTAGCTAGAGTGCTGTAGTGTCAGCCTAGCTCACTGCAACCTCAAACTCCTGGGCTCAAGCGATCATCCTGCCTCAGCCTCTCAAGTAGCTGGGACTACAGGCACATGCCACCATGCCCAGCTGATTTTTTTCTATTTTTAGTAGAGATGGGGTCTTGCTCTCACTCAGGCTGGTCTCGAACTCCTGACCTCAGGCAATTCTCCCACCTCTGTCTCCCAAAGTGCTAGGATTACAGGCATGAGCCACTGTGCCCGGCCTAATCATGCACTATAATTTTTTAATACAATTAATGAATTAGTTGAGCATTTTTAATAGCTTTATTGAGATATAATTGAAACAACGTACAATTTGCCCATTTAAAGTGTGCAATTTGATGATCTTTGGTAGGTTCACAGAATTGAACAACCATCAACACAGCCAATTTTATAACATTTTCATCACTCTGATAACCCCCCCCAAAAACAAAACGCTGTTCCCCTTAGCAGTCACTCCTCATTCATTATCTTCAAACGCTACCCTCAGCCTCCACACGTAGGCAACCACTAATTTACTTTCTGTCTCTACAGATTTGCCTATTCTGAACATTTCATATAAATACAATATGTGATCTTTTGTGAGTGAATTATTCAATTAACATAATGTTTTCAAGCTTCATCCATATTATAGTATATATCATTTCTCTTCATTGACAAATAAAATGCCACTGTATGGATGGATACACCAAATTTTGCTTCCCTACTTATCAGTTGATAGACATTTGGTTGTTTCTACTTTTTGGCTATTTTGAATAACACTGTTACAAAAATTCACGTATAAATTTTTGTGTGGACACATGTTTTCAATTTTCTTGGGCATATACACCCAGGAATGGAATTGCTGGGTCATTTGGTAATTCCATATTTAACTTTTTGAGGAACTGCTGAACTGTTTCCCAAAGTGGCTGCACCATTTACAATCCCACCAGCTGTGTATGAGGATTCCAGTTTCTCCACATCCTCACCACTCCTTGTCATTATCTGCCTTTTTGATCATAGCCATCCTAGTGGGTATAAAATGGTATCTTATTTTGATTTTGATTTGCATTCCCTGATGGCAAATGATGTTGAGCATCTTTTAATGTGCTTATTGGTTATTTTTGTATCTTCCTTGGAGAAATGTCTATTCAAATCCTTTGATCATTTTTACTTTCTTTTGGTTTTGGTTTTTGAGACGGAGTCTTAATACCACCCAGGCTGGTCTTGAATTCCTGGGCTCGAGCGATCCTCTTGCCTCAGCCTCCTGAGTAGCTAAGACTAGAAGTACATGTCACTGAGGCAGTGTAGGGACAGGACTTGGGCCTCACTTCTGACCAAGGGAGACAGCATGGGGCAGCACCACCTTGTGAATAATGTTTTTCAGGGCCACTGGAGCAAGATACAGACATAGGCTGATGAAGCACCTGGCTGCAAAGAACCAGACCTGTCCATATCCAACCGCCTCAAGCCAGAAAAGACCCTCACACTGATCTTACCCTCCCTTTTCCCTCATTATAATCTCATTTTAATGCTAAAAATCACACATAGGGGTGGAGATTTAGCATGCTAATCAGACGTACGACCGATGAAGAAGCATGTGATAGAACTATGCAGGTGCAAGAAATTCTCCACCTCTACATGCTTACACTTCACCTTTTCCTACCTAAGCCTCTAATAACATCTGCCCTGAACTCCCCTCAGGAAGCCAGCCTGAGGACCTTTTCCTTTGTGCTGTCTCCCTTATGTTCCAATGTGAGCCCCAATAAAGCCTTGCCTGTGATTCCCATTTGGCCTCTTGTTAATTTCTATTTCATAGAGAGCCCAAGTGCCTGCGCTGGTACCACCACCACACCCAGCTAATTAAAAAGCTTTTTTTTTTTTTTTTTTAAGAGATGCAGGTCTCACTATGTTGTCCAGGCAAGTCTTAAACTCCTGGCCTCAGGGCCTCAAGGGATCTTCCTGCCTCAACCCCCTGAGTAGCTGGGATTACAGGCATAAGCCACGTGCACCCGGCTCTTGCTCATTTTTAAAATTGGGTTATCTTTTTGTTACTGGGTTGCCAGTGTTCTTTACATATTCTGGAGACAAGTCCCTTATTAGATTCATGTCTTGCAATAATTGTTTCCCATTCTGTGGGTTGTCTTTTCATGTTCTTGATGGTACTGTTTATAGCACAAAAGATCCTATTTTTTCTTTTGTTGCTTGTGCAAAAAAGCCACCTGGGATTTTGATAGGGATTGCACTGAATCTGTAGATCAATTTGGGGGACATTGCCATCTTAACAAAATTAAGTCTTCTAATCTATGAACATGGGATTTTTTCCATCATTCTGGTATTTTCCAATATATATGTTCAGTTTCCCTGCCCGACACCCAGTCAGAGTATAATCCAGGTCTATAGTACATGATGGTGGTTAAAAGCACAGCTTCTGTCTTGAGTCAGACAGGCTTGAGTTAAAATCTCTGCCCTTCTACTGACTAGCTGTATAAATATGGACAAATTTTTAACTTTTCTAGCCTCTTTTTCTCATCTATAAGGTACAAATAATATGTCATATCTCACAGGATGTGAGGATTAATGATAACTATGTGAAGCATTTAGCAGAGTTCCTGGAACACAGTAAATGCTCAGTCTTAGCTATTTTTATTGTGATAGCACTTAACACTTAATTACCCAAAAATATAGTTATTTTAACTTTTTTAATTATTAGAGCCCAAATTTTTCCCTAAGCATGCTTCCCCATCTCTTTGGAATTCATTGACTTTACATCTTGTTTCCCTCAAATTTTCTGTGTCTTCCTTAAGGATAATGAACTAACCTGGTTTAAAAAAAAAAAAAAAAAAAAAGCTTCAGTTCATGTGCTAATGAAAGACATCCAAAGGGAATGGCTGGTCAACTAACCAGGTCTGCTCTTTTTTTCCCCCTGTAATCTAGGTACATATTAACAATGACATTCAGGATTTAATAACCCTTAGTCCCTACAGTCTAATCTCCACACACAGAGTGATTCTTTTAAAACGTAAGTCTAATCATCTCACTCTCCTTCTGAAATTCTTTGATAAAATCCCATCCCTCTCCGGGTAAAAGCCAAAAGCATTGCAATGATTTATAAGAATTGTAAGACTTGCAAGGCCCTATGTGATGTGATATGACACCTGGCTACTCTTTGATCTCATCTGTAATCACCCTGCTTTGTTCTAGTCTTTCCTCAAACCTGACACATTCCCACCCCAGGGCCTTTGCATATACTCATTTTGTTCTGCCTCCAAATCTCTTCCCATAGATATCAACTTGGCTTCTTTGTCATCTTTTTCAGGGTATTTGTTTAAATATCACTTTAACAACGAGGCTGACCACACTGTATAAAATAGCAAAATAATCCCTCCTCTTTGTTTTTTTTTTTTTTAGAGTTGGGGTCTGGCTATGTTGCCCAGGCTGGTCTGAAACTCCTGTCCTCAAGAGATCCTCCCACCTTAGCCTCCCAAAGCACTGAGATTGCAGGCATGAGCCACCACACCCAGCCCCGCCTTTTTTAATTTAAAGGAGTTTATTCTGAGCCGAATATGTGTGACCATGGCTCAGAGCACATGGCCTCAAGAAGTCCTGAGGAAATGTGCCCCTTTCCTCTTATCTTGCCCTATTTTTCCTCCCAAGCACTTATAACCACTTGATGCATTGTATACTTGCTTGTTTGTTTCCCCCACTAGAATGTCAGGTATAAGAGGATAGAGATTTTCATGTTTTGTTCTCTGCTGTATCTTATGTCTGTAAGAGTCCCAGACACATTGGGTGCTCATCAAATATATGTTGAATGAATGGTCTTCAAAACTATCTTCTCACACAGGCAAGTAACTTTAGTAGTAAGAAGAGAAGAGGGCAGTGCCAAAGTAGTTTTGCTAATTTCTTTCAGTCAGATGGAATGCTGCTCTTCCTGATTGATCAAAGAATGAATTCTACTGTAAGTTCAAACATATCTAGACACAGTTCTGTCCTTTTAAATGGGCAGAATTTCATGAAATTTTAGAGCTAGTTCTAAAGTGGGCAGAAATAGAACTAGAGATACAGAAATGTTGAAAGTTATCTGATTCCCACCTCCCCTTCATCCTACCTCCAGCCTCATAATATAGGCTTTTTGTGTATGAGGGTAGATTTAATGACTTTATCATTTTGTTATTTAAAAATGGATCTAATACTATTCTACTTTCTCAAAGACACAGTAGTTCTCTTGGTAATAAGATCTTCTAAGATCATGCTTTTGATAACCATAGTTAATTTTGCAGTGGGTGGACACAGCAGCATGCCTGGATGGGATTCTGGGAAGTGTGGCAGAAGTACGCTTTTGACAGCCGTAGTTAACTTTGGAGGATTTAGCAGCTGGCATGGGGATTAAACTACACTTCCCAGGGTGCATCTTTAGGAGGATTCTGGGAAGTGTGGCAGAAGCAGCAATGGTCCCTTGGGGAAGGGAAGCCATTGGAACTTGGACATTTGGAGTTTCCTGGTTTCTGCTGATTCTTGAGGCCTAGGAAGGTGCCCCCAAAAGAATTCAGAGTGAGTACAATGAAACAGAAACCTATTCAGGTAGTAAGTGCAGGAAGGACTTAATAGGGAGGCATAATCAGAACTTGAAAAAAGCTGTTTGTCACAGCATTTTACAGATTTAGCTTAGTCTCTTTTCCTTCTTGCAGAAACCAGGGGAATGACCAGTTTTGTACCATAACTATGGAGCAATCTCATTGACCACAACTAATCAATTTCTGAGACTTTTTTGGAGGGTTGTTTAAAAGTGGAACTTCTTAACATTGTGCCCTCATTTTAAGAGAGGAAAAATTATTATTTAGAAAGCAAACCATAAAGCTGGTCCGTGAGACTTTGAAATCTGTATCCTTGTGTTTCCTCGGTTTTGCATATTTTCCCACCCCCACTGAGGTCCACAGTCATGGAGCGATGGACTTTCAAAAGAGCTCTCTCAAATGCTACCAAATCTAGCCTCTTCTCCATGGAAGTAACCACTAGATTTAAGATGGGCTTTTTTATTATAGTGTAGTGCTTTGCAAATTAATCTTTCTTCTGGAAAGATGAAGAGGATGAGAATCGTGTGAATCATTTATTACAAAGGGTTCAGAGAAACTGTAAATCTTATGGACCTTGCCTCATCATATAATAGTTTTGATAAAAATAATATTAACTTTCATCTCTGCCAGGCTTTGTACTTGTAAAAACATAAATAGCTCCGTACGCTCAAATAAAAAAAAATTTAAAAATTAAAAGAAAAAAAGAGTGGGACTCTGGGAAAAAAAAAAAAAATAGTTCTGTGACCACCAAGTCATGAATCAGCAGGCCATGATACTCCATGACTGGCTAAGGTTCATTTAGCAGCAGAAACTAGGGAAAACCAGGCAGTCAAGTCCAATGGGCCATACAGATTAGTCAGAAATCACAACTACAACCAGACAGCTCTTGCAGTTCCCAGGATCCACTACACTCACCAAAGGAATTCCCTTTGGCCCAGAGGGAATATGGTGAGGTGTTTCTGGGAACAGCAGCCTGGAAATAGCCTTATTGAGCAGTTAGTCCCAGAAACTACTATTTTATTATACTCTCTTTTATGTTAAAAGGAATATGCACACATGGTTAAAAAAATTTTTTAAATACAGAAATGACTAAAGTAAAAATTACAAATACTTTTTCAATCTTTATCTCCATCCCACTCTCTCAAATTAGTCACTCTTAACACTTGTGTATGTATACTTCTAGTCATTTGAAAAATATAAATAAGTACATATCTAATTTATATATACCAGTATATATATGTATGTGTCCTTTTCTTTATAAATTAATTATGCTAACCAACTAATTATTACTTTTCCTATTTTTTCCTCCAGCTTTATTAAGGTATAATTGACAAAAAAAAATTGTATATGTTTACATTGTAAAACGTGATGTTTTGATGTATGTATACATTGTGAAATGATTAAATCAAACTAATCAACATATTTATTCATCACTTCACATACTTACACTTTTTTTTTTTGTGGTGACAGCATTTAAGATCCATTCTTTTAGTAATTTTTTTTTCTGAGACAAGGTCTCACTCTGTTGCCCAGGCTGGAGTGCCATGGCATCATTATAACTCAATGCAACCTCAAACTCCTGGGCTTAAGCCAGCCTCCTGAGTACAGGTGCGCACCACCATGCCTGACTAATTTTTTTAAAAATTATTTTGTGGGGTTGGAGTCTTTGGGGCTGGTCTCACTTTGTAGTGAGACCAAACTCCTAGCCTCAAGTAATCCTCCTACCTCAGCCTCCTAAAGTGCTAGGATTACAAACGTGAGCCACAGTGCCCAGCCCCTTTTAGTAATTTTGTAAGTGTATAATATATTATTATTAACTATAGTCACCATGCTATACAATAGATCTCCAGAACTTATTCATCCTATCTAACTGAAACTTTGTACCCATTGCCCAGGAAGTCCCCAAACCCCTGTGCTTATTTTACTTAATATATATTCTGAATATCTTTCCCTGTTACTATATGTGTATTTTTCACTGTTCTATTATTTTCTATTTATTTTTCACAGCTGTGTATTATTCCATTTTATTGTAATTTTCAGTTAACATTCTTGTACATACCCTTTCTTTCCTAGGATAAACTTTTAGACTTGGAATTGCTAGGTGAAAGGGATGTTTATTTAACATTTTAGTAGATATTCACAAATTAACTTCCAAATATACTTTACCAATTTACATTCTCAGAGTTGTATATGATCCAGAAATATTGAGTTTAAATACATTTCTTCCAGGATATCACACTAGTTCTTGGGTTATTAAAATAGGCATTACACCTTTAACACTCGACTAGAGTGCTTTATAATCCACATATCACATATTGCCTTTTGTGAAAGTTAGTTATATATCTGTTTTCTCTCTCCTTCTAAAGTTCCTTTAGGGCAGGGATTTTCATCCTGTACATTTTTGTGTTCCTTAAGGGACCTTGAACAAAGTCAGTACTGAATACTTTGTTGAATGTCATTTACTAAATATATTTTACCGTTGGCTGGGACACAGATTGTAGCCAAAACTGTCCAAGGATTAGTCATCAGTGATTCATAATTATGCAACCAAGAAGTAGGCATACACTTTATATGTTCCTAGGTAGTTTAGTGTCAAAGCTTTCTTCCCCAGGCACAGTTAAAAGGGTGGTTGGTTATTTAACTGTACTGATTTTTTCATTTTTTCAGGGGAATTTCTTGAATTTTTTACTGCTAATATGAAAGGTACTTTTCATGACGAATAAAATATTTACTGATATACAATTTAAAAGGGACTATATTCTGCAGAATGGATCTTTAGATAGATAATTTTTTTTCTCACCCAATGAGCTACAAAAAATAGAAAATGTCTGGATCCCTGTGAATTTGCATAGCTGCATTTTGAAATATTTTCCTAATGGCTGTGATTTTATATTTTTCTTATCTACAGGATTCCTCCTACTTCATTCTCATTCTAGGTAGGTAGAACAAGTTTCAATTTGTAGATTAGGAAATAAGTACTGAAAAGTTGAGATCTCATAGTTAGTGGTAGAAATGCAATTTAGAAGCCAGATCACCTGACTCCTATTTAGTTCTCTTTCCTTAAGATTACAAAGTGATCCTAGTCTGGCTTAAAATATAACCCTCTTGGCAATTCATTACTTTAAATTTCATACTATGACTTTTTTTAGACTCCTCTTTTCTCTAAGGACCTGACAATGTCAGTGTATTGTGGAATAGCTTGCAGGAGAAAATCTTTTTGGTGCTATAGGCTGCTGTCAACCTACGTGACTAAGACACGGTGAGTCTTGATCAACCTGAACTCTGATTATTCCATCTTTGGCCCATTAAAGTGTAAAGTCTGAACATCTTAAGATCCTGTATTGACAATTAAAGATGTGTGATAACGATTTGTGCAGGTCGTGCGAGGTGGCTCATGCCTATAATCCTAGCACTTTGGGAGGCCAACGCAGGAGGATTGCTTGAGGCCAGGAATTTAAGACCAGCCTGAGCAATATAGTGAGACCCTGTCTGTGCAAAAAATTTAAAAAAAAATTAGCTGGATGTGGTAGTGTGTGCTTGTAGTCCCAGCTACTTGGGAGGCTGAGGCAGGAGGATCCCTGGAGCCCAGAAATTTGAGGCTACGTGAGCTATGATGATGCCACCGTATTCCAGCCTGGGCAACAAAGTGAGACCCTGTCTCAAAAAAAAAAACAAAAAAAACAAAAAAAAAAAACCCATAAACAAACAAAAAAAATTATATTGAATAATATTTCATGATGTTTCCTGAAAATTAGGTAGATAACTCCACCTCCTACCCTTACCCCACCCTCCAAGAACTAAACTTCAGGGAAAGGTAGACTAGAAAAAAAATCTGTAATAGCGCAGGAAGGTGATAAAGGACTTTTTTGTCTTAGCCTGGAGAAATCTGAAATCACTAACCTGCTCTCATACAGTTTTGGAGTTTAAATTTATACCGTCTGTGTGGTGTGGTCCTAGAACCTCCAGCTTAAGAAATGAATTTAAGTAGTAATCTTGGACTGATAATACCCCTGGGGTGTATGCAAATGCAAATGTAAAACTCCTCAGGAGGGATATACTCACAACCAGGGCTTCCTACATAGAAAGCCCTGCCAAACGTGAATGCCCAGTGCAAAATTTAGAGGCACATTAGCATATAATCCTACATGAGTAAGAGTGAACAAACAACAAAATTGTAATACTTGTTTTAGATATTGTTGGACATTTATGTTGCTTACACTTCTCAGACTGAGACTCCAAGAACAATAACAATTATTGAATAGTCTAAAAATTAAGTATGTTAAAGTGATTAGATATATTTAAAAATGAATAAAAATTGGTTTGTTCCTGGGTTTTGGCAAAAAACTAACAAACAAACAAACAAACAAAAAAACCCCAAAAAACAACCAGAATCAAAATCATGAGAAAAGAATAAAAATCTATCAATAAAGAATATTTGGCTGGGCCTGGTGGCTCATGCTTGTAATCCCAGCACTTTGGGAGGCCAAGGCCAGAGGATTGCTTGAGACCAAGAATTTGATATCAGCCTGGGCAACATATGGAAACCCTGTCTCTACAGAAAACAGAAAAATTGGCTGGATGAGATGGTGTGCACCTGTAGTCCCAGTTACTAAGGAGGCTGAGGCAGGAGGATCGTTTGAAACCAGGAGTTCAAGGTTGCAGTGAGCTACGATCAAGCCACTGCACTCACACTACAGCCTGGACAACAGAGTCAGACCCTGTCTCAAAAACCAAAACATATACACACACCCAAAAACAACAACAAAAGAATATTTTATGATAGAATGATGTGGAAAAAATGTTTATGTACGTTTAAGAAAAAAGGCTACAAATTAGTAGGTATAATTGATTCTAAATATACTTATGTATCGATGCATAATATTGATAGTTTGGAGAATTTCAAAGTATAAAAATAATGATTATCCCCAAGTGGCAGGATTGTCCCTTTTTAAAAAATTGATAATTGTATATTCTGATTATTAAAGAATGACTTTTTTTTTTACTGTTATACTAAGAAAAAACAGTTAAAGTTTAAAAATAGTCTAAATATTTTCAGCCTTGTTAATCTTAATGTAGTGTTTCAGCCTTGTTAATCTTAATGTAGTGTTTTCCATGCTATTATAACTAAAGGGAGAAAATGAATTGTTAAAAAACAGAGTTCCTGATCAAGAGGAGTGTAAGGAACTTTTGGATGTCAATTCCAGTTCCAGTGAGGCCTTGCGTTTAAGACCTTAACCTGGGTGTTTTTGTAGATGTTTTGCTTTTTAGGGTCATTAGGGCAAAGCACAGGTTGTACCACTCCTGCTGTTCTTTTACGAAGGCAGCTGTGTTTGTTCTATTGTTTATATTTGGTAACTTCCTAGTGACACATGTCTCTGCTTTGACATACATTGAGTCTTTGCCCCAGGAGGCTGCAGTCACTCACAATAAGTTTAAAAATATCATGAGTCTTAAAAGATCAGGTTTCTCTTGTCATCTATTTATAAAGAGCTCACTGTAACCCCTTTTATCACACCATCAAAATAGGTTCCTACAGATTACACAGGGGTGCATTTGTCACTTTGCTTTGTATTTTCACGTTGAGCCAACTTTGCTTACTGGTGTTACAAAAGTTCCCAGATCCTACAGAAAGTATCTATAAGCTATTTTTCCCACTTAAGTGACAAAATGTGCCATGTATTTAAGAGTCTGTTTTAGGGCCTTTGACAGGCAAAAATGGTTAACCCTAAGGCCCCAGGAGAATCCATATTCTGTCTCTGCAGAATCAAAAGGACCCTGACTTGATTCCCAAAGCTCTTAAAGGGTTAGACTCAGACCACCCTTAATGAAGGTACTGGAAAAGCCTAGAACTTGCCCCATTACTATCTCTTTGAGAAACCAATAATAGGATATTCTTTTTCTGTATTTCATTTGGGCTACTGAAAATGTTATCCTTGTTAAATTGTTTAAGTATAGGCTTCATCAGTGGTCCCTTCACTAGAGGTGAGGAGCTAACAGTGGCCACTTTGGGAGCTAGATGTTTGAAACAAGGGTACGTGGAAGGTAAAATGTGTTTTCTCTTCCTTGGATTGAATGAGTGTTACTGAAGACACGGTGTTTGCTCTCTGTCTGCAGTAATAAAGTCTGTTTGCATCTCTCGTTATTCTGTGGTTGATGTTTTATCACTACACTTGTTTTCCTTTCACTTCACTGCATGTGCATTCCTGCCTCACAGTATAATATTGGCAGAGTACCTTGAAGTTCACTTCAGTAAATATTTATTACCCTTGAAGTTCAATTCAGTAAATATTTATTGAATCGAGCCATTCAGTATGCTAATTACTGAGATACAGAGCTGAGTAAGACAAACCCTGCCCTTAAGGAGATCATGGTCTTTCAGGGGAAACAGACAAATGAACAAATAATGCAATAGTGCAACCACAGAAGTATGAGCAATGTACACAGTAGGACAGAAGAGGGAATGAATGGTTTCCTGTAGCCACCTCAGATACTTTTTAGAGCAAATTAGGATGTAGATAAATAAAGAGAAACAACTGTGGTAGGAGAGGGATGCAGAAGCAGAATTCTCAAAGATGAATGCTGTATAAGTAACTGTGGTTTTGTAAAGGTTTGATTATTTCCCAAATACAGGTATTTATTTGAACTGAAGGAAGATGATGATGCATGTAAACAAGCCCAGCAGACAGGAGCATTTTACCTCTTTCATAGCCTGGCTCCTTTGCTTCAGACTTCAGCACATCGATACTTGGCCCCTCAGCATAGCCTGTTAGGTAAGTCGAAAGTGGACCAGAGGCATTGACTAGTCTGTGGCTACTAAATAGAATTCAGTCCATACTGAATTTCTGAGAAAGATCCTTGAACTTCAGAGTCTAGATTTTTCAAACAGCTTTTTAGTCTTGAGCTGTGTAACTGCTTCTGCCAACTAATAATTTAGTGTGTGAACTCTAGTTTTCCACTCAAATATTATTCGGTGATGATATGAACCATTGATACCTTAAACTAGAGGTTGGCAAAACTGCTGTCCACATTGGATCTGCTGACTATTTTGTAAATAAATTTTTATTGGAACATAGCCACACTAGTTCACTTATAAATCACTTATGCTATTTTCACTACAATGTAGAGTTGAGTAGTTATGACAGAAACTGTATGACTCATAAAGCCTAAAATATTTGGTATCTTTTTTTTTTTTTCTTTTGAGACAGAGTCTCACTCTGCTGCCTGGGTGAGTGCCGTGGCATCAGCCTAGCTCACAGCAACCTCAAACTCCTGGGCTCAAGTGATCCTCCTGCCTCAGCCTCCTGAGTAGCTGGGACTATAGGCATGCACGCCACACCTAGCTAATTTTTTCTATTTTTAGTAGAGATGGGGTCTCGCTCTTGCTCAGGCTGGTCTTGAACTCCTGAGCTCAAACTATCCTCCCACCTCAGCCTCCCAGAGTGCTAGGATTATAGGCATGAGCCACCTTGCCCAGCCATCTTTACAGAAAAAGTTTGCCAACCTCTGCTTAGGGCAGTGATTTCCAGCCTTCATAGAGTTGCACACTCTTGTACTGTTTAAGATTTGTATCATAACCTCATTTTTACTAGAAGGGTCAAAATTAACAGTGAATTAAAATGAATTTGTTTTGAGAACTCTTTTAGCTTATATACTTAGCGATATCTAAGCCACTGGGATTTGGCATTCAAAATGCTAACTTTCAGTTTTATATGATGTTACTCTATTCTGACTAGCTTCTAAATATATTGATCAATCAGACAAGAGAAAAATAAAAGGCATCCAAATTGGAAAGGAAGAAGGCGAATTATCCTTGTTTGCAGATGATATGATCTTATATCTAGAGAAACCGAAAGACTCCACACAAGAAAACTATTAGAACTGACACATTCAGTAAAGTTGCAGGACACAAAATTAACATACAAAAATCAGTAGCATTTCTATATGTCAACAGTAAACAATATGAAAAAGAAACCAAGAAAGTAATCTCATTTACAGTAGCTACAAAGAAAATAAAATACCTAGGAATAAACTTAACCAAAGAAGTGAAAGATTTCTATAATGAAAACTATAAAACATTGATGAAAGAAATTGAAGAGGACACATAAAAATAGATATTCCATGCTCATGGATTGGAATGATCAATATTGTTAAAATGTCCACACTACCCAAAGCAATCAATCGACAGATTAAATGTAATCCCTATCAAAATACCAATGACATTTTTCACAGAAGTAGAAAGAATAATCCTAAAATTTATGTGGAAACACAAAAGAACCAGCATAGCCAAAGCCATTCTGAGCAAAAAGAACCAAACTAGAGGAATCACGTTACCTGACTTCAAGTTACAATGCAGAACTGTAGTAACCAAAACAACATGGTACTGGCATGAAAACACACAGGCCAATGGAACAGAATAGAGAACCCAGAAGTAAATCCACACATCTATAGGGAACTGATCTTCAATAAAAGTGCCAAGAACATACAGTGGAGAAAGGCTAGTTTCTTCAATAAACGGGACTGGGAAAACTGGATATCCATATGCAGAAGAATGAAAATAGACCCATATCTCTCACCATATACAAAAAATCAAAACGGATTAAGGACTTAAATATAAAACTTGAAACTATGAAACTATTAAAAAAGAACATTGTGGAAACACTTAAGGATATTGATCTGGGCAAGGACTTCTTGAGTGGTACCCCCAAAGCACAGGCAACCAAAACAAAATTGGACAAATGGGATCACATCAAGCTAAAAAGCCTCTGCACAGCAAAGGAAACAATCAACAAAGTGAAGAGACAACCTACAGAATGGGAGAAAATATTTGCACACTACCCATCTGAGAAAAGATTAATAACAAGAATATATAAGGAGTTCCAACAACTCAACAGGAAAAAATCAAATAATCCAATTTAAAAATGGGCAAAGGATCTGAATGGATATTTTTCAAAAGACATACAAACGGCCAACAGGTATATGAAAAAATGCTCAACACCATTAGTCATCAGAGAAATGCAAATCAAAACTACAATGAGATATCATCTCACTCCAGTTAAAATGGCTTTCATCAAAAAGACGAGCAATAAACAATGCTGGTGAGGATGTGGAGAAAGGGGAACCCTTGTATACTGTTGACGGGAATGTAAATTAGTGCAACTATTATGGAGAACTGTATGGAGGTTCCTCAGAAAACTAAAAATGGAACTACCATATGACCCAGCAATCCCACTGTTAAGTATATATCCAAAAGAAAAGAATTAAATGTGTTGAAAAGATACATGCACTCCCATGTTTATTGCAGCACTGTTCACAATAGCCAAGATTTGGAATCAACCAAGTTTCCATCAACGGATGAATGGATTAAAAAAATGTGGTACATATACACGATGGAATGTTATATAACCATAAGAAAGAATGAAATTCTGCCATTTGCAACAACATGGATGGAACTGGAGAACATTATGTTAAGTGAAATAAGCCAAGTACAGGAAGACAAATCTCACATGTTCACATTCATATGTGGGAGCTAAATATTAAAAACCATGGATCTCATGGAGACAGTAGAATGATGGTTACCAGAGGCTGGTAAGGTTAGCGAGGGGTAGGAGGATAAAGTGGGGATGGTTAATGCGTACCAAAATATAGTTAGAATGAACAATATTTGGTAACACCATAAAGTGACTATAATCAACAATAATTTAGAATATACTTTAAAATAACTAAAAGAGTAGAATTGGAATGTTCCTAACCCAAAGAAATGATAAATGCCCGAGGTGGTGGATACCCCAATTACTCTGATTTGATTAATTCACATTGTATGCCTATATCAAAATATCACATGTACCCTATAAAATATACAACTATTATGTACCCATAATTAAAAGTAAAACATTTTAAAATATATATATTTTGCCAGTGAGTTTCCCCCATAGGTCACATGCTGGAGTACACGAATAGGTAGTTTCTAGCAGTGCAGAAGAATATGAGGACTTCATCAGAAGACAGTAAACATTATTATGAGATTTAGCAACATTATATTGTATTACAAACAAATATGAGTTCTTCATGAACAAGAATACAGGTTTTCTCCCTACATAGCACTTGTCTTTTACAGACCAGGATCTCAGATGAATATTCCACTTTGGCCCACAAAAGCAGCACAATCTGTAGGCTAATTATAGAACTACATTGGTCTCTGTCATTTTGTGTGACATTTTTTTCAATGCCTTAATAAGTAAATATCATGCATCTTACTCACTAGGTGATATATTCCTTTCCTGATACAATCATATAGGAATACAGTGTTAAAATTCCTTCTTTGGTCTAAACTCCTCTGCTTGCTGATGAGAAAACTGAGGCCTAGAGAGGTTAAGTGATTAGACCAAAGGTTACAAAGATAATGAGCTGCGGGGCAGCGACTGGAAGCCAAGTATACCCACTTTAAGCTGAAGTAGCTGATTTCATTTAAGTCTGATATGGCTGTAGTGATTTAATTGAAACCTTTGCTTTTTGCTTTTTTTCCCTTCTCCTTTCTGTTTCTTAGAGTTGAAAGGGCTCCTGGGTAAATTTGGACAGGATGCACAAAGAGTAGAAGATTCTGTGCTGATTGGATGCTCTGAACAGCATGAAGCATGGTTTGCTCTGGATCTAGGTCTGGACAGCTCCTCTTCCCTAAGTGGTACAGAACATTATTCCTACCGAGAACTTCCCAGTCATTCTCAGACTTTGGGGTTTCACATAATAGTAAACTTTCAAAGAAAATTTTGGGAATACAAAAAGGGTATCAATTTTCTATGTTTTTTTTTTCAGTAAGGATATTAAAAAAACTATCATCTATTATCTTCATCATTTAAAAGAAAATAAAGGATATTTTAATGCTTTCTATGCTAGGTGGACAGATGTTTATTATTCTCTGTACCTTTATACATTTTATATTTTTTTAAGTATTTCATAAGAAATGTTTTAAAATTCATAACATGATTCTTATTTCTCTTATCAATAGAGGCAAATAAAAATGTTTCCTTGGAGTAGCTCTGGGTTCCCAGACTTGCATTTGAGAAGCACTTTGCTATAGGCTTATGGCTCCTATCGGGCTTTCCTTCTCTCTTTAAGGGTCTAAGTGTAAGTGGAACCATGCTGGAATGAGGGTCACACAGGAGCTGTGAAGTCCCATTTCATCTCTTTTCCAGGAATAGCGTATGGCTAATGCAAATGTTCTTATTGCTCTGAAGAGGATCTTGAGAAATACTAATGGCTAATGTTTCCCAAACTGGCCTGAATATAAGAATCATCTGGTGCTTGTTAAAAAAATAAAGATTTCTGGGTGTCATTCCTCACCTGCTGCTTCAGAATCTCCAGGTAGCGGTTTGAGAATCTGGATTTCTTTCTTTCCTTTTTTTTTTTTTTTATGAGACAGAGTCTCGCTGTGATGCCCAGACTAGAGTGCAGGCCTGATCCTAGCATACTATAGCCTTGATCAAGCAATCCTCTAGCCTCAGCCTCCTGAGTAGCTAGGACTACAGGTGCATGCCACTGTGCCCAGCTGAGAACTTGGAAATTTTTTACTTTCCCCAGTTGAATCTTATTATGCAAGTTTGGGAAACATTTTTTTTAACAGGGTAGACTTGGAGAGGGGCCTTGAGGCAAAGTTTGACATTTTTTTTTTGTTTTTTGAGACAGAGTCTCACTCTGTTGCCCGGGCTAGAGTGAGTGCCGTGGCGTCAGTCTAGCTCACAGCAACCTCAAACTCCTGGGCTTAAGCGATCCTTCTGCCTCAGCCTCCCAAGTAGCTGGGACTACAGACATGCGCCACCATGCCCAGCTAATTTTTTGTATATATATATTTTAGTTGTCCATATAATTTCTTTCTATTTTTAGTAGAGACGGGATCTCACTCTTGCTCAGGCTGGTCTCGAACTCCTGACCTCGAGCGATCCACCCGCCTCGGCCTCCCAGAGTGCTAGGATTACAGGCATGAGCCACCACGCCTGGCCTGACATTTGTTTAATTCCATTCTCTTTTCTAATTTTCTAGCCTCCTTACAGAAACCTGAAATGGAGGCAGAGCTCAAGGGGTCTTTCATTGAGCTGAGAAAGGCTCTTTTTCACCTGGATGTGAAGGATGCCTCCTTGCTTTTCACGGTAGATTTTGATTTCTCAACTCCACAGGGATTTTAGTAAAGCAGTATATATGGGCGAATCCTTGTGTACATACACAAGGCTAAGACGACATTGGATTTCTTCCTTTGCAGATCATAGTTCTTCCTCCAAACGTTGGCAGGATGATGTGCTATAGGAAGATTGCTTACTCTTCCTTTTTTTCCCCTTGTTTTTGGCAGAACCACTGTCAAGACCATTTTCTCCTAAGGACATGCAGATCTACAGCAATAGATCTATCAGCCTTGTAAACATTTTTAATGACCACAGCATGACATATACATCATCATGTTTTTCCTATCAGAAATTGTTTACATGGCTTTAATGACCTGCCCTCACAGCTTTATATTTTGCTTGCTACAGTGTTTTGATTGTCCACTTATTTTAAAAAGAAACCTCTTATGGCATTCGAAGTGTCCATGAAAAAAAGAACCCAAAAAGAAATCTCCGAACGTTTTTAGTTGCAAAAGAAAAATTTCGTCTTTACTGGGGAGGAGTACATGTGGGAGTGTCCAAGCATATTGGAAATGTTTTCTTTTTAAGCTGGGTAGTGGGGTACATGGGTGTTTATATATTTTATATGTTTCAAATAATTCATAGTATATTTAAAAATATGCTTTCTTTTATTCAGATGCTAGAGGAATATGTTCAGATAGTTTCCCTATCTTAACGTTAGTAACCATTTAGAGTAGGTGAGCTGGAAAGGGATTGGCATTTCCCTGTGAGTTGCTCTAGACACAAGGCTCAGTGCCTGTAAAGGTGAGCCCTGCATTCTCTCCAAACAAAACCAGGCCCACCTTTGTATTCCTAGGCTCAGGCTCTTCTCCACTGGCATCATACACACCAGTTCTGCAGCAGAAGTGGGCAGCCCACCAAGAAGAACATGGCTGGCAGCAAGCGTGTGTGCCCTTCCAATAATATCATCTATTACCCACAGGTAAGCATTGCTCTAAGAGGACAGTACTCTGAGAAGACTGTGCACCCACTACTCTGTCCTGGGGAAGGCTTTCCTTAATTATCTATTCCTTAGCTAAAATAGCAGGCCCCAAAGTGCCAGCATCTCAGTTTCCATCCTCCTTTCCTAGGTGGCTCCTGTGGTGATCACTCTGGTGTCAGATGGGACCCGATGCCTGCTTGTCCGTCAGAGCTCCTTTCCCAAGGGAATGTATTCTGCCTTGGCAGGTTTTTGTGATATAGGTAAGGAATTTTGGGAACTTACAGGTAACATTGGAGGATATAAAATTTTACTAATGATAGGTATTTCTCTGTCTTATTGCCATAGTGCTTTGATTCTCGAGTAAACTCTTTCCTATCATGCCCAGAAAACTGCCTTCTGGCATTATAATTTTCTAATATTTTATTAAGCAATTTGTCAAACACGCAGTATAGTTGAAAGAATTATACAGTGATCACCCATACACCAACCACCTAGATTATATAATTTTTTTCTTCTTCACATGTAGGGCTTTGTTCGTAGGGAGGCCACAAGTTTTGTGTCCCTCATCACAGTGACCCCAGATTCCTGTTGGGTGTGTTATAAACAGAGGAGCCATTCTTCAGGCCCCGTGCTCTGAGCACACCCCTAGATTCTATAATTTTTTACTACATTTACTTTATCACATATCTGTTCATCTAGCTATTCGTCTATCCATCCATCAATCCATCTGTTATTTTTTTTTTTTTTGAGACACGGTCTTGCTCTGTTGCCTGGTGCCTGGGATAGAGTAGTGGTGTGATCACAGCTCATTGCAACCTCACACTCCAGGACTCGAGCGATTCTCCTGCCTCAGCTTCCCAAGTAGCTGGGACTACAGGCATGTGTCATCATGCCTGGCTAATTTTTCTATAGAGACGGGAATCTTGTTCTTGCTCAGGCTGGTCTTGAACTCCTGACCTGAAGCTATCTTCCTGCCTCAGCCTCCCACAGTGCTAGGATTACAGGCATTAGCCACCGTGCCCAGCCCCATCTTATTTTTTGGTGCATAGATTGCAGATATTAGTATACTTTTTTTTTTTTTTTTAAATGGAGACAGGGTCTCACTCTTGTTGCCTGAGATAGAGTGCAATGGCGTCACCATAGCTCACTGCAACCTCAGACTTTTGGGCTCAGGTGATCCTCCTGCCTCAGCCTCCCAAGTAGCTGAGACTACAGGTACTCACCACTGTGCCCAGCTAATTTTTGTATTTTTTGTAGAAAGGGGGGTTTTGTTCTTGTTCAGGGTAGTCTCAGAACTCCTGACCTCAAGTGATCCTCCTACCTTGGACTCCCAAAGTGCTAGGATTACAGGTGTGAGCCATTGCACCCGGGCCCTAATTAGTACACTTTTCCCTAAATATTCAACACATATAACATTAGCTAGAATTCAATATTTATTCCCAAGTTTGCTTTCTTTTTTCAGTCTTTTGGGGTAAAATTTGCAAGTGGTAAAAAGTGGAGTTTTGTTAAAGCTGAGGGCACCTATCATCTCTCCCACCACCACCCTTACTTTGCATTATAACTAACCTAGTAAGCTTAAGCACTGCAGTTCAACATCCAACTCTGGACCTGAGTCCTATTGTTGCAAAGACTCAGAATTTTAGGACACTCCCAAGAGTGTTTCATTGAAACTTTGGAGCCAGTTTGGGGCTCCTTTCACACACGGGCTATCTGTGTACCCTTCCTGCTACAGGGCTGTCCTGAATTAACCTGAGTGCTTGTAGGTGAAAGTCTGGAAGAGACTGTCCGGCGGGAAGTTGCAGAAGAGGTCGGATTGGAGGTGGAAAGTCTGCAGTACTCTGCATCCCAGCACTGGCCCTTTCCCAATAGCTCACTCATGATTGCTTGCCATGCAACTGTGAAACCAGGGCAGACAGAGGTAAGTTCTTGCTTCCCTTATGCTGTGATATTTCTTTTGCTTCATCCAATCTGGTGGTCAGCAAGTATTTATCAAGGACTTGTCTAGTCCAGCACTGTTTAGATTATACAAAGACATGTAAAATATGATTTATACCCTCAGGGAATTTGCAATCTAGTAAAGGAAACAAATAATCACCATTCTCCCTTGCATGTATCTCAATCATGAGACAATGTTTTTGTTTTAAAAAAACTGCTGCATTAAAGTATGACTGACGTAAAAAACACTGTAGATATTTAATGTATACAACTTGATGCATTTGGAGAGAAGTATATACCCTTGAAACCATCAAATCATCACCACTATCAATGCCATAAACTTACCTATCACCTCCAAAAGTTTCCTCTCACCCCCTTTTTTATTTTTTCTTTTGTGGTAAGAGCACCTAACATAAGATCTATCCTCTTATCAAATTTTTATGTATATAATACAGTATTGTTAATGATAAGCACTGTAGTATACAGATCTCCAGAACTTACTTTGCATAACTGAAACTTTGTACCCTTTGACTAACACCTCCCCTCCCTTTCAGCCCCTGGCAATCACCATTCTACTCTCTGCTTCTATGTGTTTGACTATTTTAGATCCCACATATAAATGAGATCATGCAGTATTTATCTTTCTGTGTCTGGCTTAGTGCACTTAGCATGTCCTTTAGGTCCATCCATCTTGTTGCAAAATGCAGGATTTCCTTCTTCTTCAAGGCTGAATAATATTCCATTGTATGGATATACCACATTTTCTTTATCCATTCATCCATTGATAGACATTTCAGTTGTTTCCATATCTTGCCTATTGTGAATAATGCTGCAGTGAACATGGGAGTGCAGATATCTCTTCAAGATCCAGATTTCAATTCCTTTGGATGTATACCCAAAAGTGAGATTGCTAGATCAAACAGTAATTCTATTTTTAAGTTTTCAAAGAACCTCCATATTGTTTTCCATAGTGGCTGTACTAGTTTACATTCTTTCCAACCCAGTATACAAGGGTCTCCTTTTCTCCACATCCTTGCCAATACTTGTCCTTTATATTTTTGGTAATAGTTATCCCAGCAGGTATGAAGTAATATCTGATTGTGGTTTTGATTTACATTTCCCTGATTAGTGATATTGAACACCTTTTCATATACCTGTTGGCCATTTGTATGTCTTCTTTGGAGAAATGTCTATTTAGATCTGCTGCCCATTTTTTTTTTTTTTATTTTGAGACAGAATCTCGCTCTGTCATCCTGGCTAGAGTGCAGTGGTATCATATAGCTCACTGCAACCTCAAACTCCTCAAGCAATCCTCCTGCTTCAGCCTCCCGAGTAGCTGAGAGGCACACCACCACACCTGGCTAATTTTTCTATTTTTTTTTTTTTTTTTTTTGTAGAGATGGGTTCTCACTCTTGCTCAGGCTGGTCTCTGACTCCTAATCTCAAGCATTCCTCTCACCTCAGCCTCCCAGAGTGCTAGGATTATAGGCGTATGCCACTGCGCCTGGCTCAGTTGCCCATTTTTTAATTGGATTATTTGTTTTTGGTATTGAGTTGTAGGAGTTCAATATAAATTTTGAACAGTAGCCCCTTATCAGATATATGGTCTGCAAATATTTTCTCCCATTCCATAGTTGTCTCTTCACTCTGTTGATTGATTCCTTGGCTGTGCAGCTTTTTAGTTTGATATAATCCTACTTGTCTGTGTTTGCTTTTGCTGCCTACACTTTTGGTGTCATATCTCAGAGATCACTGCCCAGTCTATCGTCTAGAAGTTTATTCCGTATGTTTTCTTCTAAAAGTTTTATTGTTTCAGGCTTTACATTTACATCTTTAATCTATTTTGAGTTGATTTTTGTACATAGTATGAGATAAGGGTCAAATTTCATTCTTTTGCATGTGGATATCAATTTTCCCAACACTATTTATGTGATACAATTTATCTTTTATTGTCAAGACTTAGGAGTATCTTACATATAGTAGACACACAATAAATACATCAAATTCAATGATTGATTTCAAGATGTCAAGCTGGTCAGGATGTTGAAGACTAATGATATAAAATTATAGGAACTGGCTGAAAGAGACTTAGATATCCAACCTCATCTTGCGCTTCTGTAGCATCCCTGACAGATGGTCCCTGCCTGCCAAAGTCTGCCTGTCATGTGCTTTGGTTTTTATAGAGTATCTAATCTGTCTCAGCTTCCTGTGGACAAAGTTTGCATTACTTAACTCTGCAAAAAAGATGCTATACTTTTGATTATTGTTAACTCCTATCCTTTAAAAAAAAAAAAGTCAAATTTATATATTCTTTTTAAAATTCAAAAAATTTTTAAAATTATTGTGGGTACATAATAGTTGTATATCTTTATAGGGTACATGTGATGTTTTGATACAGGCACACAATGTGAATTAGTCAAATCAGGATAATTGGGGTATCCATTACCTCAGGCATTTATCATTTTTTTGGGTTAGGAACATTACGATTCTACTTTTAGTTATTTTAAAGTATACCCTAACTTATTGATTACAATCACTTTATTGTGTTACCAAATATTGTTCATTCTATCTAACTATAGTTTGCACTCATTAACCATCCCCACTTTATCCCCCTACCCCTCGCTACCCTTCCCAGCCTCTGGTAACCATCATTCTACTCTCTGTCTCCATGAGATCAATTGTGGTTATTATTTAGCTCCCAACACATATGAGTCAGAACATGCGAGATTTGTCTTTCTGTGCTTGGCTTAATTTCACTTAATGTTATCCAGTTCCATCTATGTTGCTGCAAATGGTAGGATTTCATTCTTTTTTGTACATTCTTTTTTAATTGAAAGATTTATATAATCAATAGAGGCACAAAGAAAAATAGATATTATATATAATTTACCCCTTAATGTTAACCACTTAATATTTTAGTATTTGTACTTCCAGGATTTTTTAATGTATCTTACATTTTTTTTTTTTTACTATTTTAAAAATACATTTAATTCTTATCTCTTAATTATGTCTCTTTTGCTTCTGGGCAATATCTAGAACAGATTTTTACCTAGCCTGTAGATGCCAGGTATTATCTTCTAAGATTGATTAATTCTGGAGCCATTTTGTCACCCTTGGTCATATTAGTATATCACCTTTAGTATGTCACCTTTGGTCATAATAGTATTCTAAATTTTGTAGCTCCTAATCTTACATCCTTTTCTTCCTTATGTCTTTCAGATCCACGTGAACTTGAGAGAATTAGAGGCAGCTGCCTGGTTTAGTCCTGATGAGGTGGCCACAGCCCTAAGGAGGAAGGGCCCCTATATTGAACAACAAAATGAGACTTTCCCATTCTGGCTGCCCCCCAAATTAGCCATTGCCCACCAACTGATTAAGGAGTGGGTAGAAAAACAGACCCGTTCTTCTCTGCCTGCTTAGCCCAGATCAAGTCACCTAGATCCCTCTCCTTGGTATGCCTGAGGGGCGTACCAGAGATCGACTGACAAAGGGGAGGTGCCAAAGGCCAGCTCCAGGCCAACCTCATAAGGCAGAGCAGAAGGTGAGCCTACAGTGAGACACTTCTATCAGAAGCATCAATGAAAGAAGTTCCTACTAAGGAGCAATCAAAAATGCCCGTGTGAGAAGAAAAACTGATGAGATGTCAACCATCACAATTAAAGGGAAGGCCGGGTGTGGTGGCTCATGCCTGTAATCCTAGAACTTTGGGAGACTAAGGCAGGAAGATCACTTGAGCCTAGGAGTTTGAGGTTGCGGTGAGCTATGATGACAACACTGCACTCTAGCCTGGGCAGCAGAGTGAGATGCTTTCTATCAAAAAATAAATAAATAAAAATAAAAATAAATCAGAGAGAAGGGTAAAGCATTAGTTTGGATGTAGGCCCTTGTTATTGAAAATGTATAGCAAATTTCAAGTCACTACTGAGTTACTTTTCATCCTCACAGAATTAAGACAAATAGCACAATATAACAGTTTTGAATTCATGCACAGGTACATTCTTGTATGCAGTAGTTAAATAAAAGTCATATTTAAGTCATTGGAAGGAATGTGGAAAGTGAGAGCTAAAGTCTACCTCAGAATACTGTGCGATAAGTCAGATGGAATGAGGCTCTGTTGAGGGAGTTGAATTCCAGTGGGACTCAAGATGGGAAATTGTTTTTGCTATTTTCAGCTCTGTTACTTACCCAGTTTGTGACTTAGGGAAAAGACTATCACTTCCTCATGCCTGTTTTCCTAAATATAAAACAGTTGCTGGTATTTGCACGCCCACTAAGTGTTGATTAACTGTAACAAAGGGATTAGTGAAGATAAGCAAATGCCAAATCTGAGCTATTTCTTCAACTTTATGGGATAAAGTAAATTTAGGATTTTCCATCATTCACATATCCCATTCTATACCTTGTCATACGGGAGAAGAGTTTATCTGGAGGAAATAAATATATTTCCACACCTTTGGATGTATTTTTCTGTCCTACGAATGGAGAAAATTTTAGAAAGTGAGAACTTGGGGGCGGGGGAGAGGATCTCTTTATCTAGCATGACAATGAAACATGTAAGTCCAGGTTCCTAGTCTGTGAATGACTGAAGTAATGTGCAGAAGAATTACTGTTAGAGGTCTGGTTAAAAAGAGGAATGGCTGGGGAAAGAATCCTACCTTCAAAAGATTCTATGCACTAATTTGTGATTAAAGACACAAGCCCCAGAGATCCTAGGTTATTCACACATCAAAGTCTCATAGGACTAAGCAAAAGAGATACTAGAACTAGAAAAGTTAAAGCACTGAATTTCCTTTTGACCCCAAAGGGGCCAGCAAACCATCACTGCTTTGGGGAAATCGATGAGCCTCCATCAGGAAATGGTGAGAGATAATATGTGATGGGACTGGACTGTCTTGTTAGATTGGCAGCTTGCCTTTACCCGGGCTGAACCTAGTATACAGACGAGAAAAGCACTCTCGAAAGAGAGGTCCTGAGATTTCTTCATATCTTGCAGTTAGAAGAAAACAGTTCAAGGTCCATGTGTGTTACCATCTCCCAATCTTTTCTGTCTCTATGTGGGTGTGTTTGTGAGCACCTGTGTACACATCCCCAATCTGAAAATACTGATAGGGGAGTGTGCAGGATTCCTGGTTATGAGTTTCTCAAACTTACCATGGAGTAACTGTTTGCTTTTTGATTAATGTGTTTTTCTGGGAAAGAAAAGATGAGAGGATAGGAGGAGCTACAACATTGAACTTTGTTTTCCAGCAGTGAGTGGGAAGAGGGATTTGCTGTAGAACTACAAGGATATTTGAAAGTTGAGGCAGGAGAGGCCAGGGTTGGGGTACTGAAAATGGCAGGTAAATAACAGAAACTTTGGTACAGGGCTTACGTGGCTGAAGAATATACATGTGGCAATGAATTATGAAGGTGCTAAGGATAAATAGAACCCAGCTGGGTCCATGATGCAGAATCGCAAAAATAGGTAAAACCTTAAAACAAATTTGTCACCAGAGTGAGCCTGACTGAAGGTCAGTTACCCTGGTAACTGGAATAAAAAGACAGTTCATTCATTTCTTATTTTTGCCCATGTACTGCCCTTTCTCTACCAAACATTTAATTCTCAATGAAGATAAACTTAATGTACCACAAGTACATTGTGGGGAAAACTTTTTCTCATAGTCAAGTTGGGATAGCATTCTGGAATCTCATTTTTAACATGTGAAATATTGCTTCAAAACAAATAATAAGAATGTATTTATTTAAAACATTTAAATTAACATTATTTAAAATGTTGCCCTATGTAATAAAAAGAAACATCTTCATCTGATGCATTTCTTTAACCAGCGTGTGACACTTTCCCTCTTCCTTAGCTCATTTCAGTGAACATCACTGTAAAAGAAGCGGAAGGACTGGAGTGGCGGGATAGCATATTTAGTTTTTATCAGTTTGTGATAGTAGGTTCCCAAATAGGAACTCTATTATACCATTCTCCAAATTCCTCCCTTGGTCCCTGGAGAGGGGGAAGTATGGAATCACTTCCACTGTCCTTATTGTCACAGTGTGAGATACAGTAAGGGCTTCTCTCTGCTGCATACAGTCACAGTAAAGGAAAAACCAGAGACCTAGATTATAAAAACATGGTCAGCATATGGAACTGTTTATAGATAAGACTTGATTCATTTTAGGAGGATTATGAGAATCATCCTAAGAAAAAAACGTATTTCATCTTAGTAATAGATCAGTTATATTAAATATCAAACCTCAATTAACTAATTAATTAAAATAATTAAGTATAGTAGTGATATATGAAGTGTCCAAAACAGGCAAATTCATAGAGACAGAAAGTAGAGTAGTGATTTTTAGGGGCTGGGAAGAGGAGAGAAGGAGAAGCTATTAATGACTATAAGGTTTCTTTGTGGTGTGATGAAAATATTTTGGAATTAGTGGTAATGGTTGCATAATTTTATAAATATATTAAAAAACCCCAACTGAATTATATACTTTAAAAGGGTAAATTTTTTTGGTATGTGAATTATATCTCAAAATAGCTGTTATTGGCCAGGTGTGGTAATCCTAGCACTTTGGGAAGCCAGGGTGGGAGGATTGCTTGAGGCCAGGACTTCAAGACCAGCCTAGGCAACATAGCATGACCCTGTCTCTACCAAAAAAAAAAAATCATAATAATAATAATAGCTGTTATTAAAAAAGTAAATAAGTTCTATATCTTGGCTTAGGCACATACATGCAAAAATTCACTGTACACTTAAGATTTGTGTACTTTAACTATACAGATGGTATTCCTCATTAAAAATTAGAAAGAAAAAGCAAATAAGTTATCAAAACCAAATTTGCCAACTTGGAATTTTGACTGAAGAATGAATAGAGGTAAGGAAGAAATTAAACTTCCGGAATGACACCAAGGGTGTAGTGGCAGGGTATGTTGTTAACGTGGAGTGTATAAATCTCATCTCAGAAGCTGTCTAGGGCCTAGATTATACCCTGCTGACTTCAAAACCATTCTTCGTGCACTCTGGAGTTCAGATCACAAAGACTTGTGCAGAGAGGGCAACAGCTGGGGCTCATGGAGGAGAAGTCAGCCTGTGAAACTTGTAATGAAGAAACATTTTCACTAACTGGAAATGAACAGAATCAGACTCAATATTTATTTAAAAAGAAAAAAAGAGAAGCTGGATGTGCTGGTTAATCTTTTGTTGGCTTACTTGTGGGTCTGTGATGGGTGTCGTCAGGCAGTTGCACTCCCATGCTTTGTAAAAGGTTGGAAGCAGGTCCTGGCAGTCCAGCTTGGGAGCTATAGGATTCCAATATATTTGAAACCAGGTTCAGGTCGACATCCACTGGTGCCATAACAGATTCTCCTGTACCAGAATCTTCCTCATCTGAATTGTTATTGGTAGTCTGGGATACATGTTCCTTATTAATGGAAGGAAAAGATCAGGGGATAATTACCATTAGGTTGGATGTTGGTTACAGTAAAAAGCTAACTAAGCAACAATGTAAATTTGAATTCCAAATTCAAAAGGAAATTTCTTATCCTTTGAAATATAGAGTGAAAATGCAGTCTAATAAACTATGTGATTTAACACACATAGTAAAACTTGGTTCTAGAGATTATAACACGCTTCTTTCCAAGAAGAATGTCTACAAATTGAATGGATTTTTGTCTCTATTTTGAACTAGCCCAAAAGAGATAACCAGAATTATGAAGGAACATTTATAGCTTGCTGAGAGTTTTAAAGAAATACAAAAATGAACATAAAAAGACATAAGAATCTAAATTTTCCTCTAAATGAAAGAAGCTAGATTTCTTTTTGTGTCCTCCAAAAAAGCTTAAAAGTAAAAACATGAGGCTTTGTGGATCCAACCACAAAGAGTCTGAATTGTTACTTTGGCCTCTGATTTCACAGGCTGGGAAAGGGTTTGGAAGATTACAGCTTGATCTATGGAATTTTACATCCTTACTACTCAAAATGTAGTTCATGGACCAGCAGGAGCTGCATCACTTGGGGCTTGCTAGAAATAGAAAATCTCAGGTTTATCCTAGACCTGCTTAATCAGAATCTATGTTGTAACAAGATCCTAGGTGGTTCATATTTACATTAAAATTTAAGAAATACTGCTTTAGATAAATCTAATGTATGGTTTCTATTACACTTTGGCAATACTGAAAGTGAATATAGTTTTAAATGTTATCGAGATGATCAAAAGAAGGGGAATTAACATTAAGGTTTTACTGTTGTCTCAT